>NC_133540.1:92140000-94598333 GCF_048773025.1 Camelus bactrianus
CAGGTTCCCTCTTATACGGCAAGTGGCATCAACCAAGCCCCAAGAAGCAACTGAGAAGTGTGGTTGACGGGAAGGGGGGTACCTATGATAAGCTACAAACCCACAGAGCCTGGGAGAACGGGAAGCTTTTATTCTTAACACTGGAAGCCGTAAGGCTGACCTATATGTCACTTCTAATATCGACAGAAATGACGAATCTTGAAGGCCAGCACACAGAACCCAGCAGATGCCCTTTGAAGACTTGGCTCAGCGGAGTGGCAGCAGTAAGGCACCAGAGCCCACCATGGGCAGAGACCTGGACTAAAACAGAAGAGGCTGGAGGGCTAGGTAAGGGGCGCCCTCAGGTAGACTGCAGGCAGAGCCGGATCTTAGCTTCACCTTCAGAGCTTGGAAATTAGTCCACAGCCAGCCTGAACCATGCAGCTGACAAGAAAAATACGGGGGCAGAGATTAAAAACTCAGAAAAGGAGAAAATTAGCAGGAGGTGTACAGAGAATTAGGAGAGGTGAAAGAGATGAAAAGGGTGGTCAGGAGGAGGTAAAGGGGTGGCAGAATTTCCAGACTTCAGTAGGAGAACCTGTCCAACACAGCAGAATCCCTTGGTCAAACAGGCAAAAGAGGAGGCAATATTAAACAGCGCGATAAAACAGAACTGCTTAACACCATCAGATTTTTTTTTAAAAAAAATAAATGTGTCATCTCCACTATTCTCTTATTTCGTATTTTATTTCTCCTACCCATTTCTCAAAACCCAACCCTCTAAATCCTATTTGTCTGGCCAGCCTTATGATGACAAGCCTTCAAACGTGTAATACAATGTTAAATTTAATTTTATGCCTCAGACGCTGAAGGTTGGCACAGCTACATTATTTTTCTGTCAAGCTTTCACATTTTAATCTGCCATCCAGTCAGTGAACTGGAAACAGAGAGGAATCACTTCAGATTATGAGAAATTTTAGATCCTGCACCACCAAGTTTTTTCCTTATCTATCTGTCATCTAAATGTAAAGCAGTGTGATGATTTTGTGTAAGTGTAGAAGCTCTGGGCTCAGTGACAAGAGGCTAAAGGAGGAAGAGCCTGAGCTGGGTGCCTCCACTGGGTTCCCCAAGCACCTCTCACTAAACAAGGCTAATATGGAGCCCAGTATCTTTCTCTGCTCCCTTCCTGAATCCTTGGTCAACTGTACCGCCATGCACTTGGTCATTGGCAGTGGAGGCAATGGTGAGGGGAGGGGGGTCATCTAGGTGTCTTCCCCTCCCTCCCCCAACCCTGAGCTCACTCAGGAGAGCTGCAGTACGGTCACAAAGAGAGGAGGTGACAGAGCCAGACTACCTGAATGAGTCCCACTTTATCATTTGCTGGCCATGAGTGTGCCCTTGGGCCAAGTCACTGAGCCCCTCTCTGTGCCTCAACTTCCTCATCTGTACAACCTCATAAGGTTGCTGTGGGAGTAAATGAGTTAAAAATGTGTCATACACTTAGAATCAGCTCTGGCTGAGCATATTAAGTGCTTGGTGTTGCCCAAGACTTCCTGGTCCTCAATCCCACACCCATTCAGTCATCAGGACCTGTCAATTTCAAAAAAAAAAAAAATCCTCTCCAATCCTATACTCTTTCCTACTTGTAGCCCTCGCCACTGACCAACAAATCATCCTCCTTGCTCTCCTTGAATGTACTCTTGCTGCCTCGAATCCATCCTCCACAGAACCACTGCACTGATCCACCTAAAAGACAAAACCAAACATTTCATTCATTCTCAAAACCCTTCAGTGGCACCTGGCCCTCCACAGGGGGAGCAGCCAAACTTCTCAGTGTGTCACAGGAGGCGCCTTCTCCAGCCTGCCCCAGCCACCCCCTCTCCCACCTCCTTTCCTCTCACCCCCGTTACACTGGGCTGCTGTCCATCGCTCATCTTGCTGACTCAACCTTCCACACATTTGTGTGATTCCTCTGTGGAAAAGTGCCTGAGGTCCCGATTCAGTCATCATTTTCTTCAGACAGCCTTTCAGAACCCCAACCCTGGGCAAGCTCCTCCTCCTGGGTTCCCAAAGCTCTGTGTGCACTTCTGTTCCACACCCACCAAGTCATACTGCCTCGGCAGAGCTTGAGAGTGGGACTCATCGCAAGCACTTTTACAGCTCCAGCACGGTATCCAAGCCCAGACAGATTACTGTGAGATGCAGAGGTTAAGGGCATGGACTCTGGAATCAGAGTGCTGGGCATGTATCCTGGCTCCAGCACTTACTGGCTATATGACCTTGATCATGTCACTTAGCTTGTAAAGCCTCATCTGTAAAGTGGGGATGACTGCAGTACCTCCATCACAGAGATACTGTGAAGAACGGACAAAACTAATGTACAGTCTTTAAGCCTGGTGCCTGGCACGTCCTGAGCACATACTTAAATGGCAGGAGAGGAAAGTCCTGACACATGAAAAGTAGCAATAGTATGTAAACTTCAAAAAAAAAAAAAAAAAGTACGGCCACTAGCTTCAAACGCTTTTATAGGCAGAACTCACTAATGGCTAAGCCAAGATAATCTTGGATATCGTGTTCATTTGGCTGCTTCTGAGACTTCAAAAAAGTATACGAGAGAAAGCGGCTGAATCTGCAGGTGGAGAGATTATATCCCATTCCTGGGAGACTGCGTGAGCGAGAGCAGCCCTGTGAGGAGCCAGCGGAGACATTCTGGAGGATTCCGGAGGATGACCAGAAATCCAGAGCAAGCTGCTCGCTCAGAGTGGGAGAAGCCAGTGGGTGCAGGGGTGGGAGCCACCAGAACCCTGGAGCCCCCTGCCAGCCTCTACAGGGCTAAGCTTTGCCAAAACTCTTTCTCACAACAGGTTATTGATCTACACTTTGCCCAGAGGACCTTCTTGACTAATCTCTGCTTCCTGACTTCCTTGCACCTCAGCCCCAGCAGAGTCAGTGGCTGGCGAAGATCATCAGAGATGATTCCCTGCCCTGCTGCCAGGAATTTGCGTGAAAACCTTCTCAGCTCACTAAAATGCTATCCAGCCTCGTAAATCCTTCCAAACACCACCACAAATACATCTCGAATTTTTTCTTTTTTAACTGATCTCCTCACAAATCTGACACTTGTCCAGCAGAGCGGATCCAGAGGCTCCTTCACTTTTGGTAAAGGGAATCCTCTGAAAAATAAATGAACCAGGAAAGATGGGTGCACACATATGTTGACTGCTTCTCTGAAGGCGCTGAGGGCTAGTCAGTCACAGGGAAGCTTCTGACGGGGCCTCTCGGAGCATGGAAGGAAAGCACGGATTTCAACAGCGTTGGTGAAAGGAGCTCACAGACTGTGACAGCATGGTCTCGGTCACCAGCAGGACGGGTCCCCCGGGTTGCTGACTTGCAAGAGCTCAGACTTACCAACTGGCTATATTAGTCTCCTGGGGCGGCCACGGCAAGTCCCACAGCCAGTTGGCTTAAACAAGGGGCATTTATTCTCACAGTTCTGGAGGTTAAAGCCGGAAAACAAGGTGTGGGCAGAGCTGGTTCCTGCTGAGAATCTGCTCCAGGCCTCTCCTTGCGCATTTGGTTTGCAGGCCACCTCTGGTGCTCTCCAGTTCACAACCACGTCACTCCCCATCTCTGCCGCCATCTTCACATGGCGTCTCCCTGTGTGCATGTCTGTGCCCAAATTTCCTCTTTTTATAAGGACACCAGCTCTGCTTGAATAGGGTCCACCCTAATGACTTCATTTTAATTTGATTACTTTGCAAAGGCCTATTTCAAATACTTGTAAAGTCCTGGGGGTTAGGCTTCAACTTATGAGTTTGGTAGAGGACACCCACTCTCTCTCCAGAGATCACTTCGAGATGCCAGAAAAAGTCCTTGGATCTTGTGACAGGTATGGATGTTGGTGCCAGGGCTCTGCGGATGTGGACCTGGAGTTGGTGAATGCAGGGGTCACCGGGTGGGGGAGGGTGGTCTTGGCTGGGCTCCACAGCATCGGAATCAGCACAGTGAGAAGAACTTGGCACACGCAAAGCCCAGAAAGAAGAGGCGGGCAGCCTGGCTCCATGGAGAGTGAGGCCTGGCGGGCACAAAACACCTAGGGTCGCGCACGCCTGGCTCAGCTGTCACAGCTACAAAGGTGCCTCCTCAGGGAAACAGCAAGCCCATCACCTTGCAATCAGGAGGCGCACACATCCCGCAGGGAGGCCTGACTCCCACCCCAGCACAAGCTCCTGACTGACGTCTCCAGCCGCTGTCGAATGGGAATCGCCCATCAGTCATCCTTTGTGTCCCTGGCGCACCTGCCTCCAGGCGGGCGATGGTCCAGGCAGAACTCACTCCTTTTCTCTACACCCCTGGCACTTCCCTTCAACCTGCCCTTTCCTAGTTGGCCTAATTCTGCCTGTTGGGGAGGAAGTTCTTAACAAGAATGTGGTCTCTGTGAGAACAGGAGATTAGTCCGTCTGTTCACCCCTGCGTTCGGGCACCCCCAGCAGCACCCAGTGAGCTGCAGGGTCTCCACATACACCTTTGAGTGACTGAGTAAATGCTCTTTCCTCTACTGGCTGGGCTGTTCCTCGAGGGTGGGGAGCAAGCCTTAAGCATCCTTTTATTCCTGCCAAGGGCAGCCTCATACAGAGGTCCCTCTGCAACAATGAAGAGAATGGATAAATGCTTTCCCCTTAGACGGGCCGCTTCACCTCGAAATCAACTCTGAAATCAAGTGAAAATAACCCTTACACTTCCCATATTTCTTCCTCAAACAAGCTCTTCCTCAACACTCAGCTCGAGAGCACCTCTTCTTAACCTTTTCCTGACAACCCCCACCCCCGCCCCAGAACGGACCCCCAGCCCTTCCCAAGCGCCCCTCCCTGCACTCTGTACATGCTCTGTCCCAGCGTCTCTAACCACATTCGTCTTCTCCTGCTTGGCTAAGAGCTACTCAAGGGCAAGAAATTTCCTCTTCTGTTTTTGATTAACACAGGGCTTTATAGGCATCATCTCTTTTAAAGGTATAAACTGCTTTCCTATTGACCCAAGCTCAAAGCTTACACTCTTCCTGCTGAAGCTGGTGACAGTCTATCCCTCTCTATCTCTGGGGTCCCTGCCGTCCATCGACCCCATGCATCCATGCATCCCTCTCTTTGATTTCCTCAACCACCATCCTAACCCTTCAATCAGTTTTCCATTCAATCTTTCTGGCTCTTTCTTCCCTCCTTCAATCCAGCCCATACACAACTACCAGATTCAGCATCCTACTACATTATTTTTTGGGTTTTTTGTTTGTTTGTCTTGCTCTAAAACCTTTGACAACCCTTCGCTGCCTGTAAGAGAAAGTCTAAAATCTGTCATGCCCTTCAGAATTCTGACAACCTGAGCCCTCGATTTTCCCTTGCCGATTTTATTTTCCAACCTCCCTGCCATGAACCTTTCTTCTCAAGTAAGTCTGCTCCTTTCCCTGGACGAAACCCACACTGACTTCTGTCTTGATATTTCTTTTCCTGCCATTCCTCTCACTTATTTGTTTTCAAGATCCTCCCTGTTATCCCAGAACTGCCCTTATTCAAACCCAGTTCAAATCCCACCCACTCCATGAACTTTTCCCTGATCACCTGAGCCCTGGAAGAAAGGCTGCTCTTTCGAATTCCTAAGGAACTTACTGTTTGCACCATTAATATGGACCATTAACATGGAGACTATGGCCAGCCTATCTTGTTGCTTCTTCTTGTCATTCAAATGTTCATCATCCCACACAGACCTCCTATGGGCAGGTCTTGTGCCTGGTTTCATTCCTTCTTATAACTTCAACAGCTAACACAGTGCCCTAAGCACAAGACACATACAACAAGAGCATGGGTAAAAAGAAGCAACTGGCCACTTGGAGGATTTGGAAAACTAGCCTTTATTTGTTGCAGATCTATCATAAGGGGCTGTAGGCAACCTATCCACTGTGATGAGCGTACATTTCACCAGTGTGATGGATGCTTTGGGCAGAATTCAACACGAGGCACTCAATAAATACTTTATCAAATGAATGAATTACAGATTGGCAAGTGTCCTCTGGTTAACAAAGTGTAGAGGCAGGTGGGAAGGTGCCACAGCCATTCCACCCAAAACCTGCCGCCCCCATTCCCATGAAAGTCATCAGGGCAGGCAGCTTCTGTCATCTCTTTGGGTGATGGGGAGGTGACTCTCAGGAGGATTTCCCCAAGGCTCCAATAGCTAACCCAAATTTTGTCTTCTCCCTTCTAAGGTTAGCCCAATGTATTCAGTCCTGAGTCCCCTTCCTCCAACTGACACCTAGATTCTGTCCACATAGAGGGGAGAACACTTTATAGCAACTGACAGAGACAGCTGAGACGTTGCCATGGAAACACAGTGGTGATTTCAGGAAATCCATCTGTTTTTAAATTGCTCTATAGACTTGCTCTAACTTCTTTCACAGATCATGCAGCTCAGGGTCCCTGCAGGACCTTCCTGCAGCCTCCTTCTCTCCTCTCTTCCAAATTTCAAGTCTCACCTAGAAATCTTGCACCCGAGGGGTTACACTGATGAACTAGCTCCAGTCTCCTAACATTAACAAAGCGAAGCCAGAACCAGCCCCTCCACCTTAGCTGAAAATGAGTGTCACCATGGCAACAAGAGGCAGCTTGTTGTGGGTGGGGAGAGTTGGTGGGCTGAGGGAAGGGTCAGCATTTTCAATTGGTTCTTCTCTCAATGTCAGAAGAAACAACACCATTTCTTTGAAGTTTTCCTTTCATGGATTCAAAAGTAAAAAATACATAGTAGTATTTCATGTCACAAAAAAGATCTACCTGAGAGGCACAATTTGTTGTCAGAAGGTTCAACACAACAACAACAGAGGTCACACAAGATTCTGGGAGGACACGGACTCCCCACCCCCTCAACCTATCTTCCTCCATGACTCTCTGGAGACCACAGCCCCACAACCTGGTTCCTCCTCTCTGCGGTTGGTCCTTGCCTCACAGTCATCACAAGGCAGGGAGGGCTCCATCATCTCCCAGACAATGATACCACACCATGGAAGCCCACAGATATTGTTCTTGAGAGGACAGTTGTGATAAATGTCCCTGCCTCTTATGGGCTATATTGTGCCCTCCACCCCAAAATTCATATGTCGAGGCCCTAACCACTATTACTTCAGAATATGACTGCATTTGGAGATGGGGCCTTCAAGGGGTGATTAAGTTAAAATGGGGCCATTATGGTGGGCCTTGATCTAATTCAACTGGTGTCTTTGTGAGAGGGACACAGGGGTGCGTGTGCACAGAGGGGTGACCATGTGAAAAGGCAGCAAGAGGGCGGCTGTCTGCAAGCCCAGGGGAGAGGCCTCAGAAGAAACTAACCCCACTGGCTCCTTGATCCTAGATGTCTAGCCTCTAGAAATAAGAGAAAATAACTTCTGTCATTTACGGCACTCAGTGTGTGGTATTTTGTTACAGCAACTCTAGCAAACTAATACATTATCTTTCTTTCCTCAGCCACCCCCACTAGCAACAAAGTAATAACAAGAATGACTAAATAAAATTTTCGTCTTCCGAGGAGTTATGTCCTCTTGATATCTACTTTGATATAAATATATCAGCCTTTATTGATTAATGTTTGCATGATATATTTTTTCCATACTCTCCCTTTTATTCTATTTTTGTCTCTATATTTAAAGAAGAGCGTCTTTTGCCAGCATATAGATGGGCCTCGTTGTTTAACCAATCTAACAATCTTTGTCTTTTCACTGGGGTATTTATAACTATGCTGGCCAACAGGTCATAGCCACATGTGGCTATTTTATTCATTTAAATTCATTAAAATTTAATGAAAGGTAAAATCTGGTTCACAAGCCACACTTCCAGTGCCCCATAACCATGTGTGACTAGGGATCAGAGAAGACAGATAAAGAGCATGTCGATCATCACAGACAGTTTCTATTGGACAGCCTGCTTTAGGTCATTAATGTTTGGTGCCACTATGGTCAGTTAAATCAACCATTTTGCTGTTTATTTTCTTTTTGTCTCACTGTTCTTTGTTTTTTCATCTTTTTCTGTCTTCTTTGAATTACTTGAGAATTTTTCATGATTCTGTTTTTATCTCCTTTGTTGGTTTAATAGTGTTGACTGTTTTGTTCTCTTTAGTGATTGATTGAGGGTTAATAGTGCACGTGTATCTTTAACTTATCATCATCTACCTTCAAGTAATATTATGCCACTTCACATACCATGTAAGAATCTTACAACAGTCTATTTCATTTCCTTCTTCTTGGTCTTTGTGCAATTATTTTAATATATTTTACTTACATGTATGTTTGAAACTCCAAAATACATTGTTATTTTGCTTTAAATATTTTTGCTTTAAATAATCACTGTCCTTTTTTTTTTAATGGAGGTTCTGGGGATTGAACCCAGGACCTCATGCATGCTAAGCACATGCTCTACTAATGAGCTACACCCTGCCCCTCAACAGTCACTATATTTTAAAGATTTTTTAGAATTAGAAAACTTCTTTTATACTTATTGACATATTTACACTTTTGATGTAATACTTTTCTGAACCCCAAAGCTATGCCCTGGGCAGATCACTCGCCCCTCTGGCCTCAGTGTCCCCCAGCTGCATAGGAAGGAGAACAACAGAAAGCCAGCATCAGGTCACAGTGTTTCCTGTGACATTCCATAGTCTCTGTGTGCAGTCTCCCCATCCCTCTACTGGGACATGTCCTGTTTCTGTGGAGGTGCCACCTCCCTGGGGTTCAGAGTATGGGCTTTGGAGTCAGGGGGTCTGGGTTCAAAGCCTAGCCCCGCCAAGTACATTCTGACTACTGCCTTGGTGGGTGCTAGACATTTCTGTGTTTCTCTAAATATTTTTGAGCTTTGTTCTAGGATGAGGTTACGTTACTTGGAAATAGTCCTTTTGAGGCTCCTTTTTTGTGTGGGCTATTTTATTTTTAGCTATAGTGAAATACACATAACATAACAATTACCATCTCAGTAACAGTTGAGCAGTGCTCAGTACATTCACACTGTTGTGCAACCCATCTCCAGAACTCTTTTCATCTTATGGAACAGAAACTCTAAACCTAAGGCTTCCTTTTTCAGCTTTGTTAGGTGGGACTAGAGTAACCTTTAGTCTAGGGCTAATTATACCCCACTAACGAGGCAATATCCCCCTCAGCACTGCACCCAATGTTACATTGCGTGGGCTCTCACTGTGGCTGGTGGGAACACAACGTACTCCCAGCCCTATGTGAGCTCCGGGGGTTGTTCCCTCTGCTCCTTTTGTGTGGTGCTCTCTCTGACCTGAGGTCCTTTCCTCACGTGGATGCACTAACTCAGCTAGAACGCTCGGAGAGCCCTCCCAGTTCATCTCCGGAGCTCTCTCCCTCTGGGCAACTCTCTTCTCTTTGGTACTTTTCCCTGTGAACTCCAGCCACACCTCCTCCCACCCCCCGAACTCCCAGCCCCACATCCTCAACTCAGGGAGATGGCGAGGCTTCACCTGGGTTCCCAGTCCTCGCTCTGCAGCATGAAAATTCTCTCTCCCTCTTCTGAGAAAAGTAGCCTTCGGTACATTCATTTTCTTTTCCTCTTCATTCTTTGATAGGTACTAAAAACTAAAGATCCACGGAAGGGAACATCACTCTGAAAACCCACATCACAGGTAACGATGGAATTTACCAGGAATATGTTAGCAGCAACGATCAAGCTGTCAGTCCACATGCTGCGTGGCTGCAGAGAAACCCTGGTTCCAACAGGTTACTCACTGTGTGCCTCAGAAACGTTCTCCCGTGGTTCACTTTCTGTAGGGAAAAATCATTCTAGGTACATCATATGATTCAATTGCTAATCTTACAAGAAAAAAAAAAAGCCCTGGATTTTAAAGATTAGACCTTTCGGGAGTTTGAGATTTATAAGTGTTAGCCACTATATATAAAAATAGATTTTTTAGAAAGTTTCTGCTGTATAGCACAGGGAACTATGCTCAATATCTTGTAATAACCTTTAATGAAAAAAATATGAAAACAAATACATGTATATGCATGACTGGGACATTGTGCTGCACACAAGAAACTGACACATTGTAACTGATGGTACTTCAGAATAAATAAATAAATATCAGACCTTGCTCATTTATTTCGCTGAAATTAACCAAAAATCGTCTCTATATAAAAATAATAACTAGTGAACACTCATTACATACTGCGTACTTTTCTAAGTACTTTTTATGAATTATAGTATAATACAACAATAAACTAAATAGTATCATTATCAGCCCCATTTACAGATGAGAAAATGGAGACTTAAGACTTGCTCAAGGACAAGTGCTAGTTAATCACAGCAAAGCCAGGAGCCTCCGTCTGATGGACACTGAAGCCCACTGCAGATGGAAGTGGCCTGGGAAGTCAGAAACACGACTGCCTAACGGAGGAAACATAACACTGGCCTGAAACAGCTATAATAACAATTCAAATAAAGAATAATGTTCTCTGTGAGGTAAAAAAGAAAAGCCTGACCAATAATGGGGAAGAGGAAGGTCACAAAAAATAAGATGTTGTCCTTTATACAGCTAGCTGATGACAAGTGAAGGTAAGACTTGCAAAGGATGGGGGTTTGGGCATTCTAAACCAGAGCAGTAGCTACATGAGTTCTCTGCCATGAAATGGATGATTATGAAAACACTCTGACATTCTGGGGGAGTGAGATTCATGTCCTGTCTCGAGAAGCATGTCGTGGGAGTCTTGGTCAGCGTAAGCAGAAAAGTACATGTGGAAGAGGAATGAACAGTGGAGAGGGCTTTGGGGAAATGAAGTCATCCTTGGATAAGATGACATCCTTTTAAAAAATATTTTGCTCCTTGCTGCCCGAGGCAATGATTTTTCCTTTGAAAGGAAGAGGTAAAGCAAGATTGCTGAGTGGAGGCTGTGTGGGGTGGAGGGGGAACCGGACATGCTCTGGATGGAGCAGGGCTCAGGTCCTCACCCTGGCTCTGATATCAACTTGCTGGGTTATAATGAGTCCATCTTTAAATTTCACTAGACATATTTTTTTTTAAGTCGTATGGCCTTTTCTTCACAGAAAATCTTATGCAGAAGCTCAATACATGAAACAAAGGAGAAAGCCAGGCTCTCTGACAGGGGCTGGAGGCTGGGGTCTGGCTCTCCTCACTCCCCACTCCCATCTGGATCTCAGTTGGTTCCAAAGAGCCCCAGGGGTCTCCCCTCACTCACTAGACTGACTCCGAAGGGCCTTCCGAGTCTTGAGTGAGGATCTTTGGCCTCTGGTCCCAAGCACTGCCCTGAGACTGTCAGGGCAACGTCTTCCTGTTCCCCTGTGTGCGTCGCTGTTAAGTAGGGCTGGAAGAGTCTCTAAAACCCCTTCCAGCTCCAACACTGTCTCTTAATAGGATTGTGATGGTTAATAAATTAATAAATACCATTGCATAGAAGCAGACTATTAAGGGAAAAGGAGATTAGCCAAGTAGGCAGTGTTTTCCAAGGCCTATAAATGTTTCACGACTTTATGGAGGATTAGATTTTTTTTTTCCCAGACTGAAATAAAATCAATAGAACTTAGAAAGTCTGTGAGCCTTAACCTGTGTTTCAGTATCCCGCTGGGTAAGACTGGACAAGTCCAGCAGTTCAACCCATTTTGGTGCGTTTTTTTGGTAAAGGATATCCTGTGGTAGGAAGTCACTTGAAAATACTGCAAAAGTGATTTTAAAATGCCCAGAAATAAATGGTTACATAAGAGAACATCCTGGTTCTTAGAAAATACGCATGGAAGTATTGAATGGTAAAGGGGCCCAACGTCTCCAGCTTACTCTTGAACGGCTTTTAAAAATATGTATTTATACGTATGTGTCATGGGAGAGACGAGGAGGGGAGGCAAAATGTACACATCTGATTAATCTGGGTAAATGGTACACAGGAGCCCCTTGTACTATTTTTGCAAACTTTCTATATATTTTAAATTATATCAAAATAGTTACAAAAACCAAAATTATGCTCAGAAAAATACCTAACTGAAATGCATTTGTTTACCTCCCTCATCTATACCCTTACTGTCAACTTCCTGTCACATCCAAATATAAAAGAGAATATTGGTGTCATTTTTCTCCACATTATTTTCTCGTTCTTATCTCCTTTCTCCTCACTAACTCCATTTGTCTGACAGCACCAAAGGTTGAAGAGGTGTGGCTGAAAGCCTGCTCCACCAGTGTTCACAGCTCCTCAGCTGCTCTTACTATACTTCCAGGGTATAGGGAGAAAACTACTGAATTTCTTAGAGATCTCACCCACCCACAGTGATCATAGGGCAGAGGGAACAGCCTCTCAAGGGACCGGCCTGCTGTGCTTGTGAAAGGGCAAGGAGGCCCAGGGGAACAGAGCAGAAATGAGCTCAGAGCGGTGACAGGGCAGGCGGGGCCTCAGGCAGGACTGGCACTCAGACTGAGCAAGATGGGAGCCACAGGAGGGTTTTGAGCAGAAGAGAGGCCTGTGAGAGCTCCATGTTGACAGGACCACGCTGGATGCTGTGTTGAGATTGGACTAGGGGGCAAGGGCAGCAACTGGGAGATGCTACAGGTGGAGAATCATTCAGGGTGACTTGGACCAGGGTGGGGGCAGTGAAGGTGTTTGCCATGTTATTCCATTCCCTTTTCTACATGATGGAAATATTCACAATGATAAAAAGATGAATAATAAGGACCTTGATAACACAACATTGTAAATCAACTATACTTCAATAAAGAATAATTTTTTTTAAAAAAAGGACCTTGATTTTTAAAAGCATATTTAGTCCAATTGCACTTCTTCGTGGGGGACCGCATGGAAATGGCCTTTGGGAGACCAGAACATTTTGTACTTTCAAAGCCTTCCAGAGAAAAGTCTACATTCCTCTGCTTATGGCCAACTCCATTTGGTCTTTCAGTTCTTGGCTTGGACATCACTTCTTTGTAATTTTTTTTACATTTGTTTTTTTATTGAGGTAGCACTGGTTTATAACACTGTGTAAGTTTCATGTGTTACAACCACACTACAGCGTGCTTACCGCCCAAAGTGCTTCCATCCATCATCACAGTTAACCCCCTTTACACATCTCACCCTCCCCCGCTCCATCCCTTCCCTCTGGTGACCACTGCTCCGTCCTCTGTATCTACCAAGACACCACTTCTGATGAGAAGCTTCCCTGACACCAGCCCCGCTCCATGTACCCCCACGTCCCCATTAGATGGGGTGCTCCCACCCTGGGCTCCACAGTAGCCTATACATTCCTCTTCAAAGCACTTACACTGCCTGACAACTGTTGGGAGGTTCTATGCTCCAGGAGGACAGGGGCTGTGTCTATTTCATTCACTGCCTCTCACGATGCCTGGCATTCAGTAGGTGCTCAGAAAATATTTGTGTTATGAATGGATGATTGTAACATATTCCAGAGATGAATAAATGAAGTAGCTGGTTTCAATGAGTGTCACAGGTTTGCGTGAGAAGAAGATTTTATAGCTTGGATAACATCTCAGGTCTCACAGCATTGGGACATACAGTGTGGTCCGCAGTGATATTTTCCCTTCCCGATGGGTGGGCCCTGGCCAGCATCCCAGGACACCGGACTTTGCACTCCTATGCCAGCTTCAGGGGAGACAATAGAGGCTTTCTGATCTGCTCCCTCCTCCCGCACTCTGCAGTGGCATGCGTTCTCCCTGCCCGGGTCCCCAGCGCCCGGAACTGGCCTTCAGGTCCCTAAAGAATACATACAATCCTCTTTTCATCGCAACAAGGATGGCATTGTCCAAGCTGCACCACCCCCTTCCCCATTCCTTCTCTCTCTGCCTCTCTCTCTCTTCTGCATCTCCTCCCAGGGCATCCTGCCCTTCTTTCTCTCCTGGATGCAATGGCAGGCTCCAAGTGGTTTGCATGAGTCACTTCCCTATTCCAAAACAGCATGAGCACTCAAATCCTTTTGCAAAGGGAAGACAGGATGGGATTGGGCTGGTTTGGATTGAGCGCCAATTAAACTGAAAACCTTGACCTTGTGTTTCTCAGAAGCTTGGAAGTTCTGGCACCACAAATATTACCAAGAATAAAAATATCCACATGTGTGTGTGATGGAATATTACCCAGCCATGAGAAAGAAGGAAATCCTGTTGTTTGCGACAACTTGGATGAACACCGAGGGCATCACACTAAGTGAAATAAGAAAGAGAAAGACAAATAGTGTCCGACCTCACATATATGTGGAATCTAAAAAACTCAAAATCAGAGAAACAGAGAGTGTGGTGGTTACCAGGGTTTGGTGGTAGGGTAGATGGGAAGATGTTGGTCAAAGGGTTACATATAATCTTGTTATAAGATTAGCAAGTTCTGGGGACCTCATGCACAGTATGGTGATTATGCTAATAATACTGTATTATATACTCGAAAGTTGCCAAGAGAGTAGCTCTTAAAAGTTCTCACCACAAAAAAGAAATGCTAACTATGTGACAGGATGGAAGTGTTAGCTAATGCTGTGGTGGTGATCATTTTGCAAGATATAAATGGATCCAATCAACACGTTTAAAACCTTAAACTTATACAATGTTATGTGTCAATTCTATCTCAATAAAGCTAGTGGGAAAAATCACTGTGTTCAAAGCAGAGTTTCTCAGCTTTGGTGTTAATTAATGTTTCGGACTTGATAAGGGGGCTGTCCTGTAATTGTAGAATGTTTGGTAGTACTCTGGTTTCCATCCACTCGATACTAGTAGCAACCTCCCCTCCAGCTGTGACATCCAAAAATGTCTCCAGACGTTGCCAAATGCTCCTTGCCAGGGAGTGTCACCCCTGGCTGAGAACCACTGGTCTAAAGCCTTAAAAATGCACATAGAAATGCATCCTATGGAAGGGGGAAGGATAAATTAGAAATATGGGATTAACAGACACCAACTATTTTACATGAACTAAATAAGCAACAAAGACTTACTGTATAGCACAGGGAACTATATTCAATATCTTGTAATAACTATAATGGAAAAGAATCTCAAAAATACACATATAACGGAATCACTTTGCTGTACACCTGAAACTAACACAATATCGTAAACCAACTACGCATCAATTAAATAAATAAATAATTTTAAAAAGAAATGTGTCCTATGGAAACACATCTAGAAATGTCTTCGCAGAAACAGGTAAGGACGTGCGTGAAGATGAAGCTACTAGAATGGGGCACTGCTGATAAGAGCAGCCACTGCAAGAAGAGAACCACTTAAGTTTCCAACAACAGGGGGTTAAGTCCCTCCAAACTCTGCAATACTCCACTGCTATTAAAGAATCCACGATCCACATCTTTCCAGGCATGAAATACATCTATGATGCGTCAACAAGTGACCAAAGCTGGCAACAAAACAGGAGTGTAGTAGAACTGCAGAAAGTGAGACTACAGTTACGCACAGAGAAAAAAGTCTAGAAGGATACAGCCCAAAATGGTAACAATAGGCATCTCTACATAGAGAGGGGGCTACAAGTGATATTTTTTCTTTTGCATGCTTGTATTTTCTAGGCTGTCTACAATGAACAAGTATTACTTAACTTACAAGATGGAAAATGAAATTCTTCAGAAAGAAAGAGTAGCCCCAGCTCTCGGGCTCCCCCTCCACTCTCTGCTTCCCCCAGTTGGTAAAAGGAGCATGTTGCCTGATGAAACTGTTAACTCAGAGTCTTCCTATTCTGCGTCTCTCCCACCCTGCTCACTTCTCCACCCACTCTGTCCTCCCAGGATTCCAGTTAAAAGTGGGGCTATGCAGACTAGGGGGAGGCGAGGTATACATAGCTCAGTGGTAAAGCACATGCTTAGCATGCACGAGGTCCTGGGTTCAATCCTCAGTGCCTCAAACAAACAAACAAACAAACAGCAGGGCTATCAGCTTTGAAAAGAGAGGCATTTGCCATTCCACCATCAGCAAAGCGTTAGAGGTGCCCTACCACCCCTGGCGGCCCTGGTCTCTCCATGGCCAGCTCTCTGCAGCAGCAGCAGGATATTTCCTCTGTCACATTCCAGATTCTCTAGGCCAAGGAGTTCGGACCCTGGGCCGCCCTCCTCCCCCACCACCACCCCGCAACACCCACACACCCACACACCCACACACACACAGCTAGCACCTCGGGCTCCGCCAGGGCTAGCTAGGTGGGCAGCCAAGATGAAACATCCAGCCATTGCTTCTGCCTCTTGCCAGCCGTGCCGGGGAACGGACTGCTGGGAAAGAGGTGCCAAGCACTGGTTAGGATGAGTGTGTGGCCCTCTGGCAATTCACTGGGCTACAATTGTCTCTTTCCTTCCAGCTTCAGGCTGGGAGCTGCCCCAAGGGATGGACTCTGGCAGGTTGATTCTGTGGAGGCTCGGGTCACTGGCTCAGTGGCTCCCAGGTCCGGCAGAGGAAAGTGTCTCCATGGGTGTAGGTGTGGGTATGTGTGTGCTGAGGGCAGATAAAGGAAAGTGGCGGGGCAAGACGACAGGTCAGCCAGGCTGAGTGGGTTTGTCCTCAGCATCTGTGCCCATGCTCTTCTGCAGACTCTGTGACCACTAGCCCTGGCCAGAGACTGGCTGGATGGGTGGGGGGCTGGAGGGTCCTCCTTTGAACTGCTACATGCCAGGGACAGTCCTGGCTCCCTCTCAGATCACCTTAACCAATGAGCCTCACTTTGTCACTTTGGAGTCAGTAACACTGTAGGTGAAGAACTGTGATGGGAAGAATCTAAGTTGCTTATCTGAGGTCACATCACCAGAAGGGAAGGCTCTGAGAGTCCCAGGTTTCTCTTCCTCACACCTCTCTTCCTGCCTCCAAGTACCTGTGAAGTAGCATCAAATATCTAGTGCAATCAAGACAAGTTCCATGATAAGAAAGTAATTCCTCAGGGCCAAGGCCCATGGTCCTGGCAATTCCTTGGGAAACAGGATTAGAACATCAATTGTGGCAGGAGAGGGTGCCAAGGACACACACAAGGAACGTTACCCTGGGTGGTGGCCCCTTCATGCCTCATGGTTGTGTGACCAACATGAGAACACAAGGCCTCATGCTTGGTTAAATACTCTGCCATCACCAGTCAGAAAGTCCTAATAATCACTGAACAAGGGTCCTGTTTTTTCATTTTACACTGAGCCTTGGAAATTAGGTAGCTGGTCCTGCTTCTGGGAAAGTTTCTTGCTCACCTTCTCCCAACCTTCCCTGCCGCCAGTCTCAGTGATTCCAAGCAGGCCAGGGCCCCACACAGTCACAGTAAGTGATGCCTTCCCAGCCTGCGTTTGAAGCCAAAACCAAACCAACAAAAGCCCCAAAGCCAAGCAATTAGTCACCATCTCCTCACCAAGACAAAGCCCCTCCCCGCTCAAAAGCTGCCCCCTTGAGCCCCTTTTTCCCCCTCAAGACCCTACCCCCAAGGTCTTGCTGCCATTTTTATGTGACTCACAAGTCGAACGACCATTTTCTCTTCATTTTCTTGTATAAATTTGCACCTGTTTCTGTGGCTATTATTACAGTTGTCCTCTCATCCCTGCTCACACACTGCACACAATCACAAAGGATATTCCAAACAGGCCAAGAATCTCTCCTCTAAATGCCAGGAATCTCTCCAATGAACTGCCTATCTGATGGTTTCAAGACCCCACGCTGCCTCCAGTCAATTTTTGCTAACATATGTCACCCCAGGGACTAGCCAGAGGTAGGTGGGCCAACGCTGGCATCAGCAGACGTCCTTTGGCAGGTTCCTAGGAGGGCTACAGCTCCAGGGCTATTCCTAGCAAGCCGCAGCCCGGGAGATGGGCAGACCTCATCTGCTCCCTCTGCCCAAGGGAGAGGAGGACAGGGTCAGAGAGCTGGAGACATCATGACCCTTTGATACATCTCTCACAAGGATGAGCTCTCCTTGAAGGAAGGTTATACACAACTGAGTTTTCTATCTAGGTGGTACCTATAATAACCAAAGGGAGGAATGCAGATTAGTTTTCTTGTGTATCTGGGGCTGGTAGGCAGAATAACGGCCTCCCAAAGATGTCCACATCCTAGTCCCTGGTACCTGTGAGTATGTTTCATTACATGGCAAAGGGGAAGTAAGGTTACAGGCGGAATTAAGGTTGTTAATCAGCTGTCTTTCAAGAATAGATTATCCTGAATTATCCAAGTGGGCCCAATAGAATCACAAGGGTCCTTAAAAGTGGAAGAGAAGTAGAAAATGAGGTCAGAGGGACGCTATGTGAGAAGCACTTGACCCACTAGGTGGAGGATAGAGCCTGGCTTTGAAGACAGAGAAAGGGGCCACGAGCCAAGAAACGCAGGCAGCCTCCAGAAGCCAGAAAAGGCAAGAGAATGGATTCTCCCCCGGAGCCTCCAGAAAGGAATGTAGCCCTGTTGCCACCTTGATTTTAGCCTACTGAGACCTATGTGGACCTCTAATGTATAGAACTGTAAGATTATACATTTGTTTTGCTGTAAATCACTAACTTTGTGATAATCTGTTGCAGCAACAAGAGAAAAGAAATGCACTACCTCCTTAGATTCTTATCCTCGGAGTGCTTCTAACAAGCAGAGCTAAGTAGAGGCAGGGAAAGGCCCTTGGAGGAGTCATCACTGCTTCCCTAGTGACAAGACCACAGCAAAATTGTGAACTAAGTAAAATGGTGAAAAACACCCTTTGTTTTTTGTCTTTGGGTTGTCCCACAATCCAAATGGGTCCCTCATCTGAGGGGCTCCATGGAGACCTACCCCACACAGACCCATTGAACCCAGAAGCTCCCAGGCCTTTCCTTCAGCCTATCAAAGCTTAATTAGCCTATCTATTAAATAAAGCATGAAAGCGATCATACTGACTACAGATACAAGACAGGGATAATGGACGAGAGTACGTAAATGAACACTCGTTTACTGTTCATCCTTTTAGGACATGCTGGCATGTTTAATGAGGCTCACTCCGGCCCAGCAGCACTTAACCTTTTTAAAGTCACAGGCTCTGCTGAGAATCCAATCAAGAAAAATGCCAACAAATACAAAACCTATTTCAGGGGCTTATGAAACCCTCAAGTATCCAGCCCCAGCCAGGAACCCCTGCCCCAATTGCTAGGACAGCTGAGGAAGGTAATTTGATGGCCATGTAAGGCCTGTGTCCCCAAAATCACTTCTCACTGTTGGCAACTTCCTGGTTATACACAAAGCTGACCCTGGATCCAACCTACAAAACTCCAGAATTATGTACGAGTACATCTTTCCCACTGGTTTAACAGACCTAGGGGGTTACAGACCAGAAGCAAGTGATGGGGTAAAATGTGAGAAGGATGGAGAAAAGGAGCAGTGAGAAATAACCAGGGGGAGTGGGGGGCAGCTTTTTGATAAAGCAATGGCAGATCCTGTGGGCAGAGAGGTGCAAAATTACCATTTTCTGTTAAATAGGCCCTGACTACCACCAGGCTGAGCCCGGGAGAAGGGGGCAGATTGACACCCGTATCTCTGTCACTGTCACTGAGAGGGTAGATCTCAACCAATCGTGGGCAATGCTACCCTGATCCAACCCCTCCAGAGCTGCCCACGAATCCAGTACCCAGATCACTGCTGTGTAGGAAGTAAGTCAGTGCCTCTCAAGATAGTGTCACCTGAGGCTACCCAGCGGGGCTCAGGAATCAAAAGAAGACTCTCGCAAGCCCTGACTGCCTCTTACCAGCTCTGCGATCTTGGGCCAATGAGTCCGCCCTGCACTCTGCCTGCTCAGGTGCAAAATGCAGTGATACCAGGACAAGCCCACAGTCCCTTATCAAAACCCAAGGGTCAGACGTGCTTCCAGATTCAGAATTTCTTAGATTTGAGAAAGGTAATAGAATGCCTATGCATTATAGTAACATGCAGAGTGGGTCTGTCATCCAAAACATCAATATGAATATTCGGACTAAATAGGATAAATAGTTTAGGTCCAATTTTGCTACCAAATGCATTCATCAGGTTAAGCTTCCTCTCTACATTCGTTATGAAATAATTTCGTTTTCAAAGTTTTGTTGTTGTTCAGAACTGCAGTTAAGACACTAAGGCCCTGCAGGATTACTGTTTCATGAATTAAAAGAGTTAGAATGCCCACCTCTAGCAATCCCTGCCCCTCACCTCAGGCCTGATTCTGTGCTGGCATTCATCACCCTGAACTGCAGTTCCCTTCTAGATCTTGTGGGTAGGAGTGATAGCTTGCTCATCTGTGTATTCCCAGCAGCTGGCCCACACTAGGCACACGTCCATAAATGCATGGAAAGCAGAACTTAATTAGGCCTTTAAACCTTTAGCCTGTCTGTCTCCAAGCAGGTGGAAAAGTGCATCCCAGAAGCGCCCCCTCCCTGCTCCTGAACCCCAGCACAGGGCAAACACCAGTCTGTCTACTCAGAATCATCACAACGGTGCCTGGGGAACCTCTTTTGCACTTTAAAATATACATGTTTTTTTCATAAACCCAATTAATGTCCACTAGGAACGGCCCTGACCAAGGGGAAAGTAGGGAGATTAGCATTTTAGTTAATCAGCAAAAATGTATGAGTCCAAAATCTTCCCTCCAACCTCTAGACTAAAGGAGCACCTGGCAGCCCCAGGGGGCCCAGAGAGGCCAGCTTGTCCGACTGCTTCTCCAGGACCGCGCCCACACATCGGGCAGTCTGGGCACAGGGCCAGCGGGAGCTCTGCTCTCAGGGCTGTGCATTTCTCCTTCCCTGCGAAGACTCCAGGCCTGGCTGGGTTTGGAAGGCTCTCTGCCGCCTCTTCGGGCTCATCATTGAATGAGAGAAACCCAGCCCGGCTCCCCTGAGGGAGGCTGAACCGGCCCCAGATCTAAACAGGCGCCAGCTACCGCCTGAGAACCACTCAAAAGGAAAAAGGACTTGGAGAGCGCAGCCCCTTTCCAAGAGAAAGGAGGGGGAAGATTCAACAGCGGGAGGAGCTGAAACATCCACTTGGGTAACTGTCCTGGGTGAGGGTTGTCACTTGTGTCACGGGGCCATGTTGACCTGACGCAAGTTAGGATTAAGCCCTCGGCCCCCCTCAGATGCACAGTGAACACCTAGGGCCCGGTGTCTTCCCAAGGTTATTATCTGTTGGTGGGTCAGAAACATTTACAAAGGGCCCTTGTATCTCAGGCAGCAGAGAAGCCTGGGTCCAGGATGCCCCTTAAAGTGTGTCTTGTCCCGGGCTGCGCTGCACTGCATCCCCCGCGCCCGATCTGAGAAGCGTCTGCTCCTCAGCGAATGAAGATGACTGTGAAGCCACTGACCCTCAGAGATGAAAGAGCCTGAGAGAAGGGCTCCATCGACCTCCAGATCTAGGATGGACACGTCTACTGGAGCCGGACACATCTACATAGCGGATTCACAGCACCAGTGCGCATGTCTGGTCCTGGGAGTGATAGTAATGACGCCACCGCTACTCCTCCTGGAGGGGAAGATGGCGAGGGGAGGCGCTGAGGCTGCGCAGTTGGCGGCTGCACCTAATGAAGTCTTCACATCAGTCCTAAGAAAGGGTTCAGGACCCTGTTCCACGCAGGTGGAGGCTTTTGCCTAAGGCTGTTTGTTTGAGGCTTGCTACTGAGTTTTTGTTTTTGTTTTTCCACCTCTTCTGAACAGCTTTTCCCCCAGGTATGACACCCTACCCCACCCCAGAAAACAAGCTCTCACCACCCTCGCAAAGTATTCCAGGTCCATATCACTGGCTTTACTCTCCCCGCTACAATGAAACTCCCACCCCTCCGTATCAGTCCTGTGTAAGAAGATGTGTGCTGAGAGGGAGACCCTGCAACTATTTCCACTTCCAAAATGCTGCCTCTTATCGACCCTAAGGCATCTCGGGCTAGTGGAATTCCAGACAATGTAACAGTAGCCTTACACCAGTTCTGAGACAGGGGAGGGGGAAGGGAACGCAGTGTTTAACTGAGAGGAGCACAGCGTCCCTCCCAGGCCACCTGCGCCCTGGTCAGAGCGCCTCCAACACACAGAGTATAAGAGCCACCTGCAGCGCCTGTTAAAATGCAGAGCCCCGGGCTGCTCCCAGAGGTCCTCATCCTGTAGAGTCGGGGGAGAGCCCCCAAATCAGCACGTTCAACGAGCAACTCAGATGAGCCCAGTACACAGCTCCCAGACCACCCTGAGAACTACCGCCTGCTTCTCAGCTTCTACCCCTCCCCACTTCTGAAAACTGCCTCTGAAAGCTGTTTCCCCCCAAGAACTGGGGCCATTGGTAGGGGAAAGGTGGTCCCCCAGGTTTTCTTTGTGGGCGATGTAGCCAGAATCACCCCCACTAATACTCGACACTTAAGTATTTATAGATGCAATTGTCTGGAATTTGCTTCAACACAATCCTAAAGGGAAAAAAAAACCCCAAAAACTATAAAGGACATTGCTAGGATACCTGATGACATTTGACTATCCACTGTGGATTAGATAATATCAAGGTTAAATCCCTGGTTTCAATCATTCTGCTGTGGCTATATTCTTATTATTATGAAATATATACTGAAGTATTTAGACATAAAAAGACAGAATATCTCCAACTTATTCTCAAATGGCTCAAAAAAAAATAGTACATACACACATATATATACAATACATATGCACAGAAAACACGATAAAGACAATGGTATAAGATGCAAATTGTTCAGTCTGGGTAGAGTATATATGGGAGTTGCCTTAAAGCTGCTCTCTGTGTCTGAAATTATATATCAAAGTAAAATGTTATAAAGAAAAAAATCCCCAGCCTAGGAGGGGTTGTGGGAGTACAGACTCCATTCTCTTTACTTTTGTGTGCATTTGACATTTTCTATCATTGAAACAATTTCCTCTACCAAGCCCAGGTATGGTTTGAGTGGCACTGACCCTGGGCTGCTGGAAACCTAGACATCGTTTACAACATCACAGGCGATGGTCTGTGAACCAGGAGTACCACCTGGATTCACGACAAGGTCCTCCACATTCTGTCCTCCCAATACCCAGCAACTAGAGATGCACCTTCACAATCTTATCCTTACAGTGTTATTTTTTCTGATGATAAAATTAATATCAAATCTTTTGGGGGGGATCTTCCATAAAGGTAATTATTAACTAGAAAATAAAATTAAAATCACCTTTTAGACATACATTGTCTCTATCACAAAAGGAATTTTTATTAGGACAGGTGAGTTAGCTTCTACCGAGAATTTAGATTAATCTCTTACACTTTTCCTTCCATGGTTTGGGATATAAAATTAAGCCAGAATGACAGACTGATTTTTTTAAAGTTCTCATTAAATTAGAACAGAATTGTGAAGGGATAGAAGCTGAAGATTATACGCATCATATGATAACAAGGATGCACATGCAGAGGTGATATTAAAAGTATTTGACATCAGCCAATCAAAACCAGTCAGAACAGATTTAGATTTAAGCCCCACAGCTGCCAGGTATTGATCCTTAAGCTCTTGGATTGTTGGGAATTCCAGGAGTACCAGGGGAGGCACAGCTATTCAATATTTTAACCACTGGTAGAGCCCTAGCAGCACACACTCACTGAACAGCAGCTCTGTGCACGAGGGAATATTAGCACTAATAACTGTGGTTTATTCTGACCCTCATGGGAGCTCTGCCAAGTTTAGGTTCATATCCAGTCTACACTCAGAGGGTAGTGACAACTCTCCCTAGAGCTCCAGATGGAGTCAAGACCCTGGAGCAACTTGAGTAGGGCTAAAAAAATGTTAATGACTCACCCACTTGTCAAGAGCTAGGGAGCCAAACACAATGGATTTGGGGGTGGGAGACAGGAGGGGCAGGTATGTGGGCACTATTCACACTTGCTAATAAATACCTTCTTTTGCTTATAAAGAGACTCTAGGGCAAAACAAACACTTTCAGGGACACTCTAGTGAGTCATAGGTTGAGACTAGAGACGAGCTACATTGTAACCATCTGCAAAAGCTGCTTATGAACATATTTATTAAAGGAGCAGATTGACAAACTACTCCACGAAACAGTTAAATTTCAGGCATTCATTTCTAATTTCATGCATGAAACTTTTAAAGAGGTAAGAGTATTTTATTTTCTATTTCTACCCGTACTGAGAGAACATTAAGTTGGATACACTACTGGGAGGAAACCACAGCTGTTCCTTTGATTTATAAAAGGTAGGAGGGGAGAGATCAGATCTCTGTTTTTTGGGTTTTTGGTTTTTTGTTTTACACTGTACTTGGCTCAACACCACAGGAAATTAACTGCTTGCTTGACAAGTGCATTTTGATGATGAGGTAGAAGATGCTGTCTATGGAAGATGGCTTGGCTCATTTGGGTCACAGATTGCATTTACAAGCCATTATCTCTTTAGGGAACCAAGCTAAAACCAATACAGTCAAATTGCAAGTGCATGATGATATTTACATAACAGTGATATAAAAAGAAAACTAATTTAAACCCAAGTTCTAAACTCTATTCTTTATCTCTTCATTTCCAAGTCCACTGGTATTTGACTTTCTTCCCCCATTTCCAGGGCAATCTCAGGAAATTTCCACAATCCTGAAGACCTTAATTACACATCAATGTCTCCTCTGTATATGGAGAGTAGTAACCAGCTCCTAAGCAGCCACCCAACAACCACCCCAAAGACACGGATTAAGCACCGGCCTGAAGTCGGCAGCCTACATGCAGCATTTGACTCAGAGGTTTTACTCCACGGCTACACTACAGTCCTGCTCTGCGCAGCCCCCCCACGTCTGATCTTTACAATACAGTTTTCCATACTCTCTAGCTGGCAGCTATTGTTTTGTTTCCCTGATCACAGAGCCAGCACCTTCCTCTTAAGTAAGATGCTTCATTTCTAGGTTGTTTGTGCCAATAAAAAGGACCTGCTGGGTCAGGTTAAGTGGACCTTAAAATGCTTTTTTAGATAAAGTCTGAGGCACGAGCACTGAAATTTGGCTCTGACTTTATCACCTGAGTTTCTGTGTCACCTGAAGGACAAAAACAATGACCAGCCGAGAAAACCATTCATCAGTTTGGAGAAAGTGTGTCACCATGGAAACCTTGGTAAAAAAGTCACTCATTTTCCATCTTTTTCTTTTTCTTTTTCTTTTCTTTTCTTGTTTTTTAAATATTTTCTTTTTCTTCTTCCTTTTTTTTTTTTTTTTTTTTTAACAGCAATACTGGGGTTTGAACCCAGGACCCTGTGCAAGCTATGCAGGTCCTTTACCACCCACCCACCCTCCATCTTTTTCTTTTTAATTCAGTTCTCCCACAGGGAATTTAACAATTCCCTGAGCCCAGAACAACCTTCCCCTGCCCTGCCTCACCCCATAAATACCGAGAAGAGCAACAGAGAATCCTGCAAGCTCTCCACTGAGGACAGGGCGACTCAGGTGGATATGGGTGCAGAGGGGCAGGCAGATTTCTGGGCCATTGAGAAGGGCTCCTCTCTCCGTAGTCCCTCCCCCTAAATCACATGGAAAGTTCTCTTACAGGGGAAAACACATTTTTAAAGTTAAGAGACAAAATGCAAACTTTCCTTAGAAAGAAAGGCCACAAAGAGATTAAACTCATTCACCTATCTCTTCCTTCATCCATTCCCCCAACACTGTGCATGTTGAGCAGAGGCTGTGTGCCAGGTCCTGGGGAGGCAGAAATGCCTTGGAAGGGCTCAGAGCCTCCTGGAAAAGGCAGACACTTACAACTCACTGTAAAGACACGACTGGAGACAAGCATAGAGGGTAGGGAGCAGTGGAGAAGAGCACTCTAAAATATGAGCCCAGAGCCTCTCCAGGGAATGGAGGGGACACCAAAGAGGGAAGGTCATGAGAGGGAGTGAAGGCAGGCCTTGGAGCAGAGGCATTGGCTGTCCCAGCAGCCATGCCCACTTCTCCCTTCCCCCAGAGCCTGGGTTTTGTTTGGCTGTTAACCCCCACCTTATGTGGCATGTGGCTCAGCGGCCAACCCTGATTAGCCTGCATCATCTGTCAGTAATGGTTTAACCAGGGACACGGGACACAACCCTCCTAGTGAGACTTGAGGAGACAGCTGTGAGACACAGGGAGAGTTTCTCTCTGATGAGACTTCAGGAGCAGGCAGCCTCTGTCTTCTGTAGGACAGTGCTGTAACTCCATGCGCTGCCTGGAGCTCCAGGAGCCATTCTGTAACCATGAGGAAAACTAAATTCCACAAGGCCACCACGGCAGAAATGAAACCTGCTGTTTGATAATGTTGATAATTGATAATGACTCAATAAGTCATCCCAGAAGTGCCCTGCCTCAGGATTACTGATCAGTGGAATTAGAAATTTTCCTTATCATTAAGCCATTTAAAGTCAAGTTTTGTGCTTCTTGAGGCCAGAAGCATCCCTTGTGGAAGGTGGCCCTCTCCTGAGGCCTCCTCACCTTTACCAGTTCATCTGTTTAGCAGGCAAGCTGAATTCCCAAGGGTCATGCGCAGAGCCTTCCTGTTATTTTCCCCCAGCTCTACTCATGAAAATAAAATTAATTTCTCAGCCTATGAATTAAACATCGCTACTGCCGGCTGAAAGATTTTAGCAACACCCTTTTGCTGGCAAGAGAAGCAGGATCCCGACATGTTCTAAAATAAGCTACAAGGAGGCAGGAGGGAAGGAGGGGGAGCAAAGGGGAGGAGGCCGTTGAAAGGGAAAAGGAAGAGCTGCTGAGTCCCACTCGCATCTCTGCCCCGCCGGCCTGTGCGGTCCCACGAGCAGATGGGTCACCTGGAGACCTTATTAAAATACAGGTGCTGATTAAATAGGTCCAGGATGGGGTCTGGGAGCATCTTCTAACAAGCTCCCAGGTGCTGCTGTTGTTGGTCAGCAGGTTGCAGCCCATGGGGACCCTGCCAGGCTTTGCAGGACAAGGAAGAAGGGCTGGTGAGAACCAGCTGTTTATACCTGGGTTTAAGGGAGGACGTGAGGTGAGGAGAACCCCTGCCCCCCAACACACATGCCTTTTAGAAACACAGGAAAGAGCAGAGAGCGGAGGAGCATGTCTGGCGGAGGAGAGCACTCTGGGTCTGGTGTGCCTGCACTGTAATAGCCTTCGGGGGTTTTAGTCATTTAGTCCTGGACAATACCTGAGTCTGTGAAATCCAATGCCCAACTCAGGCAGTATTCCTGGCTCCCCCTCAGCTCTGGCCAGCCCAAGGGATCCGCCTGGCCCCACTGCACACCTGCTCCAAGGTATGTGCCCCAGGGTCTTTCCTGAAATCTTCAGACTCACTCATCCCACCGGCAAGTGCCTGCTCTAGAAAAGGCACACCAAGAACTGTTGGTGAGTGATAGGCTGAGAGAAGAAGGCGAGAGTCAGGTGAAGGCTGAAGGGCAGCCTCTCCGCAAGCCTGATCTCCTCCCAGTCCTGCTGGTCCTGGTGAATCCCCCTCACCCTGGATCTGGGTGCTGATCACCTCCAGCCTCGCTGAACCATCAGGTCCTTGACAGTCCCACTCGGTCTCTTCTCTCATCTGTCAGGAGCTCTGTAGCCTGTGGCCACAATGCCATCCCATCCAAACCTCTTGACCAACCAGCATCAGGCTTCCTGCCGGGCTCAGTCCAGTCTCCTCCTCTGGGGAGCCTCCCCGACTCCCCCAGGCTGGGGCTGTGTAACTACTGCTGCCCTGGCAGTTCTCACCTGTGCACCGGTCTGTCTCTCCAACTGGCCTTAAGTGCCCTGAAGTCAGGGATGGTGGGGGTGCCGGCAAGTAATGGGAGAGTAATAAGCACGATTGAATAAGGGAATTAAATAATGGTTCTCAGCCCAGCTGTGCACCAGAAACATTCAAAGACCTTTTTCAAAAAAAAAAAAAAAAAGCCAGGGCCTCATCCTAGAGATTCCAATACAGTAGGTCCGGGTGGGGGCCCAGGCTTCTGAATATTTTAAAGGATCCCCAAGTGATTCTGATGGATTTTGACAATAGTTGGAGTGGAAAAGATGAATGAATTGGTGGGTGGATGAATCTGTGATTGCATGTGCGACTGAGAGGGTCTCGCTCCTGTCAGTTCACGCTCAGAGTGAACAAATGGCCGGCGTTTACAAGGGAGGAGGGCGGGTGCCTGTTGTGGTGGCCACCAACCCACCACTGCCAGGGGAAATAAAGTCAGAAACCAGCTGCCTTTACCCATGACCAGGGATTTCCGACAACTAGGGGCAGGCGGGAACAAGTCCCCACTGGCAAAGGAGGAGCTAAAGGAAGGGAAGGAGCAAAGGGAAGCACTAAGGGTCCAGGTCTTTACTGTGTTGCTCCATTTTTCTCCAGCTGCGACCTGACGCTGGCTGTACTGTTCTCCTCCCTGTGCAGCTGGGGACCAGGCTGGGGAGGGCAGGTGGTTTGTTCCAGCCTGTACCTACAGGGGCTAGGCTTTGAACCCAGACTCCCTGACTCCAAAGCCCCTACTCTGAACTCCAGGGTGGTGCCACCTCCATAGAAACAGGACATGTCCCAGTAAAGGGATGGGGAGACTGCACACAGAGACTACAGAATGTCACAATAAACACTCCACCAGAATCATGCCACCCAAAGATGGTGATGCCTTTTATAAACATTTAAAGAAGCCACCATGGCTGTGTTACCCTTTTGTAAATCTATCAGTGGCTTTTCCAAGCAATTATTTTAAGTTTATATAATACACAAAACTAGACAAGGTGAGAACTAGAATGTTACACATGGTCAGGCTGATAATTTGGATGTAAAGCTCTGCCTTATTTCTGAGTCACAAATGCTCCAAGTCCCAGACAGACAGACAGACACCGAAGCCGTGCGGGTTCCTGATTCAGACCTCGCAGTAGAGAGCACTGCACGTCTAACCCTCTGGTACCACTTTAACACTTGCCCCAAGTCTTAAAACAACTCTCCGCGCACTGTCGTCATCCCCATTTCACAGCACTGAGGCTCCCACGCTGGAAAGTGGCCTGTCTGAAGCTGAACGAAGTGGCAACGCTGAGATTCCAGCTCTGGCTCCCACTCTGCAGCGCCACTTCTCATTTCAGGATCACGGGGCAGTCTGCAGTGACCTTGACCAGCTTTAGGAAAACCGAGTTAATAATGTTAACCTCGACCTATATTTATACTGGTTGGGACTATTAAGCCAGCAAAAGCACAGTCCATCCTCTCGGGTCTCACTGCACTCCGCCCAGCCTGGGGTAAGGCTCTTAGTGCTTGCCCGCTTATTAAAAATGCAAGACTTGCAACAATGGGCTAGGAATTACAGGGTTTAAGAGAAAGATTCTTTAATGTTTTTCAGGTTTGTTATTTTTTTAGTAGTTTAAATATTAAAGATTTTTTTTAAAGATAACACAAGGAGACATGAGTGGGCAAAAAAGTCAAAACTTGACCTAAAACATTTAGAGAAAAGATCTGGCCCTGTTTTTACAGCAATTGTAACCGGCTCTGCCGAAAAACCCCCTAAAACCAGTAAAGACCAGGTGAGTTGTCAGCTGAACAAAAAGATTCTTGTCTACAAAATAGTGGCCTTTGGGAGGAAAATAGGAGGAAGAGAGGATGAAAGGGAGGGAGCGGGGGAGGGAAGGAGGACAGGAGAGATCTGTGTTCATTTCTCTTCGGGGCCTTTGAGAAAGAACCTTTGTTTCCCAAGCCAAAGCAATCTTTTCCATGCAAGGCAGGCAACGAAGCCATGTCCTGTGCCAGCTTTGTAGAACTGATTGTGCTGTAAGAGGGCCTTTTTCACCTTCTGCTAAAGAAAAAAAGCCAGTATCAGGACAAATAATAATAACTGCAGCTAATGATCACTGACGATCAAGTAAGGGCCTGCGCTGTGCTGGGCAATTTACACAAGTTATCGAATTTAATTCTCACAACCTCACAAGCAAGAAGTATTGCTATACACTATTTTACAGGTAAGAAAGCTGAGGTGTGGAGGTGTCTGTCCAAGGCCATGCAGCTGGTAAGGACACAGAAAAGCAGGAATCCACATTCAGAGCTGTCTCTTCTGAGCTGCGCTCCCCATAGAACACTGGGAGGTAACACAGAAGTCCACGGCCGAGTGCTCTTGTAGGTCCTCAACAACATTAGAGACTTGGTAGAAACAAAAGCACAACTCAACCAAGACATCAGGACCATCTAAGGGATGGATGTAGGTTACCCAATGTCTGAAAGGAGAGACAGCTCATCTTTGGGCAACTCTCAGAATTGGGCAGAATTTGACTGGTGGGCCAGCCTCTCCTGACCCTCTCTCTTGCCAGACTGCCTTGTCAATCCCTGCCACCTCTCAGCTTCCTTGCCATAGGCCAGGTTCCAGCAATCGGAAGGGCACCAGAGAATCCTGTATCTATCTTAGCAGTGGCATGTTTGCTCTGGGACATGATGCAAGGGAGCAGGGCAAAGTACTGGTATTGTCATTGAAGTTATCCTATGGAGGAAAAAACCCATGATGTCACCTACACACATTCAGGGACTCTGATGACGTTTTGAAGGAAACCAGAAAAGTCCCTCACATTTCTGGAAACCAAAGGCCAGAACGCCTGGAGACAGGACAAACTCATTGGGAAGGAGCCCTAGGACTTTGACCTCAACACCATGATTGTTGCTCCTCACTCCCCTGTGCTATTTGTCTTTGGGTTCAGGGCACGAACTAACTGCCCCTTTGGCCAAAAACCTTGAAAGCAGGCACTCTCGTGAGCTCAAGCCTTCAGATGGAGGTTTTTCCTCCATTTGGAGTTGGCGTTCTGTCCTTGAAAGTCATAAACTCATCCTTCAGGACCTGTGGGCACCACGAACGTTCTGTTCTGACAGCCTGCCTACTCAGAAGACAAGGATAAGAAGGGACAACAACTTGTTCTGTCCCAAAGGAGAGTCATAAAAAGGTGGTGGGGTGGAGGTGGGGCAGTGGAGGAGGTTTGGGCTGAACAATTTGATGGATTTTTCATGTATGACATTTTACCACCACACAAATTACTCTCTGCACACTGCACACCTAACACATCCTCTGCTGGGTGTGCTGCATGGATGCCTCCTGTTTCCAGGGCAACCTCACCTGGGGTAGAGGGTGGCAAGCAATGGATGGACTGACTAAGCTACTCTTCAGGACTCAGGTCCTGAAGTGGATGAACAGCCCACTGGTACATGAACTCAGCCCTAAAGCTCAACAGAGCCATTGCGGGAGTTGGTGAAAAGGGCATCCATCCAGTGGGGGAAATGTGTGGCTCAAGGTACCAGGGCTTTCGCTGAAAATAACCCTGAGTCAACAGTCCCCCTAAATACCCTAGCCATGAGCACACCGACCTTAGCTGTCTCTGTCCTTCATTTCTTCTCTCACAAGATATCCATCAGATAAGACTCACGTATCTGGAATGTTTCTAAGTCACAATTTTGGACCTTGAAACTACAGCATCCACCATTGTCTATTCTTTTTGTTTTTGTATTGTTCATCTGTTTGTTTGTTTTGGTGGGAGGTGGGAGCAATGAAGCCCAGGTAGGGAGAGAATCAAGATTTAGGGAATGGAACTGATGAAAGGTAGCTAAGGCATTAGACTATGCAGAGAGGCACAAGGATGGGGCTTGGCAACATCACCCACAGAAGGGGAACCCAGAATCCTGCAGTGTGTTGACTTCTCCAGGGAAGCTGGAGAAGTGCAGGGCCAAGGATGGTGTCCTGTGGCCAAGGTCTTTCAGAACAGAAATTCTGTCTTCACCACAGGCAGTGGCCTGGAAAGGGCAGAGGTGACTTGGCAAACCTGGAGAGGAGGCCTTGTCCTTGTGACTCCTGGTGGGAGCCAGGGCTAGTGGGTGGGCGGCTGTAAGAGGCAGAGCCTGTGGGCCCTGAGGAACTCCAGGCGTGTAAGATAATATTTTAAGTGTTCCCTCTGACACTGCAGGTATTAAGGCTAAGCCCCAGTGCCCTGGAGGGAGGTGGGCCCTGGAGTCCAAAGGCACAGTCCTGCCCCTAGGGGAGGTGGGCAGGAGGGAGGAGCTCCATGGAGGCTCTGGGGTAAGGGTTTTGGCTGGCAATGGAGGAGTGTGTCCATGAGGCAGTGGCTGTGTATCCTACAGTCTAGTCATTTGGAGGTAAAGGAAGAAGGAAGACAGGAAGATGAACCAACACATAACAAATAAGATGGTGAAAAGGACACTGAATTGAGAGGAGCACTGAGTCGGGGAGCGCTGAGCAGGGAGGTTACCCAAAGCTTTCAAAGGCTTCACAGATTCCCAAAGACCCCTGCCCCTCTCATCATTCCTCAGCTCTGCTCAGCCACACACCCCTCCCCAAGAGGCACCCATCTTCTAGATGGGTTTGCTTCCAAGAGTAGGAACTGCACCATTTCAAGGGAAAGCTTGGAACCCAAGTGTCTCCATTATCAACCTAAGCATTTGGAGTGGCACTATGCCAAATTAAAAGCTTTGCAGAAAGAGGTCTTATTTTCTTCCTTCCTCTTCCCCTCTGGAAATAAAAGCAGGTTGTGTTTCTCTTGCCCCGGTTCCTTGGTGAGCTCGGAAAGAGAAACTGAGAGGGCTTCTTGGATTACCACGTCAAATTCTCAGCCCAGGACATCAAAGCCAGGGTCTTTTGTCCCAGCTAAAGCCACTATAGCGAATGACGCCAAAACTAGTTCCTGGGGCACGGGGTCTCTGAGGTGGTTCTAAGGTCAGCCACTGGAGTTGTGCAGGGCAGGAACTGAGCATCTGGGGCCCAAGGAGGTTGGTGGGGGACGCTGTGGGAGTGGTGGGCTCCTGGGCTCCCTCCCCTGCCCGCAGGGCTGCGGGTGCTAGGAAAGACAGTGGGGGTCGGGAGAACTACAGGTGCTGTGACAGACCGCACTGGCCAGAAGGGGACAGGTCCTGGAAGGGATCTGCAGGGCCACAGTCGAAGCATTGTGCTGGGGACAGAGAGCTCTCGCCGTGGGGTTGGTTTTCTCGCTGAGAAACTTCTGGGACCGTAGAAGTGCAACTGGGCATCACTAAGCGGTCAGGGATGGAGGCTTTGCAGGGACAGAAGAAACTGGTTTCTTCCGTTTCTTGCGCGAAAATCAAGACTAATTCTGTGCCGGGTCTCTACACACACGCGCGCACACCGCACACACCACACACACACACACGCACACACCACACACACACACCCCACACACAGCCCTTCAACTCCCTTTCTCGTCGTTAACTCGGCCCCAAGGTCCGTGGCCCACGGAGGAGTCTGAGAAGCTGAAAGGCGGCAGAGAGAAGCGTCCCTGGGACCCGCCTGGGTGACACAATCATCCTGCTGGTCTCCCCTCCCTGGAATCCGGGTTCTGGCGGTGCCCAGCATCTCCCTTCGCGCGCCTCTGCGTACAGCGGTGGCGCCGCAGGACCCCGGGTCCCTCCCGCTCTTCTTCGAGACGCCAGCAAGGGCGCCTGCTTCGGCAGACAGCGGGGAAGGCAGAAGTTGAAAATACCTGGACAGAAATACCTGCCCATTCCAAAGGCCAGACAACTGCAGGCGGGAGCACCAGGGCGCTTGCGGGGAGGCGAGTGGAGAGAGGAGAGGACTCAGCACCTCCCGAAGCCAGCGGCGATCCCGACCCCGCGCGCCCAGGTGCGGCCTCGCCTCGGTGCCCGGGGCGCAGGGGGGCGCCGGCGAGACTTACCCCAGAGCAGAGTGAGCGGCTGGGCTTTGGGGATGAGCACCAGGGAGTACACGGCCCCCAAGTGGAGCAGGCTCATCAGGACGACGTTCCTCCAGACGATGTTCTGCCGCTGCCCGCGCGCGCCGGGCCTCTCCCGGCCGCCGCCGCCCTCCGAGTCCTCGACCCCGACCCCCGCACGGATTTCCCCTTTGGCGTTGCCGAAGGGGGCCTTCCCCCCGTCGGCGGCCGGACCTGGCATGGCTGGGGAGAGGTAGGCGCCCGCGGCAGCAGGCAAACGATCTGCCCGCGCGGAGCCCTCCGGTGGGGGCGGCGGCTTCTGCCTTTTAGGGGGGGATCTCCGCACCTCCCGTCCTCGCCTTCCCGGCCTTCTTCTGCTTCTTTCTCTCTTCTTCAGGCGTTCAGCGTGGCCTAAGGATGCAAATCTTGGCGCCCAGCATTTGTTGCTGGCTTATCACCATACTGCTGTACTGCTGCCGGGGCTGAACTCCGCGTCCAGGAAAAGGAGGCGACTGCGAGGGGCGGGAAGGGGCGCAGGGGAGTTGGGGGAGGGGTGTGGAAAGAGCCGAGAAAGCGGTGGGGGAGGGAGCGATCGGAGGGAGCCGGGAGGAAAGACCTGCATAGCTACAGCCAATCAGGATCGCCCGTGGGGCTCTTAAAGAGAAAGGCGCCCCCTTGGCCTCCGCTGCCCAGGCTCCCCGGGGCCAGATGGGTCAGCCCGCTGGGCAGGCGATGGGCAACCTCCGCCCGGGGGTGGGTGGGTTGTGGCGCCTGGGGCAGGGATCCTGCAGAGCGGCTCACAGCACTTATGCTGCTGCTGCTGCTGCTGCTGTGTGTGTGTTTCTCCAATTCCCCTAAATATCTTTCCTTTTTGAAAAGACGTCTTTTTTCTTCTCTGAAGCTACAGGCTGGAGAATTTACAGTATTTGCCCCGAGTCGCAACACAGGTTAAGGCCAGATCTCAGAGAATCACAGGAATCCCTGTGTCTCCTGGTTCCTATAACTCCTTGGGGCTGTTGCGGGGCGGGGTAGAGGCAGCCGCTCAACTCTTAATTAGACAGCTGTAGCCAGACACACAGCGGGTGCTCAATTAACGCCTATTATATGATAAATAAATGATTTCGGGGCTGGTTGGTATCTAGTCTTGCCCTGCCCACTGCGCGGCCTATCAGCTGCGAAGCTGTTGAGGGCAAAAATACTCCGCTCACCAGCGCGCTTCTGGACTGTTTCCTTGGCCTTAAAGTCAGCACCGTTGAGAATGGGGCTTTAGAAAAAAATCACCCAGAATGTTCCAAGGAAAATTAACCTAAGAAGAAATCGTGTCTGCTCACGATTCCTCCCCTTTCCTACGCTTCTAACGCAGATAATTTAGAGCTATCCAGAGGGAGCTCTAATTGCACAGAAGTGCAGAGAAGGGTGAGCTGGCCGCGTCCCAAGCAGCTGTGGCGGCACCTGCAAAGGTTAGCAGAAGGAAAAGGGCTCAGTAACGGAAGCTCAGGGCTCTGAATCCTAGTTCTAACTCGCTGTGACCCAACTCAGCCCTCTTGGGACAAATTCCCTTACCTAGGAACTAGTCTTTACTCAGCCTTCCAGCCTGTGAATTCTATAAATGTGAGTTTGAAGGGATCTCATTATGTCGACAAATAAAGCTGATTTTTGGATTAACTATAGTTAGGAATCCTTTCCAGCATTCCAGGAGAGGGGGAAAAATTGTGAAGAACTGACAACATGAAAGGGTTGCACATGAGCATCTTATTGTTAACAGACCTGAACCAGTCCAATCAGCCAGATAAAACAATGTCTGATTTAAAACTGAAGCGAGGTATATGGCTGTGGAATGGTGGCCACCGAGCCAACATTATGGTGTTGCTTCAGATGGAGCTGAAATTATAGAATGAAAGGAAATTTGCCTGGCGACCAGATAAGCGTCGGTACTGTCATTAGACCAGTGAGACCACAGAACAGGAAACTTGAGGTGCTGGAAATTTCATCAGCCTGCTCAACTTTGGCTTTATAATGAACTGCTTTTTCTTCTCATGCTCCATCTGCTCCCCACAACCACCAGACTCCCTATGGCTCTCTATTCAGACTGTCCATTCTCTGAGGGTGGACTAGTTGCTCTGTCAAAAGCCTCTCTCTGAATTATTAACTTGCCCCACCCTCACTCTAGCCATTCAGTCATTTGTTTGGCTATTAGGTACATGCTATGTGCTTGGACTGGTGGACCGTAGGGATACAAAAATGAATATGGTGTGATCCCTGCCCTAAAGGAGCTCCCCATTTGGAGGGAAGACAGGTCAATCAAATGTTACCTCTTGGCTATGAACTTGGAAGGGCAGGAAGGTCAAATCTGTTATCAGAAGAAAAAAAAAAAATCTTGCTGGGAACTTGATTCTTTGTAGGATACAGAGTCCGGAGGAGGCAGCAAAATAGTTCTTTACTTGGCCCCGGAATACCTTATCTGTTAGATAAGTTACTTTATATTGAATCTATCCAAAATGAACATCTGTCTTCCTCTCTTCTTGCCAAGAGGTCAGACTGGGTGGAGACAATCATTTCAGCTGGTTGGACTCATGATGGAGAAGGGGATGTTTTTGTCTTAGAGGTGGGAGGAGGTGCTCTTTAGGTCTTCAAGATGCTACTTACAAAACGATGGCTAATGGAAAATAGCCCTTTGAGGTCTAGCCTCACAGTGAAACCTCTACAGGGTATACTCTTGCTAATAGTGCCTGTCCCTAGTAGCATCAGGCTTGTCTCTTTTCTCCATCTTGCTAAAAACCCTAGTCTATTTTCTCAGGTTCTGGTGAAGACCTCAGAAGTGGATGAGGGTTCATCTCACTCATAGGACAGTAACATTTATCCTGTCAAATAATTACCAAAAATGTGATAAGAGCTCTAGTACTGGTGTGAGGAAGAAAAGGGGAAGCACAAAGGAAGAAGTAGTTAATTCATACTAGAGGGGAGGTGGGGGGTGATATCTGGGTAAGGTGTTTTGGGTTTTTTTTCTTCTGTTTTTGGAACTTGATTTTTTTTTAACTTTTAATTGTGGTAAAATACACATAACATAAAATTTACCATCTTAACCATTTTAAGTGTTCACTTCAGTAGTGTTAAATATATTCATATTGATGTATAACCAATCTCCAGAATGTCTTTATTTTGCAAAATTGAAACTATGGGGAGATAACTCCCCATTTCTCCATCTCCCTACCCCCTGGCAACCACCATTGTACTTTCTGATTCTATGAATTTGACTATTCTAAAGTGAAATCATACAGTCTTTTGTGACTGGCTTATCACTTGGCATAATGTCTTTGAGTATCATCTACATTGTAGAATGTGTCAGAATTTCCTTCCTTTTTAAGACCAAATAATATTCCATTGTATTTATTTGCCACATTTTGCTTATCCATTTGTCCGTCAGTGAGGTATCTGGACAGTGCCTCCACAGGAGTTTGAAATCCCACATGATGGTGTCTGGGTTTAGCTGGAGAAAATTTTATGCCCAAGGGTTGGGGGATGCTTTTTAAAGAAGGACAAGAAATAGCTGTCAAATGTCAGTAAACAGCTACAGGAGTATAAATACAAACTACAAAACAGCAGGTCTGAGATGTACTGATAGAAAACCTTCAGAGCCACACTGCCTAGATTCTAGCCAGCAGTATGTGCCTTGGCATAGAAGTTGCTTTAGGCAGAGAGGATAGAAAGAATGACAGAAGATAGAAAGTGTTGAATGGCAACACTACCTATAAAAACTGTGTGAGAGATGCATGGTGAGGCATGTGGTCTGGTGTGGTCAGGAGGGCTTCACGGAGGAGGTGGCAGCAAACAAAATCCTGAAAGATAGACTGATCTGACAGGAACTCCAAGTTAGAAAACTGTAAGAAAAAGCTTAGAGATGGGAATGAGCCTGGCAAAGTATATACCTAATTTTGCATTCCTTCAAAAAGTAAATACAAGATTTTTTTTTTAATTGTAAACAAATATTTGTGGAGAAAATGCAAGCTCTGGAGAGGAAGTAAAGAGAAAGAAAAGATTCATTCTTGAAGTTAGAGATTTACAATGATTCTCATGCATATGCTTTTCTTTAGGAAATTTAGGTTTGGGGCTACAGAAATTACAAGGCTGTGACAATGACCCAGGTTTGGCATCTGAAAACTTAGGTTAGAGTTTGCCTTTCCAACTCTGAATTAGCAAGTCTGAGTACTCTATCTTGTGAGGACAGTGACAGTCTCTTAGATCTTCAGCTTCATCCTATATAATAGAAGAATTAAGGCAGCTCCAGGCTGGAAATACTCTCCATGCAATTTGCCTAATAATCTAACTTCAATTTTTTCATGTGCAAACTGGTGATACCACCTACCTCACAGGAATAGAGCTCAGGATGGTGTTTGATACCTAGTAAGTGCTGAATAATGTGGGTATTTTATTGTTTTTAAATCATACTAGAGACATAGACTCCGTACAGTTATGAAACCTGCCTGGCCACGGTGCTTCTGGGGCCCCAGGCTGGGAAGAGAAACATCGCTGTGTGGGCTAGAGGGATTCAGACACTGAAGGGAAGGAATTCTGGTAGTACCAGGATCTACGTGCACTGAAGGGAATTGTGCAATAAAGTCTCCTGCTCTACTTAATCAGAGGTCATCATTTAAGGCAACTCCTTTGGCTCAGAAGGGAATGAGCTCTGCTGCTCTTGTGGATTTAAACGGGGAAGGAGGGAGGTTGCCTCTTGGATGAGAGGAATGGGCAACAATTTCGTATGTAAACATCTTTCTGCTGCTAGGGTGAGAAAACCACTCACAGGCTTTAGATGAGAATGATTTCGGGGATCATAAAGTTGGGAAGTTAGCCTCCAAGGTTATGGGAAGATTGGTTTTGAGATACAGCAACATCTCGGCTTAATAGAAAATTGGTCTTAGCTTCCTTCAGTCACAGGAGGGTTGGCATCCCTGTTTCTGTACTAAATAGATTGGAAAAATTTTCCATTGGATTTTATAGCGGTGGACGAGGGGAGACCTGTTCCTCTGAAATGAATGCTTCTATTGCATTGGATGTGAAAAGAGGGAGGGGTTTTCTTTTAACATTTGTTATATACATATATATATATGTATATATTTATAAAAATATAAATATAAAAACTCCAGCCTTATTGCTTAAGACCTTTCCACCATTTTCTGACCACTTTTAATAGAGAGCTACAATTTGACAGCAGGAAACTGGCATCAGAGAAGGCCAGATTTGAAGGTCCTGACTTCCTAATTCATAGAAGAGAGGGTCTACTGTATGAAAAACCCACTGAAATATTGAAACCAACCCAAACCTGTCTGTGATATCACCTGTCAGAGACATGCTGCCCTTTGCATCTTTCCAAGTTATTTTCAGTTTGACTCAATTAACATTCCTTCGTTCAACGTCTATCTCCTTAGCCTTCTGTAGAAGCCAAGCACCCAGCTCAGCGCCCAGGAAAGAGGAGTGCAGGGCTGTGCTCCTGGAACTCGCTGTTGGGTAGGGGAGGCAGACAGGAATCAAATAATGACTATGTGAAGTGTATGCCGTAAATTCTAACAAATGCTATGGAGGAATCATCCTTTTTCAGACCCAGCCACAGTACATGAACATTTATTAATACCTACACCACATCCACCTTTGACCAACATCTGGCTAGAAATAAGGTCCACAGATCAAACTGAACTCCCTCCCTCCTCCCAAATCCCAGCTCGCTGAGATAAATGAACAATCCCTATTGTTGTGGCAGCAGAAAGACAGTATTGACAAGGTTTTCACCCACATGGCTTCTAGCTGACCAGTTCCCTTCCCCCAACAAACACCCACCCCATTTGCTTTCAGGACTGTTATTTTGGTTTCCAATGGCAGATAAATGTAGAGAAGCTCTTATTAACTTCTCAAAATTAGCTGCTGTCATTGTTTCTGTCTCAATGACCTCTTTCTCTTCCTCCTGTGTCAATCACCACAGGCTGCTCTTAAGGCAAAGGCCCTGGGGTTCTCTAGCTGGAAGGGGGCATTTGTCATTATAGTTCAGGAATGTCAAAAGGGTGACCCAGATTTTCAGCACCAGAGGAAAAAACTAGTTCATTGTGAGGATTCTATGTAATCAAATGTAACCTATTCTTGATATGGGGAACATGTGTGTAGAAAGATCAGTTTCATGGAAATGTGCATCATTACTGAGGGGGACTCCCTACTTAAGGACCTCAAGGCCGAGCAAATACATTTGTACCAAGTCCTCAAATTATAAAGGATTGCTTTATTGCCCACCTCCTCATTTCCAACCAAGGAGAGAACTGCTTTAATTTTTCTCTGGATTAAAATGAAATTAACTCTACAGGAGGGAAAAAGTTATCCAAATATAAATAGATCTGAGTTTCTGTCATCTGTCATCAAAGCTTTGGTGCTTATCCCAAATTTGTTTTTGATTCCTTCTGGAGACTTGCAGGTAATTTACAAAGACGATGTGGGAAAGGCAGATGGGTCATAGACTTCCAGAGCTCGAAGGGAAATTAGAGATTATCTAGCCCTACCCCCTCATTTTCCAGGTGGAGAAATGGTGATCTGACCAACAGTAAGTGGCAGAGAAGACACTAGAACCCAGTTCCTTGACTCTCACATAGGTGATCTTCTGCCCTGCCCCTCATGAAGGTACAGTTATAGCAATTGGGATAAAGTGGGCTCCCCAGCACTTTTTTGTGACCACTCAGGGCTTCCTTCTAGTCTGGAACCCACGTACCCTACCTACCATGATTTCCCTGTTGTGCTCTACAGGAGGTAAGGGGTTGTTTTGTCCTGCTCTTTTCTCCCCTCTCCTTCTCTGAACTAAACCCTTGCCTTTGGGGAACTGCTCCATGTGGTTCTGGTGGGGCTTAAAATCACTCTGCTCACCTGCGTGAGTGCACTGCGTGGGCCAGCCAGTTCTGCTACCCTACATCTCTGAGCACAGAACTGGAGCAGGCAATGGGCATGAGATCCAGGCAGAGGCAACCGAGATGTCTTTGTCTGCTGTATTTGAGATTGTGAGAGGTTTTCTCTTCCTTTTGTGGATCACAAGCAGTGGAGATTAGGCTTTGGGCTGCCAGGGGCTATCTTTCCCACCGTGGAAATAGAACCTGCCTGAAAAGAAGCTAGCGCACAATGCTTAGTAATTGTACCCATTTATAATGACCACATTCCTCTTTTGTGAGAAATGCCAGGTCTCTGCAGGCTAAGGCGGTGGGGGCAGGGGTAGGGCAGAAAAAGCAAAACCAGAAACCCAAACTCAAGTTTTGTTGTAGTAGCAGTTCTCTTTACTTTGGGAAGAATGTGGTTTTTAGGGGGTTGGGGGGAGATGCTCTCACTAGGCTGAGACCTGGGTTTGAATCCAGCTTCTATGGCTCATCGGCTGTGCCAGGCTCCCTGGGCTGATGTGAGAACTGAGTGAGAGGGCGCTCAGTACCCAGATCGGGTGAGCGCTAGATGCCTTCCATCAGTGTGTCTGAGCAGTGCCTCCCAGGAGAGAACTCTTTGTGGACTTGACTCCAGCCCGTGAAAGCTGGTTTTCTTTTCCCCAAAGACTCAAGTCAAAAAAGGGGCTCAGAGAAGCTCATCTGTCATTTGGAGATGTTTCCAGAGGGAAAGCAAATTACTTTTAGGTCACTGTTGGGAGATAGTTGCTTTCCTTCTTTAGTACTGAAGGCTGTGTTTATATTCAAATCCACCATACATCCTAATCCTCCTAGAGTGAGTAGTTCCTTTTTTGGACAAAGTACAAGATGAAATGATTTTTCATCATTGACCAGATCATACTTCCTGGCCATCGTTACTGTCTCTCTTAAATTATCTCACTCACTATCCTCTCATTATTTATAAAAAAAAAAAAAGGTCTGGAACTTTCCTCTTCTAATCAAATTTGAATCCATTCTTTTCCTATGATAGGATTCCTACTGATTGATTTTACATTGCTGACTTGGAAATACATCTGTTTGGACATGAGGTCTCTATTGAACTGCATAAGGCACTTTGTAAATATTTACTTAAGTAAAGAAACCAAGTTAGTAACACTAGGATGCTACTTTCAGGAGCTGGGAAATCTAATATAAAGTGATAATGTAGATATGCTTGAGCTTTAAGTTTCATTAAGTTTAACTTCACATATAAGAACTAAAAATCCAACAAATTCTTGGGTCTTTTTGAAATAGGAAGGTTTGCTTTATTTCGCAAGGATTCTGAAATCACTCCCCCTCCTACCTGCACGGTGCAAGCCCACCGAGAACAAAAGGTGGTTTTAGAAAGCTCACAGATTGGGAAATTACAAGGCACCAGCAATAAAAGCAGAGACAGGCCTACTTGATGAACAGGAGGCTTCTAGACCTGCAGAGTGTCAGTCAAAAGTCGAATTCAAATGCAACAGGGAGTGTAGCTCTGTTAAAATAAAGATCTCAGACACTACTGGGTAATGACGTTTGTACAAAGTCATCCTAGGTGATTCATTCACACTGTTTGCTAAACACTGTAACAGGTCTCTGGAAACATGAATCCAGAGCGCAAAAAACAGGCAGCACAGGTAAACCAAAGTCTGTTTCCTTTTGTTTGATTTTATTAGATTTTTCAAGATCTGTCCCAACACCTTAAAACCCACACACCCATACCTCTCATAAGGGGAAAGGGCAAACAGCTGGAAATTTCAGAACGGCGCAGCCTGAGCCCGATCATCTCACTGGTGCCCCACATTACCTGAGCCCGAGCCGATGGACGGGTCACCAAAGCCGTGGGCAGAATAGATGTTAGGAGATGTATGTAAAACCACCAGCGTGCCAGGAAAAGTGGAACTGTAAAGCTAATTTGATTGCTTTTCCTTTGTAATTTAGTTTGGTTGAAAGATTTGGAGCATTTATCTGTAAGATCAAATAGGTAAGACTTCCTGTGCACAGAGTCCTTATTCACTGAATGATGAGATGTTACTTGTGACGTCTTCAGCATCTGACAAACACCCCTACAGATTTGTCAGAAGTGATGTTTGGAAATGTTGCCACTGCAGCCGTGGAACAACAAAATAAAGAGGGGAGTATATATGTATTTGTTGCAGGTGCTATTTGCTCAATCTTCATGGTGGTTCCAAATGACACCTCCACCATGGCCGAAGAGTTAACAGATGGCCTTGCAGTCATTCCCAGGTGAACCCAAGTCTGGTTCAGGAGACCAGTGGTTACCAGAAAAGTGCTAACCAGTCACGATCCCTCCCTTTCTCTTTTAGGCAGTGGTTAGCGTGCATCTGGTTGCCAGGAATCCCACTGTATCTTTCTGTCCTCCAGGATACAAGGGAATTTTCTGAATCCAAAGGAACATACACAGGCTTGTTGGGCTCTCACTAGTCAGGTGTAGAGCAGCTGTTCCCAACTTTTTCCCGCTGCCACATGATGCAGATGAACAACTACCTCCATCAGCAGTGTATCCCATACACATAAAGATTCTCAAATGAGGCCTAGAGTGCATCCAACCCAGACCAAAAGGTCCCATGCAGGGTGGAGAGGAGCAGGCACAGTGTAAAAAGGCACATCCCCAGAGACCTGCTCCATCCCACAGCAAGCACCCAGCCCGCCCACCAGTTTCCCTCACACCCCTTTCCTGGTTCGCTTTTCTTCAGGAAAACAAACCACTCTCCATAATCTCCTATCTTCCTACTTCAGAGACTGAACAGTATTTTGGGTTCAGCTCTTCTAACTTCCATCCATTTATATGAAACTTCTCTAGAATTATTCACCGGGTGGAGAAATGTCTCCACAGACGGAAAAAAAATCCCAACACTTCACTGAAAAAGGAGAACAGCCGCTCTGACGTTCGTGGCAGACAGTTTCTACGCTCACGCTTGTAAAATTTGTGGGGTTGGTCAGGGCTCCATTGCCATCTACTCTTGTTTCTCATCTTTTGGGAATTTATTTCTCTGTAAAATGCTGCCAATTATGCCATTGTCATGTCAAGGTAATCATGCAGGCATAATACAAATCCTAACCATGAGGGCAATACATCAAAAAATTACCAGAGACCAGCCTGCTCTTCAGACTGGGTCTTGGGCTGACTCCACAGTTGAGGTCAGGCCCAGAAGGTCAAGTTGTCATTTCTGTGAGTCGTAGGACTGACTTAGACACCAAACTCCCAGGAGACTGAGGGGCACCCCATCCCAGAGGCTCCAGTGCTCACACATGCTATCAAGGTCCTCCTTTTCTTAGTTATAAAACTGTCCTGAGACAAAAACTGAATTAGTTTTATTTATGAGAGAGGGGTTTATTTGGCAAGCAGGGAATCCCAGCAAAGGAAATTAAGAGGTTCGTGCAAACTATTTCACTCAGGCTGCGAAGTCTGATGAACTACTCTTATTCCTTGAAACAGCACCTCTATCTCCACGGTCGTCACAGTGTTTAACTTCTAGTCTTCTAACCCATTTAGGTAAAATTGTTTAAACAATGAAAAATTATTATTATCTAATTCTCCTCAAGATTCTCAAAAGACCATTCTCTCTTATTTGCCATACTGCTCTTAAGATAGATTATAATGAAATCAATCAAAATACTGGCTGAAAAATATTTGGCTTAGATTCAGGAGGCTGACAGAAATTCATGTTTTCTTTCTGAACTTAAACCTCAGACATATAGGTAACTTTCAAAAAATGGGTGAATAAATTTCTAAACATAAAATGGAGACAAGTCAATCTTAAAACAAATAGAATATTGAAAACATTTATTAATAGAAAAAGTTCAAAGCATTCTACAGAATGAAAATGCTCAATCTTTTCCTATAGATACTTAAAGCTGGTGATTCCACTTTTCATTAATATTTGCTTAAAATTATGTAGCAGCCTCTAGATTTAGTTATTTGTTCAGGACTAAAGTGAAGCCAAAGACACAAAAAAACAGAGATTAAACTAAACTGTGAGTAGCTGTTTAAAAAAAAAGACTACAAACACAAAAACAGGATTACACACTTTAATCTGATTGACATGGAGAAAGTAGGGCGGACATGAACGAGATTTAGTTTTAGCTTTGCTTTATGTATAACCAAAGGCTCCTTTTCAAAAAGTAAACTGAGGTTTCAAAAACCACACTTTATCAGAACACTTCAGGAAAATGTACTATGTGTAATCCAGCAAATACATTATTTGCAGAATAGGAAAATCATCACCACGGGCAACAAAAGATGAAAACAAAAGAAAGCACCAGGGTTCTGAGGAGGTCTAAGGTGAGTTTATCTGCAGAAATAATGTAAATGTTCCTGACTGGCTGCTATGGAAACATGCTAATGAGGATTGGTCCACACATCTTATTTTTTAAAACATGTTTCTTTGGAAAAACGGCAATATTGGCTGAGCGTGAAGCTGTCCTTTAGACACCCAGCTTATTGGCCTGGGTGAGAACAACTTTGAGGACGGGCATAAAAGCGGAGGTCTCACTGAAGTTGCTGGTGCTGACTATGTGGGTGTGGATGGTCAGTCCTTCTGCGTAGTTTCGCGTCTCAATGCTCCTTGCGATGTTGTGTAAACCGCTGATGATCGTTGGTGAAAGCTGAAATAAAGGTGGGATCAAGACAAAGAATTAAAGAAAAAAAATTTTAAAAAAAAGACAAAGAATTAAAATAACGGAGAATTTTACATGCGACCCCTCTACAAACACTAAATGCCAATATTTGAGAGGCACTTGAAATAAACATAAAAAATGTACAAACTGCTGAGCATTTCTAGAAGGCGTCTCAGACCAAGCAACACTTAAATCATAAAACAGAACCGTGACAAAATGACTTATGTAAGAAAACTATTTATGAATTATACACGTATGTTAAGCCAGGTCTTTTTCTTTTAGAAAAGAAGTCAGATTTCCTCTCCTAAGCTGAAATGTTAATGTCTCTCTCCACTTGAGAGCTTTAATTCTTCAATTATTTTAGATATAGAGTCACAACTGTGGATGACATGAAATGCACATGGAAGAGTTTAAAGATTCTTCATCATGACATCTCCAAGTAAGGGCCCAGTCTGTCGACAACAAAAACCCTGCACTTTTGGTCCACTTCCATTAGGAGGGCAACAGTCCTCAGCATGTACTCAATTTGCCAGTTCTTACCTGCTTTTTATAATCCCATCATCTCTTAAAACCATAAGACCTACAGTTTTGTGTTTCTTCATGTCATTACTTGGCTTACACACCCATACTTTTTAGAGAAGACTTTACTTTGGATCAGTCCATGGACCACGCCACTGTTATATCAACTTTCTCTGGTTTGGTTCTCAGGAGATAAATGGTTATTTTTATCTGATGGGACTGATGTGGGGAATGGGGAAGAGGAATGCTAAACTGCAAAAACATGACAAAGCCTCAATTCTTTTCTTCTCTCCTAGTGCTTTCATTAACAAAACAGTTCTAGAAAGGAATTGAGAGGTGGGAGACAAAAGAACAGAAGACACAGTGTCTACTCCTTACTGCTGACCGTCTTCATAGTTACAGCACACTGATCTGCTCAACTGGCGGCTACATTTGGCTGTGCTTTTGTGTCATAGCTCTTCTAAAAGAAAAAGATCTGAGTCTTAGACTATGAGAAAGATTACAGATTTGGTCTCTGGAATACAGAGTGTCTGTCCACTCTCTTATTTCTTGATTTAAAGGACATAAAAATGAACAAAAGGCCAGTTACCTTAGGGCCAACACAGGCCATTTTGTATATGTGCTCTTTGTTATAAAAAAGGCTAAAACTTCTCTCTCCATCTCAATCACACACACACACACAACCCCCCATCCCCTTATCCCCAGTGACTGAAACTGGTTTAGACAGTTACAGCAAAGCCCATTCTATAACTGTCCTGACTGCTTTGCCCCCAAACACACTACATGCAAGTGCTGACGAAACACTTTACTGGCAGCCAAGAATAAATGATTATCATAAATCCTTTTTTCTACACACTTACTGTCTGTTCCCTAAGTTTGTCATATAGAAACTCCAAACGTTTGCTGGCATCATCTAGCTTCCTCTTCGTTTGCTGCAGGAGAGGAAAAACAGGTATGTTATATTCAAACAGTAACTTTTATCTGAAGGACTAGGCCCATCTCATTTCACTAAACCTTACAGACATGATATTGAACAGCTTCATTTTTTTTTTAAAGAAATGGTGATAGCTAAGACCAAGACACTTGAACAAATGATCAAAACGGAGATAAGTAATCTACTGCTGCAGGGAGGGGACAGGATGAGCCCCTTCCTCCGGGTGTGCAGACTGGAGGGCTGGTGGGACCTCACGAGTACTGCAAACTCACTTGCAGTGTGTGTACAACTGCACTACATCCACAAGCACCAGGGAGGGCCGGCTGGAGGCAGCAGTGGGTCAGTGTCCTACAGACAAGGTCTAATAGTTACTGTAAATTAAACACCATGAACATTATGGGCGCCAGAAGGCAAACATACAGGTGAACTGAGGAATCTTTTTTTAACCTCAAAAATACTTCTCATACACTCAGTCACATTTGATATGTTTAATTCTGCCTTATTCTGGGCCTTTAAAACACCAAAGCAAAAACAAAAACAAACAAACCCCACAAAAACCCCCCAAAAATCCAAAACCCAAAAAGAGAAAACTCTCTCCTAGTTATCTTAAGATTCTTAAGAGGGAAGTGTTAAAATAAGCTCTTAAATTAAGGAGTCCTATCCCCATCCTAGTACCGTAAGTAAAATGAGAGAAAACTATTCTAAAAGTGAAGGTTTAAAATTATACTGTGATTAACTTAATGACCTACATTACGCAACAGCCTTAGAAGTGGCAACACTTTCCAGTATTTATTGAGTGCCAACTCTGTGCCAGGCAGTCTTATGTCTCGTGTAGCTCGTATTCCAGTGGGTGGGAAAAGGATGCTAAATAAATAATATATTGCCTGTCAGGTGGTAATGAGTGCCAAGATGAAAAGCTAACAGGGGGAGGGGGTCAGAAGCGCTGGGGGGTATGAGGTGGTAAGAAAGCCTGCTGGCTAATGGGCATCGGAGCAGAAGCCCGGCAGGAAGGAGGAGGAGGACCAATGCGGTTCTGCGGCTGAGGAGCTCCAGGCGGAAGGAGCAGCAGGAGCAAAGTCTCGGCCGCTGACGCGCTCTTGGTATGCTGAGAAGGGATGTCAGTGCGCCAGAGGAGGGGAGAGGAAGAGACAAGCCACCAAGGGTCACCATACAAACTAAGCTGTGCTGCCAGATCACACTGTTTAGAAACAACTGAAGTGAAAACAGGAATAAAGCCATACTACAAAAATGAATTCAAGTATTGATTAAAATGGGCTTTTGTGGAGGGTGCGAAGTTAACCCCACCAGCTACCAGCGGGGGCCCCACAGCCGCGGGCGGGCTCCCTGGGCAGTACGGGAACTTCTCGCCCAGCTAGTTTCAGAAACAGTTTGTCTTCCTCTTCCGCCCAGGGTACCCATCTTCCTGGGTAACCAGAAGGAGGATGATTTGGTGACCTAGAGGAGGTTAAGCTCAACAAAATTTTTTTAAGCTGGGCCGTGTACTGTGTGTCCTCCCAACCTCTATTTACACTGACTGACTCATGCCCCAAGGAAGACTGGAATTTTCCCCAGGACTCTCTATTTTTGCGTGATGGTGATCTCTCTATTAGAGGTGTGCACAGGAGATAACTGTACACCTACCTGCTTTATCAGCTTCACCTGCTCTCTGCTCTTAGCTTGGTCTTTCCATCACGCCCAGGATGCCAGGTGCTAAAGTTTATGCTGACCTTTCCCTGCCTCTGCTTTCCTGACACTTTCAGTATAGGGAATTGCTTTCCAAAAGACTAGCAGAAGGCTGCACACATTAATCCTCAATGTTTGATGAAACAACAAATTCCAGAAGCTGTTTTTTCAAGCAGACAAGTGGCCAGTGACTAAATAAATATATTCAATGTTTGTTGGCAGAAACTGAAATTTCATCTAAAACAAGACTGGCTTTGTGGAATTTTTGTTGTTGCCAATACACAGGCCTCCTCTAGTAAACTAAGTAAAATCAGTTGCTTTAATTATGAATATGACTCTAATATCTAAAACATTTAACTATTTTTAAGATCTTTACAAAGTTAAAGATTGTCTATCTACTTTTAAAAGCTTTGATGTAAGCTCAAAAAGAAACTCCAAATCTGAGTCTCCTGCATACCACCACTCTGTTCTATTTTTGTGCCAGACATGAGGTCTGCGGATGAGACGCAGTGCAGCCTAGTAGCTGAGAATACAAAGTCTGGAACCAGACTAGGTTTGAAAGCTGGCTCTGACTCCGGTTATTATGTAACTGTTTCTTGCTTTAACTTCCTCTCTGTAAAATAAATATGACAAATCTACCTACTATGAGGCTGTTCTAAGGATTAAATACATTTATATATAAAAAACAATTAAATGTTTTTAGATGTAAAGCAGATGATATGTAAGTGCTAGCTTTATTACTTGTGTATAAACTTCCAAATATACCTTGTAAGATATGTTATATAATTACAATAATTATGTATGCATGCATAATTATATAAATACAGTAATCACAATAATTACAGAAGAGGTCCAAAAGGGATTCTTTGAAGAAGCAAAATAAAAAATACATACAGGATCTGAGGCTGAAGAGAGGCAGCGCTGAATGAGATCCTCAAACGTGGTCTTTAGAATGAGGTGTTCATCTGGAATAGGTTTCTTGGTAATTTTTTCTGTTGGCAAAGACTGCACATGCTGAAAGAAATAATACCACAAAATGACTAGAAATGACCAGAAGCTATCTATACACAAAACCCTGAATCTGTGATAAAAAGAAACCAGCTACCTTGTAGACAGGCTATTCAAAATCAAAAGAAAAATTAACATGTGAAATCACCTGGGATAAGTAAAAATAAAAATCAGGTATTCAGAAGATACAGGCACTCTTCCTACGGCTTCTATTTTCAAAAGTAGGACTGGATATAAAGCATTTGATTAATCATGGAACAGATGTTAATCACACTGTACAAAACTGATAGGGAGGAGACCTGTGCCAGCGGGAAATGAAAAGAACAGGCATTTACAGAGGTGGCAGGATGGAGTGGCTGCTTCCTGCTCTGCTTGTTGGCTCACTTCTGTTCATCCTGACAGTCTTCCCTGGTTTACTCTTAGAGGCTGTTAACTGGGGTATAATTAAACTGCAAGATTAAGCCAAAGGTTAAAAGAGATCATGATCTTACTGAATGTAGACATGGGAAAACCAAGAGGGAATGTGTCATTTTTTAAAGTTTTAATTGATTAGTTCATTCATTCAAACATATTGAGCCAATTATGTATCAGGCGCTGGGTACACATAGGTGAGCCAACGTGGAAATAAGCTCATCCCTCAGGGAGTTTACAGGCTAATGGAAAAGAAAGTTTAAAAATGTCATAAATGCACAGTAACTGTGATTAACATTAGTGGAATCAACAGACAACATAACTGGGATTTAACTGAGGGGAAGGCTCTTTAAGAAAGTTATACCAGAAGGATAAGTAGGGGTTAACCAATTAAATTGGGAAGGAAAAGCACTGCAGACAGAAAAACGTGTACAAAGGAAGGATCATGATACAAGGGACTGACAGGAGGCCAGTATGGCTGGAGCAGAGGGAGAGCAAGGAGGAGTATGAGCTGATGGCTTCCAGACAACGTGAAGTATTTTGGTCTTTATTCCAAGAACAATGGGAAGCTGTAATGTTTTAAGCAACGAGGAGATAAGACCAGATAAGAGATGGGTCAAAGTAGATGCTGGCAGACCAGTTAGAGGCTTCTGCACTACTGAAGACTGGAGACGAAGGTAGCATGGACCAGACTGGAAACGTAGAACAGGGAATGGACAGATATTTTAAAGTAATATCAATAAGACTTGGGGATAGATCTGAAAGACAGATTAAAGGACAAAGAGTATAGACGTGATTCCTGGGTTTTTGGCTGGATTAAACAGAAAGGATTACGATGCCATTAATCCAAATAAGACACACCAAAAGATGACTAGGTTTGGGAGGAAGACTATGAATTAGGTTGTGGGTATGTTGAGTGTGAGGTGCCTCAGAGACATCCAAGTGGGCAGGGAGCTGGATATTAATGCCTGGCTGAACACATACATCCAGGCAGCTCTCCCTTTCGATGGTAACTGAGGTTCTAGTCTAGGTGAACACAGCATGAGCACCCAGCTCTTAACAAAAGTGAATGGCTTCGCAAACAGCATAGATATGTAATCATAAAAATTAGCAATGCATCTTTATAATATATATTCTTCTGGAAAGAAGCAGGTCCTCCTACCTCCATCAAAACACTGGTTTTTATAATGCAACTGCTAATATTTAGAAGTTCCTTAGGCAAAACTATCTCTTAACAGCAAAGTACACTCTTGTGACAGAGATCCAGTCTTTACAAACTTGACTTCAATGAGTCAAAGACAAAAACAGGCAGAAGAACTAGTTTTATACTTGGGCAGGAATTTGTTTCATCTTCTTAGGTTGCAGTGTGACCCAACCTCTCTGCTTTTCATGACTAGATCAAATTGTTTACCTTTGTATGTCTACGTCAGTTATATGGAAATGTGATAGATTTCTCATCATCTGGAGCCCTTCCAACTAACTGTTTGTATGTGAAAAGCATACAAATTAAATCTCCATCCGAAGATATGGCTGTATTATTAGCTTTTACGCATACACGAGAAAAGATATAACTCACTGCACTTTATTTCACATTTCAAAGATTAAAAAGAAAAAAAAACCTTTGGAAACAGCTTTTGCTTAGCAACCTTCGATGCAAATACGGATTCAATGAAGCAAATTGTGGCTGCTGATTAGGTCAAATAAAATACTGCAATTACCAAGTTATTGTAAACATATAGTAGTAAATATATAAGCCCCTTCTAGAAAGTTTGTATATAGCCATGTAATTGAAAAATATACATATATGAGCAATTAAAAAAAAAGTTACTATTTTTTACTTAAATTGTCTAACTTGAAGCCAAATTGAGAAGTTCATTAAAAAAGGTGTAACCATAAAAGTTAGCAGATTAAAATAAGTACTGAAATAGATAGAGTCATCTCCCAGTTATACAGATTTACTGTTACCTGGATGGTATTTCCAATAGGAGCCCCTGGGGCACCTTCGATATTGGGCTTTGAAAAAGACGGAGGCATGCCTGGCTGACCAAGGGGTTGCTGTACGCCATGGAAGGGCTGGCCACCTGGAAGATGTGGCTGTGGGAACGAAGCCTGGCTTGACAGTGGAGCTGAAGGTTGTTGCTGCAGCATCTGCGACTGGAGGTCCCCCAAGGGGTTCATGATTGGTGATGTGATGGGAACAGGAGGCATAAAGTTTTCAGGCATCTTTTAAAAGATGGAAATAGAAAGTACCAAGAGTAAGGAAAAAATCCCCCCCAAAATAGCAACATTTTCTTAGCTTAAAATAAGGGAGTTAGACTATTTCACGGTTAAAAAAAATTTTAGTAATAGTAGAATTTTCTTTAAATGAAATTTTCTGAAGAATTCTAGAGTAAAACATAAAAGTAGAGCTAAACTGGCTAAGAGGGTTCTGACCGTAAACCTGGACCTCTCAGTTTCCCCTCTGCTTTTCACACTTTAACCAACATAATGGGGAGCCAAAACCATGGTGTTTTTGAAAGAGGATGTCAAAGTCTGGAAAACTGCACCTAGCAATACTGGATCCGATAGCCAAATGTGTGTTTGTGTGTGTTTAATGCGATCAGATGTAATACCCTTTTCCTAGATCACTAACAATATTTACTTAGTGATCAATCACACTAAAAGTAGTAGATTAAGTTTCTGATTATCACTGACCCCAATTTTTTTTCACTCATTTAGTATCTCCCGATTTTATGTTCTGGCCTCTCATTATTATATTTGGGGGACAGAAATCACTAGGAGTTAAAAAAAAAAAGTAGAAAACAGCTTGGGGTACAAGAAGGAGAGAAGAATCCTTGTTATGCTCAAACAGCTCTGAACAGTTACAGACATCTAAATTATGCTCAGCTACAAGGCTATTTCTTCATTCATGTTCTATGTGATAGACAAAAAGAGTCCAAAATATAATTACAAATTCATGGTTACTGCTGGAACCCAAAACCAAATTTGTTTCCTACCCCTTCAAAGAGATGTGCTGGGAATTTACATCTTGCTTTCTGAGAGGGGTTTGATTCACACCACCATATTGTTTTGTGCTTTCTTTCCTTCCCTTCACGGATTAGTAAGCTGAAATGCACTCATTAAGTATATCATGATTTAAGCTTTGCCTTTAAAAAGAACAGTGAAGTGTAGTGTGATTCAGGTGGGTACATGACTGACAGGACATCTGTAGGCACTGAATAGACATCTTTTTCTAGTACCTTCTTCTTCTTGGGTACTCTGTTCAAAGCTGGAGGATCATTCCAACCATTCTGAGGACCTATAACAGATAATAGAGGGCATTTTCCTTTAGAATCCTGAAAAGGAGAAAACTAAATTGTATCCATCATATAATACCTTCAAACGCTACCTTTATCCTGAGATAACTGTCAACAAAAGTTTTACCAGCTGAGCTGCTAGTGTCACTATGTAGCCTTGGATTCTCAAATTCATTACCTCTAATAATCACAAGGACTTGGCTTAGAAAGCAAAATATCTTGACATTAATTCCTTTTAAGTAAAAGAGTTCTGCTAAATTTAAGAATAGTGAAGTCTTTATGCCTATGTTGGTATATAATCTTCAAAGATCAAACAATTCTCTCCTAATAAAAAACAGGGGCAGGGTATAGCTCAGTGGTAGAGCACCTGCTTAGCATGCACGAGGTCCTGGGTTCAATCCCCAGTACTTCCAGTAAATAAATAAATAAAAACAAACAAATAAATAAACCTAATTGGCCCCCCCAAAACCCAAAAAAAAACAACAAAAAAACGAAAAAAAGAAAAAAATACATCAGTTGAGTCTGCTAAAAAAAAAAAAAAAGGCTTCTGATATAGTCAACATATACACAAAAAGAAAAAAGCAGCAACCTCTTATTTCCCAAGAAATAGAGAGCAATTTAACATAAGCAATTCAGCATAAGCAAATCAAAAAAAAAAAAAAAACCAGAGCCCAACTACACAACATAAGTTTTACAATCTTTGCTTTAGAAATTACTTACAGAGAATAGCATTCAAATATTTGTAATAAGTTTTTTTAATGCCACATACACACAAAAATTTGGTAGCAAATATAAAATTAAACTACTATCACCTTTAGTGAGTTTCCTCCTCCCTCAAAAAAATTCCCTCAAAATCTCAGTGAGAAATGGACATCAATAGCATAACTCATTAAGTATCTTAATGACAGTATCTTTAAAGAAAAAAGGAATTAAACATGCCAGAAATAGGATAATTGCTGAATCACAATATAATCATTTTATATTTTATTGAGTTCTGCGTGTGTATGTATGTAAAAGCAAAAAATTACTCCTCTTTCAATAAATTAAACATTCTTTCAGTATTTTACCTCTTGCTTGTTTTATCGCTATCCACGATATTAAATCTTAACAAAATTGCCTAGCAAACCAAGGAACATACATAATGTCGTAGAAACTTTTTAAAAACAAAATCTTGTAACCAGCATGCACTCATTTGCCTTGATTTTAAAAATAGAATTAACAGAATGTCAAATGAGCCTCAAAACACTCAAGAGCTAATCATGAAGTATTACACCATATGCTGCTATCTGCTTAGTAAATTCTTAAAGTTCTGGTTATACAGAGACTAATCATTCAAAGCTCCCATCACCTTCTAATCTTTCTTATATCTAAGACAATCTTGGTATAGCTATGTCTTTATGTCTATATAAAATACACGTTTATGATTTAAGATCATTTGTGCCACTATGTTAATTCAATCAGTTATAAGATTTGAGTCAATTAAAAAGCCAAATTTAAAAAATGATACTGATCAGATTTAGGATATCATCAGCTTTGAAGTTCACATGCATAATTGTGAATGTCCATTCATTAATTATATTCAATGATTCAAAGCCTTCCAAAGGTATATTTTGTAACCAGTTCACCTTCCAATATAGATGCCTGGTCTTGCATAGACTGATTTTCTGTAGACAAAATGTAAAAGTCACTTACACAGTATTATCATCAAAGACATTCTAAACTCTACTCATTTTATAATTGTTTCTTCTTCCATCAACCCCAAGAAAGAACAATCTAATTTTAAAAGGGAAAGAAACTTTAACTATTTAATCAAGTCATGTGAAATGTCTCCTATCTAATTAAGAAAGTAATCAACTTGTGAGCAAAACAAATTCATTTAAATTGTTTCAGATCCAATTAACTCTTAAACATTAGTTTTGTCTCTTACTGTGCCATCTGTCTCTTTTAAATTTTTGTTCCTTCCTATTTAAAATAACATTATTTCCCTAATTGTTCGCATGAACTGTTTTTCTGCTATTTGATCAATGAAGCTCAGTAATATCATGGTGGGAGGGGGAAAAGATCACTTCCTAACAAATTATAACTGTCTCCATTTTAATATTATTTAAAGCTGTGACTATAAGTCAGTTGAGGATTTTGTAAAAATGTCTATTTCTCATTCACTAGGTATAGTATAGGGCCTGAGACTGGATTGTTTCAGCTAGCTGCCAAGTAATGCCAAGGCTGTTGGTCAAAACCCACTTTAAGTAGCAGGGTTTTAAAGAAAAATGGGAGGATTTCTACACTATTGTGCAGATTTCAGCACGACGCTTGTCACATAAAAAGCACGTCAGACAATCTTAACAAGGTGGTGCCACTTTACGGCCGGATTTGGGGAGCCCCAGGTATCTGCATTCTGGAGAAACTGTAATTTCTCGGGTCACATGATGAGTGTGACAATAAATGGGAACAGGCCCAGTAAATATGTAACCATTTCATATGCTCTTTTCTGTAAAAATATACAGATTTGCAGACTGTTTAGCATATGTCTTCCAGAAACCAAGAGCATTCTCTTAAGAGCTTTAAAGGTTCTGGCAGTGGACAAGAGGAAAGAAGGCTGAAAACTAACACAGCAACTCTAAATTTGTCAGATATTCACAGCTGGGCCAGGCCCAGCCTTCAATCAAAAGCATGCAGTGGAGGTTCTTCATATGGACATACAGCTTACAGGAACTCAACTATCTTTACTTGGGGGGAGAGGAATCAAGAGAATATAGCAATTAATTGGTGAGTTCAGTTCAGTTTGAGCTCTACTCAAGCCCATGCCCCAGCAAAATGTGAGGGGAGAGAGGTAATCCCAGTTTGAAATCTCACTGTGTGGAGCTTTATGGACAGATGTTTTTCATACATTATGGCTCCTAATCATAAGCCAACTTCTTCAGTGGGGTCTTAACTGAAGAAAGGAGTGATCAAGGATAACTGACTGTAAATGATTTCTTATTTTTGTCTTAAACAGTGACTTCACAGTCTAACTCCCCATGCAAGACATGATATCATGGCACCATAGTTAATAAGCCCGAGGGGGAACAACATACAGTCCACCTCCAGGATCTACATCTGCGGTTTCAACCAACCAAGGATCGAAAACACTCAGGAAAGAAAAAATCCAGAGCGTTCCCAAAAGCAAAACGTGGATTTGTGGCAAGTATTTACATAACACTTACACTGTATCAGGTATTACTAGCAATCTGGAGATTAAAGTATACGGGCATAGGTTACATGCGAATACTGCGCCTCTTTATAGAACGCGAGCATCCTCAGATTTTGGTATGGTGGGGGGATCGACGGAATTCAAACCCTAGAAGTACTGAAAATACTTTGGCCTTGACCCTTTTTTTTTTAGGGAACAGTCTCAACAACATGCCTTCCTTCCCAGCCCCCTGAGAGGCAGGAGCAGAAGATGAGACCAGTTTTCCCTCTAACTTCTCACAGCAGTGACCTCATCCCTGGATGTTAAAGCTAGAGAGGGTATCCTGATGTCACCAACCATTAGCAGGACAAAAAAGTACGTGAGACAATTTCATATGACCCTTTGGTAAAATGACACCAAAGTTATAATGAAATCAAATCAAGTTGAACGTTAGGAGTAAAACAATGAAATCAGAAGCAAAAAGACTTTCAACAGGAACATACAACCAGTTGGCTACCCCTCATTACCTGAGGCTGGAGCTGTCTATTGAACAGAAAGTAACAGTTGTACAATAATCAAAGTTCCCTCCAAAATATATGCCTAACTGGCCTCTCCTAACATCAAACCATAAATCATATTTAGTCATGTTTCATTTCAGCCCAGAAAATCCTTGTTAGAATCTCTTACCGATTTAACATACAGCTTTGTCTTAGCTATAATTCTAACCCCTTTCAATCTTTTTGCTTTTGTATCTTTAAATTGTTTAAATATCACTTTTAAAAAACACAATTAAATTGACTTCTACTTTATAGAGATACACTTTAACAGCAACAGTAGGTAAAGCTACACAAAGAACATGAACATCTCAGGAGACAGTATCATGGGGGCTCATTATAGATGTGCAAAATGATACTCTTGGTCAAAATTTTAAAAATCAACACAGCATAGTCCAATCTTGAACATCATTCTCTCATAAAACTGTTAAGAAAAGATAGAAGTCTTAACCCTTTCAAAAAAACTACAAAAATGGGCATAAATCTCCTTCTTACCTTCTTTTTAAACATGACATGACTTTAAAGGGCAATGGAAAATGGTTCATGGTGTAATATTAAGAAAAGTAGTAAGATGTAAATTGTGAATGTATTTGTGTGGGAGTTATGATCTCAATTCTTTAAAAATGCATGCATACAATAAGATATTACAATCTTTACAACCACTGGAATGGCTAGAATTAAAAGAAAAAAGCCAGAAAACAAGTGTTGGTGTGGATGTGCAGAAATCAGACTCAATGCATTGCTGGTGAAAATGTAAAATAGCGCAGCCACTATAGAAAACAGTACGGTGGTTCCTCAAAAAATTAAACATTGAATTACTATTTGATCCAGAAATTCCACTTCTGGGTATATATCCAAAAGAAATGAAAGCAGGGACTTGAACAGATATTTGTATACTCATATTCATAGCATTATTCACAATAGTCAAAATGCCCACATGCATGACTGTATTTCAATTAAAAAAAAATGCTCACGTGCAGATTAATGGATAAACAAAATGTGGTATATACATACAGTGGAATATTATTCAGCTTTAAAAAGGAAATTCTCATCCATGCTACTACAACACAGATGAATCCTGGGCACAATGAAACCGACAGTTACAGGAGGACAAAATTGTATGACTCTACTTATATATGAAGTATCTAGAACACATACACAGAGACAGAAAGTAGGGTGGTGCTTACCAGGGGCTGGGGAACATGGGGAGTTTTTCATGGCTACATAATTTCAGTATGGGGTGACAAAAAAGTTCTGTAGTTAGTGGTGATAATTGTACCACAATGTAAATGTACTTAATATCTCTTAAAGATGGTTAAAATGGTAACTTTTATGTTATGTGTATTCTACCAAATTAAAAAAATTCTAATACATGAGTACATACAAATATTCGTGTGTGTGTATATATATATATATGTTTATGTATATATGTATGTATATATGTGCATGAAGGGAATAAATAGACCAAAATTATTAGTGGTTATATATAGGTGGTAGAATTATAGATAATTTCAGTTTTATTCTTTATACTATTTGGGGGGTCTTTCAAAATCCTACAGTAAAAGATTTAAAAAATCAAGGAGAAATTAATTTAAAACCTGAGTATGTGTGTCACTGGATACTGGAGACCCGTATCCACCTTAGAGTAGGGATTAGTTCTCCACAGGGTCTCTGGGGAAGGAAGACGGAACTGCTCGGTCTCACATACAGAAGTGGACTTGCTACTGTCCTTTCTTGGATGTCACTTCTCACTGGGAACTACTGTAGGTATTTTCTGCAGGAGCAGAACAATAGGATCTGTGCACTGGCTGAGATAGTTTTCAGTTGGTTCACAGAAAAATACTAGTGGTATAGTATGAAGACTTTTGGCTAGAAGATAATTTGAGACGGAGAGAATAGAGCATACTTGTTAACAATATGACTCCCCCTTCCCCTGTGAATCTAGCATGTCACATTTAAAAAAAAAAAGGTCACAAAATTAAAAATTAAAATTTAGAAAGAATGAATCCTGAGGTCATTTTCCGATGACACAAGGTAAAACTGAATTATCCAAAGAAAAGTAAAGAAGGCTATCATACTCCCATCTTTTATGTACAAGGCTAACACCAGGTACTTAATATTTAACTAAGGAATGTTTAAGAAAATTTAAAAAAAATTTCAGTGCACTTTACTGTTTCATGAAAGTATGCAGTATTATGTCCTTTCTAGACTCTTCTATGTGAAGGAACACACTACAAAGATAGATTTTCCATTGAACAAAATCAATACTGTTAACTCAAAGACAGTTTCATGATAGCCTGTCATTTTTAAAAAATTTTTTTTTTATTGAGTTATAGTCAGTTTACAATGTTGTGTCAATTTCTGGTGTACAGGCCTGTCATTTTTTCAGAAAACAATTTTTTTGAGTAAAATCCTTGGGCCTTCGTATTTCAAAGTGCTCTCCCTTAGTAACAAGCACACATTAAACCAGGGAAGAAGGGGAGAAGAGAAAGAAAGAGAGAAAGAAAGAGAGAAAGAAAGAGAGAAAGAAAGAGAAAGGAAGGAAGGAAGGAAGGAAGGAAGGAAGGAAGGAAGGAAGGAAGGAAGGAAGGAAGGGCACTACGTTATCTATCTGAGACTATCCTGGACAGTAAAACCAGGAAAACTTCCTGCTTGTTGCGTTGCCACCACTGAAACAACGTTGCACTGTTCTAACGCAGGCTGTTACCACTTTATACCCAGAAGTGGGAGAGTGCCTGTTTCCCTTGCCTCTGACTCTGCCACGTTGCCCACAGTCTATCTTGTAAGACCACTGCCAGATTAACCTTCCAAAAGTACCACTTTGACCATGCCCCTTGGTATTTCCAACTCCTATAATAGACTTCTAGCCCTGACATTAAATATTTTCCAAAATTTGGCCCAAATATAAATTTTACATTCCAATTTATAACAAAGCAGTGTGCTGTTCACCAGAAATGTACCATTCTTTCCTGCCTCCTTACCTCTGCCTGGCATAATTCTGATTATAGACTGAACAGGTCTCATTAAGAATTTACTGAATGAATGTTTTGATAGTTACAATATTAGTTTCTCTGAGCCATGGGCATTTAATCTTGTGGTTCCTTAATAGTTAGAGGGCTTGAAAATCCTAATGTCTATCAATAATCCACTGGACAAACGGAATTTCCAAATCCTAGAGAATACCATGATATAATTTAAGACATATTAAAACAAAGATAAAACTTCCAGTCACAATTATCTGTATAACCTAAGCAAAATTTTTAGGAAATCAAAAAATAAAATAAGGTAAAGCTGTAACAGTTTAAATATAGGGACTAATAACATGCAAGAGACAACAAAGCAGCTAGCTTAGTCCATGCTGAATACTGAAAAATGTACGGCTTCTTCCTATTAGTTACTCTGCTTCTCAGCCAGGTTAGAACACTGTTACTTCGTACATAAGCAAAGACTATCTCATGGCCAAACGAACTTTTGCTTAAGGAAGAAAAAATACCCATGCAAACATTTAATTTAGACGATGAAGTAACAAATGCTTAAAATAGTGATGCTAAATGCTTCTGTAATTCCAGCACTGATAGCGCTTTCTGTTCCTTCCATCAGGACTAGACCATCTGGTAAAGAAGAATGAACAACGGGCTTTGAAGACTGAGAGACCTGGGTTTGTATCTCTACTTGGAGACTATCACTGTACAATCATGAAAACACTATATAACCCCAGGAAACTGAAGCTTCCCCTTGTCAATTAAAAAAAAAAATTCCTGTTTTTCATGGTTGTGAGACTTAAATAAGACAATATATGGCAAGTGCTGGTACATGTCCAATGTATGTGCAGTAAGTGATAATTTACTTCCCTGCACCACATTTCTATGTGGGGATTTACCTGCATCCTGCTTTCACTCATGAACTCTATTACCCAACTATTCAGAATGGATACTGTTTTTACTCATTCAGGTTTTAAAAGGTAACTTTTTGAACTCTCAATTAAATTAGCACTCCTCTCTAAATATCAATTTATTGAATTATCTGCATTGAAAATTACATAAATTTTATTTGTGCAGTAAAGGGTGACACATATTGCGTGTGTGATTTTTAGTACTCTGGAATTGAATATTATATATCAAAGAAGAGAGAAGGAGATATGTATATAATTCTGCATCCATAGACTTTATTAGAAGTAATACTTTCTCAATAAATCCTATTTTATAATAAATGTTTTCAGTAATTAAAGTTGTTGCTTAGCAGATAAAAAGAGAAAAATACATACTGGACTCCTAGGAGCAACTTTAGTATTAGGAGAAATGTTTTGCCCCTCTAGTTCAAAACCACCAGTTATAATCTGAAAGAGAAACTATTTTCAAATACCAAAAGCACAGAGCTCTAATTCTGAGCGAGGTTTTGTGTAATCACAGCTATTTTTTGCAGTCATTGCCCCTAAATGTATTAATGTATTCAATATTCTTCATAAGTTTATGAGTAGGTATTATTATTATTATGAGGAAACCGAGGCTTAAAGTTAAGTAACTTATTCAAGGTCACATAACTAAAAAGGAGTGAAGCTGGGATACAAACCCAGGGAGTCTGATTCCAAAGCCTGCATTCTAAACCACTGTGTTAGTGCTTCTTAACCCCGATTCACTGATCTCTTTTTGAGGCTCCTTTACAATCTCCAAATGAAAATCAGATACTATCACCTATCTACAAAAAATTAATGTAATGCTTTAACTGTAACGAGATAAAAAGAATTTATAAAAAGTGTATTTTACTATAAAAATACTTTTAAAGTTATGATTTTAAACAGAAAATTTCAGGTAGAACTATAATACCAACCAGCACAACAAAAATGCCTAGAAATTTTCAAAATGTTTGGGGGGGGGGGGTTGCCCTAACGGAGAATCACTGCACTACTGTACACTGCCTGTCTGCTGGCCTAGAGATTCTGTCAGAGTTGTGTCCTCTCCCTTTTTTCCTTTCAATATACATATCTAGGTCCTTCCTCAACTTTATAAATAAACATAATTCTAAAATTTTGTACTACCCCATTAAGACCCTGTACTGTTTAATCTCCATGAATGAATTTAAGGCACAAATAATTTTTTAAATTGAAAACTCAGGAAGAACACAGAGCATGGTTTTGCTCTAGTAAAGAAATGAGTGTCAAGTAAATCTATTTCCAACCAGTACTTTCTTGCCAACTAATTTCTCACCACTAAAATAAAGCTCAATGGTAGATTATACAGTTACCCTTCTGAAAGCTCTAAAGCTTTTCTCATTTAGCAACTAAAGTTCACTATGGGAAAATCATACTTTTAGAAACAGTTTTAGAATCTGTTATAAAAAATTCAGTCAATACCTCACATGACCCAGTTTACAGTTAGAAATAACTCCCCTCCATCCACCCATGTGATCATGAACAAATAAAGGAGGGAGCCAAACCAAATCCCTTTCAAGCGCAGACCTGTTCTTTGGGATGCAGGCAGCTCACTGGCAGCAGGCAGTGTACCTGTTGTTCCAGGAGGTAGTGCATAAGCTGAAGATGATGGTGGAGCTCCTGGTCCGCCATGCTGGAAGGATGCTCCAGAGGCAGGGGGAGGGGGGAAAGAGGCAGTAGGGCTGGAGGCAGGTGGAGAGGCCTGGTGCTGTGCTGCGTACAGCTGAGACTGCCCAGAGTAGGAAGAAGCAGAGGGTATGTAAGGGGTGTTAGGGTAAGCGTTTGAAGCAGAAGGAGCAATAGGCTGCTGAGGTCGATACACTGCTGACCCCCCTGTTCCGAAGGAATACTTCTGGGCTGGCTGATAAGCTACACCAAGGAGAAGAAACAGAAATTTTAATTAGTTACAAATTTATTCAGACAGCAACAGAAAATCAAAGTTATCTCATTCTAAGGATGTTCCTTTCATCATTCTTCTAGTAACAGTAAGTTACAACCAAACAGTACCACTTAAAATATGTTATGCTTTTGATAGTCTGGATGCCCTAACTATACCAAAAGTCATTGGATCCAATACTTGAACCCTGCCACCTCCAGGCTGCTGCTGGCTATGAAAATCTGTGAACATTCAGGCCCAGGAATTTTAAGACTGACCCTTTCATGAGATGTCCTGCTCCTATGAAAAAACTGCAGTGACACCTACTGGCCACTAGATGGAACCACGCAGGAATAACCACACCAAAGCAGTTCCCTTTACAGGAAATGTAAGGGAGTTAGGTGGCAGCTCAAGATCTCAACAGTGAACATTATTGTTGTGAATCAAATGTATCTTCTCCAACATACAGTAAAGTCATCGGCTACTCAAATTCTGAGTTTGAACACAGTTTCAGATGAACAGGCAACTCTTATGATCTCTGACAAAACAATTACTGTATTTCTCACAGTGAGTAAGCATCAGGGAGCCAATTAATGTTTTAATGCAAAGACCTGAACCCAAATACCATTACCTTTCATGTAACCAGTGGCAGATATGAACCCCTGCAGAGGAAATCTAGTAGAAATGTACTACTCTGAAGACAGCTCTTTCATATTGAGCATTGAGTGAAAAGCCATATTCAATCTGTATTCACGTTAAGTAAGAACATCCATCTTAGCAGAGAACGTGCTCAGTAAGATTAGTTCTTCCTAGGTAACATCCTCTTGTTTCTGTAATAGTTCATTCAGTCACATAACTTTCCCTTTTGAGATTTTTGGGTTTTGCTCATTTTAAATTTTAAAATAGTGGTGATGTTTTACTTTCCAAGTATAAGTATTTTCTAAAAAAAAAAAATGAAAGCCAATAGGGGAAACATGTCATTACTATACATTTGTCAAAATTCATAGAATGTACAACACCAAGAGGGACTCTAAAGTAATGTATTTTGGGTGATAATAATGTATCACTGTAGGCTCACTGACTGTAACAAGTGGATCACTGTGATGTAGGATGTCTGTGGTGGGGGAGGGAGATTGTGCATGGGGACAGAGGGTATACTGAAACTTTCTGTTCTTTCCACTCAGTTTGCTCTGAACCTAAAACCGCTCTAAAAAATAGTCTATTTCTTAAAAAAATAATAATCATAAAGTAAATGGAAAACAACAACAAATGTCACCTGGAACCACTTTTACCAAAATGGCTTGTTATCCTGCCTGAAGGAAAAGAATATGTACCAAATAATTCCTAAAATTCTATTTTTTTATACCAAAATCATGGGACAATTGACTCTCTTTAATGGGTCTTAGTAAGGCTCAGGAACAGGAGTCAACTGCTCTGAATGGAATGACAGGGAAGCTGCTTCCTCGTATGTTGATTCAGGGAAACCATGTGTCTCTACAGACTCAAGCCCAACACAGAATGGTTCTTTCTTTACTTGTTAAAATTGATTTGATCACGGCTTTGGAGCTTCAAAGTAAATGGTGACTACATTAGGTGAGACACGCTGCTGTGACAGAACCTTAGGGTCATACTACTTACGCTGTGGCTGTGGATAAGGTGGTACCTGGGTGTGCATATGACCTGGAGATGTGGGAAGCTGAGCTGCGGCAACATTTGGATTAACATTTCCATGCATTATGAAACCTGGAGGTGGAGGATTTTCTCCCTAGGAAATGAGAATATAGTAAAAGGGAGGATTACATTTGGAACCAAGAACCTTACCAGATGGATTTATAATCTCTAAAATGGAATTGTTGTTGTTTTTTAAACTTTGCGTAAAAAATATTGTATTTTGTGCATTCTATCTTCTTCAGGACACATTTTCTGAGCAACACTTTCTGAGTGATTTAAAGATTAGACAGGTCCAAAGTAATAATTGCAATGAATGGCAAGAGATGCTAATAGCCTCATAAAACAGTATCTATGATATTTATGATAAAATCTAGGATTTTCCATCTCTACTAAATTCTATCCACAACTAATGCCTCAGAAATATAAGTATAAATGCCACAAGGGAATTGTTGCTTCTCTGCAATGATAAAAAAAAAGAAAAAGAAAAAAAAGAAAAAAAAAAAAGAAAATCTTCAGCATTAAACCACTGTTAGAACCTTGGTTGATGTTTTTCTAGTTCAAGTCAATTTAGAACTGCAAAAGACAGGGAGAGGGATAAGAAAATAAATTAACTGTATTAAAAACTGCTTCTTGCATCCTAAAAGCATTAAAATGCAATAAGCAGACAGACAGATGGGGGATGGGAACTTGAGGGAGCTGGGTAGAGAATATATAACTATATATTTAGGTGAGCAGAATTCTGCTCAAAGAGGAATAATGAAGGATATACCTGTGTGTCAGAGGGAGAGGCTGCAGGTGGATGGCTGGGAAGGGCGGTAGGAGTTTTGTTACTCCAGGTAGTGACAGTGGGGGCAATTCTAACCTGAATTGAACAAAGAAATACCAATCACAGAAAATAAAAAATGATAATGTTAAAAGGAGAAAAAAAAAAGGCATTAATAGCCAGATGCAAAGCAAAAAATAAGAGCAGCAAAATAGCATACATTAGTCAGGCAATTGCTTTCAAGGTAGCTGGGGTCCCAAAAGAAAACATACATTCACAATAAAAAGGGCAGAGGGAGATAGCAGAAAAATCAGTATGAAAACTAAATCAAAGCACAAAGAACAATGCCATTCAAGTGTCAAGAATAAGGGGGGAAAGGTAGGCTCTGTAAGTAGGGAAGGAAAGAAGACATTCCAGGGGAAAAAAAAAGTAATTGAGTAAAAAAGTGATTTTGAAGCATTAATCATATTGATGCTACTAGCAGATCTCTAAACATATTGCTGTAAGCTCCCTTTTCTGGATTCATTAGAGCCACAAAAATCACGTTAGTCCCATATGAGGCTTAGAATCAAACAATACTAAAGATCATCCAGTCTAATCCCCACGCTTTATCATCAAGGAAACCAAGGCCCAGAGAAATGAAGAGGCTGGCTGAGGTCCATACAACTCAGTAATGGAGTGAGGACTGATTCCAGTGTTCTGAGGCCCAGGCCAGTGTTTGCTGCACCACACCATGGAACTCAGCCTGGAGTCCAGAGGTTTTCATAAAAAATTTTTAAAGCCATCAAAATATTTTTTGTCAAGTAAGTCTTCGTAGAAACTCTACCATAAACAGTCGCAAAGATGCGCTGGTCTAAGCAGGAGTGCAATGCCTGCTGATTTGGCCTCCCTTTCAACCCTGTACTCCTGCCTGTAAAACCATAAGCCTCTGCCCTCATTCAGTGTATCATTGAGTTTTAAAAAGCAAATCACCACTTAATTTATGACTGAACTTGTTTTCCTTTTCTTAAAGTATGAGACTGTTAAGTTGAACTATAACAAAGTCTTTCAAGGTTTTTTTTTGTTTTTTTTTTTAACATTTTCCCAGAAAGACAGATAAAGCCAAGGACATAAAGAGTAAATATTCTCTTCTCCCAGAATAGAATGCCTTACTTCAGTGCCCTGAGATAGCGAGGTGGAACTCAAGGTACTTAGCTTAGGAGTTCTAATTCTGTTAACCATTAACTAGCCACGAGATACGGAGAAATTCAACCTCTGTCTTAAAACCCTGATTAGTCAGTCGCTTGACTTCTCCACCTCTCAGTTTTCCCAGCCATCACCTGATACGCCCTAGCTATGTCGTAGACTTTGCAAGTCTAGTGCAATCTCCGCTAGAGTGGGGAATTTAATGTTTTGTTTACCCATACACCCTCAATGGGTAGCATAAAGACAGGCACTTAAATTCTTATTTGTCCAATGAATGAAAAAACAAAACTACAGTCACAACTATATACAAATGTGATCTACCTTGATTAGTACCATCCAAAAGTACAACAGACAAAAGAGCATGATTTTTTTTTTTAGTTTTTCATCCTTCTATGCTTACTTCTGATACAACAAACTGTAAAACTGACCCTGTCAATTCTATCAGCAATTTATTCTATTTTAAAATGGAGAGGGTACCAGTTAATTTTGTTATCAATCAAGACCATTTACTACTTATGAAAATATAATTTTCACTTAAGAACATGAGGTTATCTATTGGTCTGGAAATAAAGATTGCTGCATGAAATAGTAAAAAAACAGTAAGAGGCCACATTTTATGCCATTTGGTCATTTTAATTTAATAAATTAATTAATAAAAATCATTTAATCATCTTTACATATCCCATGACCCACATTTTCATAAACCTTTGGCCATTTGCTTTTCTCTAAAATACAACTTGTCCAAAAAAATAAGTTTGAATTCTGGATACTTTGTATTGTGCTGATATAGAAGTAAACCTGTTCATAGTAAACCTGTTCTACTGATTCAAAAAATAATTCTCAAAAAAAGGACTACTATTTTCTAAAAACATTAAAAAAAATTAACCAAATCACTCACAAAATTGTACCCACTACTTTACTTACAGTTTGTTAGATGAATCAAACTGTAGAGAACAGATGTGCATGTGTAAGAGAAGTTTGAGTGATGGAGAAGTAAGAAGAAATCACCCTAGAGAGCTTAGATTAATTTATATATAATTTATAATCTATTTGACCAGATTAAAGGGATAATTAAAAAAAAAAACACATTATAAGGTCTCTTACCCAACAAACTAAAACCACCAATTTGAACAGAAATACATAAATGTTACTATCTGAACCATATCACTCACATGGGGATAATATTGTTGAGTTGGAACTCTTGGCATCTGTGTGTGACCAGCAACGGGTCCAGGCCTGCCCTTGGGCAGCTGCTGCCTCTCATATAGAATTTTAGATGACTCCTGTTGTCCTGGTACAGGCTCTCCTTGTGCTCTACAAAGTCTGTCACGAAGCTGCACAATATTTGGCTATAAGAAGCAATGGAAGAAAGCAAAGCAAACAGAGTTCACCCAACTATATATGACAGCATGTTGATCTTCTTAAAGTAAGCCTGATCGTTCATATGATATTTGTTCATATGCTGTGTATTATACAATAAAACCTGTCACCTTAGGGTCTGACATCATGGTTTCTAATACTGAAGACTGACATCAAAGGTCCATTATATATAGTGTTACTTACAATTTAACCAAGTCAGGGATTTGAATTATGCCCACCACACAGTAACATACAAGATCAATGTCACTTATCAACACTGCTCTTTTGTTGTTTTCTTGCAGTTAAGTAATGCTCACAAATCACAAAAGTACCTGAAAAAATGCAACTTTATTTCTTTGTAGGGAAAAAAGATTCTAAAAGAGAATCAACTGTTAAAGTTGGTAATGGCAGAAAATGGTGATCTAAGAAAGAGATGAAAGTTAATTAAAAAAAGAGATGCTTGAAATAAATTAAGAGTAAGATGTCAAACTCAGGGTAGCTCATACAGATCTACAACTATACAGATCTAAAATAAGTATGAGCTGACCATATAAACATTCAAGGTATTAACAAACAACAACAAAAAGCAATGTGTTAAAATGTTTCAGCAAGAATTCATCTTAATATCTATAAAAATTATAAATTTCTATACATTCATTAAAAGTTTAAAGATGTCACTTAAACTTTTTGGGTATACTTAGGTAAACTTGCCTTAAGGAGGGGAATTATAGACTACAATGATGTCACAAAGTCTCAGGACATATTCCTCAGAAAATACTAAGGGTCTTCTGAGATATACAGGAAGAAATGACACTAAAATTATGAATTTTGCATAAAGAATGTTCTTTAAAAGTCTGAAGAAGAGCATGAAAAATAATGTATAGAAAATACATGTGGTCATAAATGATAGTGAAAATAGAGTTTAATTCTAAGGCTGGAAGATCTAAAGTCTTATATTAAGTTAGTCTTAAGATAAAGGCCCTTATATCTCAATATAATAATGAGATCTTATTAAGTGAAAAATCACATAAAACTAATATGCCTAAATCATCATAAAGATAAAGACTATGTTTCTACTGTAATATTCTCATTAACAATCTAAGGGGACTCGAGGTGGATCCTACATGTAAGTGTACACAAAACCAAGCAGAGAACCACACCTCCACAGTCCTGGAACACAGAGGTAGTATTTTACTCAATGAAACTACTCAGTGAAATGTACTGGTAATTCCCTAGAACAGATACAATCCTGAAAACAATTAACTAAAAAAAATCTATCAAAAAACAGAATAAAGTTTAGAATAAAAAGTATAGAAACAATATAAGGCTCAAAATTAAGCTCTGGCAGACACACAATGCAGATAAAAATATCTTACTTATGGAAAACTGTCTTCACACCCACACTAGCTTCCACCCATGCTCTGTTACCGGTTTTCAAAATTTTTTAAAAATTATTTTTATATTTTATATATTTTATGTAAAAATTATATTTTTTATTTTTTAATTTTTGGGGAGGGGATAATTAGGTTTATTTATTTATTTATCTATCACTTTAATGGAGGCACTGGGGATTGAACCCAGCACCTTGTGCTCGCTAAGCACACACCATACCACTGAGCTACACCCTCCCCGTTACTGAATTCCCCTCCTCTGTGCCCCCACAGCACTACTAGCTTTATCACTGTCCTTATCACGTTGGAATACCATGTTTACTTCTGCTGTCATTTTGAGTTTGGAAACTCCTCCAGGCAAAGGATCCTGGCAATCTTATTTATCACTATATATTTAGTCACTTACTGAACTGAAACAAATATCATGAAAAAGACTGAGTTTTACTGCACACCAAATAAGGACACTAAGTTAGGAATGTAATGTAGTTCCCTCTGCCTTGAATACTTTAAAAATATACTTGCACACAGACAGTATCAGACGGAAATGGCACAGAGAATGAACAACTTCACTAATATCTGGGCTGCCACTTGTGGGAATTTTAAAATCACAACCCCAGTGTGTTTAAGTATTAACATTTACAGCTTTTTAACACAGAAGATTCCTACGAATAATCTTGTGCAGAGTCAGCATTTGGCTTAAGAAACAAAAAGGTGGTCCTTTTCTCATTTATTTTCCTCAAATACCATGCCCTTCAGTACAAAGGCATCTATCACACTGTAAGAGCATCCCATCCCTCTGACACAGCCTGGATACACTTAAAATGATCTTTGAAGAATTGTCAATAATATTCACCTACAGTCAGGTGACAGAAGTTCAACTGCTCGAAAATATTCCACCTTCTAGTACATGTTATGTTTAATACTGAGCTATCCACTGGACTTACCTTTCTCATACACTGAAAGAAGAAAAATGGTTAGTTCTAATTACCTGGTTGGTGTTTTCAGGAAGAAAAGCCAAGGCTGCAGCAATACTGCCCTGGGCTGCCAACAAATTGGCATACTGACTCATCTTCTCAGCCAAAAGAACTCCTACAGTGCTAGCGTCCATGGCTTGGGTGAGTTGCACAGCTTTTCGCAGGATGACAACTTTCTCAATCAGATCCTAAATGAGAAAAAGAAGGGAGGGTGAAGGAGAAACAGACAATGACACCAAGATGTGTACTAAGAGGAGTCAGGAAAAGATCAGGAGTTACTGACAGTTCCAAAGTCTACAAAAAGTGCGGTACCTTCCACATACTACATACTATATAGTATTATCACCAATCTTAAAAAGGTCTGGAAGACTTGGCCACTACTGAGGTAACTGAAAAAGTAGGTATCCTCTTACTCATAGATAAAACATAGGTTACCACCTTTTCCTAAACATCCTGAAGCTGCCAGATACTCGTGAGCTAAAAAAGGCAAGTATCCCAAGTGATGGGGAGAGGCAGAGATCTGAAGGCAGATACTGGGTTGCAGCAGGTGTAAGAGGAAACATACTTACGTATACAAAAATAAAAATAGTACCACTGAGAGGTGACCCCAAACAGGCTTAGTATTTCAACCCAAAGTTTCTCATGTTGTTCTTCAATGCCAATTCTTTCAACAATGGGGACCTATGCTTCAGGTATAAAGTACAAGAATATCCCAACTGCCCCTCATAAGTACACAAATCCAGATGTGTGAAACAAGTTGTTTTCCCTCAGAAGCACTTAAAAGGAAAACCTTCCAAACCATGTGCTGGTGAGAATGTGCAGCACTGGGGCTCTCATCCGATGAGTATGTCATCAAATGTTTCAACCCTGAAGATAGTAAGTTAGTGCTCCTTCAGCTTTTTATTTTGAAAGAATGTTAGATTTACAGAAGAATTACCAAGATAGCAAAGAAAACTCTGTTCCCTTTACCTAGTTCCCCCTAAAGGCAACACTGTCCATGAACCTAGCAAAATTAACAAAACTAGTAAATGATACAATAAACAAAACAAAACAAACAAAACAAAAATAAAAGGAAAACCTTGATTCCTACAAGATTTTTGGTTTCAACAGTGATTTTTAAAGCAAGAACTTTACTGGGAAACTCTTTTTCCAGAGATAAAAAGAAATATTAGACTGAAATTTCTTGCAGCTTGCTGATTAAATGCTTAGAAAGAAAAAAATCTACATCTATAGTTCTCAGAACCTGAGAATATTCCCCATATTTTTTACTTCCTCTCTTGCCTGTGTATTAGTGCTACATGAGATTCCATTTACTTCTTTCATTTTCCCTGAACCATGTCTACTGTACTAGGAATGTCTCCCCTTCCTCACCCTACATTGCTTCTATCTTTGCCCAGGCAGACAGCATCCCTGGAGGCAGAGAAAGGGGCAGGAGGAAAAGGTTAAACTCTAGGGCTGTTATCATGCTCTTGCCATCTACCTTCCCCAATAAACTACCATATCAACTTTGATTTCACAAACAGCTGCATTCCTATTTTACTGTCCCATCATCTCAAACTGCCTCTCCACAAATAGCAATAAATACACATAATTCAACAAAAGAACTCCTAAAATGTAATTAAGGAGGGTGAAAGCAATGAATTTCTGGAACAAATCAATTTCTAGAATATAAGGAGACAGGAAGCACCTTTTGTATCAAAGACACTAACCTGAAGGGACAGAGGGTTGCTTCCATCTTGAGCTTTAGTCCAACATGCAACTAGTTTCTCTACATTCCCTGCACAAATATAGCAGAGACATGCCTGGGTCTGCAGGAGACTATCACCTTCACTTTCAAGTCTGGTTCCCAAAAGGTCTATAGATCAAGAGGAAAACAAAATTACACACAAGGCAATCTGTACATGAGGTCATGAGCAGCCCAATAATATTTTCAGAAGATGGATTAAACTTTATAACCAATGAGTGGCAGGTAGAAACAAAATCACTGTGATGTAAATGTTCAGTAAATATTTTTTGTTACATGAGGGGAAGCATGTGAAAAACCGATATAATAAACAATTTCATAAGATTCTATACCTAGTTGTAGAATGGATTTCCATTCATTATATTAGAAAAAATTAATAATGGAAACAATACTTGAACAGAAAAATTCTAATGAACATTTAACTGCACTTCATCACATCAGATGCTTTTGTGAGCAGTGGACTAAAATATGGCACATTTGGAATAAACATCAATGGTAGCTAGCACTACTATAAATTGTTTATGATGATAAAGTTAATATCCTATAATCCTGTATTCTCATAATAGTTTCAAGGAAGCAAATGGTTGTTTGTTTTTATACTAGCAGCATAAAGCTTCTGCTTTTGCAAATGAGTTTTATTCCCTAGTTATCAGTTTAGTCATGGCCTTTAATGGTAATTTCTACTCACATGTTATAATTATTAATTTTATCAAGGTAACATTTATTAACATTTATAAGAGCTGACTATGTGTCATTTTACATATGACCATACTAAGGCTTAGGAATTAATTTTTCCTAGGGTGTACAGCTAATAAAGTGGCAGAGGCAAGATTCCAAGTTTGGTCTGTCCGAAACCAATATCATTAAATAATACTATTAAAAATAATGACTAATAGGTATGGAGAAGCAATGTAGTTAGTAATTCTGAGAAAAGCATTCAAATGAGAACTTTGTTTTCTTGTTGTGATTAGAAGGCTTAAAAAATTTTCTCATAAAGTCTGTCATTAATTTTATTTGCAATAGTCCATGCCATATACATAATATAATATAAAGCTCATTTTCTTACCACAAAGGGCTGAAAACTCATCTGGTTTCGCGTAAGTCAGTACTGCAGCTAAAGCCTCTCTCCAATTTTTAAGGTCACAAGACTCAACAATCTCCTTCCAGTTCTTCATCACTACTGCAGTAATTAGCTTGGGAAAGGAAAATGAAGGGAGAATTAAAAGCCTTTGGTGCATTAATAAAAATTAACTCTGGCTAATCAATCATTTCTTTCAAAACTACTATTCAACGTTTCATATAGAATAAAAGCAGCAGCAAACTGAAGTGTATTCTTGAATCAAATGACATAAAAGACAGTATCAGTTTTCCTCAAAAAAAAAAAAAGAATCACACTAAGATATTTTATAAAATGCTGAGACGAAAAGTATAGGGTGTAACTAAAACATTGAACAGGAAGACATGACTTGGTCTGAAGGATCAGGAAAAACTTTCTGAGCATACAGACATTTGAGATGTGAAGTTAGAATTAATTTCATCAAGAAAGGAAAAAACATTCCTGGCCAAGGGATCACTAGGGGCACAGTCCTGAGAGAGAAAGGCACATGGAGTGTGTGAGGAACTGAAGGCAGCCAGTGTGGCTAAACAACAGCAGGGGAGGGAGTGACACTGAGACAGCCTGGGAAACTGACAGCAACCAAAGCTGCTGGCACGGAACACTGGGACAACTTTTATGGAAAGAAATGTAGTATTAGTAAGCTTAAAAATGTACAGACCCTCTGTACCAGAAACTCCTTTCCAAGAACTACAGCCTTATGAAACAATTAGAAATTCACACAAATCTTTCGGCACAAGGATGTTTATCAGGATCTTAACTATATTAGGAAAATATCAGAAACCACTTAAATATCCCCAAATAAGGGAAATAATATATCCCTACTTATAGAATATTATAGAGCAATTGAAATTTTGCTAAGACTCTTTAACGATATGGGAAAATGCTTACAATGTAAGTGACAGTATCTGTAAGTAAAACTATACATATATAATCTTTCTTTTTTTTAATGGAGGTACTGGGGATTGAACCCAGGACCTCGTGCATGCTAAGCACTCACCCTATCACTGAGCTATACACCCACCCCTCTATACATATATAATCTTCATTCTGTTTTTAAAAATTCTACAAATACATAGAAAGAGGTACAAAAGAGTATGCACGAATCTGACGGAATTATGGGATATTAAAATTCTTATCTTTAACATTTTCTATGTTCTAACTTTTCTACAATGAAAATATGAAAGGTATTCTTCATTGAAAAAAATACATATGTAACAACAAAATCTGAAGTAATTATACCAAGCTATCAGCAATAACTACTTTTGGATCAAGGAATTATGGGTAGTTTTTTTGTTCTTTACTGTTTTCTGCATTTCTATTATCTATAGTAAAAGTATACTATTTTACAAATGTGTTATTGTTTATCTATTTTAAAAATAACATACCCTGGTAATTTTGCTTTGGGATTTTGCAAAGTACTTTTTCTGCGTTCGGGCCAAGAGTTCTTGTCCACCTGCTATAGCCAATATAATGGCATCAGCCATGCGGTTATCATGTAAACAAAGGTCAACAGCATTCTCAAAGTTACCCGTCAGCAAAGCCTGAGTAATTAAACCATCAATATCTGCAATAAAGAAATAATATACCTAAGTTAAATAAAGTTTTGTTATAAGAAAAAAACACTACACCTATGAATTTTTACACACACATACAATGGAGAACACATGCTCATTCTCAAATATTACTGGTGGATTAATTTCTAATATAAGCTCTTGATATCTATGAAAATATACTGAGATGTATGGAAATAAAATTAGGTAAAGTAATGTATTTTCCAGAGTGTTTAAACTGTAGTAATAAAGATCATTATACAGTTTCTATCACACAGGGTTAGATCATACTATCATTTTTAAGGTACTGATTACATATGCTAAATGGTAACTGAGTTCTTTTCAATAATCTACCATCTGTAACAAAATGTTTCTAACTTAAGCTTAGGGACTACTTGCTTTCAGATGGTTAAAAAAATTAGAAATCGAAACCGACAGATACCCCCACTGATGGAGATGTTAAATGTTCCTCCAGCTGATGGTAGAAATTCAGATTCTTGCTTTTCCTCTTCAGTGCGCTAAAGATGGAAAGGGCAGCAATTTAGCTGGAATGAAACTGGAATAATTTACCAGCAAAACAAAATTTATGTATGATTATTCACCTACTGACTAGATGACATGGCAAGTTATTTCAGAAAAGTTCTCAGATTCAAGTTTACACTAAGATCCATAATTTCCCTAAGTATTAACTCTCACTATATAATCATAAATAAAAGTCATCAGAAATAAACTTAAGTGTACATGTCCATTACTGGTAGCTCAGAAGTTATTGAGGCTGAGGAATCTTTGTTTTCGTAGATACTTCAACTAAGAGTAGCCTTGAAACATACAAAATATGTTTTTAATGACACCATATTTAGATTTTAAAACCTCACTTCTATAGATCTAAAAATTTGTCTAATAAGTATAGTTATAATAGAACTTTTTTGTTTTAATTGACTCAGTCATAAACAAAAAATCACATGCATCCTTACATAAATGAAATATAAACAGATTATTTATAAATATACTCATTAAATTATAGATTTTGTGTTCTCTTAAAATAGTCATGTCTAGAACAGCAGGTTGGTCTGGTAAGAATATACACAGTTCTGCTATAACTTTCTGAGACTACTTGTAAGACTGAGTAAAAATAAATATTTTTTTTCTTTAGAAGAAAAGAAATATAATGGAGACATACTGCTGGCAAATACTTTAAATGCTTTCTGTTCTATGCATAAAAATTCTACAGAAGATGAAAAATAAAATATATACGAGATTATAGAGAAATTAAAAAAAAAAGTTTTACATGAGATAAAATACCTATCTTCTGTGCTTGTGTTACCTACACATCTGAAAGTTAGCACTTAGTATCCAAAGCCAGGAGCATTTTTGAATTGGGTAATTTTAGTGTAAAGCACAACACAGGATCATCTGTTAATAATGTTTAATTAGCCAGTATTGACCATTATAAGAGAATAACTATAGCGTTAATTCTTTCCCCAATGAAGCATTTTAGAATCGAGAACTGTAATAAAAATTTTTTTAAACTTAAGTTATTCACATTAGGTAATAAAATCAGATACTGATCTGATTATATTCCCTAACAAACTTACCAAAAAACCCTTTTCCTTCTTTTAATGATTGTTAAAATTTGCTTTCTAAAAACTACTAATAAACCTTTATGTATGGACTTCTGAAACATACATAAAGTCAAAAATACACAATTTATTATGTGTTGGGTATCTTCAATGTGTAAGCTACTATGTTTTATTTTATAACAAATAGCATTATCAAGATAAAGGGGAAGATATCATGACCTTAAACAATATTTTTTCAAATATTCTGAAAGCATATATCAGTAACTGCTGTTCTGTTAAATACATATTTACCTATATATTTAATTCATGAGTGTATTTCCAAATGGCCCTCTACTGGACAATAGTTAATCCAGTTGTATATAAATAAAAGTACATTTCCTTATAATTCTGTCTAGGTATTCCCAAAATTAGTTCAAATTTTTAGTAAGACTTTACCCATCTCCTTTATTCTCAGGCTAAATAAAATGTGAGATCTACTTCTAAGGAAAATGTTTTTAATAATAATCTTGTAGTAGTCTAAATTTAGTGATTAATTATTTTTATAACTTGGTAAAAGACCGTAAGAAACTTTACATAGTCAGGATAACCCCAAATCACAAAGAAAAATGAAAAAATCAAATATGAGATGAGAAATAAGTACTTGTTGATTAATTTTCCAAGACGAAATATAATTTAGAAAGCAAGAAAAGTAAATTATAGAATTACTAGTGTTTAAAAAAAAAACTCAGAAAATTCAAAGGAAAAAAAGAATGACACAACTCTGTGTTCAAGGACTCTTTTTTAACTAGTTATAAAAATTGTCGATAGAACTCAGGACACATTAATAGTAAATCATAATAATCCGTTTATTTAGTGAAACATTCTTTACTTAAACTCAAAAGTTCAAAATTAATTCAGAAGCCTATGCCACTGCTAGTGAGCCCTAAATATTAACGTGCCAAGAAAAAATACTAACTTTACATAGAAGGCAATGTGACCAAGTTAAGTCAATCTCACATCAACTATTAATTTTAAACCACATAATTCAGAAGCTAGGTCAGAGAACTAAAAATTTTAGAGATGATACCTCCATCAAGCTAGTAAATGGACTCCTACCCTAAGAATCTCTAAGAAAGTAAACTCCAGCTTTATTTTGGAACAAGTAGTCAAGAAAATTTTCCATTATTTCAATGTGAGATAAACAAATATCATATATTTCCCCAATGTAATTGAAAATGAAAAAAATAAATACCTCTCCCAACAGCTGCTCTTCAGCAGCAGGGCTCTCCTCCCCATCACTCTGTGCTACTTGGTCAGAGTCTTTAAGAGCCTTTGGTACACAAAACAATTACAGGAGGAGTTGAAGAAAGTTGCATTAAAAGGTTATTAGTGAACAAAGAAGACAAAAGACCCAACCAACAACATTCATAAGAAGCAACTAATTTATTTGAGAAACACCATTAGAGCAAAAGCAGAGAGTAATTACTGTTAAGACCTATCCTTTCTTTCCTACCAAATATCCCTGAGCAACCAAGATTTTAACCTGAAGTATCTGAGCAGTCATTGATTTCATTTTAACTCTTTTGCAAAATTCAAATAATGTCAAGAGAAAATAATAATCTACCAGGTAAAACTTACACTATTTTAAAATAAGAATTATTCTTGTATTAAAATTCCTATAGTCAGTATTTTTTCTAACTGTAAAGCAATAAAATAAATTTCTTAAATTACATTTCCTTATGACCTAAATCAAAATTTCAGAAGGTAGTTATTTGTAAAGGGTTTCTCTTACCACATCAGGTCCATCCACTTTGTTCAAGGCCAAAGCAATCTGAAATAAAAAAACCCAATTCACCTACTAAATGGAATTCTATTTCAAGCCATATAGCAATCGTTCACCTCTTACTCCATTCTCATTGGCAAAAATCCAAAGAAGTTCAGATCAGGGATTGAATGTTTAAGAAAAGAAGAAAATTTGTACAGATTCTCAATAGTCCTAGTTTCAATCATGTGGAGTTCTACTGCTCACATGTCATCTACTGCCAAACTAACCTCAAAACAAGCATATCTTCTTCTACTTTGTTTCAAGTAAGATAACTATAACTTTTAAAAATATTTCTTCAGGGACTCACTATGGAAAGAACTGCTATTAGAAGTATTTTGACAAATTGTATTTTCTCATTTTTTGCTATCGGATATGTAAAGTTTCATACTAATCTTTTGCAAACCAAAAAAAGGTTATAGCATCAAGAAGTTTAGACTAATAATAAAGTTAAATATAAAAAAATCTAAAAGAGTGAGCAAAGATACGTAGCCAGTAAGCAGTGGGGGCTGTGATGTGACCCCAGGTCTGTCTGACATCAAAGGAGCACTAATCTTCACCGTGCTCAGTACTATTCCATATACATGATAAGCCTACAACTGTAGAAAACTCTAGTCATTTCTAAACAATGACAAAGGGCTAATACAGGTTATGCTCAGAATCTAAAATACTTCCTTCAAGGTTTCCATAGTCAGAGTGTTTTTACTGCTGTTCATGTCAACCATGTGGAATAATTATTAAATCCCTCTTTGAGAAGAAAACTGTAAAACTGGAATACGACCTCCTGTTTTTAAACAGGGATCTTTTTTTTTTTAAGTTAAAATGCTAAGAAAATCACTTGAGCTTTTTGTTTGTTCAGGTTCAGTACAATAAATTACCCTTGTTCCAAAATATTTATCAGTTACTAATGAGCTGGATCAATTCAATACACAGTTTGGGAATTACCAGCTGAAGGCATAAACAGCTAGGGTGGTAAATTGTGAGAGCTTGAAATAGTACCTTATTTTTCATCACTTAAACTGTAGTGAATGCAAGGTGATCACGAACAGTTTCCCTCTCTCTTTCTTCCAGGGCCATTGGTTATACATCCTCTTAAAAATCTAAGTGTTATTTCCACAGTGTTTCAGGTTCACAGCCTCTCTTCTTTCAAGGCCCAATACTCCCTAATACAGCTCTTTAAAACAAGTTTGAATTAAAGGTGGTTCTGGCAGCTCCTAAATCCAGGTGTAATGAGGAGTTTCATGTTTAACAACATGGATCCAAAACTTTGGCTACCAAGCACAAACTCTTATTAAATGTTTATTGAATGATTTGAAATAATTTGTGAGAACTTAAAAAAAAAAACAAAAAACCTATGCTACATAAATATTTCACCCGTGTAAGGACAGCCTTTAAACTTTCCCCAAAGTTTACCTTTTTTCCTAGGTCTTCTTTTCTGTATCCTAGAAGTTCAAGGTATTTTCCACGAGAATCATCTTCAAAGTTTACCTTTTAAAAAAGACATATTCTTGAAACAAAGACCTGCATTTAAAGGCCTAATTTTTAATTAACTGCTCAAATTCCAAGTAGAATGGTTAAAATATCTAAAGTCTACTATATCAACTAGAAGGTTCACTGTAAGAGAACCAAAGAATAGTATTTTTTTAAGAAGTTTTTTTTTTTAAATAGTAAGTGTACTAGTAACTAATATTCCCGGCTGACTAAAGCTTACTTTTAAACTAATTTTTGTAAAAACAAAGTCATGTCCAAAGGTTATATGAATGCAAAACTCACATTATGTGAAACATTCAATGTCTTAAAACTCTTTTTTAAAACTAATACTTACTCACCAAATATAAAAATAAATTTAACCTTACTGTATTTACTTTTTGGAAAATTCAGAATTGAGAAACAGACATTCTAGGGGAAGTAAAATGACCAAACAGAAAATTCTATTTGTTATTCTGTCATAAATGCAACTCAGTAAAAAGGATGAGAAATGCCTACAACCTCTCACCCCTACACATTTTCCCTCTTTTACCATTTTCCCTAACCAGATCTACTTCAAAAATTACATACTCTATTGTATTCATTATACTAAGCTCTATGTTCTAATTTTAAAATAGGTCTGCTGAATGTTATGTCTCTCTCACTTTAAAACATTTATTATACCATTTTTTGCTTTTTAAAAAAGTTTTTCATATTAGGCTTTTCAAAGCTAAGAAGAACTCTTGACATAAAGTGTTAGCTCATGTGCTCTTCATAAGGTTTCTTTAATTCCATCATGAGATCCCGGAAATCCCATGCTTCCCACTGTTTCTTTGACAGGAAGACAGATTTAGAGTATGATGGGAGTAGCTGAATGTGCAGATAATGAAATAAAATGGTTTAATACCGACTTTACCTTCAAAAAGGACCACACGTTTTTTTCAAACTCAGTCTGAGAAGCATCGATCTTTTTCTGACAGTAACTGACGAATCCTTGCGACTGCACGACCTGCTGGAGCTGGTCGGAGCGGCGGAGGAATTCCTTCTCAGTCACCACCTGACTAATGAACACGTGGTTCTGCAGCGCCTGCGGCTCGACCCCCTGCTGAGGCTGTGGTCTGACATTTGCAAAAGTAACCAGTTTGCCTCCGAACTAGAACAGAACAAATAAACTACATCAGCTCAAACCACGAGGATGCAGCCCCAAAACATGCTTACTGCAAACCCGCGAAAGGAAAGTACTGTGGCCTAAACACGATGCAATTCGCTGATACGCCCTCCCGTACTCCAGTGTGACCCCAGCTATCAATTATTCCTCTTCACACCACCCACCTTCTACATAAAATGTCCTAGTTACTGTGGCCCCAGTTTCTCACCTATTTGTTGTTACTAACTTCCACATACGCAACACAACTTCTCTTCAAGGCCCGGGCAAATGTCACCTGTGCTATCCGGAATGCCCTCGGTATATACTACATACACAGGTAACTCTTTTGATTCAACTACTAGCTATACGTATTTGCCTCACCTTCTAGTCTAGGCTCTAAGTTTTAAAAGGTAGTAGAATATGCCACTCCAAAATATGCCATTTGTCATAAGAATTATTTTGAGCTAAAGAATACCAAAAGACAGTAGGAGCAAGAAAGACATCTGACCTCTTTCTGAAAGGAGATGAAACTCCCCTATGAGAGCTGCTCTCCCTCCACTGGGAGGAAAGAAACATTTTTTTCACCAGAGATGGGAGTGCAGACCAGGAAAAATCTGTACAAACAAACCTTGTTAAATAAAAATTATTTCTCTCCAGTCTCCCTACATATTTTAGTTACTTTTCCACAACTGCCATTCTTTGTTCAAACTAGTATATAAGCACTCAGGTCTTGCCACTGGTTTGGAGCTTCATTTCTCTACAGGGCTCCCAAATAGGAGGTTTGCTCTCCTCCTATTAAGCAGGCTCAGAACTCTGCCTCTGGCCTCTAGTATTCATTCCTCAGGTCTAGGTACTGATCTTTTCTTAAATTCCCTGGATTTATTTCTTCCTTTTACAGTGCCATTACTCTGCCGAACTCTTCTTTTCACACTGAACTGCTGTATGATTGCAGGCCTATTGTTCATCTTTTCTCCTCCAATCCTTACAATATGCTACAGATTAATCTTCCCAGATAACAGACCTTTGATTATGTCACTTGTAAATCCGTCCTTTGGATTTAATTAATCTCTCATTCCTCTTGTCTGATCTTCTCTACTATCTGCTCTCCTGCCTTTGAATCTTTGCTTTTGTTTGTGACTTCCCACTTAACTTACTGAATCCTAACCATCCATCTAGTTAGTTCTTTCCTTCCCTAAGCAATTAAAACATTTATTATTATAAAATTATGTATGTACAAGGTTTAAAAGAAAATCAAACCATACAGAAAAACCTGCCCCCTAATATAAGCTACTTGAGGACACAGACTATCTAGTTCACAGGTATGTTTTCTGGGCCTAGAATGGCACTTGACAAACAGAAGATGTTCACTATATATCTTTGGAATGAAAAGTGCATGTCCACTGGCCAGCACTAAAGTATTATAAAGACAATAAATAACATTCCTTTCTCCCTCTTATAAGTTTGGAACCAAGTACAAGAGATGCAGCATCAAAATATCAAGTTTTAGTGCTGTCATAAGTGCTGCTAGACTGGAGGCTCTAGTTCAGATGTGCAACCACAGTGGACCTTCTAACAAACTAGAATGTAGGCCCCTCTAGAAAAAAATGAAGGAATCAAAGAAGGAGACAGAGAGAAGGAAGACAAACCTAATAAGGTAGAGGGGGGAATGGTGCAAAGGTAGCACAACAAAGTGAATGTACCCAATACCACTGAATTGTATATTTCAAAATGGTTAAAATGGTAAATTTTGTGTTATGTATATTTTACCAAAATTTTTTTAAAAAAGGAAAAAAGGGAGTAGTTTCCATTTTTCCTCAGAAACCCTACTGAATGATGAAAACCCACAAACACATCTCAAACTCAGTCTTCTATCTGAGGGATCCTATAATAACACTTTATTATAAGACCTTTGTGTTTATGGGCCGTAAAAACAAATCCACCTACTGAAAAGGAAGCACCAACAGGCCTTCGGATCCACTTGGGTGGCTTCTTCAGAGGCAATACTATACTATGCTGAGCAGTCTGCTGAGGAATTTGTAGCGGGGGAAGGGGCTGTCCTGTGCCAAAGGGATCAAGATTCCCAAAAGATGATGAAAGCTAAAAAAAAAAAAAGAGAGAGATTTTGTAAATTATACAAGACTATATTACATGTTTTCAAGTGATTGCCAAGAAATTTTTTGTTATAATTATCCAATTAATCGGTATTGTTGATCAGGAAAGTCACTTTCAAAATAATTACAGTTAAGATGATTTTTTTCAAGCATTATAATAAAAAACTTTAACACTTCCTATTACCTTGTCAACTTGTTTCTGCCTTAAACCATCTGTGCTCCCTCCCATGATAGAATAAACGCTGATACGGCCGTCAAAGGAAGCAGCCGATAAGACAGCAGGATTTCTGGGACACCACTGGATATCAAAGCACCACTGTGTGTTGGTGGGAAGTTCATATAACACCTGTCCCAAAAAAAAGGCAGAAAAAAGTATACTCACTTTAATTAGTTTGATCAACAAGTACAACTTAATTAAACATGTACTTTTAGAAAGTATCTAGCCAGGAGAAACAACTATAAAAATTTCTTTGAAGTACAAGAGAACGCCATCATGATAAAGAGGAATGCTGCTCAAAATTTTGACCACATTTGGAATAAGCACATCTTTAAAACTGCAGTTTTTTTGTTTTTATTGAAATGGTAGTAGAGGTGGCAACTGAAAGACTAGAATAATCTCTTAGGGTCAACTTGTTAAGTCAAAGACCAATAGGGTCTCATCTAACTGATTCTGCCTGCCAAGATTCAAAGAACCACATTTAGCTTATTTGAAGATCAAATTAAAAAAAAAAACACTCAAAAAACCAAGATAAAAAACTTTGAGAAGCAAGAATTCACTGAGAAATTTGGCTTCCAGTTAAGTAAGAAAACATGTTTACATCATTCTTATTACTGTGTAACTTTTCCTTAGAAGAAGAATATGGAAAAAGTATTAAAAATGGCTGATATAAATAAAACCCTTACAATGTAATAACTGTTGCTAACTCAAAGTTAGTGTGATGGTAACTGATGCCCATAGGGTTACAGGTTTTATAGCTTTAAGAAATAAGTCAAATTAGCTTAACTTTGGCTTCATGTGACATTTAAAATAATTTTTTTCTTTTATAAGAAAATAAAATTAAGTGAAAAGGCATTTATCCTGCTAGTCTTTAACACTTAAGTTGATTGGTAAGACTATTAGATTCTTGATATTTGAATTAGTTGTCTATTTCTAATTTGCATTTAAATAAAAAATCTATTACATTTTCTTAGTTGCAGCATGCACTAAAAGTTTATTCCTTCAAAGTCCAAGCAAACACAACTAAGCATACGCAAAAAATCATTTTATCAAATTACATAACTAAAAAAATTAGAACCCTAATTTCCACGAATTTTGAATTCACTTGAGAAGGCACAGTGTAAAATGCAAGATTTTTATTATTTGGCCTACAAATCAAATGAGGCAAAACTTATTGTCTTTTTCTCATCTACCCTAACATTAATTTTTCTATATTCTTACAGACATCATTGCACCTGAAAACTTTAAAACCACACATCAAATAACAAAAGTGCTTGTTTTAATTTTAATATTATAGATTAAAAGTGATTGAAGATACTCTTATTTTTACCAGCATACCATCAGGGTAACTAGAAAAGCATCTGCAATAAAAGTTTAAAAGCTGTAATTAAAATGTATGTTCTCTTGCCCAATAGTGAAAAAGATGGAAATTATTAAGAATAAAAATAATAGTTACAAGAGATTTTTAGCCCACAACCCAAAGCAAATAAAATTATATTTATATAACATTTATATTTAATAAAGTAAAATTCCCTCATCTAAATTTCCATGGGTAGAACATATGACAAATATTTTATTATAAAGTATTCTTGCTGTACAGTTCAGAAGAGAGAGTAAAAACCTGCATCCATTGATTTCCAAAAATCAAAGAGGACCTAAAAAGGCAAAGCCAGAAAAAGACCCAAACCTTGAACACTTCTACTCTGAAGACACTGGTTTCCAGAAATCACATTAAATGAATCATTTCCAAGTTTAGGTTAACACCTTTTATTGGGGAGTGATTACTAGGTTCAAATACACTATTTTCAATGACTGATATTCCCAGATGAAACAGCTGAGTTTAGACAATGTTCATGACAAAATCTCTGTTAGATTAACATTTTACACACATGTCCATCTACTCTCACATGTCCTTAATTGTAAACATGCAGTAAAGAATCCATACGGAAATTTTCTTACTCAGCTAGAGATAAAATACTACGAGAGCTGTAAGTCTGAGAAACATTTCCTCCCCATACCTCTCCTGTGTTTGGGTTGGAGCAGAGAATCTTAGCATCTTTCCCACAGCTCAGCAACAATTCAGGATCTGCCATGCTCCAAGCAATTGCCAAAATCCCCCTATAAAAAACCCAAAGAGATAAGTAATTTTTAATCTTGAGAAAATCAAACCGCCAAATTATTTCTGTCAGGGGTTTGGAGACACACACTGCTAACAGAAGTATAATTTCATATATAATTTTGCTAGAAAGCTGTTTAGCAATGTGTATGCTCTTTGATCTTTACAAAGATATTCAATGTAGTGTGCGGCAACAGCAAAAATTTAAAACAAATGCCCAACAACAGTGACTACATAATAATAAATTACAGATCATCTTTTGATGAGAAAATCTGTAGTTAAAAATTATGTTGTAAAAATTGATTTCTTATTGTTAGACAGTCTTCACCAATCAATGAAAAAAGGTTAACTATGTACATAAATTTGTATAAAAATACAATTATATTAAATATTTGCATAAGTAGGGTTATGTGTATATAAATAAAAATATGCACAATAAAAATTTTACCTATGGATGGGTTGGAAATCTAATTATTTTACATTTTCTACTTTTTGTTTATATTTCTAGCTTTTGTTATCAGGGGAGATCTAGCATATAAGTTTTTTTAATTAAAAGAAAATATTTTAAATTCATCACAGAGAAATACTAGATCTAAATACTAAAGATCTGATTTTACAATTTTTTGTGTTTTAATAGCTTTTGGATTTTTTTATCTTAAATATAAGAAAGTAATATTTTTGGTGGATGTTCTGAAAAATCAGATTAGCATCCCTATAAAAATAAAAAAACTTGTATCCCATTATCCAGAAAAATGCACTAGATAATAGTTTGCGTTTTCTACATTCATGTCTCTGCTGTTTAAGAGATGAAAGAAGGAAAGTTAAGCTATCACACTATGAAGAAAAATACTAGAAACTACAATTTAAATCCCAGAAACTTGAAAATAGTAGAAATACTACTAGTAAATACTAGATTCTAGAAAAATACCAGAAACTAGAACTATGTTTGTGTATTTCTTCAAACAAAAACATACAAATCAATATTCCTCAATTCTCCTGAAAACATTACAGTAGTCCTAAGATGCATAGTTTTTTTTCCAATTTCCAAAATAAAGATAAATCTCACTGTCAATGTATATATTTAGCATTGTTTTTCTTTCCCCTGAAAGTTGGTTGTTTTTTTCTTTCAAGTTTTTTTTGGTGGAGTAATTAGGGTTACTTATTTATTTGCTTACTTACTTTTAGAGGTGGAACTGGGGATTGAACCCAGGACCCTGTGCATGCTAAGCATGTGCTCTACCACTTGAACTACATCTTCCTCCTTAAAAGCTGTTTTTAATTTGATGGTATTTCTTTTAATCTCAGTTGTCTCAGAATCAGGAAAATATAGTATAGGAAAAGAACCCAAATAGTTTAAGAATGCCTTTTCTCTCCCATTTTATTTTTAAAACATTAAAGTCTTTGTAAAAACTTTAAGGAATGGTGTGATGTACACCCTTACACTCGTCATCTAGATTCACTGATTTGGCTGCACCTACTGTCTTTCTCTTTCTCTTTCTCTACATGTGTATTTTGACCATTTGAGAATTAAATGCAAATATTATGATATGTCACCCCTACACTTATCTCTGGAGATAAGAACATTCTCCTATATAACCACAATATAATTACATATTGAAAATATTTATTATTTATATGCAATACTTTAGAGTCCATATTCAACTTTCCCCAGTTGTTAACAATAATGAAGGTGTATTGTCTCCTCCCTTTAGAATCCAATCATGCATGTCAAAAATTTCAAGGTATGTCAAGAATGCCTTTTTAAAGAAATCAATGTCATATTTAATACTGCATTTTAAGGAACACTTAAGTTCTTACTAAGTATTAAAAAAAATTGCTGAACTGTAGAACTGAAAGGGATTTTAAAAATCACATAATCCAACTCTTAAATTTATTAGAGGGAGAAAACTGAGAACTCAAGAGGTTGATTTGCTCCTGGAACCTACTATGGTATTCTGTCTTGCTAAATTATGACCACTTCTAAAACTGGCAGTAGAATATAGTGTTAAGAGCATGGATACTGGGATCAGAATGTTTTGGATTACAAGTCAGCATTTGACTAGTTTCGTGACCTAGGCCAAGCTTAGCCTTGCTGAGCCTCAATTTCCGATGTGTAAAATGGGATAATAGGACTTACACCATAGGTTTGTTATGAGGATTAATCAAGCTAACATTTAAAGTACTTGCATACTTTACATGCTACATAAATGTTAGTTGTCCTCCCACTGCACTGTAAGCTCCCTGAGGGCAGGAATTTTTGTCTGATATATTACTGAATCCTAGTACAGTACTTGGCACAGAGCACATGTTCAATAAGCATGTGTTGAATGAATAAATAAAACCTTACCAAACATGAGAAAAACATTAAAACTTCTCAGAATTATCCCTTCTTTACTAAAAAGTTAATTGAAGCACAACATCTAAATAGGATTATACTTTGACTAGGTTCTTCTCCTTTATCAGAAGCTAAAGGAGAGATCATACATTTTAAGACTTCTTAAAGTATGTAATTCCACTACTTAGGGGGGGAAAAAGATTTAAAATGTCTATATCCTTAAATATAAAAGAAGAAAAAAGCCCAAAGTACTTACAAAACACTGTAACATTAAAAGGGATTTGTTTTGTGTTTAAAAACATTGAACAAATATGTGTAAACTCCCTGGATACCTGAATATCAATAATAGGAAATCTGTACAACTACAAACTAAATTTAATGCTACTGAAACTAACACAAGAAAATTCTCGTATCTTTTTAGAGCATCCACACATTTATTAAAACTGAAAGCAGAATGAACCACCTAATTTCTCAAAAATGTTTCCCTTTAAATTAAGATAGACACTCGAAAGTAAAACAAACTTTCATTTGTTGCTTGACATTTAATGTTAGGAAAGACTCTTCATAAGTATGACTGAAATAAAGATGAAACTGTATAACTGTTGTCCCAAGAGTTGTCCCAAAGTGTTGTTACACTAGAATTTTGACCTATTAATCATTACTTCAAACAAGTAGTGGAAAATCCGTTAACACATTTTCATGCTGTTGTAATATGAATTGGCTACCATTGTTTGGTATAGAAAATCAGATGACTATTGCTTAAAATGAAAACAAACCATTTACACTAACTTTTACAAGATAGAGACAAAGTAGATTCCCTAATTTTAAAAAACTATCTGATAATTCAAAGTAGTAAGTAAATACATTTTTAAAAATTAACAAATCAAGGTCCTTGGAACAGGAGCATGTTACCTGGCATGGTTTTCCAGGACACGGAGTGGAGAGGAGGCAAAGCGCAGATCCCACATCTGGACTACTGGTAACCTATCATCCTCAGAGGCAAGGACCATTTGAGTAGCAACATCAGGATGCCACGCCAGCCCAGAGCAATGCATCTGTAGATAGTTAAGGCTCACATTTTATCAATCATACTACTTCTTGAAAAGCCAAAATGAAAATGAAGAATATGCTTCTGTTGAAATAGCATAAAACATTAGCTCAGGCTTATTAAAAAATTATTTATTTTAATTGATTTTTTTTATTTGTTAAAAATTCAGTTTATTAAAAAAATAAAACTATTAAATTTTATTAAACACTCTTAAACAGTAGTCTTTAAAGTAACTTGCTTAAATATTTTCAATTCATCCAGCTCTTGGATATACAAAGCCATTCTGGGCCACAATAATTCTATACTGAAAATGAGTTTTCCTGTCCAAATTGTAACTAGGAAAAAAGTTTTACATAAATTTAAAATTTAATACTTTCAGAAAAAATGAAAATAAAAAGATAAAAGATTTTAATGACCAAAAAATCCATCTCTTTCCTCTGTTTTATCAGAAAAATCAAGAAAAAGATCTAAAGCAACAACTACTATTTAAGTTTTCACATGGAATAATTTACAATTATTATTGAGAAATGCCTGAAGCCCAGATCCTATTAAATGTTCCAGAAGATGACTGACATGCATATGGTATACTTTATTCCACTGAAATTTGTTCTAAAATTCATGACTCACTGAAAAACAATACCCTGAAGAAATATTATTCTAAATAGTTTTTGTTGTTGTTGTTTTTAAATTATGTATGTATTGATTTAGGGAAACTCTTTTTTTTAAATGTCCAACTAAACAATGTAAATGAAAACAAATTAACAAAATAAGGCCTAAACTGTGTCTAAATTACTTTACAGCACAGGATGACATAATATTAATGAATCTGTAAAGTCAAAAATTTAATGTGTTATACAGCATCTACTGGCCAAGTTGGAGAAAAGTACTAGCTCACTTTAGCAGTTTCTAATCAGAAAAGATGAAGCCAGGAGCCTGTAAACTACAGGTTCACAGTCATAAAATTACTAGCAGGGAAAATTGTTACACTCCAGAGAAAGCTAAAGATGAATTGAAAGGTTGCTATTGGGGGAGGGTATAGCTCAGCGGTAAGGTCCTGGGTTCAATCCCCAGTGCCTCCATGAAATAAACAAACAAACAAACAGACCTAACTACCTCCCCCCACCACACACACACACACACCCCTACTCACAAAAGATTGCTGTTAATGCTTTGGAACTGCTAGCAAAGCAAAACAACCAGTATACCATGGAATAACCCCCTTGATTAACCAAACTCTCTCTTCATTAATATATCCAGAATGGTTTAGTAGGAATTTTATTATTTTCCCCAAAGGAAAAAACCTCTCATTCCAACATGATTGGTCTATAAAAAGACAAGATTTGATTTCACAGAAATTTGATTTGTTGCCAATTCTGAGAAACAATATAAGAATACCTACATCAGAAATAAAACATGTATGTTACAAATCAATCATATACTTACCCTGTTACTATGATCACTGACTTTGATGATAGGTTCATTTTTTCTAAGATCCCACACAGTGGCCCGGCCACTGGGACTGGCAGATGCTAAAATATGCTGAACTTGTCTGTTCCATGCAATGCAGCTAATATCTTCTGGGGGCTATAAGGAATAAATTACTAAAAACCATTTCTCAATTATAATCAAATTTAACTACAAAATCTAATTCTTTTTAAAAATGGATTACCTAAAAATCTGATCTATTCATTCCACAAATCTGCTTTTATATTCTTAAGTTCTCAATGTATATGATATATAGCTTAAAGTTCAGGTATATGCCAATTCTAGTATTTTACCTTGTTTATTCACCAGGAATTTATTAAGCTCCTATTACAAATCGAGCACTGTTTCTTTATTTTGCAACTGCCCCAAGGTAGAAAACAGACCACCAAGTAGATATTCATCAATATGACAGACAACTAGGAGCAAAAATTACAGCCTAACCTAGAAGACTATCTTTGTAAATGGTGGTTCATACACTATTATTATGCTACCTCCCAAAATGTTAGGGACCATTATATTGGCTACTCAAATTGAGCAGTCTATACAACATTAAGAAACTCAAGGAGGCAGTGGGAGGACTCTTTCCCAGCTTATTAGAAATACAGAGGAAATGGGTTGAGATTTTTTTTTTAAGTAAGTTTTCTTTCTACTCTATGATGTTTATTCTAAGGTTGGATATTGTTAAAATACTATATGATGTAAAATTCTATACTATATGAAGTATTATACCTAAGAAAACTATTAAAGACCCATCGATTTTATTTACTACCGTAAGTCTAGTACATCAAACAAGGTCTGGCAGGTGGTAAGTACTAAATAAATATTTGCTGCTGAAGGGTTCTTTGATACTCTGAAGAAACATATTTACTAATAGTTCACTGTGCTGAAGGAAAATCAATGACATCTAAACACTAATTTTAATAACTATATTTTGTATGAAAAATACTGAAATAAGTGTAGAAAAACTTAATTTTGGTTCTTTTGATTATATTGAAATCAATGTAATACCTGTGTTTTGGCTCCTGGTGTCATTGGAGTTGCAAAATTGTTTAGATCCCAAATGTAGATTTCAGATTCATTAGCACCAGAGGCCACCAGATTAGTCTGCAGTAAGAAACAATTAATAACTAAATAGTACTTACAAATAATTAAGAAAACTCAGTTCAGAGCTGGAAAGATCTGTCCATTTTAAGGCCTATAATTTTTCTATTTAATTAAAAAGGCAAAATGTATGAATTCCTAAAAACTATGCATAAAAATCCAAAATTAAAAGTGTTTTTAAAGAAACGTATAATAAAATTCTACTAAACTAAAAAGATAATATGTCTACTGATATTTTAATACATTAAAAAATAATTACATGGGTAAATTCTTAATGCAACCAGACAGGAATTATTACTTGTGGTTTTCATCTCTGGAAGGGGGTCTGATTGTGGGAGACTAAACTGGTCACCAATTATCGCTTTTAGACAAACTGCCAAATCCTAAAATAATGGCATCTATCTCAGGATACCTCAAAGACAGCCTCAGGAGCTGGACCAAGACAGAGCTAGTCATATCTCTCGTCTTAAATGCTCATATATTTCTATTTCATTTATGCTCAATCTTGTTCCGGGCGGCAGTATTTCTAGGTTATCTCTGTCATATACCTGTGGGGTCAAAAAGACCCTAAAACTGATATGAAGTATAGGAAGATAATGAGGTTCATACATTGATCTTCATCCTTTAAAGCTCACTCTCATAAAAAACTGACATATAATTATGAAAATAGAGGAATTCTATGGTAGCAGTCACCTATAATAGAAGATACTAACCAAAAATCTGCAGCTGTTTAATCCAATTAACAGAGAAATTAGGTATCTAATCTAAAGAGTAGACACCATAAACTGCAGAAATGAAAAAGTTTGGGTTTCTGTATTTGTAGACCCGAAGTATCTATTTATAATGTAAGAAAAATAACTATTTTAAACTTAGATAATATTCATTTTTGGTTATACTCTAGTATCCTATTAACTCAAGATATTTATTAGCCTATCTATAATTTTTATAACTAATATTCAGCAATATTTATGATGACAATAGTAGAAAGCCTCTTAACTGCCTATTTATTAAATCTGTACTATATTTGTGTATATTTATAATTACTTGATAAGGGTAATAACCTCTTTGTCAAAAATACAGCATTTATCAACTAACAAAACAGTAGATTAAGCCACATACCATTGTACCCGACTAATGCTGTACTAACACAAACTTTTAAAAGGCAAGGTTTCCAACCTTTGAGGTTCCTAATGTTTAAAAAATGTCCAATAACAAAAAAAGAAACAAAAAATAAAAAATGTCCAATAAGATGACATCTCCAGACTTCTAGAATTAAACCCATCAGCCTGATCCATTCCATGGAGTTAGTATCAATTCACTGTGAACCCAAATCTGAACCCTCCATTCTTCAAATACACTTATTTATCAACCTGCACAGGCACAGTTTCAGCTTTCAATTCCAAGACTGAGGCAGAGTAGATTCATAGACTTATTTCAAATAAGTAACACATATCTCAAGAATTATGAATAAATGTCAGAAGTCTAACCTGGAAAATGTTCACATCCAAGGCTCTCACTGGGCCAGTATGTTTGTCATTCTGGGCAATCACAACTTCCTTTTCGCCAGCTATAATTTTCGAAGGATCATAAAGAATAATATTTCCATTTTCACCACCTGCAATAAGGACTCCAGAGACATTTCCCTTCGAATCCATCTTATGAGGCCCCCAAATCAACTTGTGGTACCTTTAAGAGAAAATGAATAAAATAACTCCTTTTTGAAGTCAAATAAATATAGAAAAGAATTTGAAATTATACACTTAATTATTTTCATAAATACACTAAAAACATTGCCTCTCCTCTATTCCTGGTAATTGTGCATAACTTGGTGAAATGGCCTTTTAGTTTTTATTTATACTTACATGTACATGTTTTATTTTGTAATCTTGAAGAGTATAAACTTGTAGAGCTAATATAATATGACAAAGCATATTTGCTTGTGTCAAAAAATATGAGCTTAATAAAAAATGAAACACTCCCCCTGCCAAAATTTAAAAAGAAAGAAAATGAAACAGACAAACAAAAACATGAGCTTAAGAATGGTTTTACCATTTAGAACCTTTGAGACCCCAGGTCAGTTACTTAATCTTCCTAAGCTGCTTTTGATTCATTTATAAAATAGAGCTAATCAACCACTTCCCTTGATTTTATCTGACAAAAGAAGTACTAACAAGTTGTCTCTTAAATAGTAAAGGTGTTAAGGGAGTCATCTGACATTTTCTAAGAAAAATAACGTATTCTGACAGTAGAAAAGTGACAGAAAAGTGAAAAATTATGTCATTAAGACAAGTACCCCATTGGCGGAGGATAAAAGATTATGGTTTGGCACGGAGGTGGCATGGAGATACACAATGAGACAAACGGTGGTGAGCAGAAAAACTGTTCGACAAAAGGTATTTGGGGTTCCCATCACAGTGGGTGGAGGACTTGGAAGAATATGAGAGGTCCCATGAGACTCGATGATTTGAGCTGTATTCTCTTAGCTAAGGTACAATCTCTTCCCCCAGATCTGCCATGCCATTGAGGCAAAAAGCATATTTTACTACTCAAATGAAAGTGTCCTTCCCTGTGTTCCAATATGGCTTAAGTGCTTGGATAGGTGATCTAAATATCTGCTGTATCAGAAATCATGTCAACAAAATTCTTTGTGAAGTATTATTTTTAGATACAGATTCAAGGAAAATGTATTTTTAAATACAGATACAGGGGAAAAAATAAAAACAACCTCCGTTCAGAAATAATCACTGCTAACATCTTAATATTCATCCAACTACTCCTTTTTCTAGTCATACCTACCTTTTTTTGTAAACAGACGAGATACAGGAGATAGAAAAAAATAATTCTACTATATCGTGAGAAAAAAAAAATACTAGAAACTAGAGCCTCTCCTTCTTAACCTACACAAAACAGTCAGTAGTAAAAAATTCAACAGAACATATAGACACTTCTTTTACTTCCATAGAAATTCTCTCATATATTTTTTTCACAAAATATGTCATGTCATTGACGGTATTCCTTGCAGTTTCTATTAACGGAACATTTACAGACATGCCAGGCATCAACCACAAAATATAATTAAATAATCATGTGAATTTAAGGTTGAATCTCATACCTGTGAGAAGAAGAGAAAGTGGCACAAGATTTCATATCCAAGGATGGATCAGAAAGGTCTAATTCAAATATCTCAAGGGAAGCATTGGTACTAAATGTTGCATCCAATTGTTGAGCAGATGTTCCTATAAAAAATACATTTATGGTAACTACATATGCGAGAAAGAAAAGACTCAGAAGACCATGTAAAACAGAAATTAAATGCATGTTTTTCAATTATCTCATTCATGATTGCTGCATTAGTGGCTGCAATCTCTGCACATACAACATCGAGCAGATGCTTAAATTACTATAGCAGTAAGATTCTGACTTGAGGCTCAGAAATGATGTTTGTAAGAGTCGGTAATGCAGGTAATTTTTTAAGCCTATAGATATTTTAAAACCTCTCTGTAAGAACAGTCCCATGTTTATAGTCACAAATGATATAACACCAACTCTTTTTATATAAAAATGCTGGCATCAAAACTGTTCTTCATTCATTCAAATTGATATTTATTAACTTTTTTTACATGTTATCTATTGTGCTTAATAATGAAAGAATAAAGATAAAACACAATTCTTATAAAGTAGGGAAGGCACTATACATTAATATACCATGATTAATGCTATGATGTACAAGCATAAAGGATGGTCAATGAACTCAGCTAATAAGGTTGGACATACCTCGCCAGGGAAGGAGAGGCTTTCTAGAGGAGATGAAGTTTGAAGGACAAGTATAAGTAAGTCAGATGTGGAAGAGAAGAAATTAGGTAATTCATACTATCTTCTCTCTGTTGAACTTACCTGTAGCTAGGTAAATGGGATGATTCTGGGCAGGGCTCCATGCCTGCATGGCTGTACGATCTACTTCCTTTAACTTCATCCTGATAAAGAGAATATTTCACATAGAAATATACTGAACATGTAATATAGAACACAGAAACATTTTTTACATAGAAATATACCGGACAAACCAATACATCATTAGTAATGCTGCAATGTCAATAAATCAAATGGGTTTAGGTATCATTTGCTGGGAATGTTCAACATTAGAAAGAAGAAAAACTTGTTTAATTATTTTGAGACAAATATAGGGCTATCCTATTTACAATGATAGCCCTTCAGCTGAAAAATCAGTCTGGAAAGAAACTTGCAAAAACAAGGGTAGTATTTGGTTAATTAACCTTGGTACACAATATGCTTCTCCGACAAGACAGTATGGGTGGCAGTGTGTCAGAGGACAGAAGCATATAATAAACAAGTTGTTTCTTCCCGGAGCAGGATTACTCAATGATAAGAACAGTTTGAAAAATTAATTTTAAATTAAAACTAACACAGAAGAGAATACAGTAAACCCACAGATTTTAAAGATAAAGCAGAAAAAAAAATTTTTTTAAATGGTCACTCCAAGCCACTATTTTACATTCTCTCTGTTAAAGTTACTTTGGTAGAAAAGTTCAAGAGGTACTGTACTATAGCTTAAAAAAACAAAAACAAAAAAACACTTTATTTTACATAAATGCAGTCACATAGTACAGAATTCCATTGTAAAATGTACCATAATTTATTACTTAGGCCACAGCTGATGAATACCTGAGTTGTTTCTAATCTTCTATTTTTACAAACAATGCTGAAATAAGTGGTCATATATACATGTTGTTTCACTCGTGGGCAAGGAAAGCTATAAATTTCCAGAAGTAAAACTGCTGTGTTAAACAGTAAATGTAAATTTTTTTAATCCTCTTTTTTTTAAGGTTTTTTTGTTTTTAGTTTTTTTTTGCAGGGGGGGGGATTCGGTTCATTTAATTATTTATTTGATGGAGGCACTGGTGATTGAACCTGGGACCTACCACTTGAGCTATACCCTCCTCCCAGGATAAATGTATTTTTAATTTTGATGGATACTGCCAAGTTGCTCTCCATGTCAAGTGTGCCTTTTCACACTTCCAAGAGTAATATATGAGTAGCTGCTGCCCTACAGACTGCTGTCCTACAGCTGCTGCCCTTCCAATGGTTTTAAATGTTTGGCAGTATGATAGGTGAAAAATGTCAGCTCTGGAGAGTTATAATTTGCATTTCTCATACTATAAATAACATTGGACATCTTTTTTTAATATGGTTACGGGACATCCATATTTCCTTCTCTGTCACTTTTCCTGTCTATTCCTGTCTATGTCATTTGCCCATTTTTCTCTTAGGCTGTCAGACTTTGTCTTTTGCTTTTTTTTTTTTTTTAACCTTTCACGAAATTTTGATTTTTTAAAAATAGATTTTATTTATTAGAGCAGTTTTAGGTTCACAGAAAATCTGAGTGAAAAATTTAGAGAGTTTTCACATACCTCCCTCTCTCACCCCTCAAATGCTGCCTCCCCACTGTCAACATCCTGCACCACAGTAGTGTATCTGGTACAATCAAGGAATCAGCACTGACACCTCATTATCAACCAAAGTCCATCGTTTCCATTAAGGTTCACTCTTTGTATTGTTTATCTTTGGTTTTTGACAAATGCAAAAATGACATATATCCACCGTTATAGTATCATTCAGAAGTATCCCTGCCCTAAAAGCTCGTGTTCCACCTATTCATCCGTCTCCTCCTCCCTCCCTAGCAACCACTGATCTTTTTACTGTCTCCATAGTCTTGCCTTTTCCATAAAGTCATTTAGTTATAATCACACAATATGTAGCCTTTTTGGATTGGCTTCTTTCACTTAGCAATAGGCATTTAAGGCTCCTCGATGTCATTTTTGTGATTTGATAACTCCTTTATTTTTTCTTTTCCTGGGGGTAGGGGGGGAATAGGTTTTTTGTTTCTTTAATTTACTTTTTTTTTTTTTTTACTGCAGGTACTAGGGATTGAACCCAGGACTTTATGAATGCTAAGCACACACTCTACCACTGACCTATACTCTCTCTCAATAGCTCTTTTTATTTTAGCACTGAAAAACATTCCACTCTATGGATGTACCATAATTTTTACAGTAAAATTTATCACTTTAGAAAAGTGGCTTCTCAATTTTGATTAATTAGAAAAGGCCTTCTGCATGCCAAAGTTAGGAAGACATGCACTGATAGTTTTCTGCCAGCAAATTTATTTATGGCTTTCTCTTTACATTTGAATTTTGACTCATTTGAAATGTGTCCTAGTATACAATGTATACTCAAAGTTTATTTTTTTCTTATTACTCTAAAACCATTTACTGCAAAGTCTATCTTTTTCTTATTAGTTTTAGGTATCACCTTTATCATGTACTAATTCCCTGTACTTAGGTTTACTTCTGGATTTACTATAGATTTGTATTCCTATACATATCAGGATGTAGGTTAGAATTTACATTCTAGCATTTATTTAGGCTTATTTTTGGATTACCATTCCTATGTCCATTTGTTTATTCACATGCCAGGCACTCCACTGTTTTAAATACTGAGGCTTTATGAGTATGATTTCAACTGCTTCCCTATCTATTGCTCCCCCATCTCACACCCCCACCCCATTTTCCTTGCCATTACTGTTTATTTTACTACATAAACTCTACAGTTTTTGTCTAATTCCAGAAAAAAGAGACTGCTAGTATTTTTACTGAATCTGTACCAAATTATAAATTAATTTACGGAGAACTGACACAATGTTGAATTTTCCTATCAAGAACATGGTGTCTTTTGATTTAAGTCTTTTTTTTTAATCTTTCAGTGGTTTTTGAAATTTGACATATTAGGTTTGTTTATTCCTAAGTGTTTTATCTTTTGGTTTGTTGGTAAACGTGGCTTTTTTTTCCTATCCATTATAATGTCTATTTTTCTTATTGTTATATGAAGGATAATGATTTCTTCATATTAATTTTATATCCTGCTATCTTATCGTATTCTCCTTTTGTAGCAGTGTTACAGTAGATTCTGTCGGGTTTTCCACATATACACTCATACCATGTGTCAAAAGGGACAGTTACTTCCTCATTCCTAACTGTCATTCCTCTGATATCTTTCTCTTGTGTGAGTTAGCTAGTACTGACAGTACTGTATTAAACAGCAGCGATGACAGTGATATTTCTTGTTTTGTTCCCACCGCTGAGCATGATTTTGGAACCTGATATATACATACACATATTTGTAGAGATATGTGTGTGTGTATATATGTATATGTATATATCTGGAAATAGCCATTGATTACTGTTTTACTGAATGTTTTTCATAAAAACTGGGTGTTGAATTTTGTTTAATGCTTTTCATTAATTAGGTAATTAGAGATGACCATATGATTTTTCTCCTTAGGTCTACCAATAAAACAAATTATACTAACAAATTTCCTGAATTAACTGAATCATCTTTTCAAACTTAGAATAAATTTCTCTTGCTCATGATGTCCTACTACGGTGCTGCAAGGTTCCATTTGTTTAAAAGTTTCACTCCTAGAGTCTCAAGTGAGATGCAATCGATAATTTTCTTCTTCTATACGTTTGTCAGGTTTAGATATCAAATGTTATACTTGCTTCACAACAAATGTGGGAGTTGTTTCTTCCTATGCTCAAACAGTTTTAATAACGGCATTAGAATTATTGGTTCTTGAAGGATTTAATAGGATTCGCCTATGAAACGTCTGAGCCTGGTGCTTTTTGGGGAGAGTTGCTCCTCTGGTAGTTTTCTCTATTTCTTCTATGGAAATCTATTTGAATTTTCTTTGTTCAAGGTTATTTTGGGTAAATTGTATTTTCCTATAATAGTTCTTTATTTTTAAAAATAATTTCCTAATTTTTTTAGAGCTAAACAACATAGACTCATGATTCTTTAAATTTTTGCTGTTTATGGTTATTTATTAGTCCTTAATTAAACATATTTACATTTTATTTCGCCCTACCCTTCTTTTAAAAATTAGCTTGGCTAGTGACTTGACTATTTTACTGAGTATTTACAAAAATCCAGCTTTCTAATTTATTAGTTCCATTCTTTTTGTTTTCAAATTCATTAATTTCTGCTTTTATTTTTATTAATTCCTTCCTTCCATTTTCTTTTGGTTTACTTAGTTCTTTTTCTAACTGTTTAGTTAACTAAAAACTGAACGTACCCATTTTTATTATTTCTTTAGGCTCTGAATTTTCTCTGAGCACTGCTTTAGCTGCATCCTATACATTCCTAGTGTTTTCATTATTATGGTTACCTATGCATTTTAGTTTCCATTTGTATTCTCTATTGACCTAAGAATTGTATCCAAACGGAGTATCCAAATGGAGGGGTCTTTATTTTTACTTCATTGTGATTTTTCTGTATTATTTCTTATTTATAAAACAAGTTTTCTTTGAGGCACATATAGGAGTTTTTGTGAATGTTCCATGAGATCTAAAAAGAAGGGGTGCTCTGTTTTCAAAATTCAATATATATTAATCAAATCTACCCTACTGACTTAATTGTTTGGGTCTTCTACATCCTTATTTGTTTTTCCACTTGATTTGTCTTGGAGCAAGAACAGTAAATTAAAAGGATCCTGCTACTAATACATTTGTACATATTTCTCCTAGTATCTCCCGTAGCCACTTTACAATGTTGTGTCGGTTTCTGGCGGTACAGCATGTTTCAGCCATACATATAAATATGTATATTCTTTTTCATTATAGGTTATTATAAGATATTAAATATAGCTCCCTGTGCTATACAGCAGAAACTTGTTTATCTATTTTATATATAGCAGTTAGTATCTGCAAATCTCAAATTCCCAATTTATTCGTTCTCGCCCCCTTGCCCTGATGGTAACCATAAATTGGTTTTCTATGGGAGTCTGTTGCTGCTGAAACTTCCTTTATGAAAGTTACTTTGTTATTTAGTACAGTTACATAGTTACCTATTTAATACATAGGTAGAGAGACATGTTAAATGTTCACTGTCAAATACATATTTTAGCTTTACGGAGTATTTTTATCTTGTAATGCCTTTAGGCCTGAACTCTGCTTTGTCTCATATTGAGATCAATACCCTAGCTTTCTTTTTATTTGCCTTTATATATGTTCTTTTGCCTTTTCAACTTTTGAACCATTGTGTTTTCACTGGCTGTCTTGAATACAGTGAAAAAAAATCAGATTTTGCTTGGTGATCCAATTTGAAAATCTTTTCAACAGACTAGCTAATAAGGCTATTTAAAATTTACTGCTGTGACAGATATGGTTGCCCTCATTTCTATCATATTTTGCTATGTTTGGTTTTATAATTTAAAAAATGTCTTTCACTGCTGTCTATTTTCTTTTTGTACATTTAAAAATTTTCTGATAATTAGAGTGATTTGTATTTTTTTTCTAGTATGTTTCTGATTCTATCTTTACAACTGTAATTTTAAATAATTTCATTTAATACCACTAATCCTCTATTTATTTACAGTTAATTATTAAGAGTACTAACAAAATTAGTTTATGTAATCTTATTACTTCTCTTGCATCACCATTAATAGTCATTAGTATTATCTTTCTCAGTGTTTACCTGTGTACTATTAAATATGCTCATACCTCTGATTTGCCAGCTTTAAATGTCCTTTGACTCCTAGCCATTATAGATGAGGCAATACTATAGGAGATACTCGAATTTTCTGCCTACTTCCCAGTTCTCTTAATTTTTTACTTTTATAACCAATTCCTACATCATCAGATATTTAACATGTACATTTTATTCTTTCTTCCTTATTCCCAATTTTGTTTTAGTCTCAGGTCTATAGTAGGTAAATTTGCTCAATGTTTTCCAACAGTACTTTTGCCATTTTCTTACTCATCTCTAGAGGATGAAGTTCATCCTCTAATAGTTTCCTTATAAGGGCCTTAGACTAAAAATATGCCCTGGGTCTTACATGTTCAAATTGTTTATACTTGAAGAACATTTCACAGATGAAAAAAATGAAGGCACAGAAAGACTAAATAATTGGTCCATGCTAGCAAGGGGTAGAGCCAAAATTTGAACTCATAAGTTTAGTTCCAGAGTCCAAGCTCTTATTTGTTACTACAACAAGTTCACGTGTTCAATTTTAATCATAGAAGAAATATTAACATTTATGAGGAATAGTTATTAGCAAAAAAACTACAATGCATAATGAAATTAAGAAATGTATTTTAGAAACTGCTAGGTTAGGCAAAAGCGGATTAGGAGGTTGAGTCACGTAGTCAGAAGTGGGGCCTCTGGAGGCAATCCTCAATTTGCATATTGGCTCTGCTACTCATGAGACCTTGGACACAGTATCTAACCTCTCTGAGCCCCAGTTCTACATTTGAAAAATAGGGGTAAGAGTGGCTACCTCATGGGACATTGTGAGCTTTAAATGAGATAATGTATTTTACAGATGACCAAACACAATGCCTCACACATATGTTAAAAAGTATTTTAACATGTTAACTACTTTAAAGATTATTACTATCATGGGACTAATCAAGAAAACTACTCATCTAGTTTCCTAAGATTATTGTGAAAAAGAAAAGAAAAAAAACCCCAATTTTCTAAGAAGTGAAAAAGATGCCTATTTATGTCAAATGCCCTTCTTCTTCTCAGCCAATTGTCTTTGGTAAGTTCAAGACCCAACTCCTTCATGAAAACTGCCCTAACTGATCCAATCCACACTGATCTATATAATCTCTTCACTGTTTATATTTGTACCACATTTTAAGCATCTTATAATAAAATGTCTTATTCCATCTTAACAAAGCTTTATCTAACACTCTGTTAGTACATATTGTTTACATATTTTCCCATTGCCTGTTTTACCAGCTGTTTTCTGTCATCTTGTCTCACTAACTCAACAAATAGATTTTTTTCAATCACGTGTTACAACTTTTACCCTTTTGGGACTCAAAATTCCTTTGCACAGGGTGAGGTACACAGAAAGTTTTGCTTGATTGATTTTGCATGTCTATATTTAGGGGAATACAAACAGATTGATAAGCTAGAAAGACCAATTTCAAGTAAAACATTTAATTTTGAAATTCTTAACTTTTTAAAGGATCTTTTCTAACTTAAAAAATAGTAGAAAGTATTGCTGGGGGAAAAAGGTTTTAATAAACTGCGTTTAGAATAATTTCTAAAAGTGAAAACAAAATAGCTACAAATATATTTTTTAAAAACCCAACTGAACAGAATTACAGTAACTCTAAGAGCAAAGGTACAAGGGCTGTCTAATTTACGAACATTTAGTTAATGTGTAACATTTACTGAAAGAGAAAGAGACAGATTCACAAGAACATAAAATGGCTAAGTGGGAATTCAACCCATTTATAAAGTCTGTTTCTTAAAGCCTCAGTACTCAGTGTTCCACCAGAAGCAGTTCTACTTATTAACCTGTGTACTGAACACGAGGCTTCAATACCATTGTTTAAAAACAAAAATCAAATCACTATACTACAACAACAGCCTACAACTATATGATGTGGTCTGAATCTAATTAAACAAGAATACCATAATCTACCTAGTATAATCATCCTCAAAACTACTAAGAATACTATGGAAATACAGCTTCATCGGATGCATGTGTATCTCCTGGCAGAATGATCATTTAGCTGTAACTAATTTTCTTGAGAATAGGAAGAAAGAGGTCTTAGGTTTAAAAACTTTGTGTAATTTTTTTCAATATTATATGTGATTAGAATTCACATTATGCGGATTTGTTTCATTCAAGAGTATTTTACACAGAATATAATCATTCTGAAAATATTAAAACTGTGAGGACAATGGCTTGTTCACAGATGCCACCTACAAGACAGTATCTATGGTACAGCGGTTAAAAGCATAGTGACTGGAGCAGATTTAAATCTCTGGTCTACCAAGTCCTAGCTCTGACTTCAGGCACGTAATTTTTCCTATGTGTGTCTTGGCTACTTACTTGGAAAAATAACTATAATAAAAGCATCTATGCCATTGGGTGGTTGTGAGAATTCACAGAGTGCTGAGAACAGTGCCTGACATGTAGTAAATAAATGCTTGTAAATGTCAGCTAATACAGAAGTCATAATTTAAAATGTTTACCCCAGTGAATCTTCAACAGAATACCTTTCTTGAAGAAAATTTATGTTCTAGACTACAACTTTGATTTATTCATCCAAGGGTCTGCAACTGTATGCAGTTAGATGGGAACTCTTTTCTTTTTGCATTTTCTAAATGCTAATTTTGTGAAGCAACACCAAAACCTAATAGTACTATTCTTTAAAAAAAAAACACCAACTTTACCATGCTATATACATAGAGCTAACCTAAACCTCAGAAAGTAAAAAGTGAAAGGGGTCACAGAATTGGAAACTGACTCTCAAATCAGGAACACAATCCCTAATTGCCACTGCCTTTAGTAAAAATCCATCCTGTGTGGGCAAAATAATCTCATTAGGGACTGGCACATTTGTTCCAGAGGATTTATTTAATGTTATCTATGTTCTAGGCTCATCTCATTCAACCAAAATCAAATCAAAGAAGGAACTGTGCATTGGTCATTGAACTAAATGGTGTCATACTTATCTGCATTTAACAAACAAAACTTTTTGAGCTGAAATTAACCTATTTAAGAATGACAACATTTCTAAAAACAATGTAAAAATCAATTTAATAATATCACCTTATAAAAGCCTTTGAGATTTGTAAATCTTGTGAAACTATACAGAAACTCCTATATGTGTGTATGTGCATTTTTCTAGGAAGATGATCCAATGCTTTACCAGATCCTCCAAAGGAAATGGAACCCCCAAAAGTTAAGAATCATTGCTCCTTACAGTTTACAAATTTCTTTCTGTTCTTATGTTGTCAGCTTCAGAAAAGAGCCTGCTTATATAAAATTAAGCAGTATTAAACCTAAATCCATTCCAAATCTCACGTTTCCTAAATAACTTTACATGTGTGTAACATAAATTCACAACTACAAAAACACTTCAAGTATTCCAAAACTTCTTGGAGTCTACAAACCTTTCCCAGAGCTGCAATTAACGGATAATAAGAAACAAGCAACACAGGAGAATCACTAAGAAAAGGTAAGCAAACTTCAGCCAACTCTAGAACAATCAGTACGTACAACAAACGTTAAGACAGTATAAGGACGAGGCTCTAACTGTTGACTAAATACAGTTGCCTACAAAGACAACCCGATTTCAGTTTCGTGTGGTTAGAAAAGACAGTTTAGGAAGAAGGATTTCTCTCAGAGACCATCACTGCAACTTCAGAAAGATATAGGTAAAATTAGTTCCTTGAGCTTCTGGAAGAGGTTATAACGCTCATAAGTCCAGGCAATATTTTTATTCATTTTACACCTGCCCCATAATCTAACCTCTTATTATAGTAAATTACTAGCAAAAACACACAACACTTAATGAGACTTCCTTCGAGGTGTATAGGCTGCAACTGGCGAGTACTGCCCTTAAAATAATCCAATTCTGGCTAAATGACAGTAGCCTTCAGATAAAACCTACGAATCTTTAAATCCGGCAACGGTTTAATTATTAACAAAAAGTCCTAACCAAACTGAAGTCAACCAAAGAAATCCTGAGGTTTGTTTCCTTCCCTCGCCCTTGGGGACCGCACCTTTTTGTGCACAAGGGTCTGAAGGTCTCCTAACCTCAGACCCCACTTATGGACCCTGGCAGGACACCCTGTCGCAAGCCTTAGGGGCGCTCCTGCTCAGCAGTGGAAACGTCGGCGGATGCGGACAGGCGCGATCTCCGAAGAAACCGTGACGCCAGGCGTCCCGCCGGGCCCGAAACGCAGACCGACCGGGCCGCAGTCTGGCGGGGACCACCGGAGATCGAGGCCGGGATCCTAGCTTTGGCCCGGGCTCTCCCTGAAGGCCAGAGGCCCGGCAAAGAGGACAGGAGGGGATGAAGCGGACACACCTGGCGGGGACCCTCGGCGACCGGTTCCAACGTTAGCTCGGCACCCGTCGGAGTCTCCCAGCATTCGCCGCCGCCCCTCCTCCCGGCCAGGGCCACCTCCACGCTCCGCTCCAACGTGGCAGCCGCAGCCCCGCCCAGCCGGCTGGCCGACGCTTCCGGGAGCACGGCCTGGCCCCACCCACCCGGCGCGCGACCCGCCACGGCACTTCCGGGAGCGGTGGCTAGCGGGAGGGGCCCCTGTGCCGCGAGGCGCATGTCCTTGGGAGGCTACGGACCGGTCCTGAGGGGCGGCGTGCGGTGGCCAGGACGACGCGAAGAAGAAAAGTCCTGCTGGGTGTAGCTGTGTGGCGGAAGAACGGCCGCAGCCCGCGGAAACGCCACGTAGCACTGGTCCTGTGAGACGTCAGCAGCGCCGCGACACTGCCGACGCGACCAACCACCGAAAACCGGGCTGCGAGGGCCTTATTGCAGGAACTGTAATTGTGACTAGGGTCTTAAAATTGCTTACTTGCTTATTGAGAACTTCTTTAAAACCAGACGATCTGGTCATACCCAAAGGCTGTTGTGGACATACTTGATTTGTTACTCCGAAGAGGCCTAGTGGGGTAAACAAGGTATTGCGGTTAGTATCCTGCCTTACTGTTTGAGATCTGTTAGCATTTGCCTTCAGTCACTGTAACTTTGGTAGTTTCGCCAGAGCCAGGCATCTAATTAGTGCGTGACATGGATGTTGTTTCTTGTTTTAGGGAGGAATTATTTCATAGCAAATAAGGCAAAGCCAGAGGAAAATCACAGTATCAGAACCTGGACTCCTAACTTCTAGACCAGTTCTCTTCCCATTACACCAGTCACCAGTCTTTTCTAAATGCCTTCACGGGAAGTAACGTTTCTCTGTTTTGCACGCAAAAAGTAAAATATGGCAAGCACCGCTATTTAACAGTAGGCAGATTTTTGTACTCTCACTGTACTTCCAACACCCTTCTATTGTCTTCTACTTCTGGTTCAATTTAAAAAGCAGATTTATTTCTGTAGGGCTGAAGTAGACTTGCTGAAGCAGCTTAGGAGACAGTAGCAGCTTAGGAGACAGTAGCTAATTTTTAGTGTTCTGAAAAGCCTTCTATTTTTACTTATTGCTGCAAGGCCTAGTTTACCTAAAGGGGTGCTAATAAAAATCCCCAACTTAAAAGTAGGATCATCATTTGAATCAAGTGAACACCTTGAACTCCTTACTGTCTCATTCCCCAAAGACCCTATCCTGCTTTGAAGTGTGCATTGGATGGTATGGGGCAAAAATGGTTCATTAGAAAACTCCAAAACTCAATGATGCAAGTAGTGGTTACATTCTTTGGTATCATTTAATATAGTCATTCAACTACAGGTTCCTCCTGCATAAATCAAATTACAGACCTCTCCTTTCCCCTACTCCCTTTTGTAGGCCCAGTGAGCCAAGAACAGCAAAAGAAAAATTATTTCATGAGAAAATTACATGAAATTACAATTTTTGTGTCCATTAAGTTTTATGGGAACACAGCCATGCTAAATGGTTTCTGTATTATCTATGGCTGTTTTTGTGCTACAACATCAGAGTAGTTGCTAGACACTACGTGGCCTGCAAAGTCCTAAGTATCTGCTATGTGGCCCTTTAAGGTAAAGTTTGCCAGCCCCTATTCTATTAGACAGGACTTTGTCTACAAATAGATTAATGCTCAAAGTACAAATAAGACATTCAGTATTGTTAAGTTTCCATTTCAAAACCTTGATATAGTAGCATACAAAGGCAATATGAAATGTCAATTATAACGTAACTGGTTATTGTAAGGCTAACATACAGTTTCCAGGCTTGGTATATTTATACCTGGTTGAATATAAAGACTCCGTAGCTTGTTTTAAATGCAGGAAGTTCTGGCTGTGACTATGCAAGCTGAAACTGTGCAAAGCCTTCTTAATCTATGGATTAACAGTCTATGTTCTGTGACCTTAAAACCTGTCAAAATACTAAAAACTCTTGATGTTGCCTATAAATGTAATATAGTAAAATTAATATTGGAAACATTGAAAGTTAAGAGTTTTATTTCTTTATTAAAAAAGTATCAAGAGTAGTTTGAACAGTGCTTGCTTTCTTCTCATCATATAACTTACAATGTGGAATAAGCATTTTTTTTCTGTGCCTTGGCAAATTGTCATACTTTCTAAGTTTGAATCAGCTTTCACAACTTTAGTGCTGTCCATGTCCTGAGACATCTCTGAGAGTTAGTTTAATGTGAAGTTTTTCAACAGCATCACTTGCTCTGAGACACGTTCATCCTTTACAATGCAACCGCTTTCCTCGTTTATAACTTTATATTCACCTTCACTAAGTTCACCTCACTGCAAATCTACAACTGTTTCTTGAATGGTGGCAGTGTCAACATTGCAGCATTCTTATGGTCATCTGTATCTTCTATAACTCCATTTATATTCCATCCAAATCCTACGGGTTTTTGCACAGTAGTCTCTCACTACTATGCAAAGTGAGGACTGCTTGTAATCCTGGGAATCTGGGTGCAGATTTCACAGCAGCATCCTTATTTGAGCTTGTAGTTTCACCAGATTAACATTAAATCAATTCATGTTGACTTATGAAAGGATGAAACCAGCTTTTTCTGGCAGTAAAAAGATCTTGTAATTAATTACCATTTTCCTTCAATGCTTTGGCCTGAATGCTAGCCAAACTGATTAGGATTTGTTTTTGATTCCTCAATCCAAAGTAGAGGTAAACACTCCATTTCAACCTTAAGCGGCTTTCTGTTCCTAGTGTAACTTAAACTAAAAGATGTTGAAACAACTTTACCTTGTTCATATATTCATCAGACTTTTAAAATATGGTTTGTATTGTAGTTCCATATAGGCCTAGGTCTCATCCTATCTTCGCTTTGCTGTGACCATTTTCAAATCTTCTAACCACATCTAATTTCACTTCCAGTGTTATCACTTTTCATTTCTTTGCTGCCTTGTCATATTTGTTGGCTAACTCCCTCTTTTGATTATCCAGTTTTGTGAAATGTTGCATGCATTTATCACTGGGAGACAAGGAGGCAACCTAAAGCTACATGCTTTTCTGTCTCTGCGTGACTTAATAGCCAGTGACCATTCACCAAGACTTTGAAAGAAGTGATACAGCTGGTTCTTGTTCATGATGCACATCTTTTATTTGCATAATGATTTGTGGAATAAAGAGCGAGCAGCAAAGTTTATGCAATAATTCAGTTAATATTGTGACAACTAAAAGTTCAGCTGTGTTGTTGCAGGTCAGGTGTCGTTTAACTACACTGTGAAAACTGATATTCATGCATCATGTGTGTTGCAACGGTGCACTGCATCTAAAAAGAAAAACTTGCATTAGTTCACAAAATAGTCAACTTTTAACCCAATTTATTTAACTACTAGGCAAGCCAAATCCTAGATCAAATAAAAACTGAAGCTTTTCTTAAAAGAATGCTAATTCTAAGACTGAATTACTTGAATCTAGAAGAATGTTCAGAGATAATGTAATAGAATTCTTCAAATTAGGATTTACAGTCCAAAGACATCGTTTTGAGAATTAGGCCCTCTCCCCTCATTTCAATAATCTTGAGGTCTGCAAAAGAGTAAAGTTCTGGACAACTATACTGTTGATTGTAAAACTTTACAATCATCAAAAGGCACAAGGCCATATGTAAATAAAATTTATTGGATAGCGGCCACTATGTTTACTGCTACAATACAGTAGCATCCATCCTATTAAATTGTTTAAATTTTGGTTTTGAATGTACTTATTTTGTACATTTTTTCATTAAGGATCACAAAGTTTACATCAACTTATATGTCTGTAGGAGTTTAAGAAATAGAAAATTAAATCAATATTGGGTATTCACAAGAATCTTCCCCTTTATAGTCCTTAAATTTGAGAAACACTGCAAGATAACACATCTATTAATCACAGATTAATCTGGTATTAGAAATTCTCAGCTGACCACCTGCCTATCTACTGTTCTTGAACAAAGCTAAAGTTATAGGACTGTCATATCAAAGAGTTCTTTACAGAATATCCAATAACTCAGCAAATTTAAACCCCAGAACATATGATCTCTAAAAATTTTAGGACCTGAAAGGATTATGTCATTAGTTTGAAGAAAAGATGACTATCAAGGTTAAAAGTCCTGCCCCCCGACCCACTCAACTGCCTATCCTGAATCAAGTCTATTGATTTGAAAAATTATATTATCTTTGAAGTCATATTTATGTTACCTTTGAAAGCTGAAAAAAATAAGGAAAAAATCTTAATTGAATATGATACCCACATTATGCTCAAATGTCATGTCAATCTTTTTGCTCAGATGTCATTTTGTCTTTTGTCAAAACTAAAAAATATATAAACTTCTTACCTTATTACAAATCTCTAAATTCTTGATGAATCTGACAAATGATGTTCTCTAAGAAAAACACCCTTCAATTCTATTCCTAAAAGAGAAAACATTTAAAGGCAAGTCAGTGTACAGAAACTACATATCTATATGCCTCATGATTTTCTTTTTTCCATTATGTCCTCATCCACATACATTAATCACAACAAATCATGATGTGAACAGCAGTGGAAAAAGTTTAATCATTGGACATTTATACTTTTTTCTCATTTTCAACTTAAGTTCTAGTCAAGGTTTTTATTGCTTAGCCCCCTTTAAAATATAGATAAATGCACATTTCTATAGATTTCAATTTTCTCATGTAGAACAGATAAGACCTCCAATTTTACTATCATTGGAAAAAACTCGTAAGATAATTTCAAGCATATCATTTATCTACTTTGCACAGATTACCTTATGCTAACTTGGAGGTACTGTCTTCTTAACATCAAACCTGATATGGAAATGATAACCATACATTTGAAAACTGGTTATGCCTTGCTTCATATGTAATGTTTCTGTTATTTGACATTTCCAGTGATCAGAAGCACTAAAACTTTCAAGGAAAAGAGGGAGAGTCATCTCTACTAAGAACTTATAAGCAGTGATAATGTGAAAAGACTCAAAAGATTACAAATTTCAGGCATTAAACAGAATGCTGACAATTAGGAACATCCTGACTGCTTGACAATGTTTTTATTTCACTCATTAAGAGGGAAAGAAGAGCTCCTGGCAAGGCCCAGCACCCCTTGCAGGCCTTCCCCAGCTGGTTGGGGTGGCCTTAGGCTTGGCTGGCTGCCCCCAATGCCTGAAAATAAAATTAAAATACAATAAAATAAGGAACAGAAGCCCAGAGCAGGGGAAAGCAGCAGGAAGGAAAGCAAGCATACTTGCCACACTGGATAAAAATCAAGCTTTTGGCAAAAAGGGCAACTGCTTGAATTTTGCTGCTGCATATTTGCACCTTTACTCTATCCTATGTCAAATACTCGTATAACTGCCTGTAAGTAATTGGACTACATTCCTTCAAAAACAGAAATTTCAACTTTTCCAAGTCAATCTGCACCTCAGGTAAAGTAATAGGGGAAGGGATACAAAATTTCTAGTCTAGTTCCAACCAGCTTCTCTTAACCCCCTCCACCTAGGGGGAATTGGGAAAGGGGAAATGAGTCCAATAAAAATATATTTCATTAAGGTAGAGTATTCTGACTATAAAGTGAACTTTCTTAAAACTCTCAAAAGGAATGTAGCACCACTTGTAGTTTATATATACACAGGCAAGAAAGAAACCACATGTACCTTAGAAAACAGAGCACTTGTTTGGATACAATGCTCTCATACTTCTAATTATCTGACTTAAGGATCAAATATCAACTCTCTTGACTTAATACATTGAAACATTTTTTTAAAAGTTTTTAATTAAAGTGTGGTTGTCAACCTCCAGGATGGTCCCCAATGATCCTCCACCTCCTGGTATTCATACCTTTGTATAGTGTCCACCTATACTGCACCAGGATTAGTCTCTGTGACCAATAAAGCAAGGCAGAAGTGATGTTTTGTCACTTTCTAGAGTAACTTTTAAAAGACAAGCTTCCATCTTGGCCTTTCTCTCTGTGATCATTCCCTCCGGGAAAGCCAACTGTCATATTATAAGGATACTCAGGCAGCCCATGGGGAGGTTCACATGGTGAGGAAGAACTGACGTCTTCAGCCAACAGCCATCAAAGAACTGAGGCTTGCCAAGTGAGACAGTTTGGAAGCTGATGTCTCTCCTCTACCTCCTCTGCCCACTGTAAGATAAAGGTTTTTTGTTCTAAACTGTCAAATTTTTGTTACATTGCAATAAATAACCCAGGTCACAAACCATATCCCAGAAGTAAAATGTACAACTTATGAATCAGTTGAAAAGTTGTGAAATCTTGGGAAAGGATCAGATTCAGAACTGTCTTCACATTTATTCACCAATAATTTCAAAACCTCAAGGCTTTCTGAAGCAAAAACAACAACAAAACAAAACAAACAAACAAAAAACCCCAGAGAACTAATAGGATGAAAAATTTAGCAAGAATGTAAGTCAGTTACTAGAAACACATTTTACTTATCAAGAAGACAAATAAATGCCCTAGTATAACTGACTAAAAAATCTGACAAAAGGATAGGTGTTCAATAAGGACAATACCAGTCCTAGAAAGCAAAAGTCTATTTACTTTCATAGGGTTGTTGAGAGAAATAGAAAGTGTTTAAAACAAAAACAAAAAAACTGTGTATGTGTATAAAACACTCAGTACAAAGCCTGACATATAACCACTTAATAAGTTTTAGCTGTTACTATTTTTTTTTTTCAGGTGACCAATGAATGAGATCCTATACCACCAAACAGGAGAGTAGATTTCACCCAAGCCTTTATAAAATCCATTTTTACTCGACAATCTTCCACTTTCAACTCGGTACTTTTGTTCCAGGAATACTTAATACATTTAAAACAAAAGAATATACTACCTCCTCTGCATACTTTGAGTAAGTGACTTCCAAGACCCAGGAATCTTCTTCTGACATTTCCAAGAATATAATCCCTGAAAAGAGATATTTTATTTTAAATTATTTTGTCTAATGGTCAATGCCTTTTACAAACAACATCTTTAATGTAGCTTACATATCCTCATTTACATATTCAATAATCACAACGGTTCATTATGTGAACAGCAGTCAAAAAGTTTAATCACTGGATATGAAGTTATTGGAGGAAACAGATACAATCAAATGATTAAATTGGGAACTTCAACGTCACCCGTAAAATGATACAAAATACAACAAAAAAGCATGTAAAACTTACAGGCAAATGTAAAAACACATAAATACAACTCAAAATCAATGATTCCATTTATAAATGGTTGCATAATTCCCTATCCAGAAGCATACTAAAGAGTACCCAGAGCAGCGACCCACTGTGGCTTCTGTAAACTGAGTTGGTTATTTTCGTTTAGCAGGTCTACAATATTTAAGCAAATCTGTTCTGCAGCATAGCAGTTTTCTGTAACTTATCTGTAATTAGAAGAATGCTGTCAAAATAATGTGAGAGCCACATTATCTGGAAATCAATTCAGCATAAAGGAAAAAAGCCCTCTTTGGACTCTGATGCTGAACTGGCAGCAGTAAGAGTACTTTGAGCTCTATCTTAAGAAAATGAAAAATGAGTGCCTGCACCGGGGGCTCCCTGCCCAGCAGCACCCACCTCCCTCTCCAGGCTTTCAGCAGGTTACACTACCTGTGAACAACTATCTTAACAGCAGTCCATTTGCCTAGGGCTCCACTTCCATCAGTAATACCTAGCACCCACCAAACTTGCTCTTTTAATACACCTTAACGGTAACTTTAAGTCTCCATTTAAAGTTACCTTTAATGTGGTAGGAGGGCATAAGAATACCTCCCAGCTACCAATCACTGTTTATTTTAGAGATTATAAAATTGCATAAGTTTTGAGTAGTCAGCCCTAACCCTATTTTCTGTATAAGTCCTGCTTCTTTCAAATGCACAATTTTGCTGAACAGGAGGTTTTTTCAGGAATTCATATAACATTATAGCAGAAACATGTGTCTATTTGTTCATAAGGGGCTGAAAGACAAATTCATCTTAGACATTGTCTCTGCACTCAAGGAGCATCTTCTAGCAAACTGAGTCCTTAAAAAAAGGCAACCGTCACAATGATATTACTTTCACATCTACAAGAATGTGGAGAAATTGGAACCCTCATCCATCGCTAGTGGGAATGTAAAATGGTACAGCTACTTTGGAAAAAGTCTGGCATTTCCTTAAGAGGTTAAACATAAGAGTTAGCATATGACCCAACAATTCCATCCTTAGGTGTATACTCAAGAGGAATGAAAACATATGTCTACACACAAACTTGTACACTAATGTTCATAGCAGCATTATTCCTAACAGCCACTCAAAATGGAAGCAACTCAGATGTCCACCAACTGATGAATTGATAAAATAAAATGTGGTATACCCATACAATGGAATATTTTTTGGCAATAAAAAAAATGAAGTACTGATACTACGACATGAATGAACCTTAAAAATATTCCAAGTGCAAGAAGCCAGTCACAAAAGATGATACATTAGTTTCTGATTCCATTTATATGAAGTATCCAGAATAGGCAAATCTAAACAAAGATCAGTGGTTTCCAGAGGCTGGAGGAGGGAAAATATAAGTGACTACTAATGAAAATGGGACTTCTTTCTGGGGTCATGAAAATGTTCAAAAATTGATTGTGGTGATGGTTGCACAACTCATGAATATACTAAAAACCATCGAATTGTGCACTTTAAACGTATTAACTGTATGGTATTTATTTGAGTTATAGCTCAATAAAACTGTTACCAAAAAAGTAAAGCAACCAATTTTTAATTAAAAACGTATTTATTTCTATTTAGCCTCACTCAGGTCTTAATTGGTTGAGTGCTGGAACTTTCTAACAGTGTAATCAACTGATAGTGACTTAAATCCAGGTCCTACGTCTTGCACATCTTACAGCCAAGTAAGCACATCCCCCATGGACCAATCTTCCCCAAATTCATGAACTATCTTTAGGCCATGTAACTGTTAACAAAGCTACATAAGCAAAAGCTATGTTAATTTCATTCACATAGGACACAAGCATATTATAATGGAAAGCGACTGTAAATAAATAATACCTTGAGATGAATCTTTGCGGCTGGAATCTGGATAAACTAAACAAAAAGGGGGGAAAGAACGATCTTGTTTGGAAATATTGGAATCATTCTTGCCAACTAGAGAAAAATTAATGTTACAAACATTTGTTTTCTATAACGGGCCTCTAACGTCAACCAGGAAAGATGCCACTTCATATGCTATAGATCTCTACAAAGATACAAAACAGAAACTATGATCTACTTTGGCCCCATTTTGTTTCTTCTATGAAAACTGAAATCGCATACTGTAAAAATAAAGATTAACAAAGACATCGTTCTAAGATCTTCTCACTCCTGAAAGCTAACCACCATGCCCTACATCCCAACCAAACCCGTTTAGTTGCCCCTCTCTCCCGCCCCTCCTAGTACTGCTGTTGACAGTCCCCACGAGATCGTTCGCTTCCCCAGAGCCCCGAGGACCTTCTTACCTTATTTCCTTAATTCCTCCACTGCAGCAAATGATCCTGCAGAAAAGCGTTCGTTCAACTAAAAGTCGACGTATCTTCACATCAGATTCTTATTCAAGCTCCTATGAGGTCACATACCTATGGTCAACCATTCCACTAGCTTCTACATTCATTATCTCTGCATCAGGGAACTACAAAATAAAATGCAAAGAAATGACATGCCCCTCAGTAAACCATTTATTTTAGATCCAACTTAGCCCTCCATATTTCTAGGGAGCCTCATTGATCCTTCTCCCTCCTACACCTCCCATTACATCCTCCAGTCACTTTCTGAGCTCGCACCCGGAGACCCACCGGCATGCCTCTGGATTCGCCTCAACTTTGGTCCGGCCTCTCCCTTCGCATTCTCTGGCTGGGCCTCACAAGAAGCGCGATGGCACTGGATTTAACCACAGCGGAAAAAAACAAGTCTTTGACAGCTAAATCCACTAACCACCCTCGAACAGAGACGAAGGAGCGGCCAAGTGCTCGTCTTTATGCCCCTGGCCTTTCAGATTGGCTGCTGTGACACGACGCGGCCTGTGATTGGCCACGGCGTCAAGCGCAGAGCCCATGGAGAGGAAGGGTGGGAGCCGAGCGCTTTAAGAGCCCGCCTTTCCCAACAAGTAAAGGTTGCAGCCGCCGAGTCATCGGGCGGAGCTAACTTTATCGTGATTCATGCTGTCGCGGGAATACCGACGGTGGAGCTCCACGTAGCAAGAAGATGACCCGAAGTTGCTCGGCTGTGGGCTGCAGCACCCGGGACACCGTGCTGAGCCGGGAGCGAGGCCTCTCCTTCCACCAGTGCGTGAGAGCAGCCTCCGCGATAACTCCCAGCACGGCCAGGAGGGCTGTAGGCCAGGGTGGGGCGGGGCCGGGCCGTGCGTCTCCCAGACGTGACGTGACGTGACGTGGCGTGGCGTGCGTAGCGCGGGGGTAGGGAGGGGAACCGGGTCACTTGGAGAGTGGGGTTCTTGCTTCAGGTCTTGCTCTTTTTACCTCCGCGTGTCTGTCTTTTTGTCATTGCCTACCGGTGCTCGGTAGCTTTTAGCGTTACTTAACGCGGTAGGCGTCGGTCGTCTTAGGAGAAGGAAAGGCAGTTTAGAATACCTGTTGAAGGCGTGAGCTTTTATTGGAGTGCGTGGCTTGCTCCAGAACATGAGTACAGATGAATTTGATACGGAACTGAACTCTGCTCTCCATCCCGGCAAAGCTAGTTTACTCCAAATTGTGGTGAAGGAAACTCTAACGTTGACTGCAAGGCGCGAAGCGAGGGGAAGGGCGGGGGCGGCTGTGTTCAAAAGGCCTTAACTCTTTGATGGCTTTTAGGGTTTTTTAAAAAGCAGTATTTGGGGTGAGGGCTGTAGGGTGCAGACTATTCTGGTGGGTTGAGGGTGAGGTAACAGGTTGGTATTTTGAGACTCTCAGTCATCAGCCTTCTGGTTCCAACCGGTGGAGTCTAGGTGCTTCTGGTCAGCAGGTAGTCACCACCCTCCACCTTGGTGGGGCAGGGGATGGATGGTGTCTTAGTTTTTGCAGAACTACTCAAAGATATCCATCGGATTGTTATGTATATCTCGTGAGGAACTGGGACTGTTTTTATCACTGAACTGTTGTTCAGGCTATCTTGCTTAACTGCTTTTCCTTTTTTTTTTTTTTTTTCCTGCATTCCTTCACGACCCTAATTAGTAATTGCTTGAGTCTGCTCTTTGGAACTCAAGGAAGACCAAGGAGACTAAAGGCTTTTTTTTTTGGCTAGAACCAGGAGGCACAGAGGGGTTTTACCCGGGAGGGCCGCCCAGGGACCTGCTCGGTTTCAGATTTTCATCTGTAGTGCCTGTAATGACAGTTGTCCAGTATTCTTAGCAGAGCTCTGCAAGCTTGGTCCAATTCTGGCTGTGTCTAGTCATGGCAAGAAAATTTCATTTGGCCCAAGAGTGGGGCATGTTTTCAGACCTATCTAATTTGAACCCACATCTGTGGTTCAGTCTGGTATAGGTCATTGGAATCAGTGAGAACTAGAAAAGTGGGTAGAACAGATCCTCACAGACAAAGAGAAATGTACAGTACTTTAAAAAGTGGTAGCCTAGTAAGGCAATATGAGATGTAGGGAGTTAAACCACTGACAAGGGACTTTTATGAAAAGATCAGAAAGAGCTGTAGGGGACAAGTGGTATTTGAGTTGGACCTTGAACTTTACCTAAGTGGGGGAGTGGGGTGGAGGAAGATAGCATTTAAATAGAAATAGCATGGAAAAATGTAAAGGGATGAAAAGTGAAGCTATAATGTAGAAGAGTGGAATAAGTAGCTTGAAGGCAAATTATCTAAAAAAAAATGTAACATGTGAGGTTCAGTAGTTTCAGCTATGAATGGTAGGCCTTTTGTGGTATTGCTTGTTTTAAATAGGGCTGATTCCTCCACCTAAGCTGTTTCCTAAATTGTACGCTTTCTTCTCTGGGATTTGTTTCCATCAGTTAACTCCTGTTCTTTCTTTTCTTTTTTTTTTTTTTTTTGGAAAAGCTTATTTATTTATTTAAATTGATTTATTATACCATTTTAAAGATTATTCCCTATTAAATTTATTACAAAATATTGGCTACATTCCCTGCGTTGTACAGTACATCCTTGAGCCTATCTTACACCCTGTAGTTTGTACCTCCACTCCCCTACACGTAAATTGTCCCCCTGCCTTCCTACTGGTAACCACTAGTTTTTCTCTGTATCTGTAAGTCTGCTTCTTTTTTGTTATATTCACTAGTTTGTTATATTTTTTAGATTCAACATGTAAGTGATACCATGCAATATTTGTCTTTCTCTGATTTATTTCACTTAGCATAATGCTCTCCAAGTTCCATCCATGTTGATGCAAATGACAAAATTTTGTTCTTTTTATGGTTGAGTACTATTCCACTGTATATATGTGTATGTGTGTGTGTGTGTATATATATATATATATGTATATATATATATATATATATGTATATATATATGTATGTATGTATATATATGCCTTATCTTTATCCATTCATCTGTTCATTGGCACTTAGGTTGCTTCCATATCTTGACTATTGTAAATAATGCTGCTCTGAACCTTGGGGTGCATTTATCTTTTTGAATTAGTTTTTGTTTTTTCAGATACATACCCAGGAGTGGAATTGCTGGGTCATATGGTAGTTCTATTTTTAGTTTTCTTGAGAACTGTTCTTTTATTTTAAACTGCTCCCTCTACTGCTTCCTTATCTAAAGACACTGAGCATGCTCACAAATTCTTGAGCCTAGGTGCACCTCTACACTACCCTACCACTCTCCTTTCCTTTGTAACCAGGTTCCTTAAAACAGAAGCGTACACCTACTTCCTTAAGTCCTGTTGATTTTTCAACCTACTGTAGCCAGGTATCTGTCACCACTGTAATGAAATAGCACTGACTGAGGGTCACCGGTAATCTTGCCAAATCTAAATGAGCACTTCTAAATCCTTTTCTTGACCTCTTTTACCTTGTATGTTAATTTTTAACGTATTGACCACTTCTTGAAACTCTCACCTCCCTTGACTTTATTGACACTCTTTCCCTAGTTCTCTCCCTTTTCATTAATTTTTTCCTCAACTTTTTGCTGCCCTGTTTTTCCTGTGCCTTCTTCCTAGTTTCCTTAAATAGGTAATAACTCATTTATTGCTTTTATTTGTTTTATTTATGAAGGACCAAAGTAAGACCTGCTTAATTAAAAAAAAAGGAATGCAATAATTACAATAGCCTGCTCTGATTCCGCCAGTCTGATTTCTTCCCCATTCATTCCATTTTCTAGATTCCTGGAAATGATTTTTCTAAAAATGCACATGTTATCAGGGGCATTCCCTGAAGGAAGGATTTTAATCCCTTGAGCTCTTCAGTGCCTAAAAGACATAGGCCAAGCTCCTCTGTGAAGCCTTTCCTCATACACCTCTCTTCCAACCTGAATTACATCCACTCCATACTTCTGTTATTGTACATGTTGGCAGAATTAAACACAAGTCTGTGTGTGAATGGGAAGGAATCGTCTGTCTTCTGAGATCTGGGAAGTTGTGAGGAAGGCAGGAAAGAATAGACAGAAAAAAGAGAATACCATGGTGTTAGTGCTGGCGACAAGGTAGTATTTTTGAAGTAAAGGCTCAGCAAAAAGGTAGTATGAGAAGGAGAGAATTAGTCAACTTGTCATTGTCTGAAGCCACCATCTTCAAACTATTTGATTGTGGAGCTCTTTCCATAAAAAATTTTGAGTACATTCCTTTGATATAAGCATAATGATTTATAATAATTTATAAATTCATATATGATGTGATGTACTGATCAATATTATGAAACACAAAAAATAGAAGATGGGGCAAAAATTACAAAAATAAATTCTAATAATTTCTTCTACTCTCAGTAGATGGGTGTAGATTACTGTGGTGGCCATTGACCCGAAGGCTGGACCCAAAGCTTATCCAAATGCGTGCAAGACCCTTTGTGATCTGACCTCTAGTTACTTACCCAGGCCATCTGTAACCACTCCCAGCTACCTCTGTATTCTCCTTTCAACCCTCTCAAGCCTCCAAATTAACCTATTTTTCAATGCTTTATCAGCCAAGAAGATCCAAGTAGTTGTTTTTTATCTCTGTTTCTGCATCTGCTTGAAGTGGCCCCTCTCTGCATGGCAAACTCTATTGACACTTCAGCTCTGGCTCAGATTATTATGTCCTCTGAAACCTTCCCCAGCGCCATCACCAGAGCTGTGAAAGAAGCAGCAAGGACATAAGCAAGAGGCTCTGGTTGAAAAGCCTGAATCAAAATGACTCAGAGGTGTGGAAACTGTTATTATGAGAATATTGGTGCTCTCTCAAATGCATAAATGGCAAAATGCAAAGTGAGACTGGCAAGATAGATGTTAAAGTGACCCTTTGGTTCATTTCTCTTTTTGTTGATGTAGAGATTAAGAAACTTACTTCATAACCAAAGAAATATACATATGATCATTTGGAAGCATTTTTGCCTGAATTGTAATGAATTCTATTTTTAAAACTTTTATTTATGAATCATTTTAAACACAGTAGCAGCCAGAAGAGACTTAAGTTATGGATATAGTTAAAGCCTTGACCCTCAATCCTTGCTCTCTCTCCCCAGAGGTACCTATCATAGAAGAGGTTTTGTTAGCTGCTTTTCTGGAAAATATTTGATGTGTAGGGAGACAAAGGGAAATTCCTGCCAGTAGTGTGAAAAAGGCGTGGTCAACAGAAGGAAGAAAATGAATTCTGTTCTACAGTGTAAACCAATTCATTATTGTGTATATGAGATGATGTTTCGGTTATTTCTTCTACCAGAGGTGGCTTGAGACTAGAGAAACATGAATTCCAATTTCAATTGATTATTTCCTGGTGGCTATACTTGGCTCTGATTTTGCTTTCATCTTTTGTAAAAGTTGAAGACCTGTCTTGCAGAGTATTTTAAGACTAAAACTAAGCCTTTGAAACATATATATAGCGCAAGGTAAATGCTTGAAAAGTAGTATCAATTGTTACTACCAATTTAATGTTGTACAGAACTCAAACTAGTTAGTCACACTGGTTAGACTACAGTATTTACCAATCCTTTCTGCATCATTTTACAATTGGAAATATTTGTTTAATACGTGGGGGCAAACCTACAAAGCTGTATGGGATGGCTTGATGTGACTACCTCAAGGGCTCTAGGCAGCCCAGGCCACCCTGTGGGCTTAAGGGGGTTGATAGTAGTACCCTGCTGGCATTGCTGCTGGGAAGCTTTGCATCAGAGAATCAGGCTAGTAATGTAATTTGGTGGACTAGCCAACTTTTGCTGGCTCCTTGAATGGTTAGAGACCACACCCAATCTGGAAACATGGTCTCACAAACACGTGCCATCAGTTATGAAAAGAAAAGCCAGTGAAAAGAAAGAGATGTGTCTCATCTTTGTTGGAAAAATAATTCCCTGTACATCCTCTCTTGGTCAATTAGCATCATCCTCCTGGAACAATTAAAGTCCCCAAAGTGGAATTAGTTGTTCCTAAGAAAGAACAAACTTTGGATACTACTTTACCATTTACGAAGTGCATTTGAATACATATATATCCTCATGTACTCTTACTACAGCCCTGGAGGAGGCTTCAGATTGAGAGATGTGTCTAATACCACGTGGCTGATAAAAAGAAAATGAAGCCTAAATACAGGTTTTCCAATTCAGTGTTCCTTCTCGCAGTGGTTGAGAGAGTATCTCAGAATTATGTTTTATTATATGGCGTATTATTTATTTCCTTAACAATTAGCTGAGAAAATTAAAATTTCCACCAGTTTCAGTTCCTAAGAACTATGTGCTTTAAAGCTTAACCTAAAATATATAAAAGTCATATAGCTTCCTAGAGATCTGTCTTCAAGATAAAGAAGAGTGCAGAAAGAATAGTTCTGTGATTTTCATTATATTAGTTTCACGAGTTATTTTCCTCACCCATTTCTAAATATAATAGTTTGGCTGAGATTGGCATAGAGAAATGCAGAGTAATTTTTATATTCCAGGCTAGCGAAAAGTGGTGCCTTTCAGAAGAAAGTAGGAAAATTGAGTATAGACAATGTACTTGTTTTCTACTGCAAAGTAACACATTTTCTTAAAATTTAGTGGAAACATCTATTTTCTCACAGAATTTCTGAGGGTCAGGAATTCAGAGGGTAAGGAATTTGGGAGTAGGTTAGCTGGGTGTTATGGGGTGTCTCATAAGATTGCAGTCAAAATGTCAGCCGAGACTGCAGTCATCTGAAGGCTTGACTGACACTGAAGGATCTACTTTGAGAAAGGCTCTCTCACATGGCCTTTGGCTGGAGGCCTCACTTTCTTGCCCAGTGGACTCCCCATAGGGCTGCTGATAGCATGGCAGGTACTTCCCCCATTCAACACAGAGAACTAGGACAAAGCCTCAGTGCTCTTTCTGACCTAATTTTATTGCCCTCTGTCACTTCTGCTTTTTTAATATTCCTTAGAAGCAAATCACTAACTCCAGCCCACACTTGAGGGGAAGGAAATTGGGCTTCACCCCTTGAAAGGAGGTGTAATAAAGAATTTGTGGACATAGTTAAAATTGCCACAGGAAAGGAAGGACACACAAATTTAAGCAGATTCTGTTAAGGCTGTGAGGGCAGAATGTGGTAGGGTATTTCATGTGAGAATTGTCCACATACAAATGGACGAGGTAACTTAGATATTGAACTCTTGGATTCCAAAAATCAATGAACTTTGAAAAATGAAATCAGATGAAGTGAATTAAACTTAAACTAACCAGACTTAATGTTTATATAAAGAAGCTAAATAATAAATGGGTTTATGTAATAAATACTGTAGTATTACTATAATATCTTCATGTTAATGGAACTTTAATATGATTGCTATAGATTTCCAACTGATACCATACAGCGCTCAAAATGGATCAGGGCTGTTAATCGTATGGACCCCAGAAGCAAAAAGATTTGGATCCCAGGACCAGGTGCTATGCTATGTTCCAAACATTTTCAAGAAAGTGACTTTGAGTCATATGGCATAAGAAGAAAGCTGAAAAAAGGAACTGTGCCTTCTGTTTCTCTATACAAGGTACTTAAATCCAGGTGTAAACAAAACTAAATTTTGTAGAGCCTTTAAAAATCAAGACAGTTCACATTATAGCTAGAATTTGCAGAAATAAAAACTTAGATCGTAAAATAAATTTAATAGTAAACTTTAAATGCTTAGAAAATTAGTTTAAAAATAACATATGTAATATTAGTAATTGTGCTTTGGAGCTTTTTAAAAAATAAGATGTATGAATGCAAATCGTATGTCTAGATACACATAAAGGTTACTAAGCTGATCACACACTCAAGTAGTGAGTATCAGCAGCCTTAGAATTCAAGCTTTTGTTTAAGTATGAGGTAGTTTTCATAATACTTTGAAGTTATCTACCCTTTTTTTTTGAGTCTCCCTCCAAAATGTTAATTGGTCTTGACCAAAAACATAACCTAATTATTAGCACTGATACAGAAAGAGGTATAGGAAAATAGAAGTCTTTCTATGAGTCAGTCACCGGTATTGGTGTTACAGTCTTATGTTTCTTTTGATTGTTTTTATTTTGTCCTTTTACCCCTTAGCCACACGCTTGTAGGTGACTCAGTCACTGTCTGCGGTCTGCAAATAGTCATCCACCTGTTCTATCTTGACACTACCCAAACCTTCCTCTTATTCACTGGAGTCTCCTTATTTCGGTATTGTTTTATCTCATTCCTGCTTTCCTAAGAATATAGTTAGTGTCAAATCCAAACTCATAGGTTCAAAGAGCTTTCTATTAATTGATTTGTGCATCTCTAAGTAATCTGAATTCCCTTTTCCAACCACATATACTTACCCACTGTATATATGGAAAATCAACTTGCTTTCATGCTTTTGTGTAAAATCAATGTTACTGTTTATTGAGAGACCTACAGTGATCTAGGTGTTGCAGTAGGTGATTTACATAAATTATCTTACTGTATTCTCAGATCTGTATTATCCTTCACGTTTTGTAAATGAGATGGGGGATTGTAGAGGTTAAATAATAACTAACAAGTAAGGGAGCTGGGAGTCTTAATTCCAAAGCTCATGCTCTGTCCTATGCCTTCCTTTCTGCACAAATAACTTCCCTTCCCCTCCATTAACTACTTAAAACTCCCATGAAACCTTCTCAAATTATCACCACCTTTCCCTAGTTACTTTAATCATTTCAGAAACTTTCAGCATTGCATTACTCTTTCAGTATAGAAGCAAAACAAAATACCCTGTTTACACTGTCCTAGAAACCATACATTAAAGTCCGAGAATATAACCTCTTCTTTCATAACTAACTCTTCACGGCAACCAGGTGAGTGGTTTGTATTCAGTGGTATTTTTATAGATAATCATTGTGTGATAATTTCTAAAGTAACCTTCATTTTCTATTTGTCATAGGTTCTCCAAGGTGTACACCTTAAAGGTAAAGCAAGACAGAAAATCCTAAAACAGCCACTTCCTGATGATTCTCAAGAAGGTGCTACTGAGGACCATAACTACAGTTTAAAGAGACCTTTGACTATAGGAGCAGAAAAGCTGGCCGAGGTGCAACAGATGCTACAAGTGTCCAAAAAAAGACTCGCTTCTGCAAAAAACTACAGGATGATCAAGAAGAGAAAGGGTTTACGATTAATTGATGCACTTGTAGAAGAGAAACTGCTTTCAGAAGAAACGGAGTATCTGCTACGAGCACAATTTTCAGGTATGTTCCCCAATGACCTGTAATATTTACAACAAAGCTCTTAATTTTTCTGAAATGTCATTAAGTATTTATTTTGCTGTTGCCTATGAAAATATGCTATTAGCTGAGAAGTGAAAAGTCTCAGTGGCATAAGCAGGAAGAATGAAAAGTCATCACCAAAACCCTTTTATGGCTTTCCATTTTCAAAAGTAAAATATTTATTATAGGAGAAGCAAAGAAGTGTATAAATAATAAAAATAACATATAATTCTGCTGCCCAAAGATGAGATCATATACCATATAGTATACTTTTCACTTTTTATAATCTCACTTACCCATGCTACTGCAAATTCTTTCTAAACAATTTTAACTGCTATGTAATTTATCAGTAAAGTCTTTCTGCAGTGAGTTGAACTAGATAATCTGCAAAATTACTTTGACCTTGAAAATTATATAAGTCTCCAAATTTTCCCACAATACTCTCTGTAGAGTATATGTATGTCCACTGAAAGATTACCTAGTCTTCTTTGTGCACCAGGATATTTGAAGAGGGGGCAGATAAGCATTGCCAACTTACTTTTTGATGATAGCATCAGAGATTTTGTATTTAAAAATTCTGGTAAAAAAAGAAGCATGTCTTGTGTCTGGAAAAGAGTAGGTATCTCCAAAGGAGGGAATATTTTGTGTTTTCCCAAGAGAAGAATACATGTAATAAATAGGAGTCCACTCCAGGAACAAAAGGTTTTTGTTTTCTCTCAATAGTGGAAAAGATTGTTCATTCTGAATAGTACCCTATCCCCAGAAATGTTTCTTGTGTCTTATTTTCACTCTCAGGTAGATGGTAACCAGGGAACAAAATAAAACAGATAAATGTCCTCATAATCCAGAGCCTTAATTTTATGCGGTTATTTCATTTTCTTCTCTGTTCCTCTAAAAATCTCCACTCAGGCTGTCGATGAATAGTAAAACATCGTGATTCAAGTTGAAACATTTTTCTCCTTCTTTCTAGTGAAAAGATCCAAGATGAACAGGATAACTCGATCAACAGGCTCCATGGTTGGATATTATCCTCTGAACAAACTCGGTTAAAATGTGATTGTGTTTGAATTTTGGCGCCTTATGCATTATGTCCAAATGCTATGATCGATACCTGAAAATGTTACTGTACACATTTTTCATCACAAAGAATAAATTTATTTTAACAGATTTTAAGTGGGAGTTGTATAACTGGAGAGAAACAGCCGAGTACTCCACAGAAATGAAGCAGTTTGCATGCACCCTCTACTTGTGCAGTAGCAAAGTCTATGATTATGTAAGAAAGATTCTTAAGCTGCCTCATTCTTCCATCCTCAGAACGTAAGTGAATTACCTTTTAGATGTTAAATAAAACAAATATTTTGCACTTTCATTACATTTTATACATTAATGCTGTTAGTATTCATACTTTCCTTTAGTCCGCTCTCTCTTTTTAAAAACTTCTACATGGTATTTGCACATTATCACAGTCAGTATTTTACCAGCAAAATGAAGATGTGTAGGCTGACAAAATTTTTTGCATCTTTCAGATGTTAGAGACACTCTGAGTGATAAAATCTGAATCTTGAAATACTGGAATTTCTCATACGCTTTAGTAGTTTTAATATGTGGAGAATCTAAAATAGTTTGAGACTGATGCCATAGGTTTGAGGCAAAGATCAAAAATCTGAATTTTTTTGTAAGCGCTTTAGTTGATGCCAGTACGGGTTGTCCAGACACAAGATTATGATAAATAATTTTTTAGGATTTGTGGTCAGAGTACACAGATGTGTGAAGCAAACAACACCGTGACTTTATAGTAGTCTCTTATAAATTTAATACTCAGTTTTTACTGTTTTTTTATCACTGATTTTACAGACTCCATTTCATTTTTATTTATTTGGCTTAAATGGCAGAAATAGATTGTCTAGGGTACTGGAAGCTAGAAGCTGCAAAACAACATGTTGTCAGGGTTAGTTCCTTCTGAGGGCTGTGAGGTAGGGGGGGCTGTTCCATGCCTCTCTTCTCAGCTTGTAGATGGTGGTCTTCTCCTTGTGTTTCTTCACATTGTCTTCCATTATCCATGGGTGTTTCTATGTCCAAATTTTCTTTTTATGAGGACAATAATCATATTGGATTGGGATTCGCCCTTATGACCTCATTTAAACATGATTACCTCTGTAAAAACCCTTTCTCCAAATAAGATCTACTCTGAGGTACTGGTGATTAGGACTACGACATATGTTTTTTTGAGGGGCACGATTCAACCCATAGCAGTCACTTTCTTGTTGCATAAGCCTCCCCTTACCCGTAGTCTAAAGCCTAACCCCTTCCCGTGGTTTACTGAGCCTCTGTGATGTGGTGCCTGCCGGGCTCTGCAGCGCCTCTCTTGCCTCCCTCCCTGCCCTCTGGAGGGCTCGTATTCCATGTTCCAACTGTAAGGCATTTCTTACTTCTTCTCTTAGGAACTTACTATCCCATCTGCCTGAAATGCCCATTCTCCCTTTTAGTCCTGGAGATTGGTCCTCACCCTTGAGGTTCAGATTCGCTATCACGTCCTTTCTTAAGCCTGGCCCGCCATTCTTCCGATCCTGGGTTGCACAAACACAGTACGGAACTGAATCTTAGTACTGACGACACTGTCTTCCCCGCTAGCCTGTGAGCTGCCCAAGTATGAGGACTGCTTCTGGTTCTTTGTTACACCTCCTGCCCTGGCGTGGTGCCTGGAACACAGTGGTCTCTTGATAAATATTTATGGAATGAAAGAATGCCTGGATGGTCATTTAGAATTTTGAACAGATGTCAGGAAGAAGTGCAGTGGACCTCAGGTCGCTGTCTAAAGAGCAGCACGTCATGTAATTCACTGTAGCTGGGGCAGAGACCAGCCAGGAAATGCAGGAGTCTTCTCTCCTGGAAGGTACCTCTTAGTTTCTTATTGCTTCAGCTTTGAAACGGACTCATAGGGGCTCTGAGCTAGAGAAACTCTTAGATATCATGTAGTCCAACCCCCTCATTGTAAAGAAGGGGAAAGTTGAGGCTTGGTGAGAGGAAGGACCTTAATTATCGTGAGGTTTTTCTTTTTTCCATTTTGGGGGAAATGTCTTTTTTTTAATTGAGATGTAATTGACACATAACATGATTATTAGTTTCAGGTGCACAACAATTATGTATTCAATATTTGTATATATTGCAAAATGATCACCAGGGTAATTCTAGTTAACAGCCATCACATACATAGTTATAATTTTTTTCTTGTCATGAGAACTTTTAAGATTGACTCTCTTATAGCAACAAATATATATAACAGTATTATTAACTGTAGTCACCATGCTGTACTACTAAAAAAAAAAGAATGAGAATTTCCCTTTACACATACTATTAAAATAATACTACTAATAAAAATTTAGAAATGAGAGAAAAAGAAGGAAAATTAATTAATTGTTCCTCTATATTATATATAAACAGTTATTATTGACACACAAGGAATTTTCTTCCAGTCTTTTTTCTGTGCTTAGATTTACTAGTTTTTTACATAGTTTTGATCTTGAATAGCTGCGTAATGTCAGGCATTCATACCCTGCTTCATTTGGGCATTCTTTAACTAGCAGACATTTACATTGTTCTTATTTTTTTATTCTAAGTGCTATTCCATACACTGAGATGAACATTTGTGTGTAGGCTTATTCACTCTCTTCCATAATGTGATTTTTACCATGTAGGCTAGATATTACACTTATTTATAAATGTCTACTTTCTAGTAAGCAGGAGACATTTTTATAGATACTGTGTTGCCATCTCCTCCTCCTATACCTTTTTTAGTCAGGTCCTCTCCTTTGCACTGATTTTAAAGCATTACTTACTGATTTTACACTACGGTTTACGTGAAACATTACATATAACTTCCTATCTTTGTTTTCCCCCTATGGTTTTCTTCATTTCCTATAGTTCTGAATCAACTCTGGATTAAATCTTCCCTGGCCATTCCAGCTCACACTGGTGTTTTTTTCTCTCACCTCATTCTGCATTTTGTAACCTTTGCCATGTCATTATTTCGGTTTGCAATTTTAGTACTCAAAGAGTTGCTTATTTCTTTGAGCGCTTTGTCTGAAACTGAAGTACCTTGTTGAATGCGATAGTAATACATGCTTGCTATAAAACATTGAAATAATATGTAGGTATATAAATACCAGACAGTGAAAAATATTTATAATACTTCCATTCCTCTAATCTCACAATGTAACCACTGTTAGTGGTTTGGTGTATATTCTCCCAGACTTCAAAAAAATTGTCTATCAACAAAATTTTGTTTTAATAGTCAGCTATTCCAATTAGTTTTTTACATAGTTATGACATATTATTCCAATATATTAGAAGTACGCAGATTTCATCCTAAAAAATCTGGATGGTCAAATATATTCGTATTTGATTACATCTCCATTCATTTCCCTCATTTAAAAAGTTGTATCTATTTTTAACACATCTCTGCTTAAGTATTAGTTCTCTTTAATCATATTGAATATTCATTTATTCAATAAACATTTATTGATCAGGAGCAGCCTGTGAGGCAGGAGGAAAACCAGGAGATTTCGATGGCCTGAAAGCTAAGTGTAGAAAGCATTTCAAGGAGACAGTGCTCCACTGTGTCAGTGCTGCTGGGATGTGGGGTGGTAAGAAGAGAACTGACCGCTGGATTTTGCAAGATGGAGAGGCCATTGATGACCTTGATCTATAGATATGTCCCTGAAATATTAACAGTGATTTTTACTTTCTTTTTTGCACTTTTCTGTATTGTTTTATTTATTTATTTTTTAAACGAATGTGTCATTTTTTACAATCAGGGAAAAAGTTTTTTCATTTTGAATGGTAGAGGGGAAGGCTGGTTTAAGAGAGAAATCAGTTGCTTCCCTACAACTTTAACTCACAAACTTAGTTTAGGTATTTTACTCTGTTACCAACACTTTGAAAAAAAAAAAAAAAGAAATCAACTAGTCCACATATCTATCTGCCTAACGTTCAGAACATTACTCTAATAGTTGTGGACATTAAGATACTGTTTAGATTTCCATTTAAAAATCAAACTTACCAGAACATAAGCTTTTTTAAAAACATTAAAAAAAATATTTAAACTAGAACTTTTATTAGAAGCATTAAGTAGTTTCATTACATACTGCACATGTAACACGGTGTCTTTGGTGTCTTTGAGAATCCTAGTGCAAAAGAAGTAAAAATTAAAACTTGGTGACACACTTGAAAAGGGTTTTCAACATAGTAGTGGGCTGCAGCACACTGATGGAGGCCCCCTATACTGTTTTCTCATTGTCTTATTATTTTGCACTATTTTTAAGTATAAATAACTGATTAATACTTTTGTATCCTAAATAAATTATTAGCTACTTATAGTCAGAGTATGTCTTTTGGATCCTATAATGGTGTTTTTCAAACCTCTTAGTACATCTTGAAATCAATTTTAGTGGGTCATAGTTGGCATTACTTTTTATATACACATATTTATACACACACATATATTTGTGTGTAGCATCAAGTAAGGGTAAATTCTGTTTATGAAACTTCTAGATTGCAGCAAAATATTTGAAAAGCCCTGTCCTGAAATAATTATGGAAGTATGTTAAAATTTCAATTAAATAGAGTTTGGCTGTCCAGGAAGAAACTTTGGCAACCTAGAATACAGCCCCCAAATCAGAAATTTAACTTAAAAATGTCATTTGAGTTACAAAAGCAAACTTCACTTACGATGAACACCTCAGTCTACCTCAGAATCCATTTAGTCTTATTTGAGAGAATTATTAAACCTAGCTGTTCCCTTTCCCAATCTACAACAAATTAGAAAGAGTATATTAGAACTAAGTGAAAAGAACTCTGTCTGTTAGTGACAGACACCAACAGTAATAGGAAAGAATAACCAGCAGTCTGGGAAGGTCAGAGCTGCTATAAAAGAACTCCTAAGATAAGTGTAGGTGCTTTGGATAGGAGCAGACACCTATTTGCCCCAAAGGGCATAATTCTGATACTGTAAGGGGCAGTGAGGAAGGCACTGAACTAGGATATCAGGAAAGCTGACTTTCACATTCATGCAAGACCAGCAGCATAATATGGGCCAAGTGGCTTAACCTCTCCCTCCATCCCAGTTTCCTAATCTGTAAAATGGAGTAGATGTACTAGACGTTCTTGAAGTCTCGTTCCCCTTCAACAGTGTTCTCATTTCAGTGAATTTACAGGTAAGGCTGGATTATGATCTAAATCATAAATACATCATTTTGAACAAACTGGGCAACTGACTTGTATACTTCTTTTAAGGAGTGAGTAAGAAATTAAAATTATTTTGTGGTATGTTTGCATCTTAAAATACTACGTTTCTGAGTTTCTCTATTATCTGACTATTTCATGGTAACTATATGAATGTGCTTGAGAATATCTGTAGAATTTGGCTACTTATACTTGGCTTTATTTCTACAGGAATTGGAGGCCACTTTAGGACCATTTAAGGCATTTTCCCTTTTTGTTTTGGTTTTTGTTTTGCATTTTCCCTTTTTGAATTTCTTCACTTGTGTTTTATATTTTTCATTTTTTACATTTTCTAGATGGTTGTCCAAATGCAAACCTGGTCCTGGTTTCAACAGTAGCATTTTTTCTTTTCTTCAACGGAAAGTAGAGGATGGAGACCAGCGATATCAGTATTGCTCACTGATAATAAAAGGTGTCTCTCTCAAGCAGCAGCTTCAGTGGGACCCCAGCAGTCACCACTTGCAAGGGTTCATGGACTTCGGTCTTGGCAGACTTGACGCTGACGAAACGCCACTTGCCTCAGAAACTGTTTTGCTCATGGCAGTGGGTATTTCTGGTCCTTGGAGAACACCTCTTGGCTATTTTTTCATAAACAGGGCGTCTGGATATTTGCACGCTCAGTTGCTTCGCCTGACGATTGGCAAACTGAGTGACATCGGGATCACAGTTCTGGCTGTCACGTCTGATGCTACAGCTCACAGTGTTCAGATGGCAAAAGCGTTGGGGATACATATTGATGGAGACAACATGAAGTGTACCTTCCAGCATCCTTCATCTTCTAGTCAACAGATTGCCTACTTCTTTGATTCTTGCCACTTGCTTAGATTAATAAGGAATGCATTTCAGAATTTTCAGAGTGTCCACTTTCTTAACGGCACAGCACACTGGCAGCACCTTGTGGAGTTAGTAGCACTAGAGGAACAGGAATTACCGAATCTGGAGAGAATCCCAAGAAAACTTGCAAATTTGAAAAACCACATACTGAAATTGAATTGTGCTGCCCAGCTCTTCAGTGAGAGCGTGGCGGGCGCACTGGAATGTTTGCTGTCTCTAGGTCTGCCTCCTTTTCAGAACTGTACTGGGACCATCCATTTCTTACGCTTAATTAACAATTTGTTTGACATTTTTAATAGTAGGAACTATTATGGAAAGGGATTTAGAGGACCTCTCTTACCTGAAACTTTTAATAAAATTAACCATGTGTTAATTGAAGCCAAGACTATTTTTGTTACATTAGCTGACACTAGCAATAATCAAATAATTAAAGGTAAGCGAAAATTGGGATTCCTGGGATTTTTGCTTAATGCTGAGAGTTTAAAATGGCTCTACCAAAATTATGTTTCCCCCAAAATCATGCCTTTTCCATATCTTCTGACTTACAAATTCAGTCAAGATCATCTGGAATTATTCCTAAAGTTGCTGAGACAGGTATCAGTAACCGTTTCTAACCTTACCTGCATGGCATTCCAGAAAGCTTACCATAATGTGGAGACCAGATACAGATTACAAGATGAAGTTTTTCTAAGTGAAGTAAGCATCCTTGACATTTCAATTGCTCGAAGGACAGACTTGGCCCTTTGGACAGTTCAGCGTCAGTACGGTGTCAGCATTGTAAAGACTCTTTTTGACAAAGAGGATATTTGCTGCGACTGGTCTGACTGTTTGCTAAGTGAGGCATTACTAGACCTGTCAGATCATAGGCGAAATCTAACCTGTTGTGCTAGTTACATTGCAGATAAATTATCAACTCTTTTAACATGTGAGGACTGCATCAGTGCACTCTATACATCGGATCTCAAAACCTCTAAAATTGGATCACTGTTATGTGTTAAAAAGGAGAATGGTGTGCATTTCCCTTCAGAAAGTTTATGCCGAGTCGTAAATATTTGTGAGCGAGTTGTAAGAACCCATTCAAGAATGGCAGTGTATGAATTATTACCTCCTCAACAGAGGGAATTTTATCTTCAACAGAAAATATTACATGAGCTTTCTGGGCATATTTATCTTTTTGTAGATTTAAATGAGCATCTCTTTGATGGAGAAGTATGTGCCATCAATCACTTTGTAAAGTTACTAAAGGATATAATAATCTGTTTCTTAAAGATGAGAGCTAATGATCTAGCTCAGCCCCCTTTAAAACACAATTCAGAAAAGACTGAAATGAAAACTTTGTCAAGGAAACACTGGTCATCTTTACCAAATGATAAATGTTCAAGTTTTGCTAATAGCAGTAAATTCAGGCATTTGCTAAGTAACCATTCAAATGAAGGGCCTAAAATAAATTAAAAATTTTTATTAGAAATAAGTAGTCAACATTTATTTTAATGTTCAACTTACCATATTTTACAAATTGACCATTCTGCACAGTGGACAAGTTTGCAGTTCTGATTTACTGGAATATCTATTATGCACATTATCACATCTGCTTGGACTTCGGTAAGACTTGCAGCGTTTCAGTTACCCAAAATGTAGAAAGCAGTAAGTCAGTAGGAACAGACCAGCCAACGGGTGCTGTCTTTGAATTTACTACTATATGACTGAGTAATTTGACAGGACATACTTTAAAAATGAGAGAATGACAACGAGGAGCCACCAAAACATTGAGTCCTTTTATAAAAACTACCTAAAAGAGCATTTGTTCACAGCTCTTAAGAATATTAACAGGATACCTATCAAACCTTGAACATAATCCTTAGTTACACATGAAAATCAGGATACGATTTGAAAATTAGACTGAATTAAACATCAAACACCACAAAAATCCACTTGCTGGGGTACCCTGAAATGGAAATAATTATGCTTTATCAGGCAGAAGGTAAACACGTGAGCCATGAGGTGGTTTTGTGCTGCAACTGAGCTGGGGAATGTTGGGGACTTCATAGGTGATACCATTTTCACAATCCATTGTCCCTGGACTTCAAGGTACCACTTTTGAATGATAGAATGGATACTTTCTAACTCCTATTGGAGGAACCCAGTGCTCATCAGAGAATGAGAAGACTTTACTTCAACTTCTGAAGTCCACTTGTGTTTGCAGGGAGGCTAAAATAATGAAACATACTTTGAATGTTGAATAATGGCATTTCGTAACATGTGATTAATACAATTGGAAAAAATGATCAGTTGAGACAATGAGTATGAAAAAGTTTGTCTTAATTACATAATGAATTTTTTCAGAAATTTAGCAGAAGCTTAAATAATCGGAAGATGGAGACTAATACCGAGGACAATTTTCTTCGTTCTCTCACACCCAGATTTGAAAAGATAAATAGAAAACCATGTAGGTATATGAACTTTCACAAATTGGAGTATTTTAATGGATAAAAGAATTAACAGCATGTTATTCACCTGTGTATGTAAAAATCTACTTACTGTTACTGCGTGAATGTTCATAAAGTATAGTTAAGATGGAAACTTAGAGTTGTAAAAGATTAATGATAGCTAAAAGTTGAGTTTTATTAATTGAAATTCTTCTTAAATAGGATATTTTGATGTATTTTTGCTTGTTCTACCTCAAAGGCTTAAGTTTTGAAGTGTAACCAGAGCTGTACTCTTCTACATTTTATATAAGGGATATTGCTGAGAAGTTTAAATAGTGTGGTTTTAGTTTTGTTTGCAACAGAATGAGTTCAGATGCACCAGGATAAATCTTAAAGGAAGCCTGTTCATAAATCACCACCTTTGACTTACTGCTTATATAAATCCAAGTTTTATACTTGATCTTTACTTAAACCTAGATTCATATCTGTAGTGTCTTATGTTCTTTGCTGTTACATTTGACTAATGTACTATATATTCTATAATTTGTTAAAATAGTGTTTTGCATTATTTAAGTGCTGGATAAATTGGACAAACATTGAAGACAAGAATCTTCCCATCACTGCCATTAGCACAGTTAATTGCTCTTGTCCTAATGAAAGTATTCCAAGTCTGATGTGAGATTTATTTGATATGATGATATGACAGTGAAATTTTTAAAATAAATTATTTGTTCATATTTAATTAGGGTGATTTAGTTTACAACTTCTACCCAGCACCCTTGTTCTTTATTTCCTCTGGAGAAAACAAACATTTCTTTCAGAAATTTATCCTTCCTACTTTCAGCAAATAGTGCTGGAATAGCCAGATGTGCACATGCAAAGGTATTAACTCGAAATGGAACAAAGACTTCAATGTAAGAGGTAAAACTGTAGAACTCAGAATAAAAGAGAGTAAATCTTTGAAACTTGGATTAGGCAATAGTTTCTTAGATATGACACCAAGAGCATAAGGCACACAAAATAAATTGCATTTCATCAAAATTAAAAACTTGTGCTTCTACCATCGTGGAAGTGAAACAACCTGTAGAAAATTTTTGCAAATCATGTATCTGATAAAGGCCTTGTATCCAGAATATATAGAGAACTCCTATAACTCAATAACAAAGGAAAATAATCCAGTTTTTAAAATGGATTAAAAAATTATGAACAGACATTGTTCAAAGGAAATATACAAATGGCCTATAAATACATGAATATGTACTCAACATCATTAGCCGTCTGGGAAATGCAAATCAAAACCACGAGATACGCTTCACACCCACCAGGATGGCTATAATAAAAAAAGACATAATAAGTGTTGGCAAGAATGTGAAGTTGGAACCCTCATACAGTGTTGGTGGGAATGCACATACTTTGGAAAACAGCGTGGCAGTCCTTCAAAAGGTTAAACATAGAATTACCATATGACTCAGCAATTCTCTTGAAAGGGCATATACCCAAATGAAATGTGCACAGATTTCATAGCAGCATTATAATAGGTAAAAAGTGAAAAAGCCTAAATGTCTAGCTGATAAGTGGATAAATAATAAATGTTGAATCCATACAGTGGGTCACATGGGAAGTGTGTTTTACTTTATAACAAACTGCCGTAAGTGGTTTTTTTTGCAAAGTGATGCACCATGTTGTACCTCAACCAGGAATGTAGGAAAAGTTCCAGTTCCTCTGCTTCCTTCCGAGTACTTGGTATTGTCAGGGTTTTGTTTTGAATTAGCCATTCTAATGTGTAAGTGTACAGTTACATTCTAAGTGTACAGTGATATTTTATTGTGGCTTTCATTTCCAACTTTTCTAATGACTAATGATGCTGAACATCTTTTCATAGGCTTATTTGCTGTTCACATAATCTTAGGTGAAATGTCTGTTCAAGTCTTTTGCCTGTATTTTGGAAGGTTGGTTGTTTTCTTATTGAATGTTGTATATTCTATCCAGAGAAGTACATTATCAGATGTGCTTTGCAAATATTTTCTCCCAGTCTGTGGCTTTTATTTTACTGAGGTATCATTGATGTACAGTATTATATGTTAAAAGTGTACAACATTCAGTTTTTAAAGATAATGTAGCTTTTACTTTTTTAGTGTTTTGAATAGCAGACATTAATTTTGATAAGTCCAGTATACTAATTTTCTTTCTGTAGGGCTCATACTTCTTACTTTAATGTCTAAGAAATCTTTGTATAATGCAAGATCACAGAGATTTTTCCTATGTTTTCTTGTCGATATTTTGCAGTTTTAGGTTTTGCATTTAGGTTATGATCCATTTTTGGTTAATTTTGGTGTGTACTGTAAGTTCATATTTTTTTACATATGGGTATCCTAGCACCATTTGTTAAAAGGACTATTGTTTTCCGGTGAATTACCTATGAACCCTTGCCAAAAACTGATCACATATATATGAATCTATTTCTGGGCTCTGTTTCCTTGACCTGTGGGTCTTTCACCAATACTGCACTATCTTGACTAGCCTTATATAAGACTTGAAGTCAGGAAGGAGTCCTCAACTTTATTCTTTTTTCAAGAATGTTTGACTATTCTAGTTGCACCTTTCCATATAAGCTTTACAATCAGCTTGATTTTACAACCCCCTGCTGAGACTTTGACTGGAGTTAACGTTGAATCTAGAGATTTGAGGAGAAATGACATCTCAATATTGAATGTTCCAATCCATGAACATGATGTGTGTATATATACGTATTTTTTCTTAAGGTTGTCTTTGATTTTCTAATCAGTGTTTTCTGCATTTCACATACAGATCTTGTATGTACTTTTGTTACATTTCATGTTTTGTGCTACTATAAATGATAATTTTAGAATTTTAGTTTCTAAATGTTCATTGCTACTGTGTAGAAATACACTTTTGCATACTTTGTAAAACTCACTCACTAGTCTTAGTACCTTTTTATCTAGCTCCTTTGACTTTACTATATAGGAAATCACATCATCCACAAATAGATATTGTCATATTTATTCATTTCTCATCTGTGGCCTTTTTAATAAAAAGACCTTATTGTACAGTGCCCTTAAATACAATGTTCAGGAGGAGTGTTGTGTTCCCAATCTTAGGGAAACATTCATTCTTCACCATTCATATGAGGTTAGCTGTAGGCTCTTTTGGTTGTGGATCCCTTCTATTCCTAGTTTGCTGAAGTTTTTTGTTTTTGTTTTTTTTTTAATCATAAGTGGTGTGTTGCATTTCATCAGATGATTTTTCCACACCTTTTTTTGGAAAAAAATTGAGATAATTTACATACCACAGTATTTGCCCTTTTAAAGCATACAATCTAGTAGGTATATTCAAAAGGTTATTTTCTGCAGTTTTTGCAATGATCACATGGTTTTTCTTTTGTATGCCAATACATTGAACTACATTGATTTTTTTTTTTTTTAATGTTGAGTGAACCTTTATTTCTGAGATAAACCCAACCTGGTCATGATGTATTCTTTTTATTTATTGTCAGATTTCACTTACTAGTATAATTATAAATTATAGTTATGTTAAAGTCTGTGGCCGTATAAAATAAACGTTACCCTGAAGATACTTAAACTTTCTTACTGCTTTTGAGTAAACTAAAAATGACTTATATGCTCTCATTAAACTAAAAAATTTTTTAATTAAAGCCTTTATATCTTACAATTTATAAAATCATTTGGACCATAAAAAGCTCACATTTAGTCCATAGATAATGACAAAATGTGCATTAAAGAAGTCCAAACAAGGAAAAAAAACAGTTCTAAGTCATATTTTAATAGTAAAGGCTTTCTAGCTGACTGGCTTCCCTCTCCTTTGGGTTGCTGCTACAGAATTCCTATATAAAATACTTAAGGGATGCAATATGACCACAGGTAGGGCTGGAGGTTCTGTTTTGAAAGCTGTATTTACATAACACGGATTCATTTCTTAGTTATTTGTGTTATAAAACAATAAAAATAGAAAACTTTTCTAGTGGCGTTTTTATTCACATTTTACATAAGACTGAGAAAATGTCAGTTGTCCAGATCAAAGAATGGGGAAGCTAAAGCAGTCTCCCCCAAAGTCACTGCTCCACTTATTTTATTACCTGTAACATGTTTCTGTTTCCCATATAATCCAGAGATAAGACCTACAGGTTGCTTTTAGTTCTTGAGAGAAAAGGAATTTAAAGAAAGGTGTTCACCATAAAAATACCAAACATTAAAAGAAAGAGTAGACTGAGTTTCTGCCTTTAAAAGAAACAGTAGAAAAAAGAGAAGACATATTCTCATTTCAAAGCAATTTATGTTAATAACTGGGCAGAATGATACAGCTTTTTTAGTTGTGTGCTTTCAGAAGTAATGTCAAATTTACTTAAAATCAGGTATTATTTAAAAGTTTCTTGCATATTAAATGGTTAAAAGTAGTGTTACTAAAGAAAAAATGCAGAATCTTTTTTTACAGAATAGTATAAATGTTTATTTTTTGATTTACTCTGCTGTCCTGTTTTTACAATATAGAAAAGTGTATTCTTTGAATAGCTCTAGTAAATATAAATTTAATCTTTCTACTTTGGGATGTAAATAGAGCTAAAAAATAATAAACCCAACCCTCCCCAAATAGTCTTTTAAAATTGTTGAATTAATGTGGATATTAATCTTGTTCAGCAATTTGACGCAAATGCCTAAATACAAAAAGTTGTTTAGTAAGTACTACACAGGAAGAAAAAGGCTTAATACTTTAGATAGCTTCTTGAAAATCAGAAAAACTAGTAGCATTTGATTGATTGCACCTTCAAATTTTTACAAGCAAAACATTCTCAAGCAATGCCATCATACATAACTACAATTGTAATCCAAATTTCACAAACATTTTCTGCACACTGTATATAAATACACATCACAAAGGTGCAATTAGAATTAAACACAGAATATGTACAAAATGAACAAAGTTCAGATTTAGACCAAAAAGGTGTGGTAATTTTTTTGAAAAATAACTTGATTAGATATTATTTTATCCTCTTACACTAATTTACATTTATACAAATTTTAATTAAACATACTAGGTTGAGGTGCTAAGAATGTCTGCACTATCTACATTTAAAGTTACTGCACTATAATTGTATAAATCCAAATTTCAAAAGGAAGATAATGAATAACGGAATCTTCTTTTGGATTACTTAATTTCTATTGCCTATATCTTGCATGTTCATATGAACATATATACACACTTAATACATACAACTATAGATTCCTTGTAGGAAATGTAATAATCATTTACTAATAATTACTGAGGATTAAGGTAACCAACAAAATGCCTGAATTCCAACATGGTTTTTTCTCATCATAAAATCCAGAGTCCTATTATAAACAGGCTCTTAAATTCATAAAGCTTTTGAACTCTGAATTACCAAAAATGATTTAGATTATTTTAGTAATTGTATGAAAACACTCATACCTTCAGCTTACCAAACCACTGGCTAAAAATAATGCCATATTAAGCTTCCCTTATAAAAAGAAATCCTACAATTTTGAAAGCTTTGTTAGGACCATTTGAGTAAATCAAGTAAAAGATAATATATTGTTTTGAAACCTCTTAGTTCAAAAGCCTATAAAGAGAACTGTTTGTATAGATCAAAAATCCTTCCCTAAATTCATCTGAGCTTCAATATTCTTTATTTATCCATCCAAGCCAAAATTTACACCTGATAATTATGTGAGGTTCTACTTTATCACTACATAATAAAGATATGTTTACTTCTATTCATATGCGCCTTTCATTTTAATAGTACCCAGTAATCACTTTGACAATTTATTATTTCAAATACATACCACCTCCTCAAAAGAAAATGGAAACATCCCAGAGCATTTCCTAGTCACTCCTTATCATGGAAACAAATTGCCCGTCCTTTGAGAATTATTTACTGTCCCTTAACACTTCACTTGTTTTTTTAAAAAAAAATTTTTTTATTTTAAAAGTGTGCCTAAAGATTACTTCCTCTTCCGACAATTCCCAAAGTGGCAACAGGATATTACTCCAGAATCCGCCCTCTAAAAAGCTGATTTTTCTTAAAAAGATAGTGCATTTGTAAACACAAAATGTCACTTGAATATTTTTTGTAAGAATCTGTTTATGTAGACATTCTATCTGCTGATTTTCTAGATCTAGTACTAAATAATGACTGGGTAATGCCAATGCTTCTCTATCTGCTGATTTTCTAGATTTAGTACTAAATAATGACTGGGTAATGCCAATGCTTCTTTGGCTTTTTCTACTGGAACAAAGTCATACAACGCCATACACTATAAATTATAGCAATTTATAATTGTTCTTTATCAATAGAATCAGAAGGAAAGGACATCTAGTTCTTAAGAAACCCAAGCAAATTAATAATCTATATAATACAATAAAGAAAAAATTCAATTTAGAAGGGGCATAAGCAGATTTAACTTAAGATTTCAAATGTACTAATTTCCTTATTTAAAATTTCTTCTCTTTCAATATTATAATTTCAGGTCTCAGAGGGACTGAATTAACAATACAACAGTTGTTAAACTATCTTCCAGAAAATCAAGTGTCCCTGCACCTTCAATTTTCCGTACATTTCCATTCACCATTCTTTGTGCAAGAGTTAGCAGTTCATGGCACAAGGGTCACTTTTTGCTTTTCCCGCAGAGTTGATGACGCTCATCAAACATCGTCCGAATTCCTCAAGTATCATCCGTTCAGCTGCTGCCTTTGATTTTCCCTTCTTGTCTGCCTGCTCTGCCTGGGCAAGGAGGCAGTTACACGTGGCTTCAGCTACTTCCTTAGTTACAAATGTAAACGGCAATCTGAAATGATTTTTGAGAAAGGAGAGATGGTGTGAATAACAACAACAGTGCTGACACCCTTTCTCCTGGGGATTTGTCGACATTTTCATGATTCACCAAGCACAGTGAACGTCACAGTTTTTGCAACAAACGCAAGCACATCCTAAAGAGCTTTTAAAAAGTAACATCTGGTTTTATTATTGAGTATATTTTTAAAATACAGTATTTCATATAAAATACGTATCTTACTATCTAGACAAGGTTATCTGGTAACTGAAAGATGTAATTCTGCATGTTGACTGGATTTTTCCTCCCAATGCATGAATGTAAACTCTACAAGTGTAATTTTTGTTTCATTTACTGTTGTTTCTTCACTGCCTAGAATAGTTCCCAACACACAGAGACACTTCATGAGTATCTGCTGAATGAATGAATAATACTGGGCATTGAAAGCACCATCTCCTGAACACAGAAAATAACGCACTCTCCCATAGTCCCATATAGTGTTTGTAAAAAACAAAAAAGCACACCAGACTTGTGCATTATTTCATGATAACAAACAAAACAAAACAATGGGGTCACCAAATGCTGTTCTATATGTGGAATTTCATTCATAAAGACCTGAACTATTGAGTACTTAACAGAGCAATACATCCTGAGGCTTGCTATAAGTAGCTAAGTCTTAAATTCTATGAGAGAGAAAATCAGGGTCCCTAATCTAACCACTAACTCCACAACCTGTAAGAGCAGTCACTGATAGAAACTGCAAAACAAAACAAGTCTGAAATTAAGGTCCACTATGTCAAGACAGGGTAAGGATCTGGGCTGCTACAGTTTTATAGCAATCTTTAAAATACAAAAAGGACTTTAAATTAGAAAATATTATAAAATTAAAATATTACAATAAGGTATTAAAACATAATTAAGTAATACAGTATAATAATAGTACATGTTATATTTGGAAACTACGGGAAAGTAAAAAAAAATTCAAATTTTTGCCACTCAAAAACTTGTTAGCATGCTGGTAGAACTTTTTTTATACATTTTTTTAACTTAGTTTTGACCATAACGTATCATTTTGTGCTCTTTCACACTTCATAATATCAAACATTTTCCCAAGTTGAAAAATTAATTGTAAATATTTTAGTTTAGCAGTATCTTTAATCTCCACAAGGAGATGAGTTCATATTCTGAAGGTTTATTGAAAGCAGGAGACCAGGAAGGATCCCATCATACCCCTCATTAAGATGTCTGCCCGCTTCCACTTCATTCAGTCAAGAACCTTTTGCTGATTATATTCCAGTTGTAAGAGTTCTTTAGAACTAATGTCTGAAATATTTTGTACAAAAGCCTTACTTTTATAGGTTTTATAAGTTGTAGCTTATTTCAACTTAGGCATTTTAAATAAAATACCATTTGTAAGGCTCACTCCACTTGATAATTCCTCAAATTAACCTCTAACAAACTAATACAAATCCAAGTCAGGAAACTATGTTGCACTGGCCCTTTGCTTTACACCTCACAGCCACGTGGTAAGGGTGATTTGAAGAATAAGAAAACCCGAGGTGAGGCTGAGAGGTGAGGTGCTTGTCAAAGTCGCAGACTATTACAGAACACAGGCCGTGTCTGAACTCAGGCCGGCCTGACCGTAAAGCCCCAGCCTCCTGCTCCGGAGCTCGGCAATCCAGGGAAGTACGGAGCTACAGCAGCGCGGCGCGTAGGAGGTGCTCCAAGAGGGTCGAGCAAGCGCCACAAGGCACAGAAAAGGCAAGAGAAGGCAAGAATGTGCAAAAATACGGATAAGACACAACCTGGTGGTATAAAAATTTTGGTTTTCTTCAGGGTTTGTTGAATTACATAATTACCTCATTTTAGCAGGGAAACACCCAATTAAATTAAGCACAGTGACCCAAAGCAACACTGCGCATTTTAGAACTGTACAATACATCTGACAGTGGTTTTTCTCTTACTTTTCAATTCCTTTACAAGTAATTAAAGATAGAAAATGCAAAAGTCAGGTTTGCAACAACCCAAAGTATGAGCTCAATTTTGCCCCAGAAAGGAAACTTTACCAAAAATGAATATATCTTACTATAAAAAGATATTAAAATATTGACTTACTTTCCTCCTCCACTATTCAAAGCTGGTGTTGGCCTAGTAAGCAAGTCTGAAATTTGAGAGGATAACTTAGTCTTTGCTGCCGTTTGCTGCTGTACCCTTACTTCGGCTGCATCTGCCAAGTGCATCAATGTCTTTCTTTCTGGGCTTTCTTCAAAATTCTTACAGCCAATACATTTGCATATTGAGGAACACATTATTTTTGCCTGAAAGATGTACAAAAGCAAAGCTTACGAATCAAAACCAAAAGACATCAGTACAGTAGACTATAAATCAGTAGATAATAGAATTAGCTAGTCAACTGACATAAGATAAAGTGGAAGCATCTCTTGCTGACAAACACCAAAGGGGCCAGCTATGCATGTGGACAGGTCAGGCATCCTGGGCCATATACAATGTTTGTCTGAGGCCTCCCACATCAATTTGCCCCTTACTATAGATTTTTCTCCTGATATAAATAATGTATTATTTATTAAAAAATGAGTGATACATTACAATATTAAAAAATAAGTCATTCAGAATCCAGCAACCTCAAGCAGCAACCATTAGCATGCTGATAACCTCCTATGTATGCAAACACACACACAATATCACATTAAAGGGATTTCATAGACTTTTTTTATTACTGATACCTCCTCCTTCCTAAACCTCCTCTCCAGATTTCCCAAACACTTCAATGGTTTATATTAAACCAGTGTGTCCTTTCATGTAAAAATATCTAAGCTATGTGTATATTTAATGAAAAACACAAATATAGAAGTCTCCTTTTTCTTAGTTTGTTTTACATAATCATTTATGTAAATGATACCCACTTTTCTGCATCTCCCTTTTCTCACACTATACTTCATGGAATCTCTCCCTCCAAGGGATCTGGCAGGGGCTGAATTCACTCTATTTTAAACAGCTGGGTAGTAATCCCTGGTATGGCTGTGCCACATTTTATTTGAGCATTCACTCTCCTATTTTGTTGCCAGATCTTGAGTTCTACAAAGAACGCATAAGATTTTTTTATATATTATGCCTTTATTTCTATGAGCTAGAAGAATTGGGCTCACCGGTCAAAGGGTACATGTATTTTAGTTTTATAGATGCGGCCAGATTGTTTTGTCAAAAGGCTATATAACACCTCACATCTCATCAGCAATGTAAAAATGAAGCCTTTCCCACATGCCCTCTAACAATGTATATTATAACTCTTTTTAATATTTACCAATCTGACGTGGGGGAAGAGTTAAAGTAAGATTTCATTGCTCTTTAATTTACATTTCCCAGACTCCTAGTAAATTTTAATATATTTTGTTGGCTGCATTTTCTTCAGTGAACCCAGATCAATTTAAACAAATTAACAAACCTACTGTCCTTTCTCTCTACAGGATCTAGCAATACAAACATTGTATTATGAACACATCTACCTTGTTCCTTTCTTACAATACACTAATAAACTCCATTTACCAAGGGGAAAAATGGAGATACATTTTAGTTAACTGGATTACTATGGGCCAGTCTGGGAACCCAACTGAAGCAATACTTAGTAAGTGTCTAATGGAAAATCCCTAACCTGGGGGAAGGGGAGGATATACCAATAATGGTAATTCGGATTAAGTTTTAAGAATTATAAGAAAGTGTATCCTAATAATGTCTAATAGGAACTCAGGAGGAAGAAATTAAAATAACAAGGCATCAATTTAGCTTTGCTAATTCAACTTCCCTTGTGGCAAAAAAAAAAAAAGAAGGGGGGAGAAAGGTCACAAGAGAAGGCATGATCACGATCATTTAAATGATGTGGACAGTCACTCATTCAATCAACAAGCCTTGAAAGGCATGTGAAAGGAACATGAATGTGTTATCCAGATGCAAACCAAATGGACCACAAGAGACAATTTAATTCAAAAGACCAACAATGAACACAAACTGTCAGACGTTACAGCTAATTAACAGTGAGTCAAATAGCCACTGCTAGTCAAAGTTCAGTGTATTTCAAATTTTCCCACATTTTGGTCTTTTAGAACAACACATTGTTTATTAAATGCTGTTATGTCCTGACTGTAAAGGATTTTATTATAATAGATAGGGCAGCTTTCTCTTTTCTAACATATTTCAACCAGTCCGCTGCCTTTTCTACATCTATTAATTCACAGAGTGGTCAACCGGTTCAATGAAATCATTAGTTTATGTCTGTCTGAATTTCATATGCTTAGTATATATTGACTTTTCGATGCCATGTGCAAGAAAGGGTTTCTTTGCCCTTCTGACCCAGCTTCATATCAGTTTCCATTTTCTCTTTTTTTTTTGTGGGCCTGGTTTTACAGCTTACATTTTTACATATTCATGACAATTTTTGTATGACATGGTTTATGAACTGAAGCCACTATTTCATCAGGTGTTCAAACAAAAGAGTCAGTCTTTCCCAAGACTGGATGAAAAACTGACTTGTTGGACTCTGAGACATTGTTAAAGAGACTTTCAAAAATAATTTTGATTATATGCAATTTTCACTCCTGTTGACTTTAGGACTAACAAAATGTTACTTTACTATACCTCTTGAAAGGAGTATTTGCCCTCTGAAATTATTCACTACAGACAGAATACAGTACAGAAAATCTACTATGCCACGCTGGGTGAGGGCGGGCATGGAGCCGCAGGCACTCGCTCCTGGAGCCGAGCAAACCTGGCTGGGGAGAGCGCCGTCTTCGCTGGCATCACTTCACCAAGTGCAAGGCCAGGCCTTCTGCCAAAACTAAAAACACAATTTCCCTCTGAATATGAAAGTTGAAAGAATAAAAATTTAATAGATGAGAAATAGTAATGACTCAACTCAAAAGACTGTCAGTGAAGAGTTTTGGGTGAGTCAAGAAAACTGTAATAGTCTTCTAGTATTAATCTTGGGCATGACTAGATTGTTTTATTTAAGCTTTGAAAATGAAAAAAATAAACTATATAGTACTTTGTCTGAAACAAGAAGCAGATGATTTACATGGCATCTGTCAAAATAGTTTCAATACATATTTTCCAGAAAAGTAGCCCGACCAATAAACCAAAACAGTCAATTGAGTGGGGTGACGAAATAGTAAAAATGGATGCAATCACCTCACAATGACCAAAACCTCATCCAGCTATTACATATTCCTCCTTAGCTACTTCTATGCTCACAACACAAACTTCTCAACATAACTTAGTTTTCCACAGAGCAGTGTTCTTCAACAGGGCACTATTGGCATATGGGGCAAGAGAAGTCTATACTTTCAGGACTGCAACCTGGAGTGTAGCTATTTTATTATCCACATATATTTCCAAAAAGCTGTGGGGGAAAGAGACTGGGTCGTAATACCCCTAGTGGAGAACCACTACTATAGAGTTTCCGGTCCACTTTGATGTTATTTTTATTGAAAATCAATAAACTGGTGCTGTGATTCTCATACTTTCAGGTATAATGACCAAGGAGTTATGAGTTGGTAAGTCAGCTCGTGAGACCCTAAGCTCTAATAACAAAACCAAGGTAGTGCTCCTCTGAAACCCTGCTTGGGAGGCCAGAAAGTAGGTCCTCCCTCAAATTAGGTCTCTTGGGCTGACTGTGCACATTTTCAAACTGCAATAGCAAAGTCAATTTCCCAATTTCCAAGTCAATTTTTATTGTATGCCCTTTCTAAAGTTATTTTCAAAAGATGGTTAGATTGTTTTCCCCACCCAGCACCTCACCTCGTAGCATTCACAGTAGTTTTTAAGACATCCTGATCGTTTGCAATTACATCCTTTGCTGTGACGTCGATCTGATTCTCCCTCCTTTCCTTTCCCTATCTTAGGTTTAAAAGCTTCTGGATTTCTGTCAAGGCATGCCTATCAAAACAGATCAAACATCAAGCGATGTTAGTTATAGTAGATTAAACTTAAACTTTGCAAAGGGAATTAATTTTCTGTGTAAAATACTTGCATTCAAGACAAACCAGGTAAAATTGGAAATTTTTATCAGTTAAATAAAATGAAATAAAAAATAATCACCTTTATTGCTTTTTGCCTTTCATTTTCATGTTCCAAGTTATTATAACAATTAGTACAATTGCAGTTGTTGCAAAATTCACCATTTGCGAAGCAATCACAATATCTGGAATATAAAAATCAGTGTAAGTCATACTGTTACACAAAACTAGAAATTATTTTATTTAATAGCATTGTATATGCAGTAAAGCATTTTAGAAATGTACTCGAGTCACCTACTTATAGAGTTAACAACATATACTGATTGTCAACCACATGACAAGGTTCAAAAAAGTCACCAGCTCCTAAAATTTTAGTTTAGAAATTAAGTTCTAGTAGTAACAGCTCTCAGCACAAAAGCTACATGATTTCATGTGCCCCAAAAGTAAGTTATTTCAAAAACATGAAAAAGGAAAAACATGGGCTATATTATACCTGTGGAACCTGCTCACCTGAACTACTGTCATGTTTCTTTGGATTCTAAACACCCATAAATAAGACCAGTGCTTTCATTTAACTGTTTCACATCAAATCTCTTACTTTAGTACTAACAAGCAAATTAATCAACGATTTAAAAAACTACTCATTTAGGAGACCAAATATAAAGGTCATAAATAAGATCAAACTTACTAGTAAGGACAGAGACCACATGTGTCTCACACTGCTATGCCCCTAACCCCTACTCCAGTGCCTCACCCATGGTAAATACTCTGAATGAATGAATGAATGAATGAATGAAGGAAAGAGTACTTTTACATTGTCATATGTGCTCAAACATTCACTTGTTTTTTTACTTAGACTTATGAAGTTGGTCTCTTATGAATTTTTAGTTAAGTCCATTTATTTTTAAAAGCATTTTCAGTGGGGAGGGTAGAGCTTAGTGGTAGAGTGCATACTTAGCATGCACAAGATCCTGGGTTCAATCCCCAGTGCCTCCATCAAAAATAAATAAACCTAATTTACCACCCCCACCAAAAAAAAAAAAAAGAAGCATTTTCAGTTATATCAAATAAGGAAACAGTAGTAAAAAGACTTACAATTTCAAACACAGCGATTTTGTACAGTTACAGGGCTTTCTGGGCCGACTGGCAGACTCTGATGGGATTATGCTAATATGGACACACACACAAAAGACATATATTTTAATCAATTAAAGATAACTATTTAAAATTAGAAAAGTCTCCAATCTGTAAATTCCTCCTAAAATAAAGCTTTAACAATTGTATACATCTCTAATAAAAGTTTGCTATGTTGTTTCATTTACATTAAGTTCAAAAGCAAGTTGTAAGATGAAAAAAAAGGTAGAGAGCCAAGATAAGGATTAAAAAAAAAGAAAAGGAAGTTATCAACAGCTTCTAAAGAACACTCCACAAAAAATACTCTTCCTTCTGAGAGAACTAAAGTTGAAATCTCTTAAAGACTTTAGGAGTCAATTATAAAAGGTAGTAAGTAGAAAAGGGTGTGTGAGGTTGGAATTTGGAAGGGGAGAGGTAAGGTAGCCTGGTTCCAAGTAATTAACTAAGAACTGCTTCTCAAACAATACTGCAAAGGCAGCAATTAACAGATTAAAAAACAAACAAACAAAAAAGCAAAGACCTAACAATAATTTAAAAAATACTATCATTTAAAAAACATATTCAGGATGAGAGAGAAAGAGGAGAGAGACAGAGAGAAAGTAATAAAATACATGTGGCATAACTGATGAATCCAAGTAAAAGATAATTTGGGAGTTCTCTGACTATTCCTGCAACTTCTGTTTAAAGTATTTCAAAATAAAAAGAACCACAGAGGCATGCCCACATGTCTTTGAAGGGAAAAAAAATCAAATACTTACATATACATATATTTTGAAATGCATATATTTGATGCTTTATTTAATCTGATCCAACAACTTAATTTACATATATTCAACTACTCACCCATTGAATGGAAGCCTTGCCTGGGTCTGGATACCAGGTGTTCCAGTAAAGTTTGAGTTGCTTGCTATAGACACATATGAAGACTGCTGTAGCTACAAATAAAAAAAAGCTATTTTAGATCATATTTACAAAAATGGATACTTTTAGATATAGTGATCAGTAAGAAGCACACATTCACCTACTAAAATAGGAAAAACAGAATGAAGAATTTCATATAAATATACTACCTCATGAAACTCTTCTAAAGACCCAAACTAATACCAGAGGTGAAAACAATGTAAACATTTTGAAGTACTACATGGTACAAATATAAGAAATTCTTTCACAAAGGAGTAAGTATGCCAGCATTAGGAAATTCTAGATGAACGCCCCAAAAGTACTGTAGTAACGTGCACCAGCTAGGAAAACGCAATGTGTCTACTTGCAAATAAAACAGGTACTATACTGATCATTCATCACGAGTTATAGAGAATGAGAAGTTACATATGTAATAAGTTTTTATTTATACTGATTTCTAAACATAAGAAAAGAGATGCTAATGATAAAAATACTGAACATTAATTTTTTTAATCAGTAGGCACATAACATACTACAAAATACATTTCATTAAAGTACACAGAAAGGTTCCTGTTCCTCTCTCTCTCTTACAATCTGGGTAGGTCAACTCAGTAGCTTAGAACATGATGCTAATTTGCTTGGTTCTTACATGAAAAAGAAAACTTCTGTCTGCCTCCTAGAAAGCAGCATTCCTACGCCAAGCCAGCCAACTCTAGGTAATATGTGGCTCTGATTCCAAAGATGGCTAGATGTCATCTGAAGATGACCAGATCTGGACAGATCACTAAAGATATGTCACCTGGAAACACATCTCACAATCTATTTTCCAAGAACAAGTCAAAGGCATCATATTCACATGTGAGGAAGAGCATGGTCCTTTCTAAACTGATTTGGGATTCTGCTCATTTTAACTCAACCTATTTTCTCTTATGTCTGCATGATCTTGCCCTCTCACCAAACTGCTCTCAGCTCCAAATTGTCTGACTTGTAAACCTGACCTGTGCTGTTTATTTCTAAACGCTAAAGATATAAAAATACCTTTAGAAGTTTTCATTAACATTTCAAGGTTTTGGAAAGAGCCATTCCAACACTAAGTTAGATGTTTTTGAGTAGTTTTAGAATGTGATAGGCTAGACATCTTAGACCCAATTAGCCTTTATGAAATGCAATGACTTAATTTTTTGCCCATACCTGAGTCACGTACTGAGCTGGAAGCACTGCATAGCCTACATTTCCTGTGCCCGGAGCCGGTGCCAGCACAGTGCCTGGCGGGAGGTTGGTGAGGTTTGGCTGGATCTGTGGCAGTGGCGTGGCCGGCATGATGAGCCGCTGCTGTGGCTGGCTGCTGGTAACTATTTGTGAAGTTGGATTGATTGGTTTGGGAACAACCTAAAAAGAAAGGAATGATTATATCAATGATTATAAAAGTAAAATTTACAGCTTCTCAGTTTGGTATGAATCTCTTAAACTTAGGGAATTAAGAGTTACAAACTATTATATATAAAATAAGCTACAAGGGTATATTGCACAAAATGGGGAATAGAGCCCATACTTTATAATTGTAAATGGAGTATAACCTTTAAAAGTGATGAATCACTTATTGTACACTGGTAACATATATATCATACATCAACTATATTTCAATATAAACAAACAAATAAATAAATGTCTTAACCTTAAATCTTAACTTTCAATTTTAAAAGTAAATTGTCTGGGAGAGGCCAAGAGACGAAGTAATGTAATACTCACCTGTTTGACAGTCTGTGCTGAGACAAGTGGAACTGACATCCGCACGGGGGTGGTATTAACAACCACTGGCTTTGCTTTGTAAAAAAGGGGGGAGGAGAAGAACAGAAAATTATTTACAGAAAACAGGATTTAAAACATTTAAGATACTTAGTTGCCTCACAATATCCTCATGAAAGAGCTTAAAGAATTCCACTGGTTTCCTATCTGGAAAAATCTTTAATCAAGGTAGTTACCTTCAAAATTCTTTAACCCATCTAGCAGGGAACATGTAACTAAGGTAGCTATAGTCTATCTACTTTATGTGGGAATGTCTGTCATTTAAGACATTCTACTGAAAATAATTCAATCTGCATGCAGACCCTTTATATATATTCACTACTAAATAGAGTCGGATGAAATGATGCATAAATAAAATACTGCCATTCAGGGGACTGGGTAACAATGGTATTTCATACTATTTCTAATTCTGTGTTTATAGTCAAACCAGAGAAAATAACATTCTTGTATAATTCATTATTTACAAAGTACCTACTTTGTAAAGGCAGCATACAGGAAGGTTAAGAACACAGTCTCCTAAGTCATAAAACACTGGGGATTCAAATCCCAATTCTGCTGCTTTGTAACTACTCAAACTCTCTTTGTCTGTATCGCCATCTGCAATATGGGGATAGTACCTCCCTTACAAGGTAACAGAATTAAATATGTTAATTCATGAAAATTTATTAGAACAGTACTCAACTCAAATAGTAAGTGCTTAATAAAATGTTAGCTGGCATTATTGTTATTGTTATTACTACTATATAAATGGCACTGTGGACAGTGTTTCAGGGAACTAAAGCAAGACACCTGCTCAAAGAGATTACATTCAAGTAGAGCAGATCAGACAAGTACCCAAATAAAGTAAATACTGTTAAAATAAAAAAAAAAGAGAAAATGCTGTGGGAGTCCAAAGCAAACAGAACATAGATCTGATTGGCAGGGCATGGGAATACGGAAAGATGCATGGACGACAGTGTCTGAGATGGCTCCTGACCAATAGCCAGGCTGCTGAACGGGCATGCAAACTGGAAGAGGGCTTTCCATGCAGAGGCAGAGCATGAGACATGGAGGCCTGATGCTGGGAAGCAGCAAGGTCCTTCATAAAATGGTGAACAGATGGGTTTGGCTGGAACCTAGGGTTTAAGTAGGCAAGAAAAGGCAAAAAGGCAGATGGTGGCCATTTGGTTGAAGACCTTAAATCCTACTTAGACATCTACAACTTTAGTCTATATTTTTAATTCAGTAGGCAATGACAAGTTTCTGAGCATTGTGAAGTACAGAAACAATCTGGCACAGAAAGAAATTGCATGTGACAGAAGGTGTGTAAAACAGAACAGAGTTGCAAGAAACAAGGAAAGTTAGTACAAAAAAATGCAGGTCTAATCTGGGGTGACGGCACTGGGAATGGAAAGGAGAGAACAGCTGCAGGAAACATGGTGGAGGTGAAAGGAACGTGAGTTACCAACTAACTGGATGTCAGGGACCGCAGGTGCAAGGGAAGAAAAAAGTAAATCATCATGGAGCTTTCAAGCGAATGGGAAAAATGATGGCTATTAGAACTAAGAATTCAAGGATGAGCTGATTTAAAGGGAAGATGAAATCTGACCTGGAGAAATGCTATGATGAAATTCAGGAGAGAGGTTGGCACTAGACCTGTGTGTTTGGATCAAAAACAGTACAATTTTTAATACTGCTCATTTCCACAGTCTAAGGGAAGGATTTAAGAAGATAAAAAGGATATCCCTTCAGGCTTTATTTATGCAAAAGGCCTAGAGCCTGCTATGAAGGAGAGAGGTTGAGATAATGGAATTTAAACTGAAACAAACAAACTGCTCTGAACAATAAAAGAAAAAGAACAGACTTCCTTGGATAGAAAGGCTGTTAACAATGTTAACAGATTTTTTTACTTTTAGTGGGGATGGGAGGGTAGGAGGGTTGATGGCTGAAGACAAAAAGTTAACAGCCCTGGAAGAACATTAGAGACAGCACTCCGACTGAAAGGGCGCAGGTCCCTGCAGCAAGGTGATAAACTGGGGAGAATGGGGGAAGGTAGGAGACCTCCGGAAAGAGTGTATTAGGGGTGGTGACTGCATATCTCTGAATAAACTAAAAACTACCAAACTGTATTGTATTTAACAAGGGTGAATTTTATGGTAGATGTGAACCATATCTCAATAAAGTTGTTCCACAAAAAGAGTGTTATGACCATGAATTATAGGAGCAGTGAGATCTAATACCCAATTTGAAATTGTTTCCTGTTCTGATTGTAATAACCACTATAGACTGGTCTCAGGAAAATGATAAGGAATTAAAAAACAAATTAAAAGGAATTAAAAGTCTGAATTCATGCTTGGGACACTGAAGACGGGACTCCCTACACCATTTTTCCTTGGAGAGGAGATGCTGGGCACTGGTCCAAGAGCACACAAGCAGCGATTCTGACGTAAGTGCACAGGGAGAGAAACATAGGAACTTCCTGGTGGTCTGTGAAATGAGGAGGAAGACGCATGTAGCCTGCCCTTAGTCACATCCCATGGGAGTCACATCCCATGGGAGTCACATCCGTGTGATTCTCATTTGGATAAGGAAAGGGGAAGTGTCCCCACTTGTGTGCACATGCACACATGCACACCCACACACAGAGCTAGAAAACTTGGGAACTCTAAGTTTACATTAGCTTGGCATCTGCATGCTGAGTTTTAACTGAAACTTGGGGAATAAAGAAAACAGAAAACAGAAAACGAAGTGGTCAGGAAAAAGAACATTAGAAGATATATATGGGAAAGGGTCATATTGATGCTGTATAACTAAGTCAACAGTCTAGATTTCTCCTTCTCAACTTTCAGCATGACCCACAATACCACTACTGCAGCTTACATAGAAGCTGGCATAATCTTTAATTTTTCAGCCTTTAAAAGGAATTCTGAACAAGCTTTTACAAACAGCTTCCTTCCAAACTTTAGAAACCATACCTACAAGTGCTTGAGGGTTCTTAATTTCTTAAATTGATTTCCTCCCTCACCAAGATTGTAGATTATATTCTAAAGAGGTTAACAAACAATTTTCTGGGTCCATCAGCAACTAACACGGTGGAGCCTTTGAGTATTGGTGTTCATGTGGCTTTGGTGGGAAAAGTGAGAGATGAGCCCAGTTCACTTTGGCATTTAAGTAAACCCCTTATAGGGAACTGAGCCCTTAGAAAGACATATTAATACATTTGATGAACTTGAGCAACTATTTAGTGTCTCTCTAATGAAATCGTAAATTTAACTCATTATTCCTATGAAATATACCCAGATCTTTTATGGGATAGGAGAGAAAGACAAAAAGAGAAAAATATGGGTGAATCTAGGGGAAACGACATGGGTGGTAGGTGCATGTGAGTAGGTGTGATGAGGGAATATACAGACAGTGGTGAAGGAGCCAGGGAGACAGAGAGGCTATGTGAAGGCCAGCAAAAAGGAAGCAGCAGGGAAGCAAAGCGAGGGTGAGGGATTGCTAGGAGGCAGAGACAACAGAGAGGCAGAAAGAGGCAGCAAGGCAGACAGAAGGCTGGAAAAGAAGGCACCAGGAAATGTACTGGAATTATGAAACGTCCAACCCATTCTTTCACTCTTCCTGGGTGAATCTTCAGCTTCCTTCTCTATTCATACTAAAGGCATATTACTGATAATGAGTAAATTAGTGTTAACATCGCACTGGGAACAGACACTCAGCATACTGTGTGCACACAAACACACAAACATAAAATACAACCATCTGTACCTAATGACTCCTTTATATCATTATGGTATCTAAGTAAATTGGATTTGAAGCACTTACTTCCCTGCTAAGTAATGAGAGGATATAAACAACTCCCTTAGTCAGCAATATGCAAGTTTCATTTTTCCTCTCTTTATGAACACTACAATAAAAGATTTTCTTTCAAAATCAGTTTAAAGAGGGATTAGAAAATATGATTACTTGATATGTCTAATTTTAGTACAATATATACTAAAATACTGTTTCCCTCATGCATTTTCCATTTTCACCCAGCGGTAATTAAAAAAAGTAGGTTTCTTCTTTCACTTTCCCTTAGATGAACTAGCTATCAGCAAAAGCTCCAACCCTCTTGATCCTTTAATAAAAATGAAGGAGTAAACAAATGGCCTTTAAACTCATCTATTTACATCCAGTAACTCAGTCATTTGCCATGTCATTTTGACACTGACGGAATATGCAGCAGTATTCCAAGGGAAAACGTTAGGCCCTAAATATGAACTGTCCTGATCCTTTCACAACATTCAGGTTTTCAGCAAGTAGATAAATATGGAGAAAGGTTATGTGTGTGAGTCTATACATGGATATCAGGTGGCTGGAAGGCTTAAACGCAGACAGGAAGCAGAAGAACTACAAACAGGAATATCCTCCAGAAAAACTACAACTGAGCAAATAACAGAATGTTTTAACTGCTTTTTATTAGCAATTACAGATTCAAAATAAGTAAAGGATGAAAGTGATATAAAGTTTATATTTATCATTTATACCTTGCCTACTGGTCATTTCAACTGACCCAACTGACCCAGCTTCATAGTTCAGAAAATAAGATAAATAATTTGATTCCATTTAAACTTACCTCACTAGTATAAAAGGTAGGTTTTTAAACCAGCAATAAAATGGCTACCCACACACTGAGGAATAATTATGATGATGTGGTATTAAAGCACACTGTGTATCAGCTTCTAGCAGAATGAAATACTACATGACATACAACTGGGATTCTGTTACACTGCCTTCTGCAACAGCAGCTGATTCAAACTCTCAGCTGAAATGCCATACTCAATCAAGATTTCAGCAAGAAAAGGACCAATTTCTTTCATAATGTTCAAGCATTAATTATTGTTTTTAAAAAAAATGGTTACTAACCTTGCTGAAGAGGCTGAGTGTTTGTACTGGGATTCTGACTAACTGGCTGGGTTGAGCTACTGGCTGTTGTGGCAGTAACAAGTCGGACATAATGAAACTTGCTTCCAGGCACTTGAATCTGCTGGACATTGGGAGCAGTTGCCAGAGGAATAATTGTCTTAAACTGTGATGTGCTCACGCCTCCAACAGTGATGGTCTGCACAGCTGATTTCACTGCCTATTAAACAATACAACACGGCTATCATTAATCTGCGATTTTACTTTCCTACTCCTTTTTACTCATGACAATTGCTCAAGTAAAAAAGTATGTTACTGTATTTCATCAAGAGCTGCGGAAAGGAATAACCTGTTCAAAGAGAAATGAATAGTAATGAATACAAGAGTGAAACCAAAATTATTGAGTACTACCTTCCATCTCTAGTGGTTAATTTCCTTGACAGTCCAGGTCAGATGACGTGCTCTGGGGAAACTATTACTTAATTACAAGAACTTACACAATTTTGTTAATATCAGGGAAAATTTACACAAAAAAGGTTATTTTAAAACTTTCAGAATCAAACCTCACATTCAACATAGGAAAAAAAAAAGTACACAGTACTTGGTTTTATTGCTACCCACCAAATTACCTATGACAAATTTCATTTTCACATATCCTAAAGAAAACTCAAAAAGAAAGAAACCCAAAAGACAAGCCCATCTTATACTCTCATTAGGTCTGGTCAATTCTGAAAGGCTTATAATACTCTAAAGACACAAATGTGTCTACTAACCTATGGGTAGAAGGCCAGATTCAGCCCCAAAATTACCACAATTTTGGCTGTCTAGGGAAACTAATTTTGGATGATTCAGTTCTGAGTCAGTATAATCATTTTAATAATTTTTAATCCTTTCCTTCAGTCCGACAAAAAGCAATACAACTTCCCAAAAAGCTAAACGGAACATCAAAGGCAGAACAGAACAAAAGTCTTTTAAGATGTCTCCAACTGATGTTTAAGCATTGTACAACAGACTGTCATACAAAGCAAAGGTCCAGACAAGATTTTCTAACTGGCTCTATGGTATTACGTTATAAAGAATTACATCCCCACCTATTCTTCAAAAGCCCTCATGATAAGACAGGTGACATGATAGAGGAAATCTATATTCATTATATGGATAATAAGTTATGAAGGAATAATTCTGAAGAATTTGAACATTTTTCATAAAAGCACAGGGAGAAAAAGGAAAAATGTCATTTAGTTTCTACAGATAATAGTCAAAGTAGATTACTTCAGTAGAAATAATTCACCTATTATCACTAGGCAGAGGCACTACAAAGGAGATTTAAAATAAAGGTAAGAGGTAAAAGCCATCATAGTCAGTGAACTAAATGAAAACATAAAAGCTTAAGAAAAGGGATAAAATGTATACATGTGGAAGCTACTGAAAAATCAAGCAACCTATGAGACAGATTACGTACAATGGTGCAAGAGACACTGTCCTTAGTATAGCAGCTCAAAATGGAAAAGGAACACTATTCTAAAAAACCAGGGTGCCTTGGCTATAAGTTAAATTTACTGAGCACTTAATACATGTAGAGGAAAGCGCTTTTGAAAGCTCTAAGTAAGATTATCAGACTTAAATAATGAGTTAGGTAGAGTATGGCACAAGTACAGGGGCCGGTTTAATTAAGTTTGCATAGTATACCTTTTTTCCATCTCTTTGCTTTCAACTTTCTATATCCTAAACTTCAAGCTCCAACTCTTGGAGCTGTATATAACTGGGTCTTTTAAAACAAAATCAGATCTGACTACTTTTTTTTTAAATCAGTATATGTCTATTTGCATCTAACATAGTTAACTATTTGGATTTAAATCTACCATTGTACTGTTTCCTATTTGAACCACCTGTCCTCTTCTGTTACTTTTTCTCTCCCTTCTTGCCTTCTTCAGGGTTAAATGTTTATTTCATTTCCTCCTTGCAGCAGCTTGTTATTTATGTATCATTACTATTCTTAGTATCCCTAGAGATTACAATGTACAATACAGAAATTAAATTCGTACTTTATACATCACCCACACAATGAAAACCATGGAACACTAACACCATTTATTCTTGCCCCATCGTTATGCTATTGTAAAGTATTCTAATTCTATATATAATTTAAACTCAATTAAACACTCACTTAGATATACCCACAAATTTACTCTTTCTGTCCTTCGTATACCCTTTCTGTGCTTCCATTTGGGATCATTTTCCTTCTGCCTAAAGAACTCACTTTAGGATTTCCTTATGTGCAGGTCTGCTGATGAGAAGTTCTCTACACCTTGTTTCTCAAAGTATGTCTAATCTTTTCTTTATCTGTATCTATTTTGCTGATAAATACATCGACTGAATTCTTAACCTCAGTTTTAAGTTTTCTGTTTGAAAATATTCATCTGATTCCTTTTTATAGTTTCTAATTCTCCGCTGAAATTCTTCATCTTGTTAAATAAATTTCTGAATATATTAATCTTAGTTATTTGAAAAGTAAATCTGGTAACTCCATTACCTGTATCTCTTGGCTTTGAATAATTTGGTCTGGCTACCTGGTATGTGTGATGATTTCTAAGTGCTTATTAATGACAGACACTATTTATGAAAAATTAAGGAGATAATTAACTACAGGAGGCTCTGAATGATTTTATATTCTCCTAGGAAGAATTCACTTTGGCTTTTGGCAGGCAGTTAAGAGTAAAGGCAGACTATTCTAAACCAGTCACAAATTGAGCTGATTTGAAGCTGAGCTTCAATCTTTGAGAGGCCTTGTCTACTTTTGATTCACTCTTCTGCCAACGAGGACTCCAATGTTTACCAGGCTTCCTTCTCCTGCTCGGGGCCTGGACCCAGTTTTGTCCATGAGATCTATAAGACTGACAGATCTGCTCAGCTCAACTTTTGGGGGGCCACTTTTGGCTCATCTTCTCAATCTCTCAGCCACAACTTATAAATCAGTAAACGTCCTAAGGGGAAGCGTCACACCGAACACCAGGTGACTCCTCTAGGCTTCCCTTCAAGATGGTAGTCTATGATGTCCTGGCTCCCTTAGTGGATCTGCAATGCCTTCAAACAGGTTTGTGAAATACATTTTATTCTTCTTTTTAGTTATTCTTGGTGGGACGGTTGGTCTTCAACAAGCTAATTCTGTATAGCCAAAAAACAGAAAATCCAGACTGTTGGAGTTTTAATCTAGGCTCCAACATTTCCTAGTTGAATGACCCTGAGTGCACCTAACTAAACTTCTCTGTACCTGTGTCCTTACCTGAAAATGTAAATGTGGCACCTATCGCATAAGATTGCTATGGGGATTAAATGAGTTAAATCATATAAAGTGCAAATAATAACTTATTACATATTACAATGTTCAATAAATGTGAGCTGCTATTCATGTCATTATCATTATGCAAACTACAGATGGAGAAACCGAAGCTCAGAGACATTTAGTAACTTACCCACGTTCACACAGCTAAAAGCAGCAGAGCCAACTCCAAAGCCCAAGCTCTAATGCCTCCTACTGTAGACACTTAATGAATAGCTATTAAATGACTGAATAAAAGTAAATAGCATTCAGTCCTCAAAAACTCTGTTAAGAACTAAAGTTGTACATCTGCCTCTAAGAAACACGAAAGTATTTTTTATTAGTTAGTATACTGAACAGAAGTATAAATAACATTTTTTAAACTTTTATATTTTAAGAGTTTTAGATTTCATAAGAAGTTATAAAACTAATACAAAGTTCCCACGTACACTGCCCCTAATAGAAAAAAATCTCACATAATCATAGAACAGTATCAAAACCAGGAAACTGACATTCAGTATAATACTATTAACTAAACTACAGAACAGACCTTATTCAGATTTCACCAGGTTCTATAGGGATGTTTTTCGAATGTGCACTGAAGCTTGCATAGATTCATGTAACTGTATCACCATCAAGATATAAAATGGTTCTACTACCACAGAGAAACTTTCCTGCACTCCCCTTTATAGTCACAGCCCTAACTCTTGGCAACCACTGATTAAATTGCATTTTTTTTAACACCTAAAATACTAAGTAACATATAAAAGTTACCAAGTTTGTAAAAGAGAAAAGCATCTAAATACTACACTTAATTGCTCTGAGAATTCACCAGTTGGTCCCTTCCTTGAAGTAAGAGTGGCCTGAGAAACTCCATGTGAATGCCTCTTTGAATGTACCACATGACCAGAAAAATAGTTCATGGATATGCAATAAAAAGCTTTAGTTATCGCTATTTCCTGATTAACACCCTTGACAGCTGGCTTAAAAAGCAAATATCTTAATTTAAATTTAAAATGTCTACGTTTAATATATATTAATGGTTGTCCTGAAAAACATGAGCTTGAAAGACTTTTTTATTAGTACTAGTTCCTAAGTCATTTCTATTTACAGATTAGTATCATAATTACATATTTAGGATAAATTTCTTTGATCATTATTTTCTAATTAGCAAATGCCAAAAGTCCAGGCTTAAATGAAGATTCACCTAAAAGAAAAGGAAGAATAAACCACTTTTCTGTTCTGCAAATGAGAATTCTTACTTTATTTGGTGAAGCTGGAGATAGACAGATGGCTCAATCAACATCCAAAACTCTGAATTTGTGGGATTCCATATTAATACGTTTGCTTTTTGCAGGGTTTAGGGGTACACTTTGAAATTTGGTTCTGTTTGCAAACACAGCTTAGAAATCATTGTTTGGACATATGGGCTTTGCTTCCAGTTTGTCTCAGTCCTGTGTGTGCTCTGGCAAGCACCTGATGCTTCTTTATACCTTTGTTTCTCTATTTGTACAGGAGAGAACATTACCACCAAGTGAAATCTATACACTGCTTTGGGGCACCCGTACAAATTGTGCTGTTTTGAACAGATATTAAGATGATACTTGTTTAATATACTACAAAATCAGAATAGTACCATCCTTAATGCTGGTTGGGCAGCATTTACTAATACGCATTTGTTTCATTAAACATAAGCTCTTCAAGACTAGTTATTACATGAACCATTCTGCCTTTGTCACATTAAATTATGAAACCTTGAGGTAAACAAAGTTAGACAAAGGTCTTTGCTATGGGAATTCTTAGGGCCTTTAAATGCTAATGAGCATTACAAATCTCCCAGATGGATATTTAACAATAACATTTGGGAAGGAAATGATTCTTTTTTTTTTTTTAATTTGTATGTAATATATTGGTGCCAAGAGAAAGACAGACAGTATCATGTAAAGACACCTTCCAGGAAACAGTTTTTCAAAGTTGTGATAAAGAACAGTAGGACAGATATAAAGAATCCTAAGTAACTGCACCATAAAATATGACTTAGGACTCAGTTTTAAATCTAGGTAACTGATTTTTGCATAATTTGCATAATTTTATAAGAGGATCTTTTTTGAATTCAAATATAATTGACATATAACCTTACACTGATTTTAGGTGTACAACTTAATGATTTGATACATGTATACATTATAAATTGATTACCACAATTAAGTTTTGGAAGGAGCCATTTCAACACTGCATATAACTACAAATTTTTTTTCTTGAGATGAGAACTTTCAAGATCTACTTTCTTAGCAACTTCTAAATACATAATACAAAGTTAACTACACAGTCATCAAGTTGTACATTACATTCCTGGGACTTATTTATCTTACAACTAGAAGTAAATACCTTTTGACCACTTTCACTTTTTGCCCACATACCCTACCTCTGACAACCACCAATCTGTTCTCTGTATTTTTTGTTTTTGTTTTCCACATATAAATGAGATTACATAGTATTTATCTTTCTCTCTGTCTGACTTATTTATCACAATGCCCCCGAGGTCTACTTAACAAATGTTAGGTCTTCATTCTTTTTTAATGCCAAATATTCTATTATATATATGCATATATCTGCATGTGTATCACATTTTATCCATTCATTTCATGAACATTTAGCTTTAGGTTTCCATGTCTTGACTATTGTAAATAATGCTGCAATGAACACGGGGGTGCAGATATCTTTTTGAGATGGCAATTCTGTTTCCTTCAGACAAATACCCAAAATGTAATCGCTGGATTATATAGTAGTTCATTTTTACTTTAGGGGGGAAACTTCATACTGTTTTCCATAGTGGTTATACCAATTTACATTCAAACCAACAGTGCACCAATGTTCCTTTTTCTCTGCAACCTTGCCAAAACTTGTTGTTTCTTATCTTTTCCGTAACGGCCATTCTAACTGCTGTGAGATGTTATCTCATTGTGGTTTGGATGTGCATTTCCCTGATTAGTGATGTTGAGCACCTTTTCATGTGTTTATTGGCCATTTGTATGTCTTCTTTGAAAAAAATGTCTATTTAGAACCTCTGTCCAATTTTTAATTGGATTGTTTGGTTTTTTCCTTCAATTAAGTCATATATATTCTTCATATATTTTGAAATTAACCAGTTATCAGATATATGATTTGCAAATAGTTTCTCCCATTCTGTGTGTTGCCTTTTCATTCTGTTGATGGTTTCCTTTGCTGTGCAGAGGCTTTTTAGTTTGATGTAGTCCCACTTGTTTATTTTTGCTTTTGTTGCCTTTGGTTTTGATGTCAAATCCCCAAAAAAAACAATGCCAAGGAGCTTATCACCTGTTTTCTTCTAGGAGTTCTATGGTTTCAGCCCTACCTTCAAGTCTTTAATTGTGCATGGTGTAAGATTGTGGTCCACTTTCACTCTTTTGCACGTGGCTTCCAGTTTTCCCAACATCAAGTTTATTGAAAAGACTACCCTTTCTCCATTGTATATTCTTGGCTCCTTTCTTACAAATTAACTGACCACATACGTGTAGGTTTATTTCTGGGCTCTCTATTCTGATCCACTGATCTTTTTCTCTGTGTATGCCAATACCACACTGTTTTGATTACTAAAGCTCTGTAATATAGTTTGAAATTAGGATATTGTAGGGTTTCATATTTATATGCTTTAAAAAAATTGTGACAGATGTTTATAGAAGTTATCATCATGAAAAGACTATGCTTACATTATCCCAGGTTCCAAACTTTAGGTTACTAAAATAAATAAACCTACCAAAAAGCAAATTTGAAAGCTTTAAAATGCTTTCAAGCTAAAAGGGACAAATGAGGAGATGAGAAAAAATAAATATTATATACATATTATATGACTAACGACAGAGTCACATCTTGAGATACCAGCACTCACAGCACTGATTTACTGACTGGTGAAATGTTATGAAGTATATGTAAGGCATTCATTTACTAATTTTTCATGGATATTAGTCCAACTTATGTCTTATTCACAGTTATGAATTGTAGTGACAAAAATGAGTAATTTAAATGTGGTATATTAGTATCCATGAAGCATTTAAGGAAAGTGTCAAATGATCATATCAGGCAAATTTAGACAATATGCTTTATAAGGTATCAGCCTTATAAAAATCAGAAACCAGCCCTACTAAGGATTAAAACATATCAAGATAAGGTAAATAAAATAATATGAGATTAGCCTAGGAACAGAGTTTTAAAACCAAAGGAATAGATAAAAGAGCCCATATGTAGAAAAGTTCATGATGAAATCTGTCATTGATGAAGAATGATGAGCTACTCAATAAGTGATTATGGATTAGTCATTTGTTCTGAAGAAGAAAAAGCTGGATAACTATAACTCATTCCTTGTAACAAATTCCAAATAGATCAAAAGATGTAACCTTAAAAATAAAACCAATGTTGTCATAAACCTAAACACATAGACCAATAAAACAGTAGAATCCAGAAATAAACCTATGCATATATGGTCAAATGATTTTTGACAAAGCTGTCAAGACCATTCAATGTGGAAAAGACAGCCTTCTTAATAAATAGCGCTGGGCAAACTAGATAGCCACATGCAAAAGAATGAAGTTGGAGCCTTTCCCAACATCGTATACAAAAATTAACTCAAAAGGGATCCATGACCTAAATTTAAGACCTAAAAACTAGAAAACTTTTACAAAAAAAATCAGGCAGAAGCTTCACAACATTGGATTTGGCAATGATTTATTAGATACGATACCAAAGGCACAAGCAACAAAAGAAAAAAAATAGACAAGTTGGGCTCCTTGAAAACTTTTCCATTTTATGCCTCAAAAGATACTGTCAACAGAATAAAATGGCAACTTAAAGAATGGGAGAAAATATTTGCAAATCACATATCTGATAAGGAATTAAAATACAAAATGCACATAGGGAACTTCTAAAACTGAAATCAATTTAAAAATGGGCAAGATACTCAAACATCACTAATCATTAGGGAAATGCAAATGAAAATGCCAATGAGACACCACCTTACACCCATTAGGATGGCTACTATGAGAAAAAGTGTTAGTGACAACATGAAAGAAATCAAAACCATGTGCATAGTTGATGGGAATATGAGATGGTATAGTCATCATGGAAAACAGTATGGTGGTTCCTCACCATATGATTGAGAAATTCCACTTCTGGATAAACACTCAGAAGAACTAAAAGCAAGGTCTCCAAGAGATATCTGTATACCCATGGTCACAGAAATATTATTCAGAAGAGCTAAAACATAGGAACAACTCAAGTGTCTGTCCACAGATGAATATACATACAATGGAATATTATTCAGCTTTAAAAAGGTAGGAAATTCTAACATATGCTACACCACTGGTTAACCTTAAAAACATTATGCTAAGTGAAATAAGCCAGTCACAGATGGATAAATAATGTATGTTTCCACTCTTATGAAGTAGAGTAGTCAAAATCAGACACAGAAAGTAGATGGTGGTTGACAAGGGATGGAGAGAGGGAAAAATGGGTATAGAGTTTCAGTTTTCCAAGATGGAAAGACTTCTGGAGATGATGGTACAGATGGCTGTACAATAATATGAATGCACTTAATATTGCTGAATTGCACACTTAAAAATGTATATAAAGACAGTATATTTTACATTGCGTGTATATTACTACAATACAAAAATTAAGATATTCACCTTGCAAGGTGGGTTATAAAAGTCAGGCAGTATCAAACTGATGTAGAGTCTATTATCAATTTAACCATTTCCTCAAGTTTAAAAAACAAGGGTAAATCTAATTTTTCTTGTATCTAATTTGTAATAAAAGAATATTTATGTAAAATAAATAATTTTTTTCTTTCAAATGACAATTTATTTTAATTAAATACAAATAAGGAAAAAAGGCACCATGGCCCATTCAAGTATTTTGCATAGATATACAATTAATAGGCGGATGAGAGAAAAGAGGGTCTGTTTTCTGTGAACAATCTCCCAAATAAAAAGAAAATTCACATTGCCCTGGATCCCAGACACACACGTACACATAGAGGATGGTGAGAGAGGGTGTGCAGAAGGGTGACTTTGGGGGCGCTTGGCTTGGATTCTGTAGAACCTCTCCTCTGCAAGTTTCCCCAGGGGTGGGGCACCTTCCCAGTTGGCATATTCTTGCCTTTCTTGGGTGTCCAGTAGAGCTGTTCTATACACATTTTAACATAATCACTGACTTGAACTGATCCCTGATTTGAAACATTCAAGTCTTCCATGCCCTCTGCCAAATAAGAACAAATTCTGACATAGGTAAGGGGAGGCTTTATTCAAAAGGATTCCTGCAAGAGGTGGCAAGGGGCCACGGCAGTAGGGGAAGAGGCTACTATGTTACCGTAAGACCTGTAGGGAGACACCGTAATATCTGCGAGCCTCTCAGAGCTGGGCAGAAGGAGCTTTTCTTTTTTAGAGGAGAAGTAAACAAGGCTCAAAAGCACCTACGGTTGGTAGGTAATTAGCCCTGGAGCCCGGTCCTGGGCTAAAACCCTCAGAGGGACAGGATGTGACCTCCCGTGAGGTCCGTATTTCAGAGAGGCCATCGAGGCGCTTAAGAAAAACAGATAGGGTTGAAAAACTGAGAGGAGGCTGTTAGGTTTTACCAAGATTAACGTAGTCTCTTGATTTTTAATGGATTAATGTTTTAAAATATTGGAGTAAGAAAGACTTATCTAAGCATAGCTCAAAAACTCAAAATTCATACTTGACGACACTACAGTATTTTGACAAAAATTTAATGTGCAAAATTTCTGCAAGAAAAAAAGACAAAGTCAAAGGGGGAAAATGTTTGTAACCACATTAATAACAAAGAAGTACTTTCCTTAATATGCTATGAGCTTTTTTAGTTCACAAGTTAAAAAGAAAAAAAAGACAAACCACCCAATGTGCATCAGAGTTCACAGGAGAGGAATCCAAAAGACACAAAAATATGAATAATTTTTTGAAATACAAATCTATGTAAGAACTTTTAATCAGTTAGATCACCAAAGACTAAAAGTGACTGATAAACAAGAGAGCACAGAAGTAGAACCACACAAATCCAGTCAACTGATCTGTGACAAAGGAGCAAAAAGACAATTCAATGGGGAAAGGATAGTCTTTTCAACAAATGGTGCTGGAACAACAGGACAGCCACATGTAAAAAAGTAAACCTCAACACAGATCTTCCACCTTTCACATATGGATCATGAACCTAAAATTATAAAACTAAACTATAAAGCTCCTAGAAGATAACATAGGAGAAAACTTAAGTTATCTTGCACCTGGTGATGACTTTTTAGATAGAATACCAAAAGCACAATCCATCAAAGAAAAAACATGATAAGTCAAACTTCATTAAAATTAAAAATTTCTGCTCTGTAAGAGACACTGTTAAAAGAATAAAAAGACAAACCAAAGCTTTGGAGAAAGTATCTGCAAAACACAAGTGAAGGTCTAAAGATACAGGAGCCATCTGAGTTCCACTCCAGAAATTCTCAAAGCCAAATGGCACCTTAGGGATGCAACCAGCAAAATCCAGGCTATGAAAAACTATAGGATATAAACAACTTGATCTTGTCATTAAAAAAAAAAAAAAAGACAAGAGAAAAAAACCAAGATGAAGTAAGAGAAATATCAATCATTTACAAACTTCTCTGAATCCCAAATTCAAACATTGTGTAAAAACTTCAGATGACTGAGGAAATGGGAATTAACTAGGTATTGAATGGCATTAAAAGAATGTGGGTAAGTTTTTGTTGTTGTTTTTTGGGGGAGGTAATTAGGTTTATTTATTTACTTACTTATTTTAATGGAGGTACTGGGTATACTAAGCATGCGCTCTGCCACTGAGCTATATCCTCCCTACTGGATGAGTTTAAAAAAGGGGGGAGGCTATCTTATATGTACATAAAGAAATATCTATAGATTTACTTTTAAAAAAAGTGGGAGGAGGGTTATAGATAACAAGGTAACTTGATAATTCCAAATTTGGATGAAGGGTACATAGGGGTTAATTATACTAGTCTGAACTTTCAAAATATTTTAAATTACTATCATAAAAAAAGTTTTTAATAATATGGCAAGAAAACATCTCAGGTATTCAACCAACATAATTGTAAAGGCATAAAGATAAAATCAGTATAGTAATATAGAAAAGAGAATAAATTCTCAGTCATTTATTCTTTCCACTCCTTTATCATGGCCAAGGAGTATTGGTATGAGGAGCTATAGATATACAAGATAAAAATTCAGGCAACAGAATCAACGGACCTACAACCTGCAGTCACCTCAACTCTAACTCTTCCCATCTTATAACAATCAATGTTAAAGTTTATTAGGGAAGAGTTCCTTCACTTCAAACTGTACTCACTTGACCATCCCAAACTCTAAGAGCTTCACAGTAAGAGCAAAAGCTATCAACTTCTGAAACTACCACCCTAAAACTGTTCTAACCCTCAACTTTCTGATACTGACATTGCTCATATCACTTCTTGCCTGGATATTTGCAAGGCAAATTCAAAATGAGCTTTATGATGCATCTCTACCTACCTTGAATCCACCACACAAACACTGTCTAGTAATTTTTTTGCAAACTTCACTTTCATACTTTTATATCTCTTGTTGCTTTAGAAACATTCCATGAGTCTTCATTCAATGGCCAAATTAAGTCTAAATTTGCTTTGTTTTGAAAATTATCCATAATCTAACCCTATCTTTACATGTTCCCCACTCCTTCCAAAGCATTACTAACTCCAATCAGAGTAGTTTACTACACTGTCTTACTGTCCTGTTTCCATCATACATATTTTATCTCTAGTCCTTCTCTCTTATAACTGACATCCACTCTAATTCAAACCCATAAAATATCTTAGCCAGGGATGCCCTCTCTGATCATCCCAACTGTAGTTGAATCCCTTTATGTAGGACCTCATGCCATGTCTTTCCTCAGTTTTGTAATTTTGTAGTTTTGGATATTATTTGATTCATTTCTGCCACATGCCTTCCCAATACTCCATAGACTTTAGGTTCCACTTTTGTTCACTACTATTTCTTCATAAAGCATGACCCCTAACACGTATTAGGCGTTGCTGAATGATGATTGAAGGAATGTTAGGACTTACCTCTGTCTCTTCAGTTTCATGTCACCTTGTCTATACCACACAACTTTGCACCTATTTCATTATTCATTATTGTTTTCATTATTCATTATTGTTTTATGTGCATTGAATTTTGTTCATCCAATCATTGTAAGCTCTTCTGTAGTTTCCACAGCCTCAGCACAGGACACACATGGACCTCAATAAATATTGACAGCCACTTATAAACAGAGAACGGAAGAGTATCTCTTTATAAGAGGAAACGTTCATTATTGTTCAGGCTCCCACTCTGCTGCCTAACTAATGCCAACTACCTGTGTTAATATAGCACTATTATGCTGTATATGGACAATTTCACTACAGACTGCTTACTGCTAACCAAAATCTACATTCTCTTCTGCCTCCTAGGCATACAGTCACATTGTATTTCCCAGGCTCCCTCGTAATAAGGTAAGGCTACGAGATTAGGTTTTAGCAAGTAAAGTGAACGATGTAACCTGCAGACTTCTAGATCTGGTCCATAAAGCCTCCCATATGGGCTTTTCCATGTCTTTTCCCTTCCAGTTGGCTGCAGTGGAGATAATGTTCGGGGAGACTGAGAACATCATTCAGTTTATTGTAATTTCTGGCCTATTATAAACATTAGCATTTTAAAATAAAACTATCACATTACTTTTTAAAATCCATTCAACGGAATCAAATCAACATAGTGATTTGATACTCACCAGTATATCTATTATATTTTTAAAATACAAATAAAGCACTCTTTAGCAGTCAGAAATTTGTATTATTCCTTTTCCTCTGTGAATTGGTGTTTGAATTTCATATCCTCTAAAAATGTTACTCTAGTATAATATATAAATGCTTGAAATTCTTTTATCATAATTCTCTGAAAAAAAAGATGTATATAAATTGAAATTTTTAGAACATTATTTCCTGTTACCCTTATGTAAAGCTCTAAGTGTTAATTTTGCTTCAATTGAGTTAATTATACCATTACTGTATGCACTTAAAACAACAAATATATTATTGATTGTGACTATTACAATATAAAAAGGTTTTATTTGAATGCATCTCTCAATAAGAAAGGTGATAGGACTCATTTTAAAAGATTACTTTCTGTAGTCATAAATGAATATTACATATGGCTAGACTGAGAGCTCAGAACCAATTCTGTTCCTGTTTGTTTAATAAATATAAACATTGAAAAATATTATTTTCACAAATAAGTATGTATGAACAGAAGGGTATTTATTATAATAATATACATTAACACTTGGAATTCCTTCTGAGTTTTATACCAAAAATCACACTGTATTTTACTATCAAAAATTATTTTTAATGATCTGAAAACTTACTTAAGTCCTCCTTCAAATTAGTAGGAAAAAAATTAGAAACTATCCAAACTGGAAGCAAAACAATTTTTAATACTCTGTAGTCATTTGTATCTCAATTTGTGGGAAATACATCAATTTTTCTCAAAACCTGTCAAATGATAGGTGCATTGTTTATCCTGATACATTCGGAAACAGGAAAAAAAATATTCAATTGTTAACTTCCTGACATGATAATAACGTTATTTATCTTAAGAGGTTTTTTTTAGTCAAATAGATGCATGCATTTGAGCTGAAAATATCCAAATAGTACCTTTAAGATGTGCATATTTCAGTATACATAAATGTTACCTCAAAAGGGAAAAGAAAACTCTCTAGACAAATAGTGAATTCTAGTTAATGGTACGCTTGATGAAATATACAAGATATGTGCAACTTACTTTGAAATGCATTTTAAAAATAAAATGTTTAATGGATGGAGGGATGAGTACATAAATGATAAAGCAACTACAGTAAAATGTTGAATCTAGAATTAAATTACAGAAGCTTTATAGAACTCTACTCAAGCTAGAAGACCCAGAAGTAGGAAGAGTTCAAGAAGTTATACTGGTCATAGAAATCAGAGAAGTAAAAAACTTCTCTTAAAGCATTTGTACATAAGCTTATGCTCTGAATTCCTCCCCTGCGAATTAAGTACATTCTGTGTCCTAAATGACTATGTGATGGATGGTTCAATTACTTACCACAGGCAGGGCAAACGGAAAAGGTCTATTTGCCAAAAAAAGGCAAAAGAGGAAGAGCACTCCCTTGGGTAGGAGAGCAAAACTGACAAGAAGTGGGTGTAGGTGTATTCAAGGATGTCCAGAATAATTTGCATAGACTCTTAAAATTAAAGAGTAGGGTACTTTGAAGATGTATTCATGTCTATTATAAGACAGAGAAAAAAAAAGTACCCATCAACATTGCATAAGGTATGACCAGGCCTTACATTTAAGGAATATTTACTTACTCTAAAACCAAATTAGTGAGGAAGAAATTTCTAACCCTTGTTTCTTTGATCCAATTTTCTAGGACCCAAGCTCTAGAAACCTTTACATTTTTTGAACTTAAGCTATCCAACAATTTAATTATCCTGAAGTCTTTCTGATCAGATTTGATACGGATCAACAGCCCAGCTTCTCTCTTTGTGCTATGTCACTTACCTTTAATAGACTACAGCTTCCCCACCCCAGATGTATATGCTTCAAAATAAAAAGGCCAGATGGCCATTCTAGTGATAAAATGAGAGCCAGACTCAAAGATGACCTAGATGTGGCAACCATCAAATAAGGACTTTAAGATAACTATGATTATCTACTGTACAGCACAGGGAACTATATTCAGTGGCTTGTAGTAAACCTATAATGAAAAAGAATATGTATGTGTGTGTGTATATATATATTTATATATACACATAACTGAATCACTATGCTGTACACCAGAAACTAACGAAACACTGTAAATCAACTGTACTTCAATAAAAAAAGAGAGAAGAAAAAATAAAATAGAATAAAATAAAATAAAATAAAATAAAATAAAATAAAATAAAATAAAATAACTGTGATTAATATGTTAACAGACCTAGTTAGTGGGAAAGGAAGACAACAAGCAATGAACAGAGGGGAACTGCAGCAGAGACAGAAACGGTAAAATAGAGCCAAACGGAAAGGCCAGAAATAGAATAAATATGATTATCAGAGATGGAGAAGTCCTTCAATGGGCCCTTTAGTAGACTCCACATAATTGAGGAAATAATCAATTAATGTGAAGAGACAGCAACAGAAATTATCCAAACTGAAACACCAAGAAGAAAAAGTGGGGGAAGAACAACAGAGCAGAGCATCCAAGAGCTGTGGAACTATCTCGGTCTAACATTTTTGAAATTGGAGTTCTAGAATGCAGAGAGTGAGGCAGAAGAAAGATGTCAAGAGGTAATGGTCAAAAGTTTTCCAAAAATAAAAGACAATAAATCACAGGTCCAAGAAACTTTAAAGTCAAGATAAATACATATTTTAAAAAGAAAAGAACAACAACAAAACACACATCTGGACCCATAATAATCAAACCACAGAAATCCAAATATAAAGAGAAAATCTTCACAGCAGCTAGGAAAAAAGATGTTACATACAGAGGAGGGAAAAGACAAAAATTACAGCATTACTTCTCAGCAGAAACTATGTAACCTAGAAGTCAATGAAGTGATATTTTTAAAGTACTAAGGAAATCTGTCAACCCAGAATCTTTTACCCAACGAATGTATCTTTCAAAAATAATGGCAAAATAAGACTTCTTCAGGCAAACAAAAGCTGAATCTCTTGTCAGCAGATTTTCATTAAAAGAAATATTAAAGTTCTTTAAAATACCATATGAGATTGCTCATATGTGGAATCTAAAAAAAAAAAAAAAAAAAAAAGAATATAAATACAAAACAGACACAAAAACATAGAATACAAACTTGTGGTTGCCAAGGGGGCAAGGGGTGGGAAGGGACAGACTGGGAGTTTGGAATTTGTAGATACTGACAGGCATATGCAGAATAGATAAACAAGATTATACTGCATAGCACAGGGAAATATATACAAGATCTTGTGGTAGCTCACAGCGAAAAAAAAAATGTGACAATGAATGTACGTATGTTCATGTATAACTGAAAAATTGTGCTCTACACTGGAATTTGACACAACATTGTAAGATGACTATAACTCAATAAAAGAAAGAAAGAAAGAAAGAAAGAAAGAAAGAAAGAAAGAAAGAAAGAAAGAAAGAAAGAAAGAAAGGAAGGAAGGAAGGAAGGAAGGAAGGAAGGAAGGAAGGAAGGAAGGAAGGAAAAAAGAAAGAAAGAAAGAAAAAGAAAGAAAGTTCTTTAGTGAGGAGTTTGATACCAGAGTTTGAGGCCTACACAAAGAGAGTGTATAGGGTATGACTAAAATGAAATTAGTTACAGGATTTATTTTTCTTATTTTTTAATTGCAACTTTGTGTAAAGCAAAACCAGTAAAATGTACTATAGAGTTTATAACATGTAAAAGTAATTTTACTTTACTTAACAATGATAGCACAAAGGGTGGGAGGGAGGAACTGGAGCACTCTATGTAAGCTTCTTACCCTACATGAAGTGATACAAATTTGCATGTAGACTGTGATAAGTCAAAGCTGTACATTTGACTCCAGTGCAATCAAAATTAAGAAAAAAATTAAACCATAATATGCCAATAGTGGAGATTAAAAACAGAACCATAAATAATATTCAAATCACCTAAAAGAAGCAGAAAAAGAGTTAAAGAAAGAAAAACAACAGGTGGGAAAAAGAGAAAATAACTAGTAAGATAGAAGATTTAACAACCAATCATATCAAACTTACTTTAAACGTAAAAGTCTACACATACTGACTTTTTATACTGACCACATATCTAGTCATCTTGCTAAATTTATATATTAATTCTAATAGTTCAATGGCAGATTCTTAAATTTTACATGTATATTATAATGTAATGTGTAAACTGTAACACATTTTTACTTTCTTTGGAAGCTCTATAACATTTATTTCTTTTTCTTGCCTTACTGCATGAACTCAGACCTGCAGCAGAATTCAACAGGTGTTGAAAGTGGGTATCTTTGTTGAACATTCACCATTACATGAAGTTCAATGTATTTATCTTCATTTTCAAATTACAAAAATATCTATTTTTTCTTTTTTTTTAATGGAAGTAGTAGGGATTGAACCCAGGGACCTCATGCACTCTACCACTGAGCTATACCCACCCTCCCAATATCTTTCTATTTTTACTGTTTCAAGTATTTTTAACCAAAATGGAGGCTAGATATTATTAGAATTTTTCTTCATGTATTGAGACTGTCATTATAATTATTCTTTTTCCTACTAATGCTGTGAATTCAATAGATATTTTTTAAACTGTCAAACCGCACTGTATTTCTGAAATGAAACCAAATATGCCATGAAAAAAACAATACTAAAAGGCAAGAATAAGATTACAGGACAAAGGACACATTAAACGTCAGAAAGTGGAGGATAACAGCATTGCTAAAATATAAAGAAGAAAGTAAACCATGCAAAAACATGTTTTCATTAGTTTAATACTTATTTGCATGTCTTATAAATACTTAAGAAAACAAGATTACTTTAGAAAATAAATATAATGGAAGAAATCTGCCCTACAATAAAAGACAACTATAATATCAAGTAAATTGAGAAAACATTAGCCATGCCCAACTTCCCATAAAGAACCTGGTAACATCAGTTTCAAAGATGGAGGAGAGAGTGAGAATGGCCTGCAAACTGTAAAGAGAAAAAGCAAGGAAGACACTTACACCCTAGTCCCCACTTCCAGGCTCGATGGCATAAGGGCTGGGGACAGTCATCACTTAAAGAGGTCTGCAGAGGAAGTAATCAAGAGTTGAGGTTGGGTGGGAAAGGGGACAGAAGATACTGACAACCTTAAAGAGATTAGATGTGGGAAAAGATAGGTAATCTAGGGGTCTGGGCCTTTTGGTGGTACCCAATATAAATAGGAATAAGTAATGAGAGAAGTCCTGGCAGATTCAAGGCAGATGGTGATCAGATTGTGAGCGCTGACGGGTAGGGAGGGTGGGTGCTTGAGGATTCCATCTGATCAGTTCTGACTGATGGGAGCAAGGACATCCCCAGCAAATCATTACTTTCCAGTCTTTTTCTTAAGTGACTTTTCTATGACATCTGAAATTGTAGCTCACCATCACTCTTGAAACCATCTTCCCCACTCACTTTTTTTAGTCTCTCATACTATCTCTCTTATCATTCCTTCTCTTCCACTAGCTCCTTTTATTCTACTAACTCTTAACATTGGTGGTTCAGTCCTGCTTTTCTTTTCACTGTATACACAACCTCATGCTCCCTGATTGATTTCATCCTGATGCATAGTTTTAGCCACTGCCCATATTTAGCTTCCTAATGGACATCCTCCTCCAGACAATCAGTGGGTACTTCAGTGTCAAACATCTCCAAGAACTAAACAATATCTCTCTGCTCAAAAAAGCTATTTCTTCTATATTTCCTCTCTAGTATAAGAGGATAATGGGCTGTTTTCTCCTATCTCAAAATTTGGCTGAAGTGAAACCCCCAAAACTGAGAACTACAAATGATAAAACTCCATCCATGCCAGAGTTACTAAAAGACAGCATCCCTATCATCCACCTCCTGCCTACTGAAAACAAAACAAAACAAAACAGATTAGAAATAGAAATGAATTCATAAACACAGAGAATGCTAGCGCTTTGTAGCTCTGTGAGAACAAAGGCATGGGTTCTCTAAGAAAACCTCTGGGACAGACTGGGTGATAACTATAAAAAGGGAAAGTGACAGCTGAATCTTTGGCTGGCAATGTACTGAGTTAAAGGAACCCTTAGCCCACTTCGGTCTAGCTGCCAGAAGAACCTGCCATATATCCCCAAGAGTTTAGGGTATATATGAACACAGAAATTGGTCCCAGCCTGGAGAATTCTGAAAGCATGAGGTTGGATGGACATTCAAAATGGCAGAGCAAGGACACACAGGACAGCAGTTAGGTGGGCTACACTTCTACCACTGGGTGCTACAGGTTTCCCATTAGCCAAACAGATGCTGAAGAAGGGCTAACGCATCTTGTTGGCCAAAGACATGTGCCTTCTAGAGTAAGGATACTCAGAAGCAACAGGCTATAGGTGAACTACAAGAGGAGAGACAGGAGAAGATTGCCAAAGGTAAGCTGGAGTGTGCACCACACCTACGACAGGGACCTGGGCTACATGGATATACCAATGGGGGCCTCCAAAAACCATCTAAACATATTAACTCTAAAAGGCCACACTTGAACACCTGCCACACAAAGGGTGCTGGCAGCTGGATTACAACAGTCTCATTCACATAAAATGTTGCCCTTTCTTTTCAAATCTTCCTTCCAATCAGCAGCCAAAAGCAGAAAGAGGAGAAAGTAAAAGAGTGAAGAAACAGATCATACTCTTCTTCTCCACCGCAAGGTCCCTGAGACAAGACTGGGTCTGAATTGAGGGGAGGAGCTTTCAACTGGATGTAAGCTTTTGAGTAGACTTTTCATACCTGTGAATTTAATCATCAGAGAAAGGTGTTCTTATAGTTTAAAAAGACTTCTTGTGAAGAGGCAGGGAAAGATTCAACATGGCATGGCTAAAGTCAAGGATAAGAGAAAAATTAAGCCAGTTCTCATGTGTATGCCATCAGATATAGCCCACATACCAGTCCACAGTGCTCCCATCTATTCTGTTATTCAAGTAAGGAATCGAGGATTCATCCTAGATTGTCCCCATCCCTGACACTCTGACGTCCAGTCATTATGTCTTAAACCTCTTTTAACTTCTTTCATCTCTTTCCCTAGTCCCTTAGCTACTAGTCTAGCTCAAATTTGAAGCACTGTAATAATCTAATTTAGCGATTCTCTACCCTGGCCTCCACCTTAGAATTTTAAAACATTAAATCTAATACCTAGGCCCCAGCCTAGAGACTGATTTAAACGGGATCAGGTAGGGGCCAGCCATTAGCTTTTTCCCAGAAGTCCCCAGGTGCTTCAAAAGTGTGACTAACCTAACTGGTCTCTCCTAGAATCCAGGATTACCTTCCTGAAAACTATCTTTCATTATGCCACAGAGTCATCTTTTTAAAAATGCAAATTTCACATTATCCTAGAGCATTTGTTTTCAATCTAGGCTACCCTTTAGAATCACTAAGAGAGCTTTAAAAAGAAATCATGATACCAGACCAAAGTCCAGACCAATTAATACAGAGTCTCTGGGGATAAGAATTGGCCCTTGTAGTTATTAAAGCTCCACAGGTGATTCCAATGTACAGACAAGGCTGAGAACTACTGTCCTGGAAGAAAATCCTTAAGAGCAACAAAATCTAAACTTCCCTGAGGGGAATGAGACCATCCACCTAACCTCAGCACCTCAGCTCTCACACTACACCAGCGCAAGGCAGCTCCCTGAAAGGGCCATGCTTCTACACTTCTATGTGAAGCATTAACTCAACCTGGAAGGCTCCCACACTCACCCACAGCTAAGGCCCAAACCACCTTTAAGATTCAGACCTTTCAAGAACAGCATCCTTTGTCATCACTTGAGACCATTATGATTCTGTAGGGCAATTCTTAACACTTAAGTCTAACTTCCCTACTGAACTATCTGAAACTAAAACCTATCTTTATGCCTTTATCCCCAGTGCCTATCACTATGCATAACATACAGTAAGCACTCAAGTTATCTGCCGAATTCATTCAAGTAAATAATTATCTGTATTATTATGCAGGTAGAATCCCATTTAAACTGTAACAGACATCGTATTTATACATTATATTAAAGTCTCATTAAAACAGAAACCAACAGCTAGTCATTGTTAAAATGTAAGGTAAACATTTAATGTTTGTTCTACTCACAAACAGTAACAAATTAAAGAAAAATGCAGGTGCAAAGGGCAGCATGTTTCCAGAGTCACAAGGGTGGCACCTTACAGAATAACGATGCTTCACTTTCCACCTGAATATGTCCTTCGAAACATACTTTTTTCAAAACATTATGCTGGTATAATGACATCTGTATATTTTAGGAACTAAGACTATTTACTCGACCTAAAATGATAGGTACCTTGCACCTTAAAGTGAAAACAAATCATGGAAAGCTTTCAAATGCTTTCAATGAATTGTGTTGAGCCTAAAAAACTGATGATATGGTTACCAGCATTTGATGGCAATTTCTAGTATTTAGGGTACTCTGTTACCCAGCGAAAGCTCAACTCTCCATAAAATCCAGGACAGCTTAAGCATAAGACACCGAATATTTTATTTTTTAAAAAGTTACATTTAACATTTTATATTTATAGAGTCAGTATACATGTGACCGACCCAAAAACAAAAATTTTGCATGAACGTTAACTGAAGAGAAACTAAACACCTACACAACGTACCTCATTCAAAAGATCTGTGTTGTACCCACATTTACACAGGCTATGGATATCATCTTAGCATGCAAAATGATTTCTATGTTACTATGTGTTTAGAGTAAGTTTTTTTTTTATCTGTCATATATCCTTGATTAACTGCTTGGGAATATATTAAAACTGAAGTATCTGAAGTGACTAGCAAGAAGATACAGTCATTAACCACAATTCTTGGCATTTGTACCTAATTTTTTTTTTTACCTTATTTGGCGATTTCAAAGGTGAGATGGCTATTTTATTTGGTGTCTGTGTTGTAGAATTTAAAGTTGATCCAATAACACCACTTTCAGATATTGTTATGGTCTTTGAAGGAGTCCCGGGAGTAGACTGTGAAAGAACCCTACCTGCAAATGAGAGGCAGCACATCAGTTTGACTTTTTTCAATAATAGGATAAAAATGTCTGTGATGACGACTTACAACCACAAGGACTGCAGTACATATGTTTAGTATTTCATATGTAGCCACGTAAGAACTTAAACACTTAAGAAGGTCCCTAATGAACTGTGGTGAACCTAGGCAGAAGGAAACAAAACAATGCCTCTTAGTAACATTTAGTATCTTAATACCATTTTATTAAAGTCCACAAAAACACTTCTGCTCACATTCTCATCAACACTGTTAAGTTGTATCTACCAGAAAATAGGCTCAGGACAACTAAGCGACGTGTCCTGTGTCACACAGCTCCTCAAAGTCGGGACTTGAATCCAAGTCTTAAAACTTTAATCTCTGTTCTCTACTATATCTCAGCTGCCTTCCTGTTTGAACTTAAACCATTCAGGATACAAGCTAAATCCACATTTATAAAACAAACAGGTATTGGACTAACTTGAACACTTGTCTGGTTTAATGCTATCTGATTTTAGACTGCCCAAAGGAAAAAAAAATTCTTCCAGCTGTCCTGGCCAGATTCCAGCAGCAAAACTGTGTTCCCTTCTGGAAATACCCTTCAGGAGCAACACACAAAAACTATAGTGTGTCTGGATGGTTTAGGGATTTAGAAATCATATCACAAGGAGTTGAAATATTAGGAATTTTTATCCCAGGCAAGCGAGAAATACAAAGACATGACACATCTCCAAATTCCTGAAAGACTGTGGTGCCACTCACCAAATATTCTGGTGCCACCGCCCCCTCTCCCCCATTCTGGGCACATGGTAGAACTCCATGTCCTACCCCTCACCACTCCCTGTGCTTAGATTAGGGCCACATGACTAGTCCTGGCAAATACATTATGAGCAGAAGTGATGTGTCATTTCTGGGTCAGAATATTTACTGCCAATGCAAGACCTTCCAAAGCTCTGTTTTCCTCTGCCACGTATGACATGGTGGCTCCTCTGTCAGCTGAGGTCCTTGAGTGACGATGTTGAGAAGAGTCCCTTTCTAACTCACAACAGACATACAGATAACCATGAAGTATAAATAAAAAATAAAATTTGGCTTAAAAGAAAAACTTCTGAGATTTGGAGATTGTTTATTATGGCAGAAAACCAAGGTTGTCCTGACTGATCCAGACTGTCAAGTTGAAGGATGAGAAGCAATCTGTACCCATTAGACGCATAGCACTAACATAACAGAAATAGAGAACTTTCAGTTCAGCACCAAGAAAGAACTTCTAACAAAAATTTCCAGTTGAAACAACTATTCCAATATGAGTGAGTTTCTATTCACTGAAGGTGTTCCAAGAAGATGGTGGATAATCAAACCCACTGGCTAAAAAGGAAATTCAAGCACTCAAGAAAAAGAGAAGGCAGATAATCAGATTATCTCTAAAATCCCCTCTAACCTTTTAGATGCTATGATTTAACTGACAGATATAATTACACATGAAAGAGGGAATGAGGAAAAGAAAAAGGGAAAAAGAGAAAAAAAGGAAGGGATTTTCTCTTCAAACAAAAATAGAAAACTAGCACATAAGTTTCAGGATTTTTTCTGATAACAATGCCACAGTATACATAGTTTGTTTTTTAAAAAGTGAATTAAGTTTTATCTGACATTTATGAATTTTTTAAAAAATTTAAATATAACTTTTTCAATTTCTTTGTAGTACATGATTACATTTTATACTACTGATATATCCTTTATTGAATTTCAGTTGAGAATTCTGCTAGGGTTTTTTTTTTAGCCTGAATTACATCATAACTAAATAAATCAATTCTATATAAATGAAATGAATCTACATCAAATATTTTCAGAAGGCCACCCTAAAGTGTTGTACCTGCCTGAAGTAACATATTTGCCTGTTCTGGTCTCCAAAACTAATACCTGTGGGATAAGTGTGAAGTCCCAAGAATCATTATATTAAGAAATTACCATTAAAAATACCCTTTCATAAAATGCTCATCATTTATGGTTATTACTGCAATTTCTTATTTGTTAAACATTACTTACATTTCAGAAAACATTCATACAAAAAATCCTCAATTCCTGATAACTGATAACAGAAAAAGGCCACTTAAAGTGAATTACACTTAAAACAAGGATAAAAATTTCATTGTTAACAACAAAAAAACCCCTAAAACTGAAACTTTTTTTTGCTTATATTTAACAAAAAGTCAGTATAATTACAATTATACTAACTCTTAGGATGAAATGTGCAGTTTAAGGGAGAGAGGATCTTGTGAAAATCTGTGTGACACCACAATCCCAGGTTCTGTTTGATGGGCGCCACATGATAAAGAAGAGCATTTCTGCCAAAATATTTCAGGATTTCACAAATTTTCCCAAGAACCCTCTACATCCTTTATAATTCAAATTATTCCTTTCTAGGGGGTGTTTTAAGATTTTAGGGGGTAATTAGGTTTATTTATTTACTTGATGGAGGTACTGGGGATTGAACCCAGGACTTTGTGCATGCTAGGCACATGCTCTACCACTGAAAGTTCCTTCCTCCCAGTTATTCTTTTTGAAGGGCCACTTGGTTTTCATCCAGATAGCTTTTCTCCTGATTAATCTAATCTCCAAATCCCTGTTTTTCCTTGGCTCTGCAGAATGTTCAAGAAAGTATACAAGTTATACAATTTCACTTTGAAATCAATTTGCAAGGCATTTTACACTCTACTGTCAGGTGTTCTCCAAGAATCAAGAGAGACATAATCCATAAAGCCACAGACAGGCCAGGCAGGGAGTTAGCATATCTGAGCCAGGACTAATTCTATAAGAGATTAATTCATTAATGAATATTTTCACACTGATGAAGTCTGCTTTGCTATAGCAACCTTGTGCCTTGGGAGCTCTGATGATGAGGACCTTTGTACCTCATGTAACCATCTCAAAAGTCATATGAAGTGGCTGATATCAACGTTCCCAAGAAATAAGTACGATGAACAGACAAGATATTTACCCAAAATCACAAGAAAATCAACAGAAGATCCATGACTAAAACTCAAGTTTCCCAACAGCTCCTCCCATACATCACACTGCCTCCATGATAATACCTATTCACTCAACAATACACATTCACTGAATCACATCTATGTGCCAGAAACTGTGCTAGGTATCAGACAGTCACAAAAAGCCAGTCATAAAGGACAAACACTGTATGACTTCACTTATGTGGAACAGTCAAACTGATGAGACAGAAGTCTCTGCTAGGGACGGAGGTGAGGAAGGAATTGGGAAGTTACTGTTTAATGAGTACAGAGATACAGTTTTGCAACATGAAAAACGTCCTGGAGATGGACAGTGTGATGTTTGTACAATGTGAATGTACTTAATACCACCAAAGAACCCACTTTAAAATGGTTAAAGTGGGGTAGGCTTAGCTCAGTGGTAGCGCACATGCTTAGTACTCATGAGGTCCTGGGTTCGATCCAGTACCTTTGTTAAAAAAAAAAAAAAGGTTAAATGGTTAAATGGTTAAAATGGTTAAATCAACTTTATGTTATGTATATTTCACCAAAATTAAGAAAAATTTAATTCATTAGTAATTTTTAAAAACTAGACGACAAATCAAATCAAAAAAATTTTACTAAGAAAAAGTGTAGTAGTAAAGGAGTCAGACAAGAAAACCAAGTATTACAATACACTATGACTAATGGAAACATAAAAAGCCAGTGCAAAATTTAACAGAAGTCTAATTAAAGTCAACTATTTGGTTAAGTATAACCAAGCTTTATGGAAATATATAGGAAACGGTCAGAGAAAAGAGTACCTAACTAAGCTTAGGGATCAAAAACTTCCAAGACAGGTAGAGATAATCCAAAGATAAAATGAATGAGTTATCCATTAGGAAAGCAAAAAAAAAGCACTTCAGATAAAAGCAACAGTGCCAAGAGCTTAAGTTCTGAGAGAACATGGTCCATTTGGTGATCTCTTAAAATAAGTTACATCAGTAGGTCTGGACCTAAGAGGAGGTGAAAATAAAAAAGTTATGTATTAGATCATAAATGATTTTAATGCTAAGAAAGCTCTAGCATTTGAAGTTATTCCTGATGGATTAAGGCCAAGAAATGGGTAAGAAATGGATATGGCCAAAAAAAAATTTAAGCAAGGGTGGACAAGATCAGATTTGCATTTTAGACAAATCACTCACATACAAACATTAAGTTCACCTTGACTGAAAGACAGAAAAAGATGTCCACCATCAATGAGAAGCCCAAAAGTCATTAAAAAGCCATCTAAGTGTACCCTGAAAGATCATTAGCTGCAATATGAAGATAATGGAACCATGGAACCTCCTTGTGATAGGACAATTCAATAGGAGAGTTACTTTGTTGGTTTAAAATTTGGCTTATATTAATTTAAAAGGCTACAAACTACTAGTTAACAGTAGAAATTATTCTTCCAAACTGAAATTAATGCCAGCAACTCTAGTGAAATTTACGAGAAGTCTATCTGTATGCATTTTGGGAGGGCTAGTAAGTCAGCCTATAACTAAAAGGTGAAGTTATGATTAGTGTGCAACACAATGTAAATGACCCAAAGACCCAGCAATGACATCCATTATAGGCAAATGTAAGAGAGGTGAAACCTTGACATCACCATTGTTCATTCGGACACTTCTGCAAAACCAGTTGTTTAGTATACAATTTCCCCCATAACTAAAAGTTATTCAAACTCAGAAACAGTGAACATTGCACTGAGACATTCCTCCTAGTTAACCACCTCCATCCACCCAGCCTCCCAAGGGACTGGTGGTCCCTTTATCATCAATACCTCCAAATCTTATTCACTCGAGCCAACTGAGGCCCACTTCCTGAAGCAGCTCCAAATCCAAATCCTTTCCAATTTTTTCTCTCGGGCCACATCTGCCTCCCACGACAGCCCTCAAGATATAAGCATCCTATACCATCCCAAATCTCTACTAAAGGCCTAAAGAAAAAGAACAATCACTCACCCAACACTGCCCTCAAACTACAATCTCCTTAAGCCTTCTCTCATGTGCTAAAATGAGAAGCCTCCCTACATATAATTCAAAGCCTCAGATTAATGATAAATTACTGCCACTGACTTCAGAGTTGCCTACTGTTACATTGTCTATAAATTATCAAAGACAGGAGTAGGTGGTTTAATACATATTCCAGGGATGGTATAGTTAACATGTGAAGTACCTTCACCAAGAGTACACATTCTAGAAATGGGTAATTAGCATTTGAAAGTCCCTAGCCAAAGTCTACCACCCAGAGGAGCTTCCATAAGCTCTTAGCACAATGGAAATTAGAGATGAGTTCTTAATTGGTGAAGGGAGTAATATTAGTATAGCTCCGAATTAAAGACCAGTCACCAAGGCTGTGTGATTTTCTCTACAAGTAATAAGCTGCTTGACAGGCAAGAAGAAAGAAGAGAGCTAGCATTTGAAGCCATTATAGAAAGAGACAGTAAAAAGAGAACCAATGGTACTTGCAGGGAGCGATAATGATGGGTCATGAACTCCATGTTAAGTAAGGAAAAATCTGAGGACAGGAAAGGGCTGACTATTAATGAGAAAGTAGAAGAGTTAATGAATCAGATTTCAAAGTGAAAGAACTGCTAGACTGGAAGTACAAAGGCAGATTAACCAGAATAATAAAGAGAATGAAAACTCAAAGTCAAGATTTCTGAGGTGCTAGTATTGGTGATGAAAAATTGTCAAGTATCTAATAAAAGAGAATTGGGCCACACTAAGGAATTTGCTGGTAAAAGAAACATAACTAAAATTCTATTACAACTTAAGTAATTATTACCATTGTGACAATTTTCTGTTTCATAGAGAACTGTATACAGAGCATATGAAAATACTGAAACTAAAAATTCAAACAGAAACCACGAAATTCTATACTCTCCCATGTATTACTTTAAACCTACTAGACTTAGCATATGTGCTCCAGATATAAATTGCCTGGATTCAAATCCCAACTTGGACATTTGCTAGCTGAGTGCCTCTGTTTCCACACTGGCAAAAGGAGATGTTATTAATACCTACTTCGTAGGACTGCCAGAGGATTGTCCATTCACCATATGTAAAGAACTTACACTAGCACAAGGACCACAGTAAACAATATGTAAATGTTGGCTAGTATTATTAGAGTTTAAGACTTTGCTACCTTCAAGGTAAAATTCTAACCAAAAACTGAGGAGACTAAAGTAAAGGATTAATTTTGAGATAAGGCATTTTGCTTGAAGCACACATTTAAGAAGTGTAACATTTCTTATTAATGAGTTTGGTTTATAGTAATAAGCACTAAAACATTTCAAGGTCGCAGAACAACCTTTTTTAAACCTTAAAAAGAAGGTAAATATTTAGCTTAATAAACTATAAAAAAATATAACCTGCAATGACTGGTGGTGATACTTGAGTTGTCTGTCCTGTAACTGCTTTACTATTAATTGGTTTTGCAAAGATCAGCTTCGTGATTACTGGACCAGAGGTTGGTGTTCGAGGCTTCTTAGCAATCTGAAATATATAAGTAACTATGAAGACCACTGGTTCTATAAAACACCTACTCAATCAAAATTAAACAGAATTCATATATAGAAGTACATGTGAAACCAGATCATTTAACAAAACATATCTAAGCATTAATGTTAAAAACATTTAAAATACAGCCATTCATCGAAATATTAATATAATCACATCTTTAAGCCATTATATAATAATACTTTTGGATTTTAGTTTCTGGGACATATGCATATAATGAAAACCAAATTAATTTTTAAAATAATGCTTAATGTTCAATAATAACGTTTATCTAATAATAAATATTTCACAATAATAATAATGAAACACTTAGTACAGTAAATACTCCTTTCCAAATCACAAATCATTCAATAATAAAAAGACGGAATAGAGTAAGTTAAGAAAGCATAGTGCAAATGATAAAGCCACCTGTTAATATAATTTCATTGGCCCCTGGAAGCAAAATATAAATACACATTAAAAAGATAGGCTTATGATTTTATCTTCAACTTTAGATCTATAAATCAGGGGCAGACAAATGAAGAACTGAGCAAGCTTACACCCTAGGATACAAACAGACAAGTTTGACAAAACAAAGACTATTCAAAAGGTGAAGCCTCTGAAATACTGTTTACTAAAATACAGTTTACTAGACTGTAAATTCCTTGAAAGGAGGGGCTATGTTTTATTCATCTCTGATCTTACACTGTTGCCCTGAACTAAAATTCCCCACAAGTCAGGGAAGGTAGAGTTACCAATGTTTTTATATTGAAATTATCCATGCATGCAAAGATATAGCTTCTTCTAAAAGAAACAGAAGTTTAACTATGATCAAAATCATAGACTTTCAGAGCAGAAAGGACATTAAATATTAATTTTATCTTTGGCAGATATGAAAATTGAGGCCCTAAAAATACTATTTATTATTGGAAATAATAACTCAAAATGAATAATTATGACCAACTTGAATGACAAAAATATACCAACTAGGTAAATATCAGCTTTGTGTTCAAACTATATATTAAACTAAATAACACATTTTCTTACATTTAGAATATATTACTTTCTTACACTCAGAACATACTACTGACAAAACAAAATGTAAATGAAATACAAATCACTTTTTAAATAAACAAACTAAGGAGATCCATTACTACATTAAAAAAATTCCCAGCTTTGAAATACACAAATAAATCCATAACTGTACTTTAAAAAACTGATGCAATTTGGAAGACATATAGGGAAATACTTCCCTCGTGTATTTACAGGCCTAAAACTCTAAATTTTAGTCAGAATATGCCATCTATTAACTTAGTATTAAGACTCTCAAGAGGTAGAGGTATTGATATTCTTAGAAACCCATGTTTAGCAAAAAATAACCTTAGCTATAAAAATTGGGAACTTAAAGTATTTCCCTATTTTTAACTGATGTTCACAATCATAAGGCTATATGAATACTCACCAATCAGGAAAAAAATGTAAACAATACAACCAAAAGCAGATTAATTATTAAAATGAACGATCCCGACTTGCCCTTGTGGTTTTATTTCTCTAGTGGAGCATTGCTGAAAATAAGGATTCCAGTTCTGTTAAGGAACCATGCTTTTTGCATTATTAATTCTAAACTACCTTAGAACAAATTTACTTTATTAAATAAAACAGAGCATAAAGGATTATTTTTAACAAAATTTATCTAATAAGCAGAGTAAGACAAAAATGAATCAAAAAATAAATTTACAAATAAGATAGACAAACATGTGACCAAATAATACACAGAGGTAATTTTTGGCACTGTGTAGTGTAGGTGCAGGAACCAATAAGGAGTTATGTTGTTCCAGACTGCTAGATATTTATGACTCATATATACTATGCACAAGAAACATGGGAAAGTGTTCATACATCTGTAAGTAAGTGTAACTATCCCCCTTTGTTACTGCCTTGGGACTCAACTGTCACCTCTTTCCTTCATTTTTCAAGATGGGTCTCCTCCTTCCACCCTTACCCATTGTCCACACCCTAACAGTTTCAATACTCTAATTAAATTTAAGACAATGCTGAGGACCGTGTGAAGAAAAAAACCCAGAAACTCATATACACCATACATTACTAAACCAAATATTCTGGTGCCTAGAATGGAAATAGTAGCTTTTTGTTTGTTTTTTCTTTGCTTCAGAGCTTTGCAGGCTACTCTTGAGTTGGAAAGATCTGAGTTGCCTAAAAATAACTGAACAAGCAGAACAATATTCTAAATGACATTTCTTTTTTTTTTTTTAATAGAAGTTCTTTTTAAATAAATAGTGTCAGGTTTTATAAAAGTAGCAACAATAAAAGAAGTTGTAAGAATCAGACCCCAGTCTTTGTTTTTATTGTTAGTACTTAGGGGATTATAGTAGAAAACTAGTGGATACAAATAAACTGGTCTTAGAAACAGTATGTATATGTTGCTCTTGTAAATGGAAAAAAAAAATAACATCCTAATTTACATTATAGTTTCTTGTGAACATGGTTATGATTCACATCCCCAAAGCCAGATAAACTCTGGTAAACCAATAAAAACAAATTTCAAAACTGATTCAAAAAAACAAGCTGAGGACAAGGTGTTTCATGGTGATAGGATATCTCATTCAAGAGATCCTCATCAAGAGAAGTAAAAGGAAGTCAGCAATAAGTGAGAGATGATAATGAACAAGAAAGGAGAGGGCACTAAGTGCTTAACAGCGGCAGAAGGAACATGGGCAAATCTTATGGTTTGAGAAATCTTACAAAGTTCTTAAATAAAAAGCCCATGAAAAATGTTTCTAATTATTTTGCAAACATAATAACCAAAACATTGTGTCTAATATCAGCTGAGAGTAGACAGTTCCCCCAACCCTCCTACTTCACTATACGTCTGCTTAAGTTCTCTAATTCATGCCTTCTCCTTTTTCTAAAAGCCGACGCTTTCAAACAGGAAATTAATTTGGGTTCCCTGGTCTTAAATGGATCATTGTATTTCTAAAAGTAGTGGTGACCTAAAAAGGCCTATTTGAGTATGAAGAATGGGGAACCACTTAATATATGTCCTGATAACCTTTTATCTTAGGCTCCTGTTCACACTAACAATGGGTACCGTTTTGAAGGATCTCCAATGTTTTGAGAACTATACCAAGTATTCATCTCTTCCTATGTGTTTCATCACAATCAAATAGCCATCTTTCAGCTAAAGTAAAAAACTCAGAGACAGTAAATAGCCAATCCAAAGTTCCACAGCTGGGAGGGCAGCAGAGAGGCGACTCAAATTCAGTTGGTCCAACTCTAAACCTTCCATACATGGCACTGCCTTTTCCACACTGCAAACATGAGTAATGCAACGGACAGTAAATTCCAAAGAAGAGGCACACACTAGCTAGTATGTACTACTGCTAGCTCAAAGGGTTTCTCAGAGCAGCAAGTTTTCCTAGACTTAGTCCATCTGTTAACTGAAAATATCATGTCTGAATGATTTTTTGACAGCCCAGAACCAACTCTGACATTTTCATACCAGCAGAACATCCGTGTACTCAAACTACTACTGAGAATACAATACATTTTAAAATGAGTAAAAAGCTATAAATACACTAATTTGGAATTTAACCAAAATTAAGTTCTAAGTTCTCTGGCAGAAATTTTCAAAAGCATTAGACATATCAAACTTTACAAAAAAAATCCACACAATTACTAAAAGCAACATTCAAAAGAATTCAGTAACAACTATGCATTTAATCACCCTACACACACAACTATCAATCAATTTAATGTTTAACATGCATTTTAATTAGTAAGCCCCCTTTTGTTTTTTTACCTGTACTGTTTTTAACTGTTGGGTCTGTAACACAGAGGGCTGAGTTGTAGTATTAATCAGTTGACTTCCTGGGGTCAATGCTGAGACACCAATGACAGGTTTCACCTCTGGCCTCCCTCCAATGGTAACTACTTTAATTTGCTGCGGTGGTAACTTAGCATCTCCTGACTGGGCCTGAGTTGTAACTTTCTGAGCCTGGGGTTGGCTATGGGGTAGTGCTAAAACAATTGGTGAACCAGACTTGCCCAAAGTTGTTAAAATTAACTTCTGTCCATCTGGTTTAAGGGTCTGATTGCCAAGTTTAAGATCAGATGTCTGTGATACTTTGTTTAAAATAATCTGATTGGCTGATATAGTCACAGGAGTCTGAGCACCAAGTTTTTGAAGGCCACTTGGAAAAGCTGGTTGCACTGTGGTATTAGAATCTGCTTTAGTAACTGTGGTGTTCACTGCAACTTGGTTAGTGTGGTTACTGTACACTGTGATTGGCTCCGTGGAAATGGGCGTGGCTGTAGAGTCGCCAGTAGAATTTATGTTGACAATTTCTTCCAGTTCTGTCTCCATGGGAATTGGGGATGAAACAATAACAGCCTCAATACTATCATCATCCACTAAAGTTATACCAGTGTCCATTATCTCCTCTGGAAGCAAACTATTCACCTCAGCTGGCACCACCTCCATGATCGTTCTCCTGCTAGAAAGTTGATCAGGCACTGCAATGAAAGTTGAAAAATGAATAAATTACTAGGTTTCAAAACAAATTTAATAAGAAAAAATTATTCAAGAAAAATGTAAATGACAAAATAAAATTTTTTATCACTGTATAACTGAGTGAAGGATATTCCTGATGCATATTTGGGTTAAACCATTTTAACATGTATCTTCAACCTTCAAGACTCTGAAATATAAGTCATACGGGACACAAAACTGAAGCAAACATTCTCATTCGCCATGTCTCAGTCCAAAAGTATACTGCATTCAGACAACACTAAGTCACATAATTACAGGAAACCCCTTTCCAATTCCTGCTCATAAAACCTTTTAATCTTCAACATCATCTTATTTCTTCCCAGTTATTTTTTTAATTCCTACTGACAGATTTGAACACTGCTGATCCACACAAGAATGTAGATTTAAATGTAAACAGATATTAGAAAATATCCTCAAATCTCCAATGAGCTAAGTCCTAAAATGAGGGTACCACACTATTTATAAAAACCCATTTTAAATGCTCAAACTAATGCTAAAGGAGTTTCTAGAGTAATCCCCCTCAGCTACTGTAGATCAAATGGCTTATCTGGCCCAAGTTTGATCAAGTTTGATTTCTTCATAACTAAAGAAATCTTTATTTGGAAAGAAGATTCTCAAATTCTCCTCAGCCATTTAAAATGTCAAAAAGGGAACCATTTAAAAGGTATATAGCCAGTCTCCATAAAGAAAAAAAATGGTAATAATAATAAAGCAAATTACAAACTTATCAAAATGGCAGGAGTTCAGGTTTTTTGAGCACAAGTTACCCACCCATTCTCCTTGCTTGGCCCTGCAATGAACCCTCCACCGCAAAAAAGAAACAAAAACAAAAACCCAACAACAACAACAAAAAACCAAACAACAACAATGACAACAAAACCCCAAAAAACTGCAATGCTTTCAGCCAAAGGTCATGCAGAACTCCCAATAAAGGTGTCAGTACCATTATCTTCACTTATTAAAGACAGTACATCATATTTATGACTGACTAAATAACAATAACTTATTTGTCCAGAGAATATTACAGATCCATAGGAACCTAATCAATTATTCTTTCTTTTCCCTTTTTTTAAAATATAAAAATGCAGTACCCATCCACGATTAACAGACATGAGTAGCCAATTATAATTATTAGCATTGACAAATACCAATACTGCCAAAATTAATCATCATTATTGAGCACTTACTATCTACCAGTGATGGTATAATTTAATTTAGCTTGACAACAACTCTAAGATGGTATCATTATCACCCCCACTTTATAGATGTGAAAACTTAGAAAGCTTGAACAGTTGGCTCAAGGTCACATAATTAGTAAATGGTAAAGCCAGAATTCAAACTCAGGACATGTTTTATGATACCAAAGTACATAATTTTAATCACAATATTATACTGCCTTAAATTTTTGTCACTGGTATTTTAAAATGGAGAAAAACATGTCTACTCCTTTATAGTCAATCCCCTACCCCCAAATCCTACTCTCTACAACAACCACTTCACTAGATTAGTTCTGCCTTTTTGCCCATTCTAGAACTTCAATGGAATCATATATTATGTACTCATGACATAAAGGAATATATAGTATAAGCTTTTTCCCTCAATGTGTTTTTTGAGATTTATATTTATTCTTACAGTTATTAGTAATTTAGTTCCTTTTTACCGCCAAGAAATATTCCTTTGGATGAATCTACACAATTTGTTTATCCATTCACCTATGGATTGCCATTCATATTGTTTCCACTTTGAGACTATTATGAATAAAACTGGTATAAAGCTTTTTATGGATCGATATTTTCTTTTTTAAAAAATAAATACCTAGAAATGGACTAACTGGACCACAAGGTAAGTTTATTTTCAAACCTGCATGAAACTGACAAACGATTTCCCAACTTGGCTATACCATTTTGTACAACTACCAGCAATATATAAGAGAATCCAGCTGTTCCACATCCTTACCAACAATTGGTTTTGTTGGTCTTTTTAATTTCAGCCATTCTAGTAGGTAAGAAATGATATCTCATTGTGGTTTTAATCTAAATTCCCAAATAACTAATGATGTTGAGCATTTTCATATGAGTATTGCCTGTATAAAAGTGTCTGCATGAAAGCTTTTTGCCAATTTTTAAAAAATATTGGTTTTTTTCTGTCTTATTGAGTTGGATGAGTTCTTTATATACACTGAAAAATCATGAGTCACAATAACTTGTAGCTCAGAGGAATCACTAGGGTTTTGGGACCCCAAAATACAAGCACTTCTCTGCTTGCTCCTGATCAGGAGAACACCTTCTGGCACTTGCAGAACAGGCGTGTGAAAATATCAACAGCAATTCTACCTTCAGTAATGGAGGCCACAACAACAGTACACAACAACAAAGGGCCCCACCCACAGTGGGGCCCTTCCCTACTACAAACTTTGCCCCATCAATTGTCTCTGAACACTCCATCCCCTAGAGAACAGGTATGCTGATGACCTGGATGTAAGTATCCAACAGAGGCATAAAAGTTTGACTCCCTCCTCTCCATGAAGTTCCCCCAGCATATTTAGACACATGGGTATGGCCTTTAGACCCTCATAAGGGCAGGGAGATCTTAGCCCAACCCCTATTCATCTCTCTCCTTAAACACCTGACATAAGAGGAGGAGAGGTTAGGCCACAGAGAGAGACAGCGGCCTGATAGTGCTTACTTTCAGTTTCAAGCACTCACACTTGCAGCTCAACTAAGTCAACTTCTAATGTTGTTAATACACCCAAATCCTCATTTCTGACACCATTTTCTCAGCTTTGGGGACCCCATGCTCAGCAGCCACAGGCCCACCGCCTTTCAGCAAGGGCTATGCCACGGATTTGAGTGTACAGCAACCGAAGCACCATTCAGGCTACCACTCAGCTCAGCCCCTAAGTGTTCACTGAGAGGCAGAACACTGAAGGGTGCCTACACTCCCTGCGCCCACCACCTCTGCCCACCACCTGGGTGAGAGCACTCACTACCAGATGCCAGACAGTCTTTCCATATCCCCAGCCCAGCCCTCAGGCCTTCATCCTTCCTCTTTCAAAAAGCCATGTCTCTGTCAGACTTCATTCTTACGGCCAAAACTGTCAAGAACTGAGAGGGATTTGAGATTTTAGACTCTCCTTGCAAGCTAACAATGTAGCCTGTTATTGTTTCATGGATACTAGCAGACAACCCAGTAGTCCTAGGTCAGAAACACAGGACTTAGTACTCTCAGCACAGCAAGGAACATAAACACCACATGTGTATCAGTTCCCCCGTGCCCACAAGTCCCACAGAGCAGAAGTGGAGACACCCAGGTAGATGCTGTGAAGGCAGTGAGTTTGCATCACAACCAAGGAACCCTGAGCTTAAGGAACTGGAATCATTTATAATGGGCTGAAGTACATCTACCCTTTGTCCAAAGGGAGATATTATCTTTATTATACTGGACAATAAGCAAATCTGCCCTTTGCTACAGCAAGAGTCACTAACTCTATTATGCAAGGCTTTATGCTATACAAACATCCTGGAAAAAATTGTTTAAAAGGGCTGTCACTGTCTCACTTGCAAGAAGTAAAGAAATGCAAAAACCATGAAGAACTGTCTCCCAATAGCATATCTCTCTACTTCTTTATCTTAGCAATGTCTTCTGTACTTCAAGTGTATAGATCTTGTGTATATTTTGGTAAATTTATCCTTAAGTGTTTCATGGTTTTTGATGCATTATAAATAGCCTTTTTTTTCCCATTTTCCAATTGTTTGTTGCTAATGCATAGAAATTTAACTGATTATTTTATGCTGCCCATGTCCAACCTAGCTAAACTCACTTACTAATTCTAGTATCTTTTTGATGTAGATTCCTCAGGATTTTCTAGAAGGATAATCTATGGTGTCGGAGAACAACATCTGTATTTATTCCTTTCCAATCTGTATGTCTTCTGCTTCTTTTCCTTGCCTTACTAAACTGACTAGTACCTCAGTAAAATGTTGTAGTGGTCAGAGAAGACATCTTTACCTTGTTCCCAATCTTACCTTAGCTTAGGTTTTTCCTAAATTCCCTTTACTGAACTGAGGAAGCTTACTTACAGCCCCAGTTTTCAGTTGTTTCTTTTTTCAATCATAAATGGACATCTAATCATGTTTTTTGTGCAACGACTGAGATAACCACATGCCTTTTCTCTTTTAGTTTGTGAACTATATTCATTGTTTTATTAAGCCAATTTTGCATTTCTGAAATAAACCCCAAAGTTATATAAAATTATATGAAATTCCATGTTCTATGTATTGCTCAATTCTATTTGCTAATATTTTGTGAAGCATTTTTGTCTATACTCATGAGGGCTATTGGTCTAGTTTTTTGCACTGGCTATCTGGAGATAATGCTAGTCTAATAAAGTGGGTTGGGATGTGTTTCGTCCTCTTCAATTTTTAGGAAAAGTCTATGTAGAATTGTTACTATTTCTTCCTGAAATGTTTGCTAGAACTCACCAGCAAAGCCATCTAGACATAAAGCTTCCTTGTGAGGTCTTTAACTATAAATTCAATTTCTTTAATAGATGTAGTGTTACTCAGATTATCTCTTTCTTCTCAAGTGACTTTGCTATCTGATAGTTTGTATCCTTCAAGGAATTTCTCTATTTCCTCCAGGTTGCCAAATTTATTAGCATAAAGTTATACATCATATTATTTTAATGTCTGCAGAAATGACTTCATTCTTCATCTTAGTTTCTCTCTTTTCTCTTTTTTTTCCTGAGATTTTTCAATATTATCAGTCTTTTCAAAGAATCATTTTGGCTTCATTGATTTTCTCAGTTGTGTGTCCATCTTTCATTTAATCGACTATTATCTTTATCTCCTTTCTTCTGCTTGCTTTAGATTTAATTTGTCCTTTTTCTAGAAGTTTAAGATGGAAGCACAGATCAGAATTCAGCAAACCATGGCCTGTAGACCAAATCAGGCCTAGAGTCTATTTATGCATTGTTCTTCAGATAAAAATGATTTTTATGTTTTTAAATAGTTGGGGGAGGGAAGATATATGTGGGGGGGGTGGCTGTGTGTGTGTGTGTGTGTGTGTGTCTATATATCTATTATACCTATATATAGATATAGATAAATCGTGGCCTACAAAGCCTAAAATATTTGCTATCTGGCCCTTTATAGAAAAAAAATTTGTCAACACTTGATTTAGATCATTGATTTTAAACTTTTCTTCTTTTCTAAAATAAACACTTTAGTGTTAAAACTTGCCCCCAATGCTGCTTTAACTGCATTCTGCTAAGTTCAATGTTTTTATTATCATTCACTTCAAATGTTTTCTAATATTTTGTGATTTCATCTTCGACACATGGAAAATAAAGAAGTATGCTCTTTAGTTCCCAAATAGTTGGGGGTTTTCTATCTTTTATTGTTGGTTTCTAATTTACTCCTATTATTGTCAGAGAATATAATACTCTACCATTTCCATCATTTGGATATGGAATTTAGAGGCTTAAGGCTCAGTGTATGGTCCCTCTTTGTGAACATTTCATGTGCACCTGAACAGAACATGTATTCTGCAGCTGCTGAGAGTCGTGCTCTATAAATGTCAATTAGGTCAAGTTGGTTGATAGTGTTGTTCAAATCTTCTACAGACTCTTTCCTCTTCTATCAATTACTGAGAAAGACTGTTAAAATCCCCAAATTTGATTGTGGATTTGTCTATTTCCCCTTTTCTGTGCATTTGTGCTTCATGTATTTTGAAGCTCTGTTATTAGGAAGAGTACGTCCTATTTGTACTATTAAAAAAGACTAGGAGTTATAGGACTAGGAGACTTCCTTGGAAGTAGGAGTAAAGTTCAAACTTCTAACAAGAAAAGGTCTGATTGGTTTGGCCAGTGTCTAAGCAGCATGGGCTGTGCAGAGTTCTGGAGCCAGCACACCTTCTAGGCGACTATGATAACTGCTTTATCTGTTTCAGTCAGGGTCACATGCAGGGCACGGTGGCCTCTGCTAAAAGAAACTCTCAAAAGGAGCTTGTGGGCATGGCAGGAAAGGGTTTGGCCATCTAGTTACATGAATCATCACTCTAATTTTATCCTTTAGGAATGGGAGATATGTACAAGCACATGCAACCTCATCATCCCTGTGTTGAGGACCACTCCAAGAAAAGAGAGGACCTTCACGAGCCAACAGGACTGAGGAGCTTTAGTTCACTTCATCTGTGTGAGGGGTTACCTGCCCAGGTATGGTAAGAAAAGAATACAGAACATACAATGCATTTCCCTTGCCTCCAGTATCTTGTGCTCATAAAACGAAGTTCTAAAGGCCTTAGTTTTTAACTAGTTTATGATTTTTATCAGTCATTTAATTAACAAATGTGTACTGCATCCCAACTTTGTGGAGGGAAATTAACAGAGCCTTTGCCCTGACAGACCTCAGAAATCAACAGAAGAGTGGCATCGTCACAACTTTACTTCGGGAGGACTAACTTCATCTCGATGTTTGATCAGACTGGAGGCAGAGAAACCAGTTAGAAGGCTATTACAGTAATTAGTTTAAGGTAGAGAGAAATAGATGGTCTGATTTAGGACATTAAAAGAAATGAATAATATAAGACAGAAATGACAAATGCTCTGTGCTTTTACATTTTTAATAGTCTCTTAGAGAATATTACCAGTGCTCAAACACTGTTCTCTTTCCTAGTTACAGGTGGAGGACAACCTGGTAAACAACTGTTTTCCTTCATGCACATAATAACATAAAGTCGTGACCTATCACCGTATCATAGATGGGTAATTTGTCAGATGTTGGGACAGAAACATCTGAATGCTTAAGAACTATACTTTTGTACCTAGAGGACTACCAGCACTAACTGGTTAACTATACTACTTGGATTTTAGCTTTCATTTCTAAAATCTAACATCAGCAACTGAAAAACTAGATACAGAACTACATTTCTCAAACAAAATTGGGAACAGTGGACTATAGGACATGAGTCTTGAGAAAGAACTGAAAAGTTTGTACTTTCATTTCAATAATACGTATTTTTTAAAGTATACCCTGGATCATCTAGATTACCATCTTATATCCGCCATCAATGGTACTAGAATTAGAGTGAACTAAAGAAAAAGGCATAGAAAGGTCTTATAAGGTAAATGATATATTTATGCCAAGTGAAAGCCAAAACACCTAACCAGTGATTTAAGGAGGAAAGCTCTGCAGCATTCAAACACAGGAAAGTGGTGTAGGAGTTACCATAGGATATACAGTAGACAGAAAACTGCATGCCTCGCCAAGGCAGACCAGAGTATACTCACTATGCAAAGAAAGATTTCATTTCAGCAAAACAACATCATCCATCACCCTAAATTTAATTCGTTTTACTGATTTTATAGTTTTGTTTATATTTCATTTATAAATTTACTTCTGTTTTATACTTGCATAAAAGCAATAAGCATAAGGAATTTATATACATCAAAAAATCAAATATTTCAATAAAATAAAATTATTTAGGCCAATACTGAGGAGCCATAATCTTTTTTTTTCCTTTGAGGGGGATTGTATATTACTCATGCTTAAGACTAACATGGTGGAAACAACAAGGGGATTCAAATCAGAAAGATCCACCTCCAAATCTTGACTCTCTTAGCTGCTTATCATGCAACACTAAGCAATAATCTCTCTAAACTCTAGTTTATTTGCAGGGTTACTGTGAAGATTAAGTGGTACACTAAAACTGAAATGAAAATTCTTCTCTTCTTTCTCTATCTAAATTAGCTTCTCCTGATTTCTCTCTTTTCTAAATTGGCACTCAATATTCTGTCAAAAAGCAAAGTTTAAGATCATGTCATCTTTGATCTCTCTGCACAGAACTATTTATCTGTCTTGTATAATGAAGATTATACCTTCACAATGTCTCCTTCCCACTGCAACCACGAGCTTCCAGATCTCCAAAGCTTGGGGCCAACTAGTTTACTTTTACCTTTATCTCCTCTTACCTACAATACATACTACATAAAAAGCTAAGGATTTATCTTCCTCGAGTACATCTCTGAGGTTGTCATTCTCCTACTCAAAATTTTTCTGTAAATCTCAAGGCCTTCTGCATTAAGGCTCTACCCAACCGATCCTTCCAACTTTACCTCCAGCAATTCCTAAACTGAAAGCTTCTTGAGGCAAAGATATTGAGGTATCTCCAATCCCTAGCATAGTATGTAACACATAATGGATACCCAATAATAATATTTGAAAAAAAGAATGGAAATCTGTCAGTGCTCTTCTCCACCAGAAGACACCAACTATCTCCACTGGCATAACCCTTCCTTCATTCCTTTCTAACACACTTCTTATTAAGACAATCGTTCTAACCACAACAATCTGAAAACTGGTCTTTTAAAGACAATCACAAGGAATCCCAAAAGGACAACAGCATTCTGTGATTTAAAGAAACAAAAAAGGCAAGCCAGTGAAAAAAGCATTTAAATCTCTCTCTTTAATTATTTTAAAAATTCTTAGTCTAATCAGCTGCTTGGTCTTAGCAGCTGGGTTGGCATGGATCAAACAACTGCAACATAAAAGCTGTAAGAGAACACACACACACACCCCAAAACAGAACCAGATTCCTACTGGATAAAACAAGAATATCAGACAAATGATTTTTTAAAAATCATTAACTAAAATTTCTGAGTACTTCTCAGTTATTTCTCTTAAAAAAATTTTTTTTTGGTTTCTTATTCTTCCAATGAATGTATTTGGACACACAAATGTCCAAACTACACAAACACATACACACAAAATATTTCCCCTCTGAATAAAATACATAATGAATAATATTGTATAACATACTATGATATCATCTCTTTGTAGGAAACTTGGATAAGGAAAATCACTGCTAATCATAAACGTTACCAGTGTTCATTTCTTATACATTCACCTCTCTGTAGACTCAACCTTCCACTGACCTAACCTTCCACTACAAAAGCTGAAAAAAAAACAAGGTCCCAAGTTAATGTACAAAAATTTGATTCACATGTAACTTTTCAGTAACACTGCTGGGAATCTGCAGCACAATCTAAAACATACATGGTTATTTAGGTAACCTAACAAAATGAGACTAGCTGTCATAAAGTCAATCAATCCAATTCTCCAGCTCTTTAAACAAAGAGCTAACAAGCCTAGTTTAAATAAAAATAAAACATTCATTCTCAATTCACCTTCAACCAACTTAAAAGACTCACAACAAGTGTATGCATCAAGCCATCACAACTTCCTTCTTAACAATGAAGGTAAAACTTGTGAACCAAAATAGAGCTCCCGGAGCGGTATTCCACTTGGATCATAAAATCTACTGCAAAATCTTCCATTAACTTTACTCTCTGAATTCATGAAATGGATAGGAGGCAAGGAAAAACATGGATATCAAATATGACTGACAGTATCTCAATTGTTATTTGCCAAATGGCAGGGGCCAAGGGGGTCCTCTATGGATGACAGCTCCATAAAAGAAAAAGACAACAGTTTTAATTATTACAAAACTGGTCCATATGCTTAAAAAATGTGAACATCCACCCCCCAACAAGTTATAGACTATGATGTAAGACACAGAGCTTAAATGCAGAATAAAATGCCAATGCTCTGCCTCCCTAAAGAAACATACAACCTGATAAACTGCTTAACATCATCAAACCAACACCCGCCAGAGTGGTTATTTTATATATTAAATCAGGAAATCATGATAAGTGCTAGCGGTTCCTCTAGGCCTCAGCAGCAGCCTTGGGTATAAGAGCAAACTCGAGCCTTCTTAACACTCAAAGAATAATGTTGATGTCATTACAAGGCTACTGATTCTTCTGCACTCTGAACTAGTCATTCCTTGATCCACAACGCAATTCTTTTTCCACCCAGCCTCTCCCCGAAATAGAGACCTCAAAACAGAGCAGCCCTCGGGTATCCCCTTCTCCTCTACCTCCGGCGGCTGCCGCTTTCTCCTCCCTCCGGCTCCGAGGTGGGGGCTCCAGAAGGTCCCGGGCAATTCCGAGCCCGGGCGGTGCTTGTTTGCCTGTACACGGTCGCGCTGGCCGGCCGCTTCCTTCCCCAGTCTGCGCGAACTGGAGCGCTACAGGGATCCCGGGGGCCGAGGAGGGAGCCGGGGTGGCGACGCCGCCGCGGCCGCCGCCTCTGGTATGTCAGGGGCCGGGATTGTATTTCGAAAGATCCGCCATTTTCACCTCGTCATCACCATCACAGCTCAGCAGCTTCCCCGACAGCCCGAGCCCGGGCCGCCGCCGCCGCCGCCGCCAGTAACCTCCCCCTTCCTCCTCCTCCCCTCCCCGGCCCTCCCCTCCGGAGAGGCGCACACCCACATATCCGGGGAAACCTCCCGCCGGCCCCGCCAACCTTCAAATGCTCAGGGAGGCACAAATGCACACACAGCCCACGCCGAGACCTTTCACCCCGCCACGAAAGATGGAGCTCCTGCGGGCCCGGTGGCAACGCGAAAGGAAGTCGCGCTACCTGCCGGATCCCAAGTCCGGCATATTTTTGTTTTGAAGAGCAAAAACCATGCGGAAAGGGGCACGAGGACAATAAAGAGCCCAAACTCTTTCATTTTCAATAAAGCAACTTGGGAGAGATGATGGAATGCGTTTTGTTCACTGTGTCCATCGCAGACACTAAAAACAGGATCAAGACATTTAATGTCACTCACCAACTCTGACATTTTCCTCCACCGTAAGCACAGAACGGGCTATTTCCATGGGCAAGTCTGACCTCTCTAATACATCTGTAAATTACAGGCACTGATTCTTAAGCAGACATTGTGGTCAGAACGTCCGGTTTTTAAAATAAACTTCAAAACTATTTTCCTCTCCATTTAATTTCGTCTAATCATTTCTGTCTATAAACACTGTGACTTCCAGTTCGTTTGTCATTGGTTTAAGGCGTCAAAGTGCAACCAGGTTTAAAATGTGTTGACCCTATTCATGAGTGAACAATTTCTAAAATACAGAAAATATACCTCTAAACTAAAATTCTTTGCCAAATGTTTTTAGGATCTCAGTCACCAAATTAAAAAACAAATCTACCACTGATATGTTTATTCGATACAATGAAAATAAGCAGCTTGCTTTAGAACAAGATCCCAGAGTTATCCACCGACCCCCACCATGATGCAGTTTAATAAATAACTAAGAGAATATAAGTATATTTTGATCATCAAAAAAATAGAAGCTCCTGCAAGGCTTCTGACGGGACCAGATTTTTTTTCACAAAAAGAAACTGGTTACCGTTGTTAATTTCAGATTTGATAACCACGCATTCAAAAGTTGAATTCTATACTATTCAACTACAGCATAAGCTCTAAAAGATCTGTCTGAAATGAGCAAATTGAATTTGAAGGTTTCGAACAGAGACACTCAGTTTTTTTTTTTTAAGTTAGTTTAAGAAAAGAAAGGTAGAAGTTGAAAAAGTCATTTCATTTCCTTACCTTGCTTGAATGACAACTCCATATAAAAGTCAGCAGATTCAGGCTTAAACAAGTGCTATCTATCGCCCAGCCCAGTCGCCGTTTCTATAATCCTGCTAGATGCCAAGAGTATCAAACCTTCCCAATTTCTTCATCTTTAAACTTTATTTCCCCACCGCCAGCCTCGTCCACCCGCACTCCGCTTGGTGTTTACCGTTGCTTGGCCAATCTAAGTCCTGGCCGGCTCCCTTCCCCCGTGCACCTCGGGAACATTATGACATTTGGCTGGTGGGCTTCGCGAGGAAAACGGACATACACGAAGAAGACACCATACAAAGGGGCGTAGGAAGAACGGGGCGGCGGGCAGCAGGGAAAGGAGGGGCTGGTACAAAATGACACAGCAGCAAAACCGGTTCCCAGAAACCCGGGGCCGACACGGCGGCTCCTCGGGCCGCGCACTGTGCGTGTCAACAGCCGCGGGAGCCCTTCCTCCAGACGGCGGGGAAGGGCGGGCTGCCGGCCGAGCGCCGGCCCAGCCGGTGACAGCCGCCCTCTCGAGTGCCGGCGGGAAGAGGCCGAGCCTGGAGGATCCTCCCGCCTCCTGCGGCCCGGGGATGGGGCGCGTCGGCCCCCAGACTGCAGGTTCCCGCTCTCTGCCACGACCCACCAGCCCCGGCTCCCGAAGGGGCGGTCCGGCGCCCTCCGCCCGCGCCACCACCCACAGCGCTCTCTTCCCGCTCGCCCGCCCAGAGGCCCCCACCCCGGGGGGCTGACACTCACCAAAGCCGGCGGCGCCGCCGCCTTCTCCTCGTGCCGCGCTCCCTGGGCTCCCAGCAGCCGCGGCGGCGGCGGCGCCTCGGAGACACAGACCCGGGGTTGTTCAAAATCACGCGCCCAGCGCCATTCCACCGCCGCATCCCATAATACGCTGGGCCCTCCCCGCCCGCGCGCCCCTCTCCGCCCGCCCCTCCACTCCGCCCGCCCCGCCTCTCCGGCCGGCTTCCTTCGCCCCGCCCCTTCCGCGCCGCCTTGCCCCTCCCCTTGGCAACCTAGCTAGCGTCATTCCGCAAGGCGCCGGGAGTACGCTCCTGCTCCACGTGACTCCCAGTGGCGCTCTGTCAAAGCTTTCGCACGGAACGTTCCATTGGGCTGAGGCTGGGAGGGGGAAGAGCGGGGTTGGGAGGGACTGCCTTATCTTCTAGCGTTCCTTGTTTGGAAGTCTGTGCTGTAGGTGGCATTTCCAGCATGTTGTGGCTGTTCGACGTGCTTGGGTGGGGAGGTGATCAGCAATCACAAATGCCAAATCTCTTCGTTTTTTAGGCACTGATTTTACAGGGGTCTCTAAAAAGCCCCTGAGAGACCACGCAGAGTTAAACTTATTTAAAGGGACTTTTTTTTTTTTTTTACAGTATACAGCCAAGAGTAACACAATCAAAATTCTTTGTATTTGTTCACCTTTTCCTTCTTTTATTTTTCCGCTATTCTTTTTATAAGATAAGAAAAGATATCCAAATTTGAAGTCGGATAAGCAGGTACTGAGAGATTCAGTTAATAACTGCTCTGTGGGACAAAAACTACAGAGGAAACAATAGAAAATACAAATGTGTATACATAATGTAAAATAGTGTGGTACCATTACAGTCTTGTAATTGCTAATGGAGCAGGGAGGACATACTGGTCAACGTGAGGCACTGTAGCTTCAGAACACAATGGAGGAGGTGAGACATGCTGTAGTGGAAGCAGCAATCACTTTGGAGTCAAGCAGTCCTGGTTTTAAATTCTGGTACCTCCACTTATTAGTGTGTAATATTTATCATGTTTTTTTTCCCATCTACAAAAGGAAAATAACAAAATTTCCCAGGATACGGAGGATCAAATAAAGTGAGGGGTGCAAAGTAGCTACAAATAGTCTTTGCTTTAAAGGCTAATTCTATTTTGCCATAATCAACACCATCCTGTACCTTCCACTTTAAAATCTACGGTTAGGATTTTGCAAGGCAAGTGGCATGAAATTAGCAATGGCTTGGAAGTGGGAAGGTCTGGGGCCTGTGCAAGGAACGTGAGAAAGCTGAATGATACACAGGGTTTACTGAGGATCAGTAGGTGAGTCCAGTTTATGAGGAGCTTTGAGAGCTAGTGTAAGAACACAACCTCGTGGTTAAATGATTGGTGGTGCTGTGGGGCACCTCTAGAAGGAAGAAGAGTGAGATGGGTACACAAACCCAGTTAGAATCTAGGGAAACAGAATTTCCCCCCAAAGGAGAAAATTTCCCAGTATATTCCACAAAGTTAGCATAACCCAGATAACAAAACCCAAGTCAGACGGTACCAAAAGAAGGGGGCGGGCGTTGGAATTCTTTTCTCACTATGACTTTGTTACAAAGACAAAATTGAATATTAAGACATAAAATCCAGTAACGTGGTAATAAAGAGAATTCACACCATGACAAAGTACAGTTTATTCAAAGAATGGTGGTTTAATATTAAGAAATCATGACATTTATTAAATTAAAGGAGAAAAGTCAAATGATACGCTCTAGAGAAGTATTATATAACATTCAACAGCCATTGCTGAATTTTAAAAATTCTCAGTAAACTAGAAAGAAAAGAACAGTTCTTTAATTGGATCAAGATAATCATCAGAAAATAACAGTAATGTCGTACTTAGAGTGAAACAGCAGATGCACTCACATTAAAATCAGGGGCCAACAAAGATGCGGGGCTATAGGGGCTATTATTTAACATTTTTCAGGGCGTCTTAGCTAAATGCAATTAAATAAGAAAATAAGAAAAAAGAAGTTTAAATAGTGGAAAGAAGAGACCAATTGGTCCTCATTAAAAATAATTATAGAGAGCTCAGTGTTGTGGTTAATTGCTCAGCCTTTGGAGCCAGACTGCCTCGGCCCAAATTCTGGCCCTGCCACTTAATAGCTATGTGAATCTAAGCAAGTTTCTTCTTGTGCCTCAGTTTCTTCATCTGTAAATTAGGAATAAAGCATCATCATAAGGTTGTCATGAAGATTAATGAGGTACTATGTACAAAGCCCTTTGAACACTGCCTGGCATATGGTAAGTGCCCATGACTGAAAACTAATAATAACCAAAGCTACAATACAGCCTAAAATGTAATATAATTTTTTACTTTTTTCGAGGAAAGCATTTTAGCCCCTAAGAACCACTACTATTTAAACAAAAGAAAATCTTTGCTTACATTTGTATGCTGGCTTTTCTAGATGAACTAAAAGCATTTATTCAACAAATATTTGTTGATCATCTACCAAATCCTAAGCACTGAGCAAGGCACTGGGAATAAAGTGCTGAACAAGACAGAGCAGCTCTATCCAACGGAACTTTCCGGGAAGGTGGAACTGTTCTACATCCACACTATCTGATACAGTAGCCTCTAGGCTACTGTGTGGCTATCAAGCAACTGAAATGTGGTTAATGTGGCTAAGGAACAGAATTTTCATTTTATTTCATTGTCATTAATTTAAATACAAATAGCCACATGTGGCTGATGACTACAATATTGGATAGCATGGTTTTAGAGGAAATGACAGCCAATAACTAGTAGAAAAATTTAGAGATTTTAAATAAAGGAGGTTTCTGAGGAAAATATCAATACGAAAAATGAAAAGATGGTATTGAGGTATGAGTTGGGTAGAGTTATCAAAAGAAAAAACAAAATGTATTACTGGGCATCTATTACATACCAGGTATACTGCTAGGTACAAAGTACACACTAGTTAATAAAATTTTCTTAAAATATATTCATTTCCAAAAGATTATTCAGAAGTTCCTTTGCTCTTGAGTCTATTTGTCATAAGCCCAAGATGTCTCTATACAAGCAACCAACATGTATAAATCTGTATAAGTGTAATTATCACATTTCTTTTTCATTATCATATAAAACTTTTTAGAACAGATCCAGAGCTCCTTATCAACAATTTTAAAATCTAAAACGTTTTGAAAACTGAAATTTCTGGACCCTCATGACAAACTCATTTAGTAGGAAAACCAATATGACATAAGGTATTAATATTCTTTAGAATATTTAATATCTGAGTATTCAATATACATCAGTGCAGAAATATATGTTTGATTATGGAATTTGATAAAGACCTAAGGGGTTGGAAGGAACTTTCTGAGGTGATGGCAATGTTTTTGACCTTGATTGTGGTCTTGGTTGCATAAGGTTATATACAATGGCCTGAACTCATTACGCTTAAAACAGATGTTTTAGTATATGTAAATTATACTCCACTAAAGTTGGTTTTAAAAGAAAAAAAAGGAGTGTTCTTATAATCTGCACATGCTTTCTAAAATTCAAAATATCCTTAATTCCAAAAACACATAGATACCCAAGGATTTGGACTAAGGGAATATGGATCAGTATACTTTGAACACACTCCAGGTTTTTACCTTATGGCACATGATGTGATTAATAATGTCAAACCACCTGAAAAAATAAAGTCAACCACTAAAGTCATCTGCTGGGCCAGGTAGGATTCATTTACTTTTCCTCTGGCTATATGATTTCTTTGCCTCCATGATTGTTGTTTTTGATTTTCTAATTAAAATGATAGAAGTAGAGGATCCTCTGTAATGTTCTGATGTACTTGTTCTTCTAGGGGTGTAACCATCCCTGTGGTTAGGAGTGGGGTTTTCCCTTGAAGGAAGTAGATATTGACAAACTCCCTCCATCATCCTAAGAGGCGCATCTTGAGACAGGATATGGGAACTTGAAAGAAGGGCTGACACCGGGAGAGGGAAATGCTTCCTTTCCCTCAGCTTTGCTTATTTGGACCTGGACACAAAGAATTTAATGTGTTTGAAAGTGTGTGCCCACCTTTCCACCTAGTAGGAGAAAGAAAATATCTCCCTCCAGAGAGACTGAAAACCAGGTAGCGTTTTTGTTGTTTTGATTTTGGTTTTAATTACAAAACATCTTAAAATTCTTCGTGGCTTATAATCACAAGCATTTATTTTTCTCATGAATTGACTGGGTTCATTGACCTAGGCAGGGCTCAGGTAGGTTTGGAACCCAGGCTTACGGTTGGGTTCCCATCTGTTTTGTATATCAAGATTCTGGCCCCAAGCTGATAGGGCATTAGCTACCCGGGCACACTCTCTTAGTGGAGCACAGGAACACAACAGCTTTATTTATTTATTTTTAATGGAAGCAATGGGGATTGAACCCAGGACCTCGGGCATGCTAAGCATGTGCTCTACCACTGAGCTCTACCCTCCCCACTGCATAGGAACACGACAGGAATGAGTGGAAACATGATATCCTTTTTAAGGCTACTTCTCTGGCCAACTGGCACACTGTCACTTCTGCCAGACAACTGCCACTTGTTTCATTGGCCAAAACAAGTCATATGGCCCAACATCAATAAGACGGAGGATGTATATTCCTTTCTACACTAGTGAGGTAGAAGGTACATGGCACAGGGTGTAGGTGTATTACCAGTTCTAGCACAGAGAGGGAATGAAGAATTGAGGGCATTGATCCAAACTACCAGAAGAGGCGATGTGAAGACACCTTGTACATGGGCCTACATAGGTGTAGCCTGGGAGGAGATTAGAACACTTTCACCCTTTATAATCTCCATGAAAACAACCCCTTTCTTTGAGGAAGACAAATGACTCATCAGTCTTCTGTAAACTGCTCTGTTCACATAGCATTCACCTCCTTATTCCAATCAAACTGCTGTTCTTTGTTCTTCCAATGTAAAAATTCTTGAGATGGCTCTGGCCTGAGGCCTGTGAACTCACAAAGCTACCCACAAAGCTATCTGCTACATAGTTGTAAATGACTAAGGACAGTAACTAGGCAGCTTTCAGCTGCAAGTCATAGAAAGCCCAGGTAAAAATAGCTTATATATTTCATAACACTCTGCATAGCTCATAAAATAAATGGTAGAGAAATTTTCCAGGATAGTTCAGCAGAGAAAAGATATCATCAACGAAGCTGGCTCTTTCTTCCTCTCCACACGGCCATTCTCAAGGTCTTGCCTTAGTTCATAGGCTTGCCTTCCAGTGGCTGTCACCTAGTATCATACGTAGACATAATACACGCAACACACAAATATCAGCTGCAGAGGAAGAGTATTTCTTCCCATGCACTACGTTTTATCTGCAAGGTTGAATCTGTCCCCTAGACAGTTTCCAGTCCCTCTCCCAGGATTAGAATGGTTTCCCCGCCTCTTTTCCCTATTCCTCCAGCTGCATTGTGTCTTCACCCATCCCTTGAGGAATAGCAAGGTTTGCTGCCTTTTCCCATCAGTTCAAGTCTTTCCTTCCTTAGGGGAGAAGGGACTGGGTTTTCTCCTGCCTTTCCTACAATGGCAGCCACTCCTCTCTTCTAGGCTTGTAGGACCCAGGAGTCTGTCTCTTACCTTCCACCCTGCCCCCAGTCTTTGTCCTGGCTACCCACTGGGGGGTCCCAGGAGACCAGACTGAGAGTGGATGTGATGTGAATCCACTTATAATCATGGCTCCCTACAAGCATGCCAGCGCACACTTTTTCTTTAGCAATTTATTTAAAAATTTAGCAGAAGTCTTCCTTCCTGCTTGCATGGCTGCCCCGTCTTCCTTCCCATGCTCTGCCACAGATGACCCAGTGCTCGCATCTCATCTGTGTTTAGAAGCACAAGCCTTTCCTTACATTTCAGGCTAGTTGGTTGCCCTATAATCGCAGGTCTTTGATTGGTTTAATAAAAGTTATAATTTTGTAGATGACCTAGCTTATTGCTGTGTGGCGAGAGCAGTGCTCTTTCCAGCTCTCTACATCTCGGCAGATGCTGAAAGTCCTCCAGGTGTTATTTTATTAAAAGAGTCTGAGGGTCTCTATTGTTGGACCACAGTGCTCATCACAGTTTTCACCCAGGACAGTCCTTCCACTTACACTCTTAACCCACCCTTTCCTACTCATCTTATTAGCTCTCAGATCTCTTGCTTTATAACCTGAGTTTAACTATCTGCTTCTGTTTGTTGCCACAGTTCGTGGCAGATTTGCATCATCTTTTCCACCTTACTGATGTTAGTTCCTACCCAGCCCTGAGAGTTGTAAACGCCTTGATTTTAGCACTTAAATTGATGGGAAAAGTCAGCAAACCTTGTTGTTCCTCAAGGGATGGGTGAAGACTCTCAGGGAAGGGAGGTTGAGACGGAAACAACATCACATTCAACATGCTGGGATTTTCGAGGTCTCCTATTTATCCAACTATGTTATTCACTCAATTTAACAAATTTTCTTTGAGTGCCTAGTTAACACAAAGCACACAGTTCTGGGTACCAGGTGGTTTACAAAAATCAGTCAGGCTAGCACACCTCTTTTACCTGCTTTCAACTATATGATTCCACTTGAAACATGAACACATGAGAACAGCAGACAGACAGGGTGGGCACCAGATGGCACGAATGAAGCCTCAGGTTATGGTGAGCCTAGAGATAGAAAGGAAAGAGAATCAGAACACAGTGGGTAATGAAGAGAGTGTAGCCTGTGAAGATCCATGGACCTTGAAGTAGAAAGATCAGATCTGTACTGGCACTGTCCTGAGAGGATTTGCTGGTCATCTTGACACTAGAGGAGATTTGGGGAAGCGTAAGGGTTTTGTTGGAACTTCTTTTTCTCTGAGGCTGGATGAGTACTAGCCTTGAAACTACTAGAAAAAGAGAAGACAACTTAAACCATAAATAAATACATAAATAAAAGCATAAAATACATCAATAAATATATAAGCACATAAATAATAAAATATGTACATATCTAAACAGAAGACTAAATTCAACACATACACACAAGACTATGGAACAAAAAGCATGATTGTGTCCCCTTTTTATTTATTAATTATTAATTGTGTGTGTGTGTTCCCTTTTTAAGGTTTTACATTCAGGGAAATGCACAGATCTTAAGTGTATAGTTTGATAAACTTTGATAAATCCGTATACCCCATGTAACCCACACTCCTACCAACATATGGAACATTTCTTTTTCGTTAAAATCTTCTTTTTTTTAAAGTTTTTTTTTGGGGGGTGAGAGAGGTAATTACATTCATTTATTTATTTTTTAGAGGAGGTACTGGGGATTGAACCCAAGACCTTGTGCATGCTAAGCATGCACTCTAGCATTTTGAGCTATACCCTCCCTCTAGAACATTTCTATCACCTCCTGCTACTTCCCAGTAAATTCCTACCCTTTTCCATTTCCCCCTCCTCCAGTAAGTTCAGATTTTCTACCACCATAGATTAGCTTTTTTTTTTATAATTTAGAACTTCATGTAAATGGAACATTTATATACATAAATATATATATATATATATATCTGGTTTCTTTCATTCAGCATATTGCTTTTGAGATTCATTCATGTTGTTGCATGTATCCTGGGATGGTTGCTGCAGATAGTGAGTTGATTTCTTGGACTGGTGCTACGGGTTATGAGTCAGAGTTTTATTTTTCTATATGGTCTCCCATTGCCTGTTTGCATATTTAGTCTCTCAAAGAGAAGAAAGAAGGAGAGAGAAAGGGAAAAAAGGGGGAGAGACAGAATGGAGGAGAGAGGAAGAGAAGGAGGAAAGGAGGAAGAGAAAGACAGAGGAGGAGAGAAGGAGATGGATAGGAGGGAGGGGAGAAAGAGAGAGAGAGATCACTGGCATTGGACTTATCTGAAATCCTGGTAGCTAGAAGATGGTGGAATAACATTTGCAGGTCACTGAGGGAAAATGACAGCAGATCAGCCGAAATCCCATCAACTGTCAGGATGATAAATATTTCTGAGTAGGCACGGATTCACAAGTATGTTATCCATGCACAGCATTTAACAGGCCACTTAAGGGTAAATACTACCAAACAATAAAACAATTGGAACAGAGACCTCATATCAAGACAGGAAAGATGAAGAGAAAGGGAAATTGTGATGAGTAATTTACTTTGAATTTATATAGCAGTGGAAGTGAATAATAACAATGTAACTGGGAATTATAACACAAGAGGAAAATTGAGGAGCCCTAAACTACAAGAGAGGTACTGCAAAGGGAAACAAAATACTTGGTGAAACAGAACAAAAATACCAACTTTTCTCAGTGAAACTTAGGAATTAGGTGGAGGTGGAAGGAGCAGAACATGCACTCCTTATGTTCTGAAAGTCTCCACTAGGAGTGCAAGGTGTGGAAGTGAAAATATTCTTAAGACTTTCTTTTACTGAGGTGTAGTAAAAAGCCAATTGGGGACTAAAGTGTCTAGAAGGAAGGAAATGACTGACAACTGGTTCTCATATATTATTAGAGAAAAAACGTTTGATTGTGAATGTCAGAAAAGGGAAAGTAATCACTAGCTAAATTGAAAAGAAGATGAGATACTTTTTTTTTAAGCTTTAATACACTTTTCTCATGAGTTAAATTGAAAAGGAAATGATATAGGACATGATAGGATAACACAATAAAATTAGGAACACCCAGAATAAGTGGTAGAACTCAGGAAATAATTAGAAAAAAAATCACATTAGAAATGAAGACTAAAGTAGAAGGAAACCAGGAGAAAATAAAAATGGCAGATAATGCTTCGTGAGAAATATAGTGAAAAGGAAGAAATTTTTAAAAATAAAAATATGTGAAAAAGGAAATAAAAAGATTTTGAGGAAAGGTGACTAACATTGAAAATAGGTAGATCTTCTGGTTTAACATATAGATAACAGTAGTTTCTGAAGAAAGAAACCAAAATAATAGAACAAGTGTAAGATATTATAATTATAGATAAGGTTTTGCCAAAAAAAAAAAATGAAAACTACATATGGAAAGAGCACACTGTGTACCTGAGAATATTGACCCAGAATGACCAACATCAGCACATAGTCTAGTATGAGATATTTTTCAGCAACGCTTTATGCCACAAGAAAATAGAGTATCACACTTAAGATGTGGTACAGTCAGGAAAAGTGACGCAAGGTTGATTATATCTAACAAACCTGATTTTCAAACACAAGAGACAGAAGATGTTACTAAGAATGTGGTTTCCTTGAATACTTCCTGAGAAACCTTTTAAAGAACTAACTTCAGACAACCAAAAGGATCAGAGAGCTATCGATAGAAGAGCTGATGGTGAGCATTAAATATGAACTACTTACAGAACTAAGACTAAATTAGGCTTAAAAGCAAGAAAGTACCATTTGTAATGGCTGTGTGTGCTCACAATATAGATGTGTACAATTAAGAAAAATAAGAGGAAATGGGGCAAGGAATGGCAGGAAAATACTGAACTCTTTTTGGCAATCATATTGAAAGTGTTCGCTTTAGTGTATTCTGAGGCCATTGTGTATATAATGTGGGATGAATGAAATGAATTATGGAAAATTCTGAGTCTGTGATCTCCTATATATTGTGGGCCAGGGTTTTGGATGTGGAAGTCAGGAGATACAGATGTAGTAGAGAAGAGGTTAAGTAAAACCACCCAAATTGGAATTGGAAGTATCATTATAAACTCATGAGTTATTTTAGCCTTAAAATATGTATATATGTCCTAGCTCTAGCCTATGAAAAGGTTCCCAAATGACCAGCATGGTAGCAATGAGCATCCCTAGCACTCAGATTGTTATCTGTAAATCTCATTCCTAAAAGGAACTAAAGGAACAAAGGCTTTTTGGAGAAATGGCTGATTCTGGGAACTAGGCTGGGAAACACGAGACGATTCAAGAACAATTTTGATACATGGCACTAACAACATATGGAAAAAATTCAGAGTAAAGATTAGTGCTCAGAAAGCAGCAGAATATGTACACTCACTTATGCTTTTTATTTAATTTTTTTTGACTTTTATAACATATTTGAGCTGGGCACATGGGATGTAGAGTGGAAGATGAGCTAGGAAAAGGACCCCAGGATGACTTCTTCTGCATATTAGTAGGGAAACTGTGAGGGGCTAGAGACCACCTAGTTGATTACGTAAAAATGGGAGATTCCTGAACAGAGAAACGGCCTTACTAAGTAAGAGTCTGATGAGAAGAGCTCATATACCAGCGGTGACATCACCCAGAGCAGTGCTACTCAAGCTTTAATGTGCAAGAATTACCAGATGGATTTTGTAAACATGACAACTTTGACTCAGTAAGTCAGGGCTGGGACCCAAAGTTTTACCTGGTAAAAAAGAACTAGGATTTGTGCACTTCCCTTAACTCAGATGTGCTTAGCTAGTTTCTTGCTAAGTAACTGAAAAGAGGGAGAGAACAAGCTTCCAGTGCCGTCCAGGTTTGTTTTTCTCACTGCTATGAGCAAAATCTAAAAATACGCAGTATTCTCTGAGAGGTTAGGCCAGGGTAATAAGCAGTCTGGAAAGGGGAGGGCTTGTCATGTCAAAAAATTTAGTAAAATTGATGCCTGCAATAACTAGGAAGACAGATAACCTTCTTCCCTAGCTTGTAGCTCTAGTGGAGGTATCTGGAAAGAGCCAATTTGTGTGTGTGGCTACTTCTTTTTGTCTTCTTTTTGTATTACAAGTAAAGTTTGAAGTTGGGGCAAACAGGGAGTACAATGTCCAGAAATTGTGGTGCTTCACTAAGTTGAAAAAGCCAAGTGTTTTAAACCTAATACAAAAGAAAAGAAAAGAAAAGAAAAAACAGAAGAGAAGACTTGGCTTAGAGATTTCTTGGAACCCATTAAGACTTTTTGGAAAACACAAATAAATAAAAAACAGTAGAAAACAAAGATAAGTTGAAGCAAAAGTCAAACTAACAGAGTTCTCTTCTCACATATTTTATTGTTTCAGATAATTCAAGGTTGCCATCATTCAAAAGATGTTAAGAACAGGTTAAGTGTGGAAGTCAGGAAACAGGGCAGATTTAATGACTACTTCTAGAAACAACTTTGGGTGTGGTCACTGGCACCTGAGACTGTCTGTAAGCAAACAGAGTTTGCAGAATAGTCAATAAAATTATGTTTTAAAAAAACACTGGAAAAACCTGGCCTAAAAATGCCCTCAATTGTTCAAGCTCTAAAGCATTTCCCTTAAGAGGGCATACCTGGCAACATTCAGATAACTTGTATTCAGAGTGAAAAGTTTGGACCCATGGAATATAGTGAACGATCAACATCTTCTCGAAATGCACAACTAGGGTCTAACCAAGGTAGTGGATGTTTATAATTCCTGCCCAGGATTTTACCATTGTTATAGACAAGTAACTGTTGTGTGTTTTCCACTCTTACTTTCTATGAGTTGTAACTGGTTACCCTGTTTCTGCTCCACTACTGTTTTGTATGGCATAAGGCAGAAAATTTGTTCTATAATGTACATGTGTCTGGACTATGAAAAGCCACATCCCAACCTGATGGAGAGGGTTATACTCCATCAGATATTCTGGATTTTTAAGTTGGTAGAGAAACTGAATGGGAAACTGAATTCTCTTCTTTAGGGGTGAGAATGTTCTACTGTAAGAAGGATACACACAAATATTATGGTCGGAGGGACAGATGGTAGTAGAGACTGCTGATTGTCCTTCTAAAATTATCCTTTCCTTTTTCCTGGGCAAAAGGAAACTAAATTTCCAGTCTCACTGTTGATAGGAATGGTCATTTCTAAGTTTTTGCCAAGGGAGTGAGAGATGAATTGATGTGGTACTCTCCACATTACTTTCTCGAAGAATTTCCTTGTTTCTGGTCTTCTTTTCTTTTCCCTTCCCAGTAGAGGGAACATGCTATTTTTCACATGTCAAGTGACAAAAATTCAAGTTTGACATCCTTTCGTATTTTTGACATATATGTAGGCAAATTTGTAGAAGTTTGCACTCTTATGTATTGCTGCTTGGAAGGCAAAATGGTACCATCCTTATAAAGTGCAATTTGGCAGTATCTATCAAAACTGTAAGTACCTTTGACTCTCTTCTTGGAATGTATTCTACCTGTACACATATAAAACAATGTGTGTACAAGGTTATGCATTGCAACATTGGTTGATTGACTAAAAATAACCTAAGCGTCTAGCTATGGGGATTAAATAAACCATGGCATCCCCGAATTATATGAAATACTCTCCAGGTCTAAAAAAAGAATGAAGAAGCTCTCTGGACTTAAGCTTTCTGGACTTACGTGGTAAAATCTTCTGAAAGAGTGAAACAGTCAAGAGCAGAAAAATGATATGATGTGTTATCTTTTGTGAAAGCTAGAAAAAATAGATAAATTTTTACATTTATTTGCTTGTTTTTGCAGACAGAAATTCTGTTAAGGATGCATACATAGTAAATAAAATTACATGTCAAGGTAAGGTGATCATATAATTTGTCATCCACATGGAGCAGTTTCTAGAGTGAAAGGACATGCTATTAACTACTGCTCCAGGACAACAGATGGAAAATGGCACTGTCCCGGACAAACTGGGGTGTATAATCAACCTATGTAAAGGGTGCGGAGTGGGAAGGGGAATGGAGATATTTTTTATTGTACTTCAACAAAGTACCGGTCTGTGGTGAATTGTAAACAAAAACAACTCGTTCTTTACCTCGGGTAGTTTGAGGGCTGCCTTAAAGGGACGGCAAACCATAGACGTGAGACACGGAACCTGACAAAAACGCAGTAGTTTTGTGTCTTGGGCACTTACTGGGGTTGCACAAGCGACACAGTCCCTTGGAGTTCATCCGCCAATCCGAAGTGGGAGCGTGCGAGCCTGAGCGTATGGGATAAGCCGGGCGGGCCTAAGACTTGAGGAGTGGAGCTTCCTGCCACTCAAACCTGGGGGCGGGCCTAATGCCGGCTCCCACACTCGGCGCTCTGGCCCACACAGACGCTACTCTGTGGCATCTCGGGTTCCCTCTGGCTGCACTTTGGAGGACTACACTCGTTTTCTTTTGGCAGCGAGAGGTTCCCGCAGCCTCCGCTGAGCTGGGAGAAAGATGGCGGCGGCCGTGCGACAAGATTTGGGCCAGCTCATGAATTCGAGTGGTTCTCATAAAGATCTGGCGGGCAAGTGAGTATTTCTCAGGGGCCTGGGAGGTGGGGAGTGAAGCCAGAGACTTGCTTTCCTTGGGTTGACGGCGCCTTTCGAATGTGAGGCTAGGAGCGGGCCTGCCGACCGAGGGGGCGGGCCTGAGGTTGGTTGTGAAGGCAGATGTTGGGAGCAGCAGAAAACTGGAGGGGACCTTGTGCAGGGAGCCCTCGGGACCATAGATCTGGGGTGACTGTCAACTTACTCAATTTTTGGTGGCCTCCTTTCCAGTCCCTTAAGATTCTGGAAGCGCGGTCTTTCGGACGCCTGCTCTCTTGGCCTTCTAAGCCTTCCCTGATGCCCCTTCCCTTCTCTGGCCAGCCTCTCACACCGAATTCTGTCCTCTCTTTTCCACTACTTTCTCTTCTTTTCTTTTTGATTGAGGGAAATTTGTATTCTGGGATCTTGGTGCAGAGTTTGCCAGGGAGATGGCTTCTTGAGGCTGACGGGGGCTGAGGAGGTATGGCCGCTATCATGTCGTCCAGAACCACTCGAACCATCTTCTTCTGTAGGTTCTTGTGTTTTGGATACTCGGTCTCCTCCACCAACTCTGAAGAAGGGCACGTAGGCAGAATGTCACCATAACGTGGGTCAGCATATCTAGAGTAGCGATATTTGCAGGAACCTGGATTGTTTAGGAATTTTGTCGGAATTTACGTAGAAGGCTTAGATCTACTCCAACTTAAAATTTGTGACATATGCCTGGCCTACAAGCAGTTATTCAACAGTGTTAATTATAGATAGATAAACAGACAGATACATAGACAGATAAATTGTCCGTTTTCTCTGTGGGTTTCGGAGAGCTGTTCTGTTGTAATGAACAGGCATTCTGTTTAAAGTATGCTTTTCATGTTGATCCTATTTACAGCATGACAGCTGAGATGACTTTGATCTATATTCATAGGATATGTCTGCTCTAACCTGGACGTTGAAGCATTGACTGTTCTATGTAGGCTGTAGTGCATCTGGTGGTAAATGCAATCTACTTTTATCAGTGGGAAATTTAGCTGTGTATCTTGAGCTTAACTACTTTGTGCGACCATTTCCCTCTCAGGAAAATTGTATAATTATGGAACTCATTCTGTCTGGGAACATATGAGTATGTGTTTGCATATACACTTTTATCACACATAGCACTTAGAACAGTGCCTGACACTTAGAACCTCAAGATTGTCATTGTTACTGTTATTTTATTAAGCAATTAACAAATGCATATTGACTTATTCCCTGGGTTGGAAATAAGTTGAATGTGTCCCATGGCTCAATCCTTTTTTGCATGTAATTTGAATAGATTTGGATGAAAGTAAAACTGGCTTTTTTTTTTCTCCTGTGCTTGCTTTCTCCTTTTTGTTTTGTTGAAGAAAAATCTGTATTAGCTATCAGAAGAGATATAGTTTTAATGTATTTGCAGAATTCTGGAACTTAAGCTAGCATTTACTTCCTCGGCTCTGAATTGCAGATAAACAGTAGTATCTATCTTATTGGGTGCTTCAGTTATTTATTGGTCTGTAACAAATCAAGAACTTAGTGGTATAAAACAACTATAATTTCTCAAGATTCTTTGGGTTGACTGGGCTGCTTTGCTGGTCTTGTCTGGGCCCACTCATACAGGAGCAGTCATCTGACAGCTCACCTGGGGTGATGGGGCTAACATGGACTCACTTATTCGGCTGTTGGCTCAGTCTCTCTCCACATTGTCTCTGATTTAGTAGTGAGGCTTCCTTACAGGGCCATGGGAGTGTTCCAAGAGGGTGAGAGTGGAAGCTGCAAGACCTCTTAAGGCTACCCTTGGAAGTTTCACGACATCAGTTCTCAAGTACTGGTCAAAGTAAGTCACAGGACCAGGCTAGATTCAAGGAGAAGGGAAATGGGGTCTACTTCTTTATGGAAAGAGTGGTCAAGTTACATTGCAGAGGGGCATGGTCAGAGGGAGGCATAATTCATTGGACGCCAGCAATCTACATGGGGTTGTTGTGAAGATTAAATGAAATAATGTGCTTGATAACTGATAGCCAGTGCTTTCTGAGGAAAGTCTTGGCCTTGCCTGTAGATGCATATCTGGTCTTATCTGGACACGAATGTGTCGTATTTATTTTCATAATAAAACAGTTCTGCCAGCTACGTGATATAAGGTATGTACTTACGAGATAAGTAATCTTGAAATATATCAGTGGTTATAGGGTTTATGTTAGGAGCTGAGTAATGGGGGATTCCATATTAAGAAATTATGGAGTAAATTCCTTTTTAAAATATTGATGCTACTGGCTGACTCAGTGAATAGCTGGAAGGGTGCAAAGCTTATATTTGTAACCAGCTTTGTCTACCCTAAAAAGCTCATTTTTTTTACCCACTAGACTATATGGCATTTCTTGTCAAAACTTCAATTAGAAATGCTTTGCCGTAACTGTGAGATAATACAGTAGTCCAAAATTGATAAAAGAAATTAGCCATGTGAGAAGCTTATTTGCAAGTTATATAGACTGCATTTGTACATATTTTGAATTGTATTAATTATCTCATATAAAGTTTTAGAAGAAGAGTAAAAAGCCTTGAGAGCATTTGAGTAGATAGCTGTTGTGATTGCTTATCTTCTTCACTTGGCTAAAACATACATGGTTCTTCAGAATTCAATTCAGATGTTATTTCTCACAAAAAGCCTTCTCTGAACAACTACCAACACACAGAGGACCTGGTTAGTTGCTCTTCCTATGCCAACTGGCATCCTGTATTTACCTCTAATGTAGCACTTAATTGTTTGGTCTGTTTGCATCTCTGCTTCTCCAACTAGAATGTAATCTCTTTGAGGGCAGGTTTGAGGTCATGGATTATAGGTCTTTGTTGAGTTAATCCTATATAAATAGGACTTTTTTTTTTTTTTCCTTTCCGGTTCTGTGGCATGGAGGAAAAAAACCAGAGGGAAATACCAGGCCTTTGAAATCTAAACATTTCTTTTTACAAAAAGCTGTTGATCTGGAGAAAGGAGTTAGAGGAAGGCCTTTTAGCTACCCTTGACTATGAGAAAAGCTGTTTTGTAGAAAAGAAAATATATTTTTATACCTCACAGAGGTAGACTTTGGATCAGAGCTTTCTAATAATAGACAGGAATAGAATTGTCAAAAAATAGAGGGCACACACACACACACACACACAAAACTGAGGTCAGACTGTATAACCTCAAAGTCCCCTTCTCACTCAGATTCTCTGGGTCTCTTTTATTTCCACACACAAGTTTCAATGGTTCCCAGGGAAGAGTGTGAAATTATCACATGCCAAGCACAACTTTACTTACATTTTAAAATCCTTAACAGTAGGTGATACTATTTACATTACGTATGAGAAAACTGAAGTGCAGAGGTGAAATATTTAGCTCCGAGGTCACATAGCTAGTGACAAAGCCAGAATACAGTCTATCTGCTTGGCTCATAGCCCTTAACTCTGAACACATCTACCTTTTGGCCTTACATTAGTCTTACCAAACTGGACTACATTTCAGGTCGTGATTTCTTTTTTTTTTTTTTTTTTGCCTAGAATATCTGTCTTCCCCTACTCTTTCCCCCTTAATACTAAGTTCAGATACTTAGAATGCTTAAAGATCAACCTCATTAGGAAATTATTTCTCCCCTCTAAAAGATTATTTTAGCACATAGCTGTTTTTAAGATTTTGTATTTAATTTTCTGCAGCTTTGTTTTGATGTGTCTGTGGATTTGTTTTTATTTATCTATGTCAGTTAGCTTTTGCTCTGAAATAAACCACCCCAGAACTTAGTGGCTCAAAGCAATAATTTATTTAGCTCACCATTCTTTTGATTGGCAGTTTGGGCTGGGCCCAGCTTGTTGATTCTTCTCTACTCCATGTGGTCTTGGTTCCACATGGGCTCCATATGCGTCTGTAGTCAGCTACAGGCCGGTAGGCAGGTCAGATTCTGCTTGTGTGTTGGCTGGAGCAGTGGAGGTGAGTGGGCTGCATATCTCATTATCGAATAGATTGTCCTGGACTCCTTCATATGGCAACAGTCAGGTTCCAAGAGATAAAGACAGATACAAATTCTCTTGAGATCTAGGCTTGGAACAGGCACTTTACTTTTACTGCATTCTGTTGATCTAAAACAAGCCCACATCAAAGGGTGGGGAAATAAATGCTACTGAATGTGAAGAGCTACAAAGTCACATTGCAAAGGGGCATAGATACAGAGAGTAAAAGAATTGTGGCCAATTTTTGCAAATGTTCTGCCCCATTATCCTGGTTGAGTTTCATTGTTTCTTGAAACAATGGCTTGCGTCCTCTCATTGTCCTGAGAGGTTTTCAGCTATATCTCTTTAAATGTTACCTCTGTCCCATTCTGTTTTCTCCTCTAGGACCCAAGTGAAACCCTAGTTAGGCCTTTTTACTGTGACCTCTATGTGCCTTACCCTGTCTTCTATACTTTCCATTTCAGTGCTTTATTCTGAATAAGTTCTGACCTGCTTTCTAGTTAATCAGTTCTTCAGATGTGTCTAGTCGGCTGTTAAGAACTCCTCTGAGTTTTAAGTTTGGTAGTAGTGTTTTTTAGTTCTTTAGTTTTTTGGTGATTCTTTCTTCAAATGACACTTTTTATGTTTCTTAGTTTGTTGCTGAAACTTTAAAGCTTGTCTTTTTCTCTATAAAGTTGATAAACATAAGTGTACTTCAGTCTTATCTGGAGTCCCTGTTTGTTGCTATTGTCTGTTGTTTTTGTTGATTCTTGCTAATATTGTCATGTGCCTTGTAATCTTCTATGTTGGGCAATTTATTTTAAAATGTAGTTTTAGAAACAACTGGAGGCCTGTGATGTTACCTTTCAGAGAGGATTTTCATTTCCTTCTGCCAGGCACCTGAGGTGCCAGCAGTCTAGGACCCAGGCTTCCAAATTTATTGGTCTACCTACTAGATGATCCTTGGAATAGAATTTGTAACCTTACTTCCAAAGTGCTAGTGTTTCCTCCTTTGGCAGGTGAAACCCCCCAGATCCCTGTTCTAGTTTCATTAGTCCGCTGGAAATTGCAGCTTGCCTCTCAGTGTTTCCAGCAGATGGCAGAACACCCTGGAGCCTAGCTGAGCCCGCTCCATCCGCCCCACTGGAAGTGCCTCTTTCTACCTTTCTGCTGTCTTTCCACAGTCAGCAAATGCTTTCAGGCAGAAGCTGTGGTTCATCTCTTTGTGCCTGTAGTCTCTTCTGTTTACTCTTTCTTGTTAGGATTTTGTGCTATTGAAAGTTTTGTTTTGTTTTGTTTTTTTTGTTTTTCATTTCTTTCAGCTTTTTATGTTGTTTTTTTTTGAAGTAGGGCTGGTCCGGTCATCCAGGTCACCATTACTGTAAGTGAAAGATCTGTGACTACACACCTCTTCTGCTCATTTTGATCCTAAATAGTGACTGTGGTACATTTTCATGTGTACATATTTTATTTACCTTCAGATTTCTTTCAAGTGCCAAGAAATCAGAAATTGACCTTGTACTTTAGTTTATGTAGATAATCAATTTTCGATAAACATTTGATGATAAATGGATAGGACAGATGCAAGGTGCCTTAATTAATTAAATTTATTTTCCTCCATAATATTTCTTAAGGAAAAAAATACTGGTACTTGTCATGTTCTCCACGTCAGTCACTTTTCCCTCTTTTCCATTGTTTTAGATTTTCTTTTTTTGGTGTTCCCAGTGCAGATTAGGTGATTGATAAGTTATGAAACTATACATTAAAACTTAAGTTATTAGCAAATTTTTGTGAGACATTGTCTCTTTGAATATAATATTATTAGTATAAAATAACCTATGGCCATGTAAGAGTAAGAGGATATAGCTATTATTCTTGATCTGAATAAGAAAAGTAATCCAATCCAAAAAAGGAATGATAAACCTTTGAATATATTAACTAAAACCATGCCGAGGACAATAAAGTAAATATATAAATATAGATATGGAAAATATATGTGCATATGTGTATATATGTGTATATATAGAGAGAATGAGATAGTCTCTGTAAATGATTTTTTAGATAACTGAATTTTATTCCTTAAATGTAGCAATTTTAAAAATAACAATTTTTATTTTAAAGCTTGATAATATTTCCTTGCTTTCTTGGAATAGTTTGTCTCTTCTTTTGGAGTTTGCTGTCTTTTCTGTCAGTGTACCTTTTCTGTCAGTATATCAAAGTCAGTTTGATTCATTGTGGTTTTGAGAAATATAATGGCTTTGAGAATAATGTATAAGATGAGAATCAGTAAGTGCCGAATTGTAGCTTGAGAGTGTGCCCTACAAATATACATCATAAATTTGAATGAATTTGGGCCCTATTTGTATATTTTTATTTCTTGACTGTATTCTGGATGATGTTCTGAATAATTGCAATTAGGTTTATAAAATACATTAACTAATGCTTTTAATAAATATTATGATTGAGACAGACAAACGGGGTAAAGAATAGTGTAATACTCATGTACCAACTACTCAATTTAAGAATTAAAATGTTACTAACCCTGTTATGTGTTTGAGTGCTTATGATGTGCCAAGTACTATTCTAGGCATTATGTATACAGTAGTGACCAAAACAAACAAAATTCCCTGTCTTCATGGAGTTTACAGTTTAGGAAGGAATTTGCCATTCCCTAATAATTGGTATTGTCCTTGTTTTTAGCATTTCCCCATCATTTTAAGAATGCTGATTTGAATCTCATGTGATCATGAATATTAGCAGAACAGTTATTAGAACTGAATGCAAATAAAGAATTGATAGGCACTGACTGACAGCATAAAGAATGTTCTGTCAGTACACTGGGCGTGGTGGAGTTTATTTTGTATACACTAAGACATTTAATCTCTGATACTTGACTTCATTGCCTAGTCAACATCATTCTATTGTTAATAACCTAAGATTCATTAGGTCCACAAGGAAAAGGTTCTAGGACACCTCAAATAACTTTCTTGTGTGTCTGTATAACACATAAGTGAAGGAAATATAGCTTATTTTTTGAGACATTTGAAAGAAAATTAACATTTAAAATTTAAAACTAAAGCTTTCAAGAAAAAGTGGCACCTCAGATCCAGTAACCTATAGACTCACTTTTTGTGATGGACTTGAAAACCTAAAAAATTGTGGTATACTGTAAAGAAAACTAGAAGTGGAACTTTGAATTATAGGCTTTGTGTTTCTTGTGATAGACTGGAAACTTAAAAAAAAAATCTATGATGTTCTATAAAGAAAACCACAAACTAGAGCACTATGAAAGAAACCAGGGTAAATAGAAATAAACAAACATCAAAGTTAGTATTAGATGGTATAGTACCCTCTGAACACTTTTTTTTTTGGTATTGTTTTAGGTATCGTCAGATCTTGGAAAAAGCCATTCAGTTATCTGGGGCAGAACAGCTGGAAGCTTTGAAAGCTTTTGTGGAAGCAAGTAAGTGGGATAAAAATTCCATGTTTGCCATGTATTACTGAGATAGGACTTTAAAACTTGTTCACGCCTTGTTTTATATCAAATTTTCATTATAATTTACATTGAGATTAAATTAAATATACGTTGAGATTGGTTTTAGAACTTATACTATTTACAACTTGATACTTGATTGTTTTTCAATGAACTGTGAAGACATTGTTACATTTGCAGTTAAGGTTTTTATACAGTTACTGATAGAGTAACTGATGAGAGACGATATAGCATGATGACAAAGAGAACAGTCTGGATTCAAATCCTGGTCTGCTATTTTATTTGCTGTGTGATCTTAGGTAACCTCTTTGTGCCTCCTTTTCCTTGTCTATAAAATAGGAATGTGATAGCTACTCTGTAGAATTGTTGGGAGATTAAATGAGTTAGTATATATAATAAAGTACTTGGAACAGTACCTGGCATATGATAAATGCTAGATAAGTGTTAGCTGTTATTAATGCTAAGAACAGTTCTTTTGAATGGGAACTAGACATTTCCATACTTCAAGACACTCTCTCCACTCCTTGACCTTAAACATATCCAGTTATCTTGAAAATTGCTCAAAACTCAGGTTGGAATTTATTCTTTGTTCACAATGTTAATGATACTTGATAGTGCTTTATAGTTTACCGTGTACTTTCGCACACATTATCCATCACACAGGCTCCTTGTCATAACCCTGTGACTAATAGTATAGGTATAGATAGCCCTACAAAGTGTACTGTAAAATGAGTCTCAGGATTAGTGACTTTTTTCCAAGGACATTCAACTAGTCAGTGGCAGAACCTAGACTAGAAACTAGGTTTTCTGATTTACAGTTCTTAGTTACTTATATTTCCCTGGGAAGTGCTAATTTGTGTAGTAATTTCTTTCTAGCAGTTACAGGTACCTAATGGCACTTGTCATGAAACCATTTTCTCAGTCACATCCAGTATCATCCAATTCCAATTTATGTATTATAAACTGGTTAGTTACAAGACCTATAAGTTACTGCCTCAAAAAATTGGGGCCTGTAATAATGTGAGACGAACTGGCAGTGGTTTCAGAAAAACCCTTAGGAGTGGCTTTATTGAGAACTTTGCACTTCGTAGCAAAAGAATAGTGCTTCTTATAACTTTTGATCTTTATATAAATTGTGAGTTCAATGAACCACTAAAAAAAGCAGTCTACTGTTAAAATCATTTATGTCAACTGAATGGTTCTGAACCATCATTTATTTCCCCAGTAACTACTGATGTAAACTTAATTTATCCAAGGAGTGGTTCATAAGCATGACAACGTTTTCTGAAATGTAATAATAGTGATAATAATAACTTACATTTGTTGAGTGCTATGCACTAGGTATTGTTTAAAGTGCTTTATGTATATTGCATAAGTTATGTGTATTGCATTAAGCTTCACAGCAGCCTTGGCCATGTTTTGCAGAAGAGGAAGAAGCACAGAGAAGTTAAGTTTCTTGTCTGAGGGCGTGTAATCAGGAGTGTTTGGAAGTAGTGTGGCTCCACAGTTTTTATCCTTAATCATGTATCATAATGTTTATAAATTTATAAATGTTTATAAACAGTGTCATTAAATAAGTCTGTGCATCTAGTTCTTATTTGTTGTCTTTATTGAGAAAGTACAAGTGGTGGTAACTATCATTACTCGCTTTGTTTAAATTTCATGACAATTATTTTACTGTTTCTTCTTTAGCTCTTTATTGTAGCTCAGTGGAATATAAGAACATAAATAAAAATGTAGGTGTGTCTGTACGTTCAATCTGTAGAAAAGTAAAGAAGAGAAAGGAATGATATAAAATTCTCAACTGTTAAAACTTTTTCTCAACCACTTCTGTTTCTTAGAAAAGCTGTGGTATTTTTACTGTTTTGATGTAGTCATTATATAATTAAATAATTTAGCATAAGGAAAACTGGTCCTATAATGTAAGGTCATAGGGGTGTGTAAATCCCTGAATAATGCATTGAAGGGTATACTAATATACATTGTTTTTAGTTTTAATTTTAGGTAAAGATTGATTGCTTAATGAAAATGTGTAAGTTACTCATGTTTTCTTATCTCTTACTTTTTTAACAAGTGGTCAATGAAAATGTCAGCCTCGTGATCTCTCGCCAGTTGCTGACTGATTTCTGCACACACCTCCCCAACCTGCCTGATAGCACAGCCAAAGAAATCTATCATTTCACCTTGGAAAAGATCCAGCCTAGAGTCATTTCATTTGAGGAGCAGGTAAAAACCTAGAGCATTGATTTTTGTTTTGTTTTGTTTTTTAGGAATCTGTTTATTATGTGATTTTTTTAAAAAACTGAGCTATAGTTGATGTACAATATTATGTAAGTTTCAGGTTGCAGCACAGTGATTCACAATTTTTAAAGGTTATATTCCATTTATAGTTATAAAACATTGGCTTATTAGAGCAGTGATTTTTGAACTTGAGATAGCAGTAATTATTTTGAGACATACTGTTGAATTTTTAAAGATGATAATAATTCAATTTCATTTTTACAAATAGTGTGTCAAACAGCATTTTACAATGTAAAGTCAAATAAATATTGATTATGTTTTAAGTCCAGCTAACATTTGCTCATATAGTACAGTTTGGTTTTATGAAGCAAATGTTCTTCAGACAATTTTTTTTTTTGTGGGGGAGGCAATTAGGTTTACTTATTTATTTATTTTTAGAGGAAGTACTGGGGATTGAACCCAGGACCTCATGCATGCTAAGCATGCACTCTAATACTTGAGCTATACCCTCCCCTGGAGACAACTTTTTAAGATCGATAAAATTGTGAAATAGGCTGAGAACATAGGAGAACTCCAGCATTATATATGCAGTGACATAAAAGCAAAACTTAATATTTAAACTAAATTATTGCCACAATCCGCACTGCAGAAATGTGTTATTTCAGGTCACTATTTTGATATTCTATGAATGCAAAATTCATAGAAAAATTTGGATGGGCTAGGTAAACTTTTATTATTTACTTGCCTGCTTAATATGTTGAATGAGAGCATTGTCACAATAGATTATTATCTATTTATTTTAATTAGTTACTAATATCAGTTGAAATAATTTAACATGTATACCTACTATTCCAGGTTGCTTCCATAAGACAGCATCTTGCATCCATATATGAAAAAGAAGAAGATTGGAGAAATGCAGCCCAAGTGTTGGTGGGAATTCCTTTGGAAACAGGACAAAAGTATAGTAAATAGTGGATATTGGATGGATATATATAATTGTTCACTTACTTTTTTCCCTTATATTCTAGTGCAGAAAACAAACAATGAACAACTTAATAAATAAATAAATTTTGTACTGTGTTAGAAGGTGATAAGTACTATGGAGAAAAGGAAAGGGGCAAAGTTGGGGGTAGGATGTACCATTAGATGGAGTGATTGGAGTGGTAGAGGGGTCCTGATACCTTCTCAGACACTTGAAGGAGGTAAGGGAGTGACCATGAGCTGTCTGAAGGAAGAGTGTCAGTAGAACCTCTTAGAGAGGATGGCTATTGGAAAGGCCCTAACATGGGAGCCTGCTTGGAGTATTTTAAGATGAGCAAGGAGACCATTGTGGGTGGAGTGGAGTGAGCAGAGAGGAGAGCGATAGAGGGTGAGATCAGAGAGTACTGGGGACCAGATTTTGTGGGGTCTTGTATTCCGTTGTAAGGCCTTTGGCTTTTTTCTCAGTGAAATGAGGGGGAGCCACTGGAGGATTTTGTACAGAGGGCTGACATGATCTGACTTGTATTTTAAAAAAATCATCCTAACTACTGAGTTGAGAATAAACTATGGATATGCAATGATAGAAGTAGGGAACGTTAGTTAAGAGGCTTATACACTACTGCAGGTGAGATGGAGACGTAAGAAATTTTGGATTCTGGCTATGTTTTTAAGGTAAAGCTAAGGATTTCCTGACAGCTTGGATATGAAGTATAAGAAGAGCAGCCAAGTTAAGTCTTGATTCTGGGTCTGAATCACTAGAAAAATGGAGTTGCTATCTACTTAGTGGTAAAGGAGAGGTTTTGAGGGAAGCTCAAGAGTTCTGTTTCTGACATGTGATAACTGAGTGGAGATATTTACTGGGGAGTTGAATATGTTAGTCTAGAGTTGAGGAGAGAGGTCTGGACTAGAGATGTACACTTGGAAGTTACTGACGTGTAGATGGAATTTAAAGCCTTTAGAGTGGATGGGATCTCCAGGGGAGGGAATACAGGTAGACGACTGAGCACTAAGCACTTGGACGTGAAGAGGTCCATTGAGGTAAGAAGGAAACCAGAAGAATGTGGAGTGTGCTATCTTAGAAGCCAAAGGAGGAAAATGTGTCAAGAAGGAGTAAGTGATCAGCGTGGTGTTGATAGTAAAGTAAGATGAGAAGTTGAAAGTTAACCATAAGAGCCAGTACATGGAGGTCATTGGTGACCTTGACTAAAGCTGTTTTGGTGAAATGGTGAGAGTGAAAGCCTGATTGGAGTTGTCTAAAAGAGAATAGGAAGAGAAGAATTGGAGATGGTGAGCATGGGCAACTCTTTGGTGAAGTTTTCATAAAAGGGAGCAGAGTAATGGGGTAGAAGATGACAGCAGAGGTTAGGCTGAGATTGTTTTTTCTTTTATAATTCAGTGGAAAATAGAGGGGATTCTTGCAGAAGTAGACTAGAGGGGAAAGAATCTAGTGGAGGGATAGGCTTTAGATAGGAGCATTGATAGTTCGTTTATGGCAGACTTTCTCAGACTTTCTTGGCACTGTTGGCATTTTAGAATGGATAATTTATTGTGGAGACTGTCCTGTGTGTTGGAGGATGTTTAGCAGCATCATGGGTCTCTACTCACTAGGTGCCGGTAGCACCACCACTCCCAGTTGTGACAATCAAAAATGACTAGACATTGCTGCGTGTTCCCTGGTGGGCAGAATAGCCCCGAGTGATCTACAGTAACAGCCAGGAACATAGGGTGTGTGGGTGCAGGCATTAGTAACGTGGTGGTAACGTTGGTCTGAGTGCCCTGATTGCTTCGGTGTCCCCAGTAAAGTTGGAGTCAGAGTCGTCAGCTCGAAGTGTTGGGGGTGGTTGGAGTTGTGAGTTTGAAAAGCTACAAGAATATCAGAAAAAGTTCTCTAGGAGAGTGGGACAGTGAGTGGACTAGGAATATGTAGTATACTTGGCAGCATTAAGGGCTCAATTGAAGATTGTAGTCATTAAAATGAGATCAGTCAGATTAGTTGGGTGTTTTTCTCCATCAGAGTTCAGCTCCATGATTGCAGGAAAGGAGTGGGTGAACTCTTAGGCTTAATCAGCGTTATGATTTTGCCCCAAAGGTATGACAGCATGAGAAGAACAAGAGAGATGGATGCATATGCAATTCAATGATTGTAATGTTGACCATAGGAGTTAAGCTAGGTAAGGAGGGAGGTGAGGCCTTTAAGGGGAGAAATACAGTAGCAATATTATAGTATCAGTATTTGGTGTCACAATGGGGTCAATGGATTGTTGGGTTTGAGATACTAGAGAAAATGAGATGGAAAAACAATTAGAAAAAATTAGGATGATAGTTTGTAACTCTTATTCAGGCAATCTTACCTTTGATAAGTATTTTGAAAAATATTTATAGTTCTTATGAAATACTCCAAAGTATATAGTACAAGAAGGACGAAAGGTGTGAAACTCATGGGTGTATCATTAAGCACACTTCCTCTTTCAGTTGGCAAGTATAAAAATACCAACTGTGAATGACCTAAATGTTTTCAGCTACTTCTCTTTTACCAGGTCCATGAAGGTTTCTTTTTTGTCGTCATTAATATTTGTGATTATAAGGCAGATACTACTTCAGGTGCATTTATGAAATTGTTAGGCAGTAATGTTCCTTGAAAAAGCAACCAGGATATGAAAAAACCTTCAGATGTACATGTTGAATTTTGCTAAGGCCTCTTATTAATTTGATTTTTTCCTTTGATGGTTTGAAAAGGCTAGGGACTTTCTTAATAGCTTTGATCTTATTCTGTCTAGAGCACTTTCTCCCTAGCACAAAGCAAATGATTTATTTTCATTGGTGGTTGAAATAAATATAAAATTAGTTATTGTTCTTTGCAGTGGTAGTATCATTTTGAGAGTATTGTAACATTATCTGTAAGGATACCAAAGAACTGAAAACTTAGTAGTTTTCTAAACAAATTAAAGTAAAAGGGATTTGGATAATTTATTGAGAACTTGTATCTTTAAAAAATGGTTCATTCTGATTATGAAAGTAATAGATATACTTGGCATAAAATTTGAAAATGCAGGAAAGTATGGTGCTATTTTTAGCAGTTTATGTAAATTGGTGTTGTGAATGGAAGTAATACAATACGAAATAGTAATAATATATGACTTTTGGAAAAATGTGAATTAATATAAAACATTTAAGAGGTAAAGAATTTCAAAACTGGGGCTAAATCAGTTGTAAATTCTATTCTTGCCACATGGTGGCACCACTTTTGCTAGTAAAGAGAATTTTTTTGTGAGAATTAAATTATGTGAGTTTTGAATTATGTAGAGTGTTATGCATTTCTTGCATGAAATGTGACCATTGGGATTAAGAAGAAAATGAAAACCACCTGTAATCTCATCACCTAGAGATAATTGCTATTATCTCATGATACATGTGTATAGAAATGCACTTTAATGGTGTTTTATATGTTTTATTCAGTTTTTTCACTTAGCAAAACTGCATCGTGACTATTATCAAAAGTAATTATAATAATTGTATAGTATCTACCATCTTTATGTACCATAACTTAATTGATACTGTAAATATCATTATGGGTGATTTCAATTTTTTTTCTTTTGCATTTATTTATGAATAACCTTACAAATGAATATTCTGTACATACAAATGTGTGTATATCCATGGTTTTTTTTTTTTTTTAGGATTTATTTTTTAGAGGTAAAACACAGTAGATAAAGAGTATAAGCATTTTAAAGGATTCAAGGGATGGTTGGAGAGTATTTTCCAAATTGTTTTATGGGTTGGTTATACATGTTTATAGTGCCCCCAGTAGTATATAGCATATCCCTGAACTGGGCTTTTTTTTTTTTTTTTTAAAGATCTTTGTCTTGTGAGATTATCTGAGGATTAGAAGAAGCTAAAATAAAATATGAACAATGATTAAAAATAACAAAAACTCAATAAGAATTCTGAATTTTTTTAGCTTATTTATATAATATAATGCAGTATAAAGATTGACTCCTTTATATTAACAGAATATGTATAAGGAAAAAATAACTTATTTTCTACCACCCCTAAAGATTTTCTTGATGAAATATTTAGTCATTGTGTTTTTCTGTTATGTCCCAGACAGTACAATGTAGATTATAAACTGGAGACTTACCTGAAGATTGCTAGGCTGTACCTGGAGGACGATGACCCAGTCCAGGCAGAGGCTTACATAAATCGGGCATCATTGCTTCAGAATGAATCAACCAATGAACAGTTACAGATACACTATAAGGTAACAGATGAGCTGATTTGGAATTAATTTTGTATTAGAGAATCCTACTATATTAAGATGCTCCAGAATATCTGATGAATGCTGTTATATATTAGAAATTCTTTTATTTTTTGCTTTTTGAAAAAGTTTTCCCCCAGTTGAAACATTTTCCCTCTTACAGGTATGCTATGCACGTGTTCTTGATTATAGAAGAAAATTCATTGAAGCTGCACAGAGGTACAATGAGCTCTCTTACAAGACAATAGTGCACGAAAGTGAACGACTAGAGGCCTTAAAACATGCTCTGCACTGTACCATCTTAGCGTCAGCAGGTAAACATGTCATTTATGCTTTAATGAACAGTAAGTTACCTTTGCTTAATAATTTTAGGTTTATTACTATTCAAGGACTTAGTGAAGAGTTATTCTTCAAGAGGACTTCTTATTAATCTTATTAATATGATTATGGTAAATTTAGTTTAAATTTTAAACAGTTAAAAACAGTGATAAAATGGATTGCTAACTGAAGACATTTTAAAATATGCATGTTATCAGTCTCTTACTCACAGATATTAGGAATAGTTAAGAGAGATAATCTGAAGTTTAGTTCTCCTAAAATCACTGAAAAATGGATATTAAATTAAGTGAGAATTATACAAAGAAACAAAAATTAAAATCTAGAAAGTGGTAATATGATAATTAACGTACTGCTTTGAGGATTTTTTAATCTTCAAGCCTCACTTTTAGACCTGGCATTTATCCTTTTCTTCAATAAATTTAAATAATAAACTGTTCTTTGTTCTTTTTACTAATTTATAGCATGCAAATCACTCAACTTATAAAGCAGAAAAGGGCATTGAGAGGAAATGCTGGTAATTCTAAGCCATGGCTTTTCTAAATCATTTTAGAATGTCTGTTCTTGAACTGTATTTACTTGAGAGCCTAATGACATGTTCAGACCACTGCTTTATAAAGCAGTGATTTAAAAAAAAAAATTCTTGGGTAGGGGAGGTAATTCGGTTTATTTATTTATTTTTAATGGAGGTACTGGAGATGGAACCCAGGACCTTGTGCATGCTAGGCATGCACTGCACCACTGAGCTATACCCTCCCTCCAGCAGTGATCTTATTTATTTTATTTTTGTTACTGAAAAGGCAATACATAAAATGATACTGCTTCCTGTTGTGAAGAACTATTACTGGTTTCTTCTATTTCCTTCAATATAAAAGTGTGTATCCTCTTTTTTTTAATATACAAATGATAGCATGATATACACACTTTTGCAGCTTGCTTTTTTTATGTGGCTATATATCATGGTGGTCTCTATGTCAGTACATATATAGCTCATTTTCGATTTTCTATTGTTTGGCTTTATTATAATTAGTCAATTATAAACAATGCTGTAGTAATTATATATGAATTACATGAATATATGTATAGGTTAAATTCTTTAAGGGTACATACACTTAAAATTTTGATAGAAATTGTATATTGGCCTTTAATGTTACACTGTAAACAACAATGTCTGTGTGTACCTGATTATTCACATACATTACCAAATTCTTTTATCCTTGCTTATCTGGTAAAAGAAAGATAGTATTTCACTCTGGTTTTAACTTGCATTTCATTTATCATGAATGCTCCTGAGTGTCTTTCCATATATGTAAAAAAAAATTATTGTTGGAAACCCATTTTTTTTGAGTGACTTATCTGTTTATGTTCATTCGCCATTTTCTTTTGTTTGTTTTTATCTTTTTCTGGTGACTTATAAAAGCTCTTCATGTATATAAGAAATTAACCATTTCCCCCCCAATTTGTCATCTCTTTTTTGGCTTTGTTTATAAAATTTTTGCCATGCAGAAACTTTAAATTTTTATATAGTTTATTTTAATCTTTTCTTTTATGAAGCGTCTAGATTTTGTTGATGTGCTTATTAGAAAGATCTTCTCTATTTTGAAATGACATATTTTAAATTCCCTCACGTTTTTGTCCAGTATTTTTAAGTTCTCAAATCCTCTGGTTTCAGAACCCCTTTAGATTCTGAAAAATTGAGAACCCTAGAGAGCTTTTGTTTAGGAAGGGTATATTTATTGTTTACTAGTTGGAAGGTGAAGTGAGAAATTCTAAAATTTTATTAATTCATTTAAAAATAGCAATAATCTATTACATGTAAACATAAATGACATATTTTTATAAGATAACTATATTTTCCAAAGCAAAAAACATTAGAGAATTGGAATTGTTTTACTTTTGACTTTACAAATCTTTTTGTTGTCCAGCTTAATAGACAAAAACTGAATTCTTAAAGGCACTTCTATGCTCAGCCTGTTTTGATATGCTGTTTTAGTGGAAGCATATGAAGAAAATCCAGCCTAATGAGGATATGTGGTTGGAAAAAGGAGGCATATTATTGTTTTTTTCAGATAATTGTTGATAACTTTTTTTGATACCACACTTGACAAGCGGTGTAGTTTCTTATAGGTTCATTGGAATGTGGCATCTAAAACCATATCAAGGAGCATTTTGCATCCTGTAATATTCAAATTTTGGTCTGTCTTGCACTTCAAATGAATCTTTTACCCATGTAAGATTTTGTGCCATCATGTATTGTTTGGAAAATACTGGCTCACTGAGTTACGCAGAGCTTCCAAATATTGATATATTTTATTATACAATTATAATTGTATAATTATATAATTATAATTATAATTATAAAAATTATATTTAAATGTGTTACCACTGATTTCATCAGGGAAAAAACCCTCTTAGGTGTTGGAAAGTTGTCAAGCTTATAGCAGCAGATACAAGTTTTCTTTTTTGTTTTTTTAACATTTTTTATTGATTTATAATAATTTTACAATGTTGTGTCAAATTCCAATGTAAAGCACAATTTTTCAGTTATACATGAACATATATATATTCATTGTCACATTTTTTTTTCTCTGTGAGATACCATAAGATCTTGTATATATTTTCCTGTGCTGTACAGTATAATCTTGTTTATCTATCCTACATTTTGAAATCCCAGTCTATCCCTTCCCACCTGGCAGATACAAGTTTTCAAAAATTCTAACATTTTTCTTGAAAACTCAAATTGTATCAGGTCCAGCAGATGCTGTTGGTTGGTAGTAATAGGCTCACTTTGTTCATTTTTAAGAAAATTTCTGCCAAATACCCAAGTCTATAAAACCATAATTTATCAGCTGTTATTTTAAGTGAATGTGTGCTATATTTCCTTGGAATAACCATTGGGCTTTGATTTACAACAGAAGTACTGGTACATATCGCATTTTGTGACACAAAGTATTAAAAAGACATATTCTCAACTGTCAAGATATAATAAAAATGATTTTTTACTGCTTCAAGGACATTCTGAAATGAAACTTTTTGTTTTTTGGCTGTTGAGTGTGTGGCACAGTACAGTTTGGTGCCAGTGCCTTGATCTGTGCTGTGGTGCCAGTAGTTTTAGCCACCACTGCTTTTGCACCAGCAGTACAAATGTCAACTCAGTGAAGAAGGTAAAGGAGGTCTTTGTTATTATTATTACAAAAGAACGCATCTTCATTGTAGAAATACAAATAAGCAAGAAGAGGAGAATAACAATTAGCTATAATTCATATCTCTTACAACATTTTGTCATACAGTTGGCCCTCCATTTCCAGGGGTTCTGCATCTGTAGATTCAACCAACCACGGATTTAAAATATTTGGGAAGAAAAATTCCAGAAGTCCCAAAAGCAAAACTTGAATTTTCCGACATCAGTAACTATTTACATACATTTACTTTGTATTATACGTAATCTAGAGATAATTTAAAAGTGTAGGGGAGGATATGTGAAGGTAATGCAAATACAACACTGTTTTACATAAGTAACTTGAACATCTGCAGATTTTGGTATTTATGGGGGTCTTGGAACCAATTCCCATTGGATACTGAGAGAATGACTGTGTACCATAGTCTTCACAAATGAATATATACTTGAGCCTCATTATTCATGGATTCCATATTTGTGAATTTGCCTACTTTCTATAATTTGTCACCCCCAAATCAGTACTCGATGTACTTTTACAGTCATTTGCAGACATGTGTGGAGCAGCAAAATATTTGAGTCCCCCTGTGTATGTTTCCAGTTGGGATTGAACAAGGCAGTGTTCTGCCTTCTTGTTTTAGCTCACATGCTGTAAACAAGTGCCCTTTTTGTTGTCTTTTTAATATGATGCTTTTCACATTTCCATGCATTTTGTTGATGATTTTGCTGTTTAAAATGACCCTTAAGTATAGTGCTGAAGTGCTGTCTTGTGTTCTTAAGGGTGGGAAGTCTGTGATGTGCCTTATAGAGAAGATAACGTGTCAGATAAACTTCATTCATGTGTAAGTTATAGTGTAGCCCATGAGTTCAATGTTAATGAATCAAAAACATACGTTAAATAAGGTGCCTTTAAACGGAAATACACATAAGGTTACATATTGATCAGCTGATAAAAATGTTGTGACCAGAGGCTCATAGGAACCCAACCCTGTATTCTCCCTGGGAGCAGCAGTTGAGGGTTCACTAATGCAGTGTCAGCAGTAGCTCAATAGAACATACCACCACAAATAATGAGAATCAACTGTATATTTTAGTAGGCAAAAATGGGGTCGTAGGAAAGATTATCTTTCATTGGGAAAATAGATCGTGAGAATATTTGATGCTCATTTGTTTCCCTTAGGACAGCAGCGTTCTCGGATGCTAGCTACTCTTTTTAAGGATGAAAGGTGTCAGCAACTTGCTGCTTATGGGATTCTAGAGAAAATGTACCTAGATAGGATCATCAGAGGAAATCAACTTCAAGAATTTGCTGCCATGCTGATGCCTCACCAGAAAGCGACTACAGCTGATGGTAATGATCATGTCTGATAAGTATGTGGTAGTAAATATTTAGGTACACACTAGTGGAAAGTATGTTAAATTAGAAGGATCTTAATATCTTTCTGTAATATTTTTATATAATACTTGATAAGAAAAAGGAATATTATATTGACAAGATGAATATTATACACAGATATGACTTTGAAGTATAAAAATAGCCCTGTTGGAAAGTATTTTGTGGAATAAAGCATACTTTGTAAACTGTAAGGGCAGAAGAATAACAGTCTAGGTGTACAGTGCCTGATTTTTTAGAAACACAAACCATTTGATAAGCACTGTAATCAATCTTAAACATCAGTTTGTGACAGAGCATAATTTTCCAGTCCTATTTTAGGTACAACAAAATTTGGCACAGTAGCTTTCCCAAGGTTATTCAGGGGAATGTGTTTCCAATAAGAATAGAAATTGGTATTGTGTTCCCTAGTTAAGGGATGTGTTTGCTTAAATCAGACTGCCTTTGCTGGGGAAGAAGTTTTTAACAGATGCTTATTCATAACATCAAATATCCTGTATATGTTTATTTACAGAGATTTTAAAGTAGCTTATAACAATAGTACACATGATAATAAAAATACAGATATAGGACCGTCAGGACCATCAGAAACATGGAAAAGGTTGAGATTAACATGCAGCTCTGTTAGACTCATTGCCTTGGACTCACTGTCATCCTATGTTGAAGAGAATCTAGCTGTAAAGAATTATTTATTAAAAAAAAAGAATTATTTATGTAAGATTTGATGGAAAGATATACACCTCTCCAGTCTTACTGAGTGGAGTTAAACCAGATCATTGCAGGAATTATATTGGCCTCCTATTAAATTGCTTTCATTTAATTGTACTTTAAGAAGCAAGCCAATTGATTACTAATGCTCATTAATTAAATATATTCCTAATGCAGCTACTCAGAAAAGTTCTTTTTCAGTTTTAGGATTAGTTGTGATTCTCCTTGAGCAATTGGTTTTTATCTTATTTGAAAACCATGAGTTGATAAACTTACTGGTTTTCTTAAACTGGTGGGCTGCAAGAAAACTTAAAAAATTAAACTTGTAGCCCACCTGTAAATAGCATGTTTGTGTGTTGGTTGTTGCTATTTTTGTTTTTGTTTTTTACTTTTAAATTTTTGTCTTCTGTGTATTCTGAGCAACTTTAAATTCTTTTTGCAAGAAGATGCCTGACAAACAAGTTAAAAGCTAGTTAAGTAAAAAGAAGTTTCCAAGATTGATATAGCTTAGTTTCAGATTTGACATTGAGGTTTCTGGCCATGACAAAAATAAAAGAAGATATAATCAGATAGATAATTCTTTTCTAAAATGAGAGCGACTCACTAGGATCTCTGAGAATGCAAATGATTTTCAGATTTCTCACACAGGGCTATACATATATGACAGATGTTTTGTCTCCTTCCTCTCGAATTTTAGACGTTACTGCTTTTCTTATTTATCTTTCTTGGACATTTTTGTTTATTGTCATTACAACTCCCAGTTGGGTTATTTGTCATTTTATTATTGAATTGTAAGAATTCTTTGTATATTCTAGATCTTATCATTATCAGGTAAGTGATTTGCAAATATTTTCTCCCATTCTGTGTGTTATTTCTTCACTTTTTTGATGGTATCTTTTGAAACACAAAAGTTACTAATTTTGATGAAGTCCAATTTATGTTTTTTCTTTTGTTGCTTGTGCTTTCAGTGTTGTATCTAAGAAACCATTGCCTAATCCAAGGTCATGAAAATTTGCTTTGTTTTCTCCTATAGATTTTATAGTTGTAGCTCTTACATTTAGGTCTTTGATTCATTTTCAGTTAATTTTTGTATATGATGTAAAGTAGGGGTCCACCTGTATTCTTTGGCATGTGAATATCCAGTTGTCCCAGCACCGTTTGTTGGAAAGACTCTTATTTCCCCACTGAATTGCCTTGGCATCCTTGTTGACTATCAGTTGACTGTAAATGTGAGAGTTTATTTCTGGACTCTAAATTCTATTTCATTATTTTGTATGCCTGTCCTCATGCCAGTACCACTGTCTTCATTGCTGTATCTTTGTAGTAAGTTTTGAAATCAAGAAATCTGAGTCTTCTAACTTTGTTCTTTTTCAAAATTGTTCTCACTCTGCTGAGTCCTTTGAATTTCTGTATAAATGTCATACAGCTTGTCAGTTTCTGGAAAGAAGCCAGCTGGGATTTTGATAGGGGTTGCACTGAATCTGTAGATCAGTTTGGGGAATATTATCATCTTAACAATATTAAGTCTTCCATGTTTTTCTATTTATTTAGGTCTTTATATTAGAAAGTTGCTAAGAGAGTAGATCTTAAAAGTTTTCATCATAAGAAAAAAATTGTAACTATGTGAGGTGATGGATGTTAATTAACTAAACTTATTGTGGTAGTCATTTCACAGTATGTACGTGAATCGGCTCATTATGTTGTACACCTTAAATGAATGCAATGTTATATGTCAATTATATCTCAATAAAACTAGAAAGAAAAAAAAAAGAATTGGGTGAGCTCAGCAGTCTGATACCTTCAGGGTCGGGCCTTAGGTTCAGAACTTTGTCAGGGCCTATAGTATCTCACTTAAGGGGGGATGTTACACCTGATCTCTCATGAAGGGATCCTGCCTTCCAGACATTTCTCACGTTTGCCTCAGGGTAAGATCCATGTGAAGTGCCTAAAAGAACAGAGATACTTCCATTGAGCTGTATGTATTGACTTTTCAAGCTTGCAGAACAGGTCACATGATTGTTTTGCTGCTACTTGCTGATGAAAGTTTGTGCTTATAGCAAGAAAAGTTAATGAAGCTGATAGTCCAGGGAAGCAAACCCAAATCCAAAGGATTAAATCCATTTAGCTAGTTAGTTACTACTCGCCAGTCATTTTCTAAATGTGTTGTTTGTATTTAATTGTATGTTATTCAAAATGTGTCAAATAACGCATTTTGGTTACTTTTAAAATTTTGATAGGAGGAATGAGGACAATGATTATGAGTTATTACCTGCCTGGATACTTAATTTTAAAAGATGCATCTTTTAAGAGTGTTAAAGTAGTTTCAAAATTAAGACTCTCTTATATTTATTTAAGGTTCTAGCATCTTGGACAGAGCTGTTATTGAACACAATTTGTTGTCTGCAAGCAAATTATATAATAATATTACCTTTGAAGAACTTGGAGCCCTTTTAGAGATTCCTGCAGCTAAGGTATTTTCTTGTTTCCAATACATAAAAAGGAAGTTGAGAGACTAAACTATTGACATAAAGACAAAGTAAAAATTGTACATATGTAAAGCTTAGTGATGGGTAGCTAAACCACGTTTCAGTTCTCTTATCACATGTTAGAATGACTGTTAGATATGATAAAGTGTCTGAGAATTTATTGTTGTGTTTTTTTTTAACAGGCAGAAAAGATAGCATCGCAAATGATAACAGAAGGACGTATGAATGGATTTATTGATCAGATTGATGGAATAGTTCACTTTGAAAGTAAGAAGTTTTGCTTGTTTATGACAGTTGTAGCTCCTGTTTAGCAGCTCATTAAATGAGTGGAGGCAGACAGATAAGGAGATCTCGCAACTTTCTCATTGTCCAATACCTCAGCCCCTATGCCCACCTCATTTACGCCCTGGGTCTTGCTATGCCAGAACCATTCCACCTGTACAATTTCAATCTGCAGTATCCCACCCTGACACGGCCTTTTCCCTGTCTTTCTAGTGGTCTTTCTCAGTTACTGCTTCTTCACCTCTCCCTTGACAGCATTAGAGCCTCCGGTTTGTTGTTTTTCAGTTTCTTCCAGTCAGCCCAGCTGTTTTTCGTCTTTTCTATTCTTCCTGTCCAGCTTGGATTTCATCATTCATCACTGCAATTACTCTTTTATGCCCCAGAACACTTGTCTGTGAACTTTTTGTCCCTGCAGTCCAGCAAAACTTCGCCTTGAATTGAACCCATTCTCCATCTTTCCATGCCTTTACTTGAGTAGTTAACAGATGTTGCTGGAGAAGAGTCAGAGCACCAAACAGACTGATTCCATTGCAAATTCAAGGTCCTTGGTTTTCAACACTGCCTGGGATTCTTACACATTTCCTCCTCGACCCTTTTCCTCTACTCTGTGATGACTATTTAGAGTCATTTTCCTAAATGTCTGACTTTCCTCCTTCAGCAGAAAATCTTGTTTCCTATTTATCACAGGAAAAAAAAAACTGTCAGTATGAAATTATCTTAACTTCTTTGTCAGATTGATAAACCACTAAACGTTAAACATAGATCTCATTCTGTCTTTTCTTCCTGTTGTACTAGAGACGACTTCTCTCTCTCCAGTTCTTCCACTTGTACTTGGAATCCCTCCTCTGACCTCTGCCACCCTTACCCCCCCAAAAATCCTTTTTAGGAACCCGAGCTTAGTAATTATTTTCTGTTTTCATCCTTTTTTCTCTATTAGCTTCTTTCTATCAATGTTTAAACATTCTTGGATCTCTTCCATTTTAGCAAAAATCCTTTGATCTTTCAGAATTCATCTTGACTTTTCAACATACCGAATAGGGTTGATGATTCACTCCTTTTTGATGCCCCCCACATCTTAACTTCTTTCATCTCCTCCACCCTGTCCTCCCGCTTTCCCTCCTGTTTCTTTAGGTATTGTTTCCAGTCATCTTTATAGATTCTGTAGTGCTTTAAATTTAAATATTAGGGTTGCTGAAGGCTTACTCCTCAGCTTTGGTCTCCCCACTCTACTCTACTGAGTTTCCCTAGGGAATCTCATCTGTTCCCATTGACTCAGTTACCATCTTGATGCAGGCAATGCTTAGATTTTAGTGTAAATCTCTCTTCTGAGTCCCAGACTCAGTGGCTCTAATTGACTAATAAGTGTTTCCCACCTGATTGCTTTGTGGGCATCTCAGAATGAACGTGTCCAAAACTGAATTCATTATCTCCCGTCCCTGTCTGCCTCCCACAGCAACCAACCAACCATCAAAAACTACACTGTCCACTTTCTCCAGCATTTCTGATCCTTCATGCCTTCTCTTTGCTGCCCAGAATCCTTTTCAATTTTGCCTCCTAGGTTTGTCTGGAGTCCACGTGCTTTTCTTCATTTCTACTGTCACCGACATATTCTGAACCCTTGTAACCCCTTCTGGCCTTGAGAAACAGCCTTTTAACTATCCTCACATCTACAATTTCTCCTTTATAATTCAGTTGCCCTAGTATAGCCAGAGTGATTGTGATCTTTTAAAAATACAAACAAAGAAAAAAGAAAAAACCAAATTATTAAATGTTACTCTCTTCTCTGACACTCTAAAGAATGGCTTTCCCTTTGCTTGCAGAGTAAAATGCTACAAAGTCTCCAGAAAGTCCTGCATGATCCTTTATAGCTTTCTGTTTCCAATCCAGCTCACAGGTCTTTTGAGTTTTTTCCAGCATTGTAAATTCCTTCCCACTCCAAACATTCTGAAATAACCACCCCTCTCCACAGCCAGCCTCTCCAGCCGTCTTCTATTTGTCCCCAGGTCTTAGTTTGAACAGTGTTCACCAGTAATAATTTTCCTGACTCCTCAGGTTAGTCATGGCTTAAAGTTACATGTTCTTATCACCCTGAATTTTTTCCTAGCATTAAGTGTAATTATTTCCATTTCTGTAGCTATTTGTCTAAATATCTGTTTCCAAGCTCAGCTTCCTAGTGGTAGATACCATGTCTCATGTTCTCCATGGTATATCCAACATCTCTTCCAGTGCCCTGCACATTTTAAGTGGGAAATAAGTATTGAATAAACACAAACATTATGTGATGAATAGTATAGCAAAGGGGTCACCAAGTGAAAGGACAATTTAAATTAATGTATTGTATCTTGATAGAATATGGAATATTTTCCTTTCTAATTTTCTTAGATTTAAAAATTATAATGATAAATATGCTTATAATAATAAGTAAAACATTATAAGGATGAATAAAGGAAGAGTTTGTAATATCTTTTCACTTCTGTCTCCATTTGGCTAATCCTAGCTCCCTGGCATAACTAATGTCAGTGTCAAGTCTTGTGTGCTTTTCTCCATGCTTATATATAGAAAAATAAAGACATATAGAGATCTTTTTCTTGATTAATTTTTTTATTTTTTGAAGAGTGATTTATTTATTTAGGTTTTTTGGGGGGAGTAATCTGGTTTATTTATTCCTTTATTATTAGAGGAGGGACTGGGGTTTGAACCCAAGACCTCGACCATGCTAATAAGCACACACTTTACCACTTGAGCTACATCCTCCCTCCTAAAAACATGTAGAGATCTTTTTAAGTGGCATTATACTTTAAAGTACATACTGGTCTACAAGGTGTTTTTTAAAAGTTAATATACCATGAACATATTTTCAAGTCAGTAGATGTAAATCTGTTTTTTAATAGCTGCATAGTATTTCCTGGAGTTCAGCTATTCACCTGTTGGTGGACATTCAGGTGGTTTCCTGTGCTTATCTTTATATACTGGGACACTTAGTTCTATAGAAAAGTTTCATCCTTTGTTGCATCAGAGGATATATGTATTTTGATTCTTAATAGCTACCACCAGTTTGCTTTCCAGACACATGTAGCCATTTACACTTCCACCAGAATGAGAGAAAGAGTCTTCAACAGCTGGATTTTATTCCTTTTTTTTATCTTTTACCAATTGATGGAGGGAAAATACTGCATTATTGTTTTACTGTACATTTCCCTGACACTAGTGAAGTTTGATCTTTCCATGTTTTGGCCACTAGCGTTTCCTCTTCTGTGAATTGATGTTACTTTTTCTTGCCTATTTCCTTCCTTTCCCCTCTACACCTATTCTTCTGACCTCCCAGTGTCAGTTTGCTGGAGCTTTTGGTTTAATGATAATTTCAGCTCTTTGCTGTCTGTGTGACACATATTTTTCCCATTCCCATTTCCCACCCCAGTTACTTGTGTTTCTGTAAGACAATGCATACCATAAATATATTTAAAGGCTTTTTTTTTTATAGTCAAATATGTCCATTTAAAATTTTATGGCTTTTGAGTTTCCTGTATTGATAAAGAAAGTCTTCTTCACCTTGGGGTAAAATTAATATTTTCCTAAAATTTATTCTGTCATTTATTGTTTTATATTTAGAAATTTAATTTGTCAACAGTATTTGTGTGTATAACTTTAGGCGTAGTCTAGTTTTTTTTAAAAGGTGGATTGCCAATTATGTAAGTATCATTTATTAAATAAAACATTCTTTCTAATCTTTGGCATATATCAGATACCATTATGTTTGAATCTATTTCTGTACTCCAGTTTCATTAATCTGTAACAATATTAGGTAATAAATCTATAGTAAATTTTACTGTTGGGAAAGCTACTCTTGTTCCTCCACTACAATTTTTTTTTAAATTGAGTTGGAATTCACATAGCATGAAATTAATCATTTTAAAGTGAAAAATTTAATGTCATTTAGTATGTTTACAATGTTATGCAGCCACCACCTCTACCTAGTTCTAAAACATTTTCATCTTCCCAAAAGGAAATCCCATGCCCCTTGTGCAGTTACTCCTCATTCCTCCCTCTCCCCAGCCTCTGGAAACCACCAATTTCTATTTTGTCTCTGTGGATTTACCCATTCTGGATATTTCATATAAATGGAATTATACAATAAGTGACTTTTTGGCTTCCTTTACTTAACATACTGTTTTTCCAGTTTCATTCATGTTATAGCATGTAATCAGTACTTCATTCCTTTTCATGGCTGAATAAGATTCCATTTTATAGATACATCATAATCCTGCCCGTATTTTTAGTTCTCAGGATTATTTTGGATACTCTTAAGCATCAGTTCTTCCATATTAACTTTAGTATTCTTGTTCAGAAAGCAAAACAGAAAAGGGGGATTGTCTTTGAAATTTCTTTAAATTTGTATATTAATAGGAAAAGACTGATATTTTTATAATACTGCATCTTTCCACCTGGGAATGTGGTTTGTGTCTACTCAAATAATTTTATGTCTTTTATTAAGATTTTATATTTTTTTCTTCATTAATTCTGTGCCCATATTTGTAAATTTGGGTGCTGTTTTGAATGGGATTACCCCCCACCCCCACCCCCAGTTTTTTATTTTTAACTATACATTGCTGGTACAGAGAAAAACCTGCTGGATTCATTATGAATTTTTTTTTTTGTTTTGGGTTTAAATATTAAAATATCCTTCAGAATCAAGTAGAGACAGCCTTGAATATATAAATTTACTTTCCTCAGCAGGTGGCAGTGTCTTATGATTTGGTGAACACTGGTGATAAGTCAGTAGGCTTCAGTGAAGTAGCTTTATTGTTGTGATTGTGGTTGAGGTTATTTGGTTGATAATAAGTCTCTGTATGTGTATTTTTTTGTTTTGTTTTGTTTTGTTTTGTTTTGTACTTTGTGCCAGTGATTTGGGTACTCTTCTTAACTATCGCTTGATTAGCTTAATTTTATTAGCCAAGATTTTTGGAGTAAACTTTTAAAAATCAGTGCTTCTGTATTTACCTTTTAACTCACATTCTCAATGGTATAAAGGAATAATTTCAACTTTGTACATTATTCCTTTTTCTTTAGCACGAGAAGCCCTGCCAACATGGGACAAACAGATCCAGTCGCTTTGTTTCCAAGTGAATAACCTTTTGGAGAAAATTAGTCAGACAGCACCAGAATGGACAGCACAAGCCATGGAAGCCCAGATGGCTCAGTGAGGCCTTGCAGACCTTCTGTGCGCACTACATCTTTTTCCGTGTTGTACAGATTAATTTCACTATTTCTCCAAAGCATTTGCATCATGACCTTACATATTTCAATCCCTTTTATGCTGGATTCTATTTAAAGAAAACATTATTAGAGCAGGAAGTGAAAATATGTAGTTCCCATATATTCAGGGTCTCTGTGTATCAACGCTAACTCAGATGTTTTGAAAGCTTTTTCTTTAAACAGAATAAGTGAAATATCTGTGGCTAAAAAGTTTGGGATTTGTGATAACTTTGTAGTCATGTAAACTTAAGTGCTTTGTGCCTCTCCAGATGTGGTTATTCTAATAAATGGAGAAGTGAGCCAAATAAAAGTAGTACTTTGTTTTTAATTAGTGAACAGTGTTTTGTTCCTTTTTCCTTTCAATTCAGTAGACGATTGTTTATACTATATGCAAGAAATGCGAAGATAAGCCGCCGTAATGCCTGTTCTCCAGGCGTTCACAGACTCACAGAGCCAGTAGACAACATGTGTAATACTTGTAGCTGTACAAGTACTAGAGCACACAGGGAGGAGCTTTTCATTTGGCAGAGAGAGGTCAGGGAGGGCTCCTCTGAGAGGATTATTTCAGCTTAACTTTATAGAGAAAATGAGGGAAGACTTTAAAAAAAAAAAAGAGTTTGTAGGTGACTACCAGTTTCAGCTCCAACATGTAAAGAGCTGAAGTCATCACTCAATTCTCACAACAAGAAAAAGGCTGAACACACTGAAAAATCATGCCTTGTCTTAGATCCATCACAGAATTGAGGTCACAAGGCAAACCACCACTCCTAAAACTGGAGAGACAGGCAAATAGATTTAGAATAGAGATCAGCTTACCAGGAGCAGACCTCCTTGAACCAATAACTGATATACATAGTGAAATGGTAACTTTGGCAAAATACTGGAGGCTGACTGTAGACTAGGTGGACAGTTAAAACCCCCTGAGGGCCCACTCTTAGGGGAACCCCTACACTTTCTAGGATTTACCTCCAGGAACCCCATCAGGTTCTCATGATTAAGATCAGGGATCCTCTTGTATTTCAGGCAGCCGGGGAGGAAAAAGGAACTGTTCTGAAATACACCTAGATCATTTTCCGTGATAAAGTCCTGTCCTCTAAAGGAAGTTACCAGAGCCTTATCTGATCTGGGGAAAAGCCAGTTAGAACATTTCAGCCCTCTTTAGTCTTCTTGTATCATGGGAGAAGAGAAAAAAAAAAAGGATAAGAAACACTTCTGATGTCACAGCCCAGGGACTTGGGCCAAATAAAAAACAGATTTAATTGTAAGATTATTGAATGCTTACCAAGTACCCTTCCACCACAACAACAGAGTTCCAGTACGGTATCGGTGCGGTGGATTATGACTGAGAGATCCAAGACTGACTGTTTAAGAAAGAATTCTTAGGGGAACACAACACAACAGGGAAGAAGACACAGCAAGGAAAACGGAGGAGAGAAGCCTCTGTCATTTACAGCTACAGAAAACATTAAGTGCTGCCTGCTTCTACCGAAATTACCCTAAAATCTTATATTAAAAGCCTAATTGCCTCAGTTCATATTTCCTGAAACATCACATCTGGCCTTCAACCGAAAAATTACAAGGGATGATAAAAGCCAGAAAAAACACAATTTGAAGAGGCAAATCAAGCGTAAGAACCAAATTCAGATATGGCAGCGATGTTGGAATTCTCAGAACAGGAATTTAAAACAGCTATGATTAATTTGCTAAGGGCTCTAATGGAAAAGGTAGACAACATGCAAGAACAGATGAATAATGTAAGCAGAGAGATTAAACTTAAGAATTAAAAGGAAATGCTAGAGGGAAGGAAATTTAGAGAGCAGGAAAATGGTATAGGTTAGAAACTCAGATCTACATAAAGGAAGGAAGAGCTTCAGAGATGAAATAGTGAAGGTAAAATACTTTCTTTTTCTTATTTTCAATTGGTCTAATAGATTAATTTTGTTTGTAGTAATAATAGCAACAGTTTTTGGATGATTATAGCACATGGATAAGTGAAATAAATGACAATGATGGAAGGAAGGAATTGGGAGTATTCTAGGAATACACTGTTGCACTACCCATGAAACAGTATAGTGTTATTTGAACATGGACTTAATTGTAATTAAGATTAATTGTAAATGTATACTGAAAACTCTAGGGCAACTACTATAAAATTTTAAAAAAGGAAATATAATTGATATGCTAAGAGGACAGAAAATGGAATCATAAAATGCTCAATTAAAAACAGAGCATCAACAACAGAGTGTCAAAATACATGAGGCAAAAATTGATAGAACTACAAGGAGAGATAGATGAATCCACTATTGTACCCAGAGACTTTGACACCCTTTGTCAGCAATGGACAGATTCAGATTGGTAAGGACACAGATGAACTCAACAGTATTGTCAATCAGCAGGATCTAATTGATGTTTCTAAACCCCTTCATCCAACAGTAACAGAACACAGTCTTCTCAAGCTCATGTAGAACATTCGCCAAGGTAGACCACATCCTGGACCATAAAACACATTGAAAAGAATAGAAATCATAAAATGTTTGCTCTCTGACCACAATGAAATGAAACTAGAAGTAACAGAAAGATACTGGAAAATCCCCAAATACTTGGAGCTTAAACAACATAGTTCTGAAGAAAGGATGGGTCAAAGAAGAAATCTCAAAAGAAATTTTAAAATATTTTGAACCAGATGAAAATGAAAATACAACTTAACCAAAATCTGTGAGATACAGTGAAAACTGCATATAGTAGAAAAGAAGAAAGATCTAAAATCAATAATCTTAGCTTTCATGTAAAGAAGCTTGAAAAACAAATCCAAAGTAGGTAGAAGAGAAGAAATAATAAAAATTAGAGTAGTTTAGAGCATAAATTAGTGAAACTGAAAACAAGAAGTTGGTAAAATCAGTGAAATCAAAATCTGGTACTTTGAAAATTTCAATAAAATTTGTAAGTAGCCAAGCTAAGATAAAAAGGGAAGGTACAAATTAACTAATATTAAAAACGAAAGGAGCCTTCACTACAGATCTCATAAAGAGTAGAAGGATTATAAAGGGTATTATTAAACATTGCACAGGAAGTCCTAGGTAATGCAGTAAGACCAGGAAAGGAAATTAAACTTACATAGACTGGGAAGGAAGATATAAAGCTGTCCTTGTTCATAGTTGACATGATTATCTATGTAGAAAATCCCAAGGAATCAGAAAAAAAAAATCCTGGACAAAAATTGATTGCTTTTCTATACATATATAACAATGAACAGTCGGGATTTGAAATTGTTTTTAAAAAGTATGTGTGTTGAAAGCAGGGAAAATAAGGAATTTTGAGAGTGAAAAATGTCAGAATAGGCTAAAGAGGTAAATTGAGGTTACATTGTGAAGGACCAAAGAAAATTTTTTAGAATGTTTACAATTTACTCATGACAAGCAGTGTATAGGATGGATTGGAGAGAATGCAGTGGAAACGAGTTACTAGAGGCAGAGAAACTAGTTCAGGAGCTATGAATGTGGTTCTCCAAAGGCATAATGAGGGCTTGGACTATATCTGTGGCAATGGGAAGAAAGAGGCGAGGACAGATTAATTCATTCAAAAAGTAATTTGAAGATGTATCTGCCAGGTGTCAGGCATTGTTCTAGGCACTGCAGATACAGCAACAAACAGATCACCCACTAGGGGTATCAAGTGGAGTTTAAGGGACAGAAGTTGGTGTCTGGTTAGATGTGAGGAGAAGGGAGTAGGGTGTGATGAGACAATTCAGGTTTCATTGATACCTAGATATATCACCTTGAACAACTGAGTGGTGGTATCGTTTAATCTGTTAGGTAGAGAAGGTATAGGGGTCATCCAGACTGACTTGTCTAGTAGGCAAACGAAGGGACATTCTGAAGATTAATAGCAAGGGAGAAACTAGAAATACAGTCCTCCTTGGCACATAGAAAGCATTTGAAGCCATGGGAGTAGATGACACTAAGAAGAACATGAGGTGTGAAAGGAGTGGACTCAGAATAGAACCTTGCAAAGCATCTACACCTAGAAGGCAAGTAAACGAAGGCACAAAGTGCTCTACTTTGTTGAGTGCCTATTAAGTTCCAGGAGCTTTTACATTTTATTTCATTGAAATTTCACGGTGTACTTATAGTGAAATATCTGCTTACAGCAGGTAGTTCCCCCACCACCCCCATTCCAACAAATGAAATGGATTCAGAAGTGTATGTAGGAGGAGAGTGAAAGGAAATTAGGAAGTGAGACTTTCATCAGGGCAAAATGTTGCAGAGGATCAAATAGGATAAGAAGTATGCAAAAACATATTGCTTCACACATGTATCCATCACTAAGCAAAACTGAGTCATTAAATTTGAGAATTGAATTTTTATTACTTGGTCTGATGCTTCATATTTAAAAGAGAAAAAAAATCAATAACATAATAACAAAACCATCAGATGTGCAGTTGGGAAACAGAGCACAGTGCATTGTTTCTTTGTCAGCATTAGCAGTGTTCATAGATAACATGAAAAAGAGCAACCGTGTTGGCTGAAGGTATCTTAAGTGTCTTAGAATAGTTATCTGTGGTCTTTCTTTCTCTCTCTTAAACTTCTTAGATGAAAGAGAGCTGAGTTGCTGTGAACCAAAATCTCCTATTAGGAAACCAAACTATGAGAACAAAATTATGAGACTGACCCTTGAAGTTCAGTAATAACATAAAGACATTTTATTGAAAGCAAAGAAGCATAAAGAATTGAGTTAGTAAAATATTTTATTTGATTGATATTTTAAATGTAATACAAAATTTATAAGCCAGAAAATTTAATAGCAAGGAGAAACCAAGCTGGATCATTTAGCATAACTAAAGGACAGTATTCCTGTAAAAGAAACCAAAGTTCTATTTTTTTAACCCCACTGATTGTGATTAAACATATCAATTATACTTCAGTTGCAAGAGTGGAGAAACATGCAAGCTGAAGAGGTGTGGAGCTGATTTTAGCTGCTTCAGTAAGAGCTCTTCAACAGGTCAAGAGATACCACAGGAAAAAGGATTTTAAAAAAAGCTCTTCACCTATAAGGGACACACAAAAAATAGGGTTAAATTTCCTCAGGCGACTTTTTTATTTTTAATAAAGTTTTAATTTTAGAATCATTTTAGATTTATAGAAAAGTTGCAAAGATTGTACAGAGAGTTCCCATATACCCTGCACCAATTTCTATACTAGTTAACATCTTACTTTAGTAGGTTTATCACAACTAATGAACCAATATCGATAGATTATTTTTAATCTAAGCCGATCCTTTATTTACATTCCTCAGTTTTTACCTAATTTCCTTTTGCTGTTCCGGGATCACATCCAGATAGCATATTACCTTTAGTCACCATGTTTCCTTAGGCTCCTCCAAACTGTGATAGTTTCTCAGACCTTACTTATTTTCAACGACCTTGACAGTTTTGAGGAGTATGGGTTACATATTTTGTAGAATGGACCTCAATTTTTGTTTGTGTAATGTTTTGCTCCTGGTGAGACTGGAGTTGTGGGGTTTTGCGAGGACGATCACAGAGGTGATGCGTCAATTCATCACATCATTTCAGGGGTACTTGCTCTCAAGGACACCACCGATGATGTTGACTTTGATGTTAGTTGCCTGAGGTAGTTTTGTGGGGTTTCTCCACCATGAGGTTACTCTTTCCCTTGCACTTTGCATATTACACTCTTTGAAAGGCAGTTGCTCTGCAAACCCACACTTAAGGGGTGGGGAATTACACTCCATCTCCTTGAGGGAGGCGTAACTACATAAATTATTTGGAATCCTGTACTCCTGGGAGATTTGTCTATTCTCCTCCATTTATGTATTTAATCAGGTATTTATATCAGTATGGACTTACAGATATTTATTTTATAATCTGAGTTGATTTTAACCCAATACTACCTTATTTTGTTGCTCAGATTGTTCCAGTTTTGGCTACTGGGAACTTTTTCAGTTGGTACCTCTATCTCTTTGTCTTAATCTTTTTTTTTTTTAAATTTTAACATAAACCACGTTATGCTTTGATCTTGGTCTCTTGATTCTCCTGTTTCAGATATTTGAGGATTTATTTGGGGATCTAAAGCTCTGCTGTCAGTGAATAATGCAGGGTCTGAGTTGATGAGCAGGCCTTAGGGTCACCAAGGTATTTTACTTCAAACCAGTTCAGAAATCAATAAGGTAATTTTCTCAAGGTTAAAAAAAAAAGAAGCTCCAATGCCAAGATTTGTTATTATGTATGTGCGAGTAGATCTTTTATCCAAATTGTCTCATGTGATTATTTAAATAAACAATGTTGAAATGGTGTACAGCCACATCTTTACTTCTGACCTCATCCTGTCCAGTCTGTTTGAATATGTCACTATCAGATTAATTTTCTACAGTATAGCTCTGCATATGTTACTCCCTTACTTAAAGCCTGCAGGAACTCCCCAATGCTCACCAGATAAAAGGCCAAGTCATCAGCCTAGTATCCACTACATGATACGCCACGGCCCCAGCTCACTTTTAGAAAGCTTTCACTTCTCATTCTTTTCCTACCTGGACCATCTGTTCCTACCAGATTTGAACTAAGCTCACACAGATGTTTCCCCCTTTTCTGGCTTCTGTAGTTCACTAATGTTGCTGATAAGAAGTAAAACTCACTTCTATTTATTCAAATCACACCTTGCATCAGAAATCTCCTGTTTGCCCCATCCAATCCATTTCTACCCTTGTCCGCACTGCCTGGTGCCCTGGGAGGCTGACCTGTGGAGGCCAGCAATGCTGTCCTGCCTTCTGCCTTCTTGATAGTTTCAACTGGTGGGAAGCCCAGAAGAACATCAGAAAGAAAGGTTCTTTTTTGGAGGGGTGAGGAGAGGTAATTAAGTTTGTTTGTTTGTTTGTTTTACTTCTTTAACTGAAGTATAGTCAGTTTACAATGTTGTGTCAATTTCTGGTGTACAGCATAATGCTTCAGTCATACAGACATATATTCCTTTTCATATTCTAATTGATTGTAGGTTACTACAAGATACTGAATATAGTTCCCTGTGCTATACAGTATAAACTTGTTGTGTACCTAGTTTATACATAGTAGTTAGTATCTGCAAATTTTGAACTCCCAATTTATCCCTTCCTACCCTCTTACCCCTCTGGTAACCATAAGTTTGTTCTCTATGTTTGAATCTGTTTCTGTTTTGTAAATAAGTTCATTTGTGTCTTTTTTTTAAGATTCCACATATAAAAGATATCCTATGGTATTTTTCTTTCTCTTTCTGGCTTACTTCACTTAGAATGACAACCTCCAGTTCTATCCATGTTGTTGCAAGTGCATTATTTTATTATTTTTTATAGCTGAGTAATATTCCTCTGTGTGTGTGTGTGTGTGTGTGTGTGTGTGTCTCACATCTTCTTTATCCAGTCATCTGTCAGTGGACATTTAGTTTGTTTCCATGTCTTGGCTGTTGTAAATAGTGCTGCTGTGAACACTAGGATGCATGTGTTTTTCCAATTATAGTTTTCTCCAGATATATGCCCAGAAATGGGATTGCTGGATCATAGAGTAAGTCTATTTTTAGTTTTTTAAAGAACCTCTATACTGTCCTCCATAGTGGCTGCACCAATTTACATTCCGAACAACAGTGTAGGAGGATCCTTTTTCTCCACACCTTCCCCAGCATTTATTATTTGTAGAGTTTTTTGGTTAAAATTTTGTTTTTGTTTTTGTTTTTGTTTTTTTTTGAGGGGGGAGGTAATTAGGTTTATTTGTTTTTTAATGGAGGTACTGGGGATTGAACTCAGGCCCTCATGCCTGCTAGGCATGTGCTCTATCACTATACCCTCCCCACTATGGACTTTTTAATGATGGCCATTCTAACTGGTGTGAGGTGATACTTCATTGTAGCTCTGATTTGCACTTCTCTGATAATTAGCAATGTCGAGCATCCTTTCATGTGCCTGTTGACCATCTGGATGTCTTCTTTGGAGAGATGTTTATTTAGATCTTCTGTCCTAAAATTTTTATTGGGTTTCTTGTTTTTTAAATTAGGCTGTAAGAGTTGTTTGTATATTTTGGAAATTAGTCCCTTGTCGGTCACATCATTTGCATATATTTTCTCCCATTCTGTAGGTTGTCTTTTCATTTTGCTGCTGGTATCCTTAGCTATGCAAAAGCTCTTAAGTTTAATTAGGTCCCATTTGTTTATTTTTGCTTTTATTCCCATTACTCTAGGACCTGGTTTGGGAGAAATATTGCTGTGATTTATGTCAAAGCAAGCTAGTCCAGCTATCTTATTCATAAAAAGAAATCAAAATCAATTTTTATATTAAGATAACATATAAGAGACTTAAAGAATTGTTGTAATATAAAAAGCTTGTAATTATATTTCTAAGCACTCACAGATTTTGGGACCTACCATTAATTTTTTTCAGAAAGTATGCATGGCTCTCCTTCTGTTGATGTCTCTCTTGATTTGGCAAAGAGAACATTGAGGACAGAAAAGGGTCACCATGAAGTCATCACAAATGGATCCCTGTTTGAAAATATAAAAGAAATAGAAATATAAAATCCACCTATTTGGAAATTAAAACTTGTGGATTTTCAAGACATTTTGAAGAGAAGCAAAAGGCATTGACCCCTTGAATTCAGAGCTTGAATGGGTACATTTAGGGAAATGTTTGTTGATTTCTCCATGTAACTCTTGTCTCTTTTTATGACATCAAATGTTTTCCTATACTTTGTGATATTGACAATAAAAGACAGTATCATCAAAGCATAAATATGAAGGTAAAATAAAGAGTATTAGGAAGTAAAATCTCAAAATTCTTTTCTCCCACATGCTTCCTCTAGGAAGCTACCACGCCCAAAATGAAGGAGCAGACCAAGAAAGAAGAGGATACGAGATATAAGAAACGGAGCCTAACCTGGGAGAGAGGTTAATGGCATCTCCAGGCCGTGATGAAGGAGATCCCAGGGTGCAAGCAAAGCACCGGGAGGGAAGAGCAACTAGTTCAAGGGTAGCAGGTCAGGGAGTGATGTCATCAGGAAGACGAAATTGATAGACTGTCTGATGTGTTGAATGTTCTGGGACGAGATTTGGAAAACTGGGAAAGGTTTTGGGGTTGACTTACTGCTAAGTAAATGGAAAACTAATGAAAAAGCTGGGAGTTATTAATACTACGAAAAACAAAGTTTGGTAGAAAAAGCATAGTTCATTACATGACTCAACTCTGAAGAGCAAACATAAGTGCCCTAATATAAATACTGAATATGGATTTAACCACAATTATATGTAACTATATTGGAAGAAGTGAGGCAGGGGTCAGGTGCGTGTCTGTAGTGAGGAAAGGGGAGAAGACAACTAAAATCTCATCTTCCACAGTGGGAGGTACATAGACAAGGCCCCAGAATGAAAAGTCAAAAAGTAGCAATAGCAATACAAGACTATGATTTTGGGGAAACACCCAAAGACCAGCTCTAGGGAAGAAGAAGTAGTGAAGAGAAATTTGGGCACTATAATTTTTCTTAACAAACTTTGTGAAGTAGATAATTTGAAAAACTATGTGCTTGAAGAACTTTGTTAAATAAAATGAAAGCCGTACTAGAAAGCAGGGACGGGGCAATTCATTGAGCCAGAAATCTTGAGCAATTTTTGAAAAATGTGAAGCAGAGGGGTTACACTGAGGGAGAAAGTAAAACAGAGCTAAGGAACATGAAACCTAACAGAGTCAGGGGCAGGGCATTAGATAAACCGCAAACCAAACACCTAGAGCTCAGAAAAGAGGAAGAAGAGGCTGGGAAACGAGAGACGAGAGGTTAATTGAAGCCAGCTTGAGTGGCTGGGCCAGCCCAGAGCTGCCAGCTGAGGCTTTCCCTCGGGGCACCGCCTGCAGATCAGTTTAACAGAGGACCCTAGTGTGGGCTTAGGGGCCATGGAGAGAAGAGGGGCAAGATAAGTGGGCAGTTATTCACCTATCTCATAAGAGGTCAGACTCCCTAAGATGCACCACAAACACACTGAAAGAATTAATAAAAGGTAAAGACATTTTAGTACAGCTGAGAAGTCTAAATCACTCCCACCATGAGACAGCCAAACTGTTTCCTGTTTGGTATTCACTGGACGCTGTTTTTCCTTCTTCTTCTTTTTTGCTGAGTAGATCTTTCCTGGTTCCTTTTGTTCCCTTTAGTAGTTTTTGATGTTCCACAACTAATTTTTATCCAGTTAGTAATGACCTCCCCTTAAATTTTTACCCACAACTTGACATTATATTTATCTTGAGTTTCATCCAAGTTGTTGTGTATATCAGTGGTTTATTCCTTGTTATTTTTATTTATATATATATATATATATTTTTTAATCGAAGCATAGTCAGAGAACAATGTGTCAATTTCTGGTGTACAGCACAATACTTCAGTCATATAGGAACATACATGTATTCATTTTCATATTCTTTTTCACCATAAGCTACTACAAGATATTGAACATAGTTCCCTGTGCTATACAGTATAAACTTGTTTATCTATTTTATGTGTATTAGTTTGTATCTGCAAATCTAGAACTCCTAAATTCATTCCTTGTTATTGCTGACTAGTATTCCATTATATGGATATATCACAATTTGTTTATCCAGTCGCCCGCTAGGGGACGTTTGGGTTGTTTTTAGTTCTGGCTATTACAAGCAAAACTGCTCTGAACATTTGCAAGTCTTGTTATGGATATGTATTTCCTTGGGTAAGTATCTAGGAGCAGAATGACTGGGCCAAATGGTAGGTATATGCTTCACTTTTTAAGAAACTGATTTTACATTCCCACCAGCAGTACATGAGAGTTTCAGTTCCTCCATATCTGCTAACACCTGGTGTGGTTTAGCCTGATTAATTTTAGCATCCAAATAGGCGCGTAGTGGTATCTCCTTGTGGCTTTAATTTGCATTTCTCTAATGACTGATGATGCTGAACATCTTTTTATGTGGTTAATAACCATTCAAATATTTTATTTTTTTCTAATTTTTTTTTTTGTGTTAAAAATACTTAACATCAAATCAACCCTCTTAACACATGGTAACTTGTACACAACACAACAACTTGGATGAATCTCAAAATATGCATACTGGGTGAAAGAAGCTACACAAAATAGTACGCACTGTACAGGTCTATTACATAAAATGATAGCCAATGAAAACTGATCTATACTGACAGAAAGCGTGTTGAGTTACTTAGGGAAGAGAGAAGAGGAAGAAGGAAGGATTACAAAGGGGTGTGACTGAACTTTTGGGGGTGATGAATATGTGCATCATTTTGACTGTGAGGTTGGTTTCACAGGTACATTCATAGTCTAAACTTATCAAATTGTACACTTTAAATATATGCGGTTTATTGTAGTCTATTATACTTCAATAAGATTCTTTTTTAAAAAGTTATATTTACCAATCAATGCCAGACCAACAAAGTCTTTAGGGTATATTTGTTTCTTCCTCTTTCTTCTAATCTTCCAAATTTTGTTAAAATCAACTAGAGTTCTAGTTTTAGACTGTTACTGATTTTTCAAACTCCCAGGGAGCATTTTAAAAAGTTGGTCATGTACTAAGCCTTTAAAAAATTTGCTAAAGTCCATGTTAAATAGTCGTAGCATAATAAATAAAGCATTCCAACAAACCGATAAGAAAAGGCAAACAACCCAATAAAACAATGAACAAAGTGTATGTACAGATAATTTACAGAAGTGCAAAAGGACAGTAAATTTTCAAAAAGTTGCTTGATCTATCTAATAAAAATTTAGTTAAAGCAAGAAAGAAATATCATTTTTGCCTCTCTGATGGACAAAATGGAAAAAAAATATTGGCACACATATAATTTTAATGAATTATAAATTGGTATAATCTTTTTGGAGGAGTATTTGACAGTATCTTTCAAATTTTGAATGTGCATACCCTGTGATCTATCAATCTAATGTAGTACACTAGCCTACAAAAATACCAGTGCATGTACAAATCATATATGGACAACTATTTAAAATGCAATATTATTTAACTTTCCACCAATAAGGAAGTGATTAAATAAATTATCTATATGATGGAATACTATGTAGACATTAAAAAGAATCTGTATTACAGACATAAAAGGGGCCTACCATATATTAAGTAGAAAAAAGAAAACAGATTATAGTATAATATCAACCAATTTAAAAAAATTTATTGAAGTACTGTCAGTTACAAGGTGTCAATTTCTGGTGTACAGCACAATGTCTCAGTCATGCATATACATACATATATTCATCTTCATATTCTTTTGTATGACCCCATTTTAAAAAGTAAAAACAAAACAAATAAAAGAGCCTTGCAAACCCCAAACCCCAAACCCCACGTGTCTAGATCTGTAGCTATAGCCACATCTAATTTATATTCAGATGCCTTATAGGCATAGGAGAAAAACCCTGAAGGATAGCAATGCACACCGATGATTAACAGGGTTTATCACTGAGTAGTGGCATTGTGTGTAAAGGAGTCATATTTTCACTTTTTGTTTTATATATTTCTGTGTTTGAATTTGTCATAAAATTACCTATATGTTTATTATTTTTTATAGTTAAGAAATACATCTTTTAACTGAAAAAATAAAATAATTTCAATGGAATAAAATAAGTTCCTATAATATTCTATTTCATTTGTTCCTTGTGGTGGTTAGTTTTATGTGTCAACTTAGCTAGGCCATGGTACCCAGATATTCAAGCAAACACTATTCTAGATGTTTCTGTGAAGGTAATATTTTAGATGAGATTAACATTTACATCGGCAGACTTACAGTAACCATCTGTAATGTGGGTGGGCCTTGTCTAATTCGTTGAAGGCCTTAATAGAAAAAGATTGACCTCCCCTGAGCAAGAAGGAATTCTGCCAGCAGGCTGCCTTTGGACTCTGCAACTCTTCCCAGCCTGTCAGCCTATCCTGCTGTTTTGGACTTGCTAGCCCCCACAATAATATAAGCAAATTCCTTGACATCTCTTTCTCTCTCTATTTATCTATATCCATGTCATCTATATCTCCTTTTCGTTCTGTTTCTGGAGAGCACTAATATCTTCTCCTATTACATAAAGTGAAGCTTATGGTATAATGGAATATGCAGGCGTGGAAAGTTGGAGTTGAATACTGACTCCCTTTACTCTAGTGCGTATCTTTGCCTGAGTTACTTGACCTTCTCAAACTTTAAAGTCCTCATCTGGCAAATGTGGGGACCTACTTACTTTATAGGGATAATGTAAAGATTAAGTGATGTAACATAGGTAATGTACCTGAGCCATAGTAGGCTCTGAACAATCCTCTCCCGTTGTATGATATACATGGCAAATATGAGACGTTTATTCTCTAGGGTTTTCACAGATACATGGAAGGCAGTCACATAATCAGAGGATCTATTGCTACAATAATGGAATACAAGGTTGCACAAGCTAGGAAGCGCCTACAGATCCAATCCAGATGGTGGATACCATCAAAGGGCCTCCATGTTTATAGCAATTATTTTGAATGTGGGTGCGGATTTGAATGACACAGTATTGTAAGAGACTCACCGGGATGCCGTATCGAGTCCGATAGAGGGTCCTCATGGCGACACTTGTTCCACACAGACAGCATTCGTTCATGTCAGATGCAACTTGAATCGCAAGGCACGTGAAGCAAAATGTGCCACAGAGACCTGAACACATGAAGGCAGAGGCGCAAATGACTCCACTCTGCCCCTGCTTCCCCCGCCCCCCACGCAGTGGAAAGTTAGTTTGCCTTCATGAATGGCAGCCCACATCCTGGGGATTTGCACATACCGTGCTGCCAAGTTAATCGGCACTACTTTGTTCAACATTGCATTAGCTTATCCCTTCTCCCCATCTAATCATTTTAGGAGTGACAGCACCTTGGAAAGTCTGTATTCTTTTTGTAGTAACGCCTTCAAATACATATTGAATGATTCACTGAATCCTAGTCATGTTCCAAAGATTGTCCTCAGTGCTGATAATGCCTCTGTCTGAAGTCTAGTAGGGAAGTCACATAATACAAAAAGTTCCCCAACAGAACTACTCAAGACATCTAGGTGTCACCCACAGAAATGGGATCTCCTAGGCTGTGGGAAGAAAAGATGGCTTGATCTGAATATTGAAGGAAGATTAGGGATTTTACAGGTAGAGAAAAGGGAAAAAAGCCTCTTTGAGATAACCTGCATGTCTTGGCAATGCCTGGTCTTCATTCAACATGGCTAGAGCCCAGGGATGGGATGGGGATGAGGCTAGAAGACAAGGCAGGTTGGGACAGGACAGTGAAGAAATATGAGACCTCAGAGTGGGTCATGAAAGTCATGAGGAACCTCTGAAGTATCTTAAAAAGAAAGAATGATTTGGTCAGATCTATAATTAAGGAATCCTGCCATGAAACTATTAAGTTCATATTAGAACATGTAATTCACTTACTTGAGGAACAATACTAGGGTTTGGAGGATTAAAATGTTCCTCTTTAGAAGGTTTTAGTTTTGTAGTCTCATTATCACTATGATTTGCAGATGTTGAACTAATGTCCTGAGAAGTGTAACTCATGACTCCAGGTCTCCAGTAAGACAATGAGAGCAAATCAACAAACCCAGTTGTTCCATTTCCCGGGTAACCCTTTTCTTCTATGCTTTGCAATGTAATTATTAACTTGATTCCAAATTTCAACTTCACTGCTAAGTTAAAGGTTAACAAGATTTTCTTCCCTGTCTCAGAACACGATGTAGATTTGAAATAGGCAAAAAAAAATCTCAGAGCAAACATTTTTTTGGTAAATAGGTTTGTTTGTTTCTTGCTTGGTGTTGAGAACTACGCATTTGACCTCTGACACTTTCATCTCACCCTCAAACTTCCTTTTCTCAGAAAGTCACTTAGACATCAGAAAATGAAATGAAGCAAAACAAAAAACAGAGTCAGAGATATTTTACCCAATGAGAAGTTAATTGCCTTTAAAATTCTTTGTTCTTATGTGTATAAAAAAACCTAAAAGCCCTAAATTAAAATAGTTCTTCTCTGAGCTCATGCTGAAACCATGGATGAAAATTATCCCTTGTGTACTGGACACAATGGAACTATAATATAAGGAGTTGAATTTAAATGTAACAAGAGCAGCCTTTTTTAAAAAAAAAATCAAGTTAAGCTTGAAACATCTCTTCTATATAATGCACAGTCAACTTAAAATCATTAGGCCAAGCTTGTGCATGGTTAGAGTCATTTGCTTTTATACTGTTATTTTAACCCAGCACTTATTTTTAAGAGTAAAACTACTCTTTGAAGGAAGGAGAAGAATTACCTTATACTCAGTACAGGCATTTTCTGTTAATAAAGCGTTGCCTGACATGCAGGGTGCCCTGGAGGAGTAGGTCAGGAACTTTTATTACATGATAAGGGAGGAATGAGGGGAGGATTTGGTCTTTGTTAATTTGCCTCCATGTCAGTTACCGGGGCCCTTTTCCCAGCACTTACAGACCCCGCAGTCGCTGAAGCAGTCACACATGCCCGTCTGCCAGTTGGAGGTTTGAAGTACTGGACCACTTGTAGGCTGAGTCACAATGACCACTGGGGATGCAGCTTGCATTTTGGTTACTGAATCTTCAGTAGCTGTGATCTGAAAGGAAAAAAGTTAGTGTCAGTAGCCTGGAGGTTGCTCTTGGAAGCCTGTTTTGAGGCACTCTGCTTTGTAGGCAAGTAAGGAGATTTAGATCAAGTGGCTTGTTAGTCCCTGAAGAACATAATTTCTGCAGTGTTCCCTGGGGGAAGAGATTCACTGAAGTGGTAAAAGGTAAAAATGCTCCCCTAGAAGTACAGGGAATGTAACAGGGTTGCAAGTACTATTTTTAAGCAGGTGCCTAGTCTGCACACAAGACAGGGAAACAAATGAGGACACCTATGGCCATGCCAACTACACCCTGTCACTCGCCATTTGGCTCTACAAGAATGAAGTCTCTAGCTACCGCAGTGGCTGACCTTCAACACACCTTGAAAGGAGCTCAGGGTGGAGATCAGGAATGAGACACTCTGTGCTCTGGGGGAAACTGGCAGAACAGGGCTTCAGATAGATATTTGCAGAAGATTTTATGAGCCCAATTTCTTGCATCTTCTCATTTCTAGAAAAGAACTAAAATCATTAACAAAGACATCTGATCCTTACGACTAGCAGAAACTTTCTGCCAAGATGTGTGCTTGACTGCACATATCCCTCTTCACTAAAATCACACATATACTGACCTCCCCACCTGCTTCTTCCGAGCACTTCCTCAGAGCTATCTGAGAGGCTGTCTCCCGGGCAATAGCCCTCATTTGGCCCCAAGTAAAACTTAACTCACAACTCCCACATTGTGTATTTTTTTTTAGCCAACAGCCAGAAATAGCAAATAAGGGAAACAGACTCTCTAAAACTGCACCATCCTAAGTTTCTGTGCACACACACATTTCCCCCTCTTTCTCCTTTTTTTAATGTTTCCTTTTTTATGGACTTGTTTCTGATTGTAAAGAAAAAAACTCTCCTGTTTTCTGTCTACTCTCAGAACACTCTACTTCACTTGTGATCACTGAATGTGTGGTAGCTTTTCGCACACTAAGCAATTCTGCAACACCCGCTGGGTGTCCATTGGGCTGCACCCCATAAGCTTGCAAGCCCTGTGCTTGCCTAGCCTCTAGATCAAAAAAAAAAGGTCCCGGAGCCAGTGACAGAGACATCAATAGTTTAATGGATGGGGGAGCTTACATGTCTGAAAAAAAGTCTTGGAGTGATGCCCCACCATGTGCAGTGGGCGGTGGGCAGGACATAGCAGTAGTCTTAGCCCCCAGGTTGGCTCATTGGTTACCAAGGAAACCAGCAGAGGAGCATGCCCCCCACCACCTCTTTGAAAAGCTATCATGGTGGAGGTGTTCTGATCCAAATCTTAGAACAGTCTCTAGCGGGGGCCGGGGGCAATTACATAGGAATTTAGGAATTTGATTAGGCATGTGATTAAGAGGGAAGATCAGTCATGTGAGTTGAGTGTAGGTGAAGCAGAGGCTGGTTGAGCAAGAGATGTTCAGAGAGAAGAGAACTGTCATGTTGGGGGGGGTCCAACCATATGTGGTTCTACAGTTTAGCTCAATTCCAACAAGTGTGTACAGGAGATAGTGTCAGATTCCACAAGCGAAGTGCTCAGTGCCACAAAACTGCCCTCCCTCCCCTACCTCAGATGCCAATTGTAAGTCCAGGTTATCACCTGTGCTTCTGACCAACTGGTTTGATTAATTTGTTGAAGTGGCTGACAGAGCTCAGGAAAACAGTTTACTTACTGGATGATTGATATATTATAAAGGATATTGAAGGATACAAATGAACAGCCAGATGACAGATACCGAAGGTGAGGTTCAGAGCCTGTGGAGTTTGGGTATGCCACCCCTCCCAGCACACCAACACAAAAGCTCTCTGAACCCTGTCCTTTAGGGTTTTCATGGAGGCTTCATTACATAGACATGATTGATTGAATCCTTGGCCATTGGTGATTGAACTCAATCTCCAACTCCTTTCCCTTTCCTGGAAGCCTAGGAGGTAGGGCTAAAAGCTCCAAACCTCTAATCACAGGTTGGTTCCCCTGGCAACCAGCCCCAATCCTCAAGGCTTTCCAAAAGTCACTTCATTAGCATAAACTCCTCTGTAGTTGAGAGGGGCTTGCTATGAATAATAAGACATCTTTATGATTCTTACCTCTTAAGAATTTCCAAAGATTTTAGAAGTTCTGTGCTATGAACAAGAATGAAGACCAAATATGTATTTCTTATTATAAACCACAATATCACAGAAGTCCTCTCCAATCTTTCTGCATCCAAGTTGGTTTTTCTCTTCAAATTTACCTGGAGCCTGTATCCCTCTGTGAGTGCTGACTTGCCAGACCCTTGACACGTGTTAGGGGCAAGCCCTTATAGTGTACCCCAGTAAAGATTATTATGAAGTACATTTTGTTAGGTTAGTCCTAATTTCTCTCCATCATGAGAGGCACTGCAGGGTCATGGAACATTGATCTGATCTGGAATGAGAATATCTTTGCTCAAATTCCAGTTTCCTAAACTGTGTTATCTTGAACTAGTCATTGAACAGCCTAGTCATTTAACTAGTCATTTAAATTTCCACTTACTAATCTGTAAAATGGAAATAGTTTCTGACCTATCCACCTCTCATGCTTATTGAGGGCATTAAATGAGATAAAGCTTGGGGATGAGTTTAATGAACATTAAAAAAAATCAGATAAATATAAGGGAGAGTGGCTAATTATGTACAAAAATGTAGCAAGGAACTGTGTGTGTGTGTGTGTGTGTGTGTGTGTGTGTGTGTGTGTGTGTGTGTGTTGGGGGTAATTAGGTATTTATTTATTTATTTTAACAGAGGTACTGAGGATTGAACCCAGGACCTCGTGCCTGCTAAGCATGCGCTCTAACACTAAGCTGTACCCTGCCCACCCAGTAAGGAGCTGCTTTTGATGATTTCCACAAACGTTTATTGGCAATTCTATGAGCTTGTAGTCACAGAGATTCTACTCTGTCAGGCACTGTACTAGATTCACATTGTCCACTTAATCCTACAACAGCCCTATTAGGTAGGAATTATTATCTTTATTGAGTTGATGAGGAAATGGATGCTCAGAGACTTTAAGTGAATTGTGAAATTCAAATCCTTCTCGGGCTCATTCCACAGTCCCTGCTCCTGCCTTTGCCCCTCAGCTTTAGAGTCCCCACTCCATCAGAACACTTAGTACATACAGATGGCATTGCCATTGGTGTGTTGTGATCTCCTTGAGAACTGGAACCCTCTCTTTATATTTATTTCTTTAGCACCAAGCTCAATGCTAGGCTCACAGAAGATACTTTTTATTGCCTTGTTGAATTAAATACTTATTTTATGCTTGATTCACTTACAGTGTGCTAGACACTGAGGTGTAATACATTTCCACTTCAGATTTCTTTTTTCTGTAGGTGTTTTTTGCTTGTTTGTTTTGCTTTCTTTCTTTTTTTTTTTTCATTTTTTGGTTTTTTTCTTTTTAGTTCTTACTTTTTAATGAAGTGAGTTGATTTCAGGACATGTTTTTAAAAGCACAAAAGAAAAATACTAAAATCAAAAACACAATGCCTCCAGATACTCAGGCAATGTGATTGTACTATTTGCTTTCTTACATTATTCCCCTCATAGAACAGTTTCAAAAGCAAGCAGATAACTTCCACTGTCCCCTATTACTTTGTAATTTTTCTATTTCTTGAGTTAGCTGGTTTCTTTCTTGATTGCATTGCTTAGTGACACCTGGCTAGTTTGGTAGTTCCTGAGGACAAAAAGAGAGCAGCATATGAAACAGAACAACATCTTGAGTGTTTCTCTGCATAACTGAAAACGCATCAGCATTGGTTCAAACATGTCTAAATCTCCGCAGGCTTCATCACAGCTAATTGTAAATTAACCAGGTCTACTTTTATAGATGGTTCTCTGAGTCCTAGCAAACAGCCTCATGGGAAGAACATTCAGTGTTTCTGGATGAGGATAAAACAAATTTATTTTTATTATTTTTTTAAAAAGAAGGAAGAAACTTTAAAATGTTCTTTTAAATGTTTGTATCAAACATTATCACCTTTAGAAAATAGCTCTAGGTACTTCCCTTCCCAGTAGTGAGTGTGGTATGCAAATGCCACATATTTTTCTAAGTTTTAATAAAATGATTATAAAATAACAAAATGAAAACAAGGACTAAATTTGAATTAAGTATTTTAAGAAAACTTTAAAATGAGAGAAATTTAAAAGCCCCAAGGTTGAGAAAAATGACAAAAAGGCAGGAACAGATAATTCACAAAAAATGTGACATGAAAATGACCCTTAAATAGATTTATAAAAAAGATGTTCAAATTCATTCAATATTAAATACATATAAATTAAACACTTAGATTGGCAAAAATTAAAAAGAAGGCAACACAGTCTTTTGGCAAGGCTGTGGAGAAACAGGCACTCTAAAATATTGCTGGTGTGAATGCAAACTGGTACGACCATTCTGGGAGGACCTTTGGCAATACCTAACAAAACTATGTAAACACTTTCCATTTGACCAAGTAATCCCTCCCCTAGAAATTCATCCTGAAGATACACCTCCAACAATGCAAAAATACACATGCATGAGGTTATTCATAGCAGCATTGCTTGTTTTTACGAAATAATTGTAAACAATACATGGGAGAGAGGTTGAATAAACTATGGTATACTCGCACAATGCAGTGTTATGCAGCTGTCAAGAAAAGAATGAGGATAAGCTCTATAAACTAACATGAAGTGACATCCAGGATATATATAAGTGGTAAAAAAATGTACAAAAGAATGGCTATGGTATGAAATCCTTTATATAAGAAATAAAGGGATATAAGGAAACATACTATATCTGTTCAACTGTGAAATAAGAAGTACAGGAAGAATGAACCAGGAACAAATGAAATTTCTTATGTTCAAAGTAAATGAGACGGAAAGAATGAGAGAATGGAAATGGAGTAGCAGGGGTGGTGGCAACACTACTCTCAGTGTGCCTTTTCACTTGACTCTGACTCATCCGACCATGCTAATATTTCACGTATCAAGTCAACACACAATGGATCAGTAAAATCAATCAGAACGTGGAAGGAGTCCAAAGTGCAATATAAACAGTAACAAACAGAGCTGAGTGTATTACAATTAATATTACAACCACACGAAAGGGACTGGGGAAGAAAAGGGTAAACTAAATAACTTTGCAAAGTATTTTGAATATATAATGTAAAGCTGAAGACAAAAATAACCGACGTAAGTATTGTACTCTAGTTAGTAAACTTGCTTCTTACAGGGGTAGAAACTAGCAATTCTGAAACATATATATATATATATACCATATATATTTATATATATTATATATATACTTATATATATTATATGTATATATATTTAGCTTGAATAAGTAAATACATTGTGGATAATGAGACTGCACTGTCAGAGAAAGAAATTACAAATAAGAAAAGGAGGACAGCTAGTATGAATCCTGTTGAATTAGAATCAGAGGTATGAACTCATGGTTATTTACACACACACACACACACACACACACACATACACACACACAGAGTTATAAATAGGGGAGTAAATCCCCTTTGTGGGGTCTTTAAGGACCACTCCAACACAGCTGTGGAAATTCTACTCAGAGAGGCATATAAAATTAAAGAATTTATTCTACTCACAGGTCCTAAGGAGGGAGGCACAGCATGCCCAGAGGGTCTATAACAACGATTACTGTGGATTTGTCAAATGTTGATCTTGTATTTCCCACTCCCACATTCATTAATGGGAATTCTACTGTAGGAAAGCACTATCCCCTTCTCCCTCATTTAAAAATTCCTTTATTTATATCAGCATAGAATTATGGATAGTTTCTCTAGACAATATTAAAATTGCATCATTGCTCAAATTGTCCCAGATGTAGCATTGGAAGAGCCATCCAGTTGGTTCTGAGGTCCCGCTTCTAATCCACGCTATTTTATTTTTTGGTCCCACAAGATGTTTCAGATTTATCTTGTACTTTCCCTGCCCCAGCCTTTTAATCAACCATTTCTCCAATGAACTTGGGCTTTTAAAATTTGAAAAACAGTATTTAGAAACCAAGATTTGGATGGATGGATGCTAAAATTAGACTTTGAAAGTATGATGAGAAACAAGACGTTTACATGGTCTCAAAGTATCTCCCCACAGGCTATTTCCTAATTACAAAGGGAAAAACAGCAACTTTCTACTGGATAAACCTGGCAGACACTATCTTAGTCAAATGATCAAAGTTAATATTATCAATAATGGGACATCTTGACATGCTCTAGAAAGTGGACACAATACTATGACTGGGTATATTAATAAATCTTATCTATAGGAGGTGCTGACTAGAGCAAGGCTAACTCTGCAATAGGTTATATTAGCAATCACTCATGTGAGTCAGGAAAGGGAAATGTTTGGTATTTTGTGGCTTGGATGATGATTAAAATTCATCTGTGTTCAAATACGATTATGGAGTGCTAGCGTTGTTATTTTGATCCATCATGGTCACAGTGTAGCCTTATCTCATGTTAACACTCTGTGAGGTTGTTTCATGTGCCAGGGAACACCAAGACCAGGTGAGAGGGACGACACAGATGGACGTGGAGGGCATGATGCTAAGCTAAATAAGTCAGACAGAGAAAGACAAATACAGTATGATCTCACCTATTTGTGGAATCTAAAACAAACAAGCAAGCCAAACTCATGGTTACAGATAACAGATCGGTGGTTGCCAGAGGTGAGAGGTGGAAAGTGGGTGAAATGGGGGAAGACGGTCAAAAGGCCCACACTTCCTGTTGTGAAATAAGTAAGTCCTGGGGATGTGATGTACCGCATGGTGACTATAGTTAATAATGCTAAATTGTCTATTTGAAAGTTGCTAAGAGAATAAATGTTAAAAGTTCTCATCACAAGAAAAAATAATTTGTTAACTGTGTGGTGATGGATGTTAACTAGTTTTACTGTGGTGATCATTTCATAATATATCAAATCATTATATTGTACATCTGAAACTAATACAGTGTTATATGTCAATTATAGCTCAGAAAAAAAAAAAAGAAAAAGAAAAAGAAAAAGGCTTAGTGTGAGTGTCCGGCCAACTTGCAGCAACACCAAAGCCTAGCTCACAGCACTGGGCCAGCTCTGGGACAGCAAGGGCTGCTTTTCTCTTCCTTGGGACATTAGTGGGGCAACTGGTAAAATTTGAACAAGACCTATAGATTAGTTTTTAGTAGTTTATCAACATTAATTTCCTGGTTTCAATATTTGTACAATGGTTATGTAAAACATTAAGAATCAGGAAACCTAGGTGAGGCGTGTGTGTGCTGTGTGCTAGTTTAAAAATAGCTTTATTGAGATATATTTTACATACCATAAAATTCACTCATTTAAAATGGATACAGTTCAGTGACTAGAGTGTATAACTGTATAACCATCCCCATAATCTAATTTTAGAATATTATGTCACATATTCTCCAGAGAAAAAACATATCCATTGGCAGTCACTCCCGTTTCCTCTCACCTCCACCTCCAAACCACATTTAACCTGCTTTCTGCCTCTACTATTTTGCTTTATCCTAGACATTTCATACAAATGGAATCACAGAATATAGTCTTTTGTGACTGACTTCCTTCAGTTAGCATGTTTTTAAGATTTTCAACAATCCATGCTGTAGTGTATATCAGTACTTTTCTGCTGAATCATACTGCATTCTGTGGATACACCATTTCGTGTTTATCCTTTCATCAGTTGATGGATATTCAGGTTGTTTCTACTTTGTGGTTATTATGAATAATGCTCCTATTACTATCTGCGTACAAGTTTTTGTGTGAACATTTATTTTCATTTCTCTTCGGTGTACACCTAAAAGTGGCATTGCTGGGTCAAAATGGTAACTTTATGCTTAGTATTTTGGAAGGCAGCTATGCTAAGCACTATACCACCAAGGTCACGTATAGTGTTTGGAAGAACTGCTTCAAACTGTTTTCCAAAACGGCTGCATTTTGTATAGGGCTCCATCATCCTGGCTAGCATTTGTTATTGTTTGTCTTTTTTTGTGTGCTATTTTTGCAACATTTTTCATAAATCTAAAATTATTTCTAAAAAAATGACAAAACAAAACATAAAAGAGAATTCGGGGAGAGAAGAGCCCCATAGGATTTAGAATGAAAAATACAAAAGCAATCTGCTACAAACACTAGAAAAATATATCCCTAAACCCAAGTAGTATATAATGCAAATATAGCCATAATAAGATTTTTGAACTGTGGTTTCATTTCCCCCTTATAATTATTAGGAACCATTCTAAAGAATTTCTTTTTTGTGTAAAACACCATAAAATGCATTCGGAATAGTTGAAGCTGATTAAAAATGTATTGTTTGTTCTTTTATATGCATTAAAGTGGCTTTTGATTTTGATTTCTGATTGATTGGTGCCATAATGGCCTTTTACTGCTCTATTACAATAAAAGTTTAAACACTGTTAATCTCACAGAAAACAGTGCGAAAGGAAGTTCTAGTAGGTGAACAAACAGCCGGAGGGTCAGGGGTGGGGGCGATCATTTCGGGGGTGCGTCATTTATGGGTGTCTATGTAGCGGGGAGGAGTCTATCTTGAAGGGTAAGGGTAGGCTCCTCAAGTGATGGAGCGAATGACCTTGCGTCTGGCTGTGCTCTGACTCCCTCGCAGGGAGGAGGGTCAATGAGGCCGTGACAAGGGCAGGGCAGGGTGAGTGCGGAAGGGTATGCGGGCGTCAGGCTGGGTCGAGCCATCACACCCTTCCTCCCTAACCTCCCTCCCTGCCCTTCCGCAGCCTGTGGTTCTCTTCAGGGCGGAGAGCCCGCCGCCCCCGCTTCCGGCGCACGCGGGAGTTGTGGCCTCCGCAGGTGCGGGGCGGGCCGGGGTGTGGCTTCTCAGCCGCGCTGACCTCTCGACCGCTCGGGAAAGTGACTGAGAGCGGCCTGCGGGCGCGGAAGGTGTTCTCCACTTGGCCCCCACATTCGGCCTCCCAGGACCCGGCTATCTCCTCTGCTGGAACAGGATCCTATTTGCCCCCGAATTCTCCAGGGCAGCCAGCACGGAGCCCGCGGTCAGGGTCGGCCGTAAGCGGGGGACAGCCAGCTCTAGGTGGCTGCACCTCGCGGACGCACCGGACCTGCTGGGAACCGGCAGCGGCCGGGCAGTCGTGTCGTGGCGCCTCTCCCTCCCGGCACCCTGCCGCTCCCCCGGCCCCCGTCGCCCAGTCTCACCAGGCATATATAATACATTTTTAAAAGTTATCATCAGATAGGTGGGCTGATCAGCTCACTGATCGGGAAGTAAGACAGAAACGACCACCCCAGCCCCCCACCCACCTCGCCCCGCTGAGGTGGGCTCCAGATTCTACTTCTGGTGCACAGGCTTATTTTTCATCGTAACGGGAAGCAACCACAACTCTCTAAACAAACTCGTTCTTTCACGAAGAAGCAAGTAAAGAAATTGCAATGCCATTTCTGTTGCTCACCGTTTTTACAATAGTTAGCTTGGTTTGGGGAAAAGGAAGCTCCCAATCGGGAATGTAAGCTCCACAAGGGCAGTTTTGTGGGTTGTGTTCGCTGACGTATCTTACAAGCCTAGCGCAAGGTCTCGCACGCAGTAGGTGCCCGCTACCGCGGTCTCAATGCGTGACGCCAGCTGGAGCTGGTGCACATCAGACACTGGCTAGTGCCCAGCCCTGGAAACCACTTAAGCAATGGCTTTCCTTCCCAAACTGCTTTAGACCGCCAGACATCCTAAGATCCAGGTCTTTTCTATATCCCAAACCTCAGTACACAGATGATAGAAACCATAGTTTTGGGTGATGGCTTCCCATATTTGAGGCCTGGGAAGAAGAGGCATTGCAGGAAATTCTTTAAAAAAATGTTCAGTCAGATTTTCTTTTGTGTTTCCTTTTAATAATCAAACATTAGAAAAAGACAGGAAAGGCTATATAGAATGTTAGGTGGTTATCACTAGGGAATTGGCTGATAGGTATTTTTTATTTTTATCTTTGTAATTTTGTGCATTATCTGGTTTTCTGTTTTTATGGTTAGCATTTATTCCTTTTATAATCAACACAAGAAATACCCATTTGGAAACAAAAAGCAAACCTAGTGACTTAAAAAAAAAAAAAAAAAGAGAAGGAATGTAAAGGGTCATGCTGATTATTCGTATAGCTTAGAGCTGTCTGTATTTTCTTCTCCATAGCCCCTAGCCAATGCCTGGCACCACAACTGGCATGCAATAAATACCAGCTGCATGAATGAATGATGAATATCCTTTCCATGATCTCTCTCAGGAAAAACATGTTCATTTAAGTTGTTTATTTTTCAAGAAGTCTGTGCTGTGATTTTTAATATAATGACAGCAATCTGAAGATTTCAGTATAGAAACTTGCCTGCAGTTATAGAATCATCCTTTCCTTCAGCTGAGTGTCCTCGCTCAGTGTGTACTTTAAGTACGTGTGTATTTAGATAGGCTGGAGTTAGCCCTTATAGCAGCCTGAGACCAGAGCATCTGAAGTTCAGTCAGCGATCATCTGCACATTTTGTAGTGAGCAGCTTCATGGAAAACCCGTCCACGTGCTGACTGCCAGTTAGTTTGTAGGAAAGTCTACAGCTGAAACCTGTGTGGGGTCTGAAACAGTCTTCAGCCCTAAAGTCAAAGCTCTCGGTTTCTGTTTCTTTCACAGCTTTTGACTTCCTGTTTTGAATATGGAAAATTGTGGAGACCCAGGTGCTTCTGTGGACTTCAGTACAGAGAACTGAGCAGGGAGTGGGGGCCCCAGTGGGTTTCAGAGTGTATCTCTAGTGAAGGTTACCTACAGCAGGAAGAAGGCTGCTCCATCCAGCTCCCCCAGAAGAGCAGCTCTAGGAATCAGCATCCCACACTTCCATTTGACCAATTTAGCTTTTTCTGAAAGAGGTCTTGTGACTTCTCATGTGAGATTGTTTTATTCAAGAGGTACCTCCCTGACAGTTATAAAACAGAGGAGAAAACAAACACACTTACTCCTCTGTAGCTCTGTGGTTTAAATATCATTTCACAATTTGAGGGATCCTTTAGGTTGTAGCAAAATGTGAAATAGAAACAAAATATGCCAAACAACCGCAAATCTCTGCTTTAGCCATTAAGTACCCAGTAATTTTTTAACCTTAACCATTCAAAGTAAAAGCAACAGCAGGAACTGGGGAGGTGGTGGTGGTGGTGGAAGAGAACAAAAGGCAACTCCCCTGGAATCTCTTCAGTGCCCAGTGATATTTCTAAGAATTTCTGGGACTTAGTCTACAAGCCTGTCTCCTCTGTTCAGTGGCCTTCAGTGCTTCCTGTGCGTAAAAGCTACTTGGAGACTTTGTTTATGATGTAGATTCCTGGGCACTATCCTCCGAGGTTGTGACTTAGGCGAGGTGGACTGGGGTCCAGGAATCTGTACCGCGCACCCTCAAGGCTGCTGCCACTATGCCATGAGATGCCGTCGTGTAAAGTAGAGAAAAGTGGCCCTTCTGCGGAGCTACAACTTGATGAGAATTAGAAAAACGCCATCACCTTCTCCAGGCAGATGCAGCCCATGCTGAGGCCTCCAGCTCGCCTAGGAGCACAGGCTAAGCCAGCCCTGTTCACCTCAGCACCACCTGCCCGTGCAGAGCCCTGGCTTCTCAGTGGATTCCAGCACCAGTGACCTTACAGAGCACACTTTGTAACTCACAGCCCTGGGTGTTTTCATTTCTCTTTTGTGAAGAATAACTACAGATCCAATCCCCTTTAGTAAACATTTACTGGGCAGGCATCCAATGTTTGTGAAAGTCTTGTGTTGGGTTTGGTAGGGTTTAAGGAGCGTGAGTAGTTCCCGCTCCACGGCCAGCAGCTCTGCCCATCACTAAATGACCATAGAGGTGTTTTGTTTCATACATCTTTGATACCATGGGAGCAGAGAGAGTGATGAAAAATGTTGGCTGGTGCCACTCAGGAAAAAGGAAAAATGGAGGCAAGGGGAATTTAAATGGGAAACTCGGTGGACAAGCTTTGAAGAGGGACTGTAGCTCCTTTCTTTAGAAAGCTCCTTTCGTGAAATGACCTCAATGCCCAGAAACCTTGCAGGATTTGGCTTACATTTTAAACATCTTAAACATCTTAATTTCACCCATTAGTCTTAGTTACAACCAACCTTGTACCTGACTCCCCCTGCCTTGGAACACCTTACTCTTGAGAAGGACAGACCATTATCTTATTAATATTAATTAATAGTATTAATTGGATTGACATCAATATTATTAATTTAATCAATCTGGGTACTAAATATATCACTTAGATTAACTTTTCATTTTTTTGCTTTGATTAAAACATTTGCATTTCATAATTTCTCATCTCAAAAGCTGATAAATGTGAGGTGAGAAGGTTATCTTTCTTTACACATTTACATAAAGCACCAGAATTTAATTTTAAAGCATTCTAGTCTGTTTTTCTTACTTTCATACTGAAAATTCAAGGATTCTCATGTTTCATTACCTAGATCAGCAAAATCCTGTCTTCTATTTCTAACGGCAAGAAAACCAACAACAAGCAAAATAGTTTCAAAACGCAAAGAAATTCGACTGGCACAAGTAAGCATGCCTATGTATGATATAGAGTGAAATTAATGATCAAGTTAGTAAACATAAGGCCTAATATGTGTTCCTGCTGAAAGCCAGAGTTGATGAAGGATTCAAAACATCTTACACTACTTTAAAAAGCGTGGCATCTCCCATATGACTGGCACATGTTGAATTTGACTAAATTGACTAAATTTAAGCAGTTAGATAAGAAAACATTGGTCTTTCAGCTGAACCTTAAAATACAGCATGTTAGAAATTTAAAAAAAAGGAAATCAAATACTGGTAAAGAAGACTTTTTTTTTCAGTGCCAAGATAAGCTTTTAAAGAAGTGCTTCATTTCAAAGTACTTACAGTTAAGAAGTAGGTTCTTGGCAGGCTGTGTCTTGGGCTTGAGTGAGAACCTCACTGAAAGTGAATGACACAGGCAAGAGAGAAGTAAGTGTGCTCACATTCCACTATATGCTACAAAGTACAGATTTGAGGTTTTTATTGGCCAATGCAATCCAGGCAGAACAGTTTTCAAGATATGTTTTTGTTATCTTGAAAATGAAAGTATTTCCTTGCCAAAGTGGGTGTTCCTTCTTTTTTTGTTGTGTTAAGTACACTCTTGTATCTTTTTAGGGGTGAAAAAAAGATGTTTCATTATATAATTTGATTGGTTTTTACATGCTGGCAGAGCTGACCAATTTTTAAATTTTACTTTTTCCCTTTAATACAATAAACAAAGAAGATTTAGTGTGCATTTATTGCCATTTTAAAATTGAAGAGTTTGTAGGTAGTGTTTGGGAGAAAATAGACTATCTGGAATTCCGTACCTAGTCAGATGCTCTTCTTTTTTCCTTCTGTCTCTTTGGACTCCTTTGTTTGTTCTCCTTAGCATTGATTAAATGCCTTCTATGTGTTAGGCACTGCAGTAAATGCTTTCCATGTATTACTGTATTGAACTCTCCCCACAATTCTGTGGGGTAGGTATGATTCTCACCCCCGCTTAACTGGCAAGGAAACTGAGTCACAGCAATGTTAAGAGGCTACAAGGTGGCAGCTAGGAATTGGCTGAAACGGGACTGTAATCTGTACACTTACTTCTGACCTCACTGCACCATATCCAGCCTCACGTTCTCACGCACAGTCTAACGCCAGCCTGGCTCTAGTGGAAAAACCCTGCTATTCCAAATGATCTTGGAGGGAGTGAGAAGCCTGGCCACTCTCATTTCTGAAAGGCTTCAATTACGGAATCAGTAATCAAAAGGCTATGAACAAGTATTTCAGAAGGAAGAAATACAAAACTTAAAAAAAAAATGGTATAAAGAAATTGGATGTGATGTAGTAAAAAGAGCCATGGTTTGTAGCTGAGCTGATAGGGGATAAAATCCCACCATGAAACTTGTTAGCTGTGTGGCCTCTGAAGGTCAAAAAAATCTAAGCTTTGGTTTCCTCACCCCTAAAGTTAGAAAAATAGGCTCATCTACCAAAATCACTAAGGAGTCATTGGTAACAGTCCATTTCAATGTTCAATAGGTTAGCTGATACCATCGAAAGACTCTCGAGATACCAGCTATAATCTGATACAGTGATCTCCTCCCCGCCCCATAGAGATGACTTCCAGTCTTGACAAGGTTTTGTAAAATGGATGATTGATGTTTTTGATTTTTCAAAATCAAATCAGTCTCATTGATTTTTTTGGTGGCATGATAAATTGGTACTCTGTCTTTGAAAGGCAGTATTGCCTATAAAGAATATAGCAGAATCAAAAAATATACTTATCCTTTGACCTGGCAATTTCACTGAGTGAGTATTTTCTTTAAAAAAAATTCTTTTAAGGGGGTAGGTAATTAGGTTTATTTAAAATGGAGATACTGGGGATTGAACCCAGGACCTTGTGCATGTTAAGCATGCAGTCTGCCACTGAGCTATACTCTCCCAAGAGTAAGTACCCTACATTTTCCATCTATAGGTTCTTTGTCTCATCCTGGTCCTAGGCTTGAATGAATACGGGAAAAAAGAGTCAAATCATGTTAAGCTTCTGTTTAGTATTAGGCTGGCAGAGTGATGAATAAAAGAGCTTAACCATCCGGTCTATCCCTTTGATCTTTGCTGGGGGCAACTGGGGAAGGACACACAATAACAATGAATTCTATGTGAAGTAAACTTTCCTAAACATTTAAAAGAATTTTGAAACAGTTTGATGTCATTGCCACCAGCTGCTTTCTGGGAGGCAGGGGTGGAAGGCCTGTGAGTTGGTCATAGTTGCAGGCAAAGAAATGAATGAAGACTATCCAGTAGAAATTCATGAGTATTTATCAACATTTGAGAATTCCATTGATGCTGTGGGTGAGATGCTGAAGACCATGTGTGTTTCTAGCAACGAATTGTTGCAGAAGTTGGACCCACTTGATCAAGCAAAAGTGGATTTAATTTCTGCTTACACATTAACTTCAATGTTTGGGATTTATTTGGCAACTCAGGGAATTAACCCTAAGGAACATCCAGTTCCCTCTGGGAACCAAAACCTAAAAATGCATCCAAAGTTGCTCATAAAGGAAAAAGTAAAAATTAACCTTTTGGTTTTGATGTATACATATTCAAAAAGTATATCATTTTTATTGTTTTTCCACAAATAGATGATGGTCATTATGTGGCAATGCAAGGCAATTCAATAAATGCATTCCTTATTGAATTCTTATTTAAATTTACACTTTAAATTTGTAACACTGCATACTTTTCCCTCCCAGAAAAATTAAGTTATCTTCATTGATTTTCCTATGGAATACTATGAGGTTTTAAACATTGTGGTATATTTTATATTTTTAGTTTACTATCTCTTTTGATGACTTAAAAAATTTTTTTTTAATTTAAGTATAGTCAGTTTAAAATATTGTGTTAATTTCTGGTGTACAGTATAGTGATTCAGTTGTACATATGTATATATCCCTTTTCAGACTTTTTCATTATAGGCTATAACAAGATATTGCACACAGTTCCCTGCGCTATATGGCAGGACCTTGCTGTTTATCTATTTTATATATAGTAGCTAGTATCTACAAATTCCAAACTTCCTATTTATCCCTTCCCAGCCCGTTTTCCCCCTGGTACCCACAGGTTTGTGTTCTATTTGACAAGACTCTTATTTCCTTATACAGGTCAATCTTTCAAGTGCCACTTTAGAAGCAACTATGAAATTTAAGTTAAATATTCTTTGTGAACATTTATCTATTTTTGATGAATAATGACTGTATGAAGTATGCTAAAGTTATAAATACATCAGTTTTCACTATACAATATTAAGAAAGACTGAAATGACTTAATATCCACTTTTTTCCTGTGTAGTTATTTCATTATGCTTTCCTGATTTGGGGAATTATTGCTTTTTTGATATTTGAAGTGTGGAATGAAGACTTTAAGGTTATTTTTCAATTCCTGGCACTTTGACACTATGTCCTATTTGAAGTAAAATATATTCTCATTAACTTTAGATGGGAAATGAGGTTGTTATATAGATGGCTGAATTTTGGCATAATGGCTATACCCTATCAGTAAAGCTGTAAATGTGGAGCTGACCTGTTTATTTTTCCTCTTTTGAGTGAATTTGTCCTTGAAATTAGGAAAGTAGGTTTTAGAAATTCTTAGGAATAGAGAAATTCATGTATTTTTTTCCCTATGCACAGTGCCCACAGTTCTCTTGACCTTGCTTTTTCATATTTTTAATATTATATATTTCTGTGGCTATAGCAAGTATAAACAAGTGTTTTGAAACAATTTTCTGTTATATGATGCCACTTAAGCAGAGGAAAAATCCAAAGGAGAATTGCATCATGTTTATATTTTGATTTATTTTTCTGGAATATGTTAGAGAATTCTAAATATTAAAAATTTTTTTTTATATCTAAGTCTATTAATTTTATTTTTTTATTTTTATTTTTAATTTTTTAAACTTTTTTATTGATTTATAAGCATTTTACAATATTGTGTCAAATTCCAGTGTAGAGCACAATTTTTCAGTTATGCATGAACATATATATTCATTGTCACATTTTTTTCTCTGTGAGCTACCATAAGATCTTGTGTATATTTCCCTGTGCTATACAGCATAATCTTGTTTATCTATTCTACAATTTTAAAATCCCATCTATCTCTTCCCACCCCCCGCCCCCTTGACAACCACAAGTTTGTATTCTATGTCTATGAGTCTGTTTCTGTTTTGTATTTATGCTTTGTTTGTTTTTGTTTTTGTTTTTGTTTTTTAGATTCCACATATGAGTGATCTCATATGATAGTTTTCTTTCTCTTTCTGGCTTACTTCACTTAGAATGACATTCTCCAGGAGCATCCATGTTGCTGCAAATGGCGTTATGTTGTTGGTTTTTATGGCTGAGTAGTATTCCATTGTATAAATATACCAATTTTTCTTTATCCAGTTATCTGTTGATGGACATTTAGGCTGTTTCCATGTCTTGACTATTGTAAATAGTGCTGCTATGAACACTGGGGTGCAGGTGTCATCCTGAAGTAGGGTTCCTTCTGGATACAAGCCCAGGAGTGGGATTCCTGGGTCATACCGTAAGTCTATTCCTAGTCTTTTGAGGAATCTCCACACTGTTTTCCACAGTGGCTGCACCAAACTGCACTCCCACCAGCAGTGTAGGAGGGTTCCCTTTTCTCCACAGCCTCTCCAGCATTTGTCATTTGTGGATTTTTGAATGACGGCCATTCTGACTGGTGTGAGGTGATACCTCATTGTAGTTTTGATTTGCATTTCTCTGATAATTAGTGATACTGAGCATTTTTTCATGTGCCTTTTGATCATTTGTATGTCTTCCTTGGAGAATTGCTTGTTTAGGTCTTCTGCCCATTTTTGGATTGGGTTGTTTGGTTGTTTCTTATTAAGTCGTATGAGCTGCTTATATATTCTGGAGATCAAGCCTTTGTCGGTTTCACTTGCAAAAATTTTCTCCCATTCTGTAGGTTGTCTTTTTGTTTTACTTATGGTTTCCTTTGCTGTGCAGAAGCTTGTAAGTTTCATTAGGTCCCATTTGTTTATTCTTGCTTTTATTTCTTCTAGGAGAACATTTTTGAGATGTATGTCAGATAATGTTTTGCCTATATTTTCCTCTAGGAGGTTTATTGTATCTTGTCTTATGTTTAAGTCTTTGATCCATTTTGAGTTTATTTTTGTGTATGGTGTAAGGGAGTGTTCTAGCTTCATTGTTTTACATGCTGCTGTCCAGTTTTCCTAACACCATTTGCTGAAGAGACTGTCTTTATTCCATTGTATATTCTTGCCTCTTTTGCTGAAGATTAGTTGACCAAAAGTTTGTGGGTTCATTTCTGGGCTCTCTATTCTGTTCCATTGGTCTATATGTCTGTTTTGGTACCAATACCATGCTGTCTTGATGACTGTAGCTCTATAGTATTGTCTGAAGTCTGGGAGAGTTATTCCTCCAGCCTCTTTCTTTCTCTTCAGTAATGCTTTGGCAAATCTAGGTCTTTGATGGTTCCATATAAATTTTATTATGATTTGTTCTAGTTCTGTGAAATATGTCCTGGGTAATTTGATAGGGATTGCATTAAATCTGTAGATTGCCTTGGGTAGCGTGACCATTTTAACAATATTGATTGTTCCAGTCCAAGAGCATGGGATATCTTTCCATTTTTTACAGTCTTCTTTAATTTCCTTCATCAGTGGTTTATAGTTTTCTGTGTATAATTCTTTCACCTCCTTGGTTAGATTTATTCCTAGGTGTTTTATTACTTTGGGTGCTATTTTAAAGGGGATTGTTTCTTTACTTTCTTTTTCTGTTGATTCATCATTAGTGTAAAGAAATGCAACTGTTTTATGAATGTTAATCTTGTAACCTGCTACCTTGCTGAATTCTTCCATCAGATCTAGTAGTTTTTGTGTGGACCTTTTAGGGTTTTCTATATATAGTAACATGTCATTGGCATAGAGTGACACTTTTACCTCTTCTTTTCCAATTTGGATCCCTTTTATTTCTCTCCCTTGTCTGATTGCTGTGGCTAGGACTTCAAAGTCTATGTTGAATAGGAGTGGTGATAGTGGGCATCCTTGTCTTGTCCCAGATTTTAGTGGGAAGCTTTTGAGTTTTTCACTGTTGAGTACTATGCTGGCTGTAGGTTTGTCATATTTAGCTTTTATTATGTTGAGATATGTTCCCTCTATACCCACTTTGGTGAGAGTTTTTTTTTTATCATAAATGGGTGTTGAATTTTATCAAATCATCTATTGAGATGATCATGTGGTTTTTGTCCTTTCTCTTGTTGATGTGATGTATTACATTGATTGATTTGTGTATGTTGAACCAGCCTTGTGTCCCTGGGGTGAACCCCACTTGGTCATGATGTATAATCTTTTCTATGTGTTGTTGGATTCTATTTGCTAAAATTTTGGTGAGGATTTTGGCGTCTATGTTCATCAGTGATATTGGCCTATAATTCTCTTTTTTGGTAGTGTCTTTGTCTGGTTTTGGTATCAGGGTGTTATAGAATGGTATCAGGCTTCATAGAATGAGTTTGGGAGTATTCCCTCCTTTTCAATCTTCTGGAAGAGTTTGAGAAGGTCTGGTATGAGTTCTTCTTTGTATGTTCGGTAGAATTCCCTGGTGAAGCCGTCCGGTCCTAGACTTTTACTTGTAGGGAGGTTTTTTAATTGCTATTTTGATTTCATTTCTAGTGATAGGTTTGTTCAAGTGGTCAGTTTCTTCTTGATTCAGTCTTGGTGGACAGTATGTTTCCAGAAACTTGTCCATCTCCTCTAGGTTATCCAGTTTGGTACCATATAGTTTTTCATAATATTCTCATATGATATTCTGTATTTCTATTTTATTTATTGTAATTTCTCCATTATCCTTTCTTATTTTGCTAATTTGTGCTCTCTCTTTTTTCTTCTTTGTGAGTTTGGCCAGAGGTTTGTTGATTTTATTTACTTTTTCAAAAAACCAGCTTTTGGTTGATTCATTTTTTCTATGGTCTTTTTAACCTGTATTTTATTTATTTCCTCCCTAACCTTTATAATTTCCTTCCTTCTGCTGCCTTTTGGGGTTTTTTTGTTCTTCTTTTTCTAGTTCACTCAGCTGGTGGGTTAAATTGTTTATTTGAGATTGTTCTTCATTTTTGAGGAAGGCCTGTATTGCTATAAACTTCCCTCTTAGCACTGCCTTTGCTGTGTCCCATAAATTTTGTATGGTTTTGATTTCATTTTCATTTGTCTCAAGGTATTTTTTAATTTCAGCTTTGATTTCCTCATTGACCCATTGGTTTTTTAATTACATTGTTTAATCTCCATGCTTTCCTTTTTTCTCCTTTGTTTCTCTGTTGTTGATTTCTAATTTCATGGCATTGTGGTCAGTAAAGATGCTTGAGATAATTTCTATCTTCTTAAATTTGCTGAGGTTTCTTTTGTGCCCAAGTACATGATCAATCCTGGAAAATGTTCCATGTGCACTTGAAAAGAATTTTTATTCTATTTTTGGCGGGTGTAATGCTCTGAAAATATCCACCAAATCTAATTTCCCTGTTGTATTATTTAATTTCTCTGTTGCCTTATTTATTTTCTGTCTGGAAGATCTGTCTAGTGATGTTAATGCTGTGTTAAAATCTCCAGCTATGATTGTATTCCCATCAATATCCCCCTTTATCTCTGTTAGTAATTGTTTTATGTACTTAGGTGCTCCTATATTGGGTGCATATATATTACTGAGTGTAATATCCTCAACTTGTATCACTCCTTTAATCATTATAAAATGTCCTTCTTTATCTTTCTTTATGCCCTTTGTTTTAAAGTCTATTTTGTCTGAAATCAGTACTGCAACAGCTGCTTTTTTGGCTTTTCCATTTGCATGGAATATCCTTTTCCATCCTTTCACTCTCAATCTATATGCGTCCTTCTCCCTAAAGTGGGTCTCTTGTATGCAGCATATTGAAGGTTCTTGCTTTATTATCCAGTCTGCCTCTCTATGTCTTTTGACTGGAGCATTTAGTCCATTAACATTTACAGTAATTAATGATAGATGTGTCTTTATTGCCATTTTGAACTTATCTTTGCAGTTGATTTGGTATTTCCTCTTTGTTCCTTTCTTCTTCCTTTTGTGGTTTGGTAATTTTCCTTTGTATTATCATGGATTTTATTTAGTTTTTGTGACTCCCTTGTAAGTTTCTGGCTTATGGTTACCCTTTTTTGTAAATCTATTAGCCCATTACTATAATTGTTTTTATTAAACTGATAGTAACATGTTCTCAAACCCATCCTATCAAGAACAAAAAATTTAAAAAGAAAGAAGAAAAATTTCTATATTTCCCTGTCTCCCTCTCCCACTCTCAATGATTTGTATGTTCTTTTATAATTTCGTGTTTATTTTATTTGTAATTCATGAGTTATCACCTTTCAAGTTGTGAGTTTCTCACTTCTGTAGCATCCTGCTGCTTTTCTATTTAGAGTAGACCTTTCAATATTTCTTTTAGCATGGGTTTAGTGTTGCTAAACTCTTGTAGCTTTTTCTTGTCTGTGAAATTCTTTATGTCTCCTTCTATCCTAAAGGATAGCCTTGCTGGATAAAGTATCATAGGCTGCATCTTTTTTTCATTCAGGACTTTGAATATATCTTGCCACTCCCTTCTGGCCTGTAGTATTTGTGTAGAGAAACAGCCGAGAGCCTTATGGGGGTTCCCTTGTAACTCACTCTTTGCTTTTCTCTTGCTGCCTTTAGGATCATTTCTTTATCCTTGACTCTGGCCATCTTGATTATGATATGTCTTGGTGTGGGTCTATTTGGGTTCTTCCTGTTTGGGACCCTCTGAGCTTCCTGTACTTGGATATCTGATTCCTTCTTTAAGTTTGGGAAGTTTTCAGTCATGATTTCTTCAAAAACCTTTTCAACCCCCTTTGATCTTTCTTCCCCTACTGGGACCCCTATTATGTGAAGATTGGCATGCTTTATATTATCCCATAGGTCCCTTATGCTATTTTCATTTGTTTTTATTTGTTTTTCTTGTAGCTGTTCTGATTGGGTGCTTTCTATTGTCCTGTCTTTTGGTCACTAATTCGTTCCTCTGCATTATCTAGTCGGCTTTGCACAGCCTTTAGATCATTCCTCATCTCAGCCAATGAGTTTACCAATTCTACTTGGCTCTTGTTTATAGCTACCATTTCATTTTTGACACATTTTATATCTCTAAACACTATCTCTTTTTGTTCCTTCAGTACTTTGATCACTCCTTTTTTGAAACCTTGGTCTAGTAGGCTATTGATGTCTATTTCATTGATCATTCTTTCAGGGGCTTTCTCTTGTTCTTTTAATTGGGAGTGGTTTCTCTGCTTCATCTTGCTCATATCTCTCTGGCACTGTGGCATATGGAGTATCAGTTATCTATTGTGATCCTTAAAGGAGTTTATTTATCTATTTAATGCATATGTAGGAATAAAACTTTAAAAAAAAAAGGAGAGAGAGAGAGAAAGAGAATTTTAAAAGAAGGGAGAAAAAAGGTTTGAAAACAGTGTACAATCAATTATAGAAGTGCAATTTGAATCAGACTAGCATTCGAGTTGAGATGTCTTTTTTTAAAAACCCTTAAAAAACAGGAAAAATGATCAAAAATCGGTATTTGAAACCTATTTATAATCAATAACAGGAGATCAAAACTAAAAGAAATGAAAATGAAATCAGGTGGATTTAAAAAAAATAATATAACTATTTTAAAAGAAAAATTTTAAAAGGAATTAAAACTAGAAGCATATACAATTGTTTAGAAAGTATAAATTTAAAAAGTAATAAAAAATAGAACAGATAAAAAAGATATGATAAAGAGAATTTTGAAAAAGGGGAGGAAAAAAGGTTTGAAAACAGTGTATAATGAATAATTAAAAAGCAAGCTGAAGCAGAATAGCAATTGGGTTGAGACGTCTCTTAAAAACCTTTAAAAAAGGAGAAAAAGAGGAAAAAAAATATTTGAAACCTGTGTATAATCAATAACAGGAGATCAAAACCAAGAGAGATAAAAATGACATGACGTGGATTTTTAAAAATAATATTATTTTAAAAGAAACATTTAAAAGGGGTTAAAACTGGGAGGATATGTAGTTGTTTAAAAAGTAAAAATTAAAAAGGTAGTAGAAAATACAACAGGTAAAAACAGATTAAAAAAAAAAAGGAGGGTGGAGGGGGTATTCTCCTGGAGACTGTGTGCTCTTAATGAGAAGTCTTTGTCTTCACCCTGTTTTGTGAACTCAGCTTGCTATTTCCAGAGGCCCTCTGTTGGCGCCCTTGTCTGTGCTGCTCCCAGTGCCTGTCGGCAAGCAGATCGCGCCCCCTCCCAGCACAGCATTCCTGCCGTAAAGGTGGGGGGCTACCCGCCGTCTCCTGGCGCCGGTGGATCCGCAGTTCCGCCCCGCGCCGCCGCTCGCTCTGCCCTGGGTCCGCAGGCGGGCCCGCCCCTGCTCCGTGTCCAAACTCAGCTCCTCGTTTGTCCTGGTGGCGTGAACTTTGCGAGGCACCCGGGCACAAGGATCCTATCTGACTCGGGCTACAAACAAGTCACTGTCTGGCCTTTGAGGCTGCTGAGCCCCTAGGTGCTGATTCAGGTTTGCCCCTGCCCCTACCTGGGTGCCAAGTGCCAGAGGATATGGCAGCTGCGCCTGAGTCCCGCGTCTCCTCCCCGAAAACCTTCTGTGGGTTTTCAGAGATGGGGGTATGCACCCTTCCCCCCAGGGCACATCAGCCATGCTGTTTTATGGAGGGCCGTGGTTGTTCTGCCCTGTGCACCCACTCATCCACGTTGTGCAGCACCCTGCAGTCCCCCCAGGCTGCCTCAGTGCAGCCATCTGTCCCCGTCCTCCGCCCGGCTCGGGCAGCCTGTCCCAGCCCCCAGCTCCCAGCTCGGGTCTCGGGCTGGGTGTCGCAGGGACCCTCTGTGCCCATTTAACTTGGTTCTGTAGGTCAAGGGCTGCTCGGTACAGATCCGAGCCTCGGAGGCTCCCCCTCCATCCCTCTGGCCTCTCGGTTGGAGAAGGGGAGACCCCGCGAACGAGCGCTAGTCCTCCTTTGCCACTCCCTCCCCGCGGGACAGGACTCGCACTGTTTTGCCTTTTTGTCTTTGTTTTTTTCCTTTCTCCTACCAGATTTTTGGCATCTTTATCTTTTGAAGAGGACAATGTTCTGTCGGAGTTCTGCAGGTGCTCTGGTTGGCTGAGTGGGTCCGTGGATGTGAGTCTTGGTGTATCTGTGGGAGAGGGTGAGCCGCGAGCATCCTACTGCTCTGTCATCTTTGCCTCGTCTCAGTCCATGAATTTTAATTATATGCCCTTAATGCTTTCAGTCTTTGAATCTACATCATTATGTGTAAGAATGCCAAGTACGATAAAGTACTTTAATTTTTGAAAAAGAAGTTGATAAAATTTTTGTGTGATTAATTCTCCTTATGTAACCTTGAATGAATGGATTTCTTGGTTTATGGTAACAGATATTGGAAATGGTTTTACACTGTAATGGATTTTGTTAAGCATGATGAAGTCTTTCTAGGACACGTGAAGAAGTAACAGATAGATATGGAAAGTCCTCCGTCTCAGATGTCAGATGATTTTTGATCTAGAAGAACATTTATAGTTATTTCACTCCTTTTGTCACCTTCATCCCCTCAAATTTCTAGTTTTTTTAAAAAGTAACTTCTTCATGAGAGAAATAAATATTATTAAGATTAAAAAATTTTTTTAAATAAATGAATGAAGTTTTAATAGCAGTGACATATTTCATTTGAACTGATTTATCCTTTAATTATACCAGAATGGAATTTTTTTTAAAACCTTGAGTTCCTTCATTTTTAACACTTCATTGTTATTTAGTGTATTATTTAGATTTGTTTCTTATCTATTTATTTATTTTTATTTTTTAACTTTTTTTTTTAATGGAAGTACAGTCAGTTTACAATGTTGTGTTAGTTTCTGGTGTACAGCATAATGCTTCAGTCATACATGAATATACATATATTTGTTTTCATATTCTTTTTCACTGTAAGCTACTACAAGATATTGAACATAGTTCCCTGTGCTATACAGCATAAACTTGTTTATCTATTTTATATATACCAGTCAGTATCTGCAAATCTTGAGCCCCCAGTTTTTCCTTCCTAGACCCTTCCTCTCTGGTAAACATAAGTTTGTTTTCTATGTCTGTTTCTGTTTTATAAATAAGTTCGTTTGTCTTTTTTTTTTTTTTTAGATTCTACATATAAGTGATAAGAGAAAAACATTTTTTTGAAACAACTTTTGACTTGACAGAAAAGTTGCAAAAATAGAAGAGACTTCTCATGTGCTCTTCAGCTAATTTCTTTTAAAATCAACATCTCATATAACCACACGAAGGTGATCAAAACCAGAAAATCAACATTGGTACAATAAAATTAGCTCAGCCACAGACATGATTTGAATCTTAAGCGTTTTTCCATTTTCTGCTCAAGGATTCAACCCAGGATTCGACATTACATTTAGTTGTCATCTCTCTCAATCTCCTCCAACCTGGAGAAATGCCCCAGTTTTTCTTTGCTTTTCATGACTTGTTTGTAGAGTACCTATGCTAAATTAACCTCGTCTCCAAGGAGCTCTGGTTCCTTTCATTGGAGAATGGTATTTAGAAAAGATCTGGGTGCGAGGTGGGCTCACTGCTGTTGGGTTCTCATTGCTCTTAGGCTGCTTCGGTAAAGCGAGGAGATATACGTACATTTACGTGTACATATGCATCAATATGTACATGGATACACATGTGGATGTGCGTACATACAGCTCTATCAACCAAAACCATGTGTTCATGCTGATAATTCTAATTCTAAACTTCATACCTCTAATTCTAATTCAATACCGCAAGAATTAATGCTAGCTTTCCTCCTTGCCTTATTTTCAGTTCTTTTTCAGACCGTGAAAAATTGAGCTCTCATTATCTATGATACACTTACTTATTTGTTCAATCCTAGTATGTACACCGGATGGTTTCAGAATTGCTAACCCATACCGCTGTGAGACACTGATTTACTAACTAGTGTCATTGTCGTGTACAGTTCTTTTGCTTTTCGCTTTACAGGATCAGGCCAGAACACTGTTTCCCAAAGTTACTTCAGTTAATTCTTTTCTTTGTTGCTGCCGTTAGTGTGGGTACAGAAAACATACTCAGAAAAGAGTTACACTCTCTTCATCTCTGGTACCCGATTCCCATCACCCTGTATCTACACACCCCCTGTAGGTAACTAATCTCTTTAGTTTCTGGCTTATCTTCCTTCATCTATTTCGCACTTGTGTAGAGAGGAAATGAGACCCAGCCCATAACCCCACCCTTGCATAACTTTGTGAATACACTAAACCCACTGAATCGTACTCTGAAAAGGTGAATTTTATAGTATGTGAGTTATATGTCAAATTTTAAAAAGCTGGGAGTTAGAAATCCTTTTCATCCTTAAAAAGAAAACAGCTGGAGCTAAGCTCCACTGTCCATGCATTTTTCTACTCAGCATCTGGAGCAACTGGTGCTGTCGTTCATATGGAACAGAGGGCCAGCTTCTTGTGAAATTATCAGTAATATTCTTCTAAATGGAAAATTGGCCATTATGTAAATATTTGCATGGAAAAATCGAGCATTTCCAGATGCTAATGAGGGTAGAACATTTCCATTTCTCAGGCTTTTATCAGGTCACGTGTAAGTGAATCTTAATGTCCTTTTCTTGTACTCTGGGCCCATTGTTATAAACACTGCTAGAAATCACGGCATTTCTCCAGAAGTAATATTCTATCCTAAAAGGAGTGATGTCAAAGATCATTCTGGCTTATTATCTCTTGTTTTTCAGTGAAAGTATGCACATCATTAAACTTCATGTGGCGAGAAGACTGTAGAGTCTATGAGCTTGAACTGTGGGGGAGCTGCTTTGACTGTCAGTGCAGCAGAGAGAAGTAGCCCTGCTCACAGGTACATTTCCTTAACAAACATTCTCTCAGGAGGAAGGAAAATGACATGAATAAAGACCAGGTGATTTACAACACACTTGGTAAAGGAGAATTATAAATATTACAACACCAGTTTGGGGGCAAGCTATCTCTGTGCTTAGATCCTCACCCACCTCCAGCTCATGCCAACACCATGTCAGTTTATATCTGGTGGAAATACTTTTCCAGAAAGTTGTAATTGAGAATATGGTTTTATGATAAGGAGGATGTACTGGGGAAGGGGCTGTGACGTTGGTTTCCCTGGGCAAGCTTTATCTTTATCGTGGGTTAAATTCCTGTCCTTCGGCAGCTAGGTGGGAGACTGTCCATTTCTTGGGGGAACACTGTCTCCATGCTCAAGAGCTACAGACTTGTAGACAGGCCCAGCTTTCTTCATGAAATGTGGCAACTCTCATTAGGGAGAGACCATGCATAGGTTACAGGTAACAGAACCTACTCACCTGCCCCTCTTTCCCCAACAAAACAAAACAAAACAAAACAAAACAAAACAAAACAAAAAAAGAAACAAGAGCCTGAGGACAGGGATCTAAACAGCCTTTTGAAATAACCAGAACTGGGGACTTGAGCACGGCTGAGATCTCTTTCTGTCTTATTTTTGTTCCTTCTGATGGCAGACTGGCCTTGTCTGAAGTAAGGAGTGGCCGCATGGCTTGGGGAAGGCCACATCATATAAAGTGACGGGTTTCCTCTCAACAGGCTGGAGCAGAGACTGAAAAGATTCAGCCTGGGTGGCACAGGCTTGCCTGGCACTTGGAAGGAGTCTGCAGAAAAGGAGGGCACAATTTTACCCCGGTGTGTCCCTTGGTCCCTGTGTGATGGCTCAGTAGGAACCCAAGGTCCTAGCTGTGTTTCTGGTTTCCCTGGCATCCCACCGTGCTCAGATGGTCCAAGACTCAGCTCCGTTATTGAGCCCAAGGACCCTCAAGATATCTTGAACCTCTTACCCAATATCAAGGCAGGGCCCTGATCCCTCAGAGCTTCCTCCCCATCCCACCCAACAACAAAACCAAGGTGCAAATGAGAAATCATAGCTATGGGAGAAGCTTCCGGAGGTTATAGAAGACTTTAATTATTATGCAAACCTGCCGATTCTTCACCAAAGGAAAAAAGGAATATATAGCTAAAACTGAGACGCCAAGTCTTGAGGACTCCCTAGGAAGGCAAGCAATGTGTACCTCCTCACACTTCAAAAATACTTGTTCAGCACTTCAGCCTCCTCTCTGCATCAGAGAGAAATTTCACCTTCGTTTAAGACGTTGAAAACAATTTAGGAGGCCAGTGACGGCAAATTGTAGGAGCCACTTCAGAACTCAACAATTGCAATGCTGTCTCCAGAAAAACTGTGAATGCATATTTTTAGAAAGTTTTCTTTTCATTTTTTTGAAAGTAGGACATGCACATGATTAAACGTTTTCAAATAATACAGAAGGCTTTTTAACCAGAGAAGCAGCAGTTTCCTGCTCTACCTTTCTGTCATTGTAATCCTGCTCCACAGAGGGAAAGCATTTTAACTCAGATATTTCTGTTTCTGTTTTTAGTTTTCCTGGGATATTGTCATGTTGTCCCTCGATAATATATTATACTGTTGTTTTTTGATAATAATTTTGGACATTATCTATGGCTTGCAGGGAGGTAGAAGAAGGTTATGCACTTCTAGTTTCCCCCTCAGTCCCCCCTCCCAACACAGCACCAGGACTATTTTCAGTTCCTACTTTAATTCCTTCATAACTTTAAATGCTACACGTAGACCTTTGTGTTTGGTTCTCTCTTATTTAGACAGTATCCCTCGATTTTCTGTTTTGAGAGGCAAGAAGAGTGGTGACCTGACCCTGTCTTGTTGCCCTCTTCCCCATTTCTGCCTCCTAGCTTCTGTTCTCTCTGGTTTTACTTCTCTATTTTTTAAAAAAAATTGAAGTATAGTGGATTTATAATGTGTTAGTTTTTGGGGTATAGCATAGTGATTCAGTTACACATCATATATTCCTTTTCACGTTCTTTTTTATTACAGGCTATTACAAGCTATTGAATATAGTTCCCTGTGCTATACAGTAGAACCTTATTAATTAATTTATTTATTTTTATTATTTTTTAGGAGCTTATTGTTTATACTTTTCTATTTTTGAAGTTGATAAAACTTACATTCTGTTCTGTACCTGTAATTAAGTAATTTGTATATTGTCCAATCGTTGAATCTAAATAGTTCAAAAAAGCAATATTAGTATTATTGTGACTATATGACTATTGTTAAGGACAGAGCCAAGGTTCATTTTTCTTTGTCCGTTCAATGCACACTTACTAATTGCTGGGCACTTTTCTAATCACTCTGCAATTATTAACTAACCTGGTCCTCATGACAGCCCTCTGAGGAAGGCTGAACCTTAGGAAATTTATTTTAAGAGTGAGGAGACGTCCAGGCAGAAAAGTTAACAACTAGGGAAATGTCACAGTTAGTTAACTGAGGAGTCAGGACTTTTTTTCCCCTGAAGTTTCTATTCACTGTTCTTTATTTCTTATGCACTTTAAACATCTTCTGAATGTCAATTTCAAATCTTGGGAATTTTGTTTTCTCTAGATTGTTCCTTCCTAAAACATCTACCTTCTTGTTCCAATTTGGATCAGTTGTTCTCTAGACCTGCTGTGTTTCTCTCTGTCCAAAACTTTTCTTTATTCCTCCCCAGGGCTTTTTAAACTCCAGATCACCCTTTTGCGTTGTTTACTCTGTTTGACTAGATCACACTGAATGTGACTTCCTAAGACAGGAGGGGTGGGAAGTGCATTTTTGAGTCTTTCCACGTCTGAAAAATGTTTTATTCTTCCTTTGCACTTCATAGTTTAATTATATTTAGAATTCTGTGTTTAAAATAAAGTCTCTTATGGGAAGGAGGGATGAGCTGAAAGTGAGGGGGCTCAATCCAAAAGAAGGTAAGAAAGAAGAGAGAAAAGAGAGGAAGAGAAAGCAGAAAGTAAGATGGCAGATTCCCCCCACCCCGGCCAAATGTATTAAGCACTTTATTTTTTTTAATTTGAAAAAAAATTTTTAACATTTTTTATTGAGTTATAGTCATTTTACAATGTTGTGTCAAATTCCAGTGTAGAGCACAATTTTTCAGCTATACGTGAACATATATATATTCATTGTCACATTTTTTTTCACTGTGAGCATTCCCTTTAAATTCCTAAGTTAAAACAGAAAGTTCTTAGATCAGGTTTTTAAAATAAGCAAATGCAGCCACACGTTCTTATCAAGATTTGCAGCAACATAATACAAAGAAACTTTAAAAGTCAAGGGATAGATAAAAGTCTACCAGGCAACTAGCCAAAAGCAAGCTAGCGTCACTGTATTACCATCAGACCAATAATACTAGAATGCAGTGAAAATGCACGAACCCTGACGTTCAGCTGGTTCAGCTGTCTGCACCAATACGGGTGAGCTCAGAAACACAAGTGGAAAAGGCTAGTCAGAGGAATGCATGTGATGGGAAGATACTTGTAGAAATTTCATATAATGAATATATGTTTTTTAATACATATTTCCAAACCAAGATTATATAGGTCAGCAGTACATGCATATGTGGCGAAACTGTAAAGGAAATCAAAGAAATGGTTAGCGCAAAGTTGGGAAAAGGGAGCAGGATCAGGGCGGGGCCCTCAGGTGTCACAGGCACTAGTGATGTGAAATAACTTTAGCAGAGTGTTGGGTTCATGGGTGTTCATTTCACTATTATTTTTAAGCCATGTTTGTATGTTATGTGCACTCTTGTCTATAAATTTCCTTGGGAATTTTGAAGGCATTGCTCCATGGTCTTTTACCATCAGATGTGACTGAGAAGTCAATTTAATTTTTATTCTTTTGGAAGCAGTATGTTTTTGGAAGCTTTTAGCATTTTCATTTTTATGCTTATGTTTCCTCCTTTCATTGTGCTGAGTCCTTTGTCGATCCTTTCATTCCAAAGACATATCCTTCAGTGCTAGGAAAATCTCTTATATTATTTCATTCAGTTATTGTTTCTGATGCCAATGCATGTCTTAATTCCATCTTCCATTGTTTTCATTATTTCTGAAACAGTAACTGGGATTCTTATAGGAAAGATAAAACTCCCACTTCCTTTCGGCCTCCTCTACAAGTGTTCTAGACCACAGCTTCCTCTATTTGTTCTTCAACTACTATTTGTCCACTTACTTTACGTCTTCTAGGAATTCATTGAACTCTCTCCTTTCTGCTGATGACTGTTTTTCCAGTCTCTGGGTTTTAACTTAAAGTCTGCAGGAATGATTCTTAAATGCTCGTTTGTTGGCTTTTCAGCTCAAAGTTTCTCCATCAGTTTTTTCTGAGATGCAGAGAGAAAATCAGTGGGGGAGGATTGAGTGCAACCAAGGGACTTGGAGCCAGAGCCCGAATGAAGCCATACCTGCATACCTGAATAAGCACCAAAAAAATACCGCTTAGTCACTCACTGTGCAATCTTGGAGAGACAAGTTGATTCTCTTACCTGTGCTTCAGTTTCGGGTAAGATGGAGGTAATAATCTTAAATGTACCAGTGAACAAGACAGAAAATCGCAGGCTTCGTGCAACTTACGTCAAATATCTTACCCCTGATACACAGATTGCCCCCCTTCCACTAGTTTAGCCTTATGGAGGAGGGTTTCTCTCAGACAAAGGGAGAATTGAACATTCTGATCGCTAAATCGGGATAAACTGGTGGCAGTGGGTTAGCCGTGTGTGTGGGCACTGGGGGAGAATTGAGTCTGTGCACTCCCTCCACAGAGCCTTTGCACACACTCTTTCACCCACTGCCTACACTGCCCTGTCCCTCTTGGCTAGTTAAGTCCTATTTGTCTTCTAGGTTTCAGCTCAGTTGTCAGTTTCTTTGGGAAGCTTTCCCGGACCCAGATCATGGTCATGTCAACCCTGCTACCTTCAGCTCTTCAAACTGTGTTTTTCTTTCTGCTGATACAACATCCTCCCACTAGAAAACCTCCTCCATGTGGTTTTATTATATGACCTCTGCACAGATTCCTCCTAAATTCCTCCCTACCCTCAGGACCTCTGTCTTGTTTCTCATCTCAAGAATGTCATACTGTCCAGTATTTCCTCTTGTCCTGCTGACCCAGGCACAGTTTTCTTGCTGACAAAGCCTTGTTTGGTTCTGTTGGTTAAGTGAATTCTATTTTTTTTCTCTTATTTACTGATCACTTTCATTAATTTTCTCTCTAAATATTGTGCCATTTACTTGGAAAGAATAATATAGGTAAATGTACAAAATTCAAAAGCCATAAAAGAGTATGCAGTGAAAAGTAAGTCTCCTTCCCTCTCTGGTCCCCCAGTTACACCATCCCCCCGTATGAAGCTTTTACTGATGCCAGTTTCTTTTGTATCTTTCAGCAATAGTAGATTTATTACAAGGATGTCCATCTAGATATTGTTTTTTTTCTTTCTTTAAAAATTTTTTTTATTTTTAGTTGAAGTGTAGTCAATTTACAATGTTAGTTTCAGGTGTATAGCAAAGTGATTCATACACACACACACACACACACACACACACACACATATATTCTTTTCCATTACAGCTCATTACAAGAAATTGAATATAGTTCCCTGTGCAGTAAGTCTTTGTTGTTTCTCTATTTTATGTATAGTAATGTATATCTGTTAATACCAAACTCCTAATCTATCTCCACCGATATTGTTTTTTTTCTTACACACAATAACTATATGCTCTTCTGGGCCTTGTTTTCTTTTATTAACTTATTCTGAAGATTTCTTGTTTCCAAAAAAATCTAACATACACAATAAACCCACATATGCACAACTGTTATTTTTTTAAAGTATTTAATGTGCTTTGAATTATAGATTTTATTCTTTCTTTCTTTTTTTTTTCTAAATAGACTTTATTCTTTTAGAGCAGTTTCAGGTTCACAACAGAACTGAGCAGAAAATACAGAGTTCACACATAGCCCTCCCCACCCACACATATATACTCCCCTACCCTCAACATCCCTCGTCAGTGTGGCACATTTGGTACAATTGATGAACCAATAAGGGCACGTTATTATCAACCAAAGTCCATGGTTTACATTAGGGGTTGTACATTCTTGATGTTGTACATTCTATGGGTTTTGGCAAATGCATAATGACATGTGGCCACCACTGTAGTATCATACAGAATAAAATTTTATATACACATTTTAATAATTTCTTTTTTTAACTCCTGTCCATTGTAATTCCAGTAGCTGCCAGTGTTTTAGAGAAGCGTAATACACTCATAATTCCATGTCTGTGATGGTAGAATGGAACAAAGGGACAGAACAGTACTGAGAGTGGCATCTCTCCACATTCATCTCACCTGTGGGGATGAACAGGTGTGGTGGTAACTGCACCATGGTGAAGAGGTCAACAGCAGAAAAGGAGTTGCGGGCAGAATCTTGCAAGCTCTTATGCTCTGAGAAAATAAATGTTTATTTTTTGAAATGACATGTCGTTTGCATGAACTGAAATTCAAATGCGTTTTTAATTTGCCAAATCCTAGACAAATGATAAGAAGCACCTCGTTGTCTCTCTTCTCTGTCTGTGTCCTTGCTTTGCTGGGACCCTGGGCATGTGCTTGGTCAGCTTCTTGGGTCGCCCAGCGCTCATGGGATGATCAGCACAAGGCACATAGCTGGACAGCACAGAGCCTGAGAATCCAAAGGTGAACAAGACACAATCCCTGACTTTAGGTCACTCTCAGGGGAGACAGACATCAGGGCAATTTCAGCTCCATGTGGTAAGTACAGGATGCTCTGATATCACACTGGGAGGGGCTTAACTTAGGTGCAATCTAAGCTAGTCTCAGTCGTGTATTTCTAGATTCCTAACCTCATTAATTATGTGTCCATGCTCAAGGATAATTTTATCGGCGTGTGCTGGGAGTATCTTATTACAAGTTCCTATTACCAATTACATGCATATAGCTGATTGCATTTTCTGAAGATGGCCGTCCATATCCCACCCCACTTACTCTTCTTACATTGTGACTGATATTCCCACATGTAGGAGTCTGTGTTCCCTTTCTCTGAATCTGGGTGGAGGTTTTTGACTGCCTGACCAAGGGACCAGCAGCCCAAGTGATGCCATATGACTTCAAAGCTCAGTCATACAGAGGCTCTCCCCACCCTCCATGCTTGTCCTTGGAACCCACTACCGTATTTGAATGAAGACCAGTCTATATGGAGAGGCTACATGTGGATGTTTTGGCCAACAGTCCCAGCAAAGCCCTCAGCCAACAAACCAGCATCAACCACCAGACATGTGAATGAATGAACTTCAGGTGGTCCCAGATCCTAGCCTTTGAGTCTTTCAAACGAGGATCAGATATGATGGAGCAAAGGCAAGCTGTCTCCATTGATTCCACCTGAATTCCTGATTCATCGAAACCATGAGACCCAATACATAATCATTGTTGTTTTAAGCCACTAAGTGTAGGGAAGTTTATTATGCGTGAGTAGGTGACTAATACAATGTACAAAGCTGTTTATGAGGATTTGTTCTTTTTGTAGAAAGACATGAGAAATTGGAATAATGGCGAACATCTTAATCTTTATTATTTGCAAAAAATTAAAGTGGAACACTTTTTATTTGGGTGTTGATGAATGAAGTAACATTTAAAAATGATAATCTAGGAAAATGCTTTGGAAAGCCAAAAGCAGAGTAGTTGGTGTAAACATAACTAACACCCTGATAATTCATACAAGGCTTGCGAGCTCAGAAATTGGAACAAATCCAGGATATTAAAGCCTGCAGGTAATATGAAACCAACCATAGATCAGAATCAAGCTTCCGCTAACCCACAAGCGGCAATGTTCAAACTCTGGTGTGTCTTGGAGTCACCAGTGATTGTGTTAGCAGCACAGGCTCCCACTCTCTCCCTCCCTCTGGGTTTTTTCACACAGGGTGAGGTGTGGGAATCAGTATTTCTTCAGTCTTCATGCAAGTTGACTACAGGCAGCGTATCTTCATCCCATAGTAGAAAACATGTTTGAATTCTGGCAGTGCGGACAGCTCAGGCCGAGGCAGGGATGACCAGGCTGCGCCCCTCCTCTGAGCTCTGGAGGGCAGATGCCATGTCCCGGTGTCCATCCTCGTGTCCCCAGGGCCACACAGAGCACACTCAGGAGATGTTGGCTGAGTGGAGGTCATCACTGCTGTGGCGTCCCCTCCAGTTTCACAAAGTGGCCAGACTCTTGCCGAGCTCCCAAAGCACATGCTTCCACTCTAGGGAAATGACTCACCTGCAAGTCTCGTAAGAATTTCCTGATTCTTTGGTGTTTCTTTAATGACTAGAGATGGGGGAGCTTACAGGGAGTGAGTAGAGACACTCAGTGAAAGTACAAAGGGAAACATTCGTTTGCGGAAATTGTTGGTAAAAGTGGTAAAAGTAATTTATTTGTTCAACAACAGCTTTTGAATTTTAGCTCCACGATGATAGTCTTTTTTTTTTTTTTTTTTAACCACCTTCTATTCAGAGCTTTGGATGATGCTTGGCAAATGACAACCATGATAACAAAGGTAATCAACTGTTCTTGGGCACTTACTATGTGTCAAGGACTCTTCTAATCACTTTCAGTCTATGTTATTTCATTTTCTCTTTACATCAACCCTATGGGGTAGGTACTCTTATGATGCCCATTTTATAAGTTCATAAACTGAGGCTCAGAGAGGCACGTAGTAGCACTGACTAAATACTTACTGAATGAACTATTTGTGCAGTGCTTCCTATGGCAACACTCTCTGCTAAGCTCTGAAGCGGGTGAAGAAATGAAGACGACGTGGTCTGTCTTAGGGGGTCTACATGCCAGCCTGTTCTGTGAGACTTCAGTTCACCACGCCAAGAAAAGTGGACAGAGCCTGCCTCCCTCTATCCCCCACCTCCCATCCTGCCATGAACCGAGAGTCCTGGCTGGAAGTGTGAGAATGTGATGCAAGTCAGCATGTCCTAAAAAACTGACCCAAGGATGAGATGACAGCCATTTCCTGCAGAACACCAGAAAGATGGCTTATTTCTGAGGGAATCTGGAAAACTGAGTGATCAGTTTCCTGCACGTGATTATTCAGGACAGAGACAGCCCTTGGGACCTGACTGTTTAGTGAGCCACACGATTAAACTGAGTTGATTTTCGGGATTTAGAGGAACTCAAAAAAAGGGAAATTGACTGGTGTCTAACCTTCTCCTTGTCCCTCTCGGAGCCACCCTTTCCACTCATTCATTTTTCTGGCCTTGATCACGCTCCAAATGTGGAAAGGAATAATCAGACCATTTTATTCCCCCAAGATAGTTACCCTTTCATAGTCATCCCCAGGAGAAATCATTTGCTCCTGTCCCCCATCCCCCCGCACACATACTGCAAAATGGGAGAAGCTCTCCAAAAGGTCTTCAGTTCCATTCCAGCAGCACAGTTCAAGTGTCTGCATATAATTTGGTCTCTCACTTTTGAAACACTGTCCTCTTCTATCTCCCTTGGTTTCACTCTCCCGTCCACACAAGCTGCTCCTTCTGAATTTTGTTAATGTTTCATTTTCTAACTAATGTCCAAATCTTGGAGTTCCTCAGGCCTGGCCCTAGACCCTCTTTCTTCTGTCTCTGCCCTTCCTAGCTCCTCTCATTCACTGCCATCGATTCAAGCACCAGTGTAGTGCCATCAAGTCCGAAATTTGCGATTCCTCACTGGGTCTCTCCTTTGACCGACAACCTCTTGATGTCTGCTTTCCTGACTTGTTCCTTTGGATGCTGCATAGACATCTCAAACTTGACGAGTCCAAAGAGAGCTTTCAGTTTTCTCAAAACCTCTCCTCCCACCCCACTCCAGACTCGCCCATTTGGCTTAGTGGCCCTCCCCTCCATTTGGCTGCTCAAGCTGAAAGCACACTATCCTAAATTTCTTCCTTTTCTTCAAGTCCCCCAGCCTGATTCATTCGCATTTATCTTTTCTTGATTGTGCCTCTCAGACTTTGGACCTAAATGCATTTGATGGCTGGAAACCTTAAAAAGTGGCTACCCTTGAGCTGCCAGAAATGTGTGTTTTTGCTCTCAGTGAAAATTGCAGATTTTGGGGAAGATTCTTCTTTTGTTCTGGGAGAGAGAATTTTGTTTTCAGTTTTAGGGGTGGAAAATGTAGTTTCTTGGTTTGAAAGGATCATCAGATGTTTTAAAAGTCTATCTTTAGCCAGGTGAGTCCAGAGAGATCAGAAGCAGAACACTAGTTCCATTTTAAATGTAAGTAACTTGACGGCCATAGCGGAACCTGAATGCACCAAACAAGCAGCACTGCCCCCACCAGCCATCCCTGGACTGTTCTGGGCCAGACTGAGAGGTTTGCTGTGCACTGTCTCCGGGAAGTGGGCCGACTGGGATAATGCTGGACTAGGGGCTAAAGGAACACAAAAGGAGTATCATTCTGGGGAAAGTGTATTGGTTTCTGTTCTTCAAATTTAAAACTGGAGACCCATCAGCCCCTGGGTCTCAGATGAACACATCTCTATTTTGTTTTAATCAATAAAAACTAAAAGACGAACAATGAAGTGAATATTCTTGGTCATACAAGTATAAGACCCCCCCCAACTGCCCCCATTCCCTGTCCCTCCCCCACTGTCTCCAAGAACATCTGGGCTTTGATGAAGGTGTCGAAAGGCAGATTTCTTTTAAAATCAACATCTCATATAACCACACGAAGGTGATCAAAACCAGAAAATCAACATTGGTACAATAAAATTAGCTCAGCCACAGACATGATTTGAATCTTAAGCGTTTTTCCATTTTCTGCTCAAGGATTCAACCCAGGATTCGACATTACATTTAGTTGTCATCTCTCTCAATCTCCTCCAACCTGGAGAAATGCCCCAGTTTTTCTTTGCTTTTCATGACTTGTTTGTAGAGTACCTATGCTAAATTAACCTCGTCTCCAAGGAGCTCTGGTTCCTTTCATTGGAGAATGGTATTTAGAAAAGATCTGGGTGCGAGGTGGGCTCACTGCTGTTGGGTTCTCATTGCTCTTAGGCTGCTTCGGTAAAGCGAGGAGATATACGTACATTTACGTGTACATATGCATCAATATGTACATGGATACACATGTGGATGTGCGTACATACAGCTCTATCAACCAAAACCATGTGTTCATGCTGATAATTCTAATTCTAAACTTCATACCTCTAATTCTAATTCAATACCGCAAGAATTAATGCTAGCTTTCCTCCTTGCCTTATTTTCAGTTCTTTTTCAGACCGTGAAAAATTGAGCTCTCATTATCTATGATACACTTACTTATTTGTTCAATCCTAGTATGTACACCGGATGGTTTCAGAATTGCTAACCCATACCGCTGTGAGACACTGATTTACTAACTAGTGTCATTGTCGTGTACAGTTCTTTTGCTTTTCGCTTTACAGGATCAGGCCAGAACACTGTTTCCCAAAGTTACTTCAGTTAATTCTTTTCTTTGTTGCTGCCGTTAGTGTGGGTACAGAAAACATACTCAGAAAAGAGTTACACTCTCTTCATCTCTGGTACCCGATTCCCATCACCCTGTATCTACACACCCCCTGTAGGTAACTAATCTCTTTAGTTTCTGGCTTATCTTCCTTCATCTATTTCGCACTGGTGTAGAGAGGAAATGAGACCCAGCCCATAACCCCACCCTTGCATAACTTTGTGAATACACTAAACCCACTGAATCGTACTCTGAAAAGGTGAATTTTATAGTATGTGAGTTATATGTCAAATTTTAAAAAGCTGGGAGTTAGAAATCCTTTTCATCCTTAAAAAGAAAACAGCTGGAGCTAAGCTCCACTGTCCATGCATTTTTCTACTCAGCATCTGGAGCAACTGGTGCTGTCGTTCATATGGAACAGAGGGCCAGCTTCTTGTGAAATTATCAGTAATATTCTTCTAAATGGAAAATTGGCCATTATGTAAATATTTGCATGGAAAAATCGAGCATTTCCAGATGCTAATGAGGGTAGAACATTTCCATTTCTCAGGCTTTTATCAGGTCACGTGTAAGTGAATCTTAATGTCCTTTTCTTGTACTCTGGGCCCATTGTTATAAACACTGCTAGAAATCACGGCATTTCTCCAGAAGTAATATTCTATCCTAAAAGGAGTGATGTCAAAGATCATTCTGGCTTATTATCTCTTGTTTTTCAGTGAAAGTATGCACATCATTAAACTTCATGTGGCGAGAAGACTGTAGAGTCTATGAGCTTGAACTGTGGGGGAGCTGCTTTGACTGTCAGTGCAGCAGAGAGAAGTAGCCCTGCTCACAGGTACATTTCCTTAACAAACATTCTCTCAGGAGGAAGGAAAATGACATGAATAAAGACCAGGTGATTTACAACACACTTGGTAAAGGAGAATTATAAATATTACAACACCAGTTTGGGGGCAAGCTATCTCTGTGCTTAGATCCTCACCCACCTCCAGCTCATGCCAACACCATGTCAGTTTATATCTGGTGGAAATACTTTTCCAGAAAGTTGTAATTGAGAATATGGTTTTATGATAAGGAGGATGTACTGGGGAAGGGGCTGTGACGTTGGTTTCCCTGGGCAAGCTTTATCTTTATCGTGGGTTAAATTCCTGTCCTTCGGCAGCTAGGTGGGAGACTGTCCATTTCTTGGGGGAACACTGTCTCCATGCTCAAGAGCTACAGACTTGTAGACAGGCCCAGCTTTCTTCATGAAATGTGGCAACTCTCATTAGGGAGAGACCATGCATAGGTTACAGGTAACAGAACCTACTCACCTGCCCCTCTTTCCCCAACAAAACAAAACAAAACAAAACAAAACAAAACAAAACAAAAAAAGAAACAAGAGCCTGAGGACAGGGATCTAAACAGCCTTTTGAAATAACCAGAACTGGGGACTTGAGCACGGCTGAGATCTCTTTCTGTCTTATTTTTGTTCCTTCTGATGGCAGACTGGCCTTGTCTGAAGTAAGGAGTGGCCGCATGGCTTGGGGAAGGCCACATCATATAAAGTGACGGGTTTCCTCTCAACAGGCTGGAGCAGAGACTGAAAAGATTCAGCCTGGGTGGCACAGGCTTGCCTGGCACTTGGAAGGAGTCTGCAGAAAAGGAGGGCACAATTTTACCCCGGTGTGTCCCTTGGTCCCTGTGTGATGGCTCAGTAGGAACCCAAGGTCCTAGCTGTGTTTCTGGTTTCCCTGGCATCCCACCGTGCTCAGATGGTCCAAGACTCAGCTCCGTTATTGAGCCCAAGGACCCTCAAGATATCTTGAACCTCTTACCCAATATCAAGGCAGGGCCCTGATCCCTCAGAGCTTCCTCCCCATCCCACCCAACAACAAAACCAAGGTGCAAATGAGAAATCATAGCTATGGGAGAAGCTTCCGGAGGTTATAGAAGACTTTAATTATTATGCAAACCTGCCGATTCTTCACCAAAGGAAAAAAGGAATATATAGCTAAAACTGAGACGCCAAGTCTTGAGGACTCCCTAGGAAGGCAAGCAATGTGTACCTCCTCACACTTCAAAAATACTTGTTCAGCACTTCAGCCTCCTCTCTGCATCAGAGAGAAATTTCACCTTCGTTTAAGACGTTGAAAACAATTTAGGAGGCCAGTGACGGCAAATTGTAGGAGCCACTTCAGAACTCGACAATTGCAATGCTGTCTCCAGAAAAACTGTGAATGCATATTTTTAGAAAGTTTTCTTTTCATTTTTTTGAAAGTAGGACATGCACATGATTAAACGTTTTCAAATAATACAGAAGGCTTTTTAACCAGAGAAGCAGCAGTTTCCTGCTCTACCTTTCTGTCATTGTAATCCTGCTCCACAGAGGGAAAGCATTTTAACTCAGATATTTCTGTTTCTGTTTTTAGTTTTCCTGGGATATTGTCATGTTGTCCCTCGATAATATATTATACTGTTGTTTTTTGATAATAATTTTGGACATTATCTATGGCTTGCAGGGAGGTAGAAGAAGGTTATGCACTTCTAGTTTCCCCCTCAGTCCCCCCTCCCAACACAGCACCAGGACTATTTTCAGTTCCTACTTTAATTCCTTCATAACTTTAAATGCTACACGTAGACCTTTGTGTTTGGTTCTCTCTTATTTAGACAGTATCCCTCGATTTTCTGTTTTGAGAGGCAAGAAGAGTGGTGACCTGACCCTGTCTTGTTGCCCTCTTCCCCATTTCTGCCTCCTAGCTTCTGTTCTCTCTGGTTTTACTTCTCTATTTTTTAAAAAAAATTGAAGTATAGTGGATTTATAATGTGTTAGTTTTTGGGGTATAGCATAGTGATTCAGTTACACATCATATATTCCTTTTCACGTTCTTTTTTATTACAGGCTATTACAAGCTATTGAATACAGTTCCCTGTGCTATACAGTAGAACCTTATTAATTAATTTATTTATTTTTATTATTTTTTAGGAGCTTATTGTTTATACTTTTCTATTTTTGAAGTTGATAAAACTTACATTCTGTTCTGTACCTGTAATTAAGTAATTTGTATATTGTCCAATCGTTGAATCTAAATAGTTCAAAAAAGCAATATTAGTATTATTGTGACTATATGACTATTGTTAAGGACAGAGCCAAGGTTCATTTTTCTTTGTCCGTTCAATGCACACTTACTAATTGCTGGGCACTTTTCTAATCACTCTGCAATTATTAACTAACCTGGTCCTCATGACAGCCCTCTGAGGAAGGCTGAACCTTAGGAAATTTATTTTAAGAGTGAGGAGACGTCCAGGCAGAAAAGTTAACAACTAGGGAAATGTCACAGTTAGTTAACTGAGGAGTCAGGACTTTTTTTCCCCTGAAGTTTCTATTCACTGTTCTTTATTTCTTATGCACTTTAAACATCTTCTGAATGTCAATTTCAAATCTTGGGAATTTTGTTTTCTCTAGATTGTTCCTTCCTAAAACATCTACCTTCTTGTTCCAATTTGGATCAGTTGTTCTCTAGACCTGCTGTGTTTCTCTCTGTCCAAAACTTTTCTTTATTCCTCCCCAGGGCTTTTTAAACTCCAGATCACCCTTTTGCGTTGTTTACTCTGTTTGACTAGATCACACTGAATGTGACTTCCTAAGACAGGAGGGGTGGGAAGTGCATTTTTGAGTCTTTCCACGTCTGAAAAATGTTTTATTCTTCCTTTGCACTTCATAGTTTAATTATATTTAGAATTCTGTGTTTAAAATAAAGTCTCTTATGGGAAGGAGGGATGAGCTGAAAGTGAGGGGGCTCAATCCAAAAGAAGGTAAGAAAGAAGAGAGAAAAGAGAGGAAGAGAAAGCAGAAAGTAAGATGGCAGATTCCCCCCACCCCGGCCAAATGTATTAAGCACTTTATTTTTTTTAATTTGAAAAAAAATTTTTAACATTTTTTATTGAGTTATAGTCATTTTACAATGTTGTGTCAAATTCCAGTGTAGAGCACAATTTTTCAGCTATACGTGAACATATATATATTCATTGTCACATTTTTTTTCACTGTGAGCATTCCCTTTAAATTCCTAAGTTAAAACAGAAAGTTCTTAGATCAGGTTTTTAAAATAAGCAAATGCAGCCACACGTTCTTATCAAGATTTGCAGCAACATAATACAAAGAAACTTTAAAAGTCAAGGGATAGATAAAAGTCTACCAGGCAACTAGCCAAAAGCAAGCTAGCGTCACTGTATTACCATCAGACCAATAATACTAGAATGCAGTGAAAATGCACGAACCCTGACGTTCAGCTGGTTCAGCTGTCTGCACCAATACGGGTGAGCTCAGAAACACAAGTGGAAAAGGCTAGTCAGAGGAATGCATGTGATGGGAAGATACTTGTAGAAATTTCATATAATGAATATATGTTTTTTAATACATATTTCCAAACCAAGATTATATAGGTCAGCAGTACATGCATATGTGGCGAAACTGTAAAGGAAATCAAAGAAATGGTTAGCGCAAAGTTGGGAAAAGGGAGCAGGATCAGGGCGGGGCCCTCAGGTGTCACAGGCACTAGTGATGTGAAATAACTTTAGCAGAGTGTTGGGTTCATGGGTGTTCATTTCACTATTATTTTTAAGCCATGTTTGTATGTTATGTGCACTCTTGTCTATAAATTTCCTTGGGAATTTTGAAGGCATTGCTCCATGGTCTTTTACCATCAGATGTGACTGAGAAGTCAATTTAATTTTTATTCTTTTGGAAGCAGTATGTTTTTGGAAGCTTTTAGCATTTTCATTTTTATGCTTATGTTTCCTCCTTTCATTGTGCTGAGTCCTTTGTCGATCCTTTCATTCCAAAGACATATCCTTCAGTGCTAGGAAAATCTCTTATATTATTTCATTCAGTTATTGTTTCTGATGCCAATGCATGTCTTAATTCCATCTTCCATTGTTTTCATTATTTCTGAAACAGTAACTGGGATTCTTATAGGAAAGATAAAACTCCCACTTCCTTTCGGCCTCCTCTACAAGTGTTCTAGACCACAGCTTCCTCTATTTGTTCTTCAACTACTATTTGTCCACTTACTTTACGTCTTCTAGGAATTCATTGAACTCTCTCCTTTCTGCTGATGACTGTTTTTCCAGTCTCTGGGTTTTAACTTAAAGTCTGCAGGAATGATTCTTAAATGCTCGTTTGTTGGCTTTTCAGCTCAAAGTTTCTCCATCAGTTTTTTCTGAGATGCAGAGAGAAAATCAGTGGGGGAGGATTGAGTGCAACCAAGGGACTTGGAGCCAGAGCCCGAATGAAGCCATACCTGCATACCTGAATAAGCACCAAAAAAATACCGCTTAGTCACTCACTGTGCAATCTTGGAGAGACAAGTTGATTCTCTTACCTGTGCTTCAGTTTCGGGTAAGATGGAGGTAATAATCTTAAATGTACCAGTGAACAAGACAGAAAATCGCAGGCTTCGTGCAACTTACGTCAAATATCTTACCCCTGATACACAGATTGCCCCCCTTCCACTAGTTTAGCCTTATGGAGGAGGGTTTCTCTCAGACAAAGGGAGAATTGAACATTCTGATCGCTAAATCGGGATAAACTGGTGGCAGTGGGTTAGCCGTGTGTGTGGGCACTGGGGGAGAATTGAGTCTGTGCACTCCCTCCACAGAGCCTTTGCACACACTCTTTCACCCACTGCCTACACTGCCCTGTCCCTCTTGGCTAGTTAAGTCCTATTTGTCTTCTAGGTTTCAGCTCAGTTGTCAGTTTCTTTGGGAAGCTTTCCCGGACCCAGATCATGGTCATGTCAACCCTGCTACCTTCAGCTCTTCAAACTGTGTTTTTCTTTCTGCTGATACAACATCCTCCCACTAGAAAACCTCCTCCATGTGGTTTTATTATATGACCTCTGCACAGATTCCTCCTAAATTCCTCCCTACCCTCAGGACCTCTGTCTTGTTTCTCATCTCAAGAATGTCATACTGTCCAGTATTTCCTCTTGTCCTGCTGACCCAGGCACAGTTTTCTTGCTGACAAAGCCTTGTTTGGTTCTGTTGGTTAAGTGAATTCTATTTTTTTTCTCTTATTTACTGATCACTTTCATTAATTTTCTCTCTAAATATTGTGCCATTTACTTGGAAAGAATAATATAGGTAAATGTACAAAATTCAAAAGCCATAAAAGAGTATGCAGTGAAAAGTAAGTCTCCTTCCCTCTCTGGTCCCCCAGTTACACCATCCCCCCGTATGAAGCTTTTACTGATGCCAGTTTCTTTTGTATCTTTCAGCAATAGTAGATTTATTACAAGGATGTCCATCTAGATATTGTTTTTTTTCTTTCTTTAAAAATTTTTTTTATTTTTAGTTGAAGTGTAGTCAATTTACAATGTTAGTTTCAGGTGTATAGCAAAGTGATTCATACACACACACACACACACACACACACACACACATATATTCTTTTCCATTACAGCTCATTACAAGAAATTGAATATAGTTCCCTGTGCAGTAAGTCTTTGTTGTTTCTCTATTTTATGTATAGTAATGTATATCTGTTAATACCAAACTCCTAATCTATCTCCACCGATATTGTTTTTTTTCTTACACACAATAACTATATGCTCTTCTGGGCCTTGTTTTCTTTTATTAACTTATTCTGAAGATTTCTTGTTTCCAAAAAAATCTAACATACACAATAAACCCACATATGCACAACTGTTATTTTTTTAAAGTATTTAATGTGCTTTGAATTATAGATTTTATTCTTTCTTTCTTTTTTTTTTCTAAATAGACTTTATTCTTTTAGAGCAGTTTCAGGTTCACAACAGAACTGAGCAGAAAATACAGAGTTCACACATAGCCCTCCCCACCCACACATATATACTCCCCTACCCTCAACATCCCTCGTCAGTGTGGCACATTTGGTACAATTGATGAACCAATAAGGGCACGTTATTATCAACCAAAGTCCATGGTTTACATTAGGGGTTGTACATTCTTGATGTTGTACATTCTATGGGTTTTGGCAAATGCATAATGACATGTGGCCACCACTGTAGTATCATACAGAATAAAATTTTATATACACATTTTAATAATTTCTTTTTTTAACTCCTGTCCATTGTAATTCCAGTAGCTGCCAGTGTTTTAGAGAAGCGTAATACACTCATAATTCCATGTCTGTGATGGTAGAATGGAACAAAGGGACAGAACAGTACTGAGAGTGGCATCTCTCCACATTCATCTCACCTGTGGGGATGAACAGGTGTGGTGGTAACTGCACCATGGTGAAGAGGTCAACAGCAGAAAAGGAGTTGCGGGCAGAATCTTGCAAGCTCTTATGCTCTGAGAAAATAAATGTTTATTTTTTGAAATGACATGTCGTTTGCATGAACTGAAATTCAAATGCGTTTTTAATTTGCCAAATCCTAGACAAATGATAAGAAGCACCTCGTTGTCTCTCTTCTCTGTCTGTGTCCTTGCTTTGCTGGGACCCTGGGCATGTGCTTGGTCAGCTTCTTGGGTCGCCCAGCGCTCATGGGATGATCAGCACAAGGCACATAGCTGGACAGCACAGAGCCTGAGAATCCAAAGGTGAACAAGACACAATCCCTGACTTTAGGTCACTCTCAGGGGAGACAGACATCAGGGCAATTTCAGCTCCATGTGGTAAGTACAGGATGCTCTGATATCACACTGGGAGGGGCTTAACTTAGGTGCAATCTAAGCTAGTCTCAGTCGTGTATTTCTAGATTCCTAACCTCATTAATTATGTGTCCATGCTCAAGGATAATTTTATCGGCGTGTGCTGGGAGTATCTTATTACAAGTTCCTATTACCAATTACATGCATATAGCTGATTGCATTTTCTGAAGATGGCCGTCCATATCCCACCCCACTTACTCTTCTTACATTGTGACTGATATTCCCACATGTAGGAGTCTGTGTTCCCTTTCTCTGAATCTGGGTGGAGGTTTTTGACTGCCTGACCAAGGGACCAGCAGCCCAAGTGATGCCATATGACTTCAAAGCTCAGTCATACAGAGGCTCTCCCCACCCTCCATGCTTGTCCTTGGAACCCACTACCGTATTTGAATGAAGACCAGTCTATATGGAGAGGCTACATGTGGATGTTTTGGCCAACAGTCCCAGCAAAGCCCTCAGCCAACAAACCAGCATCAACCACCAGACATGTGAATGAATGAACTTCAGGTGGTCCCAGATCCTAGCCTTTGAGTCTTTCAAACGAGGATCAGATATGATGGAGCAAAGGCAAGCTGTCTCCATTGATTCCACCTGAATTCCTGATTCATCGAAACCATGAGACCCAATACATAATCATTGTTGTTTTAAGCCACTAAGTGTAGGGAAGTTTATTATGCGTGAGTAGGTGACTAATACAATGTACAAAGCTGTTTATGAGGATTTGTTCTTTTTGTAGAAAGACATGAGAAATTGGAATAATGGCGAACATCTTAATCTTTATTATTTGCAAAAAATTAAAGTGGAACACTTTTTATTTGGGTGTTGATGAATGAAGTAACATTTAAAAATGATAATCTAGGAAAATGCTTTGGAAAGCCAAAAGCAGAGTAGTTGGTGTAAACATAACTAACACCCTGATAATTCATACAAGGCTTGCGAGCTCAGAAATTGGAACAAATCCAGGATATTAAAGCCTGCAGGTAATATGAAACCAACCATAGATCAGAATCAAGCTTCCGCTAACCCACAAGCGGCAATGTTCAAACTCTGGTGTGTCTTGGAGTCACCAGTGATTGTGTTAGCAGCACAGGCTCCCACTCTCTCCCTCCCTCTGGGTTTTTTCACACAGGGTGAGGTGTGGGAATCAGTATTTCTTCAGTCTTCATGCAAGTTGACTACAGGCAGCGTATCTTCATCCCATAGTAGAAAACATGTTTGAATTCTGGCAGTGCGGACAGCTCAGGCCGAGGCAGGGATGACCAGGCTGCGCCCCTCCTCTGAGCTCTGGAGGGCAGATGCCATGTCCCGGTGTCCATCCTCGTGTCCCCAGGGCCACACAGAGCACACTCAGGAGATGTTGGCTGAGTGGAGGTCATCACTGCTGTGGCGTCCCCTCCAGTTTCACAAAGTGGCCAGACTCTTGCCGAGCTCCCAAAGCACATGCTTCCACTCTAGGGAAATGACTCACCTGCAAGTCTCGTAAGAATTTCCTGATTCTTTGGTGTTTCTTTAATGACTAGAGATGGGGGAGCTTACAGGGAGTGAGTAGAGACACTCAGTGAAAGTACAAAGGGAAACATTCGTTTGCGGAAATTGTTGGTAAAAGTGGTAAAAGTAATTTATTTGTTCAACAACAGCTTTTGAATTTTAGCTCCACGATGATAGTCTTTTTTTTTTTTTTTTTTAACCACCTTCTATTCAGAGCTTTGGATGATGCTTGGCAAATGACAACCATGATAACAAAGGTAATCAACTGTTCTTGGGCACTTACTATGTGTCAAGGACTCTTCTAATCACTTTCAGTCTATGTTATTTCATTTTCTCTTTACATCAACCCTATGGGGTAGGTACTCTTATGATGCCCATTTTATAAGTTCATAAACTGAGGCTCAGAGAGGCACGTAGTAGCACTGACTAAATACTTACTGAATGAACTATTTGTGCAGTGCTTCCTATGGCAACACTCTCTGCTAAGCTCTGAAGCGGGTGAAGAAATGAAGACGACGTGGTCTGTCTTAGGGGGTCTACATGCCAGCCTGTTCTGTGAGACTTCAGTTCACCACGCCAAGAAAAGTGGACAGAGCCTGCCTCCCTCTATCCCCCACCTCCCATCCTGCCATGAACCGAGAGTCCTGGCTGGAAGTGTGAGAATGTGATGCAAGTCAGCATGTCCTAAAAAACTGACCCAAGGATGAGATGACAGCCATTTCCTGCAGAACACCAGAAAGATGGCTTATTTCTGAGGGAATCTGGAAAACTGAGTGATCAGTTTCCTGCACGTGATTATTCAGGACAGAGACAGCCCTTGGGACCTGACTGTTTAGTGAGCCACACGATTAAACTGAGTTGATTTTCGGGATTTAGAGGAACTCAAAAAAAGGGAAATTGACTGGTGTCTAACCTTCTCCTTGTCCCTCTCGGAGCCACCCTTTCCACTCATTCATTTTTCTGGCCTTGATCACGCTCCAAATGTGGAAAGGAATAATCAGACCATTTTATTCCCCCAAGATAGTTACCCTTTCATAGTCATCCCCAGGAGAAATCATTTGCTCCTGTCCCCCATCCCCCCGCACACATACTGCAAAATGGGAGAAGCTCTCCAAAAGGTCTTCAGTTCCATTCCAGCAGCACAGTTCAAGTGTCTGCATATAATTTGGTCTCTCACTTTTGAAACACTGTCCTCTTCTATCTCCCTTGGTTTCACTCTCCCGTCCACACAAGCTGCTCCTTCTGAATTTTGTTAATGTTTCATTTTCTAACTAATGTCCAAATCTTGGAGTTCCTCAGGCCTGGCCCTAGACCCTCTTTCTTCTGTCTCTGCCCTTCCTAGCTCCTCTCATTCACTGCCATCGATTCAAGCACCAGTGTAGTGCCATCAAGTCCGAAATTTGCGATTCCTCACTGGGTCTCTCCTTTGACCGACAACCTCTTGATGTCTGCTTTCCTGACTTGTTCCTTTGGATGCTGCATAGACATCTCAAACTTGACGAGTCCAAAGAGAGCTTTCAGTTTTCTCAAAACCTCTCCTCCCACCCCACTCCAGACTCGCCCATTTGGCTTAGTGGCCCTCCCCTCCATTTGGCTGCTCAAGCTGAAAGCACACTATCCTAAATTTCTTCCTTTTCTTCAAGTCCCCCAGCCTGATTCATTCGCATTTATCTTTTCTTGATTGTGCCTCTCAGACTTTGGACCTAAATGCATTTGATGGCTGGAAACCTTAAAAAGTGGCTACCCTTGAGCTGCCAGAAATGTGTGTTTTTGCTCTCAGTGAAAATTGCAGATTTTGGGGAAGATTCTTCTTTTGTTCTGGGAGAGAGAATTTTGTTTTCAGTTTTAGGGGTGGAAAATGTAGTTTCTTGGTTTGAAAGGATCATCAGATGTTTTAAAAGTCTATCTTTAGCCAGGTGAGTCCAGAGAGATCAGAAGCAGAACACTAGTTCCATTTTAAATGTAAGTAACTTGACGGCCATAGCGGAACCTGAATGCACCAAACAAGCAGCACTGCCCCCACCAGCCATCCCTGGACTGTTCTGGGCCAGACTGAGAGGTTTGCTGTGCACTGTCTCCGGGAAGTGGGCCGACTGGGATAATGCTGGACTAGGGGCTAAAGGAACACAAAAGGAGTATCATTCTGGGGAAAGTGTATTGGTTTCTGTTCTTCAAATTTAAAACTGGAGACCCATCAGCCCCTGGGTCTCAGATGAACACATCTCTATTTTGTTTTAATCAATAAAAACTAAAAGACGAACAATGAAGTGAATATTCTTGGTCATACAAGTATAAGACCCCCCCCAACTGCCCCCATTCCCTGTCCCTCCCCCACTGTCTCCAAGAACATCTGGGCTTTGATGAAGGTGTCCAAAGGCAGATACATCAGGTTAGGGTAGTAAATGTACTACTTCCTAGTTTAGAAATGTTTCCTCTGGTGGTGGTTTGGGAGACTTGGTGGACAGAGGAGGTAGTTCACCGGGAGATGTTTGTCATGAGCTGCCGTGAGGAAGAGGGAGAGAGGAGAATAAATTTTTGAGGTTTCTGAGTCTGAGGGAGGAGAGAAGATGGGAGAAAAGTCTCAATAAGAAGCATAGGATGGCTGGGGGTCTGCTTTTATTTTTCTCCATTAAACAGTCTTGTATTGAGGCTTATTTCTGAAAGCAACGACATGCCATTGAGTGACAATATTATAAATGTCTTTGCTCATCGTTAAGTTTATAATATATACTGTATGGCTTTGAAATCAGGTACCGCCGCATTTAGTATTTGTTCTGAAATCACATGGTCACCCAACAGCCATGTCCACAGCTCCAAGGCGTGAGATTCTGCGGCTGGATCCTCTCTGCAGGTTGTGGCTTGGTGACGAAAGCAGCAATCTGGATTGTCCTCCACAAGCAGATGTTCAGCCCTCACTTGGAGAGCTTTCACAATTTTAATTCCTTCCCTATTACTGGCCAAAAATTCTTGAAACCCACAGAGGAGACAATCCAACAGATTGCTTTGCAGGCAAAGTCATCATTCTACCAACGTTCACTGCTTCCTGAAGATATTGCTTGTTGCTTATTTTTATTCCAGATGATAAACAGATCTTTGGCCCACAGATGTGGCTATGTTGTGTTGTCTACTTTCCTCTCTTGGCAAGTGGATAAAGTCAATGCTCACAGAGGCTTTCTGTAATGTGTTTTATAAGAACTGACATTACGGAGCATGTTCCTTTCCCATGCACAGTGTACGTGACCAAACTCAGGTGACCTTTCGGACCTGAGAAATTATTGATGCTTATGTGTATTACGCTTTGTAGTTGACAAATCTTGTTCCTATACCAGTGAATTATTTCTTTTAAACCTTGAAATCTAGTGAGTAGTGGAAAAGCCTTAATTCTATTTCAGAGGTGAGAAATTTGGGGCTCAGAAAAGCCAAGTGATCTGCTGAAGCTCGCACAACTGGCAAGGGCACTTAGTCTCGGCTTTCTTTGTGGTCTGCCCTCCCTTTGCCAGCCCCAAATACTGATGCCACCGTGGGCTCTGACCGTTAGCCCTGCTCTCCGCACTCTCCGCACTCCTTCTGGGCAATCTCATCCTCCCAGTTTTAACTATCAGCTGCATGCTGGTGATTTCCAAACCTGTGTCTCCATCCCAGACCATCCTGTTGAGCTCATGACTTCAAATGCCAGCTAAATATCTACACTTGAGGGTCATGGGCATTTCAAACTCAGCATGTCCGCAATCAAACTCTGTGCGATCTATTCCACTTAATTAAGCCTTCCCCTCTCCCTACACCCTCTCCCTCCCTCCCACCCTTGCTTCTTCTCCTTCTCACTTTTTTTTTCTTTCTGAGAATTTAGGTTTTTCTGTCTGATTACTCTTCTTAATTTCAATTTCAGGACTTTAATACATGACAAAATATGTAACAGGTAGAAATATCCATTTGAGGAAAAGTTAATAAAAACTACCTAGACTGTAGTTGATTGCAGCTCTGAAATACTTAATAGAACATAAGTTGAAACGAAAAGGGAACATAACTTTGCCAAATCTATGGGACTCAGCAAAAGCAAGTCCAAGAGGGAAGTTCATAGTGTTACAGGCTTATCTCAGGAAACAAGAGAAACCTCAAGTACATAATCTAACTTTACATTGAAAGGAACTAGAAAAAGAAGAATAAAGCCCAAAGTTATAGAAGGAAGGAAATAATAAATATCAGAGTGGAAATAAACAAAATAAAGACTTTTAAAAAAGAAAAAAATCAATGAAACTAAGAGCTGGTTCTTTGAGAGGATAAACAAAATTGATGACCTTTAGCCAGACTCATCAAGAAAAGAAGAGAGCTCAAATAAATAAAATCAGAAATGAAAGAGGAGAAATTACAACCAATACCAGAGAAATACAAAGGATCATAAGAGAATACTAGGAACAATTATATGCCAACAAATTAGACAACCTGGAAAAAAATGGGTAAGTTCCTAGAAATATACAGTATTCTAAGACTGAATTTTGAAGAAATAGAAAATCTGAATAGTCTAATTACTACTGATGAAATTGAATCAGTAATCAAAAAACTCCCAATAAACAAAAGTCCAGGTCCAGATGGCTTCGCAGGTGAATTATACCACACCTTTAAAGAAAACTTAATACCTATCCTTTTCAAATTATTCCAAAAAATTGAAGAGGAAGGAATACTTCTAAACTCATTTTAAAAGGCCCTGATAACAAAACGAGACAAAAGCATTACAAAAGGAAAATTATAGGCCAATATTCCTGATGAACATAAATGAAAAAACCTCAAGAAAATACTAGCAAACTAATTTAATATACATTAAAAAGATCATACACCATGATCTAGTGGGATTCATTCCAGGGATGCAAAGATGGTTTAACATTCATGATTCTATCAGTGTGATACACCACACTGACAAAACAAAGGATAAAATCGTCTTATCATCTCAATAGATGCATAAAAAGCTTTTGACAAAATTCAACATCCATTTATGATGAAAACTCTTAACAAAAGGATATGAAGGGAATGTATCTCAATACAATAAGGACCATATTTGATGAACCCACATACTCAATGTTGAAAAGCTGGAAGCTTTTCCTCTAAGATCAGGAAGACAAGGCTACCCACTGTCATCTCTTTTATTCAACTTAGTATTGGAAGTCCTAACCAGAGCAATTAGGCAAATGAAAAAAAGAAATAAAAGGCATCCAAATTGGAAAAGAAGAAGTAAAACTGTCACTACTTGTAGATGACATGATACTATATATAGAAAACCCTAGGGATGCCAATAAAACACAATTAGAACTAATAAAGGAATTCGGTAAATTTGCAGCATATAAAATAAATATACAGAACTATGTTGCATTTCAAACACTAATAATGAAATATCAGAAAGAGGAATGAGGAAAACAATCCCACTTGCAATTGCATCAAAAAGATTAAAATACCAAGAAATAAATTTAACCAAGGAGGCAAAGATCTGTAATTCTGAAAACGATATAAGACATTGATGAAAGAAATTGAAGATGACACAAGTAAATGGAAAGATGCACTGTGCTCATGGATGGAAAGAATTAATATTGTTAAAATGACCATACTACACAAAGCAATCTACAGATTCAATGCAATTTCTGTCAAAATATCAATGGCATTTTTCACAGAACAGGGACAAATGATGCTAAAATTTGTACAGACCCCAATAGCCAAAGCAATCTTGAGAATGACGAACAAAGCTGGAGGCATCACATTCCCTGACATCAAACCATATTCCAAAGCCATTGTAATCAAAAGAGTGTAATACTGACACAAAAACAGACACACAGATCAATGGAACAGAATAGACAGCCCAGAAATAAACCCACACACTATGATCAATCAATTAATCTACAACAAAGGAGGTAACAATATACAATGGGATGAAGACATCCTCTTCAATAACTTGTGGTTGAAAAACTGCAAAACAATGAAACTGGACCACTTTTAAAATACCATATACAAAAGTAAACTCAAAATGGATTAAAGACATACATGTAAGACTTGAAGCCATAAAACTCCTGGAAGAAAACATAAGCAGTAATCTCTTTGACATCTGTCTTAGCAATATTTTTTTGAATCTGTTCCCTCAGGCAAGGGAAACAAAAGAAAAAAATAAACAATTAGGACCAAATCAAACTAAAAAGTTTTTGCGTAGCCAAGAAAACCATAAACAAAATGAAAAGGCATCCTACTGAATGGAAGAAGACATTGGCAAATGATATAATATGATAAGGGGTTGATATTCAAAATATAGAAAGAACTTCTACAACTCAACATAAAAAAGAAAACAAACTACCTGATTAAAAAATGGGCAGAGTACCTGAATAGACGTTTTCCAAAGAAGATATACAGATGAGCAACAGGCACATGAGAAGATGCTCAACATCACTAATCATCAGGGAAATCCAAATCAAAACCATGATGAGATATCACTTCACACCTGTCAGAATAGCTATTATCAAAAAGACAGGAAACAATGAGTGTTGGTGAAGATGTGGGAAAAGGGGAGTCCTGGTGCACAGTTGGTAGAAATGTAACTTGGTATAGCCACCATGGAAAACTATAGAAATTTCTCAAAAAACTAAAAATAAAACTACCAAATGGTCTAGCAGTTCTATTTCTGGCTATTTACACACAAAAAACCCCCCCAAACACTAATTTGAAACATATTCTATATTCACTAAAGCACTATTTTACAATAACCAGGATATGAAAGCAACTTAAGTGTCCACCCATAGATGAAATGAGTAAAGAAGATGGTGTATATGTATAAATGGAATATTACTCAGCCATAAAAAAGAATGAAATCTTGCCATTTGTGACAACATGGGTGGACCCAGAGGGTATAAGTCAGACAGAGACAGACAAATGCTGTATGATTTCACTTATATGTGGAATCTAAAAAACAAAACAAATAAACAAACAAAACAAAGCAGAAACAGACTCATAGATACAGAGAACAAAATGATGGCCACCGGAGTGGAGGAGGAGGGGGAAATGGGGGAAATAGGTGAAGGGGATTAATAGGTACAAACTTCCAGTTGTAAAGTAAGTAAAGCATGTGATACAATATACAGCATAAAGAATATAGTCAATATTTTAATAACTCTGCATGGTGACAGTTGGTAACTAGACTTATAGTGGTGATCATTTACTATAAATGTATGAGGATATCAAACCTCTTTGTTGTATACCTGAAACTAATATAATATTGTATGTCAATTACAATTCAATTAAAAAAAAAAAACAGCCATTAAGGCCACCAGGACACATACACATACACACACAATTAAATTGACCATGAAATGACTAACTTTGGCATTTGAATACAAAATATTTATCATTGTAAACTATGGAGAAATAATTAAACTTATAGGCAGCATTTCAAAATATCCATAGACATATCCTGTACTCTGAAGTGTGTTGGAAGGAACTGTCCTCTTTTCAGTAGGAATTTTGCTTTGCCAGTTTTTTTAATTTCTTTTTTGTTTTGTCTTACCAAAAAGATCTTTTTTTCCCCATTCTTTTTTGTTGTTTTCTTTTGACATTTACTTTTTAGGGTACAAACATCCAAATTTGAAAATCCAAACAGTCCACCTACTGCTGTCTGCATCAGGAAACAGAGACCTGGGTCTGGAGACTAGGGCTCAGTGGGGCAGGACTCAAGACCTTGGGAGGGATAGTGTGACCAGGTAGGATCATAGTCATGGAAACTAGGCCATAGGTATCAATCAAGTGATATAGGTCCCAAGAAAGAAGGCAAGGATACTGTCTGTAGAGTTGGGCATGAGAGTCATGTTGGGCATTAGTTGGCAGTTTTGTGTTTACTGATCCTACCTTCTTACCAATGTTCCATGATGGTTGTGGATTCTGGACACCTGAAGTGGAGTCCCTGGTAGTACCAGGTCTAGTTTAATAATAAACAGAGAAAGAGAAGGACATATGAAGACCCTCCACTGTACAGGGATTGTATCATCTTCAGAGTTGAAGTGAAAGTAAAATGCATTGGGTCTTAGACCCAACTAAGGAGATAAAAAGGGCCATGCTTAGAACACTCCAGTTCTAAACCTATGGTTACCAGGGGCTAAAGAGGGTGGGAAGGGATAAATTAGGAATTCGAAAATTGCACCTCTTGGGGAGCAATGGAAATGGTAGCTATCTTGATTGTGGTGGTGGTTTCATGAGTGTATACATCTATCAAAACTCACCAAATTGTACATCTGAAATATGTGTAGTTTACTGTACAGGAACCATACCACAATAAGGATGTTTAAAAAAAAACAAGAATACTCCAGTTCTGAATATCGGGTGTTTTGGTGTTAGGAAACTCCAGTGAAAAGGTAAGAAAACTCAAAACTAAGCGCAATTGAAGATTCAGAGGTGAGGTGGTTGGTTGATACTAAGAATATTTTGTAATCTGTCCCATGAGTCAAAACAACCAAACCAAAAGACCTTGACTATGTTATATGAAGGAGCTCTTCATTTTTTGAATATTTAGGGAATAATATATAAAACAAAGAATTTTACATCCTTTATTGATACTTGGAACTTTTCCCTACATTTGTATAGGAAATTCTTATCTTTCTCTCACTCTTATCTGTAAGGCTCAAGCCCGCTAGCTAGCTCTGAAACGAAACTAGAAACTAGAATCGTAAGGGAAACCGAAAGTAAGGCTTCGCTGGAGGAACAGGCCAGCAAAAACAGCAGCTGCTTGCTTGCAAAGGGCAACCCCTGGCAGAACACAATAGCACAGTAACTACAGGCCAGGTAGACAGGCAAATGGAGAGGCACCCTACACCTTCTAGGGGCTAAACGTCCCCTAATGCTTTAAAGGTCACCAGTCAAAAACTAACCACCACCCCTCTCCCCCCATTCCCCAAAATCCCCACCCTAGCCCTTTTGCTTGACTGGTTGATAATTCAATAAAATGCTGGGGTTGTCAGGGGTCTGGGGTTGGGGGGCGATCTGAGTCCAATGTACTCCTAGCCTCAAATCTGCTGGTAGAGACGCTTGCCCGGGTCCCCTCCCATCCTGAGCCCGTCTGGCTGCACCTGAACTCTTGGCTCTTGGCTGTTTCTTCGCTCTGCACACAAGCAACAGGGACACAACGTCCAGGGAATCCGTGCACGGTGGTTGTCAGGAAACAAGATACCTGACAGGCTTTTCAGGATCCCCAGATTTGTTGGGCTGGAGACTCTCCGAACCCGGCAGAGGCTTGATCACCCTTGGCCCAGAAGAGATATCTGAGCCTGACACTTGTCTTTACTCCTTCTGGCCTCATTAGGCTTCTTAAACCAACCATATGCATAAATGACTGAATTCAAATGCTTTTTGTCTCTTTACACTTCAAAATTATTGCTTAGTCTTTAAAAGAAAGATCACATACAATGATGTAAAGATGAGTTCAATTTTTCAGCTTTGTAATAACAGGTTTTCAACTTGTGGTCAACACAGGAAATACAGAAAAGAGGAAGAAAATGAAGGAAAACGGTGTGATTTAGCCAATGGCTTAGCTTTATGCATGACAGATGACGAACTCAACTAATTTAAGAAACAGGTTGGATTTTAAAAACAAAACAAAAAACAAACAAACAAGAAGCCTTGGTCCTGCATGGAACAGTGAGAAGTGGAGATAAAATACTGGGACTGGCGGAGATTCTGGGAAGATGACAGAATAGGGATCATCGGGAACCTCTCGTCCCATCCAAGCGAGAATTAAACTAGTGGAAAAAGACAACCCACAGAATGGGAGAAAAGATTTGCAAATCATGTATCTAATCATAGATTAATATCTAGAATATACAGAGAACTCCTAAAACTCAACAACAACAAAAACAAACAATCCAATTCAAAAATGGGCAAATAACCTGAATAGACATGTCTTCAAAGAAGATATACACATGGCTGATGAGCCCATGAAAAAATGCTCAGCATCACTGATCATTGGGGAAACACAAATCAAAACTACAATGAGTTGCCACTTTGTACCCATTAAGATGATTACTATCAACCCCTCCCCCCCCCAATCTGTAATATAATATGTTGGTGAGAATGTGAAGAAATTGGAACTCTTGTGCACTCTTGGTAGGAATGTGAAATGATACAGCCATTGTGGAAAATAATGTGACAATTCTTTAAAGAATTAAAAGTAGAATTGCAATATGATCCACCAATTCCCCCTGTGATATATACTCAAAGAATTAAAAGCAGGGTCTCAAAGAGATATTTGGATGCCTAAATTGATAGCAGCATTATTCACAACAATTATACTGTGGAAACAACCCAAGTGTCCCACAACATATGAATGGATAAGCAAAATGTAGTATATACATACAATGGAACATTATTCAGCCTTAAGAAATGGAAAAGAAAAAGAAAGTGGAGAGGAAGAGGAAAGGAGCAGCGGGTGAAACAGGGTACCCAGCTCTGAACTTTGATCCCCAGCACTGAAAGCGTGGTCCGGATCTGAGTTGTTGCATTAGAGCCCCTTCAGTTTGTACCTACTGGGGAGAGCAGTGGTCTACAGCAGGGCGACAAGGTGCATCAGAAATAATTGTGGTCCTTTTTAAAATTTAGATTCTTGGATCCCGCCATAGATCTGAATCAGAATCTCTGGAAGAATAGGCTATCGTTACCAGCTACAGCCACACTTAGGCTCTGAAATCTTTTCAAAGTCCCCAGAAAGACTCAGCTGGTATTATGGAATTTATGCCACCATAACTGACAGCCCGGGGTGGACAGTGGGCCATCGCTCTGCTGTGACCCTCCAAGAGGGGCTTTACTGAGAACAGACGGACTACAGCTCTGATCCTGGGAGACACAACACAGAGCGCCTCATGGCATCTGTGATAGACTGTATTTTCCAAAGAGGGGTGCAACAGTATCTCCGTCCCTTATACTCTTCAAGCACCTTGCCATTCTCCATTAAGAGTTAGTCTATGCCTCATCTCTCTTGAACTTGGGTGGACCTTTGTCACTGCCTCAACCAAGAGAGTTCAGCAGAGGTGATGCTATGTGATTCCTGAAGCTAGATCATAAAAATGTCACGCGCTTCCATATTGCTTGTCCATATTGCCCTGGACAAGCATCTCAGCAGCCATACTGTGAGCCAGTCCAAGCAGCCGGTTCGTGGCCAATGTGAAGAGGAACCCAGGCCCTCAGGCTCAAGCCACGGCTACAACAACAGCCAAGAAGCAGCACCAACTAGCCTCCAGCTCAGCTGAGCTACCCCAGTTCCCACTGCATGAGCAGAGACAGAATAGCTGGCCCAAATTATAGACTCTTGAGCAGCAGAAATGACTGCTGTTGTTTAAGTCACGAAGCAGCAATGGTAACTCCAATACGGCATCTGTGGGAGGTGGAATGCAGGGATAATCATTCTATACTCTGGAAAAGTGAGATGAATTCTCTCCTGCTGTTCGTTGTCAATTGCTTCTACATGCCCCCTCCCCTGCCCCTGCCCCAGCTTCCTCTGAGAGTTGCTTTTTCTTGGCTCTAGAAGTTTATGACTAGCATGCAGTAGTGTTTAAAGAGGAGGTTTTTTATTTAATTAAGAAAAGTGTCCTGCTATGAGGGAGCCTTAGGCCTTTGGAATGCACAGGATAAAGCATGATATCAAGAGTGGGAGAAGGAGACTAGTAATAACTATTCTCAGCTACATCCAAGCTTTAAAAAAAAGCCTTTTTACTTAATGTATCTTTTAAGTAATTTTTAACAAGTTACATGCAAAACACATTATTTTGATTAACAGCAGAATTCCACCCCCATCCTGCATCTTTGGGCCTGTGGTTCCTAGGACTAGAAAGCTGAGATAGAACTAAACTGCTCTGCATAAGAAATATCTGTGGACTGCACCACCAGATTCACTGCAGCACTATTCACAATAGCCAAGGCATGGAAACAACCTAAATGTCCACTGACAGAGGAATGGATAAAGACAATGTGAGATATATATGTATATTATGCATTTATATCTATATACACACACACACACACAATGGAATATTATTCAGCCATAAAAAGAAGGAAGTTCTGCCATGGATGGAGCTCAAGTGTGTTACGCTTAGTGAAATAAGTCAGACAGAGAAAGACAAATAACATATGATCTCACTTATATGTAGAATCTAAAAAAAACCAAACAAACAAAAAACAGAAAACAAAAACAAAAGCAAATACCCAAAATCATAAATACAGAGAGCAGATTGGTGGTTGTCTGAGGTGGGAGGTGGGCAAAATGAACGAAGGTGGTCACAAGGTACAAACTTCCAATTATAAAATGAATAAATCATGCAGATGTAACATACAGCATGATGACTATAGTTAATAACACTGCGTTGCATATTTTGATGTTATTTATATGTACTTATTAATATGGGAAGTCATTCATAATTTGTGGTTAAGCCATAAAACAGAACAAATAATTTATAAAATAGTATGCACAACATCATCCTATCACCCCATGACTAAGAAAAAAGACCCCCAAAGAGTTTCATCTTGCCCAAATGCCTTATCTGATGACTAGCATTGCCACTTTTTCTATCTTTGAACCTAATCTACTGACTTCTTTTTTTTCTAACATTTTTTATTGATTTATAATCATTTTACAATGTTGTGTCAAATTTCAGTGTAGAGCACAATTTTTCAGTTATTTATGAACATATATATATTCATTGTCACATTTTTTTCTCTGTGAGCTACCATATGATCTTATGTATATTTCCCTGTGCTATACAGTATAATCTTGTTTATCTATTCTACAATTTTGAAATCCCAGTCTATCTCTTCCCACCCCCTGCCCCCTTGGCAACCACAATTTTGTATTCTGTGTCTATGAGTCTATTTCTGTTTTGTATTTATGCTTTGTTTGTTTGTTTGTTTGTTTTAGATTCCACATATGAGCGATCTCATATGGTATTTTTCTTTCTCTTTCTGGCTTACTTCACTTAGAATGACATTCTCCAGGAACATCCATGTTGCTGCAAATGGTGTTATGTTGTCGGTTTTTATGGCTGAGTAGTATTCCATTATATAAATATACCACATCTTCTTTATCCAGTCATCTGTTGATGGACATTTAGGCTGTCTCCATGTCTTGGTTATTGTAAATAGTGCTGCTATGAACATTGGGGTGCAGGTGTCATCCTGAAGTAGGGTTCCTTCTGGATATATGCCCAGGAGCGGGATTCCTGAGTCATATGGTAAGTCTATTCCTAGTCTTTTGAGGAATCTCCATACTGTTTTCCACCAGCAGTGAAGGAGGGTTCCCTTTTCTCCACAACCTCTCCAGCATTTGTCATTTGTGGACTTTTGAATTATGGCCATTCTGACTGGTGTGAGGTGATACCTCATTGTAGTTTTGATTTGCATTTCTCTGATAATTAGTGATATTGAGCATTTTTTCATGTGCCTATTGATCATTTGTATGTCTTCCTTGGAGAATTGCTTGGTTAGGTCTTCTGCCCATTTTTGGATTGGGTTGTTTATTTTTTTTTATTGAGTTGTATGAGCTGCTTATGTATTCTGGAGATCAAGCCTTTGTCGGTTTCATTTGCAAAAAATTTTTCCCATTCTGTAGGTTGTCTTTTTGTTTTACTTATGGTTTCCTTTGCTGTGCAGAAGCTTGTAAGTATCATTAGGTCCCATTTGTTTATTCTTACTTTTATTTCTATTGCTTGAGTAGACTGTTCTAGGAGAACATTTTTGAGATGTATGTCAGATAATGTTTTGCCTATATTTTCCTCTAGGAGGTTTATTGTATCTTGTCTTATGTTCAAGTCTTACTGACTTCTTGACCACAATACTTTCCATGTGCTGGGGGATTAAAAAGGAAATTGGAACATATATGATCTGTCCCTGCTTTCATGATGCTTATCTGACAAAGCAGATGTTAAACAAACAAACCAAAAATAGAAATATGAAGACTGTTAGGACGATAAATGATAGAATAGTCTATAAATTCATAAGAACAATCCTTGACAGCCTAAACCCTAGGGTTATTTTTTTTTGTCTTTAACCTTTTTTTATTACATGCACAGTTCACATTAAAAAACTAAAATAATGAAAAAGGGAATGGAGCGAAACAGTCTTTCTCCCACTCTTGAATTTCATTCCCCTAGGGTTACTTTTTACAAGAAAAATAAAAATAAAAAACACTCCTGTGTACTGCCATGAACAGTGACATAGAACTCAAAGACCCGCTTTCTAGACCCAGCACTGCCATTCTGTATACATTGGTATACACTGGTGACCTTGTAAATGCCATTTAACTTTTGTGTACTGCTGATTTGAAAGTTTCTAACAGACTAAACCTTAAAAATTCTCATTATAAGGAAAAAAAAAAGCTTGTAACTATGCAGTGATGGATGTTAACTACAATTATTGTGGTGATCGTTTTGCAATATATAAGTCTATCAAATCATTATGTTGTGCACCTGAAACTAATGCAATGTTATACGTCAGCTATATCTCAATTAGAAAAATGTCACCTTAACCAGGGAAAAAAAGAGAAAAGAAAGGTATGTGGCTGGCTTGCTGCAAAAGATGACTTTGGGGAGAAGAGAGTTGTCCAATGGAAATTTTAATTAGGTGGTTTGCTGTGTGACTGATGACAGAAATCCTCCCTTTTGTGTCTTTGGACTGGAGTTACTCTGTGGGGCTGTGAAGAAGTGCTAACGGCCCTTCAGGCTCCCTAAGGGAGGAAATCGTACTTGCCTGGGGTGAGGGACCACACAGGGTAATATCTGGCCTCCCAGTGGAGGGAAAATCTAAAATAATAAAAGCCTTTTACTTGAACAATATTTAAAAATTTATTCTGGATATTTTCAAACTTATGTAAAGGTGGAAAAGTAGAATAAAGAATTTCTATGTACCCATTATTCAACTTTTACATTTTGACAACCCTTGGGTTCATTTAAAAAAAAAAAAGCATATTGTAATTTTCCATGAAGCAATATTTAAAGACACACAAATTGTTGACAAAATTAATTTTTTAATGGCAATCATCTTGGAAAACCGTATTGGAAATACATTTCTTTCAAAATAAACCAGAAATTAAAAATGTTTTGAAGCCATTTGAAACTGTATGATTAGTTGAATTAATTTCTAAGATTCGAAATGAGATAGCACTGAATCGATGCAGGATTTCATTCCAGTATTTTCTTTTACCACAATGTGAATTTGACCTGTAGAGATAAGGAAAAAAAGAAAAGAAAAGAAAGAATAAATAAATGAATGAATGAAGACTTATCATTCCATCTTTCTTTATATTATCTTCTTCCAAATATTAAAACTTCATTTCCTGCTACCCTACTACCAAATTGCTACATATTTAAAATCTATATCAAATAATGGCCCCTGATTCACTACTATCTATTTGGAAAGGTCATGACCACTAGTTAAGATTCAGATGAGTCCCCAGGTTAGAGTCTCATTATGATTCCTTGCTTGAAAGTTGGGTTCATTTATTTACCCACAGTATTTATTAAGTGCCTACTATGTGGCAGGCACTGCCGTTAGGTGGTTGGGTAAACCAACAGAATGCTCTGTAGATTGCCAGAGCTAACTTCCCTTACCAAATGTCAATGAATCATCAAGCATGCTAAGGTAAGAGACTCCAAAAGGCAGAGACCCCAAAACAATCTTTTTCATTGGCTGGATGACTAGACCCAGTAAACTGCCACCTTCCAATTCCCTCAGGTCTACTTGGGCATCCAATTCTGAGTCACACTGGTAACATAAGGCTTTAAAGAAACATCACTGCTTGGGAAGAGAAACAACCACTGATTCTCAGGAGGTAGGGTACAAGGAGGAAAAAAGAATAAGAAGGCTCACCATCTTGACTCTGCTTGAAAATGAGTAAAGCACTTCCGTCACTGAGGAAAGCAATCAGAAGACTAATACCTGGATATTAAAATGGTACTAAAATGAAATGACATGAACTAAAATGTTCATGAAGAGGACATTATTTTGTGCCGCATGTGGCAAAATAGCTAAGAGAGACACAGACTGTGCCCACGTCAGCCAGTCATGCAGATGGATGTGCCGTCCTGATCAAGCACTCTCAAAGGCCTCTTGGGAGATGGACTTTACAGAGAAGAGCCATTTCCAGGTGAAAATGAAACTTTGATTACAAATTCCATGAGACTGACAGTAAGAGATGGAAAGACAGGACTGGTAAGCCATTGCCTTAAGAAAAACAGGAAGAACTGAGAAGATTAAATACGTGACAGGAGGACTTAGGAAATGAGGCAAATGAGTAGCTGCCCAACTTTGGTGATACCACCACCAAAAAGTCAGTACTCTTCTTCCTAAATGGGAGCTTTGGGCATTTTGGATAACTGGGTGAATTGGCCACACTTAACTTACAGAGACTAACACAGCTTTCCACCACTTTGGAGAATGAATTACTATTTTAATATTGTGGTGTTGACAAGAACCTGTAACTAGATACGTTACACAGTCACACTCAGTATGACATCTCAGTAGGTAACTGTTGGCAGCAGTGGACCTGATATCTAGGCTTCGGGAAATGAATGTTTTGTCATACACATACCTCCACCACCTTAAATCAGGGTGTAGTTAAGATAAGCGTGGAAGACGTGTGGCATGTTTATCTGGTACATCACGTGGCCACTCCACCCGTGGCAGACATCTTAACAAATCACAGAATTCCTTCTTATCCAAACAGGTTCAGCCCTCTCCACCCAGGTTCTGGAAAGCTAACTCCCAACTGACTGGTGTAGACTGGCCATTTAAAGCCATTTACCCTCCATTTGTTAAGGGATATCTCATGTGTCTGTGAGGGTACCAAGGAAATCAGAGATGTCTTTGAGAATTTGTTTTGATCCTCATAAATCAAAGAATTCTCACCAACTTACCAAGCACCTTTTATAAAGCATTTATTGCTTTTCTTTTTTCAATATCTCGCTTGAGTTGACAAAGGGCACAATGAGTGAAAAACGTCATACATAGGAAATCATCACAAATAGATCCCTGTTAAAAAAAACAAATAAATGGATCAATATGTAGCCTATTAATATGGCCACACAGTTCCTTGCATTCATATAGCTTTTCCAGCCTCTTTAAAACATACATTTTCTGTCACTTGTTTATCATGAGAATTCTGTACTCTTATCCCTATTCTTCTGAGGACCAAGCGAAGCCAATTGACCTGCTAAGGTTACACAACAAATTGGTGGCAGAGATTAGTCTTTCTCTCCTCAAGCCAGTGCTCTTTTCATAACATAGACCTTTTCAAATGATCTGCAGTTTACAATTCCAGGCCCAGTTCTCTAGCATCTGTTCTGGAATATTTTTAAACTTTAAATCAATTAATTAATTAATTTTTATTGAAGTGGAATGGTTCCCTTTTTTAAAAGAAAAAAATCCTTGTATGTATGTATGTTATGTATGTATGTATGCATGCATTTATATATATTGAGGTGAGATGGTTCCCTTTAAAGCCAGTTGTGTAATGCATCAATTTTTCCAGTTGGTTGTGAGCATAGTGCCAGACCAGGCCTCACCTTGTAGCCCTCTAGCCATTTTCACTGACATCTCTCTGGGTGATCCGGGGGAGTCCAATCTGACAGTTGGGTTCTATGACCATGTGTCTTGACTGACTGAAATCAGTTTGGGCTCCATTTTTGGATTACACTTATTTTTTACAATGTTGAGTTTAATACAATTTCCAATGTGCAATGCGAGCAGAAAGAAAGAGAGTGGGAAAGAGAGAGATCTATAGCAGACTTAGTTTATAAGGGTTAGGAGCTCTTAAACAGTGAGACTATGAATGATTTATTTTTCATAAACATTTTTTTCCCTTGTGACAGTGATTTTGAGTCTCATCTAACAGAGGAAGCATGTGCCAAAGAGTGGACAACTAGGTAACAGTGTAAACATTTTTCTGATGTTATGACCCTCATCTCAACAGATGGAAGAACAGATATTCTGCTTGAAAACAGTTCAGTCTCTTGGCCTTCTGTTTTTCCATGATAAATCATCCAAATCCTTTCTTCATAGTACCTTTTGTCCATTCTTTAGTTCATTATTTTTTATTCTTTTAATCTCTAAACCTTCATTAAACCAACATTGATTGCACACATAAAATATGCTACAAAGAAGAAGATACTCTCATTCAACAAAGATGTAATTACTTTTCTGTTCCAGCATGCCTATGTCTGTCTTTTACCATGGGCAGCTTTTAGAGGGGAAAAGTCCACTATTATTTGCTGAGAAACCTAGGGGAACTTTTAGAAAACACTCTCTAAAGTCTTTCATAATACAGAGGCCATAGAGAAGAAAAAACATTCTTTTTTTCAAAGTAAGAGGAAGTGAACTACAGGTTTATACCATGCTGAAGTTAATAAGGGTCATAAACACCTTGACCAGAGCATCTTCCCAGGGAACGGGTGCCAGGAACAAAGATTCTGCTGTCACGATTCTGTTTGGTAAAGGGGAACGGTGCTTTACTTTCTTGGAAGCTGTTAAAAAAGCAATCTTGTTGTGAGCACCATTTACAGAATCATTGAGCAAATAAGCCAATGAGTTGTGGTACGTGGCTGAATACACACCAATGGGAAGGCAAGGTGGTCCAGTGGGAAAAATCAGACCTTGGGAGTCAGAATAAACTTGAGCCCAAATTTCAGCATTTAGATTTCTGTGATCTTCAGCTTTCTCATTCCTGGTTTTCATATCTATAAAGTGCTGATAATGGTCCCCAAAACACAGAGTTTGTAGGTAATGAATGAGCAAATATGTGTCCAGATAATGTCTCAGCACATAGGAGTGGTTGTTCATTTTCTTTCTCCTTCTCTCCTGCAGAGACTGGGGTCCTGGCAAAAGGATGCTTTCTTGCCTGTGTCCATGAAGGGAGGGGCAGAGAGGCTAGGTTGGGGCAGTGCTATAAAAGTTTGCATAGATGGAAAGGAGAAACAAAGCAGAGAACCTGAATTATACAAATCAGCCCTAGGATTTACTAGCCATTTTCCAGGTTTGTTCTAAGGAGGAAGAACAGAGATACACAGTCTATAAATACACTTATTCAAAGTATGCCAAGGAAACTGATTATGTCATAGAAACTTAGACCTAGAAGTGACCTTAGAAATCATACTGCACAACTTCCTCATGCAGATGAGAAAACTGAAGCCGCCCAATGACTTATCGGAGAGTCTTAGAAGTTAGCTCTTTGCTGAGCTGTGCACAGAACTGGCAGCTCCAGAATCCAGCTGAGTGCCCCTTCCTCTAAGCCATTATAGACCACCTTGGGAACCTCACCCACACACCCATACACATAACTCCATATACCTGAAACTTTGCATAGAGTTTGAGGAGTTTATGGTACAGTCACAAAGAACCCCTGTGCTGTGTTATGCTGCCTTGGGAGTGGCATAAATGAGAGTGGCCAGCAATGCTGAGACAGGCGGCTGAGCGAACCCACAGGAGGAAGGAAGCCTGCCTGAGAAAACAGCTGAGACAAGAACAAAAACATAGTCACTTACTGAGCACTTACTGCCTGCTAGGCCCAGGGCTAAGTCCTTTCCACATATTTCCTCATGTGACCCTTACCACACCACCATGGGAGAGGCAGCATTATTACCATTTTATCAGTGGGGGAACCAAGGCTTAGGAAGATTAATCACTTGCTCTTGGTCACAACGCAAGGGGCAGAGGCTAAGTTCCCAGGAATACAAATCCATCATATCCTTTCTTTGTTTAAAAACATTCCAGTGGCTTCCCTGCTCACTCAGAGTAAAAACTAAAGTTCTTATTATGGTCTGCAATGCCCTAGGAGGTCTAACTCTTGCTAATGCTCTGACATCATCTTCTTCTAATATCCCCCGCCCCCAACCACACACGCCCACCTGTGTGCACACACTCTATTTCCACCTTTCTGGCTGCCTGCTGGGTCTGGAACACTCCAGTAAGCTCTACGTCAGGGCCTTGGCTCTGGCTCTCTCCTCTGCCTGGACCCTCCTGAGATGAGTCATCCTCTCATCCTTTCAGATCTTTACTTAGGTCTATGTAAAATCACAGCCCTTCAGCCCTCTATTCTTCTTCCTTGCTGTATTCTCCTCTGCAGCACTTATCAGCATCCTATATACTCCACCTACTTACACTGCAGCTGTCTTCTCCCATGCGCGTGTGCACTCTACCACTGACCGCCATCATCATAATAATTGATTCAGGCAAAAATCCTCAAAGGGTGTTAGAACCAGTGGGTGAAGGGACAGGATATTTACATCTCTCTGCCGGATCCTTATCCATTATGGAGAGGAAATAGCAATTTTGTAGTGGAGAGTCCTGGCAGACACTATCTTAAACAAGGAATCCAAGTTAACATCACCCATAGTGGAGCACATGATATCATGTGCTTCCTGATGTGATGTATGGCAAACATAACATCGCTTTTGTGGAGTTTCTGCCAAAAATGTGTAACCTAAGTCTAATCATGAGGACACATTTGACAAGGCAAATTGAGGAGTAGTCTACAAAATAGCTGATCTGTGACAAAGAAAGACTGAGAAACTCTCTCCCGTCATAGAAAGAGGCATGACAAGTGAAAACAATGCGTGATTCCAGATTGACTTCCTTTTCACCTAAAGAATATTATTGGGATAATTGATAAAGTTTAAATAACACCCATAGATTAGCTAGTAGTACTATATCGATATTAAATTTCTGGTTTTGATAATTGTTTTGTGATAATGTAAGCGATTATCCTTGTTTTTAAGAAATACACATTGAAATAGAGTTAACGGCATCAAGTTTATAATTTGCTCTCAAAAGATTCAGAAAAAATTAGCATAGGTACATAGACACACAGAGGAAAGAGAGAAAATAAAGAAAATGTGGCAGATTTTTAATGTTTGGGGAATCTAGGTGAAAGGTATCCAGGAAGATTTTGTAACATTTTTGCAACTTTTCTTTAAATCTGAAATTAGGTTAAAATAAAAATCCTCCCCCCACAAAACAGATCATAAACTCCTTGAAGACAAGGATTTTGATTTTCTTTTTCACTGACGTGTCTCTGGCAACTGCAATAGTGCCCGGCCTGTTCTATGTACTCAGTAAATCCCTGTTGAATGAGTGAGTATCAGCCTAAGACCTAACAAGGTTCTAGGTGCTCAATACTCTCTTTTGAATGGATGAGCACTGGCTTATGGGTTACCAATGAGACGAATGTGCCAGCTCGGAGGGCATCCACTACACACCCATTGTTAACCCAAGGCCTCCTTGGCAACTGTCACCCACTTTGCAGATTTGCAGGGTCCTCGCTCTGACTCTGAGTAAAGCCAGGAGAGACTAAGGACTTTACGCTGATCTCCGCCCCTCACCTGCTCACCTCCAGCAACTTTTCCAGAGACACATCTATTGGGTCAATAAAAGATTTTATTAGGAATATATTCCAAAGTATAGATAGCCGCATGGCCCCTGTAAGTCACTTAAAATATTTTAGATGGTAGTGGAAAAAAGACTAGAGTCAAGCCATGACAGTGAGGAGGGCAAAAACGGAGGCCCAGTCAGACTGAAGGAAGGGCCTCCGGCCGCCTGGGCTCCCACTTCACAGTGGGTACGGGTGACTCACCGGGATGCCATATCGGGTCCGGTACATGGTCCTCATGGCGACGCTTGCTCCACACAGGCAGCATTCGTTCATGTCAGAGGCGATCTGACATGAAAGGCACAGGGGGAAAAAAGCCCCACAGAGGCCTGAGGCCAGGGTGAAATTACATAGAGGAATTAGTTAAGGGCACCGTGGTTTGACTTAATCATAGCACTCTCAAAAAGATCCTCACACAGGAAATGGCCTTCATGGACACTCTGCGAAAACAATGGGGTCACTTGGCTCTTTATGTCTTGCTTCTAGACCCCATAGTCCAGGATGCGGGGAAAATTGGCTTGTCATATACCAGATCAGTTTTAATTGCAAAAGCTCTTGCCTTGAGGCTCTGAGCACGTGCAAATTATCTTTCTTCCCTGCTCGTGTTTACTTTTGGATCATGTTTGCATGGGAAGGTTGTGGCATCAGGATGTCTGAGGAACCCTTTGAAAACTGTGGGAGTGTGTTTAGGATCAGAAAGTGCTGAGTGAAGAAATACTTAGGGCCAACATGAGAAAAGCAGTAGGAAGTAGATTCTAGATGGTCATTCTGCCAAAGAGGAGAGCCTTATTATTGTTATGAGGATGGAAGCAAATAGAAATTAAGGGATACTGGCATCAAAAACTTAAAAATCATACTGAAATTTTACCTGAAGGAGTCTGTATAAGACACACACACACACGAAAGGACTTAAAATAGCAGCAAACAGGAAACTGTTCTCAAACATGCTCTGAGTACAAGTCTATTTTGAAAAGTTCAGGGGTGGAGTTTTGATATGGCAGTACCCTAGATAAGATAAGAAAGCCCCTGTTTTTTGATTGTTTTAGCAAAAGGCTATATCTCATTGGAACTGGAAACTTCCACCGTATCCAAAAAAAGAGGCTGTTTCTCAAGACAGAGGCAATCCACAGGGAGAATGTTGGCAATTCATTGGGCAGTCGCCTCACACAAGGAAATTGTCTCACACAAAAGAATGTTTTGGTGATGTGAAAGAATTCTAAGAGAGGAAAGCTAGAAACCTGAAAGCTTCCCGAAATGGGACAGCCACAAGAGCCACAAGAACATAACTGAAAGCCAGAAACAAGATAAAGCTCCGGAGGAAAAGAAAAGGCAAAGAGAAGACTGGAGAAACGTGTCAAGACCACGGGGATACTAAAGAGATGAAAAATATAAAAAGAAGTGATGTAGGGGAGGGTATAGCTCAAGTGGTAGAGTGCTCTCCTAGCATGCGTGAAGTCCTGGGTTTGATCCTCAGTACCTCCATGAAAAAAGTAAGTAAGTAAACCTAATTACTTCCCTCTGCAAAAAATTAAAAAAAAAAAAAAAGGTGATTGATATGACCAGGGCTCCAAAACTCAAGGCCTGGTTGGTAAAATAAATGAGTGAAATAGCTTGGGGAAAACCCACAAAACAGAAAAAGCCACAATGGTTGGTGGACGGAAATATGGCAAACTGCAGAGTGAAGGTCCCTTTGAATGGGGTCGGGTCCTACACCACAGCAGCCCACCTCCACCAGCTGAGAATGAAGACACCTCTTTCCAGATTTCCCAAATTGTCAAGAGAATTTGGAGATCTAGATTGGAACACTAGATTTTTCTTTGGAATCTGATTTTTATATGAATCTTACTATTCTAAAATTAATGCAGCAAAAGGGGTGACTAGGCATGGGACAAATGAAACACATCCGGAGGCAAAACCCGCCCCTGGGCTTCCAGGTTGTGACTCCCAAGTTCTAACTAAAACATGGAACTCAGTAAGAGGACACACAAACGATTTTTATGATGTCGGCAGGCTGGAGAGAGCAACAACCGTATGCACTTACAAACTCCTATGTCATCACAGCAGTCAAACATGCCGGTTTGCCAGTCACTAGCCGTGGCCCCTGCACCATATCTTGGCTGGGAAACAACTGGATTCATTTTTAAGGCAAAGGTCAAAAGGGCACGACAGCCTGTGAAAACAAAACCAAAAAGTCTTAAACCCCTAACTGTACCGGTTGGATACAATGTAGAGAGCCATTCAGAAGACATATTCCCCTAACTTAGCACATTATTTTCTAGACTATTGTTGATATTTGAGAATTAAAAGTGTAAAGGAAAGGAAATGAGGGTTCCTTTCTCAGGTTGTTTGGTTTCTCTGTTTTTCACTCCTTTCACTAATCTCTCTTTTCATCAGCAAAGTGATTTTTTTTTTTTTTTTTTTTGCTGTTTTCAAGACAACTATCCTGAACAATGTCTGTTTTGCATTTGAAGTGTCTCTAGTGAATAGTAAGTATAATCAACTCTTACAAAGCTATTCCACAGACATTACATCAGTTGCTCTTTAAGAGCTCTCTGTGGGATAGCGTTCTTTACTTCTCCATAAAACTGTTGTTATTAAAATAGATGCTTCTAGCTAATGTCAGCATTCATTGCTTAATTATCAGTGGTATCCTGAGAACTAAAGTTTTAATACAAGACCTAGGTTACTTTAAAAACATTAATCTCCTTTTGTGAAGGTGTCAGGTCAGGATCTGAAAAAAGAGGCTTCAAGGTCCCATTAAAAAACCTAGTTGTGGCAAAACCACTGGGAAACAGTGTCCATGAAAGGGGTGCCAATACTTTTCATATTTCATTTGGTCATCAAGTTATAGCTTGTGAGCTGCTACCCAGCCAGAAGTCTCAAGAGAGAAACTTTGATTTCATTAACGAGTAATGTTAAAACTCTCTCTTTTACTATTTCAAATCAAACTGTAACGCTGTGCTCTGTAGTCTTGGTCCCTGGTCACTTCTAACACTCCCCTTGATGGGTTGTGAGACAGACCCCACCTGCATTATCCCTCTACTCTGCTCCCTTCAATTCTCCTCCACTGTGCTCCCAGGGGAGGCCCCCATCAAAGGTTCTCCCATAATGCTCCCCAGTCCTGACGGTGAACTACGTTCATCCCTGGCACTTGGTTAAAAATACAGAAACTTGATTCTGATTCCGTAGCCGGGGCTGGACAATGCGTGTGTACAGTTTTTAAGAGGCGATCCTGATACAGCTGGTTCTGGGGACCACTGTGTTCACGTCATTTCACTCTTTCTCAGTCCTTCCTAATCAGTGTTCTTAGCTCTTCACCGTGCCCTGCTCTTCCTCCTGGTTGCTTTGTCTCCAGAGGCCCGAGGCCATTATCAGTTGATTCCCACCAACAGCCGAGTCGCCTCAAAGTGGAAGTTCATAGAACAATAAATGCCAAGGCACTTTGAACTGCTTTAGAAAGGTACCTCTAATATGTATTACCAAGAATTTGCTTTATGACACAAAGGGAAAACCGCCTGAGACTGAGAAGGCTGTATAATTATGGTCAAATCACACCTGGAATCATGTTTGAAACTGCAAGGTGTAGATAAATATTTAACTAGAATCAGAAGTTCTCTCTCTTCTTTATTTCAGAGGGTAATGATATCTTTGCTGATAATGTGGGAAAATATATGGCTACGTGGTGATGCAGACTATTAACTGAGAGGTGAAAGTAATAAAGGGCTGACCAGAAAGTCCTACAACAGCGCCAGGCACACAGCAGACACGCAATGAATATTGTTGAAAGAATGAATTAGCAGAGAAATGCTGGTTAAAAGTCTTGAGAATGGTTTGTATTGCCTTGCCTAATCAAGTGAATTCAAATTTGTGCAGGGTAAGACATAAACTTTTTAGTTTGTGTATAGAAGTGTTTTGATTCTTGTTATAATGAAGTCTTATTAATTAAAATATTCTAAGTAGCAGTTGTTTCCCCCGGTTTGTCTATAGCCATTCCATCTTAGAAAACCACTGTCGTTTTGTTAGATAACTTTTGTGATATTACTTATTTAAATACAAGAGAAAACTTGCTTCTAATTGGCAAATTTTCCTTTTATTTTTCAAACTTTAATGTGGGTAAGAATCACTTGAGGGGGTTTTAAAAATGACACATCTCTAGAAATTTGGATTTAATTTAATAAGTCTGGATAGGGATTAAGGAATCTGTATGTTTAATAAGTACCCAAGTGCTTCTTAAGGGAGATGAATTGATTTAAAAAAAAAAACAAACAACCAAGAATGGTAAAGGGGACCACAAGTATTATTGCCTAATCTGACTGCTTTTAAATCTAAATCATATTTGTTTGACTCCTTTCTCAGACACTGATTCCTCTGAGAACCAAACCAAAGAGGGGAGGACAAGAAGAGAAAAGCATACTTCATTCAAAATCTTTTTATTCAGTGAGCCTGGCTTTATTTTAATATTGGGTGTAGTTACAGAGCTAGAGAGGGTATAACAGAATTTTTGAATAAGTAAGAAAAGCTAAAGAAGAGAACTCATTAGGTGGTAATCTCCAGTAGTGAAATAAAAGACCTAAAACTGCAGACACTTGCATAGCTCCAGAAGGACAAGTGTAACTCGCAAAGAAAGTGGTGGTATTTAATCTCAATCAAAACAAGTCTGTACCGAGAATCTTTTTGGTCCCGTGGGAGGTGGAAAAGAAGCATCTGACCCAGGGCCCTGAGTTGAAGAAGTCCAAACATATGATTTGGGACTGAGTGTTTTGTTTTCTGTTTCCCCTTCTCCCTCCAAAGTAACAGAAGTAGAATTATCATTCGGTTTTGAAGAATTTGGGGAAGGCTGATTGGAGGGTTTGGGATTCTTGTCTGGGCATAGACAATAGACATTCTAAGCAGTGGAAATAACTTGAGGACACAGGGGAAAGAAAGAGTGTGGAATGCATGAGGAAGAGTAAAGACATCAGCTTTTTGGAGCAAGAAGCAGGGTCAGAGTGTACGGATGGCAATGCATGGCTGGTGTACCTCTAGATCTCCTTCCCACACCTGAAGCAGACATTGCTAGATGATCCCAGAATATTCTCACTTGACATATCTTAGAATCCTTCGCAAGACAGGGTATAGAATGCTACTACTGTTTGATCAGACTTGGCACATGATATGAACTCAATCTACTATCCAAGAGATAGTTACAGATAAGAATAGATTGTACAGGTAATGCGTGGTTAAACTCTGACTGTTATATATCCCTGGCCTCAAGGATGAATTACCCATTACTTTAAAAAATATATACTGGGAAAATCAGTATAGTTAAAATAAACAGAAAGCTTCTGCTGCTGGGTGTGTGTGCACTTTTAAAGAAAGAAATATGTGGGGTAGGGGATAGCTCAGTGGTAGAGTGTATGCCTAACACAAGGTCCTGGGTTCAATCCCCAGTACCTCCTTTAAAAAAAAAAAAAGTACCAATGAAGTTATATTCTTAACAGAAAATTGCTCCTTTAATAAAAACAATGCTTAAGGAAAAAAAAAATCAGTATAGCCAATCAAAATCGGTCTAGCCAATATATCAAAAAGGAAAACTGGGTGTGGGGGGTCGGGGGGGAAGGATATAGCTCAGTGATAGAGTGCTTAGCATGCACGAGGTCCTGCTTAGTGTACATGGGTTCAACTTTAAGAATTTGGGGAAAAAAAGAGGAAACTACACTAAAGTTGTTTCCAAGAGACCCCAAAGCTAAAAATTACTCCAGGGCAAAGACTGTATCTTAAACATTCTTCGAGGACTTCATAACTGTACAGCACTGGACACATATTTGTTGTGTTGAAGAGTTTAGAGTGAGGATAAAATTTTCTGTATTTGATGTAAAGAAAAATACCAGTGTGTAAGTTTCAAAAATAAGAAGTTCTGATGTAAATCCTGGAATGGGCATATGCTGCCATTGCTTTACGTATAAATCACTTCTTTCTTAGTATGTATTATGTAGCTATTAATTCAATTCCTAATCTAACGCAGGGACTCATGTCACTTGCTTTTAAATCTCTAAATTCCCTTTCTTAAAGTAAAAATGTTAGAAGTATATTTTTAAAACGCACTACAATATATGTGTGTATGGATGTGTATACGTGTTTATAGATTTTGTACTTCTGTATATCATAAATAGAGCTGCACTGAGTGGCAACAGAGATCAATGGTTCTTAAATTATAACGTGCACAGGACTCACCTAAATGCCTGTTGAGAAAGCAGATCCTGACTCGGTAAGTCCAGAGGGAGACTTTTTAACACGCTCGTAGGTGGTGCCAGTGGTGCTGGTGTCTGGTGCACACCTTGACTAGGCGGGGTCTAGATCACAATTAGGAACTGTGGAGGCAAATGACCCTGGATTCAAATCTATTTTCTACCCTCTGTGTGTCCTTGGACAAGTAAATTAACTTCTCTGAGCCTCAGTTTTAACATCTTTCAAATGAATGCAATATAACTTTCTTCTTTGGGTTGTTGTATTAATGTGATGAGACTGTGTCTATTAAACACTGTGTTTCCTATGTGTCAGTGACTTGACAGATGCACCACTGTGTCTGTTTTAAACTAAATGTTGCCAAGTAGCAGGGCCTATGCCTGATTTAATGGTATGGAGAGGCACCTGGGAGCAGAGCACCCAGAGGCTAATGGCAGTGTGGTGCTAGGAGGACCCATGGGTTAGGAATCAGAAGGCTTGGATTTTAGTCACTGCTAGTATTTGGGAGGCTCAAATCAGATCATGTATGTGAAGACATTTTGAAAACTGCAAGTCACCATTTACGTGGGAGAGATGTCTAAGTGCCAGTGAAAGATGACAGACAAGCCTGGTGTGATATGCTGCCAACATGACAATGGCTTTCACTTGTAGAGAGACCTATGCTTTCCATGTTTGACCTCTAGTTAACATTGATCTCTATTTAATATTCACAGCAGGCCAGAACATTCAGGGAACTAAGGCTGATAAGACTTTTTTCACTGCAGACCAGAAAATGGAGGCAAAGAAGTTAAGTGCCATGGCCAAGGAGAAATCGTGATCGCTGGGCTACCCTCTTGAATTTCTCAATGGGAAAATGAGGCTTGTCTCAAAGACTGAGTGTTGGCCCTGCACCCTTGTCCTAGTCTCTTCAGGGAAAAGACATGGCGAGCACCCCACAGGAAATATTACCAGAACCAGAAGATGAGAAAGTGGACCAAGCAGCACAATCAAGGGGGTCAGGTCATGGACTCTGGCCCTAGACTCCAGCTCTCCCAGTGATGAGCTCCATGACCTTGGGTGAGTTACTTCACCTCTCTATGCCTCAGTTTCCTCATCTATGAAATGGGGATACTAACAATACATAGCTTACAAAGTTGTCAGAAGGATTAAGTGCGTTAATATTTGAAAAGCCCTCAGAGTGGTTCCTGGCAGAGGGTAGATACTTCTTGAATGTTAGTTAAGTAAAAAAGAGTAGTAGTTGGCTCTGTGGGGGAAACATGGTACTACCCCTCCCCTGTCCCACCTCCTTTAGGTTCCTAGGAATTGTTAGATGTCGTTAGTTCTCCAGCAAGGCTACCGAGAAAAGGGAAAGAAACAGAAAATAAGCCATGTGTCCCAAGTGACAGAGTGGCAGGGCTGGGATGTGAATTCAGTTCTAGGGAACTCCAAGCCTTTAGTCTTCTTTCCACTGAACTCTACCAATCAGGGACTATAATCTTGGCCAGCTGAAACGAGCAAGCCTGGATCAGGAAGGAAAGGTAAGCGTTCTTCTAGGATGTCCTTTCTTAGGTAAATTTTGGGACTACAGGAAGCTAGATGGTTTGTGACTAACTGCTTTCTTACACGTACATGTGTATGTATGCATATATATATTTTTCTCTTTTTTGTTTGATGGAGGTAGCGGGGATTGAAACCAGGACCTTGTGTTAGGCATACACTCTACCACTGAGCAATATCCTCCCTTTCTTATGTATGGATTTTTAATATCTTGAAACCAGTCAATAAAAACTTGCCCTGGAGTTCCACAATGCATGTTTAGAGAACTGGTTCTCTCTCAGAGATTACTTCACCTCCCAGGGGACATTTTTAGCTGTCATAATTGGGGGTGCAGACCACCTAGAGGGCAGAGGCCAAGGATGTTTCCAAACATCCTGAAAAGCACAAGGCTTTTTAATTTTTTCAGAAAAGAATTTTCAGTCACCAAATGTCCACTGTGCTGAGGGGAGAAGCTATGGTGTAGAGACCGTCGACAGCACCACGAAGCCTGAGCTCTGGGAGGGATCCTGCAGGCTGCCCAGAGCCGCTGCCCAGCAGGTGCCCACGTTGCGCCTGCAACAGGCCCGTCAAGCAGTCCTCGTAAGGGATGAAACTCAACACGTGGCGTCTGAGTTCAAAAACGTTCAAGGTGGGATTTCTGGAGTTCAGGAATCATGACCTGACCCCGGTCCCTCCACAGATTTGTTCACATCCTCTTCTGAAACGCCTCTTCTGTGTGGCAGGACCTGCCAGGTGCCCCCTCCCCTCAGACCTGCCTCTTCTCTCTCTCTCCTGCTTATTGTTCCTGTGTTAACAGCTGAACCTGTATGGTTTTCCTGCTCTTTTCTTCTTCCAGTAAACTTTTAATTGAAGGGCAACATGTATGTGGGTAAAGTAAAGTGCAGAAATTGAAGCACAGTTAGAGAATTTTCACCAAGTGCACAATTCTTGTAATCACAGCTTAATTCAAGGTGATAGCGCCCCGAAGCCCTCTTTACCCTCACTGGGAATCTAACCTTCCACCCAAAGGGGACCTCTACCCTGTCTTCTAACACCAGAGGCTCATTTTGCCTGTGTCTAAGCCTTACATCAATTGAATTATAAACATTATTTATTCCTCTGTTCCTGGCTTCTTTTGCTCAAAATTATGATTGTGAGAGTCAACCAGGTTGTGTCCAGCAGTAGTTCATTCACCCTCACTGCTGTACAGCATCCCACTATGTAGATACACCACAATTTATTTATCTGTGCCACCCCATACTGTCTCCAGTTTGGACTCTCATCAAAAGTATGTATAGTGCTGATATGAACATTCTTGTACAGATCTTTAGGTGGACTATATATGTATTTCTGTTACGTCTATACTTAGGAGTGGACTGGCTGGGTCCTACAGTTAGTAGATTGTGACAAACTGTATTCCAAAGCAGTGGGACCAATTTACACTCCCATCAGTAATGTATGAGAGTTCCAGTTGCTCCACATCCCAGCCAATACCTGGTATGGCCTCTATCTTTCTTTTTACCCACAGGTTGCTAAAGAATCTCAGAAGCTGGAGCCTGGGTTTTAGATTGAGAAGAAACGAAAATTATGGTTAAATGATTAAATAGAGTTGTCACATTTAGGAAAAAAAAATACAGGATATTCAGTTAAATCTGAAGAAGTATGTCCCAAGCAATATTTGAGACATATTTATACTAAAAGATTATTTGTTCTTTATTTGAAATTCAAATTTAACTGGGTGTCCTGTGTGTTATCTGGAGGGTTAGGGGATTGAGATTGGTATTAGATATAGCAATGTGGGGGCAGCTATCACTGCTCCTTATGTTCACAGGAACAGGAAGTGGTGGGGCACAGACAGAAACAATGGGCTTTCCTAAGTTGTGTGGGAAGCACCTCTGTCCAGACTGTGCCCCAAAGGATCCTAATGGCAACAATGATTTATTATTTGATTTCTATCTAAATTCCCATAAGAGCACTTCCTCTGGGAATAAACAATGGTTTATCCATGGATTAAACAATTCATGGGATAAAGGAAGAAAAACTGAAATTTCTTGAGCAGTTTACGTTACCAGTTTCCATGTTTCGCAATCTATTGCATGCTGTTGGCCTCTAGCCACATAACAATCAGGCTTCCTATTTTGAAATCTGGTACTTGGAGAAGTTAAGAAGTTAAAAGCCAGGTGAGCTAAAGGCAGAGTCAGAACTCTTCCATTCTACCAAGTAATCGGTCTTATGCAAGGCATTTCACGGACTAGCCCGGGTCCTGCGTGGCTCTGTTTCTCTCAGCCAGTCTGAACCATCCTGATGGGAGCAGACAAGACCACTGACTCTCCCTCATTTGGTCTTCACAGGGCCCTTCACTCCCTCTATTTAGACCCCTTCCTTTCTCCTCTACCCACCTCCTGCTGACTTTCAGCTTCCTACCAAATAATTCCATGGGTTATATGTAACTCATTTTCTGGAACAAGAAAGTAAAATAAAGTCACTCGAGAAGGCCCTGCTTTTTATAACTTCAAGCTTCTCCAGCACCCAACACCCCATGGCAGGCCTGTCTGTTAGTCTGAGGTCTGAGTTTACGTCTGGAGCAGGTGGACCCCTTTCCCCAGCACCTGTGTGTCTCAAGCAGAATTCTGCAGTCTCTCTGTCACACGAGCCCAGAAATGCCATCGCAAAATATGCCTCTTTAGGATAGCAGTTACTTTGAGCTGATTATTTTGAGAAACAGCAGACAGGGGAGAAGATCGGAAAACAGAGTAGAAGTTGCTCTTCAAAGGAAATATATACACATAAAGGAAATTTCTGTTTCTAAGGGTGTCTTCCTCTCCTACCAAGGAAAGAAAGATGACTCCAGATCCCAAGATACTCATCAATGGAGAAGGCACCTTCCTGCGTAGTAAACCTGACCGCTGTTTACCTGGCCACCTCCCCATAACGTCTCTCTTTCGCCTTTAGCTGAGGATGGTATTTAAGCCTGAATTCTAAACCACTTCTGAGAGTTACACGTTTCCCTGGATATCTCCCTCCTATGTGAGATAGGCGTGTTAATACACTTCTGTTTCTTTCCTATTGCTCTCTCTTTTGTTACAGGGGCCCCAGCCAGGGACACAGAGGACTAGAGGGGAAATTATTTTTCCTTCTCTATGATGTCATTTCTGAAATTATAGCCAAAACACTGAAAACTCTCAGTTATTAGGAAGTTAAAAAATGACTCCGCATAATTGAAGGTATGGCGGTTCCCTAACTTAAGCTAAAGAATTGCTGCTAACAAAAGGCCGCTGATCACTACCTGGGAGGTGAGAAGAGGGCTACTTGCCCAACCTAGGGAAGTCCCCATGTTAGGCCCATAGCTGAGGAAATGGTCCCTTGTTTTTGACAGACTGGGCATGAAGAAAGATTAGTCATTTACCAGCATCTGGCTTCCACCCCACTGAAGCCTTGTCTCCCATTATTGTCTCCCATGCATTCAGATCCTGCCCTTCCCAGGGAACCTCCTTTCTTGATCTTGTCCACACTCCCCAGCAGGCGTGGCTCTTACTCCTGGGTCTGAGTGTGCATCTGGAGCCAGTTATCTGGATCTCGTACAGAATTTGGCATTGTCTGCACCCCAACAGGATTCTGCCTAATGTATCCCCAATTATGTCATTTCTGAAATTTTAGCCTAAACAATGAAAGCTCTCAGTTCGAAAGAAATTAAAAAATGGTTATACCTAATTGCAGGCATGGCATTTTCTAATTGAAGCAAAATAATTTTTATTAAAAAAAGTCCCTCCAAAACACTTTCCCTCATGTTCAAATGGTGCTCGTGTCTGGTAATGCTTCGATTAGGAGTCCTCTTAGGATTATTATTATTATTATTTTTTTGGAGGGGAGAGGTAATTAGGATTAATTAACTAATTGATTGATTAACGGAGGTACTGGGGATTGAACCCAGGACCTCGTGCATGCTGAGCATGAACTCTACTACTGAGCTACCTCCTCCCCCACTTAATTGTATTTTTGATGGTTCAAGACTGGAAACTCTTCTGACACCAGGAGTCACCATCTTTTCATTGAGAAAGTAAAGGGAACTTGACTCACTAAAACATTTAATTTGGGGTGAGGCTGGGAGATAAGGAGCACGTGATAAATTGGGTCCTTCCACGACCCCACTGGTATTTCTACTATCACTAATCTGTCTAGTGACCGAATTCATTAAGCTTCTTCTTTACTTTTATCTCATAATTTGTTCTGTCAGGCATCCACAGTTCTGGGGAAAGACTGCCTTTTCACACCCAAACCCTGTAAGCCTGCCCTCGGGAGCTCTTCACAACCTGACCCTCTCAGTCTTCCTAGTCTTTTCGTGACCATCTCCTTCCCACATTCAGTCGGGCCAGATTCCTCACCAGGCTGCAGGCTTTCCTTCTATACTGCTCCTGCTGTGAGTTCTTGACTCTGCTTTCCCCATATACATGTCAACATCTCATCCCAAATGCCACCTCTTCCAGGAAGCCACTCCTAATTTTCCAAGTTGGGTTTGCCTCTTGTCGTCTTTTGAAGTTGCTCACCTCTTTGATGGTGTGGTGGAGAGCCTACTGGACTTGGGAGTAGGGCAGTGGGCTCTAACCACAACCTTGGTACTTGGCAACCTCTGTGCCTTTTCTTGAAATAATGATGATAATAATCTTCACTTCCTTTTTTCCAGGGTCATTAAGAAAGCTATAGGAAGCTATACTAACTTCATACATGAGATATGCCCAATTATGTGCATTCGGAGCACTTAGGTTCTCCTTTTGGTTTTTGTTTGCTTCTTTGTTTGCAGGCTTTTCTGAGGGCAGTCACTGGGCTTCAGCGATCTTTGTGCCCCCCAAAGACAGTGGCCTCCACATAGCCTAGAAAATACCAAGTGTTTGATGGAGTTCAGAACAAACTACCCCCAAATATGGCACTTTGACATACTGAATAGCTCAAGCTGAAGGAGCTTGAGAAAATGGCAGAAGCAAGAAGGCCCCTTCCTTTCCCGTCTTCCCTGAAAGTAAGAGATGAATGTCTCATGTGAAAGGTACCCTCCCTGCATCAGGAGAAAGGGAGACATTCTTATCATCAGAGATGGAATTTAGGGCCAGAATAAACAAATCTTGTTACTTCCTCACCATTTAGTGCCCCTAGAGCCAAGCCCTTTGTCTTGTCAATTCTTCACAAATTAATTGTTTCTTTATCTAAAAAGTATAAAAGCTTCCTGCTCTTGTGAATTCTTTGGGTCTTTATTCTTTTATGAAAATTTCCATGTACATGTAAAAATTAAAATAAAATTTCCATGCTTTTCTCTTGTCAATTTGTCTTTACCAGTTTAATTTTCAGACCCAGCCAGGGATCCTACATGCTCAATATTTTTATTTATTCATTTATACCAGTGAGTTTTGATCAGGGGTGATTTTGCCCCCCCACCCCGGGACATCTGGCAATGTCTGGTGACACTCCGATTGTCATGACTTGGGGTGAGGGGAACAGCTGCTATTGTCATCTAGCATCTGGACGCCGGGATGCCTCCCCTCCCTCCGCTTTCCCCTTCCCACCCCACCATTTCCACCAACAAGGAATTATTTGACTCACTAGTGTCAAGGCTGAGAAATTCTGATTTATACTCTCATTTTGTTTTTAAGAAGGCTTCAGCAGTTTACAAATTTACATACATAATAAAATACAAAAATGAAGAAATCAGGCTCAGGGAAAATAAAAGCCTGAAGCAAATTTACTGCTTGCTTTAAGGTTCCTATACAGTGCTTGACATGAACTGCAAAGTAGACTCTGAGCTTCCTACCAGGCAAAGCAAAGAGGAAACACAAACATTCAGGAGATTAACCATGCCCATAAAATAAAAACAGGTTGAGATGTAGAGAAATTTCTCAACAAGTGCTTCAAAAAAAAAAAAAAAAAAAAAAAAAAGATAGACGATGTAGACTGGCCAAGCCTTTATCAGTATCTCTGTGATAAACACAACAGTGACTTTCCCGAACCTATTCCCTAATATAGGGTTAAAGCACAGTACTGGGGTGGAACCACTGAAAGGGATCACTGAGAAGCTAAAATGATCCCATCTAAGTATTTACCTCCCTGATAATCTGGGATGATTCAAGATTAAAAATCAGACTTTTTAGATTGTTCAGTGAAACACATGGATGCATGTTCTTTAACAACCCTCCATGAATTGTATTTTCACCAGCTGGGGTTTAATAGGGGTTGGGCAGCTGTGGGGCTGAATCAGAAGACCTTGGCAAGGACCTGAGCTCATATTTCTACCTGGGGCTGCTTATCATATGTAGGAATAGGTACGCAGAAGGAAAGGCATATAAGGCAATGCATTGTTATAAAAATTAAAGGATACAACCAGGACACAGGCCTGAATGGAAGGCCACCCTGGTGTAGCATGGAGGTGAGTTGATGGCCGTCCTGATTCAAGATGGAGGTACGGCAAAGGCGTACCTGCTGCAAAGTCTGTGTTTTTCTCAGAAACCCATTCTGGGGCTGCTTTAGTGAGTGGCCAGTGGGGAAGTTTAGAAAGGAGAATCAGCGAGCACAGGCTACAACTGATATTTAAACGATCCATTTAAAACAAACCATGGTGTTTTGTTAAGCAGCCCACCTTGTGCGTGCACTAATAAATCACATGTGCCTATATGACTGATCGAAGTCCCAACGTTTTACACCAGAGAACTTGGAAAACTTTTATGTCAGATGTTACCAAAACCCACCCAATAAAAGAAAGTGACAATAAAAGAAAGCAGTAAAACACGCATGCAATCTAATTTTAAGTAATGTAACTTCCTGGTCAATGCTATAGAGGTTAAAAAAAAATTGCAATATGGAATCTTAATATGTAATGAGTTGACTTTTTAAAAATACCAACCACTTGACTCTATTTTGATTCTGACTCATTGGTCGGGGTAAATAAAGGGGGTTAGTGGCCTTGGAATTGAGATTTTTAATGCTTCCCAGGTGATTTCATGGCGCAGGGAAGGTTGAGAATCACTGTATTAAAGGAAGTCTATCCAAAATGATGACTTGAGTATTGAAGTAGTGGAGCTTAAGTCTCTTACACAAAAATAAAACACACATTTCCCTTCTAACTTCATATTTCCCCTACCACTTAGTTTTTACCCCTAACATGTGTAATTTAAAAAATTTAGCTCAAATAACATGATCAAAGAAGACCAGTCTAAAAATCACACACACACACACACACACAATCAAAAGAAAAAAATCTCTATTAAATCTGCCATACAAAGCTAACCACCATTGACATTTGTGATGTATGTCCTTCCATTTAATGAAAAAAATTTGTGTGCAGGACCATGTTTTAATAAGAATACTCCCAAATGTGGCAATAAAACAATTCCTCCTACAGTGAAGAGAAGGGTGCTTCCCTTTCTGATGTACCTGGGGAGCAAGTATTCATCTCCCTTAGAAGTGAGATCCAATCATTGTGCTCTGGCTCAGAATTATTATCTAATTAGTTAAGACTTCTACCATGACTCTTGAACTGGTATAAAGGAGCATAAAATGTCTTTCTAAGAAACAATTTAATCTGAGTTCTTCCAGCTCATCCCATAATTTACTTCTGTCTGCAGAATCATAGGTTGAAAAACTACTGGTTGAGTGAATGAACTTTTGAGTTACCTTTGCAGTCTCAACTCATATGCAGATATCATGAAAGCCCTCAACTAAAATCAGACTCCTCTCTTAGGCAATTATTTATTTCCCCAGACTCATGTCTTGCCTTTGTTCTATTTGTTTCTCCCTTCACATCTTTCTTGGAATTCTATCTCCAATAGGAGCTCAACAGTGGGGAATCCCAAGAGGGGAAGAGGGCATCACCAGATCCTGGACTTGCAGAGGGCTTGGCTTCACCCATGTTTGGCATGTCTGATATCTGGTCATTGTAGTATAGCAATCCTGTAAATGTCTCAGATTTAATGTCTTAGCTAAAAGAACCAGAAGACCTATGAAGCACAGAACTGTATTTTAAATCTTGCTGTGACTCACATTTGAAATGGAATTATCTGTCTTTTGAATCACGTGGGTTGAAGATCACTTACCTGGTAAGTCAAGGCAGCTAACAGATGTATCTACTTTGGCACAAACATTGTGAAAGGACTTGGTTGACTTAAAAGAAAAGACTTTTTGGCAAACAGTCAACTTTGTTAAATGATTTTAGATTTTGTTTTAATGGCAAGGGGTTGGGGGAAGAGCCCCCTACTGCCACCCAACACCAACAACTTGCACTGGTGATGGAAGTAAAGAGGGTTAAGCCAGTGCTGCTTCTTAGCTATAAAATCGAATCTGAGTGGTGTCTGTAATCTATAACTTGGGCAAGTCCCATCCAATACTTTTTAAGAAGATTACAAAACCATTTGTGAATGCTCTAGTCAATATAAATGGATCTCAAAACTTTGGTGAAAACACAGTTACCTGGTGGCCATGAAGCACTTAAATATTGACAAGTTTAATTCAGGAGAAAGGCAGCAGCCTAGACAAACACTTGATATATAATGTATAATATGCATTATATATTGTATAAACATTATATAATATGTTTTCTCCCAAGAGTTTCCAGGTGTACTCTTCCAGAACACGATCTGTGCACTAAGAGGGGCAGCCATTAAATTCACGCGCATTTGTCTCCACTTTCCCTCCCTCCCTCCATAAAACCCAACTGAGTTTCAAAGTGGTGTCAGGTGCTAATTTCTCAATAAAACTATTGGCTGACCATGGATGCCCGCTCAGTCCTCCCAGTTTCCTCTGCATTTTGCTAAGGTGTTCAAGTGCTATTAGGGTTATTCTTAGAGTCGACTACCTGCCAAGAGGTAAAACTAAGCGTAACCTCAGGGCACCAATAAACTTAGAACAACAAAGTGAAATAAAAGAGGGAAAGCTTGGGGAAGATATTTAGCCCTCTTCTTCAAATAAAAGTAACTTTTGAGGGAAATAACCACAATTATATTGGACTTCCTTACATAGGGAGGGGTGTGGATGGGCAGCATACCACATATTTGTTGAAGTGTCTGAGACCTCTCAAGATGCCTGTCTGGTCCTGGTTGTATCTTAAGACCAGCTGTTTTCAGGTCTCTTGTCTCTACTGGAGTCTGAGCTCCACAGGTGCTGGCCATTCACCTTTTTATTCTAAAACAGTGCCTGGAGCACAGTAGATGCTCAATGAGTGTTTTTAAAAAAATGAATGAGTGAACAAATGTATGAATATAGAAACTGCAGGTCTCCTATGCACAATTTCAAAATCTCTAGGTTAGATATCTATCTACATAACAGAAACGCCACCTCCTGAAACCCTCTGCCTTTTATCAACCATCTTTAAGAAATATATTTGCCTTTAGGGATCTGGAAGTAAGATGGAGGAAAAAAGCTTCTTTTTTTCTCATTTCTTTAAATCATGCAAGTGAGAAGCTTTTTTTCCCCCCTCAACAGTGAAAATACAGAGACCTGCCTTGGTAATAGTGACAATAATAGCAAGGATACAAATCAGGAAAGGTAACGAGAGGCCAGATTGTGATGATCTCAAAAAATTGTTTTTGTTATATAGAAACAGAGACATTTAGAATGAACTTCAGACAATAAAATAATAATACACATCAAAATGACTGAAGCAGACATTGTGTCCCCACCACTGGCAAAAGTAATTCAACACCAAATTGCAGGTGGTTTGAAACCAATTACAAAATAAGACAGATTCTAGAAGGAATTTAGACTATTCTGTTTATACACAACAGTCTTAATGATGATACAATTATTTCTTCTTTCATGATTAAGAACGTTTTTCCTCTTACAACTAGCGCATTTTAAAGAAAGTCATGATATACACAGACTCTTAAGAATCACCACTGTCAGATTTAATTTAAAAGACAATTACATGTTGCAGACACTCGGGTTTTAACAAAAATTCACCTGGGCAAATGATTCATACCTACTATTCAATTCTGCCTTTCCCTGATACATGGTAAAATTTTACTGGCTCCGTAATTTATAATTTTTAAAATAATTTTTCTTCTTTTGAAAGAAGATGAAAGAGAAAGACAAGAGGTTTGCTACGTGGAAATTACTGCAAAAGTAACTTACCACACTCAGGTTATCTACAGAGGACAGCAGCCCAGATCAACCAGGAGAAGCCTCTGGAACAGGACTGTTTTGTTGCTGTAGCCAGGGTTGTAATTAGCAGGGTGGGGTTAGGGGTGTGGAAACTTAGGAGGCAGATCTGGGAAAGAGGAACTGTGCCAAGGTTGTCTCTACTGCCTGGGGATCCATGCTTTCCTTTTAAGAAAGTGAGCACCTCATTGTATCTCATTCCATTTATTTTATGTGACATTTGCCTGACAACGCTGCTCCCTTAGACAGCAAGACTGATTTATGATTGGGCAACAAAATATTTTATGAAAGCGCAAAGCTTGCTTATTTATTTAGGATTTCTATAATTCATTTACTTCCTAAGGCATTTAAGGATATTGAAACACGTTTAAAAGTAAGAACTGGGCAACTGGTCTTAGGTCTCAAAAAGGCGAACGATATATTCATCCTTCCTTCTCGTCAGGTTGTTGAGACTTCTGTTCAAGCTCAAGAGCTGAGTGGTGGAGACAAGGGAAGGTATTGAAGGGTGGTGGGTGGCGTGGGATGTGGAGCTACCTGTCTGGTGCCAGTGTGGGGTCTGGATTCTAGAAGGCATGACTGTCGTCAGGGAACCCACTGGAGGGGCAATTTCACAGAGAGAAGGAGGAGGCAGGGGCCTGAACAGAGATGGAAAGCAAAGGATGGCTTTAGCAGGAAATCTTAAGATGAATGGGCAGATCTTAGGAACTGGGCAGAGGGATGAGAGAGGGAATGAATCACCTCATGAGTCATTAGATAGGCTCATAAGATGTACAATATTGTAAATAAAAACCTCAATTGTTTCCGGTTGCTGACTAAAAATTTGTTAGTTTAGCAGAGGTTAAAATGCCCATCCTTCCTCTTAGTGTGACTCTGGCAAGTCGTATTTTCTTTCATGGGATTTGAACAGAAAACGCAAATGAGTCACTTCACTAGAACGGTTTTACCCTAGGTAAGGTGTGTGTACAGAGGGAGTTGCTCCTGGAGGTGAAAGGGGAAAAGAGGGGTACCTGGGTGCTCATTTATTTCAGAGGGCATTTGCCTCATCTGCGAACATTCACACATACCTTTGAGTAGAAAACCGAATGTCTGCACGATCAGTGCTACATTATTTCAGGAGACTGGGGTGTGAGTTATAGCCACTGCATAGCGAGGCCACTAAACCAAAGAGGGAGGTGACATCATTCCCGTCCTGGAAGGGCTCACAGCCTGGGAAGTGAGACAAGCCTATGGGCTGTACAGAAAATATCCTTAGGATCTTACAAGGCAAGAGGCCATCAAGTTCTAGCAGATCTTGGGCAAATCTCATAATAAAAAAAGGCTGTGACTTATTGAGTACCTAGTGTGTGCTGAGCACAAAATCATTTCAACCAGTGTGATATTCAACCATCTGATATTCTTAACAACCCTCTTTGTTATTATCTTCATAGCAAAGATAAGGAGACTGAGCCCAGAGAAGTTAAGTAGCTTGCCCAAGGGCTCTACAACGAATAATTTGGAAGGGTGAAATTTGAACCCAGGTCTCTCTGACACAAAGCCCCCTTTTCCCCACTATGACTCTCAACCACAAAGCAGTGGTGAAGCCTCCATATCACAGGAATGTGGTGTGGATTAATGAGATACTATGGGAGTGCCTGGATACATGGAGGAGATGCAGGAGGGTGTGTTTCCCCCTCCCCTGTCATCCCTGCTCTTCCTCAGGATGAAGCTCCATTTTTCAGGTTCTTCCAGTGTCCCCTGTGTCCCCCTCTCTTCCGCAGTAGGAGCCTCATCTGCCTCTCTCCCCAGCTGGAGGCTGAGCCCTTTGAATGAGAGGGGGAGGCCTTTGTCATTAGCGTGACTTTAAAAGCTGGAGCCAAGCCAGATGAAGGCACAGAGAGATTCAGGGAGCTATGGGATCATGCTGAAATGTCTTTAGAGTTGTGATCTAAGCCAGTCACACAAGAATAGGGAAAGAACCAGGGATTGATTGATTCTATCTGACGGAGAAGGATCCAAGGTTCGGGGACTTTACCCATTCTGCCCATTTATACAGATCAAGCATTTTAAAAGGGGCCCATGAAGTCACCTGCGATTGGGGTGAAATCAGCACCCCCCTGCCAGGTCCTGTGTTCTAGTCTTTGGGTCTTTTATTCATTCACTCAACAAACATAGATACGAATTGAGTACCTGTACATCTGGCCCGTGTGCGGTGCTAGGGTACAACGGCAACAACAGGTTTCCTCCCGCTCTCAAGCTGCCTGTTCGGTTTCATTCTAATAAAGGAGAAAGACAAAAGGAAAACGCATGCAACACAAACACAACCCAGGCAACACACGAGTGAAAGAAACAGCTGCACATTGTTCTAAGGGCTGGGAAGAAAGTCCTCAAGGGGCTGAGGGTCTGAGTGAGGGGGTGGGCAGGAGAGGCCTCCCCGAAGCAGGCACGTGGGCAGAGCAGGCGCTGGCTGTGTAGATGGGCGGGAGGGGCGTCCAGGGAGAGGGCACAAGTCCCAGTGTGAGCTCAGCAGACTCGAGGAACTGAAAGGAGGCACCTGGAAGAGAAGCACTCAGCATTCTCCTGCACACCACGAGGGGCCCAGGAATCCAGGAATGGTGGCGGAAAGAGTTTGATGGTGCCATTCCCCAAGAGCTACGCTTTGGAGGAGACAGACCGGTGCCCTGGGGTGAGTGCATGCGTGCGTGTGTGTGTGAATTCGAGCTGGGAATGTCACCAGGCCGTCTGTCTGGCTTTTTATGACTGAGAGCTGTGGCACGGCCACACCACCCAGCTGGTGCTGCTCTTTGCTTTGCAAACAGGCTCTGTAGCTTTGGGGCTGAGAATGGGTAGACTTAGTGGTTGATGACCAATTCCCTGAGAATAATGATCAGGCTGGGTGCATGTGACTCCTGCCATTGACCAGACTGCTTCAGAGGGTCATTGCCATTTTCAAAAAGGGCAAAGTAGCCACTGGCCTGTGTCATGTAGCGAGTTCTGTTCACGTTGTCCCTGGGATTAGCCGTTTAGTAAATGTTTATCAAGACAGTAGAGCAGAGTGGTGCTGAGTGTGGCCTCTGGAGCTGGAATCACCACTGGCTCGCTGTGTGACCTTGGACTAGTTAGCCACCATTTCTGTGCTTCAAATTCCTCAGAGGGTAACCGTCAGGATTAAAACATGAACACGTCCCAGCACATAAGCACATGATCAGTATTCAGAAAATACTGCTTTTCTTTTTTTTCCCCTGAATTAGGAAAGTAGAAAAAATGAATCATAATGAAAAGAAACAGAAGAAGTAGAACATGTAGGCTGTCCATGTGGGATACGGACAGTGAGAGAGAGAGAGAGAAACCGCAACGGTTCTTGAGTACTAGCCTGGAACACTGCTTGACAGTTGTGTCATTTAAGGCTTTTTCTGACTCAAGTCATAGAATAGTAAGCAAAAAAAAAAAGGGGGGGGATTTATTGCCTCATCTCTGAAGAATCCTGGGCACACAACTGGCTTTACTGCCAACTTGTTCCAGGGCCCCCTCTGTGATCAGGGCCCAGGCCTGTCCTCCTGACTCCCCTCTCCTCGGTGTGGACTTCATTCCCTCTCAGACTTCGCGTGCCCTGTAACGGTGCAGGGACTGCTGACAGCTCCAGGCTTGTCCTCTCAGAGCCTGTATAACAAATAGGTACATCACAACAATAGTTAGCACCCATACTTGCTTCCTACATCACAGGCTTATTGCGTACATAACCTTCTGCATATACTGAAACTTGTAATTTTCACAAGAATGAGGAAGACAGGAAAATTGAGGCAGATTAAGTATTAGCCCAAAGTTACAAATAAGAGGCAGTGCCAGGATTTGAGCCCAGGTGGTCTGGTTTCAAGGTCTGTGCTCTGAAGTGCCTGTTCTGAAAGAGAGCCGCCATCTTTTTGGATCCAACTCAGTGCATTCACTCTGTCTGGGTTCCTAAGGCTAGAATGAGGTGATGTCCAGTCACCTAGGCTGCAGTCATGTGCCTGTCCTGAAGTGGCCATGGGGAGATGCTACCTAGAACTCCTGGGCTGGGGAGGGTACGGAGGGAGGGATGGATAGCAAATGGCTATTGGATACTCTCTTCAGAACAAACAGCAAAACAAGAGCTTCCCATCACAACTGAGATAGAAAATAAAGAAGAGAAAAAGGTTTTAGGGAGAAGACGATGAGCTTGGTGTTAGAAGGCCAGAGTTCAAAGTGCTGGAAAAGCATTAAGTGAAGATGTGGCTCATTGGACGTGTTGAGTTATACTTGAAACAAGGTGATATTAAAAGGGTGGAAATAAAATAATAGGCAGAGAAATACTGGGCAAATGAAAAACAAATGAAAACAGGGGTAGTAACATTAATATCAGACGTGGTGAAACTGCAGGCTAAAAGCACTTAGAGTTTAAAGAACATCCTTATATAGTAATAATAAAAGACAAATAATAAAGGGGATATAACAGTCATAAAATAGACATCAAAGGACTTAGCAGCTAAATGCGTATAGGCAAGGAAAACCTTATAAATACACAATTATAATGAGAGATTTCGAAATTGCTCTCTCACAATTAGCCAGAAGTAATAGTCAAAAAAAACCCCATTCATTATGCTACATACCTTAAATTTATACAGTGCTCTATTTCATTACATCTCAATAAAACTGGAAAAAAAATAATTCAGACCACCAAAATAATACAATGTAATACTAGTCAAAACGTTATTCAGATGAACTCAATAATATAATCAAACAACTTGATATAGTACATATAAGGACCTCTCCCATCCTAAAAATAAAGAAAAATTTTTTCATAAAAATGTAAAATTATACATACATGATAAAAGGTGACCTAAAATTGTAAGTAGTTAGAAATTAAGGAAGAAACTCCTTGATAAGTCTTGGATCAAAGTGGAAATAAAAAGGAACTCATTAGTCTCTAGAAACCAATGAAAAGGGAACCACTTCTATTGAAATTTACAGATTTACACTTCTATTGAGAAAACAGTGCCAAAGAGGAACATTTAGAGCTCTAAAAATGCCTTTGCAATTTAAAAGTAATACCAAAACAAAAAAGAAACTAAATATTCATTTAATTTAGAAAATGATTTCAAAATTGTAGAATAGATAAAAAAGATTACACTGTATAGCACAGGGAAATATACACAAAATGTTATGATAACTCACAAGAGAAAAAAATGTGACAATGAGTGTGTATATGTCCATGAATGACTGAAAAATTGTGCTGAACACTGGAATTTGACACAACATTGTAAAATGGTTATAAATCAATAAAAAATGTAAAAAAAAATTTAGAAAAAGAAATTAGGAAATTGAACTCAGTAAAGGCAAAAGTTGAAATTAATGACAGAAAAAAACCCAGAAAAGATAAAATAGTAGGAAAGATGAATAAGTCAAAATCTACTGAAAATAATTCCAAAAGTTTTGGATAAACTAATAAACTATGTATTTATATAAAACCAGCAATGTGAAGTAGAATATGGACAGGGTTTCCTACTGGTGGAAATGGGAAGTGTTATAGTTTTTTGGAAGGCATCAAAAAATGAGTTAATATTCATGAAATGCTTTCACATAATAAATGCTATGGATTTTCTGGTTAAGTAAGTGAAACTTCTCTGAAAAATAAAATATATATCTCTACTGACTCAATAGTTCCTTTCCTAGGACTCTATCCTAGTGGTACAAACAAACATGCAAAGATGTTTTTATAGCATTGTCCATGGTGGCTAAGAGCTAGAAACGAAGTGGATGACCATCAAAGGAGAACGGATGCACAAACTGATGTGTCCACACTGTATGTGGCCTTTAAGAAGAATGAAGTAGGAGTTTTAACTGATGACTTGCTGAGATTTTCACCATGTACTCTTGAGCGGGAAGAGCCAGATGCAAAAAGTAGATACGACTTCATTTTTGTAAAGTTGTGACAAAAAGCCATCCATGTGTATGAATATGTAAATCTGCATAGAACTGTGTGAGAAATAGAGAGATATGGAGAGACACATGAGGTCGTCAGCATGATTTACCTGGGGTGGGGGTGGAGTTGGAGGGCAGGACGTGGCTACAAAGGGAGAAAAGGAGAAAGGAGCGAGAAAGGGATCCGTGATAAGAACATGTGTGATATGGCCCCCTTTATTTAAAATTAGACTAGATGTATGAATATACAATGAGATCCATCAACATATTAACAAGGTTTGTCTCGAGGTGGTGAGTTCAGGTGACCTGAAGGTGTTGGGGGTGTGGACCAGGAATGGTATTTTAGGATTCTAGCCAGCTGGGTGCAGTGGACGTTTACTCAGGAAGACTGATGGAGTGAGCCCTCATATCATTATGAGGACTTAAGCAGCACCCTACGAAATAACTCATCTCAAGGGAAACAAGATCCAAGGGTCATATGTTGGGGTCAAGAACAGTTGATCAGTGTGGGAGCAGAGGGAAAATTCTGAGTACATATCTGCCTTGTAAACTAATACCCAGTCCAGTCTCAATTCATGCTTGCGTTCTAGGACGGAACCTTTGAAAACAACCAAGTGAAGCCAGAGGGCTGTTACAGATATGCCCATCCACTGATTCCTTCAGCAAATATTTACCAAGACCCTGCTGTGTGCCCAGCACTATTCTAAAGGTTGGGGGTACAGCAGTGAACCAAAGCGGACGAAAGTCCTCACTCTCGTGGAGCTTATGCTCTGGTCCTTCCCTCCCTCCTCAACTGCAAGGCCCCTCAAGCACAGAAAGCATGTCTTCTTCTTTTTATTCCTGTGCCTAGAAAAGTTCCTGACACGTGTGATGTAACGACACAGCACTTTGCATGTTTGTGATATCCTGCTCTCTGGATGGTTGTGGGTATGTCTGATCTTCAGTTTGGGTTGTAAACTTCTTGAGGGCAAGACGGTATTTTACACACAGAAGGAACAAGAGACATTTTTTGCCTGATGAAACACTGACATGAGAGGGGATGGAAATGGAGATGAAATTGGAAAAACAGATGTACAAGTTTTTGTGATGGGATCCTCAGTGGACTGGGTGGCTCACCAGAAGCCAAGGCAAAGAAGGAGAGAATGAATTCAAGATTCTGGCAGAACAAAATTATTAGAACAAATGTAAGAAACTTTAAGAGCAAAACTGTTTTTTTGTGGAAGACTAATGGTTTCTGATATTTCAGTAAGTGACATAATTGGGATGCCACGTGGAACTATCCAGCTGCTAATGTGAAACATGCATCTGAAGAGAAGTGGGTCTAAGAGCTTTCTCTTGAGGTCACATGTGAGTGAGTGAGAGAGTCACCAAGGAAGAGAAAATGGGGTTCTCAAAACTTAGGGTTGGAGACCTGGGATCAGTCTAGTAGTGCTGCTTACTGACCATGTGAGTCTGGGTACATTATTTAATGGCTCTGAACCTTGTGTCCTCAATACATGAAGGGCTACTAATGCCTGCCCTCCCCTCCACAGAATATCAGCATGATGTGATGTGTGTAGAAGTGGTTCTAAACCAGCAAACACTATGCAAATCAAGGATGCTGATCAAGATGGAAACATTGGGGCTGTGGCCTCACCTCTTCACCTCATCCACAGGTGCCTACCTGCCCTTCAGATCTCAGCCCCAGTGGCCTTCCCTGAGCTCCCCATGGCCCAGTACCCCCATCACAGGCTGTCCTTGCAAATCCACCCTTTTTACTGGTTTAGTCCACACCTGTCCCTCTGCTTTCGGGGGCTCCACATCCGTTCTGCTCCCTGTTGGGAGCACAGTGTCTGGCATATTGCAGTCCCTCCAGAAATATTTCTTAAATGAATACAGGAGAAAACCAAGTAAGCAAAGACAGCAGGAGGGGTAGAGTCAGAGAAGGTGGAAGAAAAACAGAAAACCACCGCTGGAGTCAAAGTAGTACCTTTTTCACAGAAGAAGCAGATCAACGATGCTGAATGCTTTAAGAAGCAAAATGGAGCGAGGAATGTGAGAAAGCCCTAGATTAACTGTACATTGCTGCGATTAGAATGTTGCTGCCATTTAAACAATGGTTTAAATACGACAAGCGGCAGAGCTGTTGGTTGGAAATAGTTTCCAGGTTTCTAAAGAAAGGAAATGTAAATACTGAAACCCTTCCTACTTCTGTTAGGCATTTAACTTTAGGTAATCTTGCCCTATGAAGCAAGAAGACAAAAGGCTTGTGAAATCAGCAGAGTAACTTGAACGGAGCTGTAGAATCTTAAAGTCCGGAAAACCCGGTGTGGATATATTACCCCATAGGTTTGTATTTGTTGCTAGAAGTTCCCAATTACTAAACTTTTGTTCAAACACAAGCACTATTAATAATAATTAATACCGTATTATATACTTGAAAGTTGCTAAGAGACTAGATCTAAAGTGTTCTCACCGCAAGAAAGAAACAGTAATTATGTGACACATGGCAGTATTAGCTACAGGTGGTAATAGTTTTCCAGTGTGTAAGTGTATCAGATCAACATGTACACCTTAAACTCACACAATGCTGTATGTCAATCATATCTCAATAAAACTGGGAAAAAAAACCCCCAAAATCCCAGCTGTGGCAACAAATCTTAGTTCAATTACTCTGAGTTGCCTCTAGAGAAAATGTCAGAGTTCATTTAGGTCCATGCATTTTGTGCATTTAATAACTTTTACATACTATTTTATAGTGTGGACACATTTTTCTAAGCTCATTTTTCACTCACTCTGGGGATATGAAATATTTGGAAGATATTTTATTCCTATTTGACCTACAGATCTGCACTTTTACGTACCTGTAAGAATTCCAGAGGTGGTAAGAACACCCAAGCTTTATATACAAATGCAATGTCTTTATTGCTTGGCTTCTTTAGTGTATGGTGGAGACTTTCAACAATCACATTTTAAAATGTTATGGTAAAAATACACGTAACATAAAACTTGTTGACTCACCTGTTTTTAAGAGCACAGTTAGGTAGAATTAAATGTATTCACATTCTGTGCCACTACTCTCCAGAACTTTTTCATCTTGCAAAACGGAAACTCTATACCCATGAAACAATAACTCCCCATTTCCCCTCCCCACCAACCCCAGGAAACCACTTTGATGGTAACTTTTCTTATTGGGCCAGTTACCTAGAAGTTCCGCCTTAACACATCACTGGGAAATCCCGAATCTGTAGCTACCCATTGAAATTAAGGTGTCATTTGGCTAATCCAGACGATTAGCGATTAGATACAATCCTATGTCAAGAGGAAGCAAAATTCAGGGGTGGATTTATAAACTCTAAAAGATGGAAAGAATTTGGATACAGGTAAAGCAACTTAATTCCTGGGCATTAGTTACATGCCTCGTGCATGAAGGAACGGGCGGGTTCAACAGTCTGAGGAAGGGTAGAGATCATTTAGGGCAGGGAGTCATTCATTCAGTTAACGTGTGTTGAGTACACTTAGGTCTGACCCTGGCTGAAGACTCGGCACTCAGTGAGCTCCCTGGCTCAGGGAGATTGCAGTCAAGTAGTCTGGACAAGAGAAGGCAGTTAATAAATATGTGTTTATTTGTTGCCACTTGCACAAGTTCCCATGTTTTTATCTCAAATAAACTGGCTTCAGGTGGTGAAGATATAGAAGGTCATATCTGCAATTTTTAAATTACTCACTTCCCACCATCTTTTATAGCATCAACACTGAAATGTTCACCACATAACTGAATTTGCCTGATGTGCTTTGAATGTCTCCCAGGCATTTACAAGTCCATGATAACATTTGCTCCTTAGAAAGCCCCAGAGGAGGATATTATTATTATCATTCTTATTTTCCAGGTGAAGAAATAGAAGCTAAAAAATGCTAGGTGACTTTTCCAGGATCACAAATCTAGAAAAGGTGGAGTCAAGAAGAGACTAGGGTGCTCTGATTAAATGCAATGCTCCTTTGACTTCTCCATGTTAATCACAGCTAGAAGGTTCTCAGTCAGTTGGTTAACAAGACACATATTTACTGAGCACTTAACTGTGCCAGACATCCAGGATACTGTAGCAAATGTGATCTAAGCAAGTCAGTCCCTTCCCAGGCTGATGTTGTAGTGTGAGAAGACAGGTAACTACAGACAATCACAAATGCTAAGCATTGCAAAGAGGTGCTTTGAGAAAATCAAACATAAGAACCCCACCTAGGTTGGGGTGGGGTAGGAAGTGGGGGATTCATCTGAGGTGGGGGAGAGTCACAGACAAGTATTTTTTTTTTTTCTGAAAACAAAGCTTCAGGACCCTGCCCTTAATTGATATTGGCTGCAGCCAGACCCATTCAAACTTGTTTTGTTTTGTGGGCGGGTTCAGTTACCACATAGGTGCGTTCAACTGAATTGTGGATAGAAAGTCCGACCCCACCCAGACTAGTGAAATTGGTTTCAGTGCTTTCACATCCTGTGAAATACACACTCTGTGAAGTGTCTGTTTAAATACATCTATTTTGGGACAAAAATTAAAATTAGCCCCTGGATGGGGAAGTAGCACCTGATCCATCACCTATTCTGTTAGTGTTACTTTAACCAATGAAAGAATATTTCATCTTTTTGGGGGGAAAAGGTGTTGTTTGACTTGATGCAAATCTTGCAAAACTGACTTCTGCATTGCTCTCTTCCTCTGAATTCACACAATCACTGGAAAAAGTGACAGGAAAATGACAGGACACAACTGCAAAAGGTCACAGTAACACTGAAAGAAATTCACTTCTGTTAAAAAAAAGTGGGGGGGGGGACACATTTCTTCAGTTGTTTGCATACTGGCTGCAATTAATTGGTGTTCATTTTAACACACTGTATGAACTATAACCATTGTCACTGGATGCTGTGAGGCTCAGAATATGCCAGACTCCACATGCTGAGTGGATCACTGCACTGGGCTCTGGGTTTTAAAGAAGCACCAACAAATTTATTCTTGCCATTCTCCTGCAGGTTATAGTCTAAGACTACAAGAATCTTGCTTTCTGGGATTTCTGAGACTGTCCTAATTTCAGATAATTCAGTTCCTGGTCAAGTCCCTTGGAAACAAGGGACTCTCTTGTCTCATGTGTTGCTATACACTGTCTCCTATAGCGTGTTTGCATATTGCCCATAATTAATGGATTATGTGTGTAGGGGAGGAAATATTTTCCTCTACCTTTCTAGATTCTTTTGGCTAGTCTACTAATTAAACTGACATAATATGGATAACAGGAGAAAAACAAATCTAACTATATACATACAGGAATCCCACAAAAACAATGAGACCCAAGGACAAGTCAGGTAATTGTGGCTTGTATGTCCTCCTGAGCTAAGAAATGGGATGGAAGTGGGGCCTGGAGCTTCAAAGGGGAGGGTGGTAATTTATGGGATGAAAAGGACAGCAGATGCTCAGTTATTAGATGTCTGTCCTGCCATGTAGTTACATCATTCAGAGAAAAGTCATCTCTGGTAACTGTGCTCTTTCTGGACAGGCTCCCTGACCAAATTCTTTTAAGCAGTTAAGAAAAGAGGTGAAAGTTCTTCTTGAGTCTGCTGGGTCTGGATTGTCTTCAGCTCAAAGTAACCCACATACCAGAGTGGCACATTTTGGGGAGACTTGTTCTGAACCCCTTCAGTTGTATGTCTGACAATACAGAAATCGTAGTCACCACAGATGTGTGTTTAATAAGGTCAGAGATGTTAGTGTGTCAATGAAAAATCACCATTCGTTCATTTGCTCTCTTACTGATACGTTGAATAAACAGTATTACAGGTGCTGGGGATATAGAATTGGGAAAAACAGGCAAAACTTCCTGCCCTTGTGGAGCTTAGGCCCAGCAGGGAAGACAGATACACATGAAAAGTAAGGTGAATCTATGGCATGTTAGATGGTAGAAGACAAGAAAAAGAATAAAGTAGTGAAGGGGAATGGGGAGTGTTGGGGGGGGGGATGCTTGCAGCTTTCCAGGGCAGGTCCGTCTGAGCAGACCTCTGAAGGAGTTTGGGAGTGAGCCATGCAGAAACCTGGGGAAGAGCCTTCCGGGCAGGGAGTCAAAGGCCCTGAGGTGGGAGTGTGCCTGGCACTTTCGAAAAAGAGCAAAAAGCTGTCAGGGTGGTTTCAGTAGTGAGAGAAGCAGGAGACGATTGGGAATAGAGTATTAAAGATTTCACAGGTCATTGTAAAAACTTGAGCTTTTACTCTGGGTTAGAGGGGAAGGTGAAGAGAGTTTTGATTAAAGGATTTTTTTCTTTGTGTGTGTATATATATATTTATTTATTGAAGTATAGTCAGTTTACAATGTTGTGTTAATTTCTAGTGTCAGCATAATGCTTCAGTCAAACATACATATATTCATTTTCATTTCTTTCACCACAGGATACTACAAGACATTGAATACAGTTCCCTGTGCTATACTGGTTAGAGGATATTAATGCAGATAATAGTCAACCCTTATATGGCATTTACTAGATTCTGGGCACTGTTCTAAGTACTTTACATATCTTAACTCATTTATTCTCTATATCAACTCCACGAAATAGGCATTATTCTTGTTTACACAGATGAGGAAATTGTGGGTCTAAAAAATGGAGCAACTTGTCCAAGTTCACACAACTGGTAAGTGATAGAACCATAATTCAAAACTAGCCAGCTTGTCTGTGGCCCATTTCCTTTTCTAGACCAAACAGTGAGACTACATTTTCCAGACTCCCTTGCAGTTAGGTTGTGGCCATGTGACTGGGTTGTAGCCAGTGGAATGTGAGCAGAAGGGGAGAGCGCTACTTCCAGCTTTCACATGCAATCCTTCATCCCTCTCCTTCATCTTCCAGCTGAATGCAGAGAACTTAAAGTTCCTAGCAGAAGATGGAGCCATAAGATGAAAGGAGCTTCCAAATGATCACATGGAAGCTCTCCTGCAGGTCAGGAACTATCTTTTGGGATTCACAATGAGCTTTTATTATGTAAGCCACTGAGAATCAGGCAATGGTTTAAAAGTCTTGAATTTAAGAAGAAGGTGGCATGGCCTTCACATAGAAGAGTCCTCAGTCTATTAAAGAAGACAGGCATAAATGATGGCAATGCAGTATTCTAATACAGGCATTAAGAGAGAAGTCTGCTGCTCAGAGAAAGGAGTTCTAAAACCTACCTAGGGAAGTGGAGGCCAACTCTACCTGGTGACACCTGAATAGGTTGATGGAGGGTGCACAGGAGTTTAGGGTTAGGAGGTGTGGGGAATAGTGGTGGGGCCATTTCAGTAACAGTTTGTGCAAAGGCATGAAAGGGCAGAGGAGTCTGGGAAGGATGAGATGTTCTGACATCCAGCTTATCTCATTTTGTGCTAACTCCTGCTTTCCTTCTTCACACATCTTCAGCCCTCTGACCTGAGAAGGCAACATACCCCATGGTTAGGGATGTTAAAGAAAAATTTAGTCTGACACTTGTTAACATGGTAAGGACTTTAATCAGAACTACTGTGATAGGAGTCAAGACTATCACAATAGGGAAGAGAGCTGAGGCTCAACTCTGAATACAGAGAACACAGCTAGGGATCTATAGCCGACATGAAGTCTGAGATCAGTAGATAAATGAAAAAGTACTAAGAGAAGACATTAAGGGTAGGGGTTCTTGCTGAACTGACTTAACAGGATTCTTGCTGAAGATAGGCCAAGCTGATGAGAAATCAATGAGGGGATGAGGAATTCGATCAGATATCAAGGGTAGGGGATTCTGTCTAAACTGACTTAGCAAGATTGTTACAACTGGACTCAGCAAGAACAGAGTGAAGACAAGGATGGGGCCTCATTGAGAAGAGGGCTCAGAGGAGCCCGAGTTTGGTTAAGGAGAACTGAGTCTTTATCAGATCCTTGTGCTCTTGAACCGAAGGACTGGATCTGAATTCTCATTCTGTATCATCTTGCGCTGGTTGCTCAATCTGTCTGTGCCAGTCATATAGGGATAACTGTAATATGTACTTCATGGGGAGACTGTGAGAAATAAGTGATCAAATGTACAAAGCACTTAGGACAGGGCCTGGCACAAGGTAAGTGCTCAGTAAGTGCTATCTGCTGGTGCTGGTGTTGCTTCTTCCTACTACTGCTGTTAACTTCTTTGACCATAGAAAAAACATTCAATAAGCAGAGGAAGCCAAGTGTGGTCAAAGACCTATTTTGAGTCTCAGCTGGGTCATTTTTTTAACATTTTTATTGATTTATAATCATTATACAATGTTGTGTCAAATTCTAGTGTTCAGCACAACTTTTCAGTCATATATGGACATATACACACTCATTATCACATTTTTTCCTCTGTGATCCCCTGTGCTATACAGTATAATCTTGGTTATTTATTCTACAATTTTGAAATTCCAGTCTATCCCTTCCCACCCTCGGCCCCCCTGGCAACCACAAGTCTGTATTCTATGTCTATGAGTTTATTTCTGTCCTGTATTTATGCTTTGTTTTTGTTTGTTTGTTTTTGTTTTTGTTTTTTAGATTCCACACATGAGTGATCTCATATGGTATTTTTCTTTCTCCTTCTGGCTTACTTCACTTAGAATGACATTCTCCAGGAGCATCCATGTTGCTGCAAATGGCGTTATGTTGTTGGTTTTTATGGCTGAGTAGTATTCCATTGTATAAATATACCAATTTTTCTTTATCCAGTCACCTGTTGATGGACATTTAGGCTGTTTCCATGTTTTGGCTATTGTAAATAGTGCTGCTATGAACATTGGGGTGCAGGTGTCATCCTGAAGTAGGGTTCCTTCTGGATACAAGCCCAGGAGTGGGATTCCTGGGTCATATGGTAAGTCTATTCCTAGTCTTTTGAGGAATCTCCACACTGTTTTCCATAGTGGCTGCACCAAACTGCATTCCCACCAGCAGTGTAGGAGGGTTCCCCTTTCTCCACAGACTCTCCAACATTTGTCATTTGTGGATTTTTGAATGACAGCCATTCTGACTGGTGTGAGGTGATACCTCATTGTAGTTTTGATTTGCATTTCTCTGATAATTAGTGATATTGAGCATTTTTTCATGTGCCTTTTGATCATTTGTATGTCTTCCTTGGAGAATTGCTTGTTTAGGTCTTCTGCCCATTTTTGGATTGGGTTGTTTATTTTTTTCTTATTGAGTCGTATGAGCTGCTTATATATTCTGGAGATCAAGCCTTTGTCGGTTTCATTTGCAAAAATTTTTTCCCATTCCATAGGTTGTCTTTTTGTTTTACTTATGGTTTCATTTGCTGTGCAGAAGCTTGTAAGTTTCATTAGATCCCATTTGTTTATTCTTGCTTTTATTTCTACTAGGAGAAAATTTTTGAGATGTATGTCAGATAATGTTTTGCCTATGTTTTCCTCTAGGAGGTTTATTGTATCTTGTCTTATGTTTAAGTCTTTGATCCATTTTGAGTTTATTTTTGTATATGGTGTAAGGGAGTGTCCTAGCGTCATTGTTTTACATGCCGCTGTCCAGTTTTCCCAACACCATTTGCTGAAGAGACTGTCTTTATTCCATTGTATATTCTTGCCTCCTTTGTCGAAGATGAGTTGACCAAAAGTTTGTGGGTTCATTTCTGGGCTCTCTATTCTGTTCCATTGGTCTATATATCTGTTTTTGTACCAATACCATGCTGTCTTGATGACTGTAGCTCTACCCATTTATGATAAAAACTCTCACCAAAGTAGGTATAGAGGGAACATATCTCAACATAATAAAAGCTATATATGACAAACCTACAGCCAGCATAGTACTCAACGGTGAAAAACTCAAAAGCTTCCCACTAAAATCTGAGACAAGACAAGGATGCCCACTATCACCACTCCTATTCAACATAGTCTTTGAAATCCTAGCCACAGCAATCAGGCAAGAGAGAGAAATAAAAGGGATCCAAGTTGCAAAAGAAGAGGTAAAAGTGTCATTATATGCCGACGACATGTTACTATATATAGAAAACCCTAAAAGGTCCACACAAAAACTACTAGATCTGATGGAAGAATTCAGCAAGGTAGCAGGTTACAAAATTAATGTTCAAAAATCAGTTGCATTTCTTTACACTAATGATCAATCAACAGAAAAAGAAAGTAAAGAAACAATCCCCTTTAAAATAGCACCCAAAGTAATAAAATATCTGGGAATAAATCTAACCAAGGAGGTGAAAGAATTATACACAGAAAACTATAAACCATAGATGAAGGAAATTAAAGAAGACTGTAAAAAATGGAAAGATATCCCATGCTTCTGGATTGGAAGAATCAATACTGTTAAAATGGCCATACTGCCCAAGGAAATCCACAGATTTAATGCAATCCCTATCAAATTACCCAGGACATATTTCACAGAACTAGAACAAATCATAATAAAATTTATATGGAACCATCAAAGACCTAGAATTGCCAAAGCATTACTGAAGAGAAAGAAAGAGGCTGGAGGAATAACTCTCCCAGACTTCACCTGGGTCATTAACTTGATAACTTGATCATTATCCAAGGGAACTTGCCTGACTCATATCAAATCTTTAGTTTTCTCATTTTAAAGTGGGACCATTGACTCATGCCCTCTCCCTGAAAGATTTCTGAGCGTTGATGGAGACAGCTTTTGAGAAGCCATGAAACTCTATTCAAATGGAAGGGATTACAAAAGCCACCACAACTATCCTTGCTTCACTTCCTGGCCCAGCCTACATTTCTCAGGCCACTGCCTTCCTTCAACCTCTGGATTTTGCTGTGATCTACCTTGATACTCATTTTTACTGGGTCTCCCTCTACTGTCTTACCCACTACCTACCTGCTACCCACATGCCCAACAGCCACAACCCAATCTAGACATCAGGGACCCTGATCCATGTCCTCTCGTATTTCCTTAAGTTTTTCAGGAATTCTTACTAAAGGGGCCCCAGTAGTATTGCCAGATAAAACACAGAATGCCTAGTTACATTTGAATTTCAGATAAACGATGAATACATTTCATCATATGTCCCAAATACTGCATGAGACATACTTACACTAAACATTTATTTCTTGTTTATTTGAAATTCAAATTAAACTGGGTGTCTTGTATTTTTATTTGCTAAGTCTGGCAACTCAACACTCCAAAGGGGAACCAATAAGCATATATAAGAGGAAATGGAACTGGGAGGGCAAGTGAGAAAATGTGTGCAAATACCCAGGCCCACTACTTCCCTCATCTTAGAGAATCCAAGCCTCACGGGCCCACCATGGTACAAATGTCTCCAAGCTGCCCCGAGGAAAAAGATAGCGAGACCATAGACTCTTTCCTCAACAGTGCCCAGCGTGGTCTTTCTAGAACAAAAATGTGGTCACTTCCCTGTTTTAATCATTGATTTTGCAGGGCTCTGCAAACTCAGGCACCCAGGCAAAATCCAGGTGCTTTCTTGTTTTTGTGAATGAAGTCTAATTAGAACGCAGCCATGTTCATTTGTTTTCCCTTTGGTTGTGTCTGCTTGTGCGCTACAGTGGTGGCGTTAAGTAACTGTGACAGGGACCATCTGGTCAGCAGAGCTTAAAATATTTACTATCTGGCATACTTAAAAAAAACGGCTCCCCAATCTTTTTCCTCCACCTGTTTTCCTGGTGAAGTCCCGCCCTAAATGTGACATGTCTCCCTACTTCTACCCTAGAATCCCTGTTTCTCTATGCTCCCTTAGTATTTATATATCCGTAGCACGTTTTTTAACCTACTGTAATTACAGGTTTGGTATCTATCTTCTCTACTAGCAGTAGCTTTCTTGGATGGCAGGAACCATATCTTATTTTTCTGTATAGATTTCTGAGCTCCTAGCACAGGTCAAGCACATAATAGGTATCTGTTGAATAAATAAGAGAGGTTGCTACAATAGGAAGAGTCTGGCTGTTAGAGGCAAAAAGACCTATTTTGAGGTCCACTCTCTTCCTCTTACTATCTACTTGTACAACATTGAACAAATTACTTAACCTTTGTGAGCTTTAGTTCTTTCAACTATAAAATGGGGTTAGTAATACTTAGTGAGACTTCAGTGAGATAATGCATATAGAGCACATGGTATATTATTCTTCCCTTTGAATGAGGGAAGAGAGAGGGGACAAGAAAGGAGAGCAGTGGTTTCCAAGGAAGAAGTAGGTAGAGGAAGTGATAAGGAGACCAAGCGGACAATTTGCCACTCAGCACTAGAAATCTCTGAAGCCTGTGGGTTGTTTGATGAGCCTTTCTCCAGGCCATCTCTCTGCCTGTGGCTAGTTCTCTCAAGCACAGGAACAAGATCAGATATAGACAAAGCTGTGCTAGGCTCTGGGGATAGTCACTGCACCACAAACCAAAGATCCATCTGGACAGAACCACAAAGACACACAAAGCCCCAGGTAGACATAATGGTCAAGATGCTCAACAAGCCCCATGGTCTCCACAGCTGGTTCAGATGACCCTTCTCCAGACTGTGGGTGTCTCATTGCCTGAGCCTCCCAAGCCCGTGCCATGCCTGAGGAGAGCCCTACCCTGCTTTGCACCTGGTCTACAGCCTCATTCAGATAGAACTGTCCCCCGCAACCCCGCCAAACTAGGAAGTTGGTTCTTGAACCAATGTGTCAAAGAATAAATCATAAGGGAAATTAGGAAATATTGAGACAAATGAAAACAAAACCACAACATACAAAAACTTATGAGATGTAGCAAAACACAACTAAGAGGGAAATATCTATATTTTAAAAATGAAGAAAGATCTCAGATCAACAAACTAAACTTACACATCTCAGAACTAGAGAAAGAAGAATAAGCAAAACCCAAAGTTACCAGAAAGAAGGCTTAATAAAGATTAGAGCAAAAATAAATGAAATAGGGAACAGAAAAACAATAGAAGAAAATTAACAAAGTTGAGTATTTAAAAAGAGATCCATAAAATTTACAAACCTTTAGCTAGAGCAAGAGAAAAAAGAGAAGACTCAAAAAACAAAAATCAGAAATAAAGAGGCGATATTACAACTGGTGCCACAGAAATAAAATGGATTATAATAGACTACTTTCAACAATTATATGCTAACAAATTAGATAAGAAATGGATAAATTTCTAGAAACATACAACCCAGAAAGACTGAATCATGAAGAAATAAAAGATCTAAATAGACTTCTAATTAGTAAGGAGATTGAATTAGTAATCAAAGACCTCCCAACAGAGAAAAGCCCAGGACTAAATGGGTTCACTGGAGAATTCTACCAAACATTTAAAGAAGAATTAACACTAATTCTTCTCAAATTCTTCCCCAAAAGAAAGAGAAGGAAACACTTCCAAATTCATTTTGAGTCCCAGCTTTACCCTGATACCCAAATCAGACAAAAATACGAAAAGAGAAAAATTACAGATCAATATTCTTGATAAATATTGAGGTAAAAATCCTCAACAAAATACTAGCAAACTGAATTAAACAACACATTGAAAGGTTTATACACCATGTCCAAGTGCATTTATCTTTGGAATGCAAGGATAGTTCAACATACAAAAATCCATTAACGTATACACTATTTTAATAGAATGAAGGGAAAACGCAAAAGATTACCTCAATTGATGCAGAAAAAGTGTTTGACAAAATTCAATACTTTTTCATTCATTGAACAAATCAAGATCAGAAGGAAATTACCTGAATGTAATAAAGGCCATATGTGAAAAGCCCATAGTTAACATACTCAATGGTGAAAAACTGAAAGCTTTTCCTCTAAGATCAGGAACAAAGCAAAGATGCCCACTATTACCGCATCTGTTCAACATAGTACTGGATGTCCCAGCCAGACAATTAAGCAAGATAAAGAAATAAAAGGCATTCAAATTGGAAAAGAAGAAGTAAAATATTTCTATTTCCAGATGACATTATCTTATATGTTGAAAACTCTAAAGACTCCACCAAAAAACTTAAATCTAATAAACAAATTCAGCAACATTGCAGAATACAAAATTAACACACAAATATCTATACACTATTTCTATACACTAACAATGAACAATCTGAAAATAAAGTATTAAAAAACAATCCCACTTAAATAGCATCCAAAATAATAAAATGTTTGGAAATAAACTTAACCAAGGAGTCAAAAGCTTATGCATTGCACACTATGAAATACTGCTGAAAGAAACTTAAAAAGACATAAGTAAATTAAAAGGTATCTCGTGTTCTTATATTGGAAGACTTACTATTGTTAAAAGAATACCACCCAAAGCAAGCCACAGATTCAATGCAATCCTCATTAAAATCCCAACAGCAGTTTTTGTGGAAATAGAAAAATCCACCCTAAAATTCATATGGGAAATCAAAGGACCGTGAATAGCCAAAACAATCTTGAGAAAGAAAAACAAAACTGTAGGCCTTATGCTTTCTGATTTCAAGACATATTACAAAGTTACAGTAATCAAAACAATATAGTACTGGCATAAAGACAGACACTTAGGCCAATGGAACAGAACAGAGAGCCCAGAAATAAACCCTCATATACATGATCAAATGATCTTTAATACCACAATGGGGAAAAGAAAGTCTCTTCAATAAATGGTGCTGAGAAAACTGGATATACACATTCTTCCAAGAATGAAGTTGGACCCTTACCTTACACCATAGAAAAAAATTAACTCAAAATGGATTAAAAGCTTTAATGTAAGACCTGAAACTAAATATCCTAGACACAAACATATCACACATTATGATATTGTATTTGGGAATGATTTCTCAATATGATGCCAAAAGCATAGGCAACAAAAGTAAAAATAGACAAATGCAAATACATCAAAATTTAAAACTTCTATTCAGCAAAGGAAACAATCAACAGAGTAAAAAGGCAACTCACAGAACTGGGAGGAAATATTTGCAAATCATAGATCTGATAAGGGGTTAATATCCAGAATATATAAAGAACTCCTGCAACTCAACAATAAAAACACAAACAACCCAATTCAAAAATGGGCAAAGGACTTAAACAGACATTTCTCCAAAGAAGATATACAAATGGCTAACAAGCACATGAAAAGATACTTAACATCACTAATCATCATGGAAATGCAAATATAAACCACAATGTGATACCACCTCACACCCATTAATATGGCCATTACCAAAAAGAAAAGAAAGAAAGAGAGAGAGGGGGGAAGGAAGGAAGGAAGGAAATAACAATTGCTGGCAAGGATGTGGAGAAATTGGAACACTTGCACATTGTTGATGGGAATTTAAAATGGTGAAGCCACTAAGGCAAACAGTATGAAGTTTTGTCAAAAACTTAAAAATAGAACTATTATATGATTCAGCAACTCCACTTCTGGGTATGTATCAAAAAAAAAAAAAAAACAAAAACAAAAACCTGAAAACAGGATCTGAAAGAAGTACTTACACATCCATGTTCATTGTAGACTATTCACAGTAGCCAAGAAGTGGAAGCAGCCTAGATGTCCTCCGATGGGTGAATGAATAAAGAAAATGCGTCATGTGTGTAACATGAAATATTACTGAGTCTTACAAAAGAAGGAAATCCTCCTGTCATATGGTTTAATGTGGATGAGACTTGAAGATATTGTGCTAAATGAAATAAGCCAATCACAAAAAGACAAACACTGCGTGGTTCTAGTTACGAGAGGTAACTGACGTGGTCAAATCCATAGAGACAAAGTAGAACGGAGGTTGCCAGGGGCTGGGGGAGAGGGGAATGCAGACATTGATTAATCGGTACAGAATTTCAGTTTGGGAAGATGAAAAATTTCTGGAGGTGGATGGTGATGATGTCTGCACAACAATGTGAAGGTATTTAATGCCACTGAACTGTGCCCTTAAAAATGGTTAAGATGTTGAACTCTATGTTATGTGTACTTCAACACACAGAGCAAGAAATAATAGACATGAAAAAATAGATAGCCCTGAATGTCATTCCCAGAGACCCTGGTTCTGTGAATCCAGGCCCAGGAATACGCATCTTGAGCAGGCAGCTGTGGTGGTATGATTAGGGTAAACAAGCAGCTAGAGATACAGGAGGATAGACTCTGACTCATAATCTGGGAAGCCTCTCAGGTGAGCCGCCCTGTGGCGCTCTGGATGATTGAGAGACACTTCCTGCTGCTCTGCTGATCTACTCAGTTTCACTTTGCTGATATTGTGGTTCAACACAGTTCACTGTGGTTGAATACAACCTGCATGTAAGGCACTGGGCCAGGATATGGGTGAGGAATACAAAATCCAGTTTTAACCCCAGGGGAGACCATCAAAGATACAGTATAGAAGCAGAAAGCTCAAAGGGCCCCTTGGTGACTTCCAGCACTTGGACTCACCCATTCCTCTTCAGGGCAGTGGTGCAATGACGTCCAGCTAGCTCACAGGGTGGTTCTGGAAACAAAATGAGATAAGAAGTGTGAAAGTGTTTTTATTTCTGTAATCAGCTATTCAGTGTTTACTTTTAGGGCGAGTGTTTAAATCTTGACTCTATAAAGTGTCAAGGCAGAAGTTCTCAATCCTGAGTGCACGTTATTACCTGGGGAATTAAAAAAACATCCCTGTTGACCTCCTCTCCACTGGGAGGGATTCGCATTCAGTTGGTCGGGAGAGTAGGCTGAACGTGGGCATTTTTTAAAAAGCTCTCAGGTGTTTCAACTGGTGGCCAGACTTGAAAGCCACTGTGGGATGAAACACAGAGAAGGGAACAGTGAGTTCAGACTGGTAGGATGGAAGAGGCTCCCAGAGCTGGTCACATTTGTGCTGGACCTTTGAAGGCTGTGAGAGACTGGGGGAACGATGGCTTTAGACTACGTAACATGTATACATGATGTAAAATTCAAAAGTCCAAAAAGATCTATCTTGAAAGATGTATCTTCCTTTCTCTCCTGGACCCCTCCCCTGTTCCCCTCTCTGGGGCGAACGACTCTCATCGTTCTTGTTTCTACTACCAGAGATAATTCTTTGCAGTTGCTACTGAGAAACTTGTCAGTTTGGTCAGGGGAAGGGAGAAGATGGGAGCAGGTATCATCTTCTGTGGCATGACCTTGGCACAGAACAGCATCTATGTAGCAATTGCTTGACTGAGGAAGTTCATCTAACAAAATAACAAAAAAGTGATTTTCAGAGTGGGGCTTTTTTTTTTTTTTGGAGGGGCAGGCATTGTTCTTTCTTCCTGTCTCAGTACATCCTGAGTAGTTTGATTATTTTGTTTTGAGCTTTTAATTTTGAGCTCATTGTAGATTTCTCATGGAACTGTAAGAAATATTACAGAAACATCCCATGTCCCCTTGGCCTGAGCGGCTTAACTTTAATTTCAGTGCTAATCAAGATACTTCAGATCCAATTCTCTGGTCTGATTTTGAAAAACTATCTGGGACATGAAAGTAAGCTTGCAGGGGAGGGGTGGGGAGTGGAGAGGAACAAAGTATTTTCAGTTTCCCCTCATTCCCCTCATGGTTGCTGGGAAATCAAAACTAGCATGCTAATGTGCTCACTCCTCCGTGGTGACAGATGCCCTTTCTTTGTAACATGATCCGTGTGTGGACCAGGCGTACACACACCAGCTGGGACACAGCCTTCTCCAGTGCGATTGAATCAGCAGTTTCTACTTGCGTCCAGTTCCCAGGTCAGAACCTGCAAGAGGGTTGGACCTGCCTCTTTCAAATCCCACCTTCCTGGTTTTCAGACTCACAGGAACAAACAAATGCAGGCAGCAAGCCATTCCTGACTCTCTCGGGTTTCCAATTCCCTCTGTTCAGAGAGTTTCACAAACAGATTACACTAGAACAGAGCAGCTGCAGTCTCCCCCCTGCCTCTTCTGTTGTGCACTGCAGCGGCCTGGAGGAGCAGCTTGTTGGAAAGACCGATCTTCCGTCAATTCTCCTTCCACTATTTACCTGTGTCCTGCGTGGCAGGTATTCTACTGATGGAACATGTAAATCATCAGGCTTGAGATTCTGTCAAGGAGAAAATTTTTGAGTTATGCATCCTCTCCCAAGGAACGATTTTGACCCCGCACTAGTTCTTATGCTGGCATCATTTGTATTCATACCTCTGGGTACAGTAATACTAGTATGTCACATGGGCTTGTTTGGCTCAGGAGCAGGTGCAGACATTGGGCTTCATCGCATATGTTGCTTAAGACAGCTGTGGTATACAACAGGGGGAAAGAATGGAACCAGCCATCGACTAACCCCAGGTTTGTAATTATGTGGAATATAAAACTATGCTTGTGTGTGAAATTCAGACACTTTCTTTCCTGTATTGAGAATAGCTATCAGCTATTTATTGAGTGCTTAACTTAATCAAGCAGAATATTAGTGTTTTATGTGCGTGATCTCATTTAATCCCTACAACACACCTGTGATACACACTATGACTATTTTCATTTTACTGTTGGAGCAACCAGTGCTTGCAAAAGCGAGGCAACTGCTGATGGCCCCCATGGCTGGTAGGTGAGGCAGGGTATGAACACTGACCTGTCTGGTACTTAATCTATTTGTGCTGTGTACAGCTAGAGAAACATTTGGGTCCCTTCTTAGAATAATGATTTAAATTCATAAAATAGAATACAGTGCATTACAAAGAAAAGCAACTGTGTTGCTTAAGCCACCCAGTGTTTTAACAGCAGAGTAGATGAATACAATAAGCATCTATGTCAATGGCAAATGTCTCTTGATACATTGGCCTTGCTATATCTGAGTAATAAGAAAAAAACCACATTTAATTCAATCCATTTTGATATTTTGTTTTGTTAATTACAAGGGTTAAGAAGACTGTTTCACAAAAATGTATTGTTGCAAATGAAATGACAGTTTCCATACTTCATTTTACAGAGCAAACACAGGGACCTTCTTGCAAGGAACACCAGAGTTACCTGACCTTTAAAGTACTACTCTATTTGAAATAAGTATTTTGTCCAAGATCAATAGATCAACATCTTCAGTATAACTTGAAAGAAAATGATCGTAAATTCATGGTCCACTTTGATGCCATTATGATAGAAACACGTTTTGAGAGAGTTCTAAGTGTTTCCAGATGTTCTCAGCTTTCTCTTTTCAAAGAAATGGACCGAGAATTTTGTAGCTATGAAATAGCAGGGAAGCAATGGACATCTCTGGACAACCAGCATCAAATATGGAACCTCTGGGATCATAGCTGCTCAAAAGCTTCTATACACAAAAAGACTGCAACCACAGGTGATCTACCCAGGAGCCAAAAACCTTAGTAATTTTGAAGTAGTGATGAAAGAAGTGATTTCAAGGTATTTCTAACAACTGAATTGGACATGAAAATATGTGTGATTTCTACCTGTGGAAATGCGATAGACTCTGTTAAAAACTACTGGGGTTTTTTGCCAACACTCATAATTTAACGAAGTATGATATTTTATTTTTAGATTAGGTAGCTGTGCTCTCAGCTACTATCTGCACTTCCTTTCCCATGGGTAGAAACTAAGATGATAGAGAACTGTGATCTTAGTTCTCATAGTTAGAAGAACCTAACCACAGCCGCACCAAAGGGAATAGACCACAAGTGTATTTCCATCAAAGGATTAATTACCATGAAGGAAAATGTTGATACGCTCCCAGATTTGTGACTTTTCTGTTTGTTTGTGTTTTTTTTTTTTTTGAGGGAGGAGATAATTAGGTTTGTTTATTTATTTTAATGGAGTTATTGGGGATTGAACCCAGGACTTCATGCATGCTAAGCTCGCACTCTACCATCAAGCTATATCCTCCCCTGCCCTCAAATTTGTGACTTTTCTAGTTCCAGAGTACAAAGGAGAGTGATCACACCAGGGTTAACCTGAGCAGTAGCCAGCAAGGGAAGGATGCTTTGTGTATTATAGGGCAAGGTTGGTGTATTATATGAGCAGGGACCTATTAAGACCAGTAGAGACCTTGAGCATGAAGAGATTTCCTTCCCTTCTATGTAATTAAACTTTAAATCTATTCCAAATCATAAAATAAGTATTAGGTGGTCAAAGTTTTGATTTTTCCTATGATGACAAATTTGATGTTTTAAAGGAAATATCTAATTGTCTTACCAAAAATACTTTTTGGATGCCTCTGCTTTAGTACTAGTCAAAATGCATACCCTGTCTATTCAGTAACTCAGCACTGGTTAGGATATTGCAAGTGAGGGAAATCTATTTCCATCTTGGAGCCCAATCAAGCTCCATGCCCAAAGGAGCAGATGGCCCCAGTGATGGCATCTGGCTGTAGTGTGTCCTCTCCCTGGAGCAGTGGTCTGCTGGGTTGCCAGGACGGGGAGGGCTGACCCAGGAAGATCACACATTACCATGAGGTGCCATTCCTGGCATAACAAGGACAAGACCTGTATTTTCCAGACATTATTAAAGGGCACCAGCTTTGTAGAAATCAACAGATAAATGGTACTTAAGTCAAACATTGAACAATCACATTAAAAAGGACCAAGAAAACCTGCAAATAGTAGTAAGAACTATGAACTAAGGGAACCCACTCAATGCATATGACATAAGCCTAGAATAGCTTGACAAACACCCCCTTCAAATTTTGGTGGGGCACAGTCAGCAGAATTGGAATCGTTTACATAAGAACATGAGTGTTTCCTTTAGACACTCTAGAAGACTAGAGGAAAGGTTCCCACCAGTCCCTCATGGATAAAATACAGATGTGTGCTCTAAAGACAGCACTTCTGAGACTTTTCCACTGATGTACCACTGAGGACAGAGAGGTGGAAAGGAACCTCTGGGAGATGAGAGGAAATAAGCCAAAGTAGCCTAGCCTATTTTCAGCTACCTAAGTTCAAAATTTCTTTGGAGTTGCATGCTAGATTAAAAAGTATGTAGATTTTCCATTTTATTCCACTAATGCATCCACAGTTGATGCAGGATAAAAATGTCCTTACACTGAGGACCACCATGTAAAGTCCTTCCTGTGAGATCTGACCTTTCCTGTCCACTTGGCCCATTTTAGCCTTCTACTGAACATCCCTGGGGAAATCGTTACCCTAACGTTAGGAGCAGGATCTTGAGTAAATAGTGGAGCTATATACATTTAGAAACTTAATTAAATGGAGCTATATACATTTAGAAACTCTTGATAAATCTTTTTGTTACTTTCATAAAGAAATTAAAGCACCCCTCCTGGAATTACATCCGTGCAAGGTAAGCAGACCCCTGCATGGAGGCTTATGGTGATTTTAAGATATGTCTACAAATTCATTGATACTCTTCCCTTCAAAATATGGAGCCCAATTTACCTTCCTTTAAATGTGGGCCAGACTTAGTGACTTGCTTCTAACAAGTAGAATGTTCTGGAAGGGATGGGGCATGACTAAGCTAAGTCATAAGAGCCATTGCTGCTTCAGTCTCGCTCTCTGGATCACACACTTGGGGGGAATTGAGTTGCTGTGTTGTGAGGACACTCCAGCAGCCACATGGAGATACTTCTGTCAACAACCAACACTAATGGGCTGGACAGCGGAGTGAATCATCCTGATAAAGGGATCAGAAAGCCCCAGACGAGCCTTCAGATGACTGCAGCCCCAACCAACATGTTGGTCGTTGGCTTTGCAGCTGTTGAAACAGAATGAGAAAGATCTTGATGAAATAATAAAGGATAATTTCCAGATCATATTGTTACATGAAAAAAGCAAGTTCAGAAGAGTGCATCTATTATGCAACCTCTTGTATAAGAAAGAAGGGGACATCATTATCTTTGTATGAACAGGTGACACACAGCATGAAAGGCACCTTATGAGTCACCTTATGAATGCCACAAACTGTAATTAAAATTGCCAATAGGTCCAACATCATCATTAGCAAAGATTTAAGCCAAGATCCTCTTGAGCCAAACCGTTTTTCTAGTATTTCCCCTAAACTGGGAAGGGAATTGTTCACAGCAGAAATGGGATTCTTCATATGTGTCATAAGATAGGTTACATTTGAAAACTCATCAGGTATAAAGATACAGCATTCACTATATATTACAGCACAAGTTCCCCTTTGGGAAGCAGTTAAAACACCTGGGGCCATGTGATTCTGTAAGACCACTTTTCTCATCATGGAGACTTCTGAACTGAGCAAGCTAATAGCTTGATTATTATCATTCAAAGCTTGCTGAGTAAATTTCGTTAGAGCCTCTGTGTTTAAATGACTTGAAATTGTAGGTCACATCTATAGTTATCCATAAAATAATGTACATATACAGTGCACGTGAGAGGAAAATTGGCGTTAGTCCCTCATTGGACAACCTAGAATTGGCTGCCAGTCCTTACTGAACATCCTGCTAGCATGACCCCCAAAATGGAGAGAACTGGGCCATTAGGACCCAGCATTAAGGGACATGATGGGCCCTGCAGCAGGCAAGCAGCCACCCTAGCTGTGAGGGACCAAATCTGTGATCACCTGATGCTTTCTGTTGAAAAGAGTACTGACCAACAGACGGGAACTGTGAAGTGAAATTCATATTTTACGGCAAGACAAGAAAATTTAAGCATAAAAATTCTTCTCTGCCCTTTGGCCTCCTCTGCCCCAACTGTGCACTGTATACCTACATTATGCATTGACTCATTGATTCCCCATCTGCAGAAATACCTGCTCAGCCATAAAAAGCGATTTGCCCCTGGCATCAATAAGACAGCTTCTTAAAGATAACATTCCTCCTTGATCTTGAAAGCATCTCAGGTCTCGATTATGTAAACTAACAATACTATGTCGTTTGATGGGCAACCCTCTGTCCCAAAACTGTGTCTGGGCATCTGATGGGCAGAACAGTTCTCGGAGCCTTCTGAGTTGCTATTCCCAGGTTCTAATCCTTAAATTTGGCTCAAAATTTTGATTAATTTTCATCAACAGTAGGCTAATACAAGACTGGAGTTTTATTCTCTCTGTTAAGAAAACAAAGTTTCCTTCAAATTCTGCTTTTGATAACAGATTGTGTGAGATTCTTTGTGTTTAAGTGATCTGTATTTGCTTTTGAAATTTTTGGTTCAGTAAGTGTTGTTTAGCAAATTCTAAGAAGTTCTTTGGACCTCCAGCTAACTTTGAAATGCTTCAGAGGAACTTTGAGGCATCTCAAGTATTAAGTTGATTAGGATCATTTGGTATGTTAAGTCAAAAGCAATCAGTCATAATTCTAGTTATTGTAACCAAGTCTCTTTATCGATTACATTGAAATCAGGAGTTTAAAAAAAAAAGAGAGAAAGAAACAAAGGGATATTATGGAGTGTATGCATACACACAGAACACACCATTGTGCCAGTCTCAGCCTGTGAATGGTGAAGCTAGCAGCTAGGAGAGCCTGAAGCACTCACTGGGGCGTATTTCTTGTGGGGAGCCCTCACAGTCATTTCCTGGACTGGATCTGCAGCCATGCACCCATTTCTGAAGGAGTTGAAGCAAATTGCCTCAAATCTATAAATGCTGTGGCTTAAGAATTCACAAAATGGCATTTGAAAAAAGTGTGATAAGAATTGTTAGAAATATAAAGTTATAGGATACTTATTCTTTTAAAATAAAAATTCAAAATTTCCTCTTGATTAAAATTTTTTTCTAAAAAATATTTAAATTTTGAAATGATATGAAAGAAAAGTTTAATGGCAGATCAGAACCACTTGTTAGTCAAATGATTCTTTTATGAAAATTAGAGAGGGGCCCTTTCTTCTTAGGAGGGGTTCAGCACTAAGCAAAACTCACAGCTTGACAAAGAAGCAGAGCACAGATTAAATTTAGTTACCACTCAGCCCTCAGCTGGTTGCCCTTGGGAAATAAACATTCTGCCCAATATTACAAAAAGATGCTGTTTCAGTGCAGTGTTTTATTAAATGTCTGACTTCAGGCAAACAGCTTAGCCCTTCAAAATCCTAGATGTCGCATATTATAGGTGAATGGGTCATCCCTGACCTGTAAGTTCCTTTTTATCTAAAAACACCATACTCTAAGGGCCACCAGTTTTTTTAAGTGGGAGTTTTCTCAGAAACTTAGAGGAAGAGGTGGGGACAGTATAGCTTAGTGGTAGACATGTGCTTAGTATGCACGAGGTCCTGGGTTCAATCCCTAGTACCTCCAACAAAAATAAATAAATATAGTTACTTCCCCAACTCCCCCCAAAAGTGGAAGAAGTAAGTACTAAATGCTGGCCACAAGAAGGAACTTGTCAGAGAAGTGGAAGTGACATGAATTCATGGGAAGAGAATGATCAATTTATTTTAGAATTCATGAAGTCAAAGAGAGTTAGACATGATCAGATAGACATCCTAGACTTCGGTAAGAAGTATCTAAAATTTTTTGATAAATAATAGGACTCCTGGGATAAAGACCCCTAAAGGTAAGATGACAAGTATTTGGGAGAAGTACTTTGAAATGAAATTCTAAATTTTGCAAACAAGGGTGATCTTGGATAAGAAGAAAAGGAAGAGTTATCTAAAGAGACATACTTGGCAGACTAGTAAATTCTCTAGTAAACTCAGATATCAAAGGACATTCACAAAAGATGGAAGATGATTAAATTTCAAGTGTGACCTTGAATTGAAAGGCAATTTTTAGGAAGCTCAATCCTCAGAATGATATGATACTTGTAAAAAAATTTCGAAAGGACTTAAAAATCAAATTTATTGAGGTATTATTTACATACAATAAAACACATACATTTAATTGGACAGCTTGATGAGATTTGACAAATGTATACACTTGCTGAGATACAGAACATTTTCAACATTGCAGTCCTCCCCCAACCTGCCTTAGGTGTCCACTGATCTGATTTCTGGCACTATAGATTTGTTCTGCTGATTCTAGAATTTTATGCACATAGAATCATACAGTCTGCATGCCTCCCTGTGTGTTCTCAGCATAATGTAAAAATAACTAAGAGCAAAGAAAGAGTAGAGTTTGCCTCCTGGAGCCAAAGATCCTGAGGTAATCAATAGTGAGTGAATGTGGAATTCCTCTCTGCTGGTTAGAATGCTCCAAGATGAGCACTGGGACCATGTGTGTAAAGCCCATAGACCTTAAAACTGGTGTACTCAAGCTTCATAAAACTTCATCAGTATAGCCTCTACCCCATAAACTTCACAAATAAGGAGAAAGGAGGGGCCAGTAAGAGGTTATTAGGAAACTGTGGAACCCCTAAAGCCAGCGCTGGAGGGTTGGTGTGAGAGCTTTGACTATGGACACCATATAAGGAAAAGAGCTGCCTCATATCCACCAGATTTCAAGGAGACTTGACTTGTTCTGTACACATTATTCATTTACTCTTTTGATCAAATCAACTACAACTGAATGTGGACACATTTTGCTATGAGGGTGTCCGAAGAAGTTGGAAAGAAACCTCCAATCGTGTCTGCTGCTCTGAGTGTGAGGACACTTAGAGATGAGAAATCCAACATATAACCTGCACTGAAGTTGATGGCTGAGGTAGCGAAGGAGCTTGGACCTCCCTTGACGGATTTCAAAGAATTGCCAAAGTGAGATTCAGCAAAAACAACCGCTATTGCCCTGTGTGGTGGACCAGAGGCCCCCTTGTGATACTTGGCTCTGATCTCAGGATCACAAGAGTCATATAGGATTTGCCACAGAAAAATGGCCAAGGTCATTCAAGGACAAGGTCCAGGAAATTTTGAATATTCTATCCAAGGCATCAGAATGTCACAAAAGAGGACTTTCCTTGGAGGAGAAAAATAAGCAGGCATCAAGTAGGGATTCACAGAAGTGTCACTGCTGTTTTCTTAACTTTCTCAAGTCTGTTTTGAGATCAGGAGACATGGAGCCCTTATCTCACTGAATCCTCTGATTTGAAGAATGTCGCTAACTAAAGTCTCAGTAAGGGCATGGTGAACCACCCTGTTATATGAATATCCTGCTGCCATAGGAATCCAGACCTACCTCTGGAATAATTACTGAAGGGAGACTGTGAGAGAGAATAATGACTGAGAAATAGACATCTCTAAGGTGTCCTTGGGTAGAAAGAATTTCTCCTCCAATAACTATTTATACGTGTATAGGTGTATTTAGCATGGATAATACTATTTTTTTTTCTGTAACTCCAATTCTTTAATATTAATTAAAATTTTTCTTAGAAACAAGGTAGGTATTTTACTAGATTATGATCTGAGGACTATCTTATTTTGTGATGCTATGAAAAACTGTCCCCTAATTTGTCTGTTAATTTTGCCATTAAGATTTCTTTGTCCTACCTCCTTTCCTTGTTCCTACAATAAGGATAGGATTTTTGCACCATTAGTTATCTTCCCATCATACAAACCTTTAAGAAAAATAGCTTCCTCTTAACCCTCCTCAGAAAAAGACAAATGAAAATCTGGATTAGGAACAGGAAGCTTTGGAATGTCCTATTGGCACAGTGACAGATAAAATGTATACATGGCTTCTGTCTCCAGGGAGTTTATAATTAGAATCATAATGCATATTGAAACAGCTTATGAGGCTAAAGACTATATGATTGGCAGAAGCAAATATTATTTACTTTCTCTTAAGATTGGAATTACTAAAAATGTCACCCAACCCCTAGATTCTACTTACTAGTTCTAAGAAAGCACTGTCAATCCCACATTAATTTATTCTAATACCAATATTAAGTATTGGATAAATTGATTTGGTGATAATCAGAAGAGATAGAGACGGAGCATTTAAGCTGGCACCTATACTGTTCAAAATTTGTGAATGTAAAGATCCAACAAGATGAAGGGACTATTTTTAAAATTGATATGCACCTGACACACACTGAGATTAATATATGTAACCTGTGTTACCATCTTTGTCCTTCCTCCACTCTTTGTTGGAGAGGGGTGATCATCTAGAATTAAGTTATTTGCATATAATTTTTCTTGGGAATGTAACACCAACAGAGGTAATTCTTTTTCTTTAAGTTTTAGAAGAATAAAACCTGAAGAAGTATAATGAGATAAATCCCATGCAAACTACTAAATCTTAGAAAATGTAGGCTTTTGTCAAAAAATTGTCTTATTTTTATAGTCTACTCTTGAAATGTTTATTAAGATGCTTAAATTCATAAGTAGAACTGCTTCCAAAGAGATGCATTCATAGAAACTTCATTATTGACTTACTTTTAACATATGATCTTCAGCACTTTTCTAGAATTTCATGTTTGCTTTCATTTTTTTGAGTATTAAAGGTATTCCTCAACTATTAAACAATCAACTAGCTTAATAATAAGTACCTAATTAAATTACATATTCATTAAAATAAAGACAAATATGACGCTTGGTGTCTACACAGCGTCTCTTCAGGGACTGTCTCCAGAATGGGAAATGAGATAGTTAATCACTCAGCAGACAAACTCTACAAGGTAATTTAAAACTGGCTCTCAGAACCTGAGCTTGAAGGCAGGTACCCAAGTGGGAGTCTCCTGTTGCAAATAACAACTGCAGTCTCAGAATGAAATGAATACTGGATTCCCCTGGGTGGGACTCATTTATTTGGCTGTTACTCCGAATGTAGTAAGCAACAAGGATGAACTGTCCGTAGCTTTTGAAGAGTTGGTAAACTGGGACAAAGCAGGGGCAGCTTTACAGTTTCAAAAGCCTCTTAACATCCTCTCTGAGTTTATCATCATCATTAAGGTGAATTATCTCCAGGCCAAATTATCATACAAGCCAGTCTGCAGTGGAACACGCTGGAGAAGAACTTCACGAAGAAGTACTCTAGAGAAGAGAGGCACATTTGTTTAGAAGAAACACTTTGAAAAGCTAGTGAGAGTGAAGGGTAAAATCCAAGATCAGACTCAAATTACAGAAGATGACTGTAAAATTATTACATCAATGAGGAGAGGAAGTTATGTTGCTCCTAAGAGGGAAAAAGGAAGAAAAAAGGGGAAGAGAAAGAGTAGGGTAAGAAGAGAGCCAAGCAAGGTGGCGCACTGCAGGTCAGTCCAGCCCCGAATATTTGCGGGTTTGGGCAGAGATGTTGCTCAAGAGAGTCAAATGTGCAACTCTGTCATGTTGCTAGCTTGAAATAACCCATGGAAGGAGTATTTATATCACAGAAATTGGTAAGAGCTATAAATCAGGGCTCACCAACCCCACCCTTCCTACAAGAGTCTATTTCCCAGAACCCCTTTGGGTGTGGGGCAAGAGTACACAGGCATACCTCGGAGATATTGTGGGTTTGGTTCCAGACCACCACAGTAAAGCGAATATGGCTATAAAGTGAGTCACACAAATTTTTTTGGTTTCCCAGTGCATATAAAAGTTATGTTTATACTACACTGTAGTCTGCTAAGTGTGCAAGCATTATGTCTTTCAAAAGTACATACCTCAATTTACAAATACTTTCTTGATGCTGTCATCTGACAACCCTGCTTCCATAAAACATGAGTCCTTTTGGCACCCTTGGGGACTATGGGTGTGTACTCCAGCTGGGCAGTCTAACCTTGGGAGGAATGAGCTGGGAAAGAGGCTGCAAAAGTCCTGAAGTAGGTTTAGGGCTGTTTGGGCAGATAATTCTGAGTTCTCAGGCACCCTGAACATAGCACAGAAGGGAACATAGTATAGTGCAGGACCCAGGTGGGCATGTCTTCCTGGTCCCACAGACTTCTAGCCCTGCAGGGAACACACATGATGCTATCATGCTGGGCATTGCACAATGGACCCTCTTTATGGATCCTCCAAATTCTAAGTGAATTCTATAAAAATTATGAAATGCCTGGGTGACTAGATTTCTTCCCCCTGGAAACTGGAGAAGGAATGAGTGCTGAGTCCTTGGTCAGTGCAGAATGAAATAGAGGCCATACATCTAGACACAATGATGATGAGGGGTTAGAGTTTCCAGCTGACATTTGGCTTTCAAATATGGAGCTGAAAAAATTATATCCTCTACCTGTATTTCCGCTCCTGTTCTCTCAGGGACTTTAGTCCACCAACCATCTTCTCCTCCAGATCTTCCACCCTAATTCTCCACTGGATCCTTCTCGTCAGTATTTACATATGCTCAAATTTCTCTCACGTGAACTCAACACAGAATAACAACATCCTTAGGCTGGTCCACCTCTATCAACTCTTGGCCTATTTCTTTCTTCATATTCAGAACCAAAATTCTTGAAAAGTTGCCTCTATTTCTTTTTTTTAACTCTTACCTTTAATCCGCTGGAGTCTGGTTCTTGCTGTCATCACACCTCCAAATTCAGCCCTTACTTTACTTAACCTCTCTCTGGCAGCTGGAAATATTAATTCATTCCTGTAGGTCCCCTCTTTGTCTTCCAGGAGATTAATGTCCAGGTTGATTTCTAATGCCCCACCACCTCACCATTTCTTCTGCAGGCTCCTCATCTTTCCCTCTCCATTAAACGCGTGCTCTGTCTAAGGCTCTGTCTAAGGCTCTGTCTTAGTCCTTCTGATTTTCTCACTCCATAGCCTCTCCTAAGGTAATTACCCATAAGTGGGTGGTTCCCAAACCTTTCCGAAGGTATCAAAACTAGATATCTCTCTCTTCTGATTTCTAGGCCTGAATATTTCACTCTGGATCCACCTGGAAATCTTGCAGGCACTTCAAACCCAACACATCCAAAACTGATCTCATCCTCTTTTCCCTTAGAAAATGCATTTCTGTCCCCCAGCTGCCCAAGCCAGATACCTGAGTTATCCTTGATGTCTCCCTGTCTGTCACTGAGCTCAGACTAGGCTTGTTGCAAATTGGCCTAAGTTGTTAACCACTGTTTGATTCTGACTGGAAGATGTTGAAGGCCTCCAAAAGTTAGAAGTAGGTGAGCACTTCATGTTGTTGAACCCCAAATGCACTAGAAGTTGCATGTTACTCTAGTATTGAACCTCAGACTAAATTCTGCTCTGCTTATCATTATTAGCAAGCAGGTTCCCTGTTCCTATAAACTCAGCTCAATCCATTAGGTACTGTATTAGCTGAGGTAAGGAAAAGCTGATGCAGCAAAGAGACAGTAGTATAGTAGTTTAAAAAGAGTCTAAGGTGAACCTTTGAAGTCAGCTGGTGGCCTCTATTCCAGGTAGTTACTCAGGAACTCAGGTTCCTTTAACAGGGTATTCCACCATCTCCAGGGCCTTTGTTGTCTGCATGGCCAACATCCTAACTATCCAAAGGGCAAGAAGGGAAAGAGAACATGGAGGAGCCATACTCGTGGTCTTAAAGCTTAGACCCCAAAATCTAAGCACACATTATCTTCCTCACATTCCATCAGACAAAACATAGCCATGTGATTATAACTATCCATTAGGTGGGCTGTAAGTTGGTGTAGCCAAGCACCTGGGAAGGAAGGCAGAATGGATTTTTTCATGGATGACCACTTGTCACCACCAATGACACACGGCCAAATATCTTGCATGAAAGGGTTAATCAAGGCAGATGCAATAATATTCTAAAGGTAGGTTCAGCTCACTCACTAGTCAGAACAAGTAGCAGAATCTTCAGGTCTACACCAGAGCCAGAGCCAAGGAGAATACTGTGAAAGATGCAGGCTGCTGGGCTCATAAATTCATATATTCCTGTACATATAAAGGCAGATGTACCTCTACAGTATTGCTAGTTAATATACATAACTTAAACATCTCTCATTTTATCAGCTAGACTATTTCTATAATTTCTTAAGCTTATTAACAATCAACATATTGAGAGAGCAGTAGTTGTACTGCTGGTAGTAAGTCCTCTGAATTATGGAGACCTGATAAAGGCATTCTACATATACCCGGAAGGTGAGTTCCTGATGAGAGGACTGCACATGCTTAATTACTATCTCTAGATTAAAACTGACAAACACATGTATGTCCCGTTGTCCCTGCTCTTGATACCTACTGCGCGCGCACACACACCCCACACATGAAATACAGGAGACTAGATATCAAGATAGAGATGGTAATTATTAGGTAGGGTTCATTCTGCCCAGTTATTAACATGCAAATATTCCCAGAGAGATTCCGTTATTCAAGAGATTATGAAAAAGAAAACAAATTTATGGTTACCAGGGGGGAAAGGAGGATGAGTGGAGGGATAAATTGGGAGTTTGGGATTTGTAGATACTAACTACTACATATAAAATAGATATACAACAGATTTCTTTTGTATAGCGCAGGGAGCTATATTCATTATCTTGGAGTAACCTATACTGAAAAAAATCTGAAAAGGAATATGTATGTGTGTGTGTGTGTATAAGTGAATGACTATGCTGTACACCAGAAATTAACACAACATTGTAAATAAACTATACTTCAATTTAAAAAAAGAATCTTATGAAGAAGACAAAGGGATTTAAGAATGACTGAATCCATTCTACATGCTTCACAGTTCTAAAGGTCCTGATGTCAGTTTCCAGTTCCTCCCCACTAAGGAACCGGCCATAACAGCTAACGTCTGTGGCCAGGATGGCTGGATCCCCTTTTCAGTGTTCCACATTGCTCTCATCCCACACCATTTGGGAAAGACCACTTCCTGTTTCTAGGCCTTTAGTATAAATGAAAGTGGTTCTTATTTTCTTGCTTCAGTCCTGGCTCAAAATCGTTTTGACCACTGATACAGTCTTTCTCAATTCCTTCGCATATGACTGTATTATTTCCAGTGAAGGGGCAATTTACCTCAAGGTTAAAGCAAGGACTCTGGACTCTGATCACGGAGGGCTGACTCCCAGCATCACCATTTACCACCTGTGTGACCTTGTACCCTCTTCCTCCATTTCCTGCCTATAAAATGAATTAATAGGCCCAGAGTGCTTAGAACAGTACCTGAAACACAGCAGCACCAAGTAGGTGGTGGCTGTTATCATTAGTTTCTCCCGACAGACCTGTCGATTGTGAGACTGAATCTTCTCCACTTTATTATTACTTTTTACTTTAAGAAGTAAGCCAGTAACACATTTTTATACTTAACCATCATTCTTAACATGTCACATGCTTTCTCTCCATTAGGTAACTGCAGGTACGGCTGCTGGGGTGGTTTTGAAATTTAAAATCCTTAAGACTGTGATTCTGGAATAGAAAAAAATTTCTTTTTTCTTGTCCTTTATCTTCTGCCTGCCTTTCTGACATTTAACTGATGATCAGCCATTCTGTATGAAGGCATAAAGGGGTAAAAAAAGAGAACTGAAATAACTTTTTTAAAGAAAAAATGGTCAGTGTGTGGCTGTTGAAAGAAAATCTTCACATCCTCTGTGCATTAAATATACCTACATACTATTTGTTCCCCTCAGTGGCTGTAGATCTTTAATGGTGTTAAGATAGTCTGAAAATTCTGAAGGAATTATTTTGAAGTCGTTTGTCTATGGCAGACAGTGTAATCTGGGGCTATGAAGTCGCTTCACATTAACTATTTATCTGTTGAATTTATGGTAAACGTTTTACCATCTTCTGATTGGAATCAATCCTAATGGCTAGAAGATATACACAATTTAGAGTATACCAAAAAATTAACACAGTTGATTATATCATGGAGTGGGGTCAAAATCAGATAAGATCCGAGCAATTCATCTTTCTGTTTTCTGTACTTCTAGGCAATGCAGCTGCTGGAATGACAGCTGGGTGACTAGAATATAGGGGTCTGGTTTGCTCAGGATTTCTCCAGTTGTAGCACACAAAGTCCCAAGTCATAGGAAACACCTCAGTTCTGGGCAAACCAGGACTTCAGTCCCCCTAGCTGGGGGGTTAAGGAGGTCTCACATGCCAGATGAGAAAGGTGTGCGTTGACTAGTGCAGAGGCAACATGAACAAACAGGCACCAGGTACTGTCTTTCATCTACAGATTGCTAGGAATGTCTTCTCCCAAAGAAAGAAGAGGGGAAGCAGCCATAATGATTCCTCCCACAACTGCAGATTTGCCACTGAGGATCTACAATGCCATGTGCACCCCTCAACACCCACATTGTGATGTGCCTCAGCTGCACTTACATGTCATTCGGACCAAGGTGGACGGTTTTGTCACCTTGATCCCTGAATGGAGATAAAAGATAACAGTGGTTAAGAGTAGTGGCTGGAACTCAAATCCCTGTCCTGCTCCTTGCTAGGTGTGGGGCCCCAGAATTCCTCTCCCTGTGAAGCTGTAGTTAAGATGGGGCACAAGAGATACTTTTCATTCAAGGACCTCTGAGTCTGTAAATTCACTTAGGTTGAGAAATTGAGTGAAAGGCAGTGACTTGTCACTAGGACAACTCAAGTCAGACTTTTGGCTACCAGTCTTAGAGTTTTCCCTGGAACATGGATCAAACCTTATGACAGGCTGCTGTTTATGGTAGATGTGTCCACATAACTTGTCTTTGATGGTTAAATGCTGTCACTTTGCCTCAGCTATCCCAGGGTCCCATCATCTCCACTGAAATCAGTGGGTCCCTCTTGATGGTGACATCCTTTATGGTCACACCTAGCCTATAAAAGACAGCAACCACAGAGATTTCCAAGAATGCAGGTGCTTTCCCTAAGGGAATTGTCTTCAGTGCCTCTTCCTGGAACATACCTGGGAGGTGGATGTGCAGATTGCATATAATAAATCAGGTTCAATTTTTTTTTATCTCCCCAAGCCTTTGCGTTCCCTCCTCCACATTATGCCAGGAAAGCTCTCTGGTAAGAGCTCTCATACCAATAAATCTGGCCTGACCAAGTGTTATATTCCACTCTTCTTGTTTTAACATCTTTAGAATAATCTTCCACATGTGTTCGTCAGGTTTCTGATGAGATACATTAAAAAACTGGCAATTCTTTTGGTGCATTAACTATTTCTTGTGTACCTGTTCTTTTGTGTGTACCTGTTCTGTTGGAGTACCGTGGGGTTTAACCTAAGTTATGCATCTAGTCACAAAGCTGGGTTGGGTCTTGAGGAGAATAAAAGACCTCTTTTAAGACATCTGCCCCAGATGTGGTTTTCACAGGCATTTAAGCAAAGGAAGGCTAGTTTGCCTGGACTTGGTTTGCAAGCTGCGGCCATGGTAAGGAGGTGCTCAGAAACTGTAAATTCCACCATTGTTTTAATTCAGCAACTCAAACAATTAAATTTTATGTTTAATTTTCAGGAATCACACAGGAATTACCCTCTGTGTAAAAGGAAAAGATTGTTTTAGGTCTGTCATGGAAGCTTTCTGGTTCTCCAACAGTGACTTGAGCTGAAAGTTAAAAGATTTGTCATTTTCTTTCTGTAAGTGCTGAAGTACACTCAGAAAAATTGACCTCACACCACATTGTTTATAGTCATCACTGACTGCTGTAACAGTCAGGTGCAACAACCACTTGGACCCTAAGACGTTTGCTTCAGGTTGCACTTTGTTACAATCAACCACAGGAGATAGTTTGATTATGGTGTCCCAGCACACTAGGAATTACTAGCTTCTCGTATTCCATTGGCAAGGAGCTCAACATTGTGCTCAAATGCAAGGGCATCATCAAACCAACTCCCAAATCCCATCTTTGCAGGTCTGCCTCTCAGGGCCACTCCCAGAACCGATTCTGTTATCAGTTAGATGTTGCAGTGAAAGCCAAGCATAATATAAACAAGGGAAAGTTTAATATAAAGTATTATTAACTGTAACAATTAATAACTATGGCTGAGAAAAGTACCCAAGGAAGAAACAACCTTGGAATGGGTTCCTGCCCTTGAGCTGGGGCTCAAATTTTGTTGAAGAAGGAGTGGTTGCAGCCCACTGGATGATGGTGTGTGGTACTCGGCCATCTGCTGGGTGGTGCTCAGCCAGCATCTCTAGACACCAGACAAGCAGCTAACACCCTTCTTGGGGGAGGAGGGCTGAACCTGGCCAGGAAGCCATGGTCAGGACTGGCAAGAGTAAACATCCTCTGGGGTACATGTGGGCAAGGGTGGCAAACACTCTGGAGTGCAGGAGGATGGAGGTTGGCGCATGGGACTGTGCAGGGTCTTAGGGCACAAGAACCCATCTTCCAGCTGGCAGTCATGAGGCCTGATGTCAGGAGGGCTGCAGCAAGGTGGTTGCTGGGCTGTGTCAGGGCTGAGAGCTTGCCTTTATGTGCACAGCTGGTATTACTAGTTTACTAGGGCTGCCACACCAAAGTACCACAGACTGGGTGGCTTGAACAACAGAAATTTATTTCCTCATTGTTCTGGAGGCTAGAAGTCCAAGAAAAAAGTGTCATCAGGGTTGTTGTTTTTCTGAGACATTTCTCCTTGGCTTGTAGATGTGAACTTCTTCCAGTGTGTTCACATGATCTTTCCTCTGTGTGATCTCCTCTGAAACAGACACCAGTTATATCAGATTAGGGCCCCTCCTAGTGACCTCTTGTAATCTTAATTATCTCTTTATAGCTTTTTATTGAAGTATAGTTGATTTACAATATTGTGTTGTACAGCACAATGATTCAGTCATACATATGTATACATACTCTTTATCATTACAGGTTATTACAAGATATTGACTATAATTCCCTGTGCTATACAGTAGGCCCTTGTTGTTTATCTATTCTGTATATAGTAGTTTGCATCCGCTAATCCCAAACTCCTAATTTATCCCTCCCCCTACCCACCACCCCCCGCTTCCCCCTTTGCTAATTATAAGTTTGTTTTCTATGTCTGTGAGTCTCCTCCTCTTTTGTAAATAAGTTCATTTGTGTCATTTTTTTAGATTCCACATATAAGTGATATCATGTGATATTTGTCTTTGTCTGACGTACTTCACTTAGTATGATAATCTCTAGGTCCATCCATGTTTCTGTAAATGGCATTATTTCACTCTTTTTGGTGGCTGAGTAGTATTCCATTGTATGAATATACCATGACTTCTTTATCCAGTCATCTGTTGATGGACATTTATGTTGCTTCCATGTCTTGGCTATTGTAAGTAGTGCTGCTATGAATACTGGGGTGCATGTGACTTTTCGAATTGGAGTTTTCTTGAGATTTATGCTCAGGAATAGGATTGCTGGATCCTTAATTACCTTTTTAAAGACCTATCTCCAAGTACAGTCACATTCAAGGGTACTGGGGATTTAGGACTTCAACATATGCATTTGGTGGGGGACACAATTCAGTCCATAGTAGCTGGTGAGGAGTGTTACTGGATATCCCTACCACATGCTGCTGACAGCCATGTATAGAAGCAAGAAGCAAATAGAAACCCTGAATCAGGGAAGAGGAGCCCCTTCCTCCTGCAATGTCCCTCCAGCACCTTCTACTGACAAAGCTTAAAATCATGCTCCCTGCCAAGAAGGAATTCTTACAGGAACCAGCTCCGTTATTGTAGAGCAGATAATGCAGGTTGAATTTTGAGCAAAGAGGCAATAACCTGGTTCCTCATTTCTCCGAGATTTTTGATATTCTCTTGATAAATTGTCTGCCTAGATCAGCCGTTTTGCGACTAAGAACACTGACACACTTTTTCTTTTGACAGCAGTTGTGCATGATTGTACCTCTGAGTTATCAGTTTTGGAAAAATAGACCAAAATTTCCCCAGTATAATAATTTTGATAAGTGTAAAGTAAAATGATGTGAATTCATAATGTGGTACGATTATGGATGTGGAAACAAGACCAGAAATCCAGAAATCTGGTTGCTTCTCATATTTGCTTGATTCATCCCTGTTTCAAGGCTGATAATCTTGTTCCCTCTTCTTGGAGCAGTCTTGCCCCAGCTAATACACAGTCTCTGTATCACATCATTTAAACCTCTGTTCAACTGCCACTGAGAAATTTCTTCCCTGGCACTCTATAAAAAACAGCCTCCTTTCCCCATAACTTTCTTTCCATTTACTAAGCTTTATTTTTCTTTATGACAACTTACCACTATGTTAAATTATATTATTTTAAATAGTATATTTATTTACCTACCCATTTATTCACTTATTTATCATTAAGATGCAAGCTCTAGGAAGATAGGAACACATCTTATTCATTGAAGTACTCTCAGAACATAGAATAGTGCATAACATATTGTAGGTATTTGATAAATATTGATTATATGAATGACTCTAGGTGTTGGAAAAGGAATGGTTCTTCTGAAACCTAAGTCCACATGCAGACGGATAGAATTTTAGCTTTTAACTTAATAAGCATAACAACAATGTGATTGCATTTTGATTATTCTCACCTCAACTTGATGAAAACAATTTCCATTCACTTTGTATGTGTATACATTTTAATGAGTTTTGACAGATGCATACAATTGTGTAAAATCACTGCAATCAAGACATAAACAGTTCTGTTATCCCTCCAAATTCCCTCATGCCTTTTTATAGTCAACCTTTCCCCGGACCTCCAGTTTCTAGCAACCACTGATTTCTGTTTTCTATCCCTATAGCTTTGCCTTTACCACAATGTCATATAAATGGAATCCTATAGTACATCGCTTTTGGAGTCTGGCTTTTTTCACTCGGCATAATGCATTTGAGGCCCATGCATGTGGCTGCCTGGATCAGTAATTTGTTCCTTTTTATTTCTGAGTAGTATTCCATCATGTGTATGTGCCGTAGTTTGTTTGTCCTTTACCAATTGAAGGACATTTGGGTTTTTTTCCAGTTTGGGGTGATTATAAAATTTATAAATTGAGCAACTGTAAACATTCATCTGCAGGTTTTCATGTGAACCTGTTTCCTTTTCTCTTGGGTAGCTTTCTGGGAATGGGATTGCTGGATCATGTGGAAAAGTCAGAGTTAACTACAAGAAACTGCCAAACTGTTTTCCAAAGTGACACCACCATTTGCATTTCCACCAGCAGCCTCGCCACCATGTGTTATAATGTAGCACGGCTCTGGAAATAAATCAGAAATCTGTCCTTCTTGTTCCTTGAATTTGCTTGGTTTGTCCCTGTTTCTAGGGACAAACCTAGTTTTGTCCCTGTTCCTTCCTCCTGGAGCACATCCACACGTGTTATTGTAACTTCATTCACATTTGACTTTGGAGGTGGGCCTCCTTGCAAACACAATGAAGGCCAGCCAGGAACACTCAGAAACACAAATGCAGAAATGGGGGAAAATTGTGAAACTATAAAACTTTTCCCTACATTCTTCTGCATATCCTGAGATCTTAACAATTTCAACTAGTAATTAATTAATTTGTGCTTAAAAATGTTATTTGTAACATGTTTTCAGGTGAATTTGTTTAAAATATTGAGTATTTATTTTTAGTTCTAAAATACTGATCAGAGACATAAATTCTTTCTTGATGCTAAAGTGTTGAAGTTTCCCTTATCTCTTGTCAAGGAAACAACGCAAACCGAAAGCAGAGTTTATGAGGCATTCCCGAAACAAGACCTGCCCTTGGATCCTAGTAACTCTCACTGACACAGTGCCAGTATTTCTATTGCCTAAGCATAAAGGAAGTAATAGTCATGATAATTTACTTTTGGTACAATGCTCAGTGCTGCCTAAGAAAAAAATTAATAATTTTGGTTTTAACTTTTTATTTTGTTAAAAAAATTTTAAACACAATTTAAAACACATTTACAGTTATATAGCCAATATTTTATAATAACTAACAATAACTTTAATTTTTAAAGAGGATTCTTACAGTTTCAAACTGGTGAGTAAACAAACAGAAACTGAATTAGTGTTTGCATAATTACTTTCCATTTCATTATGTTGAATTTGTACTTTATTAGTGGGTAGGATATCTTGTTAAAATTCATCCATAATTTTAACAAGTTCTCTATTTTTTGTTCCACATTCTCCCACTCCTGAGAAGTTAAAATCATTAAGAAACTCAGGCCTAGGAACTTGAACGTGAAAATCATTCTCCTAAAATATAACTTTAAAATCAGCTATATCTCTTAAGTGAATAGTTCCTCCTGGATGGCTTCTGGGAAAAGATAATTTGAAGAGGAAAAAAAAAGCTGAAAATGCCTCCAAACAATCACAATATTTAATGAGCATGTTCTCTGCTGTTTAAAGCTTTACACACATGATTCTTCGAACAACTATTTATTGAGTGCTTACTCTGTGTTAGGTACTCTTTTAGGCATTGGAGATAAGTATTGATCAAAACAGGAAATATCTGTGCCCTCATGGAACTTAGATTCTAGACAGAGAGGACAGACAATAAAGGAAATAAATAAAACAAATCATATCATATGTTTTGCTATGGAAAAAACTAAAGCAGAAAGAGGGAAGGAAGTCTGTTTTTGGTGAGTGTGCAGTTTGAGAAATGAGATGGCGTTATTTGGGTCAAGACTGAAGGAGGTGAGGGAGCATCCCAGGAACTACAAGGAGGCTTGTGGAGCTGGAGCAGTGAAGCAGGGGAGAGAGCGGTGGGAGAGTCAGGAGGTAACAGGCAACTGCGTCACGCGGGACCTGATGGCCATGCTTAGGACACTAGCTTTACACTGAGAGAACTTGGGAGGTCCTGTGAGATTCTGAGGAGAGGCATGGCAGGTGCTGGCTTGTGTTTAAACAGGATTACCCAGGTTCTTGTGGTGAGAACAGAGTGAGAGGGGACAAAGGAAAAGGAAGGAGACCAGTTAGGAATTACTAATCCAGGGAGAGAGTTTGGTGACTTGGACCAGGGTGGTAGGAGTGGAGCTAAGAAAAGGTGGGATTCTGCATGCATTTTGAAGGTAGAGCCAAGAGGCTCTTCTGATGCCTTGGATGTGGAAAGTGAGAGAAAGAGGAGTCATGTACAGTCCCAGGAGTTTGGTCGAGCAATAGAAGAGTGGATGCCATTACTGAGATGGTACAGAGGGAGGGAGGAGAAGGTTTGAGGGGGAAGATGGGGAGCTCAGTTTTGAACATGTTGAGGTGGAGGTCCGTATTTGGCATTCAAGGGGAAATATCAGGCAGGCAGTTCAGTATTCAATTCTGCCCAGTTCAAGTTTAAAGGGGAAGCTTAGGTTGCAGGTACACATTTGGAAGAAATCAATGTACAGATGATATTCAAAGTCACCACCCTGGACAAGATCATTTTCTCATGCAATCTTTATACCACCACCATGAGGTAGATATTATTTTAATCCCCATTTTAAATATAAAGTAATTGAAGCTGGAAAGGTTTAGTTGGCTCCTAGTCAGACAGTTGGCAACTATATGGACTTAAATATTCATTCTTACCTCAATTCTCATTTGGCAATAACTTCTTCTGATTATAGGTAAATTATTTCTCTAGGTTTTAGTTTCCTTCCATGCAAAATTAAGGGATAAATGGTTTTCAAACAGGGTAGTGTGAGAATTGCAAGGCTCCCCAGAAGTCGAGCAGGAACACCACTGAATAAGAAAGGGAGGCTCAGAAGGGAGGATTCAGGCACCTTCACAGGTCAAAGGGCCATGTCTCTGTTTTATCTTGTAATTTATATTTTGGGGCTTTATGTAAGATTTTATTTAAAAAATGTATTTGTTTTGTTTTTAACAAAGTTAGAGAGATTCATGGACTAGATGATCTCTATCAACAGTTCCATTTATTCACCCAACAAGCAATTAGTGCGGGCTCGTGCTGCTCCGAGCACTGCTCTTAAGATTCTAGCTCAATGTCGAGAAGGGAAGGAAAGCTAGGAAGTTTTTTCCCATTTTCTGATTAAAGGGTCAATGGATGAGTAACTGAATACCTATGCACATATTGGTCTGTTTATCTGTCTGTCCATCCATCCATCCATTCATCATCTAGCTCTACTTACTCATCAAAGAGCATCCAAAGATAATATTGTTGGTAGCATGGACTTTAAAGTGCTAATATACTGACTTATTTCAATGTTTTCTTTTTCTTTTTCCATAGCTGCTAACCTTTCAAAGCAGGGGGGCAGAGGGAGAAAGGAACTAACATTCTCTGAGCTTCTATCATGAACCAGGAAATTTATCAGTTTTGCCTCACAACAACCAAGTGAAGTTAAATTTCATTTCCTATGTTTAGCAGGTAAGGAAACTAAAGCTCTGAGTTTATGTAATTTTAATAGGTCAAATCTTTTAAATATGGATAATTTCATAGTGTGTTGCCATATATCAGAAATACATTAGCCACTAATGTAATCTAAATTTTTCTAATAGCTATGTTAAAAAAGTAAAAAGAAACAGATAAAATTAATTTTAATATACTGTATTTGATTCAATACATGAAAATGATTTCAGCTTGAGATCAAGAAACAAATTACTAATAAGATTTTTTCAAACTAGATCTTTGGAATCTGGTGTGTATTATATGCTTATAGGACATCCCAATTCAGATGAGCCACATTTCAAGTGCTTAATTGTCTCACGTGGTGACTGCATCGAACAGCACAGCTCTATATAGCAGATTGTACATTTTCTGACCATAGAAAATATCTATATAATCCATCTCTGAATCTGCAGCAACTAGCCTGTGCCTGAGACATGGGAGATGGTCAATAAATGTTTGACAGTTGGCTGAGCAGTACACATTAGAGAACAGCAAATATGTGAAACATGTTACCTTCTCCATGGAAGAGATAGGTCTGTTTAAAGCATGAAACAGAAAATCCCATAACTATTAACAAAATAATGACCTTGTAAAATGAGCACACAGTCTAAGTATCTCAAATACCAGGTTTTGGTAATATGAGCCGCAAGGTGGCCTGTATTGTTAACAGCAATAACCAAGTGGGCAAGACATGCAGGCAATTTACAAAGAGGGAATACAAATGTCTTATAACATTTTGAAAAACATTCAACTACACTTGTTCACAGAAATGTTAAGAGGAACAGTGTATTATTCTTGCCTATGTAATTGGCAAGGATGAAAAAATTATGCCTCAGTGTTGGCTAGTCTGAGGAAAGAGGCCCTCATGGACTGCAGGTAAAAATATAGGCCTTTCTAGAAATAATTTGAGAAAATGTGTCCAAAACTTTAAAAATGTGCGTACCACCATGTCCAGCCCTCTACCCCACCTATAATCCCTGGATACATGCACAGAGAGATATACTGTTTTGAGGAATTTATCCTACGGGAAAAATCAGAGATGTGCCCAAAGATAGGAACCTATTCATAGCACTGGTGTTTGTGAGGGAGGGAAAAAGGTAGAAACTGTATGTATTCAATAATAAAATTAAATAATAGTAAAAAATGATAAAAACCTATGCAACCAATAAACACTCCTATTTTGAAGGAAGATTTAATGACATGGGAAAATATTAAGTGAGAGAGAGAGATTTTTGAAGAAATACAGTGTGGCTCCAATTTTATCAAAAATATGCTTATATGACTATTAAAAGTCTAGAAGCCTATCAGTCTGCTCACAGCACGTATCTGTAAATGACTATGTTAAAAATGCATTTTATTTTTCCCTCTGTGCTTTTCTATATTCCTATACTTCCCACAAGGACATATGCTACTTTTACACTAGAAAAAGAATGTAGTAAATATTATTTTAAAAAGACAGAAGCAAGCTACGGGCAAATTTTAATTTCATGCTCCTTATTAGTTATTCCTGAGGACAAGCAAGGTGGCGCTGCTCTTCCCAGCCATCTATCTCATAATAAGCAAGAGGTGGCAGTCACTGCCCAACATCACGAGGCCTCTGGACATCACTGGTTGAGAAACTACTCTGGCTGCACAGTGACGTGGGGATATGCCTGCTTTACACTGCAGCCAAAGGGATGTCTCCACTTTGGGGCTCTGTTAGGGTTTCCTTCCTTTCTTGGAACTGTAATTCTTTTTCAGATTATTGCTTAAAGGAAGACATGCAAGTCTGAGGCTGCAGTTACAGTCCTTTTAGAACTCAATCCTATGCTTTATTTTGGAAAGAATTTATTAAAATAATAACCTGTGTTTTTGTAGGGGCTACATATAGGTTATCTTAATGTTTACTTTTTAAATGCAAATATTTAAAAGTGAAAATAATATGGAAAGAGCTAAAGGTTACATTCATAGATTAGCTTAAAACATGACACTTAGGACCAGTGCCTGTCTAATGTTATTGTAAAGCAACATTATATTAACCTATTACCCATGACAAATCTGTTTTTGTTTCTTTAGTCTTCATTATATATATATATTTTTTTTTACATAGTTTTAATAAGGTGTACATGAAAATCTATTTTTATTATAGTGCCTCACATTGTGAATTTTAAAATATGCTGTTGAATACCATTAATAATTTTTAATGGTGGCACCTAACCCTGGGTCTGGCAAGTACTCAAATGTTAGCTCACTGATGTACGATACATTACAAATATTTATTGAATGCCTACATTGTGCTGTATTGGGGCTATTTTAGTGAATAAGACAAAGCCCCAGTTATCACAGAATCTGCATTCTAGAGGATAAAAAGAGATGATTTTTAAATCCATGAGAAGGGTACTGTTATCGGCTCCATTTGAGAAACTGAACCACAGGGAGCTCAGTACCTGGCAGGTGGTAAAGGAGAGATTCAAATCCAGGTGCGCTGTCACCCAGACTCGCATTCTTAGCCATTGTGCCACTGGAACCAACCAAGAGCTCTGGCAGTTCAGAGGATAGGTCAACCTTGAATAGTTGTTGTATTAGTTTACTTGTTGATGACATAACAAATTACCACAAACTGAGTGGTTTAAACAACACAAATTTATGATCTGATAATTCTCGAAGTCCCAAGTCCAGACTCAGTCTCACTGGGCTAAAGTCAATATGTCAGCAGGGCTGGTTCCCTCCACAGGCTCTGAGGGGATTACCTGTGTCCTTGCGTTTTCAGCTTCTGTGGGCCACCTGCATTCCTTGGCTTGTGAGCCCTTCCTTGCCCCACCCTAACCTCTTGTTTCCATCTGCACATCTACTACTCACTTTGACCTTCTTGTCTCCCTCTTGTAAAGACGCTCGTGATTACACTGCACCCACCTGGATAAACCAGGATAATCTCCCTATCTCAGGATCTTTCTCTATCACATCTGCAAAGCTCCTTTACCACAGAAGGTAATGTATCTGCTGGCTCTGGCATTAGGACATGGATATCTCTGGAGGGTTGTAGTCAGCCTACCACTGTTATGGACATTAGAAGGGCTAAAACTTGTGCTCTGAGACAAAAAGGCAGGCTTGGAGGGGAAAGAGAGCTCTCCAGTGAACCGCTTTTGTAGAGTGTCTTTTCTGTGCAGTTCAGGACTAGAGCTTTGTGTTAAGTTTGCTTGAGCTGCCACAACAAATCCCACAAACTGAATGGTTAAAAAACATTCACTTTCTCACAGTTCTGGAGGCCAGAAGTCTGAGATCAAGGTGCTGGAGGGCTCGGTTTCTTCTGAGGCCTCTCTCCTTGGCTTGTAGATGGCCGTCTTCCCCCTGTGCCTCCAGTCATGTGTGTAAGAATCTCTCTGTGCGTCCAGATTTCTTACAAGGACACTAGTCATAAGGTTTAGGGTCCACCCTAATGGCCTCACTTTAACTTAATTACCTCTTTAAAGACCTTATCACCAAACACGGCTACATTCTGAATCACTTCACTGTATGAATTTCGGGGCAATACAACAGGCTTTAACATATGCCAACTCTGTTTAATGCTCACAACTCAGGTCTGGCAGATGAGAATGTGGTGGCTGAGGGAGGTCCATCACTTGTCTGAGGTCTCCTGGCTGGCAAGTGTTAGAGGGAGATTCACACACAGGCCTGTTTGCTCCAAAGGCCAGGCCCTCAATATCCTACGGCTGCCAGGACAGCTGTGATGGCAGAAGGCCTGTTGACAGTGGAGAGACCAGCCTGAGGGCAAGCATGTATGCTGATTTGGGGGAAATGGTAGGGCTTAACTGAAGGTATAATCTGGAATCTGGAAGAGGCATAAAGCAATTCAGAGAAAAGGTTCAGAAGCAGGAGAGGTAGCACCTGTGACACAAATTTCAGCCTCTGTAAGCCAGATTTCCTGTAGCTCCCACCTCACCTCCACCCCGACCATAAACCTGTACTAGGTTAAGTGTTCAGTTTACAAAGTTCTTTCACATGCTTTCTCTTTAGAACCTTACGGTGACTCTACAGTAGAAAACTAGGGCAAGGGCCCTCCCCATTGAATGGATTCCCAAAGGCAAGACTAGTAATTTCACTTAAGTTACAGTACCCATCATGGCTACGCAGAAGATAAACAACCCTGACACCAGGTAGGTAATGGCTATACTTACTTCCAGCCCTGAATGGTTTAAAGTCCATGATTTTAGAGGCAAATGATCTATTTCATTTCTCCCCCCATTTCCCTCTTACCCATTTAAATTATTTTTTCAGCCTTTCTACCTAGGAGGAGAAATGAAAAGGAACTAAAATAATTCAATTAAGTTTTAAGTTGTTTTTTGAGAGCAAGATAATCTTGAATTTTTATATTCTTCTTTATTATTATATTTATATTTATTTATATATATATTACTTATAGTCTCCATTTATCACAAATGGCTGCAGGAGCTTCACAGATTGATTCTGAGATTTGTTCCACATTAACTTTCATCAACTAATTTAAGAAAATGAAATATATTTGAAAAACACTGCACTTACCCTCTTCTAACTGGAACCAGTGCTTGGAATAATTATTTTAAACATTTTAAAATACAGGGTGATGTGCAAATTATGTAGCCAGTCCTGAATAATTATGTAGCTTTTGGCAAATTGTGGAGCCAGCCCTCAACAGAATCACTGCCTTTTAGACACTGGAGCTTTTTCCCAAGTGGAGAAGCAATTCTGCCTTAAGGTTTCCTCCAGGGTAAAACAAAGGGGCTGCCACACCAGGCCTCTTTGTGCTGACCAGATTCCTTTTGGCTCTGCATCTCTGCCACTTATCCTGGGCCAACATTCTTCTAGAGCTCACACCTGGAAAAAGGCATTCAGAGATCAACATTTTTCTGCTGTGAGAAATGGTGTATTTTTAAAGGCATTAACTCTTTTCCAAGCTCAATTTTTCTCCTGGTTCTCACTTCACTCATTGTTGAAGAATATCCTCCCGTTTAAACACTCTATTTTATTATTACTGTATTTTCTAGGAAAATTATGTAAATTATGCTAAATTTCCAAGCAGGAGGGGATAGGATGATATTTGTAAGAAAACAGAAATCAACAAAGATTTAAATTTTATCTGTCCTGGTATAGTGTCAGAATTAGATGAAATAGTAATGAATCATATTTCCCTAAAAATAGGGTATAATATTTCTATTTCTTCTCCCCTTCAACTCATTGTGATAGCAGAGTATAATTACAGCTGCTACCACTGTCCTAAGTCCCAGCGGTTTGGTATCTTTTGAATGAAGAGTTAAATACACTTTCCTAAGCTGATTTATCAGCGCCTGGAGTATGTAAGTGCTACGTCAGTTGCATTGTCACCGTCACTATCATTATCATCATCGCTAAGCAATTTAGTGATCACTGCTGCCCACAACTTGCATACACAGATGACTGCCTCCCCTACACCCCACTGTCATGATGGCCACTTAAATCAAGCAGAATATATTTTAGGTGGTTAACAGTGGTAAGTTCTGAAGAGAAAACACCAATAATACAGGAAGTGTAGGTAGTATTTGTGTATGAAATTTTAGAAACAATGGCTAAGAAAAGCCTCTTTGAGAAGGTGACATTTAGGAAAAGACCTGCAGTGAAGAACTAAGACATAATTCAAGGACAGCATAAAGGCAACCGCACTTGTAAAGGCTCTGGGGTAGGGGTCTGTCCAGCCTGCTGAGCTGGACCATCGAGCGGCAGTGAGGCGGCCACCAGGGCTGGAGAGGGCCATGAGAAGAACAATTACAGCAAGTCCAGATCGTGCAGGGCGCAGCAGGTGACAAGACTTTAGTCTCTACTGAGTGACCTGGGAAGATCCTGGAGGGCTCTGAGCAGAGGAATGACCTCTATAAGGAGAGAGGTCTTATGAAATACTGAGAATATTCTGAAGGGGGCAAGGGAAGAAAATTAGTATACCTAACCAACATGCTGCCACCCTATAAATTACAACCAGATGAGATAAAAGAAATAAACAAACAAATTAAAACAGTCCCTGGTGACTGCCTGCTCATCGAGTCACTATGGCTGCACACAGAGGCCTCTCAAATCAATGTCAGGGCTGGGGATGACGGCAGTACGTCTGGGGATAGTAGGTAAAAATCCTCATTTATTTATTTAAATTCTCCTGAAATATAAAATACAGAATGGTTTTCTGAATTACAGCTTTTGGCAGTAAGTAAAAGTCACAACAAAGAACAATAAACCCCAACCTTCTTTTTATTTTCCCCTAAAAAGAGTCTATTTTCCTACAGAGACATTCATTTAGATGAGACATGCACCAGGTTTTTTATAAAGTGCCAAAACTCATATAATTCCCAAAACTGCAGATGAGAATTATGATGAGAAGAATGCATTAACTTAAGTACTCCAGGTCATCTCAAGTCCTAAAGAGTCCCCAGTTTCTGTGACAGGGGAAGAATGTGACTAGTACAAACCTAAAATCTAGGCAAGTATGCTCCAAGTCTTCACTTTCTAGTTTGTAATTCTTTAACGTAAGACTGCTCATTCAAATCTAATTATGTGATAACAGGACCTGAGAGTGTTTTGTAAAACTCTGCTTCAAAAGTCCCTGGATAAACTTAATTTGCTAATTTTCTATTCTATTATCTATATTTTTCTTTGTTTCATCTGTCTCGTTTTCTTTCCACAAATTCCCAAGGACAATCCCTAAAAAGAGCATTAGTCCTATTGTTCGGTTCGAGGTGAATTTTTCCCAACAATCCTCAGGTCGGTGGATGTCCAGAGTGTAAATCTATAAGGGAAGAACATATACTGTGTTAGGACTCAGTGTGGACTTTTTGGCATCACAAATAAACACGTCAATATGAAGAAAATAACACTATTACAGAGTTTTAAGCAATGAGAAGCCCTTGATGTACCCCCAGGCTGTTTCCTAATGTAGAAAAAACCCACCATATTTCTCAATGGTTATCATCTAAGCTGTGTCACAAGAACTTGCACTTGAGGGCTGCACGAACACTGACAGGCAGCACGAACACTGACAGGCAGCAAATGCATTTCTAATTCTATTTAGAAAACTCTCCCTTATACTGACTGATCCAAAATCTGCTTCCTACAACTCTTACCCTCCAGTTCTGCCATTGTTCTTCAGAGCAATGCTTCTCAACAGGAGAACAAATTACATCTGGGCAGGACAACTCTCTGTTGTGCAGCACTGTCCAGTGCACCAAGAGATGTTTAACATACCTGGCCCTCACCCACCAAATGCCTATAGTGACCCCTCCCCCCAGGTTACTTATGATACCCGCAAATACCCCCACGGACGTGTGAAAATCTCTCTTCCATCTCCACACAGAGAAACGGATCTAAAAACCTAGATCTGCAGCTAGCAACCCAGAACAAACATACTCCTTTTTCTCCATGGTTGTCCCACAAATATATCGAGAAACTCTTATGTTCCTGTTTCACTCTTCCCTAGGCTTAAGCATCAGCACCCCTTATTTCCAACTATTGTTTATTATGGGGACTGCATACTTAAAATCATCATGACTTCCTTCTTTTCAAATACTAGAAGGCTACGTCCGTCTTAAAGCATTGCATCAAGGACTGGACAGAGAGCCACAAATGTAATTTACAATATAAGATGGGTTCCAAATTATTTTCTTATATTTGTGATTATCCTCATGATTTTTGCGTTCCTCTGCTAAAATCCAGATGCTTAAATATTGCTAAAGATTCATTATCCTGGCCAGACAATCAACTGATGATGACAGCTCCCACGGAGTTATGACCAAAAAGGGATGCTGAGAAATTCTAATGAGGCAAATGGTGAGATCTGGAGAATCACTAATTCATATCTTTTAACTTTCCTAATGAGGAAAACAATGAAAGTGATACAGCATGTGGATTAGTTTATGAACATCAGATTTTAGTTTCATTTATACCATGTTATATAAGACTTGCTTACACTGATAAGTAACTTGCAATGATCACCTAAATACAGGCTGACTAACATCTTTTCAATTTTATTCAAATAAAATAACAGTAACAGTGATATAAAAATACAGTCCGTTTACAAGCAATCTATTTAATTAAAATTCAATTTAGTTCATTCATTTTACAAAAGTCAATAATGTAGATCTGCAATATAACCACGTGGGAGCTGGGGTGCTGGGTGAATATTCTGACAGTTTCCTACTGTGTAGCCAGAACTCTGACACGTTAGCATTTTATGTCTTATTTGGCCTTGGTCTGTATGCCACTGGGACCCAAACATCTGAATGATTAGTTTGCTAACCGTCAACAGAAGCCCACATTTAAAAAATACAATTGTGTCAGTCAGTTTGCTTTCAGAGTAATTCAACTCAACATGCAACCTTAAGACACTGTTCAAATTTTTTTTTAGACATGCATTAGAAATAATTCCAGGAAAATCAGAAGGAAAAAATGCTAGGTTTAGGTTTATACTATTTTCTAAAATAATACAGCTAACTTTTTAATATGACAAACTGGGGCGGTGGTTCAAAGCAGTACAAGCTAGGTAGTTGTTTTAGGAAATAATTTGTTTGGTAAAGACAGAGGGCATTTTGTTTAAATAATTTTTATAACTTATGCCAAGGAAAAATGAGGGAAAGATAAGAAAAAGATCAAACCTGGTGAACCAGATGGACTCCTACAGCAGCCAGAGCAGCATAGTAGGGTGCAGTCTGATTGCTGTTCACTCCCACCAGGCTCAGAGCCCCCAGCATGGCCACACTGAAGCCACTGAGCCACTGCTTGGTGTCCTCACGAAACCGTAAGGCTGTGGACTTAAGCCCAATCAGAGCATCATCTCTCTTGTCCTGACATCAGAAAGTAATAAGAGACTGGGTTTTACTGAGATTTAATTCACATATCATAAAACTCATCATTTTGAAGCATGTGATTCAGTGGTTTTAGTATATTTACAAGGTTGTGCAACCATTACTACTACTTAAATCCAGAAGAAACTATCTTTTAAAAAACATGCAGATATACTGTAAGTTGTGAAAAATGACAGTAACTCAGAAACACAGTTGATCAATAATGAATGTGCAGGCCAAATCAAAGTTAAATGTTACTGCTAAAATTATCTTCCAGGTCTATTTCTATGTATCATTGTACTTATACCCCTATGACTTTTAACTGTTCTTTTACTAAATTAGAAGTCAAACTCAACTCTAATTCTTTGTGTAGCTCCTCTTTACTTCAGAGTTCTCAAATCTCAGTAGTTTCCTGTACATTGTAGTTTCAGTCTTGCTAAAATTCACAGATGGAGAAAAATGCTCACTTGCACTCCTAACCACATCCACTCACATTTCACTTCTAGCTCAATTTATTCCTTTTTCTCTACCATCAAATTCTTTCTGCTTAAGGAGAACTAGGTTTGATGATACACTCAGATCTGGCTGGCTATAGTCTCCTCTGGCAATTTTATTTGTGAGCATTTCCATATACTGCTGTAATCATGGTCACGTGATATCAGAGGCTTCATGCTGAACACTGTACCTAACTACAGGCAGAGAGACAGTTACCTGACAGGCAATCTTCTGGGGGCCCAAATCCAAATAATAATAGTGAGTGGGGGGTTAGTATATGTTTTTCCTTTCAAACTACAAGCACCTTGAGGATACAAACTGTGTCCTTAATCATGTGGATCACAAAAGTGTCAGTGAGAATAGGAGTTTTCAAAAATATTCTGTTGTTGCCATGGAATCGTGAAAGATTTTTTTTTTTTCAGAAAAAGAGTATCTTCAAGGAGGTGACATCAGCATCATGGTGGCAGGAGATGCTCCCTTTGTCTCTCTCCCTTTCAGTCTACAACTACTGAAACATCTGTAACTCAGCAAAGGTGTCTGCCTACCACATCAGGGCGCTGAAGAGATCTGCATCTGCACATCTAAAGGTTGGTGGACTGGAACACAAGAGGAGCTGGACCAGTGGAGATGGTGCCTGTGATCCTGGTTGCCCAGCTGTAGCAGCTGAATCTGCAGCCCCCAAGAACCCGGCAACAGCAGTGGCTGGGCCTGCAACTTGAGTCCCTCCAGCCACAGCAGCACCCACAAATCTGGTTTCACCTGCCCAGCCTGCAGCAGTGGGGTCCACAACCCAGGCCCTACAGCTGTGGCAGTGCCCATGACTCCAGTTCTACCCCCATAGCCTGCAGTGGCAAGTGCCCGCGACCCTGGCCACTATCCCATCTCCAGCTGCTGTGGTGGTGCCCACAACCCAGCTGACCCGGCACAGCAGAGGCACCCGCCATCCCAATGCCCCCAGTGGTGATGCCAGCAGCAGCTGTGACACCAGTAGCAACAAGGCACTAACAGTAACAACAAAAGCATCACCCTGGCAGAGGTGGCGGAGGGTGCAAAGTGTCGATTCTCAAATGTGGCCAATGACAGCTCAAGTAAGAGAAACCGAAATAGTGCTATAGCACCACCTACTAAAAACCAGAAGATAGGCCTCCAATTACCAACCCACTGAACTGTTAGAATCAAAGTAAACAAAGCTTTACCTAAAGAAGAAAGATGTTTACTACTTCAAATGAGCTGGCAGGGGAACAACTCGTCAACCGTGGTAACACAGTATCACAAAAAGAACGTAACAACTCTCCAGAAACCAAATTTAAAATAAGTGAAACACTGCCATCGAACTGACAGACGGTTCAAAATAGCCATTATGAAGAAATTCAATAAGCTACAATAACTCAGAAAGGCAGTTCAGTGAGCTCAGGAATAAAAGTAATGAACAGAAGGAACACTTTACCACAGTGATGAAACCTTTAAAAAAGAACCAAACAGAAATTCTGAAGCTGAAGAACTCAATAAATAAGATGAAGAATGTATCAGAAAGCACTGGAAATAGAGCAGATTGTACAAAAGAGAAAATCAGCAAGCTTAAAGACAGAAATTTAGAAATGGTTCAGGTAGAAGAGGAGAGAGAACTAAGATCTTTAAAAATGAACAAACTGCAAGAATTACTCATTAGGACTCCATTAGAAAAGGCAACATTAGGATAATGGGTATCCTGGAAGGTTAAGAGAGAGAGATAGGAACAGAGTTTATTTAAAGAAATAATATCTGAGAACTTCCCAAAGCTGGGGAAGGAACTGGATATACAAGCCCATGAAGCTAGGAAAACATCTAATTACCCCAACACAAAAAGGCTTTCAATGAGATACATTATATTAAAACTGTCAAAAGTCAATGGAAAAGAAAGAATTTGAGAGGTGGTCAGGGAAAAAGGATGGTAACCTAAAAAGGAACCCCATTAAGCTATTAGCAGATTTCTCAGCAGAAACTACAGGCCAGGAGAGAGTGGAATGACATTCTCAAAATATTGAAAGATAAATCCTGTCAGGTAAGAATACTCTATCCAGTAAAGTACCCTTTAGATATGAAGGAGAAATAAAGGCTTTCCCAGACAAACAAAAGCTAAGGGAGTACATCACCATTAGACCTGCCTTACAAGAAATGTTGAAATAGATCTTCTACCTGAAATGAAAAGGCAAAAATATACCGAATTTTGATTAAGGTGATAAATAGAATCAGAAAACAGTAACTCTGTATCAGAAGAGGTTTTAAACATTTAATGATAGCATAAAGATTAAAGGGAAAAAAGTAAAAATAACCATAGCTACTTCAATTTGATAATGAACTTAAAATATAAAAAGGACTACTTTGAGACAACAACAACAACAAAAGATAAAAGGGGGAAAGAGGAAGAGGATGGAACCTGTACAGGCAAATGATAACATACTATCAGCAGAAAAGAACTATTTTATCTATGAGATGTTTTATACAAACCCTGTGGAAACCATGAAACAAATCTAGAGCAGAGACACGAAACATAAAAAAAGAGAAAATTGAGAAAAACATCACAGAAATATCACCAAACTAAAATGGCAGACAGAAGCACAAGGAACATGAAACAACAGAGATATAGAATAACCAGAAAACAAAAGATATAATGGCAGTACTAAGTTCTAATTTATCAATCATCAAGCTAAATGGAGTGAATTCACCAGTCAAAAGACACAGTGGCTGGATGGTTTTAAAAACAACAACAACAATCATTATATGCTGTCTGCAGGAGACTCATCTCAGTTCTAAAGACAAACATAGGCTCAAAATCAAACAATGGAAGATGATACTCCAAGCAAATGGCATCCAAAAGAAAGCAGGTGTAGCCATACTCCTATTACACAAAATAGACTTCAAGCTAAAAAAGGTAACAAGAGACAAAGATGAACATTATATAATGATAAAGGGGACAATTCATCAAGAAGGCATAACATTAATATATGAACCTACCTAGGGGCCAAAATATTTAAAGCAATATTTAACAGACCTAAAGGGAGAAATTCACAGCAACAAAATAATAGGAGGAGACTTTAACACCTCACTTACATTAATTAATAGATTAAGATAGAAAGTCAACAAGGGAACAGTGGCCTTAAATGAAACATCAGATCAGATGGACTTAATAGACTTATTCAGATGCAGCAGAATACACATTCTTAAGTACATATGGAACATTCTCAAGGATAGATCATATGCTGGGATACAAAACAAGTTTCAATAAATTTATGAAGGCTGAAATCATATCAAGCAATATTTCTAAACACAATGGCATGAAACTAGAAATCAGCTACAAAAAGAAAGCTGAGAAAATCACAAATATGTAGAGGCTAAAGAACATATTGGGTCAAAAAAGAAATCAAAGGAGAAATAAAAAAAATACCTGAAGACAAATGAAAATATGATATAACAAAATCTACAGGATGCAGCAAAAGCAATACAGGCTTACCTCAAGAAACAAGAAAAATCTCAAAACTTAATCTAATCTTACACCTAAAGGAAGTAGAAAAAGAAGAAAAAAATGAAGCCCAAAGTCAGAAGAAAGGAAGAAATAATAAAAATATAAAGTAGAAATAAAAGACTAAACAGAACAAAACAAAACAAAATACAACAGAAAATCAGTGAAACATGAATGAAAAGATAAACAAGACTGACAAACTTTTAGCTACAATCACTTAAAAAAAAAGAGAGAAGGCTCAGATAGATAAAATCAGAGATGAAGTCGAAACATCACAATGGATGCCACAGAAATACAGAAAATTATAAGAGAAAACTACGAACAGCTATATGTCAATGAAGTGGACAACCTAGAAGAAATGGATAAATTCTTACAATCATACAACCTTCCAAGAAAGAATCATGAAGAAACAGAAAATCTGAATAGACTGGTCACTAGTAAGGAGATTGAATCACTAATCAAAAACCTCCCTTAAAACAAAAATCCAGGACCAGACAGCTTCACAAGTGAATTCTAACCACACATTCAAAGAAGATTTAATACCTATTCTTCTCAAACTCTTCTAAAAAACTGAAGAGGAGAGAACACTTCCTAACTTATTTTACGAGGCCAACATCACCCAGATACCAAAACCAGACAAAGACAATACAAAAAAGGAAAATTACAGTTCAATATCTCTGATGAACATAGATGCAAAAATTCTCAACAAAATTTAGCAAACTGAAAATAACAACACGCTAAAAGAATCATACACCATGATCAAGTGGGATTTATTCCAGGGATGCAAGGATGGTTCAATATCCACAAATCAATGTGATACATCATATTAATAAAATGACGGATAAAAATCATGATCATCTCGATAAATGCAGAAAAAGCACCTAACAAATTTTGACAACCATTTTTGATAAAAACTCTCAATAAAGTGGGTAAAAATGAAATGTACCTCAATATTATAAAGGCTATGTATGACAAACCCACAGCAAACATACTCAATAGTGAAAAATTGAAAGCTGTCCTTCTAAGATCAGAAACAAGACATGGATGCCCACTCTTGCCACTTTTATTCAACATAGTATTGGAATTCCTAGTCAGAGTAATTAGGCAAGAAAAATAAGCAAAAGGTACTCAAACTGGAATGTAGAAATAAAACTCTCACTATTTGCAGATAACATAGTTTTATACATAGAAAGCCCTAAAGATTCCACCAAGAAAACTATTAGAAATTATAAACACATACAATAAATCTGTAGGGTACAAAATCAATATACCAAAATCTGTTGCATTTCTATACACTAATAATGAGCTAGCAGAAAGAGAAATTTAAAAACAATCCCATTTACAATTGCAACAGAAAAGAATAAAATACCTAGGAATAAATTTAACCAAGGATGTGAAAGACCTGTACTCTGAAAACTATGAGACACTTGAATGAAAATGAAGACACAAAGAAATGGAATGTTATTCTAGCTCAAGAATTTGAAGAATTAACACTGTTAAAATGTCCATATTACCAAAAGCAGTCTACAGATTCAATGCAATTTCTATCAAAATACCAACATTTTTCACAGAAATGAAACAAAAAATCCTAAAATTTGTATGAAGCCACAAAAGACCCTAAATAACCAAAGTAATCCTGAGGAAAAAAAAAAAAAAACAAAGCTGGAAGTATCAAATTTCCTGTTTTCAAATTATACTACAAAGCTATAATAATTAAATGGCATGGTATTGGCAGAAAAATAAACACACAGATCATTGGAACAGAACTGAGAGCCCAGAAATAAACCCACACATAAATGGACAATTAATTTACAACAAAGGAGCAAAGAACATACAATGGGTGACAGTCTCTTCAACAAATGGTGTTGGGAAAACTGGACAGCCATGTGCTAAAGAATGAAACTAGACCACTACCTTACACCATATACAAAAATTAACTCAAAATGGATTAAAGACCAAATGTAAGACCTGAAACCATAAAACTCCTAGAAGGAAACATATGCAGTATGCTCCTTGAGGTCAGTTTTAGCAATATCTTTCTAGATATGTCTCCTCAGGCAAGGGAAACAAAGCAGAAATAAACAAACAGGACTATATCAAAAGAAAAAGCTTCTTTCTGCATAGCAAAGGAAATCATCAACAAAATGAAAGGATGATCTATCAAGTAGGAGAAGATATTTGCAAATCACATATCTGGTAAAGGGTTAATATCCAAAATATATAAGAAACTCAACAACAAAAAAAAAACAAGTAACCCAATTAAAAAACGGGCAAAGGATCTGAATAGCCATTTGTCTAAAGAAATTTTCTAAAGAAGACAAACATGGCTAACAGGCTCATGAAAAGATGTTCAGCATCTCTAATTACTATGGAAATGCAAATCAAAACCACAATGAGATACCACCTCTCACCTGTCAGAATGGCTATTACCAAAAAGACAACAAATAACAAGTGTTGACAAGGATGTAGAGAAAAGGGAATATAAATTGGTGCAGCCACAATGGAAAACAGTATAGAGATTCCTCAAAAAATTAATAGAACTATCATATGATTCAGCTATTCCACTTCTGGGTATTTATCTGAAGAAAACATAAACACTAATTCAAAAAGATACATGTACCCAATAGTCATCATGGCATTACTTACAATAGCCAAGATATGGAAATATCCACTGTCAGGTAAGTGGATAAAGATGTGGTATGTACGTACAATGAAATACTAGTCAGCCATTAAAAAAAGATAAAATCTTGCCATTTGCAACAGCATGGACCTTGAGGGTATTATGCTAAGTAAAATAAGTCAGACAGAAAAACACAAATACCATACAATTTCATTTATATGGGAATATGAATAAACAAACAAACAAACAAAATTAAAATAAACACATAGATATAGCAAATAGTGGTTACCAGAATGGAAGGGGGAGTGAGGGGAGGATGAAATGGGTAAGGGGGGTGAACTGTATTGTGAGTGGAAGCTAAATTTTTGTTTGTGAGTACACTGTAGTGTATACAGAAGTCGAAATATAATGTACATATGAAACTTATATAATGTAACAAACCACTGTCTATCTCAATTAAAAAAAAGTCTAAAGAAAAAACTTTTCCTTAATTTGGTTCTCACTTTAAAGTTCTTAAAAAATAACAACAATTAAACCAAAGTTAGGAAAAAGGATATTTCTTTACCTGATGGGCATAGATAGTATCATATATTAGAGTCCACATAATTCCAGAAAAATACAGAGGTAGGCAAACAGATGGATCACAGGAGCCCTTGATAGCAGACCATCCAAGTAATGCTCCCCAATTAAAAGTCAACCCTACAGTTAGTGAAACAGAAAGAGAGGAAAAGTCTCAATGTACTTGAGAATTCCAAAGGGAAGGAGAGGGCATCAGCATGTATTGGGTACGTCTATGTGTTCGGCTCTGTGTAGGCTATTTTCTCATGTTTCTTCCCTAAAGTTTCTCAAGCCTCTGTGGTAGTTATTAGCTACATTTTACTTAAAAAAAAAAAAAAAAAAAAAAAAGAAAAAGAAAAAGAAAAAGAAAAAGAAAAAGAAAAAGAAAAAGAAAAAGAAAAAGAAAAAGAAAAAGAAAAAGAAAAAGCACACAGAACCAGAGAGGTTAGTTAACAATTAAAATAATATAGCTAACAGAAAGAATATTATCCCCTGACAAATAGGTGGTTTCATGAGAACAACATTTATTCTACCTAGTAGGATGCCCGGCACAGCCAACAGACAGTAGATGCTGGGGTCTGAACCTAGACCCACCCCAGTCAAACTCCTGTGTTCTTTCTGTTATCCCTCTGCTTCCCCTTAAAGTTACAGAAACAAGAGTACAGACAGGAACACTTGTTCTACAAGTCCACCCTCTCTGAGGCCTGAGTTACAAACAAACAACTACATGCTGACAACCCCTAAATCTCTGTGAGTAAGCTTGATCACTTCCATGAGCTTCAGACTAGACACTGAACTGCCTGCTAGACATCTTCACCTGCAAGTCTCTTAGGTACCTCAAACTCAATGAGTCCCAAATGTCTTTTCCCAGAAATCCTTTTTCTCCTCCTACTTTGCCTATTTCCACTCAGAATCCCTCCTCCCCAGCTGATGAAGTGCTTCTCTGTGGTCCCACAGCACTCACGCATGTCACTACACTGTACTGCAATAATCTGCTTACCAGCTTTCTTAACATAATCTTATAGACAGGAAATGCTTCTCCTCCCTTAACCAAAAGGTTCTCAAGTCAGTTGAGAATATCATGTCCTATTTTTTTTTTAAATAATGAAAAGAAACACAACATTAAATGAGGAGATCTCAGAAAAAGATAAATATTTTACCACTTTCTCACAAGTCAGACTCCCATCAATTTCTTGAAGTGTCTTTTGGTACTTTTATTTACTGAAAAAATAGTTCAAAGAACTAGAATACTTCTAGGAATATTCTAGACTATTCTAGGAATAGAACAGAGAAGTCTAGGAGTAGTTATTTCTGCAACAGATTTTGACTTACCTACCTATCTTCCTCTTTCTACCAACAAATATTTATTCAATACCTGCAATGTGCCAAGTGCTATGTTTGATACTGTGCCATTCACACGTAAAGAATGATTTACCTTTTAGGCATTTACAATGGGGAGAGAGGGCAGGCTCGAAATATCTTCTTGCTGAATCACTGCTGTTGAAATGACTAAGGGCCACACCAGAGTGCTAGGGGAGCCCAGGAGAGACTGGCTAACTTCTTCCTGGGAGGTCTAACAAAGACTCCACAGGAAGGGAGCCGCCTAAGCTAACACACACTTTAACTCTTGTTCTCCTGCCTCAGAGCATTTTCTACTCCAGTTCCCAGAGTCTTCAGGGAATTTAGATCAACTACATAAAGAGGGATAGGATCAAGGAGCTAATTTTTTTCTCCATGACATACCTAGATTTTTAAAAAAGCATTTTGGATAATAATAATAATGATCATCTTAGTAAATATGCAGGATTTCTTAGCTGGCTATTTGATCTCCTTTGAAATATGAAAATTGATTCTTGGTTTGGAAAATTTCATGACTGACTTTTTATCTTTGCCACATCACACACACACATACATACGTACAATATTATAAATAAAAATTTAGTTTGCGGTTATCAAAGGATATAATTAATAGTTATTTCAAGCTCACCCAAGGCTAATTGAGGCCAGTACGTAATCCTTTTCATTAGCGGGTAGGTGATGACAAGAAGCAGGGATGCTGCTCCAAGAGCTATACTAAAATCAAGGAAAAACATTAAAAAGATTAATATCACCATCTCTTAGAAACTGCTAAATAAGACAACAACAGTAACACTAATTAGGAAATGACTTATCTTAAATTATATTTTTAATGTAAAATGCTCTTCCTAGACTTTGATTCTTGGACTTTAATTAGGATAAAGGATGATTAGAAAATATTTTAAATGTTACAAACAGCCAAACAAAATAACAATAGCTAACATATATACCGCTTTCACGTATTAAGACTGTTCTAACAGCTCTAGCATGTGAACTCATAATCTTCATCACAACCCTAATGTGTAGGTAGTTTCATTCTACTGGTCTTTTTGCAGATGAGGAAACTAAAGCATAAAGAGGTAAAGTAATTTGTCGACTGTCATACAGCAGTCAGTAGTGGGGCCAGGATGCAAACCTAAGACAGTCTGGCCCCAGAGTCCAACATATTACCCACCATATGCTATTGCTTCTCTAAATTTCTTTTTCAAACATTGAGACAGCTAGTAAACTGAGATGTCCTAATAGAGAATCAGAGTCCAGATACCCCTCCCTACATACAAGACAGGGTGTTTCTTCTTCTACAAGAGGATCAGGTCACAAAGCACCGACAAAAGGATGACAACATCAGATATTCTTAGGGACATCACAGCTCACCTAACACTACCCCTCCAGGAATGACCTTTCAAAGTGTCTTCACCTGACGAACGCTATCAGGGCAAGGTAAGTCATTAAGTTGTCTCTATATAAAGTACTGTTATCTGCTGAACAACTCCTCTTTTTTGTCTTACTGAAGCACTATGTAAGCAGCCATCTGTTTAAGAGATACAGGAGGGAGTCCTACCACTCTTTTATTCTGTCACTGATTAGGAACATGACTCTGGGAAAGACCCTGTTCCTCTTTTTGCAAAGTGAGCATAATTTCTTCTGTCTCTCCCCACTTCAGAGATCTGTCAGGATAAATAAATAATTATTTATAACTATGTGTGTAACTGCATATATAGGCATAGACACACACTCCCACGCATGCACCTAGAAAACCTAGGCAAGTGCCTCGAATCCTTGACACAAGTACTGGAGGTGGTGCAGAATAAAAATGCTCATCTCTTCATTCCTTTGGCTGAAGCATTCTTGACTTTACAAACACATGGCGACTTATTTATATTGCTAACTTACAGATGCTTGATAGGGAATAGACAGCTTTGTGATACAGATATTTCAATTTTATTTTATACCTACATCATTTATTTCAAAGGAAAGATTTTATACATGATCATGAAAAACACATTTACTATACCTGTAGTAATTCAGACACAGAAGAACACCCAGTGCCAAGGTCAGCTGTCCTCCAAGAAAAACAAAGGACTGAAAAGTTGAAATGTCTCCAGCAGCTATTGGGCGACTTGCTGTTCTTGTAACCTTAACACATAGAAACAGACACCTTAGCGGGGTGGGTATAGCTCAGTGGTAGAGTGCACACTTAGCATGCACGAGGTCCTGGGTTCTATCCCCAGTACTTCCATTAAAACAAACAAACAAACAAAAACCAGATACCTTAGCCTCAGATGATAGCTCAAACATTTATTTAAACATTTACTCAAGAGATGGCTCGGGGTAGGCACTAAGGCAGAAATATGAATTAAAGGTGAACATCGGAAGTACTGCCAGGAATCAGAACTTCGTATTTGAAATAGCTTTGAAAAGAACTAAAAATTCCCACCACTCATTCCGCTTTCTTTCCTTCTCTCATCCCCACCTTCGAACAAACCAGACAAAGCAACTTCCTTATCTAGCTATTTAACCACCCAGCTTAGCAGGTGTATGTTCTATTTCCATAGACAAGAGAGGGACAATAATAATGAGAATTCTCAGCAAAGAGAAAACTGTAGAGCATGTCAGATAAGGCTGACACCATGTGAATGTTTTGAGTATGGGAAACACTGCAATCAGAAATCAGATGTAAAGAAGGAAGGCAGACAGATTATCTGGATTTGCAAGTGGGAGTGCTTTTGCCAGTCTATGTAGGAATGGGGCTGTGATCTTGTATTAACTGCCCCCAAATATAAAGGGCAAACTCATTGTGAGAATATGAATAGATAGAGCAATTACATGAATAAATAATACATATCAATTGTTCTTTTCCTTCCAAGAGATCATGAAACGTGATTATTCTAAACTCAACCACAAATAAAGAGCACAACCAAAATTTTCAACATTGCTGGAAGATAAGAACTCAGGATGTGGGACCAGAGAGCCCAGTGTCTGAATCTGATTCTATCATTTACTGGTTGTGTGAATTTTGGCAAATTACACAACCTCCCTCGGGCTTATGTTACTTGTCTATTAAAAGGAAAACAGAGGGGTAGAGATAATAACAGCACCTACTTCACAGAGTGACTACAGTGTCTGAAGCATGTAAGTATGCACTAAATGTTAACTATTATCACATATTTTTGTATGATTTATACCAAGGGTTAACTATGGCCTGTGAGCCACATCCAGCCTACTGCCTGTTTTTATACAGCCCATGAGCTAAGAATGGTTTTTACTTTTTTAGATGGTTGAAAATAAATTTTAAAAAGAATAATGTATTGTGCCACATGAAAATAAGAAATTCAAATTCCAGTGTCCAGAAATAAAATGTTACTGAAACCAAGGCACACCCATTTGCTTACCTGGTGTACGTGGCTGCTTTCACACTGCCACAGAGTGCAGTAGCTGTAGTGCACCGAAGATGGTATGGCCCACAAAGCCTAAAATATTTACTATCTGGTCCTTCACAGAAAAAGTTTGCTGACTCAATTCATAGCATGCTTCGCTGTGCAATAAAACAGTTTGTCAAAAACTGTAATGACTCTTCTTCATCAGAGCGCCAGAACTGGATCTCTTATCCTTGATTTGGTCCCTGTAGTTTCAAGTGGAAGTAACATCTATGCTCTTCTATTTGTTTTAGAATATGATGATTACTCCTGCCAGTATCTGAGTGTTTCCAGCGTGCTGCTATTCTAAGAGCTATATATGCATTGCACCATTGACTCCTTGGAACAACTGTCTTTTAGCCACTCATAAGTTCTGGCCATTTCTAAGTTTTAGGAACCTGAGGCAGAGAGGCTCAATAACTTTCCAAGGTGACAGATACTACAGTAGCACAGTGAGTCAGTCCCACCAACCACAGTACTAACCACAAGATTACACTGCTCCTTCCCTGCAATGCTAATTACCCAGCTAACCTTGAAAGCTGAGGATAAACAAGCACTCCATCAAACGACTAAAAATGAATTAACACGATGACCAAAAAACATATTTGATGTGGTTTTTATGAAACAGCTTACAAAACCAAGTAACACCTGTGTGTTGAGATTATTTCAATGATTATTCAACCTAATGTTTATCACATGGCTAGCAGATTATATACAACATCAACAAAACACTTTTAACCCATGTACCCTAATAGCAATTCACTTATCATTTAATGTATTAGCAGTTTAGTCATCTATTAAGCAAAACCCTGAGCTATAAATATATCCTTAATGAAATACAGCCTTTAAGAAACTGTAATGTAAACATTACAATTTGACCAAGTTTTTTAACCCATCCTTTGAAAGAGATGCACTTAACATTTTAAAATTCATGTTAGAAAAACCACCGCAATAGCTATAAAAAACACTCATTTAAATGCTTTGCTGTACGTCAGCACAGACTCTGGATTCTTCTAATCAGAGAAAAATGGGGGAGATGTAAGATATCTATTCCTTTCTATCTAAGGAGAAAAAAAATCACTTAAGAGAAAACTAAAATGGTCATATTTTGTTAATTTAAAAAGTAGAAAAAGTTGGTTTGAGTATGTTCTTTTTTAGTCAAATTTTTTGTTTTGAAATAATTACAGATTCACAGGAAATTTTTTTTAGATCTCTGTACTTCTAGAAATACAGAGATCTGATGAATCCTTTATCTAGTTTCCCCAAGGGTAACATCTTGTGAAACTTTACAGTACAATTTCACAACCACGATTTTGACATTAGGCTACTCTAAATGTGTTCAATAATTATTCTGAAGTGATATATGGCGGAAGCCTCATTCATATGGTTATGCAGAATGAAAACTGACCAGGATGTGTGAATCCCCAAATCAACAAAGTATGCACCTCCTGGCATGGTCAGACAGCCCAACTGGGTCAGTGGGACAGAGTTGCCTTTACCATGCAGTTCCTGCCGCCATCCTATCATCAGCCACACACAAACTCCAAGCTGCAGTTGTCAAGTGTAATATTCTTGACCTCACAGTCATGCCTCTGTATCTGCTGTTCCCTCTGCCTGGAGTCACCTTCACCCTCCAGCCCAGCTTTCTCTTGCCATCTGATTCTGACAGAGTTCAAAGGTCACGCCCCACCCCAACCCTGCCAAAAGTTCTCTTAGACCTCCTCCCTTGGGCTAAGGTAGGTGGTCTTCAGTAAACTCCCTTGTGGGTACCATTCTCATGATAGCTACTAAATTGTGAGGTTAGCAATGTTGTCTTTCATCCATGCAATACCTGCACTGTCTCATACACAGCAGGTATTCAACAAATGTTTTTTTGAATTAAAAAATATATTGGTGTGATACTGTTCTACACACTAAAAATCATTATAGGTGGGCTTTGCTTAAGGAAATTCAGACATATGAAAGACAAACTAGGGTAGATTATTCACTTTATGTAAGTGTTATATGATTATTTACATAATTCACCCAGGTTTCCTATAAACTGAAAGTTTACTTGAGAATTTACTCAAGCATTTAATGACCCTGTACTTGTTATACTATGACTGCTGTAACAAAAGGCAAACAAGATGGACGTTTCCCTTGAGAAAATAACGGTCTGTTGAAGAACAAAGAATATACACACATGCATTAGAACATGCATAGAAAATAATCCAGAGGAATACAACGTGTCATACTGTAACTGAAGTTTCCCCTGGGGATGAGGGGGAGGTGATAAGGAGAACTTGTTACTTTCTATCCTTTCTATTTCTATACTGTCTGAATTTTTTAGAATAAACATGAATTATTTTTCTAAGGAGAAGAAAATAATAAAATTAGCTGTTTTAAAGAAATAATTAGAGCAACTGCTAACAGGGCTGCCTCAGTTCATTTAAATTAAGATTTAACTGAACATATGAACTGTTATGGCTCTAACATATCAAAGGAAGGGATGACAGTTCTTTCAGACACCCAAAGGTTGAGGATGGAATTTTTACCTTCACTCCTAACATCCTTACTCTGGCCTCCCAAATTCTAATTCATTTTGTGAAAATGAAGTACATACCTTGCCCCCATGGTCGCTTTTGTGTTGAGAAAGGAAGCACACTGCAATTGGCAAACCAGCTATTCAACCAATACTGGCACTTCTTATGCTGGATTTCAGTGAGGACACTAAATGATCCTGTTGCTTTATGTGGCATTCAAACATGATGCCACCATCTTACTCTGCAGAATTGAGAGGAGTCTCTCTGTTCCTTTCCAGGATGAATCTACCTTTTTATCGTAGTCCTGGTCCCACATGTCATTAATAGTACAGCCTGCTCCACGCATCAGAACAGCTCCAGCGCCAAAGAGGGATAACATGTACCAATCTGGAAAACAACCTGGTTCAGCTGCCAAACCAATGCTCCAGGTACATGGCAGATACAGCAGCCAGGTTCCTAAACAAAAATAAAAAGACAAAAAGGGTACGAATTCAAGTTAGTTAACTGCCTTCATTTGTTTGAACACTGCATCCCAGTGAAGTAAGGAATACCTGATCAAAAACACATGACAAAATTGGGAAAATAAACTAGCAATTCATATAACAAAAGACTATTGTCTCTACTATGCAAGGTTCCCAGAAACTGAAAAGAAGTCAATAGCCTAATTGAAAAATGGACAAAAAACATAGTAGAAAATATAAATGACTCATATCAATGAAAATATACTCCACTTTGAGAAATATACATTAAAATTACATTGATAAAACATTTTTCGCCTATCAGATTGGCAAAACCAAAGTCTGACAACACACTCTAGGGAGTTAGATACTCTCATGTATTTCTGATGAATTTGCAAATGGCCCAACTCTTATGGAGCACAAGTTGAAAATTTTTAAAATATTTATGTATGTGTGTGTGCATGTGCATGTATATATATACATGCACATGCACACACACACATATAAAACAGATACGTATTTTTGAATATATGTTCGTAGACCATGTCAGGAAGGATACATTAGAAACTGATTAAGAGTTGCCTTTGGGGAGGAAAGCTGGTTGGGTAGGAGACAGGGGTGGGAAATCTAGTTTTCACTCTACACCCTTGCACCTTCTGAATTTCGTATCCTATGCATGTATTATTACCTGTCCAAAAAAGCAAATAAAACCTTTATTGTTGTTAATACAATATAATAAAATGGTCTTGGGGGAGGGAGGTTATTAACCTACTGTTTTTTTAATATTTTGCTACTACACGCACAAATGAGATTAGTTCCTGGTACTTAGCCTATAAACTAGATGAAATTAAGCTAAAACCAAATAGATTGTAGAGATAGGAGACTTCATAAATGAACTTTAGCAGATACCCTATTTTCAAAAGAAAGTCTTTCAACAAATGTTTGGATATTGTGCGTGTTAGGTAAATTCTTCCTTTCCCATTTAGCAATATGAGTGTAGAGGAGTAAAATTTGTCACCCCAGAGTGTGTCCCTTTGGCATGAGGATAACTTGAGGCCGATTATTTTTAAGAAACAGAAGATTCAAGAAGTTTTCCTGTACCTCCTTCCTTAACTGCCTAAAAGAATTCAGATAAAGGTCCTCATATCAAAATAACTCAACATTTTGGCTTTTATTTCCTAAGCAGCAAAAAGATGGCTTAAATATATAGTCCATGGGCAGCACTTACTAACATTCTGTGGTCTCTTAAGTCTAGTTTCCTTACATTTTGCAACTGGTGCTCCAATAAATACCTCTTTCAACTTCCTGGAAAGAAAAAAATTAAAACACTTAATTTTTGTTACTGAAGTAGAGCTATCACCAGATATCTGCAAAAAATAAGGGCGAGGTGTGGTGGGGAGATTTGGTGGGGCCTACAGACCACAGATTACTGTTTGTCAAAACTTTGTTTTTCTAGCTCAATGTGAATTACCTCCCTCCCCTCTGAAGTCTGAAACCACTCCCCGCAACATCCTCCTGTGCCTTTAGCTGAGGATGGTATTTAAGGTGAGGGTATTTTGGTGAGTTACTCAGTCTTCCTGGGTCTCTCCCATACATATATGTTACTAAATTGTTGTCTGATTTTCTCTTAGTAATTGGATGTCAGTTTAATTCTTAGGCCAGTCAGAACTGAGAAGGGTATAGGATAACTTCTTCCTCCCCCAAAAGGAAATAGGATATGTGCCTAAAGAAAGATCAGAGCCTGTGCAAAATGGTCAAATGACAAAGTCTTAATAATCGTATTTAAGCTTCATTAAATTTAAGCTTTACTCACTTGCATATATTTATAAAGTATGTATTTTGTGCCAGAGCTGTGGCAGGCACTGGAAATACAATGGTGACTAAGAAGAGAGCTGGTTTCTGTCTTCACACAACTTATAAATCAAAAGGAAGAAACACAGTTAAACAAACAAACAAAAAAACAATGAAACAGATCAATTCAACAACAGGGCAAGTGCAAGATCCTATAAAGGCATAAAACGGTGCCACCCAAGTTAACTGGGGAGGGAGTAGGGAAAACCCAGGGAGGCTCTTCCAGAAGGGGCTTAGCCTCACACTGCTGAAAAGGCAAGGAGAGACTAAAAATGAGAAATGACTAGTCTAGACCTGAATTCAGGTTGTCCTGGACAGACTCATATTCGGTGTGTCCCATCTAAAACAATAACAACAATAACTAACATTTCTAAATGTTCATGAAATGTCAGGCAGTGTTCCAAATGCTTTATGAGTACAAACTCATTTAATACTCAAAAACACCCTATTTGTAAAGTACACATTATTATTATTTTTATTTTACAGATGAGAAAACAGATGCACAGAAGTTAAGTAAAACATAATGCATTTAATGATTTCCTTTTCCCTGGACCTACCAGTATAGCTCAGAGGGACAGAGGAGTATCTAGCTGATTCTGCCCTGATAAAAAAAGAAAGAACACCACTTCACAGACATTATTTTCCAGGTGCAACTAGAACTGAAGGTGTCATTTAAAAAAGAATTCAGAGAGAAAGATGTGTAATCACCTACAGCATTTCGTGTCAGGGACAAAGTTTCCCTGGCCGTAAGTCTGTATTATAGATAACATATTCACAGATCTAAGACTCTATAGGGCACCACTACAGATGACCCCTGTAGTGAAGGTTCAATGTCTGTCCCTAGTAAGTGGCACTAGATGCTAAAGTATATTAAACTTTAAGGCTCAGTCTTCCTCATCTACACGTGAGGGGAAAGAACATCTGTCTCTCAGAGTTGTTATAAGACAATATTCGTGATGATGGCAATAATGAAAACAATAATGACAAAAACAAATTCATAGTGCTTACTGTGTGCCAGGGGCCGTCATACAACACTTCTGGTTCTCACAACAAACCTATGAGATAGGCATGACTTTTATTTATACCCATTTAACAAATGCAGAAAACTGAATCAAAGAGAAAATAATTTGCCTAAGACCACATGTGCAAAAAGTGGCAGAGCTGCAATTAAACCGAAGCAGCCTGGTTCCAGTCTATATCCTAAGGCCAGTGCTATCACTCTGGAGACCTAAATCTTTACAGATGCTTAAGTTCTTATTATTCTTCTGCCCTTCTGATTCTCAGAAACATTTTTTTCTGTCTTCCCTATGACACTTTCATTCTGTTCTCTTCTGTGAAGAAAGATGCAGAGATGGTAAGGATACAAATAAATTTCAGAAATAAATATTTATTACAGAAAAAGGAAAAAACTCTGAGAGATTAAAATAAGCAACCTTCTCAGCGGTGATAGGCAGACCAAAGAGCCTGTGTAAATTGAGCCTAGGATTCATTCACTAATTACACATTATCTTTAAGACAACATAATCAGACATAAATGCAGTAAAACAAAAATTACACCACCAATTTAGTGGAAAGAGTGCCACCTGCTGAAACTTCCTAAAATAACATGGTTTGTGTCATGGTTGTAGGAAGTTGTATTCATTCTGAAAAACAACAAAATCCACTTTGGTTTCTGAAAATAAAGAGACCAAACTTCAACAAAATAAAACAACGAACATAAAATTACCCCACAAAAGAATTTAAATAAAGAAATATCAAACCTGGACTTCTACTACTGTCAATTTATTGTTCCTGGCATATAGTAGGGACTCAAAAAATGTTTGCTGAATGAATTCTAACAGTACTATTAATAGGCTGTCTGAAAAATCCTGCAGTTACCTCATTTAGAACCAAAGCAGGCCAGCTGCTATCTTCTTAACCTGCGTAATAACTATTGACCCAATCTTCTCCAATTCCTACTTTTCAAATAATGGCTAACATCTGCAAGCATTTACTACGTCAGACATTGTTTTAAAGACTTAATGTATATTAATGAATTCTCATGACAACCTTATAAAGTTAGTTCCCTTAAGTCTTTGTTTTACAGATGAGAAGTGAAGGCCCCAGAGAAGTAAAGTAACTTACCAGATGTCCCTCAAGTGGGCAGAGTGGAGATTTCAAACCCAAGAGGTCTGGCTCCAGAGCTTTCTCATACATAACCCCTTTATAGCCTCTTACTATGCAGTAGGGTGGTCTAGCCACTAAGGGAGAAGCCAGAGATTCACGGAACCGGGACTAACAGCAGCTGCTGATCTTACATGCCCATAGCCTACACTATAGGGACAAAGATCACAAGAACAGAGTAAGAGTCAGGCTTCAGATGAAAACTGGGCTTGTCTGGCCCCAAAATGCAAGGGGTCATGATGGCAGGACTGCGCCTATCATTTAATTGGCTTTTATACTTTAATTGTTGACTGTTATAAATTCTTTGTGCTCTAATATCAAACTGGTAGTGCATAAACCTAGAATACCAAAACCAGGCCTACTTTGGGGTCTTGGCTGGGCAAAAGTGGACGGAATATATCCAGGCATTTGAATGTACTTTCATTCACTGCAATGGTAAATGTCATCATCCAGATTACCTGGAGTTCAGCCTCCTCCCTCTCCCTCCCCAGTGTCCATCCTTCAGTGCTAAGAAGAAAAGTGGGGGGAAAGAGTCAGAGTGAGGTGATAGGTAATACTTTAAATAGCCCAGCTCTTATCCAGCCTTGACTCCCACTATTTTCCATGCCCACCTGGGGTTCCAGACCAGCTTATATCCTTAGTGTTCCAACACTCCACCCCTGGGTCTTTGCAAAATATTTCCTCCACCAGTCAAGAGCTCTTCTTTCCTCTGCAAAATCTACCTGTCCTTTGAGGTACACTTTCTTCTTGACTTTTTCCAGCAATGAAGAGTCACAATAATTTCTTTTTCCTGCTCTACCTACATATCTGTATCACTTATATTTGATCCTGTACTTTCTCAGTTCACCCAATACTTTGTCTTTCCGAACTAGACGGGTAGTTTTTTGAAAGTAGGGAGTTTCCATAGCTCTTTCTATCCCCAAGGCTAGGCTATGTTGCAGGAATTAATTTATTCAACCACTACTGCCAGGGTCTGTTCTAGACACTAGATATAAAAGTTCCATATAAGTGGAGCTTATACTGCACTGGAGAAGTCTATCAACAAATAAAGTCACAAGGTTGGCTAGTGGCGCGTGCTAAGAAGAAAAACTGGGAGTAAAGAGAGAGTGAAGTGGTAAGTGATACTTTAAATAGGACGGTCAGGGAAACCCTCCGTTAGGAGGCGACCGTGAGCTGATACGTAGTCCATAAATGCTGTACCTGCTGCATTCAAATAAATTAAATGTTTGTGTTACGGATGGTGCAGGCAAAGAGCAGGAAACTCAGCATCACCATGTCTGGCTTTGCCAAAGAGCTTTAGTTTTCTCAGCGTCTTTATCGTCTTAATTATTGCTCTGGGAGCCTTACGGGATTAAAGGATGAAACATAATAAACGTGGAAGTGCTTCCATACAGTAAATCTGCGCAAAAGTAGCGACATGAAGATGGAATTTCTGTTAGAGTCACTGCTTAAACAAAGACTGTGGAATGAGAGAATTTTTTTGCTCTATTCAGGCGCTAAGGATTCAGAAGAGTGCGAAAGCCGGCCGACTTCGGAGGCCCCCGGGTCCGGGAGTATCGAGGGTACCGGGCGCCTGGCGGCCCAACGCCGGCTTTCAGGCATCATCTCCATTCCGCCCGCGGCGCCCTGGACCGCCGCGCGCGTCTGCACTCACCTATGGGCTTGTCCAACCGCATGAGGCGCAGGTAGGGCTGCAGAGGGCGGGGCGCCGAGCTCACCACCGCCGCGGCAGACAGGCGCAGCCCACGCCCGCGCGGCCCCCGCGGCCCGCGCCCCTCCGAGCGCCGCCAGTCCCCCGCGCGGAGCCCGCCGGCCGCGCGAGCCAGGGCCAGAGAGCGGCCGCGCGAGCCCCACTGCCATGCCCGCGTCCCGGCCCGCAGGGACCGCGCCAGGCCCGCGCCGCACACGCCCAGCATGGCGCTCCGGAGAGCGTGGGCCGGCGGGGGCCTAACGTCATTCCCGAGCGTCAGGTCACGGCCAGGCATGCGCAGTGACGCCAGCGGGGTGGCCGTGCGCGCCTGTCCGGTTCCGGTGACGGCGGAGCGGCCCGAGCCTTTGGAGAAACGTGAACTAGGGAATACCGTGGGCACCTTGCCCTCTGTAAGGGAGTCTCTCAGGTAAAGGAATGCTGTTGTCAGAATACGTAGCAGTTGTACCAGTGGGCGAAAAAACACACTGGGAAACACCTACTGAGCCCAAACTACTGATTTGCTGCCAGGTGTTTCCTTTTTAAAGCTATAAGAGCACCAAGCGGCCAAATCCAAGAATGTAAACTAAAACAGTACTCGAAACTAAGGGCGTTCTTTACGCAAGTCTGAGAATTTATAGTCAATTCAAGGGAGATCGTTTAATCCGCAGGCAGCGGGTGTATGGGATGCTAAGAGACTGCAGCTGGAACATCTGGTCGGAGCACCTCTTGGATGGGGCTGTGTACCAGGCACGTTACAGGCACATTGCATGCTTTATCCCATTTAACCCCTTACTGAGTGACCACGGGGAAGTCATTCAGTTGGATTTTAGTGTTCTAGGGAATTAGGTTAGTCTGCTGGTTTCTTTAAAATCCAGTGATTCTGTGGTATTTTAAGTCTGCGATGGTGGTGGCGAGGGGTGGTTCTTAATAAGTTTTACAAAACTAGCTCACAGTTTGTTCAATTGTAGACAAAGGGATCAAGACACTGGGATATTTTATTATAGATTTGTAAAGGGAAGAACATACTTTCTCCTGTATGTAAATACTCTCAATACTCTTCTTGAGTTGTGACCCCAGATGTAGCATTTTCCACACATCAAGCAATTCTGTGACACCTGAGTGTCCTATAATTTTACTCAATTCTGGCACGATCTATCTGGAGTTTGCCTCAAATCCCACAGGTTGAGGGCTCAGTCCTTTAAGACTGCCCCTACCCCTTCAGAAGCCCATGGAAAGTCCAGGTTGTTCCCTGTGCTTCTTACCTACCATTGTTGGAGAGGAAAAAAAGTTCTCCTCTACCCTTATAGGTTTTTATGGCTGGTCTCAGAATTAATTGACATGAGATAGATTAAGAGAAGAAAATCAAATTTAATTACATATAAATGAGGAATCCAAACATGAAAGTATCAAAAAGACAGTCAGGTACAATGAAGTATATATGGTTTCCTGCACTAAAGAGAAGGGGATAGGAGTCTGGGACTTCAAAGGGAAAGAAGATTATTCACAGAAAGAATGAAAAGAGCAAATCTTTGGTAAACAAATGTTTGCTGGACCATACAAAAACAACAGGACACAGAGAGAATTTTAACAAACAGATTTTGCTAGACTCCTCTCTGTCTGCCACACCTAGCTCACATCATACTGTAGTTATCTATGGTGATAACTGCCTTCCTGGAATAGGTTCTCTATTTAAAGTCTTTTAGGCAGTCGGAGGGGAGGGGAGGTCAAAGCTCTTCCTGAGCTGTTTGTTTCTTAAACACAACCAGCCTAAAATAATCCCCATTCCGGAAGAGACACATTTTAGGGTGACAGGTTTTTCTACCCTACACCGCCTATAGATAGGGGGTTCCCAAGACCCCTTCTTTGGGTTTGATTGATTTGCCAGAGTAGCTCACAGAATTTAGGAAAATATTTCACTTATCAAATTATCAGTTCATTATAAAAGGACATAACTCAGGAAAAGCCAGGTGGAGCAGATGAATAGGACAAGGTGCGTGGGAAAGGGCACAAAGCTTCAATGCCCTCTCTAGGCATACACTACTCTCCTTTCACCTCCCCGTGATTCCCAACCTGAAACTCTGAACCCTGTCCTTTTGGGGTTTTTCTGGAGGCTTCATTATATAGACAAGGTTCATGAAATCATTGGCCACTGGTGATTGAACTCAATTTCTAGTCCCTCTCCCCTCCCTGGAGGTCTGGAGTGGGGCTAAAAGTTCCAAACCACTAGTCAGGTGGTTGGTTCCTCTGGCAACCAGCCCCCATCCTTTGGGACTTTCCAACATTAACATAAACTCAGGTGCACTCATCTGGGCTCCTAAAGACACCCTAACCACTCAGGAAATTCCAAGGGTTTTAGGAACTTTGTGCCAGGAACTGGAGACAAAGACCACATGTATTTCTTATAGGACAATATTATATAGATATATAAATATTCATAAATATATATTCTATATAAAAATATTATGTATTATCAGAAGAGGACTTAAAGGTAAATCAATTCTAGCCCTAACAGAAACTCTATGTGCATAAATTCTCTTCTTCCTTCCTTAAAGTAACAGACTAATAGGCAAATGTTTGCAATCAGGTCACTAGACTCAGCTTAGGATATTTCTTGTAAAAATGAAAGACATGCTCCAAGGTGAGACAGAGCAGTAGCACCCTGAAGCCTACTTTTGCCAGCTGGCTTTGAAGCTTACTCTTTCAGAAGTTGGAAACGGATGAGCTCATTTTAAGGACACATAACTGGAGGGCAATGATTAACAGTAACCCACACACTGCCTCTCTTCCGCAGCCAGAAACAGACTCATATCAGATAAGCAGCTCAGTTAATGACGTGTATGCCTGCCTCTGGGGAATGAGGGAAGTTCTGAAGTGGCAGCCCTTGCTGACTCAGCCATCCGGCCTGGGCTTTTCCTACCTGTCCTTTCCCAGTTGCAAAAGTTACAATATTTTGCTGGGTGGGATCTGCTGTACAGGGGCAGGAGTTCTTGCAACCCTGACTGGAGGACAATAGAGAGCTTCTGAGGCTGCACTGGCCCTGGAATAAGGGTACTCTTTGGGGATATGGGTCTTCATAGGGTGTCTTCTGTGCTTGGGGGATAGGTAAGATGTTTAGGCCAAGGGCCAACATTGCTAGAGGGGGCCTCCTGACCCTAGAGCCATCCTCCTCCATGTGTTTTATTAAGTTAATTAAATGAGGCCACAGGACTGACATGATTCTATGCTGTGGCTGCCTAAATTACTAAACCCAGATCTAAGCCTCAAGATTAGGAAATCAGAATGCTAAGGACAGCCGGTCACAAAGAACCAACTAGGCTTTAAACCCCAGCCAATCAAATAATTTCTTTTTCTTTCTTTTTTCTCTTTCCACACTTTTTGCATATGTCTTTCCCCTGGCTCCTGTCCGAGGAGTGTTCCTAACTACTTCCAGTTTGGTGCAGCCTTGTTCGAATAGATAAATATTTCAAAAAAAAAAAAATTTAAATATTTATTACGCGTTAGTTTACCTTTTAACAGTTTCAATGCCTTTTTTTTTTTTAAGTGGGATTCTCAAAATCAACAAAGACATCTCAAATTCAATTGACATTGTCTTAGCCTTTGGAAAGATGGATTTCTGTAGGAGTATCAAGCACTTAGATTGTCCCCAAAGTAGAAATTACCTATGTAACATGATTCTTAGTTATACTTCTTGGAAGCCCCTCAGTGTGTATTTCTATAGGTTTGAGGGAAAGATTCCACCTTTGAGAGAAGGACCCCACCTTTTCCTTTGCTTTTCATCATTTTGAGGAGGTTTAAATGTGAAGTAAGAATGCTGTGTGCTGTTCTATCTCTGAGGAAAAGAACTCAGGGGAGGCACAGAGAAAACTGGAACTTCCAGAATGGCCAGATCAATTCTGATACTAACTGGCCAGAGCTGTCATGGACCCTTTAAGATATGTATTCAGTCCCATAAAACCGCCGCTACTTCAGAAGCCAGCCACAAATGGAGTCTCAGGTTAACTGCACTTCATCTGGCTGATCACAAATTCAGGGATTTCCCCTGACCCTCTCTCAGGTGTGATAATTCTCTAGCATGATTCACATAACTCAAGAAAGAACTATCCTTATGGTTGCAATTTCTTATAAAAGATGCAAATGAACAATCAGATAAAGAGGTATATAGGGCAAGGTTCAAAAGAGTCCCAAGCACAGGAGCTTCTGTCCCCATAGAGTCAAAGTTCACCACCCTCCTGGCACATCCGTGTGTTCAACAACCAGGAAGCTCTCTGAATCTTGTTCCAGAGTTTACCAAGGTTTCATTGCATAGGCGTGATTGATTAAATCATTGGCCAACAGTGATTGAACTCAGTCTCCAGCTTCCCTCCTCTCTCCAGCCTCCCTCCTGTCTCCTGAGATTCAGGAATGGGGCTGAAAGTTTTAGTGGGTGGCCAATCCCTCCCTTGAAACTATCTGAGAGTCTACCTTGAGTCAACTCATTAGTATAAACTCATATCTGGTAGAAAAGGACTCCTGTGAATACAAAAGACACTCCTATTACTCAGGAAATTCCAAGGGCTTCTGAGGCTTTGTGCCAGGAACCAGGGGCAAAGACCAAATAAATGTTTTTTTATTATACCACAAATTACCAAGGTGCCAGAAAGACTGGAACACTATCTCCCTAGGTGTGACATTTCAAAGAAAATGAGACTTGGAAGCATGGAGAGGCCCTGGAGAGATTTTATTTACCTTCCGGAAAGTTAATGTGAGAGCCCACAATCCTTTCCATCCTGTCTCCAATGAGCAAAGATTTTTCTCCCTCTTTTCATGAAGAGTAGGGGAGGCACCTGCCTTTTTTTTCCTGTGTATAAGCATAGAAAGTCCATTTTCCTCCATTCCTCACTTGTGATACAGACTTTGTGGCTTATATGCAGAGGGCATTTGACCTGGCTTTCATTGTGTTGCTCCAGGAGTAAGGATTGGGATGTGGGGAACCTCACTATCAATGAACAGTGATAATCTGTCTCTGATCTAAACACCATGTGTTCACATTCAGGATAGAATTAATAAAGATGAATATTAAAAATTCAGCAGAGAACAAAAGAGACCATGGCCCATTCCTGTAACTATAGGGTGATAGTACTTGATTTCAATCAGGAAGAATGGATTGTGAGACAAGAGGGTTGAGATGGAGTCATCTGTCCATCATATAAGAAACTCCATCATGTAAGATAGGCAGACGAACAGAAACCCAAGAAAGGTACAGTGAAGGGGCAGCTAGAGACACGAGTGTAAGGACAGGAGAGATGGTGTCATGGAACCAAGAGAGATTATTTCAGGAAAGAGAAGTGGTCAATAGTATCAAATGCTTCTAGTAAAATAAGAACTGGAAAGAACCCATGGGATATATTCACATTTGAGTCTCTGGTGGCATCCCGCACAGAGTCGTTCTTATGGTAGGAAATGATACATTTGTTGAACTGAAGTGTAGAGAACAAGACTGAAAGTATAAACATCTGAACTTTGTTACTGACACTATTGTTAAGCAGATACTGTATTCCATTCTAGGAATTTTAAATCTTTTCCATAACTTCTGAGAGTAACCTCTATGTAGAAAGTTTTCTCAGTTTTCCTAACTTAAAGTATTATGAGCATCTTCCCTGTCACTACATATTGTTCCAAAAATGGCTGTAAAATAATCCCTCATTTGGGTATATCATGATTTATTTAGCCATTCTCTTGGGCAGTTAGACAGTTTTTAGTTTTTCAATACTATAGTAACTTTTCCCCCTAACCATGCTCTTAGGTAAATTTTCAGCCATACTATTTCCTTGGGCTAGATTCCTAAAATAGCATTAGATATTTCTGTTTTTACTCAGTTATATTGCTGATTTTCATAAAAGCTGTAAGAATGCTTATAAACCATAGTGCCTGGGCAGAAAAGTTCAAAGTTGTATAAGAAAGATGGGAAGATAAGTGTTTAAAAAATGGTAGAGAGTGAGATCAGACGTAAATCTAACAGAGAATATAGATGCTGGGGGGATTTGATAGATATGAACTTCAGATTTGAAGGTTCAGTGACTCATTCTTTATCCAGTACCCTGAGACTGGACTAGCTACATAATTTGGGGGGCCCGGTGCAAAATGAAAATGCAGAGTCATTTTCAAAATGGCTCTTGCAAGACATGAAACCAAGCACGAGGTCCTTCTGAGCAGAGACTGTTGAGTGACTGCATAGATCATACCTATGATGCTGGCACTGCCCAGAGGTGATGGGTTTCAAAAAAAAAAAAAAAATGGGCCAATTGAAATGTACAGGAGACTGAGGGAAGTACACAAATGTCACTCTGTAAATTTATGGGACAGTAGAACAGTCACATAGGGGGGATCCCCAACTTTCTGGGTACCCCTAGACTTTATTGCCAAGGCACTGTCTGCTATGAACTATTAAGAAATAGCAGAGACTGGATTGTCTCTTCAAAAACAAAACAAAACAAAACAAAACAAATCTACAAGGCTCTAATCCCTCAATCTGGACTGTGAATACCTGGGGGAAGGGGCTCTCTGTTTTTTTAAACTTATTACCCATTGGAAGCAGGATGGTTAATTTTATGTGTCAACTTGGCTGAGCTATGGTGCCCAGATGATTGGTCAAATATTATTCTGGATGTTTTCATGAGATTAACATTTAAAATGATAGACTTTGAGTAAAGCAGATTGCCCTTTGTAATGTGGGTGGGCCTTGTCCAATCATTTGAAGACCTTGTATATAGAGCAAAAGACTGATCTCCCTCAAGCAAAAAGGAATTCTGCAGGCAATTGACCTTCAGACTTTACTGCAACATTGGTTTTTTCCTGCGTCAGAAGCCTCCTGGCCTACCCTGCAGATTTTGGGTTTACAGCCTCCATAATCCTGTGAGCCAGTTCCTTAAAATACATCATAAATCTCAGGAGAAACCTGCCTAATATGGGAACATAACACCTAGTAGTTGGTGAATGAATTCATTCATTCCACAAATATTTGCTTAAGTGATGAATCAGCCAAACACTTCACTCTATATGCACCATTCATTTTTACAGATTTACATTTTTTAAGCAATTCTGCATTCATCATAATATTTGATCTTTAGAACAATTTTTCTTCTCCACTATTTTTCATCTGAATTTTGGAGCTGAGTCCTAGAGGTGTTTTAGATTTTAAAAAGTATCATTTGACTTCCAAAATAGATGTTGAATTTGTAAAAGTGACTTTCTAGCTTCAATAGTAGAATCAATAACTATAATGCTTCAGTCCTTAAAACTATTTTATGTGAAGTTGGTTTTCTTTACTGAAATTGTAATTGACAATAAAGTGACTATAAAATGAGAGGTGCTAAGAAATATGAGACTAATCAGGGAAAAATTATGAAAAGCATCCACATGTTTATCGGCATACTGGTGAAACTGATTTCTCATTGTCTACCTCAGCAAACCCAACAACAGATCTCAGTCTCACTCTCCCTGATCTCCTCCATCTCACTCTCCCTGATCTCTCATGCTTGCTTCCTGAGAGCACCTCTCAAATAAACCAGTGGACCCCAAGTCCTTATCTCAGGCTTTGCTTTTATTGACCCCAACATCTGACACCTAAGCACAGGAAGGGGTTGAACCCAACACACTAGTGGTTCTATAGCCTGTTTCTAGACTCTAATCAAAAGCTAATTATGATATCACTTATATGTGGAGTCTAAAAAAAAGAATGACACAAATGAACTTATTTACAAAACAGAAGAGACTCACAAACATAGAGAACAAACTTATGGTTACCGTGGGGGAAGGGGAGGTCACGGATAAGTTTGGAGTTTGGGATTAGCAGATACAAACTACTATATACAGCATAAATAAACAAGGCCCTACTGTATAGAGCAGGGAACTATATTTAATAGCTTATAATAACCTATAATGAAAAAGAATATGTATAACTGAATCACTATGCTGTACACTAGAAACTAACACAACATTGTAAGTCAACTGTACTTCAATAAAAATTTTTTTAATTAAAAAAAGGCTAATTGTTACCTTACTTGGTGTAGAGGACCTGAACTGGTAATTCTGTTAACTCTGGCTATGGGGGTAAATTTGTAACTTTGGCATGAGAAAATGACATTTTTGTACAAATTGTATATATATAGGTTTTTCTATCAATGTTGTTTGTTTTTTGAGATGTTTAAATGCTTAGAGAACTTGCTGTAGTAAATTTGTAAATTTATTAGATGTATAAGAATTTTTTTAAAGTGTGTTTAGGAAGACTATGTTAAATATGTAAATATGCCTTAAGTTTGGAGTGCTGCAAAATCAGATAAACTAGCCTTGTTATTCTTTGAAAGGTCTATGAGAATTTAAATAAATATATAAGTTGCATTTAATAAAGTAACCTAAAAACCAATTAAAAAACTAGTGGACTATCATCAAATGTATAAAAATAAAGAACAAATTCAATTTAAATCAAAGATATTATAAAAACTTACAGCATTTAATGACAATAATAGGGAAGATTTTTTAAGAATACTGTTAAATATTTAAGTATCTAAATTGCTCCAGGGCTTTCCAACCTATAAGTCTGTAGAATTGAGAATGGTATAAAATTGGAAAAGGACAAGACAGAAGTACCTTACCCTTGGGAAAAAAACACAAATCTCTGACCTAGAGATGGAGTGAGTACAGGAATGGTCACACTACGTTTTTCTAAGGCACACAGTACATGAGGTGGTCTCCATATCATGTGTAACATATTCTTCTACAGTGGAAACTAGTTATTTCTTTCACTACCATTTAATTTAATTTTTTTAATTGAAGTATAGTTAATTTACAATATTGTGTTAGTTTCTGGTGTACTGCATAGTGATTCAGTTATATATATATTCTTTTTCATTATAAACTATAAGATACTGAATATAGTTTGAAATATAGTCAGTTTACAATGTGTCAGTTTCTGGCATACAGCATAATGTTTTAGTCATACATATATTTGTTTTCATATTCTTTTTCATTATAGGTTACTACAAGATATTGAATATAGTTCCCTGTGCTACACAGAAGAAACTTGTTGTTTATCTATTTTATATATACTAGTTAATATTTGCAAATCTCAAACCCCCGATTTATCCCTTCCCACCGCCTTTCCCCCTAGTAACCATAAGATTGTTTACTATGTCTGCAAGTCTGTTTTGTAGATAAGTTCATTAGCATCTTTTTTCTTTTTTTAGATTCCACATGTGAGTGGTATTATCTGGCATTTTTCTTTTTCTTTCTGGCTTACTTCACTTAGAATGACAATCTCCAGGTCCATCCGTGTTGCTGCCAATGGCATTATTTTTTCTTTTTTATGGCTAAGTAGTAATCCATTGTATAAATATGCCACAACTTCTTTATCCAGTCATCTGTTGATGCATATTTAGGTTGTTTCATGTCTTGGCTATTGTAAATAGTACTACTGTGAACATTGGGGTGCATGTATCTTTTTGAATTGGAGTTTCCCCTAGATATATGCCCAGGAGTAGGATTGCTGGATCATATGGTAACTCCATTTTTAGTTTTTTTAAGGAATCTCTGCTGTTTTTCATCATTACCATTTAATTTTAGTTTTGAATGCCCCTGGTTTGATTTTGTATTGCATTGTCAGATAAAATAGATGGTATTTATGTTAGTTTTGTTGGTCATCAAAATTCAGGTTAGAAGAATAATTAAAAGACTTACCAACTATGAGGTGTTTTTACAGGTTGATGAGACACATCAGAAGTTTTAAAAAAAGAAAGAGAAAATGGGTGCATTTACCGACTGACACACACAATTTTCACAGCAAGACTTGGAAACTCCCATTGTCATGGAGATGAAATGAACCACAAAGGTGAAACTAAAAGACAGAAATAATTTTGAGCCAATATAATAAGTTGCAGAAAATATATGTATTTGATTGATTAAATTAAAGTGTGTGGGCTCAAAACTCTCACTGACATGACAAGCAAGAAGCTTCCTCTAAAAAAGTTTAAGAAAACCCTAATAATAATGCACTTAATATTCATTAATATACAACTAAGAGCATTCCTTTCTTCACATAACTATGCCCGTATTCTTCACATAATCACCCACCACTAGTAAGAGCTTTCTAGGGATAATTTTAGAAAGACTTTTTGATGATAGCAGACAATACCTTTTGAGGTTTGAAACACCACTAAATTTTTCTGTATGTACAAAATCAAAATATCTAAGGTAGTTTCAAATTTGAATGTTCTTCTCTGTCATTAAGGAAACATCTGAAGGGCTACTGTGTGCCAGACAATATGCTAAGCACAGGGAATACAAAGATGAATAACATATTGTACCTCTTTCTTACAAGCATAGAGTCAAGTTAAAAAGATAAACAGACACAATTAAGATGCAACAAGAATGCCACAGTAAACGTTGTAACTGCTGTAGAAGCAAAGAAGATGTGACTCAAGCCACCTGAACGATAGGGGAGGCATTGGAACTATTTGAGTTGCATCTTAAGAAATATAAGTCTGCCACATAGAGAGGGGAGTTAGAAGTCCAGGTGGAGAGCAGAAGGAGCAACACAGGAACAAAAGTTGAAAGGTACAGGAACAAAATTTAAAGAGGCTGTAGGTCCAGACTTCTCAACCAATGTGCGGGTTGGAGGCCAGAATCCATAGGGAAGGTAATGAGTTAAGGCTGAAGGAAACAGCAGGTGCCAGGCTGTGGAGGACCTTATATGCTATGGGAAGTGGAGAACCGTTTAAGAATTTTAAGCAAAATCAGGGAGAACAATTAGGAGATTATTACAATAATACAAGTGAAAAATTAAGCCTTGAACTTCTTAAATGGCAGAGGGGACACGGAAAAGAAAACTAGGACAGAACTTTGATCATGATTGAATCTACATGATGAGGGAGGAAATTGTGTTTATGTCTGATGATCCCTTTTCTTCAAAGTCAACTTTTGGTGTAAGGGAGGCTGAAAGGACAAAGGGTAGGCGGTGTACACAAAGTGGTGAAGGACAACAAGGGCTCTGTAAGTTTAAGCTTTATTAAAAGAATAATCATGCAATATTGAGGTTATAAAAATTACTTTATTTCAAATGTGAAAATATAAAAACCACATACGTATAAAACTTAAGGATATTAAAGCATCCAAACTTTGAGTTCGAGCTTTAGCTCTTATAAATGTACTTAAATTTAATTGTGACAATATTCACAGCAGGCATAAATATAAAAAGAATTATATTTCTAAGAATTAAGACACAAGAGAAAAAATAACACATTCTGTCACTGATAAAAAGCACAGAACTGTAGTGGTCAGTGTCATGGACTTCCCAACAGCCTCTTCATTCCAAAAGATTCCAGAGGAGACAGTGGTAGGGATCTCACTGATGTTGGCAGTGGCTGGAGGGAGTGGCCACGCAACACATTCCTGACCAATAAGACGCGAGGAGACATGAGGAGAGGTTTGCTGAGAGAACCCCTGAGAAAGGGTCCTTCAAGTCTATGAAGGAGAAAGAAAAAATTGCTCATCTTCTTGCTCTGGCTGCTGCTGAACAGGCCCATGGAATAGCTACAGCCATCATGCCAGCAGCTTGAGAATCAAACCAACACTAAAGGTGACAGAGCAGAGAGATGGAAGGAGCCTGATTCCGTGATGACAAACGGAGCTGTGGAGCTCACCGTGCTTGAACTTCTCGTTATGTGGGTTCATACATGTTCTTGAGGTTTAAGCCACTGGAATCAAGGTTTTCTGTTACTTGCAGCCAACTAAAACAAGAACATTAAGGTAGATTAAAGGTAAACATTAATCGGGATGGTTATACTGTATTGAACTAAGTTTTCTCCTCTTGGTAAATCAATTTCACTTACAGACATTTGAAAATATTATATTTGAAGTTTACATAATCCCTTCCCTCTGAATTGTCATTAATCATTTTTTAAAAAATACTTTTACATCTAAGCATCTGTCCTCTGACAAAGACGACCAGAACAGAGAGAAGAGAAGCAGTGGCTGAATTTAGCTCTCTGTTAAGCTGCAAAGAGATTGTCTCTCTTTTATAGATGATTTGAAGGTTGTGGTAGTAAACTTTGACTGACAGCAGCCCATTGAGATAGCATAGAGAGGAAAGAATCCGGCAATCTTCTAATAACTGGTTTTTTTGAAAAATAAAAACATCTAAGCACTTTCTTAAAATAATATATCCTTCATTTACTTGCCTCCTGGCTGTATTGGGAACATTTGTATACATTTTTAATAACCTTAAATAAAAATAGTACATGCAAAGTACAAGCATAGTGTTTGGCACTGGGTGTTATTATTAGCAGTGGTCTACTTAGAGCGAAATACTGTGCTAAATCTAGCCTGAGAGTGTCCCAGTGGCTCTGTGATGCTCCCATGAGTTGATCTGTAATGCATCTGCTCGCCTTCCTATAGCTTGAGTTTTGCTTTTCTCTTATCAATACACTTGACAAAAATAAATCCCCGGGGCCACTTTATGTCTTTCATCTTCAGATGCAAGCAGCAACTTTGGCATTTCTTATTACAAAAAACCCGTATGAGAAAGCCGGCAGGCCCAGTGAGCTTCCTGGGCGGAGAGGTTTTTCGGTCAAAGCTGGCAGGGTTTGGTTATCCACCATCTTCAGAGTTTGACCATTGAGCTGGACTGATCTGCAAAGGGGAAAGATACATCCAAGTTAGCCAAGTTGCATGTCCTCCCCCCACTCTATAAAATCATGAGATCTTTGTAAGACCAAAAAGATGTTCTGTGGCAGCCTATATTATACAGTGTGTTCCCACACTGTATCAGCTAGGTATCTGACCTACATGATCTTTAAGCTACACTGGTAGAGCTGAGTAGCTGTGACAGAAACCACACAGCCTGCAAAGCCCAAAATATTTACTATCTGGCCCTTTACAGAAGTGGAACACTTGATATTCCATACTAGGCAAGATGATGGGGTATAAAGAAGATGAAGATGACATACTTCTGGATTGGTGGCCTTTTTTCTTTTGGATGGTAAGTAATTGAAAATTTTTTTTTAACTTTACTCATGTACTTATTTTACAGTGTCATATTTTTTAAGTTGAAGTATAGTTGATGTACAGTATTGTAAGTTACAGGTATACAAGATAGTAATTCACACTTTTTAAAGATTATACCATTTATAGTTATTATAAAATATTGGCTATGGTTCCCATGTTGTACGATACATACTTGTAGCTTATTTTATACCTGATAGTTTGTACCTCTAAATCCTCCACTTCCATCCTGTCCCTCCCCCTTCCCTTGAAACGTTTTTATATAAAGCAAGTAAATATATGGAATAGAATGTGAATTTCATGAATTAAACATAAAAAATGATGATCAATGAAATTTCCCACTTGTAACTATGTCCATAAACCCACCAACTCCCCTTCCCCCAGGAGGAATGCATTCCTTTTATGTCATTAAGCCATTTTGGTAGCATGTATATTGCTGTGGTGAGACAAAAATGATTTTGCTTAGCTAAACCACAGATTCCAAAAAAGATTATGTTTTCTTTGCATTTCACTGTTGAAACTGAAGTTCAAAACTGAGTCAAAAAATGAAAAAAATTAAGGACAAGTGTTATTTCTTATGCTTATTTATTATTACTTAAATCAAATTAGTACATGTCTACAGCAACAAATCTAATACAAACAAGAGCTTATAAAGAAAACTTTAGTCTGCTTTCAGTCCTACTGATAGTTTCGTAATTTTAAATGGTGCTTATATCTCTTTTACTTTTTTCTTAAATGCTTTTTGTATTATGAAATTTTTATAATATGAACAAGTTTTTTACTGTTGAAAATTTAGGTAATGTCAGAGTTATATCTATGTCATATATGTAATACATGTATTATATGTAGAACACTTATAACAGTGCCTTGCATACAGTAAGCTCTGTAAAAGTACTATCTACTGTCATTATTATTCAGATAAATAAATGTAACAAAAGCAACCTGTTAACTCATCATAACCATTTTTAATATTTTGATGTATATTCCTTCATCTCTTTTGTATATGTGTGTCTACATGCATATTTTCATTTAAACAAAAATGAGCATACAGTACAAAGTCTCTTAAAACTTGATTCTTTTTCCGTTAATACATCCTAATGTTTGCTCACACCATTAAACATTCATCCACTACACCATTTTAATGGCTGCACAGGATTCTGTTGTGTGAGTATATTAGTTTATTTACTAAACTGTCTAATGTTAGACATTTAGTTGTTTTCAGTTGAGCATTATTATAAGTTTTGATTTTTTTATTTATTCATTTTTAATTTAACATTTTTTATTGAGTTATAGTCAGTTTACAATGTTGTGTCAATTTCCAGTGTAGAGCACAATTTTTCGTTGTACGTGAACATACATATATTCATTGTCACATTCTTTCTAGCTGTGAGCTACCACAAGATCTTGTATATATTTCCCTGTGCTATACAGTATCATCCTGTTTATCTATTCTACATATGCCTGTCAGTGTAAGTTTTCATTTTTAAAGATCTCTCACACTGTATCCTCACTAAGCATCAGTCAGCAGAAAAAACCATTTAACCTTGGTTAGACGCCCAGCACTGGGCTCTGTGTCTGGAGACTTGTTGACCATGATTGTGCTGGAGGCTGGTGAGCCTGCGCTGCAGTTACCCTCAGCCCACATACACCCTGAGCCTTGCTCTAGCACCTCTGTCACAGCAGCCCCTTGATGAGGTGGGGGAGGAAACATGACCATCATCAGGAAGCCAGAAACAAACATCTCTAACTGGTGGTAGCAAGGGCTCTTCTGCATGAAATTCTGCATTTACAAGGGTACACAGAAAGGTTTCAGCAATGCTTAGAAGAGGCCACAGAGTTTAAAGGTAAATCTGATCATTGTAAATTAATACTGCTGTGGGTTAAGATGATGAAACATGGGCAAGATAATACCCAATCCATCTGGCTGTACTGTTTAATCAGCTATAAATGTAGCAAAACAATGTTAACAGTATACTGAGTGTAAGCTGAAAGCATGCTGAATATTTCCTCATCGGGCTGGGATATGAAGGCAGAGTTTTATCTGAGGGTAGGATCTTGTTTCATATTTTGAAGTCAGTTACAGGATGACAAGAAATGGAAGACATGCTTGTCAAGTTTCGGATGGAATAGCATTGGAAGGAATTAGCAAGCAACAGATTTGGCAGAGTTGGAGATGCTGGGCAAAATTTATCTGTGATATATAAAATAGATAATGTATTATCTGAGATAATTTAAAATACTACTTTTATATTAAAATATATTCACCTCAAGTATTTATTAAATACTATGCAGGACTTTCTATGGGTGCTACACAAGTTATTCAAGTAAAAAAATATTTTTTTAAAAGCAACTGCTGTTTAACCCTCTTGAGATTATTAGCATGAGCAAGTGTGCAGGCTGTGAACTCATCAGACGTATCTCAGGTACTTTGGCAACATTTTAAAGAGAGAAATACATAAGTGATGTATACTTATCAAAGAGAACTTAGGGTAATAAAACATCTACAATTTCACCAGTTTTCCAATTGTAAAGCAATTGTAATACTGTAAAAGAATCACACCCAGCTCACTGATATTTTACACCAATTCCTATGCATTTATATAGCAATTATACATAGGTATGTTTTACTTAGTGACTGTGTAACCAAGAATTATGTCTTTTTAGAGCAAATAATCTAAATGCATTGAGTGGTTCTTGATGTATCAAGTTCCTTTGAAATAAAAACATTCCCCTAAGATAATTGCTAGTTTGTGTTCCTATCCTTCTGCTTTGGACTCTTAGGGTGACTTACACCTGGATTAGTATGTATTCACACATAAACTTCCTGAATATTAAGAATTGTTAGAACTTGAAATAGTTCATTCTTTTCTTTCTTTTCTTTTCTGTCTCTCTCACTCTCTCTTTCTGCTCCCGGTTAACACTCTGTGTCCTAGTAAGCGCCAATAAAATTCACTTTTGGTGAAAGTTTGAAATGAACCAGGAAAATTACTCACTTGGAAAGTAACCCATCAGGTCCCGAAGGTTTTATGAGGTATTTGTCCACTTGCTTGTCAAACAAGTGATACGGTAGCTGCAAGCGCTTGGTGACATTATGGAGGTTTAAGGCATACAGAGTTAAATCGCCTTCTTTATACCTTGGGCTAAAAGCAAATAGATTAACTCAATAAAAATATGTATCTAATTTAAGCAATTAAGTAGTTGATTACAAACATAATCATGGGTAGTACTGAGTATTCATATCTATATGCTGGGACCTTTCTGTATCCTTCCTTTTATGATAATATTAGACCACTGATGTGGTCCTGTTTTGAAAACATGCTAAAGATATTGCTCTTCACAGTACCATCTTCTGGGCTTGAGCACTTTGAGATCTTTGCTCTTTTGCCAGGGGGAGTTGTGAGGAAGCCAGACAGCCCATACATGTTCAAACATAGGAAAGTTAAAAGGAAATTATGTGGGTTCATGTGAATTCAAATTATAAACCATATAAACGGGTTTTTTTCCCTAGCCTTATGAAAAGACTAAAACAAGAAAATTAAATCTACTGACACTTTTCAGTGGATTTAATCCATCCAAACCGTTCCGCACTTCTTCCTAGTGGAGCCCACTCACCAGAAACAGAGTTCCCGCTCACTGGAATTGGAAATAGTGGGTGGCTTTTTTAGCTAGAGTTAGTATTTTAGTATCATTCTATCTGGGAAGACAGATTGAAACCAAGAAGAGAAAAATCTCTGAGATTTAGGAATATTTTTTTGCTACTTAAGACCAGAATACTGTACTACAAAAACCTCTGTAGCCTCTTAACTCCAGAAATTGTGTTGAAACTTTTGGAAGCATGAGTGTTATTGGCGTCATTGTTCTCCTTTTAACTCTTCCTCCTTATTAAATTTATCAGCTATGATGCAAAGGGATATGTATATTCATACAATCACTCATATAAGTTCATATTTATATTCAGTCATAGTCATTCAATTAATGAATCATTCATATAAAATTAATTATGTGTTCTTACATTTGTACTATTCTTTAGTTATTTAAATTCAGTATATATTTTCATTATAGATTATGATAATTAAACCATTGTACAGACTTTTGCTGGACTGCAAATGCTACATTTAACCTATTTCTTTTTTAGCTAGACTCTGGCACCATATTACTATGAGCATGAAAAAAAAAAATAAAGACAAATGACATACTTTAGACCCACTATATATATAGAAGACAACAGGGTATTAGAGTAGGAAGTTATGTGCTTACTAATTAAAAACTGTTGATTGGTAAAGGGTGTTTTACACACTTACTGGTTGATGTTTGTGCAGTGAAGGTATACTCGAAGTTTGCTTCTGTCTGGACCTTTTACACTTGCCATTAACACATTGGTGCCCACCAGTTTCTTGAACAGAAGAGAGAGCCAGTAATCCTAGTTGTGGTGGTTGGGGAGGGGAGGGACAAAAATAGATCTTTCCTTATTTCTTTAATAAAAATAGTGTCAAGCACATAGTTACCCTACAAAGATTGTGACTGTTATCTTAGAGATATTTTAAAAGGATTCATCTTTTTGTCTGGGCTACCACCTTGACTCTGAGGGCCATATCTTGTTTGCTGCTTTTTATCACTGAAGGACTATGTTTCCACAATTCAGAGGTCTATGCCTGCCAGGAGATAATCTCAAGAATACAACTCATTGCTCAGAAACAGTTTAAATATTCTTTGTTGTCTGTCATCCAGGAATTCAAAGCAAAGCTCAAAGCAAAACTTTTAGATTATGCACACACACACACACACACACACACTCAGGTACACACAAGTTTTTGAAATAAAACTTCTATCTGTTTAAGAAACTAAAACAATTTCCTCTAAAACCTTATAACTCGCCCCCTGCCAATAAAGTAATGCTTTAGGCAATTAATATCACTAGCTATCAAGGTCAAAAAAACACAGACAGCCAGACATTATGCCTTTTGATGGAAGCATACAATATCACCTATGAAGAATTCTTGCAAAACAAAACATACAAGCAAAAATTAAGCCTCTAGGTCTAAATACCAGTTTACGGGAAAGGCAGGGGACAGAGAAACATGCTAATTGATACCACAGAAATAAATTTAGCAAAATCCAGAATGTGGGAGACACTTGAAACAAATTACCTGATTTCTTTAATAAATCCCCAAGGACCAAAAAAGAGAGGGAAGGAGAACTTAAAGATGAACAGACTTAAGAGACATATCAAATGCAACATATGGACCTTGTTTGGATTCTGATATGAATAAACCAACTATTAAAAACATCTGCTAAATAAAATTTTTGAAAAAGAGTAAAACAGTAAAAAAAAAAAACCATTTGTGACAATAAGGAAGATGTGAAGTATTGACTAATTATTTAATGATATTGAGGAATTAATCCTCAATATTTTAAGTATCATAATTATATTTTGTTATGTTTTACAAAGGAGATACATACTGAAATGGATAAAGTGATATGTGTGAGATTTGCTTCAAAGTAATCCAGGAGGTGGGAGGTAAGAGGTGGGTAAGATTATGGATTAAGTAAGACTGGGGCTTCATATACTTTTCTCTCCACTGTGAAATTTTCCGTAATAAAAAGTCATTTGTTTTTTAAAACTCACTCAATTATATATGTATACCCGAGGCCTTCCTTCTTGAGCTGAGGTTAAGGTAGCCTCAACAGGCAAGCAGTTTTTATTTCTCTGCTTAAATTCAGAATTTTCACAAGAGACAAGAGGAGAATCAAATGTTTTCAAAGGAGACATAACTTCAGCATGGTTCAAGGACTTGGGGGTAGAAAGCAAACAGGCCTCAGAGCCAGGATTTGTACAGGATTCTTTAGATCAACAATGGAACAGCTGTGTGACCTCCAGCAGGTCACACCACCTCATCTCAATTTGAACATATTTGTTTGAAAAATGGATCTAAGATACCTGCCTTGCCAACTTCCAGGACTGTTATGCAAATAAAGTAAGAAAACAGATGTCCAATGGGTTTAAGGCTGATTCCCTTGGATCCTGCAGGTGTCCTGCAGATTTTTCTAGCTGACTGTGAACCTTGAGGAGGAAGTGTATTTAATGCATACACAAAGGACTCTTAAGCCAAAGGTTTATGTTTGGCTGAGGAGATTTAGATAACATAATAAATAACTGGTACGATTTACAAAGAGTGACAGGACAAGCTGGCTAATTTCTAAATATTGTACTCACAGCAAATTGTGAAGAAATGATTTATTTCCCTTTCTTGTTCAAGGTCCATTTAAGAAAGAGCCAGTAGTAGATTTTGGATATTTGTCTAACGAAATTATCACGTTTGGTTTACCTCTATAAATGAGTCACAATATACTTGGGGAAGATAGATTCCATTTTGTGCAAAGGCATTTTGCTAAAAAAAATTTTAAAGTTTTGAACAGTGTGCTCCATGAGCTTGGACCACTACAAGTTAAAAGCAATTTGGGGGAAAATCTGACTACAAACCAGAGAAGCCCAGCTTGTATTTTGGCATGTGCTTTTTGCAAACCTCCTTAGCTTTCCTACAGTGTTCAAATAATTCCTGTAGGAATTATTCTTAGAAAACAGATATTCTCAAATGCTATTTTAGACTATAAAAATCAAGGTCATACTCCTCAGGGCTATATCTATGCTATCCCAATTTTTAGACATATATATCTTCCAGGTGGCTTTTTTAGATAGAAAGGCTACATTTCCTGATTTAGCACCAGAAGTAGCTGGAAGTAGGGTGGAGATGAGACTTTATTCATAAATATCTTGAAGAGTATTAACAAAACAGCCAATCTTAAGGTGATATTTTTGAACAAATACATAGTACTGGCTTATCTTAAAGTTAAATAAATTCTGATTTCATGATATTAAAAATTTTTAAACTTTGGATACTGTAGGTAATTTTAACCTTGATTTACATTGCAAAAAAACCATTTTTTGATTCAGGTTTGCTGTCTTGTAAAACTGGAGTCATAAAATTTCAATGTACCCCTTTAAAAAAAAATTCCACACCATACCTCAAATGACCCACATTAAAAACATGATTTCTGGGTCTCAATTTCTTCTCCTGAGACACAAAAATGTTAGCATGGGTGATCTCTAAGTTTTCTTCCAAGTCATCTTTCTGTGGTTTGGCTAGTTATTGAGAGCATTGAATCTATTGAGAGAATGGACTGTTCATAAAAGGTTAATACAATCTCTAATCTACTCACAGAAAGAGGAGAATAACGGTGACTTACAGGCAAAGGTTCAAAGTTTTCGTCCACTAAGTGATAGTTTCCGGCCCCGAAGAACACTTGCCTCATCACCACCTCTATGCCCATTCTGGCCGACAGGCCCAGTTTATCCAGCCACCTGGAAGAGAGTGAGGCCCAGCCTGCGTCAGGTTTGGGAAACGAAATAGCTCCACTTTAATTATACACTTTTCTGGTTTATTCCTCCATGTGGGAAGAATTGACAGGAAATCAGAAAAGTGCCATTAATTACAAATAAGTCATTCAGATGAAACAGGCACTGTCCTTCCCTTTACATGTTCCCACATATCCGCATGATAACAGATCTCAGAAGATTACTAATATGCCACAGGATCCCCTATCAGGGTAGGGCAACTTCTATATGGTGGAGTAGATAAATGCCACCCCTGGAGACAACTATTCTGCATCCTATGGGATCCGCCCCCCACCTCCAGTCTCCCCACCCCTGTCCCCATGTGCGGTCTGAAGAAAAGGCTGCTTGTGGCCAGAAGTAGTAAAATGTGAAATAAGTAGAATCATGCCCAAACCTTTATGGTTACCTCCTCCCCCATCAACTTTAGTTAATGGCAAAACAAATGTCTCCATTCTTTTCTCTACTCCTCGTGCCCCCACAAGCATAAGGGATGTGTGCTTTATTCGGGGTTTATAAGGATGAGAGTAGGAGAGGAAAGAGAATAAAACTCAGTGTGAGGATATAGAACTATAGAGTAAAGGTGTTAATAGAGTCGTGGAATGTAAATAAACCAGTTGGTTTTAAAGCAATCAGGTTTGTGGTAGTTAGATAATGGGATGATTTAGCAAATCTCGAAAGTCATCGGTAGCCCCTCTGGTGTGACCACATACTGCCAGGCCCTGAACTTCTTGGGAATCTATGAACAGAGCTACAGGTGCTCAGTATCCTTCTCGGAGTCAAGAAGCACTCTTTTACAACAGCTTTAGAGAAAGGAATCCTTGACTTATTTACGGGCCATGATTGAGGAACAAAACTTCTAAAGCAGTTCATTCACGCAGTGATTAATTTGGGCATATATTAAAATGTCCAGCCAGCTTTAGTAAATCATTTTCTTGTGAAATCTGGCACGAAGCTTGGGGCTCAGCCACACAAACTGTCTTTGACCAGATTTTTGGCTGATGAGCTGCATGGAAGACCAGGAGACTGCTGCAGCCTGGCCTCTGAGACAAGCGCAGCTTCACTCACATGAAGCCAGCCGCGAAGGTGTTAGACAGCAAGGGCGCTCCACCCCCGTACGCGGAGCTGGTCTCTCCTAACCAGACCTTCTTGTGGGGTCTGGTCTCCTCAACAACCTAGAAAATGGAAAGTCCGTGGTAACTGCAAACAAGCTGATCAAGTATGGTGTTGAAGATTAACAACATTCAAAACCTTGTATTCCCAGACCTACCTATCCAACACAGTTACAAAATATGTTCACAGTCATTTACATCTTGGGCAATTAGCTTTTGTTGGAATACTAGGTGTGGAAGGAATGTAAACCACCCCATTCCAATGACCTGTGAGGGATGATTCTACCGAAAGGCCACTGGAAGCATTTGTCGTTTCTAATCAGCATACGTGGGGAAGACCAGACGCTAAGGGGAACCAAAGGTGAATAAGATCTAGTGCCTGTTGTTTAAAATTGGGAAAACGGGTAAATTTCACACCTGTAAAATTTGGGACTAGCTAGTCCACAAAGTAAGGACTCTGCTCTTACGTTAAAAAGAAAAAAAAAAAGACTGTTACCTGGAAAATTTTTTGCACGGATAAAATAAAAGTGTCCAATACATCAGGGTTTAGAAAATCTTCTTTGGTAGCAATCCTCCCATTCAAGTAGTAGCTAAATTATTCAGAAAATATTCAGAAAAAAATAACAAACTTTACTTCCTGCTTTTAAGTTAATTGGCTGCCTTTGCCACCTTTTTACCTCTTCTCACGCTCCTGCTATTAAAAAAAAAAAAAAAAGGAGGAAGTTCTATTAAGGAGAGAATAAGATGAAAGGCACCAGTTACTCTGTCTTGAGAAGACATAGTCATAAGTGCAGGTACTAGTGGGCCATCCATCCTTTAGCAAATATATTGGTTTTAGCTACTTATTTGTTCCATGACCTAAATGATGGTGTGCCTTGATCTTGTAGAAACCACCCCATTACTTAAAATAAGTTTAAATTTTGTTTTGTTAATATTAAAATCCTAGTACAATGCTGCTTGAAACACTATGTGTTTCTTATCTGAACTATAAAGCCAGCTAGCAGTTAAATAAAACCACTTTTTAAAAAACTAGGTAATAAGTAAAACTAAGTTTACTTTCTTAGTATTAAGAGTAGGAGACATACTTACTGATGCCATGTAACTGAATCAATCACTTCTCCCCCAGCCTTCAGAAAACTAGGAAAAAAATAATCTATTATGTTGTCACTTAAACCTTATATGAACAATATATACACGCAATATATACACAAGAGTTTTCTTTTCCCTAGAAATTGGCCAGTTACTACTTTAGGATAAGGCAACAACACAAACTTCCTAATTCTGAGACAGATTTTATCACAGGTGCCATATGCCCCCAAATCTTTGGTATTCTGAGCTTGTCAGTGTTTCCTCTTTTGGTAACCCTTCTAATCAGGCAACAAGCTGTTTAATAATAGGTGGCTTATTGAGGATTCTCCACCGACAAAAAATACTAGTTTTAAGAGAAGTGGTTCTGTTTCCTCTGGTTCTTACCTCTTCAGCATCTTAACAGTCTTTCCTCGAGGCTGGCCAACATCAGGACCATAGAGTTTTGCATTTTTGAAAGCAGATTTTCCTAGAAGTTTATGCAACTCAATAAAATCTTCCCCTAATTGCAATCCATCGATGAAAATACCAGCCTTCTTCCGGAAACTGTTAGGTTCTGAAAGATAGCAATTCTCAAAATAATTGCTTACCTAGACATTTTTTATTTAGAAGCAAACATAAAAACAGTATCTAAAAGAAAAAGAGAATTTTTCATATTACAAAAGCTTAGAATTCAAAGGCAAGGAAAGTAAAACGTCTAGTTATAAAGAAAATATTCTAAGAAAACAAAAATTTAAGTTATATAACTGAAGTATGAGGAGGTAATAAAACAGTTTGGAATTAATAATGGGAATATTAAACCAATGGATATTCTGGGACTAGTCTGTATCCAGTATTTAATAACCTAATTTAGTTAAAAGATTATGTAGGGAGAAGTCATTTAAAAACCAAATACCAAAAAATAAGTAAAAAAACCCCTAATTACCAACCACCCTCCCAAAAAAGGGGGGGGGCATAGCTTGGTGGTGGAGTGCATGCTTAGCATGCATGAGGTCCTGGGTTCAATCCCCACTACCTCCATCAAAAAATAAATAAAAACCTAATTACCACACCCCCCCCAAAAAAAAACCCCAAAACAAAACAACAAAAAAACCCCAAAACAACACCCCCCCCCAAGAAAAAACGATTACTACAATGTAATTAAGTCTTATTGAGAATGTTTATTCACAGATATGTGCAAGTGAGTCTGGAAGCAGCAAAGCTGAAGAGACGGGAGGGAGGCATGGAAAGTGTCCAGTCTACTTCCCCACATTACCTTACCCTTCTCCTTCACCCTGGAATCAGACCTTCTCTTTGTAAAATGGGGCCCACATGATGACATGACTCTTTTACTCTGAAGAGCAGAAGGAGCTGGGGATGAGTAGCGTAGAAAAGTAGGGAGGGAGGGATGTACAGGGATGGGTAAGGATGGGTTCAGACAACCTATTATTCATGTAGTTGCTGCTGTGAAGTTGTTCACCTCTAAGATATGGTTGCCTCTGCCCTTCCTTCTATGTTGTTTTCAGGGCTTCGGCTTGCCAGTTATCCTCAGCATCCTGATCCCCAAATCTGCTGCTGGACTTTATCATTCACATACCACTATGGACATGTATCACTTCTTTGCTTGTTTTCCCGTCGGTCTGGCTCCTACCTCCAGAACAGAAGTCTCAAGAGAGCAGGGACCTCATTCTACAGCCAGACTGCCTGGGTTCAAATCCTAACTTCTCCTAAGATTCCTCTAACTAATAATTGCCCAGCATCACACAGCTAGTTAGCTAACCTTTTTGTGCCTCTTTTGTCATCTATGAAATGAAGGTCATAATTGTGTTCACCTCAGAGTGATTGTAAAGAAAAAATAAGCTAATACTTATTAAATGCTCAAAACAGTGCTTGGAATATAGTATGTGCACATGACACTACTCCCTCTCACTTCCCACTTTATCTTCATTCCCATTGGCTGATGTGTGAACAAAGCACTGTAAATATGTTTGAATGAATGTGGCTAATCATTAGCACTTTAGTTAGAGTTTATAAATAAATTTCTTGCGAAAAAGAGTGAAGAAGGAGACAATCAAGAGCTCGACCCAGGTAGGATTCTATACTGGAACTTCCAGCTTGAACCTATCATGAGTGTTGGGATGGGGTTGTTAAGACTAAGACAAGCTGAGAACAGAGGAAGGAGGGGAAGGGTAAAAGCAAACTGCTGAAGTCTAACCTGTCAAGTGTAAGAGGTCTAAGTGACCCTGAAGATCTCAAGGGAACCTGCGAGCTGTGGAAGTGCTCAAATGTGATGGAAGCTGGGCTAAGTGATAGGAATCAGGATACAGAAAGGAATTTTCTGCCACAAGTCATTCCAAACTCACACTGTTGAGCACAAATATTCCAAGGCAAATGATATATTTGCTAATATTAAAAAGAAAGTCATAAATAGGAACAAATAATACCAAAGGGGAATCTCCTTATAAATGAAATGGGGGTGGGGGACACTTACCATTGCCTAGTTCCCAAGAAATGTTATAACCCTTGGAAGAGCAGTAGTCCAGGAGCACCTGAGCATTGGAACTGTTCCAGTGCAGATCTGCAGTTCGCAGTAATGCATTTAGACCAAAGATCAAGTCCAGTCCTGAGCAATTGGCAAAAGTATACAGCATATCCACCGAGCTTCCTAAAAGAAAAATGTTGCCATTTCATGATTAGGTTGATACCACAGTGATAAAGATCTCCAGACTTGGTCTTCATAATGAATTACTATTTCTGTTGTTAAATGGAAGGAATTCCAGTCCTAATGGGGACCTATGATTATGAATGAGTCAACAAAATTGGAATGGCAAATTAAAAAAAAAAACACACATCAATGTGACTTTATTTGCTTCAGCTGTTGAATCAAGTCCCATAGAAGGTAACAGAGGCTTTGGTCTGGCACTTGGGTTTTGTTCACGTGACCTCAGGTGAACTCAGGAAACTGCAGTGTGTGACTCAGTGCTCAACACACACAGGCCAGACTTTCATTAGCCAACACAAACCCTGCTCTTCATAATCTAAAAATCTCTACTCACAAACGCAAACATAAAATAGCTTGGTAAATTTCTTTACATTTAAAACTTTAAAAAAATTCAAGTATATAATATATTAATTCAAAATGAATGGAATTTTACATTTAAAAAGTGACCTAGGGCTCTAGGGCTGTGGTTTCCAAACTCTGTGCTGAGGTGCCCTGGGGAGTGAATTCACTGGTGTGGTTGGTCATCAGACTTGGCAAATAAAAACACAGGACACCTAGTTAAATTTGAGCTGCAAATAAATAATAATTTTTTAGTGTATGTCGTGTAATATTTGTGAAATACTTACACTAAAGAAATGATGGTTTATTTGAAATTAAAATTTAAACCAGGAAACCCTACTCAGAGGGGCACTGCAGGATCTTTCAAATTTGCAAGGGAACACTAACATCTATTGGGCACAATAAGAACTATTACTATTCGGTTGTTTGGATCTAACAGCTTAAATGAAACTCTTAGGCACTTCTTTTGGGCTAGATGTGCTGTGAAAAAAAATTACTGAGTCACTAAGGGACCATTAAAGCTTTGGAATTTTTTTACACCATTTATTGTTTTATTCTTTTTTTTTTAATCGAAGGATAATTGATTTACAATGTTGTGTTAGTTTCTGGTGCACAACATAGTGATTCAGACATAAAAATATGGAACGCTGCACAAATTTGTGAGTCATCCTTGCGCAGACCCCATGCTGATCTTCTCTGTATCGTTCCAATTTTAGTATACGTGCTGCCGAAGCAAGCACAAGCTTTGGAATTTTTGAACTCAGTTTTTTAACCCTTAACTAGCCTATGCTCACTTTTTGAGAGTGGCAACAATGTATTTTTGAGTGTCATCTTTAAATCACTTATTATTGAATAGGTCCTGGTGATTTTAATGTGTATTTAGAGTTATCTCTTAAACAGAAATTCACTCTTAATGCTCCTAGTTTAAGAAAAAATCACCCAAAAACTCTATCTGGCAAACTTACACCCTTTCTCCTACAAAGTGGCTTTGTTTCTGTTTTGTTTCTGTCTTCAGCCTGAATTAACTTGGATTACTACAGCAGTGAGACCCTAGACTTAATACTGCCAGCAGGCTGAGGGGCAGTAACGACACTAGCAAGCTATTTTAGGTGTTTTGATATTTGCTGTCACCTACTTCCACAAAACTGCTACCTGTCATCACCGAGCTACAGACATCAAGGTCTGAAAAACTCTCTGGGTCTTGCAGGCCAGCGTTCCATGGGATATTAGAGCCACAGTGGAGAAGAGGGAGGGCCTGTGGGATTATGGAGGCCTCCGCAAAACCCCACCCTCATTTTTCTATGAGGAAACTGACACCCAAAGAAATAAAGCATTTTGCCCAATATCACATAGCTATTAGGGCCTGTTATAAAGGCCCTGTGACTGCCTTAGTCACAGCTGTATTTTAGACATATATTGCAAATCCTGATGTAGAAAGGGTCCTAAATCAGGAATCATAGACCTGAGCTCCAGGCCCCACTCTCCCACTTACAGACTGAATGATCAGGGGTGACCCCTCCACCTGCATGAACCTCAGCTATGCATCTACACTCCTGGAACTAGTACCATCATCTGTCTACCTTACAAAACCAACTTGAAACAGTACATGTGAAAACCCTTTGCAAACCGTAAAAAACTCTTACAGATATAAAGCACTGTTGTTGCCTAGACCCTCTACAAAGATTACAGCATTCTCAAAAAAAACTAGAATGTTTGCATTTGAGAGTGTTTATTCAGTTCATACTTTATTCTTCCTCTGTTTCCTCACTTTGTCCTAATACACTCGGAATTTATGTAGCTTTAAATGCTATCATATGCCCTCTATAACATAATAGTAACATCTCCTAGAATAAGGGCTGTACAATACTGATCGTGAGTCCAGTCTTAAAAATAAAACCCCAGTCTCTCCAGCAAATGGTGTTGGGAAAACTGGACAGCAGCGTGTAAATCAGTGAAGCTAGAACACTCCCTCACACCATACACAAAAATAAACTCAAAATGGATCAAAGACTTAAACGTAAGACAAGATACAATAAACCTCCTAGAAGAAAATATAGGCAAAACATTATCTCACATACATATCAGCAGTGTTCTCCTAGGGCAGTCTACCTAAGAAATAGAAATAAAAGCAAAAATAAACAAATGGAACCTAATTAAACTTACAAGCTTTTGCACATCAAAGGAAACCATAAGCAAAACAAAATGACAACCTACGGAATGGGAGAAAATTTTTGCAAAAGATGAAACTTACAAAGGCTTGATCTCCAGAATATATAAACAGCTCATACGATTTAATAGGAAAAAAACAAACAACGCAATCCAAAAATGGGCAGAAGACCTAAACAAGCAATTCTCCAAGGAAGACATACGAATCATCAATAGGCACATGAAAAAATGCTCAATATCACTAGTTATCAGAGAAATGCAAATCAAAACTACAATGAGGTATCGAGGTATCACCTCACACCAGTCAGAATGGCCATCATTCAAAAGTCCACAAATGACAAATGCTGGAGAGGCTGTGGAGAAAAGGGAACCCTCCTACACTGCTGGTGGGAATACAGTTTGGTGCAGCCACTGTGGAAAACAGTATGGAGATTCCTCAAAAAATGAATAGACTTACCATATGACCCAGTAATCCCACTCCTAGGCATATATCCAGAAGGAACCCTACTTCAGAAAGACACCTGCACCCCACTGTTCACAGCAGCACTATTTACAGTAGCCAAGACATGGAAACAGCCTAAATGTCCATTGACAGATGATTGGATAAAGAAGAGGTGGTGTAGCTATACAATGGGATACTATTCAACCATAAAAACTGACAACATAATGCCATTTGCAGCAACATGGATGTTCCTGGAGAATGTCATTCTAAGTGGAGTAAACCAGAAAGAGAAAGAAAAATACCATATGAGATTGCTCATATGTGGAATCTAAAAAAAAAACAAAAACATAAATACAAAACAGAAACAGACTCATAGACTTAGAATACAAACTTGTGGTTGCCAGGGAAAGGGGGGTGGGTAGGGACAGACTGGGAGTTTGAGATTTATAGATACTGACAGGTATATATAGAATAGATAAACAAGTTTATACTGTATAGCACAGGGAAATATAGCCAAGATCTTGTAGTAGTAGCTCATGGTGAAAAAGAATATGAAAACAAATATATGTATATTCATGTATGACTGAAAAACTATGCTGTATGCCAAAAATTGATACAACACTGCAAACTGACTATAACTCAATTAAAAAAAAAAAACCCAGCCAGCCTACTCCCTCCTCAAAATAAGAATAAGAAGACTCAGCTAATTAATTATCCAATTTCCAATCATTATCCAATCTCGTCTCTCTTACTATATGAGAAGGTGAAAAGATCCCTAGGACAAAGAAAATCTAAATGGCACATTAAACACTGGCACTGACTGTTACACCATTTTCGTTTACATAAGTGTGTTCAGCATCCAGTGTGGGAGTGGGATGATGAGGAAGAAGGTGGAGAAGAAGGAGAGCAAAGAATCAGTTTATGAAATAGGATTATTTTAATAGAGAGGCCTCCTTTCTGCAGTCACACCCGGAATTACATCTGTAACATTGCTTCCTTTCCCTGCCTGAACACGTTTACAGTGTGAATTCATATCCTCATGACGAATGTTTTTGTCATCTACTTAAGTGAAGCACACCATCCAGTGGGTCCTGTAGTTAGGAAACTTACCTATATCTTCTAGGACACCTGTTTTAAAGGTGAAGGCCATCAACTAAGCAATGAACACAGTAGACGCTATGTCTTCTATCGTGCAATGCCACCGCAGGTTACTCAGGCATTACCAACCACGGCCACAGACACAGAACCACGCGTGGAGACATGTGTTGGCTTCTTAGATGTGTACCCCTATCATGAGTTGGTGCCCAGACTAAGTGCAGTAGATTTCTATCTATATGTTGCTAAACCATGCAGATTAAAATAGAAAATTTCAAAGCAGAAGTCAAATGTTTCCAAATGCAAATGAACAATCTGTACTTGTCATACATCTTAGCATTGCCAGCAGGGTGGCTGGAATTATAGTGACCCAGCAACAGAGTTAGTAAAACAAGGGCTTTTCCCTGGTGTAGAAACTACGAAGGCCCAAGTCCCAGAGGCAGGAAAGAGATGTTGAAAACCTACCATCTTGGTTACAGAAAGATCATGTGAGGTAACAAACATTTTTAAAGGAAAATTTAAGGTAAATTGGTACATATTTAAGATGACCCCCCTTCCAAAAAAGTGAAAATCTATGAATTACCGAAGACCATGGGGTCTTCTTCTAACAGGACTATATCATAACGATTTATTACAAATGAGACCTTACTGCTGTAGGTCTCTTGGACTTCTGTCATTCCTTTAGTGGGATCTGAGAAGGCCCTGTCGTGCCAAATTCCACCATAGATCATATTATTAAGATCAGAGTAGTTCCCCGCTGCCTCCTGTTTTAAAATGCAAAAAGTAATTTAGAGGACTACATTTTTTATTATATATTATATAACCTATTTTCTGATTTCTTATGTGTCATTTTTCCCCTGTGTCTTATACATAAAAAATATACAAATAAAAATCTATTGTATAGTAAATATAATGTATAGTAAAATCTTACAAAGATAAGTAATTTACTGTCAAATAATGTACTCTTAGAAATGTTGACTAACCCAATTTAACTTCAAGATCACTTACTTTTCAAAAGTCAAGAGAATACAGTTGTAGAGTCTCTGAGCAGGTTATTTCCTTAACTGAGATCTGGGGCAACATCGTTCCTTAGTTGGATGTAAAACACCAACTTTCAGATAAAAATCTATTTTATAGTTAGATAACGATTGTTCCGGTTGTTTTAAAGCCCTGCATGACACTGTGATCCCATTTTAAACACTGGAAAAACTGTTTCTGTGAATGGAAATAAATTCCTGATTGGTTGAGCTAGTCCTATGTTTGCACAGCCACAAGGGAAAGGAAATGAGAATGCTGCTTGATGGCCAGGACTGCCTGGTATGGCCCACACTGCCCTGCCCTGATGCTACACAACACATCATAGGGGCTGCTTCATAGGGGAGCGGAGACAGAATGCACATGAGGTGTGAATGGTTTTCACATTTCACTCTTCACACTTTTGTATTTTACTGTCACACAAGGAATGTATCCATTTCTTCATTCCTTAGCTCTTTAGAGCAGTAAGGGTCAATATTAGCTTGTGAATGAATGATTCTATATTTTACTCTGTGGCTAGCAGGCAAAGTCAGGTTGAAGAAAAAAAAAAAAACCAGAAGTTTGGGATTCAAGAATGCCCATTAACTCTTGTTAACATTTGAGGATTATGCAGCTTTACACAACTGCTACAGCACTGTTGGATTTAAGCCCAAGGTCGAGCCATCCAAATATTTTGGGGGCTAGGACACCTGCAGGGTGCCTTTCATTTCTTACTTGAATAGGTACTGTTCTTGAACTTCTTCTGATACTGTTCTCTGAATAGCAGTTGCTCCTGGAAGGGCCATTCCAGCTGTAGTCTCTTCTCCACATCAGAAGGGATGGATCCAGATTTGCAAATATCTGCAAATGGAGTAAATAATTTAAGGACTCTGTTTCACAGTGATAAGGTTGTAATCTCATACATTTATTTATTTAGTTAGTTATGTAACTAAAACAGCATATTTGAGTTTCTGGTTATTAGGCGTGAGATCAGAGAAAGATATATTCTGTTACACATGTCAGATGTGCTGGCTAACCAATCACCACACACACACAGAAACCATCCAAAGGGCAGGTTTCCTAAGAAACAGTGGGCATATACTGGACATAGATACACTGGACATAACTTTAAGCTATTTCACAACTCAGAAGGCTCCTCAGAAACTTGAAATTACTAGGGAACACCACTGAGGGAAAAAAAGAAAAGATAGTTCAGTTCTTTTAAAGGTTCACTTTGAAAATATGCAGACATTTGTTCTACATGGACTGTATCTGCTTTGTGATTTCCTCTTGCCAAAATGGTAGGACAGGGAATGTTGACATTTATTCCTTCAAATTTGGTATCATCAAAGCTCCTAAGACCACAGCATGTGTGCCTGGACAAACCCACACTGCCTGGTCAGGCAGACCATGCTCTTTATCACAAGGCAGCAGGGCTGCAGGCACCCGCTGCCAGGACAGGCTGACCCGGTGACTTCCTTTCTGGGAAGCTGCACATTCTGGCTTTCTGGCAGCCGGGGCCTCATCCATCCCTGTGCTCACAAAGGATGTTTCAGAAGCACTTGGATAATCCCAGTGACCCTCCGCCTGCCCCTAGGATGAAGAAAATTGATGCACAAGGACAGTTTCCTCTCAAAACTTATGAACCTTTTGAACGCATATGACTGATGAGAAAGGGCCAGGTCTAAACATAACCCAACAAATTCTTCCAAGAAGACCCTTCTGCTTTGTTTCATTTTTTTCTAATTACTGTTCTATCAAATTTGGCCCACTTACTAACTGTTCTAAGTACTTCCTAACTGCAGAAAATAAACAGAAGGAAAATCTGTAGTATATAAAATAATGAAATACTGTTCATTAGTGTATACATCATGTATACTTTATTATAATTCAGTGATGTACACGGTATTCTTAATAATTGTTTAGATAATGATTTAACTTCTATTTGATGTCTATCACTTATGAAAGACACCAGGCAAATCCTCGTAGCTCCCTAGGATGCTTCTTAGATGAAGTCCACAGACTTCTAATATCAGAATTGCCTGAGGAACTTGCTAAACTTGTAGCCTAAGTTTGGAACCCAGAAATCCAAATATTCAAACTCACCCCAGGTGCCTGTGTAGAGTCAGTAAAGTTTGAGAACCATTGCCCAACCAATCAAGTCTTAAAATTCCTTCCTAGAAGCAGAGCACATTTCCACGTTCCCTTGTTATACCTTTCATCCACATTCTATTTTCGGAATAAAGGGATTTCAATCCAGGGCTGTGTCTTCAGCAGGAAATATTCCCTTCAGTTTGGTGCATTTCTACCTATAGGCCCCTCTTCAGCTACAATCATTATTCTATTTATAGTGCAATTAACCCTCGGTTATGCCCAGCACACCTTTTGTTGGTTTGGTTATTTTTCTGAGGTCTCACAAGCTTGAAAACATCAGGAGGGGGAAAGCTGCCCACTGCTTCCTCCTCCTGTGTAGGTGCCTCCACGGGTCAGTTGGGAGCCCTTCATCCCTTACTAATTGTTAGATGTGGGTAATAACACTTCTCTGAGAATACTCATGACTGACTCAAGTGAATTCAGATATATGGGTAATCTGTAAAAAGTTTCACCCTGGTTGCCTTGAGATTGCCAGTAACTTTTCTCTTCAAAGGTTGGTTCCTTCTTGGGATCAAAAATGAGAAAGTCTGTCTTGGTGCCACCAAATCTCAGGTACGCAGGAGACAAACCTCTGGCCAAAGTACGAAGTTTTGGAGAACTGTTTTGAAGACAAGCAAGAAATTAAAATTATTTTTTCCAAGACAATCCAGTCAAATGCATCTACTCCCTTCTCTCTTGGATGGACCCATTTCTTAATACCTCACTGTACCGGCCGTGGAGGGAGAAGTCATCTCTCTCTACCGGGGGTACCATCTCCATCGGAGTCTCCCTCATTGCAAGGTTGCTCTTCTAGGCACCTGAAGGCAACTTGGAGCTCTGACTCAGGCAAGAGCTCATATTTCAACTTGACAAGTAGGATAGTGTTCAGTACTTTCAAAAAACTCATAAACCTTTTGTGATTAATGGAGGAAAAGAGGTAAGAGAGTGGAAACTTCAGGAAAGATGACTCTGTTTCTTTGAAAAATCGATTGTCTTCAAAATTTTATGTTTCCAGATAAGTTCATAAATGACTTCTCTCCCTAACCAACCCTCACCTCCACTCCAAGGAAAACCATCCTTTCAAATTTAAGTCAAATGACCTAGAACTAGGTAAGATTCTAATTCCTACACATCTAAGACACTTCCAATTTGAGAAATTCTCAATGCGTATCTCATCAAGCCAAAAATGCTCCTGATAGGTCCCTATGATGTGCTCAGAATGGTACGGAATGCTGCAGAAGGGAATTAGAGTTATTTATCATTCCTTCTCTCAGAGAGATGAAGATGTCATGAATATTTCAGTGAAAAAAACTAAGAAAACAGAAGACGCAGGTAGCAGGGAAACCTGCCATGTATTTCTGAAGCCTCACACATGGGATTCTGGCCACACTGCTCTCTGGAAAGCTCTTAACACACATAAAGTCAATGCTGTGTGGTTCTCAAAATGGCCCAAATAATTAGTTTACATATGGGTTTATTTCAAATCAGAAAATCACTCCAGGAGAACTTCTTAATTACCAGTACTTTTGGACATCCTAGAAATTAAAGACATGATCTAAAATTTAAAATTTTAATGTGTTCTTCTGTTTTTACTATATATAGTGCTATGTAAAAATTTTCAAAGATTTCTTTATTTTTGCTTAGGAAAGAGAAATTAAAAGGCAGAAATTGACCAAAGGATGAGTTACCTGCATTAAAAACTTCAGTGATTTCTCCTCACCATTTTTTCTGGTAATAATGGGAGCATTTTACTATACTATCTAGGCACTTTTGCCTTCATGAGCCTTTCCTCCACAAAATTTTTTAAAATTGTATTTTATGATGATACTTACATAAAGACAAATATGTTAATATTACATATTAAAACATTTTTTGACCTAAAAGTTCACTTTCTTCGGATCTTAAAAGAACTTGAAATATTTTCATGGGCTCTTGAATGTCTTGTGGGTCCTGGCACAGGGAGATGCAGCACTAAGCGAGATGTCAGGGATGTTATCAACGTGGAATTGGCTGAAATACCTGACAGTACCCAAGAACCCTGGGAAGGATGACTTCTGCCATGAAATCCTCAGAACCTCTTGAAAATGAATGGAAATGTTAGCTTGGACTAAGCAAGGATTCAGAAGAAAGCCACTTCCACTTTGCAATGAACCCAAATAAAACTAAACTCTAGGAAGCGAGGAAGAATGCATTGTTGTTTAATGAGTTCAGAGTTTCAGTTTGGGAAGATAAAAAAGGTCTAAGATGGCTGAGGGTGATGGTTGCACAACAGTGTGAACGTGCTTAATGTCAGTGAACTCTACATTCTAAGTAAGCACAACTTTTACTGTGGTTACCACGATAAAAGGAACAACGTGTAGACACAATGTGATTTCCAGAGTGAAAATAGAGAGAGAGAAGGAGCTAACAGTAGTCACTATTGTGTGGTAGGATGGGTGGTCGACTCTTCTCTATTGCTCTATGTATTTTTCATGTTTTCTGTAGTAAGCACACAATATTTTAAATCATACAAGATGATTTTGTGTGTTTGTGTTTCTATTTTTAAAGAATAGGTGAAGACACCAAGATTTACTCAAAGGAAACACAGCCATCCATTAATTTATTCAATAATTATTCATTGCAGGCCAACCCCGTGTCAGGCATTATGCTAGTTGCTGGGGATACAGTGGCAAACAAGACCGAGAGCTGCTATTCTCATATGATTTATAGTCTCACAATATAGATGAACAAGTAAACAGGCAATTCCAAAACAATGCTATGAGAACATACAAAGGGGATCCTAACCCAGACTTTGCCCTGGGAGAAGGAAGTGATTAGAAGTTTTCCAGGGGAAATGTCATCCCTGTTAGACATGCAAAAGGAATAAATCTTATCCAGATCAAAGATAGTGAGGTGGGATTGAAGACAGTATTCCAGGTGCAAGGAACAGTCTGTGCAAGGACCAGAGGTAGAAGGGAATATGGCACCACTGAAGAGCTGACGGTATGGCTACAGCCTAGAGACTGGGGGCAGAGAGTTGCCAGGAGCAGATAGACTGGAGAGGCAAGCAGGACTGTATCATGGAGGGCTTGTCAGCCACCATGTCCAGGAGTTCCAACTTTATATGAGGGCAATGGGGAGCCATGGAAGGATTTAAAGCAGTGGAGGGACCTCACCAGACTTTTATTTTAGAAAAGAATCTCTGGCTGCAGTATAAATAACTGAGTAGAAGGACCAAGACTGTGGTCATGTTAATGTAGACAGTTAATATGATGGGCTGAGGCAAGGAAACAACAGTGGGGATGAAGAGAGGCGGATAAATTCAAGACACACGGGGAGATAGAAATTCTGGATTTGGTGTTTAATTGGATGCTGGAGAACGGTCAAGGATTACCCTGGGAAGCATCCTGGAAGATGGTATTATCATTTGCTGAGATGAAGACTGGGTCATAGATTGGAGACAGGGATGAAGGCAAGGGCAGGGTCCAGTGTTGTAGAATTTCGGGTGCCACTGGAACACCAGAAGACATGTACACCAGGCTCTTGGCCATGTGTGTCTGGAGCTCAGAAGACTCATATAGGCGAAGTGTAGAATGGAGGGTCCTCTCAGTCTAGAAGGCAGTGATTAGTTACCCTCTAACCCACAGTACCGAGATGCGGCCCTAAAGCTGACACGGAACTTCCTCAGAGTCACTCCGGGCTGGCCTTGTTCCACTGCTTTTGGTCAGGCACTGATTCTGGTCCTTGGCATTTTGATTGTGTTTGGTGACAGAGGAAGCTCATTTAGATTTGAGTAGCTGGTATCTGTATGCAATTGAGAAGGGAGAGGCTGGTGCTCTCTGGGAAATGAAGGGAAAACGAGCAGCAGGGAGCAGCTGTGGTACCCCAGGATGTGTGTGTGTGCACGGCCTGGGTCAGATGCCCGAGGACCAGAGTCTGGTTCCCACCTCGGGTCACTCTCGAACACATCACCCTGCTTTTATTTTCTTCATAGCACTTCACTTACCTCTGGAATTAGCTTCCAGATTTGTTTCCTTGGTTAACCGTCTCTCCCAGCGCTCATCCCTGGGGTAAACTCTATGAAAGCAGGGACTTTCTGTCTGGCTCATCAGACTCTCCTCAGCACCCAGGTAAGTGCCTGCACACAGCTGGTGCTTAATAAGTGAATGAACAATTGAGTTCAGGTTGGTGAAAGGGCCAAGTGGGGCCAAATACTGTTCTCTGAACATAATTAAATCCCAGTGCTATGACTCTTGCCAAGTAAAGGAAATCACATGTTTTGAAGTGTTGGTATTAAGGACCCTTTTGTTTCTCTTCTTTACAATGGAATATTTTCTTATTTTTAGAATACAATATTGATGCCCTCTGACAAAAACTGGATTTAAAACAGCTGCAAACTTGTCATAAAGACAAAATTGATCAAAGGTAGAGTATTTCTATCATACACAGAAAAAGAAAGGGGTGAAGTGGTGTGTGCTAGGAAGCTGGCTCTCTGGAGGGGGGAAAGGTGTTCTGTTTTTTGCATTTGCCAATTTCCATGGTGTAAATATACATACCAGGGCTGATTTCAAAATACCGGTGTTGATGTCACTGAATATGGAATTGGGTAGAGATGTACACATTTCACAAGCTGGTGCAAGCTGGTTCTAGTACAACACTGAGGGAAGATAATTAAAAATTGTGGGTATGAAGAAACTGAGAGACTGTGTATTCAAGTGGATTTGAAGTCGTCTAGGATGATGGTGGGATGTGGGAGTGGAGAACAAACTGAGATCAGTGCCAAACGTCAATCAATAAGGAGGAGTGAGTAAGAGGGGGCAGAGGGTAGTGACAAGGAGCACAGGAGCAGAGTCAGACGTGGAGACAGTGACCTCACCCTGGACCAGAACAGTCATCTCTAATCTCAGGTTATGCAGACTGAAGGTTTTGGACACTTTGCATAGATTATCTCACTTAATCCCCAAACAACCTAATAATCATGAGATGCCATTATTATCCTCATTTTATAGATAAGGAGTTGGGGCAAAAGGATGCTCGGTGATTTGCCCAGGGTGATATGCCAATGGGGATTTGAACTACTGGAGTTCAACCCTGTGGGCAGTTGTCTAGAAGCAGCCCTGGGGGACGGGACAGGGTTGCAGTGTGGGAGAACGCTCAGCTTCTACTCCAAAGTAGCCCCGTCTACTTCTCCACTGGCGTCCTCAGAGAAGAGTTTTAGCTAGGGCACAGAGTGGCAGGAGTATTCTCGGAGGAGGATGGAGAAGCATTACCATGCAGAGGGTTCGGGCTGCACAATGAAAGGTTTGAGAGGGAAGAGAACACTGAGCATGGCTCAGTCAGGGCAGAGCCCTTCTCAGGAGTCAGAAAATGTGAGTTTATGTCTTGTGATCGTTCTCGGTTCTCCATGTCTCTGACTGTGGTTATTTCTCTTAGCAACAGGCTCACAGAGGGCCTGAGGTTATTTCCAACATCAGTTATCAAAACGCGTGCTTCACGTTGTTAGTAAGTGCTTTTCCAAATATGAAAAGCAACTTTGTCAGTGAAGATGCAGGAATCTTATGATTGAAAGTTATTAATAATAAATATCTATCGAATTGCAAAAAGGGCTGGACTTTGCTGAAATAAAATAAGCAAATCTTTGGGAAAAGCAGCACAGCTGCATGATTAATGCAGCCTCTGCGTTGCACCCCTGTTTTTGCTCTGTAGGACTTATGATCTGCACCCCTGACTCAGCGCTCTGATTTTTGCCTTGAATTGGTGAACTGTGCTTGTATACGTGACTTGGTTGAAATGTGGACTGCGCTGCCAAGCCGGTAACTCAGGTGGTTAGCCCTTGAAATGTGGCTCGTCTGAATTGAGATGTGCTGTGAGTATAAAATACACACCAAGTTCTGAAGACTTGGTTCGACAAGGAGTGTAAAATATCTCATTAATATATTTGTAGTGATTATACTGAATGATGATAATTTGGATATTTTATGTTAAATAAAATACATTACTAAAGTTAATTTTGTTTGTTTCTTTTTACCTTTTTTAAACATAGCTATTAGAAAAATTAAAACTACATTATGTAGTTTGCCCATAAGGCTCATATTCTGTTTCTACCAAGTCACGCTGGTCTCGGCTCTCCCACCTTTGAGGGTGGGAGCCTCTTCAGAGCTCAGCCCACAGTCAGGCTTAGGAAGTTTCTGATTGGGCTGTTGGTGAGTTACCTCTGGGAAGAAGGCAAACTGAAAAGATGCTCCTTTCGGAGTCTAGATTGCTGTCACTGGCATTTAAGTTCTCTCCATGTTCTCGAATTGCAAATGTGAAAAAAAGAAAAACACCACCATATCTGGTTGCCGTCATGGGAAACCAGATCTCTGCCATCTGATTTTATTTGCTTAGGCTTCTCTGAAATACTGTAGAGGTGTGGGCCCTGATTCTCCTACTCCAAGGTCAGTGCTTCTTTTCATTACATCATTCCTCTCAGTTTATTTCGGGACAGACTTTTCTCCCATCCCTACTCTGCTGCTTTTAAAAAATGTAAACTGCTTTATTTTCTTTTTGTGCACTCTCACCTCTGCAAAATTAGCATCTGCTAATCAAACTACTCCACGTCATGGCTGGCTGACCATAGGCAAATCGCTGAATCTCCCTAAGCCTGGATCTCTTCATTAAAAAAAAAAAAATGGGGACAATAATAGTATTAACCTCACAGTTTTGCAGCCAAGACTAAATTAGTACCTAGGCGGTGCTTAGAACAGGGCCTGGCCCCTGACGACGGCTCAGTTAGTGTCGGCTAGCTTATGATCCTCTCCTTAGTACCTCAGCTTTCACCTGCTCAGATCTTGCCATCTTTGCCCAAGCAGCTTCACTTTTGAGGAACTGAAATACAACTGTGCCCATCTCACCCCCCTCGCTCCTGTGACAGATGGTAAGTCCCGTGCTGTTGTTTGAGATGGAAGCTAAATGTTTTGTCTTCTGAGATGGCCAGGTCACTTTAGGCACTGTGCCAACTGTCCTGGGGAGATGGACCCTCAGACTCTTAATTCAGAAGCTCGGTCTTAGATGAGAAGGGGAGGGAGCTCCAGTCTTTAAGGTCTCAGCTGGGAATAGTGTGTCTGTGCCTGCAGATGCCTCTGGGGAGCAGGCAAGGAAGACAGCTGGGAAGGGACCTGGAATGGTCAGGAGCCAGCCCTGGAAAGAAGCCTGCATGAACAGGAATGCACTATGTTTTGCAAACCAAAAAAACCAAAAAACCAAAAAAACAGTTTTGTTTATTACATGCTATGCTCTTTTGGTTTTCATCCTCCTCCAGCCTTTAACAAAAAGGTGGAGGCTGGGAGAGTTGGTGGGAGGGAGGCGAGAAAGAGTGCTATGGGAACGTAAGAGACATGTTTAAGAAGAGACAAAGTTATTACCCTGGTTAAATTGCAAACTGGAGGTTCCCAGTGTGTGTGCGGCGGTGGGTAGAGGGGTGGGGGTGCTAGTGAGTTGGTTAGCTTGACTTCAGGGTGATCAGGCCTGAACCTCAAAAGTCATACTGTAGGTATTTTCTTTTGGACCTATTTCTCCAGGAAGGGATCGCCAGCTGTTCTTCCTTGGGGAGGAGCAGGGTATATACTCTGGCTACTGCAGCATAAAAGGACTTAGTTCTCATATTTTAGTAAATGGTCATTCAATTAATCTTTCTGTTTGCAGTAAGACACTTCACACTCTCTCTTCCCCTATCACTGCCCTCCATCCCATCCTAAGCTAGGCCTGGGGTCCTCAGATATGGCACCTTGTAGTTCAGTGTTTCTCCAGAGTAATCTTTCTGTCTCCCAACCAACTGCTGCCTGGTATCAGCTCACTATCCCCAAGGGGAAGGACAAAAAGTGAGACCGCTGTCTCACCAGGAAATTCCTTCTCTCTTACCACATGGGGAAAGATAGAGGTTAACTATTTCTGCATGAAAAACACAGACAACTGATGAATGCCTAGCAAATATTCACCAATTTCCAGGAATAAGCAATTAACTTAAATTTTGAGCATTGTCCAGCACTGTGCTAAGTACTTCTCATTAAATGCTCATACAGTCCTACAAGATGGTTTTAGAAGTCCCATTCTGCAGGGAAAGAAATCAAGGCTTTGAGTTGTCAAGCAGCCTCTAAAAACTAAGCCACCCAGTTTTGGCAGAGTTGGGAACCAAGGGTGGTCTGGCTGCAAGTTTCATAACCATGAAACTGTCTGCTTTTATTTGCATCATGAATGACTGAACTGAGCAATGGCAGCTGAAAGTGTGGGCACAGGAAGGACAGCCTGCAGGTGTTTGGCAATGACAGAATTCCCAGTTGTCTGGGTTGGCTGAGGTGTGGCGGTCTCTGGAGGCTCTCGTGACCCAGATGAGTGGCCTAGATGACCTGGGTCGGTCCTGCAGCTCCCTATCTTGGGATCAGCCTGCACTCACAGGCAGGGGCCAGTGAATCTGCACTAAGTTCAGTTTTTCTCAGGTAAGAAAAAAATTACAGCTTATAAAGCAGTGCCACCTTTTACAGCCTTATCTGGAAGAGACAGCTTTTTAAGGCTCTGAAGTCACTGCAGTAGTGTCCTGGGTCTCATGGATGTGATATTAAAAACATTTTTAAAGAGTGTAATATGGGAAATCTCTGTACCTTGTGCTCAGTATTGCCATGAACCTAAAACTGCTCTTTAAAAGTTAATTTTAATTTGACACAACATTGTAAAATGACTATAACTCAATAAAAAATGTTTTTTAAAAGTTTTCTTAAAAATTGTATATATATAATTATATTAATTATATATATTTATATATATATATATATATATATATATGGAATAAATAAGCTTATTCTCCTTTGAGGCTTTTTCCGTCTATCTTTTTTTGTTGTTGTTGTAACTTTCCTAACAGAGTTTAGGAGACTGAAGCCTGGTGCACAATGTTACTGTCCTGCGCTGCCCAGCAAATCCAGGCGTTCACAGCCCTCCAAGCCAAGACCCCTCCTTCTGGCGAGTTGCTGGGGCAGGTGGGACTTTCTTTCTTCAACTTCGCCCTATTACCGAGCCCTTAGTTGGCGCTCAGGCAACACTTGCTGAATGAATGAAGGCGAGAAAGAGCGGTTTAAGGGCGGCTGCAGGGGGGCGGGGTGGGGCGGATGGAGAAAGAAAGAGAAAGAGAAAGAGAAAGAGAAAGAGAAAGAGAAGAGAGAGAGAGAGAGAGAGAGAGAGAGAGAGAGAGAGAGAGAGAGAGAGAGAGAGAGAGAGAGAGAGAGAGAGAGAGAGAGAGAGAGAGATTTAAAAAAGGGGAGAGGCACTGGGGACTGGCATGGATGGCAGGAGGGCAGGAGAGGGGACAGGCACCCGCAGGCCGGCACTTACCCCAGGAAGGTGAGGAACCGCGGGTCCGTGGCCAGGTTGGCGTCGATGGTGAAGGACAAGAACGCGGGACTCACCAGGTGCACCGGCCGCTCGGTGGAGAAGTCCAGCTCCACGACGTCCTCAGCTGGCGCGGGTCCCGCCAGGGCGCCCGGGGAGCAGGGACCGAGCGGCCCCAGGAGCAGCAGCAGCGGCGGCGGCAGCAGAGGCAGCCGTGGCTTCCTGCGCAGCAGCATCTCGGGCGCACCCGGTTGTCCCACTCGCGAGCGGCCGCGCAGCGACAGTCGAGACCTCGCGCATTTCCTCCTGGCCGGCCACGGCGTCCTTTTCTCCTTTCCTCCACTCTCTCACTCCTCCTCACCCCTCCCACAGCGCCCTGTATCCCTCCCACTCTTGCCCGGCATCCCTCCCACTGCTCCCTCTCCTCCCCGCTCCGCCTCCCGCCACTTCCTTGCATGCTTTCCCCTCGGTGGCGGTCACGTCCACTTACGAAATCACCCACACCCATTTGAAGGGTGCAGACATGGCCAGGATCCAAGCGCCCAGGAGGCCTGGGAAGGGAGGCCCGGGGAGGGAGGCCTGGGAGGAGCGCCGGGCATCCTGGATCCGGCTTCCTGAAGCTTACTGTCCAGTGAGCCCTGGTGAGGACGCCAGCAGTTCCCTCTTCCAGGTCCCCGCCGGTGGCGCCAGGTCTTCTGACCCTCAACTAAAACCTCCAGTGAGCATTCATCGCTTCCCCTCCTCATCTGGTTTCGGAACACTTGCCTGTCACTTGAGCCTGCCAAAAGCTGATTAACCATGTGTTCTCTGGCCAGAGAGCTGTTTCCCAGACATCTTACTTTGGCCTGAAAAAAAAAACAAAAAAAACAAAAAAACAAAAACTGACCTGGGCAATAGCTAACCTACAGCTAGAAAGAGGTCAACTCCAAAATTTCTTATCAGTTTCTCATGAAAACAATATTTAGCACAGCTTTAAAGTATTAGATCCTCCAACATCTGAAACCCAGGACATGAAGCCTTTATACAAGTGAGGGGTAATAACCATCCCTTGAATTTGGAGCCTTTGCCAAATTTCCCCTCTGTACATTTATGTTTAGCTGTTGGCCAAACTTCTCTTCAGTTTTCCTTTGATGCCTACATTGATATGTAATTATAACAAGCACCATGCACTTAGGGCTCACTATATGCCTGATACCACAAGGGGTGCTCTGCCTGTATTGGCTTTCATTCCCACAACACTGATACGTGGGTATTATCCTCACTTTACATGTGAGAACCCAAACTCTGAGACACTGACTTGTTCAAGTGTTAGAATCAGGATGGGAAGGCAGTTACACAACCCAGAGCAGATGGGCAGCCTGTCTCAGCTGAAATGTAACTTCCTCAAAGAAGCTTTGCCTGAATCTCCAGACAGCTGAATTCCCCCATGACACACACTCTTACAGCATCCTGAACTTGCTAGAACTTACCACATTGTTAGTATTGTATTGCTCCATGTTGGCCTCACCTGCTCGGTTATAAACTCTGTGGAAGCAGAGATGGGGTTTGCCTTGTTTGCTGCACTCACCGAAGCTCACGGCTCTATGCTTGGCACTTAATAGGAATCCAATGAATGTTGAGTAAGCAAACAACACCAAAACCCTTAGAATTTTCTGCTTAGATTGCACCACCACTAAAGCAATAAATAAAAATGGATTGTTTTGAAATTTATATCTAATTTGCGTAGATCTGTCTATTCTTGAGCAATTAAAAAGTTAAATGTATATTTAATCAGGGAAGGTTACAGTTTGGAGATTTTATGTGTATGTATCAGTTACTATTTTGTAACCTGAATCAGGTTTATAACCTACAATTGTACATAAGAAAAAAATTCACATATAAACACCAAGCTCCCAGGAGATCATATGGCAGCAGATATGGAGGTGGAAGAACAGATGCCTGGGTTCTTTTTCTGCCTTTGTCATAACATTGCTCCTATATCCCACCCCACCCCACTCATGCTCCTGTTGTCTTGGGGCAGAAGTCACACCACTTTCTCTGGAATACTTGGGTGATTTAAAAATTTGATCTTTGCAAGTTTTCTAGACAGTGAGTCCTTGTGACATTCTGAGATGTGGGCCAGTGTGGTCCACATGCAAGTTACTAATATGGGAACTGGGCAAACATAAATGAGGAAGTGAAGAAAAACGACTTGCATAAATGATGGTCGATGATCTGTTGGTTGAGATCAAATGAGTTCCTGGCTCCTGGATCCAAGTTAGTTTGATCCCCTACACCAGGTAAGAGTGAAGAACATAAGATAATATGCAGGCACATAGGAGAGAGGAATACACGGTAATATTAATAGAGCTTGTCATTTCAGAGACACTTTATAATTAGACAACTTATATTTTTACGGCAAGTTCCAGCTTATACACATCCCAGCTAGAGCCCTTCTACATGCACCCCAGCCCTGCAATGTGGAAGGGTGTGGAAACTTGTGCCAGTTTTCCAACTTTCCAGAGCCTCAGTTTCCTCACTTGGAAACTGGGTGTAATAATGCATATTTCACAGTGCTTCTTTTGAGGCTCAATTAACCTAATATATGTAACACATCTAGCTCCATAAGCAATATGAAATATATGTTCAACAGGTGAGTTATTATTATGTTATCATTATTATTACTCATTTAATCTTCACAATAATCTTGTAATTTAGACTCGGCTTTTTGATTCCAAGTTCAGCATTTTTCCACTCTATCACCCAGATTTGGTGACTCACAAATTATGTGACGATAATGATTTAGAACTAAAAAATCTTCAAATGAACGGGGGACCAGTTCATGTGAATCATTTAATAATTATGAAGTGGTATCATTTCCACGTGGCTTTTGGGTTGATTTTCAGTAGTGGCATTGGGTTTTTAGGGACTCACAGAAGGTTTACCAGGTCAACAAATATAAACACTTCTAAAACAAAAGCTGATTTCAGGGCATCTTCAGAAAATAATAATCTTTTCACCTGTCTGTCTAGAAAATTAAGATTTTCCTAATGTAAAAATCCCTAAGAGAATGTAGTTGGGTGTAGCCATTATGAAAAACAGTATGGAGATTCCTTAAAAAACCAAAAATAGACTTACCATATGATCCAGCAATTCCACTCCTGGGCATATATCCTGAGGGAACTCTAATTCGGAAAGATACATGCACCCCAATATTCTTAGCAGCACTGTATACAATAGTCAAGACATGGAAACAACCTAAATGTCCATGGAAAGATGACTGCATAAAGAAGCTATGGTATATTTATACAATGGAATATTATTCAGCTATAAAAAAGAATAAAATAATGCCATTTGCAGCAACATGGATGGACCTAGAGATCATCATTCTAAGTGAAGTAAGCCAGAAAGAGAAAGAAAAACACCATATAATATCATTCATATGTGGAATCTAAAAAAAGAAAAAAACACTAATGAACTCATCTACAAAACAGAAGCAGACTCACAGACATAATAAACAATCTTATGGTTACCAGGGGGAAAAGGGGTGGGAAGGGATAAATTGGGAGTTTTGTTGTGTTTTGTTTTTTATCTATTTTATATATAGTTCTTAGTATTTGCAAACCTCAAATTCCTTCTATATATCATAGGGAACTATATTCAATACTTGCAGTAACCTATAATTTAAAAAAATAAATAAAAGTCACACAAAAGTAAAGTTGCAGGTGTGGCAGTTGCTCCAAAGATGATCGTGTTGCTGAACACGTATATATTGGAGGATCTCCGCTATGCACTCTCCAAATTCCTGACTTTCAGAATCCATGAACATAATAAAATTGTTCTTGATTTGTATCACAAAGTTTGGGATAATCTGTTACACAGCAATAGATAAATGTAACAGAGATACTTCATGCTATTTATTTACTTTTGTGTATATTTGAAATTGTCCATAATAAAAAGTTTTTAAAAGGTTTTATGGACACTTAAAAAAAGAATACTAAAAATACACCATCAGGTTGTCTATAAAGCAAGGTGCAATGAGGGATTTTACAATGGTTTTAGCTCTCTGGGGACAGAATTCTCCTTACAGCATGGTTAATGTTCAGACTCCCTGATCATATTCATACAGCCTGTGAGGAAGTCAGAGACTGTCTAGATGAGTTTTCTTGTATTAAATTGGAGAGAAGAGTGTATGGTGAGAGAGCTGGTAGGGGAGACTCCAATGTCCAGAGTGAAAGGGTCAAATTAGGGTAAATTACAGCTTCTAGGTAGATTTCTTTATTTTGTGTGCAGAGAAGAAGCCAAACCCTTATTTCTTCTTCATGGATATTGGGATTGTAAAATAAAATTCTTATTTTATGGCAAAACAAGAAAAATTTAAGCATATAAAGTTTTCTCTGTCCTTTGGCCTCCTTTCTCCCTGCTACTGTGCATTGTGTATCTGCATGATGCCTCGAGCAAACCTCCCCATCAGCAGAAATACCTGCTCAGCCATGAAGAGCAACAGTCTCCTGGCATCAACAAGACAACTCCTTAAAAGATAACATTCCTTCTTGATCCTGTATGGGGTCACGATGAACTTAGATCTGGATTTTGTAAACTGTCAATGATAATGTCATTTAATGTACAGCCCTCTGTCTCAAAAAACTTATTTAGCTGTGCCTTGACTTCTAAGAGCTTTCTAAGATGTTCTTCCCGGGTTATAATCCTCAAATCTGGCTCAAACAAAATTTTCCACTTCTTTCTTAGATTGACTATTAATTTTTCATCGACAGGATTATGGCCAATCTTTTCCTTCATCATTGATTAATTTCCCAGGAATCCTGCACAACAGGCTGGTCAACCAAGTTACAGACCTTTGTATCTCCCTTTCCTTCTTTTTGTTACCTGTGCTTCGTGAGGGAGTAGGTGTTCTCTTTTTCCAAAATGGAAATAACTTTATTTCTGTTTCTAAAATGATTTCAAGTTCTTTAAAAAAAAAAACTGGTGTATGTAGAAGAAGTTCAAATGTCTTTTAGTGAATAAATGTAAACAAATGTGGTATATACATACAATGAAATATCATTGTCTTAAAAAAGAAGGAAATCCTGTCATATGCTACAACAGAGATGAGCCTTGGGGATATTATGCTAAGTAAATAAGCCAATCACCAAAAAAAAAAAAAGACTCCACTTACATGAGTTTCCTAGACTAGTCAGCTTCATAGACACAGGAAGTAGAATGGCAGCTGCCAGTGACTGGGGGTTAGGGGTGTGAGGAGTTGTTGTCTAATGAGTATAGAGTTTCAAGTTTGCAAGATGTAAAAGATCTGGAGATCTGGTTTGTAGCAATGTGAACACACTTAGCTCTACTGGGTTGTATACTTGAAGAGGTTGAGATGGTGAATTTTATCTTATGTGTTTTTTACTGCAATAAAAATGTTTTAGGGGGAAGGCAGAGCTCAGTGGTAGAGTGTGCGCTTAGCATGCACGAGATCCTGGGTTCAATCCCCAGTACCTCCATTAAAATAAATGAACAAACCTAATTAACTCCCTACCCTAAAATAATTAATTAATTGAAAAATTAAAAAGTGAAAGAATGTTGAAAAAATGTTTTAAATTAATATATTAAGAAAAGGAATAAAGAAAATAAATATTATTATCGTATAGCCTAGAAATAATTAGCATTAATTGACATGCATCCTTCTATACATTTTCCCCATGGTTATACACACACACATTTATTTTAATTAAATATGGGATTACAGCATACTCAGCTAACAATAAAGAGGATACCTTTCATTCAATAAATATGTTTTCATGCTCCACTTCAGTGGCAGCAGAGTTTTCTGCCTTATCAGGTGTTTGGCAGAATAAAACTTTGGCAGTGGTTCTCATAGTTTTTGGTCTTGGGACCCTTTTACACAATTAAAAATTATTGGCATCCCAAGTAATTTTTTGTGGGTTATATCTGTGATATTTAAAAGTACTAGATATTAAAACTGAGAAATTTAAAGGATTTATTTATTTAAAAATGACTATAATAAACACACTTAATACCAATGTAAATATCACTATTGTGAAAAATAAGTCTATTTTCTAAAACAAAACAATTAGTAAGAAGGATGGCATTGTTTTCTATTTCTGCAAATCCTTTCCTGTCTGGCTTAATAGAAGACTGCTGGATTCTTATCTCATCTTCTGCAATCAGTCTGTTACAACATCATCTACTGAGCTTCTGGAAAACTGTACTGTTCTTTCAAGAGAAAATGAAAATGAAAAGAGCAAATAACATCTTACTATTATTATGAAAAGAACTTTGACCTTGCAGATCCCCTTCAAGAATGTCCAGGACCCTTTGTGGACTGTGGACCACATTTTAAGAACTGCTGTTTTATATATATTATTATATGTCCTTTTCAAAAACTTTTCTTTAAATTTCAGCTTTATTGAGGTATAATTGACAAAACTGTATGATATTTAAAGTGCACATCATGGTGATTTGATATATGTATGCATTGTGAAAGAATTCCTCTCCTAGTTAATTATCTCTCACTTCACAAATTATTTTGTGTGTGTGTGTGTGTGTGTGTGTGTGTGTGTGAGAGAGAGAGAGAGAGAGAGAACATTTAAATTCTACTCTCTAAGTAAATTTCCAGTACATAATACAATGTTATCAACTATAGTCTTGTTTTATATTAGATCCTCAGACTTTATTTATCGTATAGTTGAAAGTTTGTACACTTTTACCAACCTATGTTTTTATTTTGTTTTTTTTTTTTCTTTCTAGTCTTCCCTATAGAACAAATACCCAGCCAGGCTCATTTCCTCAGGGGAGGAATGTGACAAAGCCAAAAAAAAAAAAGGTGTTTATTTCCAAAAGCCTAAACCTAAATTCGTTAAGGAGATTCTGTGAGGTGAATCAGAGGTAACATGTCACCATATAACATGTTGCATCAAAGGTTTATAGCATCTATTTATCACCTATCATCAATTTATATTTTGTTTTTTATTTTTTAAAAGGGTCTTTGATATATGTTGGTAGAATAAACCAACCAATAAACTTAAAGTTGTGTAAATTGGTCATTTTTTTTCTATTATTTTATCGTAAAAGTTGCAAATATATGGAAAAGTTGAAAGACTCATACAGTGAATACCCATAGAGTAACCACTTAAATTCTACAATTAACATTTTGCTGTTTATTCTAACCATATCTCTATCCTATCCATCAATCCATTATATTTTTAACTGAGATACAATTCTCATATCATAAATACATCCTTCAGTTGTTTTTGATATATTCACAAGGATGTGCAACCATTACTATTTAATTCTAGAACATTTTCATCACCCCAAAAAGAAATCCTATAGCCATTAAGCAGTCACTCTACATTGCCATCTACTTCTTGTCTCTATGGATTTGCCTATTCTGGGCATTTCATACAAAAAGAATCATACAATGCGTAGCCTTTTGTGTCTGGCTTTTTCTTCCATGTTGTGGTATGACTCAATACATTGTTCCTTTTTATGACTGAATAATACTCCATTGTATGGATATACCACCTGTATTTGTCCATCTATTGGTTGACAGACATTTGTGTTTTTTCAATTTTTGGCTATTATATATAATGCTTCTGTGAACATTCATGCACAAGTTTTTGTGTGGACATGTTTTCAATTCTCTTGGGTAGATATGTATAATAATATATATCTATTATATATATTAGGAGTGGAATTGCTGAGTCATATGATAACTCTACATTTAACATTTTAAAAAATGTTTTTCCATGATGACTCTACCATATTACATTCCCACCAGCAATACATGAGGGTTCTAATTTCTCCACATTCTTGCAAACACTTATTATTGTCTGTCTTTTTTATTACAGTTATTCTAGTTGGTGTGAAGTGATACTTTATTGTGGTTTTGACTTGCATTTCTCTAAAGAAAAAGGATGCTGAACATATTTTCGTGTTCTTATTAGCCATTTGTATATTTTCTTTGGAGAAATGACTATTTAAATCCTCTGCCCATCATCTTATTTTTTTGATATTGCAATGTAAGCCACAGAAAGTGTTACTCTTAAAGACTTCAACATGCATGTTACCACCTATAGTTCAATGTTTGTTTGTGGTTCTTTCTGTTTTGGGGTAAAATTTACATACAGTGTGTTAAAAACAAGACAACAGGCCCAAAATGAAGTCACTTATGCTAAGTTTCATGTTGCTAAACAGACAGATACAGTTTCAGCATATCCTAGAAATGGAATCTTAAATCAGTCAGTCAGGAATCACTGGATCAGCACTAGTTAAATAATCAGCCTGAGAGACACTTGCCATCCCCTAAAGCAAAGTGACCTTGCAGTAACCAACCTGCTTTTTTGCCAAGTATAACTTCTTTGTTCCTGCTCCCTTCTGCCTATAGAAGTCTCTCATTTGGTACAGCTCCTCAGAGTTCTTTTCTATCTGCCAGATGGCACTCTGCCTGATTCATGAATCATTGAATAAAGCCAGTAAGATCTTTAAAATTTACTCCATTGAATTTTGTTTTTTAACAAGTAAAATGCACAAATCCTATGTGTAACATTGGATGAGTTTTGACAAATGTGTGAACCCAAAACTCTATCACTCCAGAAAGTTCCTTCAAACTCTTTCCCAATAAATCCCTGTTCCCATCCCCAAAGGCGAAACTGTTCAGAATTTTTTCACCATATATTAGTTTAGCCTGCTGCAAAACAAAACAAAACAAAACAAACAAACAAAAAACTACTACTAGCACCATATATTATATACTCTTGTGTAATACTCTCACTCAGCATAATGTTTTTTGAATTAATTCACACTGTTGTATCAGAATTCATTCTTTTTTCTTTCCTCAGTAGTTTTCATTGTATGAATATATCACAGCTTGTTTATCTATTTTTCTATCGATGGGCATTTTAGATTGTTGCCAATTTTGGGATATTATGAATAAAGCTGCTTAGAACATTCTTATCTGTCTTTTTATGGATATACATTTTCATTTCTCTAGAGTAAATAGCCAGGAGTGGAATTGCTGGGTCATAGGGTCGTTATGAAACTGCCCCAAATTTTTCCCCAGTGACTGTAACATTTCACACTCTTATAAACAATGAATGGGAGTCCTGGTTGTTCCACACCTTCACCGACATTCACTGTTGTCAGTTTTAACAATCATAGCCATTATATGCCCAAATAGGGCGTATACTTCTGTCTCACTGTGGTTTCAATTTTCATTGCTCTGATGACTAATGAGGTTCTTTATGTGCTTAATTTGCCATCTGAACAACTTCCTTTATGAAATGACTGTCCAAAATGTTGTTAACTGTATATAGCATTTGAACATACGTAAGAGTCATATGCCCTTCAAGATAGTAAAAATAAAAAAAGAATGCAAAATTCTGAGAATTCAGGAACTTAAATACCTGAAGAGCCAGAGAAATACAAGATGCACTGGCATGAGGGGCCCCATCTAGATGGGGTGTCAGAACCCTGTAGACTGATTTTAAGAATTATGGCCTGATAGATAGAACTCACACCCAGGAAAGTAAAGGGGGCTAAGTGGCCAGGGTCACATTATGACTTTTTTTTTTTCTTCTTCTTTTTTTTTTTTTGGTCACATTATGACTTTGATAGGCCCTGGGTATTTTTGCCTTTGAGGTAAAAAAATATTAAAAATTGTATTTTACTACTGCATTAATATAAAGATGAATACACTCCAAGCTTGATTTGGTATTATATATTCGCTACTGTGAATATTATATTAATATTTTTCTTCTGATTTTAAAAGAAATTAGAATATATTCATGGGAACCTAAAAGTATCATAGGTCCCAGACAGTGTGCCACTCTGCTTAATGGAAAAGTCAGCCCTGTTATTCACCACCCCTGCTTAAATGATGGCATAAAAACTGTAACGACTATAGAAGGGAGGGGAACCAAGGTCAAGGTTGTGAGAAAAGCTGACCGGGCTGAAAATTCTGGTTGTTCTGCAACCTTTCAAGCCTCTGAGAAGGTAATTCCCAAAGAGTGTGGAATGACATCATCTTTTCCTTGGTGGGTGAGCATCTCTCAACCTCAGAAAGCATTAAGGATGGGAGTGTTTAGGGAAAATACACCTATACATGAATGTCTTTGGGCTAAAGAAACTGTGCATATTTGATATTTAGATATTTAAGAGAATTTGGCCTATTTTCATAATATTTTTGGGTTGATATTTCTCAGTTAAATGTCTAACTGAGAAATTGATTCAGCTCCTGATTTTAAGTTGAGTTGTTATAAGTTTAATTTATTAGATTTTAACGTACCTAAGAATATGGGAGGGTTTTATTGGTTTTATTTGTTTAAGCAGTACTCGAAGGGTAAATCAAATATGTTAAAAGTATAAATGTCATTGGAAATATTTAAGGGAACTCCTTTTAAAAATCTACCTTTAAGGTGAATGTTAAAATTGCCTAGATTTATAAAGAGAATTATATTTTAAAAACTGTGACTTCTTCAAAGATTAAGAAATAATCAGGTTTTAAATAATGGAAATACTCATTTTTAGAAATAAAATAACTTTCTGTGCTTAGAAACTACCCATGAGGACATTAAACAAAAATTGTGTTGATAGTCTATACTCCCACAGTGGAGGAACCTTGCTTTAGAGAAGTGGTGAGAGCAGGTTGTATAGAGAGGGGGTGCCAGGAACCCAGTGAGGACAGGGGCCTGCTCCTCCTTCCAGACCTCCTATTTGCCTTCTTGGGACTCTTCCCCAAGCTCAGGCATGTACCTATGGAAGCTCATGCCCTAGATCCTGACAGCCCAATGTCAAAGCCCTGTGTCAATCAATTTGCTATGGTCATCTTCCTACAAAGCACACTTCAAATCTTCACATCAGTACCTGAGCTCTCAAATATGACTTACACTTTTGCCCAGATTCTGTTTTGCATTATTTATCTGGCTATTTATTCCACCCAGATTCTTCTTGGTATTCCCTGGGTGCAAATTAGAGCTTTTAGAAACAGCTTCAAATTTTTCAGTCACTAGTGTCTTATTTACCCTCACTAACCAGAACAATAATTCCTTAAATGGTGCCCTGGTGGCCTAAATAAATGGATGTCCCTTCCAAATGGCCTAATTTGCATGCCGAGCATGATTTAGCCACCCAGCAACATCTAGGATTCTATTTTTAATTATCTCATTAGTTAACTTTCTAGTTACTTTGATAACTATTCTCAGAGTAGCCATGTCATACTGCTTGTATAAGGGAAATACTAAAGCCACAGAGTTAATGTGGGTTATTTTAAGTTGCTGCAAGTGATTACACATTCATATACAAAGAGTATAATTTTTAAAATGTGGAGCATGGATACTCCTATATGCAGGCAGTTTAAGAGTTATATCAATTTCACACTAAAGTTACAAAATCTTTGTTCCCTGGGATATTGTCAGGCATATACTACGGCGTGTTTGCTTACTCCCATCTGTCCACAAAGTTGATTCTGTGCAGTGAATTCCTACTCTGTGATGCCCATGCTTTCCTGCCACAGTTGATTGACCGACCAGGGATGGAACTGCAATCTGAACTTAGTCATTCCTTTCTGGGAAATTAAGACTTAGAGATCTGGGAGGGTGACCCCTGGTCTGCAAGTGGGAGGCCCTCTGAACAGGGATCTGAAGCTACTGCTGTGGGGCAGCCGTCCTGTACCACACACCTGCAGAGCCTAAGGGGCCTGTCTGCAGAGAGGCGCTGAGACAGACACAGAGACAGAGAGATGAGACAGAGAAGTAGATGTGCTGAGAAAGCAAAGGTAGATACACCTTAGATAGCCTGGGAGAGAGACAGAGCAGCTATCTGAGAGCTTTCTGGTTCCTGGTTCCATGTTTTGTGAACCTGACGGCACATCCTGTCCTTGGAATCTATGGAGTGACCTTGCATTTTATAATAAACCCTCTTATTCAGTTTATGTTTACTTTGCTTGTGTTTCTCTTACTTGTAACCCAAAGAACTTTAATTTTTTTTAAAATGGAGGTTCTGGGGATTGAACCCATGACCTTGTGCATGCTAAGCATATGCTGTACTGCTGAGTTATACACCCCCACGAAAAGCATGCGGGTGAGTTTTTTTTTTTTTTTCTAGTTTCGTTTTTTTTGGGGGGGTGTAGGTAATTAGATTTTTTTTTAATGGAGGACTGGGGATTGAATCCACGACCTTGATCAAACGCTGTACCACTGAACTATCCTCCACTCTGCCCCCCAAGAACTTTGACTAAGAACAAAAGGACACTTACTAGCTAGTAGTCACAGAATCTGAATTTTTTTTTTAATTGAACTTATTTAGGAGAAAACTAATGCAATCTTGAATGAAAGAGGTGCCGTGGTCGAAACAGTTTTATCAGATTCTACTGTGTTAGGATTTTCATTCCCAGCTAAAAGCAAATAAAGCACACGGTAAGCTCAACCTAAAACACCCAAGTGAACATGCACAGAAATAAGCACATTGGCATTTTTCCCTTGATTTCCTCAGAAACGTTTACTTTCCAGTGGAGATGTGTGAGTTCTGTAAAATAGCTCAGTTCAGATCTTTTAACAGACATTTGATAGGCATGTGATAGACAGACTGTGCCAGTACTGGGGACACAAGAGGAATAAGATCGGTCCCTTGCCTCTAGAGGAGTGTCCTACACACAGGGAACGTCAGTAAGTGTAAGTTCCCTCCCTCCCCCTTCTCTGCTGTCGGCTCTATGGGGAGGTGGAGCGAGATCACCAGGATCAGCTGGCTGATCAGGTCTAGACAGGCCACCCTCCTTGAGTCTTATCTACAGAAAAGCCCTGAGCAGGACACCTGGGTTCCAGGCTGGACTTGGCCACAACTGACACAGCTCTGTGCAGCCTTCTCCTAAGCCAGTTTTCCTGTTCATTTCCACAACTGTAAATGGGCAATGGGAGACTGAAAGGGCTCCCGTGGGTGGATCGCTCAGGATTCAGTTGTGGGAAACAGATACCACTTCACATATCCTATGCAGAAAGGGATTTCTGAAAAGATAATTAAGCACTTACAAAATTGCTGCAGGGACTAGGCTGGGCCTCTGCTATGAGTCTCAAAAACGTATTGCAGGACTGGCCCACCTGCTGTAGAAAACCCCTGGGCGGTTCTTGCCAGAGGAAGACAGCTTCACAGCAGGAAGATGGCCTTCACCTCGCTTCTGCCTGCGAAATAACAACAACAAAGATTATAATTAAGCTAACATCGATTGAAACTAACCATGTGCCAGGCTAAGGAATTTATATAATTTAACTCACTTCGTTCTCATAACAACCCTATGAGGTAGATGCTATCATTATTTCTTGTTTTACAGACAAGGAACAGGAGGTAAAGAGAGAGCAAGAATCATTACCATGTATAAAATAGATAAATAACAAGGACCTACTGTGTAGCACAGGAAACTATGTTCAAGTTCCTGTCATAACATATAATGGAAAAGAATCTGAAAACAAAAAAACGTATATTTCTGTATATGTATAACTGAATCACTTTACTGTACACCTGAAACTAACATTGCAAATCAACTTCACTTAAAAAATTTTTTTAAGTCTCTAATAAATAATTACAACTGCATTAAAAAAGACAATCTGGCAGTTTTCAGTCTATCCCATTTATATTTATGAATATAATAAAAATTGATCCTAAACCTGTCACAAAAGAGAGAGAGAGAGAGTAAGCACCTCCGGGTCACGCAGGTAGTAAGGAGCTCCAGAGGTGTGCCTGCGTCTTATGGTGTCTTCTGCTTCATGTCTAGGACCCTCGCTGCAAGGCAGTCTGGGAAGCAAAGCGTGGTTTTGGTTTTCCCACCTCTGCAGCTTTCAAGGGCAAACAAGGGAGTCAGGATGCCCTTGCATGGCTGTGCACCGTATCCATCCCTGTGAGACGGGGCTGACCACGGCAAAAGCGCTTCAGCAACAGATGCAAATAGATTCAATGCACCTAATCTGCTTTGTCATCTGTTCCCCTAAGATTAGCTCGCCACAGAACCCTATCAAAGCAATACAGACAGCTTTGAGGTTGCGTCTGACACACATTCCTGTTTGAAGAAGGCTTCAATTAGTTTATTGCTTGTGCTTATTTCACTGATAAAAAAAACTACAACTTTAAGTTTGGGGTTTCAGATTTACTCATTTTTGGCAACAGATGAAGTGTTTTTCTCTAAAAACAAGCAGACCAACTCGAAATAATGATTACAAGCTCATTGGGTGTCAGCAATTCTTCATTTTTTAAGGACCCAACTCAAATGTCATCTCTTTCATAAGAATTTCCATTCTGGCTTTGGGTACTTTAGTTTATGAACTGCATTCTCTTCTGTAAAAGATCTGCATACGTCTCCATTTGTTTGCTAGGGCTGTCGTGAAGAAGTCCCACAGACTGGGTGGCTTAAACACAGAAATGTATTTTCTCACTGTCCTGGAGGTTAGAAGTCTGAGGTCAAGGTGTTGACAGGCTGGTTTCTACGGAGGCTTCTCTCCTTGGCTTGTGGACGGCCGTCTTCGCCCTGTGTCTTCAGGTGGTCCTGGATTGAGAGCCATCCTAACAGCCTCATTTTACCTTAGCTACCTCTTTAAAGGCCCCATCTCCAAATACAGTCATATTCTGAGGTACTGGGTGGTTGGGGCTTCAACATATGAGTTTAGGGGAACACAATTCATCCCATAACAAATCCTTTGCCAACTAAATTATTTTGCCCCCAGAATTTCTCATAACAAATACACTTTTCCCGAATCTAACTTTATTTTAACATACAAGTTAAAAATTTTTTAATGTAGTCAATTAGCCCATTTTTCCTTTAATTCTTCAATTACAGCTTCTTAATTTTTGTTCTATTTATATAAGTTAAAGTACCTTGAGCTTATTTTGGTGATACTCAAATGAGAACCTAAATCATTTTTGTTTCTCTAAATTTTTTTATTTCTCTAAATTTTAAATTAATTATCTCAACATCACCTTCTGAATATGCTTTTCTTTATTCATTTGATATGTGATGATGTGTCCTTTATAAAGTTGTATTTTTTCTGTAACTCTTGCTTTGCCCGCAAGACCCATGTAGGTTCAGACCATCACCAGCATGAATGGTAAAACATTTCTTTATGTTTTCACTTGGGTCGTCCCTCAGTCTGCCTGGAGGTGGCGTAGGGTGCTCACTTGCAAATCTACTTCCCTCTTTGCTCTGGTCTCCTCTGGTGTCCTCCAGATTCTTTCTTTTTTCTTTTTTCTTTTTTTTTTTTACTGAGGTGTAGTTGATTTACAATGTTGTTAGTTACTGATGTACAGCAAAGTGATTCAGATATATATATATATAATGTATTTTGATTCTTTTCCATTATAGGTTATTACAAGGTATTGAATATAGTTCCCTGTGCTAGACAGTAGGGCCTTGTTGTTTATCTATTTTATATACAGTAGTGTGTATCTGCTAATCCTAAACTCCTGGCTTATCCCTCCCTCCCTCCCTCCCACTTTGGTAACAGTAAGTTTGTTTTCTATGTCTGTGAGTCTGCTTCTGTTTTGTAAATAAGTTCACTTGTATTTTTTTTTTAGATTCCACATAAAAGGATATCATATGATAATTTCAGACTCCATTTGGCTTCACTCCTAGCTTTGGGGGCTGATGAAATCATTTGCCCTTTGCATCTGAGACAGGTAAGGTATATTTTTCTCATCATCCTGGAGGACAATGGATCCTTACATCTTTCAGAGTTCTGACCAGTATGGAGGTTTGAAAGAGCTGTTCTATTGAATGGAAGAGGGAGTTGGTCAGAGAAATGTAGTCTGATTTCTGGGCAGGGCTGAGCCCATTTGAAGTTGGTAATCATGAATTTATGGTGGAAACCAGCAGCTCCATCGTGTGAATCTCCTCAGTAGGGACCAGAGGGATTTGAATTCCTTTGTGAGGGGAGTGAAAACAAGTAGAGAGGAGAGGTGTACATCAGAGGAGAGATGGAGAAAGTGGAAGATATTAGCTTTGGACAAGAGAGAAAACACTTCACCTTCTCAGAGGAGAGGGGAAGGAAAGGGAGTGTGTGAGTGTGTGGGGGGGGGGCAGGGGCGTGTGCAGGAATCCCTGCCTGCCGTGTCACAGTGCCCGCCCTCTGATGGGGGAGAGGAAATGGGAGGACACCCCTCCCACCCCTCTGCAACCAGGGTGGGGCCATGTTGTTCCAGGCTACCTCAACCTGATGCTCATCTGGGGCTTTGAATCTGGAACCAGCTGTTGTTCATGGCAACTGCAGTGATGCTCTGTTGAGATGGCAGCAGTGTCGGGTGTCATGTGTCCCTCCCAACTGTCATGGCTCGAAGATGGCTTCATGCACTTTCTTTTTTATTCCCTGGAACTGCCTTGGTTCTAGCTAATTTTCCAAGTCTAGTCCTCAGGCCTCAAGCCAATACTGTTTACCCCCACTGTCCTTCTGTCGTAATAGTCAGTGTCAGTTCCTGTCACCTGCAACCGAGAACACTATTGCTTGGGAGTGGGCTTTGGAACGAAGCACAAGTTTTCATCTCAGCCCTGGTACTAGCTTTGCAGCCTTAAGTAAAATACTTAAGCATTCTAAGCTCCAGTTTCTCTCATTTTGTGAAATAAGAATATATACTTACAGAGTTGTTAGAATCAAATGAAACAGTAAGTATAAATTATCCTCAAAAATACCTGCATTTTGGTAACATCTTGATGAGGAACAGTTATTCTTTTACAATGTGCTTTTATGTGAATAATCTCATGTGACCTTCACACAAGACAGGGTAGAAATCTCCATTGTACAGATTAGGAAACTGAGGTTCAGAGATGTAAGGTGACAACCTCGAGCTCACACAAGGAGTGAGTAAATCTGGGGTTTGAGCCCAGGTTTTCTGATGTGTCGTAGTTATCTAAGAGCCCCAGCTGCAGGCTTGTAGACAGAGAGGAGAGTTTCACTGGGTGTTCACGGAAACCTTTGGGGAAAGGTAATTTGGGGGCAGGAATTTGGAAACTACAACCAGTAAGTTGTGTTTCGATCCGATGATCATAGTGACGAGGAGGGAGTGGGGACTGTCTGGTGTACACCAGCTGAAAGGGGAAAGAGTCTCAAACAGAAAATACGAAGTAGTGCACAGAGAAGAGAATCAGCATCTTTATGGAGCCCAAGAATAAACAAGAGCACGGGATGGACTGACAGAATCAGGGATTTCAAAGAAGTCGAACAGGAAGAAGACTAAGAACGGGCCATTTTATGAAGCGCCAGAGAAGTCACTGATACCCAAAGACTCCACAGTGGTCCCCAGTCTACTCACTAGACTTACCTGTATCATCAAAGCAACAAACATTTTAAAGCATTTGTTTCATTCACAAAAGTAGACATAAATACATAGAATAAGATCAGTGACTTCCTTCACTAAATATAATATATTATGGTTTTCACTAATTACCAGTAATCTTTCAAATGGTAATGGTCCCAGAAATGGAAGAATATAAGAATAATAATTTCTTAAATCATCCCATTTGCTGAATTTTAGTACATTTTTCTATTGATCTTTGGAAAAAATGAATAGCTTTTCTGATACATGTAAGTGCACAATTAAAACATTAAAAAAAATCCAGCAAGCCAGGTAATGTAAATCTATTTCCCAATATATAGGAATAGGAAGTATATGTTACCAGTGGGCAGTTTGGGGTCTTCTGTTTGCATGGTTGAGGAGTATAATGAGCTCTGTGCCTGTTAGCTTCACTCAGCTCTGAAGTTGTAAGTTCAGGCTGAGCACATCACTTGGAATTGACCTCGGAGGTCAATCAACAAGACAACATAATGGAAAAATACCTTATCTGGTGCTTTGCACAGTCTCCTCTGTATCTTCGGGTGATAATAATAACACTGTGTTCCCTTTATGACAATGAAAGAGATATTATTTGGAAAATATAATGTTATTCTATTTTCTTTTGCTAATTTTTTGAAAATCTATTTTCAAATCTATTTTAGTATAAAATATAAATTAATATGAATATATTTTTATGAGAAAGTATTACTACCATGTTTCCACCATCAACATTTATGACCTTTGGTTTTGTTTAAGGCCAAAAGAGACCTTTTAAGGGTGTCTACTTTGACACCCTTAAAACAGACTCCAGGGCGGTGGGTACAGCTCGGTGGCAGGGTGCATGCTTAGCATGAACGAGTTCCTGGCTTTAATCCCCAGTACCTTCATTAAATAAATAAACAAACAAACAAATAGACTCCAGGAAAGTCACCAGCAGCATAGCCTTTGAGACCAAACCCAACAAACAGAACGTTATTGTTTTCCTCAGTACAATTCAAGCAGGCATCACTGCTAGGACAGGTGTCTGGCAGCATTTGGCTGTTGGCTTCAGCCCTATTCCTTCCAGCACCTCCAAAGGGCACAGGTTTCAGGGCTGCGCAAAATGGGTTTTCTTATACTGTTCATCGTGCCACTTCTGTCCCCGTCAGTGGCTCAGAGCCTCCTGGTGGTGTGAGGACTGTGGCACGTACCCAGCCAGCCTCGCCCTACCGGCCGGAGCGAAAGAGAGAGGTGAATCTGGGGATAAGTATTATAAACACTCAAAAAGAATGGAGGAAAAGAAGAAAAGCCAAGGAAGGTTTAGTGTCCAAACATGGTCTTAGTGTGTGCACCAGTTACCGACTTATTGCCGATCAAGCTCAAAATCCACTCTGTGATCAGCTCGGTGATGACAGGCTAGACCCTTGCATCACTCCTTTGCAGAGAACACTTTGTTCGACTCTTTCACTAGAAGGCACCTCAGGGGGAAGGGGCTGCTCCTGGCTGTGGTTCTTCCCGATTATTTCCCCCAGATACACACGTCTGCCTACCCAGACAGAAGCAGTGCAGGACCACAGCAGGCTCCCTGGAGTGGAGCTGCCGCCCGAAAACATGATGCGAGAGGATGGTCGTGTCCCAGGTCTCAAGCAAGTCCCAGGGGACGTGCCCCATCAAGTGAGGGTCCTTGGCTTCTTGCAGGAAAGAATTCAAGAGCGAGCCATAGTAAAGTGAAAATAGGTTTATTTAGAGAGATACACACTGGAAGTCAGATCTTCTGCCATTTGGCTTAGTAGGTTCTAACCAGTTTGTTGTATCCTCAATGGCTGTCATTCTTCTAATGGTGGCGCCCTTTTTCCTTCCTCCTGTCTCCGAGGTGGCCGGGATATGTGTGTGTGTGTGTTGGGGTGTGTGTGTGTGTGTGTGTGTGTGTGTGTGTGATCCAATCCCCTAGTTGCTGGGAGTGGGGGCTGATAACATCCCACACTTGCTGCCTTTGCTAGAGAATGGCCCTTGGCCACAGCTGTGCTGCCCTGGAGGCTCTCCCATGCTCTTGCCCGTCCCTGAGTTGTCCAGTGACTGACTGATGAATGATGGAACAAACAGCCTCAAAAGGACTAATTCTGTGTTGCAATCTGTGCTCCCAAGCTTCTCCGTGGGATTAGACCGAGCCGGGCTTCAGTGGAGACCACGTGCTTGCCTCATTCTATTCCCCTTTCCTGCCCTGTGTCTCTTGAGAGCTCTCCCCCAATAAAGCAATTGAACACCTCCAGTTCTGTTTCTGGAGAACCCACCCAAAGACCCACCCCCAAAGGGAGGTCAGCCTGAAACAATTCATAGCCCAGAAGATCTGAACAGGAGAGAGTTGCCCTGAGGGCAGAGTCATTCAAAGAGGAAACTGAGCCAAGGGACCTAGGACCCCAGCCCTGCTCCTTATCCCAGACTCAGCAATTGCAATTTACTCCTCCTTGGCTGGGGAAGAGTGAGTGAGGGGTGGAGAAGATCAGATAGTCAGGAGCGTTGGAATTTCAGAGCTCCCTCCTTCCATGCAAAGAGGAGACCCAGTATGGGAAAGAAGCATCACCACCAACGTCATCAAATGACTTTTTTAGATATTGCACTATTGTATTTATTTCCTAGGGCTGTGGAACTCAGGGCCACAACTGTGTGGCTTAAACCAACAGAAATGTGTTCTCACATCTCTGGGGCTAGAAGTCTGAACTCAAGGAGTAGCTGGGCCATCCTTGGCTTGAGGACGCATGACTCCCGTCTCTGCCTCCACCGTGACATTCTCGCCCTGTATCTTCACATCATCTTCTTATGAGGACATCAGTGACACAGGACGTAGGGCCCAGCCTCCTCCACTATCACCTCATCTTAACTAGTTACTTCTGCAACAGCCTATTTCCAGAGAAGGTCACATTGTGAGGTGCTGCGGTTAAGACTTCAGCACATCTTTTTAGAGGACACAGTTCAATCCATAACAACTGTATAGGTCAAGATACATGTGAGGACCGGATTCAGCCAGAAGGCTGACAGCCAGCTGGCTGATGCAGATGTTCCTCCTCCGTGTTTCTCCAGCACCTGCCTCTACCTGTGTGCACAGTACCTGTCCCTAGCGCAGCACCTGTTTGTTCCTTGCACAGCAATCAGCACTCTGCTCTGACTTCCCCTTATGCTGCAGTGCCTTGAAGGCAGGAGCAACTTATTATCTGCATCCTCAGTGCCTGTATAAAACCTGCCACATAGGATTCAGTCACCAAATATTTGTTGAATAAAAGAAGAATGGTTCAAAGATCCTCTAATACAATTTCGCTCAGATGATTGGGTCCATGGTCTAACTTCTCTGAGCCTCTAGTTGACGCTTTGTAAAATGGGATTAATCAGAACCAACCTGTGGACCCAGCCCAGTGCCATGATTCACAAAGTATTGGCATCCACCATGTTGTTGATTTTCCCTTCTTGAAGGTGTGGGGACCTGCTCAGAGCCCTGAGTTGGTCTAAAGAGTATTTTAAGCTGAAGACATTTGAGATTCAACAGATGCAGAGAAAAAGCCTTCTCGGAGCTCCCTTATCTGACCAAGAGCAGAAACTTCTGAGAAATGAGGCTGCCATAAAGTCTCTTTGGGGTGGTTTCCACTCCCAGGAGAGAGACTAAGAGTAAATCTACCACACATCCCCTCTCCAGGGGTGTTTCATGACCATGAAGAGGACAGACAGGCCACTGTACCTGCCTAAACAAACATTATTACAAACTTTCTCATCTCACATTTATTCTCCTAAAAATCCATTTGTCTGTCCTAAAGAAATGCATTTATTCTTCCCATAGAAGCTGTTAGACATGTAAGCCTCCAATTTTAACCAGTTAACTAGCCATCTGCTTCTTTTCTTGGCTTCTGTGGGTATACCAGTAAAACTTTTTCTCCTGTTACTCTTCGGTCAATTTAGTTCACAGGTCCCAGGCATTAAACATAAGTGAGGAGGGGGAAAAGTTTTTCCTTCCCTATAATGGTTTTGGAAAAGAGAGCTATTTTTTTTTCATTTGTGGCTGTGTGGCTTGACTTTGTACCAATGTAAACATCCCAGCACATTATCTTAACAAGGATGGGTGATTCTGCCCAAAAAAGGCTGATCATTATTGCTGTCATCCGATTCTAGCAACTGCTGGAGCACATGTGAACCCCAGATGTCCACAGTGACCCCTCTCTCTCTTCCACAGGAGTAATGGGCAGCATATTCAGTTACATTATTAAAATGTAGATGTTTGCACAGGAAGAAGAAAAGAATACATACCGAAGTGTCAGCATGAGTTATTTCTGGAGGAGACCATTTATGAATTTCCTTATTTTGGTTTTTCTTTATTTCCTAAATTTTCAGCAGTGAATGTTAGTATTATAATGAAAAAAAAAAAAGCTCTTTTCTCCACAATAAATATTTAAAAAACAAAAGTAAGTAATTAAAAATAGAAGATAGGCCATGTCCTCGAGACCACTCTTGTGAGCTGGGGATTTTGTTGTTGTTGTTTTTTTTATTTTTGTTCTACCTTCTATCCAGATTTGACATTGCTTTTAAGTATTTCTTGCACATTCAGCACTCCTTGTTCTTTGGATGGTTATGCAGGTAGCAGAAGGTAAAGCTGTTTCCTCTGGGATTTTGCAATCTATGCAGAGGTTCAACATTTGGTTTCCAAACCTGAAGCCAGAGTTCATTTTATTTCATTTTATTTTTCACAAAAGTACACAAGCTAATCACTAGAGCCCAGCTATGGGAATTATTTTTATTAAGTATAGCTCCTATTAGTAAAAGAAAGGAAAAATTTTGAAAGGAATAGAATGATTTCTTTGAAGGAATATGAAACAGCAAAACTTCCTTTTGGAACAAAGGAGATTTTTTAAAATAGATTTTATTCTTTTAGAGCAGTTTCAGGTTCACAGCAGAACTGAGCAGAAAGTTTGGAGAGTTGGCACATAGCCCTCCCCACTCACACATATATACTCCCCTACCCTCAACATCCCTCATCAGTGTGGCATATTTGGTACAATCAATGAACCAACACGGGCACATTATTATCAACCAAAAGTGATTTTTAAGATCACATACAAGTTATCTGAAAACAATATTATTGTTTATGATAATTTGGTTAAGGACAGGTTATAAGAACATTTAACCAACAGAGAACTTAATCGTGAAGTGAATCAAGATGAAAGGAAAGTAACAACAAATTGGTGTGAAATACCCTTATCAGAAAACCATGGAGCAATGTGTGTCTCTGACAGTTTGCCCTTTAACCACTCTCACCAACTGGCATTTGGTGGAGAAACAGAATTAAAAACAAAAGTCTCTTCACAACCCAGAAAACCTCTTTACAAAGAAGAAAAAGGAAACAATTGGATCAGTGAATAGCATAAAGTAGGATGTGGAGTGCATGTCAGTCTACCTGCTAAGAGGTGGTGGAGACAGGAAGCCACCTCATTACTCACAGCAGAGATGGTGCTGTCCCAGCGGCAGGTCGGCTTTGCAAGGTGCAGTCGGCGTTTGGGGGGCAGATGACCGCGAGGCCTGTCTCCTCCTGGGAAAGTGGGAGAGAGGATGCTGTCTTCCTTGACGAAACATTTCATAGAGATGGCTCCCAGGTCTTTGTGAGACCAGCAAGAAGCTTATTTAGCCATTTAAAAGATTTACATACGTTTGAAAGAGACAGAGAAAGAAATTCTAAAATGGTGGTAGGGAGGGTCTTTCTGACAAGAATTAAGCCTCTTATTCACCCTCATACATACTGTGGGGTAATTACCAACTCACTTAATTTGTGTCAGATAATGAGCAAAAAAAAAAAAAAAAAAAAAAAAAAATTCAGCAAATGTCAAGTTTACAGTTTTCCCTTTTTGGCAAAGCAGCAGAAACATACTCTTTTCTGACTGCCTAGACCAGGATTTTTTGAGTGTGACTATTAACATTTTTGGGAACAGATAATTCTTCCTGGTGGGAACTGTGCTGTGCTCTGTAGGATGTTTAGCAGCATCCCTGGTCTCTACCCACTAGATGCCAGTAGGACATCCCCCACATGCAACCGATGACAGCTAAAAACGTCCCGGGTGGCATGGGGACTGGAACCACCCGCCACTGAAAACTACTAGCCTAGACCAATTGTCAAGACACACAACCCAAACAGATAGTTGAGCCTCAACTGGTTGGGGATGTCCGTAAGCCTTCTGTTCTCACTACATGAGCCTTGCCTGATGTAGTCTGCTGTCTGATGCATGTTGCAGTAATGTTTGCTGATGCATGGACATAACACTGCCATTCTCAGATGAACTTAGACCCAGTCCTCTAAGTGGAAGACATTTCTGTACCAGCCCAGCAGCCAGCCTCCTTTTTTTTTTCTTCTAAATTTAATAACAACATTTTGATTATCGTTCTCAGTCAGGCCAGGGAGGGGGGTTATGACCCAAACCATTGTAGCATTAGGAGTTGTCTTGTAGGCCTTGGATATGTTCGATCGCTCATCCTTCTAGCTGCCATGAAAAGCATGAAAGAGGAATTCTTTTTTGGTTGGTTTTACTTAGCTGTGAGGATAAGCCTGACTGAGAATGGAAGCAATTGTGGGGGTAGGGGGAGGGAAGCAGAATTAAGATAAAAAGAGACAGGTTTTTTCTGGGGAAGAAAATTTGAGTCCTGGATCTAGCCATGCCTGAAGCCATCTTCTGAGTTCTTTGTTTATGTCAGTCGTCCAAGCCATGTTTGGGAATTCAGCAAGCAAGTGGCACACAGCACTTGCACACTCTCCATGCTTTCCTTTTTCCCCCAAATGGATCAGGGAGATGGTCTTAACATCCTCTTCTAATCTCCCTCAGCACTGAGCTTCTACCTCTGCTCTTAAGATCCACCCCTTAATCACTTTTGTTATAGTTATTTACAAGGATGCCTTCTCTCTGCTACTAGGCTACATTTCCTAAGGATCAGATCCTGTCAGACTCACCTTTACATCCTCTACTGTGCACAGGTGACCCTCAATAGAAAGTATAAGTTGTGTAAAGCAACTTCAGCAGGTACCAAACTCTGTGATTGACATGTTTCCTAAATTGATACCCTTCTAGTTTCCACAGTAGGATCAGAGGAAGATTTTCAGCAGTGTTCAGATTCTGGAAGCTGGCCCCAATATTTCCCTTTAGCCCTCTGGACTCCATCTTTCTTCTCTGTGTTTTTCCTTACTCATGGCTATGGACACACACCATGGCCAGACAGCTTAGTTGTTACTTCCTTTGCCAGCCAGTCCATGCTTCTTGAGTTCTTACTGTCCTTAAAACATTGATTCCTGTTCTTGCAAAGAGTTTAAGGATGGCTGACAGTGGAAAGGCCCTGCACGTGGTGAGGAGGGCCATGCTGTGACTCTGTTTTATCAGAGAGGGTGCAGTTTGGAAAACAGAGCCCATCCCAAACAGTTCAGTTGAGGGAATATGATGTAGACAACTAATACAAAAGTGTGGAAAAGTCAAATGGCACAGAGGCAAGCCATATAGAGCAACAATGGAAAGCTGCTATTGCCTGCAGGGCTAGAGAGATCCAGGAAGGAGGTGGTCCCTGGGGGAAGGCAGGAGTCCAGGAGCCAGGACCTCCACCTTCTGTGGGAACTAACCGCACAGGAGGCCGCCTGAGGAGCTGAGGCCACAGAGGAACCATCTCGCAGAAGCTGGAAAGTTGAAGGAGACAGAGCCAGATGTGCTGCCCTGTCTTCTGCCAGTGCCTCTCATTGGCTGGTTGGAAAGGAAAAATTTTTCCTCTACCCTCTTAGGTTCAGTACCTGAAGGACTGCGAATGTGACTGACAAAAGAGAGAAGACAGAGTTTATTTGCATATACTTGGGAGGGCTCAGCAATGGATAACTCAAAAGGGTGGTTAGAATTTGTATCTCAACTAGTAAAAGAAAGGGACGGCGGAGAAAAGACTTTTATGGGAAGAACAAATAGGTTTCTTTAAGAAAGAGAAAAGGGTTTTTAGCAGAATGAAGAGGAGATTAGAAAGTTTGTGAGAATGTCTTGGAATCATTGGAACCATTTCCCTACAATTTGAGCAGAGACCAGCCAGGGCACCTGTTTCCAAGAGCGGAATTCAACTTTCTTATTCAACAGAGATCACTGAAGTTCACTGTGGAAGAGAGGAACTCTGGGATGGGACGCCTGGTCTTAGCCCGTCTAGCCGTCTGTATCGGATAGAGGAATCCAGCTGACTACTATGGATGAGTGGGACCACTAGCCATTAAGAATTAGTAACACACCAATTACACATTTGGACTAAATAATGGGAAGAACTCCTTCTCTGCTGAATTGACAAGAAGTTTCGGCAGCACCTGCTGGAACATGCTCATTCCGAAGGAGAAGATAAAAAGGTCACCTCACAAGTCAGCCTCCACCTAAAATACACGCTGCGTTAGTAACAGGAGGGCAGATGCAGCCCCTGTGAGCTTGTTCTACACGTGGTACCTCTGAGTGAGGCATCACAGTGTCCTCACCGCTTCCTGCTGTGGACTCATGGCCTTCTTCTGTGCCTGTCTCAAGGACTTTGAGCCTCTCCTGCAAGAACTCATGTTCCTCCAGCCCAATATCTTGGCAAAGGTGAGCCTTTTTGGCAGCAGGGCTGTAAATGATAGTAGGTGCTGGAGTAAATCGAGGAAGCCAGGGCACAGGGGAAGGCAGTGCCCAATTACTGACAGCTGTTAGAGCCTCGTTTCTCTGCATTTTAGTTTCCCCAGCAGAATGGCACAGACGCTGCCATCGTTAATACTTAATTTTGATTTAGTGTGTCTGCACGGGCTGGAACAACTAAAGTGCAGCCTGTTGACTATAAAAGTGGAAGCCCCCTCGAGGTCATTCTGGACTGCATCAGCTCGGGCCCAAGTGATGGATGAACGCAACTTTCCAAGGTCGTTCCAGTTTCTGAAGGCTTCCTCTTGCTGCAGGAGTCTTGAAAGGTGAACTTCAGAGCTATATGAAGAGCTGGACTAATTCATGCAAAACTCCCTTCCTACTCCCCTGTGACCATGCGGAGAAAAAACCCAAGAACAAATATTAAAGACCAAGACCTTGGTTTCACAATACAGATGGAAGGAAACCAAACATCAATCTTAGTGAAAGCCTGCTTTAAAGTGAGCCAAATGCATCTATTTACCTCTCCCCTCCCCCCAAAAGTATACAGTGTTGTATGTCAATTACATCTCAATAACACTGGAAGAAAAAAAAGAAAAGAATGACTTGAAAAAAAAGAATGATTTAAAAAAAAAACCTAAAAAAAACATGTTGATTATATATTAAGTTCTTAAATGTATTTTGAATGTTTTTATTCTACACTCTTTTCTCACTAATCTGCATTTCTCTTCTTCTCTAGAGCTAACTGTTTCAATTTCTTTCCACTTTAATATCTTTTAGGACACATCTCCCATCATTACCCTTGGTACAGACTTTCGACTGAACTGACCTGGAGAGACACTGACTGGGGGCGAGGGAGATGGTCCTGGGCTGCAGATACAGGCATTCTAGTTTCTGTAAAAGTACCCCACTAACATGCTATCTCTAATCTTAAATTAATACATTAAATTGGGATTATTAATCAGCCTCTTATAAATTGGTTAGGAAGAATCAGGGCTCTCTTACAGCCTTATTCACTTGGGGAAACTAATAAAACCTGGGTTTCCAGATTTTAAAGCACTGAAGACTGGACCATGGACCTCGGGAGCATACTTCAGTGGCTGCACACAAGCAGCCAGCAGGTGGGCCAGCTGCTCTTTTACAGTCTTTTTAGCTGTAACAAATGGAATCTGTGCAGTGCAGCCCGGGAGTCCACCAGGACATCAGGATGCTGTACTGCGCCTCATGTGAAGGGGTCAGGTGTCATGCTGGGGACAGAAATGCCAGGTGAAAGGAATACTCGCAAGAGACAAAACGGACAAATTCTACCAAGACAATACTGTATCATGGTTAAGAGCACAGACTTTAGATTGAGATTGCCTGGGTCTAAATCCCTGCTCTGCAAATTACTTTAATTTTTTCAGCACCATTTTTTCCAACAGCATTTGCTCACTTTGTGTCTTGGTGTCACATTTTGGTAATTCTCATAATATAATATATTACAGTAGAGTGTAAACATAACTTTATATGTACTGGGAAACCAAAAAAATTAATGTGATTCACTTTCTTGCAATAATCACTTTTTTGTGGTATTCTGGAACTGAACCCACAATATCTCTGAGGTGTGTCTGTATTATACATGGTCTAAAATGTTAAGGCACAAAGAACTTAGACAATAGATCTATTTGAAAAGTTTCTCTCAGGCAGGTAAGGAAAACTGACTAAATCAGTTCAGTACTTATAAATATTGCTAGTTATAACCTTCTAGTTTAACCAGTCATCTACATTTGAGCTGTGGATCTGAAAATGGAGTGGGGAGAGGCAATATTTAAGTTGTGTTTAAAGAGAATCTTTAAATTGTTAATTTGAGTAGTATTCACTTTTCACAGAGGTTCTTACTTTGTGCAGTAAACTGTGGTAGGTGCCATGTGGCATATAAAGATGATAACAAAGGTCTTGGCCCTCCAGGAGACTTCAAACCAGTAGCATTAAAAAAGGCAGGGGCGTAAGTGAGAGGCTCACAATACTTAAGAGGGAAAGAACCCATGTACTGGGTGGAGATGAGGTTGAACTTGGACAATTTCATAGAGGAGACAGTATTTGAGAATTTTTAGTTGACACTTAAAGGATACAGTACATTTTAAAGATAATTTTCCATGCACTGGGAATAGCCGAAGGCAGTTAGGAAATGGAGGGTTTGGAAATCAGAGAATTCTGGGATTTCAAGTAGTCCGGCTTGAGGAAAGAAATGGGTAAGAGAATAATGAAGAAAGATCTGGCCACAAGGGCTGGGGATGTGTCAAAAGAGCTGGATTTCACTTTGTGGCGGACACCAGATTTCTGAGCAGAGAAATAAGGTGCAATTATTTATGCAATTATGGTTGAGAGGTATATTCACACATCATTCATAGGTCTTAATATATAATTAAAATGTATTTTTTTCATTTATAAATTAGAGAGAATCTTTAATAAAACATATGTACAATGAATACTTCATATTTAAAAATGCTGGTCTAATGACTTCACACCTTTTCAGTGGGGAAGGCTTCGACACCAGGGAAGTCAGGAGGTGGTCGCAGTAACTCCTCTACTTCTTCCTGCAAGGCCTCTGCTTTTTCATGCAACAGCATCTACATACAAAACCAAGACATGAGAGAAAAATATACGTTGCTAGAGAACTGCCAACATTTTACCACTATCTATTAGCAACCGAATCCTTACATATCAGCAATCTAGACATTAAAGCTAATAATGAGACTGAAAAATGGCCACTTAAGAACAAGCGATTATAGTAAATGAAGCTGAGGCATTTAGTTAAAGCCATTTTAGCTGATCGCTGCATTTGGTATACTAAAAATAAGGGAGCTTTAATACTCTCAAAGATTTGTTTTATTGAAGACTCAGCCACATAAAAATTAACTTTTAATCTATAAAATTTAAGACAATTTTGCAAAAATTTAATTAGTTCTTGAAAACATTATCCTTTATATATGCATTTTATTATTCCTCAAAGTTTAGTATGCTCTCTTTTAAAAATGTATCAGTGTTTCAAAGAAAAGTTTAACTCAATCTCTTAAAATTAACTTCAAAAGAAGCATAATAAACAAAAAAGTATTTCTAAACATGACACAGAGTAGATGTCAATGAGTATTTGCTGAATGATTTTTCCCCTTTCCTTAAAAAACCAGAAATAAGCTGTTGGTATTGCTTGCAGCTGGGTTTTGTGTATATTGGTGTGAAATACTTGCACTACTTCTCTTACAACATTTTTGTAATAAAAAAACTTACCAAAATCACATAGAGAAAAAAACCCACACTCTACCAATCTGATATAAAGTAGAGCATTAGGTGGCATTATATACAGGAGACTAAAATATAATTAGGTAAGCTTTCCAGTAGTTGAGGTAATGATGACCATGTGAAATGAATCTCCCCACACATCCTGTAAGCACTACACACATCAGCAAGAACAAGTAAACTACACAAAACTCACGTGTCAGCGTTACTAGAATAGACATCACTTACTAACATCAAATTACTTGTAGTGTTGCTTACCTCTTAAAAGCCAACTAGTAACCTCTGTTACTAGTTACTACTTCTTTACATTAAACTTCCCTGTTCAAATTACTGTGTAGTTTCTGTTCCTAATGATTAGACCCTGATATACAGCCCGAGAACAAGAAAGCACTCCAAGAACGGGGACAAGTCAGAAAGACAAAGGAACCAGCTTGTAGGGGCTCCTGCTGGCCAACTCTGAGGCCCTTTGAGTACCAAAATAAGTAATGATAATAATGGACTGTACCTCATTGAATAAGTATGAAACCATGGTTCATTCTGATATAAATAAATGAATAAATAAATATATGATGAAGGAAAAGCTTTTCCTCATAGTAAAATGCCAATAAATAAATGCAGACGGAATAATGGATTTAGAAAATCATCATTTGACAAACATCCCAGAAATAACTGAGTCAGGCAAAAATCACTAATGGATGCTAAAGCAGTTATGTGAAAGTTTGATGAAGAATAGGGCATCTACATAGTCTCCAAGTATCCATTCCCAAAATACTAATTACAAAGGGAAAAATAACTTTCCAGTTAAGAAACTTGCCAGACAACACTTTCTTAACCAAATGATCAGAGTCATTATCAGTGATGGGATAAAGTGACATCCTATGGCTCCTGATAGGATGGACTAAGGACACACATCATTTTTGTGGCATTCCTGCAAAAACCTGTTTAACCTTAATATAATCCCAGCTGGTTTCCTGATTTCTATTCTGGCTTCCCTATCTGCAACCTCTAACTCACTCTTCTACTCAAAATCCTGCAAGGAGTATCCATTTTTTATTGTCAAGCTGGCTGGAAAGCGGAAGGGGTGGTGGGAACGACCATGAGATGGAAGCCACGTACTGGCTGAGCGATGAGATAGAAGAAGTATGGGTCCCTAGACACACCACTGATTCCCCACATCAGCCGTGAACTGCTTGTGCTCGAAACTGTCTAATAAACTTTTGACACTGATAGTCATTTATTTTGGCCATTGTTGCCGCAGCTCCCTTTGTATCCTTAATAATATACAGTCTGACACCACAGTCCTGCTCTACTACTTACTGACTGGCTGTGTTTCCTTGGATAAATCACTTAATTTCTTTAAATCTCATTTATTTATTTATTCAAATATTTGCTAAACTTCTACTACAGGTTAGATACTGTGCCAGATGCTATAGCAATGGAAACAACTATAACTTCATCTCTATCAGCCCAAAGAGTGTCCTCATCTGTAGACTGAACGTAACACCGACTCTGCCTACTTCAGAGGACTGTTGCAAAGGTAATACGGTAATACAAACAATGTGAGCACCATTCAAAAGTGTAAGATGTAAGTTTACTTTTTAGCTAATTCTGATGTATATAAGATGTTAAAAAAAAAAAAAAGAAAACTAAGCAATTTTAGGCCACAAAGAAAGAACTACAGTTGAGATCAAGAAGGAAAAAATCCTAAATGCGGTGTGATAGATTTATACACATGGAGCAGGAGCTTAATGACAAACTGGACTGTGTCTAGCAAAGGGTAACCAGGATAGTGAATGGTCTAAAACCAGATTATTTACTACAGATGAAAGAAGCAGAAAAGAGAAACCCTTGGAGACAACAAGAGCTCTTTTCAAATATGTGAAAAACTACCAAATGAACAAAGGAATAGCCTAGTTTCACAGGGGAGTACTATGACACCATGGTAGACATTTTAAGGCAAAATTTAGCCTCATTATATTAGGATGCTCTTTGTAACACTAAGAGTCCAAAAATAGAACTACTTAATTTCTGAAGTTGTAAGCGCCTTGTCAGTGAAAGTGTTTAAAGATGGGAAGGCCAGATGTCAGGGATGCTGAGGAAAGGACTTCTGTGAAAAGGGTAGGAGGAGGCAGAATTCAATGAGTTCCAGAGTTCCCTGTACTTCAGTGAACTCTTGAAAGTGTCTTTATTTTTTAGGAGGTCCTTGTCCTCTTTTTAGCAGGACTTGTATCATAACAGATGCACTATTTTTATCCATGTATTGTGAGCATACACTTTTGTGTCTATAGTTGAATGCTTTCGTTTTTGTCTAAAGTATAAGGTGATGACACTACAAAATACCATAAAGAGGGGCGTGAGGGGTATACCTCAGTGGTAGAGTGCATGCTTGGCGTGAACCAAGTCTTGGTTCAAACCCCTGTGCCTCTGTTAAGGGGAAAAAAAAGTATCATAAAGGTTAAAAAATGGTTTGTTCACTTACCTTGGCTGATGAAACAATCTGCTTGGCCTGGCGTCTTGACAAATGATCAATCGTCCTTATCAGCACTTCAGGATTTGCATTAGCTAAGTACATTAGACTTTTATAACCTGCATTGTATAACTGTTTTGCTCGGCTCTGAAAAGTGTAATAAAAATAATTAGGGTCAGAATTTGGGACTAGGAAAAAATAATTAAGTGTCTTATTGAGGGGAAAAATTCATTTGCAAGAGCTAGGAATAAACGAAGATAATAAATATGAAAATGTAACACATCAGAATCCTGAGGAATTTTAGATGTGTTTGGGTGGTTTCAATTTGACTGCAAGACAGCTAGCTTTCTGTGCAGCTTAAGTCAACTGAGGTGTGTTGCAATCAGAAATGAGAAACCCATTAGGGCACTTAGGCTAGGGGCATTATTTCAGATCCCCAAGCAATCCCTGAGGGTTAGGGGTATGTGCGTGTGTGTGAGTGTGTGTCTGCTTTCCCAAGCAGAATTCCTCTAATTTAAAAATTGAATAACAGAAAAAACTGCAATCAAGGGTTGGTCAAAAACAGAAAGTTAAGAAACCAGCTGAGGATACTTTCTTCTCACTCTTTTAGGAAATGTAAATGACCCTCACTGCCGCCTAATCACCACCACCTTAACCAAGCATGTCTACAGTGACAGAAGGTAATTCTTCACTGGAGTGGAGGAAGGGAGGGATGTTAAGAATGAGTGGTAGCACACATACTTGGGGAGAGAGATCCCTACCCCTACTGTTATTTTTTCCCCCCACAATGTGATTTTTCAACAGGACTGCTTTTGGATTAACAGGGATTTCTGGGAAGGCATGTCGGCAATTTATTACCAAAAAAAAAAAAAAGATTCCCATGATATATGAGCAATAAGGCTATTGTCATCACTTGTCCTGTGATAAGACTTCACATGATAGTAAAACCTGATTTTTCAGTTAGCTGAAATTATCTCAGTTAAAAAACTGGAAAGCTACTGACCTCTAAAACTCCAGTCACTTCCATGAGAGGGATTAGCTCTGCCTTTACACAGTAAGTCAGTTTCTTAGTAAGTTCCACCAAAAGGGCTCTATAAACCCAGAACTCCTCAAGTTCCTGCAGAACACAAAGAAATATGCAGAACTTAAATCTGGTTATTTCAAAATTTCGTTTGCATGGTAGGGGGCTCAGAAAGAATGTTCCCTTCTGTAAATTCTGGAAGTTGGGTTAAGCCAGAGGTGAAAATAACTCCAAGAAAAATTATGAAGAAACATGGCAGAGACTGAGGAATTTGATGAAATGGTTTCAGGATGAGGAAAAAGACTGAAAATTGAAAAATAAGTCAGTAAGATTTCTATTCATTTTTATCAAAACATCAGCAAATGAATTGCATAGTTTTTCTTTCCCAAATGACTGAAAACAATTCTTACCTCTGGAAATTTATCCTGAAGATAAGATATTAAATATGGAAGGATTCAAAAGCAAGACGATGGTCAGTGCAGCAATATTCAAAACAATAATAATACTAGAAGCCATGAGTCCATAACTCTTAAAGCCAGGGTGGGGATAAATGGGTATTCATTATATTACCTTGTCTTTTTTAATATATGGTTGAAATTTTCTATAATAGTAGTTTGGTTGTCTTTTCTTTATGTTTTCTAACCTCTGGGTATCATTGTGAGTACATGATGCATGGAACAGCATGAGCTAGTCATTTTGTGACCACTAGGAAAGTAGTCAGTGCACTAAGGATGGCAGCGTACAAAGCGGGAAAGAAAACCTTGCATAACTACTGAACCAATCAATCCCGAACTGCCTTAGCTCTGGCTTCTCTGCTACATAAGATGATCATTTTTCCTTACTCTTTAAATTTCTATGGGGTTTTTCTGTTACTTGTAGTTAAAAGCATATTAACTAGTATGATTGGTGTACTATTTTATCCCACTTTCATAACTTTATAAAGAACAAAACAGTTTAAAATATTGAAAATAAATTCATGAGAATTGTCAGGTAGATTGACTCTAGAATCAACCATCAAATTATAGTTGTTTTTCAAGTTCAACCTGTAGACTGTTTCACCTGAACAATTCTGTAAGGCTCACGTCCTCACAGTCCTAAGCAAAACAAGGGGACAAGGGGATTGAATGTCAGGGAACGCATCTTTAAATATGAAGAACAAACACAGAAAACTTAAGAAAATACATTTTAAAGGCCAGTTTCTCCTTATTATCCATAATTTTTGTCTACTGATTATCTAGCATGTAATTAGGGAACATAAGCTAAAATTTAAAAATCAGCATAAGTAAAAAGTATTTAGAAACATAAATTTGCTAAAATTATTATTCAATCCAAAGCCAAGCAGTTTTGGATTATTTACTCCCTTCATTAGCACATGTGATAGAATTAACTGCTAAATACATACACAGAATATGCAGGTTTAAGGTAGAGCAAATGAAGTAGATTTTAACTTTAGAATTTATAATGAAAAAAAGTTTTTAAAAATTTGAGTATAAAAACAAATATTACTGTGCCACCCAAAAAGAATAAGTTTCAATGCACCAAAAATGGCTTATATTATAAACTCATCAAAAAATTGTCTGGGTAGAAAAGTCTTGTAAGCTTTGTTATGTTATTTAAGGAAATTCTGAAAGCTTCTTTTAGTAAAGTCTTAAACAAATCCATCCCAAATGCATATGACCAAAATTAAGTTTTCTTCTTGATTTATTTTATAAAATACACACATAATGTAGAAACTTAAGCAGTTGCCTGACACTGGAAGCAAAAATGGGAACACAGTACTAGGTAGTCACTGGGTAGCTGCGGGATATTGGTAACACATTAATCAAACGCTTTACATGGTTATCATTCAGGATTAAGACATGCAGAATCTCATACCCCATCAATGCAGACATACATCAATGGAGAAATGTTATTTTAGGATTTGATTCCAAAGACTTGAAACTATTAATAGTAGTTCTAAGAGTAGGGATAACTGGGTACTTCCTACTTGTTCATTATATGTTTTAGTTGTGTCATTTTTGTATCTTTATTATTTGTATGTATACAATGTTTTTATAAGTGGATAAAAACAAACATGTTTTAAATAAATTTTAATAATAGAATGAGTCAACAATGAGAATATATGAACTAGTTTTTGAGTTTAGTAACAGTTAAAACAGAAGATGCACAAAGCATATATCAACTATTTAATGGAATTACCTCACAGAAATGTAACACACAAGAGGAGAATGCAGCAGCTCCAGAGAGAAGATTTTGTATATATCCTCGAGGCATATTAAATTTTTCAGACACACTCCAAATGTTGGTCTCTTTGAGCAAGGTATAAAGAACAAAAGACAGGTATAGTCTGTTGACAATGTTCTTGTCCACCTTCTAGAAAGACACAAATAAATTTATACACTGGATCTGCTAAAAATGTACATTACATTCAAATTGGACAAAAGGCAAAGTGAATGAAGTTGTACTACAGGAGAGGAAGGATACAACAGTTCCACAAAAACCAAGTTCTAATGTACGCACTTTAGATTAGTTCAAATTATAATTTTTCCAAGTATAAAAAGAGAGATAAGCCAAATTGTTTCCAATTTAAATTAAACTTCCTTCTATAAGAAGTGTAGTGAGTTCAACTGTCCCCTAAAAAGAGATATGTTCAAGTCCTAACCCCTGGTATCTCAGAACGTGGCCTTACTTGGAAAGAGGATCCCTGCAGATGTAATTAGTTAAGGATCTTGAGATGAAGTCATCCTGGATGTACAAGGGACCCTTAAGGGCCCATCATTCAATGACTGGTACACTTATAAAAGGAGAGGACATTGAGTGACAGAGGAGGTGGTATGAAGACGCAGGTAGATGTTGAAGGGATGTGTCTACAAGCCAAGCAACACCAAAGACTGCTGACTACCACCAAAAGCTAAGAGAGAGGCAAGGTGGTTTCTTCCTCAGAGCCTCTGGAAGGAACCAATCTTGCCAACATCTTGATTTCAGACTTCTGGCCTCCTAAACTGTGACAGAATAAATTTCTGCTATTTTAGGACACCCAGTTTGTGCTGATTTGTTAAGGAAGCCTTAGGAAAAGAAGACAGGAGGAGCAGCTGGGGAAACCTTTACATTTATTGTAGTAGTTACAGGCTGTACATGTGTGTGGTTGTGATTATAAATCAGACAAACGTATTCGTTTAGCTAAATATGTTAATAAGCTTGTCTGTATCAGATTCTATGATTTCCACATGGTCATGATAAATAATTAATGTTTCCAAAGTTAAAACACGAAAAGAAAAATGCTTCCTGTAGTTGACAATTTCTATTCTGTGTACCTGCTTTTGCCTATAGTGTTTAGTGTCTAGTGATTATTTTTTGTGTAAAGTATTTCATAGCTAACATCAAGTTAACTTAGAAATTGAGTAATTCATGCTTAAAATCAGAGGAAAAAATGATGAATATGAAAGAGAAAAAGTAGGTATAAAATTATATTTCCTACTAGAATAAAAGAGTGTGTGAGATGAGAACTGAGGGTGGTATATTGAAAGATGTAAGACCACAAATTCTGTATGTTGACACTGGATCACTCTTTTAAAAGCATTAAGCTGAAAAAGCATGATAGTTGAATAACAGATAGGAAAAATCACTTTTTAATTTCCCAATTTTAGTACAACTTCATCGTTAACTACAAATTGAGTCAATGTAGATTTTGCTCAGAATGTATTTTCTAAGCCAAAAACAATGATACAAGTATATTTCATAGCAAGAAAAGCTGCTTTATGCCAGTTGCAAGATATTTTATCAGAAATGTGTAAAGAAAAGGTCTTTTCCAACATGGAGAAATCAATTAGATTTTAAGTGTTCTGTAGAATTAAAAAAAAAAAAGCTATTCTAAAACACCAAACTAGTAACTAATCCATTTGTAATTAAGATAAATTCATGCTTATATTTTAAATACTTCATTTCAATTGAACATTTATTGACTGTATTTCATAAAATGTAACAAAAATAAGTTCTGATTCAAGTTTAAAAAGATGCATTATTCTAATGAGATTTTATAAATGTTTATTATTTGGTAATGAGTTGCAAATTAATATGATTTTATTTTTATTTTATATTTTAGTGTTTGATATAAAAGGTTTAAGAAATGTTTTATTGAACATTTTGAAAGGCTAACCAACATAGTCATTTCTGAGGTAAAAGACCCAAACTAAGTATTGACAAAATGAATGCTGAAGTGCTATACATTTATAATTTTATGATACATCAATACAGGGGACAGTTGCGCCATTTGTTTCAAATGTAAGTAACCAACCATCTTCCATTTTTCAAAATGAAATCAGTAATGTCTATGTAAATGTAAAAAAAGGAAAATTGTAGGTAAGATAATTAGGTTTCAATGAAGATTAGATTACCAAAGAAAACAAAAAACGAAAAACGAAAAAAAGGGAATTATGAGGTAGAAAAATGATATTAACTTCAGGAATTTGAATGCATGTTTGCCAAAGAATTATTTCCACTTCTCTTAAGTTAGTGTATGCATGCGACACTTGCTTCATGTTTGTTGACTGAACTTTAAAACACTAAAATATAAGATACCATACAAAAGAGTACTGGATTCTCCACTTCAACCTTCTAAAATGCTTGACGTACTTCAAGTATTTGGACAATAAAAAGTAACAAGAGAAATAAGGATCCCAAACTTGTCCTATCTTGAATCCCTGAGCATGCTTAATAAAATTTTTCTAGAAAATACTTTTTCTCCTTTGAATTGAACTTATTTCAGGATCCTACAATATCATGAAAACATCGTACAAACATTTCACAATTTTTATAATGTAAGCTATAAGTAGCCTAAGAAAAATAGATGAATAAGGTTTACCTTTTCCTATGATAAAAGCCTTACATGGCGGGAAGGGTATAGCTCAGTGGTAGAGTGCATGCTTAGCATGCACAAGGTCCTGGGTTCAATCCCCAGTACCTCCATTAAAAAAAATTTTTTTTTAAATAAATAGATAAACGTAATTCCCTTCCTACCACCCAAAAAACCCCAAACAAAAAAAGCCTTACGTGTGCACAACTATTTTAGAAATACAAATGTACAAAAAAAGGGCCATCACACCATCTAGAAATAAACACTGTTTTTAAAAAATACCTAAATTTCTAGCCCTCAGATGTTTTAAATAGTAAAATAGGAATTACATTAATTTAAAGGAAAAAATGTGGACCCAAAAGATCAAGTCAACAAAGGAGATAATACAATAGCATTAATTTTGTTAAATGAACTTATGTAGGAGGGAAAAAAAAGACTATGGTACCTTCTTGATAGCTTGACCTGATGCTTTCTTCCCAATAAAGTTCTCAGAGACTCCAACCAGAGCAGCTACATTTTGTTCTGCTGGGCTGAGCTGGGTAAACTACATAGAAAAAGAATAAATATATACAAAAATTAAGTTGTAACTTTAAAAAGTCTGCCACTTGAACCAAATCCAGTACTCACTGCACTACCACATTTTCATGATTATAAAAGATATGAAAAAATAACACAAATTTTACTTAAAAATATTGATAGCTTAAAAGATGTATTATTAAAATATAACATATTTTAGTAGAATGACTAAAGATATGGGCACAGTACTGTGAGTATAGACTATGATTTCCATGGACGTACTCATGTTTAATATGGGAGATATCTGGGTGGGGAGAAGGAAAGGTATAGTACCACTTAGAACAACTTAGAGTAACTATTTAAAAATACGGCATTAAAAAGAAAGTTAATTTCCTGCAACTAAAAGCTACATACTGCTTCTACCTACTATGTGTTCATGAATCTAGCTTGTTCACAGTAAAACCATAATAGACTGTACTCTACCCCTTGGTTTTGTAGCATGTAGGGCCACTTCTACCTGGCTACTGGCCATAAGAATGATATTCCTTCTCAGATATTAACATCACTGGGTTTGGTGTCTCATCATGCATGGCCCAGATAAAGCTTTCATGGAATGAAATTCTCAATCATTAGAGATGGCTTTCATGGCTTTCTTTACACTGTAAAACACAGTGGTCACCAAACCACAAGAGTAACTATCTTTGGGGGAATGGGACCAGAGATGACCCTTTTTTCTTTTCTGCACCTTTATTTTTTTTTGATAATGAATATGTTTATATTTAACAGAAAAGTAATATTTAAGTGAAACAAACAAAAATGCTATTGCCATATTGCTGCTTTAAAAACTGAAAGATTAAAGGCCCAATTTCAAATATATTTTAATGGAGGAAAAAAGTGAATAATCACTTGATAAAAATCATATCATGATTAATAAACTAGGTAGCCTACATTGCAGAATCTTATCTTCTCACCTGCCTGAAGTATATCATCCAATCAGGGTTACACTGAGAAGCCATATCATAGGGAGTTGTTAGGTAAATTAGATGAAGAAGGCTTTCAAGCACAAGTCCTTCAAGACCTTTCTTCAAGTCTCTGTAGAGAATGTCACAATAAGCCAAATCTATAGTCCCTAAAAGAAAGATACAAATAGTTCATCTTTCATAATCACCAGTGGGGAAAGAGGTGATTTTAAAGAAAGTCTGGTTTAGGAGTTACCTAAATATAGCAAAAAGTATTTAAAATCTCTTATTATGTAATTTAGCACAACTATTTTGGCAGTCACTTTGATAGCATCCATCAACATTTAATAAGTACATACCTTCTGACCCAACTACCCTATTTTGGGAATCTAAGCTAGAGAAGTATTTCCACACATATCCAAAAATACACGAACAGAGATGCCCATGCAGCCTTGTCTACAACTGAGAGAAATCAGAAGTAGTGTAAATGTCCATCAATAAAAGAATGGTTAAATACATTATGGTATCCCTACTATGGATGACTAAAGTATTAAAAGAAAAATAAGGCAGATTTAAAGAGATTGACATGTGAAGATGCTCATGATATTTTAGAAGTGAGAAAAGCAAGCTGCCCCCAAATACTTACATTATGCACACATGTATGTATGTGTGTATGTATATACGTATATGTATGTATGCAGACACATATGCACATACAATACAGACATATATACATGTACATGTAAAAATATCTGGAAGGATGTATATATATCAAATTGTTATGAAATTTACAGAAAACGTCTGGAAGGATTTACACCAAATTGTTATTCTTGGTAGGATATTATGATTTGTGTGATGGCCTGGGGAGGGGAGCAAGAAGGAGGGATGAACATCTTTTTTTCCACATACTTTTGCAGTATTCTAAATTACTTGTGATTCAAAACATTTTTCAACTTTTTAAAGTTGAAGTAGTCTAACAGTTTGTAAGATTAATTTTATTAATATGAAATTACAAATCCAATTTAAAGTTACAGAATAATCTCTATGTTTTCCAATGCATTTCCTCAGGTTAGTAGTGAGATTTAAGTGAACTCTTACCCTTAAAAGAAGCTCGTCCCAACTTTGTAATATGAAAACTATGGAACTCATCTTCGGACCTGTAAATAGTGTCTTTTTGTTGAAGTCCTCTTTCTGTCAAAGTGGTGTCTTTTTGTAGGAGTCCTTTTTCTGTCAGGTATCTAAGTGATTCGACAGTTATTTCCCAGAGACTTTTTTCTTTCAACAAAATCTTTTGCTGAACACCAAAAAATGTACCACTCATAAAGTGGTATATGTCACCAAGATTTGTTGTAATCTGAAACAATTCAGGACATCATTGGAGCATCTTCCCTAATTCAAGGTATCATTTGAATGAATAATTAATCAAGATGATGACTCATTTCAATACCTCAAAGCTATTTAAATAAAAAATTGTTATAAATCTACATAGTTACATAAAGGTAATTTTACAATGGCGTTTTAAAATCACAAGAAAAAATTTAAGGGAGAAGGTAGTTATCACATGCATATTTTTAATGAACACATCTACACATTTCTCATTCAAAAACTCCTTAGGTTTTTGAATAATTTTTCACAGTATCTCCAAAGCTGTGCTGATTACTCTCTGATCAATTATTACTAATTCTGGGGGGAGGGTACAGTTCAGTGGTAGAGTGCGTGTTTAGCACGCACAAGGTCCTGAGTTGAACCCCCAGTTCATTCTCTTTCTCTCTCTACCTAATTACCTCCCTCACACACACACAAAATTATCACCAATTCCCACTCAGCCTCCTCCAGAAATCCTCCTTTCTACCCCTTTCCAGTCACCTGTGAAAGCAGTCTTTCGCTTTAAAACCTGTGTTAACAGGTTCATGTACAACTGAAAAATTGTGCTCTACACTGGAATTTAACACAACATTGTAAAGTGACTATAACACAATAAAAAATGTTAAAAAAAAAAGTCCAATCTACATTTCACATAAAATGTTTTTTATGACAAAAAAAAAAAACACCCCAAAAAACAAAAAGCACCTATGTTAAAAATGAGCACACACACACAGACAGAAAACAAAACTGAAAGTCCATTAAAACAGGACCAGGCAATACTCTGACATATTACCTAAAAATAAATAGCAGTTTTCTACCTCTTTTTGTTGCTCTCATTCCCATCTCCTTTTTCTATTCTTTTGCTGCCTTTTTCCCTCCTCCCCTGATCACTAATTTAAAACTTATAATGGTGATCATAAGTAATACTTAACCCACCATTTGGTATTCAGACATAGAGCTGACTCTGAATTACAATAATTTATATTAGCCAATTTCAATGAAATCAGCATGTTATATTAAAATATGGTCAATCAATAAGCATATTTTCTCTCTCTTATAATTCTGATGATATTTCAACTGGAAAACTTCAGTAGTAATTTCATATTAAGCCAATGTAAGGGATAAAAAATACTGTGGAGCACAGACATTTCTTATTGCTTCTCCTCCTTTAAAAAAATCATTTTTAATATAGTATTTATTTAGGCTAAAACTGCACCTTTGAGATATTCAAGAACTAATCAGTTTGTAGATTATCAACATACTTAGTTTCTTTATTGTTTTCTACCTTGTTGATTATAGTTAACACTAGGCATAAACAAACAAACAAAAAACCCTTTACTTGATTCTTCTAGCTTCCATCATGTTAGCTTTCTACCCCTCTGTGAAAAGCTTTTAGACACAGTGATTTAAACTCACTGGGCCTGCCTCTGCCTCTGACCTCCACAACTTCTCAAAGCTGGATTCTCCACTGTTGCCCCAATCTGCAGGTTCAGCCATGACCAACTGCAAAATCAATCGATTCATTAATTCAAGTATTTACTGAGTGGCAACCACATGCCAGGCACGGTGCTAGGCACTGGGATTCAGTGATAAATGAAAATAACTGTGGACCCTGCTGCCACAGAGCTTACATTCTGGTGGGGTAAAGTTATTAGCTAAATAACTGCACTACTAAGAATAAAATTACATTTGGTGCAGCCACTATGGAAAATAGTATGGAGATTCCTAAAAAAAGCTAAAAAAATAGACTTACTATATGATCCAGTAATCCTGCTTCTGGGCATATATCTGAAGAAAATTCCAATTTGAAATGACACATGCACTGCAGTGTTCATAGCAGCACTATTTACATCAGCTAAGACACGGAAACAACCTAAATGTCCAACTGACAGATGACTAGATAAAGAATTTGTGGTATATTTATACAATGGAATACCACTCAGCCATAAAAAAGAACAAAATAATGCCATTTGCAGCAACATGGATGGACCTAGAGATCATCATACTAAGTGAAGTAAGTCAGACAGAGGAAAACAAATATCATATGATATCACTTATTAGTGGAATCAAAAAAAATGATACAAGTGAACTTACTTACAAAACAGAAACTCACAGACATAGAAAACAAACTTATGATTACCAAAGGGGAAAGGGTGGAGGGAGGGATAAATTAGGAGTTCGGGATTGGCAGATATAAACTACTATATATAGAAGAGATAAGTAACAAGGTCCTACTGTATAGCACAGGGAACTATATTCAATAGCTTAAAAAACCTATAATGAAAAAAATATATATGTATAACTGAATCACTATGCAGTACACCAGAAACTAACACAACACTGTAAATAAGTTATATTTCAATTAAAAAAAAAAGGCCCCCCAAAATACAATTACAAACTGATAGATGTCATTAGAGGAAGGGAATGTGGTTTTTAAAGCACACAATAGACTGACTGGACTCAGCAGTACAGGGAGGCTTTCCTAAGCAAGCGAGGCTAAGTGAAAGTTTCAGGGTTGAGTGGGAGTTAACCAGACAAAGCAGTGGGTGAGAGTGAAACTGGAGATGGGGAGGTAAGATGGGAGAGTCCCAGACTTAGGGAGCACTGCCCCTACTTCTTTGCATTTCTAAATAAATTCTAGTATCAGTTTACAACTTACACAAAACAACCTGTTGAGATTTTGATTGGGATTAAACTGAATTTATAGATCAATTTGGGATGAAGTAACATCTGAACAAAACTGAGTGTTCCAATTCATGAATATGATATCTCTCTCCATTTATTTTGGTCTTCTTTAATTTCTCTCAGCAGTGTTTTAGTTTTCAATGTATAGGTCTGACACGTATTAGTTAAATTTATCCCTAAGTATTTCATGGTTTTTGATGCTAGTGTAAATGGAATTGTTTTTCCAATTATTTGTAGTAAGTATGTAGAAATACAATTGAGTTTTGTACACTGACCCTGTATCTTATGACACTGCTAATTATACCCTAGTTTTTTTGTACATTTCTTTGGATTTTTCTTGAACTCAACACCATCAGCAAATAAGATAGTTTTACTTCTTCCTTTCCAATTCGTGTTTTTTATTTTTCGTCCTGTCTTACTGTATTGGCTACGACTTCTGATATATGTTGAATAGTAGGGTGAGAGCAGACATCTTTTCTTTTTCTGATCTCAGGGGAATCAGATGAGATTAAGTGTGATGTTACCTGCATTTTTTTTAAGTAAATACCCTTTATCAGGTTGAAGAAGTCCTTTTTTACTCCTAGTTTGCTGAGTTTTTATCATGAATGAGTGTTGAGTTCTGTCAAATGGGTAATTATATTGATTGAATTTTGAATATTAAACCAACTTTGTATTACTGGAATAAACTCTGATTGACCATGATATATTGCTCTTATAATGTATTGCTGGATTACTAATACTTTGATAAGGGTTTTTATGTTTCCAAGAGATATTGGCCTGTAGCTTTCTCTTCTTGTAACATCTTTGTCTGGTTTTGGTATCAGAGTAATGCTGGTCTTATAAGATGAAATGAGCACTGTTCCCTCTTCCTCTACTTTCGGGAAGAATATGTGTACGATTGGTGTTATTTCTTCTTTAAAAGTTTGTTAGAGTTCACCAGTGAAGTCAGCTGGGCCTGGAATTCTCTTTGTGGGAAAGTTTTAAATTATAAATTCAATTTTTTTGGAGATATAGAACTATTTAGATTTTATACTTCTTCAGTTGATTTTGAGAATTGTCTTTTAAGAATTTCCCCCATTGCATCTAAATTGTTGAATTCATTTTTCAGTATTCAAGGATATAGTTATTCAAAGATAATTCCATACTACCTTCAATATCTCTGGGATCTCCAGTGATGACCCTTCTTCCATTCCTCATGTTGGTAATTTATGTGTTTTCTCTTTTCCACCTGATCAATTCAATCAATAATCTTACTGATCTTTTCAAAGAACTAGCTTATGGTTTCATTAATTTTTTTCTCATTTGTCTATTTTTTATGTCATTGATTTCTGCTTTTATCTATATTACATATTTTCTAATTTCCCTTATGATTTCTACTTTGACCTGTGGTCAAAGTATGCTATTTAATTTCCAAACATTTGGGTATTTCCCTGATACCTTTCTATTACTGATGTATACTTTAATTCTGTTGTCATTAGATACCATTCCCTAAATAATTTCAATCCTTCAAATTTATTTAGACTTGTTTTATGACCCAAAATATGGTCTATCTTGGTGAATTTTCAAATGCATTTAGCGAATGTTCTACATACACAATGGCACACTGGAAAGATTACTGGCCAGCAAGGCAGGAACCTGAATTATAATCCTATCTAAACCATAACTGCTTGAATGACCTTAAACTAAACCATTAATTCTCTGAGTCTTGTTACCTTATCCACTATATAAATGTAATAAGACTCAGTGATCTTCATGATCTCTTTCCCTCCTTTATTAATTCCAGGGCAACCCTCCAACTGTAGGTCTTTATTACATTATACATGCTTTACTACAGCTGCTCCCAAACTAGCCTTGCAATACTCCTGCATAGTAGTATTCCTTTTTCACAGGTAACTGGAAGAGTTAGTAATTTATGCAGGGTAACAAGAGACAGAGCTCTGACCAGGACACAGGTATGTGTGATATCAGAGCCCTTGCTCTGAACAACCACAGAAAACTTTCACTATTTCCACTGATAAGTGATTGGGTCACAACCCTTTAGTCCAGTGTTTAAACATGCTCTCCACCTTCCTCCATCTACAGCACACAGTCTGGCCCAACTTTTCCCACTCAACTTTCTACTCCTCAGTATCTTCAGCCTTCCTCAATATTCAAGCCTACTGACTGTCACCCCGCATCATCTTAAGGTTTCTCACCTTTCATTCTAAGTAATGGCTATTCCTTCCCTCTGCTTATCTAAAACCTCTATCTCCTTCAATACATAGCACTAATTACTTTTCTTTCTTGCAGCCTTTCACTTTTATAAATTGCCAGGGGATATTGTAATATACCATTCACCAGCAAGGAAATCAAAACTTGTCTCATGGTGTCTATTATTTATCAATCACCTTTCGGATTTTCATTTAAACTGTTCAGGTTAATGAAGGTGGCCTGTACGATAGATTAAGAGTGCTGGTTTTGTAGTTAGATAAAGCTGAATTCAAACTCTGGTTTTGCTATTTTGAGGCAGAGTGACCTTGGGCACAAAGTTAAAATTTACTTAAGAATATCCCTAATAAAGAGGTTTAACTCAAGAGTAACTCTAATAAAGAGAGCTAATTTCTGATTTTAGGAAAAAAGACTATTTTCTCATTGTGCCCCACTAACTTTTTTTTTTTTAATTTTCTGCCTGATAAAGTATATACTGATCTCACACACATTTATGGTCACAGGATTACAGTGAACCTTTTTCTTACCAAAGGCAGAGATGCTAGATTACCCCCATCAGGACCCATGTCTTTACAGCTCCTTGTATCCCCCACAGTACCCACCAAAGTCTCTTATTTGTAATGGACACCAAGTTATGATTTGTTGGTTTTTCATATTCCTTACAATTCAAAAGATTAAAAATGTACATATAAATCTAGATTCAGATTTATCATGTCAGATTGTTCTTTTCCACATTAGATTAGAATTTAACATTTTTTTCATACTTCACAGATTTTTAAAATTTTTAAACCTCCATTATCTCAGATATCACTTTATAAGACATAAAAATATTTTAAAATACCTTCAAACCAATCAAAGAGAGGAACAAAGTTTGGATTCCCTTGGTGAATTCTTGAACAAGTTGGCTGTAACAGTTTTCCAATGGTCTGCTTATTAGCTCCAATACCTACAACAATCAAACCAATATTATAGTTTTGTGTTATTATAAAAAATAAATGACATTCCATATAAAATTTTATATTTTACATAGATCTTGTGGAGGTCAGGGGAGATAAGAAAACATAAAGATTAAAAAAATATGAATTTAGCAGGAGTCCTAATGAAAATGGAAGAAAGATAAATAGAGAAAATACTTTTCATTGTTTGCCTGAAATAAAAAAGTATTCACACTACTCTTTCTAATTCTTAATCACAGAGGAGAAGAAAATATTTAAAGGAATATTAATAATTAATTTTTAAAAGAAGACCTCATAAAAGGGCCAGACAAAAGACAAAGAAAGAAGACAAAACAACCAACCAACAACCAGTTGAATATTACCTGTTGCTTGTCTTTTTCTTGCAAAATAAGGATGCTCTCCCCAGAAGAATCTATTCCAGCACGGCCAGCTCTGCCAATCATCTGTTTATATTGATTCCTCTTTAAGAATTCTTTGGCAACATAAGGGGCTCTTAAAATAACTCTATGAAATTGATAACATTAATTAAAAGTAATATTCCATCTATAGCCAGAGCATCTATTTTTTAAACTTTTAATTTCATTATAACTTACGTGACATTAAATTTAATAACACATTGACTCAAAGTAATAGATGACTACTACCATTCACCAAAAATCTATGATGCCTGAGGTTCTTTATGGACATTATCTGTAATCCTTACAAAACTCTTGGTGCTAATATTCTTTTTAATTTAATTTAATTTAATTTACTTTTTACGAAGGGGCTAATTGAAGCACAGACAAGTCAACCACAAAATTAGTATTACCAGAACCATAATCTGAACTTAAGTTTGACTAGCAACAAAGCTTATGATCAATCCACTATAGCAATAATCTAAGAAGACTTTTGATTTTATATTCCATAAATAAAAAATCTGACTACACACTACCAACATATACATATTTATTTATGAACTTATATTTTTGTCAACTACATAAAATTGCAAATTTCAACTGTTTTTGACCTACAAACATGTTTTCAACCCTGCTCATGTATACAGAAATCTATAGCCAGCTTTCCTGTTCAAAGGTGCAAGAAAACCTGTCATTTACCTAAACCAATCAACCTACCCCTTTATTTATAAATCCAATGGGCAGCCAAAATTACCAAACACATGAAGAAAACTAATGCCATAAAAGAAAAATAACAAGAACATACAGAATAAATGTCTCACAGAAGCAGATATACAGGGACAGATAAGAACTTTAAAAAATTCTAACTGGTATCCACAGAAAGTTCTAGAGGGCAATGTATTCACAAGATGAGAGCAGATTACCATAAAGAAAGAGCAATAAAAGAGAGCTCTTAGAAATTAAAAAACTTTAAAAAATTCATTTAAACAATTCAATAGAAGAATTGAATAATGAATGAATACAGTTAATGGGGTAAGTTAAAACTGATTTTGTCATTTGGGAGGTAAAGCTGAAGAAATCATACATGTCACATAGATTGAACAACGTGTAAAAAAAGTTGAGAGTTGAAAGCTCAATTTAAGAGGCTTCAACTCTATCTAATTGAAGTTACAAAAGCAAAGAACAGAGATCATGAAAGGAAAGAAATAATTAAAGAAATAACTGGAAAAAAATTATTCTAAAATGAAGAAATGCATAAAACTTTAAATTGAAACAATATACTCAAGAGCTAATGTGAATGAGAAGTGCTAGATTGGGATGGTTAGGATTGCAGAATTAGATTTCCTTTCTTTATTTCACCAACTATCTGAAAAAATGGAAAATTTAGTCAGTGACAGGATTTGAAAATGAAAGAATAGAAAAACATATACATGGCAAAAAAAAAAATGTAATCCTAGTATTTGAAGTAAAATCACTAAATGAGAAAGACAAGAACCGATTTTATTGATAAAAGGTATAATTCAGCAGTAAGATATTTGGAGTAAACCTTTACATACCTAAGTAGTTTTGAACTACAAAGCAAAAAAAAACTTCTAAAAAAGGTAAAAAAGAGAAGCTGACAACTCCATAATTACAGTGGGAGATCCTAACATACCCTCCCTGAAATTGACAAAGAATCGCAAATAGTAAGAAAACACAGGAGCTGACAACATGATTAATAACCATGATCTTATGAAACTGCATACCCACATTTTTTTTATGCTCATGGATAATTTACAAAAGTCAATCATTTATTTGAAAAAGGTCACAAATTTTAAAGTCACAAATGACAAAGAGTAGAAATCAATTATACAGCCCTACACAGCTTTGGTAATAACTGAAAAGGTAATCAAGGATCTACTCTAAAAAAGATACTAGACTCAAAAGTCTTTAAGGTTTCAAGGAAACCTCTGTTAAATAAACTTTCAGATCATAAGAAACGGTGGAAAGCTTGCCAACTGTTTCTACACAACTGGGCTAATAAACCCTAACCTCAAAACCAGACAGGGAGAGCAACAGGAAAGAAGGAATTCTAACAGCAGAAAACTTACCGATGTTATTTTTCATTAAAATATTAAAGGAAATAAACCAATCAACTCAGCAAGTGTTGAAAAAAACATTTGATAAATTCTCACCCACTACTGAGAACGAATAAGACAACAATAAAACTGCTGGCAAGCTAGGAATTGAAAAGTTTTGAGCCCGGCCAACAATTACTTACATCTTACCTTCGAGCTGGTAGGTTAACACCTGCTGCTAGGGTGGATGTGCAGGTGAAAAGGCAGAGAACGCCTGTGGAGTAGGCCTCCTCCAAGAGCTTCCTTTCATCACTCGTCAAGCCGCTGTGGTGATAAGCAACCCCAAAGGGGATGGTGTGCTTTAGCACAGGACACAAGCTGCCACTGCTGCTATTCTTCAAGCTCTTAATCAGTTCGTGTTTTTCCTTCTCTCTGTGCTTCAGATATTCCCTAGGAAAAAGATCTGTTAGAGATACGACCCCTTGATCTTACAGTGACAGGGTGCCTGCAATTTTAATTTGAGTAGATGCATGTAAACATTCTCGTCTTAAAAACGTATCACTTATTGACGTAAGTATATAAAATGTTCTTAGGATTTTGATTTTGCTTTCAATAACTATTAGGTAGTTTCTCTCAAACTTTTTGTGGATCACAGAGCTCTGTGAAAATCTGCTTACAGCTAAGGGGAAAAACAAATATTCACATAAACACAGCACTGCCTGTAATTTCAGAGGGTTCATGGACTTCCTGAAGTTCAATCCTGTTCTGCCTACGAATCCATGGGTGCCAGTTTTAGACCCCTGCTCTACATGTTACAATTTTCTTTTTCACAAAACATACATCTTTAGTGAAGGTGATCTGTTTTAAGTCATAAATTTTCTTCTCTGAAGATGAAAACATATATTATTAAATCATACATATTATAGGTAGAACACTATCTAAACACTAGCATTTTAGAAGCCTCAGTAATATCCAACCATGTCTCCTATCTAGAAGCACCTATTATTTAAATTCCCTTCTAGAAAAGAAAGAGAGAAAGGAAAGAAGGACTAAGTACAACTAACTACTAGTTGTAAAGCTACGACTTCTGAATACCAGTAGCAAACAGAGTCTAAGAGTATACAGTACACACAGCCTGTGTTGTTGTGTGCTTCACGGAAAGAAAGGAAAGCTCTGGCTGGTGGTAACCACAGCAGGCCAGGAATTTCATAAGAAGTTGAGAAATGGGATGCAAGGACACAACAAAGAATGGGGAAGAAAGTGGTTAAGGGTGATCAGTGCAAGCTGAGTAGGGAGTGACAGACTTCATGTTACTACTTCCAGCCAGTATTTGAGGTCCTAAAAGGGATGAACCCTTCTCAAGGAATTCAGTCGTACATGGTGTGAGAACATTAATAATCACCCTACAGTTTTAGAGAAGGAAGACATGATTTGTAACTGACCAGGTAAGATATGGTTAGATGGAGAAGGGTTTTGTGGGAGAAAGTGAGATCTGCGCTGGGTCCTGAAGAACAGGTGTTAGAGAGGCAGCAGTGAGGGGGCAGGAAGTGCACTGTTCGCAGAGGGGAAGGCATGATCCCAGGCATGGCAACGGGCAGTGCAAAGCACAAACAAAGAAGAGAAGTGGCTCAGCTTGGAAGGAGCGCAAGGCGAATGAAGAGCAGAAGGAAGAAGGATAGAAAAGTAAGCTGAGTCAGATCTTAGCCTGAATTCCAGGCTAAGAAGCACTGTGGTATCATTTTTAGAGGAATTTTTTAGGAAAAGTGATATGGCCAGATCTTTGGCAGTTGCCAGCAAATAGTGTTTAAAAAATGTAAAAAAAAAAAAAAAAAGGCATTCTTGACTTAAAAGTCAAAAGTAGTAACAGCCAGAAAAAAGATGTTTCCTTGAGATTGAGACAATCAATTGGGAAAAATCTGCTTCAGTTTTTGCACTTACAAGCACATTCTACTGCCCAGGTGGTTCTATAGTAACTGCTTCCCACGAAATTTATGGTAAGGAGGCAAATTATTAAGAGATAAGCTGGTATGCGAGGACTCTCAAGAAATCATGTTTTAAAGACACCACTGAGATCAGAAACCATTTAGCCCTAGATTTTACTTTATTTATTTATTTTTTTTTTACTTTTTAAGTACTTTGATATTAAACTTCCAAATTTATGATTCAAATAAACTATTATCAACAAAAAGCAAAATAAGTCAAAGGTATAACTTGACCAATATAAAACTCATGCCTCCCAGTCAAATGATAATTTCCTTAGGCTTTTATAATGTGCATCATCATTATAAAGGTGGACATGCAGCTACCAAAATGGGAAACTTCTTCACTTTATCCCAAACATGTGTATCTTTGTGTTAGCCAACGGATTTAGCTCTATATTAGACCAATCCATGACAGCAGGATTGGGAGGGGAGGTGGAGCATGACTAGATTAGAGTCCAGGGCACTGGTCTGTGAATAGTGATACAGCAGTGGTTAAGGGACCAAAAAAGAAGTCTGAAAAACATGACAGAACCACACATAGGACAAAAAGGTGCAGAAAAAACTAAACAGTTTATACTTAAGGTCACTTTATATATATCTATGATACAACAGAACCAATATTAAATACTGTAAAATTGCAACCAACAAATTTCTTAATTGTTTAGGAAATTCAATCCCAATGTCCACACAACTTAAGTGTGAAGTTTACTAAGAAAACAAAGAAAACAGTATTTAATTAAAGAGAAGATTAAGCTGAAGATATGATTCATCCCCACAGTGATCAGTGATCAGTTCTCTGATCACGTAAGCCAGTGGTTGACCTTGGCTGCATGATGGACTTGCCTGGGAGCTTTACAAAATAATGGTGCCTGGGTTCCACTCCCAGAGATTATCTGGGATTGTCTGATTTGTCTTGGATGTAGCTTGGGCACTGAGATTTTAAAAAGGCCCCCAATGACTCATTGTGCAGCCAAGCCATTGTATTAGCCAGCATTCCCTGACATGCAGCCTTAGAACTTTTCTCTATTCCACACATGTATATTTCACAGCTCAACTTTCCTCCAGGTCAGGGCCTTCAGAACCTAGTACAACAACTCAGTACGATGTTCTGCAAGAATTAGTGCTTGTTGAATCAACAGAATACCTGGTATGTAAATCATAATAAAAATAAAACAGAATATTTTTAAAAGATTAACATACTTGCTTAAAATTTTGCATATCATTTCTGCTACATTTTCACAGTTCTTCTTAGTGGGACAAAAAACTAAGCAGGAATAATTGGGAATAACTTCTGTCACCAATGCTACCAAGTGGTCAGGATCCATCTTTTTCAGAGTGTCAGAATACTGTACAACAAGATGTAGGAACAAAGCAGTTAGCAACCATGAAAGCCTTTCATTTTATCAGTGTGTTTCGAAAGGAAAGTAAATCATCCATAATTCTGAACTTCTCATTTAATAAATATGATCACTTAAAAGAAAAGACGAAACCTGTATTAAACAGCAAAATGTTAAGTTCCACTTTTCTCTTAGATTATTAGGGTTTCATTAGGTGTATTCAGTTTTAAATAAAGGAAGTGAAAATAGTTAATGTTATTAATAAATCAACTGCACGTCTATCTGCACTGAAGCAGAAAAAGTCCACAGAGAGAAACACAGATTGATCCCAGTAACAGTCAAAGAACTGCACAAATAAGTTAGAGCTCTTGCTATTACTAAGCTTTCAAAAACACAGGTTCAATCATACTACAGGATGTATTTTCAGAAATAGAAAATATATTTACTACGCAGACACAAAGAACTCAGAAAGAACATGAAGAGAAATGCAAAGTTATTTAAAATCTCACTTCCTTTGACTTGACTGAAAACTCATTAAGATTTAGAATAATATACCTTTATAGAATTCTAAAACTGTTGTAAAATTCCTTTTCTCCTTTTTTAATGTCCTTCATGTAAGTCACAGAACATTAACGTTTTCATATACCAACATCTGAGCTACAGAGCCTACAGACGTTCTTCTTGTTTTGCTGTTGCTGCTGAATGAAAAAACATTTATGGGAGAGGTCTCCAAACTTGGTTCCTGGATCCCCAAGGGCAAATAAAATACCTAACAGTTTTGATTATTAGGTAGTTAGGTCCAAACAAATTAATAAGTGTGTATTTCCTTACAAATCAGTAGCCATTTGAATAAATAATACACATCAATGGAATAAAAAATCTTTTAAAATTTCATTCTTAAATAACCATCACAGCCCTCCAATGGACTGTGTGCACAGCTGGGCCCTCCACAGGTTTCCAAACTGTAGAAACCCTTATGTCCTGTGCCACATTGATTTTTACATGGTATTTGCTTACAGTAAGTACAACACACTCTCCCCAACTTCACAAAGATACAATATCATAGAAAGGAATGTAGTGTGATCTAATGCTGACACTGGATACTGCCTATCTTGAACCAGTAGTTTGTATGGTGTCCAACAGACGTCAAGCATCAGCTGTTTTCTCTCAAATGTCCAAACTATTCCACAGTATCCATGAGACTCCCCTGTGGTGTCCCAGGGCAGTTGGGAACAAAGTCTGGGAACCTCATCTTCAGGGATTATCAAGGTTACCTTATAATTAAGGAGACGTGAAAAAGTCATGCCATTCTCTGCTTTGCTGTCAACCTCATATATTGCATCATTTATTTTCAGATATTCTTTTAATTCAACCTTGAATTAAAAAGATGTTTGCAATTAATACCATATACAAATCCATCTTTCCAGAGTTTCAAATTTTGTAAAATATGCTGTAAAAAAAGGAAAGCTATACAAAAATTTTAGCTTTTCTAAGGTTTGTAAAATGTTTCAACATAAAAGTTATTTCTTTCCCATTTAAGTTTCTTTTCCCCTTTAAATCAAAACTGGGATTAATATCCTTGAAGAAATACTTTTGAATTGAATAGCCACATATCTAAAAGGAAATCAGACACTTGTATTGGTCACAAGAAGTATAAATGAGTCAAGTGTTCACACTCCTTTATTAAGGAGTTTATTTGTGTTATTCCTCAAGATTTAAAGCTTTATTAGTCATCAGTTTTAATCTAAATACCACCAAGTTATTTTTAATTTAAGTATTTGTAGACAAAAGTTTGTAAGAACAGCTCATTGAATTTTTAAAAGAACAGCCTCTAATTCGACAATTAAGGTCAGAAAATATCTCTTGAAAATTTTCATATTTGGTGCAAATGTAAAAACACCAAATTTCAAATTAAAATTTGGTGATTCTCAAAAATCATTTTCTGAAAACCTATTTAGACACAGAAACTGCAAACAGAGTATATAAACATTATAAGCTACTTTCAAATAACTATGAACTACATTAATTTACTTTCTTCGTCTTTTGGGAATACTGTTAAGGGGGAGTTTAAGCTTAAATCCATGTGAAGTCTTAACTTATTAAAAAAGCATTATAACTACCAAGGCATAAATACTGGAAAATATTTAAAATTTTAAGGTAAGTTTTTTTTTTATGTGCCAATAACTCGAAACATGAATTACTGAATTCTCACTGAATGAAAAAATGTACCTTACAGAATATAAAGTGGAAAAGCAGAATGGGTCTGGAAAATTTCATTCAATAAATATTCATTGAAGACTCAGGGGCCAGGCACTGTTCTGGGTGCTATAGCCAAGCCAAGATCCCTGACCCCGCAGAGTTACACTCTCTATACACAGACTTACTAGCAAACAGCCATGGTCAGTGGCATTACACTCCTTCACTACTCTTACGTTTTTTATATAGTACATTTACTACTTTTCTTTCTGAATAAAAGATGATACATAACAAATCAAACCTTAGGTACATACTGGTCTAAACTCGCTGGTGTAATATTCTGCCTGTAGGAACTCCTGGAGGTCTTCAACATTGTTCAACGTTGCACTCATACCAATAATTTGAGTTGTTTCTAAAAAATAAAAATCCAAAGCATTGAGGAAAAGGTGTTATTTGGTATATCATAACAGTAATTTTTAGCAGCCTTTTTGTGTTCTGAATTTTTCCTGAGTGATTTGGGAAAGGGAGGAAGGTAAGAAGAATACAAATACAGGTGACCCTTGAACAACACTAGGGTTAGGGGCACCGACCCTCCACGCAGTCGAGTATCATCCAAAACTTACAGTCGGCCCTCTGTACCTGCAGTTCCGCCTCCCTGGATTCAACCGTCACATCGTGTAGTACTGTAGTATTTACTACTGAAAAAAATTCACGGATAAGTGGGCCTATGCAGTTCAAACCTGTGTTGTTCAAGGGTCAACTGTATATTTCCAGAGTATTAATGTTACCAGATGAGAGGTATAAGCTGATAATATAGATTGGGAGCCATCCGCACACAAGAAGTACTTGAAGTTATGAGTGTGGATGAGAATCAGCAGAAACTGTAGGAAGTTCAAAATTTGTAGATACTGACAGGCATATGTAGAATAGATAAACAAGATTATTCTGTATAGGGCAATATATACAAGATCTTGTGGTAGATCATAGCAAAAAAGAATGTGACAATGAATACATGTGTGTTCATGTATAACTGAAAAATTGTGCTCTATGCTGGAATTTGACACAACATTGTAAAATGACTATAACTCAATAAAAAAATGTTTTAAAAAAATTTGACCTTTAATAGTTTTCCATAGATAAGCTATTATAATACATAACAACTAATAAACTACTGCAATAGCATATCAATAAGTAATAGAGAAGACATGTAGAATAAATATTTCATAAACACTTAAAGACTGTCTGATGTTGCAAAATAGCTACTTAATGTGACCATTAACATACACTGTTTTATTGGTATGATGATGATGATACTGATGGTGGCAATGGCAGCGAGCTCTTATTGTGCTGTGTGCTTGGTGTGGCTGAATGCTTCACATGTGCTAACTCCTACAGTCCTCCCAACAGTCCCATCAGGTTGGTACCATCATTATAGCCACTTTACAGATGAAGAAACAGAGAGGTTGAGTCACATGCCTAAGCACACAAAGCTAGTAAGTGGAGAAAAATGGTAATTTCATTTATCTTCATAATTCTACCCATTTATCCATTCTTCCAACAAAAATTCATAAGCTCACTTAAGAAATAAACTAAGGCAGAAAGCTTAAGTATCTTACTCTAGGTTACATACTCTAGCTAGTGATAGAATTAACTCTTACAGGTCTCTTGATTATAAATCAATTAGTGGCCACACCTGAAAAAATACTTACTGCTGGTGTAGAGGATTTTTGCTAGGGTCATTTCCAGTATGGCCCCACGGCTTCCTTCACCAATCATGTGCAGCTTTGAGATTTAAAAAATAAAGCGGGGAGGAGAAAAGTAAATTTGCATATAACACCCACATAAAACAAGCATATATTCGATAAAATGAAGAAGCAATCTTTGCTTTACAAATAAAGCATTTTAGTTATGGCAACTAGGGTACATATACATTAATTCACTGGTATTTTAAGTTAATGAGGTTGTCCCCAGGACAACATTCTTACATCTGAAATTCATAAGCACTATTATAAAATTGGACATATACACATATACTCACTCTTCAAGAAACACCTGGCACAAAAATGAATTTAAGATTACCAAGCATGAAATTTCTTCATCTGTATTGTCTATATATTAAAATAAATGACTTATTCTCATAAAGGTACTAAGCAGGTCCATGTAATAATAAATACATTAGTATAACAAAAATGTTGATAAATTATAAAAGTAGCAACCAACCTCATCTACAACAACCAGACCCAGATTGCTAATCCTTCCGGTTTCAATCAAAGAATTCACCAGACTATGTCCTTTTTCAATAGTGGCAATATATAGTGATTTCTTTTCCCTTCTTTTAATTGGAGGAAATTTTCCTTTGCTTCCAGCATATTCTTCAACAAAGAAACCCAGTTCTATACCAAAACTTGACAAACCTGAAACCTAAAATATTAGTTAAAACAAACAAAAGAAATCAGACAAATAAGCACTCTAAGGGGGAGGATATAGCTCAGGTGGTAAAGTGCATGCTTCACACGCACAAGGTCCTGGGTTCAATTCTCCAATACCTCCCCTAAAAATAAATAAATAAATAAACGTAATTACCTACTCCACCCCCCTCCCCAAAAGAACTCCAGTCACTAAGTGTTCACAGGGATTTACAGAATCTAAAAAAGTGTTAAATACCAATCAATGCGAACAAAATCACAGATAAAACACATATACTAAGAAATGTCATAATTAATGTATTGATCTTTGCAAATGAACACTTCTACATAATAAATGTAAAAATAAATCTTAACTGTCTCCTCTGCTGTAAAAAAAATCAGAATAACTCATTTATTTTGATAAAATAACTGAGTTAGTTTCTGCTTGAAAAGAAGTCTAAATATATATAAAACATTTAAAATGGTGTTTAATCCATCAGTTTAGAAAAAAATAAAACTCTTTCTGAAACAGGTAATCAGTATTAGAGATTTTTGGTAAGTACTCCATACTGCTTTTGCACATCCTAAAAATATTAATTCTCCATCATTAATAAAGGTACCTCTTCTCAGGAAAAACTTGTTACATCTATGCTAGTTTTTATATCTAATGTCAAAATAACATTAGCAAATACCACTTGTTGAAAAAAAACCCACACCTTTTCTTGAACAATTGCCACATAGGGCAGGATCATTAGAACATCTTTTCGCCGGCAAAGCAGTTCTTGTAGCATTAAAATCTCAGCCACGAGGGTCTTCCCACCACTTGTTGGCAAGGAATATATTAAATTTTTTCTTTCTTGCACGGAAGTCAGTGTTAAGCAAGTATGTTGCCATTCTGTGGAATTAAAAAAAAAAGCCTTATTTTTCCCTTTCCACAATCTTAAAAAAGTTTTCTAAGAAGAAAAATCAAATTCCACCCTGTGTAGCATCTTCTCATAACGATAAATGTAATTACACATCAGTGTTAAATGTCAAAAATCCCCAGTGTGAGGTGTGCATTCTAATACTATTTCTAACTCAGGTCTGGTCAGCAGGGTGGGCAAATGGATGCCCACCCATCCGCCAGCTGCAGACTGAAGTCTGAGATTCCATAGGGCAGGCAGTACCTGCTGGACAAGAGGCTGGCACTTCAGAGGAGCTAAAGGGCAACTCAGGGATCTGTGTGAGTTCTAAGGCCTTCCTCCTATGTTCTGCAAGGAGATTTTGTGCGTTTCCCTTCCTCATTTACCCATATATCATCTTAGAGAGACACAGGGGAAGGTGGAAAAAAATGTATGAGGTTTTGTACAAACTAAGAAAGACTATTCAACGAACTCTCAGGGGGAGCTGAACTTTGAATGGCCTGAAAACCGTTTTAAACTAAGACTGTTTAAACCATGAGAGACTAGCATGGTTAACTAGGACATCTAGGGGCTCCACAGCTTAGCAAGGTAGAATTCATGAAGAGGACCACATCAGACCCAAAACATGGTGTGAAAATGAGTACAACCAGTGTGCAGGAAAAACAAACATGCAACACCAGAAGTCTTCAAAATGTGTGCCAGTATTTTACCACCAGACAAATGGGCAAAAGATATGACAAGATATTTCACAGCAGGGAGAAATGCTAATGCTAATAAACACATGAAGAAATTCTCTACTGTTACCTATTAGGTTGGCAAAATAAACAAACAAATAAAAAGGATTAAATACGAGAAAAAAGCCCCCCACAGGTAAAATCCAGAGCTGACTAGAGCCGGCACAAACAGGCACTTTTGTGTGTGGCTGATGAAAGCAGGAAGTGCTACAATCTTTTTGGAATGCAACCCTGCAGAATCAAAATAAAAGTGCCCATTGTTTTTGATCTAGCAGGATTGCTTCTAGGGCTCTTTACCTACAGAACGAAAAGCAAGGGCATACAAAGGTTACATGCAAGGTGTTCACAGCATTGTTTATATATAACAAAGAGCCACCGCGGGGGAAAAGGCTGAATGAATTAGCGCACAATCATATTATGTAATTCTTTGCAGCCTGAAATATTTCAAATGACTATGTATTTCTACTTTAAAAGTATTTCAATATTGTACAGCCCAGAGAAATATAGCCATTATTTTGCAACAACTTTAAAATGAGTATAATCTATAAAAATATTGAATCACTATGTTGTACACCTGAAACTAATATAATATTGTAAACCAACTATATTTAGGAATTTCAAAAATATTTAAATACTTAAATGTAATATTTAAAAATATTAAATATAAAAACATATATTAAAAAATACACCAGACTAGTATCACCCATTAGTTATCGAACTGCAGATGTTTGTGTGAAAATACAACTTGACCATATCCACATTTTATCCACCTCAGATTTTTAAACTATAAGTTGACCAAAATAATGAATATTTAGAAATAGCATTTATCTTCACACACTAAAAAAAAAAAAAAAATTACATTAACTTAGTTCCCAACATTTCAATAAAACACATTAAGCATGTAATTCTATGATTAAATGGCAAAAATAACAGTATTAGGTTGAAGTTCTCTAGTTAAGTGGTTCTCAATTTTCCACACATCTGCATCACTTGGAGGGCTTATTAAAGCACGTTGTCAGGTCGCAGCCTCAGAGGTTCTGACTCAGGAGATCTGGGGTGAAGCCTAAGAATGTGCATTGAAATGCACATCACAAATTTCCAGGTGATGCTGATGCTGCAGTCCAGGAACTGCACTTTGAGAAGCACTGCTTTAGCTCAATGAAAAGTGGCACACATGTTTATGCTTTAAATCAGTCATGTCGTTAAGCCAGATTTACAAGTAAAAAGAGATTTAAAAAGTTATTTACTGAAGCTCTTACTTAGAAGTGATCAATATAATTACCAACAGTCATTACCAAAACCTAACTTGGCATGTCCTCGACACAGAACATAACTGGCAAAACAACTATTATTATTATTACCCCTTTTTAATAGATCAGGAACTAAGGCTAAAAGTGCAAAACTTGTGTTTAAGTGACAAGGCCAGAATTCATAATCAGGCTGGCAACCTCCAGCAGTTAAGAACCTACCAGAGTTTACCAGGCACAGTGCTAGTTACATAAGAAAAAGATGAGTTAGAGCGAGCCCTGTCCACAGGGTACTCATTCTGGCAGGAGATGCAGATTAAAACAAAGAACAAGGTGCTAGAAGAAGAGCAGAGGGAAGAAAGTTAACATCTACTTCAAGGGCAATACACACCTTTAGCTCTTAAACTGCAAACCTCACAATTTAGAATTTGTTAGACTCTTGTAAAGTCTTATATTGTTTCCTGCAGTCCTACATCTCCAACCTGATTGTCTTCTCCCTGAGATGAGACCCCATGTTTTCATGTGGTTCATAAGATACTAACTTAGGAGTTTCAGAAGTAATTGTGAAGTGACTGGTTGGTAGGCTGCTCTTCCAGGATGGCAGCAAGCGTCCCTTCTTTGTCTAAAATGACACAATCTGAAATATATGCAAGGACCTTGGATTTTTGAAAATGTTACAAGATAAATTATTAATACTATTTCTTTCCACTTAAACCCTAACTTCAGCTGTCTTTAAAGATGTTTCATTTTAATCAATGGTATTACAAATACTGACTTCTTTCACTCAAGATACCTGAACAGTCAAAGGAATTTCAACAGCTAAGTTTTGGTAGCCAAGTAAGAGGCAGCTAAGGAAGCATAACTAAGAAAACTGAGGAGCAGCCAGACAATCACAGAAAAAACCAGGAGTAGAATGTCAAGAAGCCAAGAAATGGATATTTCAAGAAGTGTCTGTCAATTGTGTCCGGTAAGCTACTGAGAAGTCAATAAAGTTAAGAACTAAAAGCATCACTGGGTTTAGACCCTCCCCCCAGTCATTATATATTGAGAGTACAGAACACAGAGTCGGAGTGGGCTGGGAAACCGAGGTGAGGAAAAGGAGGCAGCAAGGATAACAGGTTGGAGGAGTGTGACCATGGAGGGATGGAAAGAGGCTCAACAGTAGCAGGATAGGGATGGAAGGCTGAGAGAGGACAGATGTTTCGTTTTAAGATGAGAAACATGACCACAAAAGCATCTGTTTTCTATTGATTTGCACCAATATTATGGTAATGATGGTAATTTTTTTTCATCCCAGCAAAAAACATTACCATATAATTTTTCAATTCTCTTGAACTGAACATAAAGGTCTCTCACTTTGCTGGGTAAGGAATAAAAAGGACCACGGTCATCTGATGATGACTCAATTGTTTTCTTAGCAACATTAATTTCTTCAGATAGGAGAGCCTCTTTGAGCTGTTTAGTCCTAGAAAATATTGGTGTTTGGGCCTTGGCATTTCCAGTCATGGTACTTTTTAGATGATCTTTAAGACTTTTTCTCCTATTCACATCTGAACTAGCTCTGACTTTAGAAGAGGATTCATCAATTTGCTGGGCCTGATCTATGCTATTAGTGGGCAATTCCTCATTTGCAGTCTTGTGAGAGGATGAGCTCCAATCCCTCTCTTTAGCAGATGGATCTCTAAAGTCATTTGAAGACTTGTGCAAATTTTCAAAGAATAAAACTTGTGAAGAAGGTACATCATACAGAAGATCAGCTTCAGGTTCAAGAGAGACATCTTCACGACCACTTTGGTTCTTTGTGTGCTCATCCAGTTTTAATTCAGTAAAGTTGCCTACAGTAGTTATGCTGAGCGTTTTGTGGTTAATGCTTTCTGCACAAGGATCTTCAGTGGCATGGTCTGTAGCATGCTTCCTATGTTCAGGAAGTTGCATATATTTTTGTTCCAGGTCATCAATTTGAGCTAAAAGAGAGTTTTCAGCAAAGCTATCATTGTCACCAAACATGTCCTCTTCGCTGTCAATGTTCTGGAAAGAAAACAAAACAAACAAACAAAAACTTATGCCCAATTCTAGCTTCATTAAAAGTTGTGGCCTACGGCTCTACCAGGTATATAACTATATGGTCACATATGAATCAGGCATCTAAACGTAAATCACCCTGTGAAATAAACACCATCACCCCCATTTTACAGATGAGAAAATGGAGGCCTAGAGGGGTTAAGTGACTGGCATAAACTGTACTCCTAGTGTATGGTGATGCTGGGATCCTAACCGTCAAGCTAGTGATAAATTCTGAAAATGGCAGCAAGACCAGTAGCCATCTACTGAGAAGGATGTCATCTCACTAGAAGTTTCTGATAACTGCATTACCCTTTCCCCTTCTCAAACTCCAATCTGCAGAGACTGGCCTGTAACAAAATCATGCTTGTATCACTGGACACTCCAAGGAGATTCTGTTGGCAGAAATTTGGAATTGAAAGGGCAAGTGACTTGGGATGGTCTGCTAAACAGAATAGACACAAATTTGGAGGTAGCAATATAGTGGTTAAGAACACAGGATTACCTCCAAGTGAGGATTAACAGCGATAACAAAGGCGAGGTAAGCACATGAAGGTCAGTAGACAGTTGGCCAATTGGAAGGGAACTGCCAATTTTTAATTTTTTTATTTTTATTTTTTTTTGCGTTTCAAGATCCACGCCTTCTGTAGCTGGTCTCCCATAGCTCTTTCAGTGAGCATGCGCAGGAGATCTAGGTTTGGATCATCACCCCTAAGGTGGGAAATGGAACGTGGAACTCTGGGGAATCTGAGAGGTGGTGGGGCTGTACCTCGACAGGCTGCACGTCCACAGTTTTCCGCCGCCGGTTCCCAGCCCCTATCTCGTCCTCTTCCTCCTCCTCATCGCCAGACTTGAGCTCCGCCGCGGTGGGCGCGGCAAAAACGCTCTCTAGGCTAGGACGGTTCCTTTTGTGAAAGAACACCCGCCGGCGAATGCGGGAGCCACCTTCATCCATGGCTGGGGCCGAGGGCCCTGCCCGAACCTCGTCCCCCGTGACCCAGCCGCCAGAGCCCAATGGAGGAGTTAGTGCAGCAACAGGGAGCGGGTAGCCACAGGTGGAAACCCCGCTCGCCCCTCCATCCACCTTTGGGAAAGACTACAAACCAATTGTCAGGGCTCTGGGGCCGGAAACGCAAGCACAAGCGTGGGAACCCGCTCTCTCCTCGTCCAATCTCCTGGGCCCGGCTTGCGGGAAGGTGCCGCGCAGGCGCATTGAAAATCCCACGTGCTCTTTTCTGACGTTCGCCGCGTTCGCCTGCGGAACCTTTGAACCGAGTACTCGGGCCAGCAGGGGAAGAACACCGGAAGGGACTTATCAGGACGATTTGGAAAAAGGAAAGGAAGAGGAGGAGCAAGGAACCATGGCCTCTTTGGTAGCTCTTTGTAGTGGGCCAGGGAGGAAAAGGTTGACGCACTTCGTAACGGCTGCTGTCTGCATTAGAGATTCCAGGATCCAAGCAGGTAAAGTCTCCGTATCCTAGGCGCCTTTGTAGCGTTGCAGCCGTTGGCTTAACCCTAATTAGGTCGATGGAGTCGTCACTGTTAGCTAAAGGACGCCAGGGTCTAGGCAATTACATTTCTTTAGGGTAAGTGGGAATCTGTAATGGCCTGTGACTAGTATTTTAAAAATGACGGGGGCATGAGATGTCGTCCGGTACACTTAAAAAAAAAAAGTATGAAGAGACTGATGGAGTGATTCTCAAAAAGAGGCAAGGACTTGCCTAAGATCTTCGGATATACTTGGTAAGGAAGGAGCGTTCTTCAGTCATCCAGTCGTCCCAGATCAGGGCGAAATTGTGACATGGACCCTGGAATATCATTTCTGCACTTTTATCTACTTTGTGCCTCTCTGTCAATACCTACTCTCTGTAGGGAGTCTTTTTTCATTTTTCTTTTGGTTTGACAATGCCTTTCTGTTTGCGTTAAAGTCTGTCTCTATCCATGGAGAGAAGGTAAAATAAATTTCAGGAAGAGCAGGTGAAAAGTTGTATGGGTGGGGATATATATGGCCTTTCCCCAAAGCTACAGAAAGTACATTTATCCTGTTACTCTGCCTCAAATCTAAAGGTTTTTAACCTTTATTTAACCTTCTTAGTACAATAAGTATAAAAAGTTTCTTTTATAGTGTCCTTTTTTAATTGAAGTATAGTTGATTTACAATGTTGGTTTAGTTTCAGGTGTACAGCAGAGTGATTCAGGTATATATACCTTTTTTTTTAGATTCTTTTTCATTATAGGTTATTATAAGATATCAAATATAGTTCCCTATGCTATACAGTAGGACCATATTGTTTATTTTATATATAGGAGTGTGTATATGTTAATCCCAAACTCCTAATTTATCCCAAGCCCCCTACTATATCGTGTCCCTTAATTCATCTTGCCTCCATAGAAACAAAATCTTTCTTTAGCTGCTCAGCTAACAAAAAATTGGTTTGTTGCTGCTTCTGTTTAATTGCAGTTCTCTGGAGAAGTTGTTCACAGTATAAACAGGTAACCAGCAATGAGGACCTGGTAAGAACTTTTTTTTTCTTCCTTTTAATAAGGCATTTGGAAATATGACCAAATTCTTATGTCTTAGCTATCTGAATAGAGTTCAGCTGAGGGACGAAACCAATTAAGATGATAATCATTAGTCTGAGTTTGAAAATTGTAATTTGTTGATGAGTAGTCACTTAAGAGAGCTTTGAAATAAGAGAACTCCTAGATTCCTAGCCAGAGCATGGCTTCTGTAACACCACATTTTTCTTTCTGGATATGTGCTTTGGGAATTAAAAAAGGTAGTTTTGGTGGAAGCATTATTTGAAGAAAATCCAACAAAGGAATTGTACAGTATACCTGTACCTTGGCACTTTTCCCATTTCAAATTTAATTCTATCTTTGTCCTATTCATCACTTTGGGCAGAGGGCGGGGTAGCCTTAGTAAGTGAGGGATCAAAATTAAAATTTTATACCAGGACATTAAATGCAGTTTCTTCTAAACCATAGATGTATTTTTATGGATTTCAAGTATTAGTACTTGGGCAGTACAGGTTTTCTTGCTACATGCAAAGATAACTTGTCACTAATCAGACCATACAAAGCACTTAGCACAGTGTAGAGAAGGAACAGTCACACATTACATGTGAGCTGAATGTAAACTGGATTAAGAAAATTTGAGAAGTTGGAGGAAAAAAACTCCTCTAGCACTCTGAGCATCCATCTTGATTATCTAATTCACATCATAGCCAAGAGAGAAAAGGAAATTACTAGAGTCCCACTGAGACTCTAATGAAAGCTACAGGTTCTCTCAGAAAAAGGCACACTGTTCCATTTATTTGAAATTTTCCATACTACAAAAGTCAAGGGGTTTGAGGATTTCAAAGGCAATTCAAGGGGGCTGGACTTCAAGGGGGTTCAAGGACTTCAAAGCCATTTCTAGATTAAGAATCTCTAGACTGGAGACACCTATACTGATTATAGGAGGGAGGCCTGTGACAGAAGCCTGAGAGGCAGTAGCAAACACAGAAAAACCAAAAAGGCTGACACAAACTTATAAAACGGTCTGGAGCCATAAAATTGTAGTCAAAGAACCTGACAGTATTACAGTAAGCCATGGGGGTGTTGTCTTTTTATAATATAAAAATAGTAATAAAACATCTAGAGAAATATGGGGATGGATTTAGGGATTGTACTATTTTAAGAATTGTATATATCTGCTGTGCTGTAAGTTTTTCTTAGTTTAAATCTAAGGTAAGGATTTTTAGTCACCTACAATCTGGGCAAAGCATTCGAGGAAAGAATCACTTATCAAAGATTTTAATGTTTTTTCCTCCCATAAACCTATTTTTTCCCAGAGATTGTCTTTTATCTCAGAATTCTTCTCCATGACTTAATCCCTCCTTAGCCAAACTAAAACAAAATACGTGTACAAAATATGTATGAGTACAGTGAACCCTTTAAAATGGTGAATCTTTTTCAGGAATACTCAATTTTTGTTTTACAAGCCAAGCTGTTGTTACCCTTTTTCACAGTAGGAGAGGTACAGCTCATCCCTTGGAGAGATTCAAATGTAGTAACCTAAGATTTAAGTGTCTTTGATTCAAAATTACCACAAACTATATTATCAGATTTTTTTCCCCTTTATTCTAGCCTGTTCCAATGGAAAATCCTTACAAGGAGCCTCTGAAAAAATGTATCTTGTGTGGAAAACGTGTAGATTATAAGAATGTACAGGTGAGATCTGGTTTTACTTCACTATGATACTTGATTTTGGGATTTTGCTTCTTTATTAAAAATAGAAAAGGAAGTCAGTTTTATAACAGGCTTTGTGTAGTAGTGACTTTTAGCAACTTTGTAATTTCAGATCGGGTTATACTTCTACGTAAAAAGGTATCTGTTTTATTCAAATAAGAGCTCCTTGGCTCTCCCTCATTTCCTGTTAGTGCAGTTCAGCATCTCTCTCTTCTCTCTGCCCCAAATGTCTTAACAATAGCTCACTGTGGCAGTGATCCTCAGATGGAACTGAGAAGTTTGGAAAAAGCTCCTCTGGTGAAGTTGATCTGTGTATCTCACCACCAATATCACTGTTTCGAATATAATTTTATGTGTTGTCCAGTATTCAGCAAATTAAAAGTGGCAAATTTAGGGGAGAGAATGGTGCCAGTTACGTATACTGACAGTGGTATAAAGTGATAGCTGCCTTAGTGGGAGAAAACCCAAGAAATTTAAAAATGCAACATACTAGGATTATGCATAGTGCCCAGAACAGTGCCTGGTACCTAGAAAGTGCTTAAGAATTTAAATTAATAAAACACAAATAACAGCAAATGGCCTGATGTACCTGTACCTCTTGAAGACCTCACTGCAGTCTGATATTATGTGACAGCCTGTCATAACAGGAAATGTGTTGTACCTTGTTATAAGCAGCAGTGTTCTAGAAAAGCTGCCTGTGGGAAAGTCAAGAAAACAGTGTTAGCACTGAAAGAATATGCGCATTAACCTGCTGGATAGACTTTTTTGACACACTGGATAAGAAGTGTTAACTTTAGTAATTATTTTAAAAATGACCTACTAATAGAATGAACACAATTCATTGTTTCTATTCATATTTTTGAAGTTTGTCTGAAATTTATTAATAAACCTTTACATAACTTGAAGGTGGCATAAGGTATTTTGAAACTTACACAATCAAGATTGAATAACAAGTATATTAATATAATTTTTTTTCCTTTCCAAATAAAACTGAAAACAGCTTTTATCCCAGTTTATTTCTCCATTTACTGGATGCATTTATGGAAGGCACATAACAGGTATTTTGTTTTCTATTATAGCAACTTAAAAGTAGATAAGAATTATATAAATCTGCTTCTGTTATTTAAGAAAACTGGCAAAAATAGTGCTGTAAATTACTATTAGGCCACATACTATGAGTACTTTGAAAAAGCCTCTTAGGCCAAAAGGGTTATTATTTTGCATGTCCTCTTATACTCAGTTAACTATAGGCTGACAACATGTAGAAAACTTGGGCTTAAAAAAACTGCTTGCTGTTTCAGAGTACCCTATAATCATCTCTAGACTATTACTTAAGCCAGGAGTCTACTGCATAGAGGCCAAATCAGATCTGCCACTTGTTTCTGTAAATAGCTTACCTTCCATAGTGTCTAAGCTACAACTGCAGAACTGAGTGACAGTGACAGAGACCGTATGGCCCACAAACCTGGCTTTCCAGTTCTTCCTTGACTTAGTTGTTATGCATTTTGAATACTGGCATTTTTTATGAATAAGAAATCATATTCTTTTATAGGTCTTTGTGGGAAGAAACAAAAAGAAATCACAAAAGCAATTAAAAGAGCTCAAATAATGGGTAAGAGCATCTGAAAACATGAATTATGCCAACCAGAATTTTGCTCATTATCTTTTGTGAAGAACTTTCATTATCTTCCCCCCACCCCCAGCATTTTCATATTGTTTTACCTAAATATTCAGTAACAGATTCATTTTTGTCATAGTAAAGAACTTTCATTATCTCTTTACAGGGTTTATGCCAGTTACATACAAGGATCCTGCATATCTCAAAGACCCTAAAATTTGTAACATCAGATACAGGGAGTAAATTACATAAAGTTACCATCAATAAACTTATTTTACAATAAATGTGTGGTAGTAATACTGACTCAAACTATAAGTTTTAATAACCTTTGAGTAGAAAACTAATAGGCTAAATCTTAAGTATTAACTTTTTAATTCTTAATAATTTGAAATTTTATGAGGAAAAAGTGTTTCAAGAGAGAAGCTTCCTCTCCATGAGAATGTTCATTAAGTGAATCAGATTATTTAAAATGTTACTACTCATTACAGTTTGCATACATATGAATAAAAAAATCGGTACCGTGGGATTTTCACTTATATCTAGTCCTCAAATAGCTCATACAACTACCACTGATACTGAGATGTTAAACATGAAAGGGATGACTTGTACTGGAATTTTACTTTGGGCTCAGATTCTGCCTTGTAAATAGGACTGTGGGGATGGGAGTGTAGGAGAGTGAAATGTTTATATAATGTACAAATCCCACATGACAGGATGTGAACTTAAAATTGCTAAGGAAGATTTTCTAACGAGCAAGTAAGTACGCTGGCTAAGACTTGTCTTTCCTCTGTAGAGATGTTACATGGAGATGCACAGTGGTGCTGTCACAGGACCTAACATTCATTCCTGGACTAGTGTGTCCTGAAGCTGCTAGTTTCCTATAAATAAGCCAGTCCATAGGCAATCTGCTACATCATCTTCTTATCCAGTGATGCAAACTAACTGCCAAAAGGTGGAGAGTAATGGAGAAAAAGTGTCCTACAAGGATTCTTTTCCTCCTTTTCATTGAATACCCTAAAAGTTGGGATATCAATTATTTTTAAATTAGAGCTCAGACTGAACCCTATTTCCTCTCCTGCCGTGTGCTTCTTACGTAACCAGTGAAACAATCTCAATAGAAACTCATTATTTGCACAAATTGTCCCTGGTATTATGTGGGCTTCAGAAGCACCCCATGGTAACCAATGCATGTTGACATATAGATAAAAGAGTTTTTGATACTAGCTATGAATATGCTTTACTACTTAGGCAGTAACTGATGGCAGAGCCGTGGTCAACATGTGGGTTCAGCATTGCACCCACTGAGTACCACATGAAGCCTGCATGTGATGTGTCTGCTTCATGGGAAATTCTGTTATGGAAAAGACAAAGACAAAAAACACAGTCAAAGCTCTTTTTATCAACCTCCACTTAACCAACTCACTGGATTAAACTGGGGCCTTACATCCTCCTTAAAAATTACACTCAAGCCCATGACTTTCCTAACCTACTGAATTCTACATTGCCAAGAGTCAGCTATTTTGTTCCCAGACCTATGTTAGCTGCATTTTTGTAGCGATAAGCATGAGCATTAGAAAGTTACTGTTGCAATGAAAACTAAGTGAGAAGATTTGATAAAGATAACTAGATTAAAAAAAAAGCTGTCAAATTAGGTATGGTTAGGACAATTAAGATTGGGAATGAGAAATGAAAAAAGAACTAGTAGCATTTTATCCTTAGGTTGCTTTGCAAGTTTTCTTTAAAGAAACTAAAACTGGGAATTGTAAAGGTTAAGTAATGGGTGTGATTTTCATAGGAACTCCAATGCATTCTTAGAAAAGTCCCTGGCCCTACAGTAAAAGTTTGAGAAATCAATGTATACTTTGGCTGTATGTTAAAATGAAACCTCTGATAGATGCCATATGTATGTGTACATATCATTTGAGTCCCACTTAACTGGCCTTTTCACCTAATTGACCAACTGCAGATCCCAAACACACTGCATTACTAGGCTTATTCTGAATTCAAATTCTGGATTCACTCAATTTAAAGTACTTTATAAAATAAATGCACCAGAACTTATCTATGTGTTACTGCAAAGAGCTGAACATAGTGCAAACAATAGAAATGTCTGGCATTACCCTTCAGCTGATCAAAAATCTCCAACTTGGTTTAAAAGAATCAAAAGGTAGGAGACTGTGAGTATTCACCAGAACCCTTCATTTTCTCAATCTCTTCATCTGTTTCCGGGCTGCTCACTGCGGATGCTTTTTCTTGGTTACTGCTGTCAGTGTCTGCTTTCCATGGTTTGTTCTGTATCTCTAACAGCCGTAACTTCTTGAATTGCCATCTGTCATCTGTATCTAAAACTTTACGCTTAGTCATTTGCAGTGCGCTGCCAGCTGGACTAGCTTCAGGAATGTCAGTGTATTCCACCATTAGGGTCAGGTTGTCTACCTCACTGAGATGATGGGTGGTATTACAACTGCTTTTAGAAATATGCCTGTCTTTCAAGGAGATAACACATGAATGAAGAAAGTCACAATCTGGAAAAAAGGTCCGTAAAGCTTGACAAAGAAAAATGTTCTCCTGAGGGTCTTTCTGGACATTCTCTCCTAAACAAACAAACAAAAACAGTATTGTACTACAAAGCTTTTATAGTTATCTATTAGTAAAGTAAAAAAGACCTTAAAGAATTATATCAAATTATCTAAATTAAGATATATTTAATCCCAAATTTATGTGCCACAACATCCTAAGAAAAAATTAAAGTTGTATTGTTTAATATCAAGATAGTGTAACTAAAGTAGTACCATGTTCTTCGTTCAGTGCGATTTAAGAGTATTAAAGTTATTTTTAACCCTAAAGTAGACACATTCATCAGTACAGCCAGCTCATTCATAATTCCAATCAGAGAATTTTTCTTTAAAGCACAGAGTAGTGATGTGTGAAGTTTTACTTACGTGTTGCTTGAATCTGTGCTTGTTTTCTTTTTTTAATTTCTCCTTTTAATCTGTTTACATCCTTTAGTAGTTTCTCTACTGCTCTCTCACTGTGTTCTACTTTTTCACATATACTCTGCAAAATTAAATAATTTAAGGACTTAGATAAAGTTCCAAGTTGTGTACTACAGCCTAGGTTCACAAATAATACAAAGTCCCTTATGGTATAAAATATCAAATATTTTGCTTTATAAAAATTTTATTTTGCTATTTTCTGGAGGAACTCAACAAGCATTTGTATGGTACTTTATAGGTTATAAATGCTTTCCAAATGTATTAACTTCTCATTTATACAAAGATTTATCATTCAAGTTATTTCCTAGATAATACCCAGAAATTAAAAAATAAAAATACTTACCTTTCTTTGAAACAAAAAATACTGTACTATTTTGAGATGCATAGTTACTGCAAACATTTAACATTAACAAACTGACAATACATAAAAAAGAAAAGTGACTTTCACTATTACAAAAGGAAACTACTGAAAAGTAAAAATACTTAACCTTTCTTTGAAACAAAAAATACTGTACTATTTTGAGATGCATAGTTACTGCAAACATTTAACATTAACAAACTGACAATACATAAAAAAGAAAAGTGACTCACTATTACAAAAGGAAACTACTGAAGATTCTAAAAGAAACTACTTTTGAAAAGCAGAATGGCGTTAAGTGTCATCAGTTTTTAAGTACTAATAGCTCTGACTCAGTGATGTCATCTTGGGAATACAGCTTAAATAAGTAACAAAAATTTGTATAAGATGATGTTTCTTAGAATAGTATCAAATCAAAAGTGACTATTTCTGATTAGTGTTGATAGGTTGTTAGAGCCAGTTTTAGTGAATACTTTTTGGCATGTCTGCTCAGCCTGTTTCTCACGGACTTGTTCACCTGCCATAAGTTCATCGGCAACCCCTACACCAGCCTTCACCCCAGCTGACCCAAGCAGATGTATCACATAGCCGACTGACAAATCCTAATCTGTTGAATAGATCTAAATGCAGGAGCTGCAGGGTGGCTGTTCCCTGGTCAGCCAGTGGATGAACAAACAGCAAGATGTGTAGATACTGTAAGGAAACCAACATGAAGATACAAAGGGAGAGAAAGTTCTGACGGCATTCAAGCTCCAGGTTCCAGTTCCTTCGTGGAGCTCGGTGGCGTTCTGCCTCCAGTTCCTCTCACATACCTCTATATTCCCTAATTTAGCCCAAGCTGGTACCTTTAACCTAAGAGTTCTAATACACTGCTCTAAGAAATGTACTGCTATTTAAAACAACTAAAATACAGCAACATGAAAAATGTTTTATGATACATCAAATAAAAATCATGACACAAATTTCAATGTCCTTATCACTGCCAACAGTGTAAAAGCACATACACATCAGGGAAAACTGAAAAATATGGCAAAGTGAAAACACTTCAGTTACAATGGTAGGATTTGGGATGTTTCTCTAGTTTCTAAAACTCCTGTACTATCATTCTCATTAGAAAATACTGTACAACATTATCAATGTGTAGAATGTATTAATCCCATTTCTCTTGGTGTGCTATATTGATGAGTATAGTGGCCAAGGAACATACTACTCAGACCTCCATTTGGAGGAGGCAGAGTTGACTGACAGCTCCAGCTGCCATCCTTTTGGGTCCACTACTGTGTCTGTGCTTAGGTCGTGCTTCCCCTAGGCTGCTCTCAGCCCATGACTGCGCACAGTGCGGGCATTAGTACAAGTCCATTCCTGTAGGACACCTTTGCTCAAAGACTCCATCAGCCTGGATGAAATTTTTCTGACCTTGCGGTCTAAAGCTCTTCCTACCCAGTCGTCCTCCCTTCCCTGTCTCCTTTCTCAGGTGTCAGACTTGCACTGCAAGTCTCCCTGCTGCTCCTGATCCTTTCCCTTTATTCTCTGCAGACTTAAACTTCTTGCATGTCTAATCCTATCTTGATGTCTACTTCTCAAAGGACCTTCTCAACAGACACGAGACAGAACTTAGTACGGTGGTATACTGTTATGTTCCCAAATATTTGCTTCCCTTTTTGTCCTGTAAAAGGGTTACATATCCTTGCCTATTGCCATGACATCTTCTGGCCAACGAAATGTGACGAAGTGACATGCCAGCTCTGAGCAGAAGTTCTAAGAGCTGTTGTGAATTTTCACCAGCTTTCCTGCTCTTTTCCCTCTGTCATAAGAAGAGCATGTCCCACATAAGGGCTGGATCCTAGAATGAAGATGACATTTAGAACAGGAGCAGACCTGCAGCAACGATATAATGTGAATGAGACTAAACTTTTGCTTTTGTAGGCCACTGAGATGGAGGTCTTTGTTACTGAAGCTAAACTAATACAAAAATCTATGTCTAATCAACTGTCAGTTTATCCCTAAAAAGTTTTAATGATCAATTTAATATGAACTCTGTAAGTGGTCTTTAAATGTTTGTTAACTTACCTTTAATTCCTCTTGTAAAGAAGCATACATTTCATTTATCTTATGTACCTCTTTTAAAGATCCATCTTCTTTAAAAAATTCAGAGCTGTAAAAAAATTACCATTTTCTCAGGCAAACATACAGAACTTATTTTAATGATACAACGAAAAATTTATTTGTAGTTGAGCAATAATAGAAGATTCTTTTCACTGGCTTTGTAGGAATAATTTTGTCAACCTACTTGTATACAGCAAAACCAACCAGAAAACGTAATCTATCTTCAACTTTAGCAAACTTTTTAGCCTCCTAAGCACTATTCCCAGGACTCAAAAAAGAGGTTAAGTGAAAACAGATAAAGACCGAAGGGCAGGGAGGGGAGCAGTGTTCTTTCTTGGCAATGAGACCCATCAATTTATTTTACTGAATTTAAGTCATCATTGATTGAAAGAGACAACATTATTTTATAGACCATGAAGAAAAAAGAAAATGCTAAGGTGTGTTTTGTAAAAATCCCAGTTTGAGATAAATGTAAAACTGCATCTTAGAATCAGTGCAATGTGGTAGTTAATTTCTGTTAAGACATATGAAGCCCTGTGGGAACACAAAAATAAATAAAATCTAGTTCATTATTCTCGAAGTTTGCACTCTAGTAGGTATCCTGTATTACCAGCGTTGTTACTTCTGACATTAATTATTCCCTTATTGCCCACAGAAAAGCTATAGCTCAGCAGCCCACAGTGTGAGTGAGTGTGGGTGAAAGCCTCATTTTTTGTCTTTATTTAATATCCAGTCTAATTTCTTGCCTTTAATCTGAACTGCTGCCTTAGAAAAGTGTTATTCTGAGGCTAGCTCCTCATTCTTAGAATGAACACGTTAGACTATGCAGGCATACAGCTACACCCGTCTCTTTGGTGTCTCATCAATGGACAGGTGCTAGAAGGAAATGCAGAGAAAGTAAAAACAGTCTGCTTTACTTGAGGAATGTGGTCATGAGTCCGTTTTCCTTTCATTTTTATTCCCTTATGTAATAAAAAAGGTATCTTCAAAAAATGAACAGGAGGTAAGTTTGGTTGGGGAATCTCACCTGTGTGTTTTTACTGCTCGACTAAAACCAGTGGACATACAGGAACCAGACACAGTTTTATAACCCAGTTGTTCAGACATGCCCAGATTGGCCACCACTAAAGGTATCCTATGAAAAAGTCTGAAGAAATAAACTGTTAAGAAGTAAATTTAAAATAAAGTGAAAGATTAGCATCTACTTATTACTATAGACTACCTTTTCCCTACAAGATTAAAAAAAACCAAAAAAACCCATTCCTTACTACTTATTCAAGACATAATCGACTGACTTGAGGCAAATGGCTTTCAAAAGTAGTGAAATGTGCACAGTGTAAGATAGCTGTGTGAAGATGTACTTTAATGGCTATTTTAACTGATTAGCACATGGAAAAATAAGGCAGTATTGTTGAGATTCATCCCTTCTTCCATGAATGGTAAAATTACTCTTCACTGCTACTTTTAACTTCATTCTCATACCTCATGAAATGTTGCTAAATAACCTGTGCATTATAGAACCTAGCAGCTCGTCTTAATGGACCATCAAGAACGACCCTGCTTCCTGGCAGAGGGAACAGAAAAGCTGCTCAAGTACGTAGGGTCCAGTCCTACATTATACTCCTTAGCAACCAGTATCTAAAACATACATATTTTTTCCATCTTATGGTAAATAATAGCAAATCCCGAGTGCCAGAAACACAAGTCATCACTCCCTATTGGGCTTCTAGCTTCCTTATCTGACCTTCATTTTCCCATATATAAAGAATTGATGGTAAGGCAGACTGAAAGGGGTTATTGTGATCTAATGTAATAATATAGGAAAATAGTTGATAAGCTGCAAAAAGTACAATAAAAGTATTGACTGTGTTTTTCTGTTAGCTGGAGACAGCCAGTGACTGGCCCCATTTACCCTTTCTGAGGTTTATATAAGGCATGCTCCAGCCGATGAGTAGAGCAGCTTTCTGTTATTATACTCGGTGTTAATAACAGAAAAACAAGTTCCCGGCTTGAAAGATGCTGCTGTAAGTTTTTGTGAAGCAGTCTCTCTCTAAATGTCATGATCTGGTCTGAATGACGTCGGAATTTGTACCAACCAACTACATCCTGAAAGAAAATACAAAAAAAAATCAGGCGTATGCCTTAAGGGTTACAAATTATTACGTGTCTTACTGTCATGATTAAGCAATCAGAAAACTGACAACCTTAAAAATGGCTTTCTTAATATTTAGCAAGATTTGGGGCCTATATAAACAAAGCATACACTTAAGAATGTATTTTACCTCTTGAAAAGTGTACAAACTAATGTGTGGTTAAACTATTTTCCATTTTATTTTTATAAAACATATTTTCCAACTTTATTCAATATAGATTAGAGGGAAAAAAATTCTTAACTTCCTCTAGTTTCTTTCATGGCATTTGCTATCTTAAAATCTTAATCTAAGATAAACAACAAGTTCATACTGTATAGCACAGGGAACAACATTCAGTATCTTGTAGTAACTTACGGTGAAACAGAATATGAAAAAGAACATATGTATGTTCCTATATGACTGAAGCAGTGTGCTGTACACCAGAAACTGGCACAACATTGTAAACTGATTATAGTTCAATAAAATAAATACATATATAAAATAAAATAAACTCATCAAAAAATCTTAATCTTTAATCAAAATTTAAATGAAGAAAATGTCAATGAAACAAGTTAACTTCCTCTATGGATACTGGTCTGCTACGTAAGTAAACGGAACCCAGTATCTTTTAACTGAAATTTACATGGGAGTGTCACCACCTACCCCACAGAGCTGGTTTCAAGGCTGAGTAAGATCATATGAAGGGGTTTTGTAAACTATAACATGCCAAACAAATGTGCTGTTAGTATTACTAAACCTTTTTTTTTAAACTGGAAAAATAAATCTCATTTCCTGAAAACTCAGTAGTAATTGTAACAAAGAGAAAAACCACCACTTTGTTTAAAGATATCTGACAGTTTCAGCAACTTTTCATATTTGCATATTTAAACTGAGGAAATTAAAGGTACTTCTCTTCTAAAACTAAAACAGTTTTACAGGCACATGTTTATTTTCATTTATTTTGTGTGCATGTGTTTTTTATTTTTTAATAGCTGGTTTACAATGTTGTGTTCATTTCAGGTGTACAGCAAAGTGATTCAGTTATACAAATATATTCCATTTCAGATTATTTTCCATTATAGGTTATTATAAAATACTGAATATAGTTCCCTGTGCTCTATAGTAGGCCCTTGTTATTTATCTATTTTACATATAGTAGTGTGTCTGTTAATCCCAAAATCCTAATTTATCCCTCCCCCTATCTTCCCCCTTTGGTAACCATAAATTTGTTTTCTATGTCTGTGAGTCTGCTTCTGTTTTATAAATAAGTTAATTTGCCTCATTCTTTAGTTTCTACATGTAAGTGATATCATATGACATTGTCTTTCTGTGACTTCACTTAGTGTGATAATCTCTAGGTTCATAACTTGTTTCTGCAAATGGCAATATTTCATTCTTTTTTAAGGCTGAGTAATATTCCATTGTATATTACAGGTACATTTTTAAATGCCCAAATATAATCGGGGGAAAAACCCAAGCAATTTCAACAAAGGATGTTTTTTGAAAGAAACTTCTTTTACTGAATCTAATTTTATTCTCAACTGGGAGATCAAAAAGTTTTACGAGGACAAAAGGACCCAGAGAAAACTTTGTATCTGGAAAATGATCATTCAACAAGTTTTAACTGAACACTAAGTATGCTGTGGAGGATTCAAATTAGGTGCTGTATAGGATGTCATCCCTGCACTGTAAGAAATAGTAACTGTAGCTATGCAAAATACCAGCAGTCGATGAAGTCCTACAGCAAGTGGTCCTGGGAAGGGGTAGGGTGGGAATGGAGAAGAGGAGATCGATGTAACCATAACAGTCAAGGGAAGGATGAGAACAAGAGGAAGACTTTTCATGACTAGCTTTGCTTTCCGAGCAACCCTTCTGAAATTCCAGAAAGAACAAACCTTTCCTCACCTGCTTTACATATGACATTGTGCAAATAAATGCTGCTTACAAGTTCTGTCAAAGTATTAAAAATTTTTAGAAGCTGAAAATAATATATATAATACTAAAAAAGAAAAAAGGTAAATCAGGGAATACCTTTTTGACACCTGATAATATTTTCTTCAGTGCTTGCTCATTTACTTCACCAGAAGAATTGTAAAAGCTGTAAAAGCCAAAATTAAAGGCATTGTAAATAAGCTAAAAATATGAACGGTTTTATTAGCACTTTCAAGTTTAGTAACTCCTAAAGTAACTACCTAACCAAAATCCACATACCTACTTGCCTGTGAGGTGAAGTTCTAAAATAAACAGGAGAGAAAGTTCTCAAATTAACAGACTTAAAGTGGTAGAAATATGAGGTCCACAAGCAATGAAAGAGGAAAAGGAGTAGAGAAACTTCAAGGGGTAAGTTTGGACATCACATTTTTTAAAACCTAAAACAAAACAAACTATCCATTAAATACAGATACTTGTGAGTTCACATAGCTAGTTAACAATTTACTTAACAAAACTTTTTTTTTTTTTACAATAATGATACATACAAAAGAATGGGTAATATGAGTAATGAAGGACAGTAACAAAAAGACAATTTATTCATTGCTAATTCCAAAAGCTATACTTAAATTAAGAGAAGTGATTTGGGAGTTGGTTGTTTTTGTTTGGGGGTAAGGAGGGGGATAGGTTATTGGTTTAGTTATAGTGATCTTTGTTCTGTAGCTGGATGTAGGGAGATGGGAAAGATGTAGGGAGAAAGGGAAAATAGTTTTAAAAGATTCTAAAGCATTTACTTCCAGCTTTCTTTTCCCTCCAGGAATTGCAAATAGTATTTTCCTCCTTTTAACATTCATCAGGATCAACACTGTTCTTTTCTATGATGAAATATGTTAGGCAGAATCCATGACAAATAACATTCACTGTAATAGGCTTTTACTGGTAATTCTAATCTGTACACTGAAAAAATTCAGTTACATAAAACTGAAAAAATATATCCTAACAGGTAATATATTAACTTACAAAACAGACAAAATAAAATGTTCCACCTACCATAGGGGAGGTAACTCAGCTCATCGAACAGATCCCTCCATTTTATCTATTTATTCCAACACGAAAAATCTAAAAAGAGGTTATTCCTATATTTCTCTAGGACGGTCCACTTCTGAGATTCTCAAACTGGGGCATAAGGCAATAAATACATCAGGGTATATAAGAAACAATAGAGGGGGAGGATATAGCTCAAGCGAGAGGGCATGCTTAGCATGCAAGAGGTCCTGGGTTCAATCCCTAGCACCTCCTCTAAAAATAAATAAACCTAATTACTTCCCCCATTCCCACCAAAATAAAATAATTAGATAATACAATGATAAACAAAGGAACAATAGGACAACAGTGTACATCTTCTGTGCAAGCATTGATTTTATGTGAAGTTTCTGGGAAGGGGGGCATTTTTATGTAGAAATAGATACACTGTGTGGTGCAGCAGAATTCATGTTGAACTGCATACTTTTTTTTTGAAGTGACTTCAGTGGGCTGTTTTCCAGGTCCTTCCCCCAGATTTCTGAGGTAAAGGAATCAGTGTATTTCAGTGGAAAACTTTGAGAAACAATGTATTACAGCAGGGTTGACAAACTTTTTCTGTAAAGGGCCAGATAGTAAATATTTTAGGCTTTGCTGAACATAGTCTCTGTTACATATTCCTCCATTGTTCTTTTTTCAAATTATATTAAAAATATATTAACTATTCATAAATAAAGGGCATATAAAAACAGGCCATGGGGCTAGACTCTGCCACCCTCTGTATTAGAACATAAAACTGGGATTAAAGCTTATCCAGCTCAGGCTCGAACAAGTATGGTATCAGAAGACTGTTTTTAATATGGTCACTTGTATGATTTAAAACAAGGAAGAAACAGCCTGGTATGCTGCTGGATTAGAACTCAAAGAACCCCGATTCTTCCAGGTCTGCCCTACTGCTCTCCAGTTCTTCCCCCAAACCCCAGGTTTGTAAAACTAAAAGGTCGAGGCATGGGCGTCTCATCACTGGATCAGATGGCTTCCTCAGCTCTAAGACTCTGTTAAGCTGGTCTCATTATTTAAAGTAGTTGCCAGAAGATACTGAATCACTCTTTTTTTCACTCTCCCTCCTAATCTTTGTAGGCCCAGAGTCCCTTAAGGAAGTCCTTTTTATGGGTCTCCACCAAGAATCCCTCATTCAACAAACACAAATTTTTTTTATACTCATTGATGTTAGGTGACACAGGAGCTGTGCCCCCTTCTGCTACAGCAGGTTAAGGCCACACCAAGCCTTTATTTCTGTCCTCCCTACCACTCATGCTTCTCACCTTAACCACATGCTCCACTGCAACTCTGACACAGCCTCAGAGACGAGTACATATGGTGTGACTGTGAGACAGCGATGCTGACTTTTCATGTACAATTTATATGCATCATAAAGCTATCCCACATAAAGCTATTGCACCGTGTTGTTTATGGTTACACTTGTTTGCTTTATGAAAGTTCATTTATTTGTGCACTTTTCTGTGCATATTCCTCAATAAAAAGTTTTTAACAATATCACAGCCTATCAGGGCTAAGAGTACTACCACTACTATCTGTACGACTAAGTGTGCAAGTTCTCACCCTAGAAAAGCAATAGGAAGCAGGTTAGATAAAGAAACTAACCAGGTAATAAACAAAAGATAACATTAAAAAATATAAGTGAGAAAACAGATGATAAAATAAACTGGAATAAAAGGGTAGAAAAAAGGGCTGCTGTTGATGTATGAGAACACGTCACTGAGTTTATAATATGCAATGAGGCGACTGGGTGTGTGAAGGAAAAGCAATCCTCAAGGTAAACTGGTACCTGGGAGAGGCAGTGGAGACCAGCTAAAGCAAGCATATAAATACAGAGAAAGAACTATTAGACAGGGTTGAAACGAACAAGTGCATTTTCAGGTATTTCTAACAAGTCTTAATTTTAATCCATACCACCATGTATAACTGGTAGCTAAGATACTCTGTTAGTTTTAAAAATTCACTTGCAGAGAATAATTTTGACAAAAGATCATTTATTTGCTCTTACTACTCACCTAAAAAGCTGATAGCATGGAATGTATTTCTGAATATCTAGAAAAAAAGAATTTTTAGTTATGATTACATTAATCATCATTTGAATAGCATATATTGAGCACTTCATGCCAGAAAGTACTTTACCATTATCTCATTTAACAACAAACCTATGAGACAGATGTTACTATTCCTTCCGTTTTAAAGGTGAGGTAACAGGCAGGGAGATTAAGTGGCTCACCCAAGCCAATGGTGGAGCCAAAATCCAAACCCAGAGCCTCACCCGTGCCTAAAATGCCATATTCCTTCTAAACAGGCTTAATAAAGCCACACAAAAGATAAATTCACAGCTGCTGTATTTTCATTGAGTTCTGAAATGGTTATGCTAATTTTACCAAACTGATAAAAACAGCTGCTAAAGAGATTATCCTTTTGTTATCCCAAGTAGTTGTTTCATAAAGGATTTGTCAATGTTAACTGCAGACTGAAAAAAAAATTCAACATCTTTTAAGAGCTGAGTTTTAGTCTGTCAATAGAAATACTACATATATCTAAATACACGTAAATTCAGGTAGCTGCAGATGCTGTGAAAACACTAAACTCTATCACATGAGACATCATTACAAATCATGTAAGGAGTATCAAGAGGAATACAGTGTGTCCTCTACCATTTCAGCTCTCTCAAGATTCCACAGGGAACAGTGAAAGGAGACACTCACACCTGATCACACAGACACTCATCAGGACAACACAAGGTCTTCTAGGCAACCCACTTTCACGTGTCCCTTGTGTCAGGAATCAAATTTTATCAGACAGCATTTACTGGATCACTGTAACTGGAATCACCTATTTCAAACAGTTCCTGTGACGTGTCCTATTGTGGGTCTCTTCCTTGGGGAGATCCAAGCCAGACTACTCAAAATCTTGTTGGCCATATAAATCAAAGACATCAGTTTGATTATGTAGAGTTTGTGAATCTCTGTATAGACGAGGAAACCCAATGTCAAACTGCTGCTGAAGATCTCTTCAAGTAAACATCTGAAGGCTGTAGACATCTCTGCATCTCTGTACCTGCAAAGTCCATCTTTAAGGAGAGAACTATATGAAGTCACTGTTTCAATAGCTTGATATGTATATCAAGTTATTAATTATTAAGAGTAATTTAGTCCATTAAAAAAACAGGAAAAGTGATCATCCTCTTTAGACATTCTTCTTCCAGCAAATATATGTTGCCCTGAGATAAATCCCTGTCTGAAAAAACACTGAACAGAAAGTCTAACTAATAACTGGCCAAATGCATTCTGTGTAGATAAGACAAAGTATAAAAATGATGAAAATCTCATTAACTAGAGCAAAGCAGTAATTTGTGGATCTTGAATTTTATCTTTTAGTCATGTTTTAAAGTAACTGAACTTTTCAAAATAATTTAGGCAAATAAAGTTCCTACAGGACTTGCCCAATACCTTAAAGCTTAGCACTGCTCCCAGCACAGTGGAGTTGCTCAATAAGTAGATGCTTAATTAAACTCTTAAAATACGTTAGATACTTTGGGCGGCATGCCAATTACAATTAGGGGAAAAAAATTCCCGAAGGGCTTGCTTTTAAAGCTCCTGTGTGAGCAGAAAGAAAAACAACACTAACAAAATAAAATTACAAACAGTATAAACATGTGTAACACATGGCGAAAGGCCATCTCCTTAAGTTATGATATGGTATTACAAATCAGCAAGAAAAAGCAAAATAGCCCAGTAGAAACATAATAAAAGCATGAACAGGCCTGTCCTTTTCAAATAAAAAGGACTCCCCAGAAGTCAAACACATTAACAAGCTCATTTGCAATTAAGAAGTGCAAATTAGCAGGGGATTAGGGATTAAAAGGTACAAACTACTATACATAAGATAAACTATAAAGATGTGTCATACAGCACAGGGAGCATAGCCAGTATTTTATAACTTGAAATTGAGTATTACTGACAAAAGTACTGAATCACTATGGTGTATACTTGAAGCTAACATAACACTGTAAGTCAATTATACTTCAAAAAAGAAATGCAAATTAAAATGTTTTTCATTTACCAAATTAGCAAAGATTACGAGTTGATAATACCTAGTGGCGGTAAGAGTATGGCGACCCAAGCACTTTCACGTTTTGTGGAGGAATCTAAGACGGCATGACTTTTCCAGAAGGCAACAGTCTACCTCTAGAAATCTGACTTTCAGATATACTCACAGGCACAAAGATGTACACACTATAAAATGTTTGTTGTTACATCGTTTTGTATTAACCAAAAAAACACAGGAAGTCACTCATAGCTGGTTAAGTTCGTTATGGTACATCCACACAATAGGACTAAGAAGTCATCTGAAAGAACTGCAAACCATATGCATTCATACATTTCTGCACTAATGATTTCTTGGAGTTATTTACCCATGTATATGGTATGATCCCATTTGTAAAAATAAAAATATACATACAATTAATTATACTTGTGTGTTATGTATTGCTAATGAGTAAAAAAAACTTATAAAACCAACAGCCGTTGCCACAGAGGCGACTGTAATGAGAACGAGCTTAAATTTACTTTACATATTTACTTCATACATACATTCATTTATACGCACAAGTATACAAATTTGTATATACATTTATGTTACATATGTAGTTTCATTTTTAACCTTTTAAAGTGGTAAACAAAAGATGACATATAGCATGAGTATAAACTGACAGAATCTTTCTGGAAAGCTAATTTGCTAATACAGATCAAGAACTTTAAAAATGCTCATAGCCTCTGACATTGTAATACCATTCCCAGGAATCTACCTATAATAGATGTAGAAAAGTATCTGTGTACGAGGATGTTCCCTGTAGTATAATCTACAATAAGGAAAACTTGGAAATAATTTTTATTATAATTTATTTATTTAAAGGACTGCAGAAATCACATAGAGCCAGAAGAGGAAGGCCATAGAGAATACAGTGTAGTTATAAAAAATAATATTTAAAGGATTATTTAACATGAGAAAATGGTCATGACATGAGGATGTCATGTTGGCAAATTTTTTATAAAGTATACCACCAATTTTGTTTAAAAAAATATGCTTAGGAAAAAAGTGCATATATTAGATAATAAGAAAAGTTCCTATGTATTTTAAAGCTCCCTTTCTCATCTTTTTCTGAATAAACAGCTGCCAGGAGCTGCAGCTGCTTCACCGTCTACTCCTCAAACCCTCTGTAGTCTGGCCTTTTCCCCTTATACCCCAGAAATTACCTACGGTTTTCAATTATTTAATCACTGAGTTTTTTCAGTTCTCATCTTCCAACTTTTCTGCAGCATTTTACGTTTCTGTCCAACCTGTTTTATCTTTTTTTTTTTTGTCTTGCTTATTGGTTCCTTCTTCTGTTGGACTGTCTTCCTGCCACTTAAATGTACACACGAGCTGTTACATCCTTGTTTCCCCACAGTAATCTTAATCTGCTTCCTATGGCCGAAACTATTCCTTCCTTTAGACTAGGGCATAGCCTTAATTTTAACTGAGAAATGAGTGCAATATATTCTTCTAAAACTTGCTTTTAGAAATTCTATTTCTTAACGGCTTAAAAAGTAATTTATGCTGATCCTTTTCAGCATAGACTTATCAAAATAGGAGACAAAGAAATAAGTGACTCACCAATTGTATAAATAACTTCAACATCATCCATCTGGGAATCAGTTATACTGTTCTTAGCTTCACCTTTCACTTCCCCAAGGAGAAAACCTTCCTACGAGGATAAAAATAAGAAACAGTATGTGGAATAGGCTGATGGAATTACCAGTCAGTGACTTAAAGAACCAGTATTCCCCAAATATTCTACAACGTGTACAAGTGTGTGCTACCGGGTGGTGGGCACACAAAAGAAAGACCAGGTGCACTCCAGTTTAGCTGGCAAACCTGACCAGTTAAACTAACATGAGTTGAAGAAACTGTAAATACCACTGCAATTTTGGCACTATCACGAAAGGCTTAAAGCCAGAAATGAGCAAAAGTTTGAGCACCGAAGAGCAGAGCACTTCTCCTCAGAAGATAAGCCTCCCATTTGTGAGTAAGGAAATCATAGGTAAATAAGAACAGTGCCAATAATGGACCATCTGGAATGACTGGCCAAGACTCTGGGTTAATGACAGGCACATGCTTCTGGGAGCCAGTGGAGGCTTCTGAGCTACCAAATGACACAGGGGTGGGTTTTTAGATTAAAAATTGTGCAAAATATTAAAGATCTGGAATTTAGTATCAGAGCCTGCTCTCTAAAAGGAAAGCTGTGAGCCCTGATTCTTTTTAAAACGCTGGCACCTTGCCACAACAGTGGTGATTTCCTCGAATTTCAGATAATTCAGTTATTTTACTTGGCACATTTAAAGATCCAATGTGCTTGACAATTTTTTAATCTTCTTTATAATTAGTTAAGAATGCTTTAAAAAAAAAAAACTCCAGTGAAACAAGAGCACAAAAGGAATGTTTCCATAAGGTGAGTCTTGACTGGAATCAAAAGGGAAAAATTCATAACTCTACACTCTTGTGTTCTAGAAAAAACTGGGACAAGAGACAAAGCAAGTGCAACTATCCAGAAAACCACCTTTTAAAGACTTCAGGAAAAAGATCTAAGAAACAAAGGCCCCTCTAACACTATGGTACTTTGCAAGCACTAATCCTTTAAGCTACAGAGGACTTACAGACCCATTCTGCTTATATTTACACTAAGACATTCCAAAATAATTTCCTTGCTCTTTGCTAGCTGTTAACCTACAAAGTTATGTAAAGGTGTATACATGAAAGATATCCGTTCCAATCTACTAGGACTGCGCCAAAAAAACTATATTGGAGAAGACAGATCTTTACTATAAAATAAAGGGCACAAAATTTTGCAGAAGTCACTAGCTTTTGTTCAGTACGATATTCTCTAAACAGTATTAGCAAGTTATTAAGCACTTACTCTTAAGACACTACTTCTCAGGCTCAAGGTTTTAGTGTTTTTTAATTTCATAAAAATGAACGTTTTAAAAAAACAAGCACTGTAGTTTAAAACTACTTCACTACTTAACTTCATACATAGGTTTTGAACCTAGCCCATAGTATGAAATAAGCATTTGCACATCTAATATTTGGGGATTTATGATGTTTAAATTATAACCGAAAGCATCCGACAAGGAGCTAGCTGAGCCTGCGATTACAATTTAATAAATCTGATACCAACGCAGAGAAAACTTAGATATCCGATACACCAAATTAATCTTTTCACCTACTAAGATTCCCCCCCCCCCCATAGCCACTGGTTGCATCATCTATCATTCCCTTACAAGCCTACCATGCCAACAAGCGTGCATCGTAGCGGCTCTGCAGAAAAAAACAGCTGTCCGTGAAAACCCCGGTGGCTGGCGGCACAAAGTTAAGCGGCCACCTTCCCGCGGTAGCGGGAAATTGCTGGGTGAACGTCCTATCCTTTCACAAGCAAGTTTAACCAGAAAAGGGGGCACTGCTGACGGAGATGGCGTGTGGGACACCCGGATCGGGCCCCGCAATAAACACCGGGCGCGAGAGGGAGGGCTAACCCTGGGGAGGGCTCGGCGGCCGGGGGGCACCTCGGCACAGCCCCGACGGCAGCGGGCCGGCGTCGGGGGGCCCGCGAGCGGCAGCAGGGCCACGGCGGCCGGGAGGGCGCCAGCACGCCGGCCTCCTCCGAGGCGTCGCCGGATCCCGCCCCGCCCCGCCCCTCGGCTCACCGTGTCCGAGTCGGTGTTGAGGTGCTGAAAGGCAAGCGCGCCGAGCACAAAGCCAGACAGCACCGCCGACGTGCTCTCGCCCTCCATGCTTCCGCCGCCACAGCCCAGCTCGAGGGGGCGGGGCGGCGCGGCGCGGCGCGGCAGCGGGGCGGGGCCGAGCGAGGAGGCGGGGCCTGCGCCGGCGCACTGGCGCGGCGCGCGCCACCGAAGAGGCAGGCGAGGCGGGCACGGGCGGGCTAGGAGGGCGCGAGCGCCCTCTGGTGGGGAGGGCTCGGCGAGGCGGCTCTGAGGGGCTCTCAAAGTCGCGCGCAGGCTGCCTCTGAGGACTTTAATGCCATAAATGCTGGGTACTGGGCACTTCTGCCGAGGGCCACGGAGAGGGCTTTTGGTGGCCAGCTGCTGCTAAGGGAGCCTGGCACTTAGGCAAAACTAAAAAAAAAAAAAAAAAAAAGAACACTGCTGACAGAAGAGAAACATTGCTTAGTGACATAATATCACAATGGAAATGCCACGTTTGTGGTTTTCAAAGTGCAGGGTGCTGCCCTTTACCCATTGAAACATCTAGAATACTAATGCCTGCTTCAGAAAAAGTCTCTTCTGGAACTCTCTGGCGACGTTCCATCCCATGGAGTCGAGGGAGGAGAATGGGTTTATTTGAGTGTTTGCTTGCTTTTAGAAACTTGAGGACCCAAATTAATTTAAAGAATACCCAGATTTTTAACATTGTTCTGACAGCTTTATCATAGATACAAACATACTGTGATGGATCGATCATTTGATATAAGCGTAAGGGGAGTGGGAGGACCGGGACTTGACAGTTTTCCACACACAGAATGTAAAGCTATGGTTTATAAATGAAAGTCAGCAAAATATCAGACTACTGAATTGAATTAATATTGCATATTTCTGGGTTTTGTTAGGTAGCAGCCATATTTTACTCCACATTGAAGACAGATGCATTGCATTAATAATTATGTGTTTATTTCCTAACGTTTTTTGCTGTCATTTCAGCAAATCACTGTTGATATGAAAAGATTTTCGTGTAATTTGTGTTTTGTGGATAGTAATGATCTAAAGGATTAAAAAATAAGATATAATATTATTCCATGAGAATGGAAGTAAACTCTCACAAGTAAGGTCAAATGATTTCTGACTCAGTTGCCAAGACCATTCACTGGGGAAAGGACAGTCTTTTTCAACAAATGCAAAAGAATGAAGTTAGACCCTTATGTTACACCATCTACAATAATTAGCTCAAAATGGATGAAAGACTTAAATATAAGGCCTAAAACTATGACACTCTTAGGAGAAAACATGGGGGAATGCTTCATGACACTGGATTTGGCAATGATTTCTTGTATGTGACACCAAAGGCATAGACAAAGGGAAAAAACAGACAAACTTCATTTCATCTAATTAAAAACTTTTGTCCATCAAAGGACACTATCAAGAGAGTGAAAAGACAACCCACAAAATGAGAGAAAAATTTGCAAACCATGTATCTGATAAAGGATTAATATACAGAATATATATAAAGAACTACAACTCAATGACAATAGAAAAAAAACCCAATTTAAAAATGAGCAAAGGGCTTGAATAGACATTTCTCTAAAGAAGATATACAGAAGGCCAATAGGTACATGAAAAGACACTTAACATCACTAATCATTAGGGTAATGCAAATCAAAACCATAATGACATACCACTTCACAAACATTAGGATAGCAGTGGCATAATAAAAAATATATTTGGTCTTTGTTCCTACATCCAGGAACAGAGCTCCTAAAACCCTCGAGTTTCCAGAGGGATAAAAGTATGCTAATGTGATTTGGGGAGTGGGGTGGAGGGCTAGATTAAGTTTAAGAATGGGAGCTAGTTTCCAGAAAGACTAAGCCTTGATTAGAGGGCTGGAACTTTTAGCCCCACTCCTGACCTTTTAGGTGAGAGGGGCTGGAGACTGAGTTTAGATTTAATCAATCATGCCTAAGTAATGAAACCTCCATTAAAACCCCTAAAGAAATGGGGTTCTAGATTAAAGACTTGAATATAAGACCTGAAACCATTAAACTCCTAGAAGGAAACATAAGCAGTTCACTCTTTGACGTCCGTCTTAGCAATAGCTTTCTAGATGTCTCCTTGGGAAAGGGAAACAAAAGCAAAAATAAACAAATGGGACTACATCAAACTGAAAAGCTTCTGCACAGCAAAGGAAACCTTCAACAGAATGAAAAGACAACTTACCAAGTGGGAAAAGATATTTACAAATTATATATCAAATAAGGGTTTACTATCCAAAATATATTAAGAATTCATGCAACTCAACAACAAAAAATCAAACAACCTGATTAAAAAATGGACAGAGGAGCTAAATAGAAAATTTTCCAGAGAAGACATACAGATGGCTAACTGCACGTGAAAAGATGTTCAACATCACTAATTATTAGGCAAATGCAAATTAAAACCACAATGAGTTATCACCTCACACCTGTTAGAATGGCTATCACCAAAGAAACAAGAAATAACAAATGTTGATGAGGTTGTGGAGAAAAAGGAAGCCTCATACACTGTTAGTGCGAATGTAAATTGGTGTGGCCATTATGGAAAACAGTATGGAGATGTCTAAAAAAATTAGGAATAGAACTTCCATATGATTCAGCTATCCCACTTCTGGGTATTTATCCAAAGAATACAAAAACACTAATTCAAAAAGATATATGCACCCCTATGTTCATTGTGTCATTATTTATAATAGCCAAGATACGGAAACAACCTAGGTGCCCATCAATGGATGAATGGATAACAGAGATGTGGTATATATATACAGTAGAATACTACTCAGCCATAAAAAGATGAAATCTTGCAATTTTTGAGAATATGAATGGACCTATGCTAAGTGAAATAAGTCAGATGGAGAAAGAAAAATATCGTATGATTTCATTCAATTGTGGAATATAAAATACAAACAAACAAATTAAATGAACAAACCAAACAAAAACAAACACATAGAGAGAACAGAGTAGTGGTTATCAGAGAGGAAGGATCTGGGGGAGGGTGAAATGGGTAAGGGAATCAACTGTATAGTGACAGATGGAAACTAAAGTTTTTGTGGTGAGCACACTGTAGGGTATATAGAAGTAGAAATATAGCATTGTACACATGAAACTTATATAATGTTATAAACCAATGTTACCTCAAAAAAATAAATCTAAAATAAAAGTGATTTAACCAGTACTAAAGGATAACGTAGTCATGGCTAAACTAGATAATAAAAAATCTATAGGTGATAATTGTTGAAGCTATGTGATGAGTACATGAGGGATTATTCTACCATTCTATTTTTGCATAGGAATGTTCTGTAATCCAAAATGAATAAGAAACAACTATTTGAAAACTACCCCCCCAAAGAAGATGTCACACACACACACACACACACACACACACACACACACACACACACACTGGAATATTATTCAGCCATGAAAAAGATGGGTTTCTATGAGCAAAATCAAGCAACTGTTTGAAGAGCCTTATAAAAGTTGCTCAGCTTCTCCTCATGGTCCTAAAGAGGCTAGTAAAAAACATTAAATTAGTTAACAAGAAAATGGGGAAAGACAGGGAAAGACAAGGGACTTTCCCAGTAAGGTAGAAATCTTTAGATGATTATTAAGAAATGAAATGAATAAAATGTACATGATCTGGTTGAAAAAAGGAGCACTATTAGAGCTTGGATGGACCAAACGGACCCCTGGTTTGTCCCCCAACATTAGAATGCCCCAAACAAGTCTGCTCTATTTACCCCAGTTTGGAAGAATTTTTTAAAGGCTGGGAAGCAAAGAATACAATGAGAAACCTGACCCGGTAGAGCCTGGGGTGATGGTCAGGCAGACAGTCAAGATGAAGACTGACAAAACGGGGTCCCTTGGCTGGGGAACCAAAGTCTATTGCACAGGAGTGAATAAAACAGTCTGGGATGAGGAAAAGAGACTCTGAGATGCCTGGACACAGGAGCCTCGTGCACTGGGGCACCAACACCTGCTGGTGAAGCCCTAACATGGGCTACAATCAGATGGAGAGAACACTGACTATATAGAACTGTTAAGAGTTGATATCTTATTGTTTATATCTTATTGATTTAAAAGTGTCTATATATTAAATGTGTTGACCTTATGTCTGTCAAATATTGAAAATGTTTTTTTCCCCAGATGGTTTTTAACTTTTACTTGTGTTTAAGGTAAATTATTTTTAATAAAGAAGTTTAAAGCTTTGTATTTATTTTATTTTATTTTAATTTTTTTAATGGAAGTACTGGGAATTGAACCCAGGACCTCATGCATGCTAAGCACATGCTCCACACCGAGAGGTACCCTCCCCACTAAAACTTAGTATTTGAAATTTTTATTCATGCCCTTAATCTTTCTGTGTAACATAGTTAGGAAGAATTCCCTGTCTTTCGATTAATAACTGCTATTTTTGAATAAGAGGCAGTTACTAATTAAGACTAGTGCCATTTGCTGAAGGGAACTGTAACAAAGATCATTTACCAAAATTCTAAACACTGGATTCATACAAGCAACAGAATTGTTTTTAAAGGATTCTTTTAATGATAATTCTTTTTTCAAAAGCTGGGGCAAGAGAAAATAGAAGATAAACTTGAAACATGCATTTAGTGCCAGAAAGTCAAGATGGGCTCGAAGGATGAGGTAAACATGTCAACCTGACATAGGAGTCAGGGGTGAAAAGTGGTGATACTAATCAAATTTGATCAAAATAAATAACAATATTAATGAATTATGTCCCATTGAATAAAGTAAGAATCTTTGAGTCCATACTGATATAAATGAGTGAATGAATAAATAAATGGGATAAGAGAAAGCGCTTCCTTACAGCTGAACACCAAAGAATAAATGCAGAAGGAATCACAAAATTAGAAAATCCCTTTTGGCAACTATTATCTTCATCATCATGATTCATAAAGGCAACAGATACGAAAACTAGTGGGTAAAGTTTGAGTAGCAGGCTGTTTATGTAGTGTCCAAATATTTCTACAAAAGATATTTATGAATGAGAGGAGGAAACATAACCTTACAAACACCATGTTAGTCAAATAATGATAGTTAACATCACCAGTAAAGAAACATCAGATGCCTCCTCATATGATGCACAGGAGACAACATCATTCTGGCGCTATGCTTGCTAAAAGTGAATTTTCTCATGAGAAAACATCACACTCAAATTGAAGAACATTTTATGCAATAACTGACCTGCCCTCTTCATAAAAGTCAATGAAACATGAAACACAAAGACTGAGAAAATGTTCTAGATTAAAGAAAACTCAACAGGCAACCAAATGTTTCAAGGAATAACCCAAGATGACAGGGACAAAATGGTTCAAAAAATATACAAGTATTGGTGAAAAGAATTTTACCTGATTTTATTTTGCCTTATCTATTTTTAGCATATGATAACTCAGGAAAACCAGAGGAATAGGGCAACTCTGAAATCTCCACTTCAAGAACTATTCTTAAAACTTACAAATAAATTTCCTCCAGTTACCCAATTTGCTAAGCTTTGAATACATTTGAATAGTAGTTTGTAAATTTCCTGGGCAGATTGAGATTTTCCCTGCCATGCTTGAAATTTTGCTAAAAAAAAAAGTATCTATTTTATTTTTCCAATCTAGGGGCTTACTTTAGTATAATCTATTAATTAAACAAAAAACCTCATTTTATAACGTGAAATACTTAAGGAACTGTGAAAGATACGCTCATGAACTAAAAATGTCATTGTCCATGTCATTCCCCAAACTCAGAAGATAAAATGAGAAAATTCATTATAAAATCAGAATAGTCTAAAATTTCTAGAAAGCATAATAATCTCCCTTCAGCTCAAGTTTTGCCCCAGCATTATGATAATACAATCTCTACTTCAAAATCCCCATCAGCTCCCACAGTGTGAAATTCTTATAGGAAGGCTCATGGAGCTAGGCTTGTCTCCCGCTGTGACTGATTTCTCCCAGGTACATTCCAATCTCGTCAAGTATTTTCAAGGCATCATTTCCACAATATATGTCCAACAGGTACAAGATATGTTTCCAAAAAGAGCATTACCAGTCATACCCCTTTTTGATGTACCATCAGGAGATACAAGAAAAGACAATAGCAGGGAGGAGGGTATAGCTCAAGTGGTAGAGTGCATGCTTAGCATGCATGAGGTTCTGGGTTCAATCCCCACTACGTCCTCTAAGAATAAATAAATACAAAAAAAATCTAAGTATCCCCCCACAAATAAATAATATAAATAAACTTTAAACAAAACAACAACAACAAAAAAACCCTAAAACAAACAAAAGAAAGGAAGAAAGAAAAGACACCAGCAGAAGTCCACCTTAGAACACATTAGAAAAGAAGATTTTAGATCCTAAATATGTTTCCTAAGCACCAGTGCATTCCCTTACGTGGATATGCTTTCCAGCTATGCTAGTTTGCTAGGGCTACCATAACAAAATCCTGCAGAAGGGGTGGCTCTGACAACAGAAATTTATTTCTGGTTCTGGAAAGTCCAAGATCAAGGTGTCAGCAGGATTGTTTGTTCTGGGGTCTCTCTCTTTGGCTTCCAGATGGATGCCTTCTTGCTGACTGTTCACATGGTCCTTCCTCTATGCACGAGCATCTCTGGTGTCTTTTCTGTGTCCAAACTTTCTCTTCCTGTAAGGACATCAGTCATTTGGATTAAGTTCCTCCTTAATGACCTCATTTTAACTTAATTACCTCTTTGAAGACCCTACTTCCAAATACAGTCACAGTTTGAGGTACTGCTGATTAGGGCTTCAACATAAGTGTCTGGGAGGTCAAGGAGAGGGAGGGAACACATAATTTAGTCCACACCAGCAGCCTGAAGCATTTAGAATCCTAGACATCTAGTTCACTGGAGGTATGGTTCTGGGGCTCATTCAATGGTGTCCAAAAGCAGCTGACTTTCAGAAGTAGAAAGCTTTCTCCTGAAAAACTTAGTAACCAGAAACCTCAATTAAATAGAGTTGGAAGACCAGAAGGGGGAGCTGTTATACCCTGCAACAAGAGCAGAGCCCAACAAGAAGACCTCGCTTCCTTTGCAAGAACTCAGCAAATGAAAAACCATGAACCTTTGTTTACTATGTACTGTTACTACCCTCCCAACTGCCTTTTCCTCTATAAAGGTGTTCTCCTTGCCTTGCTGTGTGGGGACTTGTGTGTGGCCCACCTTGGTTGCAGACCCTGAAATGCAATTCTCTACTGACCCCCAATAAACCCACATTTGCTGGAGAAATACCTGGCAGTCTATATGTTTCAGGTCAACACTCCAAACATTATATGTATTAAGAAGGTGGCATTGGGTATTGTCAAAGATAAACAATGCTGGACATTAGTTAAAGAGGTAAAAACGGATTTTATTAAGTGACTACCACCATAGGAGGAAGAGCTGATCTCCACTTCAATTTGTGCAGAGGTGACTGGGCATTTTCAAGGAAGAATGAGGGAGTAGGGAAGAGGAGTGAGTTGGGGCTTAAGCAGAGTTAGGGAAGTGAAAAATTACTGGAAAAGGGTAAGAGGGTTGGTCAATGTAAATATGATTAGACATCTGTGCCTGTTAACTGGCATTTCTTGAAATTAGGCTTCTACCCTCCCAAAGACTGGGAGCCAGATACACTATCTTTCCTGAAGATTACATTTCAAAGAAATAGTTTTCTTTGAGAAAGTCACTCTTGGATTGCAGGAAATACAAATGCATCTAAAGGGACAGAAGGATTTACAAATGTAAGCCATTTTTAGTAAACGCTCTAAGAAAGGGAGGTCGGGGGCAAACAGCAAATTCTTTTGGCAATCTCAAGCTTTTCAAGACAGGAATTCAAAGGCAGCTCAGTCATCCCACGGACATGGCCTTGATTTGCTGGAAGCCATGCAGATCAAGTCTCTTAGCGTAACGGTTTGGATGGAGTCTTCTGTGCCAAATTTTTTTTGCAGTTCTCACTGTAAACATTTTCCTCCCATGAACTTTGGATCAAGATCCATGATCCGACGATGGACTTTACAATCCCTAAATATCATTTGCAAACAAGCAAAGTGACTGCAAATCTTTCTAAGGATTGGACTTTCCAACCACTGGACTTCGCAACTATTGGATTAACTGACCCTGGAACCCTCTAGAATATTATCAACCTCAACACATGTGCATGCCTTAAGTGTGCTCTAGGCCTTTAGTAATTAACTGCTATTACTGTCATCTCCCAGAACCTTCAAGAAACTCAAGAGGCATCAGGGATAGAAAGAGACAGGGGACCAGCAATAGAAGCTATTATCTAATTATTTTCTCACAAAGTCATATTGAAACCGTTATGCGATTTTTTTAACACTGTTCAGGACATTTGTCCTCAGACCAACTAAATTCAGACAGCAACTGATCCCTTAAACTGTACATTTATGTCTCCTCAATGAGAATCTCTGGGATGTTTCTTTCATTACCTCATTGAAATGCAACTTGTGATTTGGACATGATTTTGGTGAACAAGACTTACTGTTTCAGCTGCCAAGCAAGTCACTCTGCCCAAGGACCTGCTCTTTCTAGGGTGGCTAACATCTAAGTGATCCTGCAGGGGTCTAAAGGTGTGGCCATTGAGGGACAACTCTTGTGGGTCATAAAGGCCCCAGAGGTCCCTGTGGATTTGGTTTGGCTGAGGCTTTGCCGGGCCTGCGTGACTGTTTGATTTCACCTTCTGCCTAATCCTGTTCCCCTATGCTACCCCCAGCCTCCCAGGTGTTGGTGTTACTGAACCAAACTTGAGTTTGCTCACCTGAAGCAAAGTCAATCAACTGACACTGGGTTGTGGTGAAGGAAAACACAGCGTTTTCTGCAGGGCGCCAAGCAAGGACAACAGGCAGCTAGTGCTCAAAAGACCCAAACTCCTCAATGGCTTTTAGGGAAGGGTTTTCAAGGGAGCATTACAGGGAGGGTCACAGGGCACCTGATCAACTTGTAGAACTCTTCTGATTGGTTGGTGGTGAGGTAACAGAGTGATGTTTTGGGAATCTTTTTTTTTTTAATGGAGGTACTGGGGATTGAACCAGGTCAGTTGGACTTTCCAAATATTCAAAACAAACCCACCAATTGATTGTATTTTATTCGGGTGATAAATTACCAGGAGAGGTCTGAGATACCACGTGTCACTGGTTTGTGCAAGGATTTTTGACCTGACTACAAGTTTTTGAACAAAAATCTCTGATAGATTATCTGACTATGACCCAGATTGGCTAGTCCTAGGCTGACCAAGGAATTGGATATAAATATAGGTTCAAAATATTTCTTATGATATTTGTGATTGTCATTGCTGTTTGGCCTTTCTCCATCGTCTGTTACACAAGTGCTTAATGTTACTATAAAGTCATTATCCCAAGACAACTCCACCTAAAAATACTGTGTCAAAAAGCAGCCCTGATGGACAGCTTGGTTCCTTTAGGGGCTGACATTGACCAAAAGGTTGGAACTGAGAATTGCTGATGAGGAAAAGGGTGAGATCCTAGTTTAACTAGAATAGAGGTTCCCATGCATAACTGTAAGCTTATACCTTTTAACAAACATCTCCCCACTGTCTCCACTTACCATCCCCTGTCAATCACCATTCTACCATGTGCTTCTATGAGTTTGACTATCTATATCATGCAATGTTTGTATTCCTGTGTCTCACTTGTTTTACTTATCATGATGAAAGGCTGAATAATATTCCATTTTATATGTGTGTGTATGTGTGTTGTATCTCATATTTTCTTTACCCATTCACCTTTTGATGGAGACTTGAGTTTTTTCCATATCTTGACTGTTGTGAATAATTCTGCAATGAACTATAAATACTAATTTGAAGCAGAGTCAAAACTATGACTTTGGGGTCCTGACTCCCAGTTGTTGACCTAAAACAAATAGAGTGCCAGATATTTCTCCAGCAAAGGTGAGTTTATTTGGGACCAGCAGAGAATTGTAGTTTGGGATCTGCCACCATGGTAGATCATGTGTAAGTCCCCAGAAGGCAAGAGAAGAAGATTGCTTTTATGGAGGAAAAAGGAAGTAAGGAGGGCTATATTAAACAAAGGGTCCATAGCTTTTCATTGAGTCCTTGCCAGAATAGAAGAGGAAGCTTTCTATTATTTTTCCTGATGATTACATTTCAAAGGCATGGCTTAAAGAGAAAGGCACTCCGGAGTTGTAGGAAACACAAAAACATCTCAAAGGGACAGAGGAAGGATTCATAGTTGTAAGTCCTTTTTAGTAAGTGCGCTAAGAAAAGGAGGTCTATCATCAGGTGTTGCTAGAACAAGCAGTAAGTCTTTTAACAGCCTTGCAATTTATAGACAGTAACTCAGTTGGGGGCTGGATTGCCTCAGGGCTTAGGCTGCTAGGAGTTGTGTTAAAGTTTGGTCAAGTTTCCTACTGCAAGAGTTTGAATGGAGTGTTCAGGCCAAGAGTTTTTGTAGTTCTCAAAGGTTTTAGTCAACCAAGTCCTTTTTTCCTAGAGATACATTCATAAATTGAAATTTCATTCCTGGAAGGAAACCCATTTCATACTATAAATAGATCAAAATTGATGACAAATTGAAGTAGGAAGAAAACAAATGTAAATCTTTGCTTACATAAATGCGAATTAACTAAATATAATATATAATTCATAACATAGAAAATGTTTTGAAGCGTGTACATGTGAGGCATTCTGCTAAGAGGTCCCCACATCAGTGGTTCTCCAACCACAATCTTAGGAATCACCTAAGATTTAAATTTATTTCATTTAGATTTTGTTCATTATTTTAAAATAATGAAGACCATCAATGGATGTAAATTTGACCCGGTAGGTATGCCTGGTCAATTGATCTCCTTACCATTTCTCTCCCCCAAAACCCCTAGCAACCCTTGAGCACCTTTTAGATACTGCTTTCCAGGTCTTAGGACAGAGCTTAATGAATTGGAATCACCAGGCACTGGCATTTTTGAAAAGGTGGTTCTGATCATCTTCAGGTTTGTAAACCACTGTTTTACAGGAGATTATAAAATAGGTGCTTTTATTATCCAAATTTTGGAGATGAGGAAACTGAAGTTACCTTGAAGTGTGGGCCCCTACTCCAGGATGACTTGTGTTCTTATAAAAAGAATATCATACGAAGAGACAGATATGTACACGAAGAGAATGCCCTGTGAACATGACGGCAGGGATGGGGTGATGCAAATACAAACGGAAGAACATCAAATTGCAGGCAGACCACCAGAAGCTAGGAAAGAGGCACTGAACAGACTCTCCCTCCTGGCTCTCAGAAGAAACCAACCCTGCCCAGTTGAGTTTGGACTTTAGCCTCCAGAACTGTGAGACAATGAGTTTCTGTTGTTTAAGCCAACTGGTTTGAGGTCGTTGATTAAGGCAGTCCTAGAAAATTAACACATTTCCTAAAGCAGCAGATGACTCTGCTGTTTAAAAGCCTCACTGTGTGGTCCATCTAATCTTCCACTGCACTGAACCACAATCTTTTCTCCTCTCTCCGGCAAGATCATGCGCTTTCTCCACAGAATTTTATTTTCTTATATCCCTGCTTTGTTTAGTCTGTTCAGGCTCCTGTAACAAAAATACCACAAACTGGATGGCTTATTAACAATAAACATTTATTTCTTACACTTCTGGAGGCTGGGAAGTCCAAGATCATGACGCCAGCAGGTCTGGTGTCTGACGAGAACCTCCTCTCACTGTGACGTCACATGGCCTAAGACATGAGATGGCTTTTGGTGGTCTCTTTCGTAAAGGAGCTTATCTCAATTTTGAGGGCTTTATTCTCATGACTTAATCAGCTCCCAAAGGCCCCACCTCTTAATACCACATCCTGGGGGGTTAGGACTAGAAATATGAGTTTGAGGGAGTGCACACAAACATTCAGACCTTTTCATGCCTTCTCTCTTTTCTGCAAATCTACCCTCCACCTGTGGGAGTTCTAGTTTGTCCTTGAGTCTTTCTCCACTGTAAAAAGTTGTTTTTGCTCCCATAGATTTTTTTCCCCCTCAGTATCAACCATTTTGCTAAAATGTGAGCTTTATGTAAATAGAGATTATTTATCTGTCCCTCCCACCCTTACTTTATTTTCAGTCCCTGGGATAGTGCCTAGATCAAAGTCGACACTAAATAAATATTTGTGGAGTGAATAAATTTTGGTTCTTAATTAATGACTGCTGAGCTAGTTAGGCGTTTCTTGGATTTTTTTCTTTCCTCAGTAAGATTCTAAGTTCTTGGAGGGCAGGAATGTTGCCTTATGCTTTCCTTGTATTCATGAATTCACTACTATAAATATCTGCTTTAAGTCAGGTACCATGCTAGCTACTGAAGGTACATGGAAAAATAAAATAGTGTCTGCCTGATGGAATTTATAATCTAGTTAGAGACAGAAACATTAGAGACAAAATCTCATATGATGACAGAATTACAATTCTGATAAACACATGTAGGAAAAATACAAAAATCTAGAAGTAGAGGAGGGTGCAGCTCAAGTGGTAGAGTGTGTGCTTAGCATGCATGAGGTCCTGGGTTCAATCCCCAGTGCCTCCTCTAAAACTAAACAAACTGAATTACCTTCCCTACTGAAAAAATAAATAATATTTTTTAAAAAGCTAGAAGCAAGGATAACTAAGGTATCTGCCCCACCTAGTGCTGGGATCAGGGAAAGTCTTCTCAAAAGCCTAGATGCTGGGGAGGAAAAGAGGCCGGGAAAGAACCAGTGCCCAGCCAAAGGAACACCAGGGGTGGAAGCCCAGACCTAAAGCTGTGGAAAGGGTTACCTGAGCTGAGAGAGAAAATTAATATATATTTTAGAATCTTTGAGTCAACTGTGAACTGTTTCTTTGTTCTGGGAAATCACCTGAATGCACCCTTTGATTATACAAATGTAAAGCAAGTACTTACCCTTTGTTTCTAGGAGAAAACTGAAAGAAAAACAAGACTGTAGATGTTTCGTTGATTTTTAAATTTTTTATTCTTTTGTAGATGTTTTAGATGGAAGTCTTAATTAATGCTCGGACTGTAGATAGGTGAATCATTATTGCACACTGAGACTCATTTGCTTCTGTGGTGAGAAATATTTCTTTTTTTTTTTACTTTTTTTTTAATTGAGTTATAGTCATTCTACAATGTTGTGTCAAATTCCAGTGTAGAGCACAATTTTTCAGTTGTACATGAACATACATACATTCATTGTCATATTCTCTTTCTCTGTGATTTTACTTATACCCAGAGTTCATGTTTATAGCAAAGGGGGCTTACCCTTGGGGAGGTGGGTGTGAGTGTATTCAGGAATTGCTTGCAGGAGATACAGAGCTTTTGCCCCAGGGCCGAGGAGCAGGAGTCTTCACCTTGTGCCAGAAGAGACAGTGATGAGGAACTGGACTGGGCTTGCACAGCCCAGCCCATGCTGGAATGTTGACATCTTGCACATGACCGGGAGACTGCGTAACCCCAAATACGCTGATGCTTGCTTTCAAAATGACCGCTCCAATAGCAGAGTGGAAAATGGATCGGAAGGGGCAAAAGTGGATTCATTCTAGGTTACTCTCTATTTATGGACTTTCTTAGTTAATTTCTTCACATGCACCAGACCTTTTTATTCTTCTCTAAACTTCTGAGATTTAGCACAATATCTGGCATACACATAGTATGCCTTCCATATTTGCTTATTGAATGAATGGACATTTCCATTAGGAGATTATTTAAAAAGTCATTATACAGAGTATGGAGTAAGACATCCCAGGATCACCAGAACTTGGAAATAAGTACATCCTCTGAGGATCAAAATAATGTATCTGACCATTTCTTTGCTCATCATTTCTTTTCTTGGTGACTTATTCTCAATTTTTTCCAAAAATGATTTAAGAAGATGAATGAAATTATGCATAATGAGTTATTTGAAGCAGAAAAAACTCCATTAGAAAAAAAAAAACTGGTAATTGTGTCACCAAAGAGATGTAAGGACTAGAGTAAATTTCCTAGAAGAATGACCAGAATATGACTAACGTGAAAGGAACCTGTGACCTCACTGAAAAGCCTGCTTAAAGAAGGAAGGTCAGGAGTCCAGGTGGAATCAGGAAAAAGAAAGAAATCAGAGGGGCTGACTCGGGTGTCATCATGTAGCTTGACCAGGGGAGGGACCAGATGTTGGTCACTCATCTTTCAGCCACATAGCCATGGGCTCCAGATTTCTCTTGGCCCAGGATGAAGAAACTTTCTACACGATACTGCTTTCTTATTCTCATTTCTTTTGATTATGACTTTGGCCTTCCATCTTTTTGACACAGTGAAGGAAGAGGCACTATATTTTGAAAATATTCTGGCTACTAGAAAAATACATATAGTACCATACATGGCACTTGCATTCTGATTCACATCTCAGTCTCCTGTGAATCCGATTATTATGAACTGGCCACAAAAGCCTGAACAAATCAGGTTTTTAAATTTTAAATCCAAGGGCCATTTTAGCTATCTCAAATGGAGATGATCATACTAAGTTAGTGGTGAGTCCCCATTTTTGATAATCTTGTTTCATCCTCTCTAACCCATTGGAATCCTAGGGGAGGAACCTGAGTCCTCATGGTAGGTCATTCCTAGGCAGTCTTGCAGAATCTCTGCTGTGGAGTCCTTGGCATGGCTTTGGCTTTAGGAGGGCTGGGGAGACTGGGTCATGACATTTCCCAGGTAGGAGTCGTGAAGAACATGCCTCTTAAGACGTACTTTTGTAAAGGCAGGTCAAATAGGAGAATCTAAGAGGCTGAAGCTTCAATCAACAGTAAGCAAGCCGATGTTTTCTTTAATTTGTTCAACATACATGTGTAGGTAGCCATTTGCTTTTTAACATCTTTAGTGACAGACACATAGGCTGGGCTTCTCTTGGTTCCAAAGAATACTTCCTCTGGCTTTAAGTTTGTCAAATTCAGAACCGTATCACCGTTTCCTGGGATGCTCAAACCAGAGAAATCTCAGGTCTCTAAAATGTTTGTATAAATTAATTTAATAAATATTGAATAAAAGAGTGGATGGCCATTACTTACTCATAGAGGACTTAGGATCCCCGAAAATATGTCTGCGTCCCCCAGGGGGTTCCAGGGATCCATTTTGAGAAGCACTGGGGAGATGATGGTCTTTACCTGACGTTTACTCATGGACAAGGTTGCATTACCTGTTTTCCTTTGCATTTATGTTGAGGTTCTGCCCAAAATGTTGTTAATCTTCTAATGAGAACAGTACTTGATGGATTTAAGTTTAAGTAAAACAAAAAAGTTTTTGTTTGTTAAAATAACAATAAGAATCGTGGAAATAATTGAAGCATAAAAATCAACCAGGCAGTGCTTGGCCCCACTATCTATTTTAAGCTTTGCTCACTAAACTCTGGTTTGATAAAGGGGGTGTTTTTCTTCAGGACTCCAGGGAGGAGATAGCAAGAGGGAACAAATAAAGAGTAATGGGTGAAGCGTTGTAAATAGTGGGACTGTGTTGCAACAGTCATCATGAGAGTTGAAGAGATTTTATTTTCAACAGAGGCCAGAGTGCATTGAAGCTATTAATTAGCCAGGAGGTTGTTTTCTTTTTTAATTGTTGTTGTCAGCTAGTTGCTCTCTGCTCAAAGTACAGACGTGAACTTTAGCACTATATATTACAGGGTGGTGACCGCAATCCATTAATTAAAGAAAACTTCCATGATTTGAAAAAAGGTTTTAACTTATAAACTTGTAGAATGAAAGACTCCAAGACCAATTCTGGGAGAAAACTGACTGTTGTCTTTAACTAGGAATCTACTTATTTTTATTCTGCCTTAGTGAAGGGAAGGTATGCCCTTGAATAATACTTAAAATACCAGTTTCCAATTATTACCAAATATATAATTCAGAGCTACATTTGGTCTTTAAAAATTTTTATTTTTAAAAGTTTTTAGATTTTTCCTGAAATGTAAATACTTTAAGGACAATAGACAGAAAATCAATCTCCATGACAAGTTTTTCAATCATGAATGAATTTCGGTGTGGGATTGATTGTATCATTAGAGAACTATAAATCATGAAATCATTCCTGTAATTGCCAAACCACCAAGACCTATGTACACGCATATGTGCTTGTGCGTGTGCCTGTAGATATGGTGCAGAGAGATGAGGACTTTATCCACCCTCAGGTAAGGTCAGAAGGCGAGATATAGTATCAGCATCTGAGCAAAATGTTGCTACTATACAGAAATTTTGGATACAAAGTCAACTAAAAAATCCATTAAAGGTTTTAGTAGTTATTATAATAATGCAAGGATTCTTCCAAAATGGGAGCGATATTTTGGGAAGATTGGTAAGTTATGGGTATTATTGGGGATAAAAGTGGCTACAACTACCTGAGGAAGTAGACCCTCCCTAAGTGAGTGATTTCTTACAGGAAACTTCTGCCAATATTCTTATTATCCTCCAATTTTATTTTTCTTTGTTATCATCTCTCTCTCCTTCCCCAGAGGTGCCAAACTCTATGGTGCAGTCTTCTGTCTTAATATTTTCTGGGCACACAGGGAACTTGGCCAACAAACATCTCTAAACTTTCTTTAAAAAATTAAATTAAAAAAGGAAGAAAGAAAGAGAAAAGGAAAAAAAATCTTATTCTTCATAAGAGCCAGCTCTTAGGAATACTGAAAAATGTAAAGCTTTGGTGGTGATGGAGTAACAGAATTCCCAGTGGAAGAAATTCTGACTAACCAGGACAAACTGAAATTTATTTATATTCAAATTCAAATACCTACTGAAAGAGGCTGGGCAGGTAATGAAAATGAGGAAATAGGCTGTGGTTGAGAAAAATTTTGATAAATACATAAGTATCAAGTACATGTCATTTTCCCCTTAACTCTTTTCTACTGTAATAAATACATCAATGCCATGGTGGTGACAAAAGACCATGAGGGGAATGGAGACAGAGTATACAGGGGAGGTTGTGTCCTGCAGGAATGGGAGCTCAGGGATGCCTGATTATAACAGGATCCAGAAATTTTAATTTTAGTGTGAATATTTTAATATATGAGTAATCAATTCAAATTTTCTAAAAAACATTGTACTGATCTTTGTAAAGGCCTAGGGGCTCCTGGAGGTCCCTGAAACCCTTTCAGGGGGTGCATGAAGTCACAGCTATTTTAATAGTAATACTAAGAGGTTATTTTCCTTTTTTACCCTTATTTTCTCACATGTGTGGCTGATGGTCTTTTTGATGTGTACACCTGGCTACGCTACTCAATTACTCAAACACTAATGTAGGTGTCCCTGTGACATTATCTTGTAGATGTGATTAAAGTATATAGTTGACTTTAAGTAGGGGAGATTATCCTAGATAACCAGAGTGGGCTTGAGTCAATCAGTCCAAAATCCTGAAAAGCAGAACTGAGGCTTCTCTGCAGAAGAAGACATTCTACCTGTGGACTGCAGCTTCTTGTGCCTGAGAATTTCAGCCTGCCCTTCCTGGAAGCCTGTCTTACAGATTTCAGACTTGCCTAGCCAGCCCCCAGAATTGTGTATTTCCTTGCAGTAAATCTCTTAATATATATCTCCCAGTATTCTGCTTCTCTGGTTTAACCCCGACAGGGATTTTGCTAGCAGAAGTGGTTAAGAAGAACAGAATTCTAAGGATTAGTTTTCTGGAGTTGATTTTCTAATCTAGTTAGATTTAAAGGCATTAATGCTTCTATTTTCAGTGCTAAAGAGGGCACTAGTAGTCCTTTTCATAATACATAAGAGATAAACAAAATATGGCCATTGGATACTTCTAATCAATAGCAATAGAAGACAAAGTTTTGAGTGACTATGTATTTGATACCCTAGGCATTTTTTAAAAATTGAAGCATAGTCATTTTACAGTGTGTTAATTTCTGATGTAAAGCATAATTGCATAATCATACTAGGACATTTTACTTAAGCTAAGGGATATCATGAAGTTGGCTAGTTGCTCCTAACTGCCCTCCAGCAGTAGAGAAAAGAAAAAGGTTAGGTCAGGGCTTCAAATTCTCAGGGTGAGCTCTATAGCAATGGTCTGAAAACTTCTATATCCTTCCAGAAGGAAAAATCTCATCTCCTGTCACCATGGGCCAAGATTTCTGAACCCCATCCTGTGAGTGGCTGAATTACAACACAAAAGTGAGGGCACTGATTGGCAAGGAACAGGATCCTGAAGATTGGCATGGGGACACAGAGGGCCAGATCTTGATGAAGCTGGGGACAATGAACCCCTAAATTCTGCTGAGTCATCTTTGCCAGGAGAAGCAGCTTTCAACCTCTGTCCAAAGAACCTGTCATGGCCTCCCTTGAAGTATGTGCCCCACAAAACACTGCTGATCCTTCTCAGAACCTGCCTCTATCATGCTTTGCTTCCACAACTGGAGCTAAACTCAACTCCCGACAGGACGCAAAAGGTGAAGTACAAATTGTGAGGCACCTCCAGGAGAAGGTGCACTGTGGTCCAAGAGAACCGCATGAGTTTTCCAATTTACACCAGCAGAAACCTAGGGAATATGTGTGGGAACCAATATCAAAGGTTATTTTCCTTTTTTACCCTTAAGTGAGAGCATGGTGAAGGAATATAAAGTCAGGTTGGGTAAAATTTATTGAGAGGGGCCCACAAAGCAGAAAGTTTTTTTGGATTGTGATGAGAGTTAAAGTTGGGGTGCTTCAAGGTCTAGCCTCAGCTATTCAATATATTTGGATTATAATTTGTGATCATTAGGGAGTCACTGCTGGCTTTGAACAGTAGTAGTGTGGCATAAAGTAAAATTCTTTGCAGGTGGAGACGGGGTGGAGTAATGGGAGGGGGCTATAGAGAAATGATGTGGTTTCTGGTATTATGCAATTTATAGTGGGAGGATGAAGCCAATACACAAATCAAGGCAAGGTATGATGAAGGCTCAAGAGAGGCGTGAAATTAGAGAAAAGAGCGGTCTCACACAGAGACTGGAGACAAAAAATGCAAAACCTCTCTGTTTAATGAAATGCTTCAGCAATCTGTTTCACCCCCAGGTTTCTCAGTTCTACTTTCCCTCTTAAGTGACGTCAGTATTGGTCATTTGGCTCCAACTGTGATATCTTACTTGTCATAGGCATCTATTCATGGCAGTACTGACGTTTGCTCAAGGCTTTTTAGCCTAAACCCTTCTGTTCACGGTTGTCCACGACTGCTGTCAAAGCAGGGGTATGAAGATGCAAAGAACAGGAGTTTTCAGTTAAGGAGGAGCTAGGGCTTCAGAGTCAATTCTTCTTGCTTTGGTTCCCCGAGACTTACCTGGACTCCCACAGCCTTTGTTATCAGTTAAATATAAAACTCCCCTCTCTGTCCACACTCAAAGGGCTTGCTACTCAAGGTGTGGGCTGTACATCAGCAACTCAGCATCACCTGGGAGCTCGTTAGAAATGCAGAATCCCAGGCCCCACTCCAGCCCTAGGAAGAATTTTCAATCCCAGGAGCCCCAGGGATTCCTACCCACATTAAAGTTTGAGAAACTCTGGACTAGCTGCTAATCAGTCCCTTTTCTTCATTCCCCTATACAACTTTATTTGGCCTCAAATGTTGACAAGAGGTCAAGCATGGACTTGACAGTGAGTTTTATCAAAGAGTCTAACATTTTAGGACTGGAAGGGATCTTAGAAATTATGTAAGCATAAGGGAATCATGTGATTTATCGCTCAAACTAGGACATTTTTGAGAGTGAAAGGAAGCATCATTAAAAGTATATGCCAGAGGTACTTCCTCTAAAAATAAATACATAAAAAATGAACCTAATTACCTACTTCCCCCCCGAAAATAAAAAAAAAAAAAGTATATGCCAGGTCAATAGGTGAAAAACAGAATTGTCCTAACAAACTCACAACTGCATATTGACTGAAGTGTAACTATATAATCCCAAATCCCAATAACAACATTTCCATGTAGGTGTTATTTTCTTAGTTCACAGATACGGTAAGAGCTGTGGGTTGAACTGTAGCCTCCCCAAAGATATGCCCAAATCCTAACCTGTGAATGGGGCCTAATTTGGAAAAAACATTCTTTGTAGATTAAGTATAATTAAGTGAAGAATCTCAAGTTGAGATGATCCTGAATCGGAGTGGGCCCTAAATCCAGGAGGGTAAGTGTCTTATAAAAGAAGAGAAGGGAAGAAGGCCACGTGAAAACTGAGGCCGTGAATGAGGCTGCCACAAGCCAAGGATGCTGGAAGCTACCAGAAGCTGGAAGAAGCAAGGACAGATTCACGCCTAGAGTCTTTGGAGGGAGATTGGCCCTGCTGATGCCTTGATTTCAGACTTCTGGCCTCTAGAACTGTGAAAGGATGAATTGGTGTGGTGTTAAGTCACTGTGTGTGGTGATTTGTCCTGGCAGCCCTAGGAAACTAATACAGTAAATGAAGGGAGTCCTGAGTGCAGGAAGAGAGGGAGGATCCTTCCTACTGTTTGAATTGAAAGGGCCTCCAGGTACGTGAGGAGAGGGGAGCGGTGCCCTGAATGAAAGGGAGCACTGGGGCTGCCCACCGTTTCTCCTCCTCCCTCTCCTGCAAAGCGGAGCCTGTCTGTGCTCCCGTGTTTCAGGTGAAAGATGGAGAGCTTTTCTATTTGCACCAAGCTGCCTTCCATCTATGCACGGAGCTTTGTCATTACCAAAGCAATTTCAAACTTGTTGTGGGACATAGCGTGGTGGTCAGAGATGCGGGTTGGTAAAAGAACTTACCAGAGGCCAAGGAAAGTTTAAGAACAAGGAAAAGTTTAATAGTTACACTGCCAATAAACAATGGCAGGCCACACAGAAAAGAGGTGCCTGTGTGAGCCCTGAGGGCAGCTGTTGGAATCTTTTATAAGGTAGGGTCACAAGGTGCCTGATTGGCTTGTGCACAAGTCCCTGATTGGTTGTAGGTGAGGTAAGAAGTTTAGGGTCAGTGAAGGGCTGTGGGTTTTATGACTCTGATAAGGTGAGCTGTAACAAGCCAGGCTGAGCTATTGTGTCTAGACATTATCTAGGGCTATTCATTTGTCAGAGCAAACACACCCAGTAAAGAATGTACTCCATTTGTTGAGGGATTGCAGGCAGACATCTGAGAGCCCAGGAATAGGGGTCAGTGGACCTTGAAGGATGTCAGTTGGCCCCACAAAACTCATCATCACATCTGACCCTAAAAAGAGTCCATTTTACTGATGAGAAAACTGAGCAAAGAAGACTAAATGAATTGTTCAAACTTATAATAAGTGTCTGTGTTGGAGTCAGTCAAAGACTTCAAATTCCATGTTATTACCATTACACTATTTTGTTGTGGGTCAGTAATTCTTCCATCATCATCATCATCATCTAACCAAAGAAGCAAAACCAGTTCGTGGAATTTGGTCATGAGCGAGAGAAATCATTGAAGATTGTGGTCACTTAGCTGCTCCATCTGAATGGGTAGAGAAAGGCCACCTTTAAACGAAGTTGCCTGCACTGGGACTTGTTGGGTAAACTGTGGTATAAACATTCAGCATTCCTTAGTCATCCTCCTTTGAGGAAATAAAAGGAGGGTAGGTTCTGGCTGAATGTGTAGTGTTAAGTGAGTCAATATGATGCAGGAAAAATGGATGTGGGGCGTGAGGAAGGCCGTGTCCCAGGCTTCGGTTGAGCCCCTGGGACGTGCCTCGCCAAGTGTGGGCCCTTGGCTTCGCTCAGGAAAGAATTGAAGAGTGAGCCACAGTGAAGTAAAGGTAGATTTATTCAGAGAGATACATTGAAAGGCAAGAGAAAGGCCAAGAGGTGTAGGGGTTGGGTGCTCAGATTAAAAGTAGGTACACACTCCATAAACGGTGTGCAGTGCCATCTCTGAAGAGGGAGAGAGAGAGAAGGTGGGTGGCCAAGAGGCACTGTGTTGCCAGTTTTTATGGGCTTGGTGGCTTCATATACTAATAAGTGGAAGGACCAGTCTAACTAGCCTGGGGAAGAGGCTGGGATTCCCAGGAAGTTGGCCATTTCCCACTCTTTGACCTTTTGTAGCTAGCCTTGGGACTGCCATGGTGCCTGTGGGCATGTTATTTACTATTTTAATATATTACATTGGGCCTATAATGAAGCTCAACATCTGCTAGAAGTCAAATCTCCCACCATCTCGAGCCTCAGGGCCTACTGGGGGTTGAATCTTCTACCATTTTGATGTTAATTGCTGTATCATTCCTTGAATGGCTGTGCCCTGCCCCCTTCCTGTCTCAAATATAATCCTTGATGTTTTGTGCTAAATATGTTTATTTGTAACAAGGGCTTTGGGAGGATTTTGGCATCTGTGTTTTCACTGTTTTCATAAAATGGCAGACCAGAGGTTTAATTTTGAGAAGCTGAGCACCTGAAACTTCATCCAGAACTTGGTTTTCAGGACCAAGTAATAGGTTTTGTTTCCCTTCTTAGTGAGGGAGGGGGTTGTGATACCTGCCTGGCAGGCGGTGCAGAGAACAAACATTCTTTGCAGGGGGTCTTCTCCTCCCTTCCGCTTCCCATTTTTTCCACACCCTGGCCAGGGGCAGCCTACTTTGCAGGATTTGTTACCAATATTCTTTTAGTTCCATTTTCTTGCCCTTCCAGTTTTGTCAGCTGGAAATAACACCTGAAGCCCTGCGGAATCTGGAAACACTGCGGAGCCTGATTTTCTTATCTACTCCGGTCTCAACATCACTTCTGGAATGCTGGAAATAAACATATTTAGCACAAAACATCAACATTATGCTTCATCTTAAAAACAGATCAGGTTTCTAAGAGGCATGAACTGCAGTGAAGTCAATACCCGTACAAGATTTTGCTAGCCATGCAGCGGTCCAGGGGACTGAACACCCTGGAGGCGCGCGTCCGCTTGGGGAAGCCTTGCGCGGGCCTGCCGTTTTTCTGTGGCTTCAGTGAGCAGAGTATTGGGTGAATGGGAGGGGGAGCTGCGGTTGGAATCTTGTCCCAGGAAGAGAACGACCCTCAGCGGAAGAATTTCTGGGCCAGGGACACGGCGGCTGAGTGAGGTAGGCGACTCGCGGAGAGTGAGCTTTCCACTCCGGATAAGCAAGATCTCGCCCGCAGCTCCGTAGAAGGAGGGGAAGGAGTCGGGGGACGGAGGTGTGGGAGACCTGGAAGCGGCGGACACCGCAGCTCAGCAGAGCCCTGGGCATTTCCCTTTCTTTGAAAGCCCTTCCGAGAGGTCGTTTTATACCCAAAGGGGACCTTCTCAAACGTCAATAGTTAATGGGGGGTGGTGGTGAGAAAATGCTAACATTTTGCAGATGAAAACTCTTGCTCCCCCAAAAGGACCTCTGCTAAGGGTGTTGGGGGAGGCGGGCGGCGGGGAAGGAGGGAGGCCGCCCTGGAGGCTGCGGCGCCTTCGGTGCAGATCCCGCAAATAGGAGCTCCCTGTTGGGTGGCGGAGGAGGTGGGGCGAGGGCAGGGCGCAGAAATAGAGCGCGGGGCTTCCAAGCGCGGCCCTCTAGCGGCGCAGTCCTTGGCCAGGCGCCTGTTTCGCCGGCGGCGGGTGTGCGGCGGTACGGCGGTGCGGCGTGCTTCGCCGCAGGGATCCTCGCTCCGGGAGGGCCTCTTTGAGTCACCGCCGCGTCGTGGAAACCGCCACCCAGCGGAAATCAGGCAGAGGGTGGGGCGCATTCGCCGCCGCGCTCGTGCTCCCCGCCCACGCCGCGGTGTCCCTACGCTCATCCCCAGCCCGCGTCGTCAGGCCGGCGCTGCCAGGTCTGCGCACGCCGCGGCGGCTTCAGCCGGGGCCTGGACCTCCAGCGGAGAAAGAGTTAACTATCCGCGACGAGGAGGAGCCCAAAGAGGGAGGAAGGAAGGAAACTGCTGTCCTTCTGAAAGTTTTTTCCTTCTCTTCTTTTCCCTGCAGAGGTGAGTGTCGGGAGGCGGCGGCGCTCTCTGGGTCCGTGCTCCGCTCCTCTGCTCCCGGAGCTGCCTCCCGACTACCTGGGGACAGGGACAGCCGTCACGGTCGGACAGCCTCCGCAGACCCCTTCTGGGTGCCCCGAGCCATGGATGGCTCAGAGCTGGCCGGGAAGATCCTTTACACCTGGATGACTCTGGTGCTTGGCTTCATACTCCTGCCTTCGGCCTTTGGGGTGTCGCTGGGCATCTCCCAGATCTACATGAAGATCCTAGTGAAAACTTTAGAGGTGAGTGCATGGAGGGATGCGGCGCCCCCTCCTCGGAGGGTTTTAGGGAGAATCCGGGGTGGGGGAGCCAAGGGTAGCGCTGAGAGCCAAGTAGACGCCAGGAGACCAGTTAGGGAGGTCAATGGTCCGGAGGGGTGTGCGTTTTAACCGCCGCTGTATTCCGGCTTCTTCCGCACGCAGAGCTGGAAGGATCCGGACTGAGACCATTAGGACCACCCTGTTGTTCCTCTGGTTGAGGGCAGAGCTACCCCCATCCCTACTGTCATTCTTACTCTGATTTTTACTGATTAGAGTAACAGTGCTACTGCTTTTTCTATCACCAGCTTTCTTTAAATCCATTATACAGGACTGCTGTCTCCTCACTCTCCTTAGTTTTTATAGCCCCCGTTTCAGAGGTCCTTTGGTGGACTAAGGCATCTTGTCCAGAAAGGCATTGTTCCAGTTTATGCTCAAGATAAGAAACCAATTGCTGGGTGGTAGAAAGAAACCTGATTATACTTTAACAGTCATGGGAATTTTATCTAACCAATGGCACTTGAAATGTCATTGAAAGTCTATAATCTTTGACCTCTGCTCTCCCTACACTCGTTTTCACATTTTGCAAAGAAAGGTGTAAGATGGAAGTGGGCCTGGGGGACAACTTCAGTTTACGCTTAATACAGGACTTTATTAAATCCTAGAGGTTTCCCTCTTGACTCTCTCTCTCATCAGATGCTCCCCGAAGCCTTGGAAGCTAGGGAGAACAAGTGTTATCCCCCTTTACAAGTAAGGAAACAAACTCAGAAGCTCCGTGATTTGCTTGAGTTACGTGGTGGAGACAGGAGCCTTAACTGGAGAGAGGGCCTCTAGCTGGTGGTTAATAGTAGACTCTGGGTATGGATTTACTTTGATTTGGGACCAAAATCCCAACTCTGCTTCTCAATATATGACTTTAGGGAAGTCGCCTACTTCTTGTGTTTCATTTTTCTCATCTATAAAACAGGAGGAACAATAACATTATTTCCAAAGGGCAGTTTAAGTGAATTAAAATATGTGAAGTATCTTAGAATGGTACCTGTACGTGTTAGGTGCTATGCATGCGTTTGCTGGTATTAAAAGGATAATATTATTACTTGGATTCTGGCCTTTTTGTTTCTCTAGTTACCATGTTACGGAAATGACAGGCCAGCCAAGAAACAAGCACCACTCGGAGGGTTGGAGTACTCAGATTTATTATGCTGGCGTGCTCAGAGGGTATTTTGCTCCGAAGCTCTGAGCACCTCCAAGACGTGCACATGAGGTTTTATAGGGTTAATTACAAGTATGGGGCTATTAGCCAATAAGGTTCAAACAACAGAAAACAAGGAATCAGTACACTGGAGCTTATCAATTTGGAACAGATCACGTTACTGACACTTGTTGAGCTTGGATTTACGACTTATCTTGTTAGCCCAGTAAACTGACACTAAACTTCAGATTTATGAGTTAGCCCAGCAGAACTTAGATCAGTAAATCGACACTTAGCTCGTTAGCCCAGCTGGGCTTTTCCTTCACAACCACAGGACCTTCTAATACGGGTTTTCCTTTCTGTGCCCTTATTCTCGGTCTGCCCCAGGGTTTGGCTTGATTTGCTCTCCTCCCTCAGCTGGAAGGGTGGCTCCCAGGTATGCATCTCTCATCTGTTTATCTCCTACCTGGAGATTCCCTGCTGACCTCCCACCAGCTAGTCTCCTGCAAACCTCCTCTACCAGCTCACTGCCTGTTTCACCCCATATCTTTGCTGTGCTTTCTCTTTGTGTCTGTTTTTCTGTCTAGTCTTTGAAGTTATATTTGATTCTTCGCTCTCAGCTCTCATTTTAAAAGCCCTGTTGTTTCTGCTTGTGAGATACCTCACAGCTTTACACCTTTCTTATGGACGTAACACTCTGAACTTGGTCACACTGCTTAGCTGCCTCTTACTGTTTAGATCGTTAGATCGTCTTCAGAACACTCTTCCTGGAGCAGATGATTCTCTTCAGCTGGTGTTCACTCTTTCTCAGAATTCTGGAATGACTGAACTGTTCTCCCATACAGCAATGTCTTATGTTTTTTGTTGGTTTTTTTTTTTTTTTGGAGGGGGAAGTAATCACGTTTATTTATTTATTTTAGAGGAGGTACTGGGAATCAAACCCAGGACCTTGTGCATGCTAAGCATGCACTCTACCACTTAAGCTGTACACCTCGCCCCCCCCCCCCCATACAGCAATGTCTTTTGGAATTTGTATCCCAGGTGAGAATAGCTGGAAGTAAATCGCACACTCTGTCCTCCAGGTGCTGAGTCCTGTATCCTTGCTTGAGTAAGTCAGGGCACACTGGGTACAGCTAAAGAGATGTCAAGGAGAGAGGCCTGATAGTTGCTCTTAGCCTGGCAAATAACTATATATTGAAGGGATAACTCCAGTCCAAGATTGACCTGATTTTTTGCCCATCTAGGTTGGAAGAGACTTTGAGACATGCCCTCCTTGTTAATCAAACTGTCAAGAATGCCAAGTTTCCTAATTGTAGTGGGAGATATGCCGCCTAACTTGGAAACCAGGTAGATGGCAGCCTAAGGAACCATCTTCTTTGCTAAGACTAAAGTTACTAGGTCAGAGGAATGCTTGGCATATATGGGATTAGAATGGGGATTCACTTTGTGAGCCAGCTCTGACTTGGTGGTAGCTGCCTGCAGCTCCTGTGTTTGGAATCAGCTGGGCTTGTGATCCCAGGAGCCATATCTGCTTTAGGCGCAAGAAGAGGAGATGGCCACCCAGGGCTTCTCATCCTCCAACTAGAACAGCCTTAGATGTTTCAAAGACACTTCTCTCTGGCAGGAGTTAGTACAAGGGATTGCTTTTCCAACCATGGGGATAAATCCCATAAAAATTGTGCTGATTGGAGTGTGGGTATAGCTAGTGATAGAGTACATGCTTAGCATGCAGGAGGTCCCGGGTTCAAAACCCAGTATCTCCATTTAAAAAAAAAAATGTGTTGGTTGTTTAATATTAGAACATCTTTTGATCTGGGCAAATACCCTGCTTCTTGTAAATTCTATTCAAGGCTCAGCCCTTCTGCTACTCATTTTTCCTTAAGATGTTCTCAGCTGATTTGTTTCTTTTGCATTCCCGTCCCAAGAATATTCTTTGGATTCTTTGATTGGATTTGGATACTTCTCAGGTTTCCTTGGTTGTAATTTATGTACCATTTTAAAAGGTCACTTAGTTTTGTACGTTATGTGTTTATTTTGATAAGTTTTCTTGGCGATTTCGTGACCAATAAACTCAAATTCTGGAAGTTGAAATGTGTGTGGGGTACTTTCTGAATAGCTGACTGTGGTGATTGCTAATTGTCAAGTAACTCACCCAGCTATGTACTCTTCTTTGGACCCTTACCAGTTCAGGTAATAATTATTTATTGAGCACCTACTGAATGCTGCCTTCTGCATTGCTGAGTATCTCCAGATGTGTTCATAAGTCCCTGATATGGCAAGCTACTTGAGGACAAGGCTTGAATTCTTAGCTTAGAGTAAGTGCTGTGATTCTCTAAACCATTAATTTTCAAGGGGTATGTAATGATTTCTAAGGAGTATATATGTCAGTATTACAACTTTATATTAGGGAAAATTTTTTTAGGAATACAAACTATGAAAAGTAAAACTTTTGGCTGTGGGGATGTTTAGAGGGTAGTCTCTGGATGGTGAGGTGTATATATCTGAATCGCTGGGAGAGCATTTGTGAATTTTTTATGTTTATCAAATAGAAATGTGGATTAAAGGTTGAAATATGTTCTGCTCAACCGGTGAAAATTAATTGCGAAGTTAATGATGCGGATGAGGGTGGTGAAGGATTGCAATTCATTGGCCTGAGGCTCATGAGTAGAGGAAAATAAAGAATAGGAAGAGAATGTCGGATTGATGGAGAAGAAGGCGGGGGAATGGTACGCACATTATCTAGTCCAACCAGGTAACAGAAGCAATAAGTGGGTGATAAATGGTAATGGACTAATTTTCCCTTCAACTTTTAAAGAATAAACATAACAACTTCTTCCAGATTTCTGGCTTTATAACCTTGAGCAGGTCACTTAACATTTCCACCTCAGTTTCTCCATGTGGATATAAGAATATGCCTTGTACAGTTATTGTGGAGATTAAGTGAGAAGAGGGAAATGAAAGCACTTGACACATAGTAGGTGCTTAGATCTTAGTGGAGTTTAAATTGGAATACTCTTTGGTTGTGTTTTTGGGTTTTTTTTCACTCCTATGTGGCTAAGATTTAACCTACCTTCAGATCTTTGATGGGTTCGCACACGTGCTCAGAGCAGACTACTGCCTTTTTTCATTACTAGTCTTTCTCTTACCCTGTTCTCCATCCACCATTTAGTCTTCCGTCTTTTTAAAAAGGCATGCTAATAATGCTCAGATGGTGAGCACCTCTGTTATTATCATACTCAGGTATTACCCCTGGGGTTGGAAATATAATCAATGTGCTAGAAGGCCATGACTATTTATGACAGAAAGTAATAATAAAGAAAAGCTACCAGAGCAACATGCTTTTCAGTAAACTGAATTCCGCAGCAACTCTGGGATAGGATCCCTGATGATTCCTGTTGATAGATTGGGGAATGGAGGTTCAGAGAGGTAATCTGTCTGGGCAGAGACGTACAGCTGTCAGTGGTAGAATCAGGATTTCTATTTGAGACTAGAGCCTGAATTCTTACTCTGCCAAGTTGACAGCCTCTGCCGAGAGACAGTTTTTATTTTGCTATAGATGATGGCCAGCTGTTGTTTGAGTAAGCCCGATCTTTTGAATTTTTACATAATTTTAAGCATTTTTCTTCCCTTCTTTCCCTCTCTTTGGTCAATTCTTAAATGTCTTTTCAGTGTGAAAACTGAAAGTTGAATTGTCTAGGTGACAGTGTCATGTTTTTGCAAGCTTTTGGCCTAAGCTTTAAAAATTAGACTTAACCTTTTCTTTTTGGTGAATTGTGGAGCTACTTCCTTCCTTCCAGGAGGATTTTGAAATTCAGTGGAGTGACAGCCTGATTGAGAGTGACATGCCACTCTCTTTGGTCGGGGAGCAAGATGGGGAGTAGGAGCTGGGATTGTTGGAAGCCGTTGTCCCACTTCAGGGTCAGCCTGCAGACGGAGCTGCATCTTTAGTGGTACCTTGAGGTAGATGTGTACCTCTAAAGAGATATTCTTTCTCTGTGTTTAGGCTTAACCTGACCATCTAGAGAAGCTGGCTTGGTGAAAGAGAAATAGCAATTTATTGGGAGATGTGCTGATGGTCTGAAAAAACTGACCATTTTGGTACCTACCTAGTGGGGTGTGAGGAGGGAAGAGAAAGCTGTTTTTCTACTTTGTGGCTGATTGTGGTGATCACTGGATAAATTATCTCCTTTAATCTTTGCAGCAGCCCTTGGTGTTGTTTAGAGATGATGAAACTGAGGTCCCAGGAGGTTCAAATTTTGGCTGAGATGATTAAAGCAAGGAAGTGGCAGCAGTGTACATCTGTCTGTCTGGCTGCAGAGGGCGGGCGCTGGGTCACTTTTGCTGGAGAGTCAGCCTAAGGAAGGAAATGGTTTTCCAGTACAAATTCCCCGGTACATTAAATGACTTCTCCAGCCTTCAGACTTGCTCATCTTAAGCACTGTTAACTGCGTTTTGGAGGACAGACTTCGGAGTCAGCATTTCAGGAGAGGGTCTGTGTGCTGAAACTGGTCTGATGATGGAGCAGGGAGCTCTTTGGAGCATGTGATGCTGTTGGAGGAATGCCCTCGCCTTCATTTGCTGGGGCTGCCGTAACAAAGGCCCGTAGACTGGGTGGCTTAAACCACAGACATTTATTGTCTCACAGTCCTGGAGGCCAGAAGTCCCAAGATCAAGGTGTCAGCAGGTTTGGTTTCTTCTGACGCCTGTCTCCCTGGCTTGTAGATGGTGCCTTCTAGCTGTGACCTCACATGGCCTTTTCTTTGTGTACATGCCCCTGGTTCTCTTCCTCTTCGTATAAAGACACCAGTCATACTGGATTAGGGTCTCACCCTAGGGGCCTCATTTTAACTTACCTCTTTAAAGGTTCAGTTTCCAAAATTCAGTCATATGCTGAGGTTTTGGGGTTAGGACTTCAGCATATGAATCTGGGGGAGAGACACACATTCAGCCCATAAGCCATGAAGTGTTTTCCATTATATGGAGCATGGAATAATCACCCTTGCCCAAGGTGATGACCATCTATGCAAAATATAAAACCACAAGTCTGCGATGAAAGAAGCGAGCTCCAGGATAAGGGTGTGAGTTTTTACCAAATTTTATTGTAATCATATATTTGGTCCACTTTCAGATGATAGTAGGTACCAAGGCTTTAAAAGTGAAAAACTATGGAAATCAACTTTTATCTCTGTTGAGAAAGATGAGAGATCTAAGTCCTGAGTTTGAGAATTTCTGCACAGATCAACAAGGAAGAGAAAAGGACGCAACCAGATTAAGACTGCGTTTATTATCATTTGTGACTTGCCACTTGAAGCTGGGAGATTAGGCCTCTATTTATAGCCTGTTCTCTCTAAGCGCCAGTGGCATGTTCCTTCTTTGCTCTGTGGGATGTTGTGCAGGGGTCCTGACGTAGTCAGATCATGTACGTGCTTTAGTTTATTTATTCTCTATCACTTATTTTCTTACTCACTTGAAAAGACACTTTTTTTTTTACCTCTCTATTTAATCTCTCCTGAGCCCAGCAATAATTGAAGTTTTTGCCTTGACATATCTAATAAATTGTCTTTTTGTCCCTTCAAGTGTGCCAAAGTCCTTAAGTATAATGATTACAATGCCTTTTCCCGTTTGTTTTGCTTTTCTCCCACCTCCCCAGATCAAGTCAATTTAGACATTGTTAGCTTGTGCAATTGTAATCATCTCAGTAATATTCAAAACTAGAAAAATCGCTGTTGGGATTTTCTGGAGCACTGTCCAAAGAGTTCACTTGCAGGTTTTGAATTATGATGTTAATGGTAGGTAATTTTGGAAATGCAGAAAAGAAGTGTAAAGAAGAAAATAGTGAATCATGTCTTGGTGTATTTCTTTACACTCCTATATTTATTCAGAACAAAACGGGAGTTCACTTTCCTGCTTTTAAATTCTCTCAAACCAGTGGTTCCTCACAAGCATAACATTTTCCCTATGCATCCTAATAGGTCAGAGGCCTGGTGGGCAGATGTCTCGTTAGTGACTTCATGGATTCCTTTCCGGCTTTCCAGCTTTCACGCTGATCCTTCTGCAAGCTTGTTTCTGATACAGGCGGTTAGGCAGCTTTGAGTGTGTCTCACCTTTGAACGCCTACTTTGTTATGAAAATAATATTCTTTGTGCTCTATGTTTATGTCTTTACATGTCTTAATCTCGTTTAATCCTCATAGCAATCCCATGGGACAGGAACTAGTATCCTCATTTTACTGATGAGGAAACAGGCTGAGAAGGATTAGGTAACTTTAAGCCCACGCAGACTTGATGCCATAGTCTGTATTCTTGCCGGTCATGCTTCACGACCTTTTCAAGGAACAGTTTATTGGGGGTATGAGGTGTGTATGAGGGGTTTAAATAGGGGAAACATGATCTTTCCCTCGTTTTATTTAGGCATTATCAGTAACTAATATAAAAGTATACCTGGGACTTGGAATACTATTACATCAGAGATTCAGTGGGGTCTCTCTTCCATTCAAATAGCACCAGGGCTTAATGATTAATTTCACATCTGTATAAGCATGGTTTACATATTTTACATCCCGTCTGTGGCACAGTTTACATTAATACTTCTTGTTTTTGAACAGTGGGCCACGATACGAATTGAAAAAGGAGTCTCAAAGAAATCAGTTCTTAAACACTCAGCTTCTGTTGGTGAGTCTTCCTTTTTATTATGATGGTTAAAGTATCCAAATTGGGAAGATTTGTAGCTACCCAGTTTGAACTTGAAATATGCATAGAGTAATGCATTTTACGGGCCTTGGATTGTTCATAAGTCTGTCCTTTATGCAAAATAGCAGCTGTCCGAGTTTTGAATGAGTTTTTACTGTAAAGGTGGGTAATACGTACTAGCTCTTGGATGTGTTCTTACAGGCTATTTCTAAAGGTGTGTGTTTAAAGATGTTTGCCCACAGTAGTTACTGGTCTTAAGAAAAAAAAAAAGGCTAATTGGAGTACCTGGGGTTAAGTTAAACCTATTTTTGAGGTTTTGTTAGCACCTTATTCTAACTTGTGGTTCTCAAAGTGTGTTCCTCAAAATATTCTTTCTTGCTAAATACTAATCGGTAATTCATTAAAAAAAAAGAAAGAAACTCCCTTGTGAAAGAAGCGTGGGAATCACCACATACTACACCTTCTTTTTGGAGAGTAATACTGCAGAGTGACAAAGACTCAGGAAAATCCTGTGTTAAAAGAGACTGGCTTAATTTTTGCTAGAAGTGTTAACAAATCAACCGAGCTAACCAGTCCCTGCTTCTATTTGTATGCTTTGCTTTTGTCCCAATAAACCTTTCACTTGGGTTAAGAATTTTAAGAATTTTTTAAGACACCAGGTTCATAGTGGGGTAGAATTCTATGGAAGTGATGGCCATGAAATTAGGAAGAAGTAAACCCTTGATTTAATTAAAAGATTAAGCCTTTGTGTGTTCTTCAAAAATAATGTGGGAACAACTTCGTGTCCATCTAATTTAGAGTTAAAGATGGTCAAAATGTCATATACTTCACTAGAAGAAGCATATCTTCTGGAGGCTTGTCTAAGAGGAGTTGTAGAAATTATATACTATACTGAAATTTGGAAATAAGGAATTTGAATGAAAGCACCTGTGTAATTAGATTGTTACGTTCAAATGATTGAACCAACTAGTTTAACATCATAGTGTCTACTTAAACACCAAAGGATTAGCACTGACAACATTTTTTTTACCAATATTGGATATTTTTGGCTATTCTTGATCGTCTTTTTTATTGCCAGATACCTTCTCTTGGGTATAGCAGATCTAATAATTTAATTTTTCTGGGTACTTTTTAAATATGTGTCCTTGTGATTTAGGGAGAGAACAGAGTTTATTGCTGATTTTTTGTCGTACTTGGTGAGACTTTGGGCCATCATTGATCTTGGGTGAAATTCTATGGGGCCTTATAGATTGGGGTGGTGATGGTGTATGTCTTGGGCCGTGAATTTAAAAGGGCACAAAGTATTTCAAATTTGTAGCTTTAGAGGATTAAAAAAATCACCAGGAGAGGGTGTTTGTAGCATTGTTTTAGTTTTTCAGCCTATCTGGAAGTGAATATTACCACTTGTTGGATTTTTTTTTTTTTTTTTTTTGGCTTGCATCTGTCTTTTTCTATTTTTGGTCTGTCTTTTTCATGGTCCCCCCAGGAGGGAGTGGAAGTGAACAGGAGGAGAAAATAGATGTCACAATGGTAAAGAGTTAGGCTGATGCCTACAAAATTTGTCATGTTTCATTCAGCGTGGCTAGCCGCCTTTTTAGCCATTGACATTGGGAATTGACTATTGCAGCTACTAAGCATTTACTACCTGTGAGGTTGACTGGGGATCCAAAGGTGATTAAGATGTGGTTCCTGTGGGGTGAGTCATCCAACAGGCCACTGTGATAAATGGTAAAATCATTACATAAGCAAAGGATGATGTGAGATCTCATTTAGTCTTTGCCTTGTGCTGCTTTCATCTCTGTTAACCCCACAACTGTGCGTGGTATGCACCTCCACTCCCATCCTGACTTACGTCCTGTGTGGGTCGCCCTGTTGCAGGGTGTGTTCCCTGTTGGTGCATGTGGGTGTTTGGAGTCAGCCGAGAGGTAGGATCACAGTCCTAGACAGAGGGAGGGTGATGAAACATACCGAGCACTGTGTGCTGGTTGGCTGGTGTAATTTCCTCCCTTCAGAGCATCATGTCTCTGTACTGTAGCCAACCAGAGCACAAGTCAGGGTGGAGCTGGTCAAAGTTTAAGCAAGGGTCACTGGCAGGCCACAGGCCCTAGGGATGGGGGTGCGATTTCGAGGTGTTTGAATGATATAGTGCTGATGATAGGTTTGGGAAGCCAAGAGGGAGAGATGAGCTAAACAAGGACAAGACTCATGTTTATTTTCTGCACCAACAAATTCCATCTGCCACTCTTACTTGGTGAAGCACATTTTTGGAAACACTTTTCAAATCTCCCTCTCCAGTTAAACCCCTCATGTATTCTGTTTCTTCTGTGTTTTTATTGAGTAAGCCGACTGAAAGCTGGACCTAGGGAAGGATTATCTTTCTACTTAGATATTTCTCTGCTGTCTTTGGCTGTACTCTACTGTGTCTTCTGTTAAGACACTGTCTTGGCTTATTGAGCTTCAGATATGATATGAGTAAGAGCTCTTTAAGAAGCTGTATCAGTGCATCTTCTGCTTCTAGGTTTAAGGACTTTTCTCTCTCTTTTTTTACTACATTCTATTTTTATTTTTTTTATTTTTTATTGTACTTATTTTTTTAATGGAGTTACTGGGGATTGAACCCAAGACCTCGTGCATGCTAAGTATGCCTCTACCACTGAGCTATACTGCTCCCCTCCAAGGACTTTTCTTCGTTGTTAATACAATAATGAAGATAAATTTTCTTCCCCACTTCAAGTAACTATGTTATAGGCAGGCATTCAACTTCAGTGGAGAATACAATTACCCTCTACCCTAATTTTTGCTGATGCGCTAGAAAGTAAAACAAGAAAAGAGAAGGGTATTGGCTTTTTTGCATCAGCTGTGTTTTTACCTCTCCAGCCATAGGACAAGTTTATCTCCTCGTGGTCGGATGGAGATTTTAACAACTTTTATTTTACTCTGCTGTAAGTAGTGCAAGGGACCATTTGACTTTTAAGGAGCCACCAACCAGCCTCACTCTTTGGGTACCTGATTTCCAGGACTTACGCTGTCAGACTTGAATGAGTTTGTAATTTTGATTGCGACTGAAATGAATGTAATTAATTATGTCATTTTCATGACACAGGATTAATTCCACTGTAATTGCATTATGATGCTAGGACTTTCTGAATGATGACCAACTAAATGTCGACAGGCAGGAATAAAGGTCTGCATTTGCTCTTGTCTAGGGAGTGAGTCACAAACAATACAAATAAATGAAAGCTATGGCTCCGTCCTTCTGGCAAGGTCCCCTGGAGTGTGTTGCCGGACTGACTCAGCACTGTCGGCTGTGGGAAAGGCACCCACCTCCTCTGGGCCTCCAGGTTGCCCTGTTCCAGCAGGCGCCAAGCACGAGGATTTGGGGTCACATGGCCTATTGTTAATTAAGCCTCTGGGCTGAGTTTCTCCTCTGCCCTGTATCTCTTGCCCCCCAGCCCCTGCCTGCCTTCCGCCCAGACACACGCAAGGGACAAAATGCTGTGACAAAGCTTCTGATGTCCCTGTTCAGCGAGAGTTCAGGCTGCCCAGTGTTTCCCTCTAATTTTACATCTGGAATTCTTTCTGTGAGAACCGATTAACCGGGTCGATACCAGTTCAACATCTGTTACGTCAGCAGTAATCAGATCTCCTGACTTCCCAGAAAATGTGGGACAATGTGCTGTAACAGAAATTTGAGGAGTGTCATTTTTCTGTGCTCATTTTGTCTTGGGCAGGCTGTTTTTGATAGTCTGTTTAAATCAGCTAAATTGATTTAGCGCTAATTGTCCTGGTGTAAGCTCTGCTGTCCTCAGGATATGGACTACACTACATTTAATGGGTTATCTTGCTGATAAAATCCTAGGACCTGTTCTAGCTAGGTGTAGAGAGAAAAATAACCCACTTACGGCACACGGAAGGATTAGAGGTTGATTTTCTTTATCACAGCGAAACGTCTACTTGCTTACATTAGTCTACCTCTGTTGGTAGGTCTTGTGCCTGATGGTGATGATGATGAAGACAATTTTCAAACATACACAAAAGTAGAAAAATAGTATAATGAGACCCATACAGGCATCTTTTGTCAAGATTTTGCCGCGCTTGATTCATCTGTCACCCCTCAGTTTTCGCTGAAGTATTCAGTGCAGATTTAAGATGTCATGCCTTTTCATACATTTTTTAAAAAAAGGACTTTAAAAAATAACCACAATAAGCTCTCAGCGAAAAAAAAATGTGACAATGACTATATATGTTCATGTATAACTGAAAAATTGTGCTCTACACTGGAATTTGACACAACATTGTAAAATGACTATAACTCAATAAAAAGTGTTAAAAAAAAGAAAAGAAAAAACCCCCCACAATACTGTTCTCCCTTTAACAAGCTTAATAATTTCTTAGTATTGTCTAATACACAATCCATATATAAATTTCCCTAATAGTTTCAAAATGGTTTGATAATTGATTTGTTTGACTCAAGATTCAGTCCTAGTCCACAGATATGTTGTTTATTTATTTATTGGCACTGCTTTATTAGACATATGGAGTTTCAATTTTTCTTCTTGGAACAAAATATGGGAAAAGTAACTAATACTTAACAGCCTATGATTCTGAAAAAAATTCACTAACATACCATATATTTTAATCCTCATATCTTAATACAGCTCTGTAGAAGGCAAAGGTTTGCTTTTTTGTTGGTTTGTTTGAAAACTGTAAAATTAGCATTTGCATTTCTAAGTGCAATACAATGAAGACTTAGTTCAGTGACACTTCGGAGAGCACTTTGGCAATTCGTAGCAAAGTTGAAGACCCACTGCCCTTTGACTCCATGATTTCACTTCTGAAATATTGAACACACCCAAATGCTCAGCATGTGTGAATTAGGAGACACATTACAAGTGTGGACATGTGGTGGAAACGTGGCGACAACCCAGTCACTCCTCAGGAGGAAAATTATGCTTTATTTATACTATACAGATTTACATGAAGAAAACAAAATGGACAAATCTCAAACAATGTTGAGAGCAAAGAACTGTATAGTATAATAACATTCAAAATTTAGAATCTTTCACTATCTTATAATAACCTATAATAAAAAAGAATATGAAAAAGAATATGCATATATGTATATGTATAACTGAATCACTGTGCTGTACACCAGAAACTAACACAACATTGTAAATTAGCAATCTTCAATTAAAAAGAAAATTTACCGGGAGGGAAATAGCTCAGTGGTAAAGCTCATGCTTAGCATGTATGAGGTCCTGGGTTCAATCCCCAGTACCTCCATTAAAAAAAAAAAATTGGTACATTCAATAGATACTATATATTTATGTAGATATATGTAGGTAAGTATAAAATACTTGCGGAAATGCTATGTGGTAGGATAATGGTTAGCTCCTAGGAGGGAGGAAAAAGGTGGGGAGGTGGGCTTTAACTGTATCTATAATTTTTTCTTTAAAAAAAAGTCTGAAGCAGATACGACAATGGGTATCTTTTTTCTTTTGTTGAACTCATATTTTTTGGTTAAACTTATATTTTAAACAGAAACATTAAAAAGCCCCAACCAAATAAAATATCAATAATCATTCAGCTGGAGACTTTCTTTAGTCCGATGAACGGAACCAGTTTTATATGAATAGAAAAGAGGCACCAGCCACAGGAGTGTGACTGATGGTTACCCACTCCAAAATACATCTCCCATCAGCGAGACCAGGGCCTGGAATTTTAACTTAAACCCGTGGAACACAGGTCTTGTTGACTGAAGTATACAGCCTCCTAGAGCTGGCTTTTACAACCTCAGTACTGCTGACATTTTGGGCTGAATAGTTCTTCATGGGGAACAGTCCTCTGCACTGTAAGATGTTTCGCCGTGTCCCAGGCCTCTACCCACTAGATGACAGTAGCACACCCCTAATGTGACAGCCACAGTGTCTCCAGACGGCGCCAACTGTTCCCCGGGGGCAAAATCCTCCTCTCCCCTCCCCCAGCCCTCCTTCCACTCCTTGTGGAACCACCTCTCTCGGTGAATAATGCATTACTCTGTTGGTACCACTATCATTGGCAGAATTTATTTTGCTTTTCTAACTAATAGCCCCTTGAAGGAGCAGGACTTGATTTCTGCAGTTTTTGGTGGCTCTGGTTTGGGGGAAGATGGAGTGCGAGGTAAGGAATGGGAACAACATGGTTAGCAGAGAACACTGGATGGTGAGAGAGGAGGCATGTTCCTTCTGGACAAGGGACTCTTCCGCCAAACTTCGCCTTGGAATCTGAGGGAAATATGCTGACTCTTTTGGAGGGAGCTTTACTTTAGAGTGAATTAGAGATTGCATATGACTTGGTGCCCTCACCTCTGAAAGCATAGATGACTTAGGATTTAATTCTGGCCAGCAGTGAGTAAGCGGGATGGGGTGGTTCTGGCAGGAAAGAGGAAGGATGATAGAACGTCAGAGCAGATGAAGGGTCTTAACTGCATTGTGAGTGAGGGGTGGAAAAAGTACAGTTTAAGCCTGAAGACACAGAAAGGAAGGCTCCCATCCTAAGAAACTAGTTTTCCCGGTATATTTTAGCTTGTAAAATGTACCGTTATTTTTCAGATTGCTTTTTTTCCCATAGAGCTGTTACAAAGTAGATGACTTGCCCTATGCCCTGTTCGTATTTTCTGTGAAGCTAGTTTTTTTTTTTTTTTAAGTAACTAATATAAGCAGGTTTTTAATCTTTCTATCCTCAGCACTAACGAGCTGTTGGAGATCTTGCTGGTGATTTAGCTCCCGTAATCCCAAACCTCCCAGCAGTTTAAAAGAGGGTATCTGTGTCTCAGAATTATGGAGGTTTGAAAAAGCTGGGTGAGAACTAAGACTCAAGGACTCTTTGAGGGTGAACAGGTAATAGAATCAGATGATTAGACAGTCAACTCAAGAACACGTCCCCTGTTTATTTAGCGTTCTCTTTATTGTGTGGAGGAGCGGACATCTCACCTAGTACCCACAGAATTCAAAATCCAGCTTGTCATTTTAGAAGGGTTCTCCAAACCAGGCTCCCTTCTGGCCACCCTTCCCCACAGAGGAAACTCCAGTCAAAACATCAAAACTTCTCCATTTTGTTTCTACCTTACAGACAAGAACCTATCGATAATAGTAATTACCACTGTTGTTAGACACCGACTCCCCTGTGCAAAATTATTTACACTATTTATATGAGGCTAATAGTTTATTAATCCCCATTTTACTGATCAGGAAACTCCAAGTGAAAAAAGTCAAGTAAATTGCTTCAAGTCACATCGCTAGTCAAAGGCAGCCTGAAAAGGAATCACAATTTCTCTTTTCCTACTCAGAATCCCTTGCCACCACTCACTACCCAAAACCATGCCTTCCTCACCAGCATCTCCAGCCATTGCCTTCTGATTCTCCCACTGAAAGTTGAGGTTACTCTTTCGCAAATGGAAACTCCTCTGGTGAGTGTTGGCTTTGTCACATTCTAGGAAACTGGTAACATTTCAGTCACAAATCATCTACGGACATTTCAAAGAAACAAATCTATTAAGAATATTTAGTATTATAATCTAAGATACCATACACAAATGCCAAATTACAAGGTTGACATTTTAATTGAATCGATGGCTCATTTGATGATGAAGCTTTATGGACAATTCTGTGTTATGGGATTTCTTGTTTAATTAAATTACTTACATCTGAGTTAACAAAGTTAATGTGGACTGTCAGCCAAGATATGAGTCAACAGTATATTGAATGAGATGTTAAAATGTAAGTTGTTAAAATGTGAGTTGTTAAAATGAAACTGCCTGTTATTCTAAATGCCTGCTGGTTTCTCTGCGATGTTAACTGACAACTGATTACAATGTCCATAATCCACGTCATTTATGCTTTAAAATAGGTCTGAACAGATGGTTAATTCCATAATTAGTATTTATATCTGGGATTAAAAATCTTCCCTTTTATAATCAGCTTTGATTTTTTTGGAAGGTTTCTGGAGAACTACTGGAGTATACAATGATGAAAAAGGATGTTAAAAAAAAAAAGAAGAAAAAGGAGGTAGATTTTCTCATCCACCTTTCTCAGGAGACAAAAAGTGTATCTGTAGTACTTCTAGCCTAGTACTTTCAATCTTGATAACTGAGAGACACTAACAGAAAATTACTCTAAATTTTAAAATAGGGCAAATTATTCTATTTTAGGTTTTATAAACCATGTAGAAAACAGGAAAGTAGAAGCTTTATTTCAGTAAAGCTTTTGATTCTGTCTTAATCCCAAGTAACAGGGCTGACAAATCCATTCTTCCTGTTTCCCCTCCCGTGACTCAGGCAGACTCAGTAATTGATGAAATCTTTGTCATTGAACCAAGATGTGGCCTCAGAATCCTCCTTAACACAAACCTGCGGACAGCTTCTCATTACCAGCCGATTTGGAGTTGACCTTCCCTTGAAACCTTGTCACACTCCTGATCTGGAGATCAGACGGGGCCTCTCACACTGCTCATCGGAGGGTCACTAACTGAAAGGAGGGGAGCCTGCTGAGTAATTGGGGTTGGCATAGATTTGGTTGTATTGTTTGAGGTTGCACTGATGACTTTGACTAATTGAAAGTGCAGTACAGTTGATTGAATGCTCTTAAATTAGGTTTTCAACAACCTGGGAAACATGAATAGAATTTAGTAATTTTGATGGTTTTGATGAATGTGCTGTCAGAGGGAGGGATGACATTCAAGATCCTCTACTCAAGGAGGGTGCTCCGGAGTGGGATAGAAAGCCAGGCTTGGTTATATGATAGAGAAAGCCCAGCTCCTTCAAAAGGCCAGAGGCAGAGTTATAGATAAGCAGGCAGGGGAGATCAAGGCAAAGCATAGAAAAACAACGCTGCAGTGCATACCAGAACCAGCATGTTCCACTATGTAGTGATGTTTTGCTTTCAACTTTTTTTTTTAATTGGGGAGAGGTCATTAAATCTATTTATTTATTTATTATTAGTTTTTTTTTTTTTTAAGTGGAGGTACTGGGGATTGAACCCAGGACCTTGTGCACGCTAAGAATGCACTCTATTATTTGAGCTATACCTTCCTCCTGTGATGTGCTGCTTTGAATCACTAACCCTGGTCTTGGCCATGAAAAGTACTTAACGTGTGTCTTCTTTGTACCTGTGTTATATGTGGAACTATGCCTGTGAGCAATCTGGAGCCTAGTTAAGGAGCTAACACCAAGATCCAGATATTCACATGGCAGTTGAGAATCAGGCACTATTGATATTTATTTCCACAAACATATAAACATAATTAATTTAAAGAAGAAAATTCATGAATGTAGCATGAAAGGAGATAATTTTGGATGGGGGACATCAAAGAGAGTTTTTTGTGGACGTGTTGGTGTTGAGCTGGCCACGTGAAGGTGGACTGGGGTTAACTAAGGTGACAGCGTGTTCTAAACTGGGAAAATGAGGGAATAGTTTAAATAGCAATGAGAGTAAGCTTAGTTTATAGAAGGGACAAAACATAGAAATAAGATTAGGTTACTAAAGGCCTTAAATGCAAAGCAGTTTAGATGTGATATAAAGGCATAGATAAATCCAGATTTACTGTTTATATTAAGGGTGGTAGAGAGTAAATTCTGAAGCCATAAAAATGGTAAACAAGATCTGTGAAGGTTAGTTACTGAATTAAGAAAGAAAAGAGGGTGACATTTTGCAGTTGGTTAATTAGAAGGAAGCCATCTCACTTTTTCTTCAGATTCGTAAAAGATGGAACAAAAAGACTGGCTTAAATTAAAGTAAAAAAAGAAAAATTGGTAGATGAAAGAAAAAATTTCTTGTTAATAAAAAATGATCAGAAAGCTGGACCAGGCTAGTAGGTAGATTATGTAAAATTTTTGTACAAATAGCATAGAGAGTTGAGAATTTGGTAGGGGGAGTATGAATTATGTAACAAAACTTCATTTTTTTAGCAGCGGCTTGTCATCTTGGTTGTAGCAAGTTCCCTATAAAAGTTTTAAGTATTCCCGTTTTTCACCTGTCTGCGTGTGGTATTTATCTCTGAAACGCTGGCATCTGCTTGTGGGTCGCCGGTTCTATGGGCAGAAGAAGCAAGAAAGCTCGTCATCGGTTCTTTTATTCTGCCTGCAACCAGCAACTCTAGGCCTCTTCACCTTTCCTCTTTTCTTCAGGAGGTTTTGTACTAGAATTTCCCAGTTTTCTTTTCCTATTTCTTTTTGCTGAGGCACTTGGGGCAACATAAATTCTTGAATGAACAAGAAGGTGAGGGACCAGGGCACCGAAGCAGGCCTTGTACATCGAAGGCTGGGAGATGGGGAGCAGATAGCGGTGGTTCTGTGTTTGTTAAGAAGAAGCTCTTGGGGCTCAGAGAAAGGAGAGATCCTGTTGGGCTGGTGATTAGACAGATTTTTCCTTGAGTTGGGGTAGGAAGAAGCCTTTGATGTCTGGATGTCCTGGGGGTGAGCAAAACTTTTAGGCAGGGACCTCTCCTTTGTGACAAAAGCTCTGCTCTGTCCCCTCTTCACTCACTTTTCCAGGTCAGGTGCCTAGTGTCTCTGCTTCTCTTCCTCAGAGCTCCGCTTCCCCCAGAGCTTGGGCTGGTTAGAGAAGAACTTCAGTTCCCTCAAGTCCTATCCCGTTTTCTGAAGGTTCCTCAGGGAGCAGAACCAGTGGACCCCTTATGTCTCCTGGAACTTCTGGGACACCTGGTGAACCTGGGGAACAAGAGGAAAGAGCAGGATGCTCTCAGAGCCCTTTCCCTGTCTCGCCTCAGTGTTTCTCTCTGGGAACAGAAGTCTTGCCTCTGTGCTTCTCTGTGTTGAGTGCTGGGCAGCCCGCACCTGCTAATTTCATCGAGTGGACCCTGATGCTCGAGGATGCAGGGGGCGCCATGGACAAACTTTGTGCTTGGGATCATTTGGCCCTTTTACCTTTGAGCATCTGGAAAGCTGCATTTTCTGCGGAGGACAGCACCTTGGAGGAACATGGCTTCAGGCCTCTACAAAAAGTTCAGGTACTTTGGAGACAGTGCGCATACGTAGCAAATGGCACCCTTCTTCAAGTTGTAAGAGAAAACAGCATTACGGGCAGTGATTTCGGGTATCCCTTTGTAACCAGTGGCATTCTGTTGGTCTAAGCAGAGGGTAAATTGGCAATGAATTCCAGAGACGATCCCCTTAAAAAAAAAGAAAAGAAAAGGGAAAAGACAATCGAGGCTGGATAGAGCATATAGATGTTGGCTATCTGTGACTAATAACATTCACCTGCTTGGTAGACTGTGTAAAGTACTTAGAGTCTTTGCAGAGGGTAAATGTATGCTTTTTTTTTTTCCCAAGTGTGGTCAGCTTCTTGTTTATTAAGTTGATATCTGTTAATGTATCATGTGGATGAATCCTTTCCTCTTCCTGCTTCTGCAGTGATGTTGGCACAAATTCACATGCATAGATGGATAAATGGATGTCCTTATTTTCAATGACTCATGTGTTCAAAATGGTGAGTTCCCTTGCCAGTCAGTGGCCAACCCACCTGACTCTCCACAACAGATACCAAATGTGCGATGCCAGCAGGCGTTGTGAAATCCCAGTGTGTGACAGCGCTCAGCTTCTGATGCTCATCCGGCATCTATGCAGTGGGCTGGTGCCCAGGATTGTTAGTCAGTAGAGAAGCGTGTGTATCAGACTACAGGTACCAGGAGGAGAGAGAAAAACAGGCATTTTATAATCAACGAAAAGAAGTAACACCCTTTTGTCTTCCTTAAAAAGGAAGGGCATTGCCTTGCCAATTCACCCTTATCCTCATCGGACACGCCACCCACTGTGTCCTCTAGTACAAGCCTGAAACTTATAAGTGATATTTCGTAAGTTTGATATAACATGATCTTTTTTTTTTAGTCTTTGCTAATAATCAGTTAAAACAACTCCTGCATCATGTAATGAAGAAGGTTGATGGCTCATGGGCTCAAGGAAAACAAAAAAGGGGGAAATAGAGTTCTGCTGAAACAGAGAATTTTGAGTGATTTTGGGAAAGGGGGTATCCAGTGGAAGAAATAAGCAAAGTAGGAGGGTAGGAGGTCTGATTTAGTCTGGCTGGAGCCAGGATGACTGAAGGTGAGTTAGAGGTGGAAAAAGTTGAGATTGGATATTTCAATCCTGAAAGGCCTTGAATGCCATGCCAAGAAATTTCTTAATTCAATTTAGGATCTCCAAGTTTTGGGAAGACAAATTTGGTAGCTTTGCGGAAGCAGGATTAGACAGGAAGAGGGTGGGGGAAGTGAAGAAAGGAGGGTGGTCTTTGGAAAACATTCTGGAAGGCAGTGGGACCTTGAACCAGAGCGATGGGGCTGGTGGAGAGGTGGAGCGTCTGGGCAGCCATATAAAAATGTGAGCCCTGGGAGACAAGTCAGGACCATAGATGCACGTTAGGGAATCATTTGCAGAGAGGGTGGAAGTTGAAATGGTAGATTTAAGGAACCCACAGAGAGTGAAAGACGTTTATAAAGGCTGGAGGAAAAAAATCATAGAAAAGAGGAAGAGATCAATGAACCAGATGAGGATCAACCAGGGAAGAGAGTAGGAGCAGAGGGAATGGAAGCTCAAAGGAGAGAGAGTTCTAACTTTATATTTTATCTCACTCTTCATTCCTCTGACCACTGGTAATATTTTGTGCTATATTTTTCTCCCAAGAATAAAAGGTGTTGTCTATCAACTCCTTTTCAGAAATAAAAACAGTAAACACCTCATCTATAAACTGCTTTTCCGTGAGTGTATACACACGTGAGGTGGGGGTGGTGATTGGTTATTGGGGACTTCTAAAGCTAACCTAGAAATCACGTATTTTGGGATAAGACTTCAAATGCAGGGATGACACTGGCTTTGTGAAAAGTGATCATGGTACAGTTTCACTTTGCTCCATCTTTACAATCCTGGGGACATACTAAGCCATCAAACTGATGAGGTTCTGGGAGAGTTAGCAGGTGAACATACAAAGGATGCGAATGTGCAAGTTCTTGTGTAAACATTTTAAATTTGGGTTTACACATCTTAATTTTTTTTTTGCATAAGTAATACATTCATGTGGTACAAAAATTATAGCAATTTAAAAAGTTCTGCTTTTTTTTTTTTTTTATGAGGGGGAGGTAATTAAGCTTGCACATTTGTTTCTATTTGGAGGAGGTGCTGGGGGTTGAACCCAGGACACTGTGTGTGCTAAGCCTGCACTCTGCCACTTGAGCTATACCCTCCCCACTAAAAGCTCGTGCTTTGGTAAGTGTGGCTTCCACACTTTGCTGTCTACCTCTGTGCCATGTTAGTTTCTTATGGATGGTTCCAGTGTTTCTTTATCCTATTGCAAACATGCTATTATAGGGCAAATGTTCATTTTCTTGATTTGCTAATAACACCAAAGATGATGTACAATAACCACTATTCTGAGCCTTGTGTTTTTCAGCTATATCATCCAGTCCTTTCCATATTATGACTTCGGCAGTTTCTTCTTTTTGGTCCGCTTCAAGAAGTTTCATTATATGAATGCAAATGGTCAAATAGTTCTTTATACCTGTAGTTCTCTAACTTTTGCTGTTAGAAAAATATGTGGCAATGCGCACTCTATAGAACATGAATTATATGTAATATGAGTCTGTGATATGAGTAGGATTGCTCTGACAGAGAGCATTTGTAATTTTGATTGATTCCTCCTTCATTAATGGTTGTGCTGTTTGCTGTACTTCCACTAGGAGTGTGTGCCAGTGCCTGTTCCCCAACAGCTTCACCAGTGCTGTCAGTATACTTCAAACTTTTGGGTTTCTGTCATCCTGATAGGTGAGAAGTGGAAACTCATTTTAGTCTTAATCTGCGTTTCTTTTATAGAGTGTGATTTTGTACACGTTTCTGTTAAGGGCCATTTGGGTTTCTTTTTCTGGAAACTGTCTACTCGCATCTTTTGGCCGTTTTTCTATTTCTCTTGATTTCTGTTTCATTTTGATTTCTGGAACCCTCTCATATATTAAAGTGATTAGCTCTTGTCTGTGCTGAGATGAAAATACTGCTTTTAGTGAGCAATTTGTATTTTTTCCTTTGCTTATCATGCTCCTTACTATGCAGATATTTTTCATTTTTATGTAGTCAAATTTATCAATATTTTCTTTATAGCTTTATAGGATTTTGAGTTGATGAGTAGGATGATTTTCCTCCTGCCAAATCTTTAGGGAGTTCTCCAGTGTTTTCTGTGATTACTTTTATGACTTAAAAAAAAAATTAAGCCTTGATTCATTTATTTTGGTGTATTTGTTCAGCTGGCCGTCCACTGCCACACTCCCTATTAAAAAGCCCATCTCTACTGATGTATGATGCATCCTTAATAATTTCCTGAATTCTAGTATATGTTTGGATCTATTTCTATTCTGTTTCTTTCTATTCTGTTTCCTTCGTTTACTTGTCTTCTCATGCACTGGTACCATGTTTTTCTGTTTTTGTGTTTGTTTGTTTGTTTGTTTGTTTTACTAGCTGCTGTGAAAACTTAACAGAAATTACTCCAGGATCAATTCCCTCCTCTTGTGGACAAGATGAGTCCTGAGAAATCACCCCAGTCATTGAATGTTTCTCCCTAAGTAACACACCCCCAAGGCTTCCTTCTTGGTGTGTAACTGTCCATGTGGCTGCGTCTGTGGGGGCGTGGCTGCGTCTGTGGGGTCATGGCTGCGTCCTGGTACTGTGTTGTTTTAATTATTGATGTTTAATTTAATTATTGGTGTTATTAATAGATGATTTTAATATCTGGTAGGGATCGTTGTTCTTGTTGCTTTCCTTACAGAACTTTCTTGTTCATTCTTCCTTATGATCCATATGATCTTGAGATTCAACTTGTCTATGATCCAGAGAAATACATTTTTATTGGCATTGTGTTCATTTTATAAATTTACTGGGGGTCGTTTTTAATGTTATCTGTGTTGAGTCTTCCTCTCCAAGGACATTATGTCCTTTCATTTGTTTAGGTGCTTTTTGGAATCCTCCAGGGGTGCTTGAAAGTTTTCTTCAGATACTGTACATTTCCTCTTAAGTTTATATTTCCAGTTGATATTATAAACGGAGTATTTTCCTCCGTGATACCTTCTAACTGAGTGTTAGACTAGCAGCGATGTTGGTTGCCATTCGTGCTGAGGACAGGCTGTAGTGCCTACAGTGTCTTCCCTGTAAGCATCATGTTGGCTTTGAACTAGCCTAGCGTTCCATCTTATGGTAAATACTTCTGGATGCTTGTTTTGTTATTGTAGATCAAGAATGAATGTTGAATTTTTGGGGGGAGGGTATAGCTCAAGTGGTAGAGCACATACTAAGCATGCATGAGGTCCAGGGTTCAATCCCCAGTACCTCCATCAAAAAACTAACTAACTAAAATAAAACTAATTGCCCCCCCTGCAAAAAAAAAAAAAAAAAAAAAAATAAATAAATAAATAAATAAAAAGAATGAATGTTGAATTTTTCGTACTTTTTCAGCATATTTGGTGATGAACATATATTTCCCCTCCCTCAAGTATATTATGGTAAATTATATTAATAGTTTAATATTTGAGTCATCTTTATGTTTATGGACTAAACATTGGTTGGTCATAATATGGTCCCGGAATCTGTCTGCTAAAATTGGAGTTAGGAGTTTTGCAAAATTAGAGTTAGGATTTTTGCAGTCGATCCTTTTACTTGAGATGAGTATTACCTCCCTACCTACTTTCTTCCCTCCTTCCTTCCTTCCTAGCCACGTTTCTCCCTTTCTTCTCAGATTTAAAAGCTTGGTAGAATTCCTTGTAAAACAGTTCAGGTTTGGTGCTTAATTGGGCAGGTAAAGTTTTTTTACTCCCCACAATATTTTATTTGTGCAAATGGTTCTCTTTACAGCATGTGTCTCTTGGTGTCAGTAAAATTTTCTTAGTAAAAGCTATCCGTTTTGCCCAGCTTTTCGTTAAATTCATTTGCGTAGGACTTTGTGCAAAGTTATTTCTTAATGATTTTTACACTTTTCTGCTTATATTTTTTCCTTTGTAATTTCTTATTTTGTATCATATGTGGACTTTCTCCCCTGTCCTTATTTTATTTTTCTTACTTGGATTAACTAGTGGGGTGTATAGTTGTTTAAAGTAAACTTTACCCTTTTCATGTAAAAAATAAAATAAATTAAAAAAGTTGAATGTTACTCTTCTGTGCCAACTGGGGAACCATTATGGGGCAGGGAGCGCAAGTAGTTTCATAATTCCAATGCTTTTTTTAAAAACTAGGCAACCATGATTGAGTAACGCTTATGGAACCAAAGGAGATGCGAGGTCAGCATTTATTTTGAGCACATTTCATGTGTCTTGACAGATCATGATAGTTCTGCTGATTTTGCCCCCTTTTCTTTTTATGGACCTATTATACGGTATATACTGATTTAGCTCTACAGCAGTTTTGCTGCTCCGGGGACACTTGTAAAACTTCTATGTAGTGAGTTTTTTTCAGTTTGTATTATATTCATATTTTTGTTTTTTATCCTTTCCAATCTCTCCATATCTAAGAACAGAGAAACTTCAAACTTTTTTTTTTTGCTGCTAAATTTGTCTTGTAGCCTTGCTTTTTTTCTTTTCTTTTTAGTTTTAATAGGTAAAATTAATATAGTTTGACTGCACATATACATTATGTTGCCTGTAAATACATATATACAATATACTGCACATATTTTTTTTTAGTTTACATATATATGCTGATCATTGGAGAAACTTCAAACCTTAAAACAACAACCAAAATGTGACCTAGCCAATAGCAACCCCTCTTACAAGTACATTGCTAATTGGGCCATCAAATAGATAAAATATTATCAATAATAGGTGAAATGAAGCAGAAAGATGTTAACGTGTGTCTGTGAACTCCCAATGTTCTAATACTTACTGGTAATAACCTGGTTCTCTCATCCTAAGTGTGAGGCGAACGTGATAACCACTACACCATGGAAACAGCCTTGTCATCCTAAGTATTTCTTCTTCTAAATCATTTTAGTTCATAGAGTGAATGGGTTAACATAGAACTGTTGCTTGTAGCAACAAGATGTTAATATGATTCAGACGTGGGGCCAATCCACATTTTGAGGGGGCCTGAAGCTTATACGATTTGGAGATTCTCCTTAAGAAAAAGAATACATAAAATTTGGTGTAGGAGCTTGGAAGGGGCCATTGCAGGTGAGAAGATTGAAGCTTAACCTTGTTAGCTTCATGGTCAGTCTTGTCTTTGGCTCAGAGACCTTGAGCTCAAACGTAGTCTTTAGCTGAGGATACAGCAGGCTGTTGGGATCAGAAGACAAAGAGGCTGCTTTCTGCAAACCTTGGCTGGGTGATGGTCCAGGTTAATGAGGTAGACAATTTTAGAATATATCTTAACAGCGACAACTATAAAACAGCAAGGGTGATTATCCTTTCTAAACCTTGCCTAGCCTGCAGGATGCACGGGGCAGGTGCTTCTGCCTCGGAGAGGACTCGAAGACGGATACTGGCAGGACATCTGTGTGCTGAGTCTTAAATTGGACAGAACAGCCTCCTTGGACAACTCGGACCTGGCTGACCTACAAACTGAGGAGCATTAAAGTGAACCACTGCCCATGGGGTGTTTTTTGTTGGGCTTATCATGGGAAGGCCTGGAGAAACCTAATCAGATGTGCTCCAGGCTGTAAAAAATTCCTGCCCAAATTGAAAAAAAAAGAGTAGTGACTTGAGTTCCTGTTTTCTGGAAAGGATGATCAAGTTTCAGTCAATTAGTGACAAGTACATATCCAGATTAATGACAGTTAGAGGCTGCTTATAGATTTTCCTGTGTCAAAGTTCCATTTGTCCCATCAAAGGTAGGAGAGATACTAGGAAAAACTGCTACTCAGGACTTCTATTTAGCAAGGAAGAACTGAGGCCAAGTGGAGTCAATGGGAAAGATATTACCTATTTGAGGTTTGTCAAAGAGTAAGTGTTAGACAGACTGACTTGGACTTGAAAGTTTAAGGTAAGAGGGAACATTTGGTTTTGGAATCACAGATTTGGTTTCAAATCCTTGTTCTGTTCTTTTTACTCCTTGTGGCATGGGGCAGGTTACCCAATCCCTCTGAGCCTTAGTTTCCTCATCTGTGAAATGGGCACAATATAGTACCTCATAGGATTATGGAGATTACCTAAGTGCATGTGTCAAGGCTTTCGCATACAGTCTGCCACAGGAAACATTCAATACCTGTCAGTTGTCTTTTAGTTTAGGACTGAAGACTTAAAAATATTCATGGGAAGGATAGATTGGCTAGAGCCTCTAATTGGGATTATAGCTAAAACTTGTGGAGACTCTTAAATGTAACATTTTTTCTGATTAAAAAAATTGAGGCATAATTAACATACATTAAAGTGTGCAAATATCATCTGTTCAACAGATGCATTTTTACATATTTATAGACCACTGTGACTACCACCCAGTTTCAGCTAAAGAAGATAGTCATGATCTCACAGTTCTCTCAAGCCCCCACCTAGTACATATCACTTATCCCTCCGTCCCCATTGTAACCTGTCTTCAGATTTCTGTCATCATCATTCGTTTTTCCTAGTTTTGAAATTCACATAAATGGAATTGTATAGTATGGGCTCTTTTGTATCTGTTTGCTTTTTTCACTTGGTAAAATGTTTATGGGACTTCTCCACATTGTTGCAGGAGTCAGATTATTTTTAAAAAATTGCTGTGGCGTATTTCTTTATACAAATAAATAATAATTTGCTTACCCCTTATGTTGATTGACACTTGGGTTATTTCCAGTTTTTAGCCATTAGGAATAAAGCTGCTGTGACCACCGCTGTGAACCTATTTACTTGTGTTTCCTGGGTCATAGGGTAAACAAGTGTATGCTTAACTGTTAGAAACCGAGTGGCAGTCCAGCCTGGTTGTACACTCGTGGGGTATGGATGATTTCCTGCCAGTTCCTCCATAGCCTCCTCAATGCTTGGTACTTTTGACCTTTTGAATGACAGCCATTGCTGGGGGGTGTAAGTGGTAGTACATATCTTGTTTAGCTTTTAAAAATAGCATTTTGAGCACCTTCCTCTCACTATGTGAAATAATACATATACTTTATTGAAAAATTAGACAGTGCAGATGTATAAATGAGAACATTAAAAAAAAAATCACCCACATGATATCCCATGACGCAGAAAAGCCCTAATATTTTGGTGTATTTCCTTATAGCGTTTCCCCCATTTCCATATATTTTTTATAAATGTGGTTGATATTTTAGTTTAGTATGTTTGGGGTTGGGCCCTGACATCTGTATTTTTATGGATTCTAAAGATTCAACTCCTCTTTTTCCCTCTCCCTAATACGTGTTTTTGTGCCTGGTCTGGCACTCTCTCTGTAATGATTGACTGAATGAATGAATGAGTGCTGTTAATTTAGATGAAGAAATTAAGTCCCAGCTAAATTGACTTTTCAAATGAGCTCCTTAAATAGATTTTAAAAATAAAGAGAATAGTATAATTAATCCACTTACACCCATCACTCAAATTCAACAAGAATTTGTTTCATCTATCCTTTTTTTTTTTTTTTCAGTTTTTTCCTTTGTGGAAGTTTTTTTTTTAATTAAAATTTTAATTACAGATGCAGTATGTAAGCAATGTAGAAAGTTAGAGAATACAGATAAATAATCAGAAATACCATATTCACTCACCTTAATGAATGTCCTTTATGGGAATATTTTAAAAATAATCCTAGATAGTATGTCATGTTACCTTTAAGCACCTTGGGAGGCATCTCAAAAACTTGACTTTTTAAAAAACATAATCCTGAAACCATTATTACACTTAACTAAGGTAACAACAATACACTGGATTTTTAAAAAGTGCTTAGGCAGGAAAGCCATGGTAATCTGGAACACAAAGTGTTCACTGTGAAGTAAGCATAGTCAAATCGCCTAATGTATGTGCAGGAAATTGTCACTTGACTAATAGCCCAGGGAATGATTTGTCCATGATATAAGCAGCCTTGGAATGTTACAGGTAAATTATTTTGAAAAAAGTGGCAAAAAGTGGACTGGAAACCTGTGCAGTAGATAACTGCATAGATAATGCATTGATTAGTGTGTTAATATCTGTGATGATTAATGAGTTGGAGAATGAGGATGGAGCTCGGTGGTCTATGCCAGAGATCTATCCTTGGCCCTGGCTTGTTAGAGTTGTCCAAGAACCTTGAACTATGGCTAAGTGATTGCTTAAACATGGGTCTTACCTCTCTGGAGCTTGGCACTGAATATTTCTGCTCTTTACTCCCAGCCACTCTGGTCCACCCCCCTCCCCAACCCCCACCGCATACAGTTGATCTTTACAACTACTTTACCTTTGTCTTTTTAATGAGGCCAATCACACTTATGGATCAGGAAGGATATTGGGGCGTGGGAGGGAAGGATCAGAGCCCCTCGGAGGAGGACTTCATACCAGAAAAAGACCTTGCTACCAGTAGTTGGTGGTAGGACAGGTAAACTCTTTCCTGCCCAGCTGCTTAATAATTGGGTAGGGGGTTATAAACGTTTTTTTTTAAGAGAAGTCATATGTTTTTAATCCTGTAATGGATAAATCCCTGAAATCGGGGGTTAACGGGTGTTGCCTCCTTCAGTTCTTTTTTTTCTAAAATTGTGGTAAGAACACTGAAGATCTACCTTCTTAACAAAATTTTAAGCATACAATACAGAATTGTTAACCACAGGCAGTATTGTACAGCAGCTCTCCAGTAAAATTTTTAAGAAATTGAGGCATGAGAAATACATAGAAAAGAGTGTAAAATTATAAATGTACAACTTGGTGGATTTCCCAAAGTGAACATACTCATGAGCCTTTCATCTAGATCAAGAAATAGGACATTACCAGTGCCCCAGAAAGTCCCCTAGTGCCCCCTCTTAAGTCACTGCACTATGAGGAAGTATTTTTTGTTGTTGTTGTTAATTCCAAACCAGATTTAATTTTTAAATCTTGTAGAAACAGTGCTAAAGGAGATTCCTATTTCATTTCATGGTACTGCTACTATATGATTACGTATGCTTTGGGTTAATTAGGCTTATGTTGGGATAGGATTCTAGCTCAAACAGACTAACTCCAACAAAGTTTCCATGGGAGAGTGTGTTTTGAATTCTGAGATTCTTCTGTCTTTTGGAAGACAGCCCATTGGTAGGTCAAGGATCAACTTCTATACATAAGCCTGTTATATCCATTTTTGGTCTGTAGTGGACTCTGATTTTCTGTAATCACTGACCTAGAAAGCATACTTTATAGCTGGAGGATGGGAAAACTAGCATGATTTATAAATGGGCAGTTATTCCAAGAGTTCACTCAGCTCATTTAGAGTTAATTATATTTGAGATGGTTTTAACTTCAGCCTCCATTTCTTTTAACAGGCCTTTCATAGCTGGTATTATTTATGTACCAGTGACTTTCTCAAGGCGGGGGGGGGGGGGCACAGGCAGCTTGTGAAATTCATCTCTTGCATTAGAGATAATTGTTCTAATTTTATTTTCATCCAAGCATGAACCTTGTTAGGTTTACCAAAGCATTTGATGTAAGGACAAAGTTCAAATGTTTATGGCTTTCCTTTTTTGAAGCTGCTTTCTGGAACAAAAGGAAGTATTTCTTAGAATCAGAGTTTTACCAATTTAAGAACTGTAGGTTGCTCTGAAGAATCAGGGTTTATTTATTAATAATAACAGATTTCCTTAATGATGATAAAAACCAATATCAAAATTGTCTGTACTAGTTAAATCTGGTATGTATTTGTATCTATATTTTGAAGACTGTTGGTCTACTTAGGAATAAATTTTGGTGTCAAAAGAGATATTTCCTCTTTTTTTCCTAACATGTACTTTGATGCCTGATACATAGTGAGTGTCCCTTATGTGTTGATTGAATTGAGTATCTTTTGCTGTTAGAAGATTATATTTAGGGTGAATTGAATCAGTGTTTCTGACCCTTAATAGTCAATATATTTCAAGAAGGAAGTAACATTACATATTCAGTAGTACTTCTTTTGACATTTAATTTTATAATACCTGATTGCAGATTTTGTGTGCCTTATTAACGCACTCTTAAGCTGGTGCCTGCTCTCTTACAACATAGATCTTCATTTTAGGAACAACTGTCAGTTCCATGTAACTTGTTTTTTCTTTTGTTCTAGCATGTGTGTAGCCACCACCTAATGTAATAAATAAAACTTCACAAAACAAATTCTGTTTATCCCTCCCTGATTCCATTGCCCTGCCAATCCCTGAAACTACTCCTCTGATTTTGATGTTTATTATTTTTATGCATATTTCGTACTTCTGTATATGTCTGTACCCTTAGACAATACATAGTATTTATTGCTTTACATTATTCAGTATCACCTTTCATAGATTATTCTGAATTGTTTATTCTGATGTTTGTGAATTATCTAAGTTGGTAAATGTTTAGTTAATTTCTTTTAACTGCTGTGTAGTATACACTTCATATATCCATTTAAAAAAATTATGAGCTACCATTTATTTACTTTTTGAGGTGTAGTTGACATGTAACATTATATTAGTTTCAGGTGTATAGTATAATGATTTGATATTTGTATATACTGCTATATATCTACCTATGGAATGGACCTTTGTATTGATTCCACTGCTTTGCTATTGTAAACAGTATGGCAAGATGGTGTTCTTATGTATGTCTACTTGTACACAATTTTATAAGAATCTCTCTAGAATATAAGGGAAAAGCGCTTCCTTAAAGTGGAATGCCAAATAATAAATGTGAAGGGAACGAAGGAGGGAGAAAATACTATTTTAAAAGAAACATAGTGCCAGTTTATTCAGGCAAGGCCATCAGTAGCTGCTAATACAATGGGATAAAAGTGTGAGGAGCAGGATATTTCCATAGTCTTAAAGTATCTCCTCTTTATGGATACTTGCAGGTAATAATTATCTAGTAATAAAAAACAGGAAAAGAGTAACTTCACAGTGGACAAACCCTGTAAGCACTGACTACCTCAAACCAAGTGATAAGAGTTAAACATCACCATTGATGGGACAGTCTGACATCTGTGCCTACCCAGGTGATGCACTGAGAAGGATACAGCATCACTTACATAGTAGTCCTGCCCACAGTGTACAACCCGCATCTGATCGTGAAGAGACATCAGATTAATCCAAATTCAGAGACATTCTACAAAATAAAAGGCTTGTACTCTTAAGCTATGTCATTATCTTAAAAAACAAAGAAAGGCTGAGGAGCCGTTTCATAAAATAGGAAACTAAAAAGGTGACATGGAAAGGTAATGTACAATCCTGGGTTGAACCCTAGACCAGAAAAAAATGCTATGAAAGATATTATTGGAATCATTGTCAGAATTTGAATAAGGTGTGTAGATTAGATACTAGTATTGCAGTAATGTCAATTACCTGATTTTGATAATTGTACTGTGGTTAAATGAGTGAAGCTCAGTATCTTAAGGAAATCCATGCTGAAATATTTGAGGGTAAAAGGCATAGTGTCTGCATTTATTTTCAAGTGGTTCAGGAAAAAAATACTGTTTTTACATACAGAGATACAATGGTAAAGCAGCTGTGACAAAATGTTGGCAATTTGTGGATCTGGGTAAAGTGAACTATTGTTGCAACTTTTCTGTATATTTGAAATTATTAAGCAAAAAACCTTCCTGAGGTATGCCTGGGAGTAGAATTGCTGTGGGCTATGAATATTTAAATTTACTAGGCAGTGCCAAATTGTTTTCCAGTGTGGTTGTGCTTATTACATGTCCATTGTCTCAAATCTTTACCCACACTTATTCAGTTAAAATTTTTTTATTTTCGTAGGTATGAAATAGTATGTCATTGTGGTTTTAGTTTGCATTTCTCTGATTATAGTAAAGTTGAACATTTTAAAAAATGTTTATTTAAAAGTAAGTCATTAAGGACAATATGGAGGTTCCTTGAAAAACTAAAAACGGACTTATCATATGATCCAGCAGTCCCACTCCTGGGCATATATCTGTAGAAAACTATAATTCAAAAAGATACATGCACCCCAGTGTTTACAGCAGCACTATTTACAATAGCCAAGACATGGAAACAACCTAAATGTCCACTGACAGATGGATAAATAAAGGAGATGTGAGATATATATATATGATGGAATACTACTCAGCCATAAAAAAGAATGAAACAATGCCATTTGCAGCACATAGATGGACCTAGAGATTATCATATTATGTGAAGTAAGTCAGACAGAGAAGGACATTTATCATATGATGTGGTTTGTATGTGTGTGGAATTGAAAAAAAAAAGATACAGATTTACAAACTGGTAATAGACTCACAGATGTAGAAAACAAACTAGTTACCAGGGGCAAGGGGGGAGGAGTGGGTAGATTAAGAATTTGGGATTAGCAGATTCACATTACTATATATAAAATAGATAAACAACAAGGACCTACTGTATAACACAGGGAACTTTATTCAGTTTTTTGTAATGAGCTGTAATGGAAAAGAAACTGAAAAAATATTTATGTATGTCTGTATATGTATAACTGAATTGCTTTGCTGTACACCTGAAATTAACATTGTAAATCAACTACACTTCAATAAAAAAATGAAAAAATAAAAGTAAGTCATTAAGACTTACTCTTTTTATGAATTGCTTGTCATATACTTAGCCATTTTTTAACTGAGTTCTTTGAAGACTTTTCCTTATTAATTTTTTGTATGTTTTAATATATTCTGGAAATGAATCTTTTGTCAATTAGATGCATTGTTGTTTTCCACATACTTTTGGAAGAAGCTTAAGGAAAATATAAAATTGAATTATATTTTATTTGAGTTACACAGAATAAAGTAGGTCAGGGGCAAAGAAAACATTGCACATCAAGTGTGCAGGGGCCAAGGGGCTGGCTTCTCTTTACAGATTTCTTCTCTCCTGGCTCAGTTAAATAATGTGAGGCAACTTGAACTTGTATTCTTACCTCTGGTCCCTCTGAAAAAGGTTAATTTTGGAAGGGCTCTCTCCTGTCTCCAGTGTGTTTCATTTAGAGATTTCCTGAAGAACTGTTCTTCCCTCCCCTTCTAGACTTAAAAAAAAAATCTCCATTGCTAAATAATGAAACTCTTGCACTGCTAAATATTGGCCAGTGCTTGGATTGCGTAAGCTGCTCCGAGTGGTACTGCAGTACCTACGGAGCCAAAGGGTAATTCAGTAGCAACACTTTCTGGTTCCTTCTCTAATGTGGATCAAATCCTTTTCAGAGATGAAGAAAGGTTAAACCACTTGGAGTGCACTACTGAAAAAGATAATCTGATGAGCATTCACAAACTTAACTTTATTGCTTGCTTTCTTAAGGTGATTAGGTATTAGCTTTGCATGTGGGCAAAAACAAACACACCAAAACCCACCCAAAAACCCCAAAGTAAAATCAGAAAACTTTAGTCTTCCTTCCCAAGGATATTAAATACATTCTCAACCCCAGCCCCATTTTATAAGGGAAGACACCACGTTAGGTGACTTACCTGTTACCCACACTCATGGAGCTAGCTGGTAATGGTCCTAACAGAAGTTGACTTTGGATTCCAGATCCTCTTTACTTTCTACTCCAGTGCATACGCTGCTATTCCTTCAAAAAAAAGGATATATTATAGCTCTTTCTATGGATGCACACCCAGGTTCTCCAGAGGATAGATAATAGCACTCTCCTCACTGATTTCTTAGTAAACTGAAAAGTGAGAAAATCAAAGAAGATCTTTCAGGAAATTTAACATCTTAAGTCTTGATTTTTCTAATGTGGGACGTGAATTCCTCTGTGATACACCCCAGAGGGACAGATGGACAGCCATATCACTGGCATATAGCTACTTTTTATTCTTTGAAGATCTTCTCATCTATTATTTTTATTTAGTGATTAGAACTGGATGGCAGAAGTCATTTTTCGATTTACCCAAGTTATGCTACTTTAAAAATCTTTGAATTATTTTCAGTATGGAAAATACAGTAACAGTATAAAGAGGAAAAGTCGTCTTCTTGCCCAGAGATAACCACTTAATGTTTCCTTTTTGACATTTTTACTGTGTATGTATTTCATAGAGTTAAGAATAAACCATAGTTTTGGATCCTGGCTTTTTTCACTTAACATTACAGTGTTTATTAATGGGTGCACTGTATCTCACTGTCTGGATCGACTACAATAGAAAATACTACAGTGAACACTGTTGCCTACATTTCTGACTATCTTCTAATGTCAGAGTCCTAGAATTGGAATTATTGAATAATCAGCAAAACTATTTTTAGCCTCTTCATGCCAAACAGATTTTGACAGAGCTGCTCCGAGTTCCACACACATACAAATTGAATATGAGAGTACCTGTATCATTTCTGTCTTTGAACTTCATCATTAAACAAAAATGTTGCTGATTTGTTCATGTAAATAGGCTAGTCTTTGTCTAATTCAGGTTTCTTTGATTATTAGTAAAAAAGGCTTGGATATATTTATTAACTAATGTTGTTTCTATAAATCCAGTTCATGAACTTTGCCAACTTTTTTGCGGGAGCTGTGTTTTTCTTATTAAATAGTTTTTACATACTGAAAACACCAATCTTCCGCCATTTGTGATAAATAAGTACCTTTGACCATTTTGCTTGCTTTTTGGCTTTATAGATTTTATCTGTGGCGAACATGAATCTTTGTTTTTACACAGTCTAGATCTAAACTTGGGGAGAGTTTGTTTCTGTGAGTTCTTTTGCTAATGGTATATAGGGAGTAAATGCAGGCAGGAGGGTTATTGAGGACTAAATTCCTCCATAATGAGTTGAGATCATTGGGTACAAGCCATTTCAGACAAACTCTTTTCCCACTGCTGTTGGCTTGTCTTTTATTTCTGAAATCTGCTTCATGTTACCCATTAAATGTATTTGTCTTCATTCAGCACAGTTAAAATAACCTCTTTGGTCAGTTGTTCCTCTGTCCTGTGGCATTTTCTCATGTCCTGATGCTTTCTTTTAAGGTATTATCCAAAGAGATGAGTCACCCATGGAAAAAGGGCTCTCTGGTCTGCGAGGAAGGGACTTTGAGCTGTCTGACGTGTTTTATTTCTCCAAGAAGGGATTGGAAGCCATTGTGGAAGACGAGGTGACCCAGAGGTTCTCCTCAGAGGAGCTAGTGTCATGGAATCTCCTCACAAGGACCAATGTAAATTTCCAGTACATCAGTCCGCGGCTCACCGTGGTATGGGTGCTGGGCGTCCTAGTGCGCTACTGTATCCTACTACCTCTGAGGTATGTCTCCTCCCAGGAATTTGATGGTATAATTGGTTCAGCTTTTTTTTTTTTCCAAATTTTTTTAACTGAAGTATAGTTGGTATACAGTGCTATATGTTTCAGATATACAGCAAAGTGAGCAGCTTTCTTTTTAATCCATGTATGTAATGGCCATATGATAGTATTACTGGGATTAATCCCACCTACTATGTATTAATCTGGACCCATGTCACGCTTTCAGTCATAGTTTGAAGATGGATAGAAAAGGGAGGTTAGAAAAAAGAAGAGAGGATTTGCAGTTTCAGTCACCAGAGTGTCAACCAAACTCTCTGCTGTTCTGTAGCCGTTCATGGCCGCACAGGAAAGAAAAAAATTCCTGGGAGTGGTTATCACATGGGAGAGAGAAGTTCAGAAGAGTGAATTGGTTGCATCCAATTTCATCATGGTCACTCACCTTCCTTATTGAAAGTTCCCCAGTTGGGTCCCCTTTTGGTTCTAAGTCTGTGTGCCACCTCACGAGGAGGTACCCTCAAAGCCCAGAACCACAGTTTGGAACACAGGTAGCAGAGGTGACAGTGGCAGCGGGGTGAAGTGGTGAAGGTCTGTCTAGCACGGTGGTGGCAGGTAGTAGGCACGTGGGCCAGTCGCGATATTGCTGCTCATTGTCTTGCTTCATTGCCCTGGACATGGCCGTGGTGTGCTCTCCATGGAGGTTTCCAGGCAGTTGCTATCCACCAACTAAAATTGGCACATGGGTTGAAGCCTCTTTACCATCCCTAGGATGGCCTGTACTTGCCTCATGCAGATTTATTACAGGAGAGGAGATTGCTTAAGTAGGTAAAGGCACATTTCTGAGGAGCTTTTTCTGTTTTCTTGTGCTCGTGTTGCCAGAGTCTGATGCCAGGGCATGGTATGTCTTTTGGGAATCATTTCAGCTGTGATAACAAAGTGAAATTCGGATACATTTTTGCTTGATCATTATGCCAGTGTTCCCAAAGTGGGGTTCATGTGCTCTGGGGATGCACAAGACTAGCCATTGGTATGTAGGAAGGAAATATTTGAGCTTTTATTTATTAGCATTTTCTAGTCTTTTTATAACTCTATTTTCATGCTTATAAAGAAATGAAACATCAGTAAAGTGGAATATCTAGGTGGACTCTTAAATCTTCACTTGGGTTAGGCACCGTATCCAAGGCAACCTGAGGGCAGAGAGAGGATTTTACAACCCGGAGTACTTGAGATGTCCTTATTAGTTGGTTAGCTCTCCTCACCTGCTGTGGGTGCCCAGCAAAGAGTGTTACGATTCTGTTATCTAGTTTAAACTGACGTTCACAAAATAGACATGATTCTTGCAAAGATACCACAGATTTAGGACAATCCAGTAATGTAAGCACCCAAGAACAAGAAGACAATGGCAAAACTGACACTCCGACGGGTAGTACATACTCTTCGATGTGGAAGAATTGCTTTGTAAATGCTTTTTAAAGGAGACAGTTGCTACAAAGTGAGCATTTAAAAACAGATTGTGCTGAAATTGATTTTAGTGATGGTTGCACAACTCTGTGAATATGCCAAAAACTGTTGAATTATACACTTTAAGTGGGTGAATTGTATGACATGGATTTTAATCTCAGTAAAGCTCTTAAGCAGAACAGACTGTGGCAGAAAACTTGTGTCTTCCGTGAGATCTCTCATGTTGGCTTAAACTGGAAAACAAGAGTTTCCTGGCCTGTTAATTTAGCAAATAAAAATGTTCAATGGTTTTGAACCCAGTTGTTAAACATGGTAAAATGTAACCTCTTCTGATTTAATGTGTAGGAACAAGTTATTCTCATTAGGACAAGATGGCATTATTTTAAAACATTTGCGTAATTGATGGATGAAATTAAGCAGTCATTTAGTTATTGCATTACTGTCTGACATGAAAATATGGCATCTAAAGAAAACTGAAATGAACCTTCAGATTGCTGGCATAGGTGTTAAACCAAGACTTTCACAAGGTTAAACACCTTAAATTATGAGACACTGTTTATTTTGAAAGGTTTAAAATCTCACCCTTTTCTTTTTGAATAATCCTATTTACATCTTTAAAAATGACTTTTCTTTTTGAGTGATTAGCACATATATTAAGATTACTTTTCAAAAATGAGAAGGTGAAGTTTAGAGGTGTTGTTAGTCATCTTGGTAACTAACTTACGAGTTAGCTTGAAACACACAAAGGTTAGATTTGCATGGAAGAATTCCTACATGGTGATATAATTTGGTGTTCTTATTATGATAGAGCCTTTATAAGTAAAACTTTCTTGCCATTTGCTGTAAATTTTAAATCCTTTTGAGAAGAAGTTGAATTGCACTCTTTTGCCTCGTCATTAAAAAACACAGAAAAACAAGTTATTTTCAGACCTTTGCAAGATATTTCCTTTTATAGTAATACCACTCCACACCAAAATATCCCATCAGAATAACTACTTTCAACCTAAATGACTCCTTTGTACAACATAAAATTCTTATATTATACAAAATGTTAATATGTGTGTATTTAAAAATTAAAAAAAAAATTCAGAAAAGCAGAAGGGCAAGACTTTTAATTTATTCTCTTCACTAGCCTGCTTTAACCCTTTGATGTTTCCATAGATTGAACTTTACAGTTTTGTTTGTTTTGGGGGGGGTTCTTTTCTTTTCTTTCTTTCTTTCTTTCTTTCTTCCTTCCTTTCTTTCTTTCTTTCTTTCTTTCTTTCTTTCTTTCTTTCTTTCTTTCTTTCTTTCTATCTATCTATCTATCTATCTATCTATCTATCTATCTATCTATCTATCTATCTATTAATGGAGGTACTAGGGATTGAATCAGGATCTTGTGCATGCTAAGCATGCACTCTACCACTGAGCTATACCCACCCCCCTTGAACTTGGCAGCTTTGTGAACAAATTTCCAGGCCTGCTCTATGTGTCTATGGACTAGTTACGTGCTTGCTGTTCTACTGAAAATGCTATTATACTCTACACATTCTTTTGAAACTTACTTTGCTTTCTTTTCTCTCAAAATGTACCAAAAACTGTTCTCCCACGTCAGAATCTACAGATTTGCCCAGTTCTTTCAATGTGCCGACTGAAACAAACGCGCAGCCTTAAAGTTAAAAGTTATGTTTTATTTGGCGGGAGGACTCGAGCTGGGATGACAGCCTCTCAGATGGTTCTGAGGGACTTCTCTGAAGAGGTAGGGGAGGAGCTAGGATATATAGGAGCTTTACAACAAAGACCAGGTAGTTGGAACAATAAAAGATTACTTGTTATCTAAAGAAAACCAGGCATCTCAAGTTAAAGAATTTAGTGCTTTTCTATGTATGGGAGGAAGCAAACATTTGGGCTCACTGAATTCATTCCTTTGACAAGCACCTAGCTATCTAGGGCCAGTATCCTGTCCTTTCTTATTCTGAGTCCGCTCGGAGTGCACCATTGTGAGTGGCTGCAGAGGCTGGGCTGCAGGCCTGTCCTCACTGGGGGGTGGCCGCAGCCGCTGATGACTTGGTTTCAGCATTCTTTGTTTACTGATATGTTTGCAGTATTTTCATTCACATTGGAGTATTTTCGTTCACAAATGGCTGTATCATATTCCATAGCGTGAATGCTCTACCACTTTTTTACAGTTTCATTATTTACAAACTTTATGTTCTTTCCCTTTCTGCCATCCTGTTCAGCTAGCTTTTGCATTACCTTTTCTTTTCTTTTTCAGGGTTACCTTGGCTTTCATTGGGATCGGTTTGTTGGTTATGGGAACCACATTGGTTGGACAGCTGCCAGAGAGCAGGTGAAATATTTCCTTCCTCCCAGCCATTAATAGGATTGTCCGTTTTCTTAGCTGTGTCCACAAAGAGAATATTTGTTTCTTTTTAAAAATTTTTGGTATATTCTTCATGTTTTTTATTTTGAATCAATACATAGCTGTGTTATATTGTAACCTAATGATTGGTATATAACCAAGTACTTGCTTTTTCTTTTAAATGGGGGGAGGTGAGAGTATTTGTTTCATTCCTATGTACTGCATCAAAGTGATGGCCTTGGCACGTGTATTAAAATGTTGCTCAATTCATCTTCATAGTCTTCAATTATTTGATTTCCCATCATGCCTTCATATAAATTGAAAGAAGTTGTTTTTTCAAAGGAGAAAAGATGAGAAGAAAGAAAATAGATTAAGGAACTCAAGGAAAGCAAGCGAGTCTTACAGTATTGTCAAGCTCATAGGGCCAAGACCAAAGACGCTTCAGCTTGTCTTGGTCAGGAATGGAGACTGACAGTCTGGTAGGGTGGGAGCTTTCTTCCATTAGAGTTTTGTCCTCCAAGAGACTTAGGAATCGAACTGTGCTTTTACTTCAGAACACAATAGGCTGTTGTGAGGGAGCACATAAAAGCTTCTATTATATTGTTTTTTGGGGGTGCCCGGAGCTGCACAATGAAATATTTTCTCTTTCTTTCAGCCTCAAAAACTGGCTGAGTGAACTGGTCCACCTGACTTGCTGCAGAATCTGTGTTCGTGCCCTCTCTGGTACCATTCATTATCATAACAAGTGAGTGGGTGCTGACTTCCAGCCTGCCTCTCTCTGGGTAAATCCAGCCTGTGATTGACAGCCGTGGGTGGGAGGGAGCAGGTGAAAGAGGAGTACTTCCTGTGTGCTCATCCCTTCTGCTTAGTGTCACACACATAGCAGGGCACAAAAACACTTTTCAAAAGCAATCCATTTGCAGAGGGAACATAATAATAAACATGCAATGACACTAAATAATTGGGCATTTATGGTGTGCAGGCCAGGTGTGTGCTTCTCATCTGCAATCCCATTCAGAGAGGCGCTGTTTTCCTGTTTCATGGGTAAAGAAATGAGAGCTCTGGGACTGGTTGTCTAGGGTCACATGGCTAGTAAGTAGCAGAGCCAGGTTTTGCACTGGGTCAATTTAAAAATTTCTAAATGGTGAAATAAATGAGCCTGTAGGATGGGAGAAAGAGGACTGAACTTGGTAGGAGTCCTGAGACCTGGTTTCTAGTCTCAGCCCTGTGACTTATAAAATTCCGTAACTGAGCCTTAAAACAGAACAAAGAGGTTAAAGGAAGTAAGTGAAGTTATTAGCTACATGAAAGTCATTTTGATTGTTTTTGAGTTACTCTTCTGTTAACTCAATTTTATTTTTTTATATTTAACATCATTGTTTTAAAAGTCCTAGGACAAACCTCTCTTTTTTACCGACTGGATCTTTCTGTCTCTTTTCTAGAAGGGACACATTTCATCATTTGGCTTTACCGTGTGTTACCGATGTAAAAAGGCCACTTAAATTTCGAAAGTTATATGATTTTGTGATTGGGCTATGAATTTTTTTGGTGGGGAGCAGAATAAAATTGGTAAAATTTGGTAAAATTGTTATCAGAGGTGATATCTTCTACAGAAGAGGTGCTTTAGTTACATAGAGAGGAGTTCACAACAGAATTGCTTCTAATTTTCAGGAAAGCATGTCAAAGTTGTTCCGCATGTGGCTCCCTTTCTTCTCAGTATAGGCCCAAGGAAAACTGCTTTGCTTCATCAGTGTCAAATACTGTTTGTTAACTTTAGGACAGAGGTCAGCAAATTACACTATGGGCCTGTAGGCCAAATGTGGCCTGCTATCTGGTTTTTGTAAATAAAGTTGTATTGGAATACAGCCTTGCTCATTCATCTACGTGTTATCTATGGCTTCCTTTGTGCCAAACAGCAGAGTCCAGGAGTTTTGACAGAGATTGGCTGGCTTGCAAAGCCTGAAGTATTATCTGGCCTGCGATAGGAAAAGTTTGCCAACTTCTGCCTTAGGGTGATAAGAGGGAGGGAACGATAGTAAATTTACTCTGTGAATCCCAATGAAGCCACTAAAAGTGATGCATATGAAGACTGAAATAATATGAAAATATTTATGATAAAATAAGTAAAACTTACGTATCATAAAATTGATTAAACTTATAGAATCTTTGTAATTAAGTCTAATATTTTAAAATTATTTCTTCATTGTAGAAGGACTCTATGATCATTACAAAAAAAGCAACATAAATATATGTAAAAGGGAAATCATGAGTCATTTCACCTGTACTCTTAGCCTCCTCCCATCGTACTGCCTAGAGACATCCTTTTTAAGATGGGCCCATCTTACTTTCTGTTTTTAGTGTACTTTTTAAAACAAAACAGGATGAATTTCTACATGCCATTCTGCAAAACAGTGACTCTTTTTCAAGTTTGAGTATGTACTATTGTTTGTAATTGCAGGCAGTACAAACCCCAGAAGGGAGGCATTTGTGTTGCCAACCACACATCCCCGATAGATGTTTTGATCTTGACAATGGATGGGTGCTATGCTATGGTAAGAGCAGCTCATTGATGTTTCAAGTAATTGCATGCATTATGGACTGTTCAAACTTCTATTTTATTTTGGCACAAATTAGAAAGTTACTTTTATATTAGAAAGTGACTGGATTATATACTACTGTAGCTATGTAAGTTATGTAATATATTTACATGAGGAATATATAGTGCAAGAAAAAGAAAGAAAATTATATTTTTCTTTATAGTTAGGGTAGTAAGAAGTTAATTGACTGAAATGTAGACATATGTGAGCTTGATAGGACTTTTTTTTTTTAACTGAAGTATAGTTGATTTACAGTGTTTTGTTGGTTTCTGGTGTGCAGCATACTGATTCAGTTGTACATATATATAGGTTATTACAAAATATTGAATACAGTTTCCTGTGCTATACAGTAGGTCCTTGTTGTTTATTTATTCTATATATAGTAGTTTGTATCTGCTAATCCCAAACTCCTAATTTATTCCTCCCCCACCTTCCCCTCTGGTAAATCATAAGTTTGTTTTCTATGTCTGTGAATCTCTTTCTGTTTTGTAAATAAGTTCATTTGTGTCATTTTTTTAGCTTCCACATATGAGTGATATCATACGATATTTGTCTTTCTCTGTCTGACTTACTTCACATAGTGTAATAATCTCCAGGTCCATTCATGTTGTTACAAATGGCATTTTATTTTTTATGGCTAAGTAGTATTCCATTATATTTGTATACCACAACTTCTTTATTCAGTCATCTTTTGATGGACATTTAAGTTGCTTCTATGTCTTGGCTGTTGTAAATAATGCTGCTATGAACATTGGGGTGCATTTATCTTTTTGAGTTGGATTTTCCTCTGGATATGCTCAGGAGTGGGACTGCTGAATCCTATGGTAACTATTTTTAGTTTTTTAAGGAATCTCCATACTGTTTTCCATAGTGGCTACACCAATTTACTTTCCCACCTATAGTGTAGGAGGGTTCCCTTTTCTCCACACCCTCTCCAGCATTTATTGTTTATGGACTTTTTAATGATGGCCATTCTGAGGTGATACCTCATTGTAGTTTTGATTTGCATTTCTCTGATAATTAGTGAAATTGAGCATCTCTTCATGTGCTTATTGGCCATCTGTATGCTTTCATTGGAGAAAGATCTTCTGCTCATTTTTGGATTGGGTTGTCTTATTTTTGTTGTTATTGAGTTGTGTGAGCTGTTTGTATATTCTGGAAGTTAAGCCCTTGTCAGTCACATCATTTGCAAGTATTTTCTTTTCTTTTCTTTTCTTTTTTTTTTTTTGCAAGTATTTTCTCCCATTCCGTAGGTTATCTTTTTGTTTTGTTTATGTTTCCTTTGCTGTGCAAAAGCTTATAAGTTTAATTAGGTCCTGTTCGTTTAGTTTTGCTTTTATTTCTATTACCTTGGTAGATTGACCCAGGAAAACATTGCTACGATTTATGTTAGAATATTTTGCCTATGTTCTCTTCTAGGAGATTTATGGTGTCCTGTCTTATATTTAAGTCTCTAAGCCATTTTGAGATTACTTTTGTGTATGATGTGAGAAGTGTTCTAACTTCATTGATTTACATGCAGCTGTCCAGCTTTCCCAGCACCACTTGCCAAAGAAATTGTCTTTTCTCCTTTGCATATTCTTGCCTCCTTTGTCAAAGAGTGATTGACCATAGGTGTGTGGGTTTGACAGGACTTCATGAAGTTGATTCCATCTTGCTTCTAAAATCCCTGCAATGTTTAGTGAACACTTTGAGACATTAAAATCTTCCTCCTTAGAGCTGTTCAAATCCCTTACCAACCAATTAGTTCTGTCTCCTTTCAAGTAGTCATATGCAATTCAAAAACAAAAAACAAACAACCTGGCTCTTTAATGAAGATCAAGCAAGAAAGGCAAATATTTATACCACATTGTCTTCTCAGTTCTTGCCTATAGCCCGAAAAGAAAAGAAAAAAAACCCATCAACAAACCACAAAACCCACAGTAAAATAAGTCAAATACCTCAAAAGACCTTTTTGTGGCACTTCTGGCATTTTTTCCACATCAAAGAATGTTTCTCTTACCGTGAAGAACTTGTCATGATTTCCTTCATCTCTTTCATGTACATGTCAGGTAAAATTTGGAGGATCACCGAAGGTGTCCTTTTTCCTTGTATGGTGGTAAATATGCCCTAAGCTGGTGTGTGGAGTATGGGAGAGGGATCCTGGGGAACTGTCTCTTCATATCTCATGGTAGTAGCTTGGGCTTCAGAGAGAACAGATGGTTTTTATGTCACTTGTCAGCTTCAGTGATGAGTAGTCATGGTCTAGTGTGCTTTTCTGGGGACGCATTTGAAGGGAGCCATTAATTAATTAATTAATTTTTATTGAGGTACCAGTTTCTGCACAATATTATATAAATTTCAGGTGTACAACATAGTGATTCCCAACTTTTTTTTTTAATGGAGGCACTAGGGATTGAACCCAGGACCTGGTGCACACTAAGCACGCACTCTACCACTGAGCTATTTCTCTCCCCCTGCATAGTTTTTAAAGGTTACATTCCATCTGTAGTTATTATAAATGATGGACTATATTCCCTGTGGTGTGCAATATATCCTTGTAGCTCACTTGTTTCCTACATAGCGGTTTGTACCTCTTAAGCCCCTACTGCTATGACTGACAGTCATGGTCTGGAGTGCTTTTCTGGGACGGCATCTGAAGGGAGCCATTGTTGACTCAAGTGTCTGCTGTAGGCGGGAGAGTGGGGAGCGCTGGTAGTTGACTTGCCTACAGCCCCAAGAGAAAAGAAAACAAAACCCATCAACAAACCACAAAACCCACAGTTATACATGGGCTATATAATCATTGAGGGGGCTTTGAAGACCATTGTAAAAACTCCTAACTTATTGCCAGATATTTTATCTGTCTAAAATATAAATTTGGAAATATAACTCTTGGGTAACCACATTTTAACATGTTGTTAAATTTCTCTAAGTTGTGGAGCTTTTTCTGAATCCAAGGAAGCTTTATCCATCTCCCTGGAAAGACATGGGAATTGGTAGTTGTTAACCTTTTTTAGATTAGCAATCAGTTAACATTTATGTACCCCCTTTTTAGAAAAACAACAACATACATTTGCATCATAAAAACCCAGTTTTGTGTATAATTTCTAGGTATTTATGGATCCCCGGAGAGCCTCTCCAAGGACGCTTATGTTAACAACCTTTGACATGCCCCAGCACAGTTCTGGGTGTATGTAATAATTCTGTGCATTTATGCAAACAAGCACTTTCATATCCATTGTATTTGCAACCCAAGAAGGTTTAAAAATCATATACTAAATCCAAACAGGTTAAGGCTGAGATTTTGTTACAGATGAGAAAACAGAGGTTTAGGCATCTTAACCAACTTCCCCAAAGCATCATTTTGTGTCTCTGAGACAATATTCATTCTGTGTCCTAGTTAACAGAGTTGAGTATAACTCATTTGTACCTGAGGACCTCAGAATTTTGTCCACATTTTCCATGCTTTTTCATCATATGTAGTAACTGCAGTTACACTTGCAATGTACAGTTGTGTAATTACAATATTAGCTAAGGTTTAGAAAAGCTTATAGTACCTGTGAACTTTCTGATGGGTTGAGGGATAAAGGCCTAAAGTCAGTTGGGTTTACAAACAACCCAATCCAAAAATGGACAGAAGACCTAAACAAGCAATTCTCCAATGAAGAAATACAAATGATCAATAGGCACATGAAAAAATGCTCAATATCACTAATTGTCAGAGAAGTGCAAATCAAAACTACAATGAGGTATCACCTCACACCAGTCAGAATGGCTGTCATTCAAAGTCCATAAATGATAAATGCTAGAGAGGCTGTGGAGGAAAGGGAACCCTCCTACACTGCTGGTGGGAATGCAGTTTGGTGCAGCCACTGTGGAAAACAGTGTGGAGATTCCTCAAAAGACTAGGAGCAGACTTACTATATGACCCAGTAATCCCACTCCTGGGCATATATCCATATATCCTACTTCAAAAAGACACCTGCATCCCAATGTTCATAGCAGCACTATTTACAACAGCCAAGACATGGAAACAGCCTAAATGTCCATTGACAGATGACTGGATAAAGAAGCTGTGGCATTTGACACAACATTGTAAAACGATTATAACTCAATAAAAAATGTTTAAAAAAAAAAGAAGCTGTGGTATATTTATACAATGGAATACTATTCAGCCATAAAAACCAACAACATAATGCCATTTGCAGCAATATGGATGTCCCTGGAGAATGTCATTCTAAGTGAAGTAAGCCAGAAAGAGAAAGAAAAATGCCATATGAGATTGCTCATATGTGGAATCTAAAAAAAAAGAAAAGAAAGAAAAGAAAAAGACAAATGAACATAAGTACAAAACAGAAACAGACTCATAGATATAGAATACAAACTTGTGGCTGCCAGCGGGAAGAAGGGTGGGAAGGGACAGACTGGGAGTTTGAAATTCGTAGATACTGACATATATATATATAGAATCATAAACAAGATTATACTGTGTAGTACAGGGAAATATATATAAGATCTTGTGGTAGCTCATGGTGAAAAAGAATGTGACAATGAATATATGTATGTTCATGTATAACTGAAAAATTGTGCTCTACACTGGGAATTGACACAACATTGTAAACTGACTAACTCAATTAAAAAAAAGTCAGTTGGATTTATCTTTTTAGATTTTTTTTTTTGGTATATGTATTTATTGAAGTATAGTCAGTTTTTAAATTGTAGTTGATGTAAAATATTATGCTAGTTTCAAGTGTACAATGCAGTAATTTGATATTTATATATATTACAAATTGATCACCAGGATAAACCTAGTAACCATCTGTCACTATACAAAGTTACTTCAACATTATTTACTGTATTCCTTATGCTGTACATTACATCTCATGACTTACTTATTTTATAACTGGAAGTTTGTACCACTTAATACCCTTCCCCTATTTTTGTCCCACTCCTCATCCCCATCCACTCTAAGCCAACTGGATGAAATCAGTCAGTAGAGGGCAGAAGTAGGAGAAACTGTACAGCTAACTTCCTGAAGTCATACTTGTCCTCTTTTGGCTAAACATAAGCTATGTATCTGAAGAGCATTCAAGATCTCTTCTTAGTGGCTTTACAAAGTTTTTTTTTTTTTTTCCTCCTAAATAAAGATCTCTGCTTTTTTTAAAAATTTAGAAATACTTTCTTACAAGAGAAATTGTAATGATAAGAATGTTACATTAAATATCCATAAGCCCTTTAACCACATTAACCTGTTGGTAACATTTTGCCCCATTTGCTTTATCATTTGCATTTTCATGTGCTGCTTTCTCTCTCTCGTAAATATGTGCATAAATGTTTCTATTTCAATATGTTTATATTTCATATTCATGTATAATATTAATATATTGGAAATCTGAATCTATAACATTTCACTCAACTCATGGAGTTCTTTCTCACTTTCCATCAATCTATGTTCGTATTTCCCTCTTTTCACAGTGAATACCTTGTTTCCTGACAGTATCAATGTGTTTGCTTGTTTTCTCCAGCCTATAGTAGATCTAAAACTGTTTCAGAACTGCTTCGCCTGTTTTACTACAAAAAACAAATGTAGTAAAATAATTCAGGGTACTTTGCAGTTCCTAGTACCCCACCTAAGATGGAGCGGATGTGGTCAAATACTGTCTTTGTAAATTTCTTGAGTTTTTCTCTCCCTCTTCCTTCAGGGTTCTTTTATTCATTTGAAATACAGCTGGGTTCCTTTGTTTAAGTTTGCTTGCACTTTGCTAGTCCTATTTTTATTGATTTATTTTTTGAATTTGTGGGACATTAACATACTTCTAAGTGTCGAAACTAAACAAAAAAGCTATACTCATAGAAGTGTCAGTCCATCCATGTCTATTCTGCCCCATTTCCTCTGACCCTTGTGAAATCTACAGCTTTGTTGATTTTGGTTATTTTTTCTTTTTGTAGAGATAATGTGTGTACTTCCCCTTCCATCTGACACAAAATGTGGCACACTTCATTTGCTTTTTTGCAGTTTGCTTTTTTCACTTAACATCTCCTGGGAATCAGTCCTTACCAGTCATAGAGATCAACCTTGTTCTTTTTGTAGCTGCGTAGTACTGCATTGTGTGTATGTACCATAGTGTATTCATCTAAGTTCTTATGTTCAGACATGTAGGTATTTTTCAGTATCTTGCAATTGCAGATAATGCTGCAATGAAAACCTTGTGTATATATGTTTTCATTTTGTTGGAGGTATATCTGCAGGGTAGATTCCTAGAAGTGGAGTTACTGAGTTGAAGGGTAAGTGTATGTGTAGTTCTGATAGATACTGCCAAGTTTCCTTCTGTGGGGGTTGTTCTCTCCCACATCCCAAGCAATGTGCGAGAGTGCCTGTTTCCCACAGCCTTGGCTCAGGGTGCATCGTCAAGCTTTTGCATCCTTATTAGTCTGGTGGGTCTGAAATCATTATTTCAGTGTAGTTTTAATTTGCATTTCCCTTATCTTGACTCAGCTGAAAGATTTCTACTTTTTAAAACTGAAGTAAAGCTAATGTAGCAACATAGCTCAAAATTCAAAGATGCTACTAAAGAACATTTTGTGCTTATATTTGGCTATTTATACTCTTTGAACAGATTAAGAAGGTCAGTCTTTTCTCTGAGTGGGAAATAGGAACTTACTGGAACTAAAGGAACTAATAGGAACTAAAAAAAGGCATTCTCTGGACAGCTATGCCTTTACATTTTCCCCCTTTTTCTCATGGTTCTTCTAGGTTGGCCAGGTTCATGGTGGATTGCTGGGAATTATTCAGAGAGCTATGGTCAAGGCTTGTCCACATGTCTGGTTTGAACGTTCAGAAATGAAGGACCGACACCTGGTTACTCAGAGGTAAGCAGTGGCATTACTCGGCATCCATGGGGGTAGCATAAAGTCTGATAAGTTGTGGCCTTCCTGCCAGAGAGGGCTGAGCAGCACCAAGGGCTCAAACTGCAGCATACGGAGCTCTGTTTATGGTTCGCTTTTTCTAGTGAATCATCTGTCTTAGCTAGATTTAAAGATTTTTTAATTCTGTAGTCATAGTGGGATATACAATGAGATTAAAAGGCCAGTACATTTATATTGCCGGGACTTAGGGATAATCCAGTCACTGAATTTTTAAAGCTAAAAATTACTACTTGAAGGTAAATAATTGGTAACTGTTGGCTGAATAAACAGATGGCTGATTAAGTGTTTGCTGAGTGACCGTTATCACTTAAATCCGTCTAGAGACAGACAGAGCTAATGCTCTTCATGGAACAGGCGAAGGAGCTCCTGGGACTTGGGATGGAGTTGAGCTGCCTTTGTTTGGAAACAGCTTTTGCCTTTTAACTGAAGACGCTCTAGTCCTCGCTTCTGTAGGGGTGAAGGTGGGCCATGCGTTTAAGAGTGAAAATGAAAGTACCTGAAGGAATTTCTTTAAGGTTGGGAAACTGTTCCCCATCTTGGAATGATTTAGCAGTGGTATACACTCTGGCAGCTGTAGTCTCTCTATCTCAGCTTTACCAGCTTCCAGTGAGCAGCTGGAAATGTAGGGCTGGCCGCAGGCAGGGCAGGACCTAAGCTTGGGAGAACTTCTTTCATTCTTAGTTTTATGGTGTGTGTTTCACAGAAAAGTTCAGCCTGACTCACTGAAGGAGTTTTCTTATATTTAATGGTCTTGAGGTGGACAAGTCCCACAACCAATATTCCCACTTTTTAGATGAGGAAATACAAGTACGTGGAGAAAGGCACAAAGCTGATGACACGGGCTCGAGGGCGCACGTCACATGACTGCCTAGTACTGTTTTTTAAGAGTAGGCAGAAGGCACTGAAAATCACTCCTTGGAGATGAGAGAAATTGAAGCAGTGTACATATCCTTACACTTTTTTAGAAAGGGACCAACTTGAATTTCAATCTGATTTCTTCTTACTGTGTTACAGTTATATTTGTGCTAGTAGAGTATAAAGAATACCAAAGAGGATTCCCACCTCTCTTTTTAAAGGTAGAATTTTGATCCTTTATTTTTCTTCACAGACTAAGAGAACATATTGCTGATAAGAAAAAATTACCCATATTAATCTTTCCTGAAGGTAAGAAGGGGGATTGCTTACCAAGCTATAGTTGATGACAAGTACCAAAAGTGTATGAGGAATTGGATTGTTCTAGAATTGGCATTCTTAGTTCAGATCTGTGCTGTCCTACAGGAATGAGATGGCTTCTGAGCTAGTAATTCCCTGCTTCCTTATGAGATTTAATGGCAGTCATGGTACTTTTTTTGATCTTAGAATTTGTGTTTGGGTAATGAACTTAGAAAGGCATTGTCCATAACTTTTAAGGTTCCTTATTTTAAATATATTGAAATTGTCACCTATTGTGTATCTCTAGAATAGTCAGTAATAAAGTAAAAATTTGTTAGTAAATCTCCTTAAAACTGTTGAATTACTACTTAAGCAGAAATTGACTTATGAGATGGTAGTAAAATGTCTATAATTGTGATATAATGTGAATATTTTCAATTATTTTATATCAAAATAATTCATTTTAAAAAATCAGTTTAAAAATTGACTGCTTTAAAAAATATTCACCCACCCCCCCAATTCCCCTCCAGGAACTTGCATCAACAATACTTCAGTAATGATGTTCAAAAAGGGAAGCTTTGAAATTGGAGGAACCATACATCCAGTTGCAATTAAGGTAAAACAGATTATCCACCCCTACCCTCCCCAAAAGGGCAGTGACTTGGTAACTTTATTTTGATATGATTCCAAACTTAATAAAGAATACTTGTGTGCTCTTTACTCAGATTTACCTGTTGTTTGCACTTGCCCCACTTGCTCGATCATCTTTTCTCTCTATTGATATGTATACAGTATGTACCAGGGGACTGTGTGCCGGGCCAGTGCTCCAGAACTGAGGATACACTGATAAGCAAAACAGATGCCGTTCCTACTTTGACCCGCTTTCCAGTCAGGTCGGGAGACAGATATTTAAGGATCATGTCAATAACCTCCCTGTCACAGCGTTCCTGGCTCTAGTCAGAGGAGTTATCTGACCTGGTTTAGTCTTTTGATCATTTCTGTCCAGTGAAATAGCTTTTCTCTTTCTCTTGGGGTCTGATAGAGATGTTTGGCTTGTTAGCCATTAACATGGATGAGAGAAGCCGCCATTTAATTTTTAACTGGAATGCATTTTCTTTCCTCTTTTCTCAGTATAATCCTCAATTTGGCGATGCATTTTGGAACAGTAGTAAATACAACATGGTGAGCTACCTGCTTCGAATGATGACCAGCTGGGCTATTGTCTGTGACGTGTGGTACATGCCCCCTATGACCAGAGAGGTATTCCATAGATAATGGCTTTATCTAATCAGATAAAGACAAGAAAACCTTTACCCGAAAACCTGGGTATCTGTCTTCCTCACGTCAGCTAGAGTTGGACTTTCTTTCTGCCTCCTCAGCAAATGAGTCATTGAAAATAAATATATTTAGCTCTCTTCAAAATCAGTCTGTTTTTGTATTCAGAGACTCTTTTCCGTAAGAGTTTTTACAATTGCTATTGGTTCATTGAACCTACAAATGTTGTGGAATGTTGTATCTCGAATAAGACTAACAAAGAGCATAATAAATATATATATATACACATCATAAAAAATTAAACAATATAGCACTACATTTTCTTGATAGAACAAATATTTGCTGTGATTCAGAATAGAGAATATTTGAGCTAAAATGTGAATCTTATATTTTAAAACAAATCTAAATGATTATGAGATATTTGAAAGCATTATTTGAAGATTCTGTTCCCAGGATGTACTTGTAATTTTTTTTTTTTTCCAGAAAGGAGAAGATGCAGTCCAGTTTGCTAATAGGGTTAAGTCTGCTATTGCTGTACAAGGAGGATTGACTGAGCTTCCCTGGTAAGACATTTTCAGAAGTACTGTCATTTTTTAAAAATTAAAAACCCAACTTTTTTGGAGAGGGGAGGGTATTAAGCTTTTATGTATGTGTGTATGAATGGAAGTACTGGGGATTGAACTCAGGACCTTGTGCATGCTAAGCACATACTCTGCCACTGAGCTATACCCTCCCCTCTAAAAACCCAACTTTTAATAATGTCATTTATTACGCTAGTTCGCTGGAGGTTTAGCTGACACTGACAGTGGTTTATACAGCATTAACGATGTCTTGAATAAGGTAGAGTTTTATCCCTCTCACTTAACCATAGGGAGTTCAACTGGTATAACAGCTCATTCGGTATTCGTCTACCATTCTCAGTGTGCTTCTACTTTATGGTCCAGGGCAGCTGCTTCAGCTCTACCCAGTGAGTACAACAGAATGGCTAGCAGGGAAGAACTAAAACAAGAAGGATGTACTCATGTCTTTGGGAACCTCAGGCGGGAAGTTGGACACGCCACCTCCACTTGTATATGTTGACTGGAACTCAAGTCATGCGATAACACCTTGATGCAAAGGACTCTGGGAGATGTAGTCTTTGTTCTGTATGGCCATGTGTCTAGCTAAAATTAAGAATTCTTTCACTGAAGAAGAAAGTGTGAATGGATTTGAGCATGGGGCATGGACCTTGGGAGGCGAGGGGCAACCCCCAGGCTTGTTCATATTTAACTCTAGCTATAACTATGTTAAATAAAACTTAAAAACTTGACAGGAAGTAAGTGAAATATTTTTAGTTATGGGTAACTATAGCTTTAGTTTTTTGTTCATTTGTTTGAGGAAGACTGAGTGTAGTTGAGAGTGTCAGTTTGCTCAGGCTGCCAAAACAAACTACCATAGACTGGGTGACTCAAGCAACAGAAATTTATTTTGTCACTGAAGGCTGGAAACTGTGTGATGTGTCTTCTTATAAGGGCACTATACCCATCTTGAGGGCCCAGTGCTCATGATCTCATTTAAACCTAATTAGCTGCCAAAGGTCCCATCTCCAAATACCGTATTTTTTGGGGTTAGGGCTTCAGTATGAATTTTGGGGAGCACACAAACTTTAGTCTGTGTCAGTGAGGGTTAAATGTACCTATGTTATGATGGGGGATTAAATTCTTACACACACATAGACATTGTATTTGGTAGACTGGCATAAAACAGTCCATACTTCAAGGCCTACTAATATTAGGTCCCTGCTGTTTATCTTTTTGGTGTTTTGAAAACATGTGATGTGGAAAGTTCATGGGAGTCAATTTTGGCAGTGTTCTAGAAGCAGGATGTGGCTAACCAAGTCAGGCTGTCAGCCAGGCAACCAAAAACATCTGAACACATGGAGGGACCCAGTACTGTTTAGGGATTAAGCCTCTGGTGGAAGGGCTAGCTGGATTCTTACGTACCCTTTAATGCAAGGGGGGGGGGGATTATCTCTAAAATACTTAATCCATTCACATATCTTGAATACAGCTAATTTCACTCAGGGAAGACTTTCTGGCATCCATTATACTAATTAATAAGCTATTAATTTCTACAGTAAAAACCTATTTCTAAAATTCATTATGCTAGTTATAAAGCTTGGGAGTATGATGGGAGATCAAGGTAGCTGAAGCCTTATAGCGGTACCTCTGGAGTGTGGCCTTCTGACTAAATGGTTGGCTGACCCCTCTGGGAGTATGAGTTCTTGATTTAGGGCAACTCACTGGCCCTAAGGTCAGGATTAGGGTTAACAGGACTGGGACATTATGCTGTACGTCAGAGATTGACACATTGTAACTGACTATACTTCAACAACAAATAAAATAAAATAAAATGAAATAATTTAAACAAAAAAAAAAGTAGGATTAAGATGGGTTAAGACCAACATTTGTGTTACGTTCTCTACACTGGAATATGTGAAACTAAATTACAGACATCCCACCATCATGAAATGACAGGCTTACCGATGCTGTAGTTTATAGATGCCCTAGTGACCCATGTTCTTATATCTTCCTTGTTCATTGTTTTCTAGTCTTTATCCCCCTTCCTCTTGCCTGACACCCTAGCCCTGCTCCTGCCCTAAAAAGCTTAGAGCTTTGGATCTATAGCCTCAGAGAACAAGGAAAGGAAGAAAACTTTGAGAAACAAAATAGCTTAAGGGAGTTAGCCCCAGGACAGACTCTCAGTCAGACTGGCTTGAATAGAATGGCAAAAGTAACCCTCAGAGTTTTAACATTTCCTTATATCAGGCCATATGTGATTTTATGATATAAGGTTGTTTTTAATTACCTAGTCTCTTCTTTAAAAAGAAAATAGGCTCACTGCCTTTCCAGATGTATTTGTCATTCATCCATCAGGTGTGAATTAACATGTCTAGATTGTTTTTTTTTCCTAGATTAAGTGAGAACTTACTTGTGTCATCTTAAACTGGCTTTTATTTATGGCTGCTGTCCTCCTTAAGAACTAAGATCTGAACCCTCCTACACTGTTGGTGGGAATGGAAATTGGTGCAGCCACTATGGAGGACAGTATGGAGGTTTTCCTTAAAAAAACTTAAAATAGAACTACCATATGATCCAGCAATCCCACTCTTGGATTATATCTGGAGAAAACTCTAACTCGAAAAGATGTTCATAGCAGCACTGTTTACAATTGTCAAGATACGGAAGTAACCTAAACGTCTATCGACAGATGACTGGATAAACAAGTTGTGGTATGTCTATACCATGGAACATTAGTCATAAAAAAAGGAAATAATGCCATTTGCAGCAACATGGCTTGACTTAGAAATTATCATACTAAGTGAAGTAAGTCAGAGAAAGATAAATATCATATGATATCACTTATATATGGAATCTAAAAAAAATGATACAAGTGAATTTATTTACAAACCAGAAGCAGACTCATAGACAGAAAACAAACTATGGTTCCCAAAGGGGACAAGGATGGAGGGGAGGGATAAAATAGGAGTTTGCACTTAACAGATACACACTACTATATATAAAGTAGATAAAACAAGGACCTACTGTGTAGCAGAGAACTACATTCAATATCTTATAACAACCTATAATGGAAAAGAATCTGAAAAAGAATATGTGTAATATATATATGTATATGTATGACTGAATCACTTTGCTGTACACTTGAAGCTAACACAACATTGTAAATCAACTATACTTCAGTTTAAAAAAAAAGAACTAAGATCTGCTGCCATGGCAAAAGGGAACTGGGTAAAACTTTGAAGTCTCTAGGGGTGGCCAGTCACAGCTGGGGTGCTTAGAGCAATGTGCGGTTTCCTGGGTGCCTGGGAAAGAGAATTGTTTAAAAATGATGTCAAGATGCTGAAGGACAAATGTTGCTAACTTTGAATTTTTGTCCGTTTTGGCTTGGACCACAGGGAAGGATGACTGGCCTTCCTTCTGTCTCTCCCTCCCTTCCTTAGTTCTTCCTAGTCCGAATTCACATAAATGCTGCGAAGTGTTAGAGGCAGCTCATTTGGATAAAGGGCTCCTGTGGACAATTCTGGAGACCTAATGACAACTTATAACCTGATTTCATGGAAATTTCCTACAACTGACCTCCTGGCAGAATTGTGGATGGAAGTCTGTTTTTAAGTTGGGGCCTTCCTGGTGGGCTGTGTCTTAGTTTTGACTCTAGAGGCCAGAACGTTGCACTGGGCTCAGGCAGGCTTCTGTTTGTAGGTCAAGTTCTGACTTCACAGCATTGGGGTCACTGGCTAACCTATGATCCATACATCACCATTAGAGAGCACTTGGTAAACATTTGTGCCTAGCTGGGTTAAAATTAAACAGGCAGAGTATAAAGTAAGCAAGTTCTTGATCCACGGTCTCCTAGGAGTTAAAATCTAAAACGTTAGATTAGGAGAGAGATAGTGGCCCCTGATCGTCCAGTCTCCTTCCAGCTCATCGAGCTTGTTGTTCCTTGGTGCTGCCCAAAGAAGGAAAGGCACGCAGGGTCCTTATAACCCAGGCAGGTCTGTGTTTTCATCACCCTGAAGAGAGTTCAAAGATTCACAGGCTCTGAATTAAGGAATGCTGCTGACTTTGGCACTACTACTGTTGAATGCAATTTATGTTTTTCTTATCTGTCTTACTCTGAGTGTGTTTTGGGATATGGAAGATCATAAATACTTGAAATACAGTGCTTTGAATGAAAACATGACTTCTCAGACAATAGGATTAGATTTGAATACTGATGAGCCCCATTTCTCTGTAAGGAATTTATCCACACACGCAGAGTACCCTCACCATTTCTTGTGTGGATATTTAAAATTTTCCATCTGATTTTCTGCTAAGATATAGGTCGATTTAGATTTTTTTTAAAAAAAGTATTTTGCTTTCCGGGGGAAAAGATAGGTATATGGTATCCAAATATTGAACAGAGGAGCCCTAGCTTCTGAAAAGAAACTGAGTAGAGAAATTGTTCTTTATTTTAACCAGACATCAGAGAGATTGTTCCTTCCATAAAGTAACATACGTCTGGTTAAGTGGTAGAGCAGAGGTCTACCTCTGACCCAGAAATCTGGGTCTTTGTGCTTCCAAGTCCGGTGTACTTTGCCTCATCGCTGACCAGCTGCCTAAGTGTCATGGCACCATGCAGCACGTGTTAATAGGTAACCCTTGTAAATCACCACTGGGAGTATCTTTGATTTATTTGTCTTTCTGTTCTCAGGGATGGAGGGCTGAAGAGAGCCAAGGTGAAGGACACCTTTAAGGAAGAGCAGCAGAAGAATTACAGCAAAATGATTGTGGGCAACGGATCTCTCAACTCAGAAGCAAACTGAATGCCACCCTGGCTTTCCAGAACTAGTCTTTAGAAACTGAATGTGGCAGGGGTTGTTTTTTGGGTTCTGTTTCACTGTTTTTGTTTTTTTATTGTTAATCTTTTCTAAAGGATGATTGTCTCTACCTCTTTATGCCAGAGGCAGAACCCACAAAAAGGTGCCCTTTTTGGCTTTTGTTGTTATAGCATCAACCTCGTGAACTGTAAGGTAGTTTACTGAGTTTAAGCAGATTCTGCCTTTAGTAAGACGATTGTGTCATTGTGGATTGAGTGAACTATTTGAACGGGCAGAAAAAGTGCTTCTAAAACACTTCTGGAACGGGTTGTGTCTGGAACTCTTTGATGGGGTAATTCTCGAAGAAGTACTCCAGTTTTTGTTCATAATTAGCTTTCTCACGCCCTCCCCCCCCCCCTCAATCACTTAAACAGGGATTACATGTCAGTTCAGGGTTGCCGTCATGGTTTTGTTTTACCACAAGGTTGGAAAGAAAAATGAGGACAGTTTTTAAGAGAAAGGACAGCTTTGTGGCCACTTGATCCGAAAGTCAAAAGGAAACGTAAATATTTTTTACTAGCTTGTCAGTAGAGACATACTATTTGGTGAGCTTTACCAGAGAAAAGTGAGTCCACGTTACTGTGTGTGCACATTTTTATGTAGGCAACTTGTAAATAAACACGTTAGCCAGCAACTGGTGATAAAGTTTTCCTTGTTTGTGTGCTAAAGACCCATACTTAAAGGCCTCTCCCGTCTACTAGGTTGTTTGACATTGTAACCAACACATTTTCAAATAGAAGGAGCCTTTTACAACAACAGCAAATCACATTGAGTGTCTTCAGCGCAAGTAGGAATGAGTGAAGTGTGTGACCCTGTCCCTCCCTGTCCACCTCTTTGTCCTTTATTTCAGAACTCTCCTAGTTTATTAAACAGGAAAATAAGGGGTAAAATTACCTTTTGGAAACTGAGCCTTAAATTTTTTAAAGGGGAAGATGTATTTTCAGCCTCAGCAGCGTAAGCAATGTTTGACAGCAATATAATGCCATCGGGGTGTGCTCTCTCTCCGGGTAACCATGTACAAAAATGTGAAACTGTCTTAACGGTGAATACAAATAAATTCTATATTTCTAAATATGTGTTGCATTATTTTCCCCACACCTCTGCTCTTCTGATTTGGAGTAATTTCTATTCTTTCTTATTACAAAGACGGATCGTTTGTTTTCCATTTTCATGACATAGGTTTTATTGGACTTGAATATCTAGGAAATGAGAAACGTGAACCACTGGTTTTGGTTTGTTTTTTTTCTTTCTTTCTTTCTTTTTTTTTTTTTTTTGTCAACCTAGTTCTGGACTCTGGGCTGGTGGACTCCATGTTGATCAGAGTCACAGATTGAGTTATTTTGCAGGTGAGCTCTGGTGATGCTCTCTCAGCTGGCGCTGGGCTTGCTACAGTGCTCTCAGTGTGTGTTCTTACCAAGCTAGATGGATCTGATCCCAAAAGAAAATTTGCGAACAGGGGACCCTCAACGGTCAGCTGTGCTTTTGTTCTCACTCCTCACCCCCATCTTTCCCTTTTTTGGGGGCTCCCCCAAAACTCTCCTGGAGGTGAACTGGGTTGAAAATCAGCAAATCCGAGTAAGTGTGTTGGGGTGACTCTTTGTCTTATTTGTTTTCTCTCCGAAGATTTCCTTTTTCTTTTTATTTCTCATATTCAGTGTAGTTTGAATTGATAAATCCATTTTATTAATTAGGCCAGTTCTCAGAAAAGCCATTAGAACAACTAACAGCTGTTTTGCCTGGCCACTGGTAATATGTCTTTTCAGGAGCACTGTGGCTGGCATGTTTTCACTAGAAAAATCTAATGCTGTTTCACTCAGGACCTTTGTCTTGTAGGTCTTTGACTTAGAGGATTAGTTTTCAAGTTATTTCAGGAATTACTATGATACTGAAAACGTTCTTAGAAAGCAAATACTGCCCAGATTTAGCTTATGCTCCCTAAAGCACCTTTTTTTGACTTGCCTTCCCTAATACTGTTTTATGCTCACTTTAGAAGTGTCATGCCCAGAGATTAGTATTCTTGAGTCTTCTGTAACTGTCTTAGGATATCAAAGGTAGGCAGGGTTTGGTAGAAAAATCCCATTAGGTAAGACCCTTGCATAGATCCATTCATTGAGCCTTGAGGTTGCGTCTTTTTTCCCACCTCTTTGTCTTGGTGATATTTACAGACACTGGGTTTCAGGAACGCCAAGGGTTTCTGAAATGTCCTGGCATATCCTGGGATTGGATGAGCAGCCATGTCTGAATCAGCAAGTACACTCAGAGCATAGGGGAAATGATCCCAGATCACAGCCTGGTGCAAAGAACATTCTCCAGCAGTTTCTTGTATAAGCAGACTTTCCAAGACCTATTCAGTTTTGTCTTGGTGGTTTGCCATTATCCCCTCGGTGCATACGCTGCACTTGGGGCATTCTTTTGATATCTGGAAATACATGCTAAGGGCTGTTGTTTTCTTAGGACTACAGATCATGTACCATGGTCATGAGGGCTGCCTCTTGACCAGAATTGCTCTTGGTGGTGGTTTCTGAAATGTATTTTCTTAAATGTGGTACTGCAGTTCTAACCTGCTTCCTGCTGGGTCTGAGTAGCTTGTGATGGGAGGCCCGGGTTAGGGTTGGGGGAAGGCTAGGATCTGGGATCCGTACTGAAATCTAGGGGCTCTATTAGGAACTTGACAAAAGCTATGTGCTCGCTCTTGTGTTTTTAACTCTGGTTTCTAGTGGATTGATGCGACTGGTATTTGATGTTATTTTTTGGAGTAATGGTTAAGATGATGAGATAAAGAGTCATAAAGACATTTTCTAATTAGGGCTCTAGCACTCATTGGCTTTTCAGCTTTTTTAACAACTTCTCTGATTCTCACTTGTCTTCTTTTTATTTATTGTGAAATTGTAAAACACACAAATATATATGAAAGTGTGCAGGTACACTTTAGGGCAGTGGTAAAAACAGATACCTGTGTACCTGTTACCAGGCCAATAAATAGGATAAATAGTATATTCTGGAAGGTCTGAAAAAAATCACAAACTGTTATTCCATTTACAGTCAATGGACAGTAGGTTTTTTTCAACTTACTGTAAATATGCTTGTATATGTCTCTTGGCAGACGTGCTCAGGTGTTTGTTTCTCTAGTTGTTTGTGTAGTAGGAATTAGGACTGCTCCAGGACAGGGTAGGAGCGTTTCAGTGTTAGAGCAGAAACAGCCGAACTTTCCAAAAAGTTTGCCCCATTTTACACAACCCATCAACAGGGTATGAGAACAACATTTACAGTTAGTGTAATAACATTTGGATTTATTTTTTTTTATCTTATTTTTTGCTTTCTCTTCCATCTTTAAAATCTGTCTTTCTTGCCCTCCTGGATTTATTTTTCTTTTTCCATTTTCTCTACTTAAGGAGGTTAATGATCTTATTTCTATTTGTTCTGTGGTTACTTTATAAATTTCAACCTGCATACTTATTAAAGTCTAAAACTGACCACTGTCCTTATACTCCTGAATAATAGAAGGACCTAGAACTTGAATTCCAGTCTTTCATTCCTTCTGCTAATTTATATGATATTATGCATTTTAATTACTTATATAACCCCACAGATTATCATAGTCATTGCTGCCGTCATCATCAGTCTTACCCTTTTATACAGTCAGTGTTTACCCACCTGGTCACCACTTTGTCATTCCTCACCTCTTTTATCTCTCCTTCCATCTGGGATCACTTTCCTTACTGAGAGTCTGCTGCTGGCACATTCAGTTTGTGTTTTTCTGAAAGTGTATTTATTTTGTACATATTCTTGAAAGTTTTTGCTGGATGTAGGTGTTTATGTTCAGATCAATTGTTATGTCTCTCTAAACACATTAAGCATCATTCCAGAGTCGTCACTGAGAAATCAGCTACTAGGCCTGATTATCACTTGTATGAAGGTAATATTTCTAGAGTGTATTTAAGAGCATTTCTTTGTTTCTGTTATTTTAGCACTTCATATTTATCTTGTTGTGACTTGTTGGCTTTTCATCTGTGGTTTGGTATTTTTCATCAATTTTCAAAAGTTCTCAGATATCCCTTTACACAATGTCTTTGTCCTCCTGTCTTTTTAGAAGTCTGATTAAACAAATATTAGACTTTCTCTATCCCACATGCCTCTTAATCTCTTTTTTATATCTTCCATTTCTTTGCCATGAGCTAGACTTCTTTCTGGACAATCTTCAGTTGTACCATTTCTCTAATTCTTCAGTTCTGCTTAATTGACTGCACACTGAGTCTATAATTTCAATTTCTATATTTCTCATTTCTATGGGTTATACTTGATTCTTTTTCAAATGTGCGTATTCTTCAATAAGTTTATGAAGTATCTTATGCTTGTTGATTTTATATGTTTTTCCAACTATTCCAAAATCTTACATCTTTTGAGGGTTTAACTCTTTTTCCCCCCCGGAGGCGTCTCATGAATGGAGTCATTTATTTCTTTGTGTGTTTACCGAATTTTCATGATGATGTCATCTTTGGAATTTTATCTTCCTTCAAGCCTTTAGCTTAGGGCTTAGCAAATTACAGCCCATAGGCTAAATCCTGCCCTCTGCCTGTTGCTGTCAATAAGATTTTACTGGAAGACAGCCACACTTGTTTGTTCACACACTGCCTGTGTTTGCTTCTCTGCTACAGCAGAGTTGAATAGTTGCAACAGTGAATGGCCCACAAAGCCTAAAATACTTACTTCCCTGGCCCCTCACCTGGAATAGTTTGCCTTCCCCTTTTGTAGGGCACGATCAGTCTGGGACCACTTTAAACTAACTTATTGGCTTGAGGATTTTTGAACCATGTAAATAGTATGAATTTAGCCTACTCAAATGAGGGCCATCTGGTGGTTCTGAATTCTCAGCATAATGTTTCTGAGAGTCATCCGTGTTGTGCTGATAAGCAGTTCTTTCCTTTTAATTGCCAAGTGACTTTAAATCCTCAGGGGGAAATCATTTTTCTCTTTCATGTAGCACTAAGGTTTGATGCAGATAATTTACCCGGCTGGCATCCATGAGTAAGGGATGGGTGAGTTCTACTTTCTTCTTACGAGGTGTAGCCCTTTGGGATCCCACCTTTCAAGGGACGGTTTTCTTTAGACTTCCCACATTGGGCTGGCCTTCAGCTTGTCTGTTGCCCGTTAGGCCCTTAAGGCTCTGGAAACTACTGCTCAAGTTTGCTTGGTTCAGCCAACACCCTCAAGGTGAAAGCAGATACCTGGCCTCTCTGCCCTGCTTATCTCTCTGGGATAACCTATCTTCTTTCAGCCTTTGGCTTGGGGAGTCATAACTTTCTTGCCCATTTATGGAAGCATTCAAAATAATTTTCTTTTATCATATAAAAAAGAGGATGGGTACATGTTGGTAGAAATAAAAGTTCTAGAAAGCAACAACTTTCTTAAAAAAATAGTTTCTTTATATAAATAATAAATAAATTTTATTTATTTATTTATTTTAATGAAAGTACTGGGGATTAAACCCAGGACTTCATGCATGCTAAGCATGCACTCTACCACTGGGCTATACCTACCCTCCTGAGTCATTATTTTAATATAAAGAGCAACAAACCCTTCTTTATTTAGAATTATAACTGAATTTGCAAATTTAATTCTCTGCTGAAATAAGAATAAGATAAAGACATTTACAGGAAGACATGGACCAACACTGGGAAAGCTATGAGATTTTTAGCATCCCTAGAGAATACAATAACCTAACAGTATGAAGGCAGCTGAAAGCAGGTTCAGTGGTATTTTCTGCATTTTGAGTGATTGACAAATTCTTTGCCCATATTACACCTGGGCTGAGGTCCCTTTGATGGCTCTTCATGGGGTTCAAAAAAAAAAAAAAAAAAAAAAAGTCCCTGTGATGGTGCCCTCTGCTGTTGCAGGAAGCATATAGCAATTCTGGCTACTTGGTGGCCTCTTGGCTCTATGGAAGAGATGCCCGGGACAGCTTTGAAAATAGAGCATGTTCTACATTGGTGAATTAAAACGTTTTGAATCCCTTTGAGTTCCAAGCTATGGCTGGGAGTGGGATGCCTAGAAGAGTAGGAACAGAGTCAGTCTCCTCTTGAGGTCAAATATGATACTCACTGCTTTTAAAATTAAGTGAATTTAATTTTTTTTTTTGAGAAGTTTTGAAAATTGTATCCCTTGACTGAAGATGCATCCTTGCCAATTATAAAAATTAACTTGAGAATCAAAGCTTTCTTGGGAAGGCTTTCAAATTACTGTGCCTCTAGCTTTATAAAGTTAACCTATATTTGGTGTCTGCTGTGTGTCTACTCTTCTGGGTCTGGGGGCACAGCAGTGACAAAGACAAAGTTTCTGGGCTTTTGGAAATCCACTGAAGCAGATGGGAAAAAAAAAAATCAAGAAACATGTTTGGACAATATCATCACAAGGGATTCAGATTGATCTTTAATTTTTTCGTATAAGCCTGGGTAGTAAATGCCTAGGCATTCTTTTGAAAGTGTTTTCAGAAGAGTATACACATCTTACAGCTCAAGTGGAATCGAGCCTGTGACTGGGAAAAGGGAGTGAGCCTAATTCCTGTGGAACGCACACCTGACAGTGCTCATTGCCCAATGGACTGAAGTTTGACCTTGGTGAAGTCCTGCTTTTTACAGTGACCTTCTTCTGAGAAAAGCAGCCCTGACGTCTGGTTGTTGCTAAATCAGGCACGAGTGAGAGTTCCAAATTTCCTAACTGGAAGGAATTTTCAGTGCTGCCTGTTGGCAGGGCAGGCTCCGATATTGTTCCTGAAGAGCCAGAATTTTGCTCAGGATGGGGCAGAAGAATGACTTCAAAACCCCGTCTTATCCAGTAGGTTCTGCAGTAAGTTGGTTCACTGGTGGAGTGATGAATGAGATACTGCAGCTTCACCCAATAAATCCCTTGGTTTAATACCTCTCTTGGGAAAATGCTTTTCTATTAAAATGTGTTTAGATACTTAACACATTTTATGAGATGTACATGATGATTCAGACTCTGCTAGTACTGAGGCTCAGTGCTGCCCAAGACAGGAATCTATACCACGGGAGCTTAAGAGTCTGGAAGTGAAGACACACCACTAACCACAGAGGAAGTGGTAGGGCTTTTTTTTTTTTTTTTTTTTTTGCCCAGGAGCAAAGTACTGTGGACTCTGGGGAAGAGGTGGATTTGATGTTGAGGATGGAAGGGGCTGTGGAAGGGAGGACATTTGAACGAGCTGTGGAGGATGAGTTTAAGTGCTCTCTGATGAAATTAGGGAAAAGGCAGGTGAATGGATTCATCCTTCTGTACATGCACCTCCCTCCAAATTCCTCCCCCTCGCCGCCGGAACTAAACAAAATAAAAACAAAAATAAAAACCTCAATAAAAGAGAATTGTTTATTATATTGCTTGCCTCTAAAAACTGTTTCCAGTTCCTATTTTTAAAGCCATTTACTCTTTCTCCAAAGTTACTACCCAAGCCCAAGCCATCACCATCTCTCACCTGGGCTACAGTGAGAATCTTCCAGCTGAGACAGGAAGGAAGGGGGCAGGGCACAGCCATTCAAGAAATAACACAGCAATTAACACCAAGGTGGCTGAAAATTCACCTGCCAACAGGTCTTGAGGAGGCCCAAGATGGTGGGAGATTTGACTTCCACTAGACCTTGGGCTTCATTATTTGCTCATTGTAATATATTAGCATATGCTAATTGGCCCTCCCACAGGCGCCACGACAGTTCTGAAGCTGGCCATAAAAGGTCAAAAAGAGGGCGGTGGCCCAGCTCCTGGGAATCCCGGCCCCTTCCCCAAAGTAGTTGGAATAATCCTCCCACTTGTTAGCATAGGAAGTTACCGAGCCCACAAAAACTAACAACCCCCACACCTCTTGGCCGCTCTCCCTCCTGAGTGAGACAGACGGCACTCTGTCTGTGGAGCGTGTATCTACTGAACACCTAACCCCCGCACCTTGTGGCCTTTCTCTTGGCTTCTGAAACAGCCTGCACTCTGTGTATGGAGTATGTAACACTCTGAATAAATCTACCTTTACTCAGCTGTGGCTCGGTTTTAAATTCTTTCCTGTGCGAAGCCAAGGACCTGCACTTAGCCAAGACCCTGGGACACAGCTCTCCTCACGTCCCACATTCTTTCCCTGTGTCACAGCGGATCACCCTGCCTTTGCTCTTCTCCCCAAAATAGTCTACTTGGTTAACTGCAGCTAGTGCAGTCCTTAGCATCACAACTGAATCATGTCACTTCCACCTTCAAAATCCTTCAGTCACTTCCCATCACACTGAGAATGAAATCCCAAATTCTTACCCTGACCTCTAAGGCCTCGCTGCAGTCTGGCCACGGGTCAGCCCTTCAGCCTGGCTTCTATCGCTCCTTCCCTTGCTCGGCCTCCCCGAACACTCTGGCCTTTTCTCCTTTTTACTTCAAATCAACAAGAATATTCCTGTGTCAGGGTCTTGGCACTTGTTACTTGGCCTTAGAATGGTCTTCTCCTAGATATGTGCGAGGCTCCCCTCCCGCTTCATTTGCTTGACTACCCCTGCCTCGGAAGCCTTCGCTGGCCACCCCGCCTAATACAGCAGCACGTGTCCCTCCCTCTGCACTTAGCCTACTGTTCGTTTCCATTAGCACTTACATCCAAACATTAGGTATTTGCTCGTTTTATGCATCTCCACCACAAGTGTAAGCTTGATTAATGTTTGCCAAATGAATGTGTAAATCTGCAACCATTCCTTAATTCTTCCTTGACTTTCCTGGCCTTGACCATTTTGAAAAATTATAGGCCAGTTATTCTTTAGTATATACTTTATTTTGGATGGATCTCTGGTTTGTCATGACTTGATCCAGGTTCCTCATCTTCGGCAGGAATGACCAGGAGGGGCCTGCTGTGCTCATTTCATGGCCTCCCGTCAGGTGGTGCGTGCTTTTGGTTTGAAGCATGACTGATGATGCTTACTGTGGTGCTTCAGGTGGTGTATTAGTTACTAGATTGGGGCTGCCATAACGAAATACCAGAACTTCTCAGTGGCCAGAGCTACGGAATATATGTATGAAAACACACACACACACATACACTCATCTATATTTATTTTTCTATGTATCATCTATCTCTCTATCATCTATCATCATCATCGTTCTCATCTATAACTGTTTATCTGTCTTAACAACCATGACTTCTCTACCAACGCCTCCACTTCCAGTCCAGCGCTGCAGGGTTCATTTTAGTTTTCTCTTTATATTTGTAAGCCCCTTCTCAGGCAGTGAGGAGTCTGGCTCCCTCTCTTTGACATATTGATTCATTTGTAACCAACCTCTAGTTGCCTTTGCCTTTGCATGGATGCCATCCTCTCCCCACCCAGTCTGCTAGTGCTGGACCACTCCCTTTCACGAATCTTCTCTTCACCCTGCACACGTGGGGCCACTTCCCCATATGGATGCCCTGAACCCCTCTAGGCTTGGCTCCCTACACCAGGCTGTTCCCCCCCAACACAGACCTCCTCATCATGCTCAGCAGGTTGTCACCCCTCCAGCTTCGGCTGGGATGCCCTGGACATCCATGGACATTCTCTGCACCTTGCAAAGGCTTTGACACCTGCTCTGATCCACACCACAGCCTTCCCACTACCAGTGTAGGGGCCACATTACTCTACCACCTATGGCTTTATGATGAATTGTTCAGGAAAAAGAGAGGAGAAAAAAGAGGAAGTGAAAGAGACTTTCCTGCTTTTTGGGGGGGGTTTAGTTAGTGGGCTTTTTGTTTTGGTCAGTGGTTACAGAGTGTATCTTTTGCAACTTCAGATTTTTTTTTTAAACATTTTTATTTTTGGTGGGGAGGTAATTAGGTTTACTTATTTATTTATTTTTGGAGGAGGTACTGGGTACAGAGTGTATCTTTTTTTCAACCTTTACTTTCAATCTTATATACTTATTTAAATTATACACAGATAAGTCTATATATTTAAGACTATATATTCTCTTTAAATAACTAGGTCACTTTCCTGAGTGAATTCTAATTTGGCTTTAATAACAAAGAATGTTAAAATATTTCAGGACTATGCTTTCTTTTGAAAAGTGGGGTTTGATATTACTACAAAATAAACTGAGATCTGATATCACTATGATGCAGTGGGTAAGTTATTTTTACTTTCACACATATTCTTTCCCGTTGTTGCCATGTCATCACATAGGACGAGCAACTTCTGCCACAGAGGTTGGCGCATCCTCCTGAGTCTGGCCAGGTAGAGGACTTCCTTTCTTCCCAGGGTGAACACATGACCTCAGAGTGTCAAGCAGATAAATTAGGAGTTTGGGATTAACAGATAAATACTATTATATGTAAAATAGATAAACAACAAGGATTTACTGTATAGCACAGTGAGCTATATTAAATATCTTGTAATAATCTACAATGGAAAAGAACCTAATAAAGAATATATGTATGTATAACTGAATCACTTTGCTGTACACTTGAAACTAACACAACATTGTAAGTCAACTATACTTCAATTAAAAAAAGAGTATCAGGCAGAGTCTTTTGAAAGAGCAAAAGGGATACAGAGAGAGAGGTTTTTTTTTTTTAATTGAAAGTATTTTAAATTTCTAGTTTATTTTCTTTTTTAAACAGCATCACTTTTATTTTTATCTTATTTTTTTGGTTGGGGGAGGTAATTAGATTTACTTATTTTTTGATGGAAGTACAAGGGATTGAACCCAGGACCTCGTGCATGCTAGGCATGCACTCTACCACTGAGCTATATACCCCACTCCCCCAACCTCTGCTACTGCCCTGCCTTCCTCAGGGTTCTCATTCTTCAGCGTTCTTATTTCTTCAGGGGTAAGTTCTTATTTCTCCAGGGATTGCACACAGAAAGAACAACGCAGATCTAGAGATCCCAGGAATCATCTTTGCTGCCACATGGAAAGTCCCTTGTGAGAATGAAGACAACACCGAGGAAAGTAGAGAGAAAAAGAGACCCACCCTGATGATTTAGTCTGATACCCTTCACTCCAATGCGTGAAGCCAGAAAACCCTTTGAACTTCCAGATCCATAAAGTCTTCCCCCTCCACTAAGCTAGAAGAGTTTGCATTTAGAGTAAATCTTTTACAGCTATAGTATGTTGAAAATGAAACAGCCCTAAAACAAATGGTTTTGTAAACATGTATGTACAGTATATGTACATATGAGTCTGCATATGTGTACATACACAAGCGCTTTTCTCTTTTTTTGCTAAGGAATTCTTTTTGTCCCCCTCAAATTAAATTATCCTTAGAACTCCAAAACAATACTATTATTGGCTCTGGGATGGGGCTTCAATCGCCCTGAGCCCTGTTCACTCCGTCTCCTTTGCCTCCATGGATACTCTGGGGAAAGAAACCCTGTGACACACCCTGAGGCTCTGCTGAACAAAAATGAAAGCACAGGCTTGGAGCGATGAGTATGCATTTTTAAGGAATTTCCCCTTCAATTAAGTAGAGCCTAATTTTAGTGATTTAGGTACAAAATAAGTACAACAAAACTTGTTGAATGTTTATAGAATTTAAATGTCTCCTTCAGAGTCCCTTTTTTGGATAGCATCAACTATTAATAAGCTAATTAAATATTAGTGAGATCAAACCTGAGTCTAGCTGAGATAGGTAATGTGCCTGGGAGCTCCTGGCAGCTTCCCGCCCGGTGCAGAAGTCCTGTCTGAGGCAGAGAAGCCAGTGTGGGGTGCTGCCCCAGACCACCTTGGCCACGGAAGCATGGCTTCTTTGAGCAGCTGCAGAGCACAAAATCTCAGGTCAGTGTTGGGGTGGACAGCCAGGAAGTCTGAGGCAGGGCAGAGTTGTTGCAAACACAAGAGGAACTAGAGGAAGAATTTCCAGAAGTCTTCCTCTCCCCTTTTGGAGTGAGATGGAGAAAAAGAGCATTTGAAGCCCTGAATAAATCTCATTGTTAATCTCTACCTGATTCTACCCCTGTGGCCTGAGGGAGGCCCTCATATTCAGCAGTAAACACAATGATTGTCTAGTCTTGCAGAGCAGTAGATTTTGGCATGGAACATACCACTCTGACATCTGAATACAAAAGGGATAATTTAACAGTCAAACTTGCAAAGAGGTTTAGTAACCCTGGGAGTTAACTTTCTGCAGTGCTGTGGTTACACTGTGAGGAGGGGCGCGAGAAGGCAGGTATCAGCGCTTTTCTTCTGTAAGGAAACCCCTGTTGTTAGGAGAGAATGCTGCTTTGCAGGAGAGCAGTTGATAGAGAATCTCAGAACGTGTAAACCATGACAGCCTTCAGTTAAGCCATGTAAGAGGTAACCCGTTTTCTCATTGTACTCCGGGAATCTCAGTCCGTATTAAAGAAAAGCATTTTGGTTTTTTCTTTGACCTTGTTTTCTCTTGATCTTTTCTTCCCTTCTATTTATAGTGTGACTCCTTCAACACTCAGTCTGGCTTTGGTTGCCTACGCTCAGTTTATGTTGCTTTGCTATTTTAAACACATTGTTGAGGTAGTTTTGGATCAAAATCATGTGTCTTGGTGGCACACATCCTTCAGGTAACAAAGGCATAGTAAGCACTGATGTGATGCCAAATCAGAATTTTTTTTTTATGTGTAGCGTTTCCAAGTGTTTATGTGACTTCTAGTGAGATTTACTTTGGAGCAAGAAACATTTATTTCCTCTTACTGATCTCATTTCCTTCTAAAGTGGTCTCCTCCAATAGTTGCTTACATCATCAGAAGAAAATCCAGTTTCACTGACACAAGCCAAAGTCTGAGGTCAAAAGTTCAACTTCGTCTTCTACTCAGAAAGTAAATAATGTCATATTAACAACTTTTTTTTTTTTTTTAAGTAATGGGAAATTGCTACATGGCCACAGGTTTTAAATTTCTTTTTTCTCTCTACTCCTAGTAAATTCCAATTCAGGAGATTTTGTTCTGCTATTATGTTATATTTATGTAGAAATGAAGAGAGTGGATCTTCTGTGATAGTTCAAATATTTTGTGGCTTCATCACCTGTCCTCTGTCTATAGCCCACCTTTCTGAACAAAAGCTCAGTGATATTCATGATTCATTAACTCAGTGGTCACTGAAATAGAGCCTTTCCTGACAGCCCCCTGACTGGGCAGGAACAAATGTTATTTTTCCCTGTTGGGTACCTCACCTATTTGTGGCCTTGGGGCAGGAGTTAAGGTTGCCTGCAGATCTTCCTCGGGTCTTGGGCTAGACGTCCCCAGTCTCTTGTGGTGTTGGGGGTTGGGAGGCCACGGTGGGTGAGTCAGGCTTTCGAGCCGTGGCTCCTGAAGCTGGCTACTAGTGCTCCTGGTGGAGGGGCTGGGTGCCGGCCCCGCCATGTTGGCAGATTTGTTGGTGGCCAGTAGAAGTGGTTGGTGATTGAAGACTCCTGAGTTCAAATAGAGTTGAGGAAGATTGTGTTCCTTTTTTCTTGTCCCCCAGTGTTGGATTTGCCACTAAAGCCATTAGACTCATGTAACTTCCTGGAAGAAGAAGGAACTTGACCTGCAGCTGCTTCAACAGGTAGGTGGGTCTGTATGAGCCACACAGCCAGGCAGGTGGTCACCTACCAGGTATGCCTCTTTTTTCATTCCCTTTTGAATTCCAAAAGTAGATGTCCTTGCTACTGTTTACTCTGTATACCAGGGATTCTAACCTTGAAATGTAAGAATTATTCTCATTTTCAGATGAAGAAAAGTGAGGTCCGCAGAGGTGAGGGGGCCTACGTAAGGCCCCACAGTTTGAGAAATGAAGCTGCAACTGGTACACATTTAAGATATTTCTCTCATAAATATTTCACTGCTGTCCTTTCCGAATTTGTGGCCACTCCTCATCATTTGTTTTCCCTAATTCTAGGGTTTGCCACAGAGTTCTAATTGCTTTCCTACTTTATTGATACTATACGTTCTTCGGTTCTTCTGTCTCACCTTTGTCTCCCCATCAGCGTGGAGGGCGACACTGAACCTTCTTTAGCCTCTCCTGTCCTCTGTGAACAATTGCAATCTTCTTTTAAAATCTCTCTCTTATTTTCTCCTTCTGTGTCATCACCATTCAGGCAGTGTTCAGACCTTTCAATTTGTTGCTAGATTATAACAGTCTTAGAACGGAATTTCTCCAAATCTGAAGCCACCATCAGATTCAGCTTCCTAAAACACCCCTTTCATTGTGTCCTGGTCCCTTATTAGATACCAAATGAAGATCAATTCTTAGCTAGGAATTCTAGGCTCTCTATAATCTGGTTCCACAGCACTGAAATTCCTATTTATCTTCTTTCCTCTAGGTAGATGTATGTGTATACTTGATGTTTCCAAAGCATCCATGGCAAAGACTATTTATTGTCCCCAAATTCATCCTCTTCTTTTTTCTTAGTAACAGAATCCTACTTTTATTCAAGATACCCGCATACTGAATTGAAAACTATACCTCTGAGGCTCTGTTGTAAGCAGGTATAGGTCTGGGACTAAGTTCTTGTTAAAAGGACATCAATCCAAGTGTTGGGTGGGACTTCTGGGAAGTATCTATAAAAATACTATTTCTTTATAGCTGCCTACTTTGGGGATGTGATAGCTGGAGCTCTAGTAGCCATCTTAGACCTTGAGGATGAGAGCCACACTCTAGACAAGGCAGACCAAAGATCTGGTAGGAATCTGGGTCCCCAGTGACTGTGCATCTATATTTATGAGCTCTGCTTTCAATGTTATTTAAGCCATCATTTTGTTCTTTTGTTACATGAAACTGAGCCTAATCCCAACTGATATACATGTTTCCTGGAAGAGTAAATAGCATTCAGATGGTCCTTGATGAAAGAATAGTATTTAGACAAACAAGAAGAGTAAAGAAACATCACAGGCAAGGGGATAAAATAGTAGTAAATGCCCAATAAATTTACAGAGTATTTTATAGCTTACAGAGCACATTCACATCCACTATTTCATTTGTTCCTCATAACAACTGGGGATGTTATATGCAAATATTATCCACATTATGACAGATAAGAGCTATGGAATCCAAAGCTGGACAAATAATTAAATGGAAGGAGCAATGGATTTGTAGTCAGAAAATCTGGGTTTGAGTTTCTTTTTTGATGGACAAACTTTAAGGTGACCTGCATGTTCCCTCTCCTGGCATTCATATTTTGTGTAATCCCCTCCCCTTGAGTAGGTGGACCTGTGACTTACCTCTAACCAGTAGCAAAGGGGATGAGATCTAACTCCCATGATTACAATACATTGTATATCACTCTGTCTTGCTAGCTGAAGAGTCTTTCTTCATTGCTGGCTTTGAAGATGGAAGCTGCCATGAATCCTACAACTGGAAGCAACCAAATGCTGCTAAGAACCATGTAAGTGGGAAGGTGGGTCCTTCCCTAGTTGAGCCTCCAGATGCACCCTGAGCCCAGGCTGATACCTTGACGGTAGCCTCATAAGACTCTGAAGCAGAGACCAGTCAACCCATGTCCAGACTCCTTACCCAGGGTAACTGTGAGAAAGCTAATGTGTGTTGCTTTAAGTTACTGAGTTTGAGGTAGTGTGCTATGCAGAAATAGCTAGGTAATTCACTTACCTACTAGTTGTGTAGACTTGAGGTAGTTACATAACCTCTCTGTCATGGCAGAGATGATCAACTACTCGCCATAGAGTTAAGCTCCCCCTTCCACAGCATCGTCACTGAGAAGTGGCTGCCGAGCCAGAAGCTGCATTTCTCAGTGCCCCCTTGCGTCTCGGTGGAGCCATTAACTGGTTCTCATCAATGAGATGTGAATGGAAGTCTTTTGGGCCACTGCCTTGAAAAGGTTGCTCAGAAGTGGATGTGCTTTCTCCAGTCTCTCCTTGTCTGTCTGTCAGCTGGAGGCAGAGGAATCTAAGGTCCTAGGGCCCAGTGGAGCCACAAGACAGAAGGAGTCTGGGCTCTTCAATCACCTCATGCTGGAAAGCTACTCAATGACCAGGAACACCTGCTTTACACCCTTACGTGAATGTACAACAAACTTTTTTTTCTCTTTCCACAAATTTACAAGTTTGTAAAAAAATTCACAAAAATTTACAAATTTATGTGAATGTAAAATGAAAGTATCAAGATACTGACTTTGGGGGTTTACTTATTATAGCATTGCTTTTTCCCTAATACAGTATCAATTTTCTTATCTATAAAATGGGCATAAAGTTGTTGTGACTGAATGAAATAATATACTTGAAACCCTTATTAAATTGTAAAATATTATGCTGACATGAGGTGTTAATAGAATTTTCACAAAAAACTCTTAAGATGTAAGTGAATAGGGAAAGAATTACTTCTTCATTTTAGGGGGGATTGAGCTAAAACTGACTGGCAATAGGACTTGGGGTCACTCTTTGAACTAGTGGTGGGGGTAGGACCAGACCTGATTTTCTGTCTAACTCTCGTCTGTGATGTCACAGCCAGTGATCAGAGGCGTGGAAGGTGTGCAAAGCAAAGGAGATTGCAGGAAGTCATATTTCTTTAAACATGAGCAGCCGAACCAGTGATTTCAGAGCTGTCCCTGTGGGGTTGAGCCCAATGCATCTCTCTGCAGAGGTGGTAATTTGGTTGTCAGTTCATTGAAAAGAAACATAGCTACAGCTTACATATGTTTTAGTTAAATTAAAAGATTGATGTGTATTTATTTTGAGGTGATTGCTGAAATACCTTCCTCGTGTGTAATGGAATTTTGTCCTTTTGGCAATGCTGAAGACAGTTCATTTAGCTGCATATGTTGTCAGTGAAATTTCCCACATGCTTACAAGAAACATTTGTCTTCTCCAGATGGCCTATGTAAAGCCCAGTTGTTCTTCCAAATAAATTGATAGTTATGACAAATGTGTTATCTCTCTAGACAAGATGAGAGTTCTTTCTTGGAAAAAGAAACAGTCTCTTTTCATTCAAATGAGGAAGACGTGTTCTAAGGCTGAAACTTCATGGAATCCGAGTTTAGAGAAATCGCTAAGTTAGAGTTGTTGCTTTCATTCCCCCTCCACCCATAAAATCTATGTGGTCTTTAGTTTCCTCCATAAAAGAAACCCAAACATAAAAGATCCCCTGAAGAGAGTCCACGTATTTCTAACTTCTTGCTTTATAGCTTTTTTCCAGTAATGCCTTCCTTTCTTTGTTAAAAATTCAAACATTGATTATTCAATAGTTAATATTTAAAAAGAATGTCTGTACCACATATACAATTAAGAAGAATACTAATACACTGAACACTGGTGGAACCACTGCTCGACTTATGAGCCAGACCTGATGCTGTGGAACTTAATGTGTTTCCTTTCTCTTCTCTTCCTTCCCACTGTCAACCACGTTATGCCTTACTTTCCCAAATTTTCACAAACTCATCATAATTATTTATAAAGAGTTTTGAAAACCTTTGTGGGAAACTATGCAGTGTGACTTCAGATGTGTATTTACAATAATTCTTCATTTTGTGCTCAGGGCTTTCAAGTCTACGATCTTCTTTGCAATTCACGACAGTCTTATGAACTCACTGGGCTGGACATTTTTGCTTTTGCAGGTGGGGAACACAGGCTAACACAAGACTCATAACTGAGGAGTAGGTAGGAGAGTTAAAGTTAGAACCAGAGTCTTTAGACACTAAGTCCTGTGACCTTTGCACAAAATGACATTGCCTACAAGTGAGAAGTTGCTATTGAGTAGATTTCCAATGAGAAATCCTTGTTCTTGACTTGACAGAAATATCACTGCAGGCCATGGTAGCCGACTAACAGCAGCCTGTATTGTTAGCAGGTCCAGCAAATCAGGGCTGGGGATAATACCTTATTTTCCTTTGTAGTCTCAGCTCTTGGCCTTGTGTCTGACACGTAGTAGGTCCAGGTTAGAAGCCTGGGCTCTGGCTTTGAAAACTGGCCCTCCATTTAGTAGCTATATGACATTGGGCAAGTAAATTAACCTTTGTAAGTCCCAGTTATTTACACCATTCTCAGGGGTGCTGGGAGGAGTACATGAGACAATGACTACACAGTAGAGCAGAGTGCTTGCCAGAGAGCAAGCATGGACTAGACCGTAGCTAACAATAAAAAAGGATTGTCTGTTTCTGTGTCCTTGGGCAAATCATTTGATTCCATCTGTTCCCCACTTCCCAAAGCTTCAGTGCCTCATCATTGTAGTAAGGGGGTTAGACAAAAATGAATTCTCCAGGTCTTTGCAGCTCTGATGTTCAATGATGCCAGACACAGTTCCTAAGACTTCTGCTGACTTAGTTTAACTCATTATTTGACTTTAGAGAAACACAATCAAATGCCTTCATTGTTCATTTCCAAGTCTTCATACAGATGAGCGTGGCAAGATAAAATTGCAGAATAATAACCCATGCTTTTCTTTCCCACAATTTTCTTGTTATCCCATAGGCTTCTGCCTATTGGTAGCATTCGTTGCTTTGTCCCTTAAAAGTGTAAAAATTGAGCTTCTGACTTGATTTTTCAAAATGCACTGCAGAATTCTTTGTTATATTGAAAACCAGGATTCCTATTGGGGGAGTCAGAATTTTGAGAGCGCAAAGGAGTCTTTTAAGTGCTGAGTTTACTTTCTAACTGTAGTCTGGAGAAGAATGTGCAATGGTGTGGGAGGAGTCCCCATCAGACAGGCATTAAAGTCTAAGTGACCAGCGGAAAGCCACGCTTCAGAGGGAATATGGGCGAGACTTCAATGCTGGTGAGTGCCTGAAAGGGGCCTCCTACCCTGAGCCGCGTGGTGGGGGTGGAGGATGAGAAAGCAGAGACACTTTCAACACGTTTTAGAGGATGTCCGGGCAGAGAGGACCTGCCTTTGATTTCCCAGGTGAAGCCTGAAGGCAGCAAGCCTTGAAAGAAGTCCTTCTGCACCAGCCCCCATGCTAACATGGTGCAGCTGAAGAAGAGCAGACAGGGCGGGGTGGTGAGTGTAGACAGACTCCTCCCACTGCTCCCGACCACGCATGCGTGAAATTGCACAGACCAGTTACCGGCAGGGGCGCTGAATCGACCTGGAGCCAACTAGGGACTTAGAGAAGCCTTGGAGGGAGGTTGAGGAGGACCCAGGATGACTTGCATGGTTGTGGTGACCAAAGGGAAGCCGTGGAGGTCTTCTGTGCGCAGTGGGGACCGAGGCCTGTGAAGCAAAGAAAGATAGGCTGAATTGAGTAAGCAGCGAAACCAGACAGATCAGGAAGGGCTGGTGGACTGCATTCCTGTGGACACTAGGGCAGTGGGTGCTATGGCCTAGTCTGGGAGACAGAGAGACACAGTTACTAGGAATGCCATGTGCTATGTATTGTGCTAGATTATGTCCAGTGTGCTGTTGCAGCCAAGCAGGGTGCTGCAGGCCTTCCTGAGGACGTGGCCCATGTCCCCTGCCTCTTAGTGTTAGATTATAATATTAATATTAAAATATTAAACTATTTTCAGTCTGTAACTTCCTCTCGGGATTTGGGTTATCAGGCTCTTTTGTTCTATCATTAAAAAAAAACCCCAGACAAACCAAAAACACCTCCACAGAAAACCCTGTTAATAATCAGGCTGCCGGACTTGAGGGAGGGGAAGTGGAGAGAGGGAGAAAAGCTCTGAAAGGGGGAAAATTGTTCAGAGATAATACTTTATCAGCAATAAAAATACTCCTTTTTCCATGCATGTAAGCACCTTTGTATATGCCCCCTTAATAGAGCCATGCGAAATAGTCTGTTTCAGATATAAAAGAAGAGACTTAGATGTTTAGACTGCAGCTCTTTCTACTACTATTTTGAGCAAGAAAAGACAGTGCCTAGTAGAGACGGCTGGGTGTGCGTGCACGCGCGCGCATGCGTGCATGCGCTGGGGGAGAAGGGAGATCTTTCTAGAGGAAAATAGCAGTGAAAACCAGCACAGCCACTCAGCAAAGGCATGAAGGGATAACGTGATTCGCTTCAACAGGGCACTTGGGTCTAACTTCAGATATTTGGGTAATGGCCATTTTAATTCCCACTTTCCTTCTGACATCATGACTTACTTATCGTTAACCAGAATGTTCTGAGAGAAAAACTTCCAGGGGTGGGGCTCAGGCCCATCACTGTGGAGACGCATTTTAAAGAATGCTCTGCCGATGCTTCACTTTGCTCAAGGGTACAAGGCACACTTCAGCACCTAATGGAAACTACCCTAGGTTTACAGGTTCCAATGGACACCTGACATCACTTATTTCCTTTTCTTTGAGTAGCAGAAGTATTCAGAAGTAATCATGAACGGGTTCTTGGTGGCCTGTTAATCAAGGTGCCCACCTCCGGTCAAGGGTTGGTCACATGACCCACTCTAGGCCAATCAGATGCTCTCTCTGAAATTGGAACGTTCACAGGACTGAATGTGGACTGAACTGGTTCGCTTTGAGGGAGGCATCTTGCTGGGGATCTGTTCATTATTTCTTGTTTGCAGATCTTCAAAGCTGTCCTATTTCCTCCTTGAAGACTGACACTACACTTTGTGTTTTGATTCTGAGTTACCACAAGTCCTTCTAATACATTGCTTTTTAGGTTCTCACCCAGAGTTAATTTTTGTTGCCTCAAACTAAATATCCCCAGCAGATACAGCACAGCACAGCACAGCATTGTTCAGTTCCCTTTATTGTGGGCAGACTCCATATGCAATATAAATATTTCTGTGTAAATGTTATTCTTTCAGCCTGGAGGCAAGCTGGAGCCAGGTTTAACAGTTGATAAAAAATGTGGGAAATCTGACTGAAATCACCAGGGCAGGAAAGAGAGGTTGGTTAAAAAGATGTTAATTGGCCAAGAGCCCTGTGTAGGGTTGGAGACCAGGTTAAGTTTGATCCATCCATGGCCAAGAGAGTTTAGGGAGAACTCTAGCTGGGACAGGAGTAGATCCAGACCTTCTAGTCAGCCTCTTCATAAAGCAGAGGAGAGTGTGTGCTGGAAATGGGTATGTGTTGGATACCAATGACTATACAGATCTGAGGCTCTCTGAGTAAGACTTTTCTCCCAGCGTGGATTGCACTGGACTCTGGAACTATTCTGTGTCCCTCCCACTGTTTATCAGCACATAGATTGTGTCCTGATAAATAATTGCACCTGTTTTACAGTAACCGTATTTAGGAAATTGATTTAGATTTGTGATGCTCTCATTTGTTTATTCATTCAAGAAGAATTTATTGAGTATTTGTGCTAAGCACATAGTGGTACAGAATAGATACATTTCCTCCTTTATGGAGATAGTAACTGTAGAGAGAAGGAGAATGATATTCAGCAAATAATTCAATAGAAATGTATGATTATGAATTGTGCCAAGTGCTAAAAAGGAAAATTAAGTTATTATCAAGTATAACACGTGATGGTGTTTTACTATCAAAAGAGGGGCAACGAAGAAGGACTTTTCCCTATAAAGAGGGCTCACAATTTTTTATTATGGTGGTAGGACCTTTGCATTTTATCTAAGAGGCTTTGTTCTTCATTTTTATAAACTCATATTAAAATATAATTCAAAGAGAATCTGTAAGGTGTGGCATATGTATGTGTAGTAGGTTGTAACTGAAAACTGAAGGCAAGCTTTAAAAAAGCCTTCCTGAGCCAGTTGGTGGGCACTGAATCTGGTTTAGAGATGGAACATGAACTTGTGACTCTAAGTTGTCAACAGGGAAAATGATTTAAAAATAATATAAAGTTGTGTTTGGCCATGAAGAAAGAACAGATAATCAGCCTAATTTCATGGGTGCATAACAGGGGTTTGGAGATCTCAACTGTCATACATGTGTTGATATGACCAAATTTTAGGTCATATTGTAGGTTGTAGGTTGGTCTGTTATCCTGTTATCCTGAAAGAAATGACCAAACCTCACCTTTTTACGTGTGTTCAACATTCTGGTGATTTGACCATCTGCTGAAGACCGTTAAGTGCAAGATGTTGTGTGAGGCACACTGTAACTACCAGAATGCATACGGAATCATTTAGAATGGAATAATTTTGCAACCTAATGAAATCTGCTTGGGGCATAAATAAGACATTGGATTTGGGCAATCATCCTGTGGCTGGTGAGAAGTCTTTCAAATGCTTTAGGTGCCATCTTGTGGTCAACATTATGAATGTAGTGAATTCAACTCATCTTCAACTTCCCAGAAAGATTGTGTTTAAAAAGTGTAAGAGTATGTTGGGGAGGTATAGCTCAAATGGTAAAGCACATGCTTAGTGTGCATGAGGTCCTGTGTTCAAACCCCAATATCTCCTCTAAAAAAATTAAATAAGTAAACATAACCTCCCCCCAAAATTAAAAAAATTAATAAAAAGTTTAGGAGGTTACATTACCCGGTGATGACAAAACCCTGGTATATTAATCAGATCTCTTCCAGTGCATCAGGTGACAGAAACCTATTTCAAAGTAGCTTAAGCAAGAAAGGTGTTATCTCAAAGGACTGAGGACGTTGCTGTCAGACCTAAGGCCTTGGAGGTGAGATCCAGGACCCGGTATCACGAGGACCTACCCTCTGTTTCTCATTTCTGCCTTGTTTTATCCCCTCTTGCTTCAGGGAAGAGTATTGCCGGAAGTCCAGATTTCCAATCATTTCTGCATTATGACTCAGGTCCACATAGAAGAATCCCAAAGGAGGGCTCTGGCTCAATATGGGTCACATGCCAAGCCTTGTACCAATCGTGTGATAGGAGAATGGGGCGCCTTGAACAGACAGCTTGAGTCTGCGATCATCCCCTGTGGTTGGGGGGTGGAGGAAGAGAGACCTTGGCAGCATGAATATGTTACCACAGAGACAGAATCTGTGGGAATGCTTGCTGGGCAAATGAGCAAACTAAAGGAGGAACCCAGCTCACTACATTCCACTACTCGGACACCAGCCACACATCCATACCCTGCCCCAGTGCATACAATTCTGAAAGTGCCAAAATACTTTAACTTTCCTGAGTACAAAATAACAACACAAACTTATCCTCTCTTCAAGAAGAGACAACTCAAAGATGCAATTAGCTAATGAATTCAACACCAAGCTTAGGATTTTTAGATGATGGGCATTCCTCTTAAGTCCAGATGTAGAGGCTACTCTTGGTCCCACAATCTATTTCCATTAAGAGAAACATTTCATAGACATTCATCCATTTATTCAAATAAGCAGTTATTTGAACTCCTAATATTTGTCAAGTGTCATTTTAGGTCCTAGGAATATGTCCCTGACTTTTCTGAACTTAAAGACATGGAAAAATAATTACCATATTAAGTAGTAAGGGCCAGTAATTGCAGTGTGAATTGCCTATATGTTCAACTTGTAGCATTTTTCAGAATTGTATATATTTCACAAGTGGTGCTTATGGAAAATAAAAACCACTGAAATAAGAGAATTTCACTGATATAGAAAACAGGGATAAGTAGAAACCCAAAAAGTTAGTGATATTACTGGGATTAATTCCAGAGTGGAGGATACTTGGCAATGATTTCTCTAAAAAGATGGAAGCATTTTCTTCCCTTTTCTAGTTTTTCTGGTCTTGTGTTCCAAGCAGAGTTTGGTTTGTGCACTTGAGGGCTAATTAATCATGAACCAATATTGGAATCAATTTACATTATCATTAAAGAGTTTCAGAGCTCATTGTTCCATTGGCATTTCTAATTTAAAGCAAATTGCATGATTTATTTTAAGACCTACATTTAGCTTAATGATTAGAGGAGAAGGATAAGGTAGTGCATAACAGCGTAGGGTTTGGCATAATATTGACCAAGGTTTGAATCCTGGCTCCACTCTTACTAATTGTGTGGCTTTCAGCACATTTTCTAACCGGTCTCAGTTTTCTGATCTGAGGAGTGGGGGTAATACCAGTATCCACCTCTTAAGGTTATTGTGAAGGTTTAATAAATGTGTAATGGTATTAGCACCTGGTAAGGGTACAAAAAATGTTAAAAGAAAAATCAAGAGAAAGCACAGCTTTTCTTCAGTGCCTTTTATAGGCAGGCACTTCATGGCTAAAATTCATTTATTAATGTCTTTGAGACCATTGATTCAGTGATTATTGTCTATTCGTATAATTGATTACTCTGGTCTGAATTGGAGGCCAGTATCACTTGGACAGAGTATTGGGAGTGTGGAAATTAAAAGCCTTTGTTTCTGTTTATTACACTCAGTGGTGCTGTGGAGGAGCCATGGGACTGACAAAACCATGTTAAAGTGTGGTTGACAGGGATGGCGTGTGGGTTGGGGGTGTCGGGGACACTTCCCATTGCTGATGTTTTATTCTGTGTGAAGGGAGCTCCTCTAGTAAACGCTTCGGCCTTTTTGGTCCCTGCTTGTTCCTCTCTGGAGGAAGAGTCGCTTATCTGACTGTGGATGTGGAAGGAGTCACTGACTGTATGGCCCGGACTCCCCTCCTTTTCTCTTGGAGTGAGCCTGCCTGTGGGAAGTTTGCCTTCTACTTGGATCCCCCTCTCCCTACATATACTCCTGTCTCTGGGCGGCTTGTCCATTTCCTGGGACTCAGAAGATAAGTATTTTAATTCTTAGTTTGAATATAATGGAATCCACTTACCTAAAGTTATGAGACACATCCTCCAGTTTTAACAACGTGATATCCAGTCCATTATCCACCTTATTCTTTGATCTTTTTTCATAATCATCTCACAACATTTGTGGGAAAGATGGATACTATTTGTAGAGACTATTGAAATTCTGACAGTTCTATCAACATAATAATTGAATACTTTCCATAGGGACATCTTAAGAGCCTGAGTGGAATACTGCTCAGAATTACCTGTTAGGGGGCAAGGAAGCTGGGGTATTTATATACCTACTCCCATCCCTCACTGATTGAGTGTTGCTTTTGGGATGTTAACTCCCTGACACTTTTGGCTGGCCCATTTTGTACCTAGCAGAAGTCCTCAGTTAGGCAGATACAGGTACTTGATGTGGAAAACCATCTGTGTGGCTACAACTATCTATTGAAACTACATGTGACTTTCAGTGTGGGTTGAGGGGAGATGGGTGGGGTGCCAACAGTGCCTACTAGAAAGTTGTGTTGAATCGTCCTTGACTATGTTAGATGCCCTTGCTCTGTGGTTCCACAGATCCCTATTTCCTCCTTAATAAAACCTACCATATTGTACGGGTTGTCTGTTTTTCTCCTAGGCTATAACCTCTGTGTGGGTGGGGACAAGATCCTGTTCACTGTGGTGTCCCCAAGCCTGGGTGGTCAGTAAATATTTGTTAAATGAACGTTCTGATCAGAAATAAGTGTTCACAGTGAAAAAACGATTTGATTATTATTAAAGCTAGTTTTGGTGCTTTGTATTTACTACACATGGAATAGTACTGCTGAACTCATTTCACACAAAGACATGAAATGCTTGATTTGAATTTATCTGACGCTTGAGCCAGACTTGAAGGGAACTCGTCTTTTACAACTTTATGGTCAATGAAGAAAGGTAGAGATCAGATATTTTTCTTTTTAAAACAAGTATTGTTAGCAGGGAGTAGTTTCCATGAAGGTAAGATTGAGTAAAAAACTGATGAAGTTTGAAGTTTTCCTAATCAGTTCTGTTTGTGAAGTTACTTGTTAAAATTTCCCAAAGAAAGTGAGTTCAGCAATTTTGAATGGATTTCAGGGCTGAGAATATGATGGTGTAATGTGACAATTTTGCCAGTAGGTGGTGCTGTTTCATGAAACAATTGAGGCTTTTGGGGTTTGGACTGTGTTTGAGTTCACAATATTAATCTTAAAATGTATTAGATTAGTTTCTGGAGGATTGATAGGATTTTAGCATCAGACAAGCAATAAGGGGAAAAAAGCCAACCATCTCTCTCCATAAGCAAAAAAATTCAGAGGGAGATACAACCTTTGTAATTCATACAACTGTAGCCAGTAGTATGGGGAAGAAGAAATGCACAAAAAAAATAGCTAATTCCAAGTTGATTATATGCTCTGGTATTGCCTGGATAATTTCAGTTTTGAAGGACTATTCTGGTCAGGCACATAGGCCAGGAAAATTTCAGATTTAATGAATAGTTTTTGCTATAGGGTCAAGAGTTGCTTAAATATACAGCTTTAAGATGAACTGGGAAGTGCTGGACTTAGCTTTGTGAATTACCACATATGAAATACATTTATGTTTGCAAATGACTGCATTTAAAAACAACTCATAAAGTAATTTTTAATACTCCATTATGTATAACTTGACAAACTGCTGAGCTATCTTAATATTTCAATTGAATTTAATAAACACCTATTGGGGGTCTACTCTGTACCAGGCAGTCTGCCAAGCACTGGGAATCCACAAATTAATAAAACAGAGCCCTTACTTCCATGTTAGCCTTTAGCCCAGCTGTTTTCAGGCCTTATGGAGACCCTACTTCTTCTCCATCACAGTTAAAGACCCAAAGGCTCTGGTGCAAGAAGAGGAGTCCATATTCCCTAAATCCATGGTCCTTTCTGCAGCAAAGTCCCTGCTTCTCTCATACAGAAACCTTGCCTAGTCATAGGCTACAGAGGAGTAAGAATTTCTCATCCTCTGATTATGCCTCATGTGCTCCCACCCTTCAAACGGGGAAGAACTGTGGTCATTTTAGATATTTATGAAACTCTGGTGATAGATTAAAAAATGATCACTCATCATACCTGGATTTTATAATCACATCCTTTCCCAGGATGCCTACAGAAGGTTCAAAGACACAGTGAAATGGTCAAAGTCATAATCTAGGTGAAGGCTTGGAAATGACACCTCCTGTGCCAAGACTCTAACAAGATTCCCCCAGGTTCATCCTCTCCTCTTCATCCAGAAAGACGGTAAAAGTTGCCTTATGCAGCAGCAGAAAGATGTCCAATTACTTTTTGCAAGAGTCAAAGCTTTTAGAAGAAATAAGCAACATCTATTTTGAAATGGGTTGTAGAGCAAGGACATCTTTGCCTGGTTCTGATCCTAGCTTAACCACATATCAGCTCTGTGATTGGGACACTTTATTTAACTACTATAAGCCTTGGTTTTCTCACTTAAAAACAGAAATTATAATTCTTAGCTCACAAGGTTGTTGCAATGCTTGAAATAGGATTACATATGGGAAAGCACCCACAATAATGCCTGGCATATGAGACACCCAAGAAAATGTAAGGCTTGTCCCTTCCCTCTTTGGAAGTGGATGTTAGTAGTCAGTCACGTGGTCATCAGACAACATATAAGGATGTTGGGTACCAAAATTATGTCATCACCATCGATCCAGCATCTTCTCTTTGCTTGCTATTAATGCGCCTCATTTTGATGGCAATGTCAATAGACAATTTCATGGTAAAGTCAATGGGCAGATGATCTTAACAGCTAATTCTAAAAGCATTCGTAGGCAAATCTAGAGTAGAAAGAGGCCATTTATATTTCTCACATGTTCTTGTAACTGGTGCACCGGAAATCTGGCATTCTAAAAGCAGCTGATGGTGCTGGTGTGTCCCGGAGCCTCCTCGTTTGCTGTGTGAGTGTCAGCCTGCTGGCTTAAGTGAAGTGAAGAACAGTTTCTCTTCACGTGCCATGGACAATATGAGAGCACGACTGCTTTTGTTGCTGATGAAAATATTATGGCCTCGGCTCCCTGTAATCAATTTACTGCTTTATGGACCCAAAGTCCTCCAGAGAATTTAATAAATTCACATAATGTTTCTAAGTGCTGCATTGTGCATTTGGAGCACTGATTTAGCTGACAAATGTGAAAATTTCGTGTAGCTAGACAAATCCCTAGTGATTAGACATGTGTAGAAGCTAAAGAGAGCACGTTGCTCCAGAGAAGGTCAGCATTAACATATGGCAGAGCTCCTACTCTCACGATGGGCTTCGTACCCCTCCAGCTCTGATAGATGATACCGTCCCACTGAATACTGGGGCTTTTTTTCCCATTTTCAGTGGGGCTGCACTTTTTGTTCTCTGCCTACTTGCAGCTTCTGATCTGGGTGAGCCAAGAACAACAAAAATAAGGGAGATGGAGCATATGATGAAGATGACAATGGATTTAGATAATGAAATGGCCACTGAAGTATGGATATTTGACCCTAAAAATGTCAGAGGTTCCTAAGGGAGCTTTTTATGTGCTAGTCTTACAGGGTCACTTGTTTGAAACTGGTTCCACTTAAGTTATGTTGAATCTTTCTGCACATCTCTTTCTTCCCTTCTAATTTCCTTCCAAACTGAAACAAATTTACCCAAAATGGTAAATATTAAACCATTTTTGTTATTCAAAATAACCTATCTTCATTAACATGCATATACGCATTCCGCATAGTTATAATCAATCGATTGCTTTGTCTTAAAAATACCATTTTATATTCGATTTTTCCCTCCTTAATGTTACTTCATACAAACAATAATGTTATTTTATATCTATCTAGATGGGCCACAGAGCTGTGGTTTCAAATAGGTTTTTAGTATTGAATTTCTGAAAGTTATCTTTGAAGGGGACAAGTGCTACGTTGCTTCAAAGATGACTATTGCCTAGAATTACTGCAGATTTTATTGCTGATTTTTAACTTGAATTTTGATTTTCAGCCTGAGCTAAGATTTAGGATTTAGCTTCAGTTCTCAAATTAGGGGAAATCAGCAATAGGTGTATGAGAGTGGAGGTCTGGTAATAACTGGTATGGAAACAAGCCAACGCCTGTCCCATGTTCCCACCCTGGTTTGATGTGGCCCAGCTTATTCCTCTACTCTGGCATCCTGTGAGGATGGAATACTGTTGACTCTTTCCTCACGGACCCTTAAGGTTCAGGCTGCCTCCATGACTCTGGATCTGGGGAGTACAGACACCCAGATGGCTCATGGATTAAAAGGGAATATACCACTTCAGGTATTCAGATGCTGAAGCAATGTCATTAACAGGTAAACTTTCCACTGCTCACAAAGCAGTTGAGGAGTTAGGGAGCCACAACGTGGTCAAGTATTGGCAACCAGCGATAGGACTAGAATGACCACCACTAATCCGTGAATTGGGGGTTCATAAATATGGCTCCAGTTCGATTTGGTACTTAAGTGAGAAATGAATATTGCTAATTTCACATCTGGGGTAATAGTTACTAGCAATGGGGTAGCAGGCTGGATAAATCATAGCTATCTCCTTTGAAGGGTATTTTTAAACTGCTCAGTAAACTGCCCTTTCCTCATTTATCTGATGTAGAGACTGAGGCATCGAGAAGACAGATGACCTGCTTAGGCTCCGAAAGCTGGTTAGTGTCCAAGATAGGATAAAAACCCAACTTCTATGTTTCCCACCCATACTTTTCCTACTAGACTGTGCTTCTGACCTTTTTCAGTATGAGGACTCTGTTGCTGTGTTAAAAAGTTTATTAGGTCCCGGGTTTCGGCACCAAAAATAAATAAATAAATAAATAAAGTTTAAGGAACCTTATATGATAGTAGCTTATATTTTTTCCCCCAATTTTTAAATTGTGGTAAAATACACATAACATAAAATTTGCCATCATAACCATTTTTCTTGAGAAGTCAGTAGGAAGTTAATTTTATTTTCTACACAGATGCCCATAAACTCAGGGACAACAGACTTTCTAGATCAGAGTGTAATTTTAAAATATATATATATATATTTTTATTGAAGTATACTCAGTTTACAATGTTGTGTCAATTTCCATCTTAACCATTTTTAAGTGTACATTTCAGTGGTATTAAATACATTCGCAATGTTGTACAGCCATCACCACCATCCATCTCCAGAACTTTTTTCATCTTGTGAAACTGCAACTCTATACCTATTAAACAACACTCCTCATTCCATCCCCCAGCCCCTGGTAGTCACCATTCTACTTTTTGTCTCCTTGAATTTGACTACTCTAAGTACTTCATATAAGTGGAATCTTACGATATTTGTCTTTTTGTGACTGGTTTGTTTCACTTAGCATAATGTCTTCAAGTTTTATCCATGTTGTAGTATATGTCATAATTTTCTTCATTTTAAAGACTGACTACTATTCCATTACATGTATGTACCACATTTTGCTTATCCACTCATTTGTGAATGGACACTTGGGTTGCTTCCAGTGGCTATATTTTTAGTATCTATTAATTGGGAAAATCCAAAGTAAAGTCATAGACCCTTTGCAGTGACACTGCAGCCTCCTGGAGTGTTCAGGATGGGAAATCATTGCATAAGAGATTTTAATTTTTAAAGACTTTTTCGTAAACTTTGACCTGGCTGGCAGCACTATACAATGATAATATAAACAAAATGTTTAATTGAGAAGCTCCCTGCTCCTAGGAATTAACAGTGGATGATGAGAAATGGAAAGTTTGGGGCTTTAGTGATGGTCCCTTTCAAGAGGAGAGGATTTGCTAAAGAACATGCTTTCCAGAGGTCCCACTTTACATGGGAAATGGCACCACGTGCCAGCTCTAACTGTATTGTGTTCCCACCACCCATCCTGAAATGGCAGCACTGAAATGCCTATACCAGGCAGACAAGAGTCTACATTGTTACTCAAATGATAAACCCTGTAACGTTGTGATTTTATTTTTGTCACTATTTTGTTGCTGTCATTCCTGATAAGTATGTCTTATACTTGTCAGGTCGAATTTGTAATACACAAAATGCATACCTCCGTATGTACACGTTTTTTTCATTTTCTAAAGCGAACATCATAAAAAAGACAGCAATGTGACCTCAAAAGGCAGGATACAGACTCAAAATATTGTACAGCTGCTTCATCTTTTTATTAGATTTTCTGTGTTTTTTTCCCCCTAGTTGCTGGATAAAATCCATACAAATGAAATACTGGCTCACTCAGTAAATAATAATGAAAAGGTAAATTCATTTTACAGAGAAGCCAGTACATGTAAGACATCATCTTGAATGACTGTGATTTTCTTGAACTGATCACCAGGCTATTATAGTCTCGCAAAAATAATATCTGGCTTTTAGGCTCTCCAATTGTGCCTGCGACCTCTCCTTAACCCTTTGGCTCTTAAGAAAAATTGATTTTTTAACCATGTGCACAGTATGCTGCTAAAATCACACAGGTGCTGTTTGGTTCACATGACATGGCAGCTCTAAGAGACGACGGGACACAATCAAGGGTCTTCTTTCTCCATCATCTCACCTCAACTACACCCTCAACATCTCACCCTCAACTATGATACCTAACTACTGTGTCTTCAATAGTTATGATAACTGTATTTATCTCTTTAAAAGAAATAGAAAGGAAATATCTTAAGGGCTAAAACCTGGTTTTCTTTTAAAGTTTATCTTGTGGCTAATTATGTGTCTACACCTATGTTAGATTCTATTTTATGTTTTTTTGGAAAACTCCAAATGTGTATGTGTGATAATTGTCTTCTTTCCTCCGAGTATTCCCTCGGACGGGTGGGAGGAATGACATTTAAGTAGACGGACGTGAGCCAGAGAGGGAGAGCGAGACCTGCCATCCCAGTTTGCCTAAACTAAGGGAGCTCCCAGGACCCGCGATTTTCAGGGACACACCCGGGAAAGCCTGGCAAACCAGGATGAGTTGGGTCACTTTTGAGAATGGGTTTCCTCTCGACTTTGTTTCTGGATGAGAGAAAGGTAAAATTCAACTCAACAGCTGTATTTTGAGCACTGACTGTATAAAGGGCTTCCAAGGACAGGTCAGCAAAACAAATCCGCTCCCGATGAGCTTTCTTCTCAGGTGGCTGGTGAGTCCTGTCTCCAGCAGCAGCAGTCACGCCTGCGGAAGCCAGTGCCGAAGCAGCACGTCCACGGGCCCCAAGCGTCCCAGGAGGAGACGGTCGTCTCAGAATGGAGGTGGTCTCTCCTCAGATATTTCTTGCCTAGTGAAAAATAAAATACCTAGAGTTCAGAAATGCCCTGCAAATAACTCACTGTTTACTGAGTATCTAAGAAGATAAAAACAGGCAAGTAAAGTCTCTGAGTCAGAAGGAGTTTGTCCTCAATTCCAGATGAGACTTGGGTGTTACTGAAAGCTACATTGGGTGTTACTGAAAACTCAGAAGATGGAAATAAGTAGGAACCTTTTATGTATTTGTCTCCAATATTGAGTGAGTAGCAGCCTGAGGACACAGGCCTGCGACGTCTGAGAAGTGCGTCCAGGATGAAGTGGCCTTGAATTTGAGGGAAGGGAACTGTGAGCTTGCCAGATAGGCGTCCTACCTGCAAAGAAACCAGGCTGCTGGGGTGAGGGTCTTCAGACAGGAGGCCCCAGGAATTCAGCCGAGTAGGTAAAAAGGTGGGCTCTCAGGATGGGCGAGACCTGGCACAGATTATAGTTACCAACAGAAGGCAGAGAAAGCAGGATGTCTGTCCTGATTTTTGTCATGAAGATGTGAAAAGTGGCCAATGGCCAATGAGTAGAGGCTACAGGCAGAGTCAGAATCCCCTTTCCCATGGCTTTCTGGCTGTGTAACCTGGGGCAATTGACTTAATCCCTGCAAACCTCTATCTTCTTATTTGTTTGTTTCTGTTTTTTGGGGAGGGGGGAGGTAGTTAGGTTTATTTGTTTATTGCTATTATTTTAAATGGAGGTACTGGGGATTGAACCCAGGACCTCATGCCAGGACCTCATGCGCGCTAAGCATGCGCTCTACCACTGAGATTTACCTTCTTCCCATCTTCTTATTGTGAACAGGGGTACAATTCCTTCATGCTGGTTTAGCCATTCAGATTAAGTAAGATAATATAAGAAATTTAGCTCAATTCTTGGTACATAGATCTCAATAAGGAGTAGCTAGGTACACCGTCCTTACATTAATAACGACAGCTGTCTCATTCACTTGCCATGATGAAATAACACTCGGTAGTTCTTCCTCTTATCAGTTTACACAATCTTTTTTCCTCCTGAACTAAAATCCTCCTTTTATGGATATGTACTATAATTATGAGAACCATTTTTCTAGCTGATACACAGATTTAAAGCATAAAGTATCCATTTGATAAATTCCTTAGGATTCAAATTTGACCTGGGTTAAAAACCAGCTGATCCAGGGTTTCACCAGAACTAGTAAGTTTCTTCCTGGGATTCCTCTGGGATATAGTTTATTCTTTATTCTCTCCTCCAAGGGCTGTCTGCTCTCTTTGGCTGAGAACCAGAATGGAAAGTGGAAGGAAGACCCTGTGGGCAGGTGACGGGCAGTGGGAGCAGCCTTGTCTGCACAGACCCACTTTTCTCCACATGGCAGTTCCACTGACTTCCTGCACTAGGGAAAGTCATCCTGGGGTTGAGAATTAATCTTCCTCAAGTGTTCTGGCCGAGATGAGGGCAGGAAGCAGGTACAACTAAGGCCAGGTTTGTGCTCAAGGAGAAGAGAGACGTTCTGAAGTACCTGCTTTGGGCAGCACAGCAAATTTATGTCCTGTCCTCCTTATTGGGCAGCTGGAAACTGGTCACAGGCCAGATGATAAATGTGCTGAATTCCCCCTCCCGTGGTTGAATTCTGCTTAGATGATTCTTTTGATTGCAAAGGGAACTGGGAATTCAGTCTTTTGAAAATGACAGCAATCAACTGGGCAGAATGAGACTCCTCTCTGTTTAGAAGGTGAGTATTTATGCTCACTTCCTACCAGAAAAGAACACCAAGCTGCGGATGGTGACTCCTGTGGACTGGGCAAGCCATGAGGGCACCAGCTGTGTTGGTCGTCGGGTCAGCAGGTCTGACAGAAGTCTATTTGCATGAGGTGCAGGGGAGCCTTGTGAGAGAGGACTTACCCCAAGTGAGGTAGGGGCCAGGTTTCATGAGCCTAAGCCCAGAGTAAGGTTTTGGGAGGGAACTTATTTGAACATCTGCTATCTCATGGATGAGTAATGAACAAAAAAGCTATAATGCAGATGCTGACAGAGTCACGATACTAAAATTCTTACACCAGCCTTGTAGGCAGACTGGAAGTGCTCCAACGACGGAGCGCACATATGTAGGAGGGTTAGAACTCCTGAGATCCAGGGCACAGTAAGGTGATACTGCTGCTGAGGAAGCACAGAAGCTGGAGAGGTGCCCGCTGTGTTGAGCTGAGATTGGCATCGGTGAAGAGAGCAGTCTTGACAAGTTGCAAATGTAAAGTTTACATCTACAGAATGGACGTTGCAGGCTGGACTCCTGGAAAGTGGACTCTAAGTCAGAGGTTAGCATTTGAGGAGTTTAATACCTGCTGGGGAGGGACTGGGCAGAAGCATGGGTTGGGTGACCCTGTGGCTGACAGCATAGCGAGCTCTGCATCTGCAATAACCCTTTGCAGTTGACCCCAGTTGGGGCTTGGAGGCTGAATTATCATGTCCCTGCATCAACTAGTCACTGAATGCAAGTTGACTCTGGGAAGAGGGGAGGACTATAGTGAGGTGGCTGCATTCAGCCAGCCTGAGGGCAATTCCCAAGGGCTGAGAGCTGAAGGTTGTTGGAGGGCAGCGTGCCCAGGAGCTGGGGACATGAATCCTTCAGTCCTAAAGCTGAGATTTAGGGAATATAACGTAGTCTATTACAAAGGGACTTATTTTTAAATTATTATTTTCTGGTTTTTTTTTAAGTGAGGAAGTAATTAGGTTCATTTATTTATTCATTTTTACGTAATCTTAAAAAATGTTTTCTGGGGAGAGGAAGGTAATTAGGATTTTTAAAAAAATTTACTTATTTATTTATTTTAATGGAGGCACTGGGAACTGAACCCAGGACCTCTTGCACTCTACAGCTGAGCTCTACCCTTCCCCCGGGACTTACTTTTTTAGAGACCGATGGAATGTACTGAAGAACTTCTGGTTTGGGGAGATAGAAGTTAGTGTGGACTATCAAAGCAAACTGTAGTAATCCTCGGATTTGGGAATCAAGAACTGTGTCTTTAAGCTTTACATCAAGTCAGATTAAAATGAGTGAGCGCCAAATCTGTTCTGTCATCTGAGAAGAGCACGCTCTAAGATTTCCTCATACTCCCGTAAATATTAAGTATCCTGTGTACTTCCAATGTTGTGTGGTGCTATGGAAATAATAGCAATCATGACAACAACAGCCACAGCTAACACAAATTGGGTGTTACTATGTGCCAGCACTCTTCTGAGTGCTTTGTTTACAAATCTTCTATTAAATCCTTACAGTAATGCTGTGAGGTGGGGAGTTTTATTATGCTCACTTTAAAGATGAGGAAACCGAGGCTCAGAAAGTTTAAATAACTTTCCCATGGTTGGTAGCTAAAAAGTAGCAGTGCTGGGTTGCAAACTCAGGCATGAAAAACAAAAGTGAAAAGGTCAAAACCAAAGCAAAATTGTCCTCAAAAGAGATGCTCTCCGATGCTTTGAAAGCAGGTCACATGAAGTTGCTTGAGCAATGGCAGTGGTACCACTGTTGTTTTTTGCTCCAGGAAGTGGGTTTGCTGTAGAGCTGTGTCCAGCCTGTCTGCAGCTGCATCTCCTGGGTTAGCCCATGAAGGGCCTGGCCCCCTAGGAGCATGGCCCCTCCAGGTGCTCAAAAAAGATTTATTTAATGATGGATTGAATAAACATACTGGAAGGATTATTGTGTTTAGAATTAAACAGAGTTAAAACTCTGGACAATTTCCTTACTCTCTCTGGGCCTCAATTTTTCATCTATAGAAAGGAATTGATGTCTCAGGGGCGATGTGAGGTTTGGAAATAATCATTGATCTAGTATAGAGTCTTGTACAGCATGCACACTCAACAAGCAAGAGCAATTCTTCTCCTTCTCCTTCTTCTTAATGATTTTGTTCCACATGCCGAAAGGTGGTGCTTAATTTAAAAATGTGAAAAAGAAGGAAATGCCTCATTCTTTCAGCTGTGGAAGGCTTGACCACATTACCTCTTGTATTCTGTTTTAAAATGAAGTATGGAATCCTAGATTTTTATGTTTCTCAGGTGCAAAGTTTTTAAACAAAATAATTTGTACTGAAGTGAAAGTGGAGTTTCTCAATTTCAACCTGCCCCACCCAGCCCCCTTCCAATGTTTTCAAGGCACGTCTTGTTTTTATTACCCTTGCATTAACAGATCTACTTGAAGGAGCTTACTGTGACCCAGGAAATGGAGGCTGACTAAAAATGGAGGAGGAGAGAGGACAAGGAGACATAAAAGGGATTTTATGTTCTTTTTTAGGAGTCATTAAAGTAGTGTAAAAGAAAAAAAAAATCCTTAAAATGCCACACAAAGTAGTGTTTAGATAAGACTCAGAGAACGTTTTGCACAGATGGATGGGAAAAGCAAGGCTCTGTGATTTTGCCCAAGTTAATTCCTGGGTGGAGTTACGGTTGGGGTCTCTGTCAGTCAAGGCTTAGTTGGGTAAAGGAGAAACCAGTTCAGTGATCTTAAGCAGAAGGAAGTTTAACACAGGGAATAAGTATGCTTACAAATCATTGGAAAGATTGGAGGAGCAAGTGCCTGCCGGCCCTCCAGAAGCTGAACAACAGAACAACTCAAACCGCCCTGGCAAAGGAACTATGATTTCAGCACAATCAGGAAGTTGGTGAATCAGGAGGCCACTTGGTCCACTGTTGGTTTCAGTGTCACGTTACCTTACCTGTGAATCCGGGGTCAGGGCACCATCACCTGCACCTTTGGTTCACAGACCCACCACCCGGGCCAAAATCTAGGTGTCAGGAAGCTGGCTTCACCATTGCTGGCTCTGAAGCCATAATATTCTAAGTCTGGACCAGGAAATGAGTATTTCCCCAACTACTTAACTCAGGTTTGGATCCAGTTCTCGCCCAGATTCTTCTTCAAATGAGTCAGGGAGATGGAGTTTTTATCTTTCCAGCTTCTGCAGTGCAGGAAGGCCTGGTAGATGGAGGCTGGAGTGAATGTTGTGCAAATCCATCCCCTGTCTCCTCCACAGTGGTGTACACAGTGGAAAGTCAGGAGGCTTCAGTGTTCTCTTCTCGGTTAAGCTTGTTTTTGCGTAGTATGGAGAGAATGACAATTGAGTGTTTGGAAGCGTAAACCACACCGTCGCTTTATCTTGATCCCAGGACTGATTTCAGTGAACTCTAACACCAAACCTGAATTATTTGGAGTCTGGCACTTTGCTAATGTCAGATACATTTAGAGAAAGAAGGCAACTTAAATATCATTGGAAAAAGCAGTACCTACTCTTTGAAACTATTTAAAAAACCTATACCCATTAAAATCTCATTAAGAAATAAATAACAACTCCAATTCTCACACACAGGCAAGCATATTTAATAGTGATGAATTTAATGGAGCGGTTTATTTTGTAATACACTTGGAAAACCATCACTTCTCCAGTGACTGTGGCCAAATAAGTGCCCAAAGTGTTTCTCTCCAGACCCTTTGGCCACTCCTGGATTCTTGGATCATAATCAACACTTTTTTTTTTCTCTTTTTTTTTCTTAAATAGCACCATGGAGCAGTAGTGCTTGGGACCTAATTGACAAACACAATGGCCTGTAATCTCCGTGAGGTCAGGGAACACATCTTTCAACCCCCTCACCATACCCCTCCCACTACCATTGATGCTACTTCCCCAGGACCATGGACATAGCAAGTGTGCAACAAGCGTTTGTCGACCATTTCTTAACTAAATGATGGAATGAAGGAACAAATAATTGCTAAAGAGATCACCTCTTGGTTTCAAATCATGGTGAAATATTGGGAAACATAGTAGAGATTTTCTGCTTTTGTAAAGTATTTTTAAGTTTACAGTTCAATATTTTAACTTTTTTTTTTAAACAAGAGTGCTTATGAAAACAGTCCATATACATCACAATCCCCCACCCCCCCGGTTTTTATTCTGGAATAGACACAAAGATAAATGAAAGTCATATTGTGATTATACGTTGGGCTTTTCATTCCCCAGAAGATGTAGCTGTGGACATGAGAAGGAACACGTTCTCCCAGTAGCATCCTAACTCTAGCCTTCTTTTCAGTATTTTTCATGCTTCTCATGCTTTCCTAGATTTCATAATTCAACCCAGAATGACTACATCCTCAGTGTTTTTACCCTTCCTCTATCCTGATCAATGCTGTCCTTTTTGACCTTTGCAGAAGAGCAGTGGGCAAAGCAAAATTTTCCTCTGTAGATAAACTGCAAATTATTTTCCCCAGTGAGCTTGCAATGAATGACTCAGAATAGTGTTTCACAACAGACATTTTCAAGCTGCATTATCATGACAAAGTCAAATACTTTTCTTTGGTATGAGACTTCTGATAGGAGCAAAGACGTGAGTTACAAGCAGTCTGCGCTCAACATGGTGTTTAATTTGTGTACTTGAAGGAATGTGATCAATTACTAAGTAAAAAGATTAGAAATTATCTCTCCATTAACCATTCTAAAATTATTTTTGAGTACTTGCTCTATGGATGCCAGGTACTGTTTCAGTTGCTAGAATTACAGCAAAAACCAAGTGAACCAAATCCCTGTCTTCACAGAACTTACATTCTAGCAAGGAGATGCACTGAAGTTCCAACAGATGTACACACGTATGATAATATGATGCCAGGTTGTGGTCATTGAAATGAAGAAAAGTAAGGCAGGTCAAGATGAATGTAATGAGGGCTGTTGTTTAAGCAGACAATGATGTAAAAGCAGACAGTGTTCCAGGCAGGGGATCACAAGTGCAATGGCCTTGGTACCAAAATGAGCAGGAAGAAGGGTGGTCAGGGACCAGATGATGGAACGCCTTCCAGGCCACAATGAGGAGTGTGGATTTTATTTTGGTGTGAAGGAAAGCCAATATAAAAACTAAGAGCAAAGGATCAAAATTTATATTTTAAAAGATGTATCTGCTACTGTATGGAGAATAGACTGTAGGTGGGTAAGGATGGCGGCAGGCCAACACCTGGGTGCTGCTGCAGTTGTCTCGATGGCCTGGACTAATGTATTGGCAGTGTGAGTGTTGAGAAGTGGTCATAGAACATTATTAAATAGAAGTTGGGATTATACTGTTACTGAATTGATCGAATGGGCTGCCATTTGGAAATTGCATCTCATTGCCTCCTGCCATGGCGGGGAAGGTTCTTTTTCATTAGGATGCATGCAGCCAATAATGAAACCAATGCTGAGACTGAAACAGCACAAGTTTTATTCAATGGCCAGAGAATGAAGAAGTGGGAACTTAGCTCGTAAATCAACTTCTTAACCCAGCTTGGACTGAGATACCATATACCTAGGAGGATTGAGGTAAAAGGGAGGGAAGTCAGTAAAGAGAAGGAGGACTATTCATGACTTATCAGAGAACAGGGGTGTGGTTTCTGGGAACTGAGGCAACACTCTTTTTAGGCCCTTGTCTGGGCTTAGCTGGTTGTTGTCATGCCAACTGTCATGGTGCTGGTAGCTGTGTCATCTAGCATGCTAATGTATTATAATGAGCAGATAATGAGGCTCAGGGTCTATTGAAGCTCAGGTCTTCTGCTATCTTGGATTTGGCCAGTTCTAACCAGTTCTGGTGGGTTCTTGTTTTTCTCTTCTGGTGGTTTCCTATAAGGCAACGATAATACTTCTCCACAGCTTATGTTCCCTCAAGGAAGAAGGAGGTAACCCTTCTAATGAGCTGGATATGGTATATGGTTACAATATTAAGAATAGTAACAATGTAGTTTTCATTCCTACTGTGCTGTGAACATAGGAGGAAACGTGCTTAGGCAGCAAGTTAAATTTAGTTTAGGAGCAGAAAAAGAGTGTCAGGGATGAGCTTTGGATTGAGTAGATGGAGACGGAATATTTTTCTCAGCCATATTTTAGAAAAGGGAAGTACTGAGGATTTAAAGGCAGAAAACATTTCAAATAAGAGTGACCATGTGGGTGTTAAAAAAAAATCCCAGGAACAACATATGTTTTCTTAAGAAACTTTCTGTTCACCCGGGTTCCTTCCTTTCATCTCTTTTTCAACTAATTACTTAAGTGTGAGATTAGATTTTGCGAAGCATATTATCAGAACTTTGTCAAGGGCAAGGAGGACAGGTTTACACACATGTCTAAAAAAGTTGAGAAAATTAAAAAAGTCTAATTTATTTATCAAAGAATTACATAAACTTCTGAAATAGAAAAAAAACATTTAGAAAAAGCTGAATCTTCAAGGACAAATACCTATAGAAATTTTCACAGAAGTAAGGTCAGAATTACTAAAGCGGGTAATGAGATGCAATTTCCAAAGTTGAAGTAGAATATTCTTTTTTTTACTCTATCAGGAACAAGAAAGACTAAAGCAGAGTGTTGTCCTTTAATTAGATAGGAAAGCAAGAGACTCAATGATGACACCAAAAGGCCACAGAGCATTCAATGTCTTTTTAAAAAACCTTTCTGCATGATCAAGTGAGTGGGGCTCTGGAAATAGGAAATGCATACTTTAGGAGAATGAAAAGTGAAAAAGAAGACTTGAAGGAAGGTAATTTAAATAAGTGAGCTTTGTATCTAAATGTGCAGACCCTGGTGATTTGCATTCAAGGATACTAAAAGAATTGGCTGATGTATTGTGCACCATAAACTGAATATGAGTCAGCAATTTGTAATGCTATTATTTAAAAAAGGGAACATGATTGAGAGATGTATTAGCAAGAGTATGACACGGAAAGGGCAAGGATCTGCTTGGCATGGCTCAACCATTATTTTTGGAATATAATTACCAGTTTTGGTCACTGTGTATTAAAAAAGATGAATAAGTTTAGGGAAAGAAGCACAAAATGATGAATGGAATAAAAAGCAAGTAAGAAAAACCAATGGTGAGGGTAAAAGGTTAAATTCTCCACTCTGATGTCCTATTGGTTAAGAATACCAGCTTCATCGTCACACTGACTTGGAACACCCGGCCTTTGCATCTTAAGTGATTGGTATCTCAGTAGCCGTATCTCAGGTGAAAGGAAGTGGGTTGTTTTGTTTAGAAAATAGACAGCTAACGTGTAAGAAGGATTATTGTGAAGACCGTTCTAGCTAATTGTTCTTATTTTCCAGAGGAGAGCATGAAAGGGTTGGTATATATTGATATTACAAGAGTCAGACCAAAAGAAGAACTAAATTTGCAATGACTACCAGATTGGAGGGCTCTTTTCCCCACAACTCCTTAGCATAATAATCCATGGTCCTTAAGTACATGCAGTCTTCCCTTGGTACCTGGGGAGGATTGGTTCCAAGACCCTCCTTGGATGCCAAAATCTGTGGATGCTCAAGTCCCTTCTGTAAAATGGTGTGCTATTTGCACATGACCTGGGCACATCCTTCTGTATACTTTAACTCATCTCTCAATTACTTGTAATACCTAGTACAATGTAAATGCTTTGTAAATAGTTGCCAGTTGAGGCAAATTCAAGTTTCCCTTTTTGGAACTTTCTGAAATTTTTTTTTCAGACTATTTTTCCATCCGAGGTTGGCTGAATCTGTGAATGTGGGACCTACGGGATATGAAGTGCTGACTGTGTTGATTTCTTGTGTTGTCATCGAACCCTCTGTTCTTTGATTCAGTGGAAGAACAATGATCTGACAAGAATCATTGATAAACAGGTGCCTATTTCAATGGGAATTCTGATACGATGCTGAAATTGCTGAACTGGCAAGATTTGCTTCTTATTCCTCCCAATTACTCTTGAATTGTCTCCTTTTTTCCATGTTGACACCCCAGAACATCTTTTCCCCAGGTGCCCAGGGCATTTATGTTGCCCCTCCCTGCCAGCAGAGTACCTATCTCCTCCTCACTCATGATTCTTTCCCTTGGACTTGTCTCTGTGATGGCCCTTCGCATCTTGGGCTCTTTCTTCCCCACACGCCTGTCAAAACTTCTCTTTCCTCTGCCTCATTATCTAGGAACTTTTCCTTAGCTTTCCAATGTGACAATTTACTAATTCTGATAACTCTTTCTAAAGGGGTTAATGGTGGTTCCTCAATGTCCCTTAATGAGCCGTGTGTGGGACTAATGGTGTGAGGGAGAACACTATAGGGGGCCTATGAACGTGGCATTACATAACATGGAATCATGTGGAGTGAAGATTATTCCCTTTTCAATTTTTTTTTCAAATCTTTCTAATTATGGTGAGAAGAAAGTTTCATTTTGGTGGTTTTAACAAAGGTTTATCTTTTAACAATTGCTAAGCTTCCTTTTTAACAAAGCAATTAGAGTCTTGGGCTGAAAGTCTTGGGAGGCAGAATTTTCTTAGACTTTTTTTCTGATAATGAATATAATATATACACTAGAAAGGAACATAAGTAAAAAAATGTACACCTTGACTAATTATACTAGGTAGAATTTAAAATTATTTTTAAAATTCTCATTGCATCTATCTACACAGTTCCCTTTCATTTATGTCATTGATATCGGTTTTCCAAGGCAATAACAAAGTTTTTTAAAAAAGAAATCTATTAAGTAAAAAGGTGAGTTGATTTAAATAAAAAATATTACTCTATCTCATAGAGTCTAAAGATTTACACTTCCCCCCGATGTTTTAACCTCTCTGAAATCATAATGCATCACACAATTGGTGTCGTCTTATGATGCCCACGGACAAGGTCACGTAGCTCACTCAGAGTACTGTAAACCTTTAGGTGACACCTGTGGTCGAATCAAGAAAGATCAACATCAGAGCATTTTAGATTCATTGAAATATGGTAAATAAATATGATTTAGAAAGAATGGAGATTTGGGGAGCACCTGAAGTTTAGGAAGTAGTAGCTTAGTGACCTATTCTTTCCATCTCATGCCTTTGTACTTTAATGGGTGCTCTCTGGAGATGCAAAACCTTAGCCCCAAGAGTGATAGCAGTGGTAGAAATGACAACACTGTGGCTGAGTTGTGGTGGGTGTCAGGGAAGTCCTGGGGAGCAGGCTAGCTTTCTTTCACATCCCTTCAGTGTTCTGTGCTTGTCAACCCTGTGTCTGTCTCCAAGGCTTGCCTGGCCCTTTGTGACGTATATGTTATCCTTGCTTAGAAATTTTGGGGCACTGCATAATCAGGCTGAAGGCTTATGACTTATAGTAAGAAAACCAGCTTTCATATGCAGAACGTTTTTACACCATAATATAGATCAGTACCCCTGAACAGTGGGGTATCTGCTTAGACTTGCTCCCCATATCCTGATGACTCACCACGATGCCTGCTGCATAGGGGCCTCCAAATACATATTTGTTAAGGGAACAAATGAAGGAAGCTTACCTTTGTGTCCCACTTACAGACTCTAGATGTAGCCTGAGCAGCTAGGGGCCAGCAGCAGCTCACAGTTGGCTCCCTCAGCCTCCTCTGAGGCTCTGGAGGCAATGGCTGTGAATTTGTATGGCACACCATTTGCATACTCTAACGAGATGGGCTATAATTGGCCTTCATTGATTTTGTTTTCATTGAGCTAAAATAGAGTCAGAGCTTCTTAGGCTAGAAGAACTGATTGATTTGTGGTAGAATTCAGGACTATTCAGTTGAAGAAATAATTAATTATGTTCTTATTTAGTAATCATCAGGGCTCAGCCTGTGTCTTAGCAGGAGAATGTGCTCAGCAGAACTGGACTTTGCCAAAGCAGGAATACTTTAATATGGGTACTTCAGCTAGGCAAATGGATACTGCACATAATACTTCTTATTTTTCAAGAACTCTGTGCAGACTGGAGACAACAGTGTGTACAGATATATGAGAGAACAAGAGACATGCATCGTATTTTCCTGTTCTTCATCCTACTCCTCGCAGGAGCACATGACACATCTCTTTGCCTCTGTCTCCATCACTCACCCATACTTCTACCTATCCCCAAATCCCTGAATTCACCACCCATTTTTCAATGTTTTGCAAGTTCTTTGGGAGTTAACCCAGTCTGGGTGAATGATGTCTTCCAATTTTGTCTTTCATTTCTGAGACCTGGCAGTTGTTACGGTTTGGCCACAACCCTAGAGACAAGGGCATTTCAGCCTGAGTTGGTTACTCTGGAGCTTGGGACACTAAAGTGCATAGAGGTTTTGACAGGCTATTCTGTGTAGCTAGAGTAGCTTGGACTTTTGGACTGATTATGACTAAAATCTTTCTAAATGTTTAGTTCCATGTCAATTTCTCCTTTTAAAATTTTCTTTTGAAATCATTATATACAATTTTTGGAATTTTACGATATACAATTATTAGAATGAGTTCTAGCCTCTAAATTGAGGCCTTATATCCTCTGAGGCACAAGGTATAGCTATAAGCTGCCACATCCTCCTTTCATTCAACATCTATTGCGAAGCTCAATGAGCAGGGTATTACGGTAAGTTTTGTAAGGGGACAAAGATGCATAAAACACTAGCTGTTCTGACACGTCTTCCCAGTTAGTATAGAAATATTGGTCAGAAATTCTTTTTTACATCCATTATTTGGAACTATATAGACAATATTATATATGTTTCATAGCCTAGATCACAAAATCTATTAAAGTATTAGGCTGTCATGAAATTGCCACTGTTTCATCATTTTTGCCCTACAAAAAAGGCCACTTCATGCAGTTCAACCTAGCATACATGTAAAGCAATGTACCTGACTGAAGTGTGAAACCGAGAGTAATTAATGACCATGAAGTGTAATGACTATGCAGGGAAAATGTGTCCAGCAATCTATCTCCTCCTACTGAGGGCCCAGAAATGAAACCAAGGACCCCTCAATGGATGTTTCCATTTGGGGGGATAACTGAAATAGGGGCTTGCCTTCCTACTTCCCAAGGGCAAGAATCCTAACAAAGCTGGAGAAATGGTGGCAATAAGAAAGGGAACAGGGAAGAGGGGAGGGAAGTGGCTCAGTGAGGGAGGCTGGGGTCTCCTGCAGGTGTAACTGGGACGAAGCCCCATGGCTGGTCTGTCACTGCCACTGTCTCTTGTTCCAGGACTATGCTGTGCCTGCTATGATTCACACCAGCAAAGTGATGCCCATGCCCTGCCTCTTAAGTCCCACAAAGCTAGTGATGGCTTCTGCTAATGCAGTGGTGGAAAAACCCAAATCCAACACCACCAGTGATGATGCAGGTCACATTAACGCAAATAAGGGTATAGTGGGATTGGCTGTCAGCGAGCCCTGTTTGAGAACAGGAGTGGGCTAAAGTCCTCATTCCCCCCTGGGGGAGGTGGGGTGCGGGGTGGGTAAGGCCAGGCAGGGGAATCCAGGCAAGCCTATATTGAGCAAGTGGGAAGTACAGGGATGGTCCCAGCCGCAGGATCTTCAGTATTCTTCCTAACCTAATCTCTCTGGATGGAGCTGACAAAGACGGGCACTAACTAATCAGGAAATTCCAAGAACTGCTGCCAGTGTCTTGGAATTATCACTGATACTACAGCTGGAGAAACAATGATCACTATTGACATTAAGCCTGAGGTGGGACAGAACAAATTTTGATTGTGTAGCGGGAACTTGAGAACGTCCCAGCTGAGTAGCTGTGTGGGGTTGCTCTAGTCACTGCATTAATCTCATAACAACAGCCTGCATTTTCTCAATTGAGAAATTTGGACCCACTTTTCACATTGTGAGGAGTTTTGCTGAACCTTCATGGTACGTTATCTGCAGAAGAAAGCATGGTCTCCACCTACTTCCACCACCCAGAGATTGGACAAGTTCATTGGATGGATCAAACCAAAATCACATGTAGAACTCCAGTTGTTTGTCAACTGTGCTTCTCAGCTTTTCAAGCCTTGCAGTGAAGGAAGACCCGCTAGGAGAATGGTGGAAAAGAATGTTGAGTGCCTATCCGTCGTGTCTATGACAGAGCTGTTTCTATTTTCTAAGGATTTTTAATCCTAATAACGAGAAGAATAAATAGACAAAGGGTACAAAACCTCTTGTCTATGACCATGACCCTCAACAGCTCGTATGCTGCTTATTTCCAGTAAGAAAAGGCAGCAAATTTAGGAGCTGACAATGAGTTTTCAGACATATGAAAAAAATGGAAGATTTATTTATACCTCAGAGGAAAATCCAAGCTCAGCAAGTCTCCTAAGCACTCTGTCCCTCCAAGCAGGATAAGACTGTGACTCGGGGGAGTGGTATGGGAAAGGGACAGGGACTGGACATGCAGCCTGTGACTCCAGTGCTAGACAGAAGTAGGCGGGAGAAGTCTTGGGGTCCAGATTTCCCCATCCTGTCTCCTTCCTCTTGCCACAGCAGTGTCTAGTTGGCCCTGAGATGATGCTGATTAGGATTCAGGCTGGGGTGAGCCTGCGCATGTTTCCTACTTGTTAGGTAGCACGGGAAGATTGTGTGCGCATTTTTCATGAGGATAAAAATTATAAACAGAATAATTGCAGATGGTGAGGATGATGCTTCAGTCACACCGTGTCAGCTGGGCTGCGTTCCCTTTGCTTCTTTCCCCAAAACTTGTTTATTTGTTGTACAGCTCTGCATCACTTGGCAGACAAAAATCTTAGTTTCTGATGGTGGTAACTGATTATCTTCAGTTTTTGATGGTGGTAACTGATTACTTTTGGAGAATAAAAAAAAAAGGGCTCCTTTATTTTCTCATAGAAATTGTGGAAATTTCTTGGCGACTATGCCTCCTCTTGTCTACCTCCCACTAATTTCTTTGGGTCACGGTGAAGAGCCCAGGGCATAACCACAAGCCAGATGACTACTCTTGAGTCTTTTCTTCAATTTGGAACCATGCTGATTTGGAATCTTAACTGAATCTTAGCTCAAAGTTATTCTATAGGCCCTTCAGCTGAAATATGGTCTGTTCACAGTATTGAAAAATTTGTAAAAACTGGGAGAATGCAGAGTGAAGAGGGGGAGGCTTTGTTCTGTGATGAAGGGTCACAACTATGAAGCTTCTCCTATCTTCCTCTTCATGTAGGCGACCCTCTCTCTTCTTACCCTCCTCCCACTCAGCCCTGTACATTTTTCTCTTGGGCACCTGTAACACATTATTGATCTTGTTATCTTGTAAGTCTGTCTCCTCTCTGCTATCCTGCAAGTTAATATCGAGGGTCTTGTCTTGTTCACCTTTTTTAGATACATTGCTTATGTACCTACATTTGCATATGGTAGGCATTTAAGGAATGGATTTTTGAATGATTGAATAAATGATAGTCTTATTTGGGAGATATTAAAAAGAATGAATTGTTTAAAATAAAAACACTCATAAAATTCCAGCAAAACAGAAAAATACAAAAATTAAACCAGTAGATAACCATGAATTCCATCATTCAGAAATAATCATTGTTAGAATTGGTGATGTCTCATTTCCAGATGGCATGAAAAAGATATTATTGATTTATATAATAACAATGTCTAGATTGGTTAGGAACAAATAAAATTGTAGACTTAACTTCAGACTCAAGAATACTTAAAATATTTAGACATTAATATTATATAAAATTCTCATAATTTCTGTAATATGACCTCTTGCTGAGAAAATCAGTGTATGGATCAAAAATAAATATAATACATTTTTCTTACATATTAGAATTGTTCATATGTTTATAATAATTTTGCACTGACAACTGTGTGTTTGAGCTCATCTGGATGCTAAATATCCTAATATCAAAAGAACTTAAAAGTTTTAAAAAAAAGTCAGTCCATCCTTAAGAAAAAAACCCAAAACTAGTCATTTTCCATATAAGGAGGAATACCAGTAGAGTTATAAAGGATGGTAATTTTGTCTGTATCATTCATTTTTTTATTCATTCATCTCAATTCATACTGAATATCTTCTATATTCTAGACATTGTTGTATGTGATTCACTTGCAAATATACTTTAGAGTTTTTAAAATTGTTTGTTTCTTTCATCCTGAGATCCATAGAAAGTCTACATTATTTTACTTTGGAGTATTTTACTGAGAAGGAAGAGTATAAAACTAGTGATGCCAATGACCTCTTAACCCCAAATTGGACAGATATCCTGTATTGACAGGAATAAGACCAGGCAACATCATTTTACCCTAAGAGCTTAATTCCCACTCGTATGTTTGTGAATATGCCAGAGACAACATATCTCTTATGCATCATAGAGTTGGCTGAGTTTGGCTTAAAATTTCATTAGAGGTTTTTGTTGCATTCTAATTCAGTGATTTTCCTACCAACTTGGTAAATATTCCTTGGAACCTTAGAACTCCACCTGCCCCCTAAGATGAGATAGAGCATGGTGCCAGGGAAAGAGTCTGGTCAGGAATCAGATCTGGCTCCACAAGAACAGACTCAATGGACATTTCTTTGTACCTGCCATGTGTCAGATGTGGAATTCAGCACTTCTGCATAATATATCTTTTAATTTTCTTACAATAATTCTGCAAGATGGATATTATCACCCCCATTTTCCTGATGGGGTTCGTGGTAGGTAAGCATGTAGTTTCTGGTTTGAATCTAGTTTCAGCATTCATTAGTGTGTGATGAGGAAGTTTCCAACCTCTCTCTTTTTCCCGTTCCTTAGTTAGACAACCAGTTTGGTTTGGGGGAAGATTAGACAAATTAAGTGGTATGTGCCTTGTAGGAAGCACTCAGTAAATATGAGCTGTTTTTGTCCATGATCAGCTATTTTGAGGTGGTACCTGCTAGCTCTGTGACCTTGGGCACGTTATTAGCATCTCTGGATCTACGGCAACATATTTAAAAAACTTCGTAGCATTCTTGGAAGGCTGAAAATAGATTAATCAGCATGAAATTCGACAGTGATGCATTATTTAAGTATACAGGATTAATATTAAATTGTTGATTATATAGTGTATCCTTGTTATTAATACCATTTCTACTTTTTCTTAAAAATTTATTAAAATATCCTAGCATAGGGGACAAGTCTCAAGGACTCACTCAATTGTTTCTATCTTAAATCTTCCAAGTTTCTTCTTGCTAAGGTCTCAAAAAAGTTGTAATTCCAGTCTTATCTGTTGACCTTTAATACATGTTATAAATTTTGATCAGGGAATAGGAAGGCTTTATGAGTGAATAAGATATGCAATAACTATTTTTCATAACAAACTCAAGTTCAATAGTTCCTTGGGATGTATTATAATAACAACTCACATCTGACAGTGAGTTTTCTTTTCAATAACTTCTACTTCCTTTACAACAATCTTTTAAGGCATGTTGGGTATAGATTGTTGTCCCCATTTTACAGACAAGAAAACTGGGGCTCTTAAAGTTACAGAAACTGCCTAAGGTTTCATCAAGGAGATTAATGCTAGAATTGTTTTCTTATCTCATAATCTATGTATAACACCATCGGTATCATTATTTAAGACAAGAAGGTGAATTTCTCGGTCTGATGGGCTGTACGGACATCTCTGTCACATATAATTCTCTGAGAGCGTTTTTGTCTTTTCTACTTAGAAGAGAGTACTTGAAAAACTTGATGGGGAAAAACACTTCAGCTGGAATTGAAAAAACTAGTTTCTGGAATTGCCCCTAGTATTCCAACAACCAATTCTTTCGCAGGAGATTTTACATATAATTCTATCTCCTGAGATATAAATATACACATACTCACACATGCACAGGAATGATGGAGCTGCAGCCCTCAGCCAAGTCCTGGATTGTTGGCCTTTGGTTGAACTTGGGGTGGCCTCCCAGTGCCCCTATCTTCTTATTGGCATCGTGGTGCCAGGAGGGGAAATCATGCTTCTGCCAGAGGAAGCCCTCCTACTATGGAATGCAACTAACCTATCACCAAGATCTACTTCTATCCTGAGTTTCCATTGGAAATAAAGAGATAATACCTTAAGCTGTTTAAGTCTTGAGTTGAGTCTGAGGTTAGAGGTTAAGGGCACAGTACCTAACAAGACTGCACTCAGTTCAGAGAAGCAACCACAAGTTTGGGGATCCCCAGACCACCTGTGCTTCTGACTAGTTGGCTGTAAGTTTGGGGATTCTTATGACCTCTTCAGGTTTGAGAATTCACTAGAATGACTCACAGAACTCAGGAAGGTGCTACGCATATGGTTACAGTTCGATTATAAAGGATACACATAGGGTGAGGTCTGGGAGGTTTCCAAACACAGCTTCCACATCCCTGACACATAATCAGGACACGACACTCTTCTAGCACATCAATATGTTCACCAGCCGGGAAGCTCACACAAATGTCAGTGTCCAGAGTTTTCACTGGAGTCTCATTGATTGAATTATCGGCCATGTGGTTGAACTCAGTCTCCAATTTCCCTTTCCTCTGTGGAGGTTGGGCTGATATCACCTAGCTCAAAGCCCCAGCCCTCTACTCCCATGGTTGGTTTTCCTGGCATGACCAGCCCCCATTCTGAGTCACTGCCTTAGCACAAACCCAGATATGGACCAAGGACCCATAATGAATAAGAAAGACACTTTTATCACTCAAAAAATTCTGAAGGTTTTCGAGCTCTCTCCCAGGAATCTGGGACAAAGACAGATTCTTTATTGTAACAATACTGCATACAAGTCAAGAACCAATAAATGCTTTGTTAAATGAACACATGAAGGAATGAATGAGGAAATGAATAAGTTTGATGGGTTTTCTGAGGGATTTGAACCAAGCCCTCTAAGGTCTTTTCTAGGGTAATGAATTTAGGAGCCTCTGAAATTGCTCCATCCTTGAAAAGTGTCCTGAATCTACCGATCTGAATCTATGAGCCCACAGGGGTCATACATCTTGGATTCGGGGTTTTAATTGACTCTTCAACTGGGTGTGACAGTGATGATGCTGATGGTGTCCCCAGGGTGCAGCACACTTTGCATGTTCCACACCCTACCCCAGGGTTTTCACTGATTTAACAAATACTTAATGAATACCTCTAATAGCCAAGGTACTGTTCTAGGGGCTGAGGATACATTGATGAGCAAAAACTCCTGCCTTTTTGAAGCTTTTGTTCTACCAGGGAGAGACAGACAATGAGTAAATAACAATATGGTAATCAGGTGGTGATAAATGAGATAAATGCTTTGGAAAAAAATTAATTGAATGCCCAGAACCTGTTGCTGCTCCTCTGCAGGCTGGCCAGGTGAGCGCTGGATGAGCATCCAACTCTGGGGCAAAGCTGGTAATTTGTTGTTGCTGCTGCATGCCCTCTGGGTTAGGGAAAGAATCCGTCCCTGAATGTTTAGTAAGTTGGCTTGGCCTTTTGATTCTGCAGTGATTAAATGCCAGGCTATTGGGAATTAGTTTTATTCTAATTCAAGGTTAAATGTAGATAAGACCTCCCTCTTCTCCATCTATCAAAAATCAGCTATGGATCTTCTAAGGGTGTCAGCCTCTCTTTGAAGCCTCCTCTGACCTCCTACCACCCAACTGCTTTTAAGCCCTCCTTTCTCTTCTATCATGGCATTTAATTTATGGCTCTGTTGTATCACATTTCATTCTGATTTATATGGAATTACATGCTTTTAGCCTTTGTTTTTCCAATAAAATTTGCAATTTCTTTGGAAGCAGAGATTCTTTTTCACTCTCTTCTTCACTGTATTCACCTCTCTCCATCCCAAGGAACTTTCGAGTGCTTGGTACATAGTAGCTGTTCAATTAACTATTGATTGAAAGAAAGACACTTTAAAGCATGCTTTTCAGTGCTGATATCTTATCTAATTTGTATGTTTCTTATCTAATTTCCATTGACTTCTGGGATGAATAGAGTTTTCATTAGTTTCCTTAGGACATTCTATGTGACTGTTTCTTAGGAAAGTGTTCAAAGTTAAGATGTTTGAAGGGAATAACAGTAGGCACTGGAAACAAAAATAACAACAATAAAAATACACTTGTTTCTTTTCTCAGTGTAAGAGAATACATCCTCAGTGGAGAAAACAGAAAATATGAACAAGCATAAACGAGATGATAAAAATCACTTTCATTCACTCAAAAGATGTCTTTTGAGCTCTTATGACTCTCTAGGTACATGCAAAGCATTGGGAATGTAACAGTAAGTAAGATACTCCAATCCTGCTTTGAGAATTTCATGGAAGAGAGAAATTAAATGGATGATTATAACTTACACCGTTAGTTAGCAAATCATAATTTCTGTAATACTTACACATGAATAAGGTAGTTAATGCTAACATTTTAGTATACGTTTACTCAACCTATTTATAAAAGCAATACATTCATGAAAATTTTAAAAGTGAGATAATACTGTAATATTGTTTTCTAAACTGCCTTTTTAAACCTAATACATTTTGTGACTCTTTCTTCAGGCCTTTTAACATTATTCGACAATAACATTTTAAATAGCCACTAATATTTTGTTTTAACAATGTTCCAAACTTTCAAATTGTGATACATTGATTATTTACTTAGAAACAGTTGCTGGAATTGGAATTTTTCTATCAAAGAGCCTGCAAAAATACGCAGTTTTGATGAGCATGGCTCTGTTGGCTCCTCACTCTGCTTGTTGACTGCCATTGTGCACTGTTACTAGCCGTGTGGGAGAGCATTGGTGTCAGAGTTTTTTGTTTTGTTTTGTTTTTGTTTTTTCCATTTAAAAGGAAATTAACCATGTCTGCATGTTTTTGTTTGTGAGCGTGCGGTCATTTCTTGTGCATTGACCTCTAATGAGATCGGCTCCAAAGCAGATAATGAATGAAATTTGTAATCAGTGTTAGGGCAGAGAAGCATTTGCCAAGGCAGGTGTTAGGACTCCTGGATGGTTGCAGCCCTTAAACCATAAAGCGAGAGCATGGCTCATAGGCCTTATTCTTTATATTTACGTTAATTGATTCTTCAGTTTGGCCATTGTCTGGCCATTACATGGAGAAAGGGCATTTAAGAAATATCCTGGGCCAGCAGGTCAGGAACACAAGGAGAGAGCTCGGGCAGACGGTGCCAGCGTCACTAATGAGGCTGCAGAGGGAGAGCAGACCACGTACCCATGAGAAGGACTGTAGTCAGTCAAGAAAAACATTTCCCCAGCAGGAAATCAAAGTGCGTAGCTGGAGGCAACATGCCCACGTGCAACAGTGTCCCATGTTCTGCCGGAGGACAATGGGAGGGTTGTATCTCCTCTCTGACAGTATCACTGTGGCACTTGGCTTAAAAAGTGCTATGAGATTGCTACTTTACAGCAAATTTTATGGTCTAGTCTCTAAAGAAATTCTATTTTTCTTTCTAAAATGTGCCAGATTTTTTCAGACAAAAGACAAAGCAACTAGTATCTAACCGGAACCAGGCGTGTGACATGGAAAGGAATGCAGATCAGGTGGAACATAAGGCTGGAATGCCAATCAGTGGGTTGTCTTATAGTCATGGTCCCCCTGCCACCGACTTCCATGACCTTGGGCAAGTCCTTTCACTTCTCATGGCTTCAGTCACCTCATTTTTAAATCAAGAGATTTGAGCAAAATGGCTTTAAAGTTTCTTCTGGCTTTAACTGTTCTTTGACACTTTGTCACCTAAACCAAAGCTCGTGCAAATTCAGATGGAAGCTCATCGTGTTCCTCCCACTCAGATATGGGGAATGATATGTGATTACAGCACTTTACAGACTGTCATCTCTCCTATGAGACTCTCTTAGGAGTTATACCAGGAAAAGAGGGTTTTGGGATTTGTAGCATAATTTACTACCCACAAATGACAATTTCTTTTTGTATTTCTGTCCTGGTCTTTGTAGTTACCATCCAGGTCTGAATTCTTGTTAATAACAACAATAAAGGAACAATCATTTCCATTCCTCCTTACTTTTTCCTCCACTCTGCCATTAATTTTCTTATCTTCCTATCTCTCCTCATAAAAGGATGAACACTTTCTAATTTACTGAAACAGTTGTTCTGTAGAAGACCAGCATGCTCCAATGACTCTCAGTATCGTTATATCTTCATCAGCCCCAGAAAGGAGAGTGTGCTGGTGTGTGTTTGTGTGCGTGCTGAAGCATCCACGCAGTTGAGAAACACGAGTTAGGCAGAAGAATGATTAGGTGGTTGGGCTTCAAAGAGAACATTTGTAGATTCTATCTGGAACACATTTTATTAAAATTGCAACAAACTTTATAAAATCAGATGTATGGTTCATTAAGGGAACATTACCTTACAATTATGATTAATTAGATTAAACTTATGAAAGTGTGTTATTTGTTCAAATCAAAAGGGTGGGGGAAGATGATGGATGATGAAAGAGTGTGATAAATGAAGAAAGCAGCTGAACTAAATTGAATGTGTATTCATCCGTTTTCACTTCATAACTAATGATAAATTGAGCATGTCACATTTAACAATACATGTCTGGGCTTAAGCACACGGTTTCAGCTCCTGTTCACTAATGCCTTGTGATAGGTGGTTGAGACCAAAGAATTGAAATTTTAGCTCCCGGACTTTTGTCTGTTTACATCTTTCCTTGGATGATACAATGGATACTTATTTAGTGAATTAACATAATTAATAGAATTTATTTTTTACATAATAAAATATTATACTTCCTCAGGTCATGTAGTCATGATATTTAAAACTAGGAGATTTATCTGACTTCCCCCCTCAAGTGGATATTTCTCCCATTTGCAGGCCTAGTCAGGTAGCAGAGGTGGAAAGCACTCAGAATTGTAGAAACATCTTTCTTCTCTTTCCCTCCCTCCAGTGTAGCCATGTTGACCTTGGCAGGTGATTGGAAGAAACACCCTGAGAAGCTCATTAGACAGTCTGGGAGATTTGAAAGTGAGGGGTAAACATTAAACAGTTTACATCAGTTTCCTGAAATCTCAAGTTTTCCGATATTTTAAAATCACATTGTAGTCTCAAGGACCATCTGAGATTTACAAAACTGGTGTTGGGGTCAGTGCGAAAGTGTGTGGAAAATATTTCCAGCCAGACTGAAATTAGACAAATTTGCCACAGAGTTGGGAATGGTTTATAAAAAGAACCCAGCTTTATTAGAAAACTTCAGGAGGGTTCTGATACAGCATTTGACACACAAGCAGTATTTCCCTTCTTTTTAATTCTCATTGAAATTGGGTTAAGAAAGTATGAAGTGAGTGATGGTTTCTGTAAAGGTTATCAAACGTTTTTTATTTTATTTTAATTTAAAAATTTTTTTTTATTTTTCAGTTTTCTAAAAGGATTTGGGTAAGATTCATTTTGAGTTGTGGTGAAGGTTTCTAGTCTATTTTGACTTTATCTATACCTCATCCATAAGCCCCACCTTAAAATCTATTTAAGTATGCCTGGCTTATTATTTTCAGGAAAGATGAGACTTTTAAGGGATTGAGTCTCCTTTAGATACTTTTCAGAATGTTTCATGCTTAGTTATGCAAATAGAAGAGACTCTTGGGTGAGAATTACCCTACTCCTCAGAGCAGGGGAGGTGCTCTGAAAGACAGAAGGCGAGACCAACTGGGACCCTTTAGGAGTTTTGAAGGGAATGGATGGTGGTGGTGTCAGAGTAGTTATTCAGTGTTAGTTACATGGCTAGAAACAAGGTCTAGGCTGTGGTTCTTAATTAAGGGATGGGGTGACGGCAAATTTGGTAATGTCTGGAGACATTTTTGGTTGTCACAACCTTTGGGAAGGGGCACTACTGGCGTCTAGTGGGTAAAGACCAGGGATGCTGCTGAACATCCCACAATGCATAGGACAGCTCCTCACAAGAAAGGATTATCTGAACTATCTAGTTCAAAATGTCACTAGAGATGAGGTTGGACTTCTCTGGTCTAGGGTGAGGCATGAATTTAAAGAATGGCAAATTAGTGAAGTTGGTGAGCAAGTGAAGATGAGATTTAAGTTGAATTACGGGGCTGATGTATAAAAATAAGTCTAAATTGTATTCTTAAAGAGACATGACGATCACATCTGTCAGTCCTATGCCAAAGGAACCCTCAGTTCAACACCTTGACCATAACACTAATAACTTTAATTAGAATGTGGTGTAAATTGGGTTAGTCTTGGATCCCAACCAAAGCAATTTAATTCCTGAAGTACCAAAATAATTGTGCTCAGTTTAAGTCAATTTCATAATGTATTCCCTCAGGAGTTGATTCGTTAAATTACAGTGAGGTTTTTAGGAGGTGTTATAATTGCTACTTTTCCATAGAGGAGAACTGGAGGGGTAAGCGTTGGTCTGACAGCTCAATTAGAAACAGAACCGGAACCAGAACTCAGCTGGCCCGAGTGTGTTGCTTGATTCTCCCAGTGAAACCACCTCTCTTTTTCAGCCAGAATGCTGCTCCCTCTCCTATGAGGAGCTGTTCTCTATTAACGGCAAATTGTCTTGGAAAAGAATATCTTCAAGGTGAAGGAAGGTGGTAGAGTCACATCAAACTATTCAAAAGTGGAGCTTAGAGGAAGAAACTGTCACACTTGTCTGAGTTCTGACGTGAAAATACATTTCGGGGCCAAGACAATTCATCTGTCAGGCTTCCTGTTGGAAGAATATTTACTCAGCTGTGAGAAGGGAGCTTCAGTGAACATCTAAGATAATGAAAGTTTGGTAATACTCAATATTCTGGACATAACCCCGAATCGAGTAGGTTCTTAGCGTCAGGAGGCACGATGATAAAGAACCTTGAGAAAACTTGGCAGAGAGCAGGAGGCAACGGAACCCACATCAGCAGAGTTTCTGACTGGAGGTAAGAGTCCTGTCTTTGTCAGGAGGGGGAAAAACATATTCAGTTGACTCCTTTTTTTGTTTGTTCCAGCTCTTTTTAAAAAAATTGTGGTAAAATACATATAATGTGAAGTTTACCATGTTAAGTGTACAATTTAGTGGCACTGAGTGCATTCACAACACGTGTAACCATCACCACGCTCCATTCCCAGAATGTTTCGTCTCCTGACACAGACTCCATAACCATTAAGCAGTCACTCCCCAACCCCTCTCCCCTCAGCCCCTGGGAACCTCTATTTCTGTTGCTATGAATTTGCCTAGTCTAGCTACCTTCTGTAAGTGGACTCATACAATACTTGTCCCTTTGTGTCTGGCTGTGGTTCACTTCTGCATCCTCAGTGCCCAGTTAATGCCAGGGACGAGAAAGGTACTTGCCAAATAGACACAGAATCAATGAAGGTCTTAGTTGGAGGTTGGGAGTAGCAAGCCCCTTCGGGGTTTAATATATTAATTTTTTTCTGCTTAGTAATAATAGTGACATAGCCTTGTATTTGAATAGTGCTGGACGTTTCTTCAAAGAGTTTTGACATTTTCTCTTACTCGATGCTATTATTTTGAGAAGAAATGCCAGTCTTTTAAGGTTAGATTTTAGTAAAATGTGTATCTATCGTCCTGTTAATATTTTGATTTTTCTAGCTCAATTGTACTAGAAACACTTTAATTAGCTACTCTTGGGAATAATCCCACGTGACAGGCTGCTCTGGGGTGTGAATGAAATGCTTGCTTCATAATCATCTATCGATAAGGTTCAGGCCCACCTCTCCTGGGAAGGAAATTGAAGCTCTAGGATATTAAGTGCATCCTTTCAAGGTCCCACGGGAAATTAGCAGCAGAGCCAGAATTAGAATTCACAGCCTTCAGGTCCCCAAAGCTCCAATGCACCGAGCTGCCCAGCGTCCTTTTCCCCACGCGAATATTCCCAGTGATCTCTAATGGTGCCTGCAAAGCATGAAGCAGAAGTAACCATTCTTCCATGAATTCTCCCACAGGCACAAACAGGGCAAATTGTTTTCTTTTGGGGTCAGAGCTTTGCCACCTGCCATTTCAGACCCCGTGGAAGGCTGAAATACATCATTTGAGGGGTTATACACTTTATCTCACCCGTTACTGACTAGTCCTGGCTTCTCCCTGGGAGATCAGCTCCCCGTCCTGCCTGACGTCGCCTCCAGGGTCCTGGTTCTCCCGTTAGGCACCTGGTGCCTTCAGGAGATTGGAGGGCACGTTTTGCTTCACTTACAGATGCAGTCAAAAGGAGAGGTGAAGCAATTAAATGAATGCCCTCTTCATTGCCAACTTTATTTGTCCCTGTTTCTGTGAGCCCATATATATATATATATATTTTTTTTTTGGTACAGCCTGTGGTTTGACATAGCCTCATTGCACTTCCCCTCTGATATTGTCTCATAAAACTCTGTCAGTAATATAATTGCCAGACCAGCTTTCCAGGTTACGTGTTTTTCCCCCACTGAAGCACACCGGTAGAGAAAGCATTTAAGCTTGACACTGTGACTTTCCTGGGCTAAGTTCCGTCCTTTTATCGCAGAAAGGCTTTCAAGTATGCACCACAGTGCACTTACTTTTTTTCTTAATATAACTTCCATCCCACCTTCCTCTTCTGCTTGCCAAAGGAGGAAAATAGACTTGTCTGCTTGGAATAATTAAATGAGACTGTGATAGGAAGAACAGGTCAGGGAATAGTAAGTAGCTAATTTACTGGGGGACGATACCGTCATTCGACAGGTTTGAGAAAAACAAGTTTTAACAGCCGTGGTGATATTTCAGTGACCAGATTTGGGCCTCAGTAGGGACACTGATTTGAAGCTGGAGAAAGAATGGAGGCGTCAGTGAAGCAGCGTTAGCTGGGGCACAGCAGTGTTTCTTCTCACGTATAAATGTAAATCTTTAGTATAACCCGTTAGCATTTAGCTGATAATTTAGGGACAGCATGTTGATTGCCTGGCCCCTCTTGTCTTACTTTGAGTCTTAAGAGGCAGTTCCAATGTATGTCCTGGGACTCGCACAAGAGGAGCCTGCATCAATGACAATCCTCACAAAACCCTGACAATTCTAATTTAGAAGACGGGAGTACTGCAGGGAAGTGCTGGAGGGCGGGTGGGGGTCCAAAGTGGGGCAGCAGGTGTAGCGGGGACATGGACATATGTGTGAAGGAGCTGAATCTTGTGCCTCACTTTTTTTTTTTTTTGGTTGGGGGGGATTGGCACTGACCTTTGCTTAGAAACTAGAAGCTTTCATTCAAGATGCCTTGTCTCTAGGGCGCAAGGAGAGCAGCTCCTCTTGGCTCTGTCTTCCTGTTGATCTGTCCTGGGTCGTCTGAAGTAAAGGGTAAGTAGGAGAGGCAAGAGCTGGCCTCAGTGACTAAGAGCATGGACGTCTCCATGATGAGGTGTCGCCTCTCCGGGCTTGGGAAGAAGCCCTCTCTGTGGGTCTGAGAGTAACCGTCCATCTAGACAGATGCTGACAGAGAGGGTTTGGGGACACAAGTGACATCTATGTTTTAATTTCTAGGGACTATGTAGGAGCCACTAGTGGCCAACAGTTAGGCTGGGTCTGCATGACACCAAAACCAACAGTCTGTGCAGTGTTCCCTGGGGCGGGGTAACTGGCCGATTGACTGAATAGGCATCTCTCACAGTGTGGCCTTGGTGCTGTGCAGCAGGACAGAAAAATGGAAGTGAGATGATCCCTCGAATTATCTAATGGAGAAAAGAAAAAAGCATTGTGTAGTAGGGAGCGTCTCAGACTGGAAGTCGGGAGACAGAGTTTGTGTTCAGGCTCTGATGGATTGCCGGGCCCTGGGCAGAGGAAGCCTCTCTCTGAATCTCAACGAAGAAGTGAGATGCCCTGTAGGTATCACATTTTAGAGTTCTGTTTAGCGATATTTAGGTCAGATGATTTAATAGGTTTTTTTCTTTAAAAGAAGTGTCAGGATGTATTGAGTCCCCCCCCCCCCAATTTCTCATTATTTATATATAGGGACTGAGGCCCTGAAAGTATTTTTTTAACTTAATTTTTTAAGAGGAGTTTTAGGTTCACAGCAAAATTAAGAAGAAGGTACAGAGATTTTTCCATATACGCCCCTTGCCCCCACACGTGTGCAATCTCCCCTATTACCAACATCCCCCACCAGAGTGGTACTTTTTTGTTACAATTGATGAACCTACATTGACACGTCATTATCACCCAGAGTCCATAGTTCACGTTAGGGTTCATTCTTGCTGTTGTACATTCCGTGAATCTGGACAAATGTATCCATTAGTACAGTGTCATACAGAATAGTTTCATGGCTTAAAAATCCTCCGTGCTCCACCTGTTCATTCCTTCCCTCCAACCCCTGCCAACCACTGATCTTTTTACTGTCTCCAGAGTTTCGCTTTTTCCAGAATGTCATATAATTGGAATCATACAGTATGTAGCCTTTTCAGACTGGCTTCCTGAAAGTGTTATTAAAGAACACCCCATTACAGATGCAAACAGCACTCGAGCTCCGCTTGTTCTTCTTGGGGGCACAGAAAAGGAAAGTCTGTCTCATTTCAGCTATTCGCCGTCTCTGACCCCACTGCGTTCTCTGCTGCTGGGAATTCCTCCTGTGTTCCCTCAGGAGCTCTCTCCCACCCCTCACCCTTTAAAACCTCTCACCTCTCTCTCCTGGAGTGAATCTTTCTGTGTTCTCTGCATCTTACCCTTACTTCTGCTTTGGGGAGCCTGGTGTACGGGTTTTCCCCTTTCTCTTCTGAGTTTTTAACCTTTCTCTCTTCATTGGCTCCTTCCCATGAGTGTTTCGGCATGTTTATTTTAAAAAATGGGAGTCTCTCTAAGTAAAAAATACTTGCCTTGCAGTTAACACCCTGACTTCTACCCTCAGTTTCAGCGAAGATATCACTACTTTCAGAAAGCGTCCTCTGATCCCACAGACCAAGGGACAGTGCTTCTTTATCATCCTCCCTTTCCCCGGCTCAGAGAAGGAACCACACAGTAATGTCATTTTGTGTTGTCTGCCTTTCCCACTAGGCTGTGAGCTCCACGAGCGTAGGGATTTTATCTTTTTAGTTTTCATTGTTGTGTTTCAAGCCCTGAGAAGACATTCTGACCCATGGAAGAACTTTCAAATGATTTGTGAATGAATTAACAAATGGAGGAAGAAGGCAAGGAGGAAGAGATACGGACTGTTCCTCTAATAATGCTCACGTGTCTTGTCTGTGGTCTCTCCCGTCCTACTCCCACCTCCACCCCTGATGGTGTATTTTCATGTTCAATCTGATTGCTTTGACTGGGAAAACAGAATGGTGAGTGCTTTAATTATGTGACATCAGGTGGGAGAGGAAGGTATTGCTAACTTTTTTGTGGAAGAGAAATATTCATTGTAGGTTGCAAACATCTTTTTATAAAAACCAGTTGTTTAAAAAAGATAAAAATCCAAGGAAATTAGATTTAGATCAAATAACTGTCTGGTGCTTTATCCCAAACCCTTTGAAGCAGGAATCAGACCAATTTCACAGGCGATTTTCTTAGCTTTTTTTCTGGTGTTTTCTACTTCTGGTTCAATGGCAATCCTGACAGTGATTGTTTACTTGGGGACATTCTATGCTTCTCAGTAGAACTATGTAAAGAAATACTCTATGGGAGGTGAGGGATTTTCAGTGTGAAAATCATATGAGGGATTTTATTTATGGCCTCAAATTTCTTGTGCCCCATTCTTTTGCACTTGTCTTCTGATAAAGGAAATCAAAAGAGAGAGTGAATTCTCATCTTAGCAACGTTAACAAGGACGTACGTAATGGAGTTAACTTGCCTCATATACTTGCAGTGTGCCAGGCGCTCTTCAAGACTTTTTGCAAACATTAGCTCATTTAATCATAACACATTTTGAGGTAGGTACTGTTATCATACCAATTTTACAGATGAGGAGTTGAGGTGGAAGGGAGGTGGAACGACTTCTCACACAGGTAGTAAGTGGAACAGTTCAGGTCCAGAGTCTTGCTTATAACCACTATATTCTGCTAACTTTCATGATGGACAGGGACTGAAGACAGGTTATATATTTATTATGTAATGTGCCTCTATCCCATATGTAGATTTAATAATTTGATCCTGGAGTTCAATAAACTGTAAGGAAATTAGTAAACTTAAATGACAAAAGGCCACATTAAGACGTGTCACGTTGAGATTCTGTGTTTCCGGAGTGTATACATTTTGTGTATTGGAGGTATTGCTGCATTCTGGAAAACTAAGTGTCATCTTTGGGCAATTTATTTATTTACTTTTTTAGCATTTTATTTTGAAATAGTTGTAGATACACAGGAAGTTGCACACAAAAGTGCAAGGAGGTCCTGTGCACCCTTCACCAAGCATCCCCCAATGTTAATGTCGTACATAAAATGTCATAGTTCAACTTTAAAACTAGGAAATTGATGTTGTACAATCTGTAGAGCTTATTCCATTGTCACCAGTTACACATGTGTTTATTGTGTGTGTGTGTGTGTGTGTGTATAACTCTGTGCAATAACCACCACCACAATCAGCTACTTAACTTTACCGTCACCATAAGGGTCCCCTTATAGTCACCCACCATCCCTAATCCCAGTCAGCCTCTAATTTGCTCCTCATTTTATAATTATATTACTTCACAGATGTTGTAAGAATAGAATTATATAGTATATAACATTTGGCTTGTCCCGTACAGCACAAGTCCCAGGAGATGCATCCGAGTTGTGTCTGTTCCTTTTTTCTGCGGACCAGTATATTTCACTGTATGTACTGAAGGACATTTGTTTGTTTCCAGTTTTTGGCTATTATGAATAAGGTCACTATGAACATTTGTGTACAGGATTTTGTGTAAATGTAAGCTTTTTTATCTTTGGAATAAATGTCAAAAAATGCGATTGCATGGCTTATGACAGAGGCAAGACATGATTCAATCCTGGTGGAATAGAGAAAATTCTCTATTCCTAGTGTGCTAGATTTTTAAGTCATGAATGAGGAATGAGTCGATAGATACAATCATGTGATTTTTTTCCTCTTTAGCCTGTTGATATGGTAGATTTCACTGATTTATTTTTGGATATTGAATCAACCTGCTACTTGGAATAAATCCCACTTGTTCATAGCGTATTATTCTTTTGATATATCGTTGGATTTAATTTATGACTGGCCCTCCAAATCTTCAGGTTCTGTATCTGCAGATACAACCGACCATGGATCAAAAATATTTAAAAAAATAATTGCATAAAGTTCCTAAAAGCAAAGCTTGATTTTGTCACTTGGTGGCAACTATTTTCACAGCATTTATATTGTATTGGGTATTATAAATAATGATTTAAAACGTATGGGAGGATGTGCATAGGTTGTATGCAAATACTATGTCATTTTATATAAGGGAATTGAACATCTGAGAATTTTGGTATCCATGGGTGGCCCTGGAATCAATTCCCTACAAATACTGAGGGACAACTGTACTAATATTTTATTAGGATTTTGATGTCCAAATTCATGAACGATATTGGTCTGTAGTTTTCTTATTATGTCATATTGTTGTCTAGATTTGATATCAGTGTTATACTGGCTTCATACAATGGTTTGGGATGTGTTCTCTTCAACTTTCTGGAGGTTGTGTTAAATTGGTGTTATTTCTTTAAATGTCTGATAAAATTCTAAGAGAAACCACTGTGATCTGGAGATTTCTGTTTCAGGAGTTTTAAAACTTGGAATCCAACCTCTTTTTAGCAATTTTAGGACTATTCTGGTTCCCTATTTCATATTGGCTCTTTTTTGGTAGTTTGTTGTTTTTGAAGAATTTGTCCATTTCTTTCAAATTGCCAAATTTGTGAGAATAAAGTAGTTCATAGAGCTTTTAATGACTTTAAAAGTACTTTTAATGGTATCCTTTTAATGGCTGCAGGGTCTGCTGTGACGTTCCCTGTTTCATTTCTGTGTTTTCTCTCTCTTCTCATTGGAAAGTCTTGACCATTTAGCAGCATCTTTGGGCAGTACAGGCAGTGTTTTTTTCCCCTCCTCCCAAGTAGGCATTAATTCAAAGTGGTGGACACCTGATTTTTTTAAATTGGTAAAAGGCAGCTCCCTGGGATTAAAATAAGAGAAAAAATTTGGGAATCCTACTCGCAGACTCCTCTATCCTTCCTCCTCCTTCCCTTACAGAGTGCAATCTGGAAACCATTGCCATAGGACATGCATTACATATTGTTTGTACTATAAGATTTGGACCAAGAGAATACTCATTGTCACTGAAACTATGCTGAACAAGATTAGACTCATTTTCATGAAACGTTGCCAGTCTTCAGGATTGTGTTGTGTCCTAAGATGATTACTATGAACAATGATCGCTGTGTTTCATAAGGAGGAGAAAATACAGAAGATCTGACAGACTCTACACTGATTCTGCCACATGGTTCCTGTATTACTCGTGTACCATCTGCTGCCATTGTGCCCTGTGCCATTGTTGTATTGCCCCGTCAATGCCGCTGCCTCTGAAAGTTCAAAGCTCTTTTCTGGTATCTGTTAATTTCTAGGTTTTTATACTCTTTGTGGTTTGAACCTTGCATCAAAGAGTTATGCTTTACCCTACCTAAATTTTCTTGTTAAGAAAAATCGTTCAAACTTTGGAAATATGGCGAAGAGTGGGCGACATGTCCTTTCAATGTCCTATTGGAGTATTTTCTACACGTCTTCTCAGTAATGTGTTTAATCATCTAGGGCAGAGATGGGCAAACTTTTCCTTAAAGGGTCAGAGAGTAAATATTTTAAACTTGCAGGCCATATAATCTCTGTTACAATTACTCAACTCTGCTGTTGTAGCTTGAAAGCAGTTGGAGAAAATGTTTAAACAAATGGACTTGGCTGTGTTCCAAAAAGGCTTTATAGGCACACCTTCCTTGTGTCATTGCGCTTTGCTTTATTATGCTTTGCAGAGACCATGTTTTTAAGTGGAAGGTTTGTGGCAGCCCTGCATGGAGCAAGTCTATCAGGACCATTTTTTTCAACAAATTTGTTCACTATTCTCACAATATTTCAGACTTTTTCGTTATCATTCTATTTGTTATGGTGATCTGTCATCAGTAATCTTTGATGTGACTATTGCAAAAGATAACTTGCTAAAGGCTCAGATGATGGTGAACATTTTTCAGCAATAGTCTTTTTAAATGAATGTATGTGCGTTGTTTTTTAGATATAATGCTATTGCCCACGTAATAGACTACAGGACAGTGTAAATGTAAGTTTTAGGTGCAATAGGAAACCAAAAACATTTGGGAAACTCACTTTGTTGTGACATTCCCTTTACCGCAGTGTTCTGGAACTAAATCCACAGTATCTCCGAGGTTTGCCTGTATTTGTAAAACCAGGTGGTTTGCCTGCAGGCTGTTGTTTTGTCAACGAACCCAAAAGAATACTTTTTCTGACTTATTTGCTGTGATTCGGAGCCCACACTGGAATTAATGATGGCCTCTGAATTATTTTCCTAGTAGAAATTTATATCTTAAGGTTATGCTTTTATTGCCCTGAAGGATACTGACTAATCTTGTATCTCATCTAAAAATATTATCCTAACATTCCCTTTCACGTGTTATAGACCCCACTCCCCCAGTGCTCCTGGAATCAGCTCTCATCCTCATTAATGAAGATGTTCATTAGTCATTGCCTTGGGTTTTATGAGAATTAAAAAAAAAAGCTCTTCGCAAAGAATCCTGTCACATCCCATGTACAAAGTTCATCCTTTTACAGTGACTTCCCCTCCCCACAATAAGGTGGCATTCAGCAGGGATCTAATGCTTTCTATCAGCATTTGCTAAATATTTGAGGAGATTTTCAAGATGGGGATTTACTGCAGAGCACGTGGCCTTCTATCTGTCCTTTTCTCCCTCCCTCCCTCTTCCTCCCATTTCTCTTTCTCCTTTCCTCCTTCCTGGAATGCTGACTTTTTCTTTCCACTGCCAGATATAAATTCTCTCTTTTCTACAGAGTAGCTCAGTTGAATGACGGCCTTTAATATAACATGATCTTTCCCTTTTATAGAGCTGTGAAGTTATATTTTTTTTCCTCCTGCTACATAAAGAAATTGCTTTTAGAAATAAACTCTCAGTTTATTTTCCACTTGTCTCTTTCATAATAGAAGTGTTTCAATGTTTGGGAGCAGAACAGCTTTATCTGCTAATGTAATTATTCTAGCAGTAGTTGAAACTTTTTTTTTTAGCTTTTTTAAAGTTATTGTTTTCTTTTCTAAAATTTTCTTCAATATTTTTTGTTGTTCCAATACGAGTTGTACAAAGATCCACTCAACCTCTTTTCCTTGTCAGTGGTCCCATCTAGAAGAGTTACATTCAATACGTTCATTTATTGAGAAGAAGAAGTATTCACCATTTCTGGAATTCTACTTCCTGTGCACATGTATGAGTATTCAGAAGCATTCAGACGCTGCTTTAGTGAATACAGTTCTTCAGATCCAACACCAGATCTTTTTATTCCCCAAGCTTTCAATGACAACTGCTTAAAAAAAAAATTCCAGGAACAAGTCATTTCTAAAACGATATTTTATGCCTTAAGAAGTTTGAAAGTCCCTTAGTTGTGCCTGCTTGCATGAATACCAACTGTCTAGTGGAAACTCAAATGCAGTAATATTCTATATTAAGGAAAAGACCTTGGTAGGGACAGGCTTTTATTCTGTAGATTTATTTAGTTCACCAGTAGTTTCTTGGGCACCTACGATGTGCCAAGCATAACATCAGGAATTGGAGTCAAAGCTGAGCATTCAGGCAATAATGTTGGGAGCTAGAAGATATTTATTAAAGGCTTCTTTTGGATAATGATTTGTTTCTTGAGAATGTTCTGTTTTGATCATGTCTAATATTAGGATAGCTTTGTTATCTTCAATTAAACCTGTGTTTCTCAAATACGCTTTCCAGTGTTTTTGGTGGTAGGGGTATGAAAAAAAAAAAAACAAAAACAGAAACAAAAAGAAAAAAGACATGTGACTCAGATGTTAACTCTAGTCTCCTTGTCTATGAGATTTAAATAAAATATAGACTTCCCAATATTCTGTAAGAAGCTCAGCACCTGGTCATGACTTAGCAAATTCCTGTAAGTTTATATTTCCATACTCACTTTTGACTCTAAACTCCTAGTCTCTGTGAACTGTCCATTTCATGAACATTCCATCTTCTACAGCCTTTTTCTACCTGTTACAAATATGGAACTTTTCCTGGACTTTCAAATAACTCTCACAGGGAATTTGTGTTTATAGCAGAACTTACTAAAGGCTTTAGAATGTTGAAGGGGGTTTGTAGCTCAGAGGCATAATTAGCATAAGGCTAAACGCTAAATATCCTGCTCTTTAAAGCCCTTTATCTGTCCTGGTTATTCAGGTCCCCTGGGGCTCTGGCCACCTGTCCGCTTGCCCAGCCTTCCCACCCCTCTCCCTTCCTCCTTCACCCTCCTCTCCTTTCTTTTCTGTAGCCCTCCCACATCTGCCTGTTTTCTCCAGCAGAGAGGTTTGTTCCATTGTCTGTAGCCAGTCTTTAAACTCAGGGTCTTAATTTTTTGTATGCTAATAGAATTTCAAAGTATTTCCTGTATAAAGACAAATTTTCTTCCCAAGAAGTGACAACTGTGAAAATAATAGTCTTTCTTTTCACTGTACTTAAATCTTGATAAATTGTAATCACTTTTTCTCTCTCTCTGTCTCATCTGTCCCTTCTTCATGTATCCCTATTACCTTTTCTGGTATTTCCAAGGTTGCAACTTCTGGTACATAGAATACCAGGTGTGTGTTATTAGAGCCTGGTGAAAACCATGGGAAAAAATGAGAACATAGAAATACTTTTAGTACTTAAACTGGGAAAACCTAACAATACTTTGTATAATTTTTGATATCACTTACCATGTAGATCATAGGCAAGAAAAATGATAAGTCTAGCCCAAAAGATTAGTCAAAGAAGGATGATTATTTGAATGCATGGATGTCACTGTAGCTCTGAACCAAAGGGTGCAGGACTGTGAATCGAACTATAGCAACACAGACTAGCTGACCTTACCTTCCCTCTTCTGGAAAAAGATTGACTCAACTTCCTGCCACCCTGAGTGAAACCCTGGTGCCTTGTTTGTGGGAACAAGCACAGTAGAGCCCCTCTTCAACAGATTTACATAAAAATCTGATAAAACAGGTAGTGACAAGCCTTTAGAATTCAATTTTGGGTGAGTCTGCTGGTGATGAATTCCCTCAGTTTTGTTTGTCTGAAAATGTCTTTATTATTTATTTATTTATTTAAAAATAGCTTTATTGAGGTATAGTTGACATACAATAAACAGCAAATATTTAAAGTGTACAATTTGGTAAGTTTTGTCACATGTTTACAGCTGTGGAACTGTCACAGTAAAAACAGTGGACACATTTGAACCCCAAATTTCCTCCTGTCCCCTGGTAATGTCTCCCTCTCCCTCTTTGCTCCCAACCACTGATCTTTTTTCTGTTACTATATATTAATTTGCATAAAAGTCTTTATTTTACTTTCATTCTTGCGGGACATTTCTGCTGTGTGTAGAATTCTAGATTTTAAGTTAGTTGCTTTCAGAAGGTTGAAAATACCTTTTATTGTCTTCTGGTTTCCATTGAGAGCTCATCTGTCAGTCTAATTATGGCTGTTTAACTTATTTTTTCTTTTTCTTTTCAGTTTTATTGAAGTATAATTGACAAATAAAAATTGTATATATTTAAGGCATATTACTTAATATTTTTATATACACATACATTTTGAAATGATCACCACAAATTCATCACCTCACGTAGTCAACGTGTGTGTGTGTGTGTGTGAGAGAGAGAGAGAGAATGTGTGATGAGGACGCTTAAGATTTACTGTCTTACCAAATTTCAGGTATACAATATAGTGCTGTTAAATAAAGCCACCATGCTGTACATTAGATCTCCAGGACTTATTCATCTTGTGTAACTGAAACTTTGTACCCTTTGATCAACATCTCCCCATTCCCCTACCCCCAGTCCCTGGCAACCACCATTGTACTTTGTGCTTCTATGAGTCTGACTACATGCAGCATTTGTCTTTCTGTGTTTGGCTTATTTCACTGAGTGTAATGTCCTCCAGGTTCATCCATGTTGTTGCAAATATCAGAATACCTTTCTTTTTTTAAGACTGAATAATGTTTTTAAGGCTGAAAAAATATGTATCATAGTTTCTTTATTCATTCATTTATCGATGGACATTTAGGTTGTTCCCATATTTTGGCTCTTGTGAATAATGCTGCAATAAACACGGGAGTACAGATATCTCTTCAAGATACTGATTTCATTTTCTTTGGGTAGATACCTAGAAGTGGGATTGTTAGATTATATGGAGTTCTATTTTTGATTTTTGGGGGAACCTCTATACTATTTTCTATGACTATGTCAATTTACATTCCCAATAGCAATGTGCAGTGATTCCTTTTTCTCCATATTCTCTCTGATATTTGCTATCTTTTGTCTTTTTGGTAATAGCCATTCAAACAAGTGGCTTAAAGTCTAGGGCTTAGGTCTTGTACATGTTTTGTTAGATTTATACATAAATATTTAATTTTTTGAGCTATTGTAAGTGGTATTGTTTTAAAATTTTATTTTCTAATTATAAATTGCTAGTATAAGGAAATATGATTAATTTTTATTTTTTGGACTTGTATTCTATAACCTTGCTATACTCTTTCTTTGTGGGAGTTTTTTGTTTTTGTTATATTCTTTAGCATTTTCTACAAACAATCATGGTGTTTGTAAACAGAGATAGTTTTATTTATCCTTTTTTATCTGTATGACTTTTCTTTCTTTTTTTTTTTTCTTTTTTGCACTAGCTAGAATTTCCAGTTTGCCATCCATTAGGAGTGGTGAGATTGGACATCATTGCCTTGCTCCCAATCTTAGGGGAAAGCATTCGGTCTCTTACCATTAAGTATGAGATTAGCTGTAGGTTTTTATTTTGGTAGATGCCCCTTCTCAGGTTGAATAAGTCCTGGAGATCTAATGGACAGCATGGTGACTTTATTTAACAACACTATGTTGTGTACTTGAAATTTGGTAAGACAGTAAATCTTAAGTGTCCTCATCACATATTCTCTCTCTCTCTCTCACACACACACACATTGACTGTGTGAGGTGATGAATTTGTGGTGATTAACCTAGGTTTGCTGCAGTTTTTTTCATAAATGGATGTTGACTTTTGTCAAAAATTTTTTCTGCATCAGTTGATGTGATCAGATGGTTTTCCTTTCCTTAATTGTTAATATGGTGGATTATGTTGATTGATTTTCAAATGTTGAACCATTTTTGCATTCCTTGGTAAACTCCAAATAGTTTTGGTATATGATTCTTTCTATGTATTGCAGGGTTCTATTTACCTTTTTTTCTCTTTTTTTGTGTGAATTTTTGTGTCTATGTTCACAAGAGATCTGGTTCTGTAGTGTTCTTTTTGTATTCTCTTTCTCTAGTTTTGGTGTCAAAGGTTTTAATTTACTTTTATTTTATTAGAAAATACAGCATAGCAGTCACATAAGTTACTTATTTAAATATCTACAATGGATTTCCATTGATTAAGTGTATAGTACCTTTGATAATATTCTACCTTACATCAAAATTTTGAATGTAGATGCCTTACTTTGTAAATTTTCCTATTCTTATCTCTTGCTGCGCCCTCCCTCCTGCTCTCAGCTCCAAGCCTGTCGTCTTACTGATGCCCTGCTTGCAGCTCTCCAGCATGCCAGGCTGTGATGATCTTTCACTCTTCCCTAGCCATTTTCCTACCACCAGGACTGTCCTATCCCAAGTCCATATGTCTAATACCTTCTACTTTTTCTGGGCTCAGTTCATATCACCTCCTTGTAATGAATATCCTGAAACTCCCAGCATCTTGCTGATTACTCCCTCCCTCATGCCTCTAATCCACTCTATATCCATGCCTGTTGTAGCACTGGTTTTCCTCCCTCTACTTGTTGGTGAGTACTTTGAGGGCAGAGATTTGTTTTTAATTTCCAAGAATTTAACACAGCCTGGTATGTAAGTGCCCACTATTTATTTGCTGATTAGATAAATGAATAAATACCTTATAACTCTCAGAGTCCTCTGAGCTCACTGAGAGAATGCATTGTGCTTTTGTATTTCTTGCTTATGAAGGAGCTTTTCAAATAATATTTTTGTGAGTAGTGAACAATTTTAATTTTGATGATTCAGATATTACATTATGGTCTTGAACATTTTCAATATATAATTTTTCAATATATATTTTTTGATATATAATTATGAATATAAGTTTAGAAGAGTAAATTTAATTTATGATAATTTTAGAACTCTGGCTTCTAGACTAAGATCCTTGAACTCTAATGGGTTCAAATGTAATAATGGGCACCACTGAATTATTTTCACTACTGTAAAAAATGTAACAGAAATTATATATTAACCTCAATGAGGTTGTCCAGATTAACTAAGACATTAGATTCTTTGCTTTGACCATAATTTTATTAAGTGATAAATCAGAAACTCAGAATGATAGCTATAATCATTGACTACATAAATAATATTTAATAATTACAACTTTGAATATAAAATCTTTCAAAGCATGGTATATGTGGGAGGGCTATATAAGGGGTTATTATCAGTGGAAAGAAAATTATTTTTATGAATAAATTTTGTTGCATTTTATATTCCTAAGATTATTTTTTTCTCATTTGTCTTCAAAGTTTAATATTGGGAAATGTCTCAATAATTGAGGGTTCTGCTGTGTTGTTTCCAGTGAATTATTTGAGATTCTATGATTAAATTGCCCAGGAAGAAACCAAGTTCACTGAGTAAACTTCTTGAAAATACACAAACTTTTTCCATAATGTCATGGTGAATAAATATGTTTTCTGTGAATTACTTTGACTTTCTGAAGAATTTAATTCATGAAGCTCATACTTCAGCAGCTCAGATTACAAAGATGAGTCAATGGCATTTCTTCCCTAGAAATTTCTGCCTTGTTTCTGAATAAGACCAAAAAGATGAATATTCTATTTGTTTCTTAGAAGCTCATTCAATTAGTACTGTAGTTTTGTTTTAGGCTGATATCGAAAAAGTTGTGTGTGCAGCTTTATAGAAATCTAAATTAGGAAATAATTTGAATAGCAATCATTTGGATACATGTATCCAGAGTATGCAGACTAAAATAATTAGAAATTTTGAAAATATAGGCTTTTAAAAAAAATGTAATGATTTATGTGTCAAAGACTCATCACCAATGACCAAGCAATCTTTGCTACAGAAAACCACTTTTTTTCCCCCTAAACATTTCATTGACTGGGGCTGCAGTATAGAGTCATCATGAATGGTGTATTCTAGAAGTTGGGCATTGGACAGCCTGCAAAATTGTATGTGCAGCCCTGCTCTACTCTCTTTTTGTCTCTAGTCTTCTGAAGATTTCTTGCCAATACTCTAGGATTTGTTTTTTTTTTTTTTTTGGTAGAGGGGAGGTGATTAGGTTTACTTATTTATTTACTCTTAGAGGAAGTACTGGGGACTGAGCCCAAGACCTCATGCATGCTAAGCATGCACTCTACCACTACAGCTATACCCTCCCCACCAGGATATTTTTTTATTTGCTTTAATTTTATTTGTGAAAACATTCAGTTGTTTAAACTTTTCAATTTGTTCATGATCCTGATAATTAAAATTCTACTTTATATGAACATGGCGAGCACATAATGAAGGAAGGATTTCCTATCCTTTAGGAAATACTCTTCCACTCTGTCCTCAAGGCAACAGCTGTTGTTGTTGTGTATTAGTACAAGGGAACTCAACCCCCAACTTGGTTGATTAGTCTAAGAGTTGGAATCTGGCCCAAGATGATCCAATTAGAGTATTCTCTGTAGTGACTGACAATCCTAAGGAACTGTTTTCTGCTGTATTGACCAAAAAAGAAGAAAAAGTGAGCCTAGCGAGAGAGTGAGTGATAAATACAGCAAATGCAAAGCAAATCACAGAGATCAGAGACGGAGAGCCACAGCCGAGAGTGTTGGGATTCTCTGATTCAAGGTGCTTCTTGATGGCTGGTGCATTTCTCTTCTTTGGAGCTCTGTGGGACATCGTAAAAACCTTATGCTAAATCACCGTTTTCACTTGTTTGGGAGGAATTCTGCAATTCTGTGCTCTAACCCAGGCATGAGGGCCCCTCCCCAAGGCCTCACACTGTGGAAGTCTTTTCTCCAGCTCTATCTCCCTCAATGGAGTAAAGAGTCTGCAGAATCAATGGTTATGCCCACAAAGGGCCATGCTTTGTCTTCTAGACCATGCACCAGGTACATGGGATCCTGGGATTCCTGCCCAAAGAGTCCTTAACCTACATCCAGGATTTCTGCTGGCCTCTTCTCTCATCCATTTTCCTGTACGCTGACCACAGCCGGTGTAGCTTCCCCTCATCCCCAGGAGTAGTTACAGGATGGTTGTTAACAAGGACCTGTGAACTGAGGTTGGACTTAGCAGCTTGAATTGGACTTGAAACAACAAACATTTATTACCTCAGCTTCTGTGAGTCAGGAATCCAAGAGCAGCTAAACTGGGTCATTCGAGTTTGGTCAAGATGTCAGCCAGGCTGCAGTTATGTTGGTCTTGACAGGGGCTGAAAGCTACACTGCCAAGCTCACTCACCTGTTATTGGTAGGCCTTCATTCCTTGACAAGTGGGCTGTAGGTTGCCTGGGTGATCTCATGAGATGACAGCTGGCTTCCCCCAGAGTGAATGATCTGAGAGAGAGAGAGAGAGAGAGAGAGAGAGAGATGGAGGTTGCAGTGTTTTATACCCTAATCTTAGGAATGATATACCATCATTTGTGCTGTATTCCATTGGCCATACAGAACCACTCTGGTACAGTGTGGGAGAGGACTGGTTGAGGGTATGGATGCCAGACGGGGATCATTGGGGTCCGCACCCCAAAACTCCTTATTCAGTCTTTCCAGCCCACTAGCTTTCTTTTTGTTCCTGAGCCTACCAGCTCTGTTCCACCCCAGGGCCTCTGCGATCATGGCTTCTCCCTGGTGTGCTTTTCCTGCTGCCCTCTCTTGGCTGACCCTCTCTGTTTTTGCTCTCAGCTTATATGTCTGCACTCTAGATAGGCCTTCACTGATCACTCAATATACAGCTGTTATCTTGTCAATCTCTATTCTATCACATTATTTTAATTCTAGGGGCCTGGCACTTAAATATATGTTGAATGAACAAGTCTTAGTACTTATATGACCTTAGGGAAAAGATAAGCTCTCCAAACCTCAGTAGCTTTATCTGTGATTAATTATCCTCTACCTCCACCCACTACACAGGCTTTTGTGAGAAACAGATAAGCTAGAGTTTTCTATAACAATTAATGAGATTATTTTTGTTGATTAACTTTCCTTTTTTCTTTTTTTCCCTCTGGGGCAGAAGAATTGCCCAGGAATGTATTTTCTCATTTTACTTTTCAGGTTTTTTTTATCCACCTGCATTGTAGGACTGCTTTGTTCATATTTTCCATGTATCCATTCACTAGACTCATATTTACTGCCCTTTAAATGTCTCAGAGGATTTATTTTGAATTAAAGTTATGATTTCATGTGTGAAAAGTATTCATTTGGGAGCAAGTTCAGTGAGGTCTATTCAAAATGTAAAATGACATTGTGGTTTTGGATCATAACTAATTGTAACATCCGTTGAACATGGGAGGTGGTGTGTGTGCTTTTTAGAAGCTAGTTATGCACAAAAGAACAAATATCCGAGATTCAAAGCAAACTTTTAATAATGCCCAATTGGAGTTCTGGCCATGTCTGAGCCATTCAGAGTCTAATCAGGAAAAGCCCCCTGAGTCAATAATTGCCTTCTCCTCGAATCCTTGCAGGTGTCTATTATGCTGCACATTATCTACATGGAAACGAACATATGGTTATTGAATACATAACGAAACAGGCTTGGTTGGAGAATGTTTCCTTTAGGATGCCTGAAAACATTCTTGAGCAGAATATTCTGTCGGCTGCCACCATCCCTTCTGTTCCTGGGGTTGTAGGAGGGGAGTTGCTGGTCCTTTGTATTAAGAACAGCAAGTGAGCGCACTATAAGAAGTTGAAAAACTCAGAATTTATTTATTTATTTAGGAGAACTAAAGTTATCTTCTGTGATGAAAACAGCAATAGACAGAGTTTCTTAAAAGTTAGGAGAATATTTTGTCCTTCTTGTGTAGAGTTTCAGAAAACTCAAATGTTGGGGAGAGGCTTTCTTCAGAGTGGATCAGACCCTGCTCTGCAGTTTGCCGCTGCTTCCTTGTAACAAAGGAAATACACTTGATACATTTAGAAAAAGGAAGAGGAAAAGTTTAAAAACAGAGGAGTAGAGCAAAATCTATGTTAACTGGACCCTGGCTAATTTCTGCTCTGAATTAACTGGATATTCCCAGTTTATACTCAATTTAAAAAGAAACAGATGAATCAAAAACATATGTAAGGAGTCACTTTATTTGAATCCAATAATTTAAATAATTATAACACATATTTTAACAACTGTGTTCAAAATGATAAGAATTTTCAGATTAGCCAGAATACCCATTGCCTAAACATTCTGTAAACTTGGGATATAAATATAGTACATAATTTAATTTGTATCAATGCTATATGCACACATTCATGAATGTGCATACACATCCATGTAGATGTATAAAATGATGTTGAAATATGAGTTTCAACCAAGACTCTAAACTGATAGATATCTGATATTAAAGTGATTGGTGAAGCAACAAATAAACCAATTAAATGGATACTACTGAAGAACTTTACTTTAAAAAAAAGTGACTGGTGAAACCAGCCATCCTGTAGGAGTTACAAAAATAGGCTGAAAATCAGATGGATGGTTGTTAAACCTCTCTATACCTTGAGGATATACAAAATTCAGGGAAATGAAAATTGATGGTAGATTTTTGAGGAAGATATTTGGGGAGGCCCACTGATATGCTAAGTTCCCCCCCTCCCTTTTTTCTAGAATGGGGGTTGTGGAGTACCTGTCTTCACCGTGAGCTTGGTGAGAGGGGTATCTGTGAGGCCCCTGGAAATTATTGTATGTGTGGCCTGTAAGTAGGGGCAGGGTGGACTGGAGTCTGACTTCCATCTGAGAAATGGAAAGAGTGGGGGACAGCTGCTAGCAAAACCAAAGGGAAGGTGGTCTCTTTGGCTGCCCTCAGTCCTGTAGTTGGTGGGTAGAAGACCCGTGTGTGTTTCCCGTGAAATGAGTATCGGGCATGCATGAGAGCGACAGACAGACAGACGCACAGATGGAGCACTCAGAGGCTGCCCAAAGAGCAGTCAGATCACAGAAGAGAAAGGCTGCAGGTACAGCTGGATTCCTGGGGCTGAGAAGGAAGTCACGGCCGGCAAGAAAAGAGCTGCTTTTACAAACATTAGGAGGAACTACAGATGAGAAGGCCACCACAGTACAGGTGGAAGAGGGACTGGTTTTAGATTCCTGAAGGCCCAGGAAGTCCAAAGTCAGCTTACAACAATAAACAAGAGGTGTCTGTCTCCCTTCTCCTGACATAGTAATGCTTGAGGGGTCAGACAGTGCAGAAGGATGAGTAGAAATACGAGATGGTGAAAGAGAGAAGAAATCAATCTTACTCTCTTCCCCAAACCCAGCTGTCCTGTCTGATGATAGTCTGAGCAGCAGCCACATAGCTGCAGGAGAGAGCTTGAACTTCAGTGGACAGACAGCTGTAGGAGAGAGCTGGAAGCTTGAGAGCTTCATCAGGGATGAAGCTTTGATTACTACCTGGCTTAGACACGTTAAATACATACTGAGCCTCTTCTTGTTAGGATCTTAATGTGACCATAGGTGTGGCTGTTATTACCTAAGAGGGACTAGAAGAGTCACGGGGCCCACTTGAGTTTTCATTCACGGGCAGGGGAAGACATACTGGTTGCATTTAATTGTAGAAGTGTAGAAAAACACCTCGAAGGTCAAACATCCACTGACCACAGAGGTTACCTCTTGGGGATAGAATTGAATATCTGGGAAATGGAAGCACTTGTATGTTTTATTATATATTATTGTGTTTTATCACCCTCCCAAATGGTAGAATTTGAATTAATTTTACTTTTCTACATTTGCATTTTCAAAATCTAACACATTTTAAGTTCCTATGCATGCATACTTTTTCAGACCAACAAACATTGTCCACACATATAGTGAGTGTGTGTGATTTCAGCCCTAAAGAAGGTCTATGTCTGGTCTGTTTAATGACTATTGAATAAAGCCTTATTTGTTTAAAAAAAAGGAAGAAAAAAAAAAGTAATTGGTGTGAGCAGTGCTGAAATTTCCACAATAGGCACTTGTACTAGTGACCTCCATTCAGGCACTCCTCCTGCTTCATGTGTTGGCATCTCCAGTTTGTGCCAGGAGAATACACAGTGTCTGGTTTCACTGTGAAATTCATGGAGCTCTCTGCTTGAAATAATATAAAAGACTTTTATTGTTCAACCTGGGCATTCATCTGTGCAACCACATCTCCTTAGGGAAATGCTGGAAAATGGGATTTTCGTGGCCTTCTCTCCCATTTGACTTTTCCTCTCCCCACCCCTCCCCTTTCCTCCATCCTCATCCAGGTATCTATTAGTTATCTCTTTCAATAATGCTGTTCTGGCTGCATTGAAAGTGCTTTTTAATGTAGGAGATGTACTTCAGGCATAACACCAGGTCACTTTCTGAGTAACATTTTATGGGATTGATTAAACTTTAGCACCATAACTGTTGACTTTACAGGCTAGAAAAGAGACTCAGAGTGTTCTGCTCTGGACGATTTGTGCCTCACAATTTTGAAAAATCAAATAGAGATAAGGGTTTAATGTGTTCGAAAAAAGAAGCTGTCGTCTACTTTTGAGTCTTTTGTATTTAAAAGACCTCAACGTTTAACATGAAATAATATCTTTTACACTAATGAAGTTACGTTACAGTAAATAACTGTATATAAAAGCAGATGGATTTTTTAATTGTAAGGGTAAAGATAATGATTTAAACTGATTTCTTCACTGATCCAAACCTAATGCTTTCTATCTCTTCTTTTGCTTTGGGAATATGAAGGTGCATTTGCTCTTGGTAGAGTTTCCAAGGTTATAAGATGATGCATAGCTTATCTTTTTTATTAGAGAAACATATTTTTTGGGCTAAATGCAGTAGAATCATGAACCAAAAGGAAAATATATTATTTTTATTTATTTTTTCATCTCTTTTGGGATTTGGAAATGCAGATCATTGACTTTATCTGCACACAAAGGTCTATTGCCAAATGTCTCAGTGATGTGGTTCATAATTAGCAGAAGGATATCATGGGAAGGAAAGAAAAACTGAGATGGAGAAAAAAATCCTCATTAATTCAAAGAGTTAGTTTTGCACTGTGTCAATTTAGCTAAGCTGGAGCTATGTCTCCCAGAATTCCCTTCCCCTTGTGGCTCTGGATTAGGGCTGACCAGGAGAAAGGGCTGGGGGAGAGCTGGCAGGGTGGTAGCCAGTGCAGGTGGCAGGTTGGCCACAGTGTTGCTGATGTGCTGAAGGTGCTGTGCACATGGCTGATCTCTGGCTCACGTCCCTGTTGGGGGTGGCAGCTGGGCCCCCGGCTCCTCCTGCTTTGGTTGTATCAGCAACTTCCGCCTCCCTGAATTGTAGGCCAGGCCCCTGTGCAGCTCAACGGTGGACAGTAAGTCACCTTCATTATTGGTTTAGGTGACGTGAGGGGCAGGTGCAGTTTCCAGTTTGCCTTGCTTTCCCCCAGTTTGCATCCAGCTTTTCTTCTTGACTGCCTATACTATTGACTGACCTTCAGTGAGTTCAGATTCCCCATGAGATACAGAGCTTACAGCCTTCCAGAAGCCTCTTTGTCTTCTAGAATAAGTGTTGTTAATCCTGAATTATTTGTCTGAAAAATATTGCCATCTCAATTAAGTTAATTTTTCAACTCCTATTTAAAAAAAAATTCACTTTTTCCCTCTAGATTTTAAGAGAATATGACATAAAAACTCTGGTGAATAATTTTTTTCTAATATATACTATCTGATTAAACTTTGCAATAAGAGTAGAGCAATCTGAAGTTGGTATATTAAATGATTTGCAAATTGCAATGTGCTGCACTTTTCAGTTACAGGCATAAGTAAAATAAATCAACCTTGGTCTTATCAGCACTGGGGGAATTTTTCATGTGTGATCACTGTGTTTTAAAGTCAGTAATATACACACTGTCTTTTTAAATAAAGATGACATTACTAACTTATCCTCTGTAAGGCTCATGCCTGTGTTGTTGTAATAGAGCTTTGTGTAAAGCATGGTTTAGAAGGAAACATTTATTAAATGGTGGCTGTTGTTATTACAATATATAATGAAAAAACTAACTTTTTTTTCAATTGGCCTCAAAATTTTAAAAACCTCCCCTAATATTAATAATAATATTGCATTTGGGAGTATAATCTACCTCGGCACCGATAGAGTAGTGAGATTGTTATTAGGCAGATAATTTTTGTAGTAAATGCTGCCTTCATTTATTCGAAGCAGTGTAAGTTAGTTTATGTGTGTGCACATGCACACACACCCATGCCACAACCAACCAGGTACCAATTGTAGATTTGATATTGTACAATTTACTTCATGTTCGTCTCTTAAATGCAAGGTGAGGTTCTAACCCTTGCAAGTTGTTTTCAAACATATACTAGTGATGGGAAAATATACGGTAGGATCAAATCATCATGTGAAGACAGATGTCCAACCAACAGTAAACTGTTAACATTTTTTGTTGGCTTATTTAGCAAGTACAACCTTTATGTATGTTTGTGTATAAACACACAAATGCTTATGTATATTTACATACATGCAACTGTATAATGTGTGCAAATATATATGTAATCTGCAATCAACAGATCAATATCAACCAGAATATCTTATAACCTTAATCCATCCGATGATCTTTCTATAAAGCTTACTATGATTTTTACAAGTGAGTGACAAGACACCTCCTTTCTCTCCTTGTCTGATTCTTACATACTCAGCAACTCAATGACAACATTTTTTATTCTTCTCTTCCTTTATGTTCTAGTCCCCCTTTCCCTTGTCTCAGTATTCCTACAAAGCTATTATGGATTTACGTAAATGAAACATTAGTTGTCTCTTGCCAAATGGCTGAGACCTCTGGTATAAATTCATATATGAATTTTTCTGAAGCAGACCCCTCTCACTCCACTGTACTTGCAAATACTGCTATGATAATACTAGGTGATTTATTTTACATAAGGATGCATCTGAAGGGTGCAGCACATTGTGATTTGCAAACCATTTAACTTGCTAAGATCAGATTGTTCTGCTTTATCTGCAAAGTTCACCCACAAGGAATTTAATATAAAGGCTTTTATTCTTGTTGTTTCATGTATTGTACTTTCCTGAGAGCTGATGGATGAGTTTGAAATGGGTCTGTGGGGGAGAAGAGAAGGAAATTAGCCACTCTGTATCTTCTATGGAAAAGCAACTCTTAAGCCTCCATTTCCCACAAGACTGTTGGAAGTATTCAGGGACTCCTCGGAAAATGACAGCATGGTCTCAAAGGGAGACATTGTTACTCAGCTGTAAGATGAATGGGCGTGGGCCCAGGGAACTGTGGATCAGCACGTTGTCTCTCTAGTTCGTATTATTACCTTGAAACCTGTGTGGAGAACAAGTGACTGGGTGCCAGCACTCTCGCTACAGCCTTGAGTAAAGAAGTGTCTCGGTTTGTTCCCCTCTCCCCTCCTCACCGCTCCTCTCCCCTGCAGACATTCATTGCATGGTGGTATTGCAGGGAATCGGGAGACCAAGACTGGTCTCCTTGCTTTGCCAATAACTTGTGAGGTTTGGGGCAAATTGCTTAACTTTTTGGATCCCTCACGTGTAAGATGAGTAGGGGAACTGACATGATTTCTGAGCTCTTTGCAACTCTCAAATTTTATGAATATGTCAGCTTCCTTTATTTTCCTTAACGTCCCTTCTTTCCTGAACTATGATTTTCTTTTTCTTATATCCATTTATGATAAATTTTTCTTTTTAAAAATATGTACTTTATTCTGGTAGATGAATCATTTTCATTCCATCTATACATTTAAATATTTATTGAGCTCCTATAATATGCCAAGTCCTGTGATATAAATGCTGGACAAGACAGTAAAGGAGGCATCCCTTCAAGAAGAGGGGGATGCAAACAAAAAAAAAATTAAAATATTTATTTGTGTAATGTGATGTTCAAGGAATGGGGAAATACAGGATGTCATGGGATCAAACAGGTAAAGGGATGGGCTTCTGCCTCCTGGAGATTAGGAAAGAAAACCTGGAGATGTGGCATTTAAGTGGAGCCTTGAAAGTTAAGTAGGAGATAAATCAACAAATGGGAGATATTTAGGAGGTCAATACACAAGGCTTGGTGGTTGATAAGACATTGGAGGTGATGAGAAATAAAGAAAAGTAAAGACAATGTTCAAGTTACTGACTGGCTTATGGCTAGTGGATGAGTTTGGGGAAACTTAAGGAGCTGGAAAGGCAGTGAGCAGGTTGAAAGTATTTAGTAGAGGGTGATGCAATTAGAAAGCCATTGGTAATGATAACAATATTTTATATTTGGATAATGCTTTTCAGAGCAAAGTACTTCCATGCACTTTCTCTTAAAAGTCTCATAGCAACTGGAAGGTAGACATTATTATTCTTAATATTCAGATGCTAAGAAAATTTTTCAAAATTTGGAGATAGGCAAAAAGATGGCCATGTGTCCTTTTCATGTCACAGTGTTTAATGAGATTAACTCTCCTGGGTAGGTAGGTTCTTCCTGCTGGTTCTCTCATTAATGAGCTAAACAAAACTTTGACATGTGTTCATTATATATTTGTATGGCAGTCATGCTTTTAGCTTTTTGAAAATCATATTTTGAAAGAATTGAAGCAAAAGAAGATCTTGAGAAATTAACTGATTTGCTCAAAATCATGGTGTTAGAGGCAGAGTAGGATCTTGAACTTAGATCTTTTGGCTCTAAATCTGGTGTATTTTGTGGTATATATGATGTCAAAGGGGAATTTGGAATAGTTCCTAGTTGCTGCTATGTTTTTGTTTTAAATAAGAATAAGTGGACTTCCAGAAAAGCAGCAGGTAGAAAAGCTTATTTCAATTCATTAATTTTTTAAGTTCACCAACATTTTTTTTCTGTTTTTTTTTCTTGGATTTCTTTCTATTTTTTAAAATTGAGGTATAGTCAGTTTACAATGTTGTGTCAATTTCTGGCGTACAGCACAGTTCTTTAGTCATACCTGAATGTGCATATATTCATTTTCACATTCTTTTTCACCATAAGCTACTACAAGATATTGAATATATTTCCCTGTGCTATACAGTATAAACTTGTTTATCTATTTTATACATATCAGTCAGTATCTGGAAATCTCGAACTCCTAGTTTATCCCTTCCCACCGCCCTCCCCCGGCAACCACAAGTCTGTGTTCTATGTCTGTGAATCTGTTTCTGTTTTATATATAAGTTCATTTGTCTTTTTTTTTTCAGATTCCACATACGAGTGATATTATATGGTATTTTTCTTTCCCTTTCTGGCTTACTTCTACATTATATATCTATTAGAATGCAAGAACTAAAACTCGAAATCTGATCTAGCATTAAAAGGCATTCTCTTAAGAGTAATACCACTATCTCCTTATTTGGATATTACACTTTTGAGCACAGCTTAAGATGGAAATGGACTACTAATTCAAGACAGCAGATTGTACATGCTCATTTCTTTTCTCTCCTTCTGTAGCTCCCATGAAAGCAAGAGGATAAAAGGCATATAAACTCTATGATAACGAAGAGAACAGGAAGCACAATCAAAACTAGAATGGAGTAGGGGAGGCAGCTTTTAATCACAAGTCCTTATGTTCTATTTGGCATTGTAACCATGTGCATTGATTCCTTTGATAAAAATACCAAAAATAGAATATCAACTTTCTCATGATAAAGTCAAAGTGTTGACTCATTGAGCTTTAGTCAACTCTAATTCTTGTGTCTTTTATTTTAAAATTTATTTTAATTTTCAATTGTGATAAAAAATGTATAAAGTTAAATTTACCATTTTAACTAATTAAAGTGTTAAATTCAGTTGTGTTAATTATATTCACATTCTTGTGCAACAGATTTTTAGAATGTCTTCATTTTGCAAAACTGAAACTCTAAGTGCATTGCACACCATCTCCCCATTTCCCCCTTTCCCCAGCTCCCAGTAACCATTCTACTTCCTGTTTCTATGAGTTGGACTACTTTAGATATCTCATACAGAATTATGTAATATTTGTATTTTCGGGACTGGCTTGCTTCACTTAGCATAACGTCCTTAAGATTCATTAATCCTTGTATCTTTTGTGAAGGATTTTCCTATTGGGTCCGAGTTTTCCTATCATCTTTTATTTATTTATACAGTTGACTTTCATTTAAAAATAATTTCCCCCTTAATTTCAGTAGCAGTATAGGCTCACTACAGAACATTTGAAAATTAGGTACAGTATAAAGAAGAGTAAAAATATTGACTCATAATTCTACCACTAGAGGCAACAACCATTTGTCATTATGGTATATATTTCCTTTCAGTCTTTTATTCAGGAAAAATTTTAAACATATGAAATCCAAATGTACAAATGTATGTACAAATGTATATTCTTATTTTTCCTTCTAATATTATAGCATATTGTATTAGCTTGCTAGAGCTGCCATAACAAAATATCACAGACTGGATGGCTTGAACAATGAAAATGTATTTTTTTACAGCTCTGGAGGCTGGAAGTCCAAGATCAAGGTACTGGTAGGGTTGGTTTCCTCTGAGGCCTCTCTCTTTGACTTTTTAAGGCCACCTTCAACCACTTCACATAGTCTGTCCCTCTGTGCACACATATCCTGGTGTCCCTTTTTTGTGTGTCTTAATTGCCTCTTAAAAATACACCAGTCAGATTGGATTAAGACCCAACCTAATGGCCTCATTTTACCTTAATCACCTCTTTATAGGCCCTATCTCCAAATACAGTCACATTCTAATGTATTGGGAGTTATGGCTTCAATGTATAAATTTTGGAGGGGAAACAATTCATCCATAATTCATAGTTCCTATACATTTAAAATCTCATTGTAATTACCACTCCACTGTATGCTTGATATTCTTTTATTAAACATTTATATGTTATATAAAATTATTAGATAACACTTTCATGCTCTAAGACTTAAAATATTAATCTCCTTAATTTGGATTATTTTGTTAATGTTTATTCCAAAAGTGAAATTAGAGGATCAAAGAGTAAGAGCATATAATAGGCTCTTCATTCATATTACCAACTTTCTTTCCAGAAATGCTGGACCAATTTACACTTTCACCTTTGAAAGTACCCATTTCACTGTAATTTCATAAACATTAGACTTTCTTATTTTAAAGTAATTGTTAAAGTAGCAGGCAAAAATGGTGTAGCATTTTAGTTTTATTTTTGATTATTAGTAAAATTTGTTTTTCAAATATGTTATTCTATTTTATTTCCTTTAAAAAATGAATTATCTATTAGTGTTATTCGCTCATTTACTATGATCTTAAAATTATTTTTTATCAATTTGTTGTGAACTTTTTGTTTTTCAAAGGCATTAACCTATTTTCTGTAATATTTACTCCAAATATTTTTCTCAGGTTCTTGTTAGCTTTTTAATTTTCTTTTTTTGACATTCAGATTATTTCTAATTTTGCATTATAAAAACACAAAACATTTTAATTTCAACTATCTTTTCCTTTATGCTTTCTTTCATTTCTTTCACTTCTAGAAATTCTTTCCTCCTAAAGGTATTAAAGAAATACCATCTTCATTTTTTTCTGACTTCTGATGATTTGATCCATTTAGCTATTGAATTGGTCTGGAATTGCTTTATGGACACAATATGAATTGATCTAGACTTTTTCTGAAACAATTGACATCTCTCAGCAGCACTAGTTATTTAAAAAGCTATCTTTTGTTCCTGATTGATGAAGTAGTTCTCATTGTATGTCATAGCTTTATTATTTTCAATTGATCCATGTAACAACCCTCAAGTCAGTACCATACTGATTTATTCATTATAACTTTACAGTTTGTTTTAATATTTGATGGGACTGTTGGTTCATGGTGCTTATTTTTAAAATGAGATTTTCCTCCTCCATTCTTCCACATTAATATAGACTTTTTTAAGTTAGAAAACATCTGATTGATATTTTAATCAGAATTTCATTAATATACAGAAATGTCGTATCTCTTTACTTATTCAAACCTTTTAAAAAACCTGGTAAAATCTTCCTAGATTTTTCATATTAAACTTGCAATTTATTTTTTGTTTTCATAGATACTTTATTTTTATCTCTTTTTATAATTATGCATGAGATTTTAAAATATATTTTCAAAGTGGTTTTCTAGTCATAAAGAAAACATGTAATTCCTGTAACTTTATCTTGTATTACCACTTTTATTAGCTTTTAGAACTAATTCTAACAGTTTGATTCTCTTGGATTTTCTGGGCTATGTACTTGTGTAGCCTGAATAGCAATCTCTTATCTCTCCTTGTATTTTTTTTCTTTATTATTAATGCATTATTTAATTGACTGGAACTTTGTTAAATATGAAATGATAGTTATGTTACTCCTGCATTTAATGGGACTTCTTTTGTTAGGTCACTGATTAGTTTGAGGTTGGTTTGTGGGCTGCAACCCATTGACTGTAGATGCTGGGCGTTACATTTTTATCTAATACATTTTGTCTTATTACTTTGGCCTGTGAGCCAGCTTTCAATTTATGTAAAGGTGGTGAGGCAGGCAGCCTTGTGCAGTGTTAGCCCCTTTTCTCTGTCTGAGCCACCTGCAGTTCAAGAGATAGGTCTTCCTTCAGGAAGATAATATTGCACACAGATTCCTGTCCCTGCACTCCACACATCAGCTTCCTTCTGTTATTTAATTAACTCTGTTCAACAGCTGTGGATCCTGCATATTCTAGTTCATTCAGCCCATATTTCTCTATCTTGAATACAAAGATCTACAACATTTTATTAAATGCTCCGATGCAGTCAAGATAGAATAAACCTCTGGCACCCTCCTGCTTATCAGACTAGTAATCCCAGGGGAAACGAGGCTAGTCCCAGTTTATTCAGGTGAGCCCCATTTTCATTTTCTAATACTTGCAAATCATCTAAAATTATTCTGAGTTTCAATATAAAAATGGTTCTTGAATCAATTTCATTTTTGGGGGGAAAATGTAGACTTTTGTTCCCATCTGGCTCTTGGAACTTTTCCTATTCTCTTAATTTTTCAAGTTTTGATCATGGGTGTGGAATCACTACCGTGGTCTTTTCAATATTCTGAAATGTAATTATTTTGGGTCCTGAAACTTGAATTTATTTAAAACTGCTGGCTGTGTCCTTACTGTCTTCTACCTTTCTTGGGCTTTAATTCCTCTTAAACCACATTGGCACCTTCCTCTCCAGAGTGAAGGTCATGTCCGGTAGAGAAGACTGAAACAAAATAGGCCCTGAATAGCTCTGACTCCACACAGTCACAGCCATGATGTGCTCTTTGTTCTTGAGACAATAAATACAGCTTAAAAAGGCACATTTTGTCTACAGAATTTTTCCCAGTCCTCAATCAGTCCTGGATTTTAGCTTTCAAAACAATATTCCTTCAGCTTTGTGTAATTAGAAAAATTCCTTCTAGATTATGTGTCCTTTTTTATTTTCATTTTCTTGTACATGAAGTTTTAAACCTAAGTTTATTTGTATACATTCCTTATTCAGCTAACTTCTTCTTCATCTGGATAGTTTTTTTTATTGCATTGTCAGCTTTTGGTTGAAAGTCCTACATCCTTCCAGAATCATTTTCCCTCATTGAATTTCTGTTTATGCATATCCAAGAAGGGCTGAAGAGACATGTGCCATGGAAAAATTATGTGTTGAGAACTGAACATAAATGTTCAGAGATCTATCTATCTATATCAAGTTGTTTATATATATTTAAATATATGGTTATATGTAATGTATTTTCAAGTTATATGTATATATAGATGTATAGCAATTTATGTATTTGTATATATGTTGTACAGAAATATATACCAATTTATATATTTGTATGTATTAAACATTTTAAATTATATTAAACAACTCTCTCCATACATATAAACCTTAAACTTAACTAAATATAAGCTTATTGAAGAGATTTAGAAGTGCTTTCACCAAAAGGCACAGACTCCTTTCAAAATTTCCAAAAATATTAATATTTAAAAATTGGAAAACAGAAAGAGAAAGCATCATTTTAAAATATCTGAGAAACTTGCTGTACTGTGAATGTATCCTGGGGTCTGTGTTCTCCTGAGTGCTACCTGCCAGGCAAGGAGTCACTCCTATGTTGAGGTTTTTGTGCTGCAACAGATCAGTGTGTCTCATCCTGTGGTTTGAGACTCACTGACACAGCAACTTGAACTTCCCCTTTGACCTTTGTAAAATTTAACTTTTGGCTTGCAGCGAAATCTGTGTTTCATTGACTGTGAAATTAGGAGAATCTCCAATGAGTAAAAAATGATTAGCTTTCACTTTTGGATGAAAACATGCCAAGGACAAACATTGATCTTAAGAGATCGTGCATAAAACATTGCACCTTATAAAACCTCGCTGTGAGCCAGCACCATGGATAGATCAGTGCTGTAGCCCTGGAGCCAAGATCTGACCTCCCAGTTCATTGCCTCTCAGCTTTTTTTCCTTTGTTTTTGTTTTTGGGTGACTTTCTAAGTCAATTTGTTTATGACCTTGAACAGTAGTGCTTTTAGGTATGAAGACACAATTGCCAGATGATATTTACTAATGCTTTAAATGGTGGATATTCAAATGCCCTCTATTTCTCTGGACTGTGTTGAATTGACACCTTTTTTCAGCCACTCTCCCCAGCTGAGCAATTTTGTTTTCTATGCGATAGCACTTTATTTGTGCCCCTTATTTGTGCTTTTATTATGTCACTTATCACCTGTATTTTAGTGATTTGTTTCTGTTTCCCTCTGGACTGCCAGCTGCACAAAGACTGGGGTCTGTGGACTCCTGGCACGTAGCACAAGACTTGGAACACAGTGCTTAACCGGATGTTGACTGCATGAATTCATTATTTGAAAAAATTAAAAACATAAGTAGTATATGGGTGGCTTGGTGGAATGCAGTGGGTATGAGTGTGGGGGCAACATAGCATTTTAATTTTATTTGCAGATTAGTGTATTTGGAGACCTGCACTGTGTATGACGGCCTGTGTAGATCAGATGACGCCAAAGCTACCCTCTTTCTCTCCCTCTGTGTTATTATGTTTGAATACCCATAAGCAGCCCTGGAACTTGTACTTTCTGATAGATAGAGCTCCAAAGCAGCAGGAGGCCCTTTCACTTTTGAGAGCAAGCCCTGAGCCTGACATAATGCTGAGGGAGGTTCAAAACAAATACCCACTTTTTCCCCACGGTAAATTTTATTTCATCAGACAAATGTTAAAACATTTTAAAGAAATAAAATGCCTACTATATTGGAAAAAGTAGCTATTGCTTTGGTATCCATTTTGTATCTTTCCCTTGAAGCCAAGAAATTATCTTGCTTCTGTGAAATAACTTTCCCTCTTTAGGTGTTCAATTTGATTCAAGGATTTTTGATTAAGTATTCAGGGGTTATGAATAAATAAGAGCCAGCAGTCCGGTAATTGGGATATCATTACTATCTAGTAGCACACTTAATGCTCAGCTTAGCTGTGCTGCATCACCTTCTCCTCCCCTCTTCCTCCGTGTCATCACTCCTCCTCCCCCAACCCCTCCAAAAAAGGCAGTAATGTCATTGCAAGCTTCAGAAGTTAGCATTAAAATGAATACTTTTTAATTTCTTTGGATGAGATGGGGCTCTGGGCTCTGGGACAATGCTGATGGATGATGTTTTAATGCAGCTGAAATGTTATTTTTACTGAACCAGGGAAAACTATAAATTTTGCTTCATTGCCACTGATGGCTCTATGCATGAAACTATGGTGGCGCCCTCGGCCGTGAATAATCACCTCGGCACGGCAGATGTTACTTTGCGGGGAAAGCAATTCTTATGCCGAAGAATTGTGGAAAGATTAATTGTCTACAGCTGTTTCATGGCCCACAGCAATCTTGATACATTTATGATAAGTTTAAGAGCTCACTAGAGGCAGCTCCTATTCCCTGTTGTGCGAAGGGGGGCAGGGGATGAAGCCAGCGGCTTTATTTTGACACCTGGATTCATAGAATCTGTCAGCTCCATTACAGCCTTCATAGAAATCTGGCTGCTGGCAGTTCTGAAATGATTGTGAGTGAGGTAAGATGCAGGAATTATCCATACGTAGATAAAGAAAAGGAGACTGAGAAGAATTATTCAAATTTGTGCAAATGAATTGCTTCCATTTTTCCTCCCTCTGCCAAGTGGAAATTGAACGTGACCCGCTCTGACCTTTCTCTATTAAGTGCTGCAAATTGCAGTAAATGCACAGTTCTGAGTGCCCTAATGAGACAGAGCCCCAGCAATGCCTCATTAATAAGGGGAGTTTGACCTTGCTGGTCAGCCCTTCATTCGATATTGAAAAGAAATAAGAAAAAAGAAGAGACGACCCACTGTAAATTTTGAACAATACACTTGATTTAGTTTGCATATACTCCCAGCCAGATGGTTCTCAACCTTTTTCCCTCTACTGTTTCCCTTAAGCCACAGGCTGGAAGGAGTGGTACTTACCTTTCAGGCGCCAATGGAACGTGGCGACAGAGATGCGGGGAGTCTTGGCAAAGCCAGCGCCAGGCTGTACCTTGGGTAGAAAGGACATTCATCTCCCCCCTCCCCATCTTGTCCCTTGTAAACTGGGGCTATGAATTCTTGTCTTACCTTTTTTTCCTCTCTCCTACCTTTTCTTCTTCCTTCCCTCCTCCCTCCCATTCCCCCTCCCTTCCTTTTTCTTTTTAAATAAAGGAAAATTTCCATTTTGAATTGTGCATGTGTATATTTAAAAGAGGAATTGGCCCTCTGGTTTTTATTGTGCAGATTCAGGCTTAGATACTTTCTCCTTGTCTGATGGAAGAAAATCTAGGGCAAGAGGTAGCGTTGCATTGCTTGTTTTTGGAGAGTTACTTAACCTTATTAAGCATGGAAGGTAGTTGATAGGCGTGGGTATCAGGGCTCCTGGGTCTTCTTTAATGTCTCACTAGTTACAAACTTAGTTTTAGGCTTCCTTTAAACCAATGCTAATAACACCTCTAATTCTATTCAGGGAATTTCCTAAATATAAGGAGGCCCTATAAGCCAGTTCTTAAATTTATTTAAGTAATAACTCCTAACACATAGAGATGTATTTAAACTTTAAGGAAGTAATTTCAAGATACAAGGTCATACCGCCTTGTAAAATCTTAATGTTTGAAGGCGTCCCAGAAGTTATGACCTCCAAACTTCTTGCAAGGCAAGGATCTGTTCCACAACGTCCCTGATGTGAAGGGAGGCTAATTGTCTCAGAATCAGACTCTCTCATTAGGGCAGCTCTGACTTGTGTGAAGTTCTTTCATATACAATATTAATGGAAAATATTGTTATCAAGTACTGACCATGTTACAAGGTCCAGTTTGAATACAGCATCTGAAACCACCAAAATGAGACGATTAGCCCACGGGAGAACTGCTCTGCCAGTTGTGTTTTTGCATTATGCTTTTGGCTTATCTGGAGGGATGGTCTAAGGATCTGCAGTCTGAAAATCTCTGTTGAAATTATTTGGGAATATTGTTGGCGATTTCCCCTGTGGAATGTTCTTTTTATGAGGACCCACAGGGAATTTCTTTTTTGATTTTGTTTTTGAACCAGGAAAAACTAGGCTTTTTCTTGGGAGCTGGTTTAATTTTATCTAAATGATGTGTCACTTAAACCTGATCATGTTGCCCTCATTTCTCTGGCTATCTGGATGCTCAGAACCAGATTTGTAGACCATTGATGGCAAATACACAGAATCTTGTAGCATACATTAAAAGATATTTTTCAAATTTGGTACTAGAATCTGACTCTGGTACCAAATTAAAAAATTATAGGAAGAGTATACAGTGAAAAGGAAGTCTCTCTCTTATCCCATCCCTCCAGTCGTCAAATTGTCCTTTTAGAAGGAGCCACTGTTACCAGTTTCTGAATATTGTTTGCTTTTACAGTATAAGCTGAGATGACATAGGTTATGCTCTGTACTAGAGGTGATGAAGAACCATCAAGTGGTTTGAAGAGGGAAATCAAATAGACTATTCTTCGCATCGGTAGGACTCGCGGTGCTGCTGGAACTGTGTTGCGTGGAGGTACAGACGGACAACTGGGTGGCTGCTTTTGTATTCCAGGCAGGTGCTAGTAGAAGAGGATGGAGGTGAGATAGATTTAAAATGAGCAGGATTTGGTAATTGAATAGATGCTAAGGATGAGACAGGGAGAATTCAAGGATGACTGACTAACTTCTAGCTTCAAACGCTATGTGGATACTGTAACCACCCTCAGGGGTAGACAGTTTGGGAGAAGATGAATTACATTTAAATGTGTTGGGTTACAAGAGCTTGAGGAGCTGAAGACCAGCAGGTGCACAGAGGCAAAATTCTGGTGCTGAGAGAAGATGCCTGAATAAAAAGATTTAGGAATCATTAGTCTAGAGATCACAGGAAAAGCCTCAGAGGAGGACTTAAAGTGAATAGAAAGAGTGAATAGAGTGTTGAAATGTGACAGACTCAGAAATATTTAAATGTTTTGCTTTAGCCACCCTACTTCCATTGCCTGGTGCCATCTCTGGCCCACAGTTGGTGTTTAGTGAATAATGCACTGTTTAATCACTAACTGAGTGAGGTTGCAGAACCCTTCTCCACTTTCATGTCTAAATTATCAGTGTGCTGTCAAAAATATGTTTGGATGCAATCCTCTACATGAAGTATAGTCTTGGCAGAGTATAAGGAAATTGAATTAGATAGTATTTTTAAACATTAATGTTATGTAAGTAACAGTCGTTTTTGTTTTTTTTTCTAAGCTGCTACATAATTCTAAGGGCACATATTAAGTTTGTGAGAAGTTAAGACCCTAGAAGTAGTTTTACGTAAACCACCGCTTAGCCTCTTTCTCTAAGGATGCATTTTAAAAATGCACTTCAAAAGATAAATGAGTTTATAGTTAAAAATGAAATATGTTCAGTTTTAGAAGAGAATGCCAGACTGCCTTCCTAAGTGATTGTACCAATTATACACCAAGATTGTACAGGAGCTTTGTGTTTTTTGGTGCCTTTATCAACACTTGATCTAGTCAGTCTTTTCATTTTAGCCTTTCTAGTAGATGAGTGGTGGTACGCATGGCTTAAATTTACAGTTCCTGGATGATTAATGAGACTGAGAACCTTTTCGTATTTTTTGGTTATTTGAGTATCTTTATTTTGAAAAAGTGTCTCTTAAGACCGTTTTCTATTGGGTTAATGGTATTTTTGTTACATAGCATACTCTACATCTTTCATATGCAAGCCTTTGTCAGTTATGTATTACAAGTCCCAAATATTTATCAGCAGTAGAATATTTACATAAATTGTGGTATATTCATGTAATGAAATACTATCTAGTAATGAAAATAAATGAACTTTACCTATATGTGGCAAAGTTCACATATATTCATCCCTGGATGAATCCAGACATAAAAATGTACATATTGTATGACTCCATTTATATAAAGTCCAAAAACAGGTAAACTCCATTCACGGTGTTAGAAGTTAGAGGAGTGGTTACTTTTGGAGACAGGGTGGGCAATGATTAGGAGGGAGCACAGGAGGCTTCCGTTTCTTGACCTGGGTAGTGGCTTCAAGGGTATATTAATTTTTGATAATTAATTTAGCTGCATACCCTAGATTTGTGCACTTTTCTGTGTGAAATAATATATCCACAAAAAGTTAAAAATGGTATTGGACTGTATAGTTTGATAAAATGTATTTGATGATTAATTTTCCAAAACTGGAGTATAATGTTTCTAAAGAACAATGCAAACTAGAGGAATATGCAGATCTCCCTGCTTAAAAACAGGAATGACATTGAGGATGGGAATTAGGGGTGGTGAGAAGTTAGAAGTGGATGAAATCTAGCATTTTCTTAGAAAAGTGTCTCCTTATCCTGTATTACGAGTCTTTCATGAAACAGTATTCTGAGTGACCCTGTCAGAGTTAACAGAGGCCTGGATGTAAGCAGGACGTAGTGGATGGAAAGACCTAGCAGGGGGCTGAATGCAGGCTGGCTGCCTCTGATCTACCTGCTTATCCCTAAAGATAAGCACAGAAGAACAAGCAGCTTTGAAAGACAAAACTTACAGCTGTTTCAAGATGCAAAGGTATTATTATTATTGTTATTTTTTTCTCACAAAATGAATCAGGAAATAGTTGCTCAGATAGGTTTTACATAATTAAAGAAATCCCTCTGCCTAAAGGAAACCAACCAAATCAGAGAGTGGAGTCTGGAGCAAATTCCCTGATTTTTGATGCAGTGTAAGAATTACATTAGTTTATGATTCTAATCATACAAACCTTTTTTGGGTGGTTAACAGTGTGGCTTCTCCAGTCAGATGCCTGGGTTCACATGTGGCTTCAGCCTTTTCCAGCTGTGTGACTGGCTGCATTATTTAATCTCTCTGCAAAGGGAGGATAAATAGAGTATCCGCCTTGCAGGGCTCTTCTGAGGACTGAAGGAGAACATGCAAGCCAGATGCTTATCGCAATGGATGCCACGTAGTAATTAGTATGAGCTATTATTGTTAATAGCATTCATATCGATCACAGTGTGATCCTCTGATTACACTAAGGAGAGGGTCCCAGGTTGAGACTTGTCTTTAGCATGGATGTAATGCTTGTCAGTTGATCTTGTCTCAGGGCCCTGGGTTTCTCCAGTCTCTAGAAACCCTTTTCCCTCCTCTTGCCTTTCAGACTTGGGGGAGGTAACGATGTCCATTGTCGTTGACGTCTGGAGGCTGCGTCATGTTTTTAGGTTTCTTTAACTTTTCACAGCTTCAAAAGCTCTATTAAGTCAAGTCTTTTGAGCATGCCACCTGTTTTGTGCCGAGATCCTCACTGGTAGATACACCTACATTACATTTAAATAACTCTGAAAACCAATAGGGGAGTGGTATATTTTCATTCTATTTTTAAAATTAAATTAAAATAAAAAATTAATTTTACAGGGCAGCCACAGGATATTCTAGCACACAAACAGGAAACCATTAGAGGTTAAAATGTACCATCTGGTTAATACCAATGTTATATTCTTGGGAAATATCACAGTCACCACCAAGAAGAAATGCTTTTTTCCCAGAGTAAATTGTGAATATTGCCTAAGAAGATCATTCAATTACAGAAAATGACTCAGCCAAAGTTCTAATAAGGTAACCAGACATTAGGATTCCTGCTTAGACCTGGGCTAGATCAGGGCCAGTCATTTATTTTTAATTGCCTGCCTCTGCTAATTTTTAGAAACCTAGTGACATTATGTTAATTACCTGTTTGGGGGCAAGTAGTCAGTGTCTTTTCACACCCAGATCATTAATTACATTTTTCTAGAAAGGGTGTTGTTCTCCTAGGATGAGGAAATGAGGAGATACTTCATCTGCTTTTCGGGTGGAGTTACTTTTAGTTTGGTATTTTGAGAAGGTCTTCGTCCAAGTCTGCAAATTGCTGCTCCCAAGCCTTTGTGACTCTTTGTGACTCTTTGTGATTCTGTCCCATCTCTCTGACTGCTTCTTCCAGGGAGGCTAGGTTTAGGGTGAGGCTACACCTGGCAACACTGTGAGCTCCTCTAGCATGGGAGACGTGGGGACAAGATCTCACCAGAGCTACAGACTCACGCTTCCCTGCATCCTTCTGTGCCATCTCTGAGCCAGACTGCCCTCTCTGGTTGTTCTTCCACCTGCCCAGCCCTGCTTGGCTCTGAGCATCTAATGCTAGAGGTCCTGAAAACAGTGTACCGCTGCCTAGTGGGTTGGCCATTTTGTTCTTTAACTTTTTTCCTTTCTGTTTTATTTATAAGGATCGCAATAAAAAATTACAGACTTCACACTCTTTATTGACCAACTCAGATACTGCTTTAATTAGCCAAGGAAACAAAATCTTATTAGAAGAAAGGTGAAGACACAGGGCAGAAGGAGGTGAGGCATGTCTTGCCATGGTTACTCTCAGACGCCAGGTCCCTCACAGGAGGACGACTGCCGCCTAACATTCTGCTAGCCCGGGGCAGGGTCTCACTTGACGTGAGAAGTTTAATTCTTGCTATGCTTCTGAATTTTTTATTCCAGAAGGACTTCACAAGTAATCTATAAATTCAATTTAAGGGAATATTTTTGAACATATTGGGCTTTCCTAGTTGTTGGACCGTCCAGAATCAGCAAAACCACAGTCTCATTCGAGATGGGGGAGGAGAAAGCAATGTCAAGTTCCCCAAATGACATTTGTGTCTCCGCTTCTGGTGTCTGAGTGAGCTACTTCCCCCTAGAGCACCGGTGCAGTGGGATGCTGTAGGCATTTACATGAGTAAAAGGTGCCTTTGGGCAATTGTGTAAAGCTTCTTGAGCCTTTGCTGCACTAAATCGACTTGTGAGGGAGCTCAGGTAGACAGGGTTCTCTGGTTTACTGGATTGCGCTGCTTTTGTGCATGTGCGCTCCGAGTGTCAGAGGCACACACTTTGGGAAATGCTGACCTAAAGACTATGGATATGGCTATTTTATCTGGTATTTGGAATTCCCTTTACTGTAGATGCGGTGGTATCATGTTGGAAGAAGTTATTTTCAGTATTGGAGATTTGCTTTCTCACCAACTTGGCCACCAGATTCTTGGCGTATCCATTCTCACATGTGTCCCTGCAGCTGCAGACATGATCGCCTAATAGAGGATGTTATGGTACTGTGTTCTTACCAGAGATCGGCCAGTTTATACCCATCATTCTCCTCCCATCCCTCTCTCTTCTGTCTTTCCCCTCACTGCCATGGGTCACCTAATAGTGCAGTGGCTGTCACACTTGGGTAGGCATCAGAATCACTTGCTGGGCTCCACCTTCAGAATTTCTGATTTAGTAGGTCTGGAAAGGAGCCAAGGTTTTGCATATCTAGCAAGTTCCCAGATGCTGCTGATGCTGCTGATCTGGGGTTGGGAGTGTTACGTTTTGAGAACCACTGCAATACTGAAACAAATTACCTGGTAAGTAGTAGGTTGAAAGCAATGCACATGGACTTTGGAGACATGCAGAACTAGATTTGAATCCTGAGGTCTCTATTTAAGGTGCATACTACAGGGCAAATTTTGTAAAAATCTTTATCACTCTGTTTCTTCACCTGGGATACAGAGTTTTACCTCTGGCCAAGATGAAGACTGAATTTATCTTCCTAACTGAAACAACTAAAAAACTGGAAAGAATTATGAAACAAAATGGTTCTGAAGACATTGGACATCAGGCAATGAAGGAAAGTTATCCCTGAGAACTGGGAAACAGACAAGATGAGTCCTGCCATTGCTTTAGCTTTCTGCCTGGAGAAAGTAACCCAGGGAGGGGAATCCAGGCACAGTCTATTGCTCTCAAATCTCTAAATCTCTTTAATCCCAGTTCCTGCACGTGCAACATCACCTCACAGGGTTGATGTAAGGAAGAAGTGATGTAATCAAAACAACACCAAAACCAAAAACCAACCAAGCAAACACTCCCAAAATTACCATATCTAAATAATTAATGCTGTTATTGATATCATATGAATTCTTACTATGGGTAGTTTGTTATTAATATAGAGGGAGAAAAGAAAACAGAAACAGTTGTGTGGGTTATTTGGAAGTCCCTCATAAATCTGTAATGATGGCAATAAACTTCTCTTAAAATCTTTGGACTTTGTTCAAGTTTTACAAAAAGTCTGTGTGGCTTTTGAGACGACCCACATCTAATACCAATAACCAAAGTTTCTATAATCTCTTATAGGTAATATAATGATGTGCTGGCCTGTTTCTGTCTCAGTCCCTTCTGTATGCTGCTGTTGAGGTTCTCAATAAAATTATTCTCTCCGTTGCTCAGTTACAATAGGATCCCCATTTCTTACAGGATTAAATCCAACCTTCTCAGGTTGTTATTGAAAGCACTTCACAACTTGACCTCTTTTTGCTTTCCCTAGACAGTTTACTGTAGAGGTTAAGAATATGAACCTTGGAAGAGGACCTCCTGGTTCTAGTCTCTCTATGTCTCAGTTTTATTCCTTGGAAACAGGAGTTTATCTACTTTAAAGGACTATTGTGAAGATTGATGAATTTGTGCAAATGAAGCTCTTAGAATTGTGCCTGGTTTATAATAAAAGCTCAAGAAAGTTTTTGTTCATTTTGCTTGTTTGTCTGCCTTTTTCCCACCTCCTCCTCTATGCCTTCCCATACATTATTTACTTCAATCACATTACTTGTTATTCATTATAGGCTGAATTGCACCCTTTGTCCCCAAATTCATAGGTTAAAGTTCTAAGCCCCAATACCTCAGAATATGACTGTATTTTGGAGATAAGGCCTTTAAGGTGGTGACTAAGTTAAAATGATTTCTTTATGGTGGGTCTTAATTCAATCTGTCTGGTGTCTTTACAAGAAGAAATTTGGACACACACACACAGACCGCAGGGATGCACAGGCACAGAGGAAAGACACTGTGAGATGGGCCATCTGCAGGCCAGGAGAGAGGCCTCAGAAGAAAGTAAACCTGCCAGCACCTTGATCTTGGACTTCTGACCTCCAGAACTGTGGGAAATAAATTTCTGTTGCTTAAGCCACCCCGTTTGTGGTATTTCATTATGGTACCCCTTGTAAACAAATGCATTCTTCCCAAATATACTCTGTATACTTCTGTTTCCACATCTTTACTTTCTGTTTCCACATCAAGGTGTCCTATGTTCCTCAAATAATCTGTTCTTCAAAGCTGCCTTTTTGTAAAACTTCGTCTAAATCATACTTTCTCTAAAATGCCTTTTCATGTTCCTTCAGTTAGAATTAATTTCTCTTCTCTATACTTTCTTGAGCATACAGCTCAGTCCTCTATTAAAGAATATTCACTTTTGACTTCTATTTTTCATGAATTTGTGAGCTCCTGAAGGGTAGGAAATGATGCATTAAAAAATTTTTTTTCAGCCAATCAGTGCTTTGTACACAGTAGACTCTCAATAAACATGTGTTGACTTCAATTGTTTATCCAGGTGCTATGATGGCTAGTGACTGGGAATCTCAATTATGCTTTCTCTTTACTCTTTGATAGCAAATTGAGTATGTTCTAAACTGTCGGCTCTGATAGTCATACAGACTAAAGTAAGTCAGGATCAGGGCTCGAACATCTACAGGGAAAACTGCGCTCACCTGGTTGTCTGAGGCTGCTGGAATCATGGAATTTTCCTCAGGTCCTTGCTAAGAGTTATCCAGGCACTCACTGACTCAGTCCTCATGAGATCTAAATGAGTCAGGCAATATTATGGTGGCAGTACTACAGGTGATAAAACTTAAATATAGGGAAGATTGATAAATATTGCAGAATTGCACAACTAAGATCTTGTAGAGCCAGAAAAAGAATTGAGAACTTTCTGATTCCAGAGCCCATGCCAGAAAGGTTGGACCCCTATGAGTCTGTGTTCGAGGGTTGAATTGTTCCACTTCTGATTTTTATTGCATTTTCTGTAGCTATGATGTTCACATTTGTCCCCAGGGAGCATCAGGGATGCCTCAATTTCCCTTTTTACAGTGGAGAAAAGAAAAAGATGTTTACATGAAGGATGATTAGTGAGAGGGAGGAAACATCTTCAAGTCCAAGGGTCTCTAGCTGCCAGAGGAACATTTGGCAGAACAATACAGGAAAAAAGTCCTAGTAAGGCAATATTCTATGGGGGATTGCTGCCCATTCTTGACACCTGGAGAATCTTCTCCATTGAGATATGTGTGCATCACAATGTCTTGAAAGAAGTCTTTTATTAGCAGTTAAACAAAGTTATGTTATGTATGGTAAAAACTCAAAATAGTACAGAATATAATATTATGAAAAGTATAAGTCCCTCCCCCAGTCCTCCTATTTCTTCTAGAGAGATTATATACATTTGTGAACATTTAAAAGAATAAACAATATACACTATACATGTATTAATTTTCTTCTTTGTAATGACCATATACCCTTCTGCTGTGTAACCAGGCAGTGAGCAGCTATTTATCTTTGTGTACTTGTGGGATATGCCTACAGGGTAAATTTCCCAGAGTAGAATGCTGGGTAGAATGGGTTCTTTATCTTGTGGCTTTATAAAAAAGGCAAACCAGCCTGCTGAGAATGACTAAACTAACACTGTACAATGAAAACTACAGGTAATTAAACATATTTATATATAACAATTTACAAAGAATATGTAGAGAGTGGTACCCAGAAATACTCCCCATCATTCTTACCACAGAGGTGATGATAGCTGTTAGCCAGGCCACACTGGATTACTCAAGGCTGTGGCATTTTATGTCAGAGACTGTGAGTGTCTGTGGGTCCCCTGTATGCATTCACTTCGCTGTTGTTTTAAGAAGGCTGCTTCTGGCAGCAAGAAACTAAACTCTGAGTCTTTGCTTATGCACATAGTCAAAATATGATCTTTAGATATTAGTTACAAATTTATTTTTTTCCAGAAAGTTTTACTTCTCTCAAACATGATCTAACAGTAGTCACACTACCTGCCTTACTTGTTAACCCCGGGAAAAGATACAAGATGCTGTATTTCTCTTCTCTCATCTATTCCTTGTGCTTCTGGATTTTCTTTGGTAGTGTTTTGCAGAGAGCAGTGATGTTGTGAAGGACATTGAGTGTAGCTTTTTGCAGAGTCCTTTTCTCTTTCAAGTTCAAGTTGAAAAACAAGACCCCATTGTGCAGCCATTACACTTCCTGTGCAATGCCAATAAAACATCCCTTCCTTTCATCTCACCTCTTGGAAACTTATAGGCATTGCTGTTTGTCAGTGTCATGAGGACTGCAGCATATGCAGCCTATTAGTACTCAGGTGAATCGATTGCAAAGATGTTATGGAAGTTTGGATCTTAATGGGATACATAGTTGGAACAGAAGTCTTTTATTATTAAGGAACAAAGGAAAAGACACTGGCAGAGGCTGTTGTGTCTCCCAATTCTTGTTCTCTCTTCCTAATAGAATATACATAATAACATGTCTACCTGAGCATATGGCTACCTAGCTAAAGATTATATCCCAACACACTTTGTAGCTGGTTGTGGCCATGTGACTAACGAAAAATGAGCAGAAGTGCTGGGTGCAATTTCTGCACTGTGCTCTAAAAGGAAAAAAGTAAAACCTACCCAAAGGAGTGTTTCTGTCTCCTGCTGGCTGGAATTTGAACTCTATGCCGTCTTGGACTAAGAGGTGTTGATGACGGCAGCCTGGAAGATGAAACCAGCTGGGTCCGTGATGACTGTGGAATTGTACCAGCCCTGAATCTTTTCAATCCAATCATAACAGAAGTACATACATGCACAGCAGAAGTAAACACATATATACATACACATATATGAATACACAAATCGTAGCTAATAAACTATCCAAACCAGAACAACCAACTTTTTTTATGTGGGGATGTCTAAGATTAAAAATATGTCAACATATTTCAATTTGTATTTTCTCCGTTTTTATAATCAACATTGTCTTTTGGCAACCTCATAAAACATCACATTAGTTAAATGTGGAATGATGAATAGGGATAGTTAACAAGGCATAAATCAATCAGGTTTTCTGATGAGATCATAAGCTACAGTGACACTATTTTGCAGCAATAAATTCTCAAGTGCTTGAATGTAAACTTGAAATTTGTAAATGTTTCCAAGCTAAGTATAATTTTACGTTGGATGTAAAAAGAGTATTTGAAGTCAGAGGTTAAAGAGAAATAATACAATAAAAGCAGTATCTCTACACTTACTCCTTTCTACCTGAGAACATGTTCCCGAGATCTTTCATCATAAATTTACAAAAAGTTGGACATTATATCGATTTTTTCATAAAATATATCCAACCAATCATTTGTACCAACTTCTGAGAAAATTTTACAAATGACAGGAATGCTTGTTTACCAGTTAATCTTTTATTCCCGGGGAGATGAGGGAAGGGATGAGTGGGGATGGGTGAGCTACCAGAGATGGAATGGGATTGATGAGCACTGGAGAAGAGGAAAAGCAAATAGCCTGGAATACTCATTAATTCATTTTCAAATATGTATTCAGTGCTTATTATATTTCATGCAATTGTCTAGGTGCTGAGGGTTCAAAGCCTATATAATATTTCATTTCTCTCCTAAAGATGTTTATAATATAGTTGGAGAGGCAAACAAGTAAACTGACTATAAAACAAAATAAAGGCATTGGCTTTTCATTTCATTAATTTTCATTAATTTCTGGAGGCAATTCATGCTGGGTCATTCAGACTATGGCACATTCGAGTGCAGGACACAGGAACTGGTTCAGGGATGTGCAATTAACTACAGTCATTTAGAGACTTTCTTGAGATTTAATGTGTAGAACCTGGGATAAGAGGGTCTCTTTTCATTTGGATCATTAATTTCTATCACTTGCAACCACAAGATTCTTAATATATAGTCTGTGTATGAATTTCCTGGAAGGCTTTAGATATTTTGATAACTAAGAAAAAAGAAGGAATAAGTGGATTTTTTTTGTATGTGTCATATATAACCTATATGATGTCTGCCATCACCTTTAACCTTTGTTTTCACCCTTCCACACCCCTTACCTTACCCCACACACATACTCACTGCTCTCTAAGCAAGATTTAGTATTTCTTTGCATTCCTCAAGATGAAAATGGACTCCATAGGCATCAGTGAGCAATGCAGACTTCCTTGAGGACCTACAGGAGAGAGAGAGGAGAAAGTTCACTACATAACATGCAGCTTTGTCCTGCAGACGCCCTTCAGTCATCTCTTCCCAAGTCTCTGCGTGGCCCTCTGTTGCTGGCCTTCCCTCCATCACTTCATTTCCCCTCATTGTCTCTACATCTCCCAGTTCTGCTTCTTGAATCCTGGATCTTTCCTACTCCAGAATAATTAAGCTCTGTTCTGGCTCATCCAAACCTACACTTCTCCACTTACCACTCCATTCAACAGACAAAAGATACCCTAGGTACTAAAATTTACCTTCCTTAGAATATAGCAGAAAGAACATAAATCACAGAAATGTGGAGTCACTTTAAAAAACTGACCAAAAAATATATCTGAATATAGAGATTTAAATTAGGGATGCAAAGTCTTCTTGGATAGGTGTGAGCTGGAGCAGAATGTTTAGGAACAGAAAGATATACTTTAATTTGGGAATTTATCTTCCCTGGATATAGTCAAATTGGTGTTTTCATAGAGACTCAGTGTGAATGTGTATTTTTACTATAAAATGTTTGGCCTGATAGATACTTTACTGGTAAAGATTTGACTTCAGAGGTGGCTGGCAAAGAAGTTGCCATATCATGCATTCAGCCTCCTGCGTAGAGTTTCCAGCTGAGAAAATGGCCATTTGTTACTGTTCTCTGTCTCCATGCTTCTCCTTTTTCTCCTGTTGCTTTTCCCCAGTTCTAGCCTTTTCCGGACCTAAGGTTCAAGAGGGAGCTCTTTATGGAGAGCTGGAAAAGCCAAGACGCCCTGGGTCTTTGGTTGGGCATGTTGAACATTTCTTTTTAACGTCAGAATTTTCTGTTCACCTGAAATGATGGCTTGGCACGCTTATGGGTATAGTTCAAGGGGAAACAAGGGGAGAATGTAAATGTTTGTAAATTTAGAATTGTTGAGCAATTGTCCACAATTCAGTTTTCCTGGAACTGGACAAAACATCATTCTAATTCTTTCTCAATATCTGAAGGCTGTTTGCCCCATTTTTATTTTGTATTGCTAGTGGTTTAAGTGTATAGTTGTAAGGCCTTTAAAGCTATCTGGCAGTTAGACAGAGTATAAATAACCTTTATTGTTATTACCATTGTATGTAGCATTCACTCTGTTTTGCTGCCATTAATAAACCATTCAAGCAATGTTGTTGCATTGTATAATATTATCAGAAGACTCCCTGGGGAGACATATAAGTGGGTGTTTAATATTCTGCCTGTTCCTCAGTCCATCTCTCCACAGGCAGAGTTGTTAGAGCATGTTCAAATTTCAATTAAAAAAAAAAGATCTATGAGATCAAAAAACAACACTAAACATGTTACTGTGATTCATAGACTTGCCTTTGCTTTAGCATTTTTGCTAAATTAGAAGATCATAAATTTTTGTTTTGTTACTGCTTTTTTTTTAATTGAAGTATAGTCAGGTATAATGTGTCAATTTCTGGTGTACAGCATAATATCCCAGTCATGCATATATATATATATATATATATACATATATTCATTTTCATATTCTTTTTCATTAAATGTTATTACAAGATATTGAATATAGTTCCCTGTGCTGTACAGAAGAAATTTGTTTTTTAATCTATTTTTATATATAGAAGTTAACACTTGCAAATCTCAAACTTCCAAATTTATCCCTTCCCACCCCTTTTCCATTGGTAACCATAGGATTGTTTACTATGTCTGTGAGACTGTTTCTGTTTTTTAGATGAGTTCATTAGTGTCGTTTTTCTTCTTTTAGATTCCACATATGAGTGCTATAATACAGTATTTTTCTTTCTCTTTCTGGCTTACTTCACTTAGAATGAAGATCTCCAGGTCCATCCATGTTGCTGCAAATGACATTATTTTATTCTTTTTTATGGCTGAGTAGTATTCCATTGTATAAATATATAACAGCTTCTTTATACAGTCATCTGTTGATGGACATTTAGGTTGCTTCCATGTCTTGGCTGTTATAGTGCTGCTATGAACATTGGGAAAATGATAAATTAACTAAATTAATATACTCTTAAAATTTTTATTGGTTGATATTGTCAATTGAACATACAAAATAATTTCCACAGACCTACATATCAGAAGCAATTTTTCAGCAGCTCGGTCAAACTAGTATAGGTGAATGCAGAAGTCAAGTGAGTTTTCCACTCAAATACTCAATATGAACTAGGTTTTAAGCAGAGATAGCCTATATATTTTTATTTTATTTTTACGATCCAATCACCTTGCAAAGGCCCCTCCTCCAAAGACCAACATATTGGGGATTAGGTTTCAACATAAGAATTTTGGGGTGACACAAATGTTCAGTCAAGTCAATGGCAGGTGGTTATGGGCACGTTTTTTGTCAGGGCTTTATCTCTGTGTTTTTGGATACTCACAACTACCACCATCATCACCAAGTCATCACCAGTATTAACAAACAGGGACCTGCTGATACCTGCACTATTTTTTTTTTCTTTTTCCCTTGTAATACCTCATTGATGACATACAAAAGCTTAGATTTAGTCCTGAAATTTAAATCCAGTAAGAGTATATAGTAGAGTCTGGAACTATTGGCATTTAAGAAGATGTGAAATAGTTCATACAAATGAATTTCACGCAGCCAGGTCCTATTTTGAAATGTAGCCCTGAAGATTTCTAGAAAAAGATTGGACCCTCAAGGACCTTCTTAGATTTGAAAGCTAATCATAACAGCATGTTAGGTCCACACAGCTTTAAAATAATTTTATCTTCATTGCCTTAGTTCACGATAGCTCTCACCTTCATGTAGAAATCCCTTTAAGCATTTCCTTGGGGCCTTATATCAGATTTTTTTGCTGTGTAATAAAGGATCCCAAAATTTAGTGACTTAAAACAGCAACCATTTAACTCAGGACTCTGTTGTTCAGTAATTTGGGGTGGGATCAGATTAAATGTTTTTCTGCTGATCTTAACTGGTCTCACTCACCTATCTGGGGCCTGCTGCTGGTCAGGTACACTGTTTTGTTTCTGAGTTTGGCTGGCTGTAGGGTGGGGCAGCAATGATGACCAGACTGCAAATCCTTCATCATCTATCAGGCTAGCTGGGCTCTTCCCCATGGTGACTCAGAGTTCTAAGGATAACCAGAAAGAGGAAAAAGGCCACTACACAAGTGCTTATCAAGTTTCTGCATAAGTCACACTTGCCAATGCCCCTTTGGCCAGAACAAGCCACCTGGCTGAGCCCAATGTTCAAATAGGAGAACTTCACAGTGCCATGGGGGGTGGGACATGGCTGCAGGAACAGGATTAAATTTGTGGCAGTTTCACAGTAAGAGAGACTGCCTTGCACAGCCAGTTGCTGTAGATATTCATCAATAGCTATACCAGTCTTTGGGACAGTGTATCATCTTGTCTAGAAAGGGAGCGTGATGTTCTGAAAAATCCTTGGCCTTGGATTCCAAAGAACTGCTTTCTTGTTCTGGCACTACTACGAATTCACTGTGTGACATGGGACAACTCACTAATCTTTGGGTCTCAATTATAAAATTGAGGTCTTGTTTTTAGGACTAAGATATTTTGAGCTTTCAAATAAATGTCTTTTCTTACATGACACTGAAGGATGAAGAAAAAAGTAAAAAAAATCATAGGACCATGGAGCTTATTGAGTCCAACACCTTTTCCTTATTAATGGGGAAGATGAGGCCCAGAGAGACTGAATCGAGGCCCTAGAGCAAGCAAGGCTAGAAACTAGGTCTCCCTGGCTACTAGCCTACTGACTTTTTCTCTATTCCTGGGTGTTTTGTCAACAAGGAACTTGTGTATTTCTAAGTATGATTATCAACCCCTCACATAAAATTCAGTTAGTTCACTCAAAATTTTACTTTTTAGTCGAAGTTCTTAGGATTATATAGCTACACAGTCTTCAGAGACATTTATAAGCTTTTCTTGGGCAAGCAAGGTAGTTAGCAATGACAGCATTTGAGGCTAATCTTGATGGGATTTACTTAAGAATCTGTTGTCAGCTAACGAGGGGCCACCCTAAAAAAATACATATTGTCATGATAAGTCAAAAAAATTGGACAGTGCTTTCTGACATTAACTACCCCCCCCATTCTGCAAGTTGCTGCTTCTGATCTCTTCTGGGTCAGGCTCAGGGATGGAAGGGACAGGGGACGAGGAGTTATGTGGCACCAGGAGATCTTTACACAGCAGGTGCACAGTTACTGGTTCTTGTTCTCATGGGGGCCTTTCTGTGTGTTCATCAGGGTCCTGCACAGGGCACCTCTGACTACAGGTTCTTACCCCTTTGTCAAAGTCACGTCACACCGTGGGGTGGTCCTATTTGGTGAGAAGTTCAGCCATCTCCTTGCAGGGACCTTTGTCTTTCCCCTTAGCTGCAGTCTAGTCTAGCTGTAGTCTTTCAACTTCAGATTTATTCTCTTGAGAGTCAGGCACCAGTCTCTGTGTCCACCAAATTCCTGGAGTCATCGGCCAAGTTTTGGTTGCATCTCTCATTGGGGAAAAAGTCCCCCATGATTCTCCCCCATGAGGTGAGGAGGAGGGACACTGCAGCTCAGGAACAATATTCTCTTGCATTGACATCTTGTCTCCCCAACATCCTCAACACATATGTGAATTCTTTGTCTTGTCTCATGTAGCTTGACAGTGGGAGCCATGTACTACATTTGCATGGTTTCCCAGTTTTTCAGCACAGCCTACACAGATAGTTTAGTTCCTCATTTTAGGATCTGGGTCACTAGGGCACTCACTGTATTATTTTCAGCCCCTGGTTCTTGCTCAAAAAAAGTGCATAAAAGCATAACTTTAGTTTCTTCATCTGAAAGATGATAAAGTTGGATTTCTTGATGTTTAGACGTTGCTATGGACTGAACTGTGTCTCTCCTCATTGACAGCACCTCCAAATTCATAGATTGAAGCTCTAACCTCCAATGTGACTGTATTTGGAGATGGGGATTTTATGAGGTAATTAAGATTAAATGAATTCCTAAAGATGGGACCCTAATCCTGTAGGACTAGTGGCCTTAAAGAGAGAGAGAGAGAGAAAATCTCTCCATGCGCAAGCACTGAAAAAAGACCGTATGAAAACACAGCGAGAAAGTGGCTGTAAGCCAGGAAAAGAGCTCTCACCAGAGACAGAACCATGCAGAACCAAGATCTTGGACTTCCCAGCCTTTAGAACTGTGAGAAAGTAAATTTCTGTTGTTTAAGGTACTTTGTTACAGCATCCCAAGCAGCCTAATGCAGACACCTTCACTCCTAAAATTCTGAACAAAACCTTCCAAACTGCACGTGGCCTCTGAATGTTCTCATGTCTCTAGAAAAGAGCTCACCTCACTCCTCCAATGGCATTTAGACCCAGGGAGCCTCTCCTTCACTGCTGAGGCTGTTGCTCTGCCTTTACCCATCATCTCTAAGCTGAAATCTTAGCCGTGGCACTCACGCTGTTAATGTTATCTCAACAACAAACAAGCTCATCCCCCCCAGCTTCTCATTTTCTCAGATTTCTAGGGCTTGGCTATCTCATGTACTGATTTCCTCATCCATGACATCAATAGTATAGCAATTTCCTGTAAACTATGGTTTGATCATACTGAAATATATTAACTGCGGCGAGCAATGGAATTGCCGACGCTGTTATTGTGTGAGCCACAGTTTGGAAACAGTGACAACAATGAGAGATTACACTCATGGCTTGAAATTTGTGATCTTCTCTGAACCCAGGAAAAGGGCATTTATTTGGAAGAAGGAAGTGGAGGATGAAGAACAGTTATTTTAAAATCATCTTAGCTGCATATTAAAGTTGTCTCTTAGTATCAGAATCATGCTTGCATCCACAGCAACAGCTTGGGAGTACGGAAAACAGAAAACTAAGTTTCTCTCAACTCCCATAGTACCTTTTGTTGATACTAAACTTTGGTGCTTAAATTTTAAGTTCCTTGGATATACAGAATGTGTTTTATTATCCATGAATCTTTGAAAGCTCCTTACTGAGTCCCTAGCAGGAAAATAATCCAGATACAATTTGCGCACAGTGCCTATCTCATAATAAGCACTCAATAAACGTTAGCTGTTATTATTAATCCAAAGAAGGTGCTCATTAGTGGCTGATGGATTGATTTCTCTTTTGTAACTATCCTCTGCTTCTTCCATTCTATGGAAAGTTACATGAACCTGTAAAACCTTATCCTATTTTATATTAGGGTTAGGGATCAAAAAATCATTGGGGAAATACAATTGTTCTTTGACCTATATCTTCAATTAATATTCAGTAGTTCTGAGTGTGTTTTGTACATATGTTTGTGTACACCAAAATTTAATCACACAGAAGGACAAGTAGAGGTTGCTTTGCTTGAAATTACTCTCTTAAATGATTCCAAGTAATGCTTGAGTCCTGTTTAAAAAAACTGCCAAGTCTTCTTGCATCAAAGTCCCAATTTGCATATCACTTTACATATTGAGTCCCAGAGGCTTCCATTCAAAGGATGGAAAATAAAATTAAACGAATCAATTAGTGTATCTTACTGCAATTGTATTCAAACCCAATACTAAGGGTATTACATACAAATTACATAACAGATTTAGAAAGCAATTCATTTTAATCACATTTTAGATTAGGAGGAACAGGAATCCAGTCAAGAGCAGGAGAGAAACGCCAGTCAGCTGTTGTGCTCGGGGACGAGGGAGGAGAGTTCTCCCCTGTCCTGGCTGGAATGGCTCCGGCCTCGCCAGAACTGGCTCGGCGCTGCAACCCCACGCCAGCCTGGGGTTTCCAGGAGGGGCCTTGATCATTCATAAGAGACGTTTCTATCGAGTATGTTGCTGTTTTGACCATTTGATATCTGGTAATGTTAGAATTTTAAACTTGGTGCTGAATAGCCTCTAATTTTGTACAATATTGTTGTGCTGGGGAGACTTTTAGAATGTTTACTGCTCTGTGCATAACCCCAGCCCCTCCAGCCGGTTAAAAAAGTTCCTTGCTCCTTATTCTCTGAGGCTCTTCCACCCGGCACAGTGCAGGCATCTAGACCTGCACGTGCAGTAGAGGATGCCCCCCACCCCGGCACGTGACTAGTGTGACTAAAGAACTGAATGCAAGAATTTATTTCATTTAAATTAACTTAAATGAAAAAAACTGATACTGAATTCAGTTATCGGAAGATTTTTGATTATGTTTGGGCCAACTTGGATATGTGTATCTACTTTTCGACTCTACATTATATGAAATTTAAAAACCAGTCAAGTACTTAGCATCTGAAATGATATGTGTTGTAAAAGACACCTCAGATTTCTTAGTAGGAAAAAGAGGATTAAAAGTACCTCATTAATCATTTTTATGTTGATTGCATATTGAAATGATAACATTTTGGATATATTTCATTAAACAAATTACATTATTAAAATTAACTTGATCTCTTTCTTTTTACTTTTTTAACGTGGCCATTAGAAAATTTAAAATTACATTGGTGCCTTGTTTTGTTTCTACTGGACAGCGCTGAGCTAGACAGTATAAAACCAGAGAACAAAGGTGCTAAATATTTGTTTTTTAAATATAAATGCCACAGTTCACTAATAAGGTAGGATATTTTATTATTATTATTATTATTATTAATTATTATTTTATTATTATTTTTTGAGGGGTAGGTAGTTAGGTTTACTTATTTATTTATTTTTAGAGGAGGTTCTGGGGATTGAACCCAGGACATTGTGTGTGCTAAGCATGTGCTCTGCCACTTGAGCTATACCCTCCCCCTAGGTAAGATATTTAGAAGAATACATGTTTTCTTTCTTTCTGCTCCCTTCAGGCAAGATAAAGATTTCTCAGCTGGAGAGATTGAGAGGGAGGTGCCTGATGAAAAGGAGAAGATGGCATCTAAAAACTCTTCATTGTCCCTCTGGGAGTCACAGTCTACTGCCTGAGTTGAGGACCCATGTGAGCTATCCTCTTGGCCGGGTGGTGCAGATTAGGTACCATTCATAGCCAGCACCCTGCAGCAAGTTGGCCTGTGCCCCAGGACATTGCTCAGCCCTCACCCATCCCCCTCTGTGGGGCAACTCCACCTTCCACCCGAACTCCCTCTTTCCTCAATGCCCTCTTAATGCCCTTGGCTACCTATAAATGGAGAGTGCAGCACTAGGCACCTGGAGAAGTGGTGATAGTGTGCAAATGAAAGTCATTGCTCCTAAGGGGGAACAAGCCAGACCAGCTCAAGATCTGCCCAGGTCTGGACAGAAGTGAGAGACAGCCTTCATCCCCTTCTCACTCACCTATTTCATCTTTTATAAGAGTATGTGGTCTTTTGAGATTTCAATATGGCTGTACATTGTGTTTCTATTTTTCACATTACTTACTGAATTTCAGGGTACTTTTTGCCTTGTGGCTCATGATTCACACTTTGTTTCCCTCCCTGCTTCCCAGGTTAGGTTATGTGTCATTTCTATGGGTTCACACAGTGGGGCAGATTGTATTGCCCCAAATGGCTACCGCAGTATTTCCAGTGCCACATGCTCTTCACAACCTTGCCACTGTCATCAGTAAGTGGAGTCTATTTCCCTTTCCTTGTGTTACCAACTGTCCTGAGTTGGACTCCAACAAAGGTCCTGCCCAGTGTTGTGTGAGCCAATAGAACGAGGCCGAGCTGGGTTCAGAAGCAAAGGAAAGTTTTATTCTTTGATCAGAGAATGAAGAGGTGTGAGCTCACACTCTCGAGCACACGCTCTCCCCGGCGGGCCGTGGGTGGGGCTGCTTTACAGGGATCTGTTCCAGGAGGGGGCAGAGTTCTCACAAGTCTGTGCGCATGCGTGCTGCTTGGGCTCCAGCTGGTATCGCGGCGCGCAGCGGCTCTGCACACGGTGAAGCTGGCTGTGGCGTCAGGCGCAGCTGTTTCTCACTAGAAACTGAAGGGCCGGGCTCAAGGCGCCTGTACGCGGCGCCCTGGGAGCAAGTGAAACCGGACGAAGCACAAGGGACCCCAAAAAAGGTCAGACTTTATTTTATTACTCAGATTCTATTCTTATTTCCTGGGAGTTGTTAGCGGGCCTTGCCAGTGACGAGCCCCTCCTCTGTCTTCTGTTCTGCTCCTCGTCCTTGAGGGGCGCTGAGGGGCACGGGTCTGTCTTCTGTCGCTGCTTCTGCTGATGTGGGCGTCATCATAACCCCGAGCCGAGGAGCAGAGCTGCTCTGCAGCCGCCTTTAGATGTGCTTGGTTATCTGCAGGCCTCAGCCCGGACTGTTGCATCCCTGAGAAACCACCATTTGTCTAACCTTTTTTGAGACAAACACTACCAGACCGTCTAAGATACACAGCCCAAATATTAGCAAGAGAACAATGGCCAGCTGTCCAGTTTTTCCTAAAAATGAGGGTTTCTAGGTCTTTTGTCTGCAGGGAATGGGCTCCGATGGGGAGGCCCACTGCCATGGCTGAATCTCCCTGCTTACCCGCTTTGGTTGTTTTTTTTGGAAGAGAAGCTTCAGGTCAAAGAGAGGTTCACACGAGTAGTCAAGGGGTCTGTTCCACTTAGGAGTGAGCTGCTTGCAGGCTGCCAGTTTTTCCAGGCTTTTAGGTTCACCTGGTCTCCTGGCCGGAAGGGATGGAGGGCCAGGTCTGTGAGAGCAGGCAGCACCTGATCACCATATTCTGTGAGAGCTTTCATGGTTTCTCCTTCCTGGAGGGCACACTGAATTGTTCCATTTCAGGTGGTCACTGGGGTCCTTCTCTTGGGCTTGGGGAATGGGTCCACCATATAGGAGTTCAAACGCACTTAACCTTGGGGCTGACTGCTTGCGGAGCAGGGCAATTAAAAGCAACTTCATGTAATTTTCTTGAGTTTCAATAGTTTGGCTAAGGCCTGTTTTGAGGTCTGATTGGATCTCTCTACTTTCCCCAGTGATTGGGGTCTTTAGGCTGAGTGCAAAGTCCTTTTTATGCCCAGGGCACTCATTATTTCCTTCATTGAGACACAAATTCTGGACCATTATTGCTTTCTAGGGATCCTGGGAGCCCAAATCGGAGGATTATTTCCTTTAGTAATGCCTTAGCCTCTTCAGCTGTCGTTTCAGTTTTAGTAGGCAATGCTTCTGTCCATACAGAAAATGTGTCTACTAGCACCAAGAGACAGCTGAAATTGCCCAGTACTCCAAGCACGACAATAAAGTCAATCTGACAATCTCCTCCAGCATATGTCCCTCTGGTCTGAATGGGCCTTATCTCAGGGCCTCTGGAGGGGTCTGGTGTTGGAGCTGTTCAGTGTGTAGATGGGGCATGACTCAACTATCCAACAGATTATCCTTTTCATGCCAGGACGTACCATGACCTCAACCAGCCAATAATATAGATTGGGGCTGGGATCTGCATTTGCATCCCCCTTTGAGGGTGGTGAAGGCATTCTGTCTTCCAGTTTACGTATGGTGCACTGATTGAATCCTAGTTTGCTTGGCTTGCTGTCCCTCCACTCATCAAAGTTAGTCCAGATTCTTATGTGGACTGAGTTGACATTAGAAGGCAATAGCCAGTAGGTGGGTTTGCCTCTGGACCTTTTATTTCTCTGACTTTACCTCTTCTATAGCCTGGTTATTAAATACCTTGTTGGCAACCTCAACAGGGCAAGAGGTAGGGGTATCTGGTTCTATTTCCAGTTTCTGAAGTTTATGCCTAATGTCGGGGACAGGCTGGGAAATGAAATGTGACCTCACATTGCATTCCCTTTCGGTGACTCAGTGTCAGTGGTGGTCTAGCTTTGGAGGTGTCCCCTTAAGTGCTCTCGGAATGCCAAAGGGTTTTCTGTTGGCTCCTGATTGGTTTCCTTTATTGTATTCCAATTAACAGGTTTCTTTCCTGCTGCCTAGATTCCCCTTAGGATCATATTTTTATAATGGGTCAGCCTCTGTCTTCCCACTGGTTCTGTGGTCCAAATTGGGTTCATTATTTGAGACTGCTCAATTGCCACGTCTGAACAGCCCATGCTTGAGAGAGCTGGTCCCACTTCAATCAGAATGTCCCAACAGGAGTTTAGATGGGGTCTCCTCCAGGTCAGAGCAGGTTAGCCATGTTAGTTCCTGATGAACTTGGTCCATTAGGGAGGGGCACAGCTGTCTGAGGTGGGGGGTCTTTTCTTGCCTCCTTTAGGCTGAGAAGGAGGAATTTTCAGTCTTCCTGCCAGGTGAGAGCTGAAAGCACAAGGGGTTCCCATGGGGTACTCCCTGGATGGCTAGGGCATCTGGTGTTCTGTACTGATAGTGGGAGAAGAGCCCATGGAATCTCGGTTGATAATCATCCAAGGTTCACCTCACAAGCTGAAGGGAGAGGAGATGTTGGGCAGTGCCTGTTCTTGCCAGCAGCTCACAAGGCTTCCTGATAATGGGGTTCCTGGTCTTGTGAGCAGTTCACAGGGCTCCCCTGCCCACTTCAGGGAAACTAGTGCTGACCAGAAGAGGTCAAGTCACTGGTCCAGTACCTGCTTTGGGACTCTTTCACACTGGGGCATCCCTGGTGCCTTTCCTGAACTCAGATCGAGCATCCAGGTGGTCCTCATTACCTGGGCCTTTTCCTGGTCTTGCCTCTTTGGCTCACAGGGCTGGCCACTTCCCTTTACCAAATTGAAAGTGACTATGGAGAATGCTACCATTGACCTCTGGAGGTCAGCAAGGAGGGCAAAAAGCCCTGGTGCAGGTGTTACTGCCTTAAACAAGGGAAAAGGGGATGGCACTATTGGTGAGATAGTGGCCAAGACTGTCCTGGCTCCCTCTCGTCCACAGGTCCACATGGTCCCTGAGTGTCCAGCACCACGGGAAGGCCAGCCAGGGGCAGTGGGCAGACACATGTGAGTTTCTGTCCCGATCCCCAATGATGCCACAGTGTGATCCCTTAAAGGGGCAGTTACTCTGGGGGCTGTGCTGTGTGTGCACCACACCCAGGTTTTGGGTTGCTGGGCAGAGTTGCTCTAAATTTGGCTGAAGGCTACCACCGTTCTCCCCTGTCCCAGTGAACTCAGAGACCAGAGTCAGCCATCTTCAAGTGAATCTCCCAAAGCCTCTGCTGTCCTCCTGCTGGACCTGGGGTGACTCTGGAGCCTAGTGGATAGGTGCAGGTGAAAAGGCCATAGTGCGTCCCATCTGGGTCACCAAAATTTTGTTACCTATCCTTCTGAGTCAGTCCCCAACAAGGGCCTTCCTGCCTGGTGTCATTAGAGCCAACAGAACAAGATCGAGTTGGGTTCAGAAGCAAAGGAAAGCTTTATTCTCTGATCAAAGAACGTAGGGATGCGAGCTCTTGCTCTAGAGTTCACACTGTGCCTGACAGGCTGTTGGTGGGTGGGGCTGCTTTCCAGGGCTGTTGGCGGCGTGGGCGGGGGTGGTTCTTGCGAGTCGGGTGCAGCTGTGCTGCTCATTGCACCCCAGCTCGGCCGGTGCGGCGTCTCTGCACACAGTCCGACATCCCATCTTGAACTGTGGGGTTGTGTGCAGCGCTCCTGCACACGGCCCTCCAGCTGCAGCGTCAGGCGCAGCCATTTTGCACTAGGAGCTCCAGTCACGGCGCCCTGTGAGCAAGTGGAACTAGACTAAGCACAAAGGAAAAAAGGCTTAGACATTATTTTATTACCCAGGTTCTATGTTTATTTCCCGGGAATTGTTAATGGGCTTCGCCAGTGACATTTGAAGCTGACTGGGACTTTGTAACTGTCTTTTTTTTCTTCCAGTTTTATTGAGTTATTATTGACATACAGCTCTGTACACATTTAAGGTGTACAGCATAATGATTTGACTTATATACATCATGAAATGATTATCACATAAAGTTTAGTGAACATCCATCATCTTATCCGGATACAAAATAAAAGAAAAAAACACATTTTTCCTTGTGATGAGAACTATTTGAATTTACACTTTTTAACAGCTTTCATATATAATATACAGCAGTGTTAGTTGTGTTAATCATGTTGCACATTACATCCCTATTACTTATTTATCTTATGCCTGGAAGTTTGTACCTTTTAACCACCTTCATCCAATTCCCCCTCCCCCTACCACAACCTTGTAACCATCTTGATGAATAAAGTGCCATGGAAGCGAAGCTATGTGACTTCTAAGCTAGGTCCCAAGAAGATGGCGTATCTTCCACCTGGTGCTTTCACATTCGCGCACTCTCTCTCTCTCTCCCTCTCTGTTCATCTTTGGAACTTAGCCGCTGTACTCTAAGAAAGCTCAGACTAGCTCCTGTTGAAGATCACATAAAAGATGCCCGTGTGGAGAGGAACTTAATTACATCTGGCATCAACTGTCTTCAGGTTTTCCAGCTGAGACCTCAGACATCATGGAGCAGAGAGAAGATGTCTGCATTGTCCCCTCAGCTCCTGGTCCACACATAAGAAGTGTGTGGCTTTACACTGCTAAGTTTTAGACGATGTCTATGTAGCCATAGTAACGGAAGCGTCCGGCCTCCTGCGCTTACCCATGTTATTTCACCCATGAGACTATACCCATTATAATTGTCTGATTGCTTCTCTGTCCTTCATGGATTCTAAATTCCTTGTGGACAGATCTAGGTCACATTCATTGGTCTGTTCCCTGTACCTTGCACAGCACCTGCAAAATAAGGACCCAGCAATGGTTGAGCCTTTTAAAATGGCAAACAGGTAAATGATTTTGATTGCTGATGGAGACTAGGAGTTAAGAAGTGAGAGGGTAGTGTTATGACAGGGATGACCGGGGGAAATATTTACGTAGTTCGTCTGGATCTTGGTAAGGCATTTGACAGAGCCCCTCATGACATCCTTGCATGGGATAGATTATAATGGTAAGGAGGATTTGTAGTCAATTTAAAATTTAGATCCAAGGAGTGTTGATGTAGAGTCTGTATTAGTTTCAAGGAAGGTCTCTAGGGAAATATGCCTAGAAATTTAACCTAGCTTTTCCACATTTGAGTGAAGACATTCATAATATGCTTATTAGATTGGGTTAAAAACACATTAGCCAAAGAAAAAGTAACATACTGTATGAAAGAGTAAGAACTCTAAAAGACTTTGACAGTCTGGAATAATAGGCCAAAATAAACAGAATGAATTTAGTAGAAGCAAATGCAAAGTGTACACTTTTTATTAAAAATATTATATATGTGTAGGCTACGTAATACGGGTTCATTTGAAGAAGAAGAAAGTAGGGAATTTAGTTTGCCTGTGAGTTTACTAGTCAACAATAGTGTGAGGTGGCTGCTAAAAAATACTCATGTGATCTATGGTCTGTTAGTCACTGAGACAGTTTTTAGATCAGTGGAGATAATAGTCCCACTGTGCTGGGGTTTTTTGTCTGGGTACTGGTAGCTAACACTAGAGTTCTCGGTGTGCCGTACACTGTCCGAAGGGCTTTATACACTATGTCTCATGGAATCTCCACAACAAACCTATAGGGACAGGTAACAATAATAATATTATTATCATTCCCATTTTACAAAATGAGAGAACTGAACAAAGGGGCATTAAGTAATTTCCCCAGTTTGCACATCTATTTAGTGGCAGGGCTAGGATACTAATTGACTCTAGAGAGCTTGCTGTCTTAATTACCACCCAAGTTCTGAGCACTTCATTATAGAGAGACATGTGAAACTACTGTATTTCTAGAAGAGGTGGCCAAGGCGGATAAAAGGTGGCCAAAAATGACCGTGGAAAGTGGTAAAAGGAACTGGGATCCTTGAATTGGAAAAAAGATACACCGAGGGATTGTGTCTGTCTTGAAAAAGTACAAAGGGATGTTTAGACCTGAAATATAGAAGAATCATTTTACAAAACCGTTAATGAAGGTACTGGACTGCTGGGAGGTAGCAGCAGAAGACGAAGAGCTGCGGAGTCAGGCTACTAAAGTGGCTTCTGGCAGTTAGGGGATGTTGGTGTTGCAGATTCGCTTCCAGTTCTGAAATCTGAAGATTTTCCTTTGATTTTTCTCCCTCACTGTCAATGCTCCATAGACCTGAACTAATTTTTCCTGTATGGTCCAGGAACTTTTGTGACAGAATGATTCTTTCTGCAGTATCTTAGGATTTTGTAGATTTGTTTTGAGCTTTGGATAAATCATCATAGAAAAGAAATGTCCCCCTGGGTTTTAAAATATGACCGAAGTGCATGCTCTGGGGCTTTTATTATGGAGATGTTATTCATAGACCTTAGCCCAGTGTTTGGAACGTAGCCGGTATTCAATTAATGTTAGAAAACCTTTGATATTTTCACAGAAGCTTTTTCTTTTCTATAGGACTTATTAAAACTTATCAATTCCATAAAACCTATCAGAAATTTATAAATATAAATTTATAATCTATTAATTTTATATCTACAATAAATAAATTTAATATACTAATATAAATAGCAACATATTATATAAATATATAAGCAATATAAGTTTAACATATGTAATACTATGTTACAATATAATATATAATATAATAAATATAGGTAGAAATAGATAAATAATGTATAAATAAATCTATAAATATGTATACAATTTATAAGAAGTTTATAATCTCTGAACTATGGACCAGTGCTTGTTGGCATGGAAATAGTCAGGGCTAATATTCTAAATACTTAATTCTGTGGTAAGGCATGGGCACTGACTGATCATTGTGGATGGGCAGGAGCTAGGACAGAGTTTTAGGGGCCCCTGGATGTGCCAGGCCATACAGTTTTAGTTTTGGGATTGTGGGAAGGTTGAGAGGGTGACCTAAGGGAGGGAGAATGTCAGCTTCAGGTGGTGGTGGTGGGGGTTTGAGAGGTGGAGGAGAAATCTTTCAGAATTTAAATGACTACATACAGTTCCCCACAAGCTGGATATTGGTCCTGGATGTGCTAAAGGAAGATTTCCCAGGGAGTCCCCCAAAATAAAGATTAGCTGGGCAGATCTTCTCTGCCAAGTTTTGTGCTTGTTCCTCGAGATTGATTGGTGTCTGTAGTGGGTTCAGTAGTGAGCCCTAAAAAGATATGTCCATGCCCCCAAACCCCTGAAGCCTGTGAGTATGAACTTACTTGAAAGAAGTGTCTTTGCAGAAGCTGTTAAGTTAAGGATCTGAGATGAGGCCATCCTGGGTTGCAGAGTGCCCTAAATCTAAGATGAGTGTCCTTAAAAGAGACAGAAAAGGAGGAGACACAGACACAGGAAGAAGAGGAGGCTGTGTGACCACAGAAGCAGAGACTGGTGATGCAGGCAAGGAAGCCGGGGAGCGCTGGGGGCCACCAGAAGCTGGAGGGGGTTAGCAAGTGTTCTCCTCTGGAGCTCTTGGAGAGGTTGTGGCCCTGCAGACACTTTGATTTTGGACTTCTGGACTCTAGAACTTCCAGAGAAGAAATTTCTGTTGTTTTAAGCCACTGAGTCTGTGGTATTTGTTACAGCAGCCCTGGGAGACTATACAGTGTCCATATGACAAAGTGCCAGAGTGCCTGGGTGCCACTGGCAAGTTTGATCAATGCCTGCATCTCCCAGAGCCCCTTCCTCTATTACCCAGCGGCAGTGGGTAGTTTGTTAATGGAAGTTTATAGGAGCTAAAGAAGAGAAAGTAGCAGCACACTGTTAAGATATAATGCTACAATATTTCGATTCCACTAGAGTAAATAACAAGTTGATAAAGTCACCTTTTAAAATTGCCTCATAGTGAAGGGCATTGGCTCTTTGTTTAGTGTGGCTGCTGGTCACACTAGGTCTTAGGGCAGGGCTGGCCACACCAGATAATCTTAGGGTGAGGCTGGCTGTGCCAGAAAGACTACCATGTGATTCCGGGTGGAGGCTTTGGGTCATTTGTCTCAGTTGACCTAGAGGCTGAGATGAACCATGTGCACAATCAATCAATCAGTCAATCAAACATGCCTCTGTAATGAAGCCCCATTAAAAACTGTAGACACCAAAGTCCAACTGAACTTCCCTGGTTGGTGATACTCTGAGTATTGTCAGACATCAACGCCAAGAAGGAACACATACGGAGGGCAACAGAGGATTCATGTCTGGAACTCTCCCAGACTCTGCCCCACGTGTCTCTTCCATGGCTGATTTTAATTTGTATCCTTTCTCTATAAGGCATAATGGTTAGCATAGTAGCTTTCAGTGAATTTGATGAGTCCTTCTAGAAAATTATCAAACTTGGGGGTGTTTTTGGGAACCCCTCAAACTTGCAGTTGGCATCAAGAGTGAGGGTGGTCTTGTGAAGGATTATGCCTCAAACCATTCACCTTGGCTAACTCCAGGTAAAAGTCATTTGTCAAGCCGGTGGTCTCAGGGTACAGAAAGATAATTGGGGACATCCTACAAACAGAGAGAGAAGACAGGACCTCCCACTCTGATGAGGGCCCATATCTCAAAATGATGTTCCAGACTCTAAACTCTCATGTTGTATGTGTCACGCACACTCAGTCGAGGGCATATACACCATGTGCAAGCCAGTGTGAGAAGGGGCATCTTCATGGACCACTTCTCCCTCTGCTTGCCTGCCCTTCAGCAACTCTGTGGGAGGATGCTGAGGCTGCTCGTTTCATCTACTGGGGGCCCTTGTACTCAGTCAGAAGAAATTAATACTAACAGAATTCAACCAAAAGAGAAAACCACAAAAGGGTGTGTACCAGTTATCATTTAGAAAGTAGGACCTCCAACGTTCATCTTTTTAAGTGGACCTACCAAGGCGAAAGAGGAGCTTCCCCTCCCTGAAGAAGATCATGAAACTACTGTGCCCAGAGAATCTGCTTCCTTAGATGATGATTAAGATTTCTGACAAAGACCTTAGTAAAGTTACCTTTCCTGCTTAATCCTATATTCATGGCTTGATCAAATATTGTGTTAGATGCAGCACTTTGTATCAGCAAAATTAAATGTATTGGCGTAGGTCACTAAAGTAATTATAGCTCAAGAATATGAGTATAATTTGTTTATGTCATTAGTTAAAAATGAGTGAGGTCACCTCTGTTTTGATATTCCAATTGCATTTGGTATCTGGGTATTTATAACCATGACAGCAAGACATTCAGCAGGGAGAGGTGGGGAAGGTAGGGGGAGTCATAATAGAGGACCTTGCCATGTTTTACTAATCTTAGCCTGAGCTTTCCTGGGAACACTTGAAGCTCACTTACCCTGTGTACTAGGACGGTGTGTTGGGGAACACCCTGGGTTCATATGGGACTGTTCCTCTTAGATAATTTGAGCTACACCATCCTTTTACTGTGAAAAGCATCAGAGAAGCAACAGCTGGTACACACACCTCTTTGTGATTTCTATAGAGATATATTTGTTATTTTAAAAGAAAATTAATACATTTACCTAATTAGGATTCATACTCTTATGTATAATCCTGAAATTAATTTTTAGCACAGAGTGACAGTGCACACTGCCCACCCCGACCCGTGTGTCACTTCAGGTAGGCTCAGATCACTGGAAAAGGGTCTCCATTGACAATAAAGCTATAATTACATTTGTGTATCTATTTTAAGGGTTTTTGGAATTAAACTGCTCATTTTCCTAATAATTTTTATATATATTTTATTTTATTTTATTTTTTTAAACATTTTTTATTGATTTATAATCATTTTACAATGTTGTGTCAAATTCCAGTGTTCAGCGCAATTTTTCAGTCATTCATGGACATATACACACTCATTGTCACATTTTTTTCTCTGTGAGTTATCATAACATTTTGTGTGTATTTCCCTGTGCTATACAGTGTAATCTTGTTTATCTATTCTACAATTTTGAAATCCCAGTCTATCCCTTCCCACCCTCCATCCCCCTGGCAACCACAAGTCTGTATTCTCTGTCTATGAGTCTATTTCTGTCCTGTATTTACACTTTGTTTTTGTTTGTTTGTTTGTTTTTGTTTTTGTTTTTTAGATTCCACATATGAGTGATCTCATATGGTATTTTTCTTTCTCTTTCTGGCTTACTTCACTTAGAATGACATTCTCCAGGAGCATCCATGTTGCTGCAAATGGCATTATGTTGTCGGTTTTTATGGCTGAGTAGTATTCCATTGTATAAATATACCACCTCTTCTTTATCCAGTCACCTGTTGATGGACATTGAGGCTGTTTCCATGTTTTGGCTATTGTAAATAGTGCTGCTATGAACATTGGGGTGCAGGTGTCATCCTGAAGTAGATTTCCTTCTGGATACAAGCCCAGGAGTGGGATTCCTGGGTCATATGGTAAGTCTATTCCTAGTTTTTTGAGGACTCTCCACACTGTTTTCCATAGTGGCTGCACCAAACTGCATTCCCACCAGCAGTGTAGGAGGGTTCCCCTTTCTCCACAGCCTCTCCAGCATTTGTCATTTGTGGATTTTTGAATGACGGCCATTCTGACTGGTGTGAGGTGATACCTCATTGTAGTTTTGATTTGCATTTCTCTGATAATTAGTGATACTGAGCATTTTTTCATGTGCCTTTTGATCATTTGTATGTCTTCCTTGGAGAATTGCTTGTTTAGTTAGGTCTTCTGCCCATTTTTGGATTGGGTTGTTTATTTTTTTCTTATTGAGTCGTATGAGCTGCTTATATATTCTGGAGATCAAGCTTTTGTCAGTTTCATTTGCAAAAATTTTCTCCCATTCCGTAGGTTGTCTTCTATATATTTTAAAAAGAAACATAATAATTTATTTGTTTATCCCTGATCTTTTTGCCACTGGAGTAACTAATAAGAGAGAATGTTGAAACCCTTTCCCTTACATTAAGCAAACAAACAAACACCTGTAAATCCATTTGTGATGCTTGGTGCCTATGAAGCGTGGTGCTACCTGCTTATGACCAGCATTTCATCTGTCTGTCAGCAACGTCAGATTTCACACGTAGCCTGTGGTAGTATGAACCTGGGGTCTCATTAGAGCTAGACTCGATGGATTTGTCCAAAAATGCCATTTTGAGCTTTTGTACAACAATGAAAAGAATCCTTAACTTCTTCCTTGAGAGTGTATTATAAAGTTGTTAAAAGCCTTACTAGAAATTTAAGACTTTTGGTTTAAATACAGCAAGAGAGGACATCAACGTTTTCTGCTAGAAATCTAAATGATTGTTGGAGACTAGTAAATGAACTGGGAAGTGAGGGATTACTGATATAATCGTGCCAGATATTTTCGTTAGTGATATCTTTGTTGCTGTTGCTTTTTTTGCTCCAAACTCAGAGAAATAAAGTGCTATAAATCCCAATAACTATTTAATATTTGCCTGGTTATCTAAAAGAGCAGCAATCAATTACCTTGAGTTAGAGAGATATATTAAAACATTGTATTTTCATTTATGAATAATTTTTTCATGTGTTCCAAACTTTAAGCCTGAAATAGGGGTCTCCTGAGTGGCAGTGTGACTTGTAGGTGAATAACAGACACCTGAGTAGCTTGAGCAAATCCATGGAATATCATTTGTCTTCCAAGCACCCAGCGAAAAATGATCTAAGCTAGATTGCCACATGGCTCTCTCATCAACAGGTTACCTGTTTTCAGGGCAAGAGGAAAGGGTACAGGAGAAGGAAATTTGGGTAGAGGTGTTTGGAGAGATAAAAGATGCATGAAAGTAGCTCATCGAAGTCCACTTTTAGCAGCCACCTGTTGATACTGAAGAGAAGATGAATCACCAGTTTAGGCCCATGACAGCTTTTCTGAAATGAGAAAAAAGGGCCCAGTAAATGCATGCAGCTCGTTCCCATCATCCCTTTAATAACCTGTAATATTGTAGCAGGATATTTTTGTCACGCCGAATCTGATTGATGGTCTTGGCTATAAGACATTACAAGTGTAGAGTAAATTGACCGAACACCTAAACATACAAATTATTAAAAGGAGGGGGAGCAGCCATTGGCCTCCTGGGGAAAGCAGGCAGGCTTTAGTTAAGATGATCCTATTTCCAAGTGCAATTTATAGTCTATTGACTTGTGGCAATGTCTTTTTAGATGTGAGGAAATTGTCATACATTGCAAATGAGAAGCTGTTTTGACACTAGAATCTCAGCAAGTGCCAGAGAGAAATGATATCAGCCGCCTGGTCTGTTAAGGTTAAATGAAGTTGCATTGTTGCCCACAGACAGGCATTCATTTCCTTTTCTTTCCTGGGCCATCCCTGTGTACAATTACTCTGATTATGATGAGTAACAATGTGCTCCTGACACCCATTGTATTGACAGCGTGCAGAATTTTCCACTCAAGTGGCACCAGCATTACTTAGCCTCTCAGATGTTGCGACAGGGCAGATCCATGCCTGCCAGTCAAGTATATCAGTGACAAAGAGGGCTTAGACCCTAGCCACACACCTCTAAATTAAAGCAGTCAAAGTCATCTCCTTGGAGTACTATGAACCTCTTCTTAGATGTGACTCTGATACCCTCTCATCCAATTCTGGGTTAGGTTTGCTTATCTTTTCTTCCAGTAGCCTCTCTTCCTTCCTTTTGGAAAATTCTCAGATTTTCTTTTAGAATTATTTTACAAGATCTTTCATTTATTCATCCAACAAACACTTACTGTCTACTACGTTACTGCTTCAGGCGAAGAAGATAGAGCAGCAAAAATTACAGGGTGCCCTCTCACTTGGAGTTGGGTGATTTTAGATTGGCGTGGGGTCTGGAAAGGCCTTTCGGAGGAGGAGACACTTGAACAGATGTTTGTGTTAAGTGCGTATAAGATAGAATGCACAGAGCTGTGTAATGGGAAGGTTCAAAGATAAAATATGGTCTCTTGTCCTCAAGATGCTTCTAGTTCAGTGCTAATGATAAAATGTCCCTATAAATCAATTCTTGATCAAGACAAATGTGCTGTGTCCACCATAGAGGTTCATGCAAGGTGCTACTCAAATTCTCACTTCTCCACTTATCATGCATCTGAGTCCTTTGGGGCTGTTGTAACAAAGTACAGTTGACTGGGTTGCTTATAAACAACAAATATTTCTCACAGTTTTGGAGGCTTGGAAGTCCAAGATCAAGGTGCTGGCAGACTTTGTGTCTGTGAGGGGCTGCTTCCTGGTTCATAGAGAGATGTCTACTCCCTGTGTCTTCATGTGGCAGAAGAGGGCATGGAGCTCTCTGGGATCTCCTTTATAAGGGCACTAATCCCATTCATGAGGACTCCACTTCTGTGACCTAATCACCTCCCCAAAGCCCCACCTCCAAATACCATCACCTTGGGAGTTAGGACTTCAACATATGAATTTTGGCCGAGGGGGCAGTGGTGGCTGCACAAACATTCAGTCTATAGCATTACCCAAATCCGCAACTTCCTTTATCCACTTCTTGGGAATGACTCCTGTTGCATTGACTCTTCAAGCTATTTGTTGCAGTAGTTATAATATCCATAGTAAATGTATTAGGAGTTATAATTATCTAGCCCACTGAATATGGGAAACGTCACAGAATCTTTGTTATCCTGAAGACTATCACCTTTGGTGTGTACTTTCCTGCTGGTGTGTAAGCAAAAAAAGGCACTGAAATTGACACGTATGACTTGGCAATGCAAAAGTAGTTTATGGTTAGGGGAACTTCAACGAAGAGGTCCAAGGGAGAGATGTCACGGGCATACCTGGAGCTGTGACATCAGGCACTCCCTAGTCGGGAAAGGATGCTTTCCACATTATCCTCAGTGGTGATGAGGATAACGATCATGGGTGTTATACAGACATATAAAAAATTCTCTTTCAATTTGTAACACTGTCTTAGTTTTTTATTTTTATGTATTTTTTATTGATGTACAGTTGATTAACAATGTTATGTTAGTTTGTGGTGTACAGCATAGTGATTCAGTTGTACATACATACATATATATATTCCTTTTCATTATAGATTGATACAAGATATTGAACACAGTTCCCTGTACTATACAGTAGGACCTTGCTGTTTATCTATTTTATATATAGTAGTTTGTGTCTCCTAATCCCAAACTCTTAGTTTATCCCTTCCCACTCCTTTCCTATTTGGTAACCATAAGTTTGTTTTCTAGGTCTGTGAGTTTCTTTCTGTTTTATAAGTAAATTCATTTGTATCATTTTTTAAAAAGATTCCACATATAAGTGATATCATATGATATTTATCTTTCTCTGACTTAGTTCACTTAGTATTATCGTCTCTAGGTCCATCCATGTTGTTGCAAATGGCATTATTTCATTCTTTTTCATAGCTGGGTAGTATTCCAACACACACACACACACACACACACACACACACACACACAAACACACCATGTCTTCTTTATCCAATCATCTGTTGATGGACATTTAGATTGCTTCTATGTCTTGGCTATTGTAAATAGTGCTGCTGTGAACATTGGGGTGCATGTATCTTTTCCGATTAGACTTTCTCTGGATATGTACCTAGGAGTGGGATTGTTGGATCAAATGGTAAGTCTACTTTTAGTTTCTTAAGGAATCTCTGTAATGTTTTCCATAGGGGCTGCACCAAATTACTTTCCCACCAACAGTATAGGAGGGTTCCCTTTTCTCCACACTCTCTCCAGCATTCATTATTTGCGGACTTTTTAATGTTGGCCATTCTGACTGGTGTGAGGTGATATCTCATTGTAGTTTTGATTTGCACTTCTCTGATAATTAGCGTTATTGAGCATCTTTTCATGTGCTTACTGGCCATTTGTATGTCTCCTTTGGAGAAATGTCTATTTAGGTGATCTGCCCATTTTTGGATTGGGTTGTTTGTTTTTTTGTTATTGAGTTGTATGAGCTGTTTGTATATTCTGGAAATTAAGCCCTTGTCAGTCACATTGTTTGCAAGTATTTTCTCCCACTCTGTAGGTTGTCTTTTCATTTTGTTTATGTTCCTTTGCTGTGCAAAAGCTTGTAAGTTTGATTAGGTCCCATTTGTACATTTTTTGCTTTTATTTCTATTGCCTTGGTAGGCTGACCTAGGATAACATTGCTATGATTTATGTCAAAGAATGTTTTGCCTATGTTCTATTCTAGGAGGTTTATGGTGTCATGTCTTATATTAAAGTCTTTGAGCCATTTTGAGTTCATTTTTGTGTATGGTGTGAGGGAGTGTTTTAACTTCATTGATTTACACGTGGTTGTCCAGCTTTCCCAACACCACTTACAGAAGAGACTGTCTTTTCTCCACTGTATATTCTTGCCTCCTTTCTCAAAGATTAGTTGACTGTAGGTGTGTGGGTTTATTTCTGGGCTCTCTGTTCTGTTCCATTGATCCATATGTCTGTTTTTGTGCCAGTACTATGCCATTTTGATTACTGTAGCTCTGTAGTATTGTCTGATATCTGGGAGTGTTATGACCCAGCTTTGTTCTCTTTCCTAAGTATTGCTTTGCAATTCTGGATCTTTTGTGATTTCATATAAATTTTAAGACTATAAGTTCTAGTTTTATAAAAAATGTTGTGAGTATTTTGATAGGAATTGCATTAAATGTACAGATTGCTTTGGTTAGTATGGCCATTTAAAAATATTAATTCTTTCAATCTAACAGCATGGGATATCTTTCCATTTCTTTAAATCATCTTTAATTTCCTTAATCAATATTTTATAGTGCTCAATGTATAAGTCTTTCACCTCCTTGGTCAGGTTTATTCCTAAGTATTTTATTTATTTATTTTTTGATGCAATTTTAAAAGGGATTTTTTTTCTCTCCTTTTCTGATATTTCATTGCTAGTGTAAAGAAATGCAACAGCTTTCCACAGGTTGATCTTGTGTCCTGCTACCTTACTGAATTTGCTTATCAGTCCTAGTAGTTTTTTGTGGAGTCTTTAGGGTTTTCTATGTACAGTATCATGTCATCTGCATATAGTGACAATTTTACCTCTTTCCTTCCAGCTTGGATCCCTTTTGTTTCTTTTTCTTGTTCAATTGCTGTGGCTAGCACTTCCAATACTATGTTGAATGAAAGTGATGGGAGTGGGCATCCTTGTCTTGTTCCAGATTTTAGCAGGAAGGCTTTCAGCTTTTCACTGCTGAGTATTATGTTGGCTGTGGGTTTGTCATAAACAGCTTTTACTATGTTGAGATATATTCCCTCTATACCTACTTTGGTAAGAGGTTTTATCATGAATGGATGTTGAATTTTATCAAATGCTTTTCTGCGTCTATTGATATGATCATGTGGTTTTTGTCTTTCCTTTTGTTGGGGTAGTGTATCACATGGCTTGATTTGCATATGTTGAACCGTCCTTGTGATCCTGGGATGAATCCAACTTGATCGTCATGTATCTTTTTCATGTGTTGTTGGATTTGGTTTGCTAATTTTTTTTGAGGATTTTTTTCATGTATATTCATCAAAGATTTTGGCCTATAATGGTAGTGTCTTTGGTTTTGGTATCAGGATAATGATGGCTTCATAGAATGAGTTTGGGAGTGTTCCTTTCTTTCCAATCTTTTGGAAGAGTTTGAGAATGATTGCTATAAGTTCTTCTTTTTATTATAACACTGTCTTAGAAAATCTGGAAAATGAGTCATCAAAAGAATGAGGCTTTTGTCTTAGTCCTCAAGATTATTTTTAAAGTACCCAAAAAAGGAGAGATCTATGGGATTTCTGGTTTCTTTTTATTTCAGTATCCCGTTCATAATGGCCATTGAGTGCGGAGCCCAGAGTCTCATTCTGTACAGGTTTGTTTACTCACACATACCCTGCACTCCTCTGCATTCTTACATCTTTCAGAAAGCATCTTCTACTTTGTGACTCTCTCGACGAGCTTTCCATGCCATACTTTACAAGCATGCTGAGTTTTCCTCTAGTTACTCATATTTCAAAATACTGGACCTTGAGGAAAACATAAGTAATGTAATTATTTTGTGTATCTGTATGCATGTATGCATTCATGTGCATTTGTATCTATTAATATAAAAGCATTCTGCTTTAAGAAAACACAAATGCAAATTCACAAGATAGGATAATTGCAAGGATGATTGAATTACAGAACATTTTGCTTTCTAGAAGAGTCAAATAGAGTTTCTTTAAATAGCCTTCAAAATTAAATATCATTTTAATTTGTACTTAAAATTATATGTTATATAGAAGATAGTATATAAAATTATATATTGTATAATGGTATCTATTTATACTGTAAATATATACTAATATACAATATTGTATTAATATACAATACTGGTTTTCCTAACTATAATCAGGTCTGTTGAAAAATGAAATAGCCCTTTTATATACTTTGGAAAACAATGATGGAGCAATAACCAGCATACTGGCCTTTGAAGTCAGTCATGTGCAGCTTATAAGTATTTATTAAGAGATAGTTCCTTTTGGGAAAAAAAGTTGAAAATTAGACTTAGAAGTGGCAGATCTCATTTATTTAGCCAGGTTACACAACAAATGGAACCTTAGGGAATGGAACCTGTTTTAGATTCAGTTGCAGGAGACATTTTTTTGGAGATGTGTCAAATTATGTGGGGAAGTTTCTAGCTGAATCTTTCAAAAGAGAGTATGCCTCCTCCCCACCCCAATCACATCACCTCCTACCTTAATTTACTAAAGATAACTTACTCTCTATCAACCACCTATATGTCTTGTGAGTCATATTGATCTCAGACATGTGATGCAGTCCTTGGCTAAGATAAAATTGGTTTAATGGTATCCTTCCCCCCTCCCTGTACTTCTACTGATACTTAAGCATGCAGAGGACACCACAGGCCCCTTTCCCCATCAGGAAAGCATGTCGAGGCAGCTTACAATAAAGGACAAGTCTTCCCACAGCCTCATCAATACCTTGATAGCTCTGGGCTAATGGAATCCTGTGACTTTCGGTTCTCATTGATAAGAGACCCTGATGCAGACACTGATGAGTGGGGCATTCTCTGTTTGCACACACTTCTCCCAGCTTGTTCCACAGAAAATATTTTCAGGAGGAGGTCAAAACGACTACATTTCTGGCTGTGATTCTTTCTTTGATGTAGGAGAGAAAAGAATTTATTTTGTGTGGTGATCACCTGCAGTTTTTATCTTCTTCTCATTCTGCTGCAAAATTAGAGAGGATTCCCCAAACCTAGATAAGATTTGCATTCCTAAGTGGAAAAAGTTGACATCTGCTCCTGATCCATTTCTTTGAAGACTTAAGCAGCCTAGATTTTCTTTTAATAATAACAGCTAACGCTGGCAAGCAGTTACAGCATGTGGAGTGCTTTGCCAGGCAGTGTCCGTGCAGTGCCTCAGTCTCCCCGACAACCAGATGGGAGCTGTGGGAACTCGTATCATCCACATTTTACAGATGTGGATTGAGGCTCAGGGAGATTCAATATCTGGGTCAAAGTCATCTGCCTGCTAAGTGGTGGATGGGGATTCAGATCCAGCTCTGACTGAAATGCTTGTGCAGTTACCCTTTCTGAGTGGGCTGATTTTCAGGGCTGTAGTGTCTCAGGTGGGTGTTTTTGTTTTTCTAAAAATTTTTTCCTCTTTTTTTTGAGTGGGGGTAGGTAATTAGGTTTTTATTTACTTATTTAGGTATTATTTATTTATTTTAATGGAGGTACTGGGGATTGAACCAAGGACCTCATGCATGCTAAACATGCACTCTACCACTGAGCTATACCCTCCCCTCCTCAGCTAGGTGTTTTAATCCCAATTAACATTTTATTCTGGGAATAACAAGAATTTCTTGACTGATTCCCCTGAGGGGACTACTTCATTGATGTCAAGAACTCTCATCAGAAAGGACAATATTAAGCCTTGTTCCAAGCTTGTGCCAATCCAAAAGTGGCTCAGGGATGCAACCAAAAGATCTGGCAAAACTTGATCTCACAACTCCACTTTGGAATATTCCTAAAGCAGGAGTTTTGAATAGTAGCTCTCATTTCTGCTTTTAAAATACCTCTGTCCCACAGAAAGGTATAGATATTTACACCTCAAGGGCTGAGGATCATGGCATTTCCCATTTACAATTATGGTATTCCTCATTTTTGACAATACCTAATGATCTAACCTCTTTTGGTTAATTTGGCCTTGCTTATTTCTCTCACTGGCCAGAAATAATTCTCGGCTTTCACAGCATGTGGTGAGGTACTATGGAGACAGTATTTAGAAAACTGAATGTGGAACTAACAGAGCCCAGTGAAGGTCACTGGAAGGACATTTGAAAATGAGACAATTGTAAAAGACCTTTGCAAAATATTACCAGGGACCTTGGAATATAAACTTTGGCTACTTGGTTTTATATCAAAATTTGCTTTTGTTCTTTCTTTGGGGTCCTGTTAATTCCTTTGATTATTAACAGATTAGGTTCCCAAAGGATGTTCAGAAGTTCCAAGTGACTGTCACCATCATCTATTGGTGGTGGATATTGCTCACTCATTGTTCCTCCTTGGTTTGTAGTTTTGTTCCTATTTATAAATGTTCATAATTGAAGGAGCTTCTGCAGTGACAAGTCTGAGTGGAGAGATATCATTATAGAAGATGTTGGATACTGCTGCTTCATGGATAAGACGCCTCCCACCTTGTTATTTTATTAAAAGAAAAATCTTGGCTCTTTGCTAATGAAAGGTTTTTTCTAGGAGCTTCTATAACCATAGATGCTTGTTCAACAGTTAAAAAAGATTCTTGAACAGAAAAAAAAATTAGATACTAACAAATGGATACCCTCTGGGGATAAAAGCTTTGCTTATAGGAAATGTGAAAAAAGTTCTGGAAGGGAACTTTGAGGGAGCTGGTCATGGGAAAGGTAAGAGCCTTTGAGTCGGCTGCCCTTGGGAAACAAGGAGCTGCTGTCAAGTCTCATTATCACCACTGGGTGTCACTCCAGGCAGCTGCCTGGTCAAGGTTAAAATACTGTAAAGGAAAACAGCCAAACAAACCAAAGGAAAATAATGAAAGGAACAAAAAATGTGTCTGTCTCAATATATATTAGGATTTTGAGTGAGAGGGAAGGAAAACACAATACGGAAACATGACGTCGGGTAGCATTCTGTTTTGGAGTGAAGCTTTTGTCATTGCCAGGTGGGGACTTTTTAAATTCAGAGGATGTATCATCCCAGTCAGCTGGCTGAGGTGAGAGCAGAGTCAGACCAAAACCCAGCTAGATTTCCAACAGTATATTAATATTTTTAAGGGCTTTGATTCATATGGCTTAATTGTTTTCCAGGAAGTTCATATCCTTTTATACTAAAAGGGAAGCATTTTCCCCATCTGTTTTCTTGCAGTATCAGAAGTATGTATCTCAGTACACTTCAAAAGAACTGTGTACTTGCTTCAGGACCAGGAGATCTGAGTCCCCCAGTATTTTTACTGGCAGAAGTCCTTCAAATTTTTTACTCCAATTCCTTTGTGAAAATTTCTTCCTTTTTGCCTCCCTTTACCTGTCACTCCCCTGTATTGACTTGAAGACCACTGAAAATTTGAAGCTGCAGATGAGGAAACAGTCTGTGGAAATAGGAGTCTTGGCCTCCATTGCCCAGAAATGGGGGGATCCACATCTTGACTCTAGTAGGAGCCATGTAGAATTCCCAGATGGCAGTTGTCTCTCTTAGGGATGCTTTTGGCGACCTGTGAACAGGAAAATGGAATAACACTGACTATTTTAATGTAGTCATTTACTAACACATACTGAAAGAAGACTGGAGGTGTTTGGTTGCTGGTGTTGGTTTGGCTGTTCTCCAGCGATATCACGGACCCTCACTCTTCCCATTCTTCTGCTCTGCCCTGCTTGGTGATTATTTTCAGCTTTGTGCTTTTTGTCTCTTGCTCACAGGAAGGTTACCATAGCTCCAAGCATCATGTCTGAATCCAAAACAAGAGGGAGAAGTGGCAGTGAAGAAGTTTTCCTTTTGTCTCTTTCTTGGTTATGAGGGAGAAAAGTTTTCTGAAGACCCAATAGACTTGTCTTACTTATAATTGGCTGGAACCATGTTACATGGTGACCTCTAGCTGGAAGAAAGGCTGAGAAAGCAAGTATTTAGCTTTTTCATCCTCTATTATTGAGATGAAAGAGAGAAAGGACTTGGGAATAACTGTTGAGTCAACCAACCGTGAGTGTCTGTCATAAAGTTCTGAACACATTTTCTAAAAGAAACATTGTTTTGTATGATGGGAGAATTTTTATAGCATTATATGAAATAAGATGAGTTAATACATTTAACCTAACTCCTATGTCCTGTGGTAAATATACTCTGAATTTTATACTGTTGACATTAAAATCTACTATTGGAAAAATTTGCTTATATGTTGGGGACTATTGGTAGTGTATTAATTTTTATTTAAAGATAAAAAAAATCATTCCCTAAGGCCTTTAAAAATGTTCATTAAAGTTTTGTTGTCAAAATATTTAAAATATGTATGTTGATGAATTTTCTGAGTGAACAGGAGTATACGGAATAATTCTCCTGGGATTAAGATGTAATGGTATATTTAGTCCCATTACAGAGAAACATTAAAAAAAATCCCAGATGGGATCTTGATTCTTTTACACTGAAGTACCTGATGCCTAAATAAGACTCTTACAAGAAGTTGGAGGAAAAAACCATGGCTTGAATCACTTGACGGTTTTGGGTTTACAAGCCTAGGCCTATTCTCTGAAAGAAAATGTTTCCTTCTGGGTAATTTGAGTAACTGTTATCATGAATAATGAAACCTTGCACTTGAGAGGAGAGGTTCAGTTTTTAGGTTCTTCCGTGTGAAAACTGAATGCACATTTGTTAGCATATATCCCAATTCTCATAGGGGTTTTTTAAAGACTAAAAGATAGAAGCTTTGATTATGTAATATCTTTTTTAAAAAGCTATTATGTACAAGAAATATGTGTATATTTACATATCTATGCATTTATCTATGACAAGTATTTTTAAGTTCAGTAAAATTAAATTGAATGTAGGAATCTTAGTAGTGTCTTGGGCCATCAGATCTTTAATGTTCCCTCATAGAACTCTTACGAAGCAAGTAAACAGACCTTGGGCCTGTGTACATATTCTGGCTTCTGGAAGATTCCATTCATTCAATGAAAATTTGTTGATCCCCTGCTTTGTGTTGGGAACTGTGCTGGGTTACACGGGGTATAAATTGGACCCAGTTCATGCTCTCACCTGTGTTTATAATCTACAGGGAGATAAATATACCAGGACTGGGAGACAGTGGAATGGGTGTTAGGCTAAGTGAGCACAAGGCGCCATGTGAGCTCATAGGAGGCTCGAGAGATGTTGTTAAAGACGGTTTCCTGGAGGAATTTACGTCTAAGAATGGCCCTCAAAGAGGAGGGGTGATTTTCAAGTAAAGGCTAGAGATGGCAGGGGGTAGACGTGGTGGCAAAGTTTGTTCCAGGAAGAAGAAACAGCATGTGGGAAGGTCTGGTGACAGTAGGACCATGGAGCTTAGAACACCGTTAAAAATACCATTCTATTATAGGCTTTTGGAATTGAAACATTTAATATTTTTCCCTGGCACCACTTATTTTCTTTGAAACAACATTATCGACATTTCTCCACCCTCTTTAGATCTGGAGGAGTTCTAGAACTCCTATGATTTCTTTTTGTTTCACACTACTTAAAATCCTTTCAATTGTTTTCATCACACACAATTCCCAGCACTGTCTTTTCCTTGTGGCTAGTTTGAAAAGAGAAAGCTCATGAGATATGCATGTGCCTCGTGCTTCCAGCTCTGTCAGTGCCCCCTGGAGAAACTGTGGTTCTGGATCCTTGGTCACCTTAATTCCTCTCTCCTAATCAATGCTTATTTAATTTAATTTTTAAAGGGGTTATTAGTTGGCTGGTGTGTCATGTTCTAGGAGTCTTTTTTTTTTTTAACTTTATTCATAACTAGTGATTTCTAGAGGACCAAACTTTCTTTCCCCCTGAGGTCCAAACATCTTACACTTCAACTGAAAGAAACAAGAACACCTTACAAACAAATTTATGTAACAATTGACTTACCTGTATTCTTGGCGGAATTTAGCCTTTTCTTTTTATTATCCAGTTTGAAACCTTTTGCAGATTTTGATATTTTGAAAGTGAGGTTGATCTCAGAACATAATTACAAATATCCTGATTAGTTACTTTAACAGTCCTATCAACTCAAGGCATTAGAAATGAAAGAAATACAAGACAAGAACAGACTAGTAACTGCCATACAAATGGTCTATCAGTGTTTCTTCTTTATATATTCTGGAAACAAGTTCTGTATTTTGCAAAGATTTTCTCCTGGTCTATTGCTTGCTTATTAATGGTGTCTCTAATGAGCAGAAGTTTTTAATTTGAATAAAATCTAGTTTGTCATTAAAAAAATCAGTCCATCAATGTTTCTAGGATGACCAGTGCATATGAAGATACTCTTTCCTTAAATACTGGAGTCTTACTGAACATTTTATAAAATCGGAGTTTCAGAATATAACTTCTAAAAAGTCTACAGAAAAACACCTCACTCTCAATGATTCATGTTCTTGGAAGTCATTAAAAATATTAGATGCTTATGGAAAAAATATAAAGACCCCAAATAACGGTTGAACAAAAGTGACAGAGTAACCAAATTCACATATATGTGATTAGCTCTTGTAAGAAAGTATTAAATATGATCCAAGTCTAAGAGATGGAATTAAGCATTATGTAAAGGTGATAGGTGGAGTGTGAGGGCAGGGCAGGATCCTACAAAGGAATCAGAAAAAGCAAGTCAGCCCCAGTGTGTCAGAACGAGAAGGAGAGGAGAAAGTGGCATTTTGTCATTTTAAGAGAGAGAAGGGAAAACATTATTTGTGGCTAATTACATTAAAATGCTTATTTGATGTGCAAGAACTGATAAAAATCAAATAAAAACAATCAGATTTTGAATAAACTGTGCTCAGATTATCTGACAGCTTTATGAAAGAGACATAGGAAATTCAGTTGCTTGGAGCCTGGCCATCCAAAGTGCATCTTATTTTGAATAAACCAGTATCAGCTTAATAAGAATTGACTGGAAATGTTTGTCACATGACAAATGAAAATGATTTTCCTTTTTGAGTGTTGTGATGAGCATCAGGGAAAAATAGAACAGAATGTTGAATTTTCATATTCCTGAGCCTGGATGAGTTGTCCCCCAGCAATGGCCAGCTCTGGGTAAGTGCTTTCAATTAGATTTCAGTTTGTCATGCCTACAAGCTACTTCCTCTTGGGTCTCGTAATTTCATGTCCCTGGTACTGTGGGGATGTAATGCTATCTGGGTCACATTACTGGCATACAGGATTCAGTAGTGTTAAGAAACCTTTGAATGCATGATTACTGGTAACCATAGCAAAACTTAGTCCATGCATGCCTGGGAGATGTTATTTGTACCAGCACTTCTCATCGACTTTGAGCATCAGAATCACCTGGGGAGTTTTTTAAAATATAAAGTCTGAGTTCCACTTTAGACTAGTTGGACAGAATCTCTGGGAAGGGGGGCTTGGTCTTAACATTCTCAAAAATCTTTTAAAGCCACACACTGCCATATTCTATGCCTATGGATGCAGCTACGTAAGACTTGTAAGACCTATGTTTGTGGGCAAATTGTCTAAGTAAATAGTGCATAGTCATATGCAACACACATCCTGGAATCTGAAAAAAAATAATGTCGGTTATACTTTGCATTCCACGCTTCATGCACCATCACTCTGTTCCTGGCAGAGAGGCCCATGGAAACTTGCGGCTGTTAACATATTATTCCAGCTTGAGTAAAATGTTGGGAGAAGGAGGTCTCTTCTCTATGAAAGAGGGGACAGTTGAGAGAGTGGTTTCAGGAAAGCATTGAGGGTAGCTGCTATTTTTCTCCAGGTGTTTGATCTGACTGACGGCCCCTGTCTGAACTTCCTAGTCATTTGCCATTTCATTAGCTGCCAGGTTTTCAATTTCTGCCTCTTGGAAGTTACACCGTTTTGAACAAGTCCCCACAGTAATTGAATTTGCCACAGAAATAGAACACTGGAAAATTTCATTTTCTTCTTCCCTGCATGAAGGCAAGCAAGCAGGCAGGGCATACACACATATTCCTGCTGGGCTGCTCCTCGCTAGCTCGCAGGCTCTGGCTCCCCTCCCTTCCCCCATGCATTCACCAGTGCTCACTCCCATCCTGCTCCCAAAGCAGGTATACAGTCACACAAAAAAGGCCTGCTTTCAAATCATCTCAGAGTGCATCAGCCTGTCACTTTGTAATTTTCTTCTAAATGCCTTCCACAAATAATGGTTTTCAAAATGAGCATTAACAGGCTTGATTACATGAAATTGTCCTTTTAATTTACACCAGGATTCTATTGATCACACAAGTGCAGATTAAAGTGTTCAATGAAGCCCGTGATGAGGTATTAACCAGCTAAGGGTCCTCCAGGGGCCGCCAGGGAGGCCAGGAATATGCTAGAAGTGTACAGTTATTTCCCCATAATGAAGTGGCACTATGCGAAGGCATGAATCGCTGGCAGGAAGAATAGATCGGAGATGATGAGCTCTTCAAAGTCATTTCTCCCTCACTCATTCAGCCTCATGCCCAGATCCTCTTGCGATTCTTCTGCATTACTTGTCATGAAATGCCAGGATTTACTTAGCCAGCTGATGCAATTTTTATGACCTTATTGCTTTTTCACCATGGTAATAGTTTTGAATCAATTTATCAATCCAGCGGTGCCATCAGACATATTGCCCTGAAGATCAAGTCCGGGTCATTCCATCAATTCACTGCGGTTTACGAAGATAGAGAAAAAAGCCAGGCCGTGCGGGCTATCAACTTCAAATGGCTTAGTAAACATGCCTCGGCTGCTTTAACTGCTTCACTTCTGACTCTGGACCTTTGTGCACACGGACAAGACCACCCAGATCAACCCAACCCAGATCTTGATCTCAGTAGACACAACCCTAAACTAAAGGGGCCTGGCAGAGCAAGAAGCATCCCTGGAACATACCCAAGCAGAGTGCTTGGGACAGAACTTGGAAGTCTGGCTTGGTCTTGCCCGCAGAGTTGACTGTGGTCTGCTACCCAAATCACAAAGCTTTTGTCTCATTGGCCAGAGGACTTAGCAGTCGGCTGAGAGAAGAAAGAGGAGTGTGAGATATGCTTCCTTTGTAATAGGTTTTGCAGAGGGCTTGGGATTCGTAATCCAATCCATCTTCTCTCCGAAGGGGATGCTGGTCAGTGATAATGATTTCAAAAGATGAAAAACCTGTAAGCCATTTTTCACAGGATGAGTTGTCACTGAGGGCAGGGCACAAAGAAAGAACAGCACACTTATTGGAAGAGATGATCTCTTAGGAAGAGAATGAACATTCCTTGCCCAGGGAAGAGAAGGTCAGGGAGTCATGGGTATCAGTCTGGCCATGGAGTTAGGTTGCTGTTTGCGTGGATAAAACACTAGATGGTTCTTGGGAATTCAGTTTAGTTATTACAGCAGCTGTATCCAGAGAATTCTCCTGGTCTATTTGCATATTCCTTGTATTTATGCACTGTATCAAAATTTGAAATCTTATAGCCCAGATTCTGGTAATAAATTGTTTGCAAAAAAGAAGTAACAATGAATTTAAATATTATTAAAATATTATTGTTTATGAGGCCTTAATAGAGATTAAACACACACGATCAGCTTTGTGCTTTGCTTGGAAGCTGCTATATTTAGCATTTAAAATGAGATTTGTCAGATCCTGAGCTTATGTCAATTCCATAAAAGTTTAATGATCTACTTCCAGGTCTAGCAGTGTTTAGGATTTATTTACAGTCTTTATTATAAAATTTGTCCAAAATGTACACATTCCCCAAAGACTTCTGAGCTCTGAGGCAGAAACATAAATGCACAAATAGGAAATACAGCAGATGGCAAAATCTCTGTTTGCTAGGCAGTTTTTTCTTCTTTAATCTTTGTTCTCTCATTTTACTTTTCTTTTCTATTTGGAAAATACTGAAGGAGGCAAGAGAGGGCCTTCTGTTCCTGAGGGACCACGTAGGGGAGTCTGCTGAGCAGGTTGAGCATCATGTGAAAAGTTTATTGACGCGGAGTCCGCCTTTCCTCTGCACATTTAGAAAACTTGGAGTTGGAAATCGAGGTAAGAAACCAAGAACTGTGAAATCACGGAATGTGAGTGGGAAGAAGCTTTAGAGCTCATCTAAGGCAATTCTTTTATTTTACATTTGGGGAAACAGCAAGATTCTACCAGAGTTGGCTGGTCATGTGTGCTGTTCTAATCATAAAACTCAGGTGGCTATTCAGTGTCCATGCTGAAGACACGTAGATGTCTTGCCTCAACATTGCTTGACTTCCTCAAGTCCAGTAATGGTTATATCCACTTCCACCATTCTCCTAACATAGCAGTGTCTTATAACTCATCATCAGTTAAATTAGGGGTTCTCAAAATTTAAAGGATCTCCAGATGCCCTGGGGTGCTGGTAAGAAACACAGACTCCTAGGCTTCATCTCCAGAGATTCTTCTTTCCTGCGTCCACAGTGGAGCTCAGGAATTTGCATTTTAACAAGGACCCCAGCTGGTTCCAGTGCAGGAGTTCCAGGGCTCACATGGCTTTAAATGATGACTTTGCCACTTAATTGGTTATGTTATCTAGGACAAGTGACTAGGTGTCTTTAAACCTCAATTCCACGTGTAAAATGGGCCTAGGGGTACCTGTCTTATAGGACTGCTGTGGCAACTTGTTTGTGATATTGTACGAAAAACACTCAGGATGCATTTCCGAAGGGAGTACCTTCACTGCTCTGTGCCTGTAGTTTAGCTCAATACAAAATTTTCTGTGTTATAGTCAAAGATTGTTAACACCTACATTTGAGTTAAATGTAAAATTATCATACAAAAACTCTGTAAGTTTAATCAGTAGGATTCTCAATATATGTTTAAGTATCCCTTTGTGAAGTGAGGCAATTCATAGATTATTGTGAAATAATCACTTTCTCTCTTAAGAAATCAGTGATTTAAAAAAATACATCAAAATTTTAATAACAAATGACACACTTATGGACTTCTTAGCTTCCAAATGGAGGCTAAAATGGGGGAACCTAATGTGCCAATTCAGCCACATGGTCACCCTGCTTCTTTGAATCACAGGTATAGTCTTACACTGAAACACACCTCATCTCCACATGCTTACCGCCTCATCCTCTACCTTCTCCTCAACAATTGGCCATTGACTCTCACTTCATCCCTTCCTTCCTCCCAGACCTCTTGGCTGCCTAACATTTGTGTAGCCCTATGATAGGTACATAGAACTTTGTGCCCAGTGATTGTGACCAACAATAAGCATTGAAGGAATTTAGATGAGGTAGAGATTGTTTTGGGCTGGAACTGTTAGGAAGGCCTTTTGGAGGCAGTGGGAATTGATCTGGTTCCTGATGCAACAAGGTAAATTGGAGTTGGTTAGGAAAGGTGCTGCTTAACTGGAGGTAAAAAAAAAAAAGAAGCCAGAGATTAGAAAAGAGTGCTCTCTAAATGAATGGTTTTCAAGTTATGGTCAGTAAAGCTCTTAGGTTATACATAGGCACTTCAGGCATTAGGAATGGATTTTTAAAAAAATGTATTTTAATCATTAAAGAACCCTATAATGTATACACTCACACTTTCTATTTGCCACATTATAATACACTCAGTATCACTTTTGTGTTCTCTTGTGGCAACAGCTTATTCATTTCAATCAAGCCTGGAATAAAACTTCTACCACCATTTTGTCTGTATTCAGAAAGCAGTATGAGATTGGTAAAAGAGCTAGTATAAAATTTATGCCTTTTTCAGCCTCTTATCAGTGTGAGTCAGGATTTTTTTCTCAATAAAGTACAACAAATGAAAATACATGCTGCATTTGCAAACTTATGCATGTCTGTTGCATACTTATTTGATAAGACCACAGCTATCATTTGACTAATTTAAAGTTTCTGTAAATTATCTCATTGATCTACTTAGAACTTTAATCTATTTTATAAAGTGTCTTTTGGGCAGGAGTCATCTATGAAAAAGCAAACTAAAATTCTGCTGCTAAGAAGTGACATAAATAAAAGCCACAGTTCAAGGTCATCTAGGGTCTACTTAGTCTTAACAGAATGGAGTCAAACATATGGAATATTTTAAGTGCTTATTTACAAGGAATTTTTGAGCAGTAAAATCACACAATGATAGCTGAAAAGATCTGACAGCTTGCAGGGAATTGAAGGGGAAGAAGATAAAGCCGTAGAGAGTATGTTGAAGACAACTAACTGTCTGACATACCTGGGAAGGGGAAAGGGTCTCGACAAGAGTTATGGTAAGAAAAATAAAGGAGAGGGAAATACTATTAGAAAATAATAACTGGCAACTCAGGATATTGAGAGATTGAGGAAGAAAGGACAAGAAGCAAGAGACACCCAGATTTTGGAAAGGATTTTTAGAAGAACAGGAATAGAGATGTGGAAAGAGTCAGGCTTGAAGAGATGATCATGGCTTTAGTTTTAAATGTTTCATTTTATTTCCAAAAGTTACCTCCTTAGGAGTTTTATCCAAATGGAATTGTTCACGAGGCAGATGTGGGCATGGAACAAGTTCTGGAGAGGCCCTGTAGATTGGGGGTTCCTTTGTGAATGGGTGAGGAGTGAGGCAGTGAGAGCAGACCAGATCTTGGAAAGGCAGTGGAAGAAGATGTTGGGCTTTAGAGGACACAGACCATACTCTACTGAGGAGGGGCAGAATCACAAAGGGAGAAATGAAAGTTGTCAGCGAAGGAAGAGCAGAGCCAGGAAGGAAGCAGAGTGCTGACTGGTGTCAGAGCAGAAAGGAAAAAGTGACGTGCAGGCGTCTAGTCAACGGTGGAGCCTCACTTGATGTGTCTTCTTACTCTCCACGGGTTGAATAACAAAGACTCATGTCCCACTTTCCTCCTTTCCTCCTGTGTCCAGTTTGCAGTTGAAAGTGTCACATGTCTGGGTCCCCTTTTGTCGACATGGCCTCCTTAAGGTGAGAAGGTGATCTAGAGAAGACTGAGACAAGACTGGCTGATGTGATATGAAGATTTTCTACTGATCTCTTGGTGCCACTGGCACCATGCAAGCAGGTCATCCACTTCTCAAATTCAGCTCTGAAGAGGAAATTTTGATTAGGTTCATGTAGACTACCCTTTCAGCCTCTGCCTCCATTGTCATAACAACCCACACCCCGTAATTAGGAAAACAAGCAAAGGGGGCCTGCAGATTCAAGTGTAGCCGCCATTTTGGAGAGTGATTTCATCTTGTATCATCTCCTGGTTTGTTCTCGACATTCTGGAAGAATATCCAGAGAGACCCAAGCACATTTTACAATATGGACAAAGGGGTGAAGACTGTAAAGAGTAGTAAAATCATGCTCCTGAGAGACAAGGAGAAACATGAAGTCTAGGTAGGTTTAAAGAATCTGACTTCTCTTGACCTCTGCACTTAGGCTAAAGGTCCAGTAGAACGTCTCTCAATTTCTTTTGAGTTTTGTTCTTTTTTTGAAACTCCCAAATACCATGTCCTCTGCTCCAGATAATGAGGGCCTGGCAGTAGATTTCCAGAAGAGGTGCCCAGAGATGGACTGGGACATGTGTACCAATGGAAATGCTTGTCATAGGCTTTAAACAACATGGTCCTTCAGAGCACTGTGGAAACATGGCACTCATAGAAAGAAAACTGGACATCAGGAAGAGCTAAACATAATAGCACCACCAGCTGACATTTACTGAGACCTCACTACGTGCCAGGCCTCATGGTAAGCTTTATTATTATTAGTTTTTGGTGTTTTTTTATTTTTTCTTTTCTTTTTTTTTTAATTGAAGTATAGTCAGTTTACAGTGTTGTGTCAATTTCTGGTATACAGTCTAATAGTTCAGTCATACATATACGTACATATATTCATTTTCATTATAGGTTACTGCAAAATATTAAATACAGTGCTATACAGTGTAGACTTGTTGTTTATCAATTTTAGATATAGTAGTTAGTATCTGCAAATCTCAAACTCCCAATTTATCCCTTCCCACCTTCTTCACCCCCTGGTAACTATAAGTTTGTTTTCTGTCTGTGAATCTATTTCTGTTTTGTAAGTAAGTTCATTTGTCTTTTTTTAGATTCCACATATAAGTAATATCATATGGTATTTTTCTTTCTCTTTCACATTTGACTGTCCTTTATGATTGGATTACCACATTCTGTTGATACACACACATATTCAAGAAATCAGTCATCTAAGTTATAAATAATAAGTAGTCCTTTTTTTTGGATTCCACATATAAGTGATATCATATGACATTTTTCTTTCTCTTTCAAGCTCACTTCACTTAGAATGACCATCTCCAGATCTATCCATGTTGCTGCAAATGACATTATTTTATTCTTTTTATGGCTGAGTAATATTCCATTATATATATATACACACACATACCACATCTTCTTTATCCAATCATCTGTTGATAGATATTTGGGTTGTTTCCAGGTCTTGGCTACTGTAAATAGTGCTGCTATGAAAATTGGGGTGCATGTGTCTTTTTGAATTTTATTTTTCTCTCAGTATATGACCAGGAGTGGGATTACTGGCTCATATGGTAAGTCTGGTGGGAATGTAGTTTGGTGAAGCCATAATGGAAAATAGTATGGAGATTCCTCAAAAACCTAAAAATGACAAGCTTTTAATGGAAATGGTTTCTATGGGCTAGTTATTATTCCCACTTTACAGGTGAGAAAACTGAAACCTAGAGTCTAATTAATATGTTCAAAATCACACAGCAAGTGACTAGGTGGAGGTAGGATTTGAATTCACTTCTGGCTGACCTCAATGTCCATAATTTTAACCCTTCTGCTGAAAAATCTCTAGAAGGAAATAGAAAAGCACATAAAAGCATGGGTTGACAGACCATTTTAAGGGTCATAGAACTGAAATTGTTTATAATTACACAATTCCAATCAGCCACGAGACCCTGGCTTACCTAGAAAGGTTATATCTGCAAGATGTAAAAATTTCTCCCTTAGATTATCACTGTGCTTTTTCACTGTGATGAGATCAAAAGTAATAGCTTTTCTAGTCACGACACTTGGAATTTGGCTGGAGGATATCGGCCTTTCCTGGACTACAAGCTCAACAGCTGTTCACATTTACACAGCAGGTGAAAATTTATATTTCAAAAATAGTGGCTCATAAAGAAATAATATGGAACAATGACAACTGCAAAAAGAAGGAATAATTATATTCATGAGAAATGAACTGGCAGGTGACACATTATTTTTTTAAGCAAAATGCGTTGCAGCATTAAAAAATGGTATCTTCAATTAATTCTGCCTAACATTAAAAGAATAGGTCACCCATACCAAAAACTGTTGAAAAAAGCAAAAATGTTAGAAAGATATACTCTCTGATGTTACTTATTATGAAGAAGGGTTATCTGCTGGTCAATACACCTCCATTATTTCTTAGTTAGAGGTATTACAATTGAAAGAGACAATGGTTATAACAACCTAATGTGATTATCACATAAAATATACTTCATTGGACATACATAAACCAGATCATAAACCAGAGTTGTTTCTATAGAGCAGAAGTGATTACTTCAATACGAAATTTTTAGCGCCCGGGCCCATTTATTTCACCTATGAACAGACTAACACATATATTGCTTTGGGGTTTACAAAGGACTTTCACATACACTCTGGGTCTAACAAACACCCTATTAGGCAGATGAGACAATTAGGATGTCCAAAGGTAGAGTTAATAAATAAGATTTAAATCCAGGTCTTCAACTAGGTTCTCTGCCACCAACTTCTGCGCCCTCTCCAGTATGTTCTTTCCAGGAACAGTTGGGGTTCCTTTACTGTAAACTGCATGTGTAGGGACATTGCCTAAGTTGTAGATGGGGATAGTTGGGGGGTAGCTAAGAAATAACCTCACTTCATGCTCTGTTTGGAGTTGACTAAGGAAGAATGATGACATACAGATGCCCAGGGATGGCTAAAACTTTTATGCTCCTGTGAACTGATAGTTGTAAAGTCATTTTAAACGTTTATTTAGAGGAGAGGGTAAGCACTGAGCACATGAGTGAGGGTGGAGGGGACTACTGGTGGCTTCTCCTGCTGTCATAGCCTTGCTGTTCCCTGGGTTTCGGGGCCTTGGAAGGAAGTGTAGCCACTCTGGCGTTCTGAGAACAAGCATGCCCTTTGGATGGTTTCATCACTAGCATTCTTTTTAACCACATAAAATATTCTCCTTGAGAAGAGTTCTGGTAAACTCACTGCCTCTTTTTTCCCCTTTCTCTTTTATGCCCCAGTAATATATATATATATATATATTTTTTTTTTACTGAAGTATAGTCAGTTATAATGTGTTAATGTCTGAGATACAGCATATTTCAGTCATACATGTACACACATGTATTTGTTTTCATATTCTTTTTCATTATAAAAATACTAGGAATTGAAGTGCCAATGCTTATGGTGGATTGAGTCCTAATTGGTGTTAAAAACAACTTTATGTCAAGTTTTAGAAAGCATGTAACATTGATTAATTCAAGGTCCAGTGCAAATGCCTTCTCCTTTAAAAAGCCTTTCTAACCTTTTTGCATTAATCAAGTTTTCAACAAAATGATTGACTAAAAAACATTCCTTCTCTTGAGCTCTCCTCACTCTTGTAATATGATTCTATTATAAAATAAAAAATCAAGAACCATGTCTCATTCTTTTATGATGTCTAGTGCCAGTCATGGTACCTAGTACATTTAAGTGGTTCAGTAAGGGACTGTGAATGAATGAATGAGGTAGGAAAGTATGGTGTTCAGATTACAGGTGAAGGAATCCTCACTAACACTGATAGGATGAAAAATTATATTGCTGAAAGGAACCTTAGGAAAATGTTCTAATTTGAAATCTTCCTGAGAAAATGCAGTCTAACATTTTGTAACATTCTTGAAAAGTGGTAATTCAGACTCTGCTTAAACACTTTTAGTGAAGAGGCAGCTTACTAAATTTTTGGATAGGTTAGTTGTTACGAACTTCTCCCTGTGTTGAGCCCAAAGACTCCTTATTAACTCTACTCACTGCTATTAGAAATGTCTAATGGCAGGTGGATCAATTCCTGCCTTTATTTATTTAAACATAGCTATTATGTACTCTCAACATCCATTTTTTCCCCTTAAACGTGTTGTTCTTCATTCTTGCAACCTTTCTCCATGCTTACTGGTTTTGAGATTTCAATCACCCTGGTTGCTCCCCTCTAGGTAGATTCTGGGTTAATGATGACTCCTCTTAATGGTGGCTATGTTAAACATGTCACCTCTGGTCTGGTTTCAGCTATAAAAAGTCAACAGAACTATAAACTTCTTTTTATGCACACAATGTTTTGCTTAGCACAGCCTTAGCTTTGTTAACATTTTAAAACTTATATTGAGCTTGTCATCAATTAAACTTCTGACTCTTCTTTGTATGTGCTGAAATTTGTACAGTTTTTCACTATTGGGTTTCGTCTTATTATATTCTGCCCATTATTTTAGCCAAGTAGTGATTTGGAACCTTAACTCTATCATTCAGTATCCAACATAGTCTCTATACCTTCCAGCTCTGAGCCTTTGAAAACTTGCTGTGTGTAATGTACACAACCTCATGCAAATTACTGATGAAAATATTAAATATGACAATATCAAGATTCATGTTTGTTTTGCTTACTGTTACATTTCTGATATCTAGTATGGTGTCTGGTAAATATGAGGTATTTAATAAATACTTTTGAATAAATGAATGAATGGTTAAATAAATGACTAGCCGAGTTCTTCCTCTAGGTTAACTATAGTCACCCAATCAACACTTCTTAAGTTCTGTAATTTTACCAGGTATAAACTACCTATAAAATTAATAGCCAATATTCTTCCATATTTCTCCCAAAGATAGCATAAAAAGTGCTGTTTCAAATCCACCAAAATACTTTTTTGTAGTAGATATTTCAAGAAACACTGGTTCCAAGAGACAGGCAAAGTAAGATGGGGTGAAGGATCATAAGTATTTGGGAGTCTCCTTATTAAACCCGTCTGGAGATCTGATACACAGTATATTATTAAAGACTCCAAGAGAACCTAATAAATAAATCAGTTTAACTTTGTTAAAGTCAGAATCTCCCAAGCTTATGTAACGTGGAATCTTCTTTTTGTTCTTATTAATAGCTATTAATATCTGGTAGAACTAGTGTAACTGGAACAGGTTTTGGAAGATACTAATACACAAACTTCTCTCAATTAAAGTGAAAACACAATTTGTCTGGAATGTTTTGCTATTCTTAATCCCACATTGACTTTTAACAATCACCCATTCACTTTTCACGTGCTCACAAACTGGTGTTTCAAACAAGCAGAATAAGATGTTTAAAAATTTGGCTGGAGTTGACATCAGGCTTATAGATTTATAGCAGAGTTCCCACTCTGGCATTGCATCAGAATTATCGGTTAGGATTTTAAAGTAATCTACGTGCCTGTAATTTGGCTTGGAGTTCATGCTTCCACAGGTGGATGGGGACAGAGATACACAGGCAGAGCTGTTAACTCCTGGGGTATGGTTTGGGGGCACCCACTGCTCTTTCCTTGTTGGAAGCTGAGATAGCCCACTTTCCCCATCATCCAGCACTATTCCCGTTTTCTACACAACCCCTTAGAGACCTCTAACAATGGCTGGCAGAGACTCAAACACATTTAGAACAAGGCTCTCTGTTGTTCTTCCCATTTGTCTTGGTCTTCAATTCTCTCATCCCAATATTTGCTCTGTCCTCTCCAATCAATCCTTCTCCTTGACACAGAAGATAAAAGCAAAATAAATATTGAGTAGCTCTGCTTTCTCTTTGTCATCTGTCAATATTATTATATTGATCCCAGGAATTATATCTCTGCCTTCCAAAACTAAAACAGCCTCTTTGTTTTCTATGGTATATTTTGCATGTTTCAGCACATTCTTGGGATTTAGCCTTCTTGAATTTTTATTTACTCTTCTTAAATATTCCCATGTCTCCATTCTTCCTTCATTTTATGTATGTACACAGATGTAACAATTTTTGGAATGAAATTTTATATTGGTGCCATGAAGGAAGCATTAAAATATTTTATGTTCCTTATTAACACTACCAGAAAGCATTAAGAACTCTGTTTGTTTATTCGTCTATCATTGTAGCATTATTTTCTATATCCTCTATAGGAAGAACAGGGGATAGAAAAACTGGAAAAAAGAGAATGGATCACAAAAATAGAAGCCAATGTACAGCTTAGGGAAAAAGAGTTGCTTTAAAATCACTGTTATTGGCCACCAAATAAATAGTAAGATTGCTTATATGATATGTTTTTACCTATCAAATGCACCCCCACATTGCCTTCAGTCAAGATCAGAAGTTGTTAACATGTATTACATTATTTTGAGTTCTGACCCCTGAGTCCTGTGTGTTTTATTCATTTCCTATTTCATTCTCTCTCTACTCATTTTCCTTCACTAACTTCCACCAGATACCGGAATAATTCTTTCTTGTCCTTCACGTATCAACTTAGACATCATTTTTATGTGCAGCCCATCCTGACACCAAAGCTGGGTGTCTCCCTCGTGTCCCTATGGCAGTGGATACTTCTCTATTCCTACCATTAGTAGTCTGTTTATCTGCTTCCTTTCTCACATTAGGGCTTGTGTTTCATTCATTGTTTTATCTCCAGCACCCAGGACAGCGCCTGGGATACTGTATTCAATAAATACATGTTGAAAGAAAGAAAGAAGAAAAAAGGGCACTTGTCTCAGTATCTTGATATTCTTGATAAAATATTGCTTTGGGTATATCAGCAGCTTGGAGCCAGGAAATCTGTGGAAGGAAAAACTCTCTTTAAGCATCCTCAGCAAAAAATGCAAACGGATGTTCTCAGCTCTCTAGCTGCAGATAATATGAGAGACAGGAAGTATATTGTGTGTTTTTTCAGGTCCCAGCTGGAGCTGGCAGTGCAAAGACTTTCAGAAAATAATTTTGCTATTTGTAAACTGAAGGAATGTGATATGGAAGTAAATGAGGAAGAATGAATAGCGAACTACACAATGTGGTTTTTATAGTCACTTTTGGGGAAATAACTACACTGTAAAAAGGATGATAGTACATAAGGGATAAAATCGTTAATTTTTATCCTCACAAAATAATTCAAATCCAGAGCTATTCCATTCATTAGATGATGAAATCTGCTCACCACAGCTTTTTGAATTTTTTTGTTTAGTTTATGTGAGTTTTCCTTCTGCCATATTCATGAACTCATGTGGTGTAGTTACCCTTCATAAGGGAACTGTAGCTTGATTTCACCACCAGAAATAAACTAAATTCAGATACAGTTTGGAGTAAAAATGTGCAGCACTTTCCAAAATGTACATACTTAATATTAGTACTTAGAGGAAAACACAAAATCTTGAGACTTATTATCATTCATAAAATATGACTTTACACTCCGTTTAGGTTACCACAAATCTGAGGATCTGATTATTTTTGAGATTTGTTTTAAGCCTGATTCATTTTAAGTTCTAATGATAAGTAGGAAGTGATCCATTTCATTTAGGATCCTTGCAGTGAAACAGGCTGCTCCGTGCAAGAACTCCCATTGCCATCTATTAACTCAGGAACCATGCACTCAGGGTCTCTAGCATTACGGAATCCACCCTCTCTGTGGCCTCAGCTCCCAGCCCAGAGACTGGTACACAGGAGGAGCTCAATATATGTTTATAGACTAAGTGAATGAAGTCTTTAGTTGTTCAGTGTTTGTGCATCACAGTGGATTCTTGCTGGGGTTATTGTGGTACCTCTAGGGTTCTCTAGGATTCAACACAGGTTGGGTTTCTAGTCAATAGTCATGTCCCAGGCTCTTCCTCAGTCTCTTGGTTTCTCTTGGGGTCCTGTGCCCATCCTGTGACCATTGAATTCAACCTGCTTAGAGAGATCTGTTCCTCTCAGGAATTAGGAAAGCAAATGCTATAAGGTTCCCTGGGGAGGGCTCAACAGCTAAGTGATGCTTCTAAGTGCTGTCTGTGTTCTCTCACCTGTCCCTGGCTCCCTGCTCACCTGCCTAGCTTAGATTAGATCCCCTCTCATATCTTCAACACGGACTCTGCTCTCTCCATGAGAGCAGAGGGGGTATGCGTTTCTCTCACCCTTTCTCTTCGACTTAGGATACTCTTGACTTTGCTCCCTCTCTGATACCTCTGACCTGGCATCTCGGTGCCTCTGTTGCCCTCTCCCGTCTTAGTTTCTTCTTTCTTGGGCTCCATAGCTTTCTTTCTGTTTCATCTCCATCCACTGCTGCATCCACTGGCTCCTTCAACACTCTCTTCTTACTGTCACACAGTCCCCTTCAAAGTCAGCTTCTAGTTGCCAGTGTCTTCTAGTGAACCATACTGAATTTGTGCTGTAGCCCTTTTAATACACCTGTGAAAGTTTTACAATATAAAGTACATTTGCCTTTAAAAATCAATGTTCATCTATTTCATCTACCTGCAAAAAATACTTTAGAAATCCTCATTTATAGTTGATCACATATAGTTGTGGTGGCTGTTCTAGTCTAAGTTAACTCCTCCTAATGCATCATCATTATTTTGGAAAGGGGGCATTTTATTACATTTTCTTTGAGAAAGGTCACATTAAGAGGAATTTCTTTGAAGTAGATAATCCAGTTTTTTAAAAAAATAGTTATACAGGTTATAGAATAGTATCGAAAAACCCAATGCAATTTTCTGAGATTTAATTAATATTCTAAATTAGTGTCTGGAATGCTTTATGTGTGGGTTGAAGAGAAGAGACCATTGAAATCTTGGTTGGTGCAAGGATTTATGGGTATGTAAGACACAGGGAGTTTATTACTGCCGCTATAGCTAAGGTGGATGCTTTCGGAAGCAGAATTTCTGGCCAAAAGCTACATCACATACTCTGGCAAATATGCTTCCTTATTTTGTCTCTTGATTCTTCAGTCCAAATGAATCCAAATTAATTGCATTTTTATTGATTTTATTCGTTTGGCTGAGCAGGGTCATCAGAAGGGGATCATTTTTATTTTTATCTTCATTTTGAGATGTGTCTTAAGGCCACTTGTAAAAATAAAAAGCACCAGATTAGTGGCATTCAAGATATTCTAAAGTCTGGAGTAGTAAACAGGGATTTAGAGGAAAGCTGCAGCCAGGGACGAGGTGCTCACAACACTGCTTTCTCTTTTAGAGCAGCCACACGCTGGCACAGTACTGGCTTACTCCTGATTTATTTTCTCCTCCTAGAATATGTGTGACTAGATTTCACATCTCAGACTGCTTGGGCTTATCCAGACTTTCCTGGACTTTCTCCCTTTTCATTCTCTTAACCTTATTGAAACCTGGTGGGAAAAAGTAAATGAAAAATGATAACAAGTGAAGATTTAAAAACCCGATACCCAGAGAGAGTTAATGACTATTAGATAAAATATTCATATTAAAAGTAGGTAAAGTAAGAGAAAAAGACTGGAGAGTACCTCTAGCACTCCAAGGAAGGTGGGGGTGGAGATTAGGCTGGTGAACGACTGGAGAGAAAAAGATCTGGAAATAAGTGGGAGGCCACAGAGGCCAGAGAAAAGTCACTTTGCTGCTTTAAAGGTGCTTTAAAGGGGAAGTGAGGAAAACAAAAGAATGCTTGCTTAGGCTAAGGAGAACATGTTTGTAGGAGACAGAGAAAGGGAGAGAGAGAGAGAGAATGGAAGAGAATGGTATTAGAATGTCAGTATATACAGAGGAAAAAAATGCATTGGAAATAACAGTATTTTTCCCTCCTCCTTTTTTAAGTAGACCAAGTAGGAATTGGCACATCCAGTGAAGGATGTGAGGACAGTAAAGAAGAGAGGACAGTAAGAGGGCCAGGAAAGGTATTCAAAACAGCATCATCTAACTCTCTGACCATCTAGTTAGCATCTCAGTTGAGTCCACCTTAGGTTGTCATCCTCAAACAGATACTGAGACAAAGATCTGTGTGAATATTGGGAAGTGTTCCAGGGAGAACTAAACGGGGTTTTGGGAAGTTGGAGCTTGAAGGGAGGGAGGTTGAGCAAGACTCTGGGAGCAAAGTTCCAGAGGGGGTCTAATCCCTCAAGGGCCGCAAAGCCAGCATTGGTGGCATCTGAGAATGGTCTGATTAGAGCAAGGGAGTTTTGATGTTTATGCTTCTAAATCTGGTTTTCAACCTGAGATGATTCATCCCTTAGGGAACATTTGACAACATCTGGAGACATATTTGATTGCCACACTGGGAGAAGTGTGATACTGGTACCTGGTGGATAGAGGTCAGGGATATTGCTAAGCATCCTACAGTGCACAGGCTAGATCCCTCTCCCCTAACCCTCTGACACCCCCCACCATAACTAATTATCTGGCCCCAAGTGTCTGGTCTACACCTGTCAATCACTTGTTCAGGGCTACCACCAGGATGGACACTTAAGGTACCATGAAACCTTTCTGGTAGTTTGAGGGCAGCAGGTGCTGGCTGCTGGGAGTGAAAAGTCAGTGAAAGTCCATGAGCTTGAAGATGGCAAAGAAATCATAGGGAGCATGGGTGGATCACTGACAGGATATGTTACAGAATCCTGGCAGACAACATCTCTGTCTTTCCCAATCTCACAACCTTCTGTAGCTCAACAGTCATCTAGGTTAATATGCTGGGACTGCAAAGCACTGTCTTTTTTCATCTATGTCATTCTGTAACCAGGAATCAAAAGCTACAAAACAGTGTCATTAGGCTGGATACGTAACTTGAGCTACCTCCCTCAATGCCAAGGCAAAATGTTTTTTGACATTCTCTTTCTGACTTAAATAATGAGCCGCATTTTCACTCATCTTTTGCTCTAAGGCCAGGCTAATATCTTCTGAAAGTATTCTAAATTGATACTCAGTAGCTTTCTAAGGTCATTTAAATTCCTAATGAAAAGTCACTCAAGGCCATAGTACAAAATAAATACATTGTTATTGATCATGCAATAAGGTATTAGGCTAATTTAATAAGGCCTCTCCCTGAGATGTACTTAATTCACCAGTATAGTCATTTCTCAGCCATCAGAGATTCTGCTGTTTTTTCATGGCCTAGAAATAGTCATCTCTGATTTGTCCTGCTCCATGTTGCCACCTGGATATTCCAGGATGCCTCATCCCTGTTAAACTTCTTTTCCCTGTCGGCAAAGTACAGTGACAGAATAAGGATTCATTACTCTTGAAATGACCCTTTCCACAATATCCTCTTTTTATCTCCTTAATCAGCAAAGTGGTACTCTGAGGACTGGCGGGTTCACTGCCTAGAGGCACATTTATTACCAAGACACAAGCTGAATAATTGTGTATTTACCAACTTCAATTTAACCTCACAACTTGGCTGTCCCTTCTGACAAGGTGAGGAATAAGACCAACGTGTTCCTCTCCCTGTAGCTCATCAATAACCATTCTCTCTCAGCCAAAACTGTTTTTATCGTCACCCTGCCATGCATGAGTTGATCTGCTTTAGCACACAGTTTTTATCTTCAAAAGAAAAAGGTTTTGTTGTCTTGATCAAAGGTTTAAGTCAACTAAAAATAGGGCAAAGGATGGTCTACCACCCCCCAACCTAGGAAAAATGCATGTCCATGTGCAAGAGAAGAAAGGGTGTGTGTTTCTTTAGGGAAGAGCTGGCTAAATGCATGTCCCAGGTCAATCTACCAGTTGTCTTATATGAAAAATATATTGAAAAAATTATTGTAAAAATATGATATTAAAAACGTGTGAGCTCTTGGATCTGGCAGTTCCTAAGGAAATAATAGAAGTATGCAGAGACATAAGTATAGGTGGATTTATTGCAGCTTTGCTTTCTTTTTTTCTGGGGGGCAGTAATTAAGTTTATTTATTTATGTTTTAATGGAAGTACTAGGGATTGAACCCAGGACCTCATGCGTGCTAACTAAACACGTACTCTACGACTGAGCTATACCTTCCCCACCCCCTAGCATTACTTTCAATTGAAAATTTAAAAAATGTAACTGGAATGTCCATTAATAGATGATCATGGTGAATTCATACAGTGAAAATTAAATGTACCTGTTAGAAGGATAAGATACTTAAGTCTATGACTATTGACATGGAGAGGTGCCCATGATATACTGTTAAGTGAAAAGAGAAAGTTTTAAAGATTACCTGTATAGAGAGTTCCCGGTTGTATAAAAGAAGGTTTTATTTGCATTAAAAATCTGGTTGGTCATTTACCAAACTGTTAACAGAGTTTTCTCTGAGAGGCAGGATGATATTGATATTCAACTAGGGACAATTCTGTTTGGCAATGTCTGGAGACCTGTGTGTTTTTGTCACAACTGATGGTGGTGCTACTGGCCTGTGGTGGGTTGAGGCAGGGATGCTGCTAAACATTCTGTGACGCACAGGACAATCCTCATTGTGCCAATAGTGCCAAGTTTTAAAAACCCAGGTTTAGAGAGATTTACACTTTCTATTTTTATGCTCTTTGGTGTTGTAATTTTGGTCAAAAATCTTGCTTTCCTTTTATTTTAATCAAAATTAACAAAACATTTCCAGTTTGAGAAAAAAATCCCTGATAAACACAGCTCATTTCTTTGTAAATTTCAAGTATAATGGAGATCAAATTAAGTAGCCTATCTTGAGGTAATTCTTAGGTCATTGTAAATTGTGGATATTGTCAACAAAAATTAAAATATTTATCATAAAGTTGTATCTTTTAAGGATGTAGAATGGAGATGAAAGAATTAAAGGAGAAATTAATTGAACTACAGGTGAATGTCCTAATTCCTTTTAGAGTATAATTTAATGCAACATATATGTCATCTCCTTTCCCACCTATGGGCTATCTTCCTTGCCTGTAGTTGCTATGTGTTCAGAGGTTGCACACTTACTTAAATAATAGTCAAACAATGATCTGTGCAGAATAATGTTGATTGTAGCACTGCTTATAATAGAAAAAAATTAGAAACAACTTAAGTGTATGTCAAAAGGGAAATGTTTAAATAGATTTTGGTATATTTATATAATGGATTACTAGGCAGTCATTAAAGAGGATGAGGTGGATCTGTATGTCCTGACACAGAATGAGATCCAGAACATAACCGTTAAAGGAAAAGAACAAGTTGCAAACTAATATGTTCAGCATGATCCTGTATTGTAAATAGATACTACATACTGTGTGTACGTTGTGTGTATGTGTGCATGCGCGCACACGCACACAAGCATGTGTATAACTATGTCTGTTAAAAATACAGGTAAAAATTTAGAAAGAATTCACACCAAACTTTTAAAAGGGGTTATAAAGATCTTAGAGTTGGTGGGGGGATTATGGATGTGAGTATGGGTGATTTTACTTTATTGTACTTTAATACATACATACATACATAATCCCTAAACCAGCGCCTACCAAAGCAACTGTAATTGTTTTTTGAACACTATTCGCCAGTAAAAAAAAAAATCAGGAATCTAACATATAAATTAACTATGTAAATTGAGTTTTCATTGAAATTTTGTTTAACATTTACAAATTATTAAAATATATTAAAAGGATGGGTATAGGTATTTAGTAACTGTACTGGATTGCGTAACTTTTGCCTTTTTCATCTAGGCACTACTAATAGGCTGAGGTTCTGTTTATTAGAGGAGATACTTAGCATGTTGAAGCAGTAATAATAGCTAACACATATCCAGTTACACTATGGGCTAGGTAGGCACTGTTCTAAGTGCTTAATTGTCACAACAAACCTATTAAATGAATTATATTTTATCTCATTTTAAAGCAGGGCAAACTGAAACACAGTGAGGTTAAGTAACTTGCTGAACAAATAAGGAGATCCAGGATTTGAATCTAGGGAACCTGGTTTAAGTTTACTTGGATGAATCCTTAAATGATAGCAAAGTCCACATTGTCTAAACCAAAACTCAGTGTGACCGGTCATGCAATGTGATAATTAAGCCTGGTGCTGCGATGTCACAAAAGCCAGACTGGAGCCTCGCTGCAAGCTCTCCTGCTTCAAGCAGCACTAGACGGTCAGAGTAGAGGGTTCTTTTATGAGCTCAGAAAGTGAAAGGATGCGTGTGAACCCTACAAACACTGTCACTTACCCACTCACGTTCCAGGTTTGGTTTTAGGAAAACTTTTTGTTCTTTTATCTGACCTGGTTGAGGCAGAGTCTTTAGCAGCACAGAAGGTAATCGTGATTTAGAAAGACTCTGGTAGAGCCTCCCAGTAGGAGGAGTTGAACCAGGAGGACTCTGTCATCACCCCAATCAATATTCCTCCTTGTCAGTAGCAACCCCAGACTGGCAGAGACAATTTTTTTTTTCTCTGAATTCGGTTCAGCATCAAAGTACTAAATGATGCATAGAATCCTGCAGCCAGCCCTCCAGGCTTAAATGTTATAATCAGAGACAGGGCAGGCGCCTTTCACCTCAAGAGTGCGGAGAGGAACCACAGGTTAGGGATCTTACTTTTTATTTTTTGCAAGGGCAGTACAAACATACTTCTCAAAAGGCTTTCACAGTTCCCCACTGTGAATAGAATTTCTGTAACTCTGTAGCTTCTGGAGGCAGACTATACAAAATACATTTTTTTCCTCCACCCTTCTGTTCTTCTAAGCTTGCCAAGAAGATGTAATAAAAATCTGTAGGTGGTTATATGATCTGAATTGAAAAGAGGAGCTTAAAGATGGTTTATCACTTGTTAACCATGGAATGGTCCTCCACATTCAAGAACACCACACTAGTGTTTGTTTTCTACTTCAACAAATGTTGGTATTTCTGAATTTCATCTTATCTTTTGAAAAATATAATTACCATGGTATTTTGTCGTGGAAGCTGGAGCTGACAAAGACAGTACTTTGATCACTTAGCCATATTTCTGCCTATTGTGTGCACTTTTAGTCAATACTCTCGTGATTATACTAAGATTTTATTTTCTGTTCCAATAGGCCAGTTTGAAAACCAGCCTTGTACTGGTAGTGTCAATACAACTGTAGAATTGTGGCCCAGTATGAGAGGGTGTTAGATAGACAGTCACTATGACAGTTACTCCTGACCTTGGCTCCCGTTGCATATATAGTCTCCCCTCAGAAAATGCCCTTATCCTTTACTGCAAAATATCTTAATTTTTTTAATGTGTCTTAGTTTTGAATCTCAGTTTGTCTACGTATTTTGACATATGTGACCATAGTAGTTTGTCTTTGACTGTCTAGAAAACTGGGGCCGTAATCATCTTTAATCAAAACTTAGCAACACTGAAAAGTTGTTCTAAAAAGAAACTTTATAACCCTAAATAATTTTGTTGTTAGAGAATGAAAAACAAAGGAACTTTGTACTCACAAGGTAAAAAACCCCCCAAAACCCCAAAAGGAACTGGGAAGAAGACAAAAGACAAAATAGAAAACAAGACAAATGAACAAAAAAAGAAGAAAATATAGGAAATTCAAATACCTGATTCTTTGATGAGACCAATGAAGTTGATAAACTTTTTTGAGAGTGATTAAGGATAAAAGACTGCAAGCAGGCATATGCAATGCCATAAGCGAGAGAGGTGACCTGAACACACACATAGGTGCATGTAAGGTGGTACCAGAGAACACTGCATTCAATTTCATGACAGTAAGTTTGAAAATCTAGACATTTCCTAGCAATATATAAATCACAAAAATTGACTCAGGAAGAAGTGGAACACTTGAGTTGTCCGATAAATCTGGGGGATATTGATAACTGAGAAAAGACTTAACGTAAAAAAAGCTACCAGGACAAGATGAGTTCCAGCTGAGTTATATCTCACCTTAAGGAACAGATGATACTTGTGTTATTGAACTTATTCCAAGCTATAGAAATGACTGGTAAGCCCAATGAAATGTGTAAAGCCAGAATAACTTGTTAAATATCAAAATCTGGTAGATTATGAAAGATGACTATAGACTAATCTCTTGTGAAAATCTAGAAGATAAACTTCTAAATAAAATGTGAATAGATTTTTACATGTTTATTTCTAGAATGTGAGGCTAGTTCAATATTAGAAAAATCTAATATGTAATACACTAATAAATTACGAGAAAATTCTGTAAGTCAACACTGACAGGCATTTGATAAAATTATGTACCAATTCTTAATAAGAACACTAAATAAAATAAAGATAGTAGGAAACTACCTAATGCAACAAAGGTTACTTCCTTTTAAAAAGCAACTATTATTCTGAACATTAAAACCACTTCAATTAAAATTAGCAAAATTAGTGCTGACAATCAGTCTCACACAATTCAATCCTGAAGAGTTTACGTAATGCAGTAAGAGACGAATAATAAAATAATTGCAGTAAACATTAAAAATGGATAGAATTAACTATTTTTGTTAGTATAAAGATGTACACAGAGAGTCTAAGGAACTCTAGTAAAATGACTTATTGGGTTAATAGGATAATTTTATAAATTGACTGGGTATAAGATAAATTGACAGAAATCAAGTTTTTCTCTATCTAAAAATTAAAACTTAAAACCAAAAATTAATTTATAATAGTAACTAGAACAATAAAATATCAGGGAACATATTTAACAAATAAGGCCAGGACCTGTTTTAAGTAGACTATAAAAATATCATGGTAGGCCATAGAACAAGATCTGAGCAAACTGGAAGATTTCTCATGTACTTGGTTGGAAAATTTAATGTCATACCTTCTTATTCTCACAAAATTGACATATACATTTAATGCAACTCCCCTAAACATCATAGCAGATTTTCCATAAGGTCTGAGAATTGGATATAAAATTATTAAAAATTTTATGTAGAATAGATTTCTGAGAACAGACAAGTAAAATTAAAAAATAAAAAATATAATAAAAGAATAGTGAGGGGGAGAGTATTAATAGATATTAGAACATACTAAAAAATCACTCTAATAGTTAGATATGATTTTGTCATAGGAATAGATAAAAAGATTTGTGGAACAGAATTGAGAATACAGATCTAGATATGACTCTATATAAAAACTTAATATATATTTACTACCTAGAAGAAATAGGATGTTTAATAAATGATGCTAGCTCAACTAGAATAAAATTAGAATAAAATTGAATTTTCTTACGCCATATATAAAAATAAATTCCTGATAAAGACATAAATGTACAGCATAAAATAATTAAAGCTCTTCAAGAACACCTAGTGGAATACAGAGTTCCCTCTTACAGCGTCTGTTCAGTTAACAACTTAGCCATAATAGCCCTTCAAATGTTGCACCACTTTTCAGATGGCTTTCTCACCCCAAAACATACAAATAAATGGACTAAAAGAGGTGATATTTCAACATTATGGCTTCAAGCGAAGACACACCATTTACCTGACACAATAGTTTTGGTCAGAGAGAGCATGATGATGTGTAATAATAGATTTGAACCATCTGTCTTGTTTGGGTGAACCCAAAATAGTTTGCCTTGTATACACCCATCAGAGGAGAAGGGGAGGAGGCAGTATTGTCTACATATTTTCAGTCTGTTCTGCACACTGACTATGTCCACATTTTGAAATGTTCTTGCTTTCCTTTTATGTTAATCTAAAGGTACTTTTCTGGCAGTTTGAATACAAGATAACCGTGAACCTCTGTAAAAGGTTTAAAAATTGGTGAAGACAATGGGAAAGAAAGAAAAAAACAGAGTCTAAAACATACATACATTATTTACGTATTCTTGTTTTCACTGTTTAATTAGCCTATTTTTCTCTCTGTGAAAATTACTTGGGTGTCTCCTGGATTGTAATAAGACACATCATTATTTTTCCCCTTAAAATTAGGGAAAATGTGTTTTTATTGTGGTAAAAAACACATAACATGAACTTTACTCTCTTAAGAAAAATTTAAGTGTATATGGACATCTTTGTGCAGTGAATCTCTAGAAATTTTTCATCCTGATTGACTGAAACTATACCCTTTAAGTCATAGCCCCCCATTTCTACCTGCCTCCAGCTTGGGCCACCTCCATTCTAGTTTTTGCTTCTGTGAGTTGAAATATTTTTAATACAATGAATTTTTAACCAGGGCAGGATTTTAAAACAAACTGAGGTTTTAAAGTAAAAAACAGGCTTATATGTACAATACAGCTAGGCATGAAAGTAAGGTAAAACGATATTCTTAATATTACCTGTAAACTTAGAAGCTAGGAAAGAAAATTTGCCAATTTAAAATTTATGTTTAGAAAAGGTACCCACAGACAAGGGATTGATTTTATAATAATATTTGCAACACAGGTGGCAAAGAACTGTCATTTATATTATGTAAAGATCTCTTTCAAACTCACAAGTAAAAGGACAAGTCATACAGTGACAACAAATTGGCAGAAGATAAGGATGTACTATTTATAGAGGAACAAATGCAAATAGCTAACAAGCATAGAAAACATGCTGAAATTTCCTAGCAGAGAGGAAGATACAAATTAGAGTAAAAATGAGCCATCATATCGCACCTATCAAATTGACAGAAGTTTAGAAAGTGAAAACTAGTGCTGGTGAGCTTCTGGGAGAAGTTTCTCTCGTGCATTGCTGGTGAATCTATGAATCACAGTGCCAATGTGTATGAATCTGTACACATATAGGCGTATATATGTATTTCTACGTGCTTGTATGTGATCAAGTGTACATGGAGAAAAACACAGATGACGCACTGGAGGTTGTTCACACAGGTTAATTTGGAATAGGGCAAAGCGGGAAAAGACTGCTTTAGAAAAGCACCTAAGATATGATAGTAAGGATGCCTCCAGAGCTAGTTAATGGACAACGATGCCTTAACTAGCTTAAACAATGAGTATATGTATTATTTCATGTGACAAAAAGTGTTAAAGTATGGTTGGCCCCATTTGATTAATTCCAGGAATAAATTATGTTTTCAAAGAAATGTACCTTTTGTCTTTCTACTCTGTCCTCCCCAGGATGCGAGCTTCGTTCTTGGCTGTCTCTCCCCAGGGCCACAAGATGATGGTCAAAACTTCAGGCATCACAGGCAGTCATAACCATGTCCATGGTTTATGTTTATTTTTCAAAACAAGGAAACGTGTCCCAGAAGCCTGCCCCCACATCAGAGGACAGCAGGGTCTATGGAATGTCCAGGACTGGTTTTGATCCCATCCGAAGTCTCAGATCTGCCCTAAGGCTTTGGATGGAGTCCCTATTTCTGAAAGGTGGACCTCTGAATAAAACTGGGCTTCTATTTGCACAGAAGCAGAGGGAAACAGCTATTAGGCAAGCAATAGTGCCTGCTACATATGACCTAATCCAGCATGTATCAGTATAGAAATACATGTGCTTATGTAGTGCATGAAGATATTCATACAATTAAATTTCAAAGAGAGCATATGTTCTCACTGAGAAAAATTATTGCAGCTGTTCTGTATAATTTTAGAAATGCGGTACAAGGGCTTCTTTTTAGAGCTTTCAAGCTTCGACCCAAATGGAAAAAATTTGCTAGAAAACATGTAACTCCACTGCTATAACACATAATAGTACAATGTTTTTTGTGTCACTTAACTGTGTAAGAGGTTAACCTTTTGCTCCACCCCTAAACAAGCAAGCCATTAATCTTCAAACAATACAAATGGTTTCCCCCTCCCTCTTTTTAAAATTTATTTAAGGAAATCTTGGTAGCATCTCATCAATCCCTATGCAATGGATAAGATTATGCTTTGTGAACCTATTGTGTTGACTTTTAAGATAAGAGCTTTTAAGGATTTTTAAACCATCAAGCAGTATCCATCAGAACAAATAAATGAGAGGCCGCTCTATTCTTTTGAGACAGGATACATTCTGCGACCTATCTCTTCGTGACCTACAAGGCTTTAGGAGAAGAGCTTCCAGAGTTTATTGGCAATGCCACTATTAGAAAGACTTCCCTCTCTCTTCCAGGCTCTTTGGGGGTCAGCCTTAAAGCAAGCATTAAGCGAACGGCTAATGGAATTAAGGGTATAATAATAGAAGGATATAGTGAGACAATTGTATTAACAAGAAATAAATCATGTTGAATGTAAGGTAAGTGTTTTTTAATTGATTGATGGGAAGGATGCTCCACAGGTTTTGTCGGGGACTCACAGCCATTTACCTCCCCATCTACAGTAAAAAGCCAAAATGTAGAAAAAAAGATAAGAAAATTATGCGGTGGGAAGATAAATTATTCAGAGAAGATGGCCATTTTGTGCTGACATCACTAATGTGAAAAGGCATTAAATCTTTGACACTAGCTTCATTCCTTAGGAGTTGTGGGGCTAAAACAACGTTTTGTACTAGAGGTAACTGAAGAGTATTCCTGGAGCTTCCCTCTGTGCCATGAGTGGCTTCCAAGGTGACTGGGTACCCAAGGAAACAGCCAGTTCTGTGAAATAACAGTCTTGCGCTTTGAAAGCTAGTACCTCTGTTTATATTATTATAACCATCTAGCTGTCAGTATTTTTCATCCAGTTGGCAAAGTTTACATGTCCTGATGTCAAAGATGTAGAGAACTACATGAAAGGCATTTTAAGTAGTTTTGGATATAAAAAATTTTGATGCTGAATTTCATGAATAGATGCCTTTTATTATACTCTCATGGTTACCAAGTCCCCTCTTTTATCCTACCATAATCCTCTTTCTCTTCAGCTGTTCTTACTGCTTAGTTACAGCAGTAAGGACAGCCCATTTTAGACCAGCAATGCTCTAGAGACTCCTTATTGTAAGATGCAGATATGAAGGAGTGTGGGTAGATTCCGTCTATGTGCAGGCAAGGGGCTGTGCTTCTTGTTACAACTGCTTTAAGGGTTACTTCAAATATTCTCCCTTACTCCCGTTGCAATTTCTTGCTGCCTCAGGTTACTTAACTAGGTTTATAAACTGTAATCCAGGAAATGTGTTCTCCATAATGTTGGAAACAACGTGTAACACATATCAAGAAAGAAATCAATATCCCTAAACTTTGGCAGTTCTAGTTTTCCAATGAAGTTTATCCATTTGTAAGTTATTTGTTCTTTTTAAAAATTTTATTTCTCTTTTTCTATTGTTCGAAGGAAGTAGGGCTGACAATTACTGGACACCTGCTATGCTCCAGTTACTGAGTTAGGCATTTTACAGATGTTGCTTAAAGTTTATTTCCTGCAGTCATTCTTTGCAGTAAATATGATCATTTCATAAATAAGGAAACCAAGCTTAGGGGAATTAAGCTTAAATTGCTAGTTAGAGGTAAGGGGTGGGATTAGAACCCAGGGATGTGGGAGATTGCAAAGCCTGCATTCTCCACTTACACCAGACTTTGGCAGCGATATTTTGAAGCTTTATGAAATATTGCAGTTGAGTGGAAGGTCTGACTAGGAATCTCTGAGATCCTTCCAAAGGTAATTGTCATCACTGGGTTCTCTGGAAGCAGATGTTAAGAAGTTTGGGGTGCAAAATATTTATTATGGTGAAAGAAGAGGAAAGGAAGCAGAATGGGGCAGAGGAAGTAGTTAAACTGCAATGCTAGTCCAACAAAACTGTGATCAAAGCTGTGAGGAACTTTGGAGTAAACTTTGCATCTGAGAATCCTGCGATGGGTTGAAATGAGCAGTCCTTTCTCCCCTGACCTTGGTCAGAAAGCTCCAGGAAGGAACTGAACAAGAGTCAGCAAGTCCTTCCTTAAAGGGGATCTGGACAGCATATCTCTATGTCTATCACACAAGTAACTTCAGTGTTTCTATGATGGACTAGTAAATGGTTTCTTTTGTCATTGTTTTGGTTGTATTGTCCAATGGAATAGGGGATATGTGATGGTGAGTTTCGATAAGGAGCTCAAGCTTGAATTCTTTGCAATAAGATTGCCCTCTCTACATAGCCTTACTCATGACATAGCCTTACTCATTATCCCTGTTGATGTCTATTTCTTTCCATTGCATGGATCAAGTTGATCGAATTTCTCTTGGGCATTACTTACAGCTTTCACAGTTTTGAATACTCAATCCTCTTCTTGGCTGACTCAATTCTCTGTATCTACATATTTACTGATCTCAACATTAATCTATGGTTTTACTCAATTGACTTTCATTCCTATTACAGATTTTAGCCAATAAGAACATTAATTTATAATGTAAAATACGTAGTGTGTACCTAGGGTGCAGTGTATAATATAAAAATATCTAATGTGCTCTCTCTAACTAATTTTTATAATAGCCTATGTGTGAACTAAGCCTGTCTAGTTCTCTGGATACATTTCATCATGAATTTGCCTGCACTGTACCTTCCTGCTAATTTCCCTTCAGCCAGTATTATAACCAGGTAATATGATGTAACCACCACAGTTCGCCCTACTGATAGCGTTTGTGAAATAAAGCAGGAGCCACACTTCAGTTCTTCGAGGTTCACCACTTGCTCCACCTGAAATACTGTTTATGATGACCTTCTAGAAACTTTGTTACTGTAGCCCATCCTTTTATTTGTCTTCATTGACTTTATGGTCAGTGTTCCCCTTGTGGACTCACCAAGTTTACATAAAGTTTCTGACAAAGTTCTTCCAACACTAATAATCTCAATGGTTGTCTTGATAATCCAATATTCTTTCTTTTTTTTTTTAACTTTTTTAATTGATTTATAATCATTTTACAATGTTGTGTCAAGTTCCAGTGTTCAGCACAATTTTTCAGTTATTCATGGACATATACAGACTCATTGTCACATTTTTTTCTCTGTGAGTTGTCATAACATTTTGTGTGTATTTCCCTGTGCTATACAGTGTAGTCTATTCTACAATTTTGAAATCCCAGTCTATCCATTCCCACCCTCCACCCCCCTGGTAACCACAAGTCTGTATTCTCTGTCTGTGAGTCTATTTCTGTCCTTTATTTACGCTTTGTTTTTGTTTGTTTGTTTGTTTTTGTTTTTTAGATTCCACATATGAGTGATCTCATATGGTATTTTTCTTTCTCTTTCTGGCTTACTTCACTTAGAATGACATTCTCCAGGAGCATCCATGTTGCTGCAAATGGCATTATGTTGTCGGTTTTTATGGCTGAGTAGTATTCCATTGTATAAATATACCACCTCTTCTTTATCCAGTCACCTGTTGATGGACATTGAGGCTGTTTCCATGTTTTGGCTATTGTAAATAGTGCTGCTATGAACATTGGGGTGCAGGTGTCATCCTGAAGTAGATTTCCTTCTGGATACAAGCCCAGGAGTGGGATTCCTGGGTCATATGGTAAGGCTATTCCTAGTCTTTTGAGGAATCTCCATACTGTTTTCCACAGTGGCTGCACCAAACTGCATTCCCACCAGCAGTGTAGGAGGGTTCCCCTTTCTCCACAGCCTCTCCAGCATTTGTCATTTGTGGATTTTTGAATGACGGCCATTCTGACTGGTGTGAGGTGATACCTCATTGTAGTTTTGATTTGCATTTCTCTGATAATTAGTGATATTGAGCATTTTTTCATGTGCTTTTTGATCATTTGTATGTCTTCCTTGGAGAATTGCTTGTTTAGGTCTTCTGCCCATTTTTGGATTGGGTTGTTTATTTTTTTCTTATTGAGTCGTATGAGCTGCTTATATATTCTGGAGATCAAGCCTTTGTCGGTTTCACTTGCAAAAATTTTCTCCCATTCCATAGGTTTTCTTCTGGTTTCCTTTGCTGTGCAGAAGCTTGTAAGTTTCATTAGGTCCCATTTGTTTATTCTTGCTTTTATTTCTTCTAGGAGAAAATTTTTGAAATGTATGTCAGATAATGTTTTGCCTATGTTTTCCTCTAGGAGGTTTATTTTATCTTGTCTTATGTTTAAGTCTTTGATCCATTTTGAGTTGATTTTTGTATATGGTGTAAGGGAGTGTTCTAGCTTCATTGTTTTACATGCTTCTGTCCAGTTTTCCCAACACCATTTGCTGAAGAGACTGTCTTTATTCCAATGTATATTCTTGCCTCCTTTGTCAAAGATGAGTTGACCAAAAGTTTGTGGGTTCATTTCTGGGCTCTCTATTCTGTTCCATTGGTCTATATGTCTGTTTTGGTACCAATACCATGCTGTCTTGATGACTTTAGCTCTATAGTATTGTCTGAAGTCTGGGAGAGTTATTCCTCCAGCCTCTTTCTTTCTCTTCAGTAAAGCTTTGGCAATTCTAGGTCTTTGATGGTTCCATATGAATTTTATTATGATTTTTTCTAGTTCTGTGAAATATGTCCTGGGTAATTGGATAGGGATTGCATTAAATCTGTAGATTGCCTTGGGCAGTGTGACCATTTTAACAATATTGATTCTTCTAATCCAAGAGCATGGAATATCTTTCCATTTTTTAAAGTCTTCTTTGATTTCCTTCATCAATGGTTTATAGTTTTCTGTGTATAATTCTTTCACCTCCTTGGTTATATTTATTCCCAGATATTTTATTACTTTGGGTGCTATTTTAAAGGGGATTGTTTCTTTACTTTCTTCTTCTGTTGATTTATTGTTAGTGTAAAGAAATGCAACTGATTTTTGAACGTTAATTTTGTAACCTGCTACCTTGCTGAATTCTTCAATCAGCTCTAGTAGCTTTTGTGTGGACCTTTTAGGGTTTTCTATATATAGTAGCATGTCATCAGCATATAATGACACTTTTACCTCTTCTTTTCCAATTTGGATCCCTTTTATTTCTTTCTCTTGCCTGACTGCTGTGGCTAGGACTTCCAGGACTATGTTGAATAGGAGTGGTGATAGTGGGCATCCTTGTCTTGTCCCAGATTTTAGTGGGAAGCTTTTGAGTTTTTCACCGTTGAGTACTATGCTGGCTGTAGGTTTGTCATATATAGCTTTTATTATGTTGAGATATGTTCCCTGTATACCCACTTTGGTGAGAGTTTTTACCATAAATGGGTGTTGAATTTTATCAAATGCTTTTTCTGCATCGATTGAGATGATCATGTGGTTTTTGTCCTTTCTCTTGTTGATGTGATGTATTACATTGATTGATTTGCGTATGTTGAACCAGCCTTGTGTCCCTGGGATGAACCCCACTTGGTCATGATGTATAATCTTTTTTATGTGTTGTGGGATTCTATTTGCTAAAATTTTGGTGAGAATTTTGGCGTCTATGTTCATCAGTGATATTGGCCTATAATTCTCTTTTTTTGTCGTGTCTTTGCCTGGTTTTGGTATCAGGGTGATGGTGGCTTCATAGAATGAGTTTGGGAGTATTCCCTCCTTTTCAATCGTCTGGAAGAGTTTGAGAAGGACTGGTATGAGTTCTTCTTTGTATGTTTGGTAGAATTCCCCAGTGAAGCCGTCCGGTCCTGGACTTTTATTTGTAGGGAGGTTTTTAATTGCTATTTCTATTTCCTTTCTAGTGATTGGATTGTTCAAGTGTTCAGATTCTTCTTGATTCAGTTTTGGTGGACAGTATGTTTCCAGAAACTTGTTCATCTCCTCTAGGTTGTCCAGTTTGGTTCCATATAGTTTTTCATAATATTCTCGTATGATACTCTGTATTTCTATTTTGTTTGTTGTAATTTCTCCATTTTCCTTTCTTATTTTGCCAATTTGTGCTCTCTCTTTTTTCTTCTTTGTGAGTTTGGCCAGAGGTTTGTCGATTTTATTTACTTTTTCAAAAAACCAGCTTTTGGTTTGGTTGATTTTTTCTATGGTCTTGTTAATCTCTATTGTATTTAATTCCTCTCTGATCTTTATTATTTCCTTCCTTCTGCTGTTTGGGGCTTTTTGTTCTTCTTTTTCTAATTCATTCAGGTGGTGGGTTAAATTGTTTATTTGAGATTGTTCTTCTTTTTTGAGGAAGGCCTGTATCGCTATAAACTTCCCTCTTAGCACTGCCTTTGCTGTGTCCCATAGGTTTTGAGTGGTTGTGCTTTCATTATCATTTGTCTCAAGGTATTTTTTAATTTCAGCTTTGATTTCCTCATTGATCCATTGTTTTTTCAATAACATATTGTTTAATCTCCATGCTTTCCTTTTTTTCTCCTTTGTTTCTCTTTGTTGATTTCCAGTTTCATGGCATTGTGGTCAGTAAAGATGCTTGAGATAATTTCTATCTTCTTAAAATTGTTGAGGTTTCTTTTGTGCCCAAGTACATGATCGATCCTGGAAAATGTTCCATGTGCACTTGAAAAGAATGTATATCCTATTTTTTGGGGGTGTAATGTTCTGAAAATATCCACCAAATCTAGTTTTTCTATTGTAGTATTTAATTTCTCTGTTGCCTTGTTTATTTTCTGTCTGGAAGATCTGTCTAATGATGTTAATGCAGTGTTAAAATCTCCAACTATGATTGTATTCCCATCAATATCCCCCTTTATCTCTGTTAGTAATTCTTGTATGTACTTAGGTGCTCCTATATTGGGTGCATATATATTAACGAGTGTAATATCCTCATCTTGTATCACTCCTTTAATCATTATAAAATGTCCTTCTTTATCTTTCTTTATGGCCTTTGTTTTAAAGTCTATTTTGTCTGAAATCAGTACTGCAACACCTGCTTTTTTGGCTTTTCCATTTGCATGGAATATCCTTTTCCATCCTTTCACTCTCAATCTACATGTGTCCTTCTCCCTAAAGTGGGTCTCTTGTATGCAGCATATTGAAGGTTCTTGCTTTATTATCCAGTCTGCCACTCTGTGTCTTTTGACTGGAGCATTTAGTCCATTAACATTTACAGTAATTAATGATAGATGTGTGTTTATTGCCATTTTGAACTTATCTTTGCAGTTGAATTGGTATATCCTCTTTGTTCCTTTCTTCTTCCTTTTGTGGTTTGGTAATTTTCCTTTGTATCATCATGGATTTTATTAAATTTTTGTGACTCCTTTGTAAATTTTTGGCTTGTGGTTACCCTTTTTTGTAAATCTATAAACCCATTACTATAACTGTTTTTATTAAACTGATAGTAACATAATCTCAAACCCATTCTACTGTTAAAAAAATTTAAAAAAGAAAGAAAAAAATATTCTATATTTCCCTGCCTCCCTCTCCTACTCTCAGTAATTTGTATGTCTTCTTTCATAATTTCATGTTTACTTTATTTGTAATTCATGAGTTATCACCTTTCCAGTTGTGTGTTTCTCATTTCTGTAGCATCCTGCTGCTTTTCTATTTAGAATAGCCCTTTCAATATTTCTTTTAGCATGGGTTTAGTGTTGCTAAACTCCTGCAGCTTTTTTTTTGTCTGTGAAACTCTTTATTTCTCCTTCTATCCTCAAGGATAGCCTTGCTGGATAAAGGATCCTAGGCTGCATCTTTTTTTCATTCAGGGCTTTGAATATATCTTGCCACTCCCTTCTGGCCTGTAGTGTTTGTGTAGAGAAATCAGCTGAGAGCCTTATGGGGGTTCCCTTGTAACTTACACTTTGCTTTTCTCTTGCTGCCTTTAGAATCATTTCTTTATCCTTGACTCTGGCCATCTTGATTATGGTATGTCTTGGTGTGGGTCTATTTGGGTTCTTCCTGTTTGGGACCCTCTGAGCTTCCTGTGCTTGGATATCTGATTCCTTCTTTAAGTTTGGGAAGTTTTCAGTCATGATTTCTTCAAAAACCTTTTCAATCCCCTTTGATCTTTCTTCTCCTTCTGGGACCCCTATTATGCGAAGATTGGGATGCTTTATATTATCCCATAGGTCCCTTATGCTATTTTCATTATTTTTTATTTGCTTCTCTTGTAGTTCTTCTGAATGGGTGCTTTCTATTGCCCTGTCTTCTAGATCACTAATTCGTTCCTCTGCATTATCTAGTCGGCTTTGCACAGCTATTAGATCATTCCTCATCTCTGTCAATGAGTTTAACCATTCTACTTGGCTCTTCTTTATAGCTTCAATTTCATTTTTGACATATTTTATATCTCTAAACACTATCTCTTTTAATTCCTTCAGCACTTCGATCACTCCTTTTTTGAAATCTTGATCTAGTAGGCTATCGATGTCTATTTCGTTGATATTTCTTTCAGGGGATTTCTCTTGTTCTTTTAATTGGGAAAGGTTTTTCTGCTTCTTCATCTTGCTCATACCTCTTTGGCACTGTGGTTTATGGAGTATCAGTTGTTTATTTTGGTCCTTAAGGATTTTATCTATCTAATGCCTATTTAGGAATAGAACTTAGGAAAAAAAGAAAAAAAAATAAGAGAGAGAGAGAAAGAATTTTAAAAGAAGGGAGAAAGAGGGTTTGAAAACAGTGTATAATGAATAATAGAAGAGTGAGTTGAAGCAGAGTATTAATCGGGTTGAGACGTCCTTTTAAAACCTTTACAAAAAAAGGGGGGGGGAGATGAATAGATGTATTTGAAACCTGTGTCTAATCAATAGCAGGACATCAAAACCCAAGAGAAATAGAAATGAATTAAGAAGTAAAAATTAAGAGAGTAATAGAAAATAGAACAGGTAAAAACAGATTTAAAAAAAAAAGGGGGGGGGGTTTGTCGGTGTTCTCCTGGAGTCTGTGTGTTTTTAATGTGAAGTCTTTCTGTCTTCATCCTGTTTTGGAAGCTCAGCTTGCTGTTTTCAGAGGCCCTCCGTTGGCGCCCTCTTCTGTGCTGCTCCCAGCACCTGTCGGCAAGCAGATCGCGCCTCCTCCTAACACTGGGTCAGGTGCAGCTCTCTGCTGTGGGCAGGCGGGTCGCTGCCCCTCCGGATGCCGCAGTCAGATGTTGCAGACTGGCCAGGTAGGAGGGCGGGTCGTGCCCCCTCCCAGCATCTCGGTCAGGGGCTGTGTTCCTGCCCGAAAGGCGGGGGGGGGCCGCTCTCCCTCTACCTGCGCCGCCGGTAGCTCCGCTGCTCTGTGCGGCTGCACGCTCCGCCCTGGTCGGCGCTGCGCCCTGGTCGGCGCTCCGCAGGTGGGCTCTGGGAAGACCGAGGGACAGCCCTGTCCCTGCTCGGAGCCAAAACCCAGCTCCTTGTTTGTCTTTGTGGAGCAAGTTCTCTCAGGGACCAGGATGGAAGGATCCTATCTGCCCCAGGCTGCAGGCCAGTCTCCGTCTGGCCTTTGAGGCTGCTAAGCCCTTTGGTGCGGATGCAGGTTTCGCCCCACCCCCGCCTGGGTGCTCAGCGCAGAGGATATGGCGGCTGTGCCTGAGCCCCACCTCTCTTCCCCCGAAAACTTTCCTCGGGTTTTCAGAGATGGGGGTGTGCACCCTTCCCCCGAGAGCACATCAACCTTGCTGTTTTATGGAGGGCCCAGGTTGTTCTGCCCTATGCACCCACAGTCACAGCCTGCAGCCCCTTGCAGTCCCCCGGGGCTGCCTCTGTGCAGCCGCCCCCGTCCTCCGCCCGGCTTGTGCAGCCTGGCCCTGCCCGCCGCTACCAGCCCGCGTCTCAGGCTGGGTGTCGGGGGGACGCTCTGTGCCCGTTTAACTTAGTTCTGTTAGTCAAGAGCTGCTCTGTACAGATCCGAGCCTCGGAGGCTCCCCCTCTGTCCCGCTGGCCTCTCAGTTGGAGAGGGGAGACCCAGCGAGCGAGCGCCAGTCCTCCTTTGCCGCTCCCTCCCCGCGGGACCTGTCCAGCGCTGCTTTGCCTTTTGTTCTTTCTTTTTTCCTTTTCTCCTACCAGATTTTTGGCGTCTTTATCTTTTGAAGAGGGCGATGTTCTGTCGGAGTTCCGCAGGTGCTCTGGTTGGCTGAGTGGGTCTGTAGATGTGGGTCTTGGTGTATTTGTGGGAGAGGGTGACCTGCGAGCGTCCTTCTACTCCGCTGTCTTCCTCAAGTTCCCAATATTCTTTCTTAAGAGTATGAGCCCTCTCCCATGTGTCTTTTTGGAATACACTTGTGATGGGGAAACTGGCAACCTTCCTTCTCCTCCTGGCTCCATGACAGCTAAATTCTGAATTATGTGAATGTAATCATCCCAGTCCATTCCCAGGGTAGCAAATGACCTTTAAGACTAATGTAGCACTGTATGATTCTAGTAGGATTCAGGAAGACAAGGAAAGAAATGAACACTTTTGTATATAATAATGGTAAAAAAAAAAAAACAACTGATTCTAAAGGTAGAATTGACTCTTTGTTAGTGGAGGAAAGGTTCATTTCTATTTGGCTTTAAATGAGGGTTTCTCAACCTCAGTAATTACTGACATTTTAGGTCAGGTAATTTTTTGGTGGGAAGAGATGCTGTCCTGTGCATTGTAGGATGTTTAGCAGCATCTCTGGTCTCTTACCTATTAGGTGCCAGCAACATTACGCCCCAAGCTGTGACAACCAGAAATGTCTCAAGCATTTCCATGTATCCCCTGAGGAGCAAGACTGCCCCGGATTGAAAACCACTGGCATAGAACACACTTCTCAGGGCTGGTGGTTGGGTGGAGGTTAAAAAGGAGGAGTTGTAGAATGATTTGTGAAAGGAAGAACCTGGGGGAAGGGAAGGTAAACTCAAGTCTGTAGTAGGGTGCATTGTCCACATAGAATTTCTTTTCGCTCATAAAGTTCTGAGTGTTAAGTTACCATCCCACTGGAACTTCAAGAGAAAAGTTCAAGTGTACTAGACCTTTAATCTTTTCCATCCTACATTGTAAATATTTTTAAAAACTTCCTTAACATTTTAATAGAGATATTTGCATTTTCCTGAACAGCAAGCACAATGTCTTAGAGACAGTCCAATTCAAAAATGAGAAGGAACTCATGGATTTTATTAGGGTGGGAGTTTAGTCCTTAATCAGTCAACTATGGTCAAGGGAAGTTGTTCTTTGTATCATGTAAGTTTCTGTTACAGCCATGTGGCTGAGAAAAAGAAGCAGTTCCTAAGATAAATATAATAATAATTTTATTGGGTTCTTACGCTATACTGGAAACCTTATTACCTGTTTACCTGTATCACTTCACTTAATTCCTAATTATCTTATGAGGAAGGTACTGTTTTTAATTCCTCAAGTTTATAAAGAGAAAACAGAAGCTCAGAGATGGTAGTTACTCCCCTGTAACTTAGGAAGGATGTGGTAGAATTGAGATTTGAGGCTAGGTAGCTTGGCATTAGAGCCCATGATCTGTCTCTACAGGACTAGACTCCTTTCCAGAAGGTGATAGGGTGGTGCTAGGTAGAACATCCTCTAAATGTCTTTGCTATCAAAAATCCTTAGTTCTGAGTTATATTAGGAAAAGAAGTCCAGCATTATTTCAAATACAGTAATAAATTTCAAAGAGACCAAATCACTGAACACATGTCCTCTTTAATTATTAATGAGCATTGTATGCATAAATAAGCTATGATACTTTTTATTAAAAAGCTAAATACAAATATAGGTTTTGGGTTATATGTACATATCTTGTGTAAAATGGCATCTTAATATTATAATGGAAACTTCAAGTTGCTAATAACAAAAAGGGAAGAGGGAGAGCATAAAGATAGCTTTACCCTTGGGTTGCAAAGCTTCTGACCCCTTTGTTGGTCTTCAGTGGGTTTCCCTCCTTCCCATCATCTTCCTTAGACATTAAAAAAAATCATGTAAAATCACATAGCTTACCTTCCAAGAACAGAATACAATCCCATTCACTTGGCTTTAAACCACGGCACTGTAGTATCCTCTACCAATTGGTATCCCCATTTTTGATACTGTCATTATCTCCCACCATATAAAGTTCCTTGAGTTGTTAACCTACCTGTATGTTCCACATATGTTTCTAGTTTTAGAGTGAATACAAAGGCTCCTGCTCTAACCTACAGCCATTTCTTTTTCCCCCTTCCTTTCTCCACCTGAGAATCATCTGCCTTCAGAATTTGACCTTAGACTATAGTCTATGAATTCTTGTTTTCTAATGTTCTGAAGGGAGGTTAGGTCAGCTCTTGAGATGTGAGATGGTAGTGGGGATTGAATTAAGCAATGGGACTGGGAGGGGAGCCTTGAGAAATGTGGAGATGTTGTCAAACAGCTGAACTGGAAAAAGCACTATGAGGAAATGAGAGAAGATAAAATGAGGAACAGAGAGGCTAGGGAACAAAGATGTGGGCCCCATCACCATGGTTTCTGATTTTGGGGAGTCAAGGACCAAAGATTTTAAGGTACTTCAAGCAGTTTGGAAATGACTGGTCATGGCTATAAAGCTAGCTAAGGAAGCAGGTAAAGCCATGAAGGGAATGGCAGACTGGGAGAAATGGGATGTTGTGTGGCAAAGAGATGGAAAATCAGAATATTGAGGCCTGGAGGAGGGCATTCCAAGTATGAGATATTGGAAGTGGAATGAAATTATCCCCTACCCGTGCTTAGGTGGTGGGAAGCCCTAATTTTTACAAGAGGTTAAGGACTAGCTGGAAGTTATCATTTGGGCTGTTAGACCCATTTCCCAATATTCAGAGTTACTCTTGTCTTTTTCCTTAGCAATTTGATGAGAAAAATTATCCTTAATTTGTTACATATTTGAGATTCCATTTCCAAGCCCATCATCCATTTCTCCCTTGAATGCTGAAACAATATACAATGGGATCACTTAGAGTTTTGTTTGTTTGTTTGTTTTTAAATGGAGATACTGGGAACTGAACCCAGGACCTAGCGCATGGTAAGCATGGGCTCTGCCGCTGAGCTATGCCCAGTCCCTCTAAATTTTGAAGTTGAATTTCCAAGTTTAAGTTCTGCTTCCTTTATTAGCGGTGTTACCCTTAGCAATTTACATGAAGATTTTGAGCCTCCAATTTCTTCATCTGTAAAAAGGATACAGCATTAACTTCCTCACAGGAAGAATCTAAAGATAAAATAACACCTGTGAAAAAAATTTTGTGTATTATGAAGTTATTATTGCTTTCCTTTAATATGTCTTTTTTTTTGTTTTAAAGTAGGGTTGGCCGACATTGTAGAGTTGTCTTTCTTATTCTCCTCTCTATCCTCAGTGTCAAATATACAGACTGGACCATAGTGAGTGGCAAACATTTGTGGAATGAATGAATGATATGAATTAATAAATGAAATTTACAATAAAACTGTCTGATACATAATTGAGCATGGCATTAAGGCTGGCCATCTTGGATCTAACCCAAGGAACTTCAGCAATTTTTAATGTTCAAAAAGGATTTTTATTTTAAGATATACCAGTCTTCTAGGCAAGAATCTATAGAAAAAAATGTTAAAGTGAAACTTCTGAATGCTGTCAAAAAATTTAAAATCCTTACATGAAAGGCCCTGAAAATTGTTTACTTAAGTTTTATATCACTTGTAGCTTCTCTTTCTTCCAGGGGATCATTCATTACTATGGGCCAATCTGGTGACATCTCAATTCTGGCTGTTATACTAATTGACCATAGTGATTCTTAATTTTTTTTGGCCACTTTATAGTACAATTTTCTGTGAATTAACTTAGCTTTGCTATTAACTAAGGATTTCATATCGTCAATGCTATTTTGCCCCTTAAAGACAATAACCCCAGCAAGCTCTGAGGCGCTATTCTTAGTTCTCCTTTGAGACAACTCTCTTTACATCTTTTGACATATTACTAATTTACAGAATCACTTATTGTCTGAAAGTATTGATTTGTTGGACTTCTTGAGATTTCTATGGACAATTCTAACCACAAAGATTTTGTTTTTAGCAAAAGGAAGATTTGGTACAAAGAGTTGAAATAGAGATGGTAGCACTCTAAGCTCAAGTTAGCTATTTTTTAAAATGAAATAACAAACTATATGCAATCTTACAGGAATGTTTTAATATTTAATATACAAGATCTATAATTTTTCATTGGTAATTGAAGCTAAATCTGAAGCATTAAAAAATTAACCACAGCAATCTGAACATTCCAAATGAAAGATGATGTCTACTGTTGAGTAGAACTTTCTGTTGATTAATGCAATGATGGGAATGGAAGTGGGGGAAGTTCCCTGAATTTTAATGTATTTTCAGATGAGATTTTGCATTGCCTAACATCTGCAATAGCTGGTTTATTGAGCTATGGGCTTGTGGAATAAAGAAGCTGGATTTATATGATGAGCTAGTAAATCTACTACTTGATGCTATTTTATCAAAATAATTTATATATTATATTTTCTTTTAATACTATGCAGAGAATGTGAGATAGTTGCTAGAATCATGGACTTTAGAGTTAGCCCACCTGGGTTCCAGTCATATTAACTATATATAATGGAGATGAGAATAATAATAGTATCTATCCCAAAGGAAGTTGTGAGGATTACATTTATTAGTAAATTTAAAACACTTAGAACAGTGTCTGGAACAAAATAAGAGCTAAACATTGGTTATCTATTGTTATTTTGTTTATGTGGCATGTGAATTAAACCTCTGCAGGGCTGGTTTTCTTTTGACCAGTTTAGCTTTCTGCCCTATTCTGTGGATTGGAATAGCCATGTGTCATTTACTCAATTTCATTGTTAGGCTGACCAAGAACATGCTTTCTGTCCCTGAATTCATAATATTGATAGAACCAGACTTGCAAGTAGCTATTACCTTACAATTCACTTCTAAAGTCTTTTTTTGTAGCTAGTTTGTTTCTTAGATATAGATGCTACAGAAACCTATATTGCATTGTGCTAGGGTCATAGCAAACAACATTAATGAAAACTATTTTTAAGTGTGGTAAAAAAAAATAAAAGTCTTTTTTGAAGCCCAAGATAATTCAGCCAGATAAGGATTATGGAAATCGGGGAGTACTAAAAGATATTTAAACATGGCTAGGTTATTCCAACAATGAAATATTAGTTGCAATGAATATTTACTGAACTCAATGGTTGAGAGAGCTTAAACTCTTAACAAATGCCTAGCACACAGTAGCCACTCTGTACATTTTTGATATTAATATGGCATGCTCTGGGCTAAATATTTTATACGTCTTTTCTCAAATAATATGACAGTGTGATGAAGTAAACTGTTTCTGCCTTCTACAAATGCGGAGACTTAAGCCTAGAGAGGTTAAATAACTTGCCCAAGATCCTACATGAATAAGTGGAAGAACACAGACTTTAATGCAGGCCTGACTCTGAAACCCAGCCTCTTATTCACATACATATTGCTTCCTAATGCTTTGCAACAGTTTGGGGAAGACCTGGATGGAGTCTGCTTGGCAATTGTGGACAAAGTGGTATGAACATATAGAGACCTCATGTAAAGCAGTGACGTTGTAAGTGCTTTGTTGTGCCTATGGCAAGTTTCTTAGCTTTTCTTAACCTCAATCTTCTCACCTATAAAATGGATATAATAATATGTACCACATAGGATGATTGTGAGGATTAAATGAGGAGAAATGTACAAAACATGTAACACATGGTAAACCTTCAATAGATATTTTTTCCCTTCTCCTTCTCTTATGCTAAACAATGGCCATTTATTGCATAAACTATAGATATAATGTCTGTTGAACTCTGTCTTCCAATTGGCAAGTCACTGTTAAATCATTTTAGTAATATGACAAGAGAAGGAGAGAGATGGGAAATTCAAATAAGAGACTCACTCAATAAGGGCTACTCTAATCACAGTCCTAAAAGGGCTGCACTCCATTTCCCCACTATTCAGCCAGGTATGGATCCATCTGGGGTCCATTTGGGTAACTGACAGATCTTTAGAGGTTCCAAAGATTTAGTCATGGAGCCTAGGCTACCGGAAGCCTCTAGTACATATTTGTTGCTTCATTGATTCAAAGAAGATGAAAGGAACAAGCTATCAGCCATCTTGAATTTACATATAGAATCAGTTTTTTAATTTTAATAATCAAATTGTGGGAGGTTGTTTCTTTTTCTAGCTCCTGTAATTTTCCAGCACATTGCTCTTTGTTTAGACTAATCAGAGCACTTAGGCAGTGAATCGTTAAACCAATCATCTGAGTGTCTGGATGCATTCTATTTAAAGCTAATTTTCAAATTTGAATTTAAATTGCCAAATACTAGATTGGGGCATCATAAAGGAACTTACGTTGTCATTAACTATTTGCTTGATTTCTTAAATGTACCAAATACTTTAACAGTTTCTGTGCAAGTGATAAAATTCAGATAGGGATTAAAAAAAAATTAGACCAAATTTACTACTGGCAATACAGCAAAAACTATTTTATCATTTATTTTAAAAAGTTAATATTCTGATTAGTGATGAAAATTGAAATTGGTGTCTTCAGTGATTGGTATAGGTTTTTCTGGTGTATAAGATGACTGCATCCATTTTAAAAAATGCATGTATAAAACTTTTTTTTCCTTTCTTTTTTTTTAAACAGTTTTTTATTGAGTTATAGTCATTTTTTTAAAAACATTTTTTATTGTGTTACAGTCATTTTACAATGTTGTGTCAAATTCCAGTGTAGAGCACAATTTTTCAGTTATACATGAACATACATATATTCATTGTTGCACTTTTTTTTGCTATGAGCTATCACAAGATCTTGTATGTATTTCCCTGTGCTATACAGTATAATTTTGTTTATCTAGTCTACATATGCCTGTCAGTATCTACAAATTTTGAACTCCCAGTCTATCCCTTCCCACCCCCCCTCCTCCTTGGCAACCGTAAGTTTGTATTCTATGTCTATGAATCTGTTTCTGTTTTGCATTTATGTTCTTTTTTTTTTTTTTAGATTCCACGTATGAGCGATCTCATATAGTATTTTTCTTTCTCTTTCTGGCTTACTCCACTTAAAATGACATTCTCCAGGGACATCCATGTTGCTGCAAACGGTGTTATGTTGTCATTTTTATGGCTGAATAGTATTCCATTGTATAAATATACCACATCTGCTTTATCCAGTCATCTGCTTATGGACATTTAGGCTGTTTCCATGTTTTGGCTATTGTAAATAGTGCTAAAACTTTTTAAGAATACATTTTAGAATTAATTTTTTTCAGAGCTCTAAATGAGCTTGGTGCCTATTTTTCTAAGCACTAGGAAGTTTGGAACTAAAAGTAAAAGCAACCAAAAAATTTGTGGCAAACTTTTTCTATATGTAGGTAGTTAATCTCTAAGAGTCCTGGTGCACCTCCTGGTCCCATACTGAATCTTCCACACAATTGGTTTGTTCTGTTCCTCCAAACTGACATTCAATTATCTGAATAATAACTGTTGTTTCTGAGTATTTACTATATGTCAGTTATATTTCTTAGTTTTTTCCATAAATCAAATCATTTAAATACACAGCAACATTATAGATATTTTTCAGATGAGGAAACTGAGGCTCAGAGAGCATACGTAACTTGCAGAAGGCTGTGGTTAGCAAGGTTAGCAAGTAGCAGAGCTAGACTCCCACCCCAGGTAGGCTTGGCTCTAAGGTTGTGACTTGCTTCTTTATTGCACAGGCTGAAAAAGTCAGGTGCTGACCTACACTCAGCATTTCAGGGAATTTACCCCACTTGTATAGATCTTCTCCAGTGACATCTAGAAGAGGAAGAGAAGCAGACCCCCTTTCCTTGGGTCAGGTCTGGGTTGGCTGTGTATCTGCTGGCATAACCAGAGCTTGGACAGCAAGTTCATTCTTCAAGTGAGCTGCATTTGCTTTCTTCTTCAGCAAGGTTTACACCTCAGCCTGCCCATGTTAAACCACCTGCCTCCCTTTTCTGTTTTTGGGGTTTTGGGGGATGATTAACTACTTGATTTCTATGAAGACAAACCAGTTCATAATGACAAAGTGGTTGGCTGCCTAGAAAAAATTTCTCTGATGCTGTGTTTAATGTCTGACCATTCCCCTCCCTTTTTCAGTCCTGTGAATTGAGAGCCACTGTAATGATGGAGCAGCAGGGATGACAGCACATGGGGACTTTGCCAGTCGCTACAATAATGGCCCTGCTACTTTACTCAGCCATCAACTGGTTCCTGGTGCTCCTTCAGGGGAGCAGCAGGCCCTGAGGTCTCAGCCTGGGAGAGAGGTGCAGAATGAGGCGTCATGCTGGGGGTGAAGATTAAGCTCTGAGCGGCGCTCCTGCGGAGGGTTTAAATGGTGCCAATTTGGGATGGATTTGTCCTGGAGGTCTGCTGCATTCCACCTTCTCTTTTAGTGAACACTGCTGATTACCCCTCAGTGGCCCCGGAGGCAGCTTCCCACGTGTCAGATACAGGTGGCTCCATCAAGACCTCGTTGCTCTCAGTTTGTTTATGGTGGGCTGCTCACCCTGCCTCCCCGAGCCCATCATCTTCCTGAGCCACTTATGCCACTTGCGCTTATGGTCCCAGATTCATGCTGAAATGCTTTGAAAATGCAAGGGAAAACAAAAGGTTAACCCAGTGGGTAGGGAAAAATCACTTAGACAGCTTTTGACTTAAAAGCCACTATAAAAACTTATGTCATTATTATTCCTAAGGCTTAAAATAACCTCATTGCCACCATGCTGGGTAAAAGGTGTTCAAGTTCACAGCATGGCTTGCCTGACACCAGTCAGAGCCACATCCATGGGAAAGCACCACGGATGGATCAGCTCCTGGTGCAGTATCTCAGCCCTGCCTGCTTGACAACTGTCCAGTGAAGCTTTCCTCGGGCCATAAGTAGAAAGCTGTTTATTTAAATTTTCTGTGTAAGACTGAACTCTGGAATTACTCATTGTTCCAAATCCACTCCATGGTAAGTCAAAAACAAATGGAATCTGAATTAAGTTTCATAATATCTCTGGTATTTATGCAATTTCTGTGAAAATGTTGGAAACAGATCCCCCTGGATGTTTTTGGCTCTAGGTTGTGTTGTATAGGCAATAGCTGATTATTTTCTCATTAAATATAGTGTTAGCTTTCTGTTCCATTTGCTCCTGAAAAGCGGAGAAGCCACAGAAATGGAGCAGATACTCTTGGGAGATGAATGTGAGGACACAGAACTCTTGCCCTCTTCATTTATTCTATTTACAGCAATAGATTCATCAGATCCTTCCAATGGGAATGAAACTGGAGATATATTAGGAGATAAATAGTGTTTCTATGAGGAAAGGTCAAGAAATATAGAGAAGAAAAAAACGAGGAATTAATTTTTTTACTATATGAATCATTGTTTTATAGAAGTTGAGCCTGAAAATTTTGCAACAGAAGAACTAAATAGAAATGGCATTCATTTGTTTATTCAACAAGCATTTATTGAATGTGCCACTGTGTGCCAGCCACTAGAGTGGATGAAAAGGCTCAATCTTTGACTCAAGGAGGGTACAGTTCTGAATAGATGCACATCAAATGAATGGCACACAATTAGCATCCTGCATTTATTTCTTCCCCTCTCAATCTCTGCCTCTTTGATATATATTATTTTTGCCCAGATAGGACACTGGAAACTAACTACAGTCATCCCTTGGTATCTTCTTGGTTCCAGGACTCCCAGGAAACCAACATCCAAGGCTGCTACAGTCCCTTACGTAAAATGGCACAGTATCTGCATATAACCTATGCACACCCTCCCATATACTTTAAATCATCTCTAGATTACTTATACAATGTAAATGCTATGTAAATGGTTTCCAGTATGTAGCAAATTCAAGTTCTGCTTTTCAGTCAGTTGTGGAACTTTTTTTTCCAAGTATTTTCATGCAAGGTTAGTTGAATCTGCAGATGTGGATTCCTCAGATACTGAGGGCCAACTATAATAGAATGGAACAAAACTGAATCGGGTCTTAGAAACCTTAGCTTTTCCACTTGCAAGCCTCTTCCACCCCACCCCCCTTGTAACCCAAACCACACAGTTTTTGACTAAAAAGGTACTATAAAGTTTCCATTTAAAAATGCAAAACGGTGTAATAGGAGCTCCATGCTCTTGACACACTGTCTCAGGAGCCTCTTCAGTCCTGCGCTTGGAGAACCCAGGCAGTGCTGGTGTTGCCTCGAAAGGTGGACCTTTCCATCTGGGGCTAGATTTTTGTGTTTTGAAAAACCTTACTCGGCTCTCCTATTTTATTTGGCTTTGCTCATATTTCTAAAGATGTATGCCTTTATTATCATTTTGTCTCCCTGCTTCTATGCTTTCATCAGGCATTTGCTTTAATCATCAACACTTTGTCTGGCTGATAGTAACAGAAAATCTAACCGTGGTTTAAAGAGATGGCGATTGTTTATTTTACACAATAAGAGGCTCAGGGGTAGGTTACATGAGGCTGGTGTGATACTTCAGCAATGGCATCAGGCACCAAGCTTTTCCTATAGTTTACTCTGCCATTCCCTCTGTGTATGCCTTTATCCTCTTGCTTATGGCATCATGGTTACAAGGTAGCTGTTGCTCCTCCAGGCCAAATGTCTGCATTTGGCAGAGGGCTATGCCAGCCAAATATATCCTCTAACTTTTTTTTTAACCAAAAGATACCAAAGTTCTCCCAGAGATCCCACCTAATAAAAGCATATATCTCACTGGTCAGAACTATATCACATGGTCAATAACACAGGCTGGGACATTTGGGGGTGGTGGTAGGTGTGATTGGGAAAGGCAACACGGAGGTGAATTATATCAGACCTAAAGTGATGTTGGTACAGGATGATGTTCTCTCATCTAACCAAAAAGTAATTTCCAAAAAAATCAATACTTTTTTTTTTAGAAAAATTTATTAGGATTTATAAAGTAGTAGTTTTTTAAAGATTAAGTTGAAGCATAGTTGATGTACAATGTTGTGTTAATTTCTGGTGTACAGCATAGTGATTCAGTTGTACACACACACACACACACACACACACACACATATATATATATATATATATTCCTTTTCAGATTCTTTTCACTATAGGTTATAACAAGGTATTGAATATAGTTCCTTGTGCTATACAGTAGGACTTTGTTGTTTATTTTATATATAGTAGTTTGTATCTGCAAATCTCAAACTCCCATTTTATCCCTCCTTACCTCTTTTCCCCTCTGGTAATCGTAAGTTTGTTTTTTAAGTCTGTGAGCAGGCTTCTGTTTCATAAATAAGTTCATTTGTGTCATTCTTTTTTTTTTTTTTTAACATTTTTTATTGATTTATAATCATTTTACAATGTTGTGTCAAATTCCAGTGTTCAGCACAATTTTTCAGTTATTCATGGACATATACACACTCATTGTCACATTTTTTTCTCTGTGAGTTATCATAACATTTTGTGTGTATTTCCCTGTGCTATACAGTGTAGTATATTCTACAATTTTGAAATCCCAGTCTATCCATTCCCACCCTCCATCCCCCTGGCAACCACAAGTCTGTATTCTCTGTCTGTGAGTCTATTTCTGTCCTTTATTTACGCTTTGTTTTTGTTTGTTTGTTTGTTTTTGTTTTTTAGATTCCACATATGAGTGATCTCATATGGTATTTTTCTTTCTCTTTCTGGCTTACTTCACTTAGAATGACATTCTCCAGGAGCATCCATGTTGCTGCAAATGGCATTATGTTGTCGGTTTTTATGGCTGAGTAGTATTCCATTGTATAAATATACCACCTCTTCTTTATCCAGTCACCTGTTGATGGACATTGAGGCTGTTTCCATGTTTTGGCTATTGTAAATAGTGCTGCTATGAACATTGGGGTGCAGGTGTCATCCTGAAGTAGATTTCCTTCTGGATACAAGCCCAGGAGTGGGATTCCTGGGTCATATGGTAAGTCTATTCCTAGTCTTTTGAGGAATCTCCACACTGTTTTCCATAGTGGCTGCACCAAACTGCATTCCCACCAGCAGTGTAGGAGGGTTCCCCTTTCTCCACAGCCTCTCCAGCATTTGTCATTTGTGGATTTTTGAATGACGGCCATTCTGACTGGTGTGAGGTGATACCTCATTGTAGTTTTGATTTGCATTTCTCTGATAATTAGTGATATTGAGCATTTTTTCATGTGCTTTTTGATCATTTGTATGTCTTCCTTGGAGAATTGCTTGTTTAGGTCTTCTGCCCATTTTTGGATTGGGTTGTTTATTTTTTTCTTATTGAGTCGTATGAGCTGCTTATATATTCTGGAGATCAAGCCTTTGTCGGTTTCACTTGCAAAAATTTTCTCCCATTCCATAGGTTTTCTTCTGGTTTCCTTTGCTGTGCAGAAGCTTGTAAGTTTCATTAGGTCCCATTTGTTTATTCTTGCTTTTATTTCTTCTAGGAGAAAATTTTTGAAATGTATGTCAGATAATGTTTTGCCTATGTTTTCCTCTAGGAGGTTTATTTTATCTTGTCTTATGTTTAAGTCTTTGATCCATTTTGAGTTGATTTTTGTATATGGTGTAAGGGAGTGTTCTAGCTTCATTGTTTTACATGCTGCTGTCCAGTTTTCCCAACACCATTTGCTGAAGAGACTGTCTTTATTCCAATGTATATTCTTGCCTCCTTTGTCAAAGATGAGTTGACCAAAAGTTTGTGGGTTCATTTCTGGGCTCTCTATTCTGTTCCATTGGTCTATATGTCTGTTTTGGTACCAATACCATGCTGTCTTGATGACTGTAGCTCTATAGTATTGTCTGAAGTCTGGGAGAGTTATTCCTCCAGCCTCTTTCTTTCTCTTCAGTAAAGCTTTGGCAATTCTAGGTCTTTGATGGTTCCATATGAATTTTATTATGATTTTTTCTAGTTCTGTGAAATATGTCCTGGGTAATTGGATAGGGATTGCATTAAATCTGTAGATTGCCTTGGGCAGTGTGACCATTTTAACAATATTGATTCTTCCAATCCAAAAGCATGGAATATCTTTCCACTTTTTAAAGTCTTCTTTAATTTCCTTCATCAATGGTTTATAGTTTTCTGTGTATAATTCTTTCACCTCCTTGGTTATATTTATTCCCAGATATTTTATTACTTTGGGTGCTATTTTAAAGGGGATTGTTTCTTTACTTTCTTCTTCTGTTGATTTATTGTTAGTGTAAAGAAATGCAACTGATTTTTGAACGTTAATTTTGTAACCTGCTACCTTGCTGAATTCTTCAATCAGCTCTAGTAGCTTTTGTGTGGACCTTTTAGGGTTTTCTATATATAGTAGCATGTCATCAGCATATAATGACACTTTTACCTCTTCTTTTCCAATTTGGATCCCTTTTATTTCTTTCTCTTGCCTGACTGCTGTGGCTAGGACTTCCAGGACTATGTTGAATAGGAGTGGTGATAGTGGGCATCCTTGTCTTGTCCCAGATTTTAGTGGGAAGCTTTTGAGTTTTTCACCGTTGAGTACTATGCTGGCTGTAGGTTTGTCATATATAGCTTTTATTATGTTGAGATATGTTCCCTATACCCACTTTGGCGAGAGTTTTTATCATAAATGGGTGTTGAATTTTATCAAATGCTTTTTCTGCATCGATTGAGATGATCATGTGGTTTTTGTCCTTTCTCTTGTTGATGTGATGTATTACATTGATTGATTTGCGTATGTTGAACCAGCCTTGTGTCCCTGGGATGAACCCCACTTGGTCATGATGTATAATCTTTTTTATGTGTTGTGGGATTCTATTTGCTAAAATTTTGGTGAGGATTTTGGCGTTTATGTTCATCAGTGATATTGGCCTATAGTTCTATTTTTTTGTAGTGTCTTTGTCTGGTTTTGGTATCAGGGTGATGGTGGCTTCATAGAATGAGTTTGGGAGTATTCCCTCCTTTTCAATTGTCTGGAAGAGTTTGAGAAGGACTGGTATGAGTTCTTCTTTGTATGTTTGGTAGAATTCCCTGGTGAAGCCGTCCGGTCCTGGACTTTTATTTGTAGGGAAGTTTTTAATTGCTATTTCTATTTCCTTTCTAGTGATTGGATTGTTCAAGTGTTCAGATTCTTCTTGATTCAGTTTTGGTGGACAGTATGTTTCCAGAAACTTGTCCATCTCCTCTAGGTTATCCAGTTTGGTTCCATATAGTTTTTCATAATATTCTCGTATAATATTCTGTATTTCTATTTTGTTTGTTGTAATTTCTCCATTTTCCTTTCTTATTTTGCTAATTTGTGCTCTCTCTTTTTTCTTCTTTGTGAGTTTTGTGTCATTCTTTTAATGTGTCATATTATCATATATGATTCCATATATAAGTTACATCACATGATGTTTTTCTTTCTCTTTCTGGCTTACTTCACTTAATATGACAATCTCCAGTTCCATCCATGTTGCTGCAAATGACATGATTTCATTCTTTTTTATGGCTGAGTAGTATTCCAGTGTGTGTGTGTGTGTGTGTGTGTGTGTGTGTGTGTGTGTGTGTGTGTGTGTGTGTATACACACTACAACTTTATACAATTATCTCTTGATGGACATTTAGTTTGCTTCCATGTCTTGGCTATTGCAAACAGTGCTGCTATGAACATTGGAGTATCTTTTCAAATTGGAGTTTTCTGCAGATATATGCCCAGGAGTGGGATTGCTGGATCATATGGTAAGTCTGTTTTTAGTTTTTTGAGGAATCTCCATATTGTTTTCCGTAATGGCTGCACCAAACTACACTCTTACCAACAGTGTAGGAGGGTTCCCTTTTTTCCACACCCTCTCCAGCATTTATCATTTGGGGATTTTTAAATGATGGCCACTCTTTGTGAGATGACACCTCATTGTAGTTTTGATTTGCATTTCTCTGATGATTAGTGATATTGAGCATTTTTTCATATGCTTATTGGCCATTTGTATGTCTTCATTGGAGAAATGCTTATTTAGGTCTTTTGTCCATTTTTTAATTTGCTTGTTATTGAATTGTATGAGTTGTTTGTATATTCTGGAAATTAAGCCCTTGTCAGTTTAACAGCAGGTTTCTTAAAACTAAAAGAACATAAGCAAACATTCTTCAAGTTTCATCATATATGTCTATAAAAACCAACTGAAAATAGAAGATAAATGTGAGGCTGGTGAACTTAAAAAAAGATATTTGAGCACTGGTTCCTATTAGACTTGCCCTGATTTCTTTAAGGTTTGAGGGGATTTCAGTTTTTGTAATTTTCTAGCATATAATTTTCATGTTATCAGTCATGTCTCATAACCATTTGCCTCATTTCATTTGCTGATGAGATGAACCGCTAAGTTTTTTTCAAAATGAGACAGGTACACAATGATTTGCCTTTAGTTGTTAGATTACAATGAAGTCAACAAGAATATCTAAATTTTCTATTTTTTAACATTATGCCAGATGCCTTAGTTATAAAAGCACTTTACAAAACTTTATTTGCCCTATTAAATTTACAAATGAAAGATTTTTATAACCTGTATAGTATCGTTTCCTTCTCCTGCATCTGACTTTGTCTTTCTTTGGACCAAGAAAGATGGTGCTATAAGACTCAGAGAAATTAAATTTGAGAGTGACATCTTCTCGGGCACTCCAATCCATCACATCAGAGAACCCAATTACCTTAGTGATCATTGACTAACTACTGGTAAGAGAATCTCCAAAATGTTGTCCTTCCAAGCCAAGGCCAAAGTGCAAATAAAGCTTTCAACTAACCAAAGCACCCTACAGTTTCAGCCTCTATTTGCAAAGAAATCTTTTAAAAGTCTGCTGCTCTACTTTACTGCTAAGCTTTTCAACAGAAGGACCGATTCCAGGGAGTGATCACTTGTCTGCTGTGAAGAGGTCCTAGTGTGTGTAATGACTGCCGCATAGTAATGTCCTTAACATGTACTCTGTCACCACTGGCCTCACAGGAGGAGTTCAGGGAGTCAGTCAGAGGGGGATAACAGAGTTTTCTCTAGGTCTAGAATAAAATAAATTCTGGGCCTTTAAGCAAAGAAGGCAAGGTGAGTCTTTCCTCACAGGACATGTATACATGCAGCCATGCAAATTCAGACCTGTAAGACTAATGGGTTTATAAGTACTGAGTCACTAGGATTGAAACTTCCCAAATCTCAGCTTTGGTAATATTTGTTGTTGTTGTTGTTTACTTGTTTGTTTGTTTTCCCAAAGACTAAATAAATCACTTTAGGAGTGAGTGAGAGAAGAAAAGAGGCTTAAGAACAGCCTTGGAGCACAGTAACACTTCATGGTGAGGAAGAGAAGGAATATTCAGCAATGCTGTATTTCTTATATTTTAACATAAGCAACAGTGAATTGTCTGTAAACTCTTAAGACTTTACAGTAAGTCGGTAAAGTAGGTCCTTATCACAAAGGAGGCATAGAAAAGTGCAATGACGCACCCAATCCCTAGAGCAAGTGGAAGGTGGAGTTAAGCTTAGAACTTAGGATCATGGTTTTATCTGTTGAGTACTACATTTTCTTACTTGTGATCAACAAGTACGTCACTGAATCATCAAAATTCCCATCATCACCTTACTTCAGGTCTCTTGAAGAACATTGATGTTCATAAAGTCATTTAACAAAGACTTACTATGTCTCTGCTTGTTCTGGGCACTGTGCGAGGTGCTGGGCAGACGAAGATGAATCGGACATGTCCCTTTAGTTGTGAGTGCCTTTAGGCACTCACGTATAGAAGAGGACTGTGTGGACAGACACTTAGAGCAATAATCGAAATACAGAGTGATCTGGATCCTATGAAGGACATGTAGACCAAGCATAGTGATGGGGTATAGTGTAATGGTGAAAAGTATGAACTCTGACTTCAGACTGCCCAGGTTCAAATTCTGAACTCAGCTTCGTAGCACTGTGACCTTGGGCATGTAACTTAGTCTCTGTGTCTTAATTTCCTTATTTAAAAAATGGGTATAATAATAGTACTTACTTCTTTTTTGCGGTGATTAAACAATGAAACTTCTCTCAGGTACTTATAACACTGACTGCTACCTATGTGAGTGCTGTGTGAGTTTGGACTATTATTATCATTATTATATGGAAGCCTTTAAAGGTCAACTTTCTTCTGGTGGGGAAAGTTTCATAGGACAGATGACACTTGGTCTGGGTCATAAGGAATGAGCAGAGGTTATCAAAGAGGGAGAGGGACACTCCAGAAAGACAGAGAAGCATGTGCAAAGGTACAGGAACTCAGGGTGGGTGATGCTGTCTGCATCTGTGGTGGGAGGGAGAGACGTTGAAGGTGAAGTTAGGGTAAATATTATGCCTTGTATTCCATGCAAAGGAGTTTGGACCATAAAATCCTGGACATGAAGAAGAAACTGTGCATGAATTCTTCCAAATAAGAGTCACACAATCTGATATTTGTGCTTCTGAAAGCTCATGGTGGAACCATCATAAGAAAATAGATGGGAAAGGTGTGAGTCAGAAAGAAACATTCAATCAGCATTTGTTCATTGCTTACTAAGTTCTGGGCATGAAAAATAAAAATACGTGTAGAAAATTGTCTTTCCTTTGAAGATCTGGAACCTATCTGAGGAGGCAGTGGTACACACACTTAAATGTAGTGGTTAGGTAAGTGTTATGCTATAGCAGGACTGACGCAGTACAGGAGCGCTGAGAAGGAAAATTAATTCTACTGCTAGCGAGGTTGCAGTCGCTGTGGGGATCAGGGAACACTCAGGGCGGTGGCATGTTCACTGCATACTCACATGGTGTGCACCTGGACTAGAGCACGTCAAGAATGGTTTGAGAGAGCATGTGATGGGAGAATCTGCAGAAAGGAAGGGTGACAGTTTGAGTGACATGTGAATTAAGTTTGGCCTTTATTTAGTGGGGAATAGGGAACTGTCAAAGATGTCTGAAATATGGGAAACACATTATAGTTGTGTGGAAAATCTTGGCCTTTAGAGACTGACAGGCTTGAGTTCAAATCCCAGTGTAGCAATTTGCAAATTGTGTAAACTTGGCAAGTTCACAACAGCTTTCTAAGCCTCAATTTCCTCTTGGGGATGATAATAGGACCTACTTTGTCGTGTTGGGTTTAGTGAGGATTAAATGAGTAAATAAATAACTAGAAAGTACTTGGAACAGTGCCTGGGAGGTACTTACCACTAAATAAATAATTGTCATTGTTTTAATTATATCAATGCTTTCGAAAGATGGTTCTGACAGGGCCACGGTAGCAGAGAGATTAGAAGCAGGAAGACTGGCCAGGAGGGTGTACTAGTCCAGGCAGGTGGAATGGGCAGTGTGACCAATCAGGCAGGATAAGAGGTGTTTGAGGTACATTTCAGTGACAGAGGGGACAAGCTGGGACTGATGGGAAGGTGGTGGGAGAGGGGGTGGGGAGGAAGAGCAGAGAGAGAGGTTACTGTTAAAGATGACTCAGCTTTTTCATCTGGGTGCTTAAACGGATGATGAAACCATCACTTAAGATACAAATCAGAGGAAACTAGGTTTGGACAAAAAAATAAAATGGATTAGATTTTTATGAGTTACATGTAGATAGCTCAATGAGGGTTTGGGGTTGGAGACATCTGGAAACAGGTCTAGAGAAGAGAAGAGAGGACTGGACTGGAGATATTTTGAAATGATTTGTACATAGATCAAGAGTCAGTAAACTTTTTTTCTGAAAGGTGTCAGATGGGGGATATGTTAAGCTTTGGGGGCAATATAGTTAGCATCTGCTGAACTACTCGACCACCATCTTAGCACCACAGGAGGCCAAGCACAAAACCTACATAAGTGGGGCAGCTGTGTTCCAATAAAACTAGGCTAGATCGGCCCATGGGGTGTAGATGGCCAGCCTCTGCTACAGGAGGTAAGGACACAGGCGTGGAGGAGCTTGGGTGAGGACGAGGAGTAGCCCGGGCTGGAGCGAGCTGATGCTGGCGCACGGGGCAACACCAGCACTCGGGGTGGATGGGTGGACAGGCGCCAGTGACGTCATGGTTAGGTAGAGGCTGTGCTGGCTGTAGGCTTCCTGGTAGCACAAGGATTTGTGTTGAAGACACTGAAACTAAACATTCACCCCCTATTTATTTAATCTTAAGGGAAGGCCTGTCAGGAGGTGGTAAAGAAAGGAAGACTGATGTTTTAGCATTTCAACAAGGGTGGTGGAATGCCCACTTCACGAGATTTAACCTCACGTGTCCTGAACAAACTCATCATCCCTCACTTTTTGGTCTTACATTTCACATTCCACCTCTCCTTCCCTCCCAACGTGGCTTCTTCTCCTGTCTCACTCCCCACCCCGATGTGCCCACCACAATACCAGGTGGGCACAAGGATAATCATCGAGCCAGCTATTACGAGCCGTGTAAACAAATGACAAATCTCTGGGCACAGGAAAGGTAACAAGAGGCTGATCAGTAGGTCTAGTTATCTTTCCTTCATGTTTATTGCAGTCTGGTGCAGTTATTTCTAAGGGCCTGACATTGATCGACAGCTTCTATTAAGGCCTATCCAGGGCAGCTGGATTGAACAGATACATTAAATAAAGCAGTTATTGCTTTTCATTGCCTTTCCGTAAAATATCACTGCTAAATAGCTTCTGCCATCAGATGCAGTTAGGTACATGGTTTTAATTTGAGGGACTGCTTTATAACACGGCCCAATTGACACTGGCCTTTGTTTCCCCTACAATAATGATTGTGTACATCCTGCAGAATTGATGGGCTGTCCTTTGAGGTGGTGTTGGGAGGAGGCGGGAGGACCGGGCTCTGGCTTTGTTGTTCTCTCGCTCTCTCTTTTTATACATGCCAGGTTTGTCACTTGTTTGCAGCACGGGCAGGAACAATGTCAAGCGAGGGCCCTTATCTCAGGATGTTGTAATGTAGGGACTGTAAGCCTTCGCCTGGAGACGAGATAAGCTCAACCTTACAAGCCTGGAGGAAGCCAGGGTGGGCGCGGTGCATGATTGAGACAACAATGGAGAGCTGTCGGGCGCCTGTTACAGCTCTTTCTGGTGCCACAGAAATATATGCATGTGGAACGGTGCATAACAAGCATGAAAATAAAAGTCTGGAATGTTCATCTAATAATGATGTATTTGGACCAAGATTATGCTGCCCAATGATATTCTTGTTTTATCTCCGGGCTAAATGCTGGGGCAGCTGTGTGCTTTGGCACAGTCTTCTGTCCCTCCTTTTGTGTGCTGCATATTAATCCTTTATTGAAGTGATTAAATGTGTGCTTAATGGCAATGAGCTGGCAGAATGAACGTACAATTGAATTAGCAGTTATGATTGGGAGCAGGCTGCAAAATGAACTAAATGCAATTACTGTAGGCATTTCTTTCTCCAAGTCGAATCTGGCTGCATGACATGACTTAATTAGAGGTGGTTAGATACACTTACTCCCTGGTCCTCTAGTGGGCTGTCTGAATTTCAGTTAGAGCTCCCACCCACCCCTATAGTGGCCCCTGGCCCCATTCAGACTCTGCTCAGCAAAGACTGCTTCCTGATCCAGCTCTCCTGCTATGAAGATAAGGCCTGACTACTTACAGACAAAACAGGAGCTAACGGAGACATCTTCAGCAGATTCTCTCTTGGTAAAGTCTCTGGTGATCACTGGTCCAGCTGTTTGTCCAGGTGAGTGAGGGCCAAAGCCCCAGCAGGACCTGGCATGCTCTGTGAACTGATGGGGAACAAGTGCTCCGATATCAACTACAGAACTTTCCTTGGAGAATGAACTCCACTGTAAACCCTTAGCTTTTCGGCCACTGAAGTGACTTCTGGGTAGAGGGCCCTGGAGTTCAGAAGCCTCCAGTAGAGGGGCCCTGAACAGATTGTTGAGTTCTTGAGGGCATACCTAGGCAAGCACTGAATGCCGGCAACATGTGGAGATAAATAAGAAGAAAAGCTACTGTGTTATGCCATCTCTATTTAGAGCTTTTGTAATGGCTCCTAGACATTATGTTAATGGTTCTTAATCCTGGCTGCACCAGAGAATTCCCTGGAGTGTTTAAAAAATACTGATGGCCAAGCCCCACCCCTAGAGATTTAATTGTCTGGATATTGCTAGTTTATTAAAACTCCTAGATGCTAATTATATGAAGGAGAAGCACTAACCTAGCTAGAATAACTTTACTTCAAAATTTTATTACTTTGCTTTCTACCTCTCTTTTTGCAGTGTTCCTTGGTGCTCTGCAATATTTTTGGGAAGGAGAGGGAACTTGACCCTCAGGTACATGAGTAATGAGTGATGAGTGGATGTCAGCAGATCATAATGGAATAATAGATAAAGTTGCCTTCATCTTATACACAAAGCTATATGTCCCTTTCATCCCTATTTTGAACCTGGGGCTACTTCGGAAACGTGGTGCTACGATTTATAATTCTATCAACTCCTGACCTACCAGCTCTGTCCAACAAGCCGGGGCTCTCATTAGTCGTGCCCCCCGTTTTGCTTAGAGTTATTTACCAGGAGGCCAATCAATATTCTATGAGAAGACAGTTGGGATGTACAACTCTCATCAATCCATTCCATTTTCTTTTCACAAAATGGTGGACGGACACAGGAGGGACATCTCTATAAAACAGAAGGCAAAACCCGTTGCCACTTTTGAACACCTAAAATACACATTTTGTTTTATTTTTATTTGAGCGTCGTGAGGCAGGGTCCCTGGTCAGCGGGAGCTCCTGGGTCTGTTTTACAGCCTTCGTTCTCTTTCTCAGGGCCATAAATGAAACCCTTTCAGCCCTAATGACCACAATGACTTTCCTCGATCATGTTATTGCTACTTTGGCACATTTATTGCTTTCACATGCACTAATGGATGAGTTTGGATATGTTAACAATTTATATATCATTTGATCCTAAAAAAGAAACCCTACCGAACTAACTTAGCCCTTACGATTGAGTAGCTTTTAAGGAGTATAAATGAATTTAATGCCTTAGAAAGAGCTTCTGTAAATTATGAACATGACACCTATTACATTAAGCTGCATTAAGCATTAATACATCTTCATTACTGGCAGGTTGCCCAAACCTCCAAGGTTGAAAAAGCTGCCTGAAAATGTTCAATGTGACAGTCACCTAGACCAAGATTGATGGTTCTTTTTTGGGGTATGTGAGGGATGTCTATTGACTAGGTCCCTCTTCCACTTTCAGACAAAGAGATGTAAATGATGTCAACCAGAGTTCCCCAAAGGCTGAATTTAATGGGCAGTCAAGAACTTCTGTTGTGCTGTTCAGTTACCACTGCTAGGAGAGGTTTTTGAGTAGGGAGATGCCCGGTGTACCAACATTTCAAGCTAAAAGATTGAGTGGGTGGCATAATGTTTCTATCTGTGAGACTTAACATGTAATTCTTATCATCTCACAGAATGAAATTATTAACAATATTTTTTGATAATAATTGCTACCTTTTCTTGAATATTTACTCTGTATTACCACTGCTAAACTCTTCGTATACTTTCTGCCATCTAATCCTCTTAATAGCCCTGAGAATTAGATATTATTATTTATCGTCCAAGGGTACAGTATTAGTGTTTTAGGGCTGCTGTAATAAAACATCACAAACTGGTGACAAAACAACAGAAATTAATTTCCTCACAGTTCTGGAGGCTATACGTCTGAATTAAGGTATTGGCAGGGTCATGCTGTCTCTGAAGTCTCTAGGGGAGAATCTGTTTCATTCCTTTCTCCGAGCTTCTGGTGTTGCCGGCAGTCCTTGGCATTCCTTGGCTTGTAGATGCCTCCTGCCAATGTCTGCCTCTGTCTTCACATAGTTCCCCCCGTGTCTGTCTGTCTTCTTCTCTTAAGAGCGCACGAGTCTTACTGGATAAAGGGCTCACGCTACTCCAGAATGGCCTCATCCTAACTAATTATATCTATAAAGATCCCATTTCCAAATAAGGTCATATTCTGAGGCTGAGAGACAGTAGGAGAGAAAAAGAGAGAGAGAGAGAGGTGTTTTGGGTGGGAAAACAACTAAACAACTGTGACACCTGTAGTATACTCTGTGTGACTAGAATGGTGGGTTACATCTGAAACTGTTAAAGTCTTTCTAAATGTGGACACGTGTCTTAGACTCTCAGCTTCTAAAGGCACAGCTCTATTCTAGGTGATTTTGGGTGGAGTCATAGGTCAACACCATCAGTAACTGCAGATCTTAACATGTGCCTTGAGAAGTTTAGGAGAAAACCAGTTAGTTTGACCCTAAGTGTGTATGGTCCATGAGCAAAGGAATGATTCCTTTTGATGAGGGCAAAAATCTCCATCTGAAATTGGTTAAGCAGAGGTCAATGCATTTGACAAAGATTTATTCAGCATTTGCCCCACTAATGATAAGAGGATGGGTTCCCTGACTGATAGGAAGAGACAGAGGAAAACTAATCAAAGGTTCCTGGTGCCCTGTTGGAAGAATATGTGGAGCATAGTGTGGGCACAAAGCGGGAGGTGACTGGGGAGCTAGACCAGATTGCCTGGACCCACTGGTTCATACCTTGGTTCTACCAGTTCCTGGTTGCCAGTTTAATGTGTTATACATGATCTTTCTTTCTAAGTCTCAATTTTTTTCTCTGTAAAAAATTTTTTTAAATTTTAATTATTGTTTATTTTGGGGGGGACATAATTGGGTTTAGTCATTTATTTTTTGAGCTATACCCTGCCCCCTCTAAGTCTCAATTTCTTAATGCATAAGTGGGATAATAGTATTGGCTTTATAGTGTTGTTTTGAAAATTAAGTGAAAAATCACTTGTGAATTAGTAACAGCTTCTTTGTCATTAGTGACAAACCCACTCCAGTTAGTTAAAAGATAAAAGGGAATTCGTCAGCTAATGTGACTTGAACATCCGCAGGTACATTTGGTCTCAGCCACAGAATATCAAGATGCTCAGTGATGCTGCCATGATACTGTCTTCATCTTTTGGTTCTGACTTCTTCATGTAGACTTCACAGGTGTTCCTAGTGCAGTGGCAAAAAAGGCTGAATAGCAGTTCTAGACTTTCACCCTAACAGTGGGAAGGGAATACTACTTGTTCCTGAAAAAGCCCTGGGTAGATATCTCATTGACTAGTCTGATTCCTATGGCCCCTGGGAATGTTATCTATTACTTATTGTCTGTTACTGTTATTTAAACCAGCCCTACTAGGTGCTAATCCTGCCCCTAAGTAAACCTGGGCTTCCAAATATGGAGGTAGTTATCAATAGATAGTGATGAATAGCTGAATTTGAGATAGAAAAAGAAAATAACAAAAAAAGCTCAAGGTGTCTATTTTGTAAGAAAAAAGTCCAAAGAGGCAAAATTTCACCCATATCTCATAGCTGTTTGTGTCTGTAAAATATAGAGAAGAAAAAAGGAATTATTGAATTACGTTTTGGGATAGTCATGCTTTTTTCTTCTTAAACTTTATTTTTCCATAATAGAAGGAATAATAATATTTGACAGTTATGCAGTACTTAGGACATGCCAGGCACTATTCTAGCTGGTTTTTTATGTTAATTCATTTAGTCCTGTGAGATTGGTTCTCTTACTGCCGTTTCACAGAGTGAGACACTTGAGTCATCGAGAAGTAAGGACCTTGCCGGAGGTCACTCAACTAGTGAGTGACAGAGCTGGGATTCAAATCCAGGCAGTGTAGCCTGGGACAACTTGCTCTTTACTGATATACTATATATGCTTATTTCAGAAAGTGTGAAAAATATACAACAGCAAAAAGAAATCCCTCATTATCCTACTGATGAAATATAACTACTAATAATTTAGTGTGTTTCTTTCTCCTCTTGTTTTTAATTCCTAGGTTAATTTTTTTCTGGTTTTGTGGAGATATAATTGACATGTTACACTGTATTAGACCAAGGTGTACAACATAGAGATGATACATGTATATATTACAAAATGACTACCACAATAAGTTTAGTTAACATCTGTCACCTTACATAGTTACAGATTTTTTTCTAGTGATGATAACTTTTAAGATTGACTCTCGCAGCAGCCTTCAAATACACAATATAGTATTATTAATTATATTTTCCATGCTATACATTGCATTCCCCTTTTGACCACCTTCACCCATTTCACTCCCCCATCTCAAGACCCCACTTCTGGCAACCACCAATGTGTTCTGCATATCTGTGAGTTTGGTTTTTTTAGATTCTACATGTGAATGAGATCATATACTATTTGTCTTTTCCTGTCTGACTTATTTCACTTAGCATGATACCCTTAAGTTTCATCCATGTTGTTACAAATGGCAGTATTTCCTTTTTTTCCCCTATGGCTGGATAATATTCTATTGTATATAAATATCACTTTTTAAAATCTATCCAATGGATGGACACTTAGGTTGTTTCCATGTCTTGGCTATTGTAAATAGTGCTGCAGTGAATGTGGGAGTGCAGGTGTCTTTTTGAGATAGTGACTGTTTCCTTTGGATATATACCCAGAAATGAAATTGCTTGATCATATGGTAGTTCTATCTTTATTTTTTTGAGGAACTTCTATACTGTTTTCCATAGTGATGGTGCCAATTTACCTTCCCACTAACAGTGTACAAGGGTTTCCTTTTCTTCACATCCTTGTCAACACTTGTTATTTCTTGTCTTTTGATAATAGCCATTCTAACAGGTATGAGATAATATCTCATGATTTTTATTTGCATTTTCCTAATGATTAGTGATGTTGAGCACCCATTCATGTACTTGTTGGCCATCTATAGCCTTCTTTGGAAAAATATTTATTCAGTTCCTCTGCCCATTTTTTAATCAGTTTTTTTTTTTTTTTTGCTATTGAGTTGATTATATATATTATTAACCCCTAATCAGATATATACTTTGCATCTATTTTCTCTTATTCCATAGGTTGCCTTTTCATTTTGCTGATTGTTTCCTTTGCTGTGCAGAAATATTTTTAGTTTCATGTAGTCCCACTGGTTTATTTTTGCTTTTGTTGCATTGGAAATGAATATTTTTTAATTTATTAATATGTGTTTCCAAAAAGATACTGGAAGACAGGGAACATGTTAAGATATTACGATGTTCCAAAGCCAAGCACACATGATGCACCACTGGATACTCAGTAAATGTTTAACAAATGTGTGAATAAGCAAACAATTTCTAAAAGGTTTATATCAGTATTTACTATTACACAAAATATTGAGGTATGTTAATTCATCAGGCTCTTTTTGAAAACAAGAACCACAGTTTTCTTATCTTTTTCAACTTAATAGGCAAAAAATAGTTTTTCATTTTTCCTTTGCATCTTTATTATTCAAATTCCTTAATTCAGCAAATACTCAATTGTAGGTTTACTGTTTGTTGGACACTATTTCAGATATTGCAAATACGGTAGTTGACAGGATTTCTTAGTAAGACATACCTGACATACCTGCTTCATAGGCTGGTTATGATGATTAAATAAAATAGTACAGGAGAATATTTTATGAAAATGCACCACAGATAAGGATTGGGGTGGACAGGTAAAATTGTATGTGTGTATTTCTTCCCTTGGCAGTGTTGTGCTGCTAGGGAGTTGGAAATTGGAGTTTAGGGGCCTATAAGATGGAGTGGCTCTGATGAACACCTCAAGCTTTCATTTGTACTCCCTCAATAGACACACATTAAGAGTAAAGCCTGCATTTTGAGGGTGAAGGCAAACCAGAAACAGACCAGCCCTCACAATGACAGATACCTAGCCTTGACTGGAACAAGGTAATCTGCCTTTACTCTGCACATTAGAAGAAATTAGATCCTTTCTGGTGGTAGATAATGTCATCTTGGACCTAAAAATGTTCATATACTATATTCAGTGAGCAATCACAAATCACCAAGAGTGTCAAAAAACAAAATCAAAACTGAAAATCAAAAGAAGAAAGAAAGACTAAAAGCAGACTCATAGATGACTCAGAAATTGAAGTTATTAGACATAGACTTTTAAATAACTATGATTGATATGTTGAAGAAATAGAAAAATAGATGATACATTTCAATAGAAGACTAGAATCTATAAAAAATAAATCAACAGAATATATTAATAAAAAAGCTAGATGAATTCCAAGTAAAATCTAGAGTTGGTTAATAGTGATGTACCAATATCAGTTTCTTAGTTTTTGACAAATGTACCATGGTAATATAAGATGCTAACAACTGGGGAAACTGGCCAAGGGATATACAGGAACTCTCCAAAATTATTTACTTATCATATATTTCAAACTATTAAAATATTAACTACATGAAGGTAGGGATGTCGGCTTATTTTGACTATTGCTGTTTCCCCAGGCCCCACCTTGAGCAGTGCCTGACTCATGCTCGGTATTCAAGAAACAATTTTTTATTACATTAGTGCATGTTTTAAAATTTTATTATCTTTATAATTTATTTATTCTACTTGCCTTTGGTTTATTCTATACTTTTTACAAATTCTTAAGTTTGATGCTTATTTAGATAATTAATTTTCACATTTTCTTCTTTTCTAATATATGTTCTTAAGCTTAAATTACTCTCTAATTTCTACATTGTCATAATTTTAATGTAGAATATTTCTAATACCGTACTATTGTAAATATTTTCTAATTTCCATTAGAATTTCTTTTTTGACCAAAAACTGCTTATATTTGGCTTTTTAGAATTTCCAAACATACAAGTTTTTCCTAGTTATATTTTTGATATCAATTTCTAACTTTTTTGCAATATAATAGAACATTTTTTGGTTAATATTTACTTAGTATATATTTTTCTAAAATTTTACTTTAAAACTATGCCATCAATGTCCTTAGCTTTTGTGCATATCTCTGTTAAATAGCATTTAGTTGGATTTAAAAAAAATCTAGTCTTAACAATCTTTGTTTTTATCATAGAGTTTAATCTATTATAGATACATTTAGATTCTTTTTTTATTATTTGATTTTGTGTCCTCTATTTGTTCTTCTTTTACATTTTCTATTTTTTCTTTTTTTATCCTTTTTTTGAATTGATATAGTTTTTTTTTTTCTCCACCCTTCCTTGCCCCACTTTCTGCTAGTTTGGGGGTTCCTCAATCTGTATCAACTGACCTTTTTTCCCCTCTACATTTGATAATAAATTCCTGACCTGATGCCCCAACTCCCACTAACATTTTTTTTTTTGGTGTATTTCCTATAAGCAATGAAATTCTTCTACATAATTATGATATAATAATCAAAAATCAGGAAATTAACATTGATACATTATTACCATCTAATCCCCAGACCACATTTAGTTTTCACGAGATACTCTAAAATGTTCTTTAGATGAAAATGATACAGTTTAGAATCACATGTTCTCTTCAGTTGTCATGTTGCTTTCATCTTCTTCAGTTTGGAAAAGTTTCTCAGTCTTTCTTGGATTTTCATGACCTGAACACTTTTGAAGATTTAGGATGTCCCTCAGTTTGGATTTGTCTGCTGCTTCCTCATGACTAGATTCAGGTTATGCATCTTTGATAGGAATACCAAGAAGTGATGCTATGTTCTTCTCATTGCATTCTGTTGGGTGGCATGCCATTTTGTTTGTCCCATTACTGATGATGGTGTTCACTAGACTAAGGAAGTGTCCACCAGTCTTCTTTGCTATAGCTATTCTAGGCCTGGCGTCAAGACTAGCTGGAGAGACTTGCAAAGGCCCAGAAAACGCCAGGCAGGGTAAATAAATAAGTTGTCTATGTACAGGTAATCAATAGCTTATCATTCTCACAAGCAGTACAGGTTCTTTAAAATACCTTGGTTTAGAAACTTTCTCTCCTTACTTGTATACTACTGTCCAGTTTTTCATTTTCTTTGCATTTTTATATCAGTTTTTTTCAGGTAGTATTTGCATGGTATATCTTTTTCCTTCTTTTAGCTTTTACTTTTCTGTATGTTTTAGGTATGTGGTTTGCAAACAGTTATATGAAGTTTTTGTTATTTTTTCACTTCTTTTACCTTTAACCAATGATACTAAATATACTTTGGAATTTTTGTGGGAGTTTTTCTAATGGTTGCTTTTATAACAAGTTTATATTTAATTTCCTCTTTCTTTTGATAGTATCTACTGACTCCTTATTATGATTAATTACAGAGTTAGTACATTTCCATTTACTACATATCCTCTTCTCCCTCCCTTCTAATACCTGGTTTTGATAAATTATATTATTTTAATAGTTTTTCTCTTTATATTTTACATATGCTTCTACCGTGATTAGCTGTTTTGTCAGCTTTAAATTTTATCTTTTCATCCCTGGCTTTTAAAAAATGAGGAAATTAGTATACTTGCACTGTTTCCCACCTTCTCTTCTCCTTCACTCTCCAATGTATACTAATTTTATCATTTCTACACTGTCAAGGTTTAAAATATTTATGTTTTTCTCTGAAATCATTGTTCTCACATTTATTTTCTTTTTGATTCTGTAGCTAAATTGATTCAATTATTATTGGCAGTCTTTTTGCCATTGTTTCTTTATTCATCTTTTGATTGACTGAAGTTCCTTCTCTAGTAGTTTCTTCAAGAAATTCTTACATGTTAACAATGTTTACCTATTGCCTTTCACTTGAACAAAAGTTCATCTGGGAGTAAAATACTTAGGTCACATGATTGTTTCTCAAGGAATTTATAGGCATCACTCCACCTTCTTTTACCCTTTAGTGTTGCTGTTGTTAATATTGTTTTTGGACAGGCTGGTATTTTTCTCTTTCTAGATGACCTGATCTGTTTCCTGGATGCTTAAGAGTCTTTTTAATTTTTATTGAACTTTGACATCCAGTATTTTTACCTGGACATTTACCATGTTCATTGTGGCAGATGTTGTAGATTTTTTTTCATCCAATTTCATCCCAACTCTCATTAAGCATTCCATCTACCAAAGAGTGCATATTCTAGAATTCCCTGAAGCTCAGATTCTGCTTGTAATTTAGCTGCCACAAATGACTCATGTGAGATTCAAAAAGTGGCAGAGGGTCAAAGGCAAAGTTTCTTCTGCTGCCACCACTTTTGCTGGAAAACCCAGGATTGCAAGCATTTGCTTTATTCTTTAGCAGCAGTACCAGACATGTCAGTGTCTGGTCCTTCTATTTAGAGGTGTCAAGAGACTGTAGGTGGAATAACCATTGGTTGGCATGGATCATAGCTGATTGTTGGTGATAACAGAGCCAACAGTGATAGCAGTGACTTCCTGTTATGGATAGAATATTTGTGTGCCCCCAAAATTTATATTTTGAAATCCTAACTCCCAATGTGATGGTATTAGGAGATGGCGCTTTGAGGAGGTGATTAGGTCATGACGGTGAAGCCCTCAAGAATGGCATTAATGTCCTTATAAAAGAGACTGCAGAGATCTCCCTTGATCCTTCTGCCAGGTGAGGACACATGAGAAGACAGCTGCTGTGAACCATGAATCAAGCTACCACCAGACACAGAAACTGCTGATATCTTGATCTTGAACTCCCCAGCCTCCAGAACTGTGAGAAATAAATATTTGTTGTTTGAGTCACTCAGTGTATACTGCTTTTGTTATGACAGTCCAAACGAAATACAGACAGCCTTGATCTCTGGATTAGGGCAAAGGTGGTATGCAAACTAGTGTTTGCACACGAGGTGGCTCTTTTACTGATCTGCAATTTCTTAATCATGGTAGAAGTTGCAGCCCCCCTAGATGGGCTAGTTTTGTGGTGGTATTCCGGAAGTTATCCTTGAAAGGTCGGACTAGAGACTTCTTTTAAAAAGCCCTTTCAACTTTTGTGTAAGCAGGTAATCCCCATGTATAAATCTGAAGAGAGCTGGAGTGTTTAATTTATCTGCAGTTGAGCCTGTTCGATATAATTACTCTGCATCATATTTTCCTGGGACTTAGTGTGCTCTTTCAGTCTGTCTAAGACTCAAGTCTTATTCCTGTGATGTTTTCTTAAGTTAAATCGATACATATTATTTTTTTTGAGGGTTCAGTTCTTCAGAGAAATCAATTATCAATATATTGGATTAATTTTGTCTGTTTTAACCATAACTTTTTCTTTCTAAACTGTTTTAACCATTTTTTCATTTTTATTTTGTTCTGCTTATTTTTATCCCATCTTCCATGTCCTTTATTTTTTTGTGGCAGTTTCTACTATTCTCTGTGCTGCTTTCAACGTGGTCTGAATTTTTGAGATTTTTTTTTTGTTTTACTTTTTTTCTGAGATCTGCCAACTCATGTTTATGTTTTTTGTCTTTCCATATCTTCTTGAACTATTCTATTTCTGTCTTGAGCTCTTGTTTTGATTATTGAACTTTTTAAACATTGTTATTGAACTGTGTTCAATTGAACTTTTTTTTTAAACATTTTTTATTGATTTATAATCATTTTACAATGTTGTGTCAAATTCCAGTGTTTAGCACAATTTTTCAGTTATTCATGGACATATACATCAATTGAACTTTTTAAACATTGTTATTGAACTGTGTTCAATTGAACTTTTTAAACATTGGGCAATATATCTGGTTATGTCAGATCTAGATAACATTTTTCTCAGTGTTTCTTTGTCATTATTTTAAAACGTCTTCTTTTTCTTCTTATATTTTTGCATAGATTCTGTGCTGATTACTTTTTTCCTTCCTTTGTCCCTTATTTAATTTTTATTTTTTATTTTTTAACATCTTTATTGTGATATGATTCCTGTACAGTAAACCACATATTTCAAATGTACAATTTGATGAATTTCGATAAATATATACATCCATAAAACCACCACAATAATCAAGATAGCTAATATTTCCATCACTCCCCGAGAGATCCAATTTTCGAATTCCCAGTTTATCCCCTTTATCCCTTCCCACCCCCTTATGCTGATTACTTTTTAGAAGTTATTCTTTATTTTTTAAAGTCTTGAATTTTTCTTGGAAACACTATTTGCAGGAGTTCTGAGTAGAGGGCAGGCTAGGACAGCGTTCCTGATTTGCCACATAGAGTGGTGTGTGTATCTTCTTCCAGAGTTTATTGCTCCCCAGCTGGTAGAGATGGACAGCTGTATGTCTGCTTATGACGCTGTCTCTCTTCCATCTCTCCTCCTGATATACTGTTTTGAACAAATATCTGTGCTCTTCTGACTTCTTGCTTAGTCTCTTTTTGCCTGTTTCTCTCTGTTATGAAGGGACACTTCCACCACCAGCCTTTACTTCCTGTTTCTGTTGAGCCAAACAGGGGAACGTCAGTTCTCTCTCCTTAGGTAAGCTGTTCTCTGGGGGTTTGTCTGAGATTCACAGCTGTAGGCATTTTTTTCTCAGTTATGAGAAACTGAGAAAACTGAGTTTTCTAACTGAGCTTTCTTGATTTCAGCAGCTGTCCTCACATATTGTGTTTTAGGGTCACAGATTTCTCCTGGTTTTATAGAAGGTGGCGTTTGCATTCCTGGTTTTTGTTTTCCTACTTTTGCATTGGTTTGTGGAAGTTTTGAATAGATTTAAGAGCCATGGTACTCTCTGTGTTACGATAAGAGTGATGCATTAGTAAGGAGTGATCATAAAGACTGGAAGTGAAACTAGCTTCAAAACACATGTACTAAAATCCATCTTATCATTACATATAAAGAAATTATTTGTCCTGTAATATAACAGAATTTGGGGAATGGTGAGACACTGTATTTATATTCTCTTCTTTTTCTCCTCTTTTTTTTAGGACTTTAGGTGCCCAGAAATGAGTTGATCTGACTCCTTATTTTGTTGCACAGATGTGACCATCTGTCCAACCAAGCCTCTTTTATTTTATTTCATAATTTCCCTTTCATCTATGGTCCTCTCTCCAATTCCTCTTCCTTACTCTACCAGCACTTACTTTATTTATTCAGCCAATCACCGTTATATAGTTTTAGATATGTGTATATTTAAAAAATATATGATGTCATTTTGTGGGTATTTGCTTATTAATTTGCTTTAGCACTAATGGGCTATGAATCTCATTTTGTTTCTTATAGTTTTGCCAAAGACTTAACTTTTCAGATCTATTCATATCGCTCTGTTTATATTGTCCAGCTTCTGACTGCTTCCAGGATCCACCGCGTGCATTTACTCTGATTTACTTACACGTTCCCCTGGTAATGAGTACTTAGGTTGCCTTTAACTCTTTGCTTCCACGAACAACAATCTAATGGGTGTGTTTGTCTTCGTTTGGAACTTGAATACAGTATATTCAAGATAGCTCAAGTCATTTAGAATGGCTGTAGCATAAATTTAGGGATAACATGTGCATAATGAGAACAGAGTAGGCGCTTGATAAATAGCAGTGATTATTACTGCTTTAAATTTATCTATAAGATGAGGAGGCTGGATAACTTCATATCTAAGTTATAATTCTGTGTTATGAGTCTCTGGCATGAAACATGCTAACTGCAGTTACCAGTATAAGTATTTTGTATACACATACTTATGCATTTACCTTCAGGCAGGATTGTTTCCATACCAGAAGAAAAATCTGACCACATAGTAAGGAGTGATTGGCTGGTCGTTTTTTCCCATGAGAAGTTTATGGTCCTTCATTAATTTAATTTCTGCTTGGTCATTCAGTTGAAATGAAAATAGTAGCATATAAAGCTAGTACTTAAAGGGCTTTCTAAGTCTCTGGGTTTTTTTTTGAAAATAGATTAGTACATCAGTGCTAATGTCTCATTACAAACAATACCATCGCTTTTCATTTTTAGAAAATGTACCATATATGAAATTCATACATTTAAAATATATTGCATGTAGACACATGGGCTCTGTTTTCTACTTTATAGTAGAGAAATGAGTAAGAGTGGGTCTTAATTGGTCAGGACCTTGCTCCAGCGGCTGAACTTCTAGGCAATGCCACTGCCTGATGGATCTTGAACTTGTTTTCTCTGGGTCTTGGCTGAGCTCAGATAAAAAGAGAGAGAGCACTGTGCTGGGAGTCACAAAACTAAGGTTTAAATTTTGACTTTATCACTAACTAGCTATGTGACAATGGGATGAATCACTTAAATTCTTAGAGACTCAGTTCTCTCATTGGTAAAATCAGGATAATTCTTGATAATCTCATAGGGCAATGGGACTTAAGCATATCATTTAAGTCTTTGGACCTCTCTTTTTTTGCAATTTGAAGAAACTTGGATTACTCTTTCAAAGTTTTATTTTAATGCAAGAAATCTAGAAACCACATTATCTGTAAGAAGATATTATATGTGAAAGTAATTGCAAAACTGAAAAATACCACACAAAAGGGATGTAGTAAACGTTCAGGCATGGTTAGTTCTCTTTGCCTTTTGTTGCGTAATTCATACTGCAGCATCACACAGCACAACCATGTAAATGCCAAGTAAACAGATTGCTCAAAGTACTCAAATATGCTGGGAAAAGCTCTGATGATGACTTACGGAAGGTTTTTATTCACTTATTAATCATTTCATATCATTCACATTTTGGTTCTATACCAGCTGGTGTTGCCATGAATCTTCTCTGAGCTGCCCTTGTATTTCCTAGCTTCTACCTTCTGAACTAGAATAAAAGATAACTGCAGAGATATCATCACTATATATACAATAGATAAACAACAACAGGGTTATAGCACAGGGAACTATATTCAATTTCTTGTAATAAGCTGTAATGGAAAAGAATCTGAAAAAAAAAGTATGTATATATATAACTGAATTGCTTTGTTATACACCTGAAACTAACATTATAAATTAACTATACTTCAATTTAAAAAAAAAGAAAATAAGAAGAAAGATAATTATAGCAGACACTTAATAAACATTTATAAATTGAACAGGTTTGATTTCTTTTTTTTCACTCATTGAAACTTAGGGTAGTCTCATTTTGAGATCTGTTGGAGTTAAAGATGTCATACCTGTGTGCAGCTTAGCTACCACAATCAGTCATTAAGTGTCATCCATCCATCCGTTCATTTAATGTTGACTGAGTACTTATCAGGTGCAGGCACTGTGCTGGGTTCTGTGTATCAGTGATGAACAGGGGAAGGTCTCTAATCCCTCAGCTCACAGGCTAGTCGAGAGACACATATATTTACAATACAGTGTCCTAAATGTTATAATACCTAAGTGGATATAAAACAGTAAAGGCATCCAGTTGAGGAGCAGTAATAGTCTGGGAAGGCCAGGGAAAGCTTCCAAGGAGAAATGAAGTCTATTTGTGTACTGAGAGCTAGAATGGAATACAACTAACAGAACAGTGGGGGAAGGACCATTTGATGAGAACCTTGAAATGTCCCTCTGGAAAAGCATGACCAGAGTCATGGAGTAGCTAAGGAACTTAGCAGGTAGAGCTAGTGACTTACTTTGAGGCAATGCTCACAGTATGGAGAGCATGAGTTTGAGGCTCAGTGGTCTGGGTTTGACTCCAACCTCTGCCACTTTCTAGATGCATGTAACCCTGGGAAGTTACTCAGTCTTTCCGTGTTTCAATTTTGTCATCTGAAAAGTAAAAGTTAGCTGTGTATACTTTATAGAGATAATGGTTTAATACAGTTTGTTCATATACTCATTCAACCGTGGGCTCACTGAGTGTCACCTCTGCATCAGGCACGGCTGCTGCACAATCCTTCAGGTGAAAGATGATGGGGTTCTGAATGGAACAGAAAGAGATGAGGATGGAGAGGAGGAGGGGGAATTGAGAGACATTTAGAAGAAGGTGTACCAAAGCCTGATGCCTGATTGTGTACAGAGGAAGTGGCTTTGACTGATTTCTGTTTATTGCGTGAGCTTTTGGGTAGAGGAAATAACTATCTGGAGATCTGGAAATAACTGGGGTAGGAGCCAGCCTCCTGAGGGAAGGAATGTGGAGCCTGAAAATGGAGATGATAAAGCCATGGAAGGTGCTGCCCAGTGGGTAGAGTGTGGTGGGCATACTATTTAAGCTATTGTGGAGGAAAGATGGCCAGGAAAGGGAATTGAGCAAGAATTTTTCTTAGAGGAGGATTAAGGAAAGACTGATAGCTAAGAAGAGATGGTCAAATGTGTGAAAATCCAATAAAGATAAGAAGTAAGTAGAAAGTATAGATTTGATTAGGACCTTGAATGTTGTAAGAGATCTAGGGAACTACAATTTCAGTGAAGAGGTGGAAGTGGAAGCAGGGTTGTGGTGAATTAGGGAGTGAATAGGAGGTGAAGAAAAGGATAGCATGGAAGGAGGCTAGTGTTTCAGGCAGTGGCTGTTAATCAGGCATGATTATGGTCCCCAGGGAAAGTACTGATCCTACAATAAGTGGTGCTTCCCATCCTGCACGCCATCTTAGCTCTGTGGTCCACCTGGCCAGCCAGCCCATCACCACTTCTGGTCTGACAGTGGAGGATCACTACTGATAGCTTTATTTCTCTCAGAATGTGGAGCAAGGTCATCAGAGTGAGGGGAGGAGGGGAATGGGGCAAGGGTTCAGAATAGCTCTTGAAGGGCAGTGAGTGGGAGCTAACTCAGGACAGGTTGAGAAATGGTGTTGAGAATTCAGCTGAGATCAGAAAACATAAATCTGCAGTGGCATTAATGTGTAGGGTTGTGTGATTCTCCCCAGCTGGGCTTGGCAGTCTTGGCGTAGGCATAGAAAAGATGGATTGCTGGAGGAATCTGGAGTTGGAGGGGTACATGGCAGAGGCAAAGGGTTGAGGAAATTGAAGGTGCTAAGAGGAGCAAGGTTGAAATGATGCACCATGGGGTCCTGGCTCAGTAGGGAAGGAAACAAAGCCAGAGGGGGCTGATAGTCTAGTGGAGAATGGAAGGATCAAGGGAGTGGAGGTCTCCTTGAGGTCAAAATGCTGGTGAAATAGGGTGTGAGAGAGTTGGACCTCCTTCTCTTATCCCCATTTCTGCATGACTGTAATTATTTAGTGACGCTGTCATGGCTCTCCCTAGTGTACATTTTAATGACTAAAAGCATTATTACAAATGGGCACTAAATGTGCCATTAAAATAGTTCTGCTCTACATTTGAGTATGCACAACGAAATGTACCAGACTCAACTGACTACTGGAATGAGAAAGAAAAGAGAAATATAGGGAGCTAGCCAAAAACAAAAAACAAAAAACAAAAAAACCCCTAAGTCACTTTTTGTAAATTGCTTTAAACCATTAAATAAATTAAGCTTCTGTGGGGTATATGCACGCATTTCATGGAGTTCCAATTTAGCAATTACTGTTTCTGCAGCAAAGTCAATAAAATATGCATCCATAATCATACAGAGAAAATATGTTCAGGGGACTTCAAGATTGAGTCTTGATTCAGAAAATATTCTCAGATAAGGTCAACTAATTAAAATGTATCAAGTTAAACACTGAACTCTGGTTTATGAAAACTTTTCTTTTTGATACTTTTATTTTTTGAATCGATTGTAATACATGGTTTAAACATTAAAGTGATATAAAAGGCATATGCTGAAAAATCTCAATCCCACCTTGTCCCTATCCACCCGGTTCCCCTTGCTCCTGTTTTTTATTCCTCCAGTGTTTCCTTTTGCCAATCCAAGCACATACACACATGAATGTTCTTATTCCTGTGCATGTTTTTGCTCAGAGATTTGCATACCATAGATGCTATTAAGCACCTTGATTTTGTTTCCCACTTAAATATATCCAGAGATATTGCCTTATCAGTTAAAAACATTAATTTTTTTTTTGCAGCTATATAGTGTGCCATGGTGTTGATTGCCATAATTTAACCAATCTTACTTGGGTAGTTACCAATATTTTCCCAATATTTCGTAAAATAGGTTACTATGTATGGGTCTAAGTGTATCAGTAAAGAAAGTCTCAGATGTATGATTGCTGAGTTAAAGGGGAAATGCATTTGTAATTCGGGTAGCTCTTGCCAGGCTCCACTCCGAAAGGATTCACATTTCCACTAGTTTCCACTAGTTGAAAATACTCGTTGGGGTAACTATTTTAATATTGAGTTTATCCACTAACAACACACTCTGAAGTCAAAGTCAGGTGATTTTTGAAAGGCTGTAAGGACATTGTGAAAATAATAAACATCACCAACATAGGACTAGGGTTGGTGCTAGTATTTCATCCTGAACCAAATCTATGAGATTTCTTGTGATGACTGATGTAGGCACAGGGTATGACAACGTTGCATCACCAACTGTAACATTTGTAGAGTGATTTTTAATTTACAAAATGCTTCAGTATAAACCTATTTAACACACATTTATTAAGCACCTACTATATGTTTGACAGATGAGGGATATGAGTATTGCTTCTTCCTTTGTTTTGCACATAAAGGAGCCTTCAGAATTAGTCACATGTACCCACTGAGACTTTTGAAAACTTTCATATCCCCTTATACATTTTAAGTGTAACTAGAATAGTGGAAAGGGTGTATTTCCATTGTATTGTAAATATAGGCCTTTTAGATAAAACATTGTAGATATGGAGCTTTTATATAACATTGTTACATCACCCTTTAAACTGCATCCAATGTAATCTAACTACTGATTTGATATCTACAATCACCTATTTAAAAATATACAAATGAACTCTTCTTTTAACAGGCTGAACATTTACATCATTTATTTTTCTTTTGAATTCATATTCCCATTTCACTTCTCCCAAAGAATTTTATCTTTATGTAATATATTTTATGCTTAAAGTCTTAAAGTCTATGTCATAATTCTCTGCTACAAAATAAGGATATACATTGATATTTTAATTAATTTTTTCCTCTAGCCATCAAGTTGTAAAGGCTAAAACATTGTTGACTAAATTCTTATTATGATTTTAATAGTACACAATTGGTTAAAAAACAAGTATATTACACATTTTGATAAATAACTTAAAAAGACAAACTTTCACTGAAAAAGTATTTTTATAAAATGGCTAGGGCTATATTTTTTAATTAGTTCAACTAAATTTTAGTTTAATTGAATTGTGGATGTCTCAGTGTTGCTAAAATAAGACAGAGTTCAGCATAATTCTTAGTTTTTACTTTTATGAATGAAAATACTGAAGTACTTTTTAAGTAAATGAGAAGCTGAGGGGAAATAAGTTTCATTATAACAACATTTCTCAATTTTCTGAAATTCTGATATATACTCAAATCAATAATCAAAAAGTATTTTTAATGATCCATTAGGTGACAATTCAATTAGATCTCCTTAAATGTGGCTGAAAGAAAAGAATTAGAAACAATGACAAACATATATTTTCCAACTGGCTCTTTGGTACCCTCAAGGTCTTTATGCCTTGGGGTCATGTACCTTGGGTGAGATTGGAAAGAAAGAAAAGCATACCTGTTTTGCAAGAAGGGAGAAATGAAAGAGAAAGTGAGAAATAAGAGCTTGTTCTTTTTCAACAAGCTTTCTCTCAGGCAAAATTAGTTTTAGGAGAGAGTACATATAAAAACTGAGGATCTGGAAACTAACTCCTTTAAAGTCTCTCCTGACCACTCATCCCTTGGAAAACCCTTTTGTGTTTCTAGAGATGCACATATATCAGTTTAAAGACCCCTGGAGTAGCTGATCCCCTATGGACCAAGTTCAAAACCAGGTCACCAGGTAGGTTGACTGCCAGAGTCAAGGAATAACACTGAATGAGGGCTGCCAAGGAAGTAGGCAGGATGAGCGGGAGGAGGAGGAGACATGCCAGCCAGGGAGAAGGACCTGAAGGAACTTCACTTTGACAATGTCCTATACTTTTTATGTAGTTTGGCATGGGCATCCCAAAGTGAACCAGGTCTTTCTAAAATGACTAGAACAAAACATAAAATTACCAGAAAATGCATTTTGTATTACATTGTAATCATGTATTTACATGCCTACTGTATGTGTTAAGATCTGAATGGCCAAGAATAAGAAGTGGTATCCTAGTTAAGAACACAAGCTGTAGAGGCCCAGGGCTTTGCCTGGAACCCTGATTCCATGAGTTCATGAACACAGGCAAATTACTTAACTGTTGTAAGTATCAGTTTCCTGTGTCTGCTAATAATTATACCTAGCCCATGTGCTTTTGTGAGAATTAAATAAAATAATCTAAGTCAAGCTATGAGCACAGTGCCAGGTCATTCCGTATTTATTCAGCCAAGAATGCTAATTCAGCTAAATACAAACTAGTAGGGGGAGGCAGCTAGGCAAACATATAAGGGCCACAAAGTGTTGCACAACAGATGTATGAAGTTGGTAGTTTTAATCTCATTTTATAGATGTGGAAGTGGAGGTTAGAGGAATTTAAGCTATGTGCTTAATTAAGATTAGCAACCAGTAAGTGGAGAGCACAAACCTGACTCAGAATGTTGGACCCCTTGTAGCCTCTGCAAGTGTACAGGGGCAGCACACTGCTGGGTCTTGTAGAACAAAATATTCCTGTGTCGTTTCAGTGGAGAGACTAATTCTGGATGCTCAGTCAGCACCCACTGCCCGCAGCCAAGCCTTTTGGTCCTTGGCCTGTGGCTGTCTCGCCATCTCTGTAGGCCAGGGAGAGCATCCTACTATGCACGAAGGGCATTCCAAGGTCAACAGAGTGCTTCAAGCTCCATAAAGAAAGCGGCTATATAAATGGAGGTTCTTGTTAAGATAATAAAGCTCAAAAGGCCACTTTTAAAAAGGGAGGTCACCTGGAGGGTTACCAGGAAAAGCCAGATGCCCCAGATGTGCTATTTAACCTTCAGTTTTCATAAAATATACACATACTATAGGAATAGATCTTCAATTATTTTACTTTTCGAAAATGATGACTCTAACATTGTTTAAATAAATTAAGTCAATTCCTATTATTAGAAGCAAAGTAGCTTGCATTTTACAGGTGCTGAGGCTGGTAGAAATGGATTAACCAGAAGGCTCATTTAAACGTCTCGCCACTCTTGGCCAAACCGTATGAACTCTTTGGAGTAGGATACAGTTCCAAGTGTCTACTGTTGTGCATTCATAGTGTAGAGTGCCTCAGTGTATTTCCTTGTTTTGAATAAATTGTGGTATTAAATTCACAGCCTTCCTTCATCAGAAAGGGAAAATGATTTGACCCTCACATTCCTCAGAGCTGAACTCAAACTTTGGAGACACACTTCAAAGCTCTGTAAATAGTATGAGTAACACTTTGGACCCTTCTGAGGTGGGAGGGAAATTCCCTTTCTGAAGAACACCCAAGTCTTTAAAAAGAAATGGTCAGGTTTAAATATCTCACTGTTTTTCTTGTTTGAGGCTCCATGCTGAGGATTTTATTTTCCTTTGCAAAGCTTATGCTGCCCAAGCCCTTTTCTCAGAGGTCAGCTGGCGTTGGTGCGCAGGGCCTGCTCGAAGGTTCGCTGGAGCAAGTTTATTTGTAGTGTGGCTGGGGGCGGGTTGAAGATTCCATTATGATGCGGGGGGCTCCCCAAGTTTGGAATATCAATGGCACTTCAAAGGACTAGAACTGCGAATTAGCAGTCAGGCTTCTTCTCAGGCCCCAGACTAGGATAAAATAACCCACCCAGAGATGTGTTTCAAGGTAGGAAGTGGAGATAATTTTCTTCAAGGGCTCTGATTGTAAAGTGGGCACCCCAGGTCTTCAGAGATGTCCTGGCCCCTTTCTGGGCACGAGGGACTGTCATGGATTTTGCAGAAGCCCCCCAAGGCTCCCAGACTGAAATCTGAAATGTAGTTCTGGACACCTTCCCAGCCCAACAAACCTCAATTCCATTAACATTAACGCCTACTGAAAAGGGTAGCCTTAGGGAAAGGGTAACTCCAACTGTTTAGCCTAACCTTGTTGTTTCCAAAAGGCCCAACACTATATTAATCTCAAGGTTTTCTGAGATATTCTTTTTCTTTAAAATCCCATCCCCTTGTCTTTCTCCACCTCTGTCTGTCCTGTAGCAAGAATAGAGGAGAAACAAAGTTAGGGCTTTTCCCTCTGAAGTCTCCAACATAAGTTCCAGTCTGGCTACTGTCAGGGAAGCAAAACAAAACCGAGCAGAGCCTTGAGCCCTCCCAGCGTTTTGCTACATGGTTATGTTCAAGTAGCTCTAGAATGATGATCGGTTCAACTCAGAATACTAAGACTTTACAACTCTAGGAATTACCACCCTGTGCCCGTGCCTCTCTCTCCCTGCTAGTATTTAAAACAAAAAGAAAAATGTGCACAGTGAAGGGGGGTTGCTTAGGTTGCATTAGTACAAGTGTTTATGTAGACCTGGCTAGTGGTCATGGTCATGGTTGTTTCCCCAGCCCTGGTGTTCTTCTAATGCCTTGAACATTAGGCTGCCATCTTCCTCTCCTTTAGGAAAGACAAGACAGGGGAGTGGAAGTGCCCTGGACTGGGACTTCTCTACAACTGTGGTGATTACTCCCTGGTTCCCGATTTTCTCCTTGCCTTGAGGCTTTTTCTTGGCTGGAGTTGAGTGTCAGCACCCCTACACTGGAGAGCCTCCTTTAAATGGGGCTGCTTCCTGTTTTCATTCATTTATGCTATTTAAATGGCCCCTGGAGGCATTTTGATATTCAGCTCTTGGTCCAGAATCTCATTTCTTAGCCCTCACTCTGCTGGTTGTACCTGGAATGCTCATTCTCTTTACCTAGCTGACCTCAAATGGGGTCCTGAAGGTCTCAGTCCTTGTCTTCAATCCTCTGGGGAGTTTTCTTGACTCTTCCAGCACATCCTGTGTATTCCCTTGGTGTCCTCCCGTCATAGCTGCCTAATTATTTACAAGTTACCTCACTGGGCTGTAAGCTTTATGAGGGTAGAGATTACATCTGTTTCATTCATTCTTATGTCCTGAGTACCTGGCACAGCACCTGGAATCTAGCAGATGCTCGACAAAATTTTTTGTATTAATTAATTAGTTAACTGATTGATTGATTAATATGAGTCTTCATTCTGAATTTCAGGAGAACGTTAAAAAATTTCTCTGAGTATTTATTTTTAAAATTTCCAACATATTGAAGCATTGACATAATAGCCAAATGAACAGCCCAGTATCCTCCACTTAGATTCAACAATTTAAAATATTTTTCTTTAATCTCTCTCTCTCTAGAAATGTATGGTTTTTGCTGAACTATTGGAAAGTAAGTTGCAGATATCATGACACTTTAGTGCTAAAGACATCTGCACGCATCTCTTTTTTAATTAACAGGTTTACTGAGGTATAATTGATATATAAAAACTGTACATATTTAATGTATACAATTTGATGAGTTTGGACATATGCATATACTTGTGAAACCACCATTCAATTAAGGCAATAAACATATCTGTCACCTTCAAAAGGTTCCTTGTATCCCCCTTTTGTGTGTGTGTATATGGTAAGAGCATTTAATGTGACAACTACTCTCATAACAATTTTTAGGTGCGCAATACAGTACTGTTAACATTAGTCATGACTTTGTGCCCAAAGAGATGTTTGCAGATCTCTAGAACTTACTCACCTTGCTTAACCAAAACTTTAATCATGAAAAATCTCCCCATCTCCCCCTCCCCCAGGCCCTGGCAACCACCGTTCTACTTTCTGCTTCTATGAATTTGACTAGTTGAGATACCTTATATAAGTGGAATCATGCAGTATTTGTCCTTCTGCAACAGGCTTATTTCACTTAGCATAAAGTCCTCCAGGTTCGTCCATATAGTTGCATATGACAATTTTCTTTTTTTGTAAGACTGAGTAATAGCATCCATCATATGTATATACCACCTCTTCTTTCTTTATTTGTCTATGGACATTTGAGTTTTCTCCATATTGTGAATTGTGAACAGGGCTGCAGTGAACATGGGAGTGCAGATACCATTCCAAGATCCTGATTTCTATTCTTTTGGCTGTATACCCAGAAGTGAGACTGCTAGATAATAAAGTAGTTTTATTTTTAATTTTTTAAGGAGCTTCCATATTTGTACCATTTTACATTCCCATTAGCAGTTCACAAAGTTTCCAATTTCTCCATATCCTTGCCAATATTTATCTTTTTTCTTTTTTTAATAATAGCCATCCTAAAGGTGAGGTGATATCTCATTGTAGTTTTGATTTGCATTTCCCTGATGACTAATGAAGTTGAGCACCTTTTCATATACCTGTTAGCCATCTGTAAATCTTCTTTGGAGAGATGTCTATTCAAGATCTTTGCTCGTTTTTAAAAAATCTGTCTATTTGTTTCTTGCTATTGAGGTGTTGGAGTTCCTTATATATTTTGGCCATTAACCCCTTTCCAGATATGTAGTTTGCAAATATTTTCTTCCATTTTGTAGGTTACCTATTTATTCTGTGGTTGTTTCCTTTGCTGTGTGCAGAAACTTTTTGGTTTGATGTAGTACCACTTGTCTGCTTTTGTTTTTGTTGCCTGTTTTCACATGCATTTTTGAAAAAAGCATAGAAAATTTTATTTTTCCTCATAACATCGTACTATTATTATACCTAAGAATAATTCCACAATGTAATTTAATATCCAGTTCATATTCAAATTTCACCAAATGTCCCCACAAATTATCTTTAAAAAATTGAGGTAAAATTCACAAATTCACAGAACATAAAATTAACCATTTTAAAGTGTATATTCAGTGGCATTTAGTGTATTCACAATGTTATACAACCATCACTTCTATTGTGTTCTAAAATGTTTTTATTCCCCCCAGATGGAGATGCACCCCATTACACAGTTGCTCCCTATTCTGCCTCCCCTGAGTCCCTAGCCACTACAAATTTACTTTTTGTCTCTATTGATTTACTTATTCTGAATATTTTATATAAACAGAATCGTCCAATATGTAACACTTCATGTCCTTCTAAATTATCTTAAATCTATTTTTTAAAAATTTAAATATGAATAGAAATAAAAACTGTTGACGCAGTACACCTTCCTCTAATGATTGTTTTAAAATTACAAGATTTCATTTTGATCTCAAGCCTGCCTGGGCACCCCCTTATCTCCTCCTCAGTTACAACAAAGGAAAACATCTGTGTTGACTGAGACCTGCGCAGTCTGCAACTCAAGAAAAGGGGCCAATGATTTTGCCCCCAACCTTTTGTAGCTCTTAAGGGTGTTAGGAAAGGCTGAACCTAGGCTATGAACTAGTCTCCGTCTTTCCTGCAAAGATGCTGGCCAGTAGGAGTGGAGACACTCAGTGACTGATTGTAGGCACAGCCAATTGTCAGGCTAGCTCAGATTGACACGGGTGGCTGTGATATATTTGTTTAAAAGGAAGTACTTTTCTTTAGGACTAATTCTTATGACCAGAATGAATCATAATTCTACATGATCAGTCTGTATCAGTTATCTTCTTTGCTTCAGTTGTCAAAGTTACATTCTGCAATATTCTTTGCTCTATAAAGGAAAGCACTTTTGAGAGAGAGAGGGTAATAACCACTTCCCCTCTTAACCTGCCTCCCTCATCCACCCTCTTGTGCTTTCCCAGGGCGACTTCCTGTGCTCAGGAGTTAATTTCAACTGGCTCCTTTGGCCGAGCACCAGCTCAGGACTCATCTGCACTGTTTATTACTGGGCATGACAGTTTGAAAGAGTGGCAAGAGGTTCATAGGTTTGGAGGAACTGCTTGGCTTAGCGTTTAACATTCTGAGCAAATTTCCATGGCTTTGAATGGCTGTGTGTGGTTTGTAGGTCCAGTGTGAATGGCAGGAAGGGCAAACACCTGCCATCATGCTCCTACCGCCTTGTTCCTCTGCCCGTGATAGATGTCATCAGTTGGTGCAGAACTTTTTCGCCTTGAGCTTAAGCACTGTCCCAGGATATTTCTCAACAAAGGCTTCCAGGGAGCCATTCAATGGGACTTTGCATTCAGGAGGAAACCTCTTCTTCTTCCCACTTCTGTGGTATGGTCTTCCTAGTTCTCAGTCTGTCAGAATAAACATGGACTCTGAGTGTTACAAATTAAAGCATATCTCCACGGGAGGCCAAGAGTGTTTATGTTTATTGGTTGAACTCCCATCTCCAGTAAGTCTTTAAAATGCTAATCCTACAGCTTGCTGGAGCAAAATTTATAGCAAAAATAATTATGTGAGAAGGTAGTGCGATACATAATTAATATTCAAAAGTAGACTTCTGTAAATTTACATGCCAAGGTGCCTCACTTCCCTAGAGATCTGACACTGGAAGTGATGTTTTTCTAAAATAAAATTTATTACGGGATCTGGTTTTTTGAGGTCTCACTAAATAACAATGCAGTGTCACATGCCCTGATAAGCATGGAAATCAGTGACGGTTTGGGAGTGGGAAAATCTAAGTGCAAACTGAAGGAGAAATTTGGGTAGATCTTCTAGGGCAGAATCAGTGGAGACCACTTTATTCGGCTTCTTGGTACTTGTGCCCCGGCCACTAAAGTTTATAGTAGCCTGTTTCCTGATAGCTGATATTTTCATGGGAGCAAGAGCAAGAGTCTGTGACCCGGAGTGAAATAAAAATGAAGTTTTTAGTCTTCCCAGGAGTCCTTTTAGTGTTGTGAAGTTGTACCTTGGTTTTAGTGGCTGTGTATTTGATGAGTAGTTCATGAAGAAGAAATACAAATTTTAATCTGATTGAACCACGGGGTCAAAATGAATTCTATGTGAGCGAAAAAAAAATTCCCTTTATTTTGGTCCCTTTTTTCTTTTCATCCATTGATTTGTATTATTCTGCCGTATTTTATTATTGTTATAGGCCATCTTAAATCTAGTTCTGGACAAACTAGGTTATACATAAGTGATCAATAGTAATGACAACTACAGTAAGCTGCTGTGTATAGAGTGCTCGCTTTATTTTAGACTCTGTTCTAAGTGCTTAACAATACTGTTTTATTTTAATCTGCCCTCAGTTCTGTGAGGAAGGTATTTCTATTTCCATTTGATACAGAGGTAAACTGAACTTCAGAGACGTTATATGCCTGCTAAACAACGGACTGGGGATTTGAACCCAGATCCTTCTGATTTGGAAGCCTGCATCCTTAACCACTGCACTGGACTTCTCCATGTGCAGTTGGTGATGGTCCTTAGTCACTGTGTTTTTCGTCACATGTTGCCTGCATCCACGTAAGCAATTTGCTTGTTTCTCTGAATCTTCCACTGAGCGGAATCCCATTGGTTTCACCAGGGTTACTGTGGTAAGATATGCTCTGATTTCACTCTGTCCCTTCTGGATATTATTACGTTAAATAAATTTAGGAAAGTAATTGATCTGACTCTACTGTATGCTGAAAAGCATTTACATCTAAGTTTGCGTCCTATTAAAAAAACAATAGAAAAAAACGCCAAACCTTGAGATGACCAATGCTGAGAAAAGTAGCGAAATAACTCTTCATGGTGTGTTTACGTTTTCACACTGTCTATTAGCCACTTTGTTTTATGTGGCCAGCAGATGTTGGGACTTACAGCACCTGCTAAGACAAGTTGATTCTTTATGACCGAAGCCTAGTCCCATCTTTGTGGGATTTTATGTCCCCCCTGCTGCCTTGCTGGGGCCCAGTGGAATCTGTGCTCTTAGTTCATTAGTGCAGCCAGAGTCTGTGGTGGGTCTCGGAGTTTCCATTCAAGAGGATCTGCTGGGCCTGCTTTGATAGCGCAGCCAAGCAACTGCTGGTTGCAATGTAAAAAATGCCAGAGGCTTCTTTTCTGTGTAGAAAAATCATCTGAAAGCCCAATAGCAGGAGAAAAGCACACGTTTTTCTTGCAATAAAACCTTAAAAACAAGTTTGGGAAAGAGGGCGTAGACAACAAATGTGCCCTGTTTCCGTCTGTCCTTTCCTAAATGAATGCACCTGCATTTGGAAAAACTGCCTTTTCGGTTTTTCCCCATGGCAGAAACGTTTGACACAGGTTTACAAATACTTTGTGAGTGATATGCCAACCTATTTAGTTTTCCTACATCAGAAGTCATGTTGGAGAAACAATTAAGGCCGTATTTCTCCACGAAAATGCAATGAAAACCGGAGGCCAAATGTGAGTTGCAAGTGACTTTTCCTCCCTTTGGTTATTTTGGATGATTGTTTTAATTTTCCACTTTATTCTTCCCTTTTCTATGACCATTCCCAGCTAAAAATTAATAATTTCATCTCAATTCTCTACTTTCCTTTTCTGCTTAAATAAGGCTTTACATGAAATGAAGGAATTTTAGACAGTATATGTGCAGGAGTCCAGTGAATAAAAAGACAATTCCAAGAATCATTTAAACATTATTTTTAAGAGAAAACACTCATGTAAAAATGTTATGAAATCATAATGTGTGCACTTAAAATGATGATTAGGGAAATTTTTGATTTGTCATTTTCCAATCACTTTTCTCATATGTTATAAAGTGTTTTGCAAGATACTAATTTAATTCCTATTTTTCCACCATATTTTGTGGCTGGGAGGGAGTATAAAGAGAGACAAGGAAGAGTTGGATAAAAACTTGTGAAGAGGGAATGAAGTTGGTGACTCCATCTTCTCTTCTTCCACACCCCTAATTTGACTTTTTGGGGCCAAAAGGGTAGAATATATTTGAGCTCTGGGGAAATTCTATACAAGTTTAGTAGCCTTGCAGGTAGAGTCCTCCAGTTCTGTGGGACCACAATGTCAGGAGAATCTTAAATAGAGAGGTCTTGTCTTTTATAATTTCTTTTTTATCTTGGTCTCCTAGCATATCCAACGGAGCTAGCCCACCATCTGCATGGCATCCTTCCTCCAGGCTGAGATAAAAAGACATGTCCACTTGAACAAAAGCTGCTAGTTAAATGTTCTTTGGTTGAGATTTGTTTGTGTTTTAAAATAGTAATGGCTTCTTTCTTTTTGTGCCTCAGTCTTAGATCCAAGGACTAGCCCTATTTATTTAGCATATAAGGCCCACTGTGTCTTTCTTGTTCACTCCTTAGAAAAATATAGAATGGCAGAGGAGGGTCACATCATAAAATAACACAAAAGCTTCTAGAAGAACTAGGGAAAAAGGAGAGTGAAATATGCTTATGTTGTTCAATGGTCCGAAGGTTTCTTTTGAGGTTGGCTTGCTGCCCTACCACCCATATGTCTTCCAAGGGTGATTCTCGTCATAGTAGCCCTCACCAGAGATGGGCAGAAGTGGCCAGAGCAGTAGTGTGAGATCTCAGGTGATGCTGAGGAGCTTTTCTCTGAACTTACGTTCGTAGGAGAGAATTGCAATGGCAATTTTTAGTTTCTCCCTAAGACGGCAATAAGATACTTTTGCAAAATAACCACTGAAACTTTCATTTGCAATGAGATACTTAAATTATTAGCGTATAGATTTTTATATTTTTCAGAGGGCAGGGAGGATCTTGGCAGTGATTAATTATATGTTATTACAGTTTCTCCAACAAATAAGGCAGAACTAAATAAAGTCTTGTTGAAATGTGTTTATTCTGAAAATAAAATCAAGTTCCAGTGAGTGATTGAATAAAAGCAGATCAGCCATTTCCATTTTCTTTACTTATCAATTAGGAAATGAGTTTCAAAAATAATAATGACTACTGTTGATGAGAGTGTGGCAGAAGCCAATCTTTTTAAATTGAAGTACAGCCAATTTACAATGCTGTGTTAGTTTCTTGTATACAGCAGAGTGGTTCCGTTATAAACACATATATATTCCTTTTCATACTCTTTTTCATTATAAGCTATTACAAGGTGTTGAATACAATTCCCTACGCTACAGAAGTTAATCTTGATACAACTCTTTGGTGGAGTGGACTTGGCAGTTTAAAGCATTTTACCACTTAAACCAGCAATCTCACTTTTAATAATGTATTCTAATGAAATAGAAACGTGCATAGAGATTTATGACTATTGAGCACAGTGTTTCTAATAATAAAATGTTGAAAATAACTAGTCCTACAATAGGGGACAAGTTAAATAATTGATTATATATTCATATTCTGAAAACTGTGTTTTTAAGAATGAAATAGTAAAATAATATTCAATGTCATGGAAAGTTTCAGAGTATATTGTTATGTGAAAGCAAAAGCAGGTTACAAAACAGTATCCATAGCATGATTCTAATTTGTGGGAAAAAAATGCATAGGAAAACTATTGGAATGTTGATAGTTGCTAACTTTGGGGTGCATGGATTATGATTTACAATTTTTGCTTTAATTGTGTTTTTATGCATTTTCCAAGTATTTTGCATCAGACACATGTTTACTATGTAATTTGAATAGAAATGAATAAATGCTATAAAAAATGGTCTGGAAGTCTGGTTACCTGGTGGCAAATCACTAAAACTTTCTGGACCTGAGATTGTAAAGTCAGCCTGTTGAATAGATGAGCCTATGGTTAGCTCTGTGAATCTGTGATGTCAGGTTTTTCAGCAGGAGTAACATCTTCTGTTAAACTCTTTGTCATTTTGGCTAACAGATATTGAAGGAGAAAGTAAAAGGCATTATTCATTTTTAAGCATTTGGCATATTTCCAAAACACTGAGTCAATTTAACATGATTACTTTTTCATAATTATAATTTCAGAAATGCTTTAACTTTAGTTTCAGCCATTCTTTAGTGAGCTACCTATATTCCCTGGCTGTAAACTTGAGGACTTAAAGGATGGTAGACAAACATTGAGGCACGTTGGATTCCCGCTACTTAAAGAAAGTAGATTGGATTCTTTAGAATCCAAAGTGGAGAACACTTCTTTGAAGTAAGTTCTTCTCTGGTAATAGAAGTAATTGCCACCAATGTCTATTATGGTAGTTGCTTTGCTCATACGAAGGTTCAGGAGGGGCCCATTGGCATAATGAAGTTATCAGTTTCTTCTAAATGGCTATTGGCCACAAGCTACAGGGACTTTTTGGGGAGACCCAAGGACAACAACAAGATGGTGCCTGGAACGTGTGGTAGAACTGACAGCTGTGCTTTGTCACAAGCCGGTGAAGCACACTGCTATCAGCCCCTCTAGACTGACTGTGCCTCTTGAGTTGCTGTTTGCTCTTATTTCTGCGATGACATACGTATTATTCTGATAGGTGATATAATGTGTAAAATCTTCATCCCAATTTTGAACCATCAAAGACATTATTTTATATAATATTAAGAGAGGATTAGGATTAAAAAAATTGTTTTTGCTTAGATTTCTCATTCTCCTTCCTATGCTTCTGCACTACCTCTGTTGTTTACTCTGCTAGAAATTAGATATATGCATATAATTTTAATTAAATTTTTAGTCAGCCATTTTGGTTTTCATCCTCCATGTCCCTAGACTATTGATTTTTCAGTTCAGGGCCTCAGGTGACATTTTCTGGCACATAACTCGGGGTGTATATTGACGTTTCCTTTGAAGCATGGAAGAGTAGCTTCTAAGATGCCTCTGAGGAGCTTGACTTCTTCCAGGTCCCACCTGGGTCCAAGGCTGCAGGAGATAATGGTAGCATTTTGATTGGACCAGAGCTTCTACTCTGCAGAGTTACAGGAGCTGAAACCTGTCACCAGCTTGACACTTCAGTTACCCCTGACTGACTCAACAGGACTAGGATTGGGAAGAAGAAAGGGAGGAAAATAAGAATGGTGCTGCACTGAGGAAGGCAGTCTTATAAACTGAATTATAGATTTTGAGAGGTAGGATAATGTCAAGAAGTGTGAAGCGTCTGAGATTTTGTCCTGCATACATGCTAACGTGTTAGCCTGCCGTAGTTTCATGGATGTTGGGAGAAGACGTGAGACTACCGGAACAGAGACAACAGACCTTATCACTCACAGCAAGCAAGCAGCATGGACTTCATGTTCCTGTTTATTCCCCTTGACCGCGCCCCACCTCCAAAAGTCCCCTGGGGGCATTTGGAGGGATGCAGATACATGCTGCTTACACAATGGCTTTGTGTCACTGCCTAAGAACCCCGTGCTTAGAAAAGTCACAGTTTTTACAACAGGCTGCAAGTAAACTGTCCAACCTTTGCCCTGTAGTATTTTTATTAAACAGTTAGTACATCTGTCCTTTGCTTGCATAGAGATAATATCTCTATCTTTCAAGGCTGTTCACTATATAAGCATCCTTTAAAAGGTAACCCGGAACCAAAGCCTGGTTAGTGCTTCTGCTCATAAGATGTGTGGAAAAAATTCTCTCCCAACAAATAAAACCATGAGTACTTGGCTGTGTACAGTAAAAGGCAGATGCTACCCTTGAAAAGAGAAAATACTGGCCAGTCAAGGACTAAACAGAAGATTTGGCCAGTCAAGGACTAAGATTCAACTGGTAGTTGAATCTTAAGTTCATGCAGCCTAATAACATCCCAGAAGACTATGACCCCCACCTAACCAGCAACATTTTCATGGGAGCCAATGGAAAAAGGCAGTAAGGTCCTGGACACTAAGGCTCATACCTCAATGTAATCACCTCTTCTGTCCATTTTGAAAATCTAGTAGAAAAATTTGCCTCATGGCTGTATCAATTTATTTCTCATTAAAAAAAAAACTTCTATTTTTTAAATCCTAGACTGTTACACTTACAGATTAAAAAAAACTAGGAGCAATAACATGTTGTTTATATTAGCAGTTATGATAAAAACACCTTCTTCCTAAGCCTCCTTATAGTTTAAGGATGGAGCAAATGTAGGCAGAATATTATAACAGATCAAAAGTTAACCCTAAGAGGCACTGAGGCCTCTTCACCACCTTTGAAATGTTCATGCTTTTTCATTCATTCATGTACTTATTGTTTTTATACTCTATTTCAAAAAAGTATTCAAATACAATGACAGGAAATGGAAAAATGTCCATTAAAATAAGGAAAAGAGAACACATAGTTTTCTAAGAAATTAAATTTTAGATAACTGCTACCATTGGTTGACCAGTAATTGTGTACTGCACTGGACACTGCACCATTATTTATGGCAGCAAAAAAATGGTAAAGAAACTAAAAAGAAAATATCCCCAAATAAGGAATAGGTTAAATAGGGGTTTCTCAACATTGGCACTGTTGACATTTTGGGCTGGGTAATTCCTCTTACGGGACTGTCCTGTGCATTGTAAGATGCTTAACAATATCCCTGGCCTCTACCCTCTGGATCCCAGTAGCATTGACCCCATTTGTGACAGTCTAGACATTGTCAGATGTCTCCTGGGGGGCAAAATTGTCCCTGTTGAGAAATACTGGGTTAAATAAGTATACAAGTTGTACTAAATTTCTAGAGTTGACATCACAAATCATCACAAAACGAGCATCTTTAAACAACAGAAATTTATTCTCTTGCAGTTTTGGAGGCTGGACATCTGAAATCCAAGTGCTGGGGAAATCAATTCTTTTTGGAGGTTTTGAGGGAGAATCTGTTGCATGTCTCTATCCAAGCTTCTGGTAGTCCTTGGAGTTCCCTGGTTTGCAGATCTGTCCCTATAATCTCTGCATCCGTCTTCACGTGGCATTCTCCCCTACATGACTGTGTCTCAATTTTCATCATTTTCTAATGATACCCATCATGGATTAGGGACCATTCTAATCTATTACTACATCTTAATTACATCTGCAAAGACCCTATTTCCAAATAAGATCACATTTACAGGTAGCAGAGGTTAGACTTAAACATACTGTTTTGAGGGACACAACTCAATGTATACCTGACTTTTTAAAGTGACTCTTAAGGTCTTTTGGTGTTTTTGATGCCACAGAAGAATCATTCAATTATTGCTAATCATTTTCATTTAGAAGTAGAGCCAGCACATGTAGGTAGAGCATTTCTCAACTTTCCTTGGAAAAAATCTGTGAAGTCACCATAAGCTTGAATGCAGATTCTTCAGACTGAGTTGTAAAATGTCTTGGCTCTATAAATTGGGGGGATCTTTAGTTGATAGTGAGTTTTGAAATTAATAGAAATACTTTTTACTCTAATGTAAGTTTCATTTGGTTGGTTCTTCAAAACTTTTGCAGTTCTTGAGAGATGAGGTATGAATGCTTTTTCTAAACATTTGTTATCGAGACATAGTGAGATCAGATCAAGAAAGGAGGGGCTTGTATTTTGACTTCTTCTGGAGAAAAATGTGAAATGGTTGGCCTGATTTTGGCACAGTGCTCCCTATACACATACTCCTGACTTTGGGAAATATATGGTCAACTCTCGTGATTACCTTGCTTGGGCTCTGAGTAAAGATAGGAGTTTTCTCTGAAAAACACGGGTTTTAATCATTCTGGGAGAAAAGACTAAGGTTTCCTGGATTCGGGGAGGGAAGATATTACTCTTTCTCTGAAGTTAAATGAAGAGATGGGGCCAGGACTCTGGGGATGAAGATGCTTAGAAATTTCTGTTGGTAGCCTCTTCCATGTGGAGAATCCTGGAAGAACCCATCTGATAGAAAATCATTCTGTATTGATCCAAGTTAACCGTAAGCTTTCATTAAAACTCTGTATAATGTTACAACCTAATTTTAGCTAGACTTCAGGGACTTAAAGTGGGGGGCCATTTTCACTGTGGGTGCAGAGGAATAAAGCAACGTATCTTCTCTACCCAGCCTCGATCCTCTCCTCTAAGCTGAGTTCACGGTGGCTATGCTGCTTGAAGGCATGATAGGGCCCAAGTGTCTTTGAGTGAGTGTCTGTGCTGGAACAGAGAGTAGTGGTTAGAAGCCAGCTAAAAGTACGGTCAGAGTCTATGACAACAGATAGGACATTTTTCGGGAACAGGTTGGCATTTTGGGGAATTCTCAGGTGTACTGAGTAAGAAAATCTGAGTATTCTTCATGGCACATTGGGGAATTGAACGATATTATTTGAACATTGAAGAAAGAATGACCTCTGAAAGCTGGGGAGCATGGAAACACATGGATTACATACATCACGATGTGCCCATATGATGAAATATCATAAAATGACTTGAATCATATTACTGAAAACAGTTGATAACATAAAACATACTTTTTGGATATAATGTGAACTAAGGAAAGGCCATAAACTATATACAATTCGTTTTCAGTTTTGTTTACTAAAACACTATAAACAACTGTACAATGTTGACACTGGTTATTCAGGAGTTCATGGAGGAATTATAAGTGATTTCCCCTTCATTTAAATTTTCTGTGGTTTTAACATCTCAGTGAACACATGTGAATTTAAGAATCAGCAGAGAGACTATGCATTTGTGGCAAACAAAGTTTAGTTCTGCTGGTCACAGCAGAGGGGAAAACACAGTGAGTAACAGCATTTGTTCTTAGTACTCAAGCTAATGTTTCTGGTGGTGATTACCAGTCCTGAGGAGGCAGGCCTTCTCTCACCTGCCAGACACACGGGGAGGCCTTCTACCTCCAGGCCCCTGAGGTTGCCATGTGTCTCACCCTAACTCTGATGTGAGTACTCCCAGGCCTTCACACTTGGCTTCCACCTCCTCCTTCCCCTAAGGGAAAGTTCGCTTCCTTTGTAGGCCAAGTAGCCACCCAGAAGCTGTAATGGCAGGCCTTACTACCAGCAAAATCCCACATGACAAATTCGTCCTTTGTGCTGATACAATTGACTTGTCACCTCATTTTTACAGCTAATTAGCTCTTTAGTAAGCGATGGCTAGTGTCAGAGGTCATCTGATATCTGATTCTGGTAAATTGACCGTAAATATTACTGTGCATCTGTATTTGCTGTTCAAAACACTGCTTAGTGACCAGATTTTAAACTCTTTTTGTAGGAGACCCTGCTTATTTTTGTTGGCAAGATAAAGTTTCCAGATAATGCTCGTGAAACTTATCATCCCTGAAGTTATCTGGGGTTGCTGCTCAATTAGCCTTTTCAATCGGTCATGCCACCCACAGGGCCGGGGTGGGGGGCTGGGGGAAGCAGCCGCACAGTTCCCAACTTTTCCCAGAGTTTCTTTTGTTTCCTCGTCTAAATTAGAAAGTCACTAGAGATACCCTTGTTCTCACTCTGTCCATCACTATTAAAACTTCAGGAACGTTTTGTTATTTTATAACAATAACACCAGTAAGGCTAAGAGCAGCTTATAATTACTGAGTGGGTCACTATTCGCCAGGCGCTGCACTAAAAGGTTCACATGTGTTAAATCCCTGCATTCTCACAACCCTGTTTGGACATATATTTAATCCCTAAATAATGGACAAGGAAACAGAGGCTTGGAAAGGTAAACTTTTTGCCCAATATCATACAGATAAATAGAAAATTGAGGTTTTGCTCTGGTCTGCCTGATGCCTAAATCAGATCGTTCAACCCCTAAGCTGTACAAACTTATGAATCTAGTTATTAATGTGACTAGATAGTTGCAATACTAATTCTGCATGGGTGTGAATAATCATTTGCTATTGGCCATTTAGAGATCAGTATTATTCAGAGAATACAGAACAGAGCAACAAGAACAGATTAGAGATGGACCGAAGGTCTTGGTTTTGAAGGAAGCCGGAGGTTATCTGGAATGAGGCTGGCAATCAGAGTTGAACTGAGACTAGTCTCTGGAGCAGTGTTTCTTGATTCCATTTGGAAGCTCAGGGGCAGCACCTATGAACAAGGCAAAAGGTACGGCCGTCAGATGAGACAGATGACGAGAACCATCATTTTACATCAGTGAGAGTGGAGAGGGGCCAGATGCTGGCTGTGTTCCTAAAAGGATGGTGAACACATTCTGCATAGCCAAGACTTTGCTGTTTCTAAACCCAAAATGTAATTTCAGAGACTTCCCCCTGCCCCCCTCGCTTCTACATCCCCACCTCTTTCCTGGGAGAGAGTGGGTGATAAGAAAGACTTCTTGGAAGGCATATTAAATGCATTAGGCCATCTATCACTAATGAGGTGTCCAGGATGTAGTAACAAGTAGACAGAATCTAGGACCCTAGTTCTGCCCAGTTTGTGCAGAGATGGCAATAGGAATCAGAGAACACAGTGACGGCAATTTCCTTTATGCTGGCTTGATCAGACACATTAACAGCCTTCGATAATGGTCAAGATATAAAATGAGCAAGATTTTACTTCTTCCTTGGAGCAGACCAGAACTGGATGTACCTGACTGCTATGTAAATTCAGACTGTAGACTTAAAAACCTGAGAGGTGAGGTATGCAGATGTGCGGCTGCAGCATCATCAATCAGCCAGCCCCTAAGTGTATTGAACGGCCTTGAGTAATAGAGTCAGCACTGTGTGTGATGCCAAATGATGACACAGTCCCTGACCTTATCTCAGGAGGCAAAGACGGAATAGAGCGGACAAATGAGAGAAGCAGATCCTGCGTCATAAAGTGCCTGTTGAAGAAGAGGGACTATGTAGGGAAAGGAGGTTTGGAAGGCAGCCTGGGTGAGGGGAAAGAGAATTTGACTGGGTATCAAGAGAATCTTATGCTCCATTCCTGGTTTTGCCACTAACTAGTTGTGTGACCTTGAGCAGGCAAATTTCTCTCTTTGGGTTCTTCTCAGCTTCTCATCTGTGAAATGAAGGGATCAGAGATGGCAGTCTCTAAGGTCTCTCCAGAGCTAAAATCCTGATGTAAAGGAGGAATTTCTGTGGGTCTAATTCATTGGAGGAAATGTCCCAGAAATAGGGAGGAAGAAATGGCCAGGGATGGACATGGTGTGTGAGTGTGTGTGTGTTTGTGTGTGTGTGTTGGGGAGGGAGCAGTTGGAGGTGTGAGGCTTGTGAGGAACGGGAGGGGATGCAGGAGAGGGATGGACTTAGAACTGTGCAGGGTAGCAATGGAGAGGTGAGTACACTCAGCTATGACAGCACAGGCCAGTCACTGCAAACCTCACTTCCTTGATGTGAAGCAGCTGCACGATTAATGAAGCCAAAAGCAAGGCATCATTTTTGATTCCTCTCTTTCCCTTGCTAATCACATCTAAGTCCACATGAATATCTACTCAGATCAGTTGACTTCTCTCCCTCTCTGTCACCACCAACGTACTGCCAATACCTCTCTTTTGGAAGAAAGCAACAGGATTGTAACTGGTCTCTTTGAATCTATCTACTTTAGAGTTGGTCCCCTACAACATAGTCAGAGCATCTTTAAAAGTTATCCCCAGATCCCATCACTCCCCTTCCTCAAGCTGTCTAAGGACTTTGGATTGCACTTAGAATAAGCTCATTTCTCCCCATTGTCATTGCTTCTTCTACCGGGAACTACATGACCCAGCCCCAGCCTTCCTCATCATCCTCCTGTCTCCACCTGTCACTTTCTTCCGGCCTCACTGGCCCTCTTGCTTATGTCAGGCATTCCTAGTACACACTTGCCTCAGATTCTTTGTACTTGGTCTTCCTTCTGCCTGGAATATTCTTCCCCTGAATCTTCATGGTTGTCTTTTTTCTATTTTATTCAAGTTGATGCTCAAAGGTCACTTCTCTACGGGGCTTTCTTCCACCTGCTGTCAAAGGTGGGCTCCCCCTTCCTAACCCTGCTTTATCACTGTACCCAGTTTCATTGATTTCAGTGTCATAGTTGGCTTATGGCCTGTTTCCCCCACCAGAATGTAAGCCCCAAGAGAACAGGAGACTATTGTGCATTGTTCATCATTGTGTTTCTTGCTCCTGTAACAGGCATCCAATAAATGCTTGTTAAATGAATGAAAGAATGCTTAAATAATACACAGGAATAACAGTGAAATGGTACTGTGGTTTCAGGCATCATAGATCAACTATCAGGCAAACCTGGGTTCAAATCCCAGTTCTAACACTTTCTCAGCAGCCATGTGACCTTGGGCAAGTTATATAACCTCTGTAAAGCTCAGGTGTAAAATGAGGAGGAACGTGGTGTCAACATCACTGGGTTGTGAGGTATATACTTCACGCAACAGTGTCATGAAAGCCCTGAGCTCAGTGCTGCATAGAACTACCTTCTTGTTTCTTTTTACATTTTGCCATGGTCTTCACTTCTTTAGGCCGTGAAAGAGTGGGTTTCCTCTGACTAGAGAAGGGAAATGGTAGATAATATATAGAGAGATTTCCCTCCCTTCCTCTCTCTCCCTCTATTCCTTCCCCCTTCCCTCTTTCTCTCTCATTCTTTCTTCTTCTCCTTCTCTTCTTCTCGTCTTTCCATCTCTCTCATTTATTGATATTGATGCATATGCATTTATAGCCACAATCTAATATTATAAATTAGATAAATGTAAATGTGGTATAACTCCTTTTACTGTTGTTGTTGCTATTAAAACAACTATGAAAAAGTGTATGGTAGAATAATATGCTGACTGTTAAATCTGCCCTTCAAATAAAATAATTTTAATATATTAATAATAATCATTTGCTAGTACTTTGGTTTATAAATTATATCCAGTAGCATGATTTAATATGATTTTATTTGACTTGATATAATTGTTATATTACACACAAGAAAGCAAAAAGCTCAAGGCAGAGGTGGAACTGTGTCCTCCCCGAAAGATATGTTTAAGCCCTAACCTCTGGTGTCCGTGAATGTGAACTTATCTGGAAATAGGGTCTTTGCAGATTAAGTGAAGGATCTGGAGAAGAGATCATCCTGGATTTAGGTTGGGCCCTAAATCCAATGATTGATGTCCTTGTAAGAGAAAGGGAGATTTGAGGCACAGAGACACACAGGGAAGGCCATGTGAAAGCAGAGACAGAGTTTGGAGTGATGCAATTACAAGTCAAAGAATGTCAAGGAGTGCCCACAGCCATCAGAAACTAGGAAAAGCATGGAAAGGGTTTCCTCAGATCCTCTAGAAGGGACCAACACTGCTGACACTTTGACTTTGCACTTTTGGCCTCCAGAATTATAGAGAATAAATTCCTGCTGTTTTGAGCCACCAAGCTTGTGATAATTTGTTACAGCAGCCCTGAGAGACGAATACATTCAATGAATTCACAAAGCTGCAATACCGAGAATAGAGACCGTCCATAAAGCCAGCTGGCAAATATACGTAAGACTTTAAGACTAAGATTTATATAGATTCTTCCAGGCTGGAGGCTGCTCTTACTCTGATCCTAACAAGTTACAGCAAACCGAATCTGCCATGCAAACGCACTTTGAATTTGTGCTCTTGCATCTCTACAGCTGTCACCCTGGTCCACTCAATGATCTCTTTTACATGCACTCTGAAATGACCTTCTAACTGGCACTCCTGCTTCCACTCGTGCCTCCTATCGGTCCACTCTTCATGCAGCAGCAAGAATGGATTGATTGTCTTGAACCCTCAATGGATCATTTTATTCTAAGGGCAATGAGAAGTCAGGGCCTCATGCCTTCAATAGCTTCCCATTGAAATGATAATAAAATACCCTCTTCTAACCACGACCTCCAAGGCTCTTCATGACCTGGTGTGTGCTTTCTCTCCAAACCCATCTGCAGCAGATGGCTTGCTTACTCTGCTCCAGCCTTTCCCACAGATTGTACAACCACAGGAGGGAAGAAACCGTATCAGTCTTCTTCATCTTCGTATTTTCAGTACCCGGTGAAGTGCCTGGCACTTAGTAGATACTCAGAAGATGTTTGCTGATCTGGTAGATGAATAAACAGATGGCTTAAGGAAGGTCTCCACTCCTTTGTGAGTCTCCTTTTGATAAGGCCCTGGAGTCTTTTTGATGGGAGTGTATTTGTTTTAGCTGATGCTTTTGCTAGGATACTTGTCCTATCTGTAGATTGTCAGTGTAGTAGTTCTTGCACTTGAATAGCCAACCTAGGAATCAAGCCAATTGGAATGGTAAAAAGGATATTGCTCATTAAAAATGAGAACTGATAAATCTTCCCATTTCTCCAAAAGCTGTCTCTTTTCATTTTCCAGCTGTCTTGTCCATGGCTTATGAATTGGTTCTTTTCTGTTTGCCGGGACTCCACCCCTCTGCCCCCAACCCCACTCCTCCTGTTTTGCTTTGCTCACTTCTCCTGGGGGCTGATCGTCATAGACAGATTGCCCTGGCTTCCTAGTCAGCTAGCCAGTGGGAGGTACTGGTAGGAGACTGGAAAGGCTGGAAGAGAGTGAGGTCAGGGCATTTCCTCTCTGTTCCATCCATGCTCTGGGCATATTCTCTCACAATGGCGACATCCCTCTAGGACTACAGCTCCTGTCAGGTTGCTCCTCCTCCCTGTTTCTGGCACTCACTGGGCTCTGGGAACACTGTTCTTCTTCTTGCCCTTTCTGGAACAAATTCTAGGTGGCAACCGTTTTCTGCTGTTTGTGGTTTCTGGGCACCTCACCATTCATTGCTGATTCTCTTAACTCTATCCAAACCTTTATAAACAGTTCTTCATTAAAGCCTCTTGAGCCATCTGTATTGGATTCCTTTTTCTGCTGGAACCTAGACTTCACACTCTATTAACCACTAGGGCAAGAAAGTAAGGATCTAGGGTTGGACAACATGTGCTTGTTGTTGACTCATGCCCAGTTAGCAGCTCTCATTTTGTCCTGATTGGTTGAAGTTTATTTTCACTTCTTTTTCACCTTCAGGCTTAGGTAAGAGGAAATGCTCTTTGCCTGCCACATAGGCCAGTATGAAGTTAAATTAATTGAATAACAATAACTTCCTTGTCCTAGAAAAAGCCCAGAATCAGTTTCACAGGTTGCCTTCATGTTCTGTGGCAGAAGCTGCTAATGTTCCCCCAGTATCCACGTGTTCCAGCTAGGTACGGGCTGTGTGATTGGATCCTGGCCCATAGGAGGTAGGTGCCATGGATGCAGGCCAGTTTCAGCGTAGCCTTTTCAGATATCACCTACCGTCTTCCCACTTACTCCCTTGGCCACAGTGACCTTGGAGGCCAGTGTACAGATGGTCCACCTGCAAGATGGAGGAGGGCTGCTTCAGACTTTGATTGACTGGCAAACACACCTTTATTGTGTTAGTCATTGAGATTTTGGGTTATATTTATTACCTTAGACCTGCCTAGCCTATTTTGACTAATACATGTATCATGCAGATTTATTCATTCCTAATATCTTAATATCTAATATCTTAATATTTTAAACTTTGGGGGGACTAAATCAGCGATAGAAAACACCTGACGTATTACTACCTCTCCCTGACACCAGGGCCACAGTAAATTTTGCTGGTCAACCAGGGCACTCCTTCAAGGTGAGCCCAGGGTGTCTTCTGAATCATTCTCCATGTAAGATTCCAAACAGACTCTGCCAACCAATAGGCAAAACCTACTCTAGTTTCTGTTCTATGTGGTGAGCTTCTCTTTGTGCTCTATTCAACCACTCACTCTATTGTAATTTCGAAGTTTTTTGTTATTTCTTTTCATTATGGAAAATAAGTACTATTTTTACAGTTTTCATAGTCCACTTTCAATTCAAGTTGTAGGTAAAGTTTTGTGTGCTACCTTATTAATATTCACATATGGATCCCTCACCCTAGAATTAAATAGCAAACCATAAAGAAATTCCCTTTAGAAAAGTTGACTTCAGTATCCCACTGAAAATATATATTTCAGTAAATATATTTGTATTTTAAGTCAGATTCCAGTCCCTGATCTAAATCTAGATTTGGAAACAGTTTTGTTTCTTCACTTATAGAGTTTCATGGTCCCAATATAAAAATAACTAAAAAGTAGAAGCACTGATTTTTGATTCACAAACTCCTCTGATATTATCTGGAGCTACTGAACTCAAGTGAAAAGAAAGTGAATAAAAACTCAGACAGGACCTCAGTACAGAGTATACAAAGAGTGTACAAATACTCTTTACATCTAGTTTTGCCCTTGTACTTTGTCAGAAAGGAAGCAATTTTCCTCTACCTTCTTGTAAGTTAGTCTAAGAATAAATTAACATGAGACATATTAACAGGAGGAAATCAAACAAAAACTTAATAACATGTATACGTGGAAGAGGCCTATAAAACTGAGTGGCTTGCCACAATATTCAAAGCCCTCACCGTAAATGCCATCTTTAGCTGAAGACAAGAGAGGATGTTGAGGTTAGTGGTTTGGGACTTCCAAGAGGAGGAAGGCAATTGAAGATATGGTGATGGAAAAGCAAATGTTTGGTAAGCAAATATTTGCTGGGCTATGCAGAGACAGTGGGACACAGAGAGGAAGCTTGGCAAACAGGCTTTGTTAGGTTCTTCCCTGTCTACTATTCCTAGTTCATACCATAGTTACCTATGGTGATAGCTTCCTTCCTGGAAGGGTCCTCCATCTACAATCTTTAGGCAGTTGGGGGGAAGCGCAAAGGTTCTTCCCAAGTCTTTTGGCCTTCGATTTTAGCTCAAAATAATCTGCATGCCAAAGAGATATTTTGGGTTGGCAATTTTTGCTCCCTTACAACTTGATATAGGTTTAGTAGAAAATTTTAGTTCTTTCATTATTTCTAGAACTATTTTGCACCAACTTGTCCCTAGAATACATTTTCAGAAAATAGATCCACTTCCCACCATAACAGGAAGGTTAAAGATTCTCCTATTTTTGGTATTCTTAGTTTCTTTTTTAGTATGTTTAAATATCTTTTAAAGTATTTTTGCTTCCTTTCTTAGTATTATAATAAAGGAGAAGTTGGCTAACATTCAAGTGGTCATGATTAGTAAGAGTCTTCAGAGCAGAAACTGACATAATTTCATGGAGTGCTTGAAGGACAGAGAGTGGATGTGACTCTGGGCTGTCTTCACCAGCCAGTCTGTTTTTGGTTCACTTATTTGATGTTCACAAATGAAATAAAAAAAACTTGGACTGCTAATAATAAATTTGAAGTTTACTGTCCTAATCAGTTGCCCAACATGCTTGTATTATAGACAGAATTCAAAATTATCTTAGATAGTTACAGTTTCCCCAGGGTTTCAGAGTCTACTCATTCAATTCCCACAAAAATGACAGCACATTCTGGTCATTTGAAATTCTAACCTTTGAAGGAATTTCTTATAAACATGGAATCTGTCTTGAAGGAACTGTTGATCCACACTGAGTATGTGTTTACCAATTAAGACTAGGTTATCTTGGGTGATCTTCAGACATCAAAAAACAAGATTGAAGAACTTACATTTGATTATCTTGTGACTCACATGTTCCTGTTCAAGCATTTCCTTTGTACTACTTTCTCTTGATCTTAAACCTGATTTGGAATCCTGCCCCATCTATAGATTCTGATCATCCTTGTCATCTGACATCACTGATTGATTATTTTGCTTTCTGCAGTAATTTTCTCCCAGGTTTCTTCCCATTTGATATCTACACCCACACACGTTTATCTTCCCCTGCCATAGTCAAGTCTATGCCTCTGGTTGCCTTCTTTTTGAGCTATTCCAATCTTCAAACAGAATGGACTTGGAAACCTAGATATTCTGTTTGAATAGAATAGATCACAGTGCATGATCAAATCCAGAAAGTTAATAAGAATGTAAGTATAGAATCACATAATTCTAGGTCCTCAACAGCAAAAATGTGGGCTGCATGATCCTGAGCCTGAGGTCACATTTCATGATAGCTAGTTATTTCATCCTGGAATGACTCAGGATGAGCCATTAAAAGTAAAGATCCAATTGTGTAACCTTCCTAACTGGCTTCTCCATCCTTGATTTACGGTAGACATAGCTATTAAAAGCAATTTCTCCATGTTCAGGGATTATCATTCTTTATTTAGGAACTCCACAGCCATTTGCACGTAGGGAAGACTGGACTTACAGCAATGATTTCAGTTAACATCTGGGATGGACTCAACCATCATGTCCAGACAATAGTAACATTCTGGCATCACCATTTTACTTCCTAACTCTGTGATCTTTGACAAGTTTCTGAATATCTCTGTGCCTCAATTTCTTCACAACATGAACAATAATAATCATTCTAATCTTTTAGATTGTCATGAGGATGAAATGAGATAACCTGTGTGGCACACTTAACACAGTGCTGGTACATAGTGGGCATCAATAAAAGTTAGTTACTAGTATTAGTAGAAGTTAGTAGAGTTGAAGAACTTTCTTAAGATAAACCAGTGGATGCCAGATCTTCAGGCAGAATATCCAGATCTTGCAGGCCATTGGTGCTGAAGGTAACTCCAAAAGTACAATAGCTGTCCAATAGCTATCCGAGATGAGGAGTGAAGGTAGTCATTACCAGCTAGAGGTTGCCTTTTGTTTAAGAAAAGAAGCAGAAAAACTAGAAACTCCTGATTCAAAATCATCAGTAATATAACACAATGAGTTAATATTTGGGAAAAAATGAGGTTTTCACCTAAGGAAACCATTCTACCTCTTCCTCCGGTGTTGTTACAAAGAGAGGAAGTCCCCACTTGACTATTTACTCATTGTCCCCTCCTTTTATGTGTGTTTTGTCTGTGATCGGTACTCTAAACTCCCCAAATCCTTCCATATTGTACAGTCTAGAAGAGAATTATTTATTCATGTTGAATAAAATGGAAAAATAGATCAATGGCTGTCATATGTGAGTATCTTTTTTGGAGGTCTCAGTGCTTTTCTTATTTTTAGTTATAGTATTTCAAATGGTGCTTCATGCTTAGCTTCTGTTCTCCTGACACTTGTATTCAATTCTCCTGTTTAGAAAGTTAGCATGTCTTTTCTCAATCTGCTGTCTTGGGTTGGTGTGGAATAGTGGAAAGAGCATGGATATTCGGACTGGCGAACCTGGGTCCAACATCTGGTTCTAACCCTTATGGGTTGGGTGACTTTAAGCAATGACATAACTCCTTGCAGCATCAGTTTCTTCCTACGAAGTGGAGGTACTTCCTATACTTCATAAAATTGTTTTAGGAAATTAGGTATCATGTATGTGATGTATAAGTAATTGTTGCTCAATGAATGCTAATTCCACCCCCTCCCATTTCTTCCATTTCAGCAGTGTTCTCCTGGTCTCTAACTATTTTTAGAGCCTAGATAATCCCAGAGAATCTTTCTCATGTTCTTCCTGCCATTCCTGGTAGATGAGCTAATGATAATAGAGGAAAGAGAATGAAAGAGAGAGCAACAACTGATGAATGCCATTCATTCTCATCCACCAACTAACTCTGGATGCTGGTGACATTATATGAGGATATGACCAGTTCCCGGACCACTCTGGAGCTATTCAAACATTTACAGTTCTACTGTGTGGAGTGTGTGTGTATCCAAACAAGAGCAGATGCTACTATGTCTTGTGTGAAGGCTTAATTCAAAAGAAAGGAAGTTATGGCCCTGCCATCCACTCACAAAGTAGCTAAGGACCAAGGCTCACACACAGAAGATGATGAAGAACTTTTACAAAGCACCAGCCAAAAAAGAACAAATTACTTAATACAAATCAAACTGTATATAAATGCTTTAAGGTATCTAGAGTAGGAGAGATTAGCATTGATTCAGTGACATTTATTGAACAGTTTTTATGTAGCTGGCACTGTGCTTGGAGCAGGAGATTAAAATAAAAATGAATAAGACATGGTTCATGCTCTCATGAAACTCTCTGTCTGATGAGAGAGGCAAGCATATAACCAAATAAACACAGGGCACACCCTGGAGCATTTATAAAATGCACAGAAGAAATAGTCTTTGAGTTGTTACAAGGACAGTAGGATTTGGTTAGGACAGGGGTTGCAAACTCAAACTCCTGGAGGAGTCAGGAACATAATATAAATGAAAACAACTGTTAAAAAAATTAAGCAGAACAGCAATTCAGTGCAAGACATTCACTTTCTTGGTACTTTATTTGTATTAATTTATTTAATTTTTCTTCTTCTTTTTCTTCCTATTATTATCTCTATTTTACTGTTGAGGAGACTGAAGCACAAACATTGAACAACTAGTGTAAGGTCATGTCAGCCTGGAGTAGCATAATCAGGGCTCAGACCTAGGTAGTCTGGATTTGGTGCCCATGGCATTCACCACATTTGTCGCTTTTCTATAAAAAAGACAACCATGTAAGTTATGTGATCCATGGCAACTGATACTCAGCCTTAGCATTTTGGAGACAAAAGGGGGTGATGGAGACTCCAACTAACTATTGTTTTTCAGAAATGATAGCTAGATAATTCTCCTTTCCCCTCTAGATAAGCCAGAAATCAAGACCCACCCTCCCACTCCATTAAATATCCAAAATTTATGTTGGGAAACAATTTAAAATGTAAGCCCTCTATGGATGGAACAAAACATGCACACAGGTCACGTGCCACCAGGTTGAGACCTCTGGATTAGGCAGACAAAGAGGATGGGGAAGTGAATTATATGCAAAGGGAACGGGTTGCACAGAGATGTGAAAGAGATTGTGAGTAATATGAGTGCCTGGCATAGAACACTAGCAACGGATGAGGCTGGTGAGGTCTTGGTGCACATGGTAAGGGGTTTACATTTTACATAGTTTGCAAAGTTTGCAAAGTGGAGAGTTTTGTCCCTGTGGCATTGTCCAAGGTGGATGGATCAAAGAAAAGGTGACTGCTCACCTCCCTGACATTGTTTCTCCCTTAGCTTCGCCTGGCCCTGAATGTCCCTGTCATCCTGGGCACACTGGTAAGATCCACACTTCTTTGACTTTGTTCACATCTTCTGCCTGGAATGTTCTCCATCCAGTTGAAGAACAAATACTTATCTAGGAAGGTTCAACTCAAAAGAGCAAACTCTTTCTGAAGCTTTTCCTGATTGACTCAACCCCTACCCCTTCCTGCCTCCCAACCCAAACGTGCGGATCAACCACTCCCTCCCTTGGACCTCTGCTGTGTGTTTATTATGGCACCTGCAACACTTTACTGCACTTCTTTCCAATAGATCTATGTCCCTTACTGGTAAAGCACTAGTGTGAAACACTTTTAGGCCAAGGAATCTCTTATTATTGCCTGCATTTCTAAAGTATAACTATGTTGTATATATCAGGCATTGAAATGTCTGAGGAATGAATAAACAAATGAATGAAAGAATGAATAAATGGATAATACTTTCTGAGACTGTGGAGTTCTGAGCTGGCTTTTGAACACACTAAAGGTTCTGAATATATCATTTCTTAAATATTTTGTCTGTTGACCTGAAGGGGTGTTTTGGTTATTTTGTATTACCTTTTGGGTCGCAAGAGTACATTTCTTTTTTTCTTTCAATATGTGAACAAATCCAACAAAACAATCTTTTTCGAAGTTGCCCATGTGAGATAGCTATTGCTGCATAACAAAGCACCCCAACATTCAATGCTTGAAACAATAGCCATTTATTACTGCTTATGAGTCAGCTGTGTTGTTCCATTGGTTTAGACTGAGCTTAGCTGGTCTCAGCTAGACTCATTCCTCTATCTGTGGTCAACTGGCATTCATCTATCTCAATGCCAGATCTTTTTAACCACATTAGCGTCATATTCTTACCACTTTCATAATTCTATTGCCAAAATTGGGAGTGATAGACTGGGACTACCTATGCCAGTGACTCTTGTTTCCTCAGAATGTGGATCATTCATTGATTCATTAAACAAATAGCAGTTTAAGGCCAACCCTGTGCCAGACATTGTGCATGATGCTAGGAATAGAGAATGGAAAAAAGAGTCTCTGACCTAGAAAAGCCAGAGTCTGGGGAGAGACAAATGTGCAGTAAAAAACTATAGTCCCAGAGTGTAACAATAGAAGTATAACAATTAAAGAATTATAAAGTGAAGAGGAGGTGTTACCGAAACACAGGTCTGGCTGCTTGCCGTGGAAAGCCAATACAAAGGGAGGCACATGTTGGTAAAAGAAAAGTTTGCTTTTTTTCTGGAGGCTGGCCATCAGTGAGGGGGAAGGCAGACTCCCATCCAAAGGCCAATCCCCCACCCCTTACTGCCACCCCACTGATAATTAGGGGTAAGAGCTTTTAAAGGGGATTGTCAGGGGTGTACAGGCAGAAGGAGGGGGCTCCATGCAGAACGGCACAGTCAGCTCTGACAGTCATCCAGAAATTAGTCATGTAGTGATCTGATCAGCATCAACTCGATTGTTTTAAGTACAGTTAATCTTCAGTTCCAGGGTCAGTTTGTTCCTGTTTGTTTGAGGCCAGTTCTCAGAATTGTGGCAGCTTATGTCATGGCTACCATCTGGTCATCATGTAGTTAACTCCTCCCCCCTGGTGGGGGTTTCAGCCTCTACAAGACAACTCAAAGGATACGGCTCAGACATTATCTACAGCCCCTGAGGAGGAACTAAAGGTCCTTGACTTTGTTTAATGACTTAACTATTATTATCCCATTTTGCTTAACTATTTCCCTTTGTTTCTGTATTTTCTTATTTCTCTGATTAAATTTATTCTTTGACTAAAGTTTTTCTACAGACAAGAGGCAGGCAGAGGACATGGGGGAGGGTCTGTCCTGGGAAAGCCCCATAGGGTCCTGCTATGTTTCAGAGAAAGTGATTACCTATGTGGGGGAGGGGGTCAGTGGCAGAGCCAGGTAGGAAAAGTCTTCTTGGAGGCATATATGACTGAACTCTTACCTGGATATGCAATTATTTAGTAATTGTGTCTAGATTATTAAGATTCGCTGCCATATAATATACCCTTAAGATATTGATCTTTCAAAGGTATATATCAATTTGTTATTTGAATTATGGAAATGATAATCCAGCATGCTTTCCTCTGCTAACCTTTGGTCAGTTCCTGGCTGTAGAGAGCAGTGCTTAAGAGTGTAGGATCTGGGCCTGGGTTTAAATCTCAGCTCTACTGTTTATCAATTGTGCCTCAGTTTCCTCTTCTGTAAAATAGGGATGGCAACGTGAAGATTAAATGCATTATTAGTACCTCCAAAGATAGGACCTAGCACATAGTAAGTGCTCATAATTGTTAGTTGTTTTAAGGATTTAGATTTTTCCCCCGGGCTTTTTCTTCTTTCCTCCCTTATAAAGTGGAGATGAAAATTAACCCACCTGATAAGGTTGTTGTGAAGATTTAACGAGATTAAATATACGAAAGTCACATTGAATAGTGCCTAGCACATGGCACATGCCTTGGAAGTACACATCATTGTTATTCTGTTTATGTCATGTTTAACTATTCAAAAAACTGAAGCTATCTGTTCTTAGTTTCTAGGGGTTTGAAAACATTTTGTATCTTATCATATAGTCTTCTCTTTCACTAGGCAGAGGCCATCATTTACTTATGTATTTCCCTTTGGAAGAATGGTGGGAGGGTCAAGGTGTCGTGAGAAAAACTCCAAGGCAGTGTTTGAGAGGTGGGTGCTTTACATGGTCTTAACGCTGTGATGTGCTGGAGAATGGGTCCTCAGAGTTGACCTCTTCTGACAGATTCACACACACACACACATCTCCCTTGGCAATGGGCACATCACATGGCATCCCCTACTGCATCTTTTTGTACCACTTGCCTTTTGATTATGCAGAGAAGTAGCTGATCCTCAGATTGTAGTGTTTACTGTCTCCAACAGGTATTAGCAATCGTTTAGAAAGATGCTAACAAAAGTAATCAATAGAGCAAAGAAAGATGAACCACTGAAAAGAATATAATGAGATGGTAGAAGTCACCTCAAATATATTGTGGTTGCTTAATTATAGAATTTTCTGACTAAATTTAAAGTTAGTTAAATAATATTTTCAAAGAATATCTGGCACATAATGAAAACTGAATAAACTCAGAAATGAATGGATGAATGAATGATAAGGTTAGGAAAATGCTTACTAACAGACTACATGCTATCAGAAAAGATCATTTAAAAACTATACTTTGATTATTCTACTAAAAATGAAGAGGTTTTTCAGCGCAGTGGAATATCTGTCAAGAGTTGTTTCCCTAAATACTTAATGAATTTTATAATGTTGTGGTGGCTTGATGGAATTTGTAATTTGAAGACCAGAGAAATGAACAAAGAGGAATAGGGTGAAATCATATTCCTGAAGTAAGAGAGCAGTTTGAGCATTGAGTATTCAAGATCTAATAGTATTGAAATGCCAATCTATGGCAAAGCCTTGCAGAGTCATTTATCACTGTGTTTGATTATGCTCTAAGGCCGTATTTGATTCGAAGGCTTTGCAGTGGAAGGAGTACTGGATTTGAAGTCAGATAGATCTGGGTTCACGGTCAGCACATATCAGGGATGTCATTCACGGAGCCTCCAATATGAGTGTTCCTTCACAGAGTCATGCAAAATGATGGTTCTGCTGGGGTTCAAATACTTGCTCTGCTACCTACTAGCTGTGGCACGTGGAGCAAGTTGACTGACCTTTCTGAGTTCAGTTTCCTCTGCTGTTAATATGAGCACTAAAGAGGATAACACAGTAGTATGTACAGTATCTTGCGTAGTGTCTTGGCCGTATTTGGTGATTTTTCCATAATGCCACTTGTTAATTAGTTATAGGAAGGCATTGACTCTGGATCTGTATTAGAACGGACATTTGTGCATCTGGGTATTTTGCCTCATCCAAGAGGCAGCTTTACATAGTGCAGCAGTTAACACACAGATTCTGGGCTCAGGCCTCCTGGGTTTGAATTAAGATTCTGCTGCTTAATTAGCTGTGTGGCTTTAGATGAATTAAATAGCCTCTTCTTACTTCAGCTTCTTTTTCTGTAAAAAGTAGTAGTAGTACCTACCTTGGGATGCTTTGAGAATTAAATGAATTAACATTTGTAAAGTACTTGGAACAGTCTCTAACAGGAACCCAGAGCTGTAGACCACTAAAAGCAGCTGGTGAATTGTGTGGGCACTACTTTTTCCTAACATACCAGGGGCTTAACTTAGTAGCCTTGCATAACATCTTGATGCATTGCGAAGGCATGGAATTTAAATTATTTTGCCAGTGTTTTGGTGACTGTTCTAGCAAAGAAAATGGTTGACCAGAGCTATGGTTTCAGTCTGTGAACAGAAGACAAAAATAAAATTAAATAACCAAGGGCATTAATATATCTTTTTAAATTGGGATATAGAGGATTGAGTTAATCATACCCCTTGTTATCATCATTGGTCTTTGCAAGGGCCCCTCTTGAATGTATGTATATACATGTGAATGTATGTTTATATATGTGAATGTATAGGTACCTGCATGAATCTATGTTTGCTTGCATTCATTACCTCTCACTTACAATAACTCTTTTCCTTTCTTCTTTTTCTTTTGAGAAACCATTCTAATGTATTTAATGTATGTGTTTTGTTTGACAGCGTATTCTTATTCTCTGTGTGTATATTTTAATGTACATAAAGGTTATTATGCAAATATGTACTTCATTTTGTTCCTAAATTTTCTTCACTCATCATATGGCTTTAGGAACCATTCCTGTTGCTCGATGTATACCTTGCTTCTAATTGCTCCAAGTGCTCCATGGGATACCTCCATCACACTTGACCTGTCAACACATGGACACCTGGATCGTTTCCAACTTCCTGTCACCACAGTGAAGTTATTGTTCTATTGATTTTTAGTATCCAGTGGAGTTAGAATTCTCATGACAATCTGATGATTTTCTTATAGATACAATAGAGCCCTCTTTTTCAGGTTGTTCAGGGGTGGTACTTGGTTAGTCAACTGAAAAATTATTAAAACTGGGATTTGTTAAAGTCATACATAATTTAACTCTTTTATTGTAACTTCAGAAGTTTTAGTGTACCTTTTTTGCCATTTCTTTAAAAAAATAGGGTAAAGAGTTTTCCTTTGTTGAATGTATGCATGTATGTATTTTTTTAAATATATTTGTTTTTTCTCAATTTTTTCTTTTAAAAAATTTATTTATTTATTTATTTCTGGTTTATTGAAATATAACTGACATATAACATTGTGTCAGTTTAAGGTGTACAACGTGTTAATTTGATACACTTGTATATTGTGAAATAATTACCACCATAATGTTAGCTAATGCCATCATCCCCTCACATGATTACTGTTTCTGTTTTGTGGTGAGAACATTTATGGTCTATTCTCTTAGAAACTTCCAAGCATATAATGCAGTATTGTTAACTATAATCACCAGGCTGTACAGTAGATTGCCCAGAACTTACCTCATAACTGTAAGTTTGTATCCTCTGGCCAACTACCTATTCCCCCAAGCCTGCTACCCCCAGTAGCCACTATTCTACTCTTGTCTACGAGTTCACCTTTTCTAGATTCTACATATACGTGTATCATACAGTATTGTCTCTCTCTGCCTGACTTATTTCACTCCATTTGGTTTTATTTTAGTATGGGCCTGCTTTTGGAGCTCATTTTCATATTTCTTGTATAAATGACATGCCAAATACCTTACGTGTTTTCCTGTTTCATTTTCTTTAAAGAGAAGTAAGAACTTAAATATACTGTGGTGGAGAAACCTAAGTGCAAAATTCTTTCAGATTTAAAAATTTTTCTCTTTTCCACAGTTGTCCGTCAAAACAACTTGCCTTTATCAAGTATTTCCAAAGCATTCAACTTAGTTTTCGGAATGATTGATGTCTTTCTTTTCACTTTCACATTGTCTCACTTTAAATATGTGGCCTATAGCCACACAGAAGGAAACAAATGGAATTCTACAAACATGACTTTGTTCTGTTTCAGTTTGGAGAGATCCTACTTATTTTTCTAGTTTTTGAGCCTCAGGCTTTCTTTGCTTTAGTTACCTGAAGACTTGGGCCTAGAATCCATGCTTTGATATTTTCAATTAGCATAAAACCAGGCTTGGAACTTTTAAAAACAGTAGATTGGAAAGCATTTCCTGTATTGCAAGGGGTTATACATATGCAGTGTGGTTTTAAGCTCTGTGTCTATATTGTCTTTGCTATAATACATCACAGTATTCAGCCCAGTCTCTAGAACATAAGGGGAGCTCAAAATAAATATTTATTCGATAAGTGAATGAATGAATGAATTAAAACTGGGAGACAGTTTAAATGTGACTTCTTTTTTTAAACAAACAATTTTATTGAGGTATGATTGAGATCTGATACAGTTATATGCTGTGAAATGATTACCACCATAGAGTTAGAGAGTTGATTTCTGATGCTACCTTATACCATCTTAAACACTTTGGTATAGAACAGTGTGTGGAAAGGATTTCTCTTGGCTGTCGCATTTTAAGAATCTGATTTCTTCTTCCTGCGCTCTTAGTGGAAACTTAAGGAGTATTTTTCTTTTGCTTTCCTAACGAAAGAGGGTAATACTCATTTTCTCTGTAATGATAATATTTACACTTAAAAAAGAAGCTGCTAAAATTTTTTTTTTTTTTTTGATATAGAATTCTTCTGTACAGAATTCTAAGCCGGTTAGACTACTTTGGTTCTGGAGAGTGTATAAAAAAGAAAAAAAAGAATTAGAATAAGTTATTAGGCCAAATTTTAAAAAACAAAGAAAACATTAATAGCTGGATAGCTGGATGTATGTTAAGTAATCATGGTTTTATTTGTTTATCCTTTTAACGAATATTCATTACCATTCTACAATGTGCCAGTCACTACGATGGAAAAATATTGGCTGCATTACTGCCCCCACGGAGCTTATGTTCTAATTCGGTAGGAGCTAAAAACTTCAAAAGGAGCTAGTAAGTGAACAAACATAGCAATATATAATATGGTAAGGGCTAGAAAGAAAATCAAAAGGATGTGAACATAAGAAGTAATAGAGGAGTTTGGTCTGAAGAGGTGACATTTATCTTGAGACCTGAAGTTGGAGAAGGAGCCAGTCAGAGACCAGGGAAGGCCACACTCACAGAGGGAGCCTCAGTTTTATGTGCTCTGGGACTTCTGTTCATCATTTCAAAGAAGTTCTGAGGCACATGAAATCTTTATAGATAACCTAATTTAAAAAAAAATTAAAAGAAATGAAACCAGAGGGGTAGGAGATATCACCTAAATGCCAAGGTAATTTAGGTTTCATATAAACACTGTCCACTACCTCCTCCACCAAAAAAAAAAAAGGTTTAATGGAAATGTTTTCATGTTCATTTTTCTCTCAAGGAATCTTGTGTGTAATGTCTATAATACTGGAACTCACCTTTAAAAATATATATACCATCTGACAAAGAAAAAAAGAAAGAAAGTATGATTCACTAATGTAAGAATTCGGGTAACTCATTTTCAGTAGATTATGGCCAGTTTCCTACTCTGGAGATTATTCTCTTCTGTTGATTCTCTTCCTTTTCCTCATTCTACCCTCCTTTTGGTTATTACACTGCTCATTAGCATTTCTATTAAGCAATTCTGAGGAGGGGAAAAATCAATCAAGGAAAGGAGCTTCAATTTGAGGCTTGGTGGGTGAGAAGTTGCATCTATTGGCTAAAACCAGATTATTTTTGGATTCTCGGTGGATTTCCTTTATCCACTTTATTTCTGCCTCAAAGCATAGACTAACACAAGCTGATCATATTGTATAACGTAGAAACACACACTGCTAAAGGTTTTGAGAGTACAGCAATATTTAAATTAAAACTTCTAGGTGACAGAGGTATTTAAGCGATCACAGTTTGAAGACTGTTGAAGTGATGCTAGTGCTACAAACAGATTCTACTTCAAAAGCATGTTGTTGCCTGTAGCCATAGGGTGTAACATCTACAGTAAGAGATTCTTCACATCCTGGAAGAAGGTGACCCTGCCTCTTAAAAAATGGGCCAGGTTCTGTTCTTGACCTTTCCCTGTTCTTGATAATACCCTTTAACCCACACGAGCTACAGTCTTGTTATTTACGGTCCAGAGAAATACAAACAGTACATTTGACATCTGAACCATAAATGTGAAAAAAAGCTCAAGCACACACCCTGTGTCATGGCCATCACTCACGTTACGTTTGTAAGTCTTTTAAAAGCCTCTGTGTTCTTTCTTTTCAGGCCTGAAGCTATTTCTTTTTGAATGACCATTGGTCTCCTGTGTCCCCAGGGGGCTGAGGAGCTGTACACCCATGGGGTGCTTGAGGTCAGGCGAGGTTGAAGACCATGGTAGGTCAGAAAAGGACACGGGGAGATTCTGTGTCCTTGATGGGGATGTATTTGTGCTGAACTTGCAAAATGTACGAGTTCAGTGTCATCTGTTTTCAGTATTTCCTGAACAATTGATTTATTCCACATTATTAATGAACTTTGCAGCAGTTCCACTTGTCAGAGCCTACTCTGTAGGGGTCAATAATGAGAGGAAACCTGATGTTAGTGAATCCAGCTTAAGTGATTCTGTCGCGCTAACGATTCAATATATCAGGACAAATGTCAGCTCCTTCCAATATGTTAATTCCTCCGGTCCCATTTGCATAAACTACAGTCAATGAAATACAAGCTCCCCCCTCTAAGATAGTTAATAGAGATTTGTAAAGGATTTTTAATTTACCTTTTTTTTTGTCTCCTTCAACATAAATTCTTAAGTTAAAAACGGGACATGGAAAGCAAGAATCACAGATTGGGAAGAGGATGTAAACTTACTATAGCTAAAATATGAAGGAAGATAAAATTCATAGGTATAAATTTAGTTGTTTCTTAAGAATTCTGTGCATTTGCACTTACTGCTTTCCAGAGGAGCAACGACTTTCTAAAAACTTGGGAACAAAGCATCAATGTATTCTTTTTATATTTTGAGTTGAATTTTCAGTTTCTCATCTCCTGAGGTAACTCACTAGATCATTAGTTTTCCCCAAGGACATTAAATCTGGGTTTCCTATCTCACCTCCTAACTCAACATTTCCTTGAGGCCACCGACATGTAGCAGCAATGTTTATTTTAGAATCAGCTCTTCTTTTGCTCTCAAGTCCAAGGTGAATACATATCACAATCCAAAATTAAGATTAAGAAATCAGAATTTCTTTTATTTCTTCTTCTGGGATGAAATACATAGTTATCTGATTTATCCAATGAAGTCATTCCCCCACCCCCTTTTTTTTTAAACAAGCTTTAAGATTTCTATTCATTTAGAGTTCTTAAGATTTTATCAGTTGGTTGTCACTTGGGATTTATTAGCTTTCTGTATCTATTTGCACTATTGGCAACTGTAATTTTCATTCTGACTGCAAACATTTCTCTTGTCTGCTAATTTCGGCTTTGTTTTGCAAGGTGGCTCAAAATTTTTCTTCTTCACCCATGACATTTAATATAGACTCTTTTATTCATGTAAACTTGGTAGAGATAAAAAACAAACAAATAAGATAGACCTAGAATTTTATTGTTGACATTTGCCTAAGTAGTTCCATGCCTCCCCTGCAGTCCCTGAGGTAGTTTTCAGGCTCACGTAAGGTGAGATAACAATGATGCAGCTCATGGCAGTGGGTGCCGTCAATCCACACAGAGCCCTGACAGCAATAAGGCCTGCAGCCTTCACTTGTGCTTTAATGCTTACTTGCCATCAGCCTGGTGACTGTCCTTTTGTCTGTTGTTTTTTCGTTTTGTTTTTGTTTTTGTGGGGGGTTTTTTTTGTTGTTTTGTTTTTGTTTTTTTTAGGTTACAGGATGAGTTTAATAAAGTTCTCCAAACATTCCTCTTACCTAAGTTGCAATGTTTCATCTTCTTTTACCCCGTTTAATTCCAAATATGCAGAGCCTGGTACTTTGAAAATTAGTACAACAAACTGTCCAGATCGTATTTTGCTTATTATTTGCCCTAGTCCATAAAATTGGGGTGGATATTTTCACATGTTTCTCCCCTAAGGAGAGCTGGCAAGGCTGTCTTATTGCAACATCTGTAGTATTTGAAGCGAAGGATTGTGGCCCTGAATTGCAATTCCAGGTAGTAAGTGAGCCATCATCACACCTTAACTTTCTAAAGATAGCCCCCGATCGTGCATAAGGGAAGTGTTTTGATGACTAACTTTAGAGAGTTCATTTATCCTCTGTATTTATCTTTATGAGTCAGCTAGATTTTTAAACTCCAGGAAAAACAAAGACTGATTTTTCTTTGTTTCACCATGATAACAAACACAATGCTATGTAATGTAGTAGAGATTGTTTATGTATCTTGCAGAATTTTCTAAAGGATAATGGATCTCTTTTGCTGAATACATATATATATATACATACACATACATACACTCATGTTCGTTTGTGAATGTATATATATACTTGTTAAAAATAATAAATTGTAAAAGGTAAAAAAAAATCACCAAATTGAGATTGGTGTTTATCAGTTTGACTAGGAAACTCAGCTGATTTGAAAGTTAAATCTTACCTGTTTTCTACTAAAAAGCCTTCTAAATTTAGCTGAGTCAGGCCACTAATGTGTCATAAGAGATAAATAATCTGGGGCTTTCTTTCACCTGCCCTCCCCTGTCAAGTCTTCAGGGTCCCCTCCAGGGTTTTTCAGCCCTGCTGGCTTGTTCCCTGCCCCTGGTTATATCCTGGCACTGCTGCGCTCTCTGGGTGCTGAGTCATAACTCACTCCTCTGATAACTGGACTGCGGCGAATATTCTAGCCTGCTAATGGGCGAGGACGTAGGACCCCTCTGTACCTTTGGCACCAATCATCATGGATGAGGGGCCCTGGGGAGACAACGTCCTTGTGTGTGTGTTTCTTATCACCTTGTACAGTACACGTGGAAGACAACTCAATTCGAAACCAGGAGGGAGTTTTATGTCCTCTCTCTAACAGTTATTACTAGTGCTTGATTTTGGAAAATTTCTTAGTAACTAGCTCCCTGATCATTGAATTTCACCGTCTTCTAAGTGGAGCCAGCGAGGGAGCACCTGTGCAGGCGCTAGGTACCAACTGTGAGGCGCTCTTCCACAGTCAGGCTCCATCTCGTTTTGCGCCTTTGCTTTGTGCCTTCCCCTTTCTTCTTTTACTTCCTCTCTTCCTCCCTCCTCTCTTCCCTTCTTACCTTCTCTCCTCTTTCCCCTTTCTTCCATCCTCTTTTTCCTCTCTCCTCTCTCCCAGCCAACCTTCCTCCCTTCTTGTGGCCCTTCTGTCTTTCTTACCCTTCACCCTGCCCCCACACCTCAGTTCTTAAAGGCAGTTGTTCACTAGCCTTCTATACACAATGAGCATGGGGCGGGTGCAGAACAAGGGAAAATAGAGAGCAAGTAGGATGAGAACCCTCAGGGGAAAGTTAGCCTGAGGCTGGGCAAAAGGAGGGAGAGAAACAGGAGTGGGCAGCAAATCCTCATTGCCTTCGAAGAAGAAAACACACACTCTTCAGGAAGGATAGAGCTTTCCTGGTAATTAGGGCTGAAGCAAATTTCTTACATGAATCTAATGGGAGACACACCAATCTTGTTCTCAATAAGATCCTTACGATGGAAGCGATGGTGGGTTTCCAGATGTTTACAGTATGCCGTAACCGAGGCTGTGAGCATGAGGTCAGAATCCCAGTTCTGTTCAGGGCCAGAATGTGTCTAGCATTCTTCCTACCTTCTTGATGAAGATTTTATCCAGGGATAAAGCCTAGAATACAAAATGCAGCCTGAGTTCCCACTAATGGTGCCACCTTAATGGTAATAACCCCTGGTTGACTTGTTGTTGGATTCCTCCTGATCACAGCGGAACCAGTTTACTGGAAGCACCAGGTCAGTCTCACATGTCTTCACACACAATCCGGTGAACTGTATTGTCCACACAACATCTGCTGAGTTCTGCCTCTCTTGTTCTGGCCTCACTTTCCAAGACTTTGACCTTGAAATTATTTGTGTGCAGTCTGTGTGCAGCCATTACAGCCAGTGTTCTGTGTGAGCTTCAGTCGCAGTGGCATGGCTAAGAGTGCTCCTGACGTCCTGGTTGTTCAGTATTCCCCAAGTGGGCCAAGCACCGAGAGATGCCGGGTGACTTTGCTCTTCGGAGCCCTCAATGTGCCAAAGCTGCGTTTAGCCATAGAGGAGCAGGGAGAGTGGTGTCTTTCAACCACTCTCCTCACCATGCTTCCTCACCAAGGTACCAATTCAGGTTGCTTGTGGCCTATCTCAAAGAGTCCCTAGAAAAAACAGTTCCTTCAGCTTTTTAACTCATTCTGACTTTTTCCAATGGGGGCATTAGATATTCATGGGGCTGAGTCAGGACAGGCATGCTCTCTCCCTTCCTCTGAAATGGAGACTCTTTCCTCAATTTCTACCTAAAATAAGCTCATTCAAATGAATGCTGAGGGCACACACTCCATCAGTTCACCACATGTTTCCACACATGTCAAAGACCCCATGGCAAACCTAACTTAAGCTCAAATTAGAATCCAGTTGAATCTTGAAGAATAAATGCCTTCTGATTTCTGAGCCTTTTGATTCAGTTGAATTGAATAATTGAATTGAATAAAATAATCTTGAAAGATAAATACAGTCTTCAAATGGCGTTCCATACATACGTTTTTTTAGACTACTTAAATATATTGATTATTATTTGTAGAGAAAATTACAGGTTAGGAAAGATCGAAAATCTAATGGACAGTGTCATGGGGAACATGGTGCTGGAATCAGTGATAATGTCTTTGGCTGTGAGTAACAGAAAACTCTGCTCAAATTGCCCAATTTAACAAAGAATGGTGTGGGGGAATAGAGGCCCAGGTGTAGTAGTTCTTGAGGGTGCCAGGTTTTTTTCTATATGATTCTCTTGGCTCCACCCTCTGCTATTTAGTGGCCTCATTCTCAGGCAGGATCGCAGTGTCTGTTCCAGGGGTCACATTCAAAAAGGCCAATGCCCATAGAAAGCATGAGAGCATCTCATTCTCTTGTTGTCTCTTTCTTTCTCTGAGTGAGAAAACTTTCTCCTGCCACTGCCAAGCCATGCCACTGCCAGTGATAACTGGTCAGAATCCACTCTTCTGTGCATTATTAAGCCAATTACTTGCAAGGGGAACCATACTGGCTTAACTGGCTAAGATTAATCACATGGGGAGGAAGGGATGTTGGGGAGTTAACCATTAGGGTCACTCCAGTGCTCTTGAAATCACACTGTATGTCAGTTGTCTGTGGACAATGGTTGGGTGCTCCTGGCCCTCACCTTTTTGGTCCTGCCCTGGTGGACACCTAGAGGTATTCATTGTGTCATAAACCCAATGATTTGTGTACAAGTAGTTGCAAACTTCAGTTGTAAGTCTTTCGGGCTTTGTTTTTCATTTCTGTAAGATATTCAAACAGAAAATTAGGTTAACTATCATCTTTCTCCTATTTACTCCGATACCCTTATCTTTAGCTGCTATCTCTCGTGTGAGCTTTAGCGATGCTTCTCCAAATACCTACTGAATATTTACACAGAGGCATGTTGGTGGATGTGGTAGTTTGGCAGTGTCTCCATTCCAACTGCCTTCTCTTGGGCCTTCATAAAGTGCAGAGTCTGGAAAACTGAAAAAAATTGAAAACAAAACAAAATACTACATCCCCCAGACTCCCCTGTAGCTAGGCCCCTGGGTTCAAAACAGGTTCTGCCTATTAGCTGTGTGTCTGCGAGACTGGGAAGGCGGAAACGAAGCGAGGCCGTGGTCCAGCTGCTTTCGCATTGCGCTGCTCCCCAGCACGCCATGGACACGTGCTGGGCTTCTCTGCAGCGCTGGATCGGGCCCACTAACTCACTTTGTGGCTGTGGAGAGCGGCAGCAGTAACAGCACCAGCTTCATGATTCTGGACCACAGTTACAGTGGTGGGATCCTGACATGAAGAATCACCTTACCAGGCGCCTCCTAAACACCTATCGTCCTGACACTGGCAGAGTTAACCGCATCCCTGGCAGACCCGCTCGGTCGTAGTCCTCTAGCAGTTATTTCTGGAGGGCCAGCCTCTCTTCTAGTGCTCTCAGTTGTTCGTAAGTATTTAATTCCCTGTTTCAAATCTTTTTCTGCTTAAATTAACTTGAATGGTTTTTGGCTGAAACCTGGCAGATAGGACATTCTATTGTCATTTCAAACTCAATTTGTTTAAAAGACAACAATGTTCACCTCTCCTAATTAGCTCTTATTTTTGACATCCTTAAGTATTGTCATTCACAGCTATCTTTTTTCTCCTTTTTCTTTCATTGCTAATCAAATCCTTCAAAATGTCTCTTTTTACTTGTACCTTTCTTTCGAGTTGCCCTGCTAGCATCAAGACCAGACATTACCACTTCTTAGGTGTGGAATATATAAATAATCTTTTGGCTATTCTTCTCAACTCCCTTTCTTTCTAATTTTTAACTGATCATGTCCCCAAATGTGAAATTTATCATTGTTAAACATTGTTTTTATCATATCACTGCTATTCAGAGCAACAGATCCTAAAGGATTTCCCAAAACTCTTAGCCTTGCATTCAGTGTTCTCTAAAATCTTGTCTCAACCTGTCTTTTCAAGTGTATATTTTTCTTGGGGGTGGGTGAGTAATTCATAGAGACTCTGCTTTGTGAGAAGTGCCATGCTATATGCGTGGCGGGCAATTTTGTTAAATTTTCCCTTCAAGCTAAATACTATTATCCTTATTTTCCTGGTAACTAAACTGCAACCTAGGTAAGTTAAATAGCTCTTCCCAGGGTACAAACCTACACTGAGTGGTTCCAACGCTCAGCACAATGTGTATATGTAGAAATTCTTTCCCAAAGTCTCAGTGGTCTATCGAGTGTCTCTGGAACGTGCACATTTCTACACGAGGCCCAATGCTCTCACATTTCTTTCTGTCTCCTCTTCGTGATTTCTCTTTCTCCCATTCATCTTAGTAGATCTCAGTCCAGATTTTCTCTCTGAAGGCTACTTTGAACTTTTCAGATGATTTCTGAAATTCAAGTCATTTATTGTCTAGCACAAGGTCTTAGGAAATCTATTGGAAAGTGATATTCTTTACTTACCTTGTTTAGCTTTGCATGCCTAAGTCTTGGCTCCTCTAATGGCCATTATGCTCCTGAGGCAAGGATGACGTGCTACGCTTCTACACCTCTTCTTTCCACTTGAGTGACAGTGGGAATTGCGCTGAACTCGGAACTACCAGGGCTAGTCCTCGTTCTCACCACTGATTGGCCTTGAGGCCTTAGACAAGGCAGTTAACTTTAAGGAGGGGGTCTTTTTTCTTACTTGTGAAACAGAGCTGGGAAGAGCTTTCTTCTCTTTCTCACAAGGCATCGATTCTCAGCCTTTAAGATTCTGATGAAAGCTACAGGATGTTCCCCAATGAACAAATGTCCTTGTGCTCAAATACACAAATTATTTACTTGGTTGAAGGAATTTCTGTGCTTCTTGAAGACATTTACAGACCTGGGTCAGTAATGCCTTTCATAGTGTTATCGTGAAGATCAGATAAAATATTGCATGAGAAAGCTCTATATAAATTTATAAAATGTTACACAAAGTAAGGATTCAGGAGAGGATTAAATGAATAAATGAGTGAGTGAAATTTAGGATCAGTAGGGCTCTTATGAATTCATCTAGTTCAGTCCTCCCTGTTTTCAAGAAGGGTTTTTACTAGAACTGGTTTAGATGATTATATTAAAGAACTCCAGAGAAAAGCATTCTTATACTTACTGTGGTACGTCACTGTCAAACATTTTCTTTCTTAGATATAAATTAATAATTCATAAAAGAAGACATATAGATGTTCAATGAACATGTGGGAAAAATTTCACACTAAGAGATAGATAAATGCAAATTAAAACCCCAGTGAAATATTATACATCATGTATCACAATGTGATTAGTAAATTGTATAATAGCCGGCGCTGGAGAGGGAGTGGTGTGAGCCCACGTTGCAAGTGGGTGTAACTTGGTTTCAGCTTTCTGGAGGGCAATTTGGCAGTGGGTAAAAAAAAGCTCATAATTGCGTACCTATTTACTAATCGGTTCTGTTTTTAGAAATTTCCCCTAGGGTGCACCCCTACAGCCCAGTTATCAAAAGGTGCAAAAATATGTTTACAAGGGTGTTACTGAAACATTATCTATAAGTATCAAAAATAGGAGACGATGTAACTATGGAATTGGCTAACTAAATTTTAGCATATTCCTGTAAATGGGATACTTTGTAGCCTTTTTAATATTGTTGCAGAACATTCAATAATATGGACAAATGTTCACATCAAATTGCTGTGAAAAAAGAAAGCTTATGAAATTATATGTAGCATATAGGAAAGAAGAATACATTTTTATGCATAGAAAACACAGCCAGATAGGATCTGTACCAATATAATCATGGTTATTTGGGGGTGAAGAGATAATAACAGCTTGTAATTTTATTCTTTTTGTTCATTTGTGTTTTTAACCTTTAAAAGAGTAAACATGCATTAATTTTATATTAAGAAAAAGTTGTTAAAATTATGTTTACATCTAATCTCAATTGTTTCTTCTTAAGTTTTAATGGAATATAGTTGATGAACATTTTCCATATAGTACATTTCCATATAGAATATGATTTATGACATTTTCACAGCTCTCTCTTACATGTATCCAGTTAAAACCACTGCAAACTTCTTACATTTTCTCCTATTTTACAACTTATTTGTCTTCCATTGACTCTCTTTTGGTATTGTACTGGAGCACGCAAAAGTTACTTCTGGAATCATTAACCTCTCCCTCATGTTTTGGATTTATTTGGCATGAATCAAGGAAGGAGATAAAATTCTTTTTCTTAAGCTGAGGTTCCTATTGTGTACTGAGGTTGGGGTAGTTGGTGGCATGCCATGGAATAAAAAGACATTGGGAACTTACAGTCTGAAAACCTGGTTTGGGATCTCAGCTCAGTGTTTTCCTAGATATATAAACTATTTAGGAATCTAACCTTCCTCTAATTTAGTTTTCTTATCTGCAAGTCGTAACAATAATACATGCATACAGACATACAGACCTAACTGAAGGCAAAGCGTTGTGTTAGCAGCTAAATGTGATAACATATTTGAAAGAGCTTTACAAACTCCAACATACTCTACAGATCTGAGCTGTATTTGTTCTCTTGTCAAGTAGACTGATAAAGGAATGGGGAGAAGAAAGTGCTTCAGGGAAGCAGAAAAGCCTCAGTCTTCCTGAGAATAATGGACGGTTGATGTTAGTTTATCTACATTTAGGTCAAACCATGGCTTCTTATTCAAGCTTCCGCATTTGCCCTTCCTTCCATCTTCTTCACCATTAAAATTCAATTAAATATGCTAGGAGAAAAACTCATCTTTTAAACAGCCTACATTGGTATAGTTTTCTTTTTTACCACCTCTTAAAATTGACATGTGACCAGATCATTTCACCTCTGGTAGCAGAGATATATGGGACAATATGCTTCTGTAATGCCAGAAAGGCATAATCCAATTTAGTAGGGGCAAGAAAAGAAAGGAATGGTGATAAATTTCTGCATAAATGGCTCATGTTGGCGTGAGATCATCTAAAATCCTACTATTTGTCAAATAAAAAAAAAGAAGGAGATTAAGGGAGTTGGAGTCACTTTTCATCACAAAGTTTGCGGCAGAATCCAGACTCAAGCCCAGGTCTTCAGAACAAAGCTCAGTGTATCATATCACAGTTGTCTGCTGGCCTCCCTTTCTGCACTCACCAAAGCTTCAAGGCCAGAGTGCATAATTTCCATAGTATATTTCCCTCAGAATGTGTCATCAGCCCTTCTGTGAGTATGACTGTGTATGGGAATAACTGGGAATGTAAGGCTATCTTATACTGGCAAACTTCCCCATATTCACAGAGGGTAAAGTCATTATCACTCAATCAGTGCATTCCTTGGGTCCTATCACTTCATTTTAAAGCTCTGTAATAAACTATGTATGCTGGTCATCTTGCTTTGTGGTGGGCAGATATATCTGGTTCTGTTTTTTCAGCGGTCTTACCTTAGTTTAGGAAGATGAGTCTGGGGTTGCCATATTGAATTTTTCTTCTTGGTTATGCTCCAACCCTCACTCCAGATTTTACGGTAATTAATGCAAAGGGGGCTGTTTTTTCTTTTTTGGATTGCAGATGTGAGTGTGTTAAAGTTTCTAGGGACAGAAAAGATAAGTGTCTGCTGCTTTGTTTTCTCTTGCTTCCTCCATATATGAAACCATTCTGATAGATCTGCAGGAAGAGATTTAGTCGCAGATGGCAGAGGTCAGTGTCTTGTGTATTCAATGTAGTCAATAATAAAGTCAGGACTTATGCTAACTGAATGCTAATAAGGAGGCACAAGGACCTTGGAAAGTCATTATGTCTGGCCATTTGCTTCATAATATTACTCCAACTGGCTCAGGAGGCCAATGCAAGGAGATTTTTAAAAAGTATGAAGAAAAGGCCAGAAAAATAAGGAAATGACGAAAATGCTAGACAGATTGTAAGGTTCATGTGATATACAATACCTCAGTAGAAGAAAGACTTTAAACTGTAGTTTCCATGAAGCAGAGGGAATAGTATGATTTCTTATTGAAGAAAATCTGGCCTTTATCCAGATCAAAATGTTATTTTATATATATATATATATATATATATATATATATATATATATATTTTTTTTGTCTAAATAGCATGATTCCTTCTAAGCATAATAGGCTTCTACAGACAGTAATTATGAGTCCTTTGAATGAAATTAGTTACATAAAACTGGTACTGTTTCTCATGGGAGAATACGCACCACTGCGTTTGGATAAGTCAGTAGGGAGAAGCTAAGACTAGTGACTAGTGCAGGAAGTACATGTAAGTATAAACCAGCTGCTATCTCCCATTCTCTGCATTTTCCTCTCAAACTTCATTTCTTTGCAGTATGAAGCTTAACACTGCATCTGTGCATTCAGTCAGGCTCAGGTTTACCTTTGCCTCCTTTCTGATCCTTCGTTTTTTATCCTCAGTGGATTTTTATGCTCATGAAGCCAAGAAGGAAGCCACAATAGCACAAGTTAGACACACACACCAAAAAGAATAAACTTGTCATTACACAAAGATAAGGCCAGAGGGGTGGTCTATCAGCTGCACTGTCCATAAGGAGAAAACACCCCAGTTCCTCAGGGGAGGGAGATCTTTTCTCCACATTAATTTATATAAATCCTCAGAGATACTCACTTCATCAAAGGCCCTGGTAGTCAATCAATGCTAAAAGAGAATTACACAATGTTAAAGCTTTAAGTCACTTTAGAATTCCTATTACATGGTCTTGTTTTTTTTTTTTTTTTATCCATTCACCTATCCATCCATCCATCCATCCATTTATTTAAAATTTGTAGAGCTCGAGTTCAATTTCCCTGGCATTGTATTATTTCACCAGAAGATATATCAAATCTAATTTTTGTTCCTTTGTGATGTTAGCAGCTGTTGATGCTCAATACTTAGATTTATTCGGTTGTAAAACGGTATTACTCTAATTTTATCATTCTATCTAATTCTATCATTTTCTTTTTTTTTTTTTTTACTAACCAGAAACATTTTTTAAGGAGATGATTCTCCTTATATGTCATTTGGTTATCTGTTGATAATGCTGTCTTTTATGTTTACCCCATATTCGAGATAAACTGGCTCTTAGGAATTCAAGGATTCCAAACATAATTTAAATATATTTGATAATTTTTAATCCATTGTAAGGCTTATCCCTATAGGAGTTTAAATTGTTTCACCTTTGGCCAGTGGGGGACTTATAAATTAGTTTCCGAGTCTTTTTGACATGATTCTGTTAGTCTTAGATAGATTTCTTGCTATCCATTTGATGTGTCAATGCGTTTCAAGGTCATCATGTACATTTCCTAATCCTGACCTGAATCAGTCATATCTTTTTAAGAAGCTCTGGTTTCTTTTAATGGAGATGGTTTTTCAAGACCACAGCTTGGCTCCTAGAGATCCTTATATCTGCTTGAGTGGTCATTTTTCCAGGCCTTTTTATTGGACAGAGCTAGGATATACACATATACACACTATACATATATATTATATAGGCGTACATATGTATATGCTGTATTATGTAATACATTTATTATGTATTATTGTATTACATATGTATGTTTTAATATTCATGACATATAACAAACTGTTATATAAATACAAAGATATAAAATAATATAGAATAAATGTTTTAGTATAAAAACATAACATACTTATAAATTTATACCAATATTTCCAATTTATGTTTAGGATTACAGTGCTTTTATTTAACTGGATCTATATCATATCTCTGTCTCCTTAGTTTCACACCAAGAATCTTAGATCTCAAGGGTTAATAGAATCAGAAAATCCCCATGATTATTTTTTAATCTCTCTTTATATATACAATTGTGTCAGAATAGCAATACTAATACTACCACTGCCCATCATAAAAAACTAAAAATAATTAGTTAGTGATTATTAGTAATAGTAAGTACTTAAAAATAACACGTATTATTTTACATATGCTGGTCCCATACTTGCCACATTTTTTAATGGTTGTTCTGGATCTACATTATCAGATCATGTAGCCATTACATACTATAATCTCTCCCTTTCAATCCTCACTAAATCTTAACTCTATAACTCTATATTTAATGCTTGCCATGGGTTTCTAGTCATCTTGCTTGTTTGAGGTTTGTTCTGTGGTAGATTCCTCAAGACGCACTTCTGAGGACAGTAGTAACTGAATTCTTATTGCTTGCTGTCTGTCCTTTTTATACTTTACAGTCAGTTTTTTCTAAATTTGAAATCTTCGCCTCATAACGTTTCTCCTTGAGTATTTAAAATCAGCTACTCGGTTTCCTTTGACATAAAGTATTTTTACTGTCACATCTGACGATAGCATGTAGCTATTTAAATTAAATTAATTGAAATTTAATAAAATCAGACATTTGGATTGTCAGACTTCCTAGTCAATGGTCACGTATGTCTAACGGCTACTGTGTTGGACGGCACAGATAGAGAACATTTCCATCATGGCAAAAGTGCTATTGGACAGTCTGGACTACAGGGCTGTTACTCTGCTCCTTATTATCATTTTTCTTATAGTGACTATCCAAAATACAGACCTCAGTACTTTTCTGCTGCTCATTTTTATGTGAATTTAGTTTTTCAGAAATATTACAGTAAGACATGATTCATGCAGCTTTTCTAACTTTATACAATGCTCCTCTTTTTGTTTTATTGTTTACTGACATTCATGTAGTATCAAAAAGCAGTGCTAGCTTGATTTCTGATATTTCTTGATATTTTTCCCTGGATTCACTTTTATCTGGACCATTTTCTTTCTTTATGTCTATTGTCCCTGTCCTGCTTAATTTGGATTCCACTCCTCAAAATGGCACCCTGTCCTGGAAGCAATTCCTGACTGGTCAGTTCCATATGTGCATAGTAGCTGAATCTCTCCAGCTCTTTTAGGTCATTCTTTAAACTCCTTGTGCACATGTACTACTACACTGAGCAAAATTATTCCAGTGTCAATCACTGCTCTCAAATTGGCCTGCCATGATTTCCAATAATACCTGCTAGCTACTTTGGGTTCTCCTGTTCTCAGTCCGTAGATCTCTTTTGTTTTCCTCTGCTTCTTCCTGCACGAACATTGTTAGTATGCACATCTGTGACTGTTGGTGATTTGTCCCCACTTGCTTGTATTTTGGATAAATATCATGTGGATACCTTGTCACCTCGTTTTGTTGTAAATGTAGTCCATGGGTTTTTAACTGGGCTAATAGTTGCTCTGGCTGTTTTAAGGGAAGGGTTGGGAATAGTTTAAGCCTTTGCTGTGTACTGCCATTGCCACCTCCGCTGATTCACTGCCTTCCTATTCCTTTGAGGAATAAATTATTTGAAAATCTTCATAAACTTCTCTATAGAAGGACTAGCTCTTCGCAACTGTCTTGCTTTATTTTGGCTTGAAGTAAAGGGCTGTTGATAGACCATGCAGGTCTTCCAGCAGTTCTCCAGTGAGTTTATTCTTGGTGGAGCCCACAAGGACTGACTTTTTATTTCATTTGGAACTGCATCCTAAGATCTTTTCCTGCTCGAGTGCTGCAGGTTCAATGTGGATACTTCATACGTGTTGCTTAATTGACTAGCTGCTGAGTTATTTCATTTCCTCTTCATTGGTTAGAACTTCAAAACAAATTTGAGATTTAGTTAAGTTGAAAGTTTGGTTTAATATGAATTGTATAGTGTGTGTGTATATATATATGTGTGTGTGTGTGTATGTATATATATACCTATTAAATTTGTAAAATTCAAAGTTGAAAGCATCTTTACAGATCCTCTAACATAGAGTTTCTTACCTAAGCACTATTGGCTTTTGTGCCAGATTATTCTTTGCTGTGGGGTTTGTCCTGTGCATTGTAGGATATTTAGAAGTATCCCTGGCTTCTACCCACTAGATGTCAGTAGCATCCCCCAGTTGTTACAAACAAAAAAAAAGTCTCTAGACTTCACCAACTGCCCAAAGGAAGGGAGAATGGCGGTGTGGAGTGTGTGTCAGGGGGCGGGGATTGCGTCTTGTTGAGAACCACCACTGGCCTAACATTTCTCTCTTGAAAAACAGGCAGAGAGAAGAGCAATCATATATGTAAGGTCACAGGGCTATGTCAAGACTGTTTTTTATACTCTCCTAGGGATCATCATCACAAAACATAGGTAATTATGCATAATGATACTTCATCTTTGAAACTGAATGTTGAAAAGCTTTTGGAAATCAAGATAAAGAACTTTTTCAGACACATTGTTCAGATCTTCTCTCTTGTGGGTATTTATTACAAGAAGAAAAAGTGTTCAATGTTGGCTCTTGGAATGAAGACTAAAACACTCCACAGGCTTGTCTTTGGATGTTAGGGAAATTTGGGAAACGGTTGTTTGAATAATAAGATCCTGTAGGTTTGTTGATTTCTAGTAAGGCGATTATTTTGAGATTGCCTCTCTTTTAGAATTTTCTTTGACAGAGTTGGTCAGGAAGAAGAAAAAAAAATTACTGGTAAATATTCAACCATCACTAAAGACTGCTGGGAAAGTAGCCAAACTGGTGAAGGAACAGTGTTCCCCGCATCTTTTTTACTGCTGGGAGAATCCTAAGTATAAATCATAGAGAAAGGTAAAGCTTTTCTTTATCACCATCTGCTGGAGATTTTTGATGATAAATTCTTCCAAATCCTGCACTATCTTCAAGATAATTAGCAGAAATGAGAAATGAAGACGAGAGAGAGAAAAAATGAAAACACCATGTACATTAATAAGTTCAGCATAGATTTATTACTAAATATTTCTTCATGGTAGGGTCAGTGACTCTTTTCTGTGTTGTATCAAATACTGCTGTTTTCCTTCTCATGTTTTTCTAAAACTATAAGTTTTAGATATACTAGAAGAAGAATATAGAGACTACTTCAATGAAAGTTTCCTGCAATAAAGCTGGTCTGTAATTTCATACTTCATATTTTGTTATAGATTATAGAATGGCACAGATGCATAAGTATGTTTTTTGGACTCAATAAACCTTCTCTCTAATGCTGTCCATGGATGTCAGGCAATGGAATTATCTCATGTAAATATGCCTTAAAAAGACCTCTTTTCATTACTTTAGAAATTTATTGATCTACCCTCATTGGAAGACAATATAAATTATATTTATATTACATTTCACTTAATGGTAAGCAGTGGTTCAATAAATTGGACGGAAAGGAAGTGAAATAGAGGGGCAAATAATATTTGTTGGGCTCAAAATAATATATATGCTATCTCCTGTAACCCTGAAGGCAATTCTAGGAGTCAGTATTCTTATCCCCACTTTTCAGGTCAGGAACATTCTAATATATTAAACACATCCTATAAGCGAAGGTTATATTTGCTTTATAGTTGACAAAGCACTTCAAAGATATTGAATGTGTATCAGGTTATTACGGGTGTCAAGTTACTGATTTGGTAGCCTTTATTAATATACATGCATAAATGCCATATAGATTTAAAGGCCTTCAAAATAATATCATCCAGTGAGGCTCCATAATAGAAAGGACCTTATAGGCTGGTTTACTTATAAACAACATGTGGTATGTAATGGATACTCAAAAATATTTGTTGATTGAACTAACTACTTTGTAAAGAGCATATAATAATGTTCACCTCAAGGAGAAGAACTGCATGATATAATGCAGCAAAGCACCAGGTCCCATGCAGACACTCCATAAACGCTCATTCCCTTCTCTTCACCGTGGACCCCTTTCCTGAACGAGTTCCTGCTGTTCATGTACTTTCATGTACCCATATTTGACATCCGTCAGTGACTGACATTTGCTCTGAGACAAGATCTTCAGTAGCAATTCTTGCTGCACATGGATCACTTCACTCCAGTCCAGGCATGAAAATATCCACTGAGGTAATCAGTGGCTTCTGAGTCAACTCCAGTTCTAAAGCCTTCCATATGAAATTAAGTTAGCAAGTATAATTCCAAGTTCAGGACACAAAGCATGAGACATTTGCTTGAATTGTTCAGGAGGCAAAGGACTATTTTGGGGAAAAAAAAAGTAGGGGGGGTGGGGGAAATGAATGTTAGAGAACCATTTGCCCCTTGGTTTGGTTACTTTTTGTTAATATTCATAGAACTCGCCATCAGTGCTTTGGGTCTGAGATAGTAAGTCTTTCCAAATGTCCATGACAAATACTGAGTTCAGATATTTCTCTAGAACTCCCATGGAGTTATAAAAACTCATTTTATTTCATTGAATTTGTCGTGCAGCTCTATCCTGATGAATATATGACACAGAGAGAAACAGAACAATTTACTGCACTTTCCTTTTTTATTTTTAATTTCAAGCCTAGTTCCCCTATGCATTTGGGATACAGAGGAATCTAAGATTTTCAATATGTACAGTTATGTGCATTTTAACAAACTTTAAACTTCAGAGATTAAAAGCCTTCCTGCTCTGCAGTATGCTAACTGCTGCATGTATAGTAATGAAGAATTGAGAACAGGGGAGAGAGAAAAGCTCCTGGATGACAATTATGCTTTGGAAAGAGAATTTAGCTTTTATCAAGTTTACTGATAATCCTGAATCTTCATATGGACATGGGACTCATTTTCCTAAGATGCCTGCCAGGTACACTTCAGGATATTAAAAAAAAAGCAGGGGCATATATTTTCCCCCTACATTCCCCACCTCCAGTGGAAACCAGTTTAACATGAAACTATCGATATTGACAAACTTGAGGGGATAGGTTAATGAGGGTTGTTTTTGTATGGAGAAGAAAAATGAAGGAAGAACAGAATTTCTGTATCTTCTTTTTCTGAAAGGGAATTTATCAATGCTTTTTAGTAACTGGCAGTATTTTTATTTGGAAGGGATAAATTCCTTTGTAAAATGCAAAGCTGAAAGCATCTTTACAGATCCTCTGACATTGAGTTTCTCACCTAGGCACTAGGTGCCTAGTGTTTGGGAAGTGTTTTGGGAATCATAAAGTGCTGATAAAATGTTAGTATATACAGCCAAAGATTGATTATTTTTAATATGACTTGAGTTTCAGCCAGATCTCACATAATGTGCCTACTGAGGACACAAAATTTACTTGCTTCAGCTCATTGAAACTTCAGTGTCCTCCACACATACATTAAAAGTAACAGCAACACATACAGGGTTATACCCAGGGGCTGTCTCTCACGTGTGGGAACCAAGTTTGTCAAAGACGATCTCCAGCTGTCCTTCAGGGTCTTTATCCCTTCTTACATCTGTTTTCCCTTTCAGCTTTTGGGCTTCGCTGGGGCAGGGACTACTTGGCTCATGTTTTTAATCTCCACAATCACCTAGCATGTTACCTGGCTCATCCTAGGTTAGCAGTAAATACTTGTTAAGCTGAATTAATGGATTCTGCTCTGTCGTCCAAAATGCTGACTATGTCATCTGGGAATGTTAGCAGCAGCCTGTCACCACCTCCTCTTAGTTATTAATGATGCAAAGATTCTTCCATGGTATTTAGTCCTCTATTTATGCTTGGAATAGAGAGAGAGTTGGGAATGTATGTGCTCTAATATTCCTCACAGCTTCCAGGCACTTCCCAGCATTGCTGTTGGAGTGGGCTTGGAGCGCTGACAGATCTGGGTATGGATCCTGATTTTACTGCCTGGTTGTGGTGTCGCCTTGGGAAAGTAACTTAACTCTCAGGGCCTGAATTGGAGGTGCTCAGTAAATGCATGTTGAATAAACTAATGAATTAATACTCTCTAAGCCTTATTTTAATTATCCCTAAAATGAAAGGAAATAATACATACCTAACAGTGCTATTAAATACTCTATCTAGCAAACTCAGGAAGGTAGAAAATTATTCTGATGTCTTACAAACATACTTTTGGATATTCATCGGTCATTCTTTTCTGTCCTTTCTACATTTTCTTGTAATCCTTCTACATGCTTGTAATCTTCTGAATTCTCTCTTTATATATATATACGTATATATATATATATATATATATACGTATATATATATATTTAATTTCAGGGAAGGCTAACAATATTATTTTATGTTTATATGATTCCTTATGTTTCTACAACATATTGTTTAATTTTACCCTCATGGTAACCACATGAGGGTATTAAGGTTATTTTGCAGATGGGAAACCTTTTTCCTAGTAAGAATTTGACTTACTCAAACTTATGGCAGTAACTTAAGTATGACTGGAACCTAGATCTCCTGCCTTAAAATCTAGTAAAGTTTGCCCTTTGCCCTGGTACTTTCTCAGCAAACAGGATTTCTAAAATGGACCAAACATTTGTTTATCTCTGCATCCCAGTTCTTTTTGATGAAACACAAAGGAAAGGAGACTTGAGTCCCCAGCTGATTGTGTGGCTTTTATGCCAGGACATTTAAGTTACTTTTTGATCTCAGCAGTTTGTTTGTGAGTGGAATGAGGAAGAGGAGAAATGGAGAAATAGTCCATTCAGCCAGACAGCTGTGTTTGTGTTTGTAGCTGTTGATGTGCGCACAGGGCTGCAGGAAAACCCAGTTCACTGACGGAATAGCTGGTCTCATGGTCACTGGGTATCATAGGTCTTAAGAACATCACAGCCTCCCTTACGGGTGTTTGGGGACTTGCTGGAGCATGAGAAAAGTTTAGAAGATACAACATAAAAGTCCTACTCAACCCAAGATTTTTCAACCTAAAGCAAATCCTCTACACCCCCTTCTTTTTGTGTTAGACCTGTTCCTTCCCAACAGACTCAAATAAGCAGTTCTGTTCTGGTTATATTATATTCTGTAAAAACTTCTGAGGTTTTCATCTTCTGCAAAAATTATAAATTTTCTGAATGATAGTAAACACTGGCATGATTTAATCTATTGCTTTGGAATGGATGGTATAATTAAACTAACTCAAGCTCTATTTCTTTGTCTTTACAATCTCTGTGCTATTATTGTTTATTTAGAATCTACTGTTTCAAGACAGACATATGTAGTATCACAGGGGTGAACCACACAAATTGTGCCACAGCTAGTTTGAACTGACTTATGTAATTGTAGTTCTCTGAATTAACTTCTGTGTAGAATATAACGTTTATCAAAGGATAAGAAATACAAATGTAATTATTTGAAACTTAAATATAATTAAAGCACAACACCATCTGCAGAAAATGTTGTAAACATAGAACAGCAAGAGTTTTCTGGGAAGAGTATTTATTATTGACTAAGGTGGACCATTGGCACCATCCACCCGTGGTGTGCTGCTGGGAACAGGTCTTTTGTTGAAATGGTGACTGATTTGAGCTCTGGTGTGATAAGTTTAATCTCTAATAGAGCATTCTGTTACAAGGGTAACAAAAATCTGCACCTTCTATAACGTTCTTGGTCTCTAAGTGAGCTGACCCATCAGCAATTGTTCTTGTTGGGGGTGGAGTAGATGCAGAGAGAAAACACGGGCTGCCCCTGGGGTCCAGCCCTTTCAGATGGGAGGCAGTGTATTTAGAAGTGAGAAATGACTCTGGACCCAATCCGCAGCATTGGGTTCCCAGGTCTGTCACTGATTCTTGGTACAAATGTGGGCAAATTACTGAGTCTCTCTGTGCAGAGTATCTTCATCTGTGAAGTGAGGATAATAATAGTACGTGCCTCACAGAGATTTTTGTAATGATTAAATGATACAGTGCATGTCAAGTGCCTGAACAATGCCTGGCACAAGGAAAACACTCAATAAACAGTAAGCAATAGTTGCCCTTCTTTGTCTAATGGTCGTTAAGGGTATGATAGAAGTGTGTTAATCAACAAAGACAATTATTTCATGGGTTTAAGCAAATGCTATAAAATATTTATTTCAGAGACTGATCTTCCAGTTTAAGTGAATGTTGGGTTTATCCCATTAGCAGTATTTTTAAAAAGAGCTACATCATCTACATGTCATTCTAACTCTGGATGCACAAGGGACTGGATTGGGTCTGAATTCACATGATAGGTACCTTTAATTGCATAGTAACTCAAATTCCCAAGAAAATCCATGGAAGCAACCCAATTATAAGGGATGATTGACTCTGAGGGGAGCTGGTCCCCTTTAATAGCCTTTAATTATTCTTTGCCATCGCTCAAGTTTAGTTGAACAGATTTGCATTATGGAAAATATTTGATTTCCCTGAACTTGCTGCCTAGCAATTCATCTTTACAACTAGTATTCTAATTATTTTCATCCTCTCATGTTCCTGTTACCACACCTCTCTGTCCACAATGAAGTTAACTAATAGGGTTATCAGATTGAAACTTTATTTTAAAGCAGTTCCTTCTGTTCTAGCTTCCCAACTCTAGCTCAGCTTTTAACACCTTCCAGAATCTGGTTTCACTTCCACTTTAACCTTATTTTTCTTAACTTACTCATTAAGACAGTCTCTTCACTGTACAAGCTCATTCTCTCTGCAGAGCTTTTCTTTCCCTTTATCTCTAATATCTTTTCTCCTTAGTACAGGGGAATATTGTCTCCAACTGTTCCAGCATAACATAAAGAAGCAGACTCAGAGAGTGAAAGGACTAGTCTGAGTTGACATGTTTAGCTTGCTGCACGGCAGAGCTGATCCTAGAATTCTGATTTCTAGTCTAGTGACTTCATTCCTACAGGCTATTGCATTTCGGTTTCAGAATGCAGATGGACTTCCCTTCCTTCGTGGGCTTATGTAACTAGGACCTGCTTTTCACTTACCTCCCAATAGACAAGAGACCCTAAAAACTCTTGGAATCAATGATGTTGAAGCTGGTGTGCATGTGTGTCTGTGTGTATATGCTGGGGAGGCGGAGTGGAGAATAAAACTGAGGGACAGGGTGATAATGAACTGACAGAGTACTTTTGTTTTGAACAAGTATTTGAAGATACAACATTTCAGTGAGTTTCTTTCTTTTGACCTGGTTTCTTCTGTCCACAGACTTGCACACCACACCAGGATCCCTTTCGTCACTTTTGGCCACTGGCCACACAGTTTGGAATGGTGATTTTATTGCTTCTGACTGGCATTTAAAAAACGGGCTTTGCCCTTCTCTCACCTATTTTCACTGAACAAAGGCAAGAATGGGATGCTGATATGTTCTAACTTTCTTTTTAAGTCCAAAATTAAATGTTAGTCTCCCAGATTTCATAGTAAGAGGCAATACAAAATGTAAATAAAGATATTTCAATGGAACTTTGATAGGCATAGTATTTAGATATTGTTCACACATAGGATGTGGTTATTTTTAAATAACTTGTGTCAGCCTGGTTGAGTCTAAAGAATTTATATTATTTAAGTACTCAATATTAGTTAAAGGTATGATTAAATATTTAAATAGTGAAACATGACTATCAAGATTTCTGACTATTTAGACCAAGAGAGTCTTAGGACATATGTATGTAAGGAAAGATTCTTCAGGAAATTGGAGTAAAGCAAGTCCTATTTTCATGTAAACTTAAAAAAAATACTGGGAAATTAAGATACATTTTAAACTTTGAACATGTGTGTTTATTTCATAGGTTGAAACAAATGCATACATAATTAAAGAAAAAGCTCAAAAGGACAGCTGATTTCTGCCACTGCCAGGCTCCAGATCTAGAATTTCTAAAGACAGAAGTTTGGGTCTATGCATGGAGACAGCCTAAATGTCCATCAACAGATGACTGGATAAAGAAGATGTGGTATATTTATACAATGGAATATTACTCAGCCATAAAAACTGACAACATAACGCCATTTACAGTAACATGGATGCTCCTAGAGAATGTCATTCTAAGTGAAGTAAGCCAGAAAGAGAAAGAAAAATACCATATGAGATCTCATATGTAGAATCTAAAAAAACCCAAAAACAAACAAACAAAGCATAAATACAAAACAGAAATAGACTCATAGACACAGAATACAAACTTGTGGTTGCCAAGGAGGCGGAGGATGGAAAGAGACAGACGGGATTTCAAAATTGTAGAATGGATAAACAAGATCATACTGTATAGCACAGGGAAGTGTACACAGGATCTTATGGTAGCTTACAGAGAAAAAAATGTGACAATGAATATATATATATTTATGTATAACTGAAAAACTGTGCTGTACATTGGAATTTGACACAACACTGTAAAATGATTATAAATCAATAAAAAATGTTAAAAAAAAAAAGAGACAGAGGAAGAATTTAGGAGAATGGAATTATCCCATAAAGACTCACTATTTACGAATACAAAAAAAAAAAAGTTTGGGTCTATGATTTGGCTCACCTCATATTAGTTTGGCAAAGTGTAGGAAAAATTGGGATGATGTAGATTCTTTTTGCCTCACACACATTTGTTTCCCTCTGGCTATTACAGTGATCATTGAATTCAATCTAACTTCAGAAGCACTGACTGAGTGCCTAGTAGGTATCAGATTCTGTGCTGGGTGCTCTGGGTGATCCCAAATTAAATAAGATGCACTTAAAACTGGTGGGCAAGCCAGGCCCAGGAAAAATAACATAATATTGTTTTTATACTAGGGCTATGAATGGAGTAAGCAAGTCTCTCTTGACAGAGGAGAGCTTCACAGAGAAGTAGACGTTGCTAGTGGTGGAGTAGGGAAAGTCATTCCAGGCTGGGGGCCAGCAGGGGCCGTGATACATCTCGGAAGGCCAAGAGTCCAGGTGGGATGTGAAAGAGATGAGGCTGGAAGGTAAGGGCAAGGCAGGTTACTAAAGGCCTTACCGGCATTTTAAAGGGGTTGGACTCTCTTCCGTGAGCAATGGAGGAACAACAACACTAGCAGAAGCGTATGGAACACATGGAAGGAATGCTGATGGTGTTGCTTTCTGAGGACCCTTGGTCTTCTGGAAGTAAACAGCAAAATTTCTGCTGAGCCTGAGGGTTCGGCATTGAGCTTGTGATCCTGAGGACAGCGTGGGTAAGTGCTGAGTAGTCACTGTAGGGGAATTAGAAAGGGAGCCAACCAGTGATGAGCAGGAGGATAGGCGACTCACATCCGGCTAAGGATGAACCATCTCAAACTTGTCATCTGGCTGATGAGCACAGTCACACGGACCTTCTGTGGCAACGTTCAGCAGTCAAGGTGAAGACAGTGGGGTTGTTATTACTGATTATTGAGCGTTTCACAGACAGCTGTTTTTTGATGTCCCCCTCAGTCCACAAAATGCCTGTAGTCCCTCATCTTTCATCGAGATCTATGATGAAGGCCAAAAATGTGCTGGGTGTGTCCTGAGGGGTGGGGGTAGAAATATTTTACCAAGAGCAGACATTCCGCCTTTTTGACAAGAGACAAATGTTTCATTCAAATGCTGCATTTCGCATATTGGAAACTGTGATGAATTCTTGTGCACCTCTCTGCCTAGTTCACAATGTCAGGCCCAGGCATTGAAACACCTCAGGCTTTCCTCGCAAAATTAAATTTAATGTTACACCCTCCAGTAGAATGGTGCATAAATCAAGCATTTGATTTGCATGGACTATAGCAAGCAGCTCCCTTCTGGACAAATATAAACCCAACTCTGAATATTATGTCAGGGACAGGAACAAAGCAATCTAAGACTTCCAATAAAAGTCTGGTACCAAGTGTAATTCATGTTGGTATTACACTGCTCTGTGTCAAGCCTGTTATTAAAACTCTTGTTTTAACCTCCTTTTTTCATTTCAAAAGAAAATGTTTTTCTTGACCTTCCTGTATTCAGAAAACCAGTGCACAGTCAAACCAGTACTATTTATAAACTGGTGTCTACTAGCGACAACCATGGGCATATTTATTTTCTTTCTCCATCTACCCCCACCCAACATAGAGTACAGGAAAGGGGTACATATGAGTAATCAGATGGAAAGAAACAAAACAAAGGGCATGGAATAAAATACACCATGGGAGATGAGGAAACATGGATATTCACTAATGCTCTACCTCTGGTCACAGTCCCAAGAAAATGCTAAGAAAAATCTCAGAGCAGACAAGTTTAAAAAATGGCTCAACAGATAAAGTTAATGTACATTTGGATGCAGAACATGCATTCAGTTCAGGAAAAGTGAGCCTAAATATGCATCACTGGGTCTTGTTTCTGGCTGCCAGCATATGCTGAGTTATACATTTTCCTCACTCATCTTTTCACCATCACAGGGTCTGCACTATTTTTTCACTAAAAGTAAAATCAGTGTGATCTGAAATTGAGTGAGGCCCTAAGAAGCATTGTTACAAATGCAAAATGAGTCCCCTGAAGTCCCCAAAGAACATAAACAGATTACAAACTTGCACAAACTCTACTCTACATCAAGGCCCATCGTATTTATTCTGGAATGCTACAGGGGTACTACAGACAGGGCCTGCTTCCGAAGCCAAGTGCATTTCCAAGAAGGCACAGCTGTCTGGAACGCATAACCAGGTGAAGATGTGAGCTTGAGAGCTATACTGATGATTTGGTATCTGCATTGTGATTCCTCCCAGCTGTCCATGAACAGCTGTTAGAATCTGGAATGCTTCAAGCTCTGAATAGGTGAAAGCAGGTGTCTGAAAAAGTAAATTTATGATGCTTTAAAGATAGTAAATTAGGAACCATCCACTCATTTTTGAATGGAATACATCAATAAATATTTATTAAATGGATACAATATGCCAGTCACTGAGATAGGTACTAAGAGGGATGTAGAAATGAATTAAATCTAGATTCTACTTTCAAGGAATTTAGGTAATATAAATAAAGATAAATAAATAAATAGATACACACACACACACACACACACACAGGCATATGAGATACAGAGAACCACCATACAAGGTAGAGTGTCATAAGACACATAGATCCAGTTCTCTGTAGCATGAGGACACATTACATCCAATTGGAGGACATTAGGGAAGGAAGAGCCGGCAGGATTTGGTGATGCAAAATAAATTTGGGCAGGAAAGGGAAATCCACTGTAGGTGGAGAAGGGCATGGCCAAACACGTGGAAAGGGGAAATCCCGTGTAGACACTGTGTAGTGATGAATAGCGATTAATTCCACAAAAGGGACAGAAGATTGAAAGGTATATGGGATGGGGGATGGCCGCTGAACACTGGACTAAGCAGTTCAGACTTTTAAAATTAAGCAATATGGAGCCATTAAAGATTTTTGAGCAAGGAAATGACATAATCTAATTTATACTTTAAGAAGATTAATGTGATCATAGCATATAAAGTAGATTAAAGAGCTGGAAGACTGGTATTAAGGAGGCTGCTGAGCCCTGGAGAGCAGTAACGAAGGCCTAAACCAGGGGAGTGGCAGTGGGAATAGACAAGGAGGGACAGAGCATCATACACATAGAATCCACAAGACAACCACAGGTTGGTGAGCAACAGGAGAGGGTTGATGGGCTTCAGGACAAGCTGTCCCACACTATGGCACCTTTGCATATTGCATATTTAAGCTGAAGGAGTTTGAAAAATGGCAAAAGGAGGAAGGTCACCTACCCCCTACCCTACCTTTCTCCCCTGACACAGGCCATAAAACCCTCATATGAGAGGGGCCCTCCCTGTATCTGGAGCATCCTTATCTCTGAAGGCAAAGGGACATCAAGAACGATCCTAACAAATAAGCTTTGCTTAGTTTCCCCAAATTGCTACAATTACTTTGTACTCTGTGACCTTGCATATTCCTCCAAACTGTCCACTCTTCCTCAAACCTAGCATGAAATACTCAGTTCTGTTTCTTTGGGTCCTTATTTCCTCTTGAAGTCTCCCATGTCATATAAAACTTATATTAAATAAATCTGTATGATTTTGTCCTGTTAATCTTTCTTCGTCAATTTTACTTTGCAGACCCAGCCAGGGACCCTACGAGGGTCAAGGAAAACTTTCTGCGGTTTTGATAGGGTGAACAGAAAAATCTTAGATGTTAACAATAAAAGCTCAAAACCTTTACATCATTTTTTCCTGTATCTGGAAAAGCTGGATGCTTTCATAGAACAGAATGGTTGGTTGCTCAAAACATAATTTACAGGCACCTGCTCTTGTAGTCTCCCCATTTCACACAGTCATTTGGATAATGTTGAGGGACTTATTCTGAGCTGGAAGAAAGAGGAGAAATGAAATGTTTCTAAATGGTTGTTGTGGTTATAAAATCAACATAAAAGTTGTTGGCATTTATCATGCTGATTATTCCTCTAATATTTTTAGAAGCCGTCACAGAGAGCCAGAGTGTAGCGTGTCCCACATAGAACAAGTGGATAATTGCAGGTACACTGACCTCGTTGATCACAACTTAAAGATTCGTATTGGAATAGAACAGCATCTAGTCCAATCCAAGTTTATTTTGAAAGTACAGTCAGTCCACTTCATGGATCAGGTGTTTTCTAATTGACTGAAACCCCAGGCAGGCTGATCTCCAAGCCAGCCTGTCAATACTCATACAGAGGAAGCCAGTGCCGCCCCCGACGCCATCTCTCAGGCCCAGTGATTAACTGTGCATCGGTCATTTAGCATAATAAATGCAATGTCCCAGTGATGGAGTGTTGCCACGGGCCTCCTGCTGTGGAAATAAATGCCCTCCCACCTTGGCATGCTCAGAGCAGACACAAAGAATTTGCTTTAAAAGTATTAAGGAGCAACAAGTACCCTTTTAGTTTTGAAACAGAGTCTTGATGTAGTTAATCCTACCTGTCAGACGGTGTGGAATGTGCTGCCTATTATCTCTGCCTCTGAATATGAAATACACTATTTTAGTGGGAAACAGAAAATGATTCTTCGGTGATCACCATGAGCCCGTTTGCTAACATTTGACTTGTACCAGCTTTTAGAGAGTGTTGCTTCCAGTTTGGGAGAAATCGGATAAAGCCTAGAAATTGTGACTATGGAGGGACTGAGGACTCCATTTTGAAAATTTCTTCTCTGCTCTGAGAATCAGAGAAGGAAACGTAGGTGCTGCAATTGTAGTCTATTTATCACTAAACAAGTGCTAAAAGGCCCTTGTTCTCTCTGAAGATTCCTCAGCCTATTAAGGGAATGAGCTATATTTAATTTGTCTGTCAAGTTTCTGATTTTATGAATTTATTAACCCGATAAAACAGCTAGTATAATCCGGCTATTACTTCTACTTGATGCCTCTCCCTAGATTGTTTGATCTCGGTTACTGCTACTGTAAAAGAGACAGGGTTTTATATAAAATGAAGCAACTGTTTGATCAAATTAGATGATATCATGTGGGGGAGGGTACATTGAAATTCGCATCCTCACATCTCGTCTGGCCATCCCCAGAAATCTGCCTTTGACCTGCAATAAACAGTTGCAGTTCTTAAGCTATTTAAGCCTGATTAAGGCATTTGTTATGCATTTGACAGTACACAATAATGTATGGTGTCAATTCTCAACTGTCATCATCATGATTAAAAAGGCTAGAAGACAGTGACCCCTGTGTGGAGCAAGTTGTAATAAATAATAAGGATGCCAAGAACCTCTGATACAATCACAGAATTCAGCAAAACGAATAAAAATCCTAGCAGGATTTTTGACCACAAAAGTTACTAAGCAAATGATGCTGGATTTTCTGATTAACAGACATTGCTTCCTGTTGTCCAGCTATATAATATCCTCACTTGTTAGGGGATCTTGTTATGAATACAAATGAGAAGAATGCAATTTACTTCAGAGAAGCGCCCCCCGCATGACCTCCTTGTTAAAGTTTGGCTTATTGGAAGTTTTTTAATTTGGAAAATAATTTAAGTTAAGGGAGGCAGTGCAATCAAAATTCCAGCTAACAGAAGACTTTAGCATGAGAGTAAATGGCTAAACCAGTAAGTAGTGCAGCTGGGTTACAAAATCTTATGGGCATTTTTTTTTTAACAGGTCTGACAAGTGTTCATTGGCTCTTTCCTTGTCAGTCCTAAGGAGCCAAGTGACAGCAGTGAAAGTCAGCCTCTCATCTTGAGAGCCTCAGAAAGCGTCAGTGTGATGTTAAACGTCCAGTCCGGCAGACTTAGTCCCTGAATTGTCTGAGAAATTCTCCCTATGCTGAAGCCCACTTTTAAACAATGATGAATCTAATAACAGCAGCAGCAACAAGAAGAAGGACCACGGCTACGGTTAAAACAACGTCAATCACAACTTTTATTAAGGACCTTCCGTGACCCAAGCACTGTGTTATATACACTTTGCATGGACGATCTCTTTACTCCTAACATCAACAACAGAGGTTGGTACTGTTATTACCTCTGTATTAGAAAAGAGGAAGAAGGTTAAGTCACATGCACTGGCTAATAAGCGATGGATTTGGGCTTCAAACTTAGGCAGTCTGACTTTCATTCTGTTCTCCCATCCATTATGCTGTAAACCCTCCCTAAGTGTAAATCATATAGACAGATTTTAAAAATCGAATCTTATTTTAATCATGGAAGAGGATTTTTTTACCTAAGAAATTCTTAAAGTTATTCTCTTTATAAAATGATTATCATCTATTTGATACTGAGCAGGACCCTGTACCCACCCCAACCCTTGCCTCTTGTTTATGGAAGAGCTTAAGTCTCCCAGGCCTCCATGGGTCACAGAAGAGCTGGCTCAAGCAGTTGATTAGGACAAACCTGCAGGCGTTAGGGGAGGGCAATTAATCTGACCACCTATCTCAACAATTAACTGAGATTATCCCTGCTCCCCCCAATTTCCCTTTAAAACTTTCATGGCTGAACAGAATCTTTGGACATTTTTATTTAGGGGAGATGCTGGGTTCACCAGATTGCAAGCATTCTGATTAAAAGCAACTTGCCTTTTTGTTACCAAGGCTGTTGCCCCCAGGATCATATCTCTACCCCTCCCTCAAACAGAAATCAATTACTCTTATCTAAGTCTCAGGAGGCAGCTGCAGAGAAGAAATAAGAACTGGTTAGAACCAATGGCACCCAGGATGGTGGAGGATTTGACTTCCAGTCGACCTCGAGCCTCATTGTACGCTCATTGTAATGTATGTGCATGCTAAACGACACACCCACCAGGGCCTTGACAGTTGATGATTTTCATGACAACAACCAGAAAAGCCCATACGAGGACTGAGAAGCCCATATGAGGAATGATTGGCTCCAGCACACTGGGAAGGAGGACATGATGGTGGAAGCCTCCCATAAAAGTCCACATGGCCCCAGCTGCAGACAGAGTTGTCTCTATCGCCATCTTGGTTGACGGCTACCCTGCCCCACCAACTAATTCTTTGCATTTACCCTTCTGAGCAATAAAACGGCTGTTCAGTTCTTCCTCTGTCTCTGCTGTGTGAATTCTTTCACAGCTGGAGGCAAGGACCCACACTTCGGTGGGCTTCCTAATATAGGGGACTCACTATCTGCTAACATATTCATTTAAAAAATATTTATTAAGCATCTGCTATGTGCCTGGCACCGCTGATGCTAAACAGATAAAGGATAAAATAGGGAGCCTGGTTTTAGAAAATCCTGTGTATGTCTACTAGGTTAATTTAAGCTAAGGCATAACTATATTCATATATCTATCTTTCAGGCATAATCATGGTCTTCATGGTTGATATGATGATAGTGCCCATATTTATATGGGGCTTAATCCTAATAAAGTGTTCTTAAATATATTTCATACGTGGCTTACAATTCCCTGAGAGGTAGGCAGGGCCTGTTGATTATTCCTAATCTATATTTGAGGGGGCTGAAGTTCACAAGGTGAAGTTCCTTTCCCTTGGGTCTCCTGGAGTAATGCTCAGGAATGGTCCGACCCTGTGCCAATGACATCTGTAGAGGCCCCTCCCATTTTGTTTTTGATGCTCTATATCAAGCGAGGTATGAACTTTCCTTTATGTAAGCAATAGTCCTGGTCTTAAAGACCTTTTATTTCATTTATTTCCTTCAGTTGGGCCTGATGGAAGTCAGACTGACTCTTAACTGCATGGAGCCCCGGGAGCAGGCCCACTCCCCTCCTGACTCTGGCTGCCTCCGGAACTGCGGTGTGAGCAAATGAGGTAAGTACGAAATATTCCTGCACCACTGGCTCCGTGCTCTCCTCATATTCAATCATGAAGACTAATGAATCCGAGATGATTGCAGTGGTAAAAATCCCAATGCAGATTTTTGCTGTCCTTACTAATGAGAGAAAAATATAGTAGACCATTGGCCTAAAGGCTCCAGATGCGATTCCTTTGTAACTTAGAGTGCATTAAAAAAGCTTCAGTCAGCAAGATAAGTTAATTTTTTTATGACCTTTATAAACTCTTTTAGCCTGTATCTCAGGAGCTTCTCCTAAAGATTAAATTTTTAAAATCCTTTTAGCTCAGGCCGACATAGCATCTGAGTCCTTTTTTTGCTTCAAAGGCTATGTCCAAAATCTATAAAGAAATTCTGTTCTTGACAATTATTGTCAAAGTAATGATTAGGTAACATGTCATTTTTAGTTTTTACTGTTCTTGCCTCTATGATAGTAATCCAATAGAGCTCACGTCTTCTTAATGTAAAAGTTGTGTAAAAGATGCATCACTCCCAGCTGACTTTGCCTACATTTGCAAATTCTTGAAAAAGCAAATTGAATTGTCACTGGTAGCACTTCTTTCATGTGACGATCGTTGGGTTAAAGTGGGGATGTGGGGCATAGATATCAAGACTTTATCAAAAGAAAAAAAAAAAACCCTCACTCTAAGAACTATAAAGTCGTATTAATCTGTATTAAGTCCGTGGGCTTTGGTTGACCTCATGGCACAGTTACCCAGACATGATGGGTGTAATTTTGCAGGGGGAGGAATGTTAGAGGAATATGAGGGCTGTTCATTAATGGCATCACAGATTTAATTTATTGCACAAAACACATCATTTCTTCTAATCTCTTTGGTTGTAGGGTATCTGTTTCTTTTAACACTGTTTTTGACTGGCTTGATTGGTGACTGCAAGAGTCATCATCCTAGGCATCTGTCACTACTCCTATTACATCTAACCTACTGACCCAGAAAATCTGTGGTTGACACAATTGATTTCTCCATAAGATTCAGTCAGCATTTATTTTATGTTTGACATCCACCTACAAGGTCCCACAAAAACTCAGTTCCTACATCTGTGTCAGATAAACATAGCCCTTTATAAAAGGTGCATATCCTGAAGTGAGGGGCTGGAGCAAAGCATGAGTCTTGATTGAATGATTCACTGAAGTAATTGAACTTATTAAGATAGATATGTAGGTTTAATTAGGTCCCATTTGTTAATTTTTGCTCTTACTTCTATTGCTTGGTTAGACAGCCCTAGGAGAACATAGCTGTGGTTTATATCAGAAAATGTTTTGCCTATGATTCTTCTAAGAGGTTTATAGTGTCATCTTATTGTTTAAATCTTTAAGCCATTTTAAATTTATTTTTATATATGGTGTGAGGGAGTATTCTAACTTCATTAATTTACATACAGCTTTCCAGTCCAGTTTTCTCAACACCATTTGCTGAAGAGACTGTCTTTACTCCTAAAAATAGACTTAACCTATGACCCAGCAATCCCACACCTGGGCATATATCCAGAGGGAACCTTAATTCAAAAAGGTACATGCACCCCAATGTTCATAGCAGCACTATTTACAATAACCAAGACAAGGAAACAACCTAAATGTCCATCGACAGATGACTGGGTAAAGAAGTTGTGGTATATTTATATAATGGAATACTACTCAGCCATAAAAATAATAAAATAATGTCATTTGCAGCAACATAGGTGGACCTGGAGATCATCATTCTAAGTGAAGTAAGCCAGAAAGACAAAGAAAAATACCATATGATATCACTTATATATGGAATCTAAAAAAAAAAAAAAAGACAAACAAACTTATTTATAAAACAGAAACAGACTCACAGACATAGAAAACAAACTTATGATTACCAGGAGGAGAAGGGGGTGGAAGGGATAAATTGGGAATTCCAGATTTACCGACACTAGCCACTATATATAAAATAGATAAACAACAAGTTCATACTATATAGCATGAGAAACTATATTCAATATCTTGGAGTAACTTATGGTGAAAAAGAATATGAAAACAAGTATATATATATTCATGCATGACTGAAGCATTATGCTGTACACCAGCAATTGACACAACATTGTAAACTGACTATACTTCAATTAAAAATATATATATATATACACAAAAAGATAGATATATATGAGCTTTAGTGACTAGGCCACTGAGAACATGAGTGCCAACCTTATGTGAGTTTTGCCTTTGGAAATAACACCACCATCACCACTACCACCACCACCTACTACTACTAATGTTGCTGCTGCTGCTAGTACTAAAATAAAGAGAAAGGCTCACGTTACAGGATTTATATTTGCCCCATGTTACTTTTTCTCTGTCCGTCTTGGAATCCCTTCTCCCTCGCTCCAGAAAGCATCTTGGTTTCAAACTAGAATACACAAACCACATGCTTTAAATAGAAGCTTGACAGTTATCTATTACTTTCCATCTATATCTCTATGCAACCTCATTATATAAAAAGGTTACATGATTTTTTTTCTCAAGGCATATAGATAATTAAGTGCCAGATTCAGAATTCAACCTCAATTGTTTATCTTATAAATAAATTGACGTCTTCCTGTATATCCTAAAATCTAATGATCTGACTTGATCATGCATCATGCCATGAATTTTGCTGAGAAATGAGCAATGGGAAGGAACATGAAGGTCTGTATAAAATTGCAGTAGTGGTCTTTGCTTACTGAATTCACATATCTAGGTAGGTTAAATTATTTTTCTTTTTTATCTCATTAGCTGAGACTTCTCAGTTTGGCTGAGCTTCAGGTCTAATCAGATCTACTTAATATTTAAGAATTTTCAGTATTTTTCTAGTAATCAACATCAATATTTTATCTTCATTTTCAGGAGTTTGATGGTAATAAGCCAGGGCCACATTTTCTAGAGAACTTCTCTTTCTAATTTACCATAGAACAATATACAATGTTTCATTAACCATATACATGACTGGCTAGAAAGCTCTTAAAGTGAATATCCTTTTAAATTTCTTCTCATTCTACTAAGTGTTGTTTCTACTCCACAACAAGAAATGGTGAGTGTAATGATTTTGGAGAGAAAGCAGCATCACTAGTTTTATCAAAGATGAAACACTTCCAGGGATCTTGAGGCTGACTTTGGCTACAGTGCCACCATGAAAGACCTGAAGATCATTATTTACTAGAAATAAAGGAACAAGGCAGAAATCGATTACTACGACAATAGATTTATGTTTCCATTGCTCTCTATATACATCTCTATTTGTCCTAACTTCATGGGGAAGATATTTAATACATAATGGAAGGAGGCTGTTGCTTTTGATTTATTTTTTGTTTATTATTTTTGGCATTCCATGGAGAAATTCTGGAAATCAATACTGTTTGTGTGTGTGTGTCTGTGTATTCCGGGCACAGCGTAGGTTAAAAGGTTCTGAAGGAAAGGAAACTTCCTCTACTTGCTGAGTACTCTTTTAATAAGTAAATTATATTATGCACTCATTGAAGAGAGCTGATTTTCTTTATATGTTTTACATGAGATTTTGAGCACAGATACAAAGGCTAATTTAGCCATAATCTCAGCAAGATAATGCTTTGTAGTGTTTAAGTTTTTAGACTGTCTCCCCTTTTCTAGAGCCCATGCAGTGCCTCTCACTAATCCTAGCTAATTTTCTTTTTAGCAATTTATTAAAGAGTTAGGATGTATCTTAGATCCATGTGATGGATGAAGGCACAAATGCAGAGATGTATGGAATTTTACATTCATTTTGAATGAATAAGTAGATGGTTGATGATGTATAAAAGATAAGACGGACTCCTGTAAAAATACTTTATAATTGAGCACTTGGCCTTAAAAAAAGACAGAAGTAGAGTCAATCAGCATGAATTTGTCAAAGCTATGTAAACAGAAAATTGTATTTAAAGGTAGGCAGGGATGTATTTTTCTGTTTCACAAATTTATGACAGTTAGATAGAAACACAGAATAGAATGCATGCAAAGAGAATGAAAATAATGACTGCTCAGTGTTAAATAATTGTAGAAGAGAGTGGATAGAGCTGGAATACTCTTAAGGACCCTTGAAAAACCTAATAAAAAATAGGTATTTGACCCAGATTGTTTTTTATTTTTGAAAACAGTGGAGTGACATGGTTAAAAGTGTGCAGATTAAGGCCTAACCTGTGTCCGGGGAACCCTGAGAGGTACTTAGGTCAAGTCTTGGCACTGCAAGTTTACAAGTGAGGAGACAAATTCAGAGAAGTTGCATAACAGCATTAACAGAGACATAAAACACATATTTTAGGGATGGCAATTGATAACCAGCAGCAATAAGTAAGTTCCCTTTTGGATTTGTTGAATGTTAGATGTAAAGGAACAGGCTCCTTAATGAAACTCAAACACAGAAACCTTCCTGTCTTGAGCAGATATGAGAACCGGAAGTAGAATTTCAGGCACAGGGGCTGCTTATCACTTGTCCCTGACCTGACCCTCAGTTTTACCTTCTCATGGACTTGACCTTCTCGTGAGGTTTCCTCATGTGGAACCCCTTGGCCACCTCTGGGCCAAGGGCCCCTGTAAAATCTACTACCCAAGCATGAACAGACCCTTAGACTTGGTAACCTCTAGCCAAGATGAGAAAGTCTTGGTTTTCAAAATTAAGGCCACTAAATACTAAAGACATAAGAAAAATAAAGAGAATTTATGAATTGATACTAAAAAGAATGGGTTTTTGACTCCATTCTAGCTAACTTGTTCCCAAGTCTTAGATTTTTGCCTCAATATATATCTTGTTTTCTAGGATAGCTACAGTCAGAGAAGTCAAGTACACCCTCTCTGAAATTTTTCCTGGTATCTTGCCTTTCCAGCTGCTAACTTATTTTCACTCAGTGGACCCTGTTGTGATTTCTACCACTTCAGAACTGGTTCTTGGTAATATTGCCTTTTTTTTTTTTTTTTTTTTTTTCAGTTCAAGGATCAGAGAAAATTTCAAATTGACTCTTCCTACCCTGAAGTCCTGGTTTCTTGTCTGAGAGACTGCTTTACTGTTGGCTGATTGTTAGGACTGTGGTGTTGACCCTCTTTCCTCAAAGTATGATAATTCCATAACAATATACTCAGTAAAAAACTCACTATTAACTATAATGGGAGGAAACTTTCTTTTGCTCAGTGCCAGTGTGCTAGATATAGAGGTCCAAAGAAAATTAGGAATGTGAATTTGGGGTTTAGGAACAGGAGTTATGTATTCAGTATTTCTCATGATATAGACATAAGTCAGAGTGATTGGCACAGTTAAGATTTCCCTGGGGGAGTATTAATAATAAAATGCAGGCAGAGGGCAAAATCCTGAGAAATAATAAGGATAGGGGATTGCTAGAATACTGAGACAAGCAGAGCTGGAGCGAGTAGCAGTGTTGTAGAAATAGTGTAGTAAACGCCACATCACAGTCAGGCAGCATCAGGATTATAAAGGTCCACTGGGTTGTCCTCTGGAGATAATTGGTAATCTTTGCATAAACAATTTCTAAGGCTAGGTGAGAGCTATAAGGTTGCTTGGAACTTTCTTTATCAAAATGACTCCTATTTGAAAATTAGTCAACATTTTTAACTAAGATTTTTTAAAAAATTATATATTTTTATTGAAGTATAGTCAGTTTACAATGTTATGTCAGTTTCTGATGTACAGCACAGTACTTCATTCGTTCATAAACATGCATATATTCGTTTTCATATTGTTTTTCACCTTAAGTTTCTACAATATATTAAATATAATTCCCTGTGCTATACAGTATAAACTTGTTGTTTATCTATTTTATATATATTAGTATCTGCAAATCTCGAACTCCCAATTTATCCCTTCCCACCCCTTCCCCACCGTAACCATAAGTTTGTTTTCTATGTCTGTGAGTCTGCTTCTGTTTTGTAAATAAGTTCCTTTGTATCTTTTTTTTTTTTTTTTAGATTCCACATATGAGTGATATGTGGTATTTTTCTTTCTTTTTTTGGCTTATTTCACTTAGAATGACATTCTCCAGGTCCATCCATGTTGCTGCAAATGGCATTATTTTATTCTTTTTTATGGATGAGTAGTATTCCATTGCATAAATATACTACAGATTCTTTATCCAATCATCTGTCAATGGACATTTAGGCTGTTTCCTTGTCCACTAATTCAGAATACATTATTTATCTATCACCCACCAGTCCCTCAAGTTGGTTTAATTTGCATGTCTAGGGACACTCTTTCTATGTTTTGCTTTTATCATGAATGTTACTAAAAAAAATAGCCACCAAATACTAAGTATTTACTATGTGCATATATTGTGATTACATGGATTATTTTATTTGATTCTCTCACACACAAAACAACCCACAGGAATTGTTATGCCCATTTTATGGAGTAGAAAACTGAGATTCTGTTCTGAGGTGGCAGGACAAGGGCTTGAATCTGGATACCTTTGTAAGTTCTTGAGCTCAACCACTACTTATACTGTTCCCTAATTATTTATATGATCAACTGTTAATACAATATGCCCTACACTTTTAAGTTGTGGTCCTTGGCTTGTGATTATTCAGCTTTCAAATTCGGTGCAATAAAAAATTTAGATATAATAAGTATTGCAATTTTGTTCTTAAGCTGTGCATGCATCTCCATTAATCTTAAATAATTGAGATGCTTTTAAAAAAGATCTTAGGTACTCTATCTACTACTTTTTGAAATGTCAAGCTACGAGTAATAGAACGTTGTATGATATATTAAAGCATTCTGGAAATCAAGTTTTAAGTTCAGAACAATCACATATTTTAAGGAACAAAATGATGATTACTAGTATTTTCCCCAGCAAGTAGGAAATTCCAAATTCCTTCTGTTGCTATTTATATTACTATGCATAAGATTCTACCCAATAGAAAGATACATTTTTAAAAACAAATGCACTTTAATACACTTTGGAATATATTGGTTTGTTCACCTTACTCCATTTTAAGCACTAAAATAGCCTAGCTGTGGGTATGTTACATGATCCCATCATTTCCTAATCTCTGATTTACATTTTCAATGAGAGAAGTTTAAAGGTTTTAGGAAAGAGTGATACACAAATCTAAGTAATGAAAATCCCAAATTTCTGAATGTTTCTGATGTTTTGAAATGTTCCCCTCATGTGGATATAAGAGATGAAGGTGTATTTATTGGAAAATAGGATCTCATAGGCCAAATGTCCAAATCACAACCATGTTGAAAATGTTTCCTAGCCTACTAAAATCAGAGTAGTTGGAGGAGTAAAAGTTTGGTAGGTAAAAGAAAAAGCTATCAGAGCAGAATGTCTTCTTTATTTACTCTGTAGCTAAAGAAAAGCTATTAGAGCAGAATGTTGACCAGAGTCCTGCTAAATAAATATATCACACACAAGCAGATCTTCCACTGCCCTCTGCGTGGCATTGAGGTCCACCTATTGGGAGTGTATCGGTTCTCATTTGAACTGTGCAATCATAGTTCTAAAACATGCACTAAAAGAGCCTTATATATCTTAGTCACACACAATAAAAGAAAAGTTGCCCTGACTTTATACAAAATCAATAGACAATGTCTTCTGAATAAAAATCAGGCATTCTTGGAAATAAAATTTTCTACTCCATATTCACTTTCTTCATCTTCATCAATGCTCTGCACCTTCAGCTACAAATTGTAGGTATTTCTCAGCCTGCAGTACAATTGCTTTCTTGCAAATCTCTTTTCAGGCCAGAGGCAGATCAGCAATAGGGCTCTGATAAGAGCAAATGACTGGGTTCTGAAACTCCTAGACCTCTGAAACTCGCCCAAAGCAGATGAGTACCAGCCCAAGCCCCATCGTAGAACACACTGACAGCTGTCAGAGGGCCGACGTGAAAGTGCTGCTTGGGGCAAATGTCCCTCGGCTGTATGAATGCGGTCCTTTCTTGTGGGAGGCTGAAAACCCCGGGGCTTGCCGAGCTCGAGCTCCCGGGGGATGTGAACAGACCTGTCAGGTTGCCTGCGTCCTTCTTCCATCCCTACCACACGTGGGGTGCTTTCAGGCTGCAGAAGCTCTGAAAACACCAGAACTGGATTCCAACATTTATCAATAACAATTTATAGCTGATATATAGCTTTCTGGAAAAGAGTAGGAATCCACTGAAGCCTAACAATGCAGCTCCTACAAAGGTTTTTCCAGGACTGGGATCAATGTCATCGGTGAAATTTATGGGGAGCCTTGAACCTCTCTGAGATGCAGGGGGCATTCTCTGCAACCTTTCTTGGATCCCATCAATTATGGTCTAATGAGGTCTTTCCTGCCACAGGAAAAGCCTCTCATTCTGACTCTCTCAGTGGACCTGTACTAATAAAAACATCTGTTTCTTTATTCCAAGTGCAGCCCACTGAGGGAGAGGTCTCCAGAGGCTTCACTGACTTACCTATCAGGTTCTGACAAATCCCTGTGGTTTCCCTCCCTGGGTCTGTTTGCTCAAGTGAACCTTGAGGGCCAGACCATAGTTGCTGAGATCTCTCTGAGGTAAAAAACCTGTCCATAAAGTATTTCACGTTCCCTGCATGTTTAAAACCCACATAACAGACATATTAGACTGAATACTGTGGCAGCAAAGCGTGTTTATGGAAACAACCCAAAGTTGTATAGGAGAGGTGTGGACTGTGGTATGTTGAATACAGGTTTGCTCTAAATTGTTGGTCTCCTCATCAACAGTAGGGGTGGGTGCAGAACTGTGGGTGTTGAGGCCTTTGACTGCTCTTCGGGTCGATTCTAGTTCATCTTGATGGTGCCCTCAAGGTTGACTTTAGTATAAACTAAACTTATTAAAGACCATCTCCTTGAGAGGCAGATCCAGGGTCACTCTTCGGAAATTATTGATGGATTCCAGCTTCCCTGAGAAAGAACTCAATCATTTAGGGAACATAGATTTTATTTACATGATGTACACATACAATAGACACTCACACACTTCCACATTTATACGCACACTTGTCCTTGTAAAGGTACAAATATTATACACATACACGTGTGTATGAATTCCCATGAGTTTTCAGAAAGATGTTTTAGGAATGTTACATTTTAGGAATAATACATCATTACTTGTCATGCTTTTTCTCTGGATGAATAATGCTTTATTTTCTTAATGTGATCATCGAGGCCTTAGGTCAGTAATGGGCTGCAGACAGAAGCCAGACTTCCTTCTAAGACTTAATTCACATCTTTGATTCACAAAGATGTCTCAGACTGCAATGCAGGCCTCTGAAGTAGTCTGGTTCGGGAGAAAATCTAGCCGGGATGAAATGGGAAGCTCCCACTTCATCAAGGCACAATCTGTCCTTTACTATCCTTAAACATCCTGATTGCTAGTTACTCTACTGTGGATCTTACACTTTTCAACATTAATAATTTTGGTGTCAAATTTAATATCATGAAGGCTTTATTAAATGACACAATGGTGAAGACATAGGTGAAGCCAGTCTAAGTACCTGTGTAATTTCCTACGGCTGCTGTAACATTACCACAGACTGGGCGGCTTAACACAACAAAAATGCCTTCTCTCACTGTCTGGAGGCTGGGAGTCTGAGATCGAGGTGTCAGCAGTGCTGTGCTCTCTCTGAAGGCTCTAGAGGAGAGTGTGTTCCATGCCTTTCTCTTAGCATTGGTGCTGCTGGCAATCCACAGGGTGCCTTTGGTGTTGTCCCTGTGTCTGCCTGTCTTCTCTCATTATGAGGGCACCAGTCATTCTGAATTAAGGGCTCAACCTAGTCCAGTATAACCGCATCTTAACTAATTACATCATCAGTGACCTTGTTTATCCAAATAAGATCACAGTCTGAGGTTCCAGGAAGGGCATGAGTTTTGGAGGGATGCTATCCAACTCAACTCAGTACCTAAGGGGGTATTATGGTCCTTCATTGAAACACTCCTTAATGCATCAAGTTAATGTAAGAACTTGTTACTTAGAAGAAAATAGGAAAGGTAAATATTGGGTGGAAGCAAGATGAGGAAATTAAAAATGTCAAAAACAGTCATGTTCAATGCAGTAGCCACTAGCCACCTGTGACTATTTAAATTTGAATGAATCAAAATTAAAATGAAAACTTCAGTGTCTCAGTCTCACTAGATACATTTCAGATGCTTGATAGCCACGTATGACTAGGAACTATCCATTGGACAACACAGAAATAGAACATTTCCATCATTCTATGAAGTTCTTTTGGACAGTTCTGGCCTAGAACCCATTGTGCATAGATTCTATGGTGGAGGTTCTCAGGAAAGGTGAAGGTAGGAGAAAGGCCTGGGAGTAACGTTGTAGTGGAAAGGTAACTCTAAAAGAGTGGGTGAAGGTGAGGCAAAGCATTTATATTATTATATGTTGTGTGAGGGAACTCAACCTCTGGTTATGGCTCTCATATCTTGACCCTAATATTTTGTCTTGCGGAGAGCAGGTACTCACAAAATATTTGTTGATCCATTGAAGGAAAAGATGAATACTTCAGTCAGGATGGACTGGTGTTGAGAACGCAGTGTTGTTTAGCAAATACCTGTACGCCGACTTGCGCTTGACGCGTGGGGACACCTGCTTCTCATGCTTTGCTCTTTCACCAGCACCGTCTGCGCTCTACTCCAACTCACTGGGTTCCCTAGGAACACAGACTGTCTTCTCTCCCTTTCAAAAAAGCATAGGGTGACATTGTCACTTGTACCCTTTGCACTTGTGTTGGTTCAACGATTTCCCTTATGACTGTCATTTACGGTGCCTTCCTGTAAAGACACTAGCCACTGCTGTGCACACCTAAAGCTCTGTGGCAAACCCTTTCCTGACAACCTTTTGTCTCCCTAGAAGATGAGAAGAACAAATTACAGTTGGGTTTGAAAGGGTTATGTAACTTACCTTGCCCCCAGGGTTTTGACAGCCTCCTGTTGCAGTTCCCCCTGACTGGAGGGTTGATACAGCTCATTTTCCAAGTCTGGATTTACTGTGATCCCTTGTCACAGCTCTGTGATGAGGGAGGAGGCAAGGGAATTTTCATTAGTGCAGTCAATATTTGTAGTGGCTCTCGGTAGTGATCCGCCAACAGACATACATACACACACACACACACTCACATGTGCTGATACATCCCTATCTATTGTCGTCAATATAGAGAGCAGTTATTCTATAAGTTCCAAAGCAAGTTTGGAAGACCTCCCCCTAATTTCTCCTATTTTTTTCTCTCAACTCAACTTTGATTGTGATGTAGATACAAAGAGGAAGGAACACTTTTATTTAACATTGCATAACACTGGGGAAACCAATAAGCATATTAAGTAAATAAGTCACCAAAAGGCTGTTGCCTTTTGAAAATGTTTTGGACAGTATATCTTGTATTACTTGAATGCAAAGGACTACTATTATACAGTATGCTGGAAATACTGTGAATGATGAGTAGAATAAAATATTTATCAAATAACTTATCTCAATTTCAAAAGCTAACAAAAGACTTCTAATTTTCTTTTTTTTTTTTTTGGATAATGAAACAAATTTTGCAAATTAAATTCAAAGCACTCAAAATTACATTGACTGAAAATGGATTAATTGTTACCTGGTGTCAGAGGTGGGATGGGAGTTGGTGTTGACTGCAGAGGAGCAGCATGAGGGTAAGGGAACTCTTCTGTGTCTTGATTGTGATGGTGGTTATATGAGTATACATAATTACCAAAATTCATCCAACTGTGCACTTAAAATAAATGACTTTTATTATATGTTAATATCTTAATTAAAAAGTTAACATAAAAATTCACGACATTCAAATTGCAAATCAGAATTTACAATGTCTAGAATGAGTTAAGGAATAAAGGCTTTCAAAAATTAAATTGTAAAAAAAATTTTACCATAGGGGATTTTTCAAGTCTATAACTAGACTTGAAATGAGTTTTTCTTATGAAATACTGTTTGGGTAAAATTGACACCATAGCTAGATGGCAGAATTATTAGACCTCTCGGGCACACAGAAGAAGGTTTCCCTTGCTGGGCCCTGCAGTTGGCTGGGGCCTTTAATGGGTTCAGTCCAATGGACTGTTACTGAGCTTGACATGTACACAGTAAAAAGCCTCCACGTGACCCACTAGCTCTCTTGCTTTCTGCCTCAGCAATCTGGAAGCCACCTGCTGAGACGGCAGCATTGCAAGAACACAGAGCCAGTCTCAGCCAAAGACACTGTGACTTCCTGGGATGGAACCGCTTTACCAAACTGCATTGGACGTGTAGCATGAGCAAAAAATGAACTTTTGTTATGTGAATGGATTGAGATTCAGGGGTTAAGTTGTTACTGCAATTTAACATAGCCTGTGCTGACTAGAACAATATGTTGCCATGATTTTGAAATCCTCAGAGTTTAATAGTCAGGAGTCATTTAAAGTTTGCCTCACTGGAGAGTCTGGATTTTGACAAACATACTACTAGTAGGCACTGTTGATAAAAGAGGAATTCAGTTGATGACCTTCTACTTGGTAATTCACATGTGAGAAGAGAGAGATTGGGCACTAATAAGCCGAGTAGTCATTCCTGTATGTCTTCACCATCTGGGTGTCCTGGGATATTGTGAGAATACCTACTAATACCTTCATCAGAGACAGAATTCACCTGGAAACCCTTGACCTCCAGGTTAAAATATATAAGGTATGAGCCTAGTGTTTCCCTAATAACACAGAGCACGTAAGACAGTGCAGAGAATTTATCAAATGACCTAGGGTTCAAATTGAAGGCTGCTTGTTCGTCCCTTTGTTGCTTTCTGTGCACTCCATGCACCTTACCTCCATCACTACTTTGCTACTTTTTACCATTTTTACATCAGATCATTAAAAGATAGGGTCTGGTTTCTCATAAAAGAAATGAATCCTTGGCCCTGTTGAAATTATTGCCTCATCTTTTAATCCAGCATTCCTAAGTGTATCAGCTGGTGAAATCTTTTTATCACTGTTCACAACTCCTCATTACTATTAGTAAATATTCAAATGTCTTAAAAGAATTTATTTTGGAAGGAACACTGGCCTTTGGGGAATATAACTGAAACACCAGTTCAGCAAATTACCAGCAATACAAAGTAAAACCAGTGAAAGAATGTATTGATCAGAGAGACAGGAAGAAATATGTAGTGAGTTTTCCTGAAATAGAAGAATGGCAAAGGATAAAGTTAGAGGCAGTCAGGTGGAGAAAAGTACTTTTCTAATAAGAGAAAAGACAGTTTTGTAGGTTCATGCTGTTGATAGAGAAATAGACTATGTGACTATAATCATTCTCTTTTGGTCTCACAAAGAGAAGCAGGAAAGGAGATGGAGGGGAAACAGTGTTTTTCTTTTCCACTGAATCCCTTTTTATTTGGGATGAGGCACTGAACACCAATGAAGAAGAAAGCCTGTGCAATTAAAACTTCATCTTGCTAGAAAAGTTGAAGTCATTGTCTGGAACAAGAGAAAAATTACAAGGCAGAAAGTATGCAGTGAGTTTCCCTTCTGCCCCTCTCCTATATCCGAGATACAGGGCAGTCCAGTATATATGTATTTGTTTCTATATTCTTTATTTTCATGAATGATTTTGAAATAAAGAATTGGGATGCATTAGAATTGATAGCACTCTGGGACTCTTGCTTTAACTCATTCTTCTGGTGTTGCTCTCTATGTAGGGGGTCACCTTCAAGCCAAGCCCCACTAAAACACATTTAGAACAATCACCGAGTTAGAGTTTCTCTCCTGCTGCTTAAGTATCATGTTATCAATATTATATACTACTCGGTAATCTGTCTAACCAGCTGTAAATATTTATAAATTAGTCTAAAGTTTTATGGATTGTAAGTGTAGCATACTCAGGAGTAAGAGTGAGTTGTGCAGTGGCTGGGAGAACCAGGAGCTTCTTCCTCAAAGTCAAGGCAAGAGTTTGTTTTTTGTTAATGAATCTACAATTTGTATAACAAAGAAAAAATAAGAAAGCTGTTAGGGCCTGTGTTGTGAAAAGTAGGTAAGAATCTTCTATAGTGTTGAACAGGTGGAGATGGTGTGGGAGGGGTGGGAAGGTGGGGCGGTGGGGAGGGCATCAGGCATCTGGATGCAGGTGGGAGGGGGGGTGCAGGAGGGCCTCGTCCTGCAGTATAAGAATACTAGCTGCTGCAAACAAACTACAGCAAAACCAAAACACAAACCAAAAAACCCCAAAACTCACTTTCAATATTTCATCATAATTTGGGAGAAATATCTGGAAAAGTTTCAGGGTAAGACAAAACTGATTTGGGGTAAATATAAGTAATATCTAAGCTGGAAAAAAAGAATTGATATCTTTTAAAGTACACTATCTTCACTGTTTTATTTATTCATTTTTTTTGGTTGGGGGGCAGGTGATTAGGTTTGTTTATTTGTTTATTTTTAGAGGAGGTGCTGGGGATTGAATCTACGACCTCATGTGCTCTACCACTTGAGCTATACCCTCCCCCTTCATCATTTTAGTTAGGTACATTTAGCAAAAGTTATAAAAGGGTTTCTAGATTTACTTTGTTAAATTAATTAAACAAGCGTGCCATTACACTGAGGTGACACTAATGCCTTAGCAGCCTGCATAAGCAATCGCCAAAACCTCAGCCTGTAAATATCTCAAGATTGAGAGATGGAAACTTAGGACAACCAATTACAAACAGCCAACTAGACTTTCCAAAAACAGTGCAACCACTTAAACTCTAGCCAATCAAATAATTTCCTTGCTTTGCTTCCCCCTCTTCTCTATAAAAGTCTTACCTTAAGCTCCTGTTGGTTGAGTGCTTCTAACTACTTCCTGTCTGGTGCTGCCTGATTTGAATAGATTTTCACTCAAGGAAACTCTTAAATTTTTTAGTATGCCTCAGTTTGTCTTTTAACACCTTATAACCTCAGTTCCCCAGCCTGATTTTTCTACGAAGTTCTTAATTTGGCCAGCTGAATTCTCCCAACAACAGCTTCTCTTAACCCCTGTGTTGGGGGAGAAACACTCTCATTATTCCTAAATCCATAGAGTAAAATACATGTTTTGAGTTTCAGGAAATTTGTTAAGTCTCATTGGCAGAGTTTTAATTGCATCTCTTGCGTATTGTGTTTCTTCATTCTACAATTTAATCAGCGTGGGATATAGCAGCTTGTTCTTGGTCTAATAAAAGAAAGGAATGAAGAATGTTGTTCAGGGTCAGAAAACCATGGGGGAGCCTCTTTAAGCCTTTTTGGCCAACAAATCCTTAGGCAGATTCTTACCCACTTCTTGCTTGCTTCCTGTGCCACGTTTTTTGATCCACATTCTTTCCCTTTACAAGCTGCTACTACCCATATTTCCAACTGACTACAAAATAGGAGAATTCTCTTCTCTCTCCTTGCCATACTCCACAGTAGGTTTACTGGACTTTTGCATTTGAAGGATTTGCCTTTAATCACTGTGAAGAAATAGAGGTACAAAAATAACAAAGATGGATGAAAGACAGCATTATCAAACCTTATAAAGCCTTCATAGTGCTTGTTCCTGGTCTGTAGTCCTTTGCTTGATCCCCTCTGATGCGACTGCAGAAGCATCTGATGCTGGAAGCCTCTTGATGGTCTTCCAAGCCTGCCCATCTAGGTGGAATGTGAGATCAAGCTGCTCAGTTGTAGCCCTACAGAGATGTGGGCTGGCACCACTCCAGAGCATGGTGAGAGTCTCAGTCCTTTTTAGAATCTGTGTCCCAGTTTTTCTGCCCACTCAGTTCATCTGCTCTGCCTTGTGCCAGAGGTCCTGGTGGGATTGGCTTCTAATGATCTCAGCCATCCTTGCAGTCCTTGCCAATGCCTCCTTGCCCGTCCGGGAGATTCCTCTAGCTGAGAAGGCCCTTGTCTGTTGCGTGTCTGTCTTACCTTTAGGAATTCTTTTTCTGCATTTCCTGCACTGATCCGGAAGTTTCTTGTGCTAAGCTCCCAGAGCATCCTTTTCTTTTGCCTGACTCTGACTCGCCATCACCACAGCAAAGGGTATTGACCAGGTAGTGTAAACCAAGCATTGAGCTAGACACTTGGTATCAATGTCCTTTGGTTTTTCTTTATATCTAGCAGCTTGTTGGTAAGGCTGATGTTACCTTTAATATAAGCAGATTTCTCCATCTACTATTCCAACCAAATATCTGAGCGTTATCTTTAGAATGGTGTGTGATTGTAAAACTGGTTTTATAGCCTTCATGCTTGCCTTGTCATTTTCTCATTCTTATAGTATTCTATCTCTTAGCAGATTTGTCCCTTTCCTCATTCAAAGACCTCATACATTTTCTTGGACTTTTTAATGGATTTTGCTTCCTAGTTCAAGGAAACTCACCAGTTCATGGGGTCCTCAGAAAAATGCCCTGAACCCACTGAGTGATTTAACTCAGTGGTTCTCAGATTTTAATGTGCATGGGAATCATTTGGAGAGTTCTTGTTACAAAGGCAAAGTCTTGGACTCCATTCTGGTGTTTATAATTAAATAAACCTAGGCCCAAGAATTTGTTTTTGACTATCATCCTGGGTGATTCTGATGCAGGTGATATGGAACTGCCCTCTTAGGAAACTGGCTTGAACTTCTTGGTTCTAGTTCTCACCTCTGTCCACTGCTTTGGGCTCTCTAGTGGTCACTGCTTTTGATGCCCCGTTCAGTTCTATTAGGCAGATGAGGTTTATACAACCCAGTGCAATCGGATAAAATCTACTCCAGGCATAATTTCCACCTGGGAATAGAAGGCTTTCCTTTCTCCCTCTCACAAATATTTTCCAAAATACATTCAAAAAGGTGAGTAAAGTATCTGGAGATAAAATAATTTTTTTGAATGATTTGCAAGGTACTATTCAAGCCAACAAATAATTAATTTTATTCATATTAAAATATTGAATGTGTACTCATTAAAATTGTTTAATTATATACATTATGTAATTCACATACACAAAGTACAAAAGATAATATAAAATAGACGCATAAGAACTCACACTTTTATATTAACACCTTAACATTTTACCACATTTTAACAAATCTTTAATGTCCATGTTTCAAAACTTTTACCACATATGTTCTTATCTGTAAACAATAAATAGTATTGCTTTGATCACTTTTAAATTTTATGTAAATATATATATATACACCTTTGTAGATTTTTAAAAGTCAACATTGGTTTTGATATTCATGTTGCTCCATGTAAACCCAATTCAGTTATTTCAGCTTCTGTGTAGTATTCCCTTTTGTAGACCACAACTTATTATTCTCTTATTGATGATTATTAGGTACTAACCATTTTCTTTAGCTAATAAAAATACCCTTGAATCACACAGGCTAGAGTTTCTTTAGGTTATATTACCTAGATGTGACATTGCTATATTATAAGACCTGTGCATTTGTAATTTAAATAGTGTATATTTAAAATAAAAGCCAAAAGTAATAATCAGACAACTAAATCTTTTTATTTTATTTTATTAAAAATTTACATTTCAACAACCTACTTTTTGATAATCTCTACTTTATACAATCATTCTGTCAGAAAACTCTTTTAGTGTTGTAATCAATAGGTATGTATAATTTTTTATTCTATTTTCTCAACGGAATTGCATATAAATATTTAATTCATTCAGCACATTCATTCAGTAAGTGCTTAATTATTGCCTCCCATGGGCCAAGCTAGCTTCTGACGACAGAGAAAGAAATCCTGGACTTCTTAGATCTTTCATTATTTTCACATAATCACACAGAGCATAACTTTATCACATTGTAACATATTACTTAATATTAATATGCTGTCATTTGCTTATTGAACTCTTTAGGGAATTGTGTTGGTTTTAGAAATGTCTACATACATGACATCCATGTTAGAGTTAAGAACTGAATTAGACTAACATGATACTATCATGGGGAGTATATGTCTGTGATGCTCTGTACAACTATAATGCTTGACTTAAATAGGTCAGAGCTCAGCTATTATCATTAGTAATAGTCCATGCTCCCCTTTTCTTTCCATTCACCCTCTGCAACTCTCTGGACTCAGATGTGGTAGCATCCAGACTGTTAAGAGTAGTAATAAATCTGGACTTTGGAGTAGATCTGAGTACTGGCTCCTTGGCTTGTGAGATACATGAACTTGGGCAAATTAATGAATCTCTTTGTGTCTCATTCTTCTCTTCTGTAAAATGGGGGTAATAATACATCCAGCTAATACTTGGAAAAATTCTTCAAATAGTGAGTGCTAGCTCTGGTTAAGCAGTAAAGCTCTGGCTTTTAAATGTCAGGTTTCATTTCCTAAAGCAAGTTTCCTGATGGATATACTGGGGGATTGAAAAATTTCTCCCTGTGGGAGAAAAATATGACTTTATTTTCCTTGCAAATATGACTGTTTCCTTTGGGCTGAGGTCCATCTGTCTGGGTCAAGCTTAGAAAGTCTTGGCTCATTGGAAGCTGTTCTGTTCTAGACACACTTCTGTCTGGTGTCTGCCTGAAGCTGTGATTTCTGTGACTCTAGAAAAAGAGGAGCCCGATAGGTTCCGCACACATGTATACACACGCAAATACACACAGTCCACACCCAGTGCACGCGGGAGAGGGAAAGATGGTTAAAGAAGGGAACTAAGTCAAGAAGTTATTGTTAGTGCGAATAAATCATCCTTTTGACTATTTGGTCTAATAGTTCAGCAGGTTGTTTCCAAAATGTAAAAATCAATCAATTTCATCACTGAGCTGCTTTCACTACATGTAAATACACTGGTTATTTGTTCACACTCCCAGGCCAAATAATCTAACGTGGAAGGAAGTATAAAGTAACAACCGATCTTAACAAAACCAGCTTCGAGCTCACTTCTCCTTTAGAAGATGACCATTATCACCCATTGCTTCCCTCCCCCTTTTCCTTTCTTCCTGCCCCCTTTCTCTTCTCTTTACTCTTACATACCAGAAAAACTTCTAGCCGTGGGGAAAATGAACTAATATAAATGCGCCTGCATCTATTTCTTCCCATTGCTGTTTGATTTCGATTCAGACATGAATCACAAACATGGTGCTAGCAAGAGTAAAGGAGCACATTCTGTATGCAGTGGGCTCCTATAAGTCACTGATTAATATAATTAAAAGCCCGAGTTAATTTCATTACTTTCCATTAGCTTTCATTGTATACCTACCTTCCCAGGACCCGACTACCCATCCCCATGGGACTCTGGTCCCACGTTTATCCAAGTGAGATGGCTGCTTTCAAAACCGAACCTTTCATCAATCCCCTATTAATTAGCTAAATGCCGCATCGGATTACGCATTCATGGCTGCCGGCTCGGCGGGAGCGACCGGAGAGCAGAGCTCACGGTCCTCTTGGCTCGTCCGCCAGCCTGGTCATTGGTATTCCAGGACAAGTCAGCTTACTGTAATTTGAAATTGGTCTGCCGTCCCATTAGGAATCTGCCCGATCAATACCAAGTGAATTAGAGTTTCAGTGATCTGATTAACTCCCCATTATATTCTACCCTGGCTGATTTAGAATGCATGATGAGACAATATTCCAGTTTCTTTGCTTTATCCCAGTTTAAGTGAAATATAGACATCTAAGGAAGCAGTGCCTGTGCATTTGATTTGGCTCGGCTGTAATAAAGTCAAACACCATGAGTATCTCCCTCATCAAGAGTCTTAAGTGACTGAGGGCTGCCTCCTGCACACAGCGAGGAGCTGTGAGTGGCAAAGGGGAGAAGTAGATGGAAGCCTCACTGACTGCTCATCTCTCTTCTTTTTTTGGCTCTAGCTTCTAAATGGGCTCCTATAAGGCATTTAACAGAGTGGTTGAGTTATTTGTCATATGATCCACATTAGCAGCTTTGTGACTGAAGCTCTGGGTCATGTGGTTGGAAGGTAGACTGTAATTCTCTCCCAAAGGCACAAAAGGTTCATGGCAATAGCATAACTAAATGTTGTATCTTGATGACTGAAAACAAGCGTTGTAGCCAGGCAGTCGGGGCAGGGCTAAGTGCTGCCCTTGGGGAAAATTCTTGGTGCCCTTGGGGAGTAAATTTGGCCTCCTGAGCAGCAAGATTGTTTTCATGCCCTGGCCAGGGCTTCAGAGAAATCTGAATGGACCTCAGTAAGTCAATGTGTGTCTCCAAGAGACTCAAAGCACAGCATCTGAAACAATGCAAGTGACGGAGCTACATCCTTTAAACGTGCACCTGTATTACTTCCTCATATGTTTGAATTTGGATGATCAGACATGGTCTGTTAGAGGTTCCTAAGTAATTTATTATTTTTCAAAGTGTGGGATTTGTAAGAAATTTACTAACTACATTTAATGTTACCCACATACTTAAAAAAAAAAGTGGTATATTTTTAAAATAGACCTGAGCTGTTGTAATGTAGCCTAATATTTTTTCAGTAGTGATCCAAAATGAATCAGCAGGGCTTATATATGATGGTAAATGCTAACTCATTAATATGGCCTCCATTAAGTCTCACCCCACTTTCCTCTTAGGAATTACTTAGCAGTTTAGAGTATTTTGTGTGCATGGATGATGACATTTGACTAGACTTGATAAAATATGATCTGCTAGCTAGTTATGTACACACCTGGACTGGAAATATAGACGTATGGTAGTGGAGTAATGTGGCATTGACAGATGCTAGCTTGCTGAGAGGTCTGGTCAGCCTGAGGTCTTATGAACATCATTGCTATTTTCCACTATTGATCATCACTCAGCTGAACATTTCTGAGTATCTTTTGTGTTTTGTCTCCCAATTATGGTTCATGCAAGCTAATTATAGCAAAATTATAACGAGGATTTACAAGGGGAAATAAGGTTTGAAATACCCCAGATCAAAACAAAGAAGAGATTACTCATTCTGGGTTTGAATCCTGCTATTAACTGATGGGTTAATTTATTTACCTCTTTAAAGCCAAGATTTTACACATTAATAAAATGGAAATAAGTCCTGTAAACATTATAGGATGATTTTGTGGATTAAGAACAGAAATACATGTAAAGTATTTAGCGCATACTAAGTGCTCAGAGCTTGTTAGCTTTCTCTTCTTCCTACCCCCACTTGTTCAAAGAATCTTTGAGAACATTTTTCATGTCAATCTCTACTTTAAAATGTTCCATTTTAAAATCTTAAATTGAAAAGAAAAAGAAGTCTCAGGATAAATGAGTTGTGTCAGATATTTCTTATGCATATGATTTAAATGGAAAATTACTGGGATATTGCCAGTCTTCTGAAATATCTCAAATTTCTCACCTGGGAAAAATGGAGGTTATGTAAAGAAATGATTCAAACTGTATCTAAAAGCAGAATGACCAAAAGCTCCAACTGATTATTAGTGCAAAGCCAACTCAGAGCCTCTCTGGTGACACAAGGAACTGCAGCAGGTCTCAGTGGCTATGGGTTCAGCAGAATTGTTTCTGAGTCTTTCTGATCTTCACCATGTTTTTCAGTCCCCATCTTCTGACTTATGACTATGGACCTAGTCCCTTCTTGGTTTTGAGTCTGTATTTCTGCTCACAAATTGAAGTCGAATATTCTTCCATTGCATTGCGGATCAAGTAAAATTCTCAAGCTTTTATCACATCTACTTCTATTCTTTTTTTGTGATTAATTTGTAGCGTGTAAAAGGTAATGTTTATTTTCCCCAAATACATTTTATGTTGATTTCAGCTTATCTTTCCAGTACAGTAACATCTTTTTAGATATTTATTGTATCATATACAGAATTGTTTATCTTCCTAGCTCAGTGTTCTTCAGTCACTAATAGAACATGACACACAATAGCAGTAGCATCCATTCTGATTTCAATCTTGAAATCCACAACTTTGGTCATGGGTGGAATAAAGACCTGCTTGCACTAGCATCTAGCTCACATTTCTCAATACTGTTGCTACTCCTACTGTTACGATTACTACTACTAGTACTGTGCTGAATACTTTCCAGCTGTCCCTGCACACCTTACCCTTCTCCACCCTATTTTGTGTACTGGGACGCTGGCCTGTATGGACCCCATTCATGGGCTCCTGAGCTCTCTGGCCTCTCATTGGGCTCACCCATGGGATGCTGGCTGGAGATAGGAAGGAGGAAGAGGGGTAAAGTCAGGGGATATTTTTCTCCTGGCTCCCTCCCTGCTGACTTCCTATGGATTGGCTGCCTCTCCTGAGTACAGTCTATGGCTCCCTTAGGGAGACTTTATGCATGTCATGATTATCACACATTTTGTGACAAAATGGACAGTTACCTTAAATATACAGCTATTATAGTAATATCAATTTATGTCTATTGCAAATTACTGTTATAGATTTGCTGACTTATACATACGCAATACATAAAAACATGCATAAAATTTTATCATCTTTGGATCACTGTATTTGATGACACTGTGTTGTTGGGTTTTAGTGATAGTTTGAATGCTGCTTGAAGCTTGACATATAACCCAAATGTCACAATTAAGTTATTAACTGGATAGGGAAAAACTCATACTTAGCACTTACATGTTGCTTTTCATCATTAATGTGTATGACAAATAGGAGTTAATCAATAGCATAGCAGTGTATTCAGTAATGATCTTTTACTGTTGCTTGGTTCATTTCAGTTCAGAGGCCTTTTACTAGTAAGCCCATAAAACTGGTGACAACTTTCAAGTTAATAGACAAGATTTATTTGAGCATGTCTTTCTGCATCTCCTGTCTCTTCAATTGCTTGGCTTCCCACTGGATGGTGAAACCCTAAGGGCAGAGATTGTCTTTTATCTCTATATCCCCAGTGCCTAGTATAGGACCTGACACCTGACACATTCCAAAAAGTACTTGTAGAATGAATGGACAATATAGCAAAACATTGAGGTGATCATTGATGTTGTTTCTGAAACCATTGTAAAAAGTGTCTGGTAGCGGGGAGGAGGGTGCCAACAATTTAAAGTTAGATGTTTTCAATTGAAAACAAGAGCCATGGTTTGAAACTTTCTAAAACTCATGCCAGTATTTATTCAAAGCTACAAAACAGTGTGTACCAAAGAAATGGACACATCCTACCATTTTAAGGGATACTGAAGACTATTCCTCTCCACCCACCACTGGCAGCAGTCTTTGCTCCATGTAGCTCTATTAAATGCATGGAGGTCATGCTGCTAAAGCAGATCTTGGAGATTTTCACCAGCAATGTGTGGAGCTTCCATCACTCTTCTCTTGGTGCTTTGGATGTTGGGAAGTGTGTTGCATCTGCCCTGACTTTTGAAGAGAGTTCCTGTAGCTTTCCAAGGGGGCCACCAATTCAAGGCAGTGGTAATGAGCAGCCTTGACAAGCAAGATCTGAAATGCTAGGCATCTTCATCACTGCTTGTCAACACCCACATTAGAGAACAGGAGAGATGTTTTGTAATGAAGATAAAGAAGACAGGCAGAGGATAAATTCTATGTGGAAAATAAATAATTGCTCAGCTCTGTGTTTAAAAAAAAAAAAGACATTTCAGCTCTATGTGTCAACACGCATGAAAAGGATAACTGGAAACAAGTCAAGTTAGTGTTAAATCAGGGTTAAGAAACGATCTTTGAGACAATTCAGTCTGACCCCCTCATTTTATAGATGAGGAAATTCTGACTTCCAAAGTATAAAATGACTTTCTCAAAGCCAGGGTTGTTTTTACTGTTTTCCTCAGTACCATATTCATTTCCACAGCACTCAGTACTCAATGCTCTATTTAAATTTTATTGGTAATTCAAGAATCTAAACTGAATTATGGACATAATTCTCCCAAACATTTAGTGAGAGTTGATTTTGTATTAAATATGGGTCATGTGCAGATAAAACATTTCTACACTTAACTAGCTCTAGTGATTGATCTATACTTATTCTTGTGATAAAAGGCAAAAATGAAGCTTTTTTAGTTTAAATTCTTTTTATTTATTTATCGAAGTATCATTGACTTACAGTATTATATTACTTTCAGATGTACAACATAATGATTTGATATTTTTAGAGGTTACTTACACTTCATATAAAGTTATTATAAAATTTGGGTTACTCAGAATTAATTCTAATTTAGAAGTAACTCAGACTCTAAGAAGTAACTAGACTCAGATTAAAAAAAAATAACTTAAAATAGTTCCTCCCTTACATGACAGGTAATGTCAATTTGGTTTAAAATAAATAGCTTTAAAAAGAATCAAAGATTCTAGTATTAAGAATTCTATCAACTTGGCTTCAACTACTTGTAATTTGTTCTTCTATTACTATGCTCTCATTTTATGGGACATTTTATTCTCATAGACACCTATTTTAATTTTTGTTCAGTAATAAGTGTAACGAGATTGTGAAGCTGATGTGCTACAGGAAGAGGTGGAGCTGGAAGACTTAGAGGCGGAGCAATCCTTGGAACAACTTTTTAAGAGTAGTAAGTGATCTCATCTAAACTATACGGAACACTTTCCTCCACCAGCACTGGAGAGGGTTTCAGAGAAGTGTTTTTCTGGAGTGGAAAAAAAACATGGACAGGAGACAGGGCAGCTAAATGCTGCACGTACTTTTTGGAAGATTGTAAGGGACAGCTTCCATGAAGGTGGACTCAGAACCAGTTGGCAGGAGATGACCATTTGATCAGGCATTACTCAGGAGGAATGCCAGGCCACTCCCAAGGTACAGAGTTCAGCAGAGCCTTGAAAGAGCTGGGGCAGAGGGGCATCTCATCACCTAGCTAACCCCTGGGGGAAAAGATCCACATTCAAATAGTTGGAATTTGAATTGTGAGGAGGTAGTGGCAAGTAATTAGGGTAGAGAGTTAAATAGGGTCCGGTATATAGAAGATGCTCAATTAACAATGAATGAATGACTGGCCTATGAGTCAGAATAAGTAGTTTGAATTTTGTCTGAGGCCAACAGATTTCCAGCAGATGATAAGATCAAATTTGCACTTTAGAAAGATTTGCACTGTGGAGAATGGATTCAAGTTGGAGATAGGGAGTCCAGTTAGGAGGCTTTGGCTGGTGGTCTGAGTAAAGGTAGTGGCTACTCAATTAATTTTTGGAATATTGAATAGTTAACATTTTCTATTAATTAAAATAGTTCGTATAACTATGTGATAATAATTTGCACCATGTGTCTCAGGTAAACCGAGAAGTGCTTTTACCATGCTACCTAGAATATAATGAAATTAAGGATTTCAGGAAAACACAGTAAGAGCTCATTTGTCTAATGCAGTTGGAACCATTACGAAAAGTTGAATAAAGCAGGACATGATTAAAACATGACACACACGTCTTAAATGTTTTACCTGACCTAAAAATGTAAGTACACTTTCATTTACCAATTTTTCAGTCCGGAGCCAGAAGCCTTTTCATGGAGCATGGATCTCATTAGAGTTACCTGTCGTCCTTTTCTGCATACATCAAACACATAATACATTTTTATAATATCCATCTTCATTTTGGCTCGAGTAGACTCTGGTGAAGCAATTTGAAAAATTTTACAGTTGTTTTTTCCCCAAACTTCTATAGTTGTTTTACCCACATCAAATTTGATAGCAATATTTTGTTAGCTATCACTGTAAGGTTTTGTAAAGCAGTCACTTTATTTTTTACAGCCTATTGGACACCTCACTTCATCTCGGTCCACCTCTCATTGCAGCTATTATCACAGCCACAGCGTTTGGCAGGTATAAGCTGACAGTGCTCAGTCTCAGCTGTACGGTTGACCAGGGCTTTCTAATGCCACAGCATGAGATGCTTTCGGTGTGCCTTAGGGAAACTCCCCAAGCACAGGTTTCAGCAACCTCACAACACATGGGTGCAGCCACCTCATGCGTGTGCCAGGGAGTTATGCCCCAAGGGAAACCTTTGATCAATGGGGGATGGGACCTGTAGATACATTCGACATGGCTCCTCAGAGGACCTGGGGGGATTCTGCCCCAGCTGCCAACAACTGTAACCTGCTCGGTAACACACTGTTATCTTGGCTTTCTGATCTTTCTGGTTCTCCAGTCTTGGGATCACAGTAACTGCCTGCACATAGAGCCTTGTCTTAGGCTTGACTTTCTGGGAGGCAGGTCAAACTAAGACATAGAAGCCACACCTCAAACTCACATTATTTAACTAAACGTTTAATTTTATTACATCTTTATAACAAGTGCAACTGGTATAAACAGGTTTGGGAACAGACCTAACTAACTGCCCTTGTTAACATCCGCTGCAATTATCGGGAACTGGAGTGTGCCAGCCTGCAGCCGTCAGCACGCCCTACTTTACATGCAAAGTCTGCTTTACCGCGGGAGGAGAGGGTATCGGCCAATCTGATGATTTCGTTATGTGGAGGTCGGGTAAGACGTCTTCTAAGGAACGTCGTTCTGTAATTCATCAGAATTTATGAGATACCTTTGCTAGCCCAGGGCAAGAGTGTGAAGAAGATGAAGATTGTCTTTGGAGGTTTTAATCTACTCTTTCTGTGCTTTATCTTTCTCAGAACTATTCTCTGCATGCTTTGTTTTATCAACACTGGTTCTCAGAAAATTCCAGTGCTCATTTACTCTAAGGAGTAAATTACTAACAATGCTTGTTATGTGGCCATCTCTCCCCCACCCTCCAGCACCTTCAGGAATGGTAGCATTTTTGCATAAAAATATTATACCACTAACTATTCACATTTAAGATAATAATAAATGAACCCAAAGAAGAGGTATGTATTGAGGTTGGGAGGGGGTAAAGGTAGGGAGAAAAGTTTTTGATGTCTTTAGAAATCTAGGTGCTCATTTATGCTTATTGAACTTATAAAGCTTGCTCAAGTGGATTTCCCTATCAATTATTGTTTGCCTGCTTCACAATTTTTTTTACAAAGAGATCTTTGCTTGGAAATTGTTCTTATATCCTTCATTAGATAAAAATCTCTAGCGGCTCCTTCTTTTTTTAGTCATCTATCTCAGAACTGATTGAAGTAATAAGTAAATTTGATTTGGAAATTTCCAAAAAAAGAGAAAATGCTTGTATTATGAGTATTACATGCCAGACACTATGAATTCTCACAAGCAACCTCTGAGTACTATTTTAATCACTTCATAGTTGGGGAAACTGAGGCACAGAGACGTTAAGATACTTGTCCAAAATCACAGTAAATGTCAGAGCTGGCAATGGCCCTAGTTTCAGTTAAAAACAAACAAAAAAGATTAAAATGTAAATACAAAGCAAAAATCTTGGTAGAAGTCCTGGGATTGTTACATTTTAAGATAACTTTAGGATCATATTTGGAGGAAGTCCTACTGCCGAACAGACTCAGCTTTGGGGCTGAGTGGGGCTTCTTGTTCTCAGAGCAGACTCATCTCCAGAGCAAACCCCAAGAATGACTGTATCAGAGAACATGTTCTCAGGAAAGCCAGTTCTGAGGGCTTCCAACAGAAATACGTTAATTAGTAATTTTCCGATGTCATCTGTAGGTGCCAGGCATCATTTTCCTTCTGCAGCCTTATTCAGGCAATCAGTAGAGCTCACATTTTACAGATTACAGTCATTCCAAAAGGCGCAACTCTGTGATATGTTCTGTAATTCTAACTTTTACTTTGCAGTGATGCTTTCTGCTCCCTCTGTCATTGTCAATAGTGTTCAGCTTTATTTATTTTGATCTGTTTTCTATTAAACACTCTATGTAATAGAAATGTATGCACCATTTTTTCCCCTTTGGAGTTTTCGAATCGTGGAAATTCTGTAGTGACAAGTTTTGGCATTGATTTTTAGCATAGTCTATTCCCTGAGGATTACAGAAGATTCATTTTATAGGAGGATTAACAAACACTGCATTCACAATGACATGATAGGTTGATTTTTTTTTTTTTGCTTCATTTAATTTCCATGTTTTTTTTTTTAAAGTTAGTGTAAAAATGTTGAAGTCCTGACTTATTTATGCCAACATCTTTGCAACAGAGTGTTCCTAGAGCTTTTATTATATTTCTTGCTAAATCTGATAGAGCAGATATAATTGCCATCAACACTATAAATTTCAAGCTAGATTTTCTACCACATTGGCAGAAAAATTATCTTCACCAAGTTTTACACAGACCACAATTTATTTAGGTTTTATAGTTGTTTCTGAGAAATCTTTATAGCATTCTGTTAATTAAAACTCACTCTGACATGTAGGCTCTAATAGTTAGGAAACCCTGAGATTTTATCTCACTTACACATTTACAGCTAACAATTATCCCTCTCCGAGGTAAGTTTTATCATGCCACAATGCATCTGGGCTGTCCTATACTTGTTTGAATTATATCATGGGACAGCAGCTGCTTTAAAGAGACCTTCAGTGAAGTATGCTCTCCTATGTGCCCTGTCTTTAGGAATTTTATTTTTCTGGTTGTTAGATACTCTAGGTCCTTTTCAGCTAAAAATGGATGATATTTTCAACTCATTTTTAATTCTTCCAGCTCCAATTTTGCAAATAGACATTATCCTTGTAAACTTGTTTATGCAGACTAAATGTAGGAAAGTTTTGCCTTAACTCCCTAAGTCCATAAAACATCAGCAGTGCATGCCTACCCTATATGATGATGTTAAGTTGATAAGAAATGACATCATGTCCCATTGACATGGTAACCAGTGTAATTGTACCTTATGTATGGTTTTCTTTGTATATGGTAGAGTTTATCAAAAAAAAAACTATGAATGAGGTAAGAGCGACTGAGCTAGTTAATAAAAGCAGTATCTTGTTAATTTATTGACTCTACAATGCTCATAAAAGTATGTTACATTCTTCTGATCAGTAAGTATTTGAAACTTCTGTGCCCCCAAGAACTGGGGATTTAAAGATTAAAAAAACAGGGACCCTGTCTTCAAAAACCTCTCAGTCTGATCACACTCTTATGACCACTTTTATCTCCAGATGCTAAGGGTATCTTGTCTCCAGATAATCTTATTTGAAATTAAACTAGTAATTTTAAGCTAAAATTTGGTTTATTGGCTACTTGCTGATTAGTGATAGGATTGGCAATAAGCCATTTTGTGAATTATAGGCAATACTGCGTTTTGTTTAGAGGAAAGTTCTGAAAACTGGTAGTCATTACTGGCCTGTAAATATTTTATTTGGCGTCTACAGTGGGGTTTTGGTTTGCCTCTTTGGTTGTCTGGAAATACTGTTGTTTGCCCTAACCTTTTCCTCACACACATGTGTGTAGGTCAATGTGGAACTTCCCACGGGACTCCTTCCCAGCTTCTGTACCTTTGAGAAGTCTCTCAGACCTCTCCTGATCTGACCCCGCCTTTGAAGACATGCTTCCAAGCACCAGTGAAGGGTGAAGGCCTTGAAGGGACTTTTCTTAGCAATCCTCTCCTGCCCCCCGTCTCAGGAGTTTGCCCCCTTCCAGTAGGGAAAGCCCTGCGTGCCTCAGAGGCCCTCCCTCACTTCTCCTGGTGCACCCCCGGCCTTCACTATACCACTAGCACGCATTTGGTGAAGGCACAGCTGGGGAGACGGGTGCAGACTTGTTCCATGGCTGGAGCTCCTCAGAAGACCATCTGCAACCCCAACCTACATGCAATTATTAAGTTCGTGACAAGTTTGGCTGTCTATGGCCAATCCTTCTTTTTCCTGCTGCTTTATCAAATACGAAAATATCTGTGTCTCTCTCTTGTCCTAGGAAAGGCACGTCATCTTATTTAGGTTTCATAGTGTTCTCAACTCCTGATGGTTTAAAAACAACAGCAACAGACCTATGATCGGGTAGCTTAGACATCTTGTTCTGGTTACTGGAGTAGGAACAATGGTGTCCTGTGAATTTCTGATGTCCTAACCAGAAGTAGAAGTCATCTACAATGTCCAAAAAATTTAGATTAATTACTGACACTAAAAATGTTGAGATTTACATAACAATCTTATTTCTGGCTTCTCTTAAAAAATAAGATGCTCTGGCAAGTGTGGGCCTAAATTTTCTAGCCACCATGGCTGGAGCTGAGCAATGGCTGCCCCATTCACATGAAGGGGATGTGGCTTTTATCTATTCCTTTATAGGACCATGCTTCATAGTATTGTCTAATGCCTGGACAGGTAAAGAAGCAGAAAGATACACTATAAATACTTTGTTTGGGTTCACATAGCATTTTAAATCAGGCCATTTAACAAGCCCTTAGTGAGGTTTCTCAATGTGACAATATTCTTGATCTTTTTCAAGAACAACGCATTTCTAAGTCCTTCTTGTGGGTTCATTAGTGTTAAAATCTATTTATGAAGGCAAACTTTGCCTTTCAAAGTAATTATACTTCATTGAGTGAAAAGATTTGTTGAAATGTGTTATTTCCCCAGAGCTTATGAGATTCTCTAACAGACTTTTCTTTAAGTCTTTTGTTTAAAAGTGTGCATGTGCATGTGTGTGTGAGTGTATTTCTTATCAATAAAGGGACTGATTGAGACTATTTTGGCCATTATTTGAAAAAGATATGATATGAGTAAGAGAAAAAATAAAATATATATTTAATAAAGTATCAGCAATACTTAAAACTTAATCAATAAAGAAATTGTACTGCCAGTTTAAAGACATTCACTTGCACTCTGTATCAAGGTCTACCCTACCAAGAACAAAATCCCTAACTCCCTCCATTCTTTCCTTCATTCCTTGATTCCTTCCAATATTCATTTACTATATGCCAGGCACCTTGCTAGACACTGGGGAAGTAATGGAAAGCCAGTCAGACCTGGGTTTTACACTATGGATGCAAAATGGATTTAACCTTTGGGGATGCTAAATAATTACCCAAAATGTGTGTGGTTTTATAATATATAGTGTACTATGGAAGCATATTACATGGGTTTCACCATTACTACCCTAGAAAATAGTGTGCCAAATTGGGAACTGTGTACAGGAGCATAGGATGATCATGAGCATCCAAGGCTGGGAAATCATGAGCAAGCATGAGGGTTTAAACTTCCTGCGTACTTAGAGTTACCAGAACCATACACTGAGGGTCCGTGGACTTCATTAGAGCAGGACAAGCTAGATGATGTTAAGGTTGAGTTATCACCTCCGGTAACTTTTGGTTTCCCACAATTTCTAATCATAGGTTGCCTTTTCCCATGCTCGTTATCCATCAGGTCACCCTTCCTCCAACCAGTTCCAGGGGTCACAAAGCCTATACACCTTTAATTTTTCTTTCTTAAAGCTATAACTATGATGGTAGAGCATCTAGAAATTAATTTTAATTCATTTCGTATCTAATTTGAAAATGCCTTTGAATTATTTTTTTTCCCTCACTCATTCCTTTTTAGGAAGAGTGCTGAATTGCGTAAATTTCATTGACCAAAATCTTTTAGAGTATTATGAGATGTGACAAAGTAATACAAAAATTTTTTTTAATGTTGCTATATATCCCCAATTTTTGTTCCTTTGGAAGTAGTTGCCTTGAGATTATTCCAGTGAATACACTCTTGGACTTCCTTTCCAAGCCTATCACACTTTCTCTTGAATATCCTGAGTGGTAGAATATTTTCACTTATGGAGGATAGATTTTCTTCTTGAAATCAGCCAAACATATTTAAAATTCAGTAAGGCAGGGTAATGATATTTAGGGGAATGAGGTTGTTGCTGTTCCAAAGCCGTTAAAACTATAAAGCAAGTCTGTAGTAATCATCTCTGAAAAAGGAGCTCTAGAAATCATTTGGTACACAAGGATATACATGAAAGTCCTTCTAAAATTATTATGTTGGAGGACAACAATCATTTGAATATATAATTTTTTTGTATATTTACTAAAAATCTGCCTTACCAGAGGGAATTATAATAAGGCTCAAAAATAATTAAAATTCCAAAAAGTATGCATAATTCAATAGTTTATTTGATAGCAAAATGTGGTATTATTCATGAGCAGTGGCTTGTAAAATAAATGACCTATATTTCTTTGTAGATTTTTGTATTTATAATGTTAAAAAACCTTATCTAGGTATGTTGCTTTTAGATTAAGAATGTGCTCTGATTTAGTTCTAAAATAATATGACACATTCTTGAGGTACTTATGACTAGCATTTTGAATTTTATATATAGAATACTTTATTTAAAAAAACACATATGATGATTTTATATAAAATTTTGGAAGTAAGGCAGGGCACTAATGAACTATTAGTGAACTATTCAACCAACTTTGAATAGCCTGTCAGGCTGAACAATATTTAATTTATTAGAAACAAATAAGAAAACAAAATGGAATTGGTCTTGGAGCTAAAGAAACCTGCTTGAATCCTGCTTTACCACAAGTTAACTAATTATCCATGGCCTCAGACAACTTTCTGTTTTTGTTTTCCGTTTATACACACACACACACACACACACACACACACACACACAGTAATGCTCATCTTATTTGGCTAATGTGTGTAATAGTCCTAGCATCTAATGGACTTAACAAATGGTGGTTATTATTAAGAGATGATATAGAAAAATAGCAATTACCTTTTACATACTTGAAATTTTCTTATGTTTAAGAAAAAATTGTTAATATTTACTAAATGTAATTTTAATGACATTCATATCTTGCTTTCTTTTTACCAGGGTCTACCATGGTGCAGGTGGACAGTTAGTGGGCACTTCTAGTAGTTTTGGAATCCATTTCTAAATCAGAACATATAAGTTATCTAATCTCAAAAGTGGAAGTTGATAGTCACTATAAAGGAAAAAATATTTTTCTGGGAGAAGTTACACTTTTCTTTGAGATAAAAAATTGGGCTAAAATTATATGTTAAGAAATGTTCTAACTTTTATTGTCATGTGTCTGTGTATACATAGGAGCTCTAAAATTCTCCTAGTATGTGACTTCTGAATCAGCAGTATTATTTCTGTGCTCCACGAATATCGTGTGCTTGCTTTGCTTTTGTAATACATCCATGTGCAAGGGCCAGATGTTTAAATTCGTCTTTTTGTGGTTGTTGTTGTTGTTAAAGAGATTGTCATCCCTGAATATAATCTCAGGGAAAGTTCTTGGGCCCTACTTCAATAAGAAAAAGCCTCGTTTCTGGTTAGCAAGTCAAAGGAAAGGGCTTTTTATTATATGAGAAATGGAACACTGCATTCCTGTAGAGGAAACAGGCATTCACCTTTTGATCCCTAATGTGGGTGCCCAAGTTTGTAAATTTAATAAAAAGATAAAAAAATATGGGAGTGTTTTTATCTGAAGCAATAAACTCTGATTAAATCTTGCCAGTTTGATGCTAACGGTCTGTCTGGGTAGCATGAAGGAGAGCTTGGACAAGATAATAGTGGCAGACAAATGTGAAAGAATATGAAGTTTTAAAGAGCCTTTCAGACACTAAAGAGTTTAGGAAATTAAAATAATCAGTGTGGTTTTTCATGCTCCTCAATAGTCTTAATTGCCTAGGTTCATTCACTTCTCTGTCACTGAGTAAATCTATCTCCTCCATTGTAACGGCTGTTCCTTAGTCTGTAATGATTATCTTTCATGTTCCTTTTTATTAATTTTTAAAAATAAAGGTGGTCCAGAAAGTAATATGCATATTATCTGTTGAGTCTAACAGGATGCCAGTCAGCTAAACCTCATTGCTCTATACAACTAATGAGATAAGTCTGGGAAAGGAGAGATGCAGACAGGAATTTATAAAAACATGCTAAAAAATGGTTTTTGTCATTAGGTTGAGCAGAGGCTATAACATATAGGGAAAAACAGTGGTTACTCTAAAGTGTTATAAATGCTTGGCTGTGGAGACACATCTTTAAAATATTCATGTCTAACTGATCTGAAAAAAATCAGAAACTTTAGATGGAATGCTTTATACTAACAGATATTTAGTGCAATTCAGTCTAGTTTATATATGCATGTTTATACTTACATGCAGAGTATGGTAAGGTCTTCAGTTAGAGTAAATAGTAACTAATGTTGAGATTAATTTATGTCAGTTCTGTTTGTTAGTTTTATATCTATCACATTTGCATGAAGATGACATTTCGATAAGGGAGGTGAAGGTTTGTGTTATCATTATGGAGAGGAGGCAGTGATTGCCATATTGGTGTCGCCTTGATCATTTGTTCTGGTTAGTGCTAACAGTAATCAAGGAATTCCAATATTGCCTAATTTCTGACTTGACGTATAGCTTACATTTTTATTTAGATACTAAACTGAGCTGGCTTCTTTTAAGGTTGCATGGCTGTGGTTATCCTAAAACACATTAGTTTGGCACAGCTTTCAAAAGTGCACCCTCTGTGAGACAAAGGGTGCTATAATGGCTTCTGGGATGATCTATTATTTTTGGCATGTAAAAAGAAGTTATAATGCTGTTCTTTAAAATTTATGTTTCATAATAAAATGAATAATTCATTCACTCATCCACTGACAAGCAGAATACTTAAATTAATGTCTCAAAGTAAAAAATCAGCACCAAACCAAAAAGCTAGGATTGGAGGTAGGGAAAGAAGCCTGGCTATTAGGATATAATACATTTTCAGAAGATAACCGTAATATAAAATGAGTCTGAAAGTCATTTATAAAGAACAGGATATTAAAAGCTATAAGAAAAAAAAAGACCATTTATCTATTTGTGTACTATTTTGAAGACTTGAGCCAAATGTTTCATCAGTGATTTGGGCGCCTTCCAATAAATTGGGCAGGGTTGATATGTGTGTGGGGGGGTGGGTGGGCAGCCATCTCTTTTTCCTTTGAGCTTGGTTTATTTAAACCGTCATTAATTCAACAAATGCCTATTGAACAGGTGATATGTAGACGGCAAGCTGCCAGGCACTAATTTGTATACAAAGAGACCTAAGGCTTGGAGAAGCCATACCTAGGTGAACTTAAGACTGGTTAATTTTAAAAATATTTCTGAAGTAAATTTTTAAATGAAATTAATTTGTTAATGACTAAGGATCGATCGATAAATCTTATTTACTGTTTCTCTTTAACAAGTGCAACAACACAATCATCATCTTATCATCAACATAATGGTAATGACAGTAGTCAAAGCGTATGTCCCTAGGCACTGTTCTATGTGTTTCACATATATTTACCTGGATACAGTAACTTGTGGAGCAGGTGCTATTATTATCTTCATGTAACAGAAGAGGAAACTGAGGGACAGAGAGGTTAGGTAACCTGCCTAGGGTCTCACAGGTACGAAGGGTGGTCAATCTTAGCCACAGCCCAAGATTTTTGATATCAGAAATGCCATAAGCGCAGGTACTGCTGTTTACTGGGGATCGAGTTGCATGATTCTCTGGCAACATCTAGCGAGCATTCTAAGATGTTAGAATCCTGAGGACGTTTTCGTTTTGGTTTCCCAGTTTCTTCAAAGTTGTCAGTAGCAATTTCCATATAACTAGAAACAAGTCAAGGATCTTGGTTTTAAAAAGGAAATGATTTGAGTATGAAAGACCCTCTTTTGCTTAGACTTGAACGTTGGCCTTTACAAAGAACTTTTATTTTCTAAAACTAGGGCTTCTGAGTTTGACTAGTGTCAGTCTAGGGAGTCGCAAGTCAAATAAGGATGGTCTCTGAATTGGTTAGATTATATTCACAATAGATGCCTTTTGGAATGGGAGCTCTGTGAACCTGACCACATCACTTTCCTGGACCTCATGTCTTCCATGAGGAAAAGGAGGGCATTGGAGTAGGTCATCTCCTATACTCTGGGAGTTTGTATCTTTCTGAGCTAATTTGTCTCATGAAGTTCTAGAATTAATTTAAAAAAGATTTTAGTGAGGCAAATCAGCAAAATTCAGATGGGTAGAAACAGCTTTACATGAGAAGTTGTCTTTGTTCAATGACACATAGCTTTGGCTAAGTCAACTAGCTTACAGTGCATGAATAAATACATTACATGCTGTTTCTTACCGATTTAAAATAATTGTTTCTATTCTGAAATAGGTGTTATTTTGTTTAGTCAGGAAGTTAATTGTCATATTTAAACATTTGGTTATAATTTCCCATCTGTTGGCTGTGACACAAAGTAAGTTTCTTAAGAAGGGATGTCTAGGTTCTAACAAGAAAACACTAAACGTAGAAAACGCAAAAAGTGACACAGGCAATGCTGGAGTGATTATGTGTTCATTTTCACGCCTCTTGAGGAACACTGTAAAAAATGTTAATATTCTTATATAGTACAGGTTTGTGGGTATTTTTGCTTCTATAGATTATATAGATATATAGAGATAATATATATAGGTAGTATATATGGGTAATGTCTTACCTAAGGTCTGTGACCACATTTTAATACATGATTGCAATTTCCTATTTGAAAAATGGCTGATTGAATATAGTGTCACGGAGGTGAATTCACCTATTCTTTGAAAATAAGACCTTGAGCCCGTGATAGCTTGGTTAGCCTCTGTCTGATGTGTGTAATAGATGAGCCATCGTTCCCAAGGCACGAGTGTGTGTGTGTTTCTGCACAATACACTCTCATGAAGAGGCGGTATCTCATGATAAAAAGGTTGCTTCTTTCTAGCTTTGTCCCCTAGGGCAAGCCATTAACCTCTCAACTGCCATTTTTTCAGCTTTAAAAAGGAATTTTTAAATCTGCTCTGCAGTTTGGGTGCTTTGTTTACAACGTACATTTGTTGTCACTTGTTTTACATCTGCTCACACCCCTTGAGTACGAGGGGCTGCTGTGGATGAGCCCTGAGCTCTTGAGAGAGGGGAAGACTGGAAGGGTGCTGTCTTCTCACTCGCTCTGAAAGCTTCGCCCCTTCGGTCTAGGCAAAGGGAAGCTGGGGCTTGGGGGGCATCTTCTTACCATTTTCGGTGCACACCAAAGTCATTGAGAAGAGAAAACTGAGGTAGCAAAGTGTGAATTTTTTTAAGGCCTGCTTTAAAAAAATAGTAAATGGTAAGTGTCAGTTTCTTCTGAATCTAGGCTTCAGGACAGGGGCGTCCACTGGGGCTTCTGGTCGTTGGTGGATTTCACCTCTGTTTTGGGGAGCAGCAGGGGTGTTTAGGGCCTCAGCCCGTCATAATTCAGCTCCACATTCACTTCAGTTCACAGGAAAAATGAATGTTCTCAAACTGACTGTTAGTCTTGTTGGTCATATGTTTCCATTTCTTCAAATGCATTACTCACTTGACATGTAATGATACAAACTTCTACGTACTCTCCTACAGTAAACAATTTTCCCTTTACCTCATGACTTTTTGGCAGCTTAAATAAGAAGAGAGCCCTACATTAATACTCCATTTGAGAAGTTATATCTATCTAAGGAGGAATATGTCCATCTACAGAGGAAACTCAATTTATTATTTTTCTCATAAATTGGGGGGTTCTAATTTACATTCAGAAAAAATGTTTTAAATTTACTAAAAATAAAGAACAAAAATTATACCAATAGAATATAATGTCACTTTTGTTCTCTGGGAGATGGATACATACACATACACATACTCTTACACAGACATTATTGAGATATAGCTTACAAACAATAACACACACAGATAACAACAGGACAATTATATATATATATGTAACCACCACCCAGTCTTCCAGACCTACTCAGCCCTCAGTCCCACTCCTCATTCCGGAGGTAACCACTCTTTTGTTCTTTACCACCATATATTAGTTTTGCCTGTTTTTGGACTTCATATAAGTATAATCACACAATATATACTTTTCTGTGTCAAGCTTCTTTTCTACCCAACATTATTTCAGTGAGATTTTAGTCATGCTGTGGTATGAAGCAAAAGTTTGTTCTTGTTCACTGATGTGAGTTATTTCATTGTATGATTGTATTACAGTTTAGTTATTCGTTCTTTTGTTGATGGAAATTTGGGTTGTTTCTGGCTTTTAGCTACGATAAATAATGCTGCTATGAACATTGTTGTAAATCTTTGTTATAGTGGACATAGCTCCAGGAGTGATTGCTGGGTCATAGGATAAAGCCATGTTTAGATTTGGTAGGTGAGCTGAAAGTTTCCCAAAGGGGCTACTTCAGTTTACACCCCTATCAGCCATATATGAGAGTTCCACATTGTCACTAACATTTGACATTATGGGGATAGATCCTTCTACGTCCACCATTTTAGATGGTGTGTGGTAGTTTTTCATTATGGTTTTAATTTGCATGTCTCAGCTGACCAAGAATATTAAGCTTCTTTCTATGTTTATTGGCTGTATACTTCACTTTTGTGAAGTGCCCGATCAAATCTTTCCCCAATTTAAAACGAATTTGGGTTGTCTGTCTTTTATTATTGATTTGTAGTTCTTTATATATCTTAAATGAGTCATTTCCTGGATACATGTATCGCAGTTATTTTTTTCCAGCCTGTGGCTTGCTCTTTCATTTTTTAAATGGTGCCTCTCAAAGAGTAGAAGTTTTAAATTTCATGCACAGCAACTTATCTTTTTTCTTATGGCTAACTCTTCCTTTTCCAGTTTAAGAAATATTTGCCTGTCTCAAGATCTTAAAGGCATTCTTCTCTATTTTTTCTAAAAAGTTTATTGTATACCTTTCACATTTGGGTCTCTGATTCATCTCAAATTAATTATTGTTCGTAGTGTGAAGTTGAGGCCAAATTTCTTTTTCTCCCCATTTGTTGAAAAGACTCTCCTGTCCCCACTGGATTGCAGTGACAGCTGTATTATAAAGCAGGTGACTGCATCTTGGTGGATTTGTTCCTTGGTTCTCCATCCTGTCTCTTTGGTTTATTTGCCTATCCTTGGGCTGAAACCTAACTATCTTAGTTATCTTTGCTTTATCATAAGCCTTGAACTCTGGTAGCAAGTCCTGCAGCTCTGTTGGTCTTCATCTTCTAGATTTTCTTGACTATTTTAGGCTCTAATTTCTGTAAATAAGTATTTAAATCTCTAATTTTGATTCTCAGTCTGGTTCTGATTGTAAGGTATTTGGTGAATGAATGGATTCTTGAGATCTTAATTTCTGTCAAGATAGAATAGGACTAAAAAATATTCATCAAGCTTCCTGGATGGCTAAAACACAAAAGATGATAAATCTCTTGAATTCAGTACTAATATATTAGTGTTGCTAATTTAGGGATGAGAGGAACCCTGAGGTTCAGCTAGCTTAAGCCCTTTGTAACACAAATGAAAAACTGTAATGTTGGGTGATTTTCCCAACTCTGCCTCTGGATTCATAAGCCAGCTATCTTTCTGCTAAAGCTTGCCATCTTCTAATCAAGGCTATAGTATTTCAGGAAGCATTTATCTGAATGCGTATGTCTCTCGCATCTACCGGAGGAAAGAGATGTGTGACCTTAAGAATGTTAAACTTCAATAAAGGGGAAAACAGTTGATAAGAACTGTGCCTTTGTAACGTAGAGAGACGCTTAATTAACTAGAACTTCATTGAAAATTGCAGTGTAAATCTTTACAAATTTAATCCAAGTCCCCATGAGTTATGTTTCCCCCTGTCGTGCAGTCCAAAAGATTTTAAATCACCACGACACGTCTTGATCTGAGAACAATGTTAGTGTTTGCACACTCTGTGCCTTCTCCTTTGCTTCAAGAGAGGAAAACGCCTGCTTAATTCCATTGGCAACAGCCCGATTTTGGAGGCTGAACATGAGCAATCAACAATTAAAATCCATTTCAGTTACTATGAACCTGAAAGATGAGGTACGTCATTGACAGTGGATCTCTTCCTTCCTCAGCACTCTCCCTGAAACACTGTCAGTTTCCCTTTCCTTTTATTTTATTGTAATCACTCTTCTGAGACGATGTTGGGGTTGACTCTTCGTCAAGGTGTCCAGCTGAAAAATGGTTCTCTGATCCTGCTGAGGCAGGGACAGAGGAACAGCAGCCCACATTGGCTGCAGATGTGCAGAGTGGTAACTTTGGGAGGCAGTGATAATTAAGGAGCATATGGTCCGTAATAAATCTGTACAGTAGTGCTAGCTGGTATTAATTGAGGTATTAAGAATAATAGCACATCCTTATAAATAATGTGTTAAATCTCAAGTTACATTTCCTGGGGCTTAATATAGCTCTGTGTAAATTTGGTGGTTTTTCTTATTTGATATAGTATATGAAGTGTGAGAAGATTTATGATATAATTTGTGTACATGTACCCTGATCAAAATGGCTGCGAAGGGCCTGATAAAACATGAACATCTGGAGGTACAGATGTCACTCCCATGAAGCTGAAGGCTGTTTGACGGGGAGCAGGACCATATGACTGTGAGAGGAGCAGGGCTCGGAAGTGCCAAGTTTCACGTGAGTTTGATAGAAATGTGTTATGAGTGCTTAACATCTTGATTGATAGGTTTAGATGAAGAAAACTATTCCCTAAGCTTATGCTTACTTTTTTGTTTCATTTTAGACTCGTTCTTTATTTTTACACTATTCATGGTGATGATTTTTACCAGAAAAGATATTGAGCTTCTAAGCTTGGAAGAGAGAGTTCATACTTTTGAAGCAGGGAAAGCAGTGTTGGAAAAAACAAGTCATATTCATGTTTTGCCCTGGCCTGATATGGTGTTAACAGAAAAGAAGGGAGAGGCGCTGAGTTTTGCATTCATTTGTTGTACTCAGGATCTATATATTAATTGATATCCTTAAGCCAGCTATAAAGAACCAATAATAGATATATTTATATAAATATAATTATATATAATATTGCATATAGTTGGAAAGATATCCTAATGCATTACTAGTGTTATCTTTGTTTACTAGAGTCATAAGAGATTTTTGTTTCTAATTTTAATTATCTAAATATTCATCAATAAATAAAATAAAATGGTGTTTTTTAAAAGAGAAATACTGAATGGGCTATTTTCTTGAAATGAGAATCACCAGAATTCCAGTTCTAATCCACCCATCTTTCACTGATCCCATGGCTTCCTTCTGGTTCCATCAGGGTTAAAGAAAGACTACTACTTTTTCTTTTCCTCTCATTATTGTCAAAGCAAAATAAAGTGAAACATAATTATTCCTGTTAGTTAACATACTTCCTAAGTGGACTAGTGAAAAATATTTGAATCTGACAACTATTATATGTAAATGAGCAAAAACATTTGGGACCTTTTGATGATAGATATAGCTTTATAAAAACAAAATGCCTATTGGGAAATTCTAGAGGCCAGACTTTGCAGATTCCTGAAGGACCCTTCCTAGAAAAAGCATCACCTCAATGTCAAGTCAGTCAACTCTTCCTCTGATGAGTCAACATTCCACTGGTTGAAGAGTTAGGGGAATAGTTTTAAAAATTCATATCTTTTGCTCCCACTGGAATAGTCAGAGCTGATTTTAAGAGTAATGGCCTAGGCCTGTATCCTGGGCCAGGCCTTTGGAGACTTAGATGAAAAACTTCTGTCAATTCCCAGAATCCTCTTGGCAAGATCAAAGTATGTGTGCCATCTTAGCTAATATGAATTTATGTATATAATAAGTGGATGGTCTGCCCATTCATTTGTTAGATGTAATGTTGGATTGGGAACAAAGGATAACAAGAGCAAAGTAATTAGGGCCCTCCTAAGTTTCCCTTGTGCAGTGACAGAGGATGATTATATTAGCACAACCTTTGCAGTTAAATGGTAATCTTAGCTGATCAGCAACCCATTTTTCAGCCTATGTCATTCTGTCCCTTTCTGGCCTCCTCCTAACCATACTATGGATGAATAGCTACGCTCTCAGATTTACAGTTCTGCCAGTGCCTAAGGAAGCAGCTGCTGATGCTGTGATGATGCATGCAATCTAGAGATGCCAGGCTTTTAGTTCTGTCTATTGGGGACTTTTTTCCCCTTGCTGGTTTCTAATGAGCAATTTTATATTTCATACTGGCAGTGTTGCATTACAGCCTGAAGAAGGGTTAATGGCCCCAAAGGTTTGATATGACTTTGACATGGGAGCATAATCTACCCTCAAGGGAAGTTTAAATGCTGCTGTGGAAAATTGCTTTAGCATGAGAATGCCAGAGAGAATTTTTGAATTACTCTTGAAACTAGCAGAAAGAGAAGGAAAGAGACAGACAGACACAGAGAAGTGGACACAGACCACGGATGTGCACAGCAGGTAGCACACTCAGCTCTCTTCCTGGTGCTGGAAGGGGTTCTTTAACTGTATAAAGGCAACAGAAGGGGTTAGCTAATCGACCAAGCATATACTCAATAGTGATCTTAACCATGCACGTGTACCTATGTGTATATACATATATGCACACACAATTACTACATGTTACACACATAATAGTAGAACTAAGTTCTGATTTTTTTAACTACCAATCTTTATTTACTGTAGAGTAAATGAAAATCATGGGAGAGCTGTGTTTCCTCTTTGCCTTGTCTGTATCCTCCCCTTTCTTAGTCCTTGTTTTATGTTTACATCCATGTATCATAACTAGTTTCAAAAAACACTGAGTCTCTGTTCAGAATCAAGTTTATTGTCTTAGGCAACTGCATTTCCATAGTGCTAGACTTTTCTGTTCCTATTTGCTACTATATCAATCTGTGTATTTATAAGAGTTTCATGAGTTGAAAAATCTAATTCAATGCATGACTTGCAAAACATCTGTCAGGTTAGATTTTATAAAACATTTTTGTTGCAGCAATGAGCAGTTTTTCTTTGTTGGTTTGTTGTTTGTTCTATCAATGATACTTTGGCTTTTGGTTGAAAAAAACAAATACCCATCTTGGCATATTGTTACCTAGAAAAGTATGTCTCAGTTTCTCAGAATACTCAAGCTATGGCTGTTTTAAGTATTAAACTATCAGATGTCACCTCCAACATTATTATTTCTGTTTAACACATGCAATTACTGCTTTCTTGGGATTTTGCTACACAAATCAAAGAGTTGCTGATTTAGCCAGACAGCCAGGTGCAAAAAACTCCTTTCTTGTTGGATGTAAAAAATAATACCTTTTATTGAGGAAATGCAAACCAAATATTTGGAAAAATTTGAAATCAATAATTTGATAATTGTTTTCAGAAGAAATTGTAATAAACAGTAGAAGAATGTTGCCTGAAGCATACACACACATGCACACACAGAAAAATCTCCAGAACTTATATTCAGATAATAAAATTAGAAAACCCTCAAAGACACTGGAAAGTAAAAAATAAATGACTCGATCACTGAGGTACTAGGTAGTCTCATTGCCTGCGCTGCCCAGGAAGGAGCAGTCCTACATGTTAAACTCTCCCTGCTCCACACTCCCACCCCTAGAATCTAAATCCCACCAGACATGAGTGCATCAGGAATTGACACTAGATCTAAAGAGGTAGGGGCCATCTTTAGGTTGAAAGCAGAGATAAAATTCTTTCTCAGATTTTGGAAACCAATCTGAAAGATTCTGTAGACTTGGGAGCTGAAGTGACATTTTGGAGCACAGGAAGATAAGTAAGCAGAACAAATGAGTCTAGAATGAGGAGAAGCAAGCAGATGGAAGGACGGGCACTGTATGGCCCCTGAAATAAGAAGACAGAAAGAATATCAGTCACATGTCTTGACTGATTTCCAGATCCAGGTCCCTTGGGACCCTGCTCCATTATTTTCAACATGGCATTGTTTCCTAGGTTTAATTCCTTTGCATGTGAGGAAATGGAGCTGGAAGGGGTCTGTGACATCCTTTAGCTTAACACTTGACTTTATAGATTAGTAAATAGAAATTTATTGAGGTTAAAATTAGAGAACTTGCTCAAGATCAAAAGCGATATAATAATCAGTTCTCTTCTTGACTGTAATCCTTAGCGTGGACACGATAGAGTCCAAGTGAATATTTGTTATCAATAACAATGATGATGCTATTTGTAGATGCATGAATATTAATAATATTTTCATTTTTAAAAACTGGAAGTAATTTCTGTACAAGTTTTCAGGGAAAAGTTTGCTTTCTGATTGATAGTCTGGAACATTCTTTCACTAGGAAGAAACATGGGCTTCCATGGTCTTTCCCAGGTTATATTTCCAGATTAATTTGAATGATTTGTATTTGTAGGCTCTGTACTCTAGTTTCTTTGTTTCCTGAAGATACCCAGTTTTATTCTTTTTAAAAGTTAAAAAAATTATTTATAAATTAATATTTATTTATTTTTATGCATACATTTGAGCATAATGTTTCTTTTTCTCAAGGAGCAGCTCTTCACTCTGGCTGCATACTAGAAGTTCCTAGGGAGCTAAAAAACACTGATGCCCAGACCTGTCAGGGGTTCTGATTTAATTGGTCTGTGCTGTGGTTTCAGCTAACTAAAGTATAATTTACGTACAATAAAATTCATCCATTTAACCATACAGCCTGATGAAATGTGTTAACTGTATACAGTGGTATAACCATCAGCACAGTCAAGACTTGGAACAGTTCTGTCTCCCTAAGCTTCCTTGTACCCCTTTGTGGTTGATCCCCTCCCCTGACACTTGACCTCAGGCAACCACTGATCTGCTTTCTGTCACCGAAGTTTTGCCTTTTCTAGAATTTCATATAAATGGAATCATAGAACGTGTATTCATTTAGGTTTGACTATTTCTACGTATCACATATTTATGTTTTTGAGACTCATCCGTGTTGCCCCTTTTTATTGCTAAGTAGAATTCCATAGTGCGGGCTAAGCCACAATTTTGTTCTCTTTTTACCAACTGCTTCCAGTTATTTGGTATGAATAATGTTCCCAGGGATATTTGCAACAGTCTTTGTATGGACAAATGTTTTCATTTTTGCAGGAGTGAGATTGCTGGGTCATATGGTGGGTCTAGGTCTTCCTTTGTAGATGCTTCTCAGAGTGGCTGTACCATTTCCATTCCTACCAGCAGCATGTGAGAAGTCCATTTGTTCCACATCCTCACCAACGCTTGGCATTTTTTAACTGTTTAACTTTAGCCATGCTAGTGAATGTGTAGGGATATCTCAGCCATCAGTATTTAAAAAAAACCCACATATTTATTAGCTTACAATTCTGGAGATTGGGAGTCCAAAATGGGTCTCACAGGCTAAAATCAAGACGTCAGCAGAGTTGCATGCCTCTCAGGAGGCTCTCGAGGAGAACCTGCCCTTTCCAGCTTCTAGAGGCTTCCTGCATTACTTGATGTGTGGCTTCCTTTCATCTTCGAAGTCAACCATGGCTGGTGGACTGTTTTTCACAAGTCATCACTCTGACACTAACTCTTTCAGGCATCAGTGTTTTTAATCAATATTAATTCAAGCATCAGTATTTTAAAAAATGTTCTCAGGTGATTCTCATGTCAGTGATGAATAAAAATGACTGTCTTATAATGTCTTTTCATGACATTGCTCAGTATTTGAATTTTACCCTTTCTTCAGGTCCAAACTTAAATCTTGACTTTTCTATAGAAACTTTTCTCATCCCAGACAGGAGTAATTTCTTCTTTCCTGAAACCCCAAATCACTATTACTTAGTGCTTGTTACTTTTCATTGTAGTCATTTACGTATGGAAGTTATCATATTTACCAGATTCGAAGATCTTTGAGGTTGAAGAATTTATTTGTTTTTTATCTAATTTTGCAGGACTTAATGAATATTTGTTGAGTGAGTTATGAATATTTGCAGTATTTACTTCACATTTCATCTAACAGAGTGACCGTATTAAGATCACAGACTCTGGAGCCAGACTGTCCACCATCAATAGTGGCTTTGTGCTTTATCACCTCTGTGATCTTAGGCAAGTTAATTAATCTCCCTGTACCTCAGTTTTATTAGGTAAAAATGGGACTATAAATGATCTGATCATTAAATGAATTAATAGTCATACAACATTAGAATTGTGCCAAGCACGTGGTAAGTAGTATGCGAGTGTTAGCTATTTTTAGAGTGCGTATGCCTGGGTCTGTGGTGTATGGGAGGGTCTGGAACTCGAGTGAATAAAGCAGATGTGTTAGAAAGAGAGGGGAGCATGGGAGAAGAGAGACTAGGATTCTTCCCCAAATGTTGACTTTGGGCACGTTGAAAATCAAGTATCCTTTGAACCTTCCTCAGCCCAGCTCTCTAGATGAGGCTTTGCAGTCTGAGTGTTCCCTCCCCAAGGTCAGGCACTGTGACATTCAGCTGAGGGCTGGGTGTGGAGATTCTTTCCCCTCAGTCAGGCTATTGCCACTTGCTGCTTCATCAAGATCCAGTTCTGATCTTCAGCCAGTGGATCCAGCTTTTGGTTAAATCTCTCTATCAAGATAATGGGCTGTTGACTGGCTACTTGCTGTCTTCAGTAACAATTTGGGTTTCCTCAGGGCTGGAGGCTTCTTTTTTTCCCTTCTTTTTTGCCATGACCCAGTTAATAATGTCTCTCTGGTAAGGAATAAATTTTTACTGAGGATGATTTAGTTTTCAAGACATATCTCTGTGGTCAGTAGGTTTAAAGTTGCTATATCCTATCTCTTCACTCCTTTTCCATGACAAGAGCCCTAATACCATGGAAACAGGAAGCCCAGCCATTGTAATAATTACAGTAATGATGTTTCTTGGGTTATTACAGTTAAGCATTGTGTTAAACAAAATACACTAGTTACCACATCTAATCCTCCTTACATTACAAAGAAGAAACTACTGCTACAGATTATGAATAAGGAAACTGAGACTCAGAGAGGCTAAGTACCTTATCTAATGTCATAGTGCCAGTTAGAGCCTGAACTATATTCATTTTCTCCTTCATTCTTTAATTTTTCTTAGACTACTGGTACCTAGATTTCCTAGTTTCAGCTCTAGCAGATGGAACATATTTTTCAAAGAAGCACAAATTTTAGTTACCTATAAGAATTCATCTTTCCACAACCCCCTTTTTTTTTTTTATTTTTTGCTTTAGGTCCCTTGTCTGAACCTTGCTGTCCAAAAGTAAAGCTAGAAGACTTTGTAGTACAAGGAAGCCAAAGTAAGAAAACAGGTTGGGGACACATGCTCAGCCCTGTTTCACAGTGCCACCTTGAAACAATTTAGCACTGGCTCTGGTTTCCTGTGTTCTGTTGGGTCAAAGAAAACAGGCATCTTCAACTTCAGAGAGATGTGCTGAATGGAGCAGTGTAGATTTAAACTCTAAACTCTCAAACAAATTTTATGGTCCTGATTCTAGTCTGACATTCCCAGAAGTCATCTTTTTTGGTGGGCACCCCAGAGGATTTTTCTGCTTTTTGTTAGTCCCCAAACACTTTTGGGGAATGCATAATGATTACTCCCCCTCTATCAGCTGGGCAGATATTAATGCGTAAAAGTGCTCCCGTATCTTTAACATGGAATCAGTGGTATTTTTAGTCAGAGCAGTTGTTGGAAATTTGGTTCAGTTTGCTTCTCAGGAATTTAGCTAGGAATTTTTTTATTTGTTTCGCCTCTCTTCCACATGAGAATGTATCTTTTCTTCTATTATAGGGAATAGAGTGGTGTTTGTGCATTCCAGGGTACTCTTTTTCAAATGAGCTGATTAGGATGATTTCTAATCGAAATAAATAAAATATTTCATTGGATCCTGGGAACAACAGCCTGCTTATACTCAGATTGTATTCATGCTGTGGGAGGAAAAGAACCACTGAGATTATTTAAAGTTTTACTGTTGCTGCCAGGGTGGGTGGGAAGAGAACGGCTTTGAGTGAGGAGATGTCTTTCTTCAAATGCTGTATCTCTGGGGCCTGGCGAGGTCGGGGGGATTCCTTTCTTCAAACAGTGAATATTTTGCAGCCACCCTATGGTCTACCAGATGTTCCCCAGCTCCTCCTGGCCACTGTAGGGCACAGTGTCTGCTGCTCTTAGAGGTCTAGCGGGGAGCTCTCTGCAGGATTAGAATATGGTGCTAATGAGGCCTGGGCCACAAGCTTGATCCAGGTGTGAGCCAGTCATCTTTGCACAGAGAACGGCTTTGTCCTTTAGCCTCAGTTTGCACTCAGCCCCTGCCAGCCAGTCTACAAATGAATCAAAAAGGGAACGAGGTGAGTGAGTGTATGTTGACAAATGAGGGGTGCTTTTTCTGTGGGAAAATCAAAGCACAGAACTTACTCCACCCAAGGTGGGATGAGCAGCGTCTTTATAAGTGTGGACCAGTGGGTGGCAAGCACTCCAAGTCAAAATCTGAAGCTACACAAAAATATCTGCTATGGACGTAAATCCCAAGAGACATAGTTTTTATACCGAGGCTTCCAGGAGAAAAATGAGATTAATTTAATTGAACTATACTTATTAAGTGGCTAATATGACCAGCCCCTCTTCAGGTTGCTGAGTGGGGCAATCAGATGGGTCTCTACCCTCAAAGAACTCAATGCTGGTAGGAAGCAGAAATGAAGGAAGTATACAGAAAACATAAGGTGAGTTGTGAAAGGTACAAACAGAATGGCCTGGGAATTCTGGGAAGGAGAGAGCACGAAGACAGAATTCACCCTTGGTCTACCCAATACTCATTCACCTCTTTTTTCTTCCTAACAAATCTTGATTTTGCTTACTGTCCACTTTCTCCACATGATCATGGGTTCCAGGGGAACTGGCCTCCTGTCTAGCCCCAGAGGATTTAAGGTGGTTAGCTTAAGCCATGCATGGTAATCCCATTATTCTTTCCTGTGCAGAGTTCAGGAATGGTTATGCCCCAACTCTGGCTAATAATGATTGTGGGAGAGGACTCTGGGAACCATATCCTTTCCCTCTAGCAAGAGAGGGAATAGATGCCTTTTGTTCCTTTGCATGTTGCCATGACTGGATGTGACGTTTGGTACTGCTGTAGCCATCTCAACACCAGTCTGAGGAAAAAGCTAACACATGGAGGAGTTCAGAGTAAGAGAAATTCAACAAGTTTTCTGTTACTTGAAGGTGAACTTCATACAAATTGCATTTGCTTCAGTGAATTTTATGAGAAAGCCAACATCCAAAATGAGCATTGAAGGAAGGATGCAATTTTGATCAATAGAGTAAAACGAGAAAAATATTTTAGGTAACAGGGTGGTGATAGTCATGTGGGAATAATTTAGGTTAAGGAAAATAATCAAGAAGAAAGGCCCAGAAATTTGAAAGCTTAAAATATGTTCATCCAGATTGGAATTTGATATTTTCATACCTGTTTCACATCATTCTATGAGGGATATAGACCATTTATAAAAGAAATATTGTTAAAAATAATTTTTATAAGGAAAATAATGGGGAGATAAAATATATATATTATAATAAAAGTTCAATACCAACACAAAGAAACTGACAAGAAGGGAAATAGACACAGACAAGAAAATTCTAAAATCCTACACAGTCACTAGATTTGAATATGACTTTTAAATTTCTGGTGACCAATATGAAAAGGGAAACTGGTTAATTGCTTAGGTCTCATTTCACATTTGGAGAAAACATGCCAGTTCCTCTAGAGAATTTATTTATGTGTATATTTATATGGGGAACAATGGAAGAGGTCAAGGGTGATGTGCCCATCAAATTCTCTACAGTGAATTCATCGTTGGTTCCAACACACTTTTCAACTAAGCAAATCAAAGTATGTAAAATGCTTGGTGGAATCTTGGGAAAAAACACAAAAGATAAATTGAGCCATATCGTGGAGCAATTTGAATAACAGGGAAAGAAAGAGACTTTGGAAATCATTTCATAGTCAATGGGAAAATGCAGTGTTTGAGAATTAAATGAAAATGATCATAGCTGATCTTCTGTAGAGTTTAACCTATTAATGTGAGTGGCATCAGAAGAATCTAGCCATGAAATACAGAGAGGAAGGAAAACAAACAAATATAATTTTGAGTATGTACTTATTAGATGGTAGGAATTATTTATGGTGGCTTAAATAAGTATGAATCTAATTTAGAAAAATCTATTGATGATCATAAGAGTTTTCTCCTTTATTTTGTGAATCTGGTGAATTATGTTTATTGATTTTCAAATGTTAAATCATCCTTTCATTCCTGCAAGGAACTCAATTTGATCATAATGTATAATCTTTTAAAAAATATCACTTAGATTCAATTTGTTAGTATTTCTTTAGGATCTACGTTTATGAGAGCAATTGTCTTGTACTTTATTTATAATGTCCTTGATATCTTTTAATGTTAGGTTTATAATGGCCTCATAAAATGAATTGCAGAGTGTTTTCATTTTGTTATTCTTTGGAGGAGTTCAAGATTGGTGCTAATTTCTTCCTTAAATGGTAAGAAGAGTTCACTACTAGCCATTTGAGCCTGAAGATTTCTTTGGGGGAAGGTTTAAAATTTGAAATTTGTATTCTAAGGGAGATTGCACAGGTCAAAGAGGAAAAATGCATGATTTTTTTTCTTCTTGTGATTTTATTTTTCTTCTTGTGTCAGTTTTGGTGAGATGTGTTTTTTTTTAGGATTTTATCCATTTAATCTGAATTATTGAATGTTAGCATACCCTTTACTTTCTGTAGAAAGTAAATCCCTTTTTTCATATTTGATACTGATAATTTTTACTTTTTTTCTTGATCAATCTTTCCTAGATTTATCAATTTTGTCTTTCATTGGTTTATTTTTAAAAGACTAATTTTTAGCTTGTTGATTTTCTCTATTGCAAGTATGTTTTTATTTAGTTAACTTCTGCTGTTGTCTCTATTAATTTCATCCTTTTTACCTCCTTCATACAAAATTTGCTGCTCTTTTAACTTTTTGAGATTGATATTTAGATCATTAAGTTTCAACTTTTCTAGTAAATGTAAATAAGGCTACAAGTTGTCCTCTATACACTGTTGTAGCTAAAGCCCACACGTTTCAGTATATTATATATTTTTGTAAGTCAAAAATACTTTCTAATTTCCACTGAAATTTCTTCCTTGACCTTTCAGTTTCTTATATGTGCTCAGTTTAATTTCCAAACATTTGGGTTTTTAAAAGTTATTCTTTTATTAATGATTTCTACTTTAAATAATTCTTCTATTGTGTTAAACAGGATATATTCAAATGATTAAGATTCTTTGGGATGTTTTGAAGTCTACTTTATAGCTAACCATTTGGTAAAATTTGGTAAAAATATTCTGTGTGAGTTTGGAAAGGGATGTGTCAGTTGCATCCGTTGGATGTGGTACTGTCATGTCAATTAGTTCAGGTTTGTTAATCTTGTCCAATTCTATATCCTTACTGTTTTTTTTTTTTGTCTGCTTATTCTATTGGTTACCAATATAATTATGTAACATGTAATTATATATAAATATATTAATTACTATATTTTATATATGACATATGTAGTATGATTATATTATGTATTATTAATGTTTAGTTATAATATTATTTGATTGCAATTACATTTCTTAGAATAAACCTGAAAGCAAACAGGTGGAAAGATTAAGTTGATGTCATCATGCATCCTTCCTCTTTGACCTGTGCAATCTCCCTTAGAATATAAATTTCAAGCAAATTTCTAGTGAGGCTACAGTTATCTTCTCCAGTAGAATAAGGTTTATTGGGAACTCCAGCCTAGATATCAACCACATGTGATTTTGCAGGCAATAATCAGAAACATTTGTGGTTTCTGAAGTGACTGGTTCCCTCGTATGGTGATAAAAAATCATGGAGAAGACTCATGCTTTTGGGTAGGCAGCAGAAAAGCATGACATGGCAGGGAGGAGAAAGCTCTTAAGTTTTCAGATGTGAATGGGATTCAAGGAATGGTTTTGGTTCTGGCAGCGATCTCTCTTCCCCCCTTTCCTGTAACACAGCCTCTCTCTGACAAGGATTTGGGCTCTATTACTATGCATTTACGTCCATGGAGGAAAGAGTCTGAACTCAGTTGACTTTTAAAATGCTGTGTTTATTTATTTATTTTTTTTAAAAAAGGAAGAAACACAATAGGTTCCTTTTCAGTCAGCTTCAGGCCCCCTGTCACATGAACTAGCTCTCCATCAGTGGCCAGTAGGGAGCCAAAACTCACATGGAGGAGTAAGCAATAAAATAAACGCATTTTCAAGATTTCTTTTCCCTGCTACCCTGGGTGGTTTTTGCTGAATAGATTGCATTTATTATGAAGGTGTGATTGCACACGTTACCTTTGCTTACATTGAGCACTTGGCAGAGAGAAAGCTCGTTATGCATTCTGAACCACAGAGAGATGTTAGCATATCACTAATATGCATAGGTGCAGGTATCTGTCCGTTGTTCTATAATGCCATTTCATTTATGTACTGCTGGTACTTGACAAATGTAAGAGACTCCATCCCCAGCTAGAGAGATTCCTAAATAAAACTAGCAAATTATTGCAGAAGTAGCCAGGCGGAGCGAAGGGTGCAGGTTCTCGTGGCTCTCTAATGAGGCCAGTTCTGGAGTTTCATTTCAAATGTCTCTCCATGTGGACTAACTTCACTTATTCTTTTCTTCTCTCACTGACAGCAAATATGCCTGTTTTCACTTTTCTTTTTTTTTTCCTCCCTTAATTCTGCTTAATCTGAAAATGCAGTTTGCTGCTGTTTTGGTTCCATCAGCTTGAAAACATCCTCAAGGAAATGAAACCTCATGGGATGTGGGACCAAGCTGCTTGCACACATTTCTTTGTATACAGATGGGCCACCCCGAGTGGGGATGGCCTGTGATGAGACTCAGTGTGCCTAACTGCCAGGAAGAAGTGGGACATATGGAGTCATACTTGAATATCCGTAATTTATCATGTCACTACCCTACTTCTAACCATCTTGAACAGGAAAGACTCAACTTCTTAGGATGGCATGTAGAGCATTCAAGGCCCCCACCCATCTCTGTAGCTATAATCCTGTACTTTCACGTTAGCCATATAAAATTTCTTGCTACTTTCCAAAGCACTTGTGTTGCTCTGTCCTGTTTCCCTCCTTTTTGCCTTCACACATTTCCTCCTCAGTCTGGAACATATATCCTCTCCTTCTCTGCTTGGTGACTTCTTCCCAAGAATTTGCTCTTCTGTGAAATCTTTCATGGATTCCTACATAGAGTTGCCCCCTTTCTTTTTCGTGCTTCTATTGTACCTTGATATATAATCTATTACAACATCACTTATGTCATACAATGTTTCTAGTTTCACTAGGCTGTGGTCCCCCACAAAGGAAGAGCTGTGTTTATTGTCATTGTATGTCCAATGCCGAGCACAGAGCCTGGAAGTGATACACCCCAAGTAAATATATATTGTGTGTGTACCCTGGAAATTTGGAAGATATTTGAGGTAGGATGGGAGAACCTGTGGGAACAGAACACATCAGAAATATTGGTTTTTGAATTTGAGATTATGAGAAAATCTATGTAATTAGAGGAATCCCTCGATATCCCTCACAAGTTACTGAATTGAAACCTGTTGCTGTCAGTTCGTCCCCCTCTTGAAGGCAAGTGGGACTGGCTCTCCTAGGAATGGTTGTAGCAATTCTATTGCTGGAGTTCCTGGGAAGAGATCACATGCCTGAAGGCTCACTAGCTCTCTGGGCTCTAAAATATGTTTGATTGGCCTATCTTATGTTTAAAAAATTAATTAGTTATCAACACTCAAAAATCTGGAGATTTCACATGAGGTCTGAATTTCTTTCTTTTCTTAGAGCAAAAGGACTACAATTGTGCTACATTCACACATGGCAAAAAACAAGTGAACGTGTTGTCCATGTGCCCATAGACCCATCATTCTCATCTCACCTGTCTCTTGCATTATGTTAAATGCCACACCCCCACTGAGTTTGTGTAGAGAGTCAATCTGTGTGAACTTACAAGCATTTCTGAAGGGAACGTGTCCTTAGATTTCATCATAATTCCAAAGAGGGGCATGAACCTAAGTAGGTTAAAACTAAGTAATTTGGATAAGAACACACATAAGAGAATGCTATTGAGTCAAGAGAAGAGTCCTAACATAAAACAGATATCAGAAAGTTTTAATTGAACTAGTCATTTGTCCGTGACTCAATGGTTGGGTGGGAAATCAAGTGGGTTTTCAGTGGTGGATAGAGTTGTTATCTTCACATGGTTAATGTAGCTAAACACACACACATACATCCTTAAAATATACCTACTAAGGAGAAAGAGCACAGCAAATATCAGAAATGCTACTCCAGTTATTTTAAATATCAAATATTTTCAGTGAGTACATTAATGAGCAATGATAACTACGATTAGGATAATCCATATAGTAATCACAGAACTCAAATCCATTTAGATAATTATCCAAATTACAAAAGAATCTGGAATTCCGATTTTCTTGAATTTGATCTTGGTTTCAAAGAATGGTAATCTTTTGCTATTAACTGAGTACAATTTCATCCAACTCTACTGTTACTTTAATTTTTATTAAGGACAGATTTTTTATTTATTTATTTATTTATATTGAGGTATAGTCAATTTACAATGTGTTAATTTCTAATGTACAGCATAGTAATCAGTTGTACATATATATTCCTTTTCATATTCTTATTCATTATAGGCTATTACAAGATATTGAATATGGTTCCCTGTGCTATACAGTAGGACCTTGTTGTTTATCAATTTTATACGTAATAATTTGTATCTGCTAATCCTGAACCCCCAATTTATTCCTCCTCATCCTCTTTCCCCACTGGTAACCATAGATTTATTTTCTTTGTCTGTGAGTCTGTCTCTGTTTTGTAAGTAAGTTCATTTGTGTCCCTTTTTAGATTCCACATAAAAGTGATAGCATATGGTATTTTTCTTTCTCTTTCTGACTACTTCACTTAGAATGGTGATCTGCAGGGCCATCCACGTTTCTGCAAATGATATTATTTTGTTCTTTTTTTTGTTGCTGAGTAGCATTCCATAACTTCTTTATCCAGTCATTTGTTGATGGACATTTAAGTTGCTTCCATGTCTTGGCTACTGTAAATACTGCTACTATGAACACTGGGGTGCATGTATCTTTTCTAATTAGATTTCCTCCCGATATATGCCCAGGAGTGGGATTGCTGGATCATAGGGCAAATCTGTTTTCAGTTTTTTGAGGAATCTCCATACTGTTTTCCATAATGGCTGCACCAAACAACATTCCCACCAACAGTGGAGGAAGAGTCTTAGTTTATTGTGCTTTATGACTGCTTTTTAACTTAGCAGAAAAATCCTTCTTTACTCCCCATGTCTGAACATACTTAAGAAAGAGCATAGTGCATTATTAATTTGGAATCTGTCTGATCTGCCCAATTCTTATGTAGGTTACTTCATTCCCAGAAGAAAAACTTTATTCTTTGTTTCTGAGTGTCCCACCTACTAGAGAATTTTATAAATGAATGTCTATCATTGAACTTAAACATAGTATTGATTTAGCTTGAGGTTTAGAACTCACTTTTTCTCCCTAACTATAGTAGATAAATCCTAAGTAATAGATATGAAAAGTAAATCTATTTGAAAGAAAGGATAATTCAACACTTTTCTCAGTGACTTGTCTCATTACTGCAAAATCTTTACTGCTATAACAATCTTTTGTGTTTTATGGCAGAGATCACTCATGCCAAAGATGAAGCTCATTTTTTTAATCCATTTATAAACACTACATGTGATACTGTCATTATGTTCCTGCATAAGTTGAAAAAAGTAAGACTACAGCTAGAAATTTCTCAAGTTAAAAAAATTCCTGAGAGAACTGAATTCAAAGAATAAAATGGAAGACGTCAACTAGTTGCTTTATAGGTAGTATTTCACTTGATTTCAAACACTTAGAGCAAATCAAAAAATCAAAAGATATTTATTGCTGGCTTGAAGTTACATAAAATAACACCATGACTTGGATATGATATTGATTGAGTTTTCCTGGAGATATATAATTTAGTTTTATGGTGAATTTGGTAATGGAAGTTGTCAAGTGACAATAAAGCAGTCTATTAATCCCTGTTAAGTTTACTATGCTTATCTCAGAAGATAAGGCCATTATTTTATGCTTTATAGTACATATTCCTTGGGGATTTCTATGGAAATTATTATTATATATTCAAAAAAGTTGCTACCCTATGTAACCCTCTTCCCAATTATATTATTATTAAATTGAGGCATATTCTGCCACCAAAATCTGTAACAGCTCTTTTACCTTAAAATATTGACTAAAACAATGGCAAAATGGTATGCAATGGCCAGACGTGGGCTCTGCTGTCCCATGGTGGAACACTCAGTGCCCTCCAATGGCCACTTAATGGAACTCTCGAGTATTCTATGACAATATCTGCTCTTGTTCATGAAAACCACTTAATATATTTCATCAATTCTAAGACTTCATCAATTATATGTCTCACTAATGTTCCATTAAGAAATAAAAATAATGCTGCCAATTAAACTGACTCACCATTGATTAGAAGACATTTCTGATTTCAATCAGAGATTTTAAAATATGAAAAGAAGATACATGTTAGAATGACAAGAAAAAGTATCAGCTATATTCTTCAAGCTCTCCACTCCAGAGACCTCTCGTTTCCCAACCTGAGTCATACAGTTTTGGAAAACGGTTATATAGACATGTCTATTGAAGATAACTGGTGATATGGTGTGCTTTTCAGTGTGTTAACTGTTAACATGAAAAAAATAACCTGTCAGTTATTAAAAGATCCATTTTCAGCCTAAATATTGACCAGAAAGGTGGTAACTAAAGTTAGGCTTATGTAACAGAATGTTCTGAAGAGTAAAACTTTTCTTCATCTTTCATTGGTTTAGACCTTGGTTGTTTAGAGGCTGTAGATCTCTTTTTGGGAGTCCCTATATGTCCTTGGAGCCCATGGACCCTTGCATTTAATTATATCCATATGACTGTATATGAAGCTATGTAGGCATGTTGCATCTTTAAATGATGGGAGATAATGGTACTCAGAGTATTGCACACACACACACACACACACACACTCAGAGCTCTATATCTTACATCTATTTAGGGAGCCTTAGGTATGTGTCAGACATTGTACATTTTATAGGCATTAAATCTGAATCTTATAATATTCATGGGTAAATACTAGTGAATTTATTTTACAAATAAAACCAAGGCCTAATAAAATTGCTACTTATTCAAGCTATGCAGTTAGAAATTGGTGAAGCCAAGAGTCAAACCCAACTCTGTCATAATCCAAAGCCAGTTTTTTTTAAACCACTGTGATGCCTTTCTCAGACACGTCACAGTTATTTTTAATATTTATTTTATTACATTGTTCTACTTATTTAGTTTTACTCAAACTTGTTCCAAAAGAGCCTTCTGGTAGTACACCTCCCCCACCCCCACCACTTTCATCCTACACCAAATTACACAGAGATGGAGGAGGGGAAAGAGACAGGAAGAGGAGATGAGTGTTTCTATGCTACCAAATGATTTTAACAAAAAAACTAGAAACCAGAAGTTTTAGATTTGATTTTTCTGCTCCTGTTTTCATTTTGGTTAATTAAGTTCTTAGGCTGCTTCAGTATATCCTGCAATGAATAATTCTTTCTAACAGTTTAGATAAGCAGATGTTCTTCCCCAATCTCTGTTCTTTTCCTCTTTTGAATCAAATAAGTGGTTTTATTTGGTAGGAAGCAGGATGTAAGCTTAGACCTATTGCTATTGATCCTTTAGTGTTTTCCTAATGTCTTTATTTTACAGAATGGGCAATCATAGATGCAGAAATCCACCCGAGGTACAATAGATAGTACTGGATGTGGGGGAAATGAATGCTACTAAATAATATAGTCTGTGCGATGTCAAGCTACAGAATTTGGATTTTTCCAGCCCCCCAAAGTTAATGACAATATGCTCATCCTTTTAATGGAAATATTACCAGGAGGCTCCTGTACCTAATCCATCATTCTGCAGAAGTCTTGCTGACTTATGCTTTGTGACGGGCCAGTGAGAAAAATATACAAACTCATACACCAATGTTGCAAATCAGTTCTGCGGCAAAGTGGAAATAACTCTTGTACCAATAAGCAGTGAGACCTATGGGGGAAAAATCCTTTTCTGTATTTCCAACTTGCAGATAGAAAGAGAAGCCATCAATCATGCTGGAGAGCTTCCATTTCAGGGCCGTTGTTCTTAAAGACAAACCAGATGAAATCAGACAAGACCAGAATATGCAAAGGCCTTTGGATTTTTCTAGTCTTGGTGCAGGAAGGAAGCAAGAAGAGAGACACCCTCTTTTTCTGCTACATGTGAAACCTGAATCTAGCAAAGGCATATACGTAGGCTCAGTTTATTGTCAAAATGACTAATTAATCACTTCACAAATGGCTATTAATCATACATTAATGAGATATTCTCTTTTCTCTGGCAAATACAGGCTGTGTGGAAATCCTTTCTCCTTGGTACCCGGAGCAAGCCAAAAGCATGCAGAACTCAATTAATCTTGGAGCAGCATGGGGTGTTTGAAACTGCTCACAGTTTGAAAAGAAGCAAATAGCAAAGACATTTAAACTGTCCATATTTCACTGTGTAAATTCAAAAGCACTTAATCATCCCCTACACATTCTTTTGTTCCCTTTCTACCTCTGTCATGTTATAACTGTGTTTCAAGCCTCCCCCAGTCCTTCCCTCAATCGTACACTGAAGCACAAACCAAAAAGAGTGAGGCTTTTAATAAATTGATTCTCAGGCTTCTTGGATAAACAGACAATGAATAGAAGCAGTGTGCATGTAGATATGATGTTCTAGCAAAAAAAAAAAAAAAAATGCCTATCTACTTGCACAAATTACGAATTGAATGCCACTGCTTACTAAGCACCATGTAGGTTAGAGTTCCATTTCTGGTTCCAGATTTCCAGGTTGACCTAGAGATGAAAAGTAATAAAGTTTGACTCAGTTAAATTCACTACAAACAAAGGCCTCCTTTTTATTTTATTTTTTACAATTGAATTGCTTTAGTTTGTATAACAGACATTTACTGAGTACTTACCGTGTTCCAGGTGTCAAGAATGCAAACAAGAATCAGTTTTATTTCTTCTGCTTACGGAGCTCGAGCACAGTGATAGAAGTGAACTGCTGTGTGCTTAGGGCTGTAAAGGGAGAAAGAAGAGCCAGTGTGAGGCGGGAGCACACAAAAGAGCGTGATGTGCTAGGTGACGGTAAGTGATAAAGAAAGGCTAGATATTGGCAGCCTAGGGGAGGGGGCTGAGTATACGTCGGGATTGATGTTAGAATGGAGGTTGAGGTCAGATTTGAAGGGTGTTGTATACTTTTCTCAATGATGTGGGGAATGACCAAAGTTTTTGCTCAAGGAACTGACATGATGTGTGTCAGGACTTTGAGACTAAGACCATAACTGAAAAAACTTGTGGGTGCTGGAATGGGTCTGAGCAGATTTTGCATGTGGGAGAGACTTGAGTAATTGCCTCCATGAAGAATGATTACAATGAATTTATTTCATTAATGGCCCCAATTCTTCACCCCTCCCTAGACCACACCCTGTTCACCATGAAATTTTGCAGTGTCCTCTCTCTGTGGGCAGGGCTCCTTCCTGCTAGGTTTGGCCACATGATTTATTGACATGTTGTCACTTCTAGATCATTCTGAAACAAAGTTTCAACCCCAGTGGCCTCCTTCCTTTTGCACACTTGGGCTGTGTTTGGTTATCAAAGGATGGTCAGCTGCCCAAGCTTCTGCGGGCTCCTGGGGAAAGAGGAATGTGCTCTGGGCCATCGGTACTGGATGATGCAGAGTGGAAATACACGCTTCAAATCTAGTTCCAATTCTCCATCAGTAATGGCTGTCACTCATTTTGCTATTTTATAGTCTGAGAACAAATATATTTTGCTACCACAAAAAAAAATGATTTTCTTCTCAGGATCATTTAGTCTTAAGAATACTGAAGTTTATATGTTATTCCTTCCAAAATAAAAAAAAACCTTGGCCTTATTATACTAATAACAATTTGCCTGCTTCCTGAGCCTGGTTTACATTTACAAATTCTCTCACTTTAATTGAAAATTTTTCCTGTGAACCATATGAGACAAATGTAACCAATTAAAATATTTTCTCTGATTCTTAAAAAAAAGACAATTTGTGGCAGGGGCATGGTGGGTGGGGATTACTGGTTCATCTCTCAGCCTTTACTAATTTTTTTCCTCCCTCTCTTTTTATTTTAAATGCAAAAAAGAATACATAAAACAGACTTTCCTGTATTTAAAAAAATCAACTTTAAAAGCTATAGTTTATGTACAATAAAATACACTCATCTTAAATGTACATTTGATGAGTTTTGACAAATAAATTATTCATATAACTACCATCACAGTCATTATATAGAATATTTCCATTACCTGAGAAGTCTTGTGCCTCATCCTAGGCAATCCCTAACCCCAAACCCCAGGTCCAGACAACCACTGATCTGCTGTCAGTGTAGAGTTGATTTGTGTTTTCTAGCATCTAATAAAAATGGAGCTCTACATTATGTATACACACATTGGACTTTCTTTTAGTTCAGCATAATAATTTTGAGATTTTTTCCTTATAGTTTGTGTTTTTGTATCTTAAGAAATCATTATCTAACCCCAAATCATAAATATTTTCTCTTATTTTTTCCTAGAAATTTTATAGTTTTGTATATAATATTTAGGTCTATGATCCATTTTGAATCAACTTTTGTATATGTTGCAAAGTGTGAGTCAAAGATCATATTTTTTGTATATGACTAATTGTTCTAGCACCATTTGAGCAGATAGTACAGAGGGATCCCATATGTAACACTACCCTTCTCCAAGTAGAGTTTCCCCTATTATTAACATCTTATATTCAAATGATACATTTGTTATAGCTAATGAACAATATTGATATATTATTGATATGTTATTACTAACTGAAATCCACAGTTTATTCAGATTTTCTCAGTTTTTACACAATGTCCTTCTTTTTTTTTTTTTTTTTCTGTTCCAGGATACCACATTGCATTTATTTGCCATGCTCCTTAGGCTCATCTTGACTGTGACAATTTCTTAGACTTTCCTTATTTTTGTTGACCTTGAGGGTTTTGAGGCGTAGTGGTCGAGCATACTGTAGGAAGCTTCTCTATTAGAATTTGTCTGATGGCTTTTATCATGATTAGACTGGGGCTATGTGTTTTAGAGAGGAAGACCACAATGGTAAAGTGCCATTTTCATCATATCCTATCAGGGGTACATACTTGAACATGATTTATGACTCCTGGTGTTGACTTTGATCACCTGGCTGAAGCAGTGTTTGTCAATTTTCTCTACTGTGAAATTATTCTCTTTTTTTCTTACCTCTTTCCATACTGTACTTTTTGAAAGGAAGTCACTATGCACAGCACATACTCAACGAGTGGGGAGACATGATGCCCCTACTTTAAGATGGAGTCTCTACGTAGTTTTTTTGGAATGCTTCCGTATGGGAGACTTATTTCTTCTTCCTCATTTATTAATTTATTTAATCATTTATTTATGTCAGTATAGTCTCAAGGGTATTTATCTTATACTCTGAGTTATAATCCAATACTACTTTATTTTGTTGCTCAAATTGTTCCAGATTTGGCTATTGAGAGCTCTCTCAGTTATCTCCTGTGACCCTTTGTCATACACCCATCAGTTTTGTTTTTTTTTTAACACATCCTTACTCTGATTCTACAGGTTCATCTTGTATATTTCTTGTCTCAGTGCTAGAATCAGCATTTTATCAAGGGGCACAGGTTCTTTTTTTTTTTTTTTTTTTTGAGAATAATAGAAACCAAGATCTGGGTTCTAAGTGTGCTTGTTGCGACTAGGATGTTGTTTATTTTAGATCCTCTAAGTTGATAGAGCAAAAAATATATGTATATATATACACACTCAAATATTTCTATATGTAACAATATGTATATTAAGCCAAAGATGAGTTCTTACTGATGGCTCCAATTCTAATCCATTAGCACATGGATCATTCTAGCCTCCTCCTCTTGCTTATCTGTAAATTACCGCTCCAACAGTAAAAACTCTGGCTTTTACCATGTTCTATCCATTTTATTCAATTCTAGTGTATATATGTATGTATATATACATATAGCAGTATCATAACTATTAACCGCTGTCTCTGAGGGAAACAACGTTATCAACTAAGTTACATTTATATGCAGTTCTATTTGCCTTTAGTCTTACAGGCTCCATTCATTTCCAAAGTTACTTAAGTAAGCATCTTGTCCCCAACCTCATTTCATACAGTTAGAGTCTCCTGTCACAATCTTTACTCTTTTCTGAGATCCTCTGAACTCCTAAATAATTTTTTAAAGTTTATACACATTAAAGTTCACTCTTTGTGCTTTAGCATACTATGGGCTTTGACAAATGCATAACATCACGCATCCACTATTATAGTGTCATACAGAATAGTTTCACTATTCTAAGAATTTCCTGTACTTTACATATTCTTTCCTCCTTCTGTTCGTCCCCCTCACCCACACCCCAGGCAATCCTTGATATTTTGCTGTCTTTATAGTTTTGGCTTTTCCAGACTGCCATGTAATCAGAATCATACAATATGCAGCCTTTTCAGACTGGCTTTTTTCATTTAGCAATATGCATTTAAGTTTCCGCTGTGAATTTGTGTGGCTTGATAGCTCATTTCTTCTTATTGCTGAATAATACTCCATTGTACGGATGTGGCATAGTTTGTTTATCCACTCACCTACTGAAGGACATCTTGGTTGCTTCCAAGTTTTGGTAACTATGAATAAAGTTTCTATAAATATTCAAGTGCAGATTTTTGTGTGGACATATGTTTTCAACTAATTTGGGTAAATACTTAAGAGCATGATTGCTAGATTGTATGATTTATCTTTGCAAAAACGTGTCAAAATGTCTTCTATGGCTGTATTATTTTGCATTTCGATCAGGAGTAAATGAGAATTCCTGTTGCTCTACATCCTTTGTTGTCAGTTATTTGGATTTTGGCCATTTTACTTGATGTGTATGTTGTTTTAATTTGCAGTTACCTAACAACATATGGTTTTGAGCATCTTCTCATGCTTCTTTTCCATCTGTGTATCTTCTTTGGAGCTGTGTCTGTTCAGATTTTTTCCCCATTTTTCAAATTGAGTTATTTGTTTTCTTATTGTTTAGTTTTAGGAATTGTTTGTATATTTGGGGGGAAAAAGTCCTTTATCAAATGTGTGTTTTGTTGATATTTTCTCCCAGTCTGTGGCTGGATTTTTATTCCTTTAACAGTGCCTTTCAAAGCAAAATTTTAGTAACATTTTGTTGATTGTGCCTTTGATATTTTATCTAAAATGTTCTTCACCAAACCCAACATCACCTAGATTTTCTCCTATGCTATCTTCTAGAAGTTTTGTGGTTTGGGGTTTTACATTTAGGTCTCTGATCCATTTTAAGTTTATTTTTGTGTAAAGTATAAGTTCTGTTATTTTGTGTGTAGACATTCAATTATTCCATCACTTTTTGTTGAAAAACCTATCCTTTCTTCATTGAAGTAAATTTGCTCCTTTGTCAAAGATCAGTTGAATGCATTCATGTAGGTGTCTTTCTGGTATTTTGATTTTGTACTATTGATCTATGTTTTTTGTCAATATATATATTAATCTATCAGCCTATCTATATGCACACACAATGGAATACTATTCAGCTATAAAAAAGCATAAAAATTTTTCCACTTGCAGCAATATAGATGGACTTAGAGGGCATTATGCTGAGTGAAATAGGTCAGAAAGGGAAAGACAAATAATGTATATCAGTTATATGTGGAATTAAAAAAATACAACAAACTAGTGAGTATAACAACAACAAAAAAGCAGACTCACAGGCAAAGAGAACAAACTAGTGGTTACCAATGGGAAGAGGGAGGAGACGGGCAATATAGGGGTGGGGGAGTGGGAGGTACAAACTATTGGGTATTAGACAGGCTACAAGGATGTATTGTACAACATGAGGAATATAGCCAATATTTTGTAATAACTGCAAATGGAGTATAACCTTTAAAAATTGTATAAAAATAAAAAAAATATATATACTCTTTTAATCTCAAACTTCCAAGCTGTTTAGGAATCTTCATACATTTGCACACTCTCTTTTCTTTCTTGAGCACTTTTGATATCTTCCTATTTCAGATAAAACTTTCACGGGCCACTGGAAGAGTAGAAAATTTCCTTTGACCTCATTCCTTCCTTTATATTCAACCCCTCTGCAATGAACATATTGCCCTCTCTATATACATATGTATTTATTGAAAGTTTATTTCACTATTTGGGTCTTTGGCTGCCCCTATTGTTTATCACATATTGTCAGATTTTAAAGAGCAGGTCCGACAGAGAAATACACTGAAGCAGGCATTGAATAAATCCTTTAAATGCAGTAGTGATTGCCTATGGAGGAGCTAGGCCAACAGGCTTAATGCCAACAAAATGATGCCAATGTCATCATAACAACATCAACTCCAACACAACGCTATTGATACCAACATTTTAAAATTAGAGTAATATCATCGGCACTAGTGGAGAATGGACCTGATATAGGCTATTAGACCCTTTGCTGGCTCAGAGTCACTCATAACTTGCCTTTTGGGGGTTAGGACATGTGGCACAATCTATAAGTCTGAGATAAATGGGTACTTCAACACTATTTGATGCATCTGTATTCTATAACTTTTCTTGCTAGTGGGTATTTTAAAATGCACTTATTTTCAGTTTAATAAAATAACATGACAGAATGTGTAATGGAAAGACTGGATTTCTTTTGTTATTTCAGTCCACATATGCTTTTTAGATTAGGAGACCTGAGAAGTTTTGGAATAAGCAGTACATGCATTGCTACCAGTAGGTTAACGCCTTTCCCATGTGCATGGTGAGATGCCAGCCTTGGCCTGATTTCCAGACGTTACAGACCAACTTGCCTCTCAGTCTGAGGACACTTGATCTTCCCTTGCAAACTTGATCTTCTCTCACACTTTAGGTCAAATCCTAATTGTTTTCCGTTTTCCAAGAGAATGGAATAAACACAGAAGAGCTGGAAATTAAGCAAGACAAGAAACAAAAATACTTACCCATTTGTCATTATTACCACCTTGGTCTGTTGGCAAAGATTATATTAGTGGAGAGCTTTGAGCCATTGGGAGGAAAATGCTCCATTGGGAGTGTTTCCCTCGTGTTGTTCTCCATTCCTTAACCTTCTGGATTTTAAAAGCAATTGCCATTTTTCTCAAGACCTAAATTTTTACCTCTGTATCCCAGGTTGTTGCCTGAGAGAATTCCCCTAACTACCTACTTATTCTGATAAAGGAATAGTGCCAGGTCATGGATATTATCACCAAACATCACTTGACTTTTCAAAGACAATGATACCCTTGTTTAAAACATCATTAAAAATATTCTGGTCCTAAACTACCATCTATTATTTTACCTTGTAAACTGTGAATATCATATTTTATTTTCTCCACATACCAGAAACATCTTCATTCTATTTTTATTTATGGTCTACAGATATTTAATTTCTATCACTGTATTAGGCACTAGAGATTTAATGCAAATATAAAAGACATGATCTTGATGCTCCACTACCAGTTACGATGTAGAAAGATGCAAAAGAACTTCACTGTCATGGTAACAGCAAGAAACCCACATACAAGAAGCTCTGATCAGCTGAATTCCAGAAAAAAATAAGACTTTCATAGGTCAGCAAAACTCTATGGTAGCTACTATACTGGGGCAGTCTCCTGATCTGAATGAAATGAATAGAAGAAACAACTTGAGAGACAGAGACACTGTGCAAGGATGAAGACAAATCAGCTGAGCCTTGGACAAAAAGGTGGGCCAGGAAAACAGATTGAAATCTGAAAGAGTCACAGATACAAAAAAAAGAATATATTAGTTGGCCTGAAAATTATCTTTTCACCACAAATTTTGCCAAGAAAGTGACAATGAGTAAAGATCAGAAAATGGAGAGAAATTGCAGACTTCTGCATGTTCTTGGGGTTTGAGTTCTAAGGCTCTGATAAGCTGAATCAAAGGCAAAACAAAAGTATCTGAAATTAGAGCCCAACTTTATCCCAGCTAAAATGACAAGATAAAAAAGTTGACTTTGCCATGGGAGGTTAGAAGTTGGGCTAATCATAAATGCACTCAATCTAATGAAACTTGAAGTCCAGTTTCAAATCAACTTGATTCCACCTATAGGGAAAGTGGCTTATAATTTCTTCACAATAAGCAAAATAGAAGAAAACATATCTCAGTCATCTCTATGTTCTAAAAGATACGTAAAAGGATACGTAAAACAGCAGGAAAATGTGACCCATATTCAAAAGCAAATATGGTCAACAGAGGAAGACCTGTAGATGGCCCAGTTATTTGCATTAGCAGACAAGAGCTTAAAACAACTATTACAAAAATATTAAAGGGTTTGTGGAAAAAAAGGGGGATGTAGTGGTGAAGATAGGGTATATTTCAGCAGAAAAATGACAACTCTCAAAAAGAAATAACTGGAAATGCTAGAAGTAAAAACTAGAATATCTAAAATTAATATTTTATTGGATGGAACTTACATTAAGTTGGACAGAAGAGGGAAAAAAAGGGGTCATTGAATTTTAGGATATGTCACTAAAAAGTATTTAACTGAAACAGAAAGAAAAAAGTTGAAAACAAATATAGCCAAACAAATCTTTAGGGATTATATAAGCAGTGTATGGAGTCCCCAAAAGAGAGGAAGGAGAAAATGGTGCCCAAAAATTACTTGAAGAAATAATGGCTCAAAAATTTGCAAATATGATGAAATTACTAAAGCACAGATTCAGTAATTCAACAAACTGCAAGCAGGATAAATATCAAGAAAACCGTACTGAGACACATCATAACCATGTTATTAAAAAACAAAAAGAGAAAAATCTTAAAAGCATTTCTAGAAAAAAAATACATTATATAGAGGGTAGCAACCATAAGGGTGAGGGCTTGCTTTTCTCTAGAGACAATGAAAGTCAGAAAACAGTGAAGTAGCATGTTTAGGGTGCTTGAAAGAAAAAGAAGAAGAAAAAAAAAGAGCCAACAGAGACCTCTGAATCTAGTGAAAATATCCTTCAAAAGCAAAAGCAAAAAATAAAGATATTTCAGATATAAATAAAAGTGAGCATTCAACATCAGCAGACCAGAACTACCAGAAATTCTAAATGAAGACTTCAGGTTGAAAGGTTATGTAATCAGAAAGAAACATGAATCTATTGGAAAGACTAAAGAATGCTAAAAATGGTAAATATCTCATTAAAGATTAAAAATACCTCTTTTATTTCTTATTTTAAAATTTCTGTAAATTATAATTGTCTGAATCAAAAATAATAAAAAATTGTGCAGTTATAATACATGTAGAAATAAAATCTTTAACTTTAATATAATTTTTGATATGGTTGAATTTAAGTCTACCATCTTGATACTTATTTTTTACTTTATTATTCTTTTATTTCTTCTTTGGACTTACACAACATATTTTTGGTATTCCATTTTATCTTTTCTAGTTATACTTCTTTGTATTATTTTCTGTATGTCCTCTAGGAATTAAGACATATATCCCAAACCTCTCACAATTTCATTTGGATTAATATTATTCCCCTTCACATATAAATAATGTAAGAAGCCTAGAATAATATTGTTCCATTTACTTCATTCTGCTCTTCTCTTCTAGAGAAGAGCCAATTAAAAGGAAGAGATTATCAGAGTGAATAAGAAAGTAAGATCCAAATGTATGATATTTATAAGATACACACTATAAATACAAAGACACATTATTTAAAAAGTAATAGGATGGAAAAATATAACATACATATTCTAATTGTAACATAGCTGCATTAATATTGTTTAAAATAGAAAAAGAACATTCAATGAAATAAATACGGACATTTGAAATAAAACCTTTGATTTACTAAGAAGAAATAAACATCTTAAATATATATGTAACTAATAACAGAGCTTCAAAATATATGAAGCAATATTTAAAAGAACTAAATAGAAAAACAGGCAAATATTTTTCAGACATTGGTAGAACAAATAGACAATAAAAATCCATAAGGACACAGAAGACATTAACAGCACTATCAATCAACCAACTTGACTTAATGGACATTTATAGAACATTTCGTCCAACAGTAGCAGAACATACATACATTCTTTCACAGACACATGGACCATGTGCTGGGGTCTAAAAGGTGTTCTGATAAATTTAAGAGGATTTTAAATCACACAGTATGTAATTGCTGATCACAATTAAATAAATTAAAAATTAATAAGAAATTTGGAAAATCCAAAATTACTGAAAATTTAAATATTCTTCTAAATAACAGAAATGTCAAAAAAGAAATTGCAAAGAAAACTAGAAAATAGTTCAAACTGAATGAAAAGGAAAACAACATATCAAAATTTGTGGGATGCAGCTAAAGTTTTATTTAGAGGGAAAATTATTTTTAAATGCTTATTATTAAAAGAAGGAAGATTTTAAATCAACAATCTAAGCTTCCACCTTAAGAAGGCAGAAAAAGAATTAAAAAAAAAAAACACCTAAATTAAGTAGAATGAAAATACTGGACAGTTTGTATCAATGAAATAGAAATCAGAGGAACAACTCAGAAAAATTAACAAAGTCAAAGTTAGTTCTTTTAAAATATGAATAAAATTGAAAAATATCAAGCCTTGGGAAACTGGAAACCAGAGACCAGGTAGAAAGGGATGAGCTAGCAAACGAGACTGAGAACAAACAGTCTGAGAAGAAGCAGAGAAGTAGGAGGAAAAAACTATTGTGATCTCACACAGCCAAAGAAGGAAAATATTTCTAGAATAAAGGAATGTCAACCAGGGTTTAATGCTATTGAGGAGCCCAGTAAGAGAACTAGAAAATGCCTACTTGATATATTAGTAAAATAGATTTAGATGTCCGTGGTGACTAAAAATTTCCAGGACAGTAGAGATTCTATCTACAGTTGTCTACAGAGGAGCTAAAGGGGCCCAGTAAATTCCCAGAAATTGTCTATATTGTATGTGGCATGCATGTTTTTTGGTGGAAAAGATTTTTAGATTTCATCACATGTGCTCCAAGATGGTTGACTGTCTGCTTCCTCTTATTTGAGGTGTGTGTGTGCATCCATTTTTAGATTCTGGCTCCTGCAGATCTTTGCTGAAGAATATTGATATTTAGTGTCTCTTTCTCATATTAACAGAGAATGAACATTAAACTGGTTTCATTTTTTTTCCTCTCATGAGCAGCACAAAGAAATTCTGATAACTTTTCAAATAGAATTTTTGGCATTGGAGAAAGAGTGCTGAGTTTAGGCTCAGAAAAACTGAATTTTCAGACACTTCCTAGCTATGAGATCTCGGGTAAGATATTCAAACATACTACACCTCAATTGTTTGTCTGTAAAGTAGGCAAAATTATATTAATCTAGAAAGGTTACTGGAAGGGTAAAATGAGATGTTGATTTAGAAAGCACTTTGAAAATTATTAACTGCTATAAAATGGTAATTATTCTTTACTATATACACTTTGTGTGAAGAGATATGAAAAATGGGAGAGACTATGTCTTAATTAATGTTGTGGCAGATACCAGTAGGGAGGGAAAAGCAGGAAGCACTTTCCTTGTGCCTTAAGAAAAGTGGTTGTCAGGCTTTCCAACCTGCTAATATTTACTGCACAGACTTCAATAAAAGCGAAACAACAACAACAAAAAAATTCCATTTATGACGTGGATGAGAGCACATCATAAAAGCTATGAAGTCAGATCAGAAGTCTTCACTTATTTTTTGGTAACTAGAACAATCTAAACAGAATCATGCATTTTATGCAAAGCAGAATAGAAGATGAAATTTAGTTTGGGAGCAAAATCTTTCAAGCTAAATGTTGCCTCCTCTTCCTTTGATAAATAGTTGTTTATTAGTTTCTCATGTTTTTGCTCTAGAAGTTTGTATTCATGTATGATAGGGTGATGAAATGCATTTTCCTTTCTCAATAGCAGAATGATTTTTCTTTACCTATCTGTCAATGAAAACAACAAACTTCAGTGCTGGAAGGTCTAAAATGCCGACTCACAGCTAGTTCTTTTTGGGGGGAGTTGTTTTCATTAACTTCTCCATTAATAGTACAAATCTGTTGCCTGATTGAAATGTCCTATGAAATTGCCCTATTCCACTCAAATCTGGAAGTCTTTCCCCACAGCAAATGTTTTGAGATATTGCTTCTGATTCTGTGAAATAAAATACGGTCCAGATTTGACAAGTAAAGATTAAGTTGGAGCGGGTCCTTGGTGTCCCCTCCCTTCAAGGCTGAAAAGAAACCTCGCAGCATTGCAGTCTGTGGAGGTGCTGTCATTAGAGAACTCATCTAAATGCTCTCCCCACCTGTTGTGCTCTCTCTGGCTTATATCAATTGTTATAAAAGCAGCTCTGGACGATTCCAGAGACTATAATGGGAAATAATCTCTTGGGCAATATTGATTCTGAATCACAATTAAAATATAATGCAGGTTTACTGAAAACTGAAATGCCTATTAAAAATTCAAATACAGATATGCTTGAAAAAAATCATATTTTCAAAGAAGTTAAATATAATTTTATTAATATTTGGGGCCTTTTGTTAATTAAGCTATTGATTTAAAAATAGGTTGAGTTATACCTATAAGCTAACAAATTATTCTCCTTTGCAATCATTTCCTTTCAAAGTAGTCCCACAAAAGGACTTGAGTCTTATTTCAACAATGTTATCCAGTGCTCAAAATATTTCCTGAAATATATTTTGGGTTTACTGTCAAAAAATAATTTTTTGCTTGAATTTTATCAGAATTTTCTCCAAATGGGTCTTGGCTATTTGGAGAAATGAAATGAAGATTTTCTACCCCAGAGGACATTTTCATAAATCAACTTCAGGCTTTGAAGACTGTATTTTAAAAAGGTATTCCAAACCTGGTTTTAGGATTGGTAGTTTTGTTGAAAATAAGTATATAGTCTTTTTGACTATGTCAAAGGTAATGTGATATCTAACCCTGGTTTGCCCAGAACTTCCTCACTTTTAGTACTCAAAGTCTTGTATCATAGAAGACATCTCAATCCCAGGAAAAATGAAAAGATAGATCACCTTGGAAAGGCAACTATTTTTATTTGGACGATAGTGATCGTAGACTCTCCTGGATTTAATTAAGGTATATAGAATTTATAGCTTGGCACAGAACAACCCAGAATAAAGACTATATAGCTTCTAGCTTCCTTTCCAGCTAGGTGTGCTCATGTGACTAAGGACTAGACAATGAGATATAAGTGTAGGTAAGACATGGAACTTCTGAGAAGTATCCTTAAAGGGAAGGGATGTGCTCTGCTTTTCCCCTCCCAGGGCCTGCCACCATATTGGATAATGAGATGATCTTGCGGAGGAAAGTCACGCCCAGTGGGGCTTGAGTCATTGTCACTGTGGAGTGCCATATTAACTCTGGAGTTTTTATTTCCATACTTTTTGATTGAGAGAGAGAGAAGCAAATTTCTATGTTTTTAACACTGCTGTCATTTGAGGTTTTTCTGTTACCCAACACTGAATCACATCCTCTGATGTGATAGTAAGAAGTTTTAACAAGAAAGGTGGTTTTTTTCAACTCCTTCATGGTCGGGAAAATACACACCTTACATAATTCTTCATCTTAGTTTTAGAATGTTTATTTGTAGCCAGAGTCACAAAGTTCTAAATTTAAAATTAATTTTAATTTACCTTAATTTGATATATAAAATATAGGCCAAAGGGAGGTTATACAAGGGAAGAAGAAATCAAACAGATACTCATTTTTCTGAAGTTTTTGTAGCATCTTCTCCCAAGAGACTTCGGGGGTGGGAATTTTGTAGAGTCTGGGGGAGTGCTGAAACTCGCTGTCATCCTTGTCTTTAATGACGGCCCGCTCTGCTGGCTCTTTTTGTAACTCTCTAGCTACTCCTTCTCACTCTGCTCTGTGGACACGTCTTGCTTTGCCAATCCATTTTTTGATGTGCTTCTCTTCCTTCATCTTTAACCTAACACTCCCTACCCTTTTATACCATATTCTTAATTGATCTTACCCACTTTTCTGTTGAAACAAACTTTATTTAAAGCCAAGTTCTACATACATTGGCATATAATTCTTTATTTTACCTTTATGTGGTTCCCAGCAGGTCTCCTAATTCATGACTTGTTTGTCTCTGCCTTAATTCCAGTCATTTCCTTAAATACAAATGTGAATCAACTTTTAAATATTAACTTGCTACTTTTAGAGTACTATGTTTTCTCTTTCCTCCCCTATCTAAAAGTTATTTTCAAGTTCTCTCAGTCCAGGCCAGGGATTTCAAATGTTTTTGATCACAGCCGACACACTGCAACCCAACACACACACACACACACACGCGCGCACACACACACATTCAAATAGAATGGACTATAACTGAATAGAAGAAAAGAGAAAATATATTTTATACTAAAGTGAATCTCATACTGTAAGAATAAGTAATCTTTAACTTTGTTTAATTCTATGCACACACATACACAATTACTATATGACACACACTGTTTTCTAGCTGCTTCTATTACAGTCTATTTTGTTCTCGTCTACTTGGTTCAAAATGAATATCTAACACATCAACAAAATTAAGTTCACAATGCACTAACAAATCATGACACACAATCTGAAAAACACTCACTAAAATATTCTTATCAGAAGGGAGGAGAAAGGGAGAATGTCCTTGATATTCCCAGGACCCAAGGAGTTTTTTAGAAGGTCAGATAAAATGACAACCTCTGGTGGCTGTGTTTATGGTATCAAAACTGTATCTTCAGTGTCAAAGTGAAGAAGAGGTTTGGACTCATAACATTGGTTAGGTCTACAATTTTATCTCCAGCTCAGACTTTCTGTTCCAAGTTCCTATAGTCAACTTGTGAGATACTCTGGTATCTTTCTGGTAGTGAGATGATCTATATGTAATTCGTACTGTTCACAACTCAAACTAATTGAAAAGAACACCTTCTTCCTAAACTTGTCTCCCATTATGAATTCTCTGTTTCTCTATTTGAGTGACATATGAAGTCACCCAAGTTAGAATCCTGTCATTCTTGGCTCTGCCCTTTTCCTCATTCTCCAAACCTAACACTCATTTTTCACTACTGTCTTGCAAATTTTAAAGCCTGAATATTTGTTGAATCCACCGCATGTTCTTCAATCCTGTTGCCTCTCTCCAGTTTCTGACTCTCCCTACGTCTCTACTTGGGTTAGTATCACAGGTGTCTCATCTTTACTGCTCTAATTTTGTCTGCCTCAAATCTCATTCCTCAACACAGACACCATAGGGGATAATCGACATTTCAAATCTGACTTTGATGCTCCTTTAGCTAAAACCTTTCAGTGACTTGTCACCTACAGGGTATGATCCAAGTTCCTTAGGGTGGCCAAGAAGTCCCTGGTGCTCTGGTCTTGACTTATGACTCCAGCCTCATCTGCTGCAGTTCTTTGCCTTGAAATTGGTGTTCTGACAACACAGAACTTCTCTGGCACACTGCTTGTGGTGTCTCACATCTGTGCTTTGATAATGCTTCACCTGCCCCTTTTCAGTGTCAGCATTTACAGCTATTCTCGGGTGGCTCCCCTTCAAAAGGCTTCCATGACATCCCCCAACAGGGTGAATTAAATACCTCTTTCCTCTACTCCCAAAATATCTTGTGATTTTTCTCTCATATAACTCATCATGTTGTTCTTGTTTTCTGTTTAAATATGTGTCTTCTTAATTAGGACACACAGTGGGTCCTCAATAAATATATGTTTAATAAATGCATGAATTAACTAATGCATTAATGAGTGAACTAACATAGTAGTAACATGGTGCATGGAATGAGGACAGAATAGAAGTAAATTTTATTTAATTCTGAGATGAGCTGGAAAGAACCTCTCATATCCAAAAGATTTGATTCATAGGATTTTGCTACCTGGATCGTGTTCCTGACTTTCTGCAATTCCACATGTGATCTCCCTGAATTGAAGAGAAAGAGATGGTGGCCTTTGCCTTACAGCAAGGAATTGCGGTTCACCTTGTTTTCGGTAGACTGTAAGCAAGGTTGATTCAATAGTATTTCAGGAGATGCACATTGATCATATCATTCCTGACAAAAGAATTCATTCAACTAACTTTACATTTTGTTAAGGATACATTACACAAATTATACAAATTCTTAGAAAACCAGTCCATTTGAATGAACCATTTGAATGGTTCCAAGATCAATTTCTGACCAAAATAAATTGGGTTAACCCAACTGTGTGTACTATTTGGTAGGAAGTTAACTAGCTTAAAAAAAAAAAAAGTTAGCAAATATAAATCGCCCCTCTAGAAAGCATCTTAAAGAAATGTTAAATAATTTATGAGTTTTTATTTATAATACTAAAATTTGCTCTAATCCCTTTTTATTCTTCCTGCATTCTTATTCAGTAACTGAGTGTAGTTTAGCACCTACTCTTGGTCAAGGCTTAGCCCACTTGTTAATAGAGATAACATTTAATTAGCAGGAAAAACCATGCACAGGAACAGTGAAACCTATATATTACTAATGCTTGAAGAATTTGGGTTTCTAATCCTCTTAGCCGACCTCCTAGCTAGGGCCACATGCCACAGAGGAGGTGGATGGATCAGCCTTTGAGCGAGCTACAGAGGACTGTTTCTTTGTATGTCAAAATTTCTTTGTATGCTTGGCTAAAGCAGAGTGACTGTGGGTAAGTGTGGAATGACATGAGATTGGAAAAGTATCTGAGTGAAAGGAGAGGAGTAACCCTTAAATAGGGCTCATCATAAAAGAACTATGAATAGAAGAAAGTGTAGGCAAATAATCTCTTTCGCTGTTTTCCTGTGTTTCCTTGGGTCACATGCAGCTAGTGGAGTATGACATGCCAGGGTAGCGCCTCTTTTTAAATGAAACTAGGCTGCTCTCGAAAAGCCAAGTAGGAATCAGAGAGAGGCCCAGTTTGGGGGACACTGAGGCTGGAAGGGACAAAAGGGGCCTGGGAAGCTCATGCGTGGTCTGGTCTAGGTCACCAGGATAGAAGGTCATACAGTGATCTGGGGATAAACTGTAACTAGTTATAAAGAGTGTATGTTTGCTTGGAGACTCCTTTGGGATTGTGGTGGCAGCATAGTTTCTGAACTTAAGGATATTGTTATCCTTTTCATCCACCACAACTCAACTGAAACACAACTATATTTACCATTTTAAATAACTACTTCTGCTTTTTTGACATAGCTACTGTGCAAGCAAGAAAGGGTGGAAGAAAGATTGCTAGAAATAGATATGTATACAAATCCATATGTACTTACATTAATATATATTTGACAGTGAGATTTAATATTTGCTGTCATTTAGTCCAATGTTTTTCTTTGTCTTAAAGGACTGAGGTTGATTTTCAAAATGATTTATCCTTACAGCTCAAACTAATATATCACCACTTTTAAAATTTTGCCTCATAACAGCTGTAGCATTATCCACATGCCACAGGAAAACAAACCTTTTTAATATATGAAGGGTGTCAATGTTAGTCATGTGATTTGTAATGCTTTAGCTTAAATATTGATTTTTTTCAAATTCAATTTTTATTGATTTCTCTTAAATATTAATCATTTCTAACGACAGCTTAAAAAATAGGCAGAGACCCTTGAACATTCTTGCTATCCACTGCTTGTAGAAATAGAGTACAATTTTAGTATGCTTCAAATTAAGTCAAACAAAAACATACTGCTTTTTCATTTAAAGGTTTAGTGTCATAAATCAAAATTTTATTTGTGCCGAATCAAGGGATTTATGCAGAGTATTAACTGTGGCCATGCAGTTGCTCCATGAACAATCCAATGCCATCTTCAATCTCTAGCCAGTTTATCTATAATTTATCACCCTCCTTGCTTCATGGAAAATCATTCCTGGCCTCTAGGAGATCAGAGTTCTGGAGTATCAGTGAAGTTGACTGGACTCAACTTAAATATGATGACTGGAAAGTGGCAGACCATCAGCAGTTCCAGGGGACTAATCTTCTAGGATATTAGTGTCTGGAAGATACGCTGATGCTCCTTGAAAACAAAAGAAATGTCACTTCCTCACATTGGCTGTGTTTTAAATTTTTAATTGGAAATCAGCACTGCTGACTGATTGAGAGTTAAACTTAGCCATGAATAGCTGTGAGGCTTCAGTACATCACTTAACCCCTCTGCCCTTGGTTTCCCCATCCAGAACCTGGAGGAAATAGCACCTGTCGCTGGCTGTCAAGGACATGGTGTGGATAAGCGAATTAGTATTGGTGGCTTCTTGAGAGAAGAGCAGGACAGGTAGTTATCAGACTGAGAGGGTTTGTTTTTAAAGTTTTTCTACATGAATTGAGGTTCTGTGATACACTTACAAGCAATTTGTAAATGGTAGTTGAATTTCAATTTCAGTTCACAAAAACTTTTAAACCCATAAAGGAGCTGAAAATAAGATTTTTTATATAAATTCAAGATTAAGGAATTAAATATTCTTACCTTTAAGGTAAAAAGAAAACGCAGAAATATTGTTGAAGTACTACAAATATCCTAGAGAACTGCAATAAAGCAAGGTAGTTTTCTTTTTTTCTGTTGTGTGATGATGATGTTTGAGAATAATTAAAAGATGATGAGTATAGGGGTTAATGACAAAATTAAAGAATATTTCTGTACACTATGAATTTATTAAAATAGCAGGTTTTAAGAAATTATTTAATTTAAAAAATAAAAATAAACTTAGAAAAGCATATAAAAATGATCTTCCACCAGCCAGAGATATGCATTATAAACATCTTTGCCTTAGTTCTTGATTTAAACTAATCAAGACATTTAACTTTGCCTTTCTTTGATAAAAGTGCTTCACCAACACTATTTTTGTATTTAACCATCATGATAAAACTTCTGTCTCACAACTAAATCAGGGCTGAAACACAACATAATAAATAATATATTCAAGCATCTGGTTATGGTTATAGTGGTGAAGAAGGAATCCTGAAGGGTGAGAAGTTAACCAGGCAAAAGTCTAGGGCTGGTAAACTGAGGAAAAAGGATATAAAGGAAGAACCACGCGTTCCAAGGACGAGCGTTGAAAAGAGACATGACTTGTTCGCAACTCCGGTTAGTTTTATGTACGAACCACTAATGAATTGACAGACTGTTCATCTTTTGTTATGGACCTGATTTAGCCAAACCTGGGTTCTAGTCTAGGCTCTACCTCTTAGTCGCTGTGTAACTCTAGATAAGATTGATTGATTGATTGATTTAATTGAAGTATAGTCAATTTTAAATGTGTTAATTTCTGGTGTACAGCATAGTGTTTCATTTATACACATATATATTCCTTTTCATATTCTCTTTTATTATAGGTTATTACAAGGTGTTGACTATAGTTCCCTGTGCCGTTCAATAGGACCGGGTTGTTTATCTATTTTATATATAGTACTTAGTATCTGTAAATCTTGAACTCCCAATTTATCCCTCCCCACCTGCTTTCCTCTCTGGTAACCATAAGTTTGTTTTCTATGTCTGTGAGTAGACAAAATTTATTTAACTTTTTTTTCCATTGGAGTAAAGTTAACATAGCATAAAATTTACCATATTAAGGTGCACAGTTCAGTGGCATTTATTACATTCACAATGTTGTGCAACCATTACCTCTATCTAGTTTCAAAACACTTTCACCACCCTAAGAGGCAGCCTTCACCCATTAAGCCATCACTCCCATTTCCCCGTCCTCCCAGCGCCTGGAAACCATAAATCTGCTTCCCACCCCTATGGATTTACCTATTCTGGATATTTCATATAAATGGAATCATACAATTTGTGACCTTTTCTGTCTGATTAACTGCTTTAACTTCTTTTTGAGCCTCAGGCATTCCCACTATCCTTCCGAGTGTACATGTACCTTACTGGATCATCATATGAATTAAAAGTAAATTGTGCGCATAAAACACCAGACAGAAACCCTGAAGGTCTTCAGGCTTTCCATCCAGTCTTTCCTTTTTCACTGTTTGGTTTTAGATCATTGCATCTACCTCTGTCTGTGTATAGATATTATACTAATCTGTGAGGACTTATTTAAAATAAGCTTTTCTTCCTACCACAAATTACTGTCTTTGTGATCCTGTTAATGGGGTATTTCTGGGGATTTTCATCTTGGCCTGTGGTGCTGCCCTGTTCCCTCACCTCGTCTCCTGCCTTCATTTCTAAACAGAGTTGTACTTCCATCCAGTTGGTGGGCCCTGGGAATTTTCTTTTCATATCTGTGAAAACAGCAAGCTGACAAGCTTCTTCTTGGCATAACACAGCATATGTGAATCTCTGTTATGTCCAAGCGACTTTGTTCATAGTTAATTTGTTGAATTCCTTCGGAGAACAGACATGGCATTCCCCACTGAGCAATCGGCACAGCTGTGAAGCCAGGCAGTGGCCAAACAGAACCCAGTGTGAAATGTGTATTCAGAGCCCACAGATGGCGGCGGTCAGGGCTGAGCCCCTGAAAGTTTACTGGTCTCTCTTTGCGAATATGGAGCATAACCTGCCCCACAGCCCCATGTTGCCCATAGATCTTAGGTGTGTAAGATGCATGGCTGTGAAGGTTTAATAGACGCAAATGAGCAGAAGGGGAGGCCCAGGAGGGACGCTGTGATCCCGTCTCATTCTACACTCTTCCCTCCTTTGTTCTTTCTTTTCTTTCCTCTTTTCTTTTTTGTTGTCCTAAGATTTCCCTCCTGTCTCCACAGTTGCTTTGATCTTGGCATGGTTCTCCCTTGACAATTAAGAGATGGGGACTACCGCCTGACAGGTCATTATGAAGGGAGCTGGACTTTAAAAAGAAATAAACTAAACCTTAAGCACCACTCCCGTGAGTCAGGAGAGACCATGTACCACCACTACCTCGCCTTGGGTAGGCAGTGGGTGGGCAGAAACGGCAGCGTGTGCACGGTCCTCAGTAAGCACTCCTAATAAATCTCCCCCTGCTGAGCTGATCAAAGGCTGCTCTCCCCAAAGCTAGCTATGCACTGTGAAAGTCAGCCTGGCATTCAGAGGTCAGAATTGCACGTCTCCTTGAAATATTCCATACAGTCCATGAACTGGTCCTTGTCATTGATAAGAAAATAAGCACAGGCTGAACAGAAAGATTTCAAGGAAATGAGCCTAAGGAGATTATCGACAAACCTGGTCTCTCTTTGTGTATTCTCTTTTTTTTTGGGGGGGGGTTGGTTCTCTTAGGCTAGTATGATAATGACTGAAAGGAAGACCTCGACATGGGAAAATGTGAGAATCTCATGAAAAAGGATCCTTCATAATTCCCTGAAAAGCTCATGGAATTCTGCTGGAATTTTCCAGGCTCCCTGCTTGGTTGAAGGAAGAGCTGCCTAAAGTTTGTCTCATAAAGTTGTTTAGGAACATTAGGTAAAGAAAGGAAGTTTCTGGAAACTTCTGGTTAGACTTGTGTGTGTGTGTGTGTCAGTGGGGGGAGGGGGATGTTCTGTATGTGTATTATACTAAGTACTTTGCATGTTCTATCTTTTATTTTGATCAATGTGAGGTAGGCATTTGGTAAAATTGAGATTCAGAAAGAGAAAGTAATATGCCTAAATTGAGCAGGTGGCCAGTAGAAGTCAAGATCAAAATTTGAACCCAGGTCTCTGAATCCAAAGCACTTTCCACTGTTACCTGTGCCACCTGCCCTCATACTGCTTAGTAAGCACCTACATAAAACTTAGTTTCCCTTCTTCTCACTGATTCCCTCAGAGCCCATTCATTCAGCAAATGGAGACTGGATAATTTGTACATGCAAAGCTCTGCAGAGCATTAAAGGTGAGGAACACAGTTCCTATCCTCAGGGAGCTCACAGCTTAGGTGAGGAGATAAGACATGCTGGGAGAACACCAAGGAGGGAAAAGAACATGACTAGTTGGGAGCACCCAGGAGGTGTCACAGAGGAGTGGCACTAGAGCTTGGCTCTGAAGAGTGGAGAGGATTAAGAAATATGAACAGGGGAAGAATTCCATCTGAAAGAATGGAAAGGGAAGGTGCAGAAGAAAGGACTCCCAGGATAAGAGCGAGGGATGATGAGTCTTCCAGGTTATCTGGACTCTAAGCTGAGACTAATCAGGTCTGGACCTAAGTCTGGGGAGGCTGGACTTTCTGGCTTACTTGGTATTAGATATTTCAAGGGAGGAAATACATAATGATGAACAATTAGGCGAGAGGTCAGAAATGAATGACTGGCAGGTAGATTACCAAAGACAGAAGTATTTTGTTGGACTAGCACAATTATTTCTTAAAGTGAGCAATTATTTCTGAAAAAGGAACTTCAAATAAAAATCTAGATTTCTAAATTATGTTGAATTTGGCATTTGGTATGGCAATAATTGGCTGCAACTGGGTAGAAGCTTCCTCTTCTAGACAAGTCACGTACTTCAGTTTATCAGCGTCTCTGCCTAATCCAATACCTGAACTGCTTCATTCATTTACGTTATCTGTCTAGCCCCTGTGGGCATTTGAGTTGGCAATCCCTGTCTTAAGTTGCCCCTGATGGATGGTCTATTATCATAAAGTAGACAAGTTACAGATTTAACTTTTTGGCCACACTAAGGTGAATACTGTCATCATAAGATATTAAATGCATTGTTTATAATCCCATAGAAAGAGAAGCCTAGGATTTACAGATTTATTGACCTTTATTAATCTTTTCTTGTATTTCTTCTTATCAAAGACAAATACTCCTGGATTTTCCACTAGTGATCACTTCAGTCAAAATCTGATCATGGGCCCTGTTGTAGACAGAATAATGCCCCTTCAACCCCCAATTTATCCACATCCTAATCCCCACTCCTGTGAATATGTTGCCTTACATAGCAAAGGGATCTCGCAGATGTGACTGGGTTGTTTTTGTTGTTTTTGTTTTTTTGCTGATACAACCAGTCCTTTTATTCAGAAGGTCAGTAATTGAAAGTAAAAGGTTGTCACTGGCCTGTGCTGTGTCTGAAGATGTCGCCCTCCTTCTGTGAGCCAGGCGGTACCCCCTCCTTCCGCCGGCCCTGCCTCCGTGAGAGCTAAAATAATCCCTTGGTCTTCATCATGAGGTACTAATGTGAGGTCAGAAGGCAGTAAGAAAAGGATACAGGATTTGATCCTCTTTCAGGAAATCACAGTTTGTCCCCGGGGCACCAGCCCTTTCCTTGTAAAGCGCAGCTGCAGACCGGGTTGAGGATTTTCTGATGGGAAGGTTTCCCTGGAATATCTGCCCAATATAATCACAAGGGTCGAAGAGGTGAGCGTAGAATGGATACACAGTAGGTAAATTACCAACATAGATGCCATATGTGTTCCATGGTAGTGTTTATTTACACTTACTAGGTAATAGGCATTTACCTGCAAAAATTTACTTACCTTTGTATTGCTGTGAGGTTGGTGTCATTTTACAACTGAGGAAATGATAGTAGAGTTGAATGAAAATCGTCAGCATGACTTATTCATATATAACATATTCTTATTCCAGTGTTCTCTTTACTATGCCTATATACCCTACATTCATTTTTTTTCTTTTGTCTTCCTTTCTGAGCTAATTTTGGAAGGTGGATTTTATTGATAACATCTTTATGTGAACAGAATCTTTTTAGATAGCTGGATGTCTTACCAGGCTAAGCTACTGTAGCAGTTAAAAGACCATACCCTGGAGCCAGACTGCATAAATATAAACACTGTTCCATTTCTTGCCAGCTGTGTGTCTTTACATGTGCATGACTTCTTTATGCCTGAATTTCCTCATTTGTAAAATAGGTATAGTAATAGCACCAATTTCATAAGATATTTTTGAGAGTTATGTGTGTTTAAACATGGAAACTGCTTAGCTGACTTCCTGGAACTATATGGAAGCCTTTGTTTATCATTGTTATTATAATTAGGATCCTTGAAGAGAAATGATTATTTTTATGACCCCCTCCCCCAAACCAAACATACACAATCAATTCAAAAAATAAATTATTTATGAATTTTTGTTCTTTGATAGGCTTGACCCTCTTTAGCTTTTGGTCACAAGAGAGAAACCTACCACCTCTCCTAGCACAGCAGACTTACTTGGATGATGTTTTAGAATTCCTCTAATCTCTAATTCCATTGGTAGCTTTATCTTTTGAAAGGTTGAAATGAGAATATTGCTGTCTGAATGTGATACATCACTCCCCCAAACTGTGCAGGGTGAGTTTGTTATAAAAAGATGAGGCAGCTACCTTGGGAGGTCTCAGCCATCTCTCTTCTCACTGGCTGGTCTCCCTGGTTAAACTTCCTGATGAGCATAGGTGCAGACACCCAGTTCTTCACACTGGATGATTTTGTGCAAGATCTGTGCTTCACGTGGTTGGTCACCTTTGCTGGTTCTTAAGTTGTCTCCATCTTGTCTCCACACTGATGGCAACTGGCAGCTGTCTCAGGTTATCTGCAAGCATCTTCTTTTGCTTCTTTGAGAGGATGAAAGAATGAATGGGGATGGAGAAGCATCCCAAAGGGAATTGAGTGATATTCCCTTAGTCAGTCTTTCTTCTAGCTTTTATTTATGAGAGGAGAGGACTCACAGTACATTACTAATGGGTTAGAAGGAGGGTCCTAAACAGTTGATGTTTCAAAGCATACTAAACAAAGAGCCAGACAAGGGCAGGGTAGAGCCCTTGTAAGGACAGTGTACATGGACAGTAGGAAGAAACTGATGTGCATAAAACTGTGGCTGAGTTAGTGTCTTCACTCTTCCCAAGGGCCCGTTCAGCTGATAGTTAAATTTTGTATCTACCCTTATACTTGGTGGATAAGAGCAGGGGATATATACTCCACCCCTCCAGTATCCATACCTGGGCAAGTAGTCCCCAGTATCTCCTGTTTCTCTTTCATCCCCAAAGCTGACCAAGTGCAGTCGTTAGAGAGGCTCAAATGATTAAACAGATACAATCACAAACCTTTGGCTTGTGAATTTTAAGATCCCCGTTGACCGCTTCACTCAACAATATTTATAACCCCTATTGTATTCAAGATTATTTTTCTCCAAGCTCTTTATCCCTGTCCTTGTTACCACAAGAAGCCCAGCCCTCCCATTATCCCTTATCTGTACATCCTCTTTGCATATCTTATGTGTCACCATTTTAACTCATTTTATGTTATTTTACAGTTCTGGTACATAGAGCTTGTCTCCTCAACTCTAAGGTCCTGGTGCCAAGGACCTGTGCGTCTTTCTTTTGCATCCCCACACCTAACACAGTGTTCAGTCTTAGTGGGTCTTCAATAAATGGTAGTCAAATGGAGAAGTCTTTAGAATTTGTCATCAATATTTTACAAAATGAAATAAGCATTTTAGAAAATTGAATAAATGAATTACAAGGGTTTGTGTGTGTGTGTGTGTGTGTGTGTGTGTGTGTGTGTTACAGCCTTTAGTATTATCAAGATGGACCCAGTCTTACAGAGGTGGCATTAGTGAAGCTCTAATTGGGTGCTGGGGTTTGGGGGAAAGGATGGGGATGAAACAAGCTTTAGCCTGTTCCATGGACTGGCAGTCACCCTACCTCTGAGCGTACTTTGAGTTTGGCTAGTTGCGCAGCATCGCCAGGCCTGGAGTATCAGGTCCCGTCACTATTTGACTTGCTAGTTCTGAGCTAGGTTCACTACTTCATTTTAAGGTAGACTAAGGAAAATACAAATACATTAGGATCAGAAATAGAAATACCATAAATTCACTATAGTTAGGGGCTTTAGTGCAAAGTCTGTTTTACAAATTGTTTATATTTGCATCTATTGTTTCCTAAGGTAATGTTCATAAATAATCAGTATTTTAAACATTTAGATGCAAATTAAATAATGCTTTACTTTAAGAAAGAATTTGAGGTGAACACATAAATGAATTTATTCTAATGATAAAAATTATTAAGCAAAAAAAGAAAAATGCAAAAATGGGTAAAAATTAAAGTTGTTTCTTTTGGATTGCAATCCAGATATGACTCAATATTATTTATAATAACAAATCCTTTGTTGATAAAAATATGCTTTCATAATTGAGCTGTTCTTCTGCTTCCCAGAGATGGAACAATAGTCTAGCTCTTAAAATTCATCAAGCTCCCCACAGTGCTTCACAGATTATTAAATTTCTGCTTCACAGATTATTAAAATGAGGCTCATAGAAGTTAAGTTCAAGACTGTACAACCAGTAAGGAGAACTGTCATCCATTCCACTATGTAGCTTCCAGGTGCCAGGGATACAGCAGCTGAAGATGCCATACTTGCCCTCAAATTGCTCACAGACTGGTATAGAAGGTGGAGGAGTAAGCGGACAATCACAATGGAGTGTGGGTAATGCCATGATAAAGGCGCATACAGGTTGCTCTGGGAGCTGTTAACAAAGTGGAAGAGGAAAGAGGAAAATGTGTTCAGGGAAGGCTTCCAAGGGTGGTGATACCAGAGCTGAGCCTTCACAAAAGAGTGAACCGAGAGAATAACTGAGAAGCGGGTTTCTAGTCCAAGAGTTTCCATGAGCAAAGGACTAGAAGCTTGGAGAAATGTTGTACAATGGACAATGGCAAGAAATTCACTAAGGAGTTGAGAGTAAAACTAGGGTTGTACTGAATTCAACTTAACAAGGGTTTGACCATGAAGAACTTTGTGTGCCACATTAAGTAGCTTAAATTTTATCATGAAGATGATAAGAATTTGCTGACATCTTTAAGCAGAAAAGATATGTGGTAAGATTGGCAATTAATATGGCATTTTTACCCCGAGGTGGAAGATGTGCTGAAGGCAAAAATGTGGTGAAGATAGCGTTAGACTACTTAGGAGTTTAAGTGAGAAACAACAGACTTCTAAAGTAAAGCAGAGGTATGGGCCTGGAAAGGAGGAAGAAAATACTTCAGTCTATTTAAGGGAGGAGGTGGCCAGGAAGTGGGGATTGGCAGCGGGCATATACTGTGTGAAAAAGGATAAATCTAAGCTGATTCCCATGTTTTGGCCAGACAACGAGGGTACTCAGCGATGCTTTCACTGAAGTAGAGAATTTAGAAAGAGGAGTTGATTTCAAATGAAAGACAGCAAGCTTAGCTGTAAACATATTGAGTTTAAGAAGTATATGAGACCCATGAGGATGCTTCTTGAACGGGTCAGGAGCTCAGAAGGACATGGTACTGGGGAGGGTATAGTCTTAGCTGAAGTCATCGGTGGAGACACAGTCACTAAAAGAAAGTGAACCAGGACTTGAATGCAGGTCAGTCTAACTCCAAAGCCCAGACTCTTTTCATGACCCTTATTTCCCAAGGGTAACATCATTTACAATTGTTTTTGCTGCTGCTTATACTGGGAATGCACTTTCTCTTCATCACTATGTCCTGAGATCCTAGCTGCTCTTCAAATCTCAGCTCAAGTCTCATGTCCTGTACAAGGTCCCCCCAGTTCTTATGAGCAGCATTAATATTTCTTGCTCATTCTTCCTTCGTATGTTCTTAGTCCCCTAATATAGCACTAAGGATCTTAGAGACCTCAGAGGGTCCTAAAGAGTCATTTAGCCAAAGCCTCTTTATTGCATGAACCCCTTCTTCAACATCCTCCACAAGAAATCATGCAGCCTCTCTCTAACAATTCTATAAGCAAGCGGTTCACACTTTTCAGAGACAACCATTCCAATTAAAAGCAGTTTTAATTGCTAGAAGAGTCGCCTAATATCCAGAGCTACCTGTTTTTAACTTCCACCCACTGGTGCTTGCCTTGTCTGCTGGAGTCCACTCCTCCTTCACAGGACAGCCCCTCTGATCTTTAAAGACATTTATCACAGACTGCTTTGTCACTCTTCCCAGGGCTGAACATCTTCACCTCCTAAAGCTGCTCTTCAGGACATGTTTTGTCTGTTTCCTCAACCAGCCTTTCACTCTCATTTCAAGATACTCCAGTTTGTCTATATCCCTCTTAAAATACGATGCTCAGAGCTCAACTCAATGGTACTGATGTGAACTACCCACCACCAAATAGAGCAAAACAATACTGCTCATTGTTCTAAACATTTTTACTGCTGTAAATGTGGCATAAGATTTTATAGACATTCTCTTGGACCTTATCTATGGACTTACCTTGAATTCACAGTTTATAGTTGCTTTGGATCATGGTTATCTGCAAATGTGCCTGTCCTCCTGGTTACAGGTCTTTAGATTGATCCAAAAGCATGTACTATTTATCCCTGTAATCACTTTGCTCAGCACAGTGCCTCTCATGTAGTCGGAGCTTAATAAATGCTGCACCTTCAAACTGACATTATTTGGGGTGATTTTCTAAAATGTGTTTCCTTGAAAAGCCACAGCCAAAACAACAGCACCATTGTGTCTCTTTTATTGAGTAAGGAAACTTTTTGTCTAATTGAACTATTGTCAAAAAAGAATTTATTCAAATAATATTCTGCTAAGAGAAGATGAACTTTAAATTTGAGTTACAAAAATCACTGAGTGAAAAGAAGACAATTTTCTTCATGACAGAATAGAATTTATGCCTCTGCTTTTTCAGAAACATGTCTGAACTCAGCTTTGATCTCACTGAGTCTCCAAGAACCCTGTCTTTGCATTTTTCTGTAATTAATTTCTAAGTCAGCTGAGAGCCTGCCCTTCTCATGTCTCTTCCTAGCAACTCTTCATTAATACAATACAGAGAATAATGCTGAGTGGTCCAGTTCTGTTTTTCCAAGAGTGGAAAGATTGGACATTGAAGAGGAGCACACACGCCATAGTAATTTTGGGGGGAAATACTCAAGTGAAAGAAACACATCTGAGCAACTTAAAGAGTATTTAAACATGAATTTAGCTGTTCATTTGCATCTGAATGACAGATGAGGAATATGACCTTGTGTTTATCTGTAGTCAAGAAGCCTAGAGTCTTCATTTCAAAAAGCACACAATAAGCTGTCCAATCCAGCATTCAGACGAAAGACTCCCAAACATCCTTAGCTGCATTGAGCTGGTTGGTTTCTGAGAACTAGCAGCACTTAGGACTGCAACAGACAAGTGTGGTTTTTGGTCTGTCTTCTTGAGTTGAAATTCTTTCTTAGCTGTTCTGGATTTAGGATCATCTCTGAGCTGCCTCCTAGTCAGATGGTCCAGTCAGAACGAACTACTCCCATTTCTTCTGGTCTTGTACTTTACTCCATGTGCAGCTTTCCTAGAGACAAAATTTGTTAATCATGATGAAGATAGATCTTTTCCAGGTTAAACTGTTTACAGCCTCCCTATATCACAACAAGGTGCCCAAGGTTAGCTCCTTTATTATTTTTGAGGGCACAGGCCGTGAGAGCCCAAACTGTGGCCTCCCTGAGGAAGGAGATGAACAATAGAATACTGATCATCTCTAAGAACAGACCAACTTCTGTCCAGCCACCATAAGTACATACACAATCTAAATTAAAATGTTGTGTTTGCCATGCAATTTCCCTAACTCATTGAAACATTGCTGCTTATAAGCCCTTTCTCTGTAGAAGTTCTGGAATCATTGAACAGAGGCTTCAAATTCATTTCAGGCACCCAAGGCACTTTCATTAATGTCACAAGGTCAGTTGACAATAGAATCAGGTATTGATGTGGTTCGAGGGCTCACTTAAGAGTAGATTGAGACCATTTGTTTCCCTGAGACTGCTTAGCCTTTCTCTATTCCGTTTTCTAGGATGTTCTCTATTCACAGTAATGTGCACTGGTATTCCAGGTTGTCTCTTGATGCATAAGAAGTGATCTGACTGCTGTGGTTGCGAATGCCCCTGCTGCTTCAAAGATGAGAGAGAAAACGAAACATTTGTTGAATATCTATTCTTCCTTTCTAGATGAAGCTTGTTCTTGGCTAGGTTCTTCACATACATAATCTTCATTCTCTAGAGATCACTTTTCCTCTGAGTGAATGCAAACACACACATACCTGAAAGGGTTATCACAAACATGAATCTACAAATCCTTTCTTTTAGGGCAAAAAACTTTGATGTCACTGTTGCCTTTAATAAAATTAACATCATTTTCAAGAATGAATAAGTAGTTTTCTGCATGTGGCACCTCAGGAGTAATCACACCAAGACCACTTGCTAATAGGACATTAGGAACAAAAGGAGGGAATTCCTTAAATAAAAGTAAAGATGAATAGTGGTAGTATCATGCTTATCAAATAGCTTAGCAAATATTGAGTATGTGTATGCCAGGCATAGGGTGAGGTGCTGAGGTACAGTGGTCTCTGCCCTCATGGAGCTTACAACAAAATCTAAAAAATAACCATTAAACACAAAATCAGAAAGATCTGGTTTCCAATCCTGGCTTTGTTTCTAGCTACCTTGGACAAGTGTTGAGTCCCAACTTTCCCATGTGTCGAATAATTGAATTGGCTAATGTCAACTTTTCATTGATTTTTGTTGTTCCTTGGATTTTATTTTTTGCCTTGTGAAAATTAATTTCAATATCCTTATGTTAGGTAACTTCTAGTTCTTGGACTTTGTGATTTCATGAGGTCTAAGTTGAAGAACCTTCATAATGAGAAACTTATCAGTTACAGATCTTGCTAATATCTCTTTTGAGAATCTCAAAAGAGTTTAAGAATCTGGCTGGCAATTAGCATAGCTCTGCTCCTTTCACTCTTCCTCTATCCCACTATTTTTCTTCCAGCATTACATTTTATTGTTTATGATTTATTTTTGTAATTTATGATTCTTGTATTGGTTTTAATTGAATAAACTACATTCTTCATCCAGCCAATCAAGAATAATTTTGCATATGAAATGTTCATTACATATAATACTACTACATGCCTCTTTTATTATCTGGCAGCCTTCTTAATGTGCATACAAATTATTGACTCTTCTCCGGTTTTGTGATCTTACGAGCTTTAATAAATATTTTTATTGAATTTCCTTAATAAGTAGCCTGTTTCCTTTGGGTTATTAAATAATTCAAATGTACTTTATAGTGGCTAGAATAATTTTTTATACTTTTCAACTTCTTTCCTGGAATTCATTTTTTGTGTGTGTGCCTCCCATTGTCCTCTCTGCTCTCAATCTCCTCACAATTCTTAAAAACAATGATCTGCCGTTTAGTGACTCCATTATGTGCTCACCTCTAGACTCCAGGATGCATATTTCCAAGTCATCTTGATTTATTCAGGTTTTCTAAGCATTTTTTACCTACCTTATATTAATAGCTATTTTTACAAGGTCTTCATTACTTCCTAATTCTGCAAATTCCATTTCCTTATTTATCTTGCCAAAGACAGAGTTGAAAAAGAAGTTCATTATCTAAGCTGTTTTAGAGTCATTATTAATTTCAGCCCTTTCCTTATTTGTTAATGGCTCTACATATGCTCAAATATTTCTTTTCCCTGGTACAGTTGTAAAACACCTTCTTACTCCCTTTAATGTATTTAGCCAGCATTAAATCATTATTCCTTTTGGCTGTCCTTCCCATTCTACTCCTAGGAGACCTGAGAGATTTTTGTATCCTTTAGGGGAAGAGGTGAGGGCAGGGGCAGATCCGGGTCTGTGGGCTGCCTTGGAAGAATTGATTATAAATTTAGTATATATGTATTTATTAAAGGACAAAGCTGGCAAGTACTATAAACATCACAAAATCATGAAAAATAACTATGCTTTTTCTTAATTAATTGCCTAGCACACCTCTATAATGCTTCCTTTCCTGCATTTTTAGGCTGTGTACTCTTCTTTTCCTATACTAATGATTTTTTACTTTATAGGGTTGCCAGGTTTAACAAATAAACATACAAGAAGTCTAGTTCAATTTGAATTCTGTACTATATTGGGAACACTTATACTAAAAATTATTTGTTGTTTGTTTGAAATTCAAATTTAACCAGGTATCTTGTATTTTATATAGAAACCAAAATAATAACCTTTTTTTTTTTTACAAAAGATTAGAAAAATAATGTAAACTCTCCTCTGGAATAGTTAAATAATTTTTAATTTACTGGTAGTTTAGAAGCATTTCTCCAGCCTCATAATTTGTTATTGGCAAGGTCATGCAAAACTTTAGAGTTGTCAAATTTGGGAAAACCTGTATCAAGTTTCTTTCATATATGAGTTGTAATATTTTGAAGAATTTATTCAGAGATAGCTCACAGCTCTGTTCACATTAAACATCCTCTCCTCCTCCAGTCACATCTTCCTGGTGCTGGTACCATGGGGTATATCCAGATGGTGGTATGAACTCTGGCCCTATAACTATGAACTTCATAAATATATCCCACTGAATTCAACCCAGAGGTATCCATAACTTAACTTCCCCTTAGTGTGATCCTGAAATATGCCTGTTCCCTCTGGTGCCACCTGACTAGAGAGGAAGGTGGAGTGGAAGGAGCCAAAAGAGCCAGTGGTCCTGACTGATTGTGGTAAAAACCTTAGGTTTGCAAACTTAGTAAACATGACAGTGAGAACAGTCAGTTCAGGATTCTCCTTTGGGTCTTGAAAGAAGACTTGAGCAAAAGAGGCACCCTAAAATTTAAACTTGACTAATTCATGGTAAATCTGCCTCTGACAGTGATAAGTGTGTGGGAGGGTCAGGGGAAAGTCCTATTTTTTATTTCCCATTCCCGCTATAGCATGTTCTCATTTCCCACCTGCTCTTCTCTTCTTTCTCTCTCTCTTTCCTTCCCCTCTCCCTTACCTCTCGTCTTCCTCCTCTCCCCATCTGCCTTTCTCACGAGTACCCTGCTCATATCTCAGTATGGAATCTGACTTTTTCATGGAAAGTATCTACTGAACCTCAATGATGTAATAACTTACGAAGATTCTTCAGACTTTCTTCCAGTTTTGGATTTTAATATATTCTTTCAATGTCCATAATGCACTAGATTTGTAATTCTCCAAATTAAAATTCTTTGAAACCTGAAACTCTTCGAGGATTGGGACCTTAAGCTGCTAAATTCAGGTTGCTCCTTCTCAGGGATATTAAGCTTCCTTAATCGTCTCTCATTTCCAGTGGTTTTGTTTTAGTTAGGAAGAATCCATCTCAGCGGGGTCCTTTTTACTTACACTGAGTATAAGCCAGACCCATGCATATCTCTAGGGTCAGCTGTTTGATGAATGTTATCTGAGTCCCAAATCTCCTAGACTGTGAAACTGAAATTTCCACATACTGTGAGGTCTTTAGCCCGAGTTTCTAAGTTAGGAATCAGTGTGAGAACCCTCTGACTTTAGAATTAAGACCCCACAGTACATACTTCACTCTCTCTGGCCTCTGTTCACTCCTTCTTTTCACTCTTTCCTTTTCACTTTTCACTCTTTCCTTCTGCTGCTTCTTATTGCATACATTCCAAAATCCCATTATGTAAACACTTTCTTCAAAAACCATGGGCTGTATCTGAAAACTGATGTTACTGTCAGTTTTCTTTTTTTAAGCCAGTTGAATGATTACAATAGACGATTCACTTAGTTGAAAAGTTTTCACTTCCTGCTAAAGTATATAGAAATGGTTTGAGTGAAAGTAAAAGTTGAATTGATTATGAAACCACTGTGCTACTACCATTAGTCATAGTTTTATAGAGCATGACTTAATTTAGTCCTCACCACCACCTAGTAGAGTAGAAATTACTACCTCCGTTTTGCTCACAAGGTGGAGAAAGGATTCAAATTCAGATTCGTCTGATTTTAAAACCCACGCTTTAAGTGTTACTAAGTAGTAACACTACATATGTAACAGGGCTTCCAGTGGGACTGATAATTTTAAACCTGGAAAATCTCCAATTTAGAGAGTTGCAGGTAAGTTCTACTTCCTAGGCAGGAGCCTGGCAGTGGGCTTGGAACAGAATCTCTCTGTTTTAACAGGTACCACTCTAGCAGAGACTTCAGAACTTAAGGCAGGAGGCAAATACTATCAAAAGGGTCTTCAATTCAGTGAAGGTGCCTAAATGAAGTTTATCCCACCAAGATATTAATGGATCTATTTAGTATTGCACACTGGAGGTTTTAGTAAACCACTTTTGAAGAGGTAGATAATCTATTTTCCAATCCCTAAATTTGTGTTTATACGGCCCTAATTTCCCTTGTTTCTGTTTGTTCATTGTACCTACCTTCTCCTTCTTGGAACAGTCCTTTCCTCTGGCCTCTGTCAGTCCATCTGGTTCTGGTGGAGCTGCCTATATCCTCTCAACTCTGATGACACGCCAGGGATGCGGGTGTGACCAATGATGGGTCAGAGTCCTTTCTGCTCTCCTCTTTGTAGTTGCTAAGATGAGTGGGGTGGCAATTGGCTTAGAATTGTCTGTAGCCATAAAACCCTCAACCTTCTACCTGCTACATGGAGGAATTCCTTCTAGAGTAAGAGAGAATCACAATGCAGAGGTAGAGAAAGAGGGAAACCAGTTGTGACAATGAGTGTGTGGGATTTCCATTCCAGGACCTCCTAGTTACATGAGACAATCAATTCCCTTTTCAGGGTATTTTCTTATTTATTTGTTTAGTTTTTCACAAAAGTCTGGAAGGCCAAGACCAGACCAACAGGGAAATCTTGCTGGCTTGAGTCTTTACTTCATGATGAAAGAAATAATGCAAAAAGATATGAACTTAGCCTAAAACAGTATAAACTGGACCAGACTCCACATATTGAAAATGTCAAAATTTTAAGACCTAAAAATCCAGGCTTGGGGAAAGTTGCTTTATTTTAATTGTGTGACTCTAAGGCCAGACCCTACTCTAAGAGTAGAGAGTTCCTTCAGAAAGGAATATATCTGTAAATAGTCATCTTGTGAATAGGCTAGCCCTGAGACAAGACATGATAAGTAGCTTGGACTTGTGAAGGGAAGGGCTGAGGGAAGGCCTTTCTCTTCTCTCTTGGGTTGAGGGGATGGGACTTCAGAAAGGGCCGGGCCCTGAGGCCAGAAGAAGCTTGAAGCATCCTCAGCCCTTGAAGTGAGTTGGGATCTCCATGTGGAGGAAGACCAGGGGCCAGGCAGGAGATTATGCCATAAGATGTCAGTGGCTATTTCCAGCAGAGGACAGTACACCAGGATCTCATGATGCCCTCATTAGTAGCAAAAGCAACCACCGATGTGTGGAAGGCAGGAACAGAAGCATGTGAAGGACCAATTCCAAAGACAGGCTCCTAGGAGACCCAGAAGTGGTAAGGAGCTATTTTGAGGAAAGATATTTTCTGGAGATTAGGCAAGCAGGGGCTCCAGGAGAAAATAAGTATGAGTTAATTCTATATGCAAAGACTAGAAAGGACAGGAGCGTTTAGGTTTTATATAGATGTCATCTTCAATAGCTAATTTCTGACAGTTGTTGCTAATTGGATTTTCAGAGACCTGCCAGTAGGGAGTTCTCTTCAAAGAAGAATACCCTGTTCTGTAGCTCTGTACCAACCCTCTATTAAACAGACTAGTTCCAGTGGAATGGTGCCAGGAAACTACTGGTTTTAATATCATCTCCTCTTGGTTGTAGCTGTCATTATAGGCCATGGTTTATGTACTTTAATTAAAACGGAGATGGTGTTCTTTAAACTTGAACTCTTGAGTTAGTTCTTGTAGCTGGCACTATTTTTCTTTTAAAGAAAGTAAATAAAATTGACATTTTCATTCTTAGTATATCTAGCCCAGATTAAATTTCTAATTCAGCTCTCTGTCTAAAAACTAGATCTCACTGGCACACTAATTCTTGGCATATAACAATGATTATTACATACTGTGTTTAAATACCACTTTACTATTTACAAAGAGTTCACCAGTAGCCCACTGAAGCCCATAGGGAAAGAATTATTGTTATTTCCAGTGTGAAGATGACACAATTAGGTTTAATGAAGTGAAGGGTCTTGCCGAAGGTCACAGAGATGGTAAACGGTATTCTTATGTCCCTTGAATCTAGATTCTATTCTCTTTCCATTAAGCTCTTTTATTTCCTACTTAAATTTTGTTGGTAGCCCTTTTTCCTTAGGACACCTGCATATCTCATTCTGCCAGGGTGAGGAAGGCCTTTGGGCAGGCTGAGACATTCACTTTGGATCTCAAATATACTCATCAGAGTGGGTATAGAAATGGGAACCAGAGAACCAAATGAGAACCAGGTAGGTTTGGATTCCATTTATACTCTGCCACATGGAAGAGACAGTTTGCCATTTCAGGAATTAACTTCCCATTAAACAAAATCAAAATGCTTAACTAAATGATATTTAATTTACTTCTGGCCTATGCATGGAGCATTCTATTTGCCATCCTTGGTTGTAGAACCCAAATATTTTTGTCTATCTCTAAGAGTTTCACTCTGTGCTGTTTATAAGCATTAAATACTTTTACCTTATTTCTACTTTTTAAGATTGGCCAGCTTAAATATTTTGTAAGACTAAGTATTTTAAGAGATAACTTGATAAAAGGAAGTAGAGTCTTCAAAGATTTTCCCTGTTTTCCCAGGGAGGAAGGTCAGTGGCAGGGTGACCAAGGCACACAGAGCCCCATTGCTAGAACTGAGTGAGCTGGAAATTCTTGGTTCTGATGATTTCCTATACTTGGGCTCCCTCAGCCTGGATTAGCTACATGGATAGAGATGGGGCCTTCATGAACCTCCAGCCAAAACCCTATCTGAGCATGTCAGTCCCTTTTTCTCTTCTTTCAAGTCAGCCCTTCAACAGGATCTGTCCCCTATTTACTAAATATGAGATTGACGTTTTCCAACAAGTTTCCTACCATCTTCCTCCAGCATTAAATTTACTTTGGCAGTAGACATCTTTAAATTATGAGATTATGAGTGATTATTTTTTCTTCTTTTTACTTTCCTGATTTTCTACATTTCATACCATAAATAGGTACTACCTGTGTAAAAGAAAAAGTTTAAATATATGATACCTATTTGATGAACAAAATATAACAGAGACTGAGACATCATTAACTATCACCTACAATTTTATCACCATGATCCACTATTTAAATTTTTTCATTTCCTTTCAGTAGTAATCAAAATACACACATATTGAAAGAGGAGTTCAGGGACGAGAGGAATACCAAAAGCTAGCATTTTTGACAGCCCATTATGAACAAGATATGTGCAAAGCACAGATGTCTCAATTAATCTTCACAATAACCCTATTAGTCCTCTGTTATACAGGTAAAGAAATGAGGTTCAGAGAAGTTGACTAACTACCTAAGATTGCACAGCCAGAGAGTGCTGGAACAGTGATCTGAACCTGGCAGTCCATGTTCTCACCATTCAATGGCATGCCTAACTCATGAACCCCGGTATGAAAGGATCTTGTAAGGTAAAGGCAACTTTGGGACTAACAGTCTGGCCCCAGAATTATGTAACATTAAGACTGTTAGACAAAGGTGACCTCTAAATGGTTCTGAGATTGGTAGAAAACCTGTTGGAAGTTGGACAGGGTTGACATGTCTGTGTGTAATCTTGAGATGCTTGTTGATGGCCCCTGAGAAGATACTTACAATTCACGATCGTATTGTGCCACTCAAACTTCCTGAAGTTTGTGCTTTGGAAGTTTGTGCTTCCAAACTTACCTGAGGGAAATTCACCATAGCTTCTTACAGAGTCCTAGAGATTCTGTTTTTACCCAACACTTGTAATTATGTGTTCTATGTCTATCTTCCCTACCACACTGTCTGCCAAGAATATCTTTGTGTCCCTGGTTTTTAGCATAGTATTTTCCATATACTATATAATTGATTAAAAAGTATTGAAGGAATTAATTAATTGAAAGAAGAAACTATAAAGAATGGAAGAAGCCAGGCACAGAATAAAAGCCTTCGAGGATGTCCTCGCCCATCTCCATGAGATGTCATCAGGGGCCACCAAAGCAGTGAAGTTGGTGTTGCTGGATCTGGGAATAAGCATTTTCTGAGTATCTTTGGGCCAGGTGCATTGTGATTACCATTGACACAGACACTTTTCTCACAGGCATGTGGCCTCAGGGCACAGAGCAGCACATATAGCAATGACAGGAAGGTTTTAACATAATTTGGTCCTGTCCGAAGAGGGGAGGAAAACTGGGCTATGAGACATCCCAATAGTTCTTGCAGGTGGGAATGCAAAAGCTGCCATTTGGTTAATTTTATACTCATGCCTTTTTCCTCCCACAGGCTACTGTGGTCTTAGGAGTTGAATATAACTCATAGTTTTTACAGTTTTAATCTGTTTATAGTTAAAAACTTGCCTTCTGTTTTGTAATTTTTTAGAGTAGTATTTAATGATGTATTTGCTTATAACATTTCTTTCTTCATGTCCAGAACTACATATTGATCTATGTCCTACACTGTTTCTACCAGTGGGAATTAGAGAATTTTATATTTAAAAAAGATCTTTCAGGTCATCTGATCCAACTCTAATTTTGCAGATGCAGGAGCTTATGTCTAGGGGATTTAATGCAGTTATGAGTTTAGACAAGTTTGCATCAAGGCATGAGGTAGAACCCACAACCTCGTCTTTTAATCCAGTGTCCTTTTCACTCTACTTCTGTGCTAGAAGAGTGCTCACAAGAGTGTTCACTTCTGCCATGCACAGCCATGGTCTCCAACTTTATTATCTGTCTGTCTGTCTGTCTATCTATCTATCTATCTATCATCTATCTGTTTATTTATTTTAATGGAGGTCCTGGGGATTGAACCCAAGACCTCGTGCATGCTAAGCTTGCAATCTACCACTGAGCTATACCCACCCCCTTTAAACTTTATTTATATGCTCAATTTTCTTGGAAGGATAGACAAAATACAAAAACAAAACCATGTCTATTAATTTTTTACCTCCAACTACTAACATGCACGTCAAAATGTGGAAGAAGAAAAGGAGAGATGGTGGGATGTTCTTGAACTAAATCTGTTTTGTTAATATAGCACCACTGTATGCTTTGCAAGATCAAATGAATTCAGATTAAAAAAAATTCTTTCTTCTTGTTGATCTGTTAAAATAGAACATTGGTTTATGAAAGATAACTATTACCTTCATAGAGTAGAAAACAGAGAAATTATTTTAACCACATTTAAGGCAATACTATGTGGATAAGCCAAAAAAAACCCTACAACATTTTATTACCTCGGTTACCTTCAAATTTTTAATTTTTGCTTATAGATGTAGTTCAAGTGTGTAGACTATCAACTGGTATATAATAAGCATCCCATAAATCTTTATTTGTTTAACAAAAATGTGGAATATTTGATAAACAGTTTTTAAAAAGTGACTTTCTGATGGCTTAAATGAGAACCTCAACCATACAAATGAGTAGTATAAGAGGCTAATTATCAGCTTCGGTTTTCATTATGATACTAAAAAGTTAATCTTTTCAAATCATTAATTTCAAGGATTTTATCTGCAGAAATTCCATTTGGGACAGAAAAGAGTAAGGTAGAAGCTTGATGTTTCTTATCACGTAGATTCTCATTTGCACTGATACTACATCATCTTAGTATATAAAGCCCTCAGTGTTTGGACTTCATGCAGCTCTGTGTTTGCATTTAAGTAAACATGGGAGAAAGACTTGCTATTTAAATAGTTGAGAAACCACATTTAGTATTAACTTTATCTCCAAATGCTTAGTTTCAAAAACCTAGTCATGAAACAGTGGCATTGGGGAAAAGAGAAATAGAGAGTGATTTATTTCCTTAACTAGATTTCATTAAATGTGACTGTTTACTTGCCTTTTCCATTTGTTATAGACTGACTTTTTAGTTATCGTTAATGGACTCATTTAGATTTTTCTCCCCTGTAGACCTTTAGCTGCAAATTTCTATTTTTATCTTGAATCTGTGGTAAAGTATTCTTTTTGTAAAGATAAAATGTCTGGAAATGTATTTTACGACAGGCGATGTGAGGTCAAGAGTGTGGTCAAAAGAAACCACTGAATGGACTTGAAAACCCACACATAAATAAATTATATTTAATATAATTATATTTATATAAAATTATAATTTACGTATAATAATTTTCATGTAACAACATATACTATATTAATATATAATTTAACAAATATATTATATATAAATGTATACTTGTTAAAAAATAAGTCTTGCTTACATTGTCAACATGCTTCATTCTAAGTACTTTTATACCTTATTTTATTTGCTCGTTATATCAACTCTAGTAGGAAATGTAGAACAGCTATTATTATCTCCATTTTTTTTTTAAACAGATGAAGAAAGAGGCCTCTTGAGGTTAGTTAAGAGAAATGCCCCAGATCTGATCAGAGAGGCTTGTGGGCAGTTGAATCAGACCTGGGTTCTGCGGCCCCCTCCCTGCATCCTGGTCCACAGCATCACTACTCCTGTGGTGTCTGAGCGGCAGTTCTCCTTTCAGAGATGGGTAGACCTCTCTTCTCTCTTTTCTCTAAAGCATGAGTAAGTGTCCCTTTGCAGCAGGACTTGCCTTAAGAAAGGAGAGTTACCTGTTTCTGCCCTTTCATTTCTCCTCATTGAACTAGGCCCTCAAAGAGGAAATAAAAGTCTTTTCTCATGAATAGTAACATGGGAAAAATCACCTCAATACACATTTGTACAGCCTAAATTAGACAAAGAATCAGAGATGTTGGTCTTAATAGGCTATGTGAAAATAATGTATTAGAGAAGATAGCGTTTCCCAGCTGAAACATGAAAACGGTAACTGGGAGGATATGGGTGTCACTGCAAGCTGGAGACACAAAAGACATGGTCATGTCAGTTGAACTAGAACTAGAACTCTGTCATCACAAGCATTCTCTCTTCCAGCCCTCCCTCCTCCCCTCACACCACACGTATCACAACACACAATCCCAGACACACTGGTAGTGTGTGTTGGCTGAGGAGCTGCCTACAAATTTGATGATGTAGGGCCTATGTACCTACATCCCAAATAAAATATTGGCTAGAGGTGACTTGGTTGGAATTCCTGTTGCTGTTTATCACAGATGAGAACCAGAGTGCCTGACAAGAGGAAACTTAGCAGTGGATTTCTTGGGGTGCCGCCCAGGACTCCCTAAGCCCTGACACTACAAAAGTAAGCAATTGTACAGGTGCTTCATGGGCCATGGCCATGGCTACTCACACCTTGTGTCTTCCCTGCTGGTTATAAGGCTTGAACCATTCATGGGACGTATGGTGTGTTGTGATTCTAGAAGTAGTGATGAATTTGTGTTTATCCTCTAGTTCTCCTCACCTTTGTGATGACAAACATGGTTTTATACGATGGCTGGCCAGACCTAAGGGTGATAGCCAATAACCATAGAGCAACATGGAGTTAACTAGATTATGCTCTGGATTTTCGGTTTCTCAGTGTTCTTCTGTGCTAGTTTGAACTCTTTGGTTCTAAGTAACAGAAACAAACATTCATGTAAATATAACGAAGCACAAAGAATAGGAAAGCAGCCAGGTACCAGGGAGGGTCAACAAAACTCAGCCTTTATACTTCATTTCTGCTTCTCTCCATGGGCCTAATATCCCTCTCTTTCTCTCTGTCTCCCACAGACCTATTTTTTTTTCACATTGTCCATCCACTTGGAAGGTACAAGATTTCCCCTGTAAATTTCTCACATTTACATATCCTCCAATGCAATGAGCTCAGACCGCCTGTCTTTCTATCACAAACCAAATTCCTCGGGGGGAGAATGTCATTTGTCCGACAGGGGTTGGGTCCCCACCTCTAGCCCAGGCAGCAATGGGGACAGAGTTGTGTACAGAGAATGGCAGCTGAGGCCTCCCCACGTTAGCCAGGCCGGCATCTTCCAGGGAAGGCAGGCAGCCACTACCCCTCTCTGAGACGGTCACCACAAAGTTGTCTTCCAAGACAAATGTGATGACAAAATTACACTTACATGGTGCTGTACAAGCTGTGAAGTGCTTATCTATACTTTGTCATGTTAGTTTAATGATAATGGAAAAGAAGTATTTTGGGGGTGAAGTGGGGAGGAGTATAAAATGTATTCATAAATATCTTTAGTTAAATACTGGCACACATATTTAAAACAGCAGCCTCTCTCTACTGAGTTTATATTATGGTTTAATGAATTACTCTAATATATACCTCTGGGGTATATGTATGCATGTGCGTGTGCGTGTGTGTGTGTGAACGTGAGGGCTGGTGAAATAACAGCGATAAAAACAAAGAAAAACATCTCTGACATCTTCCCAGATAGGTCGGTAGACTGAAAAGCAAACTTAAAAGAGAACGAAGGTAAATGTGGTAAAATGTAAAAGATAAAGCTTAAAATTATAAATATTTGTGAGGAAACAATGCTAGGAATCTGGAAAATGATGAGAACATTTTCTTTCACAAACCTAGTATGAAGCTACTCAAGGGGAGTGGGTGGCTCAGGGATTCCAGAGCAGGTAAAGAGCCAAACTAAAGATGGTAGGAAGAGGGAGAGAAGATGCAGAAGCAAGTTCATATGTGGAAGAGCAAAGGCAGGAAGGACTCTCAGAAAAAACACAGCAAGGTCAGAGCTGAGGGGACTAGAACCTTGCAGGAGTCATGGCCAAGTCGATGGATCAGGAGGCTGACAGGGAGGAAATTCTTATGTGAAGCCAATGGAAATGGGCTTGAAGTCCCAAAAAGCAAAGGATCCACTCTCTTGTTCAAAGTCATAAAATATAGAGTCCAGTCCGAGCTCGAGGAGGAGGTAGAACATTCCAGAGTTAGTCTCTGAAGGAAAGGCTCATGGACAGGAAGAGAGGGGACTACAAAGAATTCCTGGAAAGACTCTGTTGCTGCTTAACCTTGTGTTAAATGGCCCGAATCCAGTTAAATTCTGTACTTGAGCTGTGTGTCTCATTTTTAATTCCTCCTCTGAAGTTTACACCCACAGGACTTGAATACTTCACATACGGCACTAAGGTGGACACGCTGGCGGGTCTAGTGCTCCACTGTCCAATGACTAATCAAGGATACTTATATCCAAATTTAAGTGAATTAAAATCCAGTTCCTCGGTCACATGAGCCCCATTTCAAGTGCTCAGTAGCCACGTGAGACCACCCATCAGGCAGTCAGACAGCGCACACGTGGAACATGACTGTCATCACGGAAAATCCTGCTGGACAGCCGTGCTCTAGAGAGAAAGGATCAAGAGAGGCTCTGAATCCAAAGTTGTCGTCAGAGAGGAGGAAATGCCTCCTTCGAATTCCTGAGAGGATTCCCAAGATAAAGGAGTCCTGAGGGAAAGAAGAGCCCTCCTTCTATTTCAGAGTTGCCACAGTTTGCCCTCTTTCCTCTCCTCCCCTTTTCATACTCTCTATTGCCCACGGCGATGGGACAGACAAATAAACAGAATACGAAACCGCAGTCACATCAGCAGGGCTTCTTTGAGGCTGTGCGCAGCATTGTTTTTAGTATCCATTGTCTGCTGCAGACTCAAAGCTTTGTAAATAACAGCCAGGTCTTTTTCATGGATCCTTTAGGGATTCTTAACACTACTTTTAAAAAAATCTTAGGATTCTCCCAGCATCTGTCCCTCGGAACCACAATTAGATCTTACAGTTGCACATTCCAGCTCACTATCCTGGGTATAACCATTTAATCACCAGGATAACTTGTCACCTCTTACTGAGAGAATCGGGGGCCAGGGGTTGCCGCAGCCACCACGATGGAGAAAACCCACATATGCAAAGTGCAGGCTATTCTGTGGTCCGAGAAACGGGGACGGGAATAATCACCAGGAAAAAAAAATAATATTTTCACTGACAGTTGAGGGCAGTTAGTTTCCCAGGGAGAAGCGCTGGTGGCAAAGGTCTTTACACAGGGAGGCCTTTGTCATTTTATGGATACTCATCTGTCAACTGTCAGCCTGTTTCAAAGGGGCTCAGGCCGTAATGTTTTCCTCTGCACCTTTCCCATCACGGTGGCCCAAATTTCCCTGACCAACCATCCGTCTTCCTATTTGCCTAGTCTGGTCACTTACAATGAGCAGGGATGTAGTGGTGATTCTGCAGCTGCAAAGAGTGAGGAAGAGGGGCGGGTGGCCTGCGGGGAAGGGCTGGAAGGAGGGGGAGGCGCAAAGAGTTCGCTTAGCATCTCTATGGAGGCACTTCTGCCCAGGGAGGAGTTTTTTTGTCTAGACCGTTGTTCCTTAAGAAAAAAAGGTTGCACCAAGTGTGAGGTTGGCCAGGACAGAAGCAGGGGATGTAACAAGGTGCAGTAAATCGTAACACCCACAGACCCACCCCCGAGGCTCTTAGGGTCCCACCCAAGTTCCAGGGCGAAATGAAGTGTGATTGTCTAAGACGTGATAGTACATGAAATCAGCTCTGATGATTGTGGGTCATCAGTCACAGCTCTGTTCTCTGGCCGTGCAAATCTCATAAATATTTTTGACAACTAAAACAGCAGTAAACTAGGAACATCAGCATTTTCAAATTCTGGCTTCTCCACATGACAGGGTCCCTTGGGGAAGTCCCTTCAGTCTTCTGAGCTTTCGTTCCCTCTGCTGTAAAAGAGGCATTATAAAGATATCGGTGTTGTAGCTGTCTGAGGATTAAATGAGACAGTGTGAAGAGAGAGCCTCCTGAACCTTGTGACTTGGTCTTGGCTGCTGTCCTAAGATAATTTTTCACTATATACCTCATTCGTGCTCGGTGTCACTTCTCTTGGACTTGACTTCCAATTTCCCCTCTTTTTTCTACTCCATCCTCTTACACAGCTGGTGGGGGTAGAACATTGACAGCCACTCATAGGCTCAGCTCTGCAGCCCCAGCGAGTCCTCATCCATGAGATGTCATAGACACTGGGAAAGGCCCCAAATTTCTCACATTCTTTATTTTTCCTGTGAATTGTCCACTTTTACCCTTTGTCCATTCCCTTAACAAGATTTTTTGTATTACTTTTAGAGAAATTTTTATATATAAGCTTGTTAGAGTTTTATTTAGCTTATGTGTTATTATTCCTTCCCCCCTGATTGTCTCATTTACTTTATAATTTAGCGTTCTTATCACACAAAATTTTTAATTCCATGCTGCATGTATCAATTTTTGTCTTTGCAGTTTTTTCTGTTTTATGCCGTTTATCACCCTAAAATTTAACGAGTCTTGGCTTTCAATGACATGAAACATGCTACTGTGTGTTCGGGGAAGTCAAAAAGCCTGATGCTTGCATTCCCATGGGCCAGACAGTTAGGTTGTAGGGACAAGGCTGAGGCTAGGCCGGCTGGCCTCTCCCATCCAGGATCCTGTGTTAGTGTGGAAGGAAGCAGGAACAGCCTCTAATTCACAGCTTCAGTGGCTGTGGCTCTATCTTAGGTCCAGGGGTGTTCGTGGGCATTCAGAATTTAGGGCCAAAGGCTATTGGTAGTTCTATTTTTAATTTTTTGAGGATCCTCCATCTACTGTTTTCCATAATGTCTTTACCGGTTTACAATCCCACCAACAGCCCACTAGGGTTCTGTTTTCTCCACAGCCTCCCCAGTATTTGTTCTCTTGTCTTTTTCTTGCACCAGCAGGTTTTATTTCCTCAGCCCATCTTGGAGAGGCCCACCTGCAGAGCCACCTCCAAGAGCAGAAGGCCAGGAAGTACAGATAGATTCATGCATCGTAGAAAAGAAATGGAGGCAGTTCTTGCCTGGTGGTCTCCACTTTCCCTGAGAAATAGGAAGCTGGTCAATGGACCCAACAAGTGACTTTTCAGCACAAACAGACCCTTCTGGGGGCACCTTTGCGAGGCACACAGAATGTGCTGGTTACTCTCTGAATGTAGTTCCACCAAGCACAGGGATTCCACCTGTCTTTCTGTATAGTCTGACATGAAGTACAGAGTTGCTTAATACACAAACAAGAGAAGGAGTTCCCTATGACAATGCCTGAGTGGTTTGCTTTGGTGTTTAAATAAAGCATATTTTGAAATAGATGAGAAACACCGCTCAGCTCCCTGCCAGTGGGATATCATAGTAAATTTCAGCAAACTCAATGGTAGAAGTCACAACCAAGAATGTGTCACGTCTCAGGCTCCATCTTCCTTGGCTTTTTGGCTTGAACGTGAGTGAGCTGTGGCGTGAAAGCTTCCTGTGTGCTCAGAGCCATGGAGTGCACAGAGCATCACTGCATTTTCTTTTGCTGAAACACAGTGAACATTGATTTTCCTGGAAAAAAAATAATAAGAGAGAAAGAAAAACCAAGTAGGAAATACTACTACACATGTCCATCTAAATTGACCGACCATTTCTTGAGCATGCAAGCTCAGGCAGCCAAGAAGAGCATTTAAGAGCACAGATAGCAGAGAAGACTGCTTAGTTCAATCTGGGCTCAGCGACATCCTGGCTCTGTAACCTTAAATATATCCAAGCTGTGTGCCTTGGTTTTCTCATTTGTAAAATAAGTTGGTTTTGAAGCAAGATAAAGCTCTTAGAATAGTGCTTCACACATAAATGCTGCAATTCAGTATTATTCTCACGTGTGGCAGGGGTAGGGTTAGAGACATTGTTGATGCCATAACCTCTGCTTCTGTGAATGGGAACCAGCTGTCTTCTAAGCTCTAGGAGCTCCATGAGGATGCCTGGCAATCGATGCTCATGAATACCCTGCTCTGGGATACGCTGAGAATGGGCACCTTCCCAGTGGACTAAAATGATACAAGACTCTAGCAGCCCCCTTTATACCATATTGGAAGATCTGAATGGGTTCCCCAGAGACGAGAGACTTCTAGAGGCTAGGGAGATAAGCAGTTTTCATGAGATGCAAAATTGTAAATTGTGATGACACTATTTTAAGATCGCAAACTAGGTGTGGTCTTAATTGACAAATGGCCTTGTTATCCAACTATTGCTTGAAAGAAGAGCTAAACTCCTCCAAACCCAGAAGCCTTTATTGTTTGCAAATTCACCTCAGCTTCAATCTGATTATCCTTTGTAGCAATTCACTTCATCTAGAAAAGTGAGGCAAAGAGTTGCTGTTCATTTTGTTGAAGGCACAAGTAACTACCGAAAGTGCAACCGAAATTGCGGGTGGCATGAGTGCTTCCCTGAGATTTTTAATGGTCAAGGTCGGAAAATCGGTTATGTAAATTGTCCAGTTAAAATTCTCACCAGCCACACTTGATGGCAGAGGACATTGACGTCTTCTCCACTGCTGTGCATTCCGGTGGATTGAAAGAATTACTCTCTGAAGAGAGTCTTGGCCCTGCCTTGGGTCTTGACTACTCATCTTCAAGGGGAGATAAGATGGCCTCTATCCAGGCTGCTTAGCTTTTTTTCATTCTGTCCCCAGCATAGCTGGCTTTTAAAACATATGGCTCTGTACTTAACTTGCCACATAAAATAACTGCACTGCAAGGACTTGTTAGGAAATATATCCTCAGAAAACACTGCCCATCAATAGCTATCTCAGTCTTTTGGAAGCAAGAATATCAGTCCTGTTGATTTGAACTCTAAGATGCTCTCAAATTCATTCTCACCTTTTCATTTCTATCACAACGCTCTAGTCTGAGCCACACTGTCTTTTGCACCTTGGGAGCCTTCTCGCGCTGCTCTCCACATTTATTCCCGCCCTAACCTTTCCAGTCTGCACGTCTCACCCTGAACAATTTTTAAAAGTACAAATATGTTTGAACCACCGCCTGCCTGTTCAAAAGTTTTCAGTGGCTTCCCAGTCTTCTTAGGTTAAAATTTAATCCTCATCTCATTCTGCAAGGTGCAGTCTGGACTGGCCTCTGTTCTGCTTTCTGGGCGGATCTCACAACACTCTTCTCCTGCCTTCCAGCCTCCAGCCAGACCGGCCTTCTCAAGTGGTCAAGTGTATGCAGATGCTTCTGCCTCAGGGTGTGTGCTGGTTGCTTTTATATCCTTCGCTTCCTCTGCACTCCCACTGTCCTCTCTTTTCCCCTTGATACCACAACCTCCACCCATGGCTGGATTTCTCACCTTGTCTCATTAACTGTCACTGACTTTCCAGATGTTTCCATTAGCCTACTTATCACAGCTATAATTATATGCCTATTTTTGAGATTCTTTGATAAACATCTGTCATCTTCTTCCCCAAATAAAAACAGATACTGACAGTACTTTAAGGACTCTATGCCTTGAATTTAGCACTGTGCTTTGCATATAATAGGTGTTTAATTAATGTGAAGGAGGAAAATGATTGTTACAAGGATTTGCAGTTCTTCTGTTCTTCTAGGCATTTCAGACTCTATCCTTAGGTAAAGTCAGCGTGAGAGGTGTGTATACCTGGATCCCTAGCATTGCCTCACCACCCCCACGCACCATATCATTAACCTAAATGTGCCTTGGGATGGTTTCATCGATCCGTAGTGAGGGGTGTTATAAGGGATAATCTGAAAAAAGAATTTGCTGTAAAGCAAATTAAGGACATTATCCATTCTATGAGAACCCATTGGACACGTGTCTCTCTGAAGCAGTCAAGCTGCTTTGGAGACTCTGGTTGGTATTTCTCTTAAGAACACTGTAGAAAGCGTAACTAATGGTATTCTCTTCTTGAAACAGACAAAATGGTGGCCCAATTCTGGCAGAGGTATGCAGTTACATGACATACTTTTTATATACTAAGTGCATTACTGGTAATGTCTTTCTTTCTTACACTTTTAATTTCGCCTCAACTTTCTCAGCTTATGTGAATTTATTTGTGTTACCATATGCATCTCCTTAAGCCATCTTAAATCCTTCCTGGAATAAGGTGGGGTATAAATAAACAAATAAGAAATGCATAATCTTTGCTTCTCAGCAACACTTTGTGCATTTCCCTAGAGATACCAAGACAATTGTGAAAGTAAGGCCAGCGAGTTCTCTTCAGTTCTTTAGTCCCAGAGAATCGCTCAGGGCTCGCAGAAACTGCTCCCTAGATGGAGTCAAGTTGCTTCTTTAGTAATTCCATTCATAAATACACATTGGCTGTCTAGTAGGACACTTGAAATCTTGATAATCAAAAGCTTATTGTATGTTTGAGGCGCTTGAAAAGGAAATTGAAGCTAATACCAAGGGAGAACAGAATAAAGTTAACTGTTTTCCTTCGAAACCAGCAGGAGGGCATCTAAAGTATAATGTAATGCACAACTTTTAACTTTATGAACTTTTTTGCTTCTTTTCTCTGTTTGGGTTGCATTTACAGTAGTAAGGTTACTCTGTCATACATAATTAACTTGTCATCTATCGAAGAAGCAAAAAATTACATATATCCAGGGGTTGTACTGATGCTTTTTGATAGAAAAACAGGCTTGCTTGGAATTGTAAGTTTCTTATTTGAAAAGATACCAGAAGTTAAAAAAAATTAAGAACTTGATATAATTATATCCATGGCAGTGATTTATCCCCCTCAACCCTCTGCACACTCAGTATACAATTTTGAAATAGAAACAAAATCACTGCAGTGAAAAATAGACTTTTAGAAAAGAGAGAATGGAAAACACACGTCCCTAGCCCATAGTAACAGTGGCGTCCGTCTGGCAAGAATCATGAAGAATTTGGTTAGCCCGCCTGGCTGCCTTTCCTCCTGGCCCCTGTGAAGCTCTCCTTTGACCTTTGTCCTCCTTGATCCCTGGTTCTGCACTGGGACTTTCTTCTCTTCCATTTTTCCCCCGTGACTGCATCTGAGGTGGACACTGGAGCCATGCCCTTTTTGGAGGGGTGGGGGGAAGTTTCACAGTTTTTATATCCTGCTTCCTGCTGGCACAGGTTTCAGAGCCCAGGGATTATTTTAGGGGCTGGAGAGACCTTTGCAGACCAAGTTTGTGGTTTCTTTGGTCATATAATCCCCTTGGAAATTTAGTAAACTTCTGATCTGTTTGTGCCCAATCTGTTCCATGTGTGGGTAAATCCTAGCCAAAGATCCGGTCTTGATAGAATTTTTATGTATAAAAACCCTTGTCATTTACTTTCCTCTGTGATTAATCCTTCCTCTTTCACCTAAAGAGTGGCTACCTTGCAGCATCTGAAGACAAGCTCCCTGAATTGACACGTGGCTGTGAGTTGGCTTCCTGTGTCGGGCAGAGAACAAAGACTAGAAGGTGTTTTAAAACCAAACTGGGGCAGAGTCCTACCTGTGTTTAGGCAGCCCTTGCTTCTTACCAATCCATTTAGAATACAAATCTAGTTAGGTTTTCATCTTTGCAAAACTCCAAATGACTGGGCACTTGGTTATTTGCAGACCACAAGCCAAGAATGTTACTTTCTACTTCTATTCACAAGTGAGCTAGTTCTGGTCTTAGTTTATCTTTCTCCTTTGGGGCTTTTAGCAAAGTGGCATGAAGTAGCCAACACATACCAACATTCTGAATTCTCCCTGCCGCCACAATACACACATAGTTCGCTCCTGGAAATGATTTAACCAAATCTTTTGCAACATTTCATTAAACTGTCTACTACCCTACCAAATCCACTAAGCTAATGACTCATTTTGAGTGTATTTACTTGCAATACCCTATTTCTAGGTACCAATTGTGAATCAGTTAGGATTAGGTCTAGTTGAGAGTGACAGCAATCCCCAGATAACTATATCGTAAATAATATGCTGTGGTTTTCTCATATGTCAACAATACCTGAGAGTAAGTGGTCCAGGCTACCCTGATGGCTCTGTCCCTAAGTGCTTAGAGGCCCAGGTCCTTTGCAACCAAGTACTATGTTTTCCCCAGGACTCTATCCTTTCCTCATGGTCTAAAACAGACTACCTGGCATCAAATTCACAATCCAAGTAGCTGCCACTTCCAAAAGTCCCATGGGGGCAGGGAGGAAATGAGGAAAAGACAGACACCATCTCCGAAGTTGCACAGACCACTCAAATATCTACACTCGAGAAAATGTAGTCTTTATGTTGGGTAGCCAGGTCCTTGGCTAAAAGTCAGAGGTTCTATTATTATAGAAAAAGATGAAACCAGGTTTGGGGAGACAGTAAGAATAATTGCTCACAATTGAATAGAGTGGAGGCTCATGGGGATCAAACACTGAGAGGGCCCCAGACTTGAAGGTAGCGTTCTGAACAGTGCCCTCCTCCCTGTGGGGGGAGCCTGATGGAGGGGCCAGTTGTAGGGGTTGTCAAGCACTTAAACCCGAGATTCAAGAATTAGTAAAAGAGTGTCTGGCTGGATGTGCCATACAGTGGGGACCGATCTCAGAGACTTAATGGAAAGCCTGATGAGATTTGTCAAACTGTTTATCTAATTTGGATGACTCCTGTGGGAATGAAAGATGCTATTTGAAAACACCTATTAAGAAGCTCTGAACAGCTTGGGAAGCAGTAATGTCTCTTTCAGTGGGAAGTTGACTTTGGAAGAGGTTGGAAGATTTGGGAATGCTAGAATAGAGTGGTGGATTGTTTTCTCTGAAAATAAAACAATAGGTTGGAGGGGGGAAAAATGTGCTGACTTGGTCAAGAGGTTAAACTGAACTTGAGAATAAAGATCAGACAAAACTGAAATTCCAGACAGAAGACAACAGAAATGACAGAAAGGAGGACAGCTGTGAGAAGAGTGTAGAAGAAAACGTTAAGGAACGAGTTTGATGAGACCCCTCATATTCTCAGATTTGTACACCTACTGTGTGGATGAGTATGTTTTATACAAATACTCAGTGCCAACCTGATATTTTGATTAAAATTGTATATGCAATCTTATAGATATTTTCATGGCTTGGATGTTTTGGAATAAGGACATATCATGTTATTGGAAAGACTGATTTTTTTTTTTTTAAATAAAGAAACTGATCTGGTAGAGGTGACAGGGGAATAACTGTATGTGACAATAAGGATGAGATGAAATCCACAAACCTGACAGCAGAAGCTCCATGTAAATCTCTTGAAGGAGCAGAAGGAGGCTGAAGAAGTGAGAGGTAGGGCAAATGGCCCCCCAACTTGACTAGACTTTGGAGAACTTATAAAAACACTGATTTCAGGGCCTCACTCACTTGCCGGATTACAACGCAGTACCTTGAACTCAGGAATCTGTATTCACATCCTAAACAACCACCCTCAGACTGTTCGTTCTGGAGCTGGTATTTAGGAACTACTGCTCAAACATTCTGTGAGAGGGATGGTAAGAATGACACTTTCTGAAAGTAGATCCCAAAAAAACTGACACAGAGAAAAAGCCTAGCCGTGCTGGGAGCAGTTACCCACCTGCCATCACTGCATGTTTCATTGTGATGAAGCAGAGCACCTCATACTTTCCGGACTTCCCCTGAGACTTGGTGGGAACACCGCCTCCTTGAATGTTGAGGAAGAGATGAGGAAAATGTGCACCTGGGCTTGCTTTTAAAGAGCAAGCAGAACTGAATGGCAACGGGGAAGACCTGGGAACCTTTCAGTCTGTGCCCTTGAGACACTCACAGACCCAGCAGTGGCACAGAGCTCCCACTCTCCAGCCCTGAGCAACACGAGGAGGGATGAGTTATGGAAGAAGAGAGTCCTGTAGTGCGAACAACCTTACTGAGAGCAAAGTCCTGCCAGCCAGGACATTGCCGGCCCCTGAGACCTCATAGGAAGGTGCCGTAAACATAAATACCTGGTCCTCACCTGCCTGCCTCCTTCCAGTCTCCTCTCTGGGCTCCAATAATTGGCTGAATCTATAGGAAGTCAGAAGGCTCAGAGTTTGGGGATGGGTCCCAACAAGTTCAGCCTCCAGGAAGGAGAGTAGGGTGAGGGTGGACCCGGAGGGGCACAGGAAGATTGCAGGGGCACTGAATGAGCAGGAACTAGCTCAGGCCCAGCACTGTGAATTCACGTGGCCATTCTTCATATCACAGTCAAAATGGCCCCCTACTGTCCAACCTACCCCCAAAAACCTCTTACAGAAGCTTCACTGACATTTACAAAGATGGAGCCGGTCTGCCTAAAGAAAAGAAGAAAACACTATAAAAAGGAAGTGAAGTTGCTGAGACAGGAAACATTGGCATACCTGTTACTGAAAACACATTCATTCAAGATGAATCACTCACTCATTCTTTCCTTCGGTGATTTCTTAGCCAGCTGGCTATTTTGGCTAACAGATCACACTAGATATACTCTGGGAGGGGTAAGGTAGATCTTCCTCTCAGAGAATAAATGATGGTTGGGGTGGACGGAGGGCAGAGGAGTCTTCATTAGGCTCATTTATTCATCTGAGGTTCAACCTTTCTTTTGACATTTAAGCATTAATCTCAAGCAGAATAGGATAGAGCAGAAAGGGTTTGTTTTAGTTGTATTTGCTGGTGTCTCCTTAAAGCTATGTGTGCAGCTGTCAGGTTGAGATGAAACTGGTTTGGTAAAAGGGGGTGGGTCAGTTCTAGTTCTGGAAAGAACAGAAGTGTACTGGCAGATTGAGAATTAATAAGATCTAAAAACTGGGCATAAGGGGTTTCATGGAGATCACCCAAAGCTAAGGACTATAAGAGGTTTAGAGGAGCTGTATAATCTATCTCTCTGGTTTTTGGCAGAAGTCATTGTGACTTTACTGGCCTTGAACTAAGGATTCACAATTTCCAGATGGTGTGGCCAGCAGAATTAAATGGTGACATGGGACAAGTATCAGAGACCTTTAAATGACATTTCTTTGAGGTTATCCTTTAGCAAGGATTAGCAAATCCTGTCTTCTCAAATTCACCAGTACTCTTTTTATTTGTACTTATCACAGTGCAAGATACATAGTAAGAAATCAATAGGCTCTTTTTTTTTGTTTGATTAAAATTGGCCAATGTGTTAATATTTATTCAACAAATATATATTAATTCCTGCAAATATATATTAATTCTTGAGCCCAGCCAGACACTAGAGATAAAGTATGAAAAAAATAAATGTGGTCTCTTTTCTCAAGCTTATCTAATAGGGGAGACTGGCGATAATCAAAGAGGCATGCAAATAAGTATACAATGACAAACTGTGATGTAAGCCATGAAATGAAAGAACTGGAGACTATTTTAACAGGAGGATGTAATTTGGTGTAGGGGTCAAGAATATCATCTCCAAGGAAGTGATGTTTGAGCTGAGATGTGAAGGTAAGTAGGAATCAACTCCTTGAGGGAGGGAGTGTTTCAAAACCTTCCTGCCCCACTCAAAAAATCAGGAAAGATAAAGGTCCTGAGGTATGAAGAAGCAAGGTGCTTTCTCAGAGCTGAGGAGCTCAAGAAGCAAGGAGGAGTGAGGGATGAGGCCCGAGAGCTGGACTGTGGCCAGGTCGTGCAGAACCTTGTGGGTCATACTATTTATTTTAAGAGTAGTTGAAGGTCATGACCAGAAGAGGATCATGATCTAAGCTGTTTTTAAAAACAGCACTTTGCGAACAGAGTAGAGAATGGCACAAGAGCATGCTGTCCAGGAAAGAGATGATGTTAGTTTGGACTAGAGTGGCAGTGGCTAAAAATAGAAGGAAGTAAAGGGATTTGAAGAATATTTAGTAATCTACATTAATAGAAATGGGTATTTCTATTGTATCTGATGTGTGTGTATTTGCTTGTGTGTAGGATAATAGAGAGAACTGTCAAAGATAACAGCCCTGGTTCTCTGCTTTCGTAGCTGGATGAATAGCAGTGTGATTTCTTGAGACAGCACTGGTGGAGGACTATATTTAGAGGAAATGTCATGAGTTAAGTTTTTGGTATTTTGATTCTAGATGCTTGGAAACATCCAAATGGAGATGCTGAGAAGGCAGTTGGGAGCTCAGTGGAAAACACTGGTTACTTGTGGAAGAATTGTAAGTTGGCTTACCCAATATCCAGCACTTTTCTCTTTTGCCAACCTCTACTATTCCAGCTGGATAAGCAATGCTGTTTCCTTGTCTCTTTTGCATATCCAGATGGTCATTTCACAAAGATCTAGTCAATGTGACATAAGCTTGTGTTAATGCACTGTCAGGAAAGCTTTTTTCCCAGATACAGGTGCTATCTCATCTCTGCCTTATTCTGTCTCTTTGAATATGGATATGATGCTGGAGCTTCAGCAGCCATATTGCTGCCATAAGAGAAAAGGCAAGAGAATCATAAAGACTTCAGCTATAATGTCATTGAATAGCTGAAACATGCCCACAAAAGCTACCTCCAGACTTTATAAAACAAACAAAAAACCAAAACTATATTTATTTCAGTTCTTCTTTTTCTTATTAACTGCAACAAAGTTCATTTCTACCTGACATAGGTAGATTATAAAATGGACAATCATCAGTATATGGATAATAATTGGAGCCAAGGGGCAGAAACCTCAGCAAAGATCTGAGGAACTCCAACCATTTAAAAGTCTGGGTAAAGAATAATAAGCATAAACAGGAGACTGAGAAAGAGTACCTAAAAAGGTGGGAAGAAAACCAGGAGAGTGTGTAAAACAAACACACTGATGGAAGAGGGTGTTACAAAAAGGAATGAATGGTCAGTGGTGTCAGATGCTGCTCTTAGCTGAATCCTAAAATATCTACTGTATTTAGTGACATGAAGGGCACTGGTGACTGTGGTAAGTACCATCACAGTGGAGCTGATGATGTGGGCTAATAGAAAGGATCAGCCATGAAATAGAAGTACATTCAAACAACTCTTTTGAGAGGTTGGGTAGGAAAACAAGAACAGAGTATGGCAGGATGAAGTTGAATGGAGTTCAGTTTTATTTTTCAAGTGGGAGAGACTAGAGGCTGCTTAATTTAATTTTTTTTATTGAGCTACAGTCAGTTTACAATGTTGTGTCAACTTCTGGTGTATAGCACAATTTTTCAGTCATACATGAATATTAAATGTGTGGGTGTAACATCATCCAGAGCAGATAATGAAATAGAAAGAGAAAATGCTTACTGATAGTATATATTCCCAAGATGGTGAGGGCAATTGAGGATCATAGCACAGGTAGAGGGATTGGTCTTAAAATGTCAAAAATATAGACTCATAGAGTCAGATGAAATCTGACCAGTGAGATACTGTAAACATAGCCAAGCTCTTAGGAGGTGGTTACTGTTGCTTTCTGGATGAACTATTGTATAATTTACAATATTGAAAAGGGGACCTCCTTAGAGATGTGGAGAGCTCCCATGGTGATTCTGAGATACTGCAGGAAAAAAAACAGCAAACCTGCTCTGGAGCTGCAGATTCTCATTATGTGGTGAATACATCATACCATAGGGTCTAGCTCTTAATCTTACCTTGGTAGATATACCATGGTCTAGAATATAGTACCAAATTTATGTGGGCACATAACAGTCTAGAATCTAATCCTCAGGTTTAACTTGGCAAGTGCAATGGTCAGTTTTATATGTCAACTTGCCCAGGCTGCAGTCACCTGTTATTCAATCAAACAGTAATCTCAGTGTTGCTATGAAGATATTTTATAGATGTGATTAAAGTCCATAATCAGCTGACTTTAAGTAAAAGACATTATCCTAGATAATCTAGGTGGATTTGATCTATTCAGTTAGAAGACCATAAAAGCAGAATTGAGGTTTCCCTGGGTGAAGAAGAAATCTGTCTGTGGGCAGCAGCTTCAGCTCATGCCTGAAATTTCCAGACCGCCCTTCCTGACAGTTTGTCCTATGGCTATAAGACTTGCCTAGCCAGCTCCACAGTTGTACAAGCCTGTTCCTTGTAACAAGTTTCTTAATCCAAATCTCCTTCTTCTTGGTTCTGTTCTTTTGGTTGAACCCTGACTGATACATTGGGCATATCACAGTGTACGATCGAGCCTTCAGTATTACAGAAAGCTGATTAGTCAAAAAACACCAAGGATGGGCTTGACTGTCAAAGGCGGAAAGCTGAAATGGTTAACTAAAACATCAGAAATTAGGTTATAAACACCAGAAATACTCCAAGGCTACATGACTGGCACATTCTCCTCCCATAGCCATAACCACATTGCCAGATCTATGGAGTCAGACACAGAAGTAAGAATAGTTGAATACCGAACTGCATTGAGCTATGAGAGCCTTGTCCATCCTGCCATAACAGGAGAGCTTGCCAGGACAGCTAGGAATGCTTTGCTAATGCTCTTTCCCCCTGGGAGTGTTAAGACAGCCATTAGCCATATTTGCCTCCCTGACTTGCCATTTTCTAAACTTACCTGGCTGAACAATCTACCTTTACAGATATGCTCTTTGCATATATTGGTGCTGATATGTTCAATCTAGTTGCCTCACCGGCCTGGGCATCTTTCTACCTCCTTCCAACGGGCCTGGCACATCTCCTCTCTGATTTCACTCTGTGTTGATGTTACAAACTGGCTCCCAAGGGCAATGCTTTTCCTCTATTTAATGAAAGGTCACCAAAAGCTTTTGTGAAATTAGTAATGCCATCCTGGACAGAGGGTCGAAGCAGTTGGGGAAGTATACTTTCATCGTCCAGAGTGTGGCGGAAAAGACTTGTGGCTCTCAGACTGGCCTAGAGTTAATCTGGAAACTATCAGTTAGACTCCAACATGTAACCCATATGCCTTCTCCATGTAACTTCTCCTTCAGAACCTGTGTTTGCAACATGCCAATCTCTTGGATAAAGGCTTTGCATACATTAATTTCTATAATCTTTATGAGAAATTTATAAGTGCCTTGAGAGGGCGATACTATTATCCTTATACTATGGATGGGAAATCGAGAACCTGAACTTAAGCAATTGTCCAATATCACACAACTAGTAAGACATGGAGCTGGAGTTTTGGCCCAGGCCTGCATGACCCCAAACCTGGTGCCCTCCATCACAATTCTGTATCATATCTTTTCTTTTAACCACAAGATACATCTACTATGAGGCAACGTGGGATCAGAAAATTGTTTTTAACCCCAAGGTAGATTTCTTCCCAGAGTCCTTTCAAATCTGACATGCTTGTGTTAAGCAATGTTTTCATTTCCCGTCTCTTATTTTTTTCACTACATGATTATATGTTGTTAAAGCTATTTTTTTTAATTTGTTATTTGGTCCTTTCTAATTTCTCATCCACCTCTTCTTTCCCCATATTTCTTATTCGCTATCATACAAATTCAAAAGAAAGTATATGATGCTTTGAGTTTCAAATCATTCATCAGGATGACAAATGTTTTAATTTAGAAAAAAATTACAGGTTTGTCACTTTGTTTAGCTGATACTTTACTCTCAGAAATCACCTTACAGTTATAAAGCATGTTAATTCTATTCAAGGAACTTCTATATGCATTATTTTGTATGGTCTTTACTGTATCTCTAAGAACTCAGTAAGCTAGATCTTGTTATTTTTGTCTTGAGAACCAAGAAACTGAACCATGAAATTTAAATGGTGTCTACCTCTGCAAAGTGTATTAGATGCATATACGTTTACCTAGTAGTGCCTACTAGGGCTGATTCACCGAATTCACAGCATTGAACCCACGGAAACTTAATGGGGAAATCAAGTCATCAGTACAACCACACAACAGCAAGAACAAGTAAATAAACTTAGTGTGAATAGTCTGTGGAAGGAAAATGTTCGCTCTCCATTTAGACCGATGTGATGCTGGTTAAAACAGTTTTTACTGGTCCCAAATTGCCACAATTAAGTTGCGCCATTTGGCCTTTGCTTTTGGACTTTTCTGCATATTTTGTGAGGGTAGGTGTAGAGGGGGAATTCAACTTAGGATCCATATGTTTTTCAAAAAGAAGCTAGATAATATCAGCAGGTAAAGGCATACTCTGAAGTTCCCCATACGTTTCATTTTATTGTTCATTTTTCCTCCCTTTCCCTTCCTGCCTAATGGACCCCCATCACACAGCACACCCCCACAGACCCCCTCACACACACACATCCGCATTCTCCATAAATAACTCAGCTGTGATACAGGCACTAAAGGATATTAGAATAGCTCATTGACTTTCTTGGATACGCTCTCCTCTCCTCGCCATCGAGTTTTCTCTGCTAATGAAAAGAAAAGACATTTATTTTTCCTCAGCCGCACCAATGAAAGGCTTTTACTTTAAAACATCACTAAGGACACCAAGGGTCTAGGAGAATTATGTACAGTTAGCCACTACAATTTTCAGTTAAAATAGCATTTTCTACGCATTTTCTGACTACAGTGCAATTCTTACATGGAAACTTTCAAGCCTGTGCTGGGCTTCTTGGCCTTTTTAGGCTTGGATGTGAGTGCATCTCTGCGTGGGGGTGTCTTTGTGTGCTCGTGCACACCTGAGTTCGTAATGTGTGCGGATGGCATTATTGGGGCCACACAGCCACTTAATTTATGGTGACCCTCTATCTTGAGCTACTTCGATAGCAAATTCTCAGGTTTTCTGATTCTGGAAATTAACAAAAGCAGAGGGAGAAGCAGCAGCCAAAAAAGATGGGGCAAGAAAGAGGAGAAAAGAGGAAAGGAAAGTCACACCGCTTCAATCTGATCCGGATATCCAACCTTTAAAAAACACAAAACAGCTCCAACCCCAAACCCAACAACCAAGAAAAACTCCAAGAAAACAATAGATATTTTAAGCTGAAAGTGTTCCAGAGCCCTCTGACAAAGAGCCTCCCGAGGATTACAATGCAGTCAATGTTGCTTTAATTAAATTTAATGCTGTGTGAAATGCACTCCAAGAAACTTTGATGAATGACTGGGGCAATTCACGGAGCTCACTAAAGGGCATCCAGCCCTTGCCGGGGTGTCAAGCCGCGATGAATTGGTTAGTACAGGCATGTTTATAGACTGCCTCGGGAACCTTGTATCTGTGTGGTAATGTCAGAGATAATGTTATGATTCGCTGGACCTGAGGGGGCTTTGATGACACGGTTAATGAGATGTCCCAGAGAGCATCCCAGCAGGTTGTGCTCAGACCTCCCACATCAAACGAGGCAGCCTTGCCCCTCCAGCGCCTCTGCCCTCCAAATCCCTCAGCTGGTCTTTTCTTTCCTTAAGGTCTTTTCCCCTCTTTTCTTTTTCTCGCTTCTTAGTCAACATTCACTTTGTCTGGCTGTTGAAATTCAAAAGTTGTTAGTTTTTAATTTGGCTTCTTGTTGACCTGACAGTGAACAAAAGATTTTCTGGGATTGTGTGGAAACTGGGAGGGAAAGAAAAAAAAAAAAAGATGCCGAGAAAGGGTAAAGAAAAAAGAAAAAGGACTGCTGGCTGAGAGAGGTAACACACAAAAACCACCCCACTGAAAAAAAAAAACAAAAAGTTTTCTTCCTGTGGACTTTGGTGGTCAAAGTTTGTCATATGGTCAGAGGCTGTGTTGGGGGAACTGAAGTAACGTTTGCTTTACTCAAATCTAAAAAAAGAAAAATTCAGAGAATCAGTTTGATAAAAATTGAAAATGTGTTAGCCAAAGCAAGCACATAAGCAAGCAATTGATGTAGGGCTACAAGGGGGCACAGTTGTATCTTTTTTTTTAATTAATAGACTTTATTTTTTTAGAGCAGTTTCAGGTTCACAGCAGAACTGAGCAGAAAACAGAGAGTTCGCACATAGCCCTCCCCACCCACACGTACACACTGCTCTACGCTCAGCAATTTTTCCCCTCATTGTGGTCTGTGGGTAGAAAAAAAGCCCTCCTGGGAATTGAAGAAAGTAATGGTAGCTGGTAAATAAACATACTTGGAGTATATCTACCTCTGCAAAACGTCCCCAGACAGGAAGTGGACAGACAGTATTACCTCATTAAAGAGGGCATGCATAGAAGGAGTGACAGAGCTGTATCAGATAACCCTTCTTGAGAAAGAAAATGGCTTTATTTTATACTTTAAAGATATTCTAAAATATTTGTCCGTCTAAATGTAGCCAAATATTTCCTCCTTGGGGAGAAAGCAGTCTCTATTATTAATATTTTTTCATAAAACAAAGGGAAACTATGGCTCTTACCCTTACATTTCATAAACATTACTTGCTATTACCACTTTTCTTATTTATATAGAAATCACTTGAACATTCATAGGAAGAACAAACAACAAAAGCATTTCCCCTTTTTCTAGTATACATTTTATTTGTTTATAAGTACTACTGAAATATTCTTAATTCTTTATTGCTAAAAGGTGAGTGAACTAGCTAGGTAGAAAGCCTCTTATAGTAAGTGACATTTATTTAAAAATATACTTGCTTTTGCCTAATAGTACTATAATGAGGTAGAAATTAGATCACAGGGACAAAAGTGCCACACATGGTTTGCTTGGTTGTTTCTTACAGAGAACAGAAAAGAAGCAAGGAGCTAATCTATTTTAAAATAAGTCTAGCTCCAAGATGGTGTGACGAAATAATCTTTGTACTCATTAAGGATCTATTAGTGTTTCCGCTAACTGGAGCCTTTCCCACGATTATAAAGGACAGAATATCTCAGACAGCTGCATGAGAAATCTGTACCTCCGTCGTACACTGTAAAGGGTCACTTTGTACTTGAGATGGTATTATTTACCACAACAAAGTTGAAGAATGGGTTGATAAAAGAACAAACAATAACTATTTGGTACTTGCCTTAGTAAAGAAAATGATTTCAAATATTAAATATTCCTTAAAGGGGAGAGGAAAAATTAAATTTAAGGCTCAAAAGAGTGGGATGTTTATTAGCAGAACCGGAGGTAAAATGATGCGTGTCTGACACAAGGAACAGCTTATTAGAAGACGCCTGTGAAGTACATTTGCTTGTTACAGATCTGTGCCAAGTTCAAATCCCCGAGAAGAGACAAAGTACCTGTGTGTTTAAACTTAGCACAGTGTGTCAGACAGTGTCACACAGGACTCATTCTTTTGCAAGTGACAGAAAGCCCAACTCAACCTGGTTTAAATAAACTTTTTGAAAAGGAAATGTATTGGCTTATAGTAGTGGAAAGTCTAGGGAGAGATAGGCCTTCAGGTAGGGCTGCATTCAGATTTCAAACAGTATCCTCAGAACTAGCTTTCCCTCTGCTGTCCTTTGTGTAACATATTGAATTCTTTTAGTTCCACATCATCACAAGATAGCTGCAGTTTTGCCTGCCTCATATTTTTTCAGGTTCAAGTCAAATGAGTCAGCGAGGCCTGAGAGGCACTCTGACTTCATGGGCTGAGATCATGTGCCGCCATCACCAGGAGAACTGGTGCTTTGAGTTCGGGCGGGATCACAGGCACCAGCCTGTGGAGCTTGGGGTAGCACCCCACGCACACCACATGGACTAAAAACAGGTGCATAGCCAAATAAAAAAGCGGAGTCTGTTGCTGGAATAAGGGAAGCTTTATGATAAAGAGGCAAATAAAAATTGACTCCAATATGCCACATCTCACCAGTCTTGCAGTAAATATTCCACCCTTCTCACAATTTGAGACACTTACCCATAGAGATTTGGGCTGGTAGTAATAAAGGATAAAGAAGCAACGTCTCTTTAAACTGGAGTTAGGAGACTGTGCAAATTGTCCGCCGCGTTTAGCACCAGTGTAGAGTGGTGCAAATACTCATTCTAGTCACAAAGGGCAACATTAACAGTGAGTAACAAAGCGCCTCGTGATACCGCTATGGTAAGAAAAGTTAGCTTCAGCTCACCAGCCTCCTGTCACAATTTGTGCATTTTCTTTTTTGTGCATTTTTGGTGGTTAAACCACAAGGAGGAGAAGAACCGGGCAGTCGGGCCTGGGCCCTGCTCGAGTGGGCAGCTGGACTGGGAGAGGAGGAGGAGCGTGGCCAGCCAAGTGGCAGAGCCCCGGGACAGTTACGTCTCCAGGTGCACCACAAAGGGGCTTAGCAGTGCCAACCAGTGACGAAGGCAGAGAGAAACCACAGGCATGGCTGGAGCGAGCTGCAGCAAAGCTGTGTGGCACTGCGCGGGAGACCACACGCCCTGTGAATTCTACGCAACATCCACTACAAATCCTGACAGTTCGAGAGTTTTCTGGATCTGGGCCCGAATCAGGAAGGCCTTTGACTCCAAAAAATGAAGTTCTCATAAGTTGCAAAAAAAGGTCAAGTTAAGAAACACTTAACAATGACTAGACAGAAGGCATTGATCTGAGGCTAGGTGTTAACGTCCATTTACATCTAGCTTCAGACAGCACTTTTCTAGATGCTAATGCATAAACAAGATAACAATTGTTTATTAAAACATTAACAACTGTGAACTGCAGTGGGTCAAAAAACCACTAGCGTTGGTTAGATTATTTTGTTCATTTCACATCTCCCTCCGGCAGCAGGTGCACAGCTGCAGGCGCAGCGCCCCGCAGACGCTAGCAACCTGCAGAGAGCAGGCATCACAAACGCAGCGCTAGCTCCGCAGCTGTCAACGTCCCAGTTTTATGCACTCTCCTACTGGTTTTCATTGCCTTACTTTTTTCTTAACCATTCTAAAACCTCAGTATGAACAGATTTTACATTTTATTGTTTTAATACCAAAAGTTTCTATTCCTCCAATTAATAAGGAAAGTCTTTGATATGCAATAATAATTATATATTCTTCTTATGTAAAAATCATGACAGTTAAATAAGACAGCATGTATCCCATCCAAGCACCTAACACTAGAGAGTGAGTCACTTGGCAAGTAGCTCAGCCTGGCCAGTCGCCCAGCCTGTAGTATCACGGGTCTTCCTGAGGTGTGGGTTGGTGACAAGGGTAAATATATCACCTGGAAAATGCCTGATAAATTCCATAAATTAGTGCCACAATTTGACTGAAAATTCCTGAAGGCACAGGCTTATATCATACTTACATTTTCCTCAAAGCTGAGTACCATAAAATGCATACATTGAGAGCACTGGGTGAAAAAATAAAAGAGAGAGAGAGAGGGAGAGAGAAAGAGAAAGATGAGAACTTTTCTGTAAAAGAATAGGAAAGTGAGAACTTCGAATTCTTGAAAATAGATAATTTGCCATGTGGTTCCAAAAATTTAGCTGTCTCTTGATTTTCTTGGGATGGTGCCAAAGGCTTCCCAGAGATAGTGGTGCTTGAGGGGGATTTTAAAGAAGAGTAGGAACACACAAAGACGTGCATTCCAGAGAGAATGATCAGCAGGCACAAAGGCACAGAGATGGGGTTCTGTGTGGCCACCGAGCAAGATGATACGTAGAATAATACTACTGTGGGAGCAGTGATGGGGAAGGGGTGACCGGTGGGAGAGGAGCCAGACATTTAGACAAAAAAGAGATTTTAGAGGTTTTGCTGCCTATGCAAAGGTATTTAGTGTTTTACACAGCTTCCAAAAGCAACTATTGAAGAAATCTGAGGACAGAAAGAAGCAAATGATTTTCTGGTAAAGGAATGGAGCCGGAACACGATGGAGGAAGACCACAGGCAGGCAACAGCACGTGGGCCTTTGTCATAATCCAAGTGCACGTGACGAAGGCCTGACTGGGGCCAAGGCTGTAGGATGGGGGAAGAGGTATGGACACAGAAGATAAGTGGTAAGGTTTCCCCCCAAATTGCTATCACAGTGGAATTCTATCAGACAAAACCTTGCACTTACATGGGACCCTACGGCAGGGTCGTTCTGTCCAGGTGGCGCCCCTGCCCTCCACCTTCTCACCCCACTAGGCATACTTTGAAAATCACTGGGGAACCGCCAAGCTTTGGTATCCGTCTGCATGTGGCCTGAGCAAGTGAGAGGGACCTGGCAGGACTCTTGGTTTCCCAGTTTCGGCAACTTGGTAGAGACTGAGGTGACCATGCTCAGTTCTTCCTGCTGAATCCCCTTCTCATTGTCCCCAGTTTGTTCTTTGTTCAATCTTCCTACTGAAGTTTTACAATGAAAACTGCTACCAGGGCAGGGGCTTTGAGCCAGGTAGCAAAATGAGGTTACCAATGAAATCTAATGATTTCAAAGTTAAAAAACTAATAATAAAACGTGACCCTACTAGCCATTTTTTTAGGGGTACATACAGCATAATGTCCACAGGTCTCAATTCTAATTTTCACATAGTTACCTGCTTTCAAAATGAGGTTTAAATTTCTTTTTTTGAGCTAAGTTCTACTGACAGTAATTTCCATGGTGTGTGTGATGTGTAATACAGTTGACCTGTGGATAACACAAAGGTTAGGGTTGCTGACCCCCCACACAGTTGAAAAATCCATGCACTGCTGCTCTCTCTGCCTCAAAAACAAAGGAACTGATAAATGACTCACCCAAGGGCAGGAAGCTGAAATATTTTGGACAGAATCAGGACTCAAACCCTAGTTCTTTTGATTCCACATACTGTGTTCTCTAATCCAGCACAAACTTTCCCCCATACTTAGTTAATTTAAAGACCTGTAAAATGGAAATAAAAATACTGAATTTATTGAAAAAAATCTGCACATAAGTGGACCGATGTAGTTCAAACTTGCATTGTTCAAGGGTCAACTGTATATAATATTTTTATATATATATATACTTATTTAATGTAAATTATATAAAGAATCATTTAGATTTCATTCATTAAATCAATCATTTATCCATCAAATGCTTACTCGCTGCCTACCATGTACCAGACATAGGGCAGTGGACAAGAGCAGGTCGATACCCTTCTCTCATGGAGTTGACATGGAGTGGAAAGCGAATCATTTCTTGACTGTACTTCAAGGATAAGGTCTGTTGCAGAAATGAAGCCCACTGTCTGCTCTACCATTCCAGTCTGGCAGCCCTGATTCAGTGCTGTGACTTGCAGCAGCACGATGGGGATCACAGGGGCTTAAGAGCTGGGCAGTGACACCAGAGAGATGGAGTAATTTGGCCTTTATGTTTCTCATCAGCATCACTTTGCACTTTGGATCAAATCTTGACATGGACTGTCGGCCTCTCTTCAACATCAAAAAGGTAATGTATGCTTCAGTTTTATTGAAACTTGGGATGTTGGGCAGGTAAATGATTACTAACTTTGACTAGAGGATGACTGAGGGTCCGTGAGAGTGACAGTGAAATTGCACACCTCCTCTCTCTCTCTTTCTCATAAGCTTCTAGATTTGCACACACTATCCCTTTTTGCCTTCCTCCAGCCTTGTTAATGGGATGACATAGAACTTGAAGCAAACATGGCTTGCAGATTCCATCCCCGGCAGTGCTCTTCTCTTAAGTTTGTTCAAATGATTACTAGAATTTCCTTATTCTACTTATTGAGCTTCCTTTCATTTGACCTACATAGATCGAATCCCGCTTTCCGCCATTTCACTTGCGTCTTTGCAATCTGCCCAGTCACCGTGCTATTTCTAACTTCCCATTACTGCATCACTGTGGCTCTGATCACTTCACTTCCCTGTTAACAATAAATGAAACAAAACCCTTCTGAGCTTTCCCGTATCTCACGTACTCCTTAGCAGACATTTGAGGTTCTCTGCGGTCAGAACCCAATCCTCCCTTCTAGGCACACCTTCCTCTTCCACCTCAGTCCTGGACCTGGCAGGTAGTCGCACACCTCCACTCTTGCTCACGCCCGTCGTTAGTGCGTCTGTGATGCCCCGTCTTTGATCCCCATCCGCCAGAATAACATGGCTATAGCGAGGATACCCCACGTTGTCTCTGGCCTTGATGTCTCCCCAGTGTACAAGAAACCAATCATCCTGTTTGATTTGGTTGGTTAATACATTTCCTTTTCCCTTAAACTTTTTTCTTCCAACAAAAGCCCTTATTTTAGAGTTCCAGGTTTGTGCTGCTTTTCTGTGTCATTATTGCCATCCTTTTAATACTAGGACAAACAAAATCAAGGCAAATTTCATTCTTCCATCTAGATAATGATTCCTGGCAATGATTTTGACATGAAAGAGTACATTGTGTGAATGGGACTGTGTAGTGTAACCCACACAGAATAAGCAAAATATAGGAAGTCTAAATTGCCATTTATGAGCATGAAGTTGTGAAACATAAAATGAGTAGTGAATTGAGTCTCCACAAGGAAAGAACAGGGATCTCTTTAAAGATCTTGAATATCAAGGGAAACTGAATTTAGATCGTTGTCCAGAAATCTGCATACAGATTGGCTGTTTCTCTGAATTCTCTGAGCATGTCATAGCTTTAGAGGGTCCAGAACAGTGCTTGACACATGGGAGACTCACGATAAATACTTGTTGATTGATTTACAATGAACTCAAAAAGGAAAGGACCAGAGGGGTAGGCCCAAGAAGTAAGAAAATCAGGAAGAACTCATGACGTAACTTAAAGGCAATGCTGCAGAAAAGCACCTTGACCACCTACAATTCCACTTGAGTTACCTCCTTAAAAATATTTCATCCTCCTTTCCTTTTATATTTTCCACAGCTCTGATCAGCCCAGTATATGGGTAAGTATCTAATATCTTCAGAGTGTGTAATAAATGCCTGTATTTATTTATTTATTTTTTTTAAGTAGAGGCACTGGGAATTGAACCCAAGACCTTGTGCATGCTAAGCACACTCTCTACCACTGAGCTCTACCCCTTGGATGCCTGGATTTATTGTTATCTCTCTTTGAGTTTTAGGAAATGTTGCATCCTCAAGCGTGCCCTATTGAAAAGTTACGTAGCTTCAAGAAGTCTAGCACTTTAAAGTATCAAGAGATAACTCCTTAGAGGGGAAGAGGTCATGATATTTATGACAAGAGCTAAGGGAAATGAGGCACGAGAGAGACACGTTGTGAGGACTTCAGGAGGGAGGTGGGGGCTCTCTGGAGGCCAGCTCTGACTGGTGGCTTGTATAAAACTGTGGTGCAGGAGACCCTAGTGCATGGGGCTGGCTTTTTTTCTATCTTTCTCTTTGCTCAGCATTCCCTTCCCTCCTTCTCCTGCCTCAGGCAAAGGCGTGCAGGGGAAAATCTCCTTGGCGGTCACTTCCCTTCGCTCCCCTTTGCTCCCTCAGGCCTGTTCTCACTCTGCTCTGAGCCGTGGGAGGCTTAGCTGCGGTGGGCCATCCCACTGGAGCGCGCCTGCGGCCAGCCAGAGGAAGGGCAGAGAGTGAGGCCGGGGCATTTGTTCTCCTGGTTCTCACTCTGGGGGGTTGCTGAGGGTGGGCCTTGACCAAAGCTCCAGAGCCCCAGACAGTGGGCTTCACATTCCCCCCCCCCCCCCGCTCCCGCCTCCCTCCCTCCCCTGCCTCCCTCCCTTTCTTCTGGTCAGTACCTCCTGCCCCTGCCTTCCAGGTTGTGCAAGGCATTGTCCACACTCAGGATATGTGTCCTGGAGAAGAGTATTATTCCTTGTGGTTTCCAGACCCTACACACTTTTGTAAACATGCTTTTTATTAAACTTACATTGAATTATCCAATCTGAGTGGGCCGTCTCTTTTCTGCTGGGATCCTGACTGACTCAACCTCTTACTTTACAGGGAGATTCAGCTGACAACATTGCATCCCCAAAGAGCTAAATATCTGATTTGGAAGCTGCTCATATGAACATTTTATTGTAAAAGACTAAGGTTTTTTGTTTGTTTGCTTTTGTTTTTGTCTTGTTTTGTTGCTAGCTATTAGGTAAATAGTTTCTGAAGACCTATTTACAAATGGAATCTTTTATAAAATTCCAATTCCATGAGGTCCCATTAATCATGCTTATTATGTACAGAGAAAGAAGCAGGTTTCTTCTTACTTTTTATCAAACTATTATTAATATTTCTCTCCAAATACACATCAGGTTTCCTTTTTTCTTCAATGCCCACTAAAGATTCTAAGTCATGTCTTATGAAGGGAACCTCTGAAGAGCCAAGACATTATTCTTCAGCCTGCCTGGCTGCTCCACATTTGAGAGAAATAAATTAGATTGCACCAATTAAATGACTTTAATAAACTCATTGTTTTCAATGCTGGAGTGGTGTGTGACTTTTGGAGCAGAGCAGGGTATAAATTCCATTTCTCTAGCAGAAATCACTGCTGCACCATCGTCTTCAAACAATATGTACTGTCCCCAGCAAAAGATTCTGGAAGGAGAGAAGAGAGATTATATATGGTAGCAGAGCCTTTTAAAATGGAGGAGATAAAAGCAAAAGATTTGTCAGGGCATAGGGAACCATGCCCCACTATGTGGTAGACCAGCTGGCAGCTGGGCTTATGCCCAGCACACAAGGAAACCAAACCCAAGAGAAAAGAGCCATCACAGGACCGAAACTTTTATTACAACTGGATGACGTTATGATTTTTATTCCCTGATGACAGTAGATTGGCAAACTGTCTGAGCTTCCATTTGATGTTTAAAATAGTTAATCACCACCCAATCATATAAGAAGATCTTCAAATTGTGAGAGTCTGACAATGGGTAAGTTAACAGCCAAGAGCAGCTCTTTGAAGTTTTCCTTTGAAGCCTGGAGGAAGCAAAAAACATGTTAGCTAAGGTCCCTGTGTAGCACCCAGATGGCTCCTGCTTTGCACTTGGGCTTTGCCCAGGTTCAAAGTTCAGATTTGTTCAGCTCCTTTTAGAACTTTACTCTGTGCCACACTGCTGTGTGGTGATTTGGACCCTGGGGTCTGGATGAGATTATCCGGGTTCAAGTGCCAACATCATCTACCTTCATGTGACCCAACTGGGTGCCCAGTTAGGCGCCCAACTGACCTCTTCTTTCTTCACTTCCCTATCTCTAAAATTAGGATGAAAAATAATGCCTATTTCCAATGATTGTCATAATAATTAAATGAGATAATGCATTTGTTCATTAAAGGTATTAAATTAAAACTCATTGAAAGTTATGAAATGAGTTATACATGAAATGCTTTAGGAACTGAGCCAGGCATGTGGTAAATGCTCAATAAATGTGAACTGTCATCATCATCATTGTGTAAAGTGTTCAGCATTTTGTAAAGTGGTTAAAAATATTAGCTATTTTTATCATTATCTTCCCAGAATTTGCCATCCTAGCCATATTGTGTGTTTATCAATAAACTGTCAGAATAACATTTTTCACGAATTCCTTTTCAGTGAGAGTGTGTGCTCAGCTAGCAATGATGCACTATTGATTGAAAACGGTAACTGTATTCTTGACGGTAACTGTGTTTTCTTTTCTCCAGGTGGAAATGTTCTGCTTATCTCTTGATTTTTCAGGGCCGGAAAACGAGGGCATCATAAAAGACATGTGTTTGGTATAGGTTTCCCAATAAAACTGTTTTCGTGCCCTGCTTTTTGTTCTTTTTATCTTTCTGGAGCATTTGCTTTTGGCAGGTAATTAACATCCGTTTTTCAAATGATATTTCTAAATAGTCTCCTATACTGTACATAGGGGATACAGCAAGTTTAAAAAAAGTCAAAATTTTGAATTAAAAGAAATTTTAGACCATTTAGTCAAAAGATGGAACGTATGTGCCAATACTTCCATCACATACACACGCGCACACACACGCTCACCCACAGGCATTGCTAATAGATGCTATAGTCATTCATGCGGCCTTGGTTACAGCTTCAGAATCCATCTCAGCACAGCACACCAGGTAACTGCTTCCAATGAGTAATAAAATAAAATCTAGTGGGCAAAATATAATATGCTCTGCAAAAGATCACACACCCAAATATTAGCAGAGTTAAATCCAGCACGCAGTATTTCCAGATGTGGGGGATTCACGTTTACAACACAGTAAACGAAAATTGTGCTTACAAACAAATTTCATGAGATTCTCCAAAGCTATTTCTGTCTTCCAGAGCAAACTGTATGAAGAAACAAGCTCTGGTCACATCTCACATAAAGTTTGTTTCTCAATAGGAGTCTGTGGACTGGCTTAAAAATCTGTGCTTTTACTCACTTCACGTCCTATTCTAGCTTTCATAAAAAATCAGCTGGATCCTTAACAACCCATAGGAAGATTTGTTCAGTGTCAGAAATGGAATCGACTGATGAGCCAGAGACACCTGTCTTCAGCGTTGCCAGTGGTGACTATCAGGGAAGTAACTTTTGCACTTGACACGCTTCCAGGGCTGGCCTGCCCCACCATGGAGCCTCTTGGAGAGTCTCCGTCACGCACTTCCCCAGCAAGTTCCATTCTGGGAGCTTCAGTTTTCACTTGGCCGCACTGGAAGGTCTAGCAAGAGTCGTGTCTGCTTTTGCCTCAAGGTTCAGATTCAGGGAATGTTTCCTTAATTAGTGTATGACATCAATCTGAAGTAAGTCCAACAGACTCTCTGGCAAGAAACCCAGCCAGTATCAGGAAGGGGCAGTATCAGAAGGTTATGTAGTCATCAGATGTTATGCAGAGAACGGCCCTGAGAACTGGAGAGAAAGGCAGTTCCTGCCCTATAGGATGCAGAATCCCACGGGGTCTTGCGGTGAACAGACCTCCCTCCCTCCTCACCCTTACAGTACCAGACCTGGTGTAGGAGTTATGGGAGACGGGTGGTGGAAAGGGAGTGCTGAATCTGCCCCCCAGCCACCTCCTCCTTTTTCCCAAAACCGTGTGTTGAATTCAGCTTAACTTCACTCAGGAGATACTTCAGTTACACTAAAGCGCTCTCTCCCACCCCACCTTCCATATTGGTGTGTGCACATCAGCCAGCTCTGACAGATTCTCTCTATGGAGACTGGGAAGTGCTGCCTGGCGGATTCTTACAGTTATTCACTCCCAAGAGTTTTTCTTGGAACATCAGAGTTACAGTGACATAAGGCCTAGATGACCATTCAGAGTAAAAAGATTTGCCATACTTATCCCCTCCCTCCGTGCTGAGATGGCTACAAATAGTAGTAATAATTCTACCTTCCATTTACTAAGCTTGGCAACGTTCAAGAGCCTCCAGATGAAAGATCTCATTTGATTTCTCATGCTTTGCACAGGAGGAGATGCTAATTGCTTATGAACTAACCAATAGAGAAAAAAATTAAGAGCAAAAAGGTTAGAAAGGCGAACAGTGAGGAAGGAGAAAAATTAAATACTATTTCAATTTGCCCCATATAGGCATGAGAATGAAGAGGGTAACAACGCTTACCCAGAATTTATTCCATTAAGAATAAATGTTAAAGATGGTCCTAAACACTTCTCTACCAAAGGCTTCTCTGGGTTCTATGTTTCAAAAAATAATCTGGAAAACCACATTTGTTAAAAAGCTATTTTTGTCCCTGTTTTTATTGATAATAGCCATATGGAACCAGTACAATTCTGAGTTGCTATAAAAAGCCATCCTAGGAATGTGGCATTTCCACTAGGTTTTGAGGATCATTGCAATAGTCTCTGGGGTGCCTGTTACTAGTTTTACAGTACCAAAGAGGTTGAGCCTAAAGTTTGAAAACCATTGATATAATCTAACTTCTTCCTTTTAAAGATGAGTAAGTTGGACAAGAAAAATCAGAGCACTAAGCTGATTACAAAGTCGGTGTCAACGTAAGACAAGAATACAAGTCTTCCATCTTAACACTTTATTCCAAAAATATACCCATCAGATCAAAATCAAATCCTATTCTGAATCATGCAGATAATTAAAAAGTGAAGTTACTAGTTAAAAGACAAACAGAAGCACAAGCTTGGTGATGAATAATGAATGACACTCAGCCTAAATATTTAAGAGGCAATAGGGAAAAGAGAGGACTATGGCAAAGCAAAGGGTGTGTGTACCCTGGCTGAACAGAACCACCTACCCTGCTTCAGCTAATGATAGTTATGCTGGTACGTGAATTCAGTAGTACTAAATTTTCATGCTTTTTCTTAAATAAAAGCTGGAAATGCAAATTTTATATGAAATCTCCCAATGTTCAAATGTTGTCAATTAATTCAAACATGTAAAAAAAAATATCATTTGGGTCAGTATTTTGAAAGCCAAACATAATATACCTGTGAGCTGCTAATCTGTGGCTGCTTGTAAAAGTAATCAATAACTGAACATGTGTTTAGTGATAAAATTTACCAGACTCTTACTATCAATTCATCCATCATCCTTCTGTTTACCCATGTGATAATACTTGAATTTCTAACGGGGGTAAAACACAATCCTGGATGTGGGAAGCCCTGAGTGGGACTGGGATTGTGAGGAAAGTAGATCAGGCTTGGAATGGCTGACAAGGGGAACTGAGTTAGACGTTTGTCCTCAGCCTGGCTGTACAGCAGAATCACGTGGGTCCAACCTGTGATGAGGCTGACTCAGTTGTTCCAAGTCCCATCAGCAGTTAATAAGAGATAAAAATATTGTTGAGTAACAGCCAACGTCAGACAACGTGAATGCCTAGTGGAGCCAATATGCATAATATCATGACCTCTAGCATCCCCAGGATAAAGCATAAGCAAACGTGGCAGGAGTGGAGAAAAGTAGACAAGGGGCCTCGTCAGGCTCGAAGGCTGGCTAGATGATCGCAGCTGAAATGAATGGCCATTAGGTCTGGGCTGGGTTGGTGGCTGGCTGGCTGGCTGGCGGGCATGCAGTATATGAGTCTTCAAACAGAAATTCGGGGTCTGTAAACATTGTGCTCATTGCATTTCAGGAGAAACGGAAGCTGGTGTCTTGATTTTCCGAGGTCTGTGTCAGACTGCCTAACCATCTTGAGGGAGTTGTTTGCTGCACACCAGGATCCTCATCTTGTAAATAAGGCTAATGTTGCTGCAGAAGCAGTTTGAAGTGTGAAGAAGTGACGCCCAAATGCAAGTATCACGGTTTTCAAATTTGTTATTTTGTATTTTGAGTGCTAAAAGGAGTTTCTTGGTGAAGTCTTTCTCTTTCATAAATCCAATCAGAAATGTTCAATTTCTGCACACACGAATAGGCAGCTACAACAGGGAAAATGATTCTGTGATTCCACACATTCCTTTGACAAGTCACAAATGGGTTTTAGTGACCAGCTGCAGCTTGTGTGTTAAATTCAAATAATTCATTCTTGGCACAGTTATTTTTTACATTCCCTTGCATTAGGAAAAAAAATATGCTGCCTATCATTACACATTGTAAAAACGATAGATTATATCTATTTGGAGAGGATATTGCATGCTAAATGCATAAGATGAAAATGTCAATGAATTCAACAGTATGTTTCGCCTCTGATCAGTGGGGGCAAACCTTCTTTGGATCTTTAGTCAGCAGGTCTGCTAAGACTGTCAGGGAATTTTCTTATCTCATAAACTACAGGAAATGTAAAATGGAGATGATTGTTGACTACTTTCCAGGTACTCAAATGGAAACTAGCTTTTAGAGCTTGGGTTGATCTGAAATTCCTTCCCCCTCCCACGGGTCTGGAGCCAATAACAATAACACAGACAGACCATCAATCTGCTTAGTACACTTCTGGTTTTCAGAAGGGAAGCTTCCTTTTCCAGTCAAAGGATGTTCTCACACTGGATTGAATTCTTATGTTGAAGGGACCAGCTTGGCCATTAGTTTTGAGATTCATCCACAAAGAAATACATTTTAAATTTATTTTATCTCTGCTTTTTCAAGTCCACAACCATGTAAATACACTCTAAGTGCCAAAAAAAAAAAAAAAAGTTTATCCAGAATGAGCAGAGTGAGAGATGTTTCAAGATTGGTGTAATATAATAATGGTCAATATTATCACACTGGAGGTAGTCTGATGGAGAAGGATCTTTGAGTGTTTGCATTTAGTCCCTGACTGAATCAACATAGAATTTCTACCAACCTAATTAATCTTAAATTAAGCATGCCTACTGTTTACTGTGATTACCTCATCAGACAAGCTGTTTCAGCGTCTGTTTTTCCTCATGGTGACAGAGGTTCTCTTTTACTTCAAAAGTGAGTTTTCCTCCTCTTAAGCTCAGTTGTTTGGCCATTTCTATCCAAAATAAATACTTCTTTCTCACCTTTAAGCAGTTTAAGGCTGAGTTGTGTCTTTAAAGGCATGTGCACGACTCTCAGGGCAGACTTTTGACTTCAATGGGAGCTGTTGAGTCTTTGAGGGCCTGATTTGACCCTGTGTTTGTGCTCAGTATATAAGTATTTATGTAATGTTTTCATTTCCTGACCCGCTCAGTATCATTTCTTTGGCAAAATATATTCACTTCCCTCACATTTTCCCCATCTGTTATATTCTTAAGTCTGTCTATTACTTTGCTTTCTTTTCTTTGATCTTTTTTAGTGGATATCATTTTCCAAGGACAATGTATGGAAACACACCCACACGTATATAAACCAAAAGGATACATAGCACACACATTCGTCTTCCACTTTCCAAATCATGTACGTTATCTAGGATAGCATTTAGCTTTACGTATAGTAAGGTATGCCTACATACATGCCGTTTACCTTGATGCATATCTCATGATGACAAGATGAACCGATCTCCTGCTTTTATAAACGGAGATGAGGAGTTCTCTAGTTCTTAGTTTTATGAGAAGGAACTTGGTATGACAGAGAACTTACGATCTACGTTTTCATTTTCCTTCTCTGGGTCTAATGCTGGGATATTATCTAGATGGAGAGATTTTCAGTTTTTCTTTTGATGAATCCATATTTGTTTTCCTTTGTTGCTAAACAGTACCTTTTGAAAGTATTGCCAGCTTGCCATCTTGGAAGAAGTTAACATTCAGGAAAATATCGAACCGGGTCCCAGGCATCTGTGGATTCATTCTGGATTCCAGGTGGGTATTCGAGACACAACAAATGAAAAGCCCCATTTTAATACATTTGCCTGCTCTTGTTTTCTCACTTGACTTCCCAATCTAATTTCTTTGCTGCCAAGGGTTCTCACTCATAACACCATTTAAAATTTAAAAGCAATATATATTTAAATGCAAAACAATGTGCTTATATGGAGACCTGGCTACAGTGGAAAGTATGACAGTGGATTTCATCTCAGAGAGTTCTGGATGATCTACCGAGTGGTAGAGCCAGGAGTAAGAAATGTTAGATTATTCCAAATGACTGGAAAGAAAACAAATACTACTCTCTGTTTGATCATGGTCTTTCTACGTTAGGGAATTTTTGTTTTTATTCATTTGCTCTTTCTCATCTTCCTTTTGAGTGACCATGGTTGCTGTGAATAGCAGAGAGAGCAACTTCCAAATTCATTTTAACAGCAAGAGTGGCACTCATTCGCATACTTTGAGAAAACTAAGAAATTCTATGTGCAGGCAATGCAGGATGCCCTCAAAAGTCTCCCTATTGACTCAAAACACCCTGTCAGATCTATTTGTTCTCTGGGACGATAATGTAATTCAGATGGGGAATTTTCTACTCAACACCCCATCTTACCAATCCACTCAGGAACACCCCAGTAAAGGGATCAATTACGTGGAATTGCTGCTTTCACAACCTTCTGCCACAAAGGCTAACAATGAAGCAAAACTGTGGCAGGCTCAATAAAAATGGAAAATATTTTAAATCAAGCAGTATGAATATTTACCAAGAATGTTTGTATGTTTTGTGATAGTAGTTTTTAAAATGCATAAGTAAGTTTACGTCTGGGGTCAAGAGTCCAAAGTGTGCTCCCAGAGCAAATACCAAATTATTCTGGTAGTGAGATAAGTGAGTGGACTGCAAAATGTGTATATTTGAATGTATTTATTTCAACTGCTTTGGTCTTTGTTCTGCTTAATATGTCTTCAAAAAATTAACATTTTACTTTGTCCTGTAAAAGCAACACCAGTAGTTAAATGAAATAAATCCACTTGTCTGGCATATATTTTTTTTCCCTTCTTAGAAATTTCAAAACTGAGGTGTGCCTATGAGAATGGGGTATATGTGCATGTACAAACACACACAGTGCAATTTACATTCTTGGGAAATTATGTATATGTGAATAAATAGACATGAAATCATATTTTAAATGATCCATGGAAATTCAGTGCAATGTAGCTCCTCTGGGAATTCCTTTTGAGTGAAACCTACTTTAATAATGTAGTTACCCCACAGATATACTGGATTTATAGGTGGAGTTTTTTTGAACACCGTATTTTCTGTAGTTAGTTACGGCCATGTAGAAATACTGATAAACGTTGAAACTAGAAAACTGAGAAGTGATATAGAATGTTTGACATAGCCTTCTAGAATTCGCATATCTCTGCAGCTTTCTGGGGCAGGCCTTATGAATGAGGAAAGCGGACATGAAGCCTTGTGAGAGAGCAATGATGGGCCCCCCCTCACCTCCTTCTCTGGCTCGTGGCTTCTGTCTTTGTATCCTTTTGGTAAAGAGGCACACAGGCTTTGATATTAGTGAATTTTTATGTGGGTAAGTGGCCTCTTCGGAAAGCTGGGCAATCTAATGGAGGCAAGTAGGAAGACAGCAGCCTGCCCTTGACCTGTGGCTGAAGTTGTCTATGTGAGTGCTGGAATTTCCTGGGGATCTTGTCTTTATGATCTGGAGGCCTATTCTATAGGAATTAGACATCAGCACGAATCAGTCATAATACGGTGATGGCTGGTTCTGGATATCTAGCTTCTCTGTACCACCCCCAAACATGAGCCAAAAGGCCCAAATATCATTGTCTATACCTTTATTCCCACCCAAGACACTTTTAAAGCTGTTGCTTTATGTTAAAAGTCAAATGCATTTAAGTAACTATATGAAAAATTACAGAAAAGAATCTTGACCCTTACCTCACACCATATAAAAAATTAACTCAAGATGGAACATATGCCCAAATGTAAAAATTTTAGAAGAAAACCTAAGAGGAAATCTCCGTGACATTAGAGTTAGCAAAGATTTCTTAAACATGACACAAAAAGCATAAGAAAAATTGTACTTCATCAAAATAAAAACGAGATTAAGTTAAAAGTAAGGCATTGATGAGGCTCAATAAGGAGGTAGACAAGATGACCTGGTTCTGAAAATGTCAACCTGTTTATCAAACCACCCAGGGCTTGCTGAAAGGGTGCATTAATACAGTAGCTATGAGGGAAATGCTGGAAAATATACAGGGGCTCAACAAAACAGATTTTCTCTCACCAGAGCAGACCTGGCTACTCTATACTTCCTAAGGATAATTCCCCAACAGCACAGACCAATAATGAACCATATGTACTGTACCTGAGGGGACCAGCCAAGGCAGGTTGATTATAGTAGATCCCTTTCTTCATGGAAGAGGCAGTCCTCACTGGAATAGATATGTTTTCTGGATATGGATTTGCCTTCTGTGCCTATAGTGCTTCTATCAGTACCATCATCCACAAACTTACTAAATGCCCTATTCACTATCATGATATCTCACACTTTATCTTCCCATCCAAAGTTTTTTTTTAATGTATTAAAACCATTTCATGCTCTTCTAAAAACCTTTCTGGGAAAATAAAAGGTGAGCCACAGCTTGGGTGGAAATATTTTTTGCAAATCACATATTCAACACAGTACTTCTATGCAAAATATATAAATAACACAACTCATAATAAGACAAGACGACCCATTAAAAAAAAAATGAGTAAAAGATTTGAAGAGACACTTCACCAGAAAAGATATACAGATGACAAGTAAGCACATGAAAGGACATTCAGCAACATAAATCCTTTCTAATCAAGAGGGACTCTCAGACAAACCCAAATGGAGGGGCATTTTACAAAATAGCTTGCCGGTAACCAGCAAGTGTTAAAGTCAGGGAAGTCAAGGAAAGAATAGAGAACTCTTCCAGATTGAAGGACGTGAAAGAGATATGACAACTAAGTGATAAACTGTAAAGGACATTATTGGGACAGTTGGTGAAACTTGAATGGGGTCTGAGGATTAGACAGTATTAATACATCAGTGGTAATTTTCTCATTTTTATGCCTGCTTTGTGGTTATGTGGTGAAATGTCCTTATTTATAGGAAATATGCACTAAATATTTAGGGGCAATGATGAAGTATTGCATCGGGCAGGAACTTACTCCCAAATAGGTCAGATAAAAAAATTTCACTTACACTGTATTCTGGACTTGGAACTTTTCTGTAAGTTTGAGGTGGTTTCAGATTTTTATAAAAATTTCAAGTCATACCCCTGGGGAAAAATAAAAAGCATATATTTATACACACACAAAAACATATATTATGTATACATATTTAGTATAATATATGCAATATAAATAGTAATATTACATAAACAAATTCTCAGGTCTCACCTTCAGAAGGTTCTAATTCACTAAGTTTTATATATTTTAGTAATCTATTGTTATTTGTACAAAGCTGATGCAGATACACAATCTGAGAACCATCTAGAAATCATTTAATCTATCCCTACTCCTCCATTTCCTGAAGAAAAAAGCAAATCCTAAAGAGGTGAACCATTTGTTCCAGATTATTCATGTACGTACTGATAGAGCCAGGATATTGCTCTCGACACCTGAATCTCATCAATACTGCCTCGTGTTATCTAAAGAAACAAACAAATGAGCAAATAAACATATTAAAATTAAAATATTATCACTTTACAGAAAAGGAAACTGAGGCTTATAATGGGTAAAAGTTGCCAAAAGCCATACAGCTAGTGAGGGACAGAGCAGGACTTAAGTCCAGCGCTGTTTGATTCCAAAGCATGAGCTCTTAACCACACTGTGACACGCCTAGTAGTGGGTGGCCATAACTATTTTTGAATTAATAAAATTGAATGATGCCTTGCAAGTCATAAGGAAAGAGTGACAATTTGATTTAAACATTCCAAATAATGGTCTAATTATTACCACCTTTTTCTCGTGGTATCAGAATGTAAGTAGGGGTGGGGCACACCTTCTGTACAATTCACTTAATCAAGCAAATATTTAGCATCATGGTATTAGATGCTAAAAAGTGCAAACGACTTTATCTGTCTTTAATTCTATCAGCGATAAAGAGTATTATACTGATTTTCAAAAGTCTTGATTCAACTGTAGAAAAATTGGCAGAGATACATAGAAAAGGAAGTACAAAGGCTACTAAAAGGAAACTGAGATGGGACTTTCCACAACTTAAGGGTAAGGAACTAGAGGTGGATGAAGATGATAACACAAGTCATAGAGAAATGCTTCATATCTCTTTAATCATTCTGTGTAAGAATGGCATCATACAAAAAAATTTATAATTATGAACACAAGACTATGCTGTCAGATTTAGCTATGGAAACGAATCATATATTTGTATGTATATATGAATGAAGCAATAAGCATTAAAAAATACTAATTAAAATTCACTAAAAGAAAATAGATGTAAATATTATTAAAATCAGAGAGGTCACATTATAATTAAATTCATATCATAAATTAAGGTCAATGATTATTATTAAGAAGTAATTATACAAATACTAAATAAAATAAAAAGCATTCATCTTCAAGTAAAACCTATACACCAAAAATCACACTAAAAACACACTTCAACATTAACTTCAATTTAATTTCCTGAAACAAAGTGAGTGACATCTTTGCTGTCTACAATTCTTTCACCTTTTCCATCTTGATTTCTAGTATTCTGTTTGACTACCAGCAGAAAATAAAGGAGTGTCATGATTTACAGTGTTTCAGCCTCACTGGAAGATGTATCAGACATTTAATATTAAAGGCTAAATAATGTACATTATCTAATATATAATATACAAAATAGGAGAGATCTAATGTTGCAGAAGAAGCTTAGATGGCAAATAACACTCATTAAAAGAGCTCTGTAGTCCACCATTCGTGACTGGATGCAGCTGGAACTTAATTGGCAGTTAAGTGTGTGGGGTTCCACCTATATATAACAAAAGATTTGCTGGGTTCCTTGCAGTAAACTCTAAAAAGCAAGCACAATTGAAGCCGTATGAAAAATGCAGCCCAGCTAGTACTGTGTAGATCAATAAGACTAATTAGTCAAATGTAACTAGACTGTTACATTGAATTTAGTCAAGTCTATTGTATGCCTACCTATAATCTAGGTTTGAACCCCACCTCTGTCTGCTGGGCCCCAGATCCTTTAATAGATCCTTTGGGTTTATGTTGACCTAAACTCTCCTATATTTTTCTAAAATCCGGATGAAGGGTCAGATAACTGGGTGGGTGCTGATCAGTACAGGGTTATAGACAGCTATTAAGGGTTGATACAAGAAAAAACCAATTGAAGATCGTTTCTGCATTTGTTATCACTAAAGATATTACTCATAATATTTCTTGATGGTCCATATACCAAATATCTTTTGGTATAAGGCTCATTATACAATTCTACTTAAGGACCAGCAGAGCTTCCAGTCAGATATCAAAAAACTATTGACCCTAAAAATATGGGATATTCATACAGTGGAATACTACTCAGGAATATAAAAAAACAAACTACTGATAAACATAACACTATAGGTTAATCTCCAACACTTTACATTGAAAGAAAGAAGTAAAAAGAAGTCTGTATAAGAGTATATAGATCCCATTTATATGAGGCTCTAGAACAAGCAAATCCATGTTGAAGGAAATCAGAGCAGCAGTGAGGAATTGACCGGAAAGGGGCAAAGGAACCTTGTTTGAGGTGATGGTTACGTTCTCTATCTTGACAGGGATGTTGAGTTCCGTCAAAATGTGCATTTGTCGAATCTTCTGGAATTGTAACACTTCAGATCAGTGCCATTCACTGCATCTATGTTATGCCTTAATATAAAATGTATTAAAACAAAAAATGCAATGTTATTTTCCTTTTAGCCTTTGCTGCCAGCAAGGCTAATTTTAATAGTCAATTACAGATGACTAACAGCACCATGATGTTAGCATGCTCTCTACCTCCTATTTTATTCTAATTATTACTAATTTAACAACCTTATTATACATTTGTCATGTTATAACGTCCCTCAAAGTCCTTTTTCGAAGAGGCAGATATAAATGCATACATATGCAATCACACTTGCCAACACACTTGCAAAGATGAATAGAACTCTAAAGGTATATTTAACAATTGAGAAAAAAAGAAAAAAACCTTAAAAATCCTGACTTCTCATCACTCTCAGTCTTGGTTTTTTCATTTACAGAAGTCTATCTGCATAGTGCAAAAGATGAATCCCTCTCTTGATTTAGTCATTGCATCAAAAATTTATTCTCTTTTGAAAAATGTAGCATTGCTCAAGTGGAATATTTGCTTGAGAATAATACTAGATGAATATAAAGTGTAGTTACAAAGGTTATTTGAAATTATCCGAGTACAGCTAGTCTGCAGAATTCCAAATTCTCTCAGCTTACATAACATTAAAGTTGTTTGAGGATTCATGATTAATATAAAAGGAGAAAATACAGAATTGTTGAAGTTATCACTGGTCATACGTAAAATGCAGATAAAGGGCATGGTTGGAAGAACAGAGACTTTCATTTTGAACAGTGCTTAGAACTATTCTGACCTATGTGGTGAACATGAACTGAGAGGGAATTTGTGTAATTGTGTCTCCAACTCAGATTTGCCTACAAGCTTTATCTTAGTCTTTAGGATTTTCCCAATTGATATGAAAATTCTTAGTGGCTGTAGCACCAAAAAATGTTGACAGCTGATTTAATGTGACCCCCACTTTGCTCAAGATGAACAATGTGGACAATATCTAGAATAAAATGGATTTCAGAAATTCTTAGTTCATAAGAACTGCATGGAAGTTGATATTTCATTAAGAATGCTCTTCAGTTGTGGGGAAAAAGGAAACCACGCCATTTGTGACAACATGAATGGCTCTTGAGGGCATCATACTAAGTGAGATAAGTCAGACAGAGAAAGATAAATATTGTATGATCTCACTTATATGTGGAGTCTAAAAAAGCTGAACTTTAGAATCAGAGAGTAGAGAGGTGGTTTCAAGGGGTTGGCATGTGGGGAAATTGAGAAGATGTTTTTTAATGGTACAAACTTGCAACCAGTAGATTAAAAGAAAATCCTGGGGATCTAGTGCACAGCATCGTGATTATATTCAACAATACTGCTTTATAAACCTCAAAGTTGGTAAGAGACTAGATCTTGATTGTTCTCCCCTCAGAAAAGAAATAATAATTATGGAAGGTGATAGAGATGTTGGCTACCACTATGTGGTAATCATGTTGCAATATGTAAGTGTATCAAATCAACCTTAAACTTACACAATATACTATGTTGATCATATCTCAGTTAAACAAAATAGAAAAAGGAAAAAAGGAATGCTTACAAAACCATTGATGCCTCCACTTCTAGATCTTTTCCTATTGTTTTTCTGACCATTTCTATCACCTTACAGAAAATGGCTTCAGAATCTCTTGCATAACCAACCCCCCACAATAGCTCTTTAAGTAAGACTGTGGCAAGCTATATATCTATCTCCAAACTATTTTCACCTCCACAATTTTTCAAAGAGAAAAAAGATTGTCTTTAACATGCAAATTGATTGTTGAGCTTCTTCCGTTGTTTTTTTCTCTAGATGCTGAGAAAGAATAGTGTATATTTTTTGCTTGATATGTTTTTTGCCCAAGGCAAGTGCTGCTATAGTGTCATGAAAACTGCTCAGCTGTGCTGTTTCATAACGCAAATGTGCAGCACGGCCAGTGGCTAAGGGAATCAGGGTTGATTCCTACTGTGTAAGTTTATATGTTCAGCCTCCTCACGAAAAGAGAATTTCATGGAAATAAGATTTATCACCTATCAGATTGGAAAAAATAAAGTTTGACACTAGATTCTGTTGATGAGGCTGCTGAGAAAATGGCACGTCAGACATTGATGGAGGTTTAAAACTTTGTACAAGTTCCATAAAGGGAATCTGGCAACATCAACCAAAATCACAGTGGCATTTACCTTTCATTTACTCAAGCATTTAATGCTGCAAATGAGTATAATGTTAATAAATGTATATATGGTTGACCTTGAACAACGTGGGGCTTAGGGATGCCAACCCCCTGCCCCCGAACCTGTAAAGAGAAAAATCCATGCATAACTCTATAATTCACCCTCCATATCCCCGGTTCCACATTGAAGGATTCATCCATTTATGGATCCTGTATTACTGTAGAAAAAGCTCAGTATGAGTGGACCAGCTCCGTTCCAGCCTATGTTGTTTAAGGGTCAACTATATTTGCATTTACTCTAGTAACCCTTCTTTTGTGAATCAATCCTACATATATACATGTGCTACATAATGGGTATACAAGATCATTTGCTATGACATCCTTTATAATGGCAGAAGATTGGAAACAACTGAAGTGTTCATTTATAAGGAACTGGTTAGTAAACTGGTACAACCACACGCAACACTATAAAGCTATAAGTAACCTCTCTCTAAATCCAAGAAAGATCACCAAGGCGTATTAGGTGGAAACAGCAAGATACAGAACGCTGTGTAGAGAATTCTACCATTTGTGAAAGAAAGTAGATACAATAAGAATATATATTTGCATTTGTTAATGTTTGGAGGAAGAAACACTGCGAAGTACATAAACAACAACAAAAATGAATACTTTAAGGAGCGGGTAGAGAAGTCAGGGCTAGGATAGATGGGTGCGGAGGTGGGTGTACACCTGATAGGAATTACAAAACGAGCGTTTCTCTAGTTATAAGTGATGGTTGTTATAAAATGAATTCAGCAGGAAAAAGCCTGTATGTATTCTTTTCCCATTTTTCTACTGGGTTCTCAGTCTTTTAAAAATTGACTTGTAGTTTTCTGCATTTTTTTCCCCGAAAGAATTATCCCTTCGCATATACCCAGAGGGAATCTTAATTCAAAAAGACACCTGCACCCCAATGTTCATAGCAGCACTATTTACAATAGCCAACATGGAAAAAACCTAAATGTCCATCTACAGTTGACTATAAAGAAGTTGTGGTATATTTATACAATGGAATACTTCTCATCCATAAAAATAATAAAATAATGCCATTTGCAGCAACATGGATGGCCCTGGAGAATGTCATTCTAAGTGAAGTAAGCCAGAAAGAGAAAGAAAAAATACCATATGATATCACTCATATGTGGAATCTAAAAAAAAAAAACAAAAAAGATGAATTAACTTATTTATAAAACAGAAACAGACTCACAGACATAGAAAACAAACTCATGGTTACTGGGGTGAAGGAGTGGGAAGGGATAAATTGGGAGTCTGAGACTTGCAGATAGTGACTGGTATGTATAAAATAGATAAACAAGTTTACACTGTATTTCACAGGGAACTATATTTGATATCTTGTAGTAGCTTACAGTGAAAAAGAATATGAAAACGAATATATGTATATTCATGTATGACTGAAGCATTGTGCTGTACACTAGAAATTGACAAAACATTGTAAACTAACTATACTTCAGTAAAAAAAAAAAAAAAAAGAATTAGCCTTTTGTCTGTAATAGTTGATGTTAACATTTTTTTCTCAGGGTCTCATTTGTCTTTTGACTTTGTTTTTGGTATTAGTTGCCAAATAGAAGATTCTGAGTTTGATGCAGGTAAATTCATTGCCTCTTTTTTTGTGTGTGACTTTGAGGATTTGTGTCATTCTTAGATAGGCCTTTCTCATTCTGACAACAGCAAAACAAAACAAAACAAAACTTGTTTTCTTCTAGTACTTTTAATTGTCTAATTTTTAATATTTAAATATTTTGTCTATCTGATTTAATTTTGATGCAAAGTATTAGGTAGGATTTAAAAATTTTTTTTTCCTGGTAGAATTCTCCTTGTATTTTGTTTCATCTGCTAATTTAAAATGACATCTTCAAAATATACCAAATTTCTGTACATACTTGTGTCACTAATAAGCTTTTTAATTTTTATACCTTCAGAATATATATTTAATGTCTATAAAAGTTCCTTCTCATTGATACTATTTCTCAGAGGTTTTTGGAATGCCCTTGGTTTTTTAATTTTTCCATATGACATATGATACCAACTTTTCCTTTCCCAAATAAATCCCATTGATATTTTAATTGGAGTTAGATTTAATGTAACTCTTAAAAAACATAAGAAGCTTTCCATTTTGTCTTCTTTCATCATCTAAATTTTTTTCATATGAATTTTGCACATACCTTGTTAAGATTATTTTTTTCATCTTTTTTTGTTGCTAATGTAGCTATCAATCTATTCCTTTTGATGAAAAATTCAATAATATTATTTACACTGGGTTAATCCAGTCTATGTAATTCTTTTGATAAATCTATATAGATATTGTCTGAAAGGTTTGTCAATCTAAATAGTCTATGACTTTTATTTCTTTCCCCATGACTTATGGATAGAGTATTTCATATGAAATACCTCTGTTTCCATGATTTCACAGCATCTTTTTTTAAACAGCCATTTTAACTCTATTATTTATTAATGTATTTAAGCTATACACCAACTATCTATGGGGCTTATACGTTTTTTTCTCTTAATCTAGCCATCAATAAATTCTTTAAAAATCATTTTCTTCTTTGAATTGATCAAACAGATTTCTCAGTGTAGAAACATAAAATGAGTCTAAAATGTTAAAAAATTGAGGCAGCCAAAAACAAAACAAAATTGTCTATGCTTGATACTTACACTTGAACATGAATGGAAACAGCATGCAGGGAAAGGAAGGCGAGAACCGCGGCAGGTCGTAGAACTGCTGTCATGGGCTGCAACGTGAGGAATTCCCGTAACAACTGGACGGCAATTTGAACAGAATGGTGCTGGATTACCTTCCCATTCATGAAAAATCACATGATTATAAACATCAGACATGGTACATATTCACTTGGCATATGGGGACACTGAAAGGACCGAGGAAATACTATAACCCTAATTAGCTGCTTTTGGTAGTATAGAGATGAATGTCCTTTCATTTTCCTGCTAAGGCCCCGGACTTTTATTTGACATCCTCTTTCTTATTTAGTCTTGATTTAATTTTACTGCACTTTTCTTTTTTCCATATTCTTAATACCCTTATGCCAGTACATCTCATGTGAAACAATTTTTAACATAATATGCTTACCGGATACAATACGATGCAAAGACTTCGGTTGCCCATGGACTGTAAAGGACAGACTGGAAATGAAAGAGAGGAATGGGGAGAGTTGTTCAGAGGAGTCAGAAGAAAAATATAAGATTTTATCTTGGAAGGAAGGTAGAAATGAGGAGTATGTAAAGTGTTAAAGTGCTTCACTGATGCTAAAATAACAGATTTTTAGAGAGAGGACAGATAAAGGTGAGATCTCTTAACCTTTTTGGTATTTGAGGTCTTGTGTCTATGTAACGGAATTTTAAACCTAATGTAGGGTTTTGGTAAAGACTGATTAGATAATAGGTTAATCCTACAAGGTGATTAAGTTGTTCCCCTGAGAAAGGTAGGCAGTTTGGGGAGATGAGTTATTTCTTTCAGACCCTTAGAGTGCCATTTAGTCCAGCTATTCAAACCCAAAGCCATTTAAAGTGCTTTCTACCACTCAGAAGAAAATTCTAGATAATATCGATAATCAGCACTAATGTCATATCTAGTGTGACAGGGGATCTAGATGGAAGCAGAGATTGTAAAGGGTCAGAAATAGGCACACACGGGCAAGGGGCAAGTTCTATCATGGGTCTGGGAAGCAGATTCCTCCATAAACAATGAGTCCTAAGAACCATTCCCCAGATAGACCCCACATCACCAACTAACGGGCACACCTAGAAACAGGGGAAAATGGGTATTTGCTTGCTTGCACAATGATTCATTGATTTCTGTCATCAAAATTTTGCTCAGAGATGGTGGATTTCACCCTGCATTATTTCAAATGGGTGATTTAGCATTTACTATTGTTTTATCGTTAGGCTCTTCTACTTTCTTTGGTTTGACAGTGGAATGCAAGCATCATATTGAGGTTGGGTAGGTGTGTGACTGGGTCCTTTGGGGGCCACAATTCTTCCAGACCTTCAGACATTAACACACTGGAATGATCAGGACCAGGTGGCATATTCAGTGTCTTCATCAAACCAGTGGAGGTAGGTGTAAGAAGCATGCATGGTTCTTGCCAAGCCCTACATTAGGTGAAATTAAGTTCAGTATGTCCTTTGTGTCCAGAAGCATCGGCAGGGAGAGAGCTATACAGTCCACAATGGCGATGGCTGGTCAGAGTCCCAGCACGCAGCTCTAGTGGGTTATATCTAGTATTGGAGCTCAGACAGGAAGAGATAGCCTTGACACCCTATGTAAAGAGCCTGGTCTGCAAAGCTGCGTACTAGATTTTCACACTACTGAGCTTGGCCTGCAGATTCTGAAGTTTACCAAGTCCTGCTAAGTCCATGTTTCTCAAATGTATTAAAATGAGAATAAACAGGGGTACTAGTTAAACGTGTGTATCTCTGAGCCCCACTCCTAGAGATACTGATTCAGTCAATCTGGGGTAGAGTCTCAGAATCTGGATTTTTAATAAGTACCCCTACTGATTCGGATGTGGGTGGACTACAAAACACAGTTTGAGAACGTTTGTGCTGGGCAGCCACTGGCAAATGTCATTCAGGTGGTGGATGAGAGCAGAGAAAGTTACTGAGGTTGAAAAGCGGTGATTTTTATAGGACTGAATATTCTGGAGTGTGGCTAAGGCTGAATCCAATAATGGGAGAGAAGGCAAGCTAGTTGATCTGCTGAGACAAGGAATAGAGCCCAGGGTTCTGGTCCAGCTTCTGTTGTTGGTATTTTATCTGGCCATCAGAATTGGAGATGGTGTGTCAAGGACTGGAGGGCAGGAACACGTTAACTCCTGGAGCATCATGGACAGTGCTTCAGAAATAGGAGATAAACCGAAGATTGCCCAACACGAGGGAATGCATCATCTGAATATTTCTGGAAAGTAGAGGATCCCTTGGAATTGGGGCTTGTTCTCAGTTTCTTCCATGATCCCCCACCAGAGTTGTCCAAAGGCCTAAAGTTTGGTTGATAAAACTACTGCCATTTTTCTAACTTTGAAAATTAGGTGAAGCTAAAGTTGTCTCTTTGAGCCTTCATATGCTCATCTGTAAAATGAGTATCATTATAACACACTGGATTGTTGGGAGGCACGGGGAAAATAGCTATAAAACATTCTGTCTACATATGCAGAGGCTCAATAAGAGACAATTCTTGTACTTTTTTTTGCCTTCATGAGCATCATGGTGTGGGGGGAAGAACGTGGATTCCATAGTGAGATCTGGCTTGGAGTCTCACCTCTATTACTTTCTAGACCTATATGACCTTGAACTGTTTACTTATCTCTGCATCTAAGTTACTCACTAAAAAAAAAAAAAAAAAAAAAAAAGGAAGAATACCTGTCTTGAGTGACTGCTTTGAATATTAGCAATAATAGAGGAAAAACAAACGCCTGGCATCTTACAGAAATTGATCAATAAATCACTGCTTCCCTCCCTCTTTCCTTTCCCCTCCTTCTCTCTTTCTCTTCTTTTCCTGCAACTCCTCTTGCTATTCTTATATTTTAAGGCTCTGAGCTCATGAAACCTGTGGAAAAGGAGCTGGTCTCCCATCCTCATTTCAACTATCAGCTTCAAAAAATTGCACAGGGAAGCTGAAAAGAATGTGGATTCTTAAGTAAACATGCCAGGGTCTCCCTGAATTGCTTTCCTAGACAATCTTCTATGAAATGACTGGCTGGCCTGATTTAATCGTTAGGCTCTCTCCCAATCAGGTCACAAGGTCTGTGCAAGGAAGCTGTATCAGCTCGCTATCAGGTAATGGTCTTGCAGTCCAAGAATTTTCTGGGTTGATGTCCAAAAGTGCCTGTTTGACGTTCTGGATTCTCCCTGGGTGAGTACATGCAAAGTGCCATCCTCCTTAGTTCTTCTCATCAATCCTTCTCTACTACACAGGATCAAAGATGGTCAGTTTCTGGGCCAGGAAGTAGGTGTTAAAGTGCTGGAGAATGAACTATGCCCTTTATGCTGCAAGGAAACATTTGCCACCTTCCTGAGAAGCCCACACCTTTGGACCTCACAACCTCACAAAAACCCTTCCATTTGATAAGTATTGAACTCTGGTTCTGTACCTGTGAAGCTAGTCAATCCTTTTTCTATAATTTGGAGGGTGATGGTGGAGATCTGAGAACTAGCAATGAGGACTGTTAGCCACCACCAGTTAAAGAAATCTATAATTACATACCAGAGCTGAGGAAGTAGTTGCCAAATGTCAAACTGAAGAGTGTTATTAGGAGCTAGAATTAAGGGCCATGGTTGGGTCATTGGAGAACTCCAACAGATTCTGTAGGAGAGCATCCTCCATGCTTGTAGACATTCAGATTGGTCACTTTCATGAGTTGCATGTACTGTGCTGTGACAAGTAATAGATCAGAACCATGAACAAGTCACCATTCAAAGTCAAATTCAAGACATTTCCTTGGAAATGCCAAGCCCTGAGCCAGATGCTGAAGAACTTCAGTCAGATGCAACCATATTCCACACCCTGTGGTGACTCATGGTCAATTGAGAAATGTGTTCATTTAGCCAGTACTTCTAGCAGGCCACTGATCCAGGAGCAGAGGATATAAATATGTAAGATGGCTTGTCCCCTCTCAGGCTTAGAGGGACCACATTAGGCAGAGATTGGCAAGTGAGGTGAAGAAGCTAGACAGTAGAGAACTGCATGTAATAGAGGGGAAAAAACTACGCTTTAAAACCTTGCCTTTGTAGAAGGAGGTCTGGTTGGAGAAAAACCCAAGGTCACTGCCAGCACTTTGTACTCCTAAGAAGTACAGAGCCCTGTTGTTTAGCTGAGCACCCGACATATTTCTGATATGGAAAGGTGGTAGGATATCTGGAAAGAACTGAAATTCTCTTCGTGATCGGCGACCAGAATGTGGAATTCAATGGGAATTTAGGAAGTAGGATGTGAAAAGACAGCAGGCAGAAGAGGCAGGAACCCCGATGCCTTTCAGAAGAGCCTGCCTGGGGTTGGACAGCCAGAAGACAGGACACAATGCCTATTAGTTTATTTTATTTGCATTTGTAGCTATATATCTGTATGTATGTATCATTTACATAGTGAAGAGAGGTATTTTATGAAATCACAGAAAAGCACTGCGTTCCAGGTTTGGGATGATGGTTTGTGCAGCAGAGTTCATAGATGGGATGGAAAAAAAAATTATCAACTAGTTAATGGAAGCAGAATCTCAAAGCCAGAAGGGATTCTGTTCTGTGAGAACAAAAGCCTTTTCAGTCCCCCTTTCTTCTTTCTTCACACTCTGCATGTGAAGAGGATGATGGTAACCTTTCTGAAAGATGTGGAATGGGTTTTGAGCCAGTCTTATCAAGATTTTAAAGTATAGAGTGACTCCTGTTGATATTTGGGTTATATTTAAATTCAAAGCTAAGAAGACATTCTATTTTATCCAGAGTCAAACTACTGAAAGATTTTGAATCCAATTAGTAATTTATTTGAACACTGAGAATAATTATCTTACGATTTTGGCTAAAATATTTTAAGAAGAGTTTTGTTTTTATACAGTAGGTGCTTTTCACTTTGACTCCTTTTAAGTTAGGCCAGAGTTTGGGATATATATATGGTGAATATATGATTTTTTTTTAAATGACAGGACAGACTGGGGAAAGCATTCTTTCACAGAGTTTGGTTTTTTAAAGGAATATTTTGTTCAGATACCGGCTCTGTAGATTTTTTTTTCTTTCTCACAATAATCATGTGTGTGTATATAGATGTTTTAATGTATGGTCAGTAGTAGAAGTCTGAGCAAGAAAAACCACTTAATTTTTGTTGCTGAATGTAAAACATCTGACAGTATTTGCCGAGAAAACCCAAATTGCCTTGCTTTGTTTGCATAAGCAAAAGGAAAAGTCCAGGGTATCCATCTGCAAATCAACATCAAAGGCTTTCCACAAAATGCAGGGAGGGTGACATGTATTTGGAGAAGCAGTATGAGATCCTTGGCTGTTACTAGGGCACTGCTGGCTGCTGCTTTCTGCCCCAGCCATGGCCAAGGGCAACTGACGTTTCTGTGTCTGTATTGCTGAGGTAGCTGGTCTTCTAGAGCTGAAGTGCACAGCTCTGTCCTTTGCCCACTCCCTTCCCACTCTTTAACATCTGTTAATGATGGAGAATCACAGCACATTTCCTATGAAACGAAGCCATTCTAAAAACTTTCATAAAGTCAAAGGTTTTGGAAAGAAGGAGAAAAAGTCATTAAGTAAACACATCTTTTCTGAGACCGACGCTAAACATGCCATCACCTCGTATGAGTTATTCAGTACATGTAAAATTCACTCCACTGAATTACGGCCCTGACCCTTGACCAAAAAGTCCCTCTTTCTTTCCCATTATTAATTGGATCAGGTTTTCTTTTCTCATAACAAGGTGGCTGCAATCATACATTTTAGAGGTAGGGGTATAGTTTACATCACTCGTGAGTTGCACATTTCTAAGATTCTACAATTATGTATTCTAAGCAAGGAATACGTCTTTGCAGGCACAGCTAGTCTGAAATTATCTAATATTTCAGGAGACAGATGATTCACACTGCCCCAAAGCTACGATGCTAATATAAACTGTGAACTTGCTTCCCCGCCTTCCTTCCTTCCCTCCTTCCTTTCCCTTTCCTTCTTTTCTCTCCCTCCCTCTTTCTCTTTCTCCCCTCTTTACCCCTTTTCCTTTCTTTTCTTTCCTTTTCTCCCTCCTCCCCTCCCCCTCTTCCTCCTTTTTTTTGTGTGAAATATCTATTAATACCAAAGAAAAAAACCTAAGAAGAAAAATGTTTTTTACTCACAACACTTCTGACACGAAATGTTTGGATTTTTTTACACATTGCAATCCTCCAGTTCTCTGCAGACACCAACTGAGTGTCCTAAATTTAATTTAATTCTGGCACTATCTCCCTGGAGTTAGTGCCACATCCCACATGTTACAGAGCCCAGTCCTACAAGACTGCTCCCACTTCAGCTGTCAGTAGCCAGTCCAAGGTTGTCACCTGCACTGCTGACTGACTGGCTATAAATTGGGGGTTCCCATAAACTCCTTGTCAGGTTCAATAATTTGCTGTAACAACTCACAGAACTCAGGAGAATACTTTAGTTACTATTATCGATTCACTATAAAGGATACAACTCAGGAACAGCAGAAAGGAAGAGATACACAGGGAAAGGGATATATAAGAAGGGACACTTAACATGAGTTCACCAACCCAGAAGCTCTCTGAACCCCATCATTTAGGGTTTTTATGGAGGGCCCACTACATAGACATGCTTGATGAAGTCACTGGCCATTGGCGACGGAACAAACACTGGGCCCTTTTCCATCCCTGGAGGTTGAGGGTGAGACTGAATGTTCCAAGTGGTTGGTTTCTTTGGTAACCAATCCAATCCTCCAAGAGTCACCTCATTAGCAAAAAGGTAGGATGGAAAGGGGTTACTATGAAAAACAAAAGCTACTTTTCTCACCCCTATCAAGGATTTTTAAGGGTTTTAGGAGCTTTGTGCCAGGAACCAGGGACAAAAACCAAAAGTATTTTTCTTATTATATCACAATGTCACCAGACTTTGCTCATTTTTAAATTAGTTTCTCCATCAGTTCTTATTGGTTTGCAGGGATTCTAACTTTATTTTGCATACGAGTCATTTGACAGAAATGTGTGTTGCAAATATCTTCTGCCATTCTGTGGTTTATCTTTTCACTGCATCTTTTAATAAAGTTCAATGTATCGATACTTTGTTTCTATGATTAGCTCTTTTTTGTCCTGTTTGAGAAATCATTCCTTACTCAGAGGTCATGAAACCAGTCTCTTTTATTAACTTCTAGAAATTTTATTGTTTTACACTTAACATTTAGGTCTTCATTTCAATTTGGAGTGGAATTTTGGATACGGTGTAAGGTATGGATCAAGATTTGTTTGTTCACGTGTAGATAACCAACTGATCCAGCACTACTTATTGAAAAGAGCATCTTTACCCTCTGCAGTGTTGTTTGACTCTATCATAAATCATGCATTCGTGTGTGGGGGGGTCTATTTCTGAACCCTGTAGTCTGTCTTACTGGTCTGTTTGTCTGTCCTTGCACTAGAACCACACTGTCTCAATCACTATGGCTTTAAAATAATTCTAGAAAACTCATAGCGTAAGCCTTCCAAATTGGGTTTTCCTCGACATTGCCATAGCTTTTCATGGCCTAAGCATTTCCATATAAACTTTAGAACAGTCTTGCCAATCCACCACCTCCCACACACATTTTTCTGGAGTATCAGTTGAGATTAAATTGGATCCACAGATCAGTTTGGGAGGATTTTACTATAGTATAAAACTGGGTATTTAATATCTCTGATTCCTTTCCTCAGCTTGAGATATAAAGTTATAGGTACAAATATGAATGTTTATAGAAATACGAGGTTGAGAGCAGAGTTGTAATGTTGGCCCTTCAATGAAATACCTTACGTATGGTATTTTGTTCCATACTTGAAAAAAGAAAATTTTTTCTAGAATGACTTTTCCGTCAGTATGTCACTCATCCTCCTTTCTTCCCCCAAATTTCATCATATAAGTGATTTGCAGTAGAATTTGGGAGGGAGGGTAGAGGGAGGAGACACAGTGTTCACTGGGGGCTGTTCTGGTTACTGTGGCTGCATAACAACTCACCCCAACACTTAGTGGCTTAAAGCAGCAACAATTATGCCATCACTCATGATTGTGTGGATCAGCTGGGCTCAGCTAAGCTGTCCTTCTGTCCTTTTTTTCAGGTGGGGGGCCACTTAGATAGATTGTGACAGGGTTGCAATTAGATTATGACAGAGGCTGAAGTTTCTCTGTCTAGGATCAGCTAGGGCACCAGGACAGCTGGCATTCACCCATCTATATTGCCTCGAGAGCTCTCCTCTCCATGTGGCTTTACAAGCAAGACAGCGGGACCTCTTACATGACAGTTTCAGGCTTCCAAAACCAAATGTTCATGAATTACCTGCCTGCCCAGACACAGTGTGGGAGAAGACTCTATAAGGCTGTGAATACTTGAAAGCATGCCTCGTTAGAGACCATCTTTGGAGATTAACTGCCACAAGGGGTATATCAGAAGCCTGGGAAAGTGTGTTACTTAATAAAAAAAGAGAATTTTAGATATTATAATAAAATATATAGGAAATGAGTAAAGTCACTACCTTTATAATTAAAAAGAAAAAAAAATAAAGTTTGACCAAATTTTTTTGGCCAGTAGAAATATACAAATTACAGCCCACAATTATCCATTGAGAGCTGTAATCACCTAATGAATCATATCAAATCTTGGGAAAGGGTGTCATGAACTTCGGTTTGTTTGTTTGTTTGTTTGTTTGAGGGGAAGCAGCAACTCAGAGGATGATGACATGTTTACCTCTCAGCAATTAGGCTATCAAAGCAAAACACTGATAAGCTGACTTTCTCAGCTTCAACTGAGGTTTGCATTCAATTTGGCTTTCTGCTAAGGTAGAGTCTTTTACGATGTATTTTTATTAGATTAAAATAACAGAGCAATCTCAGGACTAAGCATATTTGCTTTCAGAAGTCCTTTCTCCAACACCTCCCCTTCAGCCTCACAAACATGTTCAAAGTTGAAATTTTTGCATTACTTTACAGAAGAACACACAATTTTTATTCAGATTTGATCCTACTTTCTCTTTATGACCATCCAACTTATTCCCTGGACACAGAATTAAAACAATGAAATTCCCATTAGTGCTCACATTCATTAGTGAAAACATCTAAAGTTTCAGACTTTTCTTTAACTGAGAAATTTTCAAGACTGCTCCCCAGAGAAACTGCACAAGGTCACTGAGCGCCTCATTAAAGGGCCTGACCCTCGGGAAGGTGTGAAGAGGCTTTCTTCCAAAGATGATATTTTCACTACCCCACATGGAGTTCTACTTCCATAAATAAAACAGCCTAACTTGAGTAAGTCAGGTCATTTAAAGCCAATGTCCCGACACTGCAGGCTATGCTGAACAGTGTAGGGAGATGTATGGATGATGCAGCCAATATTTCGAATGAAAGAAAGGTACTGAAAGGGACTTTTCAATAGCACCTTAATAAGCCCAAGAGTGGATGAGCAAAACATTTATTTGAAAATGGCTGTCTTTTTTGAACAATAAATACTGGGTCAGTTGATTCAGATTCTAGTCAAAGTTGGGACATAAATATTATTCATTTCCAAATCTCAAAAGCCAAACTCATTGCCTGGCATTCAAAAATCATTTAATCAACATTCGATGAATGAACGTATCAATCAATCAATGAGAGAATATATTATACGCTCTCTAACCTTCCTTCTTATTCCTCAGCTGGCATGCTGGATGCTACATGTCAGCCAGTCCTTAACCAAGTCTTGATTTGCTACAGCATGATGTTGAAAATTAGAATTGTGACTCGACTCAGTGACTGAGTTTTGAAAAGCACATGTTTCCTTTTGCCCCTTGCTTCCAAACTGTTACAGCCTGGATACTGTTAAATGTTAAGTGAATCGTGTTCTTGAAGGCTAAACGGAAAGACACGCCATTCTGTAATCATGATTTGGCTCCTACTATGTTTTTCCATATTCAAAATGATAATGGCAGAGAATGCTCATGAATTGATGGAAGATATGAACTCCTAGATTGTAAAAGCACAATAAGTTCAGAGAAATACAAATAAAAATAAGTCCAAAAAGCAGAGAATTTGTAAACCATTAAAGCCAAGTAGAAAAAATATACAAACTCTATTAAAAAAAAAAGACAGATTACTTTAAAAAAATAATAAACTTCTCATCAGCAACACTAGAGGCCAAAGAACAATGGAATACTATTTTCCTAGTGTTAAACTATCAATTAGATGGGAGGGGAAAATAAAGATATTTAGACACATACTGAGAGAACTGACCACACAGATATTCACTCTAAAGAGTATTAAAGGATATACTTTAATAAGAAGGAATTAAAATTAAGAGGAAAGAGTGGATTATGTGAAGTAATGTAATTGAATTGGTTAAGTATGAAAAAAATTTAATAAGCATTGAGTTTTAAAAATGATAAAGACAAAAATAGATGGATATTTAAAATGAGAAAAGATAAAAATGTTAGAAAACAATGACATGGATATAGGAGTTGGTGTCTAAAGTTAAAGTAATATGAGTCTTCAAAACTGTTTGAAACAAGTATAGAGATGTTAACTTTAGACTTTGTTTTAGCAAATACTTATGTTAAAATTTTAGGGAAAGCCATGAAAATTACAGGAATATGAGATATAATTTCCAAATTAGTAGAGAATAGGAAAAGAAGATTTAAAAAATAAATGAATCTAATGAATAATGGAAATTATAAATAAAATGCATATCTAGAAAACACAAAATAAACTAACAGCAATCAGGCTTGTTAGGCCAGTAATCATAATATATGCAAGTTAAACTTCATGGTTAAAGAAAGGGACTCAGACTGGATTTTTAAAATCTAGTAATATGCCATTTATAAGTGACAATGGATTTTTAAAAGAAATCCAAGTGTGTGCTATTTATAATAGGAAATATGTTGATACTGAAAATTTGAAAATTAATGAAAATTGAAGTATCTCAGAAAAATAATTAAAAGAAAAATGTTGCCATATAAACACTAGAAAAATATAACTTAAAGTAAAACCATTATTAGAAATGAAAAGAGTCTTAATTTCATGATAAAAGAGAAAGTTACCAGAGAGACCTAAAAATCCCAAGCCTGCCTGCACTAAACACTAGTAGACTTGGACTAGTCAAACAAAAAATTAGCATAATTACAAGTAGAAACAGAAATATACATAATGACATCAGAAGATTTGAACATATCTCTCTTGGAAATTAAAGCTGCAGCAGCAGCCAAAACATAGTAAAAATACAGAAGATTCAAATAACACACAAGGAAAAATTCATTTATCAAGAAGGATTGTATCTAAAGACATATAAACCTACATTTGGAAAACTTTTCTAAGAAATCTTTGTAAGCCATTCAGGAAGTCTCAAAAATGCCAAATAATTAATATAAGTCTGAACAATATTCTTTCAGTACAATACAGTAAAACTAAAAATTAATAAAAAGAAAATACCAAATCATGAGTCAAGAAGTAAATCAAACTAGAAATGATATTAACAATAGAAGCACAATAAAAATGCTGTGAATCAAAATTTGTGTGATACAGCTAATATGACATTTAAAGGATACATTCATAACTGTTTCTAAATGTACATTAAAAAAGAAGGAAAACTGAAAACTACTGAGCAAAGTACAACTTGAAGAAGTAAAAATATTCACAGCAAAATAAGCCTAAAGAATGTATGTAAGAGGAGATGGTTAAAATAAGAGCAAAAATTAATATAGTTGAAGATAAGAATCATTAAAAAAATCAACCAAATCAAAAGCCAGTTATTTGGAAAGACAGAGTAGCCAAACTCTGCCAAATGTGCCCAAGGTGAGGATGGCAGGGAAGGACAGTATATCAGGGAAAGAAATCAATATTGGGAAAAGAAAAGAGAACATACCTACTGATTTTAAAAAAGATCACATAAGAGAGACTTAGGAATAATTTTATGCTAATAAATTTGAAAATGTATACAATATGGATAAATTTGTGGAAAGAAGCATAAATGACAAATTTTATTCAATAAGAAATTAAAACCCTGAACAGACCTATAGTCATTAAAGAAATCAGATTAGTCATCAAAACTTGATCCCAAATAGAAGCAAAGGGCCCATATAATTTTACAGGTGAGTTTTACCAAACTTCCAAGGGAAAAAACCCTCTACTTATATAAACTGTCATGTAAACTAGAGAAACAAGAAAAGCTCTCCAGCTTAATTTGTGAATGCTAATATGTACTTCATAAATAAACTGGGTTAGGAAAGAATAAGAAAGAAAACGTATAAACTATTCTCAATTATAGAAGCAAAAGTCCTAAATAATGTACCAGTTAACTATTTCAGTAACATATTTTTAAATTAATTATGACCAAAGATGACTCACCCTAGAATTTAAAGAATGATTTAGCATTAAGAAATCTACTAAGTAATTTAATACATTAACCCACTAAAGGTGAATTTATCATCTCAATTAGTGCAGAAAGAATTATTACACAAAATTTAACAATCATTAATTGTTAAAAAAAACTTATACCTACAAGAAATTGGAGGGAGCTTCCCAAACCTGTGAAAGATATTTAACAAAAGCCTCTAATACAGATGCCCTTCAGTAGTGAAATGTAAAGCTCAAATTCTTTAAAGTCAAGGTAAAAGGAAATATGCTCATTATCATTACTTCTATTTAACCTTGTATTAAATGCCCTAGCCTGTGTGATAACGCAAGAAAAAGAAATAAAACATATATAAGAACTTTATGAAGAATATTAACTATTGTGAAAGGAGATAAAGGGAAGCCTAAATAATAAAAGATATATCATGGAATATATAAAATATGCAGTATGTTCATATATCAAAGATATATCGTGGAGTGGAAAAGTCAATATCATAAATAAGTCAATAGTCCCCAAAGAAATAGAAATCCACTGCATTTTCAAAAACCTTCAGTATTTTTTTCAAATACTTGATGAGTTGAAATTAGAACTAAAATAGAGCAATAAATGGCCAAAAATTGCAAAAAAAAAAAAAAAGATAAAGCAAGAGGATCATCCTACCAGACAGCTAAAAATACTGATAATATTTAATAGTAAACAATTAAAACAGTGTGATAAGCATAAGGACAGACAAGTAATCTAATGGAACAGAATATAGCACCTATAAGAATGCATAACTGATGCTCCAAAAATGTAAGTTCTGCAAAGAAGGTAAGTAGAAGCTGCCAATTCGTGTGGGCAGGCTGGTAGCAACAGGCCAGCTTTCTGTTTAGCATGGATGGTACTTGTCCTGCCACTCTCATCCCCAACACTCATGGACAATTCTAGAACTTGTATTCAACTGAAGGAAATCACACTGTCTCTGCCTTAGGACAGGATATAGTGACATCTGAGTAAAACCCAAAGGTGAGTGTTCATTCGGGAGCTGCTCCAGGCCTACCACCACAAGGCTCAGTCATTAAAGCCATCCTAGGGTCCAATACTGTTCTTCTCCCGCAAGGCAGAAGCCACTGGCATGTGGCAGCTCAGATCAGTAACCCATCTTCAGGGGCAGGGACGAGTCTCACTCAGAAATGTAAAGCCGACAAAGCTGGTTTTGACACCTGTCATGGTTCATCACTCTGTCTTTCCTTCTTTCTGTCCAGATCGCCTCTTCACTCCATAAATATCTGCTACAGGAAAAGAATATGGTATTGCTAAGTCTCGTTCCCTTTAAGTCAATAAGGAAATTAAAGGCTTTTTAACATTTTAAAATCATTAAGGTATTAGCATGATAGAATTTTTTTTGATGGGAAAAATGGTTTCCTCCTCTGTCTATAATGTGTTCAGGATGGGTTGGGACTCCTAGATCCACTCTGTACATGATACAGAATGGGCATTTCCCCCATTATATTCATTAACTTAGCACAGTCTTCTGAAATGTGACAATCCTCTCACAGAGTCCATTTCACCATTTGTCATTAATTTAGTACTGGAGCTGTTCGAGGTGGGGGGATATTCAGTTTTTCATTCATTAATTAACCCATACAATCGATATAGATTGCAAATCTACAACATTTGAGGTCCTGTGCTAGGTGCTAGACTAAAGATGAGAAATAAACAGTCTCTGCCTAGTTATCACAGGAAGATAAGTAATGATTATAGTCAAGTACTCTACAGAGGAATAATTTCAGTGAGGAGTGTTGGAATTATTATTTATAAATGAGAGTTTCACTATTCAACATATTTAGATCATCTGATAGGAGGATGTTAGTTAAAAAGACATTATTACAGTCTTTCTCTGAAGCCCTCAAAACCTCATAAATGTAGAAAGCTGGAATAAGCATTACTCCAGCCCTTAAAATAAGAAAAAAGCCACACAAGTGGCAAATTAACAGCTTTCTTGAAGCCATCTGAGAACTGAGGATTCAACAACTAAAGCTGCAATCTAGAGAGAAACAGGTACCTGTGGGTAGGAACAGGGCCTGAATATTTGCTCACCTGTGGCAGATACCACTGGATTCATATAAGCTCTCTCTGGTGAAAAAAGTCTTAACCTTTAGAGGAGAGAGCAACAAAACTGTCACTACAGTAAAGTGGTTGAAACCCACTGCATCTGGAGTAAGCGAACAGGAGAAATAACAATGTTCCCACTCTTTGGGAAAAGCAGGTACATGCTAAGCCTAGCACTAGAGGAGGAGCACTTAGAAAGACCCCAGATTCTGAGTATCTGCCTTGGACCCAAGTTTAATCATGACATCAGAGAACAAGCACTTCCTGTCCCATACTTCCTACCATGACGCTAACAAATGCTGAGCAAAAATAGCAGTGAAATATTCCTGAAAGAGCTGCAAGAGGCAGGTTCTCTCCATTTTACAGATTTAGACAAATCAAACCCAAACAATCAGAATGAAGGAAACAATCAAATAACCGATTACGACGTTAAAGGCTCTGATGGAAAAGTTAGACAACAGGTACTGAAAGAGAGGCAATCTCATCAGAGAGATGAAACTATAAGAAAGGATCAAATGGAAATATTAGAAATCAAAGGCACAGGAACAGGGATGAAGAGTGCCTTCAACAGGCTTGTTGGGAGACTCAACATGGCTTAGAAAATAACCTGTAAACTTGAAGCTAGGTCAGTAAGATTACCCAAAGTGAAATGAAAACTGAAAAACCAAGCACAGTATTCAAGAGATGTGGGACAATATCAAATAGTCTAACATACACATCATTGGTCTTCCAGGAGGAGAAGCGAAAGAGAGGATGAGGTGGAAGTAACATCTGAAAAAATAATGTATGAGAATTTTCCAAAATTGATGAGAGACTCACACAAAACAGATCCAAGCAGCACAGAGAACAAGCAAGATAAATACCTAAACACACCAAGACATATATTCAGACAAAAATGCAAAAATATTTAAATTATAAATAAGAGAAGTCCAAACCAATATTCCTCATGAACATAGATAAAAAATCCTCAACAAAATATTAGAAAATTGAATCAAGGGATATATTAAAAAGATAATACATCATAACTAAGTAGGGTTTATCCCAAGAATGCAAGGCTGGTTCAACATTTAAAAATCAAACAATACAATCCACTATATTAGTAGACTAATTAAGACAACCCTTATGATCATGACAATCCATGCATAAAAAGAATTTGACAAAATTCAAAATTCATTCTTGACCGAAAAAAAAAAATCCTTCTTAGTAAAGTAGGAATAAAAAAGGAACTTCCTTAACCTAATAAGAGACATCTAAAAAAAACCTTACAGCTAACATCATACTCAGTGATGAGAGGCTGAATATTTTCTCTCTAAGATGGGGAACAAGGCAAGATGTCCTCTCTCACCACCCTGCTCAGCATTGTGCTGGAAGCCTTACCCGGTGCAATAAGGAAAAACAGGATTGGAAAGGATAGGAAGAAATGAACTGCTTCTATTTGCAGACATAATTGTCTACTGTGAAAATCCCAAAGAATCTATAAAAACGCTTCTAGAAATACTAAGTGAGTTTAGCAAGAACATTGGCTACAAGGTCATTATTAAAAAGTCAACTGCATTCTTGTATACTAGCAATGACAAATTGAAATTTGAAATTGAAAAAGCAATACTATTTACAATAGAATCAAAACAATAAAGTAGCTAGGTATAAAGGAAATGAATGTGTGCAGTTTGTAGTTTCCATACGTTGAAACATACAAAACATAATGAAAGAAATAAAAGAAGAAATAACTAGAGAAATAAAATGTGTCCATGGATTTTAAGACTCAATATTGTTTAGGCTGTAGACCTACAGATTCAATGCATTTCTAATCAAAATCTCAGCAAGCTCTTTCGTAGATATTGACAAGCTGATTCTAGGATCTACCTGGAAAGGCAAAGGAACTAAAAGTGGCAAAATGACTCTGGAGAAGAAGAGCAAGTTGTTGAATTAATAGTATTATACTTGTGTTACTTTCTTAGTTTTGATAAATGCATCATGGCTATGTAAAATGTAAACATCAGAAGAAAATGAGCGAAAAGGATAGGGGAACTCTATACCATCTTTGCAATTCTTCTAAAATCATAAAGCTAAAATCATTTGAAAATAAAAGTTTAAAAAAAATTCAAGTCGATTTCCACTGCCCAAATTGGTGAATTCTTGGAAACTGAAATTGGTAATCCCAAACCTGATCTTCTGGTTAAGCCACAAAACTGCATTTTGCAGATGGGCATTTGCAGAGGGGCTGAGGCAACATCCTGTGTCTTGTCGACCGGTTTTCTCCGCTCTCCACCTCCGCATCAGCCCTGCGATGGCTCTGCTGAGGACACTGGCAGTCAGAAGAAGACAGCGCTTGTGCCATTGCTCATGCTTTCCATGTAAACAATTTTTCCCTCATCCTGTTTTCCTTAAAACTTTGACCTAATTTCTTTCACATGTTGAGCTAATTCTCATGACTGTTTAAAGGCATCTAAAAATACCAGTAAGGTCTGCTGAATTCAGAAATGAAGACGCCATTCATTTAAGTGCTGCACACTTGAGTCATTATTTCTTTAAATGCATGACACAAAAATGTTCCTTTCTCTCTCCTACTGATAGTTTTACATTAAGACGTCATTAGAAAGCAGCATCTGGGCTACTCGTCAAACCACACAAGCTGAATTCATTTTTTTTCCCCTTCACTAAATGGATTTTCGATTAGCAATAATAATAAGGAGCAATGTGTGGTGTTCAGGAGACGTAACTGGCTGCTTTCAAAGTAAATCTTGAAGTCCAATGATCCAGTTGTTTCCGATACTTCACAAAGGCAACATATTTATTCCTCCAGAAAGTTAATGCATTTTCCGGTCCATTTCTCCATAATCTTGACCCTTGGGCATTTCTTCCTACACAGGAGCATTTGTTCCTGGAGAGGCTCCTCCCAGGCAGGCCCAGAGACACAGGAGGTAGGGAAGAAAATAAGACAATATAGGTTTACTAAGTTGGAGATGCACCCTTGGTTTCTTCCTCCATGTTTTCTTCTACAGTCATCTTACCCATTCCATTTCTACTAACAGAGAAGCAACAAGGCTGATGCTTTGGGCAGAAAGATTAAATGCATAGGAAAAGATCTTTATTTGCTAACAGAACCCATCAAAATAAATATGACTTCCAAATAATCTGAAGATCAAATAAGTTAGCTTTTGCCAAGTGCAAAGCAGGCAATTTCCTTGCTCAAAGTCTCTGGTCTCCCCTCTTTAATGATTTTTTTCTCATCTCCGTTTAGCATCCTTCTTGATTCCAGAAACAGCACTTTCTAGCTCTGTGCTCCCCATCAAAACGTACTTTCAGGCAAAATCTGCTATCATTCACTCACACTTTAGTACGAATTGAAGTCAATAGGTCACCACCTTCAGAAATACCTGCATTTTGAAACTGAGTCCTAACTGAGGAATAAGTGATATTTTCCCAAGATTAAGAGAATTTTAGATATTGATGATCCTAAGAGAGAACTGAACAGGGGCTAGACAAAGAGGAACCATACTGCAGTCCCAGAAATCTGTCTGCCCCAAGGTTGGCATAAATGAAAACACTTGAAGGTGTTTTTTAATACTTACTGTAGTTTCAGGTTAAATCATCAGGGCAAGTATTATTTTTCCTTCTCTCATTACTCACCTTGTTGTTACTTTAATCTTGGTTCAGTTTGACAAATGAGGATTTTGCCAGGGGGTTAAAGAAGGAATGAGCTGAATTCCACCCATCTGATGTCCTCCCAGGTCTAACGTGCCATATGGTTTGGCGCAGTGGCACTTCCCTCCCTTCTAAAACACCCCTTTGCTTGTGTGGCATCCATCATTTTGCTTGTTGACTTAGTTTCATTTTCTGTTTTTCTGGCCTGCTCAACTGCCTGTAACAGCATTAAATTATTCTTGTGATCTCTCTGTTTCCCTGAGTTTGCAAACTGGAATTTATGGAAGTCTTTAAACCTAAAGAGTTTTCTGATAATGGTAGATGCCAAGAAAGTGATAAAGGTCAATGGAAAATTGTACACCATTAGGAGGCAACACCCTTCAGACATGCTCTACTCTCCTTTTTCACGTGAGAAGGAAATATTACTATCTGTAGAGAAGTCCATACAGAAATTTAGAAATAAAGTGGACCTTACAGATTGTCTGCCCAATCTCATTTTACAGCTATGGACACTGGAGCTGTGAAAGGGTAAATTACAGGGTTATTCAGGGCCAGAACTGAAACTTGTACTTGGCACCCCCAGCTCAATTCACTGTGTGTCCACTACATTGTGCTGACTCTTTTCATGATATATTCTTTATTATTATTATTATTATTATTGAAGTATAGTCAGTTTACAATGTTGTGTACAGCTGGTGTATAACTAGTGTTTCCATCACACATATATATACGTATTTGTTTTCATATTCTTTTTCATTATAGGTTGCTATAAGATATTGAATATAGTTCCCTGTGCTATATAGCAGAAACTTGTTGTTTACCTATTTTATATATTTAATGATACATTTTTAATGATGAAAAAATGTGGAGAAAATGGAATAGCCACCAAGTCAGGAAAAAATACACAGAATATTTTCTCACTTCCTTTTTAAAACCAAAGTCTTTGGAGAATTTGTCTAGCACTAAAATGACCATCTGATCATGACAATCACGATGTGATTGTGGAGGAGGCATTTTATTTCTCCATCTCTCCCACACCTGTGTACAAACAGTCCCCAAGCCCTATCACCACTCCCTTTGTGGTATCCCCGTCACCGTCCCTCTCACTCATACTGCCACTCTTGTAGCTCTGAATGTTATAAAGTCACACCAAGACTTTTGGAGTAGATTTTTTAACTGTTAGTCTTTGGTTAGAGTTCCTCCCTCCTTCTCCTCGCACAATGATGAAAAGAGCCTCTAAGTTAATCTTCCTGAAATATCACCTTTTACGTAACGTTATCATCAATATCATCAATGGAATCTCTGACTTCTACTTCTTCTGACTTGTTATTCTGCGATGACAAGGCTATGATTCCTCACTGTTTTCCTGTTTGGGGTTGTTTGTTTGTTTTGCCTGTGCTTAGCCAGCCCAGCTAACTTTGCTCTAGGGCAGCGTAACTTTAGGAGTTGGGTGGTACAGAAGAATGACTAAGGACTTCAGGGACTGTCACAAACTAAAGGAACCCCCATTTTACTTCTGTTTAAACTACTTTCTCTTATATTCACGTTTCCCCAGTGAAAAAGGTCAGACAGCGCCACGTCGCTCACTAGTGTTTTCATTCCATCCCTTCCGTCTTGACGTTGTCGTGAGAATGAATGACCTGAACTTGCCATGCAAGTGGCCATGTGGTCCTGCTGTGCAGCTGCCCAGCAAGGCTCCTGGGGGTTTCCATGCATTGGCCTAGGTTATGACTGTGTCCTTTCAGGAAAAAAAAAAAATCCTTATATCTAGTAGTGAGGTAACATTAAGGATCTGCCTTTCAATTTAGTGAACATCATTGACATCTTGGCAAACACTACATTCCAGCCTTTATCATGTTGATCCACATCAGAGAAAGTGAGGCCAGGAAGCTTGACATAGTTCTAAACACCAATGTTTGTCACTCACACTGTGAGCTATTCCTCCATATTCAACCTGTATGTCTTATCCTTATTTCATAAATCATGTTCTCTGAGAAAAAAACCTTGATTGTTACCACAAAAAGATCCTGCCCTGCTTTAGTCTTAAGTTGAAAATTATCTTCAAAGACCAGTCACTTAGGTATTTTGAGGGAGCCTTTTTTCTCCTGAAATTAGTAGAATACATAAGCAAATGAAACAACGTGTATAAAGACAGTTTTCAAATATGCAAATTTCTAAGTAAATATATAAAATGTTTCCATATGTATTAGCAGCATTATTCAATTCAGCGCCTTTGAATGAGTTTGATGTACCACAGGGCCCTAGGTAAGACGTCCCAGATACAAAGAAGTCTCAACCCTCATCATCCAGGGTCTCATTACCCAGTAGAAGAGACTGCTGTGTAAAGAACCCACTATAATTAGATGTGACGAGTGCTATGTGGGTATATGAATAAATTGTCACATACATTCTCTCACACCAGTTATAGGCTCCCAACCTACATATTTTTTGAAACTTTGTAAACATGCCCCCTCATAAAGTGCACTTTGTCCACTTGATCTGTTGATAGTAGCTCTTGAAGAGTTGGTTGAGAGAGGATTCAAAACTATTTCCAAGCTCAGCAGAAAAAAAAAAGTTTTTGATTAATTACTGATGGCAGCCATCAGCCTAGGAATAGGAAGAGGGTGCTAGTATGGCATATATTTGCCACCTCCAGTCTATAACATGCAACTACCATGTCAAACTTTCCCCACCCTATCATAGATTCCAAGACGTCATGATCACTTTTGCCCCGATTCTCATCATTTAAACTTCACTAAATGCCCTTTACTGGGAGCAATTAAGTAGAGAATAGTAGACCCTTCATCACGTCTTTTACTAACTGAGGGATGAAACTGTTAGCAAGGTAAGTCAAGAATTGCCTGATACTCTGCTTTCAGGAAATGAGACTTCCAGCTGAGACTTGGTCCTGTCCCTGCTGCATTTGCCTCTCTGCCAGTACTATGACCTGCATCGGAATGTCCTGACCAGCAAATAAAGGGAACAGTTTCTCTAATCTTAAAATAGTTAGAATTGTCAAACAGTGGTCAAAGAAATCACAAAAGAAAACTTCAAAAGATTCAGATCAATAAATATTTTAAATGCATTTAAATATGTCAAAATCCAACAAAAGGCAAACAACTTGATGGACAAGGAAGAATATTTTCTAACATACGACAAAGAATTGATGCATGTAACTGGTATGAACTCATCTACCAGGTTGGAGGATAATTTAGAAATGGTTTAAAGCTACAGAGCTAAACTGGCTAAAGTCCAATATCATTTGTAGTCATGCCCTCTTCCCCAAATTATCTGTGAACAAAAGAGGTTCCTTTAGTTTAAAGGGCTAGACCTCTCTGCTAGCGACTTACAGGCGAAAATAATGGAGAAGCCCATCATTGCGGCAGCACTGTTGACAACAGGTCCTTTGCATTCTGGTGTATCTGCTGCTACGATCCCAGCACCATACTGAGTGTTTTATTATTTATAAGCAATTCTAAAGCAACTAGCATGTGCCAAGAAGCCTTCTAAGCACTTTACAAATATTAATTTATTTGTAACAACTCTCTGTGGTAGCTATTATTACAAGCTCCCTTTTACATGTGAGAAAACAGAGGCAAAGAGAGGTTAAGTACCTTGTCCCAACTCACACAGCTAGTTAAGTGGGAGATCTGCACGTGAATTCAGGCAGCTTGGTTCCAAAGTCTATGCTCTTAACCTTGCTATGAAAGGGACTAACTCACTCCTCAGAATCGCCCTTTGCCAAAGAAGCACATGCTGGACTCCTAGAGAGCTTACTCTTCCATCTTTGTGTAAAGTCCCATCCACTTGCTCTTGGTTTTATTTGACTTTACTGAGTAGTATCTAAGAATCCACGCAGGAACACACAACAGATAGAAAGGACGCTTGGCGCTCTGGGACCAAAGAGCTCATTCTTCGGGAGAATAAAAAAGGGAGAAAGTACCGATAATTCTGAAAGAGGGAAAAAATAGATAACCAATAGCGTTGTTCCAGAATGAACTGCATCCTCCCAAAATTCATATGTTAAAGCCCTAACCCCCGATATGACTGTATTTGGAGACAGGGACTTTAAAGAGGCAATTAGATTAACTGAGGCATAATAGTGAGGCCCTAATTTGATGGGACTAGTGTCCTTTATAAGAAGAGGAAGAGACACCGGGGATGCACATGCACCGAGAAAAGTCACGTGAGGACACAGCAAGAAGATGACCACAGACAAGCCAAGGAGAGAAGACCCAGGAGAAACCCACGCTGCCAGCATCTTGTTCCTGGACTGCCAGCCTCCAGAACTGTGGGAAATACATTTCTGTTGTTCAAGCCCCCCAGTCTGGGGTATTTTGGCAGCCCTAGCAGACAACTACAACATCAATGAGAAGATCCAATTAACTTTCCAGATGGCGTACTGAAATCAAGAACAAAACAAGAAAATCCAGATAATCTGAAGCTAATAAATTTTAAAATTTCAATAAAAGCACAATTTTCTGGGAGTAGGAAAAGTTGTGTAAATCATCTCAATAGTGATACAGTATTCAGGAAAGAGATCAGGAAAGCATTCATCCCTGATACAATTTCTTAGTAAAGAATAAATTAGAATATACTTCCTCAACATGGAAAAAAATGATCCAGAACCAACCACCAATATTATGCTCATTAGCATAACTGCAGCCCAGGGGACAGGTCCAAGCTTTGCTGCCCAAGGGCCAGAAACAACCTACAAATAAGTTTGTCAGGCTGCTTCATTGTTTTGTTTTTAACTTGCCCATGTTGCCAGCATTTAAAAGTCATATTTTAAATAAACTTCCAGATATTTGGCTTCTGGCAAATTAGGCTGACATGACAACAATTAACTGCAGCTAAATAGTAGGTTCCCACTGCAAACCAGCTATGTGCGCTCAGGTTTGCCAGCTCCCAGTGCTCTCTACTGCTTCCTCAGCACTGAGAACAGGTGACGTTGACTGTTTCCCACCGCTGTGCGCTGTTGTCTTCTTACCTTGGCCGGTGTCACCTGTTTGTTTCCTGCCAGGCTTTTGTAGGCATTTGAGTTCACATCACTTCTCTAAAGGCAGTCCCACCAAAGTCAGGAAATTCAGATGTCCATGATCACCATTATATTCAACGTTATTCTGAAAGTTTAACCAAGACATGAAAACAAAACCAAAGGCATAAATATTTGAAAGAAGAAGACACATTTGTAACCATTTGGAAATTATATAATCATTTGTCTGGCCAACCTAATTTGAGTACTATTAGAAATAAAAATGTTCAACAAGATGGTATATTGCAAAAGAAATATACATATAGCAATAGCTTTCCAAGTTAATACTAACAATCAGAGAATACCATGAATTTTAAAAATTGCATTCACAATGATAAAACACTAGCTATATAAGAATTAATCCAATGGGAAATATTTTGTACGTGTATGAATAAAACTATAAAATTTAAAGTCTAAGCATATGTAAGAATTTAGGACATAACAATAATGACATTTTAAGCCAAGGGAAAAAAGTTTGGATTATTCCATAAATCATGATAGGCTAATGAACTAAGTCTAACTACAGAAAAAAAAAAGTTCTAGCTACAACGTAAGCACATGTAAATAAAAAACCGTAACAATCAAGGGAGAAAATAAAAGTTAATGTTATATTTATTTTCAGAGAATAAACTTCTGAGCAATGTGAAAATAGGGAAATAATAAACAAAATATATTGATAATGTAGATATGGAAAGAAAATTCAAATCTTCTATACATTAGAAAGACAACATAAGTAAAATACCAATGTGAAGAACAAACTAAAAACAAAATTTGCATCATACCATAACCAAAGGTGCATATTTTTATTATATAAAGAGTATTTGCAAAATGATAATAAAAGGTAAACACACTAATAAAAATAGCTAAGGCATAAATAATAATGTGTAATAAAAGAAAAAGAAATGGTAAACAATATATCTTTAATATTCAACTTCACTGGAATACAACAAAAATCCATTAGTCACAATTTTTGTTGTGAATATTGTTATATATAATATCAACATTATTTTATTATGGCTATATAAGTATCATTCATTCTAGAGCCATCTAGTGTTTTCTGATTACATTTCCTTTCTTACATATATTTCTATTTTCCTGAAGTTAATAATTGCTTACTAATTAGATGTTTGCTCTCTTGAATGGTTCCTAATTTTATCTATTCTCTTCTACTTTTCTATTTTTATCTATCTGGTTTTTTTTTTCTCCTTTTTTGAGTCTTAATTCTAACTTTCAATCCTTTCCCAAATGTGTTGTTTTGGCCATACCCAGTATTATTTCTTGGAGCTATTCCTTATTCTATGAATGTTTATTTTTACCTCTCTTGTTGGCTCATATAATATATTCTCTCATCTCTTGGAAAATAATATCAATACTTTTCTTTTATGTTTTCTTCTACTTTCTGTATTGTTTTCAAATCTCCTGACTCCCTTTTCCTGTTTGCCGGTTTCCGTCTCTGGCTTTTGTGTTGGAGCCTTTTCTCACATGTCCCGAGATCCCTGTCTATTTGTTCATACTGTTTAAAGAAGAACTAAAAAGCTGATCGGACACCCTGGGGCATGATGAAGTCTGTCAAATGGTGGTTAGGGAGGTAGAAACTTGGCTCTTTTGCTAGGGCACTCGAAATGGTCAGTGTAGGTCTTTTTTTGAGTCATTAAATTTCTTCAGATACTAACCCTTCAATCTCCTGCATGGTTGCCAATGTTCTGGGAGTCGAGGAAAAAGGATCTGAGTCAGAAGTATTTTCCCAGCAGATCTCCTTGGTTTCAGCACTGTGCCTCACCCCTGCCTGCTCAGGGTCTGGGTCCAGGGCCTCTTGAATTCAATTTTCCAGAGTTAAACCCCTGGCTATCTGGTCCCCTGGGAGTGAGTGTTGAGTGTCTACCATAGATATGATGGGGTGACCTGAGCTTCTCATAGCTCCTTGTAAAAACTTGCAACCGGCACTCATGTTTTCAGTCTTCCCATGCACCCCCTTCAGAAATCACTAGTGTCTCTAAATCCTGAGACTTTCAGGAGTTCTGTGGATAGATGGATTGAGATTTTGTCTTCCTCTGCTCTGCCAGGTCAATTATCATTTGTCCATTAGCTGTTCCACTGCTTGAGTTTTGTTGGCATCTCTTACTTGCTGTCCTTTCCAAGTCTGTTGTTTTTTAGTTCTTTTGAGTTTGTGCCTCTTCTGTTCTTCATTATTATTGTAGTAGGAGTTCAGAGGACATGGAGACAAACTCTTGGATTCAGTTTGACATGTTTAACTGGAAGTTAAAGTTATAACTGAAAAAAGAGCAGTTAAATCATAGGACATATTCATAGCATTTTACAGTTGAAAGTAGAGCTTAAATATCATCTATGTCAAAGTATTGCTTTAAATATGGGTGGGGGAAGGTACAGAGAATATAAATGAATTACAGGGGAATATAGGTTATTAGAAGCAAAGTCAGAACTCCCTTAAGGTACACCTGTGGCAAATGTCTTTCGGTTGTGTCTTAAAGAACCACCAAGGAACTGCTACTGACTGAGAACTGCCTTCATCCACAATGTGCAGGACTAGGCTCTTGATATCTCTGTTTCCTCTCCATGGGCCCGATCCCTTGGTCATAACTATTGAAACAAAGAAGGTTATCAGATCCAGTCTTCACCCAAAATTCTCTCCCAAATGAATTTGGATTTAAGACCCAGAGATACTACCTACTCCCCACTCCGAGATGGTCTTTTAGGTGAGGAGCAGGAAGCTCAGATGTGAAGAGTCAGCCACCTTCTGGACACCATGTTTGTAAGTGGCATTATTTTATTAACCCTGCATATCCTAAGTAGGAAAGACAATAAAGAAGGGTGTGTGTGTGAATCATCTCCTACCATTCACCCTTTAGACTTGGCTCATTTGTCATTAAGTAGTAAGTTTGCCACTCTCACTTCTATTTCCTTCAAGAAAGTCTTATGACAAATGGCTTCAACACTGATAGAGACAACAGATAAGATCTATGTTTCTCAGGTGGACTCAGCTTCGAGTTGCATCCTAAGATGCCTCCAACACCTGAAGATGACAACTCTTCCACTTTTATGCTGGTGTGGCTTTGAGTAATTGCTGAAGGACACGAAGGGTTACAAGGGAAGTTGACATGGCTGAGGACAGAGAGAGAAAATGAGAGAGAGGGAGAGAGGAAGGGGGGGGTGTGCGCGCACGCGCGCGCATGCATACAGGAACGTATGTGAAAATAAGGAAATAAGCTACAAACATGCCTATGTAGTTGTGTTTGGAGGATGATTGATGAAGATATGTCTATGACATGTACTTTTTTAAGGGAAGGAACAACAAAAACAAAAAATACCCAGTGCAGCCAGCCCCCTACTGCTGTCCTTTCCCCAACTCTTTCTGGAGTGGATATATGGCTTCAGTTCCTTTAAAGTGTCAGCTGGTGACTGCTGGGGCTCTCTGTAACTCTCCAGGACTCTTTGGTTTCTATGAGCATTAAAAACTTTCCCAGTGACTTAAAGAAACCACACACATACACGCACTGGAAGCTCATTGCAAGAGCGGTTCCTCCGCATTGGTTCTTTCTCTTGTTTTGGAAGCTGGTTGTTTTCTTCTCCCAAGACTTTCATCCTTTCACTTTGTGAATCTGGTTGAAGAGGAGGTCATGACAGAACTGAGAAAGGCTGCGAATGAAGGAAACAAGAGAGGAGGAAAGGAGAGTTTTCCAATCCTGACTTAATGGTTTACTCTGGATAGGACGGTTATCCCTGTGTCCTCTGTTCCTTTTTCCTAAGCAGGTAGAAGCAGGTAAACTTGCCCTTTTGAAAGATCTAGGTCACATTTCTATGACTTCAAGTCATTATGGACCAAGAAAAAATGGAGTGGAATTCATAAAAATTAAGCAGAACAAAATAAATGTAACACACTCATTTTAGTACTTTCTGATTCTCAAAACAGAAATGATGAATCTGTGTGGCCATGTATGGGCTAGGCACTGTGAAGTTATTTCCAAATCCATGTTCTCATTTCCATGTACTTCTGTGAAAGCCATCCTTGTACTTACTCTAGCTCCCAAGAACTGACCACTCCCTCCCTTGTCCACCCATGGTCCTGTGCATTTATCTTGGAGTCACAGAACACTGCATTTATTTGCATACGTGCCCATGTCACTGCCACTCCCAGCAGACCATAAGCCTCTTTTCTGGTCCAGTTTTATTGATATATAATTGACATACAACATTGTGTAAATTTAAGGTGTACAACATAATGAGTTGACTTACATGTATTATGCAATGATTACTACAATAAATATAGATATCAAAAAGAAGAAAAAAAAGTTTGTTTTTCCTTGTGATGAGAACTCTTAGGATTTACTCTCTTAACTTGCATATATACCACACAACGGTGTTAACTACAGTCACCATGCTATACATTACACCCCTAGTACTTATTATTTTTTTGAATCTTGAGGCCATTAAGCTTTTAAGAAATTTTTTTTAATTGAAGTACAGTCAGTTACAATGTGTCAACTTCTGGTGTACAGCACAATGTCCCAGTCATGCATATACATACATATATTCATTTTCATATTCTTTTTCATTAAAGGTTATTATAAGATATTGAATATAGTTCCTTGTGCTATACAGAAGAGACTTTTTAAAAATCTATTTTTATATATAGTGGCTAACATTTGCAAATCTCAAACTCCCAAATTTCCCAGCACTTATTTATCTTGCAGTTGGAAGTCTGTACCTTTTGACCACTTTCCTCCACTGCTCCTTTCTCACATTCCCCCACTCTCTGTCTCTGGTATCTATAAATGTGATCTCTTTTTCTATGAGTTTGGCTTTTTGTTTGTTTGTTTTAAATTCCACATATAAGTGAGATGATACAGCATTTGTCTTTCTCTCTCTGGCTTAATGCTCTCAAGGTCCACCCATATGTCGCAAATGGCAGGATTTCCTTGTTTTTTTATGGCTGAATAATATTCTGTTACATATTCCATATTCTGCAACTTCTTTATCCATTCATCTGTTGATGGGCACTTAGGTTGTTTTTATGTCTTAGCTATTATAAATAATCATGAGCCTCATAAGAGAAAGAGTAATTTCTTTTTTGTCCTTGAATTAACACATAATACAGGACTGGTACAATTGAAGCATTTAATATTGAACAAATAATATTGAAGCATTTTCATGTAAAGAGATCATTTTATTTTAGGAAAATTTTCCACCTCAATCTCCACAAATATTCCCAGACTAGAATCTAGAAGAGACATCATCCCAACTCATGGAGTCATCAGATCACAAGTCAGCCTTGGTTACCCTGAGACCTGGTGCTGGACGAGAGCAAGTTAGGGCTCATCAGAAGTCTAACTTCTATCTGAATTTTGACTCTGTCACTTTAAATTACTGGCCATGAGAAAGTTACTCAATTCTTTGAGCTTCCATATACTTATCTGTAAAATGGGTAGAGTATTTTGAAGGATGATAAGAGCAATTAAATGAAATAATAAAGTTCTTCACATATTACCTAGCTCATAGTAGGAGCTCAGCAAATATTAAATCCTCTTTCATAAGCAACAACCTTCACTACTAAGAAATTCTGTGGTGGGGAGCAGATTGCTAACTAATTCCCTCATCTTTTAAAAAACCAATTGATACAGTTTTGTGGGTCAGGCTATTTGAAATGAAGAGTACATGTTATATGCCGACTACTTTAACTTTATAATTGGGGGTACTGAACTGGATTTTAATTGTTTGAGAATATGTCTTATATTGGGACTATGACTTTCCGATAGAAGGGGCCTCCGAAAAACAGGAACTTGAACAAAACCAGGATTCCATAAATACATAATGGATGACTGAGTAAAAGAATCAATCAATTAATCAATCATTGTGGCTAATAATGTTCGTAGGAGCACAGAGAAGGAAAATATGAAAGCTCCCTTTCCAATGTCCCAGCTAGAGATACTGTTGGAAAGTATAGTAAGGTGAGGAAGATGTTGAAAACAGTTCTTTTCAGTTCATATTTATAATTCTGGTATTATGATCCTGGTCTAGACCCTAGCCAAGGAACTTGGATTGCATTTGGAATCTTTATGAGCTAATTTGCTCATTTGGGAGTTACCCGCTTATGACTCCATCTACCTCCTAGAAGCTTGCATCCATTAATGTGGCTCGAACAGCTAAACTGCCCTGGCTTGAGAGTTAAGAGAGCAGCCTCTGCCACTAGTCAGCTTTGCAAAATTGTGCATTTTATGAACGTTAGATTCTTTGAATTCTTACCTTTAAGAAGAGATTGTTAACAATAACTATTGCCTCACGCCTGTTAGAATGACCATCATAAAAAAGACAAGAGGCAAGAAATGCTGGCAAGGATGTGGAGAAAAGGGAATCTTTTCCACTGTCGATGGGATTGTAAACTGGTGTAGCCACTACGGAAAACAGTATGGAGGGTCCTCAAAAAATTAAAAATAGAACTACCATATGACCCAGCAATTCCACTCCAGGGAATATAACCAAAAGAAATGATAACACTAACTCGAAAAGATATTTGCACCCACATGTTCATAACAGCAGTAGTTACAATAACCAAGACATGAAAACAACCTAAGTGTTCATTGGCAGATGAATGGATAAAGAAGTTGTGGTGTATATACATACAATGCAATATTATTCAGCCATAAAAAATGACGAGTTCTTGCCTTTTGTGACAACATGGATGAATCTTGAAGGCATTATGTTAAATGAACTAAGTCAGACAGAGAAAGACAAATACCACATGACCTCCCTAATAAGTGTAATCTAAAAAAGCCCAAACTCATTGAAAAAGAGGTCAGATTTGTGGTTACCAGAGGTGAGGAGGGTTGGGGGTGGGGAAGGGGAGAGAGGAATTGAAAGAAGGTGGTCAAACTTCCAGTTAGAAGATAAATAAACACTAAGGATGTAATGTACAACATACTGACTATAGTTAATACTGTTGTGTGCTGTACATGAAAGTTGTTAAGAGAGTAAATCCTAAGAGTTCTCATCACAAGGAAAATTGTTTTTCTTTTTTTGCTTTTTCTTTTTATTGTATCTATATGAGATGATGATGCTAACTAAACTTACTGCAATAATCATTTCACAAAATATGTCAAGCCATCACACTGTACACTTTATCATGCTGTACAGTGTTGCATGTCAATTACATCTCAGTAAAACTGGGGAAGTAATTTTCCAAAGAGATGGTCAGAGTTGACAATTATTAACATCCTTTCTGATTCTAAATTTGGAAGATTATTCCATAATGATGTTTATTTTTAGGGAGGCTAAAATATTAGGAAACTCAGAAGAGCTGAGCGGAGCTCCCTGGACCTCCACCCCATAGGAAGCCTGGGTCTGTCGGCACGGGAGCCGCCAGATCACCATGACACATCCCTTCCCTGCACTGGTCATGGGGTCCCCGCGTCCTGGTTGCTGTTTTTAACCCCCAAAGCTCTTTTGTTTGGTGTCTCACCCTCCTGTTCACCCTGCCTCTTCTTTTTCTCTCCCCTTCCAATTTTTTTCTTTCCCCTGTACCAGTCTTTATTCACAGGTCTGTGGATAAAACTGCTTCACAATTCTCTTTGCTCCTCTGGGTCAGGATCTCCAGCCTGAAGGTGAGATTTAGACTGTCCCCTGGATCTGTCTTTCTTTTCCAAGCTGCTAACAGAAACAAAAACAGGCAAGAGCTGGAGCCAGGGCTGTGTAATGAAGGTGGGATACCAAGGCGGGAAGTGATAAATTGGGATTTTGGGATTTGCAGATATTAACTACTATATATAAAACAAATTAACATCAAGGTCCCACTGTACAGCACAGGAAACTATGTTTAATACCTTGTAATGGCCTATAATGAGAAAGAATATGAAAAGTAATATATATGTATGTATAACTGAGTCACTATGCTGTATACCAGAAATTAACACATTATAAACCAACTATACTTCAATTAAAAAAAAATACCAATTTCCTTACCTCCAAAAAATAATAATAAACCCACAACAATTAGCCCTGAATATAGATGTATTCTGGAGTGTTCTCGGAAGCTGAATGCCATACTGTCTGTGTGTTGGGAAATATCCTGAACTCTCAGCGGGGAGGCAGCCCTGCAGCTCCAGTGCTAAAGAAGGGGACTGCCAATGATAAAAAACAAATCTTCAAAACGTAGAGCAGTGAGAAAAAGTCTCTAGCTGTCCTGTGCCGGGAAGCACAGATGTCTAAATATACAAACATCCTACTCTTAGGGGATAAATATTAGTCAAAAGGATCTCTCCTTGTCTCAAAAACTGATCCACGTTGCTAGAATATTGTGGAGAGCTGGTTGAGAAGACAAGAATGCTCTTAGAGATGAAAACAGATGTTAATTTTTCCTCTTTTTTCTGGAATTCAGTCAAGCAATCTCTTAGGTGCATGCTTTCTAGAATTTCTCCGTATTTTAAGAATTCAGTCTCCCATTCATCTCTTTATTTTAGCTTCTTCCTGAGAGAAAAGGACAAGTTGGAAGGGACTCAGCCCCTAATACAATGTCTGGCAAGTAGCAAGTGCTTCATAAATGCCCATTGAATTAGGTGTTTGATGAAGTCAGGAAAGTTAACTTGTTTATTTTACCAGAAAAGAAAAAGAAAAAAAAATCCAAGAGAAGCTCTTTACCTATGAAACAGTACTGTCAGGAAGCCCAAAGTGGGAATAAAAGCTTGATAAGTCTGTAGAAAAGCCCTCTGACTCAAAGGGGACCTTTCCTTGAAAAAGAATGAAATAATAATTTGAGTAGAGGCTGGAGGAGGCAAAAGGGCAGCTCTGTTTCTCACAGTCACTTGAGAGGCAGGGTCCGTCCAGCTTGGGCAATGCCCCGGCCACCACCACAGCGCTGGGCTGGTGCGACAAGTACCAGGGACACTGCCTGTCATTTTCACTGATAATTATAAGTCATAGCCTTTATTCCACCATAAACTCCACCCCGTGGAAGCAAGTCTTCGCCCACCCTGTGCAGCAAGGATGTCGAAGGCTCATTATTTCTGCTCAGTCAGCTTCAGCCAATGTGTAAATATTGAAGCAAGTCTAAGGAGCCAAGGAAAGGAATGATGATTACTCCATTAATACTAATGAGTGGAGTGGAGCTGGGAATGTGTTTAGCTAACGTTGCCACTGAAGCAGATGACTTAAAAAGGAGAGAAAAGCCACAGGATGATTATTGATTTAAAAAAAAATGACCAAGACATAAAATCCACATGAGGTAAGAATTAAAGAGAGAAAGAAAGATTATGGTCGTAGGAAATCTGTGTGTGTGTTTTATGCTCAGTTCACTCAAAAGACTCTGTGTGGACTCCGGTAGGCTAATACTACATACCAATGTGAACGATCCACAAGCAACTTTTTGTTTTCCTCCCCCTCATTTACAGCTTTTCTTGGTACATAAAACAGCTGTATACAGATCAATAGCAAATGCAGACTTATCAGTACATCCCCTGACTTCTACTGAATGGATGCCGAAGGATCCAGAAGGGAGTCTGGAAGGGTGGAGTTGGAGGAAAGGGAACCTAGGAGAGAATATAATGACAGCCATGTGAACTTATGAAAGTCATTTTTCCCTTGCACCTCATTCAACGTTGTAACACCATCCTTATCAAACCCACCCCACACTCAAACAAAAAGCCATTTATTTGGGAGTGGACATGGTGCTTATTTACTTTGAGGGGTCCGCTCCGTATTCAGTGGTTGCAATACCCCTTCACATCCCGCAGTTTGGAATGCTGGCACTTCAAAAGAAACTAAATTTCTTGCGACAGTATTTAAGACTATACCCTAAGTTTTGGGGGTTTTTTTAAGTAAATATAACCCCCAGATTCTGCCTGAGCTTTAGAGAGGTTTTGCCGGCGGGATTTCCTTTTCCTCTATGGAGCATTGCGGGCTTTCTGAGCCTGGCCTGAGCTCTGCTGCGGGCGTTCCAAGCCCGTCAGCTGTCGGCGTCCCCAAGGTCCAGGCGCTTGAAGCAGACACACAGCGCTCTACCAGCGGGAGGCGGCAGCCGCGCTTCTCTCTGCGGACACAGGGAGGCAGTGCGGGAAAGCCCGGCTCCCGCAAGCCGGAGGCCTTCAGAACGCCGCTGCCAGCTGAACTACCTTTCCCACTGTTCAAGTCCTAAGGGCTCCTCGGTTGCTTGTTTAACTTTTATAAAATTAAGAATTTTCAACGAAAAAGGTCAGGCAGCCTGACCAATGAGACAAAAAAAAATTTTTTTTCTTAATGATTGTGTGTTCGGGGATCATGACACTGTAAAAGACAGCAAAAGTGGCAATTATTTAAAGCAGTTTTATAATTGATAATAGAGCCTGTATCCAACATCCAACACCCAGCAGTCACATACCTAGAGTTTCCCGGGGAATCCTGTCCTCCCGAGAGGATGTACGAAGCACTTGAAAATACACAATCTCACTGAATCCTTCCACTGGTACTTGAGATTACAATGATGATGGACTTGTTTCCATTTCATGGGGAAGGAAACTGAGGTTAGAGACTTTGAGAAGCTCACATGGTGACTAGTCAGCAGTAGGCTGTTGAGCAGTAAGTCAGGACTTCAACCTCCGTCATCTGAGTCCATGCCAACCGTCATTCACTTTACCTCACTCGCTCAGATTTACACAGACATCAGTGATCTCCAAGGCTGCAGCTCACAACATCCTTAAAAGATAGTACGCTAGGCAATACTGTCTTTTTTTTTTTTTTTAATTTTTTTAGTCCAATGTAAGAAAGAGGACATCAAGTTAAAGCCTCATCAACATCATCTTTCCTAAAGTGTAATCCCCATCTCGCACTCAAGGACTCAAACTGAACCTTCCTCCTCAGTTTTCCTTCCCTAACTCTTGTAAGAAACCAGACTTTTGCTCTCATTCTGCGTTCTGTCCTCTCATTCCCATGGTTCAAGCGAGCTTTCAGAACAGGTGAACTTCTCCTCTGTGGGAACTCCCCAATCTGCCCCTTCTCTTTTTTCCCACTCTGATTGCCAGAGATCTCGGTTCCTTTCCTAGAGCCAGAAGTTTCTAAACACCGCCCTTACTTCTGCTTCTTCCCTGTTGTAATCCCTCCTAAGTGGCACTTTGAGACAAACCAACCTCAGCCACACTCGAATTAAATCACTGCCCAGCTTGAAAAGTTTTAAGGGCTCCCCTTTGCTTCTTCAAACAACAGACAAATTCTTTCTCCCGGCGGTTACAAACCCCACACAATCTGACTTGACCTCACTTTCTAAACGCAGCCCTTTCAGTCATGACAACCTTGCCCCTTCCAGCTGCTCCCCACGTGAGCTGTGCACCGTCTGCAATATTGGCTTGTTTATAGCAATGGCCCTTTCTCACCACACTTGCACCTCCAAATTCTACATTCATCAGAAGCGAAGTCACACACTGGGTCCATTAAGAACCCTTCCCAGATTCACCCAGAGACAAGTCATTTTTCTCCTTGAAACGCCTATATAGTTCAATGCAAATTCTTTAAAAAAAAATAGATTAATTATAAATTGTACATAAATGAAAAAACTTCCAGAGCACTTCTCTTTCAGTCATCTCTGAATTAACAGTTACTGGTATAGGCATTAATCTTCTCTCCTAGGATATAAGTATACAAGGGCAGGGACTAGAAGTCACAACAGCCTCAGAACAGCTTTCACATATTTGATGCTTAGTAAGTAAGTGGATTGATGGAGAAAGGGTTGTGGTTAAGTCAAAACAGAACTTTCCCATTTACCTCCCTATGCAATGTATATATATTATATATACATATTTTATATATATATATAATTTAGTTGGATATTCTATCAGTAAATAAATTAATTTTCCATATTTACTGATCACATAATATATGTCAGGCATTATACCGGGTGGTGCAGTAAATGAAACAGACATGTTCCAAAGTACTACGGGAGAAAAGTAATAAACAAATTATTAATTTTTGCAAACAGTGATGGAACTATAAAAACCCACAAAGGGGGTGAAGCGCTTGAGGAGGAGAGGCTGTGAAGGAAACCTATTCAGGTGGGGGTTCAAGGAAGGTTTCTCAAAGAACAAATGAGACTAGAAGGGTGAGAAGCCAACCATTCAAAGACCAGGAGGAAGTTCATTCCAAGCAGAGGAAATCGCAGGAATAAAAGCTGAGAAGTAGGGGAAAGCATGGTGTTTTCTTAGGAACTGAAGGAAGACCGACACAGCTGGATTATAAGGAATGAATGGGAGGGTTGACGGAGACTGGGTTGGAGAGGGAGGCCAGAACCAGACCCGATGGATCTTGTAGACCCTGGTAAGGAAGGAGATTTTCTGTGAAGTCTCTGGGAATCCATTGCAAGGTTTAAGCAGTAGCATATTATGATCCATTTGTGCTTTTAGATCACTCTGGCTGTTGTGAAGAGAACAGATTAAAGCAAGGCAAGAGTAAAAGCAGAGATGCTGGTAGGGGGGACTCTGCAGCGGTCCCCACAGGATGTGATGTGACTTAAGCCTCCACAGCCCTGGTGCTGATGTGGAACGGAGGACAGATCCAAGACAACGGCCATCTGCTTGTTAAATATGGAGTATGAGGGAAAGAAAATCAAGGGCAGTGCCCAGGTCCTAGCTTAGCAATTGGGTAATCACCGTTACCATTTACTAAGATAAGAAAGAAAGGAATAGGTTTGAAGGAAAAGAAATCCATTAGCTGAACCTTTAAAGCTATCTTAAGTTACAATCACTCATGTGATGAATATTTGCTACATGTTTTTGAACAGACATTGTGCACCTGACACTGCATTAGATGCTACAGTAATAGAAGAGTCAGAATCGCAGTCCGTATAGCTCCTACCATCTGGAGAAGAACACGAATATCATTTAAAATTTTTTTTGAAGTCAAATGGTTCATAGGATGGTGTGCAGGCATGCAGACTCTGTTGTTGGAGATTTCATATAACCAATGTCATATTACCTTTAAAGACTCTTTTTCTTGGATGCTTTGTTCAGATTTGAAATACAAAATTGACTTACCATTTTGCAAATGAGCCCTAGGAATTCATGAAAGTAGAAGTCCAAACCAAACACATAGTAACTTTGGGAACAGCTGCTCACAGTTTGCTTTCACTATGACTTCTAGCATCCCCTGACCCAAACCCACAGCATCCTGCATAGACAAGCATGGTTGGAGCATGGTCTGACATCACTGTACCCGGTCGCTGCTTCCTTGACTAAGCTTCTCACAACGGGTGCTTTGTGTTTCTGAAGTGACCGCTTTAAAGGAAAGAATGAGATTACACAAAGTCATCCAACAACCTTATCAAGAAATGTGTCACACACACAAAAATTTCAAATTGGGGAACTACTTACAGTTAAATCCTGCTTTTCAGTCTGAATGGAATGCAGGTCCTGAAAATTTTCTCCATATGTCCCATAGTTTATAATCAAATCATTCAAGAGAATTACCCATATAAGCTTAAAATGTTGCTTCTCATATTGCCTCTTTTTAATGTTTTATCTAAATCTTCTCCAGCATATTTACAATAAATTATACAACCAGATACATTGCACATTCATTAACTGACCATGTGTGGAAAACTCAGACACTGAGCCCAAGTTAATAAAATACTCATAAATTAAAATTTGGCCACAGGATTTTTTTTCAGAATTGACTGACAATTTATTGATAGCTCCCTTAAAATTCCTGACTATGCCAGCTTAAAGTATCATATCGTTAATGTGATCATATTTTGCTGATTTTCTGCAGACGCTTGTGCTGGCTTAGTCTCCAACTGCTTTTACTGCTCACTGAGGCCAGCCAAGAAGCACTGAGCATACGCATGGACTAAATCACCGTACTTCTCCTCTGGTAACATCAAATATATACAGCAGTCATCTGTCTCCTTTGATCTTCAGCTAGCACAAACCCTTTCTCACTGAGTTGTCCTCCATGGTTTGTTTTTGATGTTTAAACAGTTTGGACATCTCAAAAATGGAGTGACATTGACATCGAGATAAGGTGCCAATCAATTTATTAAGTGATTTTGTACAAAAATGGCAAACTCCACATGACCCTGGAGCATGACTGATTCACCCAGCAGGAAGCGTGAAGAAAGCCATCCATCTGTTCTTGTCCCTCTTCGCTGAGGACACGAACCTAAAGCTCTTCTCTGGGGTTGGAGCTATCAAAACTCAATAGAAATGATAAGTTTTTTAATGTTTAAAATTTTAATTAATAGGCGTTAGTAATATTTCTTATTTCTACATTTCTTTTTTTAGTTGAATTATGGATATAGTGTCCCCTCATGAGGACATGTTCCCTGTCATTACAAGGGACAATCTGTTCTAAGATGAGATTTCAATTTTTTTTTAAGTGTGGAAAATTTTATTAACATTAAGTTTAAAAAGCTTTACACCCGTGGTACACCAAGAGAAAGGGGCTCTTAACAAGTGCCTCCTTAGGGTCTAGTCTCTGGTTTAGAAGTTTCAGTTAGAAGTTGGCAAACCAAGCTTATCACAATTACACAAATAATTTCCAAAAAGGGAGAAATGAGGTATAAAATGCAAATATGTTTCATTTATCTCAACACAATGCATCCTGGGTAGCCTAGCGATAAACCCAGCCTAAGACTGCTGAATGTTTTCAAAGCAAAGTACATAATGTCTATGTAAATAAGAACTATGGTTCCCTTTATTTCTTATTCTATGTGAATGCCAAAACAATAGATTATTTTGAAATAATGTAACAAAAAATTAATATGACCTTTAGAAATCATTGTTTCTAATAAAATAGCTAACTCTTAGAATGAATTGGCCTGTCTCCCAAGACCAATTTTACACAAGGTAGACTCAATCATCCGTGTGTAGTAGGACCAAGGAGCAAGTACAATTTAAAGCAGTTGCCTACTGGCCAAACACAGCAAAAAACACTATGGACCCACTGACAGTTTAGTTAGACTGCCACGTTTAAGGGATAGATCAGAAAGAGAAATTACTAAACACAAAGAATGATCAGGGAAATAGTTGGAGAATATTATATAATAAAAGTCAATTAAGGTAGGAACTACAAGATGGCAGAGTCCAAGAAATGATAAGAATAATTCAATTATTATTGACCTCTATGCCCAGACAATATAGATTATTCCAGTTCCCAAGAAGGGAGGTTTCTGGACCTGAAAACATCCCTTTACCGTCTTCCAGGCTGCACACAACCCTCTTTTATGGGTTATATTGTTTATTTAATATATCTGTTTAAGTCCTAACCCCTAGTACCTCAAATGTGACCTTATTTGGAAACAGGGCCTTTATAGGGGTAATCAAGTTAAAATGAGGTCATTTGGGTAAGTCCTAATTGAATATGACTGGTGTCTTTATAAAAAGGGGAAATGTGGATACAAAGGCAGCCGATGTGAAGACGCACAGGGAGAAGATGGCCGTGCGACTGGAGGGACGCGTCTGCAAGCCGAGGAGCGAGGACTGCTGCGAGACACGGGAAGCTGGAAGAGGCAAGGAAGCCAAGTTCCCTGCAGCCGCCGGGGCGAGCAGGGCCCTCTGCCACCTTGGCTTTGGACTTCGGGCCTCCAGCACTGTGAGACAATAGGGTTCTGCTATTTTAAGCCACTTGGTTTTTGATACTTTGTTATGGAAGCTTTAGAAAACTAATTAACACCCCGTCCTCCTGAAGTTGCACCATAATGACAACCGTTTGACATCCACCACTGCTGATCTCCAGGCAGGATGATTCACCAGCCAAAATGACAGCTTTGAATCAAGCTGCCCTTGGTCTCTTGCAGTGCTTACAGGCTGTGTCCTAAACTGACCTTTCTCCGCACCCCTGCCTGGTCCACCCCCTGGTGAACGGCCTAGAAACAAGGAGGGTGTGGGCAGTGGGTGCGTGTATGACCCACCGAGCAAGGGAGGTGATGTCAGGGGCTCGGGGTGGGCATCTCAAGTTTGAACTGTCCATCACTTATATCATACAATCAGCACTTCAACAAATATCTACTGAGAGCGTGTTATGTGTTAGTCTTTGTGATAGACACAAAAGGGTACAGCTGTGAACAAGACAGACAAAGGAACTACTGCCACGGAGTTTATGTTCTAACCTGATTTCACTCAACTGTATGCAAATAAATCTTTACTAAATGAGTCAATCAAGAGAGTTTCATCTTGCTTACACTGAACTTTGAAAGAGCTGGATTCCACACGTGATTGGGAATGATTCGAACAGCCTTTTAGTTAATATTCATCTTCTGTAGACACTTTAGTCCAAATAAGTTGATTTACAGTTTCTCCAAGGCTGACCTGAGAGGATAAGTTACCATACCTCCTCCGATAAGTGTGCTAGTAAGCGTGTGTGTGAGACAGAGTGGGTAGGACCAGGACCAGAAACGTAAATTATGCTGCTAAGACTTACATGTGCAGCTGGTATTTCTATTGTCTTGTCTCTTATGACAGTGCCCTCCTCTGGAAGCCGTTAGGATAAGAGCTAATGTCGGCTGTGCCACACAAAGGTGATGGCGAATTGATGAGCCTGTAAAGAGATTCGAAGGCGAATAGGGAAATGCATTGTTAATGCTATTAAATATTACTTAGCCTACAGCAAGCTGCATGTTCAACAGTTTAAACTTTAATTGCTAGCTGATGCAGAAACAAGCCTGGGTAGATGTAAATCCTATTGAAAGCTAATATCATTTTGGCTGCTCAGATGGATTAGCAGCCACTACAATTAGCAGCATGTGCAGCTAATGATATTAGGGGAAAATCCATCATGCAGCAGTCTGGGCCTTTAAATCTGAAAAGAAGTTAAGGCTCTTCGCCCCAGAAACCCCCTACTGGGAAGTCTTGCCAGTTGATGCAGCAGATTCCAGGGGTGAGCCAAGAGGCTTAGAGAATGCGGGAGAGTGACTCCACCATCACCTTGAGTCGGTCCTCTTTATGCCCTTGACCAGTTGTCCCCGCTAAGCACACTGTGGCCAGTGCTGCCACCTCCCTGTTCTCCAGGGAGGGGCACTGGATTGCAGAGTAGAGGCAAAAAGATGAATCCACAGTTACGGAACACATGGTTCACTCTGGCTACTGTGGTTATGATAGGAGGAGAAAGAGTGGGGGTTCTTCTCCAATGTGGCACCACCCGAAGCAGATGGCTGTACAGGGCACTAACTAAGATGTTTATGACTCTGTAAGACAGCCCCAGTGAAGAGTTCTCACTTAAAACCTGACTCTTTTAGGGTAATCGTGGAAACTGACTTCTTTTTAGTTCTGTACCAGTTCTATAAAAATAAACACTTATGATGCCCTTTGAGGTCACCGACTCTAAGGTGCAATGGAGCGTCTATGGTGAGATGTGATTCCGTCTCCTTGATTAGATGGTAACCCTTCCATTCCTAAAGATTTACATTCTGACCCTGATAAATATTAAAATCAAAGTACTTGAAGGAAAGACTGGCCTTTCTTAGTGAAATTTCTAAAATATGAAAGGTTGTGGATTCATTAACCTAATTGTAAAAAGCTACTATAGTTATAATAGCACAGCACACATAATTAAGCTAAAAGGCCATTTACAAATAATTTTAAATAATCTAATTTTTAAAAGAGAACTGTTTCATAATTGAAATTCTAAATGCTTGTATACAGAACCATTAATATCTGGCTCTTAATACTACTTATTTTAGACAGATTCATCACAATTATAAACCTGAATTTTTAACTAACAAAAACCAAGTATACACACAAATTCTGAGTTTTTAGCAGCAGTTAGTTATGTCTTTCCTTATTACTATCCCGGGAGCGGTAATTATTAGTTTGCTTTTTGGAAGTTACAGGAAACTGAGCTGTTTAGGAAGACAGAGGCTTATGAGTTGTGTATCTAATTGGTTTTGTAAAAGTATTTTTGTGGCTGGCTTTTCTGCCCTTGTTATCAAGACTGTAGGATGGGACCCACCTTAAATATATTTCATACAAGGAACTTATGCTACAAGAAAATGATGAATAAAGGTCTAATGAAATAAAGGTTAGGCTCTTCTTTTCTTTCCCATCATTTAAAAGAAACTTTTGCCAATTTTGCTCATCTTGAATTTCTTCTATAGGGATCTCATCTCAGCATGGACAGCAGGCCTAAATGAATAACTGTTATTACAGAGTGAAGATGATTGGCTGTCATAAGCAATCCCTTCATGTTACTTTGAGAAAGCTATACTCAATAGAGGTTCAAACATGTCCACTCTAATGGAAGCTTCGATCCCATTACATGCACTGCTCGATTTTTCATACTGAGATGACTTTAGAGTTTTGTTGGGCTAAAGAAAATAGATGGCGTTTTCCATTAATACAGTCTTTTTCACAATAAATTAGTTGATATCAAAACTTTCCTCTCACCAGCCCTTCTCTTTACACTTCCGTTAAAGAGAGTGGGATCTGAGACACATGAGATATCAAGTCAGAGGAATGATCTAGTGACAATCTTTGCATATATCAGGAGCCATAATAGCAATTAAAAGGGGCTACATTCAAACAACAAGCGCCTACCGTATAGCACAGGGAACTACATTCAATACCTTGTAATAGCCTATAATGAAAACAATATGAAAAGGTATATATATGTATAAATAAATCACTATGCTGTACACCAGAAATTAACAAAACTCCTAAATTGACTATACATTAATAAAAAGGGGGCTACATTCATTTCTTCTTAAATTCAATGGACATTTATTGAGGATGAACTGAGTGCCAAACACGATGATATAAACATACCTAAGGTACTGCCTTTGCCCTGAAAAAGCTTATAGCTTAGTGAGGGAGAGACAGAGGATAAGTTTAACCAAGACAGACATATTCACAGGCTTTGTGGGTATGTATAAATTAGACTGGAAACAGTCTAACAAATAAGGTTAGATTCAAAGATGAACTTCTTTCTGGTGAGGATTATAACAGAGCTGTGCGGATTATCAAGAGGGGTGGCAAATGTGTGGGTTTTTTAAGAATAAATCTTTAGGCTGTATATGGCTTGAATTATATATATCAAACTCATCTGAAGCTTCCAAGAGCATCAGGTCTAGGAACACCATGCCAACTAAGTAGCTCTGACCTTTCACTGTGACCTTTTGCTCTCTGGCACAGAAGACGTGCTCCCTATAGCCCACTGCTCAGCCCATCTAGTTTCTGCAAACACCAACACCCTTCCTTGTCTTTGCAGAGGTGCCTTAGCATTAGAGACCCACATTTATCTTCACACCTTGTGCTCATCACCGATCAGTTCATTTCTCACAACTATAAATGATTTGGCTCAGGAATGTGGTAAAATAACCAGAGAATGGATTCACTCCTTTTCATCTCCCTCCTCTGTCAAAAACTTAAATGCAAAATATCTTGAATCCTGTCACTGGCCTTGCACTGTAAGCAGAGGCCAAAAAAAAAATGCTTATTTTAACTTACTATGATAACATGCCCATCTATGGGTGGTGCACAGGTAGAGGATGTTTAAAAACGAAGGTAATGAAAGACCATTGCAGAAGGCTCATGCTTGCTGCACACTAGGAGGGATCACTCCAGGCAAAGCCTTGGAAGTGAAACCTCCAAGATGTCAAACCCACGTGTCCAAGACTCATTATCTTCGTGCAAACTCGTTTCTCGTCCTTGTCTCTCCAGCTTGGCAGCACATCCCACTGGGTCATAGAAGCAAGAGCACTAGAGTTTTCCTTTGACTCCTTTCTTCATCTTTTGTGTAGAATTGGTCAACAAAACCTATCAATTCTCTCCCTTCAATGTCTCTAAAAGCCTTTCCCTCCCTTTTTTCCCCGCTGCCACTTCATTAGCTGTACTAGGCATCAGCTCTCTCCTGGGCCACTGGCCACAGTCTTCTAAATGATCCCTCACCTCCAGCTTTCTCTTATATCACCCTCACCTTCCACACTAGCAGCAGAATTCCCTTCCCAAAATATCCTATTGCTTACAAACCTTATGATCTAAAAGACAGAGTATAAAATCCTTTAGGGTGGTATTCAAGACACTTTCTGATTTAGAACCACAAAACATGTAAGGCTTATCCTTCCCCCTGCTCACTGCATATGGGAGTCTAAGCTCTAGCCGAGCTGGACTGTTCCACTTATGCTGAGAACATTCACACTCCCATGTCTTTGTTGATGCTGGAGAGACGCTGCCTTCCTGTCACCCCACACACCTCAACTTGGTGAAATGTGCTCTGTCAGAGCTTGCTCAATGTCGCCTCCTCTCTATTGTCTCTCCTACTTCCTTAGACCCGTTACTCACTGAACAGCCCTTAGGAGAAAGTTAGACCCCAAGATGTCTAACAGGCAAGCTGCAAATACTTTGTAACTTTTCTCCTTCACAATCATTTTGTGAGGGCTAACTATGTACCAGGCACTGTAATAAATGCCAGGAATACAGAGGTAAGAAGGACAGGTTAGATTAGTTTCATGGAACTTCAATTTTAGTGGAAAAAGTAAACAAGTAGGTAAAATATATACATCCCTTCAGACACATGAACAGAGTACTGAGCTAGAGAAGCAAGGGGGACAAGGGGCAATTGTACATTAGTCGTCAAGAGAAGGCTTCTCTCCGGAGGTAATATTTGAGTTGAGACCCAAATAACAAGACAACGTCTCTCAAGGTGAGTTTTGGTTTTTCACTTTAGCTGAGTGTTAGTGTAGAACCTTTTAGAGAAAAAAAATATGAGTCCCCATCATCTAAAGCTCTCACCCTCTGCTTTCCATGGAAATGGCAGAGGTACAAGAGCAAGCAAGCACCATGCCACAAAGGCTTTTCACAGCTCTGCTTACCACACACTTGCTAATATCTCATTAGCCAAAGTCAGTAACACGGCCGAGCCCAGGGACGGGTGGAAGGGTAAAGTTGCATGCCCTAACGCACGGACACAGGGGTGGGAGGAGCATTTTGCTAGAGTAGTAAATAACATACCTGGATTCCAGCACTGTATTTGCCACCAAATGTGTCATATAACGCATGTCACTTTCTCTCTCTGGATCTTAATATTCTGGTGGGTAAGATGAGGTCACTAGATTAAATAATTCCTAGATTCTTTCCAAGTTCTGAATTTCCCAAGATCCTTTCATTTCATTTCATTTTTGATTGAAGATCCTTTAATTTTGGAAGGCCAGAGGGCAAAGCAACTGGGTGAATAAACACTCAAATCTGTTATGAAAAGAACAAAAATCTACAACCAGCTCTTATAAATGCTTCAAAACCCTGTGTCTTCCTTAGCAATGCTGCTGAGCAGTTAAGGTAACCATGAAAAAAAAAATCACACCGGGAAGGAGCGGCAAGAGGATCACGGTTCATTTATGGACTCCTGTGTGGGCAATTTTTCAACCCATAAAAGAGGATAGTTGAACACTCAGAAAAGTGTTATGATTAAGAACTTGGGCCCCTGGTGTGAGCTCTCAGATGCCTGGGTGGGATTCCTGCCTGTCCCATTCACCAGCTGAGTGACTTATCTTTCTTTCCATGGATCAGTTTTCTCATTTTTAAAAAGAGAGTAATGAGAGCATATACTTAATATCACTGATGTGGGTATTAAATGAGATACTACACATAAAGTTTAGGAAGAGTGGGTGGAATAATATCTGCTATACATACTACTTGTTTAAGTTACCTGAAAGCCAGGTGTACGAATGTTCATATAAATATGCATGTATATATGTGTGTACAATACGTGTATGTAGATATAGCATGTGTGTATGTATATATATAGCACATGCATATATATTTAAATACAACATTCTACATGAGTCCCTGTTGTCTTATCTCCTGCCCACTTCACTCTTCCTGGCTTCTGTAGACAGCCACATTTTCAGCCTCCACTTCAGAAAATTCTAAGGGCTCCTCCAGTTTCTCCAAATGAGCACTGGGCTCTGGATGGATGTGAAATCACTATGGATTGTCTGGTCATCGTCTGATGGTTCTTCAAGCAAGTGAAGGAAAACTCAGAAGAAATATATTCCAAAAAAATTTTAATGCCTAGAAAAAGAAGCAGCAGCTCTTTTTTCCCCTTACTGGAGGCTTTTAGGCATCACGGTCATGAAATACGGCTGCAACATTCTTTTAAATCCTTTTAAGTAGCAGTCACCCTCGTCTTCTCATTCCTAACACCCCCCCCCCCATACTATTAAGCCCTTCACAGGTATCAATCGTCGGCAAGTAGGAAGAACTGCACTTTAAAAGGATTTTAAATAATGTCTCCAAGAAATATAGCAGCAGATTGTTCAATGGGGATTATCAGCCAAGAGTGTGCTGGGGGGGAGGGTTCTCTTTTAAAAGGTCTTTAAATAATGTGAGTGTATTCCTTGGCAGCGTTACTCAGAGCCATTTAAAGACCGACCCACCAGGAAAGTGCACCCACAAAAGAGAGGTGAGGGAGACACACCGCAATAATGTTCCCGTAGCTTGACACTGTCATCACACAAAGACTGAAAGCTTTTTCCAAAATGTGAGGGTACCAAAGCCTGCTTTGGTAAAGGGATCCTTGCTCCTTCCAGGAGTCAAGGGCAAATAACCCCAGAGAACATTTGAATGTTTGCTCAGGGACCTTTGAGGGGAAAAATACATCTTCCATGCTTCCAAAAGGGTCTTGAGAAAGGGGTTTCATTTTCTCTTCTCCTTCATTTCTTCATAAAACCAAATTTGAGGTTGAAAATCATCAAAATCTATTCAGCCTACTCTGTCTTCTTTCAACCACTCCAGCACCAACTCCCTCGCTGGCCCAGCCTTGCTGGTATCTGCAGGACAAGGAGGAGACGAGGTCTCTGCAGCATGGGATAGAAGTTAAGGGATTTGGCTTTGCAGCTAGAAAATCTGAGTTAAAAATCTGGTTGTGACACTACTGATGACCTTAGGTAAGCATCACTGAGTCTCAGTCTTCTCAGCTGTAAAATGGGGTTAAACCACTCCTGCTCCTAGTGTTGTTCCTAGGGTTCAACAGACTTAAAGTGTGTAGAGCAATCAGCTCCAGGCCTAGTACAACCTAAATGCACAATACATGGTACTCAGGGTGCTGTGATTTGGGGGCCATGATTTTGTGAGTGTAATTTTAGTTGTTGAGGGTACAGGAGGTGACTGTCTTGATGTACCTGATTAGGTGAGCCCAAGAGTTGAGCCTGATACACCACTTGCACCAAGGACATCGTAAGGATGGTGTTAAGGATGGTTGTGCGCTGCCTGAGAACTGGGTCAGTGGAGCTTTCCTCTTGAGATGGAAAAATGAACAACTAACTCAAATATCAATGTGGGCATGGGGTCCCTTCAGCCATTTTACAGATAGACCTTGCACACATTGCACTGGAAGGAAATTGTAGGAGAATGATGTTTCTTCCTTGTCTCAGTGATTAAACATAAAGCAGAAAAGACAGCTCAAAGATTCCCTGTTCTCCTTTACAGCCTAGAAGAGTTGCAGAAATGAAAAGTACCTTTATCCAATGGCCCCCATGTACATTACATTCTTGGGAAACTGTGACATGTTAGGGCCAAGATTAAAGAACACCCCCCCCCCCAAAAAAAAGGACATTGAGCTGACAGGTGAGTGAAAATAATGCAGCTCAAATGATGTGAGGGAAAATGATGTTCCTTTAGCATTCAGACAGTGGAGCAGGTCCTGTGTCATTGACCACAATGACAGAAAATCAAACTGAACCCCATTAAAGGAAAAAAAGCCATCTATTTTAGTTAGCCCAGCAGGCACCTGAAAGCCCCTCTCAGTATGAAAAAATGGAAGGGCACTTGAGAAGATGGAGGTCTCGGTTCTAATGACTATGTTTGCACCTCCTGGAGAGGATGGAGCTTTCTTTTAAATATGAAGGATTGATTTTGAAAATAGTCTTCTCTGCGGGGCTAGTTCCTTTCCTGCCTTTCAATGACAAGAGGACATGATCAGGTGAGGACCTTTTCAGTTAACGGAGATGAACCAAAACAAGGAAACCATTTTTTAACAGCAAAAAGCTGGCAGGACCTTATTTGTTCTAATACTTTAATTCCAGTGAGTTAAACAACAGTGCCACTGGAGGAGAAATGTAAGACAAAAGCATCAGAGAAACAGGAAGGAAAATCTTTGGAGATTGTATTAAAGCACTTCAAAGAACTTTTTACAAAATTCCTGCTACCTGGGAGGGAAAAGTAGAAATGATCTCTTAACTTTTTTTTCTTGGTATCTTGGTCTTCATGCCCATTGCCTGTTGTAGAAACACAAATTGACTCTTTGACCTTTTATCAAATAAAGCTAAAATCTGAAGCAACTACCCAGATAATTGAAGCTCCCAAAACACTTTGGCTTCAACTATGCGATGTGAGATTTATAGAGAACTTTCAAAATTTTGGTATGGATTTCCATGAATATTGCCCATGGCTTCACCATGATAGATGGAAGTTGTTTCCAGCCGTAGGTTCCAGTCATCATCATCATCACTTTACAAATGAAAAAGGAAAGGTTGTACTTATATATGCCTTCAATGTAACATACAAAAGTATTTTTTCCTAGACATCTCTTGATTTCAGCTTAATTCGTAACTTCTTAAGGAGTGTTGATAGCTCACAAGCCAACTTTGGACCTTTAGCATCCTAATAGATCTTTCTAAACTTTGGGGAAAAACCGCGTTCCATGCAACATTTACCTGCCTATTCATGCCTTATATTTGCCTTTACAGCTCAACATAAACATGTAATAAGTCTATAATAACTACTGCTATCTAGTGACAAAGATATACATTTGTCTGCTAGAAACAAGGTAAGGAATTATTCTTTTAAGCATCAGACTCAAAGCCTAGCTTCATCTGGAATCACAAGGAGCAGATGGGAGGTAACTTTTTTTGGTCATGCAGTGTTATTGGCTTTAGAGCACTTGGGTAGGTGTTACAAAGGAGGGAGGGAGTTGTGGGCACAGAGAATGTCTTCAGAAGGTTCTAACACAACTCAGGAATGACAAGGTGAAATCCAGATTCTGAACCCCAGTACTTGGAAAAAGAGTGAAATTACACAACAAGATAAAAGGGAAGAGGCATGTACCCATGTTAGGTAAGAGTCTTTTGGGGCCAGTGCTGAGTTGAAGCCAATGACTCACTGAAACACTGGCAAGTTCCTGTCCTTGGCATTGATGTTTTAAACAAAGAGAGGAAATTTGAAAGGCAGCAAATCTGATTGCCCCGCATCAGACAAGCTAGAGTGCTTGCCTTACTCTGCCCAGTGGTGGTGTTGATTCCAAGTCAGACGAGGTGGGTAGGCCCACAGCTTAACACATCCCCATGGCGTCTTGATGATTAACTCCACAGCTTGAGCTATTCCAAATGTTGCTCTCTTGTCGGAGAAAAAGAATAAATACATTGGGTGTGAGTGATGGCCAGCGAGGGAAAGCTGGAATGTTTGCTCAGCCTCGGTGTTCTGGGAGCTGAACAGCTTTCCAAAGCCACTTTTTTCCCCCTCTCCAGATGTTCCTGAGGAAGATGCAAATAAGCATATTTTAATATTGCAAAACCATCAAAGCCTGTCCAAGGAACCTGACAGAATGTCATCAAGTCCAGCAAGTCTCCTCTCTGATGGGGAATGTCTGTATTGTGATCAATCATATAATCAGAGGGTTCATGACAAAATAGATGCTGTTTCCTTACTTCAGAAAAACAGATCTTTCTCAAATATTCTCGTGCGTATCATTATTTCCTCACAGTTCTGGAAGCTGGAGAGTCCAAGATCAAAGCTCCTGCAGGGTTCAGATTCCGGTGAAGCTCTCTTCTGTCTTGCAAATGGACATCGTCTCAGTGTGTCCTCACATAGCCTCTCCTCAATGTGTGCACACAGGGAGAGAGGCAGACAGAGACAGAGACTGAGAGGGAGGAAGGAGGGAGGAAGAAGGGAAGAGGGAGGAGAAAGAGAGAGAGCACTTCCTCTTCTTATAAGGCCACCAATCCTATTAGATTATGGCCATGCCCTTCTGATCTCATTTTACTTTAATTATCTCCTGGAGGCTCCTATCTCTATATAGTTACGCTGGTGGCTTGGGTCTCAGCATATGAACACAGTTCAGTCCATAGCAGCATACATTAAGGTTCAGTCTTTGTGTTGCACACGTCTACAGATTTTGACAAATGCATTATGTTTTGTATCCACCATTACAGTGTCATACAGAGTAATTTCACTGACTGTACTTCAATTAAAAAATCCTATGTGCTTCACCTATTTATCCTTCATTCCTCCCCCTGAACCCCTGACAATTACCAATCATTTTACTTTTTCTATAGTTTTATTTTATTTGGCTATTTTAATTATTGTAGACAGCAAACTAAGCAAAATTTCTGAAACTAAATTATGTATTTAAAAATCTACATACATAATCTCTCAAGACTTCCTCTGAAAAAGAGTGGAGAGTTGGAACTAAAAGAACTTCTAGGTCTCATTTCAGATCAGATACTATATGATATTATGATTTATCCTTTTATTTTCCTATCAAGAGAGGAAGCAATTTTCCAAGCTCCTGTTAACATGAACTTAGTACTGTTAAATACACATAGACCTCTTCATGTTATCTTTTATCCTTCACAAAATAATGCCCGGTATTTCCTTCTTTTGCTTTCTCTGCCTAATTTAAACTTAGAATTCAAGATCAGATGCGTATTTATTAAAGTACCAAATTACAACTGATGTTCAAAAACGCAATTACATGTATGATCAGCTTCATGAAAATCCTATATAAGTAAATTCACTCTATTATTCTCATCAAAAAATAATTTCCAGTGCATTTTAAATTAGATTAAATTAAATAGGAATCTGACGTATCAGTTCTTGGCTGACTTACAGCTGCACCTGTGCTAATAGAAATGATCAACCTGGTAGAATAATAGAATAACAAAGGTTGCTAATGTAGTTTTCCGTATTTACTTACTAAAGCTTTTTCAGGGAGACTGCTTTCATTAGGAACCAAATCCTCCTCCTTGTGCAATAACTCTGTCTTAATTTGTGTGGAAGTTTTTAAGTATATATGCAAATTCTCTGATACACTTTCCATCAACCTGGGCCAACTTAGTGATGAGTTTGTAATCAAAAAAATGTAGCAAAGGTGATGCTGTACAAGTTCAAAGGCTAGATCCAAAAGGGCCACAGAGCTTCTACCTGGTTCTCTTGGGAAACTCACCTGGGGGAAAGCTAGCCACCATGTAAGAAGAGTGACCACCTTGATACTTCCATGCTGGAGAAGCTGCCTGTAAGTTCTCAGGTTTTTGCCTCTCTGAGCTGAGCTCAGGCATTGAGTCACCCCAGCTCAGCCCTCAGATATGTGCGGGAGGAGCCTTCAGGTGATTCCAGACCTCACCTGTTGTCCCCAGCCTTTGTGTATTCCCACCTGAGGACATCATCAAGTGGAGACAAACCATCCCTGCTGTGCCCTACTTGAATTCCTAACCCAGAGAATAAAGGGGCATAATAAAATAATAAGTTCTTGTTTTATGCTGCTAAGGGTGATTTATTATAACGGCACTGACAACTGGAAGAGTTTAGTTTCCACAAGAGAAGACTGTGATTAAGATTTCATTACAAGTAGGTTATTTAAAAGCTGATATAGGAAAGCATCCATCGGAGAGGAGGCGAGTGGGACACGGAAGGGAAGAAAGCCAGTATCAGCATGTTAGTGAGCAGGTTACCACAGTGGTCAAAAGGGGTCCCTTGCTGCTGAGGACCCTTGGAAGATGGTGTAGAAAATGCCTCCAAGCTGTCCTGCCTGATGGGTGATGAAACTGCGGTATTTATCCATCACTGGTTGAGAGGTGTTCTAGGGTGTTAACATCCAGGCACCTGACCTGTCCTCCACATGGGCGAGCACTCCCCTGTAGAGTCACGGGAACGTGTAGTAAGAAGCTGTGGGTTGGGAATTTTGAGTGTGGCCGGGATACAGGTGGAACCTCAAGCACACTAAGCAGGGGTTCTTAAACTGGAGTCCATTGAGCCATGGTTGGGTTTCAATGAACCACAAACCCCTGGAAACTATATCTGAAGTTCTGCATACATGAGCACACATGTACTTTTCTGGAGAGGTAATTCAGGATTTCATCAGCTTCTCCAAGTGGTTTGTGAGACAAAAATGGTTAAGAATAAGGAGCCCAAATAATAAATAAGGTTATACACTTTAGGCCCACTTTCTTATGTCAAATAATTGGAATTAATAATAACTTCAGTTGCTCTTAAATAATAGACAGGTGTACAGTAATTAAGCAGGAAGTTTTATACAATCATATTAAATTATAACAACCAAATCAAAAACTACTACTAAAAAGATTGATTGTCACACAGAAGAAGAATTCTCGCAGATGAAGAATCTATGGAATATCCAAGAAAAAGTAGTTATACTTTAACCACTACCAAGATACACGATTTCACAAACAATAATAGACATCTGGTGGACCAGGAGATAAATTATACCTTCACGTATAGTCTAAGAGTGACACATGTGAACATTTCTTTCTCAACAATAGTGAACACTTTGTATTAATATAAAATAAAATAATACTCCAATGACATCTATAATAAGAATGAAAATCAATAAAATGCATTGATGCCAAGAAAATCACAAAGCATCAGGCATGTTCTCAGGATCAAACTTAAGCAAAGTTTCCTTCTCTTTGTCAAGTCCTTCCAAAATCAGAAGACCAGCCCCAGAGACAAACTGTGAAAGTATACCTGCTTGATGGAATTTGGTCATGTTATCCCATCTATTTAGTTAATTGGTACTTCCGTACCCTACCACTTTTTATCCAAAATCATAGCCCTTGAAGGGTACTCAATGAATTTTGATGAAAGTTTCTACTTTTTTAATTAATTGTATTGGCTTTCACATACTATTTAAATTTATAGCTGTCAGACTAGTCCATCATTAATCATACCCATAAATACTTCCCAAGAATGCTATATGAATTCAAAGATAGTAAAGGTAGAATGAATTCAAGTGAGTATAGTTTGTAAGTTCCTAAGCCAAGACGTAAAAGGATAGTACTCTTAACTCTCATATTGCAGATGATAATCATTTGATTTCCTTTGATAAAAGATATTGGCCACCTATGTCTGAACCAGCCATTTCAAGCCATTTTTCCTAGTCATTGGAGCTATATCTCCTTTCCCCTACCCTCCATCTACCCCTTCATAGATAGATCAAGGCACTCATCCAAATACTGCTTTGTTAATGTTTTCCTGAGAGTGTCGTTCAGGGATAGTTTGTTACTGCGAAGACCATAATGACTTTCAATTGCAGCACCTACTGTCACATGCTATCCTTTAAAGCTCATGGATGTCACTTTCTTCCTCTCACTCAGAAAAGATACAACATTTCCCCCTCCAAACATCTGCATTAGCACATAGTTTATGTTTTCCTGGGATAGAGCAAGTGACTTATAAAATGCTAGTTTCTGAAATTACTATTTGATGAGAATTACCTCAGGGAGGGAAAAAATACTGTATCTATCCTTCTATCTGTAATCTCTGTATAAAAGACACAATGATACTTTAATATGTACCCCCTAAAAAAGATTATGATCTAACGTTATTGGAAAAAAATCTTAGCATGTATTTTCATAGCCCCTCAACTATTTTTTCCAATTAAATATTATTTAAGAAAATTCTGCCATTATATTTGAACTGCTTATCACTCTGCATTGTACAATAAATTCCATAGAAATATTAAGCCCTCCTCTATCAAAATTCAATACAAATGAAAAACACATAAATACTACACTGATTTCAAAATTTAGGTCTATCAGCTATTGGGAAGACAGCCCTGAAAAAGCTGTATTGTTAAGTTATGAGCTAATTTACATGCATATGACTATCTTACCAAATGATTAGACTTTAGATAGAGCTAAGTGAAGAACTAGCTTTATTTTTAGTCAGTAAGGCATCAATTGTTTTATCACTTTAATGTCCTACAAACAGCATGATTATCTTTCTACTCATTTGCCTGATTTTATTAATTTATTAAACCCTTAAACTATTTGTATATGTGGACATAACTTTGAGCTTGTATAAAAGACAAAAATTAGAAAAGAAAATAAATTACAATGAATTTTTTAAGCTATGTCTCAAAGGGTTATGACTAGTGAAGTGGTGTTGACCACTTAACTGCATAAACATTCAGCTAGGAAGAATGAAGTACACGTCTAAATCCTTTTTCTCCCACGTGGGTAGGAGGAGATAATCAGTGGTGAACCAGGCTGGTGGGGTTTTCTGGGCAGAGCTAGGGGAGGATATCTTCAACCCAAACTTGCAGACAATCAAAATCCTCGATGTGCACAAGGTCAAGATCCAAATGGGTGACATAAAGGAAAGCAAATCCAAAGCAGGGAGGGGAGACTAAATAGGTCCTTTAGAGTGGATTTGAAAAATGGAAAGATCGGGAAGTCAAAACTGAGAGCCAAGGAACCACAAAGAAAGGTGATCAGGATGGGAAGAAGCAATGACTGTATTTGGGCAAATTCACTGATCATGAGTTCCTTGGATGACTTTTGTGTATTTGTGGGTAATTTTGTTGTATTGAATAAATGAGGGGCAAGACACACGTGGGGAACTGCTGGGCAAGAGCTGAGTGATTTAATGCCTCAGATGTTTGGAGGCAATCATTCTCAACCTACTAATAAAACAGAAGCTGGTGGAAAGGAAAACCAACTATAAACCTAAGTTGAATCAGAATGAAGTAATGAAAATGGAAAGTGTCAAAGCACAAGACTGAGTTTCGAAAGCTGGTAAAGAAAAAGGATGAAGTACAAGGAAGTGTTTCGGCACCTAACTCTGCAGGTTTTCCATGTCGGTCATCGGTTCTGCTTTTCATACAGAAAATGGGAGTAGGAATGACTGATGCGGGCCTTATTCTATGAAGGATTAAGCAGATGATTTGTGAAGTACTTCCAGATACCTTTTTTGACAGAATTGCACTTTATAAGAAGAAAATAGATACGTGGTATTAAAGTAGGGAGAGTTAATATGAGAGAAAAAGCTGTAAATCACTTACATTTAGTAATAACTTCGCTGGGTTTACCAAATCACAGAATAAGAACTCACTGAAACACGTACAGTATAGGGAAAATTTCAATGTTTCCAAAGACCCTATTTTCTGAGTCCCTGATCAATTAAAATGAAGAAGGCAAATATTTGTTTTTTAAATAAGAATATTAGAAGTGATGAAAATATTTTATTTTAAAGAGAAGAAAAGTGTTTCTATCAGGAGTAGATAAAAACTAACACTATCGACCTGGAAATCTTCCATCAAGTCCTGAAGCATTCTTAACTCTTGGGTGAATACTCAGCACATAAAAAATTAGAGGACTTTCATCAATGATAGATTATTTTCCCATTCTCAAACAATCAAGATTATTCAGTCATTACCAATTATTTGATAATCCATTCAACAAAAATTTACAGAACACCTGATACATTCTCAGCATTGTATTATTGGTATTAAGCCTTGTTCCTCTCCTCAGGTTAGTCAGAAAGGAAAGATAGACACTCCACAAAGAATCAGAGAACAATTCGGGATTAAACTATAACACTGACCCAGGATTAAGGTTCTTTTGCAAAAGAAAGGACAAAATATTGGCTGAAAATACCCATTTGAAACAGATGATAATGAGAAACTGGGAGAAAAAGTGGAGGAGCGGGAAGAGAAGGAAGGCAATAGTCATCACCATGTGCCAGGCACTGGGCTGTGCTCTTTACATACAGTAGCTGTTTTTAAAGTCATATTGATGATAGTAATAATATTTGATATTTTTTTAGTGCTAGATAAATATTTACAAATACTGACTCATCTAACCCTCACAGTAAATCTTAAAGATAGGTATTGAGTTTTTTTCTTTCACATTTCATACATAAGGAAGCTGAGGGAAAGAGATGTTAAATAATGTGTCCAAGATCACAAAGTAAATCGCAGTGCTAGGGTAAAAACCAGAGCCGTCTGTCTACAAAGCTACCTTCTTACTTCCTTGCTAGATATGCTGTTCCCATTTGACAGCTGTGGAAACGGACTGTAAATTAGGGCTGCTCACAAGTTTCCTGAGTTTTCTCCTGTCTTGTGAGTCTCTCACTTGAGTTCTCTTGCAGCATCACCAATCCCTAAGCTATCAGTCAGTCTATGGCCCAAAAGTGGATTAATCTCTTTTATTTTTTAATTTTTAAGAACTTCCCTAGTGCAACTAAGAAAGTCTAGCATTTTCTAAAGGAACCTCTCACAAATAAAATAAGCAAAGGTAAAACACAAGGAAAGAAAAACTCAAAGGCAATAGCAAAATATTATCAAGCAAACAAAATATAAAGTGTATCAAAACATTATGTGTTCAACTTGAGAACTTCTGAACCCTATTCTGAAACTAAGTCTTCTCTGTAATATTCCAGCTCTCTTTTGCCTGGATAATTCCTACTCACTCTTTCAGATTCAAATCAGGAGCCACACTTCTAACCACCTCCCCCTGCCTACACACACATACCCCCTCACCACTGCGGTCTGGTTCAGGTGCTCCTTTGGGTTTCCACAACATACCACATCTTCCTGTCTTCCAGCACATATCATACTTCCATGTTGACTTGCTGTCTGAGGTCTTGGACTATCTTCTTCTATTTGTTGGAAAATGTTCAGTTCCCGACACTTAGTATTTATTGAATTAATAAGTAGATTACTGTTTAACAAGATTCCATTCACTGCATTTTCACAGTGCAATGAACAGTAGTCATAATGTATATGTACTAAAAACTTGCATGGGGAACTCCCCCCCTCCTCACATCTTTACCACAGAGATCTAGGCTTTTATAGGTGTAGGCACACCAAGAAGGGAACAAGCTCCTCCTCCTCCTCTCTCCCCCATCCCCTAACCTGTTCCTGGGACAAGGCTAAGAAGGGGACTCAGGGCAGGTTCCTGAAGGAAGGCACTGGACAGAGTTGGTTCTCTTCACCCTCTGATGCCATTTGATGGAGATAATTCTTACCACTTCCAAGGAAAGAGCCTCTCTCATTTTGATCAATGACCTCACTAAGGGCTCAAGATAGGAAAGATTTCTACTTGATGCCAAAAAGAAAGTCAAGGAAGCAGAGATGAAGGCAAGAAAGAAGTCTTAACAGTTACTAAGTACCCTCCATGGCTGAGCACTTACATACGAGATTTCATTTCATCTTCATAGACAACCTATGAGAGTCTATGTACTGTCCTTTTATTGAGGCTCTCAAGCTCTGCCTCAAGTATCTCTGTACATGTGGTCTGACTCCTCTCTAACAAGTATGGAAACTCTTGTAAGATAGAAGCAGAAGCAGCTAAATAACAGGGGGAAGAAGAACGCTACTAAAAGTCCTAACATCAGCAATGGGGGGATGCAGCCCAATAGTAATGGACGCAAAAAAATTACAAAGGCAGACAAAGGCACACCCTGATACCAATCTGTTGTTGAGGCAAACAGTCCCAAATTCCTCAGTGGTTCCTGAGAGCACCATTGTGTTATAAAAAGAAGTTTAAGAGTTAATGTTACTAATGACTGCAAGTCACAAATAAAGATTAATCTATATTCAGTATACTCTATTTTACAAAGTATTTAATATGTTTTGTAATTTATTATTATTAAGTTAATATTAAAGCTTAAAACATGCATAAATAAACATTCAATAAACTGAAAATTCAAAAAAAAAACCCTATTTGATCCTTGATGAGATTAAAGATATCAAGATTTCCTTGTATTGAGTGTTTGTTCAGACATGAGAGGCATTCTTTTATGTTTTCTTTTTTTTTAAGTTTTTTTAGAGGCATTTCTTTTAAAAATAAAAACTTAGGGACACATGAAGGCTAATGTTTAGAATGTCTATTTCTCAAAAGTCTGCCTATGAAACTTTATTTAATAACAACCTCATAAGATGCAGTGTTAAATTATTTGCATGGGGACTAGACCAAAGTTTGCCCTTACATTATCTATGTATGATTATGGAAATTATTAGTAAATCAGAATCTCCAGGGGAATGCTTAAACAAATCAAGGGAAGGACTGATTGGCATTCATTCCCCCGGGTCTCATCTTTGGAGAACATATTTAGGTTTCTATGTATCTAGAGGCACAGAAGGGGTTATATGAAAAAGTGGAGTGAAAGAATAAGATTCTAAACAAAGCATACAGGCTGAGTGGATTGTACAATATTAAATGGCTTTTCAAGTTGCAAGACAAGAAAGAAGACTTTGTCACTTTGTTCTGTTTGACATGCTGACGGATAGTAGGCCTTTGATAGCTCAGCAGAGGACGAAGGTTTTATATGCTGTAATAAGGACATTAACAAATTTGACAGTAGACAGCAGCTTGTACAAACTGCTGTGCTGATACGATTCTCTGTCCAAAGATGACAAGTAATGATAATGATGAAAATTAAGCAATGAGGGTAAAATCCATCAGGTCAGAAAGAATACTGAAAAGAGAATCCAGACGGGGGGCTTCTGGGCCTCTGAGATCTTTAAAATGACTGATATTTCAGATGTATAGTTATTAGCATCCCAGGGCCTTTTCTTTGTGCCTCATTCTCTATTTTCTTACCCAGCCCAAAAGAATTTGGAAACATTCAAGGCTGAATTTTGGTGAAAGCTTCTCTTTTGGAAGACAGTAGAGAATGTTTCAGAAATACATCACTACTGAGAATTAAAGACCCAGCAAGGATTATGAATTAAGTTTGGAAAATGATCTGCGACTAAATATAAACATCATATACATGTGTATTGTGTTTATCATATGCCAGTTAAATCTAGGATTACACGAGATGGACAAGATCATTGTTTTCCTAAAGTTCACATTCAAGTGGTAGAGATAGAAAATTAGTCAAATAAACAAGCACGTTAACGAGCAACTCGCACACACATTTTGTCATGAAGGAAATAAAGAGTGAGAGTAGCTGAGGGAGGTTCTGGAAAATAGGTGGCCAGGGAAGGCTTCTCAGAAGTGGTGACATCTGAGCTAAGACCTAAAGGATGAAAATGGTCAAGTGAAGAGATGGGGACGTTACAAAGAAGCCAAGCAGTGAACATTCTAGACACAGGGAAAAGAAAACACCAGGGCCAAGAGCAGGGAGGGGATATATGTATGGCTGGGACAGTGCTGTGCACCAGAAATCGACACATTGCAACTGACTGTGCTTCAATGAAAAGAAAGAAAAAAGAAAAAGAAAAAAGGCCAGTGTGGCTAAAGCAGAGTGACAAAGAGGGAGAGGAACATGAGAGGAGGCTGACAAGAAAAGGAAGAGCCAGTTCATGTGGAATCTTTTAAACTAAAATTTATTGTAAGATTATTTGGAACCCAGGAGTTGGAGGGGATGATTGTATTTATGCTGATGGCAGTTTGAATGGAGGTGGAAAGAAATGGATGTGAGATCTAATTTAGAGGTTAAAAAAAAAAAAACAGGACTTACTTATGGATTGATGTTGGCATGGGACATAGGAAGAATGGAAGATGTCTCTCAGGTCTGAGTTATCGAGATGGGAAATAAATGGAAGAAGAAAAACAAGTGTGAGAATATAGAATCAGGAACACCACCCCATAGACACCACACCATGTAACTCATATACAGAGTATTTTAGGGGTACCACACCATAAAGATGTCCTATATTATAATCTTGGGATTCTTAACCACATGGTCAAGTAAAAGCATGATATGAGATAAACTATCTGTAATAGGAATTAGAAACTAGAAAATTTTGAGTATTTTACCACTTACATTAGAATTACACAATGGACATTATAGGTCATCTAGTCTTGTTTCCCACTGATCACAGCAATGCCTCCTAATACATCCAATGTTTGGACACTCACACTCACTACTCCGGAAGGCAGCCACTCCATTTTAGGAAAGCTCCAATTGTTAAAAAGTTATTCTTACTATTGAATCAATACTCAGTGCAACTACACACACCAAGCTTAACCTCTTAACCACACGACTGCCCTGGTATGTTCTTTCTGGCTTCTCATATCTAAATTTGAATCCTAGCTCTCACCTTGCTCATATCTACCCCCAAATAGTCAAAATTATAACTTTTGTAATTGTAATAAGGCTTTTGTAATTGCCTTAAACATTTTGATATTCTGAAATTAAAAATCCTCAAGCTTTTTGCAGCTCAATTTTCAATGGACAATATTGCAGACTGTTTGGGATTCCTAAGGGAAAAAAAAGATCACTGTAATCTTTTTCTTGTCTGTTGATGTACAGTTCAGGAAGCTAAAATATGTAACAGAGCAAAATAATTTAATTTCCATGTGCCCATTGATTTGCCATCCTTCAAAATTTTGTCTTCAGCTGTGGTTTTCTCATCTCCTCTCCTACTTCCTTTTTCACTAATCATTTAGCTGGGGTTTGGGAGGCAGTAGAGTTACATGCATGCTGTTCAACGTTGGGATAAATCAGAAATCTAACAACACAAATGTGCATTCCTTTTTTACCTCCCACATTATTTATCCAAAAATTTGGTTATGCTTCATGGTTAAATTTAAGACTTTCAAAGATAAATTCTACTAGAATTATGTTTTTAAGAAAATCAAGTAGTAGAAAAGGCTAAGACAACACAGAAGACTGAGAAGGTCTCTGGGCGGTAAGGTCTTGGTGTGGCTTATTCATGGTCACTCAACCTTCCAAATAATCATGAAGTGATTCAGAGTAGCTGTTAATAGAAAAAAGACCTTGCTTTATGGGTTGTTTATGATTGTTACATAATGATATGCAGCAGCTCTGGGACACTGAGGTGGTGATACCGTGGTCACACAAAGGGAAACCAGAGTTCAGGTCTCTTCCAATGAAAGTGCTGACTTCTCAGCAGTTAAGGGTTTCTGATAGCTCACGGCTCCATGTATTCAGAACTCTGAGCTTCTGCGTATCTTCACTGCTAATTTTAAACACGACTGGTGAAATCTACCACTGTGCAGACTGGTTTTCCGTAAGAACAGTATATACTAGAAACAATTGCCCATAATACATTCACAATCTTAGGAGTAATCACATAATGGTAGATTTAATGACATCTCAAGGATAAATTCTCCTTCAAATACAATTTCTTTAGGAAAACAGAATAAGAAGGATAGGAAGGTATAATAAGGATTTGGGGGTCCCAGGTTATTAGTTTAGAAGCAAATCTGGTATGCATTAAGCAAATGTTATATCCTCTGAATATTAAATGAGAATTCACGTCAAGGCAGGGAGATTGCAGGTAGCTAGTCTGCTTACATTTCAGACTGCTTTCTTGGTAACATAAATATCACCAAGTACATCAACAACCACCTTACAAAATATTCAAAGTGAAATGAGAGAAAAAGTGTGAAAATGCAGTGGTTATCAACAGACGCAGATCATGCTTCAAGTAATTCTACAAAAGGGGAGTCTTGAAAAAGTTTCAGTCTCTCCTGAATCAGGGAGGTACATCATGTTCTTTGTCTCTTCTTCCTCCTTCACTTTTGCCACCACCAGAACTTCCCATGTGATGCTCTAGAATGCATTCCCGCCCACACGTTCCTCATGGTTGATTTATTCTCTCCCTTCAAGCTTAAACCCACTGCTCACCCGCTAAGAAGAGTTTGCACTGGCCAGCTCTCTAACAGGGCCTCCACAGTGCCTTTCTATCCCATCCCTCTTGGTATGGTATCCCCGCAGCTGTGCCAATCTGTAGTAATGTTGTTAATGGTTTGCTTGTTACTATCTGTCTCCCCACTTGAATACAGGCTCCATGAAGGCAGGACCACATCAGTCTTATTCACCACTGTAACCCTGTTGCTTAATACAGCACCCAGAACACAGCTATCAATCAGTAAACACTTGAAGAATGAACGAATAGATGGATGAATGAATGACCCCAGCTGAATCTAAGCATACACCTTGAATGGGCTGCTTTATCGTTGCTGCTATAAAAAAGTCTGAGAACATGACCCCCTGGCAGCACCTCAGTAGTGCCATCCAGTATATAGAGGGAGGGAAAACAAAGGTTAAGCTACCCATGCCAACACTTCCCTGGAACTGGACTCAGATAACCAAAGAGAATGCATTAACCAATTTCAGGAAAAAAAAAAAAATCTGCCATCGAGTTACCCACAGTGCACAGGCCACCAAGGAAGCCTGTCAGGGATGGTAGGGGTGGTGATGGGATGGGGATGGAGGGATCTGAGCGTTCGATCACATGTCACAGCATTTTGAAAACAATGAGTTCTGCCAACTGGATACATTCTTTGGATTGGCTTGAATTAACTTGTTCTTTAAAAAAAAAAAATCAAAAGTATGCTTTTCCTAGGAACGGAAAAATGTAAATGCAGGGGTCTGGCAGTAGAGGAGAGGGAGGAGAGGAGGTTGATAAACAGGAACCAAAAGAAAAAAAATGTTGGCAGCCAAAAAAGGTGCTGTATATTAGCCGCTATGATCTAAAATGGCCCAGCAGAGATCGGCGCAACATCTGCCTTGCTCATTTCCTGCGTGTCTACATATTCATGCCCAGCTCTCCCAATTCTCTGGAGGCACTTGAGTGTATAGGAAGATGAGTTCCAATGAGCTGCAGCCTCCTGCTTTGCTGAAAGGATACACAAAGAAACCTTGTTTCCTGGATTCAACTTCAGCCTCAGCATTTTTGAGCCTTTACTAACCAAAGCAGATTTTAGGCACGTGTGAAAGAAGAAATGAAAGATAAAGCAAATATTCACATAAGTTGGATGAACGTACGTGAACTGCATGAGGGCTGTGTGATAGAGAAGACCACAAAGGCCCTGGATCCAGGACTTGGATTTCCAATCCCGGCTCCACCTCTAATTAGCTGGGTGGGCAGGTCCCTTACCTGCACCGAACCTCAGCATTTTCATCTGTAAAATAAGCAGGTACACGGTGCTGCGAGGATCAACTAATATCTGTGAAATGTTGGACATGCGATAAATACCCAGTCAATGATTCGGGGATGAATATTTAGAACAATTTAAGCATCCATCAAACTCTTCTTCCTCATATCAAGTGTTTGAGGCTTAGTCTGAATTATCTGGAGAATTATATCAGTTCTACCCTTAACCTTGGCATTGATCAGCAAACCACAGACTCCTGTCTCTGAAAAATACACAAGTTTCTCTTTATCTGTAACTTTATATAACTGTTCCTTCCGTCTCATCAATCTTACGTCCAGCCTTTCCTCAAGTTATCACCTTTTCATCCATCAAAATCCTCCTATCTTCCAAGGCCAAGTTCAAAAGCCAAAGTGCCAGCCAAGCTTTGCTGGATTCTCCCAGTCCAATTTGACCTCTTTTTCCTCCACACCTATTTCTCCACTTATTCATGCATTCCATAGACAATTACTGAGAACCTGTTAGATGCCAGGGAATTTGATAGATGCCCAGGATCAAAGGATAGATGCCTCAAAACAAAGATGGATAAAACACTGTCCCCATTGTCCCAATCCAGTGAGGAAGACTGAGAATTGGACAGATGATTGCATTCGAGCGTGATATGCGCAATAAAGGTGCACACATGGCACTTAGAGCCCCTGGGAGAGACTCTTCTCCAACAGCAGTTGCTTATACCTCTGGTTCACATTCACTTTGATTTTCTTTGCCTCACAGTTTATTGCTAACATAACCATCTTCCTCGTTACACTGTGAACTCCTTGAGGCCAGATGCTGTCTCGTTTGTATTTGTATTCCTTTAGTGTCTTTCACAATATGTTGCAAATAGTAGGTGTCCAATAAATGTGTTCTGAATGTATTATCAATATGTGGATGAAATGAAGTTATCAGCAATGAGTACTTGCAAATGTTTTGGTCTGTCTAGAAAGCTCTATATTCTATGAAAAGCAATATATATATATATATATATATAATACATTGTTATAAGAAGTACAGTATTAAAGCCAGGTAGCCTGAGTTCAAATACCCATACCAGTCTTAAATAACTGTTTACATTAGGCAAAGTATTTCATCAACCTGTGTCTCAATTTCTTCATCTGTTAAATGGAAATGATATTAGTAGTATCTACCACATAGGGTTGCTATAAGGATTAGAGGAATTAATCTTCTTATTAAAGTACTGGAAAAGTGCCTTAATGGTAACTTCTAATAGACATTAGCTATCATCTCCTCTTCCTAAACAGACTCAAAGACCTTCACTCCTATAGAACATGGACTACTGCAGGCAGATCAAAAATTTGAATTCCATAGATAAAACACTTAGTTTCAATCTTTTGTACTTCTTGCCAAGTCAGCTGCAATGTGAGTCTCTTACAAATCCAGAAACTGCTGATTTACAACTTTTACAGCATTCCTTTATCTTTTAGGACTGCACTAGAAAATATAACGCCATCTTGGTGAAGTCCAATTTGAAATGATCAACTCCATTCATTGACTAACATCAATGTGAAAAGCCTTAATAAAAATAACAAAAATTCCTGTTTACTATGTTGCTCTTATGTGACAAGTACTTTACATATATTATTTCCAATCCTTAGAACAACATGCAAGGTATATACTATTAGATCCATTTTATAGATGATAAAATTGAGGCTCAGGGAAATCAGTTCTTCACCCAGAGATCCCACTATTGCAAGTAGTTTGACATGCCCTGGTTCTATCTGACCCCAATCCTTCCACTCTTTACATTATGCCTCTAAGTAGCTTTAGTTTGTTCTTGGCTTCGTTATTCTAGATCTGCTAATTCAGCACCATGAAAAAGGTGGAATTTCCCAGACAGAAGTAGAAATGGTAGAATACAAATTTGATTAGTGAAAATACTTCGCCTCATAATTTCAACAATTGAGCATGATTCAAGGTGGGAACAAGGCCCCAAGCCTCCTAACCCCAGTCCCGTTTTCCCATACAGTTCTGGAGCAAGTTTGGTTGACATGTGGCTACAGCTCTGACTTTCTGAGACTGCTAGCCATGGCCTCTGCTGGCCAGGTTCAATATTTAATAGCCATTAAACCTCGCTTATGCTTCTTCGTATATTTAAACCCGCTTTGCATGCTAAACCCATTAGCTTTTATTCTATCTGCTACAGTTCTAGAGACAGCCATCTTTATAATTATCCTTCAAATAGTTTAAGGCAGCACTGTCCAAGAAAAATAGAATGCAAGCCACATATGTAATACTCTTAATTAACTAGTAGCCACTTTTTTAAAAAAGTGAAAAGGAACAGGTAAAATTAATTTTAATAATGTGTTAGGTTCCTGGGGCTGCTGTAAGAAATCACCACAAACCTGGTGGCTTAAAACAACACATTTACTCTTTTGGAGTTCTGGAGGCCAAAATCAGTATCGCTGAGCTGAAATCAAGGTGGATTTGGGCTGTACTCCCTCTAGAGGCTCTAGAAAGAATCGTTCCCTTCTTCTTCCAGCTGCTGGTGGCTGCTGGTACTCCTTGGCTTGGGGCCACATCACTCCAATCTCTGCCTCCATCTTCACACCACCTTCCTTCGTGTGTGTGTCTAACTACCTCTACCTTCTCTCATAAGGGCTTGTGTGATTCCATTTAGCACCCACCTGAATCATTCAGGACAATCTCCCCATCTCAAGATCCTTAACTTAAGCTTTGATTTAATCACGTCTACAAAAGTCTTTTTCCAAATAAGGTAACATTTACAGGTTCCAAGAAGTAGGGCTTGGTACTTAGGGGGCCATTATTCAACCTATTGAAATAATACATTTTATTTGATCCAGTATATCCAAAAATATTACCATTTCAATGTAATCAATACTTCATGCTAAGTCTTCCAAATCTGATGTGTGTGTTTTACACTTACAATGAATCTCAATTAGAATTAGCCACATCTCACGTGCCCAAAGGCCACATGTGACTACAATAGCAGACAGAGCAGTAAGAAATGCTTTAATTTTCACATCAAACAATTTTCTTCCCTTGCTCAGAAGCAGGGAAGTTTCTACCAGTTTCCTCAATAAAGATGTTTTCATTCATCTTTTTTTTCTTTCTATCACCATGGGTATAATTCCTGTCTCTCTATCTCACAGGATTGCTGAGAGGATTAAATTATGAAAGCTTTTTAGAAAATGTAAATCACTACACAGTCCTTTCAAAAGCCACCTGAATGAATTGCCAAAGTCTTCTGCTCAGTATCTCATGGTCATTCATGCCCATACGCTTGACATGAGTGAGACCTGCAACAAAATAGCAAATAAAGGAGTGGGGCCCCTCTGTAGACTAGAGCTGGGAGCTTGAGCAGTGTAGCTGGTCATGGATAAAGAAACATGAGGGCAAGCGAATCAGTGTCTCAAGAAATATTAAAAAGAAATGATCCCATTTTAGTACAGAAGATATTCATTTATTCACTCATTCAACAAATGTACTATGTCCTAGTACCATGCTAGGCGCTGGGGATGGAATGGTGAGAGAAAAAATATATAGTCCTTGCTCCCTTGTAGTGCAGAGTCTGAAGCGGAGGCAAAAATAAATTAAATGGACGAACTGAAACTGTGATCTTTCCTTAATAAGGAGCAGAATATGGTTCTCTGAGAGGGAGTTTTTGACCTTGTCAGGAGGGTCAGAGAAGATTTCCTGAAGGAAATGATGATTAAGCTAAGACAGGAAGCATAAGTAAGAATTAATTCAGTGAAGAGGAGAGGGAAAGACATTGCAGGCAAAAGAAACCTGTGCACAAAGTCCCTTCGGTGGAAGGAATCGTGATGAGATGGGGGACAAAAGTCAGTGTGTGTGGAGGGCAGACAATGAGTAGGGGGACCCGGCACAAGATGAGACCAGACAGGTAGGAGGGGCCTCAGATATGTGACCTTGGAGGAGAGTTCTGCCTTCTTCCTACAGTCAATGGTAATTTACTGCCTGGTTTTACACTTTGAGAAGATCATTCTGCTGAAGTGTGAAAACAGATGGTTGAGGGTACAAGGGTAGAAACAGGCTGAAGAGGGGACAAGAATATGTACAGATGGAACAGTGAGGTGTGATTATGGAAGTCTGGGCAAAAGATGACGGCACACTTGCATCACCCTTCCCCTCCTATCTCACCATCTCATCCATTAGGAAATTCTGGTGGCGGAATCCACGCGAATCCTTGTATCATTTCTAATATTAAACTGTGATCCAAGCTGCCATAATTTCTCTTCTGGACTATATTAATTATCTTGTCTGGTCTCCTGGCTTCCAATATTGACCCTACAGTTTATTCTTCTGCACATAGAAATCAAGAGAATTCTCCTAAAAATGTTAAATCAGACCATGTCACTGACCAGCAAAACACCCATCTCACTCAGAATGAAAGCCAAAGTGTTTCCAGAGGCTCCCAGATTTGGCCCCCAAATCTGACCTCATCTCCTACCACTGCCTCCTTTGCCACAATGGTCAGCTTGCTTTTCTCTAAACAAGCCAACCATTGTCCTAACTCAAGGCTTTGGCACTTGCTGTGCCCTCTGCCTGGAACACTCTTTCCTTATATATCCATGGTCCCTCAGCCACAACTCACCATTTCTGTCTCCACTTAGCCCCTTATCATTCAGGTCTCTCATCTGAAACTGCAACTCCGTATTTTATACCAGAGGAGGGGAAGGAGCAAACCACAGAGGTACCCGGGAGGCAAGCACTCCAGCCTGTGTGAACGGCAAATACCAAACCCTGAGGTAGGAGTTCAAAGAAGAGTGAGGAAGCCAGCCAGGAGGAGGCATGTTGGTGGAAGGTGGAAAGGCAGGCTATGTTCAGGGTAACAAGGACAAGCTTGGATAGAACGTTTATGTGCATCTCTGGGAGGACATTGCTTTCACTCTGAGATGAGAAATCATCAGAGGGTTCAGAGCAGAGGATTGCTGTAAGCTGATGTATTTTGACAGGTATGTCCTGGATGCTCTATTGAAAACTGACTTAAAGTGGGCAAGGGTAGAAGTGGGGAGTTCCATCATGAAGCTATTATAACAAACTGGATGAGAAAATGATGGCAGCTTGGACAAAACTCATAGCAGTGGGGGTGGTGAAAAGTGCTCAGATTCCGGATATATTTTGAAGGTAGACCTATCAGCGTTTGCTGCGAGATCAAATGTGTGGTGTGAGAGAGAGATTTGGGGCCTGAGTAGTTGGAAATAGGATGGTCATTAACCTGATGGGGAAGACGACAGGTTTGGGAATAGTTATTAGCAGCCCAGGTTTGGATGTTGGTCTTCAAATGACCATTTGACTTCCAAGCAGAGATGTCAGAGAGGCAGCGGGATGCACTCAAGGGGGACGTCTAGACTGGAGACCCAAATTTGGGAGGCATCAGTGTATAGATGGTATTTTCAGCCTTGAGCTTGGATGAAATGACCAAGCAAATGGCAGCTGCTAACAACAAAAGGAATCCTCTATAAAATGGAAAAGGAGTTGGTTCACTTTTGTAACATACTGAGAAACTGGTCATTTGGGGCTGTAACCTACTCAGTGGGAAGGAACCTCCAATGGGCAGGTGAAGGAAATGGCATCACTTGGGTCCACGGTTGTTTCAGGGGTCTGAGCTACTGCTCACTGTACTATAGCCGTAGTTAACCTCACAGACAATGTGGGGTCAGATGAGCTCCCTGGGCCCAGCTCTCTGTTGTAAAAGACTCCAGTCTCCTCCAGGACCAAAGCCCTCACATGAGTTACAATGCGGAGGTCACCCCCGAGCTGATTTATGGTCCTGGGCACAATTTTACAGCTACAACTCCCCCAAGCACTTTCCCTTTTAGACTCAGCTCTAGGGATTCGTAAAAGCTCCCGGGTGACAATAATTAAAAAGATGATCACGGTGATCCCAATTCTCTGACCACAGCCAAAGGGCAAGCTGTTGTCAGCCCAAAGAGGTAAGCTCTCCGCAGCCAGTCCCAGGGTAGAGGAGGCCTGACTCCCAAGGTCATCCACCTCTCACCTCTACTTTACTGCCTGCTTGGTTCTCTATGGGGTTCTGACCTGGGTCATGAAAATGGAAGTCAGAGCACCCAGTTTGTAGGGTGGGAGATGATAAAACACATGGATGTAATGGATGGAGAAGGGTTTCCAGCATGTCAAGTGCACACGTGTTAGCGTAATTGTTCTTTTCACTACCACCAATGTTTCCATCATCTCCACCAACCCCAGCATCACTGTCATCATCACCAAACAGTGGTCTGAAGCAGCACACCCAGAATCCTAAGCCACAGCACTCCGCACTATTTCCTCCTCTCCCGCCCACCCCCCAACAGCCATGCTCAGACTTCTAGTCTAAATGAGCAGCCAAAAATCATACCTTGGGCAAGCAAAGTCAAGGAGACAAAAAACAAACAAACAAAAAGTCAAGGAGACTTTTTGCCTGTCCCTTATCTTCCTGCCCCATCTCCTGCCAGTTGGTGAAGTGGTTACGTATTAACCTGTGGCTCGTGTATGCTGGCTAATGGCGGAATCTTCCTTCTTAGTTGTGTTGGCTAAAACTCTCAGGTGAACTGAACCTCAGAGCTTTGGGGCTGTGAGATGCAGCTTGAGCACCCCAGGTACAGAGTAGGTAGGACTCAGATAAACAGCAGAGGGTGACAAGGAGGTGGATTTTCCACTGGCACCATGAAAGGCTTGACAGAATTTTTATATAGATAAAACTAGATATCCAAGTAATTCATTTAAAAAATATGTGAGGTCTACCAGCTATGTTCCAAGAATATAGTTAACGTATGAGTGAAGTGATGATTATCAATAAACTGAAAATACAACGATGAACAAAACATATTTTCCATGCATTCATGAAACAAAATATAGTGATAGAGACAAAGAAATCAAATAAATACCTCCATAGTATGTGTGTGTGTATTTACATATATATATTTTTTATATATATATATAATGTGACATTGAGGGAAAGAAAGAAGTGCTATAAGTGAAAATAAAATGAGACATCTTTTAGTTTGGATATGGTGGGGAAAGGGGATCATGAAAGGTTCTCTGAAGAAGTGGCACTTAAGCTGAAATATAAAAGGTGAGCAGATATTAGCCAAGGAGAGAGAAGCGTGTGATGTGAGAGAAAGGCCGTCTCACAGACAGAAAAGCATTTGCAAAGGTCCTGAGGCAGGAAAGAGAAACTGGAAAAGACTGCTGACAAAGCTAGAGCAAAGGAATGAAGAATAGTAGTTGCCTGGGGCTGGAGATCAGAGGATCAGCTGCAAAGGGGCAGAGATGGAAATATTTTTTATCCTAACTGAAGTAATTCTTACATGACCATCGACTATTGCCAAAATTCACTTAAAATCACTGAATTTGATTGGAAATAAGTCATTCCTCCTTAAAGCTTGCTGGTGGGGGGCAGTGAGCTTTTTAAGTGTTCGCTTTTTCCTCAATTTAAGATTCACATTAACCTTACTTCACCTAATATAAAAATAAAGCAGAGAAATGTACAGCACCACTGAATTAAATGTATTTGTTTATGAATTTATTTATTTGTTCATTTGTTCATGGCTCTTGGGTTTTGAAAAAATGATTTAAGGTGGGAGGGGAAGATTTGGGATTCTAAGGGCCATTTGATATTTATACTTTCACATCTAGGATTAAGGCCCTTGAATTTCTGAGCTTCTTTCCTCATCTGTGAAAATGAGGAGAAAACTCTCATATCAGGCTGTTGAGTGGATTATCTCCATTTAATCTCCTTGGAAGATGTTGGTTTCAGATACATAGTAGGTCCTCCTTCACTAGCATTCTCTTTGGTATTTAAAAATCAAGCAGATTGCAGGTTATTATGATAAAATCCACTTCCAAGAGAGGTGACATGTGCTGTTCTGGCTGTGGGGTACCTCTGTGGCAGGACCTTAGTGGGACAGAACTGAAGCAGTGGGGGATGGGCATCTCTGATGCACCCCTACCTTAACTTGTCGCCTGATATCACTCAGGGGCCCAGCACACCCATGTTCATTCAGAACCTGCCTGAGATCTCAGCCACGGGAAGAGGCAGAACAGAATGAGACACGTCCAAACCTCTCCTAAGGAAAGTGTGACAAAGACAGTAAAGACAGCTTTCAATTCAGATGCCAAAAAAAAACCACAAACAAACAAACAAACAAAACTGCACACCTAAAGAACCCCTCGAGTTTTGCCCAAACTCTGTTTTCTCTACGTTCACCCTTTCTGTTATCTTTTCATTTTTTTACTAGGACTTTCCAAAGTTATAAAGATGAAATTTCTGACTTTCTAACACCATAAATAGCCTAAATTCATTGTTAAAGGCTGAAACAATTTACTCTGACTCCCTTTGGTTTTCAATTAGTCAAGAAAACCTAGTTTTCAATGGATAAAGGCCACTCTTTCAACCAAGTTGAGGTGTCTCTGGAGTGAGGAATTATGTTGATCGTCACCGTAAAAATGCACAGGCAGAGGGCAGACAGCAGATAGCTTTGCAGAGGCTCACAGACAAAGGAGGTGTTATGTGTCCTACAACCATTCACTGCAAAGGGATTGTTTAAGTGGAGATGGCCAGTCGACACTCACACAAGAGGGAGCCTTCAGAAGGGAATAAAGGCCGGCCGCCCGCCACGGAAACCCTCCATCTGTCGCTGCCCATCGCCCAACATCCACAGCGCTGGCTGCACTCATTGAAAACATGGATGGATTTTTGCCCCACATGGTCACTTTTAGGAAATCACTGAGAGTTTGTTTCGGGTAGGCCCAACCCCAGCTGACTCCCTGCTCCTCCAAGCCAAAGGGGTATACATTTGGAGGCTTTCCGGCTTTTTTTTTTTTAATTGAAGTATAATCAGTTACAATGTGTCAATTTCTGGTGTACATGCTGCTTTCTTTTGATCACTGGTTCCTGATATGTTCCTCACTGAAACCCTCCCGTCTTCTTTGGATTGCTCTAGCCAAAAAGATGGCTAGTGATTTTTAAGCTGCTAAATTTCTCTCACTTTGGGGCCCCATCCAAGCCAAGGCCTGAGCAGAGCACCTTCCTCTGGAGACAGAATAAAATGAAATCCAGTGTAGATGTGCGCTCTGGAGAGGGTATGGTTTTGGCATTTGCAAGCCAGGCCACTGCTGTCCCCTGAAGGGTTAATAAGCCCCAGGTTTCAGCAATGGGCCAGAGAGGAGTAAAGGGTCCTCCCAGTGGCAAACCAGCAGCACATGCTGCGCTCCCACTGATGCTTCCTTCTCCTTTCGGGTGAGGCCACATTCACAGGTGTCACGTCAGAGGAAGATTCGCTCACAAGCACTAGCATCTCCTGAGGCTGCACAGAAGTCAATGCTGAGCTGAACACTTTTTACAACTCGGCTTTACCCCTTTTCTCCATCTAGTGCAGATGAGGCAAGCGTATCTGTCAGCCCTCTTCTGCACCTGAAGGAGACAGGCACAAATATGTGAAATAACACACAGTCTCAGAAAGAATAATGGCTGACGGACTCAACTCCTCACCAATAAACTAGGGTCCTTCGGTGAGATCACACACGCTTGAAAATAGTCTCCTGGCTCTTCCCAATAACCTCTGTGTCCCCCACAAGACAATGAAAGGGGGGTCACGGAGGGGGTCGGAATTCCTGCTTACGCTGCCTAATGCTGAATCACGCGCAGTGATGGACTGTCACCAGGGACGAAGGGTTTTCTATTCATTTGCCAAAGTGTCGCAGAAGTTGTGTAAAGAGAGAATCCAGAAATCAAAACTCTTTTTCTGCTGTATCCCTTCAGGCTTTTGATCAGGCCACCTAAACACATCCTGTCTTATATGAAACGTAGAGAATAAACTGTCTTCTGCACAAGGAGACTTTTGCAAGTTAGCGAGATTTGTGTGGCAAACAGTGAACCGGTTCAAATTACTGAAGGTTCTGCTACTTAAACTTTGTTTATTCTTTCAGTGGTATCTACTGAACAATAAATGTAGTTACTATTATTCCATTTGGTGCTTTCTGACCTTTTTTAGGGTAGATGAAGTTACTTAGCCCTAGGCCAGCTTTCTTCCAAAAACTTCTACATGAAAGCCAAAAGACAATTACCAGGGAGGTTGGAAATCACATAAACACAGCTGAAGAAAGCATATTGTCTTGATTTCAGCTTGAAATCTGTGCTAAATTAGTAGTAGGAAGTTTAGCAGCGATGCCTCATTTCTTAAAACATCAACTGTTTTCAGGTTTTATTATAGCACTAGTCACTTTTGTGGGAATTAAAATAATTGCAAACATTTTAAGCTTGCCCTAAAAACTCATAAATCTAGAAGATGAATTTACTGATCTTGTTCATTTATTGGTCTTCTACTCTGTTTCCTGGGTAGGCTGGCAAGCATATTTATTTTATTAATTGTCGACACCAATATTATAAATGAAGAACTGTTTTGAGATTGTTTTAAAACCCCCAATAACTTCTTAGAACCTTTAGTGTTTGAAGTATGGTATGCAGATGCTTTAGGAATAGTTTTAGGGTCCTAAAGATATTTTTTGACAGGGAGCCCAAATCAGGATTTATATAATGGATTTTGGTCGTGTATGAGGTGCTCATAACTCTTGTGAAAATTCTGCCTGCTTTTTCTTTAATTCAAGTCCACCAAAGCTAAAATGGGGCTAATCCAAGATAAAAGTAGGAACACAGTGATTAAAGTGTTCCTCTATTTTGATAAGGGCACCAGGTTAACATGTGAACGCCATCCTTGATGTCAGCATCCCAAGCCAAAGATAAACACGGCTACGTTGCTCTTCAGATTCGAGTGACATTTTTCTTTGTTAATGAGCATTTCTTGTTCTGCAAAGGGAAGAAAAGTTTTATCTTAAGTTTCATGGCTTCAAGCCAAGCGAGACCTTTTCTTCCCTCTCTGCCTTTACCCTTTAACAAAAATAACAGAATTCCTTCTTTTTTATATTTATCTTTGTATTTTTGTTAATATCCTTCTGTACCTCCCACTTTTGCATGGGGAAAATGGATTCACTTAATTAAAATGTTTATTTGAGCCCTTTCTCTCAAAATCTCCATTTCAATGAGTCCATGCCTGTGAAAGGTACCAGGTTTCCCGGAGCTGAAGTTAAGTGAGGATAACTGTGTGGCTGTGTCTCTATGGACATTTAAAATGTGTTTTTTCTTGTTGGGGTGAGGTTTACTTTACCACTGCCTGGTTGTTATAAGAGTGGAAGAAATCCAGTCATTTGTTTCTAAAAGTATGCGGTTATTATCCACGTCCTTGGACATTAACACCAGCTACAAAAAAGATGGCTGGGCATGGCCGAGTCCGTGCAGAAACACTGGGATCTGGGTTCACACAGGGAATTCTGGTAGCCCTTCCTCCTACCAAGAGAAGCACACATGGTACTCTTCATACATGGTGACAGGTTCTCTTCCATTTTAGCAGAGGGAGGAATTGGTCCTTGCTTGAATCATATGATCTTCAGAAGGATTAGGCCTGCCCAACCCAATATTTACAAAGTAGAAAATTCAATCTTTATCCCATTTTTTCCTTCCTAAGCAATCCATATTCAATCCAATGAATATCCCAGACTGCTACAGATGACCACATTACCATATTAAGCAGCCATAAAGCAACAAAAGTTGATGTTACAGTTACCTTAATGGCTTGACTGTGGGTAAGTGGATGATTTCCACTAGGCTTCTTGAAATATGAAAAGTAGCTTATGCCCCTGACTTTCCATTTTTATGTGTTTATACTCCACATGAGCTGAAGGCCCAAGCTTGGGAACCACTGGCTTATTTTATCCAAACCTCAGTTTTTTTCATCATCAAAATGGGGGAAAATACATCTTTCAGGCTTACCTCAAGGTTGCTATAAAAAAAAAAATTAAATCACATGAGTTAAAGAGCTCTACAAGATGCTAGAAATCAATATAAAATTGTGCACTGAAGTAGTAGAGAAGCAGGGAATATGAAACTTGACGTTTTGAATTTAAAAAGACTTTAACTAGTTTCTTGGGAAGACAAGACATGAGTCAAAAATTTTTTTGATCTTTTACTTGGTGATATACTAAGACCATCAACATGGGAATCCATTCTTACCTGAACTTAAAAATATGTAAACACTCTCAAACCACTCTCTGAACTGAACAGAGAACCCATTTAATGTGAGACAAACTTACAGGACAAACTATAGCCCATCAGATCCTCTCTCATAAGATTTTGAAGTACAACACTCAAAATCTAGTTAGGGGATGACAGGCACATACCCTGAAAGGCCATACAAAGTCATTCGTTCATTTCTTCATCCTTTCGTTCATTCCAAAGATAGGTAGTAATTACCTGACAGAAACCAGGCAACAGGCTGAATCAAGGACAGAGTCATAGTGCACCAGAATGTGTGGCAAAAAAAATAGCCAAGGTAATGCATCACATAAATTATGGATAGGAAGACCGCAAAGAAGCAAGTTTGCAGAGATGAAAGGAGAACAGACGTGGCAGAGAAAAGCAGAGTAAGAGACCTGCAGAGAGGGGCTGCCTGATGGTTTCCACCTCTCCTTAACCCTGCCTCCAGTCCCTGCTCTTGGCTTCTATAATAGTCCCTGATACTCTTTTAATAAATCCTTTCTTTCCTTAAGCCTTTTTGTGGGGGACTTGGTTCCTTACAAGCAAATGTGCCCCACCTAAAATAGGTGCTATTGTTAATTTTTAATGTAAACTTGAAAAAAAATTTTTTTGCCTAAAATGTAGAGATGCTTCAAAGCCAAAAAGCATTAAAGTTAGTCATCAAATTTGGCAAGGAGAAAGGAGCTTTGTTCCTCCCTCCAACCACCAACACAGCCCCCAAAGTCTCACCCTGAGAAGTGCATGAATGGTTTGGGAGGGTGTGCAGTGAGCATATAATTTTCCTGGGTCCCAGCACTGGAGGGAGATGGGGCTAACTACTAAGTAACCCAGATGACGAATTCCATTTCTGAGCAAACACATCTCCTCCGGCCCAGACAGATTCTGATTTTATTTAAATCCTGCTCAGAATTAAATCCCTGCAACATGAGGCTGAAAAGGAGAGCTGGGTGGGAGATGGAGAGGGGAGCGGGCCTCTAACTTGATACGTCCTGGTGCAGTGGTGACTGCTGAGTGTCTGCAAGGGGAGGTGGCCCGGAGCTGCCCTGGTCGGGATGCAGACATCTGGAGAGAAGCCAGCAAGGGAGGGGAGAGTTTATTGTGTTTGGCTGTCTTTCTGGACACATCTGCCTCTGAGTCACCTGCCAGTATAACTAGGTCAGGATGCAGATTTTGTGAAGAAAGAAAGTCATAACCAATTCAGAAAGTGATCGTGGTTGAAATGTTCCTTTGGGCTGACTTGCCAATAGGTCCCAAAGATGAACTGGAGTTAAAAATCCCTTTTAGGTCTACATGAGGAGGATATAGCTTAGTGGTGGAGCACATGCTTAGCATGTACGAGGTCCTGGGCCCAATCCCCAGTACCGCCATTAAAATAAATAAATAAATAAAACCCTAATTACTGCCCCCCCCCAAATTAAAAAAAAATCCCTTTCAGTTCTTAATGGGAAGGGAGAGCAGGCTTTCAAGTTGTCTGCTCAATCTTAGCACCTTCTCATTCTTGGGCCACGGCTCGTTCCCCTCCCTAAGGCTAGCTCCCATTTCCTTAAGCTTTCAGTGTGCTCATGAAATCATACATGCCCCTCATAAAATTCAGGGGTATGTCCCCAAAGGAATTCACCTCTAGGCCCAAAGGACTGATGGGGTTACACGTGAAAATACTCCCAGAGCCATGCACTTTAACAAAAGACAAAACTGACTAGAGAACCAATCTCCAGGTATAAGAATTCAAATGGCAGTGGGTTGCAGGAAGACATAAGGCAGGAGGAACCCTCCTGAGGCTAATTTGAGGGGCTGCACCTCTTCTAGCGCAAGTGCATCTGGGCAGACATCTGGTTTCACTGAAACCTATCAGATGCAGAGAATGCAAGTAACCAAGAATCACACAAAACTGACCCCGTGACACTCTCTCCTTCTCTACCCCACAGGTTGCCCATCATGGTGCGATTTCCCCAGAATTCCTCAGTAATCCCAAAAGGAAGAAACAAAATCTCTGAAAAGCTTCAGTATCAGATAAGCTCTGGAAAATCACTAACACACAGGTTCAGAATCTGAACAAAGCCAGGGAGTAGTATTAAAATATTTTGTTAATGTTCATCAAGTGGAGAGACGTAAAGGATCACTGATTTTGAATGATGGGAGGTTCTCAGCAACTCCTGTTCTTCCTTCTTTCTGTTCATGTGCCAAGTGATCCCGTCTCCCCCAAATCTTCCCCCACCCACATCCACACTGCCATCACTTCCACCCCACCACCCTCAGCAATACACACACTGTCCTTACACCAAAATCAAAGCGAGCATACTGCTATTTGGGGTTTGAAATTAGCATGATGCAAAGGCCAAAGACTATGGGGGGGAAAATGAGCTAGTAACTCACATGCACAATTACAAGAGTGATTCACAAAGCAGTTACTGCGCTCTCCGGTTTTGTTTTGTTTTGTTTTGTTTTTGACTCAAGAAAGCAGAAGCTATTTGTTTCCAAAGGAGAATAAGCAGGTCTTTATAATACAGACTTTCTCACTTACTACAAATGTTCACAAATTAAGTCTGCCCTGCAAAACTGAAAAGCCTGTCACTATAGTTTATGTTCCTGGGGGGAGACGCAGCTTCATTGTTCAGAGGTAAGTGAAACAATCCTTTGCATCATGGTTCTTCCAGAAAAGATTTGCTCTCATGCTCTTTGAACATACTTCCAATTGACTTAACAGCATCCTAAACATGGAGGTTCTCTTCTTCTTTAAGGTGAGGTGAATTCTCATGAGGTAAGGTTAGGAGGAAGCATTTCCACAGACAGGAAGTTATCTGAGGAAGGACTAGTGTCAAGCCAAGGAGATTTGGGTCTTGCTGTTCAGTTACATGATGTCCAGTTTTGACGACCCTGTTTCCACTGTTCTACCTGTACACAGTAAGGCTATTTGGGGTTTCTTTTGTGGTAGACTTTGCTGCCCCTACCTTCTCCACCCACAAAGTAAAGCCTAGAGAGAGAGGACCAAGCCCCTCCAGCTCTTGCTGAGGTTTGTTTCCAAATAACGCAAGGGATATGGAGCTAATGTGATGCCGGCTACCCCAGCGTATACGGTCTCCCACATTCTGGTCCTCATGATCATCGGCTGGTTTTCCTCTCTTCACTTTCACACTGCTCATTACTCAAAGTGTTCTTACAGGGAAAATCTACACGACAAAGAGGGGAAACCCTAATACCATCATGTTTGGCACCACAGCCAGTAGCCACTGTGAAAACCATGTATAAAAAGGCTATTATTCTGTTTATAATCTGCTTTCGTGACTGCTTCTAACTAACTCGAGGAGTAGCTGCACTAAGGTAGAAAGGTTTGTGACCCATCTGTTGAGTGTATAATTTCCTTTACATCGGCTAGCACAGCCCAATAAAAAAAATATTATTAGGTGCACTAACTCAATCAGCAAACAAATGACAGGCAGATGGTCTTCAAAAACAACACAGACCATGAATGCCACAGAGCCACAAAGTGGGCCCCAGCTTCCCGGCAGCCTTTGTCTAAAAACACTCCACTGGGTTAAGTGATGCAAAATACGACAGAAAGAGAGAGAAGCTGTGTGTAAATGAGGGAGAAGTTAACAGCCTCTGAAGTGCTCTGTGAAAGGCCATGATAATTTTACTGGGGAAAAGCAAAATAAAAGGCATCCTACTTAAATAATATATTTTGTGATGGTGCTGAAATCCAACAGATTATGTTCATAACGCTTTTGTTCTAAATCTTTGTTTCAGTCAGTTTTTTTTCTCTAAAGGCTCTTTATCTGACAGAATGTTCTCAAGTTGTGTTTTAGCTGAGTAATAGAATTTGATGAGTAGAAGTTTTTTGTATGAGAGAATTTTACTGGTTGAATGAAAGGTAGGCAGGCAAGTGAGAGAAAGAAAGAAAGAAAGAAAGAAAGAAAGAAAGAAAGAAAGAAAGAAAGAAAGAAAGAAAGAAAGAAAGAAAGAAAGAAAGAAAGAAAGAAAGAAAGAAAGAAAGAAGGAAGGAAGGAAGGAAAGAAAGAAAGAAAGAAAGAAAGAAAGAAAGGGAGAAAGGGAGGAAGAGAGGAAGAGAGGAAGAGAGGAAGAGAGGAAGGGAGAAGGAGAGGAAGAGAGGAAGAAAGAGAAAGAGAGAGAGGAAGAAAGAAAGAAAGAGAGAGAAAGAAGGAAAGAGAGAAAGAAGGAAGGAAGGAAGGAAGGAAGGAAGGAAGGAAGGAAGGAAAGGGACAAAATGTAAAAACAGATTTTGAAAAATCAGTGAGGTCAGACTGACATTAGTAATTTCAAAGAAAGAGAGTTTAGCACATTGCCTGGTAGACAGAAAGCACACAATAAGTTATCAATAATGACAATGTGTATAGCATATGTATATGTATATACATACGCATATAGAGTATATGCATCTATGTATGTCCATATAAATCTGGCTGTATCTATATATCTATACCTAGGTCAATATCTATCTATATATCAAACCTTTAATGGTTGGTAACAGTGAACAGAGAAGCAGCTCCACATCCTGAACAACCCACCACCCTGACAGCATGGGCCGCGGTTAGTTTCATCAATAGTGGTTAAGGATATGGATTCAATAATCCACACATCTCCCTCATGAGTTGTGACATGCTGGCTTACTATAACCTCCAAACTGTAGCCCCATCTTTTAGATGAATAAAGGAGGAAAAAGCACAATCATGTCTACTAGACATTTAAAAAGTTTTTTCCCTTGTGAAAATAATGCAAGCTTGTAGCAAAAAAAAAAAAAAAAAAAAGTAGAGAAAGATCAACAAAGATCAGAAAATAATCACTCAAATCCCACCACCTAGAATAACTCTGTAATAATGTGTAATATAGTCCGTGCAGTACTTTTCCTTTGCATTTTTTACATATTCAAAAATGTACTATTCCATATTTTTTTACATAGCCTTACATCAAAGCTCTTTGTAATTGTTATTTTAAACAGCTGCATAATATTCCACTCTGATGACCACAATCTTTTTAATGTCTTAAAGAGACATGATAACCTGTATGTCTTGCTAGCTTTGTAAATTTGGGAAATTAATTAACCTCTGGGCCTCAATTTCATTATTTGTTAATGGATATAATAAAAAAAATACCTATAGCATTATGTTGCTGTGAACATTGAATTAAATACACTGTGTAAAGAGTTTAGTACATTGCCTCGTATATAGTAAGCACTCTGTAAAAGTTACCAATGATGATAACTTGTACATAAGAATTCTTGTTCACATTTCAGATAATTGCCTTAGGAAATATTCCTGGATATGAAATTAAGGACATAATATCTGAACATTCACATGATCTTAATACAGACAATAAAAGTTTTCTATGTATGTGTATAACAATTTATACCTCATCAGTGATGTATGAGTGGTTACATTGAGAATCAATTAAAAAAATTTTGATAGGTTAAAATATATCTCATTAAATTTGGGGTTCCTTTAATTAAAATTTTTTTTCAATGTTTTTCAAGGCATTCATATTTTCTTTCTTTTTTGTGTGACTTGGGGAAATTTCTGCCTATACCTTTTGCTGTCTGGGTCATTTTAATTCCTTGTTCCAAACCATTCAGATACACACCTACAGCATCTCCCCAGTGTTTATTTTAACTCTGCTCCACCGTCATCTCACACCCACACCACACAGTGGCTGAAGCAGATCTCTTGGCTTCCCTTCTCCTCTTCCTCTCTCTCCCCTCTCCCCACACCCTCCCAAAGTCAATACTTCTCAATTGAATAATCTAGAGGATCTTGTTAAAATGATGACTCTGCATTTCTATTAAACTCCCAGGTGAGGTTGACGCTGTTCACTTTTCAACCTGAGTTAAAGCCTGTACTGGATCTGAGTAAGCTGTTAGAGCCCAAGAAACTCATCCCCCTTCATGATTTTCAACTTTTAAAGGGAAAAAGCTGCAGATGGGATGTTTCTAAAGGAAAGACAGCTGGCTGCCAAGAGACCTCCCAGAGTGTAAATGTCCACGGCCCATGGTCTTGGAATGGTGTCTGCAACTTTCCACTGTCATGGCTGATGCCAGGATTTTGATCACCACTTACCAATTAGCTTCAATTACACAAGTCCACTGATACCCGGGCATCTAACAGGTTACCTGCCATGATCTATTAGCTGTCATCCCAGACCTCTGGGTTTGGCTATCCTGCCAGCCACTCTGGCCTTACCGCCTGATAGGATAATTAACCATGCTTAAGGTGGTTAAATGTTTTCACCAGCCTTCATTTCATGGTAGCATCTTGTATTGTTCATGTAGCCTACAAATGAAGCTACCAGTGAGCCTCTCAGAGATGCCACAGGTCTCTGACCAGGGAATTCCACTCTGCCTCGGTGAAGGCAGTGTCCTCTGTGGAAACAGAGTTGGGTTGTGGTGGGCTCTGTTCTCACACATCAATCCATTCTAACACTCCCTCCTCCTACCACATTCTGCTAAGGCAGTCCAGTGTCCTCACCTTGTCACCATGTCCAAGCATCAAGGAGCCATCCAGGGTCACAGCAGGACCAGTTCCCCATGTCCTTGCCAGTTCCCTGAACTTTGAGTCGTGGGCAAGGGCTCCTAAGTCAGTACATTTTCCTCTTCCCAGCTTTCGCCTATACCCATTTCCCCTGACCTTGGTCCCACAAGATATCTGCTCCCACAAATGTTATTTAGGTTCCTGTCCATGAACACAAGCCAGGATATACAGATCTTTGATGTTTCAAACACTTCCTCACAAAATAGAGACCATTCCCTGTTTGAGCTGTGCCAAAACCTAACCCTCTTTTTTGGTCTGGAGGCAACGAGGGGGCACAAGGGCAGATACGGACAGGGCAATGGCATCTTGTGAGATACCTGCTTCAGATGACATCTTTGCAGGGTCTCCAGGCAAAGGGAAACTGTTCTCCTCTTGTAAGAAGAGAGGGGCAGCTTCTGCCAGACTGAAGGATTCAGGAGAATCTAAGATCTAAGATTTTCAGGCTTCCCTGCCCAAATATCCCCATGTCAAAGGTCAAGCTCCTGCCCTTTTACTATAAGGTCCTGATTTTGTCATGTAAGACTCGTGAAAACCATGCACGTGGTGTTCTCTGCCATTCAGCTACCCTCACAATTAGGTCCTGAACTTGATCTTCAGTGGCTGAAGAAGACACGGGTCTCCTTAAGCATCACCACAGAGGCCCTCTGATTTTCCATATCATATCTGTTATTTTCTTTTCAGGGCTTTTAAAGGATTTAACAAATGCCAACTAACTACAGTCCTCATGGTTACCACAGCCCATCTAACACTCGACTGCCACCGCCTAAACCAGCCTGCACCTCGTCTCCATCCACTGGAGGTGAGCATCTTAGTCCCTGTGATGCTGCAACATGTTACACCACTCCCTTACCATCAGCAAAGGGGTTTCTGCACAATGAGGTGAGGGATTCAGCTCAAAGTCTCATCCTAAAGGTCTGCATTCTGGCAACTCTCCTGGTACCAACTGTCTCAGCCTGAGGTCCCCTGCAAGGAGAGCCTGAGACAGGTAATTTATTAAGAATGTAACTCCAGGGATCAGGTGTGTTAGGGTGAGTGGACAGGGAAGGAAGAAAAATCCACCCAACGATGTATTATTGTATTGGCCACAGCAAGAAAGGCTACCTGTTCTCAAGTCCATGGGACCATCTGAGGAATCATAAAATGTGTCTCCAGTCTGTCAGCCCAGATATGAAATGGGGGAGCATGTATCCGTCGAATCCCATTCCTTGTTGGTCAAGGGAGGCCCCATAGGTATTAACACCCTTACACTTGCAAGCTGTGTAAGCACAAGGGTGAGCAGCTTCCCATGGGCATCAGAGAAGCCCTGGGCAGTTTCCCTCTCTGGGATAAAACCCAACATAAAGTGGACAACTGTATTATCTTCTTTAGGCAAATGGCGTCTACTAACTCTGTACATTTTCTGGCATTGGTCAGAATAGGAAGAGTTGATACAAAGTTAAAACTACTAGCTTTTATCTGAATTGTATGCTGATTAGGTAAAATCCGTTTACAAAAATTAGATCCACTTTTCTCTGGTCTAGGTTTTGTCCCAGGAGGAGTGTTCCTGTCATGTCTTAAAAGGCTCCGCTCTGCCATGGTGATTCGTACAACCCTGGCTTTGATTGTGTGAGCTTTTTGAGTAAATCTGGATATGCTTTGAAAATGTCCAATGGAAAAGACTTTTGGCCAAGATTTAGAGGGTTCTCTTTAAAAAAGAGAAGCCACTCTTCTTCCTCCAGACATATATTCCACTGAAAATGTTCCTCTCAAATCAGGAAGCATCCTTCTCCTTTCTCTTCTTTTCTCAACCTCCTACCTCTTATTAAATAAGTTCTAATATTCTGGAGCGTGAGTCCTTTTAGCATCTCAGGCTGAATGAGACAGTTGAACACAGAAATTTTAAGTCATCATCACTCCTCTCTAAATATCTATTATCAAAATGTGAGCATGGGAACAATTACTTTAATTCCAAAGTTGTATAGGAACCAGTGTGAGGACTATCAGAATATTCATGAGGAGAGGGAGAAAATAAAACGGGCCGGAGAGAGGGCTCTGTGAAGCGCGGGTGCGCGGAGCCAGCGCGGAGCCTGACGCCTCTGAGTGTTAACACATGGTCCCTCCACCCGAGGTCTGTATATGCAACTCAGCTGCTGGGCTGACAGAAGATTTGGGGTTGTTAACACACACTTCATTAAAATACCAGCTAAAATCCAAGTTCGAAATCCCACAGTTTGTGTTAGTTGATAAAACTCAATTGCTTCTAATTACTGTTAGTGCAGCTTTAAAATAATATTTTGTTGTAATAAAGGATTCAATATGACAAGTGAGAGTTGGCCCGCTGAACTGGAAACCCTGGGCCAGAAGAACTATGCTCACTCATGGCGTTCCCCGCTTGGACTGACTTGTTTTACTGAAAATTTTCTAAGCATTCAACAGAGAAAAAAAAAAAAAGACCCGTCTTCAAATGGCTTTTGAAAGGGTGAGGACAGCGCCAACACTGGATGATATCTGCATCTCTGATTAGTCACCGAAACTTAAGAGGAGGAACACTGAGTTGGAAGGAGGCAGGCAGAATGGTGGTTTCCAACGCCCTTATGGAGACGCACCACAACTAACCAGCATTCCCTTCTTTTAATACTTCTCTTCGCTCCCTCTACCCTCTTCCTAAGAGGTGTCAACACTGGCAGACTTGGTAAGCTGAAACACCTTCAAATACTGAAAGCCGTTGTCTCCATCATGGGACAAAGGAAAGGAAACCCCCTTTCTCAACAATCTCTTCCACTCACTGTAATCCAGGAACCCTGGTCTTCTTAAGATTTCTCCAGAGGGCTGAGCCTCTTCCCGCCTCCTGGTGCTCATACTTGTTCCTGTCCCCGACTCCTCTACTGCCTTCACCCACCCTCTCAACCCAGCTAACTCCTACGCAACCTTAACGTCTCACCTTGACCCCCAGCCCTGATGAAGTCTTCCCTGGCCCTCCATGTTTAAGTTAGGCTCGCACTGTGTATACACTGTCATCACACCCTGCCTGTCTCCTTCATGGCACTTTAATCAAAACTGTGATAATTCGCATCGTATTTGTTTAATATGTTTTCCTTATTAAGCTTCAAAGGATGGGCATCTCTTTTGTCCTGTCTTTTCTATAGCCATATTCAAAGTGCCTGGGGCAAACTCACTGACTGCCTAAGTAAATGACAACAAAGATCAGAAAATTGAAGTGATTTTTACAGGTACTGCAAAGAAGGAATAAGAAACTAATATGGAGACACTGGCTAGGAACAAGGTAAAATGTTTGGTGAAACAGACCTCATTTAACAAGGAAAAAAAAAGAGACTCTTCTCATCTTGTTGGCAGAGATCCCAGAGGAAGCCACAAAACCCTTTGGAGAAACCCAGGAATGTATACTGACCGATTGTTCTCTATTAGGAAAGACAGTCCTAGTTTTCCATGTCTCGTCACACATGAACAGGAATCCAAACTGGTCCATTTCTGAAATATCTCTACTTCTGTCCAGGGACTTCTCACTATTCGACTCATGCACAGCCATAAATTCCATCTTAGCCCTGAGTGCTCATAGGACACTTTAGAGCTAGGTCTCAGGCATTGATCTCCTTCAACCTTCTAGCAATTGAGGACAAAGACGATCATGGCGAGTAGTATTCATAACAATAATAAATGTAATGGTGAAGTGGTACCCTTCTGCTGACGAGGATCCATTCCACCCGTTCTGGTAGTGACTTCCTGGTATCTTAGGTGGAAAGATAGTTCCCCAGTGATCCCCAGTGGTTCTCTATCCTTTCCTGGGTAGGCTATTCAGTTGTTCAGCCCCTGGAATTTGAATCTTAAACAAAGTACTAATAAGACAGAAAATGGTTTGAGCTAAGCCATTGTACGAGAAGCACCCTGGGAAGACTATTGGAGAATGCCCTCTTCCTAGACCTCTGCCTCCCACCTTGAATTGCCAGAGCTCCTTTCACACCTGGATCGAGATCGCCTCTTCAGCCTGCCAGCTGTTCAATATTCTTCCAATAAATACTCTCTTTACTTAAGCAGGCAATCTGTTCCCATTAGTTTCAACCAAAGTATCAGCCAAATTATCCTGACTGATTCAGTGATAATGAAGATGCGCTGATAAAGATGATGATGCTAAAAACAAATGTCTTGTGAAATTTCAGAGAAATCTTCTTTCCCAAAGCTCAAGCCATTCTAAGGTTACCACACTCGCTTATCTAGATACTTCTCTGGAATTAAGTAGTTAGAACTTAAATCAGTTCTTAATGGTTATTTGTTTAACATGCAAAATTCCAGTACATCAAACAACTTTACTGGAGAAGTAAAGACTGGAATTATGATTTAATCTAATCTCTATTATTTGGCCTTATACTGTTATTTTAACTTTTATAAATATTTGTTGGATCAGAGAGTATTTTTTTTCTAAAATTATCTCACTAAGAAACTCTCTATTAAAACACATAATGCAATAGTTTCTTTATTTAAATAGTTGAAAGTTCTAAAAAAGATTTCTGTACAAAAAGTCAACAGCTTTCATAATCATTGTTAATTATTCTAACACTCTTACTTCAATAACTAGCCTTTACATATCAACTGAATAATAGTGTTTTATGAGATAATGCTTTTAAGAAATATTTCACTCCAAGTTAACTCTTGAATGTTTACCTATAGTATTTGAAAGTGCATACTCACAAGCTGTATTAGATAGCTATGCTATATAACCAACTGCCCCAAGATTCAGTGGCTTAAAACCACAATTACTTATTTTTGTTCATACCTCTATAGGTCAGCTGAAGGTCAGCTGATCTGGGCTGGGTGACTGATTCAAGCTGCCGGACATGCTGACGTGGCCCCTCACTGTGGCTTGGGCTCAGGTCTACTCTGCAGGGGGGCCTCTGAACCCCAGATACTCAGGAGAAGCCCTTTTCACCATGGTGGCAGAGGAGGAAGATGGCAAGCCCATCACACAAGCACATCCCAAGCTTTTGACTGTATCACAACCACTAATATTCCATTATCCAAAGCACAGCACGTGGCCAAGCCCAATACTGATAGGGAAGTTCTGGGAACTTTCTATAACTATTCTATACACATGGGAGGAGAGAGGATTGAATATCTCCTGAATAATAATCCCAACTATCACATAAACTAGCAATGCATCTGATAGACATACTTTGTTTATGTAAATAATAATATTTTGCTGACTGAATTTGATGGTAACTTATTTGACTGTTGAAAAGTGACACTGAACTTGGCATTTAACTAATTGCCTGTCCAAAATCCAAGGCCAAAGCTGAAAGCAGACAGCAGACTAGGGATGAACCCCAAGGCCAAAGCTGAAACTTCAGTTCATCCTGACCTAACTTGCCCAAAGATGCACAGCTTTGTCACGGCACAGCTGGAGGTTTAACTCAGATACTCCCGACTCAGACCCCATGTTCTTATAGCACTAGGCTGAAGTGCGCCACAGTAAGTATCATGTCTCTATTTTGGAAAAGAAAAATTGAAGCATTAAATATTTACTGTGTGCCAGGCTTAGAATCAGAGAGTTTATTCATATTATTGCATTTTTCCTTAAATCTCATGAGGTCAGGGTAATTTTTCAGAATTTACAGGTAAGGAAATAATTGCTCAGGAAGTTTTCAAATTTAATTTTTCTAAGGACAGGCAGGTAGAAAACCTAAGTTTTGAAACCAGCCCCATCTGGCCACAAAACACATGTTTTTCTACTAAACTACACGGTCATCTCAAAATACTCAGCCACTGGGACCGAGAGCTTGCACCTGAACCTGCGCCTTTGACTCAGTGATTTCTCTATTATTGTTCCAGCAACCGGTATTTCTAAAACCATAAGTTTTGTTTTAATACATGGTTTAACCACTGGTCAAAATATTTGAACTTGAGACTATCCAACACACCCTGGTCGCCATAAATATATGACATACTCCCTTCTTATTAATTCAACCACCATCTGTGACTTTTTTCAATATTAAGAAAGGTTATGCCATGTACATTATTTCAAGGGTACTGTCATTTGCCATTAAGAAAAAAATTACATTGAAAGGTGAAAAAGGTCTAACTCTTGATCAAAACCTTCCATTTACATGTTCCATTGCTCCCGTATGTAGAACAATGCTGCCTCCTGTCAATGATAATAATAATAATAATATAAAATTATGCTTTTAGGAATTCTCGGTCCATAGAATCTTATCAGGATTCTTTAAATTGACACATTAACAATTCCTTTCAGGATGGAAAAGGATATTCCATGCAAATGGAAAAGCCAAAAAAGCAGGTGTTGCAGTACTGATTTCAGACAAAATAGACTTTAAAACAAAGGCCATAAAGAAAGATAAAGAAGGACATTTTATAATGATTAAAGGAGTGATATAAGATGAGGATATTACACTCGTTAATATATATGCACCCAATATAGGAGCACCTAAGTACATACAAGAATTACTAACAGAGATAAAGGGGGATATTGATGGGAATACAATCATAGTTGGAGATTTTAACACTGCATTAACATCACTAGACAGATCTTCCAGACAGAAAATAAACAAGGCAACAGAGAAATTAAATACTACAATAGAAAAACTAGATTTGGTGGATATTTTCAGAACATTACACCCCCAAAAAATAGGATATACATTCTTTTCAACTGCACATGGAACATTTTCCAGGATCGATCATGTACTTGGGCACAAAAGAAACCTCAACAATTTTAAGAAGATAGAAATTATCTCAAGCATCTTTACTGACCACAATGCCATGAAACTGGAAATCAACAACAGAGAAACAAAGGAGAAAAAAAGGAAAGCATGGAGATTAAACAATATGTTATTGAAAAAACAATGGATCAATGAGGAATTCAAAGCTGAAATTAAAAAATACCTTGAGACAAATGATAATGAAAGCGCAACCACTCAAAACCTATGGGACACAGCAAAGGCAGTGCTAAGAGGGAAGTTTATAGCGATACAGGCCTTCCTCAAAAAAGAAGAACAATCTCAAATAAACAATTTAACCCACCACCTGAATGAATTAGAAAAAGAAGAACAAAAAGCCCCAAAAAGCAGCAGAAGGAAGGAAATAATAAAGATCAGAGAGGAATTAAATACAATAGAGATTAACAAGACCATAGAAAAAATCAACCAAACCAAAAGCTGGTTTTTTGAAAAAGTAAATAAAATCGACAAACCTCTGGCCAAACTCACAAAGAAGAAGAAAGAGAGAGCACATATTAGCAAAATAAGAAAGGAAAATGGAGAAATTACAACAAACAAAATAGAAATACAGAATATCATACGAGAATATTATGAAAAACTATATGGAACCAAACTGGATAACCTAGAGGAGATGGACAAGTTTCTGGAAACATACTGTCCACCAAAACTGAATCAAGAAGAATCTGAACACTTGAACAATCCGATCACTAGAAAGGAAATAGAAATAGCAATTAAAAACCTCCCTACAAATAAAAGTCCAGGACCGGACAGCTTCACCAGGGAATTCTACCAAACATACAAAGAAGAACTCATACCAGTCCTTCTCAAACTCTTCCAGACTATTGAAAAGGAGGGAATACTCCCAAACTCATTCTATGAAGCCACCATCACCCTGATACCAAAACCAGGCAAAGACACTACCAAAAAAGAGAATTATAGGCCAATATCATGGATGAACATAGACGCCAAAATCCTCACCAAAATTTTAGCAAATAGAATCCAACAACACATAAAAAAGATCATACATCATGACCAAGTGGGGTTCATCCCAGGGACACAAGGCTGGTTCAACATACGCAAATCAATCAGTGTAATCACATCAACAAGAGAAAGGACAAAAACCACATGATCATCTCAATCGATGCAGAAAAAGCATTTGATAAAATTCAACACCCATTTATGATAAAAACTCTCGCCAAAGCGGGTTTAGAAGGAACATATCTCAACATAATAAAAGCTATATATGACAAACCTACAGCCAGCATAGTACTCAATGGTGAAAAACTCAAAAGCTTCCCACTAAAATCTGGGACAAGACAAGGATGCCCACTATCACCACTCCTATTCAACATAGTCCTGGAAGTCCTAGCCACAGCAGTCAGGCAAGAGAAAGAAATAAAAGGGATCCAAATTGGAAAAGAAGAGGTAAAAGTGTCATTATATGCTGATGACATGCTACTATATATAGAAAACCCTAAAAGGTCCACACAAAAGCTACTAGAGCTGATTGAAGAATTCAGCAAGGTAGCAGGTTACAAAATTAACGTTCAAAAATCAGTTGCATTTCTTTACACTAATGATAAATCAACAGAAGAAGAAAGTAAAGAAACAATCCCCTTTAAAATAGCACCCAAAGTAATAAAATAAATATAACCAAGGAGGTGAAAGAATTATACACAGAAAACTATAAACCATTGATGAAGGAATTTAAAGAAGACTTTAAAAAATGGAAAGATATTCCATGCTCTTGGATCGGAAGAATCAATATTGTTAAAATGGTCACACTGCCCAAGGCAATCTACAGATTTAATGCAATCCCTATCCAATTACCCAGGACATATTTCACAGAACTAGAAAAAATCATAATAAAATTCATATGGAACCATCAAAGACCTAGAATTGCCAAAGCATTACTGAAGAGAAAGAAAGAGGCTGGAGGAATAACTCTCCCAGACTTCAGACAATACTATAGAACTACAGTCATCAAGACAGCATGGTATTGGTACCAAAACAGACATATAGACCAATGGAACAGAATAGAGAGCCCAGAAATAAACCCACAAACTTTTGGTCAACTCATCTTTGACAAAGGAGGCAAGAATATACATTGGAATAAAGACAGTCTCTTCAGCAAATGGTGTTGGGAAAACTGGACAGCAGCATGTAAAACAATGAAGCTAGAACACTCCCTTACACCATATACAAAAATCAACTCAAAAAATGGATTAAAGACTTAAACATAAGACAAGATACAATAAACCTCCTAGAGGAAAACGTAGGCAAAACATTATCTGACATACATTTAAAAAATTTTCTCCTAGAAGAAATAAAAGCAAGAATAAACAAATGGGACCTAGTGAAACTTACAAGCTTCTGCACAGCAAAGGAAACCAGAAATAAAACAAGAAGAAAACCTACGGAATGGGAGAACATTTTTGCTAGTGAAACCAACAAAGGCTTGATCTCCAGAATATATAAGCAGCTCATACAACTCAATAAGAAAAAAATAAACAACCCAATCCAAAAATGGGCAGAAGACCTAAACAAGCAATTCTCCAAGGAAGACATACAAATGATCAAAAAGCAAATGAAAAAATGCTCAATATCACTAATTATCAGAGAAATGCAAATCAAAACTACAATGAGGTATCACCTCACACCAGTCAGAATGGCCGTCATTCAAAAATCCACAAATGACAAATGCTGGAGAGGCTGTGGAGAAAGGGGAACCCTCCTACACTGCTGGTGGGAATGCAGTTTGGTGCAGCCACTATGGAAAACAGTGTGGAGATTCCTCAAAAGACTAGGAATAGACTTACAGTCTGACCCAGGAATCCCACTCCTGGGCTTGTATCCAGAAGGAATCCTACTTCAAAATGACACCTGCACCCCAATGTTCATAGCAGCACTATTTACAATAGCCAAAACATGGAAACAGCCTAAATGTCCATCAACAGGTGACTGGATAAAGAAGAGGTGGTATATTTATATAATGGAATACTACTCAGCCATAAAAACCGACAACATAATGCCATTTGCAGCAACATGGATGCTCCTGGAGAATGTCATTCTAAGTGAAGTAAGCCAGAAAGAGAAAGAAAAATACCATATGAGATCGCTCATATGTGGAATCTAAAAAACAAAAACAAAAACAAACAAACAAACAAAAACAAAGCGTAAATAAAGGACAGAAATAGACTCACAGACAGAGAATACAGACTTGTGGTTACCAGGAGGGTGGAGGGTGGGAAGGGATAGACTGGGATTTCAAAATTGTAGAATAGACTACACTGTATAGCACAGGGAAATATACACAAAATGTTACGATAACTCACAGAGAAAAAAATGTGACAATGAGTGTGTATATGTCCATGAATAACTGAAAAATTGTGCTGAACACTGGAATTTGACACAACATTGTAAAATGATTATAAATCAATAAAAAATGTTACAAAAAAAATTCCTTTCAGATTACTGTATTTTGGTAGACTTTATAATGCATTCTTCAGGAGAATGCCTCTTTTGTCAAGCTCTTAGCAAGGTCAGCACTATGAATATGCTATATGTTCCAAAATATAAAACTAAGCTCTCCTAGAATATTCTATGCTGAATTTACTAGACTCTAGTTACAGAGAACTTCAAAACCAAAGAGCTGATTATCCTTTGGATAACGATTCATTGTGAATACTATATGCTGATTAACTTAAATTAGAATGATTGCATCAAAATAGAAAAATCATTTGTTACCACAACTTGAGGTGATAGAAAAAATAATATAACTGTAAGACATTAACATTTTCCCCAGTTTTATTGAGGTATAATTTGCAAATAAAATTGAAAGTCTTGTGAGGAATAAAATGCAATGGAAGGGAGGACGCCAGTTCCGAGCCCAGGCCTCGAGAGGCCCTGCATGCTTTGGCCATCTCTTTTGGAGCCCTGCCCAGACACCCAGATGACCGAGTGTGGGCTAGCCTGCCGAAATATGAGAACCACGTGGGGCAGGGCTCTGCCAGCTCAGCCAACCCAGCTGAGGCCATGCGAAACTAGCCAGTGCCCAGTCAACTTGGCACTGACCTTAACCATGAATGAACCAGCCAAGATCAGAAGAACAATGCAGCGGAGCTCAGCACCAACTGTTGGCTTGCAGAATTGTGAGCTATACAAATACTTGTTGTTTTAAACCTGCAAGTCCTTAGTGTAGTGTGTTATCTCCAGACGCAGTGACGAATAACAACACAGCCCCTGCTAGACTGTAAATTCCATGTCTATCTTGTCCACCCATGCATTTCTGGTACCTGGCACAGCATACAGTAGGTGTTTAATAAATATTTACACAATAAATGAATTCATAGATGAATGAAAAACATACATAGTCCCAAGCTTTTGAGTTTTGAAAATAATTTGATTTCTACCTGTTCATATTCGGGGCCAGCTTACAAGGATACATTGTGTTTCTGATCAAGCTCACTGTCTTTTATTCAGTATAAGTGTTGGAGCCAAGACTCAAGGCCCAGTCTCTCAGAAAATAATAATTGGAGGGTAAAATAAATGACAATAGTAGTGGTGGTGGCAGCAGAATCTAACCAGGAAATCCAACCCTTCCATCTGTACATTATGCTGGCCCTTTCACAATCCCTTCAAATAATCGCCCATTGTTATCAGTAAAGCTGAAATAACCCAACCACAGGAGATCCACCAGGACAATTTTGACCTGCTTTTCCAAAAGTAAGCTTGTGTTGCCTTGTGTAATAAATTGTTCCAGAAGTCTTTCTGAAACATAAAAGTTACTCTGGCATCTGATGGAAGTTTACTGCGAGCATTCTGGAAGAATTTCAATAAGAACAGAAAGGCCAGGCAAGTGAGTAAAGTCATTTCAGAACCGTTCTTGAAGGGTAATGCCAGCATTCCAGAGGGATTTCAGCGCCCGGCTAGAGGGCAGCAGAATTATTGCTGAAGTATTCCTGGTGGAGAGCTTTAACCTCATGACCGAAGTGTATTCAAAACAATTCTGCTGCGATAGTAAAAAATATATATCCATGCTGTGCATTCCCTGAAGAGCATTCTGGACTCTTTATTCACATGAGCCAAGAACTGAAAAAGAGCTGAGGGGGTAAATCGGTAAAGTGCTACCACAGAGATTTTACTCTAAATACTGGTTGGGGAAGCCCCACGGTCCCAAAAGGTTAGCGACATTAGATGTTTTATAGGGTATGTGCCGAAATGAATAATTCATAGAAAAATGCTCCTAACTCTCTTCAGGTAAGATTATACAGTAAAGTCAGAGAAAACACCAGATAAAATATTTAATTCTATATGGTCCTTCTGTCAAGCCCCTCAGTGAACCATTCGCATGAACCCTGTGCATAGCAAGCACTCCGTGAGGTACTGGGGATACAGAGATTGCATCTCAAGCTAACAGAGCATGTGAGACACCCACATATTCAGTAAGTATTCATTTAACCCTCCCTGTCAGGTGCAGCAGACCTAGTGAGCTTCCAGCTGGTCTGCCTGCTTCCAGTCCTGTCTCCACTCCACACTGCTCAGAACTCCTCCCCATGAGCTTCCGAGGTCCTGAGTGTCTGAAACTCTATCTTACCCCCTTATCTCCCGCCACTCCCCACAACTCACACTGCTTCAGCCAGCTCTCTGGCCTTCCAGTTCCTTGCCCTCTGGGTCTCTGCTTGGGAAACCCCTTGAAGCCACCCCACATCTCTGTAGGCAGCGTGGTCCTTCCCACCCTTCAGGTCTGCTTCAGTGTCACCTCCTTCAATAGGCCTCCATGTCCCTGTCTATAAAGTATACACACCCTGTCATCTCCTACCACAGTTCCCTTCTCTGGTCTTCTACTTAATGCTTACTCACAATTTCTAATTATTCTATTTGTTTACTTAGAGGCTTTCATACTAGGTACTATGTCTGTTTTGTTTACTGCTATATATTCGGTGCTAAATACAGTGAGTACATAAATAAATAAATACATACATACATACAGCGAGTACATTGTAGTTACTCAATAAAATTAATATTTCACTAAGCACAATAGCTGCTTAATGAAATGTGTCAACTGAATGAATGACCCAAGTGACCAATGCTGGCTTTTTCTCAACTAAATAAAAATAGGCTTCAATAGAGCCAATATTTTATAATATCTGTAAATGGAATATAAACTTTAAAAATTGTGAATCACTATATGGTAGACCTGTAACTTAGATAATATTGTACATCAACTATACCTCAATTTAAAAAAAAAGTGAAAAACAGATATATATATATTGAATATATATATACATATATAAAAATCCACAGAATTAAAATCTCCTTCTGGTTTAAAAAAAAATAAGCCCCTAATTCAGACTGACTAGCTAGACTTCTTTACATTTTATTTTTAAATAATTTTGACAGCAGTAGAATTACAGATCATGAAGTAAGGGGTGTGAAGGAGAGAACAGTAGTTGAATTGTGAAGAAGGATGGACTTCAAGCAAAGAACTTTTGTGTTTCTTGAAAAAAAGAATTAAATAGGCAGGCACAAGCATCAAATGACAATGAGCCATTTGTGGTGTTAGGACATCAATCTAATGACAAAAACTATTGGTTTTGAAAATCTTCCTCTGGTTTTGATATAAATGCCGTTTCCACTTGTATAAAACTGAGGTTAATTTATGACAAGTTTATTTCCAGCCAATCCTGCTAGTGTTCTAGGACTTTTCATATTTTGTATCATTTGATACAAGAATTTGATCATTTGATACAAAGTTGCCATAAGCTTTTATATTTTTCAAATGAAGAATTTTTTTTTTACATAGAGTTCAAATCTCAGTTATAAATTCCTGTTCCCCACAAATCCAGTGCTCAAGATGGCGGGTTGTAGAGAAAAATGAAACTCAACTTTTAGTTAGAAAAATGTTGCTTCTATTTTCATTTCAAATTTGGCACTGACTGTGATGACAATTTGATGGAACTGATTAATGGCTCTAGAAGGAGCTAAGACTCCTCTCCAGTTTACTCTAACTCCGTCATCCCACCCCCTCACCTTGAGAGATCAAATAATCATATGGATGAGTCAAGTCCAAAGATACTAATTAGGGTACTTACAGTGCTTAAAGCGTCAATAAAAATACTGTAAATAAACCACAGTTGGGGCAAACACTCTCTTTCTTTCCTCTCTGTTTCTTATTGTGATCTACCATATGAATGTTAAAAACACAGACTAGTAAGATTTGAACACGAACCTAAAGAGAAACAAATCAAGGAGGTTACTCAGCCACTTTGATCCCAGTTTCAGAGCAGCCTACTTCAGGCTAAACACATCATATGATTCTGTGAGCTACAGTCTGTATCACGAGAGACTATTTTTGATTTTGGGCAAAAGAGAGGGAGTTTGGGGCAAACTGAGAGAGTATGATGGGGGCATATCCTCTCCATACCATCCTCAGGATCTTTATATGGCTTTTGTGCTTGTTCTATAGTTTGGACTCAGGATCCTGGGTCCTGGGAAAATGTCTTAAACCACCATCAACACAACATTTCCCCCCCAGAGATTTGTTGGTAATGAAGTAGAAAAAATTAAATTTTCTAAAATTCTTATGGAGGTGGTCATTGGCAGATGGCAGCAGTCCCAGGGAGAATGACAATCTCTACTACAATTCCCAGGGAGCTCCATGTTGCGAGCATGAGTTTTTCTAAATGCAACAGAAGACGGTGTGGGGAAAATAGAAAATGGTGGACGAGTGACGTGCAGCAGTACGATGCCTCTCTGTCACTCCACGGATTTTCAGTTATTAACCTCAGAAAGTTCATGAGTGGGATCCTTACTGAACATTAAAAAGGGGCTAAAATATTTGCACTTTCTTGGATAGAGCTCCTGGGTTTCAAGGGAACCCAGAGACAGAGGCACCTGGAATAATTACACTGTAGAATTTGCACTAATCATTAGGAAGGGGCCAGACTTGTACAGACTGTGATATTGTGTTTAAATCTAGTTTATCTTTAACTCAGAGTCAGGGAAGCCCAGATGACATTTAGATTAATGACCAAGGTCCCCATCTGGGTTCTTTCATCTAAAGGACTTGGCTATATCTTGGATTTAATCATCATCCTAGAACTTGGAAGAGGGGACCTTCTTCAAAATTGCCAACCTCTGTAGGCAGAGAGTGAATCACCACATGGGTTATTGTAGAGCGTAAGTCAGCACAAGCCGAGAACTGGGGATGGTGACCTAGATATCTCTTGAAGCAGCAAGTCCTCCAAGTGATGAAGCAGCCAGCCCAGCACTGGTTACAACAGTGCAGCCCAGTGCAGGAGAGTCACTGATTAAGGACACCGTTTGTTTCCCACCATTAACAGGGAGTCATAAGTTGGTTTTATCAACTGGCAGCATCTAAATTCATTCAGAATCATCTGTCACCAATTATTTTTCTCTAATAGTTATTAAAATGCTAGTTTTGAGCTTTAGGTAGAACCTGACTGAAAGGGACTCTCAGAGAATGGAGTCAAGTGATCTTTATCTCAAAGGCAACTCGAAATCCTTAAGTTCATTGAAGTCTGAAAACGAATGCTCTTTCTCTTTTATTCTCATAATGTGGGGTGTTTCTGAATATACCTACTATCAATCTCATGTCCTATGGCCAGATGCCTAACGTCTGCCAGATTCTTCAGTTTTCCCATCTTGTTTTTATTGTTGCCATTAAAGCGACCTCTGATGCATCTTCAAAATGATGACCCTGAGTAACTGGCCTAAAGGATCACATAATGGTCTCCATCTCCTGACATTCCTGCACCAAAAAATCCTACTCTCAAGATTCTGACATTTATCTCCCAGTGATGGAGTATTTAGCAACATATAAGGAACGATTGGCCTTCAGACTTGGTGGATCAGTAAATATTCAGTCTTGTCTTCAGCATTATGCCATAGGAATGTAAAATTCTGCATAATACCCTAGAGTCCTAAGAAACCATCTCTGTTCTCAAGCTACTCAAAATCTAGTTATAGTCTACAGTAGTCTGAGTAATGGCAAATGTATAATAAAGAACAACCACAAAAATAACAAAACAAGTTGTTGAGAATGTAAAATGCTGCAGGCACCATGAAGGATAGTATGGCAGTTCCTCAAAAAAATAAAAATAGAATTACCATATACTCCAACAATCCCACCTCTGCGTATATACACAAAAAAACTGAAAGCGGAATCTGGAAGAGGTATCTCCACACCCATGTTCATAGCAGCATTATTCACAATAGCCAAAAGATGGAAGCAACCCAAGTGTCCATCAATGTATGAATGGATAGACAAAACGTAGTATACATATATAATGGAATATTGTTCAGCCTTAAAAAGGAAGGACATTCTGACATATACTACAAAATGCATGAACCTTGAGGACATCATCCTAAGTGAAATGAGCCAGTCACCAAAAGTCAATGAAGGAGTCCACCGATATGAGTTAGACAGAGAAGTCAAATTCTTAGGAACAGAAAGTAGAAAGATGGTTGCCAGGGGCTGGGGGAGGGAGAAATGGGAAGTTGTTGTTTAATGGATATAAAGCCTCAGTATTGCAAGGTGGAAAATTTCTGGAGATTGGTCACACAACAATGTGAAAATACTTAACACTATTGAACTGTATACTCAAAAATGGTTAAGATGGCAAATTTCATGTTAGGTGTGTTTCATCACAATAATAAATAATAATAACAAAGCAAATAACTCAATTGCTATTTGGCTTAACTTATCTTTGTGCGAGGCCTCCATACATCAGGCAGCCGCCCACCACTGCATGGCACCATTTTACCTGGACATGGCTTTTACCAGTGAATCAGCTTCTGAGATCACCTGAAACATTTCTTACCTGAGATTTGAGCAATGACTCTCTAAGCCTCCCAATGTGACAATTTTCCTTCCACTCAGGTTGGAGGCGATCCTTGTGGGTTCCCATTGGTGTTCTGCCTCAGACAGCCTAGAAGGAAGAAATGAGATGGATCAGCACTTTAAAACATTGAATGTCCTTCAAGGACGCACCTTGTCCACAGAGGCCATCACGACAAAGGTAGGTACATTAATCATCTCTGCTGCTGGAAATGAAGGAGAAGAAATAAATAAACAGCCCATCATCTTGATCAGGTATCAAAGGTTTGTTTTAGGTCATACCCCCATTAAAACGAATTTCAGTGCTGTCAGGAGCAATGTCATGAATCTTCTGTACTTTTTTTTAATGAGTAACATGCGCTAGGAGGACGCACACTCCCTATGAGCTCCGTAACGAGTGCCCCCATCAATTTCCCTACCTTTCCATTTTTGGTATTCTCAAAGCAAGCAGAGAAAAGTGCTGTACATTTGCCCCTGCATTAAGTGCCTCTGCCTTAAATAAACATTAAGTCAAGTTAATGCAACTGGTAAGAAAGTCAATAACTTAAGAAATACCATCAGCATTTTTTCCTGTTTGTGCTTTATCATGTAGAGTTATCAGTTTAATGTTACTACTTAAATCTTTTTTAAATGACTCTTTTTTTTAATATGCACCTATATAGAAATGTCAGCAAATATAGACAAGAAAGAAGATGAAAATAAACATTTACTCTCTCACCTGTCCAGTGATAATAATTGTTAACACTTTGGTAATGTGCCTTATAAAATCTTTTTTTCATGGATACAGACACACACACATAAACAGATGAATAAAATATTTTGGAAAAATGAGATCCTATTGTCCATTTTGGTAGGCAAATTTGGTAGAATTCTGAGATGGCCTCTAAGATTTTCTGCCAGACACCAGAGGTGTCCCAAAGATATGCCATCGGCCTCCAGGAACTCCAGAAAACCGTGTATGCGTGTGTGTGTGTGTGCATGTGCGTGCATGCACAAACCCACGCCAAGCCCAGGAAAACAGTCCCAACAGCACATCCTAATGATGAAAAGCCAGCAGCTCCATCTTTATGCCAGAAAGACAGAAAATTGTTTTGATTCCTTTAAATGGATGGATTACACAAAATGAGAACGAGTGAAAAAAGGTGTGTTCCCCTTCCCATTCCAGGAGGGAGCTTAGGACAAGAGTCTGCTATCTGTTGAAATCAGTAATTCTTTAGGAAAAAAGAAGTCAGGGACCTGTTGTGGACAAAGTAAAATTACAGCTATGGGGCTGGAAGATAAGCGTTTTTCAGCTTGAAATTTTAAAAATAGGCTCCTTTGTTATTACTTTTGTATTTTTAAAATATGGTAGCTCAACTCCCACCCGACCATGCCCCCCAAGGTCTAGCCAGTGACAAATAAAACTTGAATAAATAAATAAAATCCTGAACCCTCATTCTATGTGGAAAAAAAAAAAACAAAGCCAAAACTGATTTTTCCTGTTCCAACAGAATGCCCAAAGAAGAGAATTTTTCTCACACTGTTAAATCCAGCTATCATCCGATTCCCATGGGCAGGAATGTCAAGTTGCTAGTATGTAAAAGAATTTAGATGGCTTTTCTTCTTCCTTGAAAACAGAATGATTTACAACCCAAGGAAAAATAGGTTGATGCCTAAAACAGTTCTGATTCCTGACAAATTCTGCTCTTAGGAGAGTTTGTTTTTACTTCAACCATTATTATTCATTAATAATGAAAAGATTTGATACATCTCATTTTTGTTTGCATATCTTCTTTAATCACAAAATACACATTTACTTAAGTAACTTATTTTTCTCAATGGATTTATTCCTAAAGAGATGGGTGTGTGTGTGTGTGTGTATCTTAAAAAGAACCCTCTGATCATGTTGGAGTAACTAGGACTGAATTTTCCCTCCTGTTATAAACAATGATAGAATATGACAGCATACATGAACAAGATAAAATATATGTTTTAGGTATTGACAACTGTCAGCATCTGACTGTGATCTTGAGAAGAAGGGAGTAAATCGACCGAGTCCTGCCATTACCCTGGACTTCCTCCCGAAGGCACTTTTTGGGCGGAGGAAGATGAGAAGACCGTCATGACCTCTTTGAGTTGAAAAGACAGACCCTCGAGTTCCAGGAGGCTGAGGCAGCTAGCATTTGTGGGGCAGAGCACTAGAAAAGAGGGATCTATTCAGGAAAAAAGTTTTAGAAATGCATATAAGCGTCCTCTGAAGGATGGTGCTGAACATTAAGTGATACGTGTGCAGGATGAAACCCCGTGAAGTCAGATGGACAACTACCAGGTGCTGTCAGCAGCCAGACAATTGCCAGAGCTCATTCAGACCTGGGAGGCGACACGGTTCTGACAAGCCAGAATGGAACGCCCTCACTGAACATCCAGGGCGTTCAGTACATACCCAGAAGCGCCACACCTTAGTAGCAGGACCAAACCAGCCCCACGGCATAAGCTACCCTAGATCTGCCCTATCAAAACTTCAAACAACCATCAAAAGGACCAAACAGAACAGCAAGTGACTTAACTGCCCACCAGAGTGAAGCCCAGTACCCTTTAAAAGAAGATAATAAAACCAGACACTCAACAATGTCAAATCCATGCTCTTCAACCCTCAGTCCAAAATTACTAGACACGGATTCAGAAGCAGGAACATGGAATCTAAAACTGGGAGAAATGTCAGTCAATTAACATGAAACCAGAAGTGGATGGAATCAGAGACAAAGAAAATTTAGCAGATATGATAAATAAATATGATCCAAGGAACACTTGAACACGATGAGGAGAGAAATTTCTACACATGAAATGAGAAATTATTTTGTATAATAAAAATGCATGATGTGACATTAATAGAAATTAAGGCACAGGAGAAGAAAATGTCAATGAACTTGTAGACAGAGGAGTTTAAATTACCCAAACTGAAGCTCAGCAGGAAAAGAGACTGAACCTCAGAGATGATGTAAAGCAGCCAGACATACAGCTGGAGCCCCAGAAGGAGAGAGGGGAAATGATTAGGGGAAAAAATTTTTGAAGAAATAAGAGGCAATTTTTCCCAAATTAGATGAAAGCAACAAACCCCCATGGATTCAAAATTTCAATGACTTCTAAGCAGGATAACCACAAAGAAAGCCACACTGAAGAACTTCATAACAAAATAATAAAGAGAAATAAAGTTCAAGCCACACTCTGTGCAAGGAAACAAAGGTAAGAGTGATCACAGACAGCTCAAGAACAACACAAGCCAGAAGATCATGGCATTATTAACATTCTGAAAAAGAAAAAAGAAAGCTGTCAACCTAAGAATTCTATATCCAGCAGAATGCACTACAAAACTGAAAGCAAAATCCAGTCATTTTGAACAATAAGCAAAAGAAAAGTGGGAGAGAATTTGAACTACAAGAATTTTAACTGCTCCTAAACTATCAGAAATATTAAAGGAACATTTTAGGTTGAAGGAAAACAATTCCAGATGAAAACATAAAACCAAGGACAGTGGGAGAAAGAAATAATAGTCTGTATGATGAAGATCACAGGATTTGGAATCCTGACATTGATACTTACAGAGCATCAGTTTCCTTATCTGTGAAATGAGGATAGCTATGCCTGCATTACAGAGGTGTTGCAAAGATTCGATGACATAAGGTAGTCAAAGCACTTAGCACAGTTGTCAGCCAGTAGGTTCTTGTCTCATCCCAGAAAGAATTCAGAAACGAGACATGGAGGTCAAGAAAGCAAAGCAAGGATTTATTAAGGGATAGATGGTACACTCTCAAGGAAAGAGCGGGCAGACCCAACTGGGTAGCTGCCCTGAGTTTCTTTAGCAAGCTGGTTATATGGACGTAAAAATGAATGAGCAGAATATTCATTGGCAGGGATGGGTTTGGGCTTGTCTTTCCTGATCTTCATCCCAGCTCTACCCTCCCAGATGGGGAGGAGGGAATTTTTTGTCCTTATTTGGTCTTGATTGGGAAGTTGGGTGAAGTCATAATGAACAAAAGGTTACATTCAGATAGAGGTATCATAAGCAAAAGGTTACATTCGGACAGAGGTCATAATAAGCAAAAGGTTACATTTGGATGGTGGAGATTCCTGTCTCATCCCACCTTTCTTTGCCTCCAGGACACTCATCAACCCACAATGTATGGTTTCTTATCAGTCCGGAGGTTCCTGTTTTTCTTGGTCTGTCCCAGGACCCCCACTGTTTACAAGATGTATGGTTTTCTGCCATTTGGCCCATGTCCCCCTTTCTCTGCTCATATCTAGCTACCTGCCTGCTCTAACACAATGACCGGAACTTACTATTCATTCAATGGATCACAATATTGTTATTTTGTTACTCTCTCTTAAATGTGCCAAGAGATTATTGTTAGTAACTCTTGATGAATATTTTTGCACAGAGCCTCATATACGAAAAAAAGAAAGGTTCCTCGACATGGAGCTATATAATTTATCTTGGAGACGGGTAGTAGTTAAATCCTAGTATTATTGTTGCTTTGCAGTGTGGGAAACTGAGAAGAGATAAGAGGTCTTGGGAGACACGTAGCAAGAGTTCACAGGTGAGAGGGGAAGACTCTCAACTCCCGGATGAAGGACTGGATGCTATCTCGTGGGTCTGTAACATAAAAATCTCATGTTTCTGATGTTAGGTAAATTTTGGCCTTTCCTTGTAAATCCAGAAGAGTTGTCAAATAAAAAATAACTATTTATAATTTTTTTCTTGATTCTTAATTTTGTTTCATTAGGAGAGAATAATTTATTAAGTAGTTACCTGTTTAGGGGTCTACAAAGTAACCACCACAATGGAGATTCTTTGGTAGCAACATTTAAGAACAACGTGAATGTGGAAGAACAGGAGGAAATGAACTATCAAAATGTTAAATACTTGATATTTACAAAACAGAGACAGACTCACAGACATAGAGAACAAACTTAAAGCGGGAAAGGGAAGGATAAATTGGGAGCTCCAAACTTGTAGATATTAACTACCATGTATAAAATAAAAAACAAGGTCTTATTATATGTATAGCACAGGGAACTATATTCAATATCTTGTAACAGCCTATAATGAAAAAGCATATTAAAAGGGATATATATGTGTGTGTATGACTGAAGCACTAGGCTGTACACCAGAAATTAACACATTGTAAATCGACTAAACTTCAATTTAAAAAAAGTGAATGCCAAAAAAAAAAAAGTACCTGAATGGATCAAATAAACCTGTAAATAAAGTACAGTGTAGTAGAGATGGTAGCAGCAAGTCCGGCTACCTGGGTTCAGTCCCTGTCTCACCCCCGAAAGCACTCTGGCCTTGGGAAGCTACCGTTCATCTGTAAAGCAGGGGAAACAGCAGTATCTATCTCAGAGCGTTGTTGGAAGATTGAATCAGTTAAGAGGGAATGTGTTTAGCATGTAAGTGTTCACTGTTGTGTTGTATAAGCAATGATGAGAGGGTTGGAGAAAAATTTACAGAAATTGCTTACTAATCGTGACACTGTATAAATCAATTTTCTTTTCAGACTGTATTTCAGGTTTGAAGTTACTACTTTCAAACGCCTAGAGGTAAAACATGGTTGCCAGTAGTGTTACTGGGAGCATTTTTACCTGAAATACAGGTTTAATTTGTTTGTAAAGAAGGGAAAGCTCTTTCCAGCCTAAAGCTCCTGCGAGGCTCAAGACAGCATCTGGAGTGGAGCGACTACAGTGGACTGAGAAGACAGTCCCTGGTCCAACTGCAGTAGCGAGCTCTGCTCTAATCATTCAGCTGAACAAACAAAACCCAGGATTTAGTTATTTTCCCAGAAACTAGATAAACAGCCACTTCCTTTTTGGTGTCTCTTTTTAAAGTAAGAGGGTCCACATCTCTCCTAATCATCACTTCACTCTATATTTCTATTTTAAAAGCTGGGTTTTTTTTTTTTTTTAAGATTTTGCTATTTTAAACATACAAATATCAGAGGCACATATGCTCTTTAAATAATATATGAATGTAAGTAATACACTGTTGTTTATATATAAATTTCAAACCACAACTTAACCCAATAGTCTGTTTGGGGCCAGTGGTACACCGTTAGACTTATCTGATTGTACAGACAGAAACCCACACAGTAAGGAATTGAAACTGGAGCAGGCTCAGAAATCATCAGTAATGTGGACAGCTCTGGAGACAGGCTGTTTCCTAGAGACTTTTTCAAGGACCACACAATTTCTCCCCATTTCATGATGTCTCAGTTTTTCTCTGCACATCCAATCTATTCTTCTCTGTTTTTTTTGCCACCTGAGTTCTTCTGTCTTCTGATAGTCTCCATTCCTTTACAGCTTTGATTTACACATAAAACACTATGGGCTTTGTCTCACTTACATCATCTCCAAATTCACCGCTTGGTTTGAATCTTAGTATCTTTTCTGTTCAGTTCAAATTGGTGCAGAGAGAGGGAGATTTCTATATCTGATCAGCACAGCTTACTGCCTGCGGATTGTGAAATTATAGATTGGGAGGTCAGGTGCCGAGCCCCAGTCCACATGGGAGAGATCACACGGTACAAACCACTATCCCCTCTGCTACTCCATGTATTGAGTCCACAGGCTGGGTGGAGGGGGGAGCTGCTTCCATGAGAAGGGGTGGGGGAAAGCAGGCATCAGAAATATATCTAGTAAATACACTCAGAGAAACTAGGCCATAGCCAGGCAATATTCTGTCATGGATGTTGTTTATTTGGTCTGTCCACTCTTTTGATCTAGGGTCTTGAATACAAATGTTGGTTGAGTTCATGTTGGCCAGATAGTGATATTTGATGGGCATATTTTAGCACACAACTGAATAAATGTATCAAAAAGTTTCAAACTGAGAATGATACCTAGAATGAAATCATACCTAGAAACAAATGATGAACAATTCACTAAACAGTAAATTTAAATCTAAGCAGAGTTGCATGTCATGGCTGCAAATATCATATTCATATAGCCACAGAACGGCTCCTAGTCTCACTTAATGAATCTGTTCCTCAAATGTGGAGTCCTTTGGGCTGTGAAATTTTTACATACTGTCATTTTTCTTTTGCCATCATTTTGATTGTGTCCTCTCTGCTGATTCACACTGACATCCCTAAAAGTCCCTGTTAGGCTGACCACCTCCATGTGTCTAGGCTATATGAGCTGAAGTGTATCCTCAGGATCTGAGATGGCAATTTTTTAATATTTGCCCTTCAAAGCTCAATCTTATGAATTGTACCTCCGCGGCTGTAGATACTTCATTCTCTGTTCATTAATGCCGAGAACCACACAAATGATGCAGATCTGCCAACTGCAACAGGCCCTCTTCCCTGTGTTGCTATGAGATACACATCCCTAGATTGTTTGGGCTTATTTTTCAATTTATATCTTTTTTACTGTGCAATACTTCAAACTTATAGAAAATGTGCAAGAACTGCATGAAGGAATTCCCAAATTCCTTCATCCAGATTACCAAATTGTTAACATGGTACCACATTCTCTCTCCCTCCTCTCTCTGTCTCTGTTATATATATTTTTTCATTCATTCATTCGCATAGATTCATTCATTCTTCTGTCAATGAATATTTTGATCATTTTCTCTTTTCCTTGGCTATTACATAACACTGCAGTGACTATCATGTTTACATCTCCTTTTATACACGTACAAGAGTTTCTCTAGGGCAGTAGTTCTCAAAATGTGATCCACAGACCTCTGGGAGTCCCCAAGAGTTCATGAGGTCAAAATTATTTTCGAGATAACACAAAGATATGAATGCCTTTGTCACAGTGTTGACATTTGTACTGAAGGCACAAAAGCAATGGTGGGTAACACAGCTGTGCCTAGATCAAGGCAAGGACAGTGACAAGGAACCCTAGTTGTCGCAACACCGTTTACACCATGCAGTGCGGAATTTTTTTAATGCCAGCTTCTTTTTAAAATGTCTTGATGAAACTTTGATTTTATAAATTTATTAATTTTATTTTTCACTTATTAATTTTATTTATTAATGTAGTAGATCTCAACTCTTGAGTACACATCTTTTCAATATTCTGTGTGATGAAATGTAAAGAAGCATGAAGTATTTCTGCTGCAAATGAAGTAGGATATTTATCTAAACAAAAAGCACTTCCGTGATTGTTTGACACGAGAACCGGGCCTGCGCTCTTTCCACGGAACATCATTTCACTTGAAAGAATGACTAATTCGGAGTCAGGTATTTGGCCAACTCGAATATTTGAACAAACTGAGTTTGTGACTCTGAGGAAAACAACTAACAGTGTTTGTTGCCCCTACTAAAACTTGAAGTTTCAAATGAAATTCAACATTTTGGAGAATTTGTATCTGCCACCATGAGCTTCCCAATAGCTAAAGACTTTTCTGATAAGATCTGTGGGACTTTAATCTTATTGTATAATAAATGTATTAATATTTGGAATATCTGTGTAACTCAGGGAACCAGTATCTTCCAAATGACTAGTACATGATGTTATAAAATTACGTATGGATTAAAGAAGCCCTGAAGGTCTGAGACAGGCTAATGCACTGGAATCCAATCAAGTGCAAAATGTTTACTAATATGATTTCAAATTTCACATTGCCACTAATCTTTAAGAAATTAATGCATGTTGAGTTTTGATGTGACATCAAAAAAAATCCATAATTATCAGCTATTAAAATAATACTTTCTTCTCTAACTACACATCTGTGGGAAGCTAGATTTTCTTCACAGGCATTAACAAAACAACATATTGCAGCAGACTTAATGCAGAAGGGGACCTGAGAATCCAGCTATCTTCCATTACGCCATATCAGAAAGAAATGCGTAAATAAATTTTTAGAAATGTCACTCTATTCTTCTGTGTTTGGGTTCTAGCAAACACAGTTATTTTAAAATGTTATTTATATTACTATGTAATAGATTTGTTTCTAAATTAATTAATTAATCTGTCTTTTAAATCCTCAGCTTTAAATTCTAATATGGTAGATGTAACTCACATAAGCAAGAGCTATTTTGGGTTCTCAATAATTTTTAAGAGTGTAAGGGGCTTCTGAGACTGGAAAGTTTGTAGATTGCTTCTCTAGGCTATAAATCTGGAAATGAATTTGTGAAGCTGTAGGCTATGCATGTCTTCAACATAGCTGGATGATGTCAAGTTGCTCCCCCCATCCAATTTTGAATTATAGATCTACATATGTAAGTTGGGAGATGATTGCTTAATTGAATTAGCATAAAGCGTCCTCGGCATGAACTAATTAGTTATTAAGCAGAAACTGTTTACGTATATTTCAGAAACTATTTAAGACAGCATTTAAACAACTTGGTGCCACTAAAAGCCATCTATTTTTATTATTAAATAAAAGAAAGATTCAAAGAGGATCCAGTCTTTTTGAATAAGTATACTGGTTAAATGTATCTAAAGATGTTAAATTTCATTGCAATATTTTATTAATAATTAAGTCAAACAGGTATCCTAGACAACCAGTAAATTGAAAATACTATATATTTCTCCTGTGTAGCTACAATATATAATTATTCATGGAGCCTATGCACTGATTAAAAGAGATGCAGTGATTAAAAGCATGTGGTCTATTACCATGTAAAATAGGTTTGGGATTAATTCTACAACTGTTTGATATTTAAAATGAGTGTGTAATTCAGTATATTAAAGAGTTTTTATGTATACACAATAGGAAACTATTTAAGATTTCTTAACATTAAATATAATGCCAGAAGGAGGCAGAAAGAAATTATATTAATTCTCCCAGAGCAAGACATTATAATAAGCTGAATCATACACGTTTTAATTTTAAATTTATGGGTTAAAAAGAATGAAAGCCCTTGGGACTAGATGGAATGAGATAAGATTACAGTCCCAACAGGGAACTTTTTGGAGATTTTTTCCACAGACATCGTATCACCAAGACCTCATGGAAGAAACGGTCTTTCAGTCATATCTGCTGAAGTCACAGAGAATTTTATCATGTCTGATGTATAATGAAATGTTAATGTGATTTTTCCTGACTGACAGAATTCTAAGTTGTGATTCATTTCCAACATCAGTCCTCACGCATTATCACACTGATTATCCAGTGCTTATAATCAGAGCTTGTTTTCCAAATGGCAGCTGAATGCATGGGAGTAATGAACCTTCTCATTTACAGGAGTTTTCTTTAGAGAGTAATATTCACTGGACTCTGTATTCACTGAACTAAACTTTAAACATATGGAGAAAAGGGTTTAGTAGACAATCCTTAAGGATTCATTAGAATCCTTGCCCCTCGTCTTCCCAACTCTAACTCCCCTTCAGATTCAGAAATGACGTGACAATATTTTTAAGTATTGTTCTTTATGAAAATCATAATCATTAAGATATTTATAGTAGTGAGAACATACTCTCACTATATATATATATATTTTACATATTTCATGTATACATGAAATTTACCTCAATAAACGGCCTAAATTAGTGGCAGAGATAGTCTTAGCTAGAAATGTTCAGCATAAATTGAGGCCTAAAATTGCACCCAGAGAAAATGTATCTGACACTCGAAGACCAAGTGTCCATGCAGGAACCCAAGGGAGCTGTGCAGACAGATGAGAAGGGAGTCTCCACACACCAAAGAGGAAGTGACTCCATCCCACCTCTTTTCTGCAGGGTGGACCCCAAACTGGTTCAGGTTTGAAGCTAGGACCTCAGAAATCATATACACAACTGAGGGAACAAGGACATTCAGGAAGCCACCCAATGGGAGTAGCTTCACGGCTCTCCTCCTGGGGATTCTGTGAGGGACGCCTACTAGCAAGTCCACCTGCAAACCTAGGACAGCTGCTCAGACTGTCATGTGTGGGCCTGGCTGGATGGCAACACGGCTGAGGAAGCCAAGAGCTGGAAAAGTGGTTGAAAGGCTCCCCCACCTCCTTCACATCTTCTTTGTTCATCTCTAGGTAAACAGAGGTAAGAATACATCTTAAAACATCATTGCTTTTTTTCTCATTTGTGTCTTAAAACAATCTTGAAGAATTACTGCTCATCAGGGAGACGATAAAGAACCTGGAATGCTTAAGCGGCATCTTGTTATTCAGAGCTCAATTTTCACGTCGCCCATCAGGGGCCTTCCTTGACCACGCAACCCACTCTCTGTCACGCCATCTGATTTTAGTTCTCTGCAGAGAGGGTATCATCATTTGACACAGTTCCTGTTTATTTGTTAGATGGTGAGATTAGTGCAGACGTCATGAACGCAGAGACGGAGTCAGGTTGCCTGGATAAGAATCCTGGTCCTCCAACCTAACAGCTATAAATAAGCAAGGCTCTCTGCCTCACTTTCCTCTTCCAAAAATTGGGATAATAATTTCATTACATCACGGGATTTGAGGAGAATCACACTGGTTAATAGACGGGTAAAGTCCTAGATTCGAGGCAGGCACAGAGTGAACGTAACAAATGTGAGCTTTCATTCTTTGTTTGCATGGTGGCTGTCCCGTGTCACTTGCCTGCCTTGGTGACCTAGAATGATGCCTGGAGCACACATGAGATTTTCTATAAATACGTTATTAATTAATGAGTCTTAATTAGGGTTTTGAGATTTAAACCCAACTCAATAGACATGAAGATGGCCTGAATTGATGAAGTAGCAAACTCAACAGTTCACAGTAAACAATGAGCATCTACTGTCTATGGTTGCCCAGAATATTGACTCTACTCTTCCTTGCTTTCATTGCTAAGAAATTACCCTAGTGGTTTTCTGCCCCATATGCTCTGCGTACCTGATCACCTCATTTCCTGTCATTATGAAAGACTGAGTCAAATCCATGCCACACCACTTGGGCCACCTCAGAATCTACAGTGGAAATCTTCCTGTGTTCTTTCTCCCTTACACTTTCTCTTGCAGTTATTTCTCTGTGCACCACGGCTATTTATTTCCACTATTATCTTCCCTTAAAAAAAAAGTTCTAATTATCAGGCTCACGTGAAAATGCCACAGGACTATCAAAAGTGTATGCGTATATGTTTTACCCAGACAAGCTTTCAATATACCCTGAGCTGCCTTCAACTCTAAGTTGCCCTTTTCTCAGTCAGTTGGACCAGGCAGGTTATTAATAATTCCAAATTAAATCAGGGGCTCGAATGGAATAAAAACTGGTATTGAAAATAGATCCATCTCCTCAAATGACCAGATTCGAGATAATCGCATTACCATTCCCTCTCCATATTCAAGTAGTTCTGTGAAATGCCTCAGTCACTGGTAGACTTGATTGAAGGCCCACATCTTCGTTCAGATCAGAGATTATTGCGTGGAGGGGATCTATGGCCCAGGGGTATTCATGAGGATCTCAGAAGGCACAGGCTTGTGGGACCGTCAGAAGCCCCAAGGAAACTGTTTCCATCAATAGAGGAGAAAGTGCCAGAAAATTGTGGGTGACAACAGAGACCAACACAGATCCCTGAAAGGAAATAGAACCAAGACAGGAGAAGCCGGAGTCTTGTTATGAAAATAATAAGTCAGCTAGGAAATAATTGTATCACTGAAACTTCATAACCTTAAATGAACATACGATGTCATTACCACGCCATAGGAACCAGGAAGCACTCCTAACAGCAGCTGATGAGGTCTCCTACACTGATTTTAATGGTTTGCTTCCTGGGTCTTTTCTTAATCAGCTTGTGATTAGTTTAACAGATATTTATTGAAAGCCCACTATGAACCAGGCACATCCTGACCCTTGGGATACAGTGGTGAGCACAACTAGATGCCACTCTGCCCGAACTGAGCTCACAGTTTGTTGGGAAAGACCGAGACTACATCTGTCAAACAGCTGCTCGATCACATGTAAAACTGGAAGTGGGAAAGCGCTATGAAGGAGAAGGAAATGGTATTCTAAGAGCACCAATGGTATTCTAAGGCAGATCACAGAAGGCTTCCCTGGGAAAGCAAAACTTGAACTTAAAACTGAAGGCAGAGTAGAGGCTAAGTGGGTGAAAGTGGGAGCAGGGAGCAGGTGGCCTCATAGGCTGAAGGAAGAGTACATGCAAATGCCCTGTGGCAGGGGAGATCACGTGGAATACAAGGAACTGAAAGAAGGCCAGGTTCACTGAGGACAAGAGAGGAACAGAATGTGGCGTGTGTGATGAAGCAAGAGAGATACGCAGTGACAAGACTGTTCAGGGCCCCATCAGTCTTCTTAAGGAGCTTTTGCTTTAGTTTAAGAGCAATGGGAAGCCTCTGAAGAGTGATATTACACCTCCACCCCATGATTACACCATCATCCCCACTGCCACTTTGTGTATTTAAGGCAACATCATATTAGACTCAATCTGGTGAATAAGCATGAAAGCAACTCGTGGGATTTGAACAAGTTGAAATTGGAAATCCCCAATCAAGACTCCTGTGGGCAATGGGAATGAACCTGAAGAGTAAGGCAAAATCCTGTGGATCAGAACCACTTGGATGTTATCCTGGATAAAATCCACAGAGATCCCACAGATTACACCTCCCAGGCTTCCCCTCTCCCAACCATTCAGCCGTTTGAGGATTTTCTTATGTCCCGGCCCTCTGAATGTCCACCACAACTGCAGAAGTAAAGTGAATGGTAGTAAGAAATTGATTTAAGGTCTGCCCTAGGGTAAAATAATGATTCATTGACGTTCGTAGCATTTTATTGTAAGTGTGGTGGAAATGATTATTATCTTTAATGGTTAACTGAGTAATTGATTATTGATAAGTGAGTACTCTATTCAAGCCAGGATCCATCTTACATCCCCTGAAAAAGGATGATGTTCCTACTCTTTTAATGACCATTAAGTGGTAAATAAGGAAGTGGAAATGTTTCATAACTTACATATTAAGTATCTTTGGTCATTTAACCGCCTCTACAATGTGAGCAATAAGGCAGCTGGGGGTAGGTAGCCGACTTAAGGAAGGATCAATGACTGTTTTTCAGAGTTTTATTGAAAGTGCATTATAGATTGTCTTGCTTTTAACATTATTACTTCATTGAATAACGATATATGAGTAGGCTATGGGGAAAAATTAGTATACAGCTATGTAAGGCGATCTGTGTGACAGAATGAGAATTACATAGTAAAATGGCCTTCAGAGAAAATTTCAACCTCCCCCCGACTACCACTCTCTCTGTTCAGGGCGAGCAGAGTTGGCCATTGGAAAAACAGCAGAATGGATGGAGTCTGTCTTCGTGTTCCATCTACCTCCTTTTTTGTGCACCCCTGTTTACCATCTCATGTCCTTTCACAGCTCCCCACCTGAACCCCTATGTTGCCATCTTATACCCAGACTCACCCCCACAGACAACTGCCACATGTCACTGAGGCTAACAAGTCACATAAATTTCCTCCGTGCTGTGATTTCTTCCACAACCACAATTCTCGCTCACAGCTCCCATGCCTTCTTTGTTCTGATCTCAGTTAAGCCTTAACTTTAAAAGGATATAATTTAACCAATTTCTACTACTTCCCATTTAACCTGACTGGTAGAAGCTTCATTTTAATAAAAAATGTATTTAATATATTTCTGATGAGGGGAATTTCAGGTGGTTAAACAAAGTGATATGAAGTTTCACGAGACTATGTATTAGGGCAGATGGAGGGAACACAGGGGGACTATGTGTTGCTGAACGTGGCTATCAAAGGTGCGATTAAATGGAGATCTCAGAGTTCAGCAGACTTGGGTTCAAGTCCTGGCTCACTCCATAATAGCTGGGCCACCTCAAAGCCTCAGATTCATCTATAAAATGGTTTTTACTGTCTCATGAGATCAGAGTGAGCATTAGATAAAATCACATGTGTATGTTGCTTAGTACAACCTACAGCAGCTGGGCACACGTGCGCACACACACACACACAAATTATCGCTAGCATTTTCACATGGGCAAGTGGGTTACCAAAGCTTCTAAATAAGGACCAGTGTGGACGAGCGATAATCATCCGATTTTTCCCGATAATCCCAAGGAAGAATTGAGTGGGCTAACCAAGAGCTTAGTAAGAAAGGAAAGGCCTGCCTAGAGTTGGAACATCTGAGCATGACTGTTTACAAAACAGCCACCCCTGACTCCAAGTCTAATCTGAAACGTCACTGGAGAACCATGAACTTTTTAGAGGCACTCTCTTTGCTTTGGCCTTGGCCTCCAAATGCAACGGCATTGGTACTAGCCTGTTAACCTCTCTAGAATAATCTGAGAGTTCATTCAATATCCACATTTATGTGGTGCCACATATTTATGTGAACCAGAGAATGATTCCAAGTAAGTAGGATATTTCCATTTTTCGTGGGTCACGATGATACAATCACCAAAAGACCAGTTTCTCTGAAATACCTCCTCTTAGAGGAGTAGCCATCAGTATTTCTACCTATCACGTCTTTTGATCCTTTAAAAGATCAGTAGTGTTTCCTAACTATTTGCGTTAGCCCTAGCATGTAAAAAGTTTACCGCCTCCTGTCCTTTCCTTCCCCTAATCCTAAACACAGCAACAGTGGCTGGAGCTTTGGTCTTTTCTTCACCCTAAGTCCTTCTCCCTTCAATCACTCCTGAAGCCCATGGTAAATGATAAGATAGTTTGATTGGGGTTGGAAAATATTGATTTAGTACATCTCCTCTAAGACCATTTCTGGAAGAAAAAATGTTTATAATTTAATGTTCCAAATATACCATCTTTTTTCAAAGTGAGAGGAGGCAGAATCTAGCCATAAATTCATTACTTCTAACCCTTGACCCCGAGGCTTCAAGCCATCCATAGATCACACAGCAGAGAGTCAAAGTTCAGAGTCCCTTTAAATCATACATAGCAGTTACTCTTCTAATAGTCTATTGAAAAGAGCCACCAATCTACTTTAAATGAAAGGAAAAGAAGTCCATATTTACCACCGCCCCACTGCCACGCAGTACCTGCACTGAACCAGGAAAAGGCATGGAGAGCGGGCGTGGGAGAAAATGGAAGGAGTGGGAAGGTTGGCAGTCGTAGGGAGAGGGGATAAGGGCATCACATTAGGTGACTGTACAACAATGCACTTCCCCAGGGTGTTCACCCACGGCAGCAGTATTCAAATTGTGTCCTCTGTAGCTCAGGGATTCTGTAGAGGTGCCCAACAAAAGGCCCAAGGAAAGGCTAGACAAGTAGATCTAGGGCATCTCTTACAACTAGAACAGCTTTGCTTTTATTACCTGGCATCCATATATATAACACCATACTAGAAAGAAAAATAAGAGTTCTATTTCTAAAAAAATATTTGAGACTCACTGATACAAGGTTCTAGAGGATTATCTGTTGGCCTCAGTAGCCAGAAATAAAGAGAGAAACATATGGGATGGTCTTTGAGACATTTTTAAAATTGCTATACTTTGGTTATCAAACTTGAGATGATAAAAAGTACATAATAGCTAACATATATCAAGTGCTTACCATGTTCCCAGCACTATGCTAAGGGCTTCACGTTGATAAGTATCATAACAACACAAAGAGGCAGGTTACATTATGGTCCCCATTGGGCAAGTAGGAAAACCTAGGCTCAGAGAGGCTAAGCTGTGTCCAAGTTTGTCCAAAAGGACCAAACAGGGTAGGATAACTGTTGAGACAACTTCAAAATCTCAGTGGCTTAACACAGAGGCTTAGGTCATATTCACATATCAGTTCAGTAAAGATGTCTGGTTGGTGGTCCTCCAGGGCGATTCAGGGACCTAGGCTTCTTCAATCTTGTGAAACATTCCCTAGAATCTCAGAGGCCGCTGCTAGATTTCTGCATCTGGTCACCAGACAGATAGCAGATTAGAGTATTGCATGGGATGTTTTTTAGGGCCAGACCTAGACGTGGGATGCATAATTCTGCCCGCATTCCTTTGGTCAGAACTCATCACAAGGGTGTGTCCAGCTCTAATGGAAGTTGGGAAATGTAGTTTGGCTACATGCCCAGGAGAAAAGGGAAATTTGTTCTTGTCAGTCTCTACACAATGATAGGGCCAGGATTCAAACTTAGGAGCCTTGAATCTTCCAGGGCCCACTACAGTATGGAATTAACTTGTCTCCAGTCATAAAATAAGCATTATGAATTATGACCTCTGGCATTATCATTACAGATTCTGGATAATCCCTAAGAACAGTGCACAGTACATTCATTCATTTATCCATTCAACATTTATTAAACACTAAATACCAGGCAGATATTCATTCATTCATTTATTCAAAATTTACTGAGCACTTACTGTGTGCCAGGGAAAGCTGGGGAAGCAGAAAAAAATAAGAGAGAAACAATCTCTGCCAACATGGAACTTACATCTAAAGGACTTGAACTGTATTGTTCACATAAGGCACTTCACTATTTTCCACCAAATCATGCACCACAATGTGCTTTATGCACTTTCAGCCCCTGTTGTCTAGCTTGAATATGTATGGGAATGAAGGAAGACACACATTTTCTATACGGGGATATATGTGAAAATTCCTTTGAAAGGCAGAGGTCTTACTGTGTTTGTCTCTGTGCTTTGGTGCCTAACACAGTATCTGGCATATGGATAAATGCTGGTATCATGGGAAAAAAGCACCAGACTAGGAATCCTGTGACTTAGGTTTTGTTCTTGTTCTGTTGCTCACTTAATGAATAACTTGGGCATCTTTCCTACTGCAAAGTGGAACCCTTTGAATCAAGACAGTTTCCCAGATCCCTTCCATCTCTAAAACATAAGCATAACACTTTGAAGACATCTGGTCTGGTGGAAACTACCTGAACCTGGGGACCAGCAGATGTGGGATGCTCCAGTTCCATGTGGAAGTCACCCCAAATCTCTGGTCCTCAGTCAATTCACTGGTAAACAACACTTTTGAGTATTAGAGCATCCTTTCATATTCTAATACTCTATTAGTATCTCTACTACTAATGTTAGGCACCAAAAGATCAGGTTCCTGCTTCAACTTAATTTCCTACAGCTGAATCCTAAACAAAGACCCCTAAAGGTCTGAAAAAAAGGCAGGATTTCTTCCATATGTAGCCAGAACAATTTTCTCTCCCTACCTGATCATTTTAACTATTTTTTTCTCCCCAAATTCACACACATCCTGGTTTCAACTGTTTGGCTCGGTATTAAGTAACTCCTGATTTCAGCCCAGTTTACTCTGCTAATTCATTACTTATTACCACATTACCACATACCACTCTGGATTCTCAGTTTTCCGGTCCCAAATTAAAAGCCATGTCAGAGCAAGGTGACTGTAACAGCCTAAACAATGAGGCTGTCTCTCTTAATATTCCCATTGGTCATTATGTCATATTTATTTAAGGTTTTAATCAAAGTAGGGGGGAAAACATAGTCTTCATGATAAAGGAGAAAATTTTCCTAATGCCCTAGAAATCAAGATATTATGCCCTGAACAATGAAAACTCATACAATGTTTAGCTTTATACAAAACTTTCACGAGACCTATTGCTAAGGAGACCAGATCTATTTATAATACCGATTGGAGAGTGAAGGAGATAAATCTGTGGTGCATATGAGAGCCCTGAAATAACTTTTTTAGATGACACAAGATGTAACTATGGTTATGTTACCAACACACAGGAGATGTAAACACTTGTCTGAAAGTGTCTACAATTGTGAAAATAAATATAAATCACAAAACTTTGGTTCAATTGTTTCCAGGAGGCACTAGGTAGAGCCAATTCCCTTTTAAAATAGAATCAACCATAAGTAACAGTCAGATTGCTTGCAGATCCTGTCCATAGGCATTGCTAGAACATGGATTTTGAATTGGGCCGAGCCACAGGGGCCAGAAGCATTCTATAATAAAGAATGAAGAATTAAAAGTCTCAAAGCCAAAGGGTTTTGATGCCTTCATTCATTATTTAAAAACAAATCTCTTTAAAATGAAAGACAGCAATTCAAGCTTTATTTGGTCCCAGCCTAATGTCCTCCAGACTCACTTTCCTGGCCGCCTGTGTACTGAGCGGTGCTACTGCTCTCCGCCCAGCAGCGGCTGCACTGGCTCGGAGGCCCTGAGGGGAACGGAAACGCCAGCAGCAGTGAGCGCATCCCATGGCCACGGTTTTTTCTCTAAGTACGTAAATCCTGCAGAAACCAGTCTCCGCTCTTGTTGTGCCTTCAAAGCCACACTCAGAGGAGTCTTATTCCGCAAAATCTGATAGGAAGACTTGGATAACTGGTTTCTAAATCCACGGTTTCCAAAGCCGAAAAGGGATCAACCAGGGTGTGGGGAGAAAATATTGAAACTTCATCTCCTTCAGAAAAATAAGAGAAATTGGGCTTTATTAATAATACTTAATATATGGATGGTGATTAGTATATAGTGGCACACTAAAAATGATTACATGCCTTGGCGGTAGATCAGTCAGGCTCAGCAGGAAATAGAAGTTATCTGCAAACTGAATAAACTGAAGAAAGTTTAAGAGAAGGACAGTTGACACCAGTTTGGGGAGAGGATACAGTCCAGACAAGTAAATGCAGGGAGGGACAAATGGAGGGAAGAGATGCCAGAACCAAGGGGAGAGGCATGGAGAGGTCCACGTGGCAGGAGCTGTAGCCTTCAGGACAGAGAGCAAGCTAACCCACGGCCACTGGGCAGGGTATGAGCCATGGAAATACTGCCCTGGCCTCATTCTGTCTTATCCTCCATTTCCTGCCAAACCCACCGGAAATCAGAGGATAAAGGAGCCCAGCGATGTGGCCCATATGGACCAGTCTTCTCATGTGGCCCAGAGGGACACACAGAAGCATCCAAAGAGGATGAACCCCCAGTTATGATTACTAATAAGGTTACTCATTTGTGTAATCAAAAAAGTTAGGATACCACTGCTCTGAATAATTTTATTAAATACTAAGACTACACGAGAAAAAAGCTAAATGCAGAAGGCATAGGCTGCCTGGATCTAGGTTCACTGGCCCATAATTAATTCAAAAAGTCTGTTCTGCATAAGAGAAGGGAAAATACAGCATTGGGGCTGGGTGTTTGCCATCTGTACTTTGCGTTATAAGGCCAATATTTGCTTCACTGGATTTTTTCATTCATTCACTCTTTTGTTCATTTATTTATTCATTGTCAGGCATTTTACAGGTGCTCAGAATACAAAGATGAATTAGATAGGATCCCTGGCCTCAAGATTCCATAAGTTTGTAGGAGACAGATATATAAATCATATGTAGAATAGTACTGTGATCACGCAAAGAAATCAGAGCAGGTCACATGAGTTTACAAAGAAAAACATGGTCAGTTCTACTGGAGGCTGGGAGAAAGTTTCACGGAGGCATTCATTTAGTAAAACTGAAGGAGAAAATAGACAAAATATTCCAGGCCAAGGAAATATTATGGGTGAAATGATGGGGTGAATCTGAGGAAGTGGAAATAGTTTAGTGGGGCTGAGACTCAGAAGGGAAAGCACGCAACGCATCTGAAAAGGTAGCCAGGCCAAGACTGCAGGAAGCCTCATTTGCCGGTCTGAAAAGTGGGAACTTTTCTCTGAACTATTTTCTACTGAGCTCTTATTTTGGGCAACTCTGCCTCAATATACTTGGAGCAGGGACCTCAACTGGAAAATAAGAACTGCAGGTCATGTGCCATCACACTGCATCAACTGGGAAAGTCATTCTGAACCCCAGTGTTAATAGCTACCCTTATCTAATGGTGAAGGAACCAACACTGAGCAACAATTTGTCCTATGATCAGTTTTGAATGCTGTGAACACTGTTTCTTTAAGGATCTCTAAGCTACTTCAAGGTAAACTATGTAGTTAAAATAACCTTACTTGGTCATTAGAATTAAAATTTATGTATTATCTAGTCATTATCCAATAATGTCTGATTAAGACATGGCATCAACGATCTTTATCCTTCTTCCATGTTTTGCTAGCTATTAAAATGCACTCCCGTTAAAAAGCTCTCAGTCCCACCACCAAAGGGGCAGAGCCTGGACATTTTTCATGGACAGCAGATATTTTCACAGTATTACAGTCCTAATGATCTGACCATTTCCCAGTTAGTTGTCCCATATGGGTGTGGGAGCATCGGCTTTGGCATGTTTTATTTCTGAAAACAGAGGAGGCTAATTTCATTTGTCCTCTCTGTGTTGATAAGTAGCACCAATAAGTCTGATTTTTCATCCTGCCCGAATCACAAAATATCTGTTAATTGTATAAAGCAGTTTAGAGAGTGCATTGGCTATTTGACAACTCAAATGCACAAAGAAATTCAATAACGATGGTTTGCAAGGAACAATGGAGTAAAGAATAAATTCTGAGAGCACTGAAAGTCAAAGTTGACCTCTTAAAGGAGTGCATCAAATGAATGAACAATAAATTTTCCATAAGGCAAACCAAAGCATATTTTATAAAGCAAGAATTGTCTCCCCTGAATACTCAACGAGGCACCTAATGGGCCCAATTCTTATCCAATATAACTCTCACAGACTAGATCTGCTCTTTCCCCAACACATCCACTGGCACTCATATTTCATTAGGTTATTCCCGGTCAATATTCCTGTCATGACTAGCTAAAGGCGCCACCAAGAGGGAAGCATTTGGAAGCATTGCAGCAGTTGGGTCCTCCTGAGAACAAAGTGTGGTGTTTCATTGCCACTTAAGAATTTCAAGGTAAACAAAGGCAGATATCCCTCTACTCCTGGTTACTCTCTTAGAGACAAGCCAGTGGAACTTCCTATTATAGACAAAATCTTCAACAAAATTATCTTTGGGTTTCATAGTTGACACTCAAGCTTGAGGAGCTTCTAAAGGTCAGAATGATTAGATCCAGGAGGAACGCAGTGGGAGGTATGGCCAGCAGGTGATGAACACTTTCTGCCGTGTAGAAGATCAAACCTCTCTCCTCAGAAACCAAACAGGGCCAGGAAGAGGATGCTGATGTCATAATGCACCTTCTCAAGCTCATTGCCTTCTTTCACCCTCATCCAGTCTCCAACACAAAGCAAGCTGTAAGCAAGAGGCCCAGGGCACCTTCACTGCCTTTCAGTTATTCATCCTCAACTTATTTTCTTGTTGTAATCTATGAAATCAGCACAACTGAAGAAGTCACAGATGGATTGACTGTGAAATGATTTATGATCCTTATTGCACCAGAGAAGTAATTTTATGCACGTAACTTCTTTTACAATTACCACTACATGATTTCAAAGGAGTTCACTGCTTATGGGAGGAGGCCATCAATAAGTGACACTTGCATATTCATTCATTTCAATCAGAGATTTTTAAAGACTCAGGGGAATAGTTCAGTGCCATTGAAAATTACTTTCTTTTTCATCATGTTTCCCCTATTGTTTGGTGGGTTTTTGTTTTGTTTTGTTTTTTTTGGTTTGTTTTTTCAGAGAAAAACGTCTGGTACAATCACAATCTGTTTGTATTTTACCCTATTTTTACTTTTATTTTTAAGTGAAATTACATTTAAGGGAGTTAAAAAGAAAAGTTGCATTTATTAAATGCCAACTCTGCTCTAGGAACCATGCTAGCCCATATCTACATGATGTCTTGTATTCTCTCCAAGATCATAATGACTTTGCCTGTTCCACTAATGTAAAAACCTCAGAGACGCACAAATATTTGCCCAAGGTCAAACAGCAAATAAGTGACAGACAGACTGGTGTTTGAACTCACATCTGTCTAACTACAAAATCCATCCTCTTTCCATGACTTCATACTGCCCTCAGCTTCAGGGGATAAAACTCAACCTGTTTTATATTTCTCAATCTGTGGAAAGGTTTTCCAGGCTTCTTGTTTTGCTTTTTTTTGAGGGATGTGGTAATTAGGTTTGTTTGTTTGTTTGTTTAGTGGAGGTGCTGGGGATTGAATTTAGGATCTTGTGCACACTAGGCATGCACTCTACCACTGAGCTATACCTTCCCACCCCAGGGTCCCAAAATAACCAGAGGCTGCTCACCACACTCCACGTCCTGTCTGTCTTTCTTTTTCTTTCTTTTTCTTTCTTTCTTCCTTCCTTTCTTTCTTCCTTCCTTCCTTTCTTTCTTCCTTCCTTCCTTTCTTCCTTTCTTTCTTCCTTTCTTTCTTTCTTTCTTTCTTTCTTTCTTTCTTTCTTTCTTTCTTTCTTTCTTTCTTTCTTTCTTTCTTTCTTTCTTTCTTTCTTTCCTTCCTTCCTTCCTTCCTTCCTTTCCTTCCTTCCTTCCTTCCCTTTTTCTTTTTCAAACATGACTTAAATGGGGAGAACTTGGTGCCCACCATGATCTGCGGGGCTGTGTTCAAAGCCTTGCTTGACCCTGACAACTCAGCCAAGCCAACACTACTTCAGGGAGGAGGTCATTAAGACACTTAGTTGATAGCACTGTGTTCACCAGTTTTTCCCCAACTTCAGTCATTGCATGACATCTACACCACTTACCATACTGGAATGGTACTGAGCTACTATTAACATTTTAATCAATTTTAACTTAACTCAGTTTTTTATTTAATCTTATTCTAAGTCATAAGTTTAGTGTACTATCAATATTTTTCTTAAACATATTAAAATACACATATAACTAATAAAATAAAAAATGTTTATCAGTGCGCATTCCAAAATCTTCAGGAAGCACTAATTGAGGGTAATTGGCTGTTTTTTCTCCACTTTTTACCCATTCGTGTATGTGTCATTTGCTCATGGTCTCACAATCTATTTGTTTGTTTATTCATCCACTCAAAACACATTTATTGAGCACCAACGATGCATTAGACACTGTCTAGACACTGGAGAGTGGTTTGGCCAGGGAGAGGGCTGCTGGATTATTACAGCAACCCAGGGAGGGATGACAGAGACCAAATGAGATCAGTGGTAATGGAAGGGAATGGATAAGTGTAAGAGACATTTCAGACATAGAACCCACAGACTTTGGTGTTAAATTCAATTCACAATGGAAGTTAAGAAAGGGAAGATGGATAAATGGCCCTAAGACCATTTAAATATTTTAACTACATTAAATTGTAATATTTTCAGTTTTCGTTAATAACTTTGAACACAACTATAAACTCATAAGTAATGGAGAAAATTTCGAGGAGGAGGGAATCTTGCTTCTAACCAGAAATAATATTTAATATATTTAGCAACTTACGTGATATTGGCCACCAACCAATAGGAACCAATGCTGGGAAGGTCCTGGAGGCTTTCTCAACCCTAAAGGGTGGAGAAGGATAATAGGGGGAGTGCATTTGAAAAGGGGTTATAGGTGGTAGGAGGCTCAGGGTATAGCTATTTACCAAGATATTTCAAGATTTTGCCAAAAGTTGCAAACTCCTGGATTATCAGCCTTGCTTAATTCCCTTTTTTGGCCCCCATCTCTCTCAGAGTGGAGTCTAAAATTTAGCCATAGTCCCCAAGGACTGACCCATGTACCACATCAGCCTCAGCTCAGCTTCAAACCCTCATCTTATCTCTGCTCCCCAACTCTCTAAAGTTCCAGGTTGCAAAGCCTTTACAAATGCCTCTCCTTCAGCCTAGGACACTCATCTGTCTTTCCAGCTCACTCCTAGTTGTCTTTCTGTCCCTATCTTGGATGCAGTACCCCACAGAAGTTTCTCCTGGCTTTCCGTATCAAGACAGGCTCTCTTTTTATATACAGCACTCTGTTCTCCTTCATAGCATTCAAGACAATTGGAATTAAATAATTTGTTGGATAATTATTTGTTTCCTGTCTGTCTTTCTACACTAGACTCACTAAGCACCATGAGAACATGGACCAGGCCAGCATGATCTTTTCCCCAAAGCCTCACGTAGAGCTTGCTAGTAAAGCCCTATAAAGTAATGGACCCAGTGTGTTTTGCCTAGCAGGAAGAGAGTGGGGACTATTCACTTACTGTTGTTGATAAAGGAAAGGCTTGGGACATTTTGGTGGAAATTACCATTTATAGAACCCATACCATAGGCCAGGCACTGACCTCAGAACTTGTTTTTATCTCATTTAATATACATTTATACATCTCACTATAATCCTGAAGATTAGGCATTATTATGTTGTTTTTAGATGAGGCATCCAAGGCTTAGAGAAGTAAAGAAACCAGCTTAGCATCACTCAACTAATAAGTAACAGAGTAAGGATAAAAAATGTTGCCCCGCTGGATTATTGAACTTCCCCTGGCACATGAAGGCACCATCATAATCACCAGCAAATAACAGATAACAAGAGGGTTGAAGGATTTTACCAGAAGTCCTTACAGTGAGAAGGGACAGCTGGTGGCATGGCATGAAATGAGACCACCCAAAAGAGCCAGTCATGGTGGTGGGCCACTACTGTGGTTCACAACATCTCTGTATTCCAGTGAATGTTACAGTCACTGATGTCCATAAAATGGTGACTGAAACCCAACAAAAAGAGGCATTTACTCTGGAGGAACTCTGTTTAATAAGGAAGTGTGTGTGTGTTTCAGAAGGTTTTCATTGAAATCAGCTATCTTTTTAATAGTGGTTTAGATATTCAGGGAGCCTGTCTCCTCTGAAAACTTTGCACTCCACCTGGATCAATAAGGCATTGCAGTGCTTCCAGAGGAAACCAAACAACTTGGCTCGGAATGCTCAGTTCCGTTCCAAAGCTGAAGGAGTCACAAAGATCCAGCAAGATAGAGATCTAATCCCCTGATAACCAATCTGATTGGGGTGCTGCTTCCTGTGAAACTGATGGGCACTGATCCATTTACAACCAACTAGCAGCCTTTTGCCTGGGGAAAATCACCCTCATTCTGGCAGAAATGAACCTCGTAAAACAGGTCGAGGAAAAAAAAAGTTGAAAAATTAGTGTGACTAGTCTTCACAATGATTATTAAAAACTCACCTCATTGTTCCAATTTCTTCCCTGGCATTTCTTGTCATGTGTCTCTACAACTTTACTCACTTGGCAGTTTTCCTTAAACCCCTGATTTCTGATGCGCACCTTGTTGCATTTTTTTTTCTTGAAATGTTGCTTTTAGCAACACTGATATATCATAAATTTCATATAGTCATCATTTTCTTCAAATTATGTGTGAGAATGCAGCATTTGGAAAAGTTGCATGATACGTTATCTCAATGTCTGATGTTACTGCGAGGTAAATATGCCCAGTGACCAATGGTTGTATTGGTCAGGATTTATAAAGAATATGGAGATCATTTCTTTGTTATCACCCATCCCATGCTCCCACCTGCATAAACGCAACCAGGAGTGTATGCTTTCTCAAAGCTCCACATACACCCACATACACAGGTGAAGAATTGTTCTAAAATTCTCAAAGGGGAAGAATCACCTTATTTAGAAATCTTTTTCAAAGATCTCCCATATATGTAAAGGACCCCTTAAATTATTTTATTTTGAATAACTGATTGTTCTTAATAAAGAGTTCATTTTATACTATAATTATCTCAACCAATACTAGTTCTGGATATTCATAGAGGATATCTTACTGAATTAATAAAAAACTTTAAACAAGTCAAAAAATTTAACACAATCTGTCACTGTTCTTGAGGAATATTCTCCCAAATACATGTTAGATGCTGGAAAAAAAAAAGCCTTTTAAAACCTACTTAAAACACACACACAGAGTAAATGACTTTTATCAAACTGTGGTTTAGAATAGAATTTCCAAGGAGAGCATATAGTAGACATACATTCCAAAAAGTATGTAAATTAAAACAATTTAGATGAGCGAGAAGATTATACTGTCTGGCAAACTGTGGTAATGATTCTGAGAATGTATCTGATGATGGCAAAGATGCTTCTGAAAGAGTCTGGACAGCACTGTTTTTAACAATGTGACAGGGCACAAAATACTATTTCTATATTAATATTATTTATGTGATGTGACTCTACATGTTATGATAAACAAATGTTATAAATAGACAACTCTTTTCTCTACAAACCTAAAGGTTTGCCCCCTAAATCATTTTACGGATCTTTTCATTGGGAAAATGGATGGTCAGTTTATTTTGAGAGCAGGGATATGTGTATTTTAAAATAACTGTTATATTCCCACTGTTTATTAGAGTATCTAGAACATTATACTTGCTCCAAAAAATTAAGATAGGAAATAATTGTACATAAAAAAGAGGTGTCAGACATTTCCAACCAAATCAACAAAGATAATAACCCCATGACACTCTTGTCAACAAATCCGCTTTGAGATTCCTGAACCTAATAGAACACATAGACTGTCCGAATGGAAGTAATACTGCAGGTGACCTAAGCCAGTCTTTTTATTTTACAGACGAGGAAATCACAGAGCAATTAAATGCCCTCCTGCAGGAGGCTTGGACATAGAACTCTGATCGTCCCCTTAGATGGTATTACTGAGTTGTTTTCCTTGTGCAAGTTCATCCCGGTTTCTGGTTTATACTTCAAGTTGAAAGCAAGCAGCATCTTTTGTTTGAAAATGGGTGCTGTTGGTCAAAGCAAACAATTTAATTTAATTTAAGAGCCAAGAGTCAGAGAGAGAGAGGTCGAGTTAGTGACACAAAGTCCAGGCAGATGCTCTCTGACTGTTCATGATCTGCTGTGGGAGTTGGTCACCTAATCGTAGAAAAACAGATGTACCTTTTTGGTTTTGACAAGCTTTCAGTTGTTACAGGTTTGGGTTCAGCTGACAGCTCTGGATGCAGTGAAGCAGAACTCCCACATCAGAGGACCAGAAGGAAAGCACACACAGCGGGTGCGGCAAAGCTGACTTAGACCCCCACTCAGCAGACCGCACATGTGTGCTCAAGAAAAAGCAACAGAAATGCATCTCTTTCCTCGCATGAGGTATTCTTTAAAAAAGAAAAAAAAATCACTGTATATCTCTAATAGAGGGTTCACAAACAGAAATACTGAGTGTCTCATTAACAACCCTAGAAGAAATGTCCAAATTACTGAGTTTTTAAAATCCATCTGAAAGCTGCTAGCTTACTTTAAAAATACACAAATATCTCCCCAGTCTTGCTTCTTTTCCTTTAATTTGTTATTTCCCTCACTCATTGGAACATCCTCAATGTCTCTAAAATTGCCCTGGATTAGCTGACCATGTTACATTTGCAAACAGGCCTCAGGGTAGACCCACCTAACTCAAGCAGCATTGTGTAAACAATTAAGACCCAAGCTATGTACATACAAAGCACACACACCCTGTTAAGCCTTCAAGGAAGGATGCCATGGTCCCTAATAATACTGCTAATAACATACATGCTTGACTTCATGTAAGTACCCGGCATCCCCTTGTATCAATTTATATAATCCTTAACCTGGTACTACCATCTTCCCCTTCATTCAGACAAGAAAATTGAAGGCTGCAGAGGTAAAGTAACTTATCGAAGGTCAAGCACAACTAGTCAGCGGTGAAACTGGGATTTCAACCCCAGCAGTCTGGCTCCAGAGTTTGTGCTCTTAAGTACTATGATTTAATTCTACAGCTTGGTTTGCCAATCGCTATTTTTGCTCACTTTGTGGGCTGCTCACCTCTTTACCATTTTTTTTTTTACTTTAGCACAGAATTTTCTGAATACTCAAATCTTGCAGTTAAGGTTATTGTTTATACTCCATCAATTATTTCTATTATTATGTAAAATAACCCCTATGCTACAGAAAACACCAAGATTCAGAGGGCTCTTCCATATGAAGGGCTGACAATATAGTTAAATGTGAAATTTCTTTAAATTCCAATGTATTCCCATGTAATTGTGTATACAATTAAGACTCAGTTTGTGGCATTGTGCGTTTCTGGATTATTTGAGCACCAAAGGGTTTTTTTTTTTTTAAGTATCACGGATGACTTAAATAATAAAACATGGCCTGGCATGAATTACAGTATCTGAATTCATTTCTCCAACTAGTGTGTTTGTGGGCCCAAGGTTGAAAGCAATTAGGTGTGAATTATTACACCATCTTCCATGCCTTAGACAGTTTTATGATGATTATAAAATTTTATTATTAATGGTTCACTGTTTTTGGAGGAGTTGTTAATTTAAACGTATATATTTATATTGTTAATTAATGAATAGGACAAAATTAGTTTGGTGGAATCTTTGTAGGGACCAGAAGCAATTGGGGAATAGAAAGGATGCTGCTGACAGCAGGTGTAGAAATTAAAAGCTAGATCTGGAGAGAGGCCATGTGCCCCAGTTCAATCAAGCTACAGAGCCACGTGGTACCTTAAAGACCATCCTATACAACTTCTTTGTTTTAAAGACCAGGAAAAAATAAGTGACTTGCCTAGGATCACACCACTAGTTGGTAGCAGAGTCAGGTCAGTTCGGTCAAAGGCACTTAGGATCCTGGCTCCCCAACCAGTGCCTCTCATTTTCAACAATTGAGGAAAATTTGGCTGAATATCTGGGAAGGCAAGGATACCTTTGTTAGAAATGGGAAGGTAAGAAGAATCACAAAAAGTAAACAAGAGTTTCAGTTTAATCGGACAAATCTGAGTGTCAAAGTAATACTTAGTTGCATGCACAGAGAAGTATTGAAAGAGAAGGGGCCAGGGAAGACTTGCTTACACTTCCCACTGGTGAGGTAGTTGAAGTCTCCAGGTAACATGATATTGAGACTGTAGAAAAGCCCATGGGATAAATGCTTTCCTAAGAATGCATTTTCTATGTGTCGGGACCACAACTGGACAAACCAGTTTACTTGAGGAGCCGTGTAGGTAATGACTGGCATGAGCCCAACTAATGGCCACATATAATTTCCACCTGTGTACCTCCTTTTGCCATTTCTCATCCCCAAATGCTGTCTTCCTCTTGCTCACTGAAGGGTAAAAGTATTTTCTTGGACAAATTCGGTCAAAAAGGAGCAATTGAAACCCGATTGAATTTTTCCATTTTTCTTTTTTTTTTAGGCAAGAGAAAGGAAGTGCAACACTTGGTAAATCAAGTTTTTATTAAAGAAATTGGTGACAGAAGCAACCATGCAGAACTGCTGATACATCGAGCAGAAGTCTATCTTTCTAAATGGTAAAGCAGGATCTCATTCCTGTTGGGATTCTCCAGGGGTTCTTAAGCAAGTGGCCAAAATGAATTTGACACTGAGAATATAGACTTGTGCTTGTATATTTTTCCCTTCTCTTAGAGCTCCAAATGTTTGCCAGGCAAAGCCATACTGAAAGCCAATGTCAATTCCATCTAACTGAGCAGGGATTGACAGTACTCTCTCCACTCAGCGCTTACCTGAGCGCTTCTGACTGAGTTATTGCCTGGGCTCCTGGGAGCATGACCTGGATCCTCCCAGTATATGATTCCTGTTTCTTATCAGAGACAGACACAGCTCATCAGAGAAGGAACACATTTTCTAGAATGAACATGCTGTACTTCAAGCTCAGGGTTGCACTCTGCTGCTGTTGGAAATAAATTCACTCATTTGGACCACGGTATCTTCTAAATCCATTCTTTCTAGAAAGCCAAGGGTTTTCTCTTGGCTCATCTAAATCAAACGCAATGTTCTTTCCATGCCATTAGATAGTTTTCCACTGTGAAATCCATCAGTATCATAGATAATTAGAAAACTAAGTACATCACTCTACTAGGTGACGCCCTACCTCATACAGCTCTATTAAAGAGACCATGCTTTATGATGTCTCCATTTCTTCCCCCTAAGCACTCATCCCTGTGATAACTGCTGACTACACTGAATGGGAAACACGAGCCATAGAATTACATTTGAGTTTCAAGACCTGAAATCCTAGTATTCTGTCTAACACTCCAAAAAATAGCCTCTTCACCCCTCAAATAAAATCCTAACACTCCACACTCCCCAATATGCAAAATTGCCAATAACCCAGGAATCTTTGGTTTTTGTGTCTTATTTTAGTATAGTCTTTCATTTTTAACCAACAAGGGCTGAAACCATCTCCTATTACAAAACAAGATGCATGGTACTACGGAAATGGGTCTTCCTCTCCGAGTTCTAATTATTGGAATTTACTGCTGCTAACATGTTTTCCATTTCTGTCTTGATCTACAGTAACCTCTTGAGCTCTGTCCTCAAGTCTATTTGTTGCATTTAATGCTATGAAAAGCAGATTTCAAATAAGAGATCAAATTTACTACATGGTGAAAGGTAAATATCACAGTTAAAAATGAATTATCCATTATCCAAGGGGAAAATACTGTAGAAAATGAAAAAAGAAATCTTTATTCTAGAGTTATGTATAAAACACACAATATATTACCACAAATCTTTGGGAAAAAGGAAAAGCAGAGCAGGAGGAAGTGGCCTGGGAACTTGCATTAGCTACCACCACTCCCTCCTGCAAGTTATACATGGCATTGCCTGTTCTGTTCTCCACTGAAAGTTTCAATTCTTAAAAAGTGTTTTACAAAAATAAACAAATGGGGCCTGATTAAACTTGTAAGCTTTTGCACAGTAAAGGAAACCATAAGCAAAACAAAAAGACAACCTACAGAATAGGAGAAAATATTTGCAAAAGATGAGACTGACATGGGCTTAATTTCCAGAATATGTAAATAGTCCACACAACTTAGTAAGAAAAAGACAAACAACCTAATCCAAAAATGGGCAGAAGACCTAAACAAGCAATTCTCCAATGAAGACATACAAATGGCCAATAGGCACATGAAAAAATGCTCAATATTGCTAATTATCAGAGAAATGCAAATCAAAACTACAATGAGGTATCACCTCATACCAGTCAGAATGGTCATCATTAAAAAGTCCACAAATGATAAATGCTGGAGACAGTGTGAAGAAAAGGGAACCCTCCTACACTGCTGGTGGGAATGTAGTTTGGTGCAACCGTTATGGAGAACAGTATGGAGATTCCTCAAAAGACCAAAAACAGATTTACCATATGATCCAACAATCCCACTCCTGGGCATATATCCTGAGGGAATCTTAATTCAAAAATACATGCACCCCAATGTTCACAGCAGCACTATTTACAATAGCCAAGACATGGAAACAACCTAAATGTCCATCCACAGATGACTGGATAAAGAAGCTGTGGCATATTTATTCAATGGAATACTACTCAGTCATAAAAATAATAAAATAATGCCATTTGCAACAATGTGGATGGACCTGGAGAACGTCATTCTAAGTGAAGTAAGCCAGAAAGAGAAAGAAAAATACCATATAAAATCACTTATATGTGGAATCTAAAAAAAAAGACAAATGAACTTATTTACAAAACAGAAATAGACTCACAGACATAGAAAACAAACTTATGGTTCCTGGGGAGGAGAAGGTGGGAAGGGATAAATTGTAAGTTTGAGATTTGCAGATACTAACTACTATATATAAAATAGATAAACAACAAGTTTATACTGTATAGCACAGGGAACAATATTCAATATCTTGTAGTAACTTATGGTGAAAAGAATATGAAAATGAATACAGGTATGTTCATGTATGACTGAAGCATTATGCTGCACATCAGAAATTGACACAACATTGCAAACTGACTATACTTCAATAAAAATATATATATATACAAAAAATTTTTATTTAAACTTCTCCCCACAGAATATATTTTAAGGGGAAAGGAGTCAACAAGAGAGATAATAAAAAATTCAGATCATTTTCCAAAATCACATTTCCAGAAACAATCTGATCTTATCCCAAGGCCAGTTTTTACATCTAGAGATCCTTCTTTTTATATGAAGTTTCAGGTACTGAGTTACTAAATTACTGAATTATAATCTGTTGCTCTTCTCTCTCGATTCACCTACTCCTTCAGGGTAGAGGTTGAGTTGTATGAAATGCTGAAAGTTATTGATAATTAAAGAACTATTCTCTTTTAACAATCCACTCCAATTTATTCTCTACACTTCAGCCAAAGTAAATGTTCTAAAATTAAAATCTAATTGGATTGTTACTCTGCCTGAAACACTTCAAAGTCTTCCCATCGCTCTCCAAGGAAATATCCAAGAGCACAGGTGGCCACTCCACTCTTGCCTCTTACCTTCTTATCCTCTCCCTCTGTGCCAGCCACACAGAACCACTGAGAGTCTCACCAACTTGCCCTTTTCCTTTGCTCCTGACCCTTTACCCATCCCTGCTGGCAGCGAGATGGCAGCAGCAAGGGCACCTCCCTTGGACCTGGAGGCAAAAGGCACTTGCTGAAAAGAGCTGCATCACTCTAAGCCTCTTACGCTAGGTTTTCACAAGAGATCTCTGTATCTAACCTGTTCAAGCCACAGTATTTTGAAGTCTGTTACTGAAATTAGCCTAAATCCTATCTAACAAATGTTTTCCCCACAACTTCTCATTCCTCAGGTTTCCGATAAGATATCGTTTCTCCCAGGAACCCTTCCCTGTTTCTGTACAAGTTAGGTGCCTCTCTGGAGTAACTCCATCATAGGGTACATCACTTGTGTTGAAAGTGCCTGCTGACTTGTCTGCCTCCAACACTAACCTGAAGTTGGAGATGGTGCCTTTGTCTCCCAGCACCAACCACTGGGTCTGACACACAGTAAACACTTAGTAAACATGTTTGGAATTAACTCAAGATCAAGGAAAGATTGCAAAGCCTAACTCCACGTTATCAGGAGTTTATGAAAAGTGATTGTAGAATGAGTACCCTTGAAAATTCCCATTTTTATTTACAGACAAATAGAGATGGAGAGTTTTAGAGAGAATTATTCCTCCTTGATCACCAGTTAAAAATTGGATATATGTATATTAATAAACTACATAGTTGCATATACAATATGATTTAGTTTCTCCATTCTCCCTCTATTCCACTTCCAAATATCTCAGCCCCGGGGGCAGACTGAGATTTACTACCGTTAGATTTATTCCTTCAAGCTAAGACAGGGTTTCTCTGAAAAGATTGCCAAAATGCAAATATGTTAAGAGACATCAAACCATTAGCACACATATGTACCTCCATAGGGATTAAATTATCAGAATGCATGCAAGATACCAGGGCCCAAAGGAAATGAGATAGAGAACTGGATGATTTTGATAGGAAGAAAAAACTGAAAAAAGTGTTATCTGAAGAGAGAGGATCTGCACCAAGGTCTGCACTAAAGGTGTGAAGAGACACTGAGCATCAAGGAAGACTGGCTTCAAAGGGAGCAAAGAAGTGCCTAGAAAACAGCCTGGGAGCTAGAAGACCGAACTGATACACTGTATTGCTGCCCGGATAGATTACATGATACACATAGGTTTCTGTGGTTGTTCCCCTCAGGTAGAGTTACTCAAATGGCTGCATTATATTCACGCAGCCAGCATCCTGTAGTTTCTTTGCTAACGTAGTTTCTTTGCTAACGTAGTTTGTCCTGAAAGGGAGCCTTCATTTTTATGCCCAAATAAGTATATTCTGGTGGCCTCCCAAGATCAAAGGGAGAAATCATTCAAGTCCCTAGTAAGAGAGCAGACTAAGCACATGTTGTGATACATCCCAGGGAATCCTCTGGGGGCTTCTCCTGATTCTGCTTTCCTCTGATGACACTTTCAACAAGAACAGAAACTCACACCAAACTTAATGCATTTTTATGACGAGAATTGAAACAAGAGTGGCAAATGTCTCTCATTCTTTTATACTGGGTCATGACTGTAATCTCATGGCCCTGCTCAGATGTCAACCTCTTGACTGCAAGGGCAGGTAGATGATACAAGAGTTCATTCTTGTTCCATCTCCAATTTGTTCACTGCAATGTGAGGAGGGGTATCTCCGTCATAAAACAAGGCATATGCCTCCCATTTTGCATTTAACTCCTGGTGTGTGCAGTAAAGTGGACCCGGGGAGAAGAGGGGGACCACCCCACACTTTCAATCTCTCTGTTAAGTTGTCTATAGAGCTTGTGTCCTGCAGTGTGTATGCACACACACCAACACAGACACACACTCCAATAATAATCACAAGCATATTCAGCCACTAAGTATGCTATTTGTCAGATGCAGCTCTCCTAGGACTAAGGAAACAACATCACTAAGGTCTGGCTTATGTGTATCCCAATATAAAATCTAATTCTGAATAGTTAAATGCAGAGATAATTTATCTAAATAAACTTGCAGATGCCAGACATAATGCCACATCTTACTTTTCTAAGAACAGAGATTGTGTAAGTCTATGGAATCGGTTAATAGTTTCTTCTTTCACGTTCCATTGGCATTGATATATTACACCTCTTTGGGGTAAAAGGTTGCAGCACTGGGGTTCTTAACCTTTCAATGTCATGAAACCACTTTTAAAGCTATGGACACTATTCCTCCGAAATATGCACACACCCAGACAACTCTTTATATTATACCAAGGGCTTTATTATGTATAATATGTACTCTAATGGTATATATTTTCCAAAAATTTTGATATCACTCTTGTTCATATCCTGTCAACAGTGACTTTACAGTTCAGTTTGAATTATTTCTTTTATACTGAGATTTTAACGTTCTGGAAGTTGTTTGAAATAACATAGAAATGATCATTTTATCAATATAAAAATACTTACCACATAATTATGAGTTGATGACTAGATGGATAAAGAAAGAATAAATAAAGGGTGACAATTTGTATTATTATTTGTTACCAGACCATCACCTGAATGTAAATGTAAACACAGGAAGTATAATTGATTTCCTCAAGTATGTTTTTGTGTTATGAGTCAAAACAGAGCTTCTCACAGAGTGTTCAGGAAACTTCTAGAATCTTTTCCTCAGTGGTTCTGATCTATTTCATTAAAAACACTTTAGATGCCTGGGCTGGAGCCCAGGGACCTCCTACCACAGGGATCACACCCTCTGGGGGACACAGCATGGAGAGTGGCTACCACACTGCCAGACTCAGGGACCTAGGCTCTCTGTTGCTCAGATATGCAAATCTTAGCTCTTTTCAGGAAACAGAAGGCAGAAATATTTGGTATCACATCATGAGCAAAATGTCAATATACCCTCGTGATTACTGAAAACAAAAAACCTACCCACCTGAGAACTCTGGGCCTCCTCCCTCTTCACTGGACAAAGATCTATAAAGCATCTCTTCGGCATAAGGTCCTAAGCTAGAACCTTCACAGTACTTGCACTCTTGCAGACCCAGGCAGAATTCCCTGGTGAGCTCAATCTAGTTGGCATCAGATGGGAATTACAGCCAAGTGAATTCTCCATATTGTAACCCTATTATCTCTCTCTCCCTCCATCCATCTCCCCTGTGCTGTGCATGGTTGGGCCTTATGGAAAGTTATCATTTGGATGCAAAACAATTATCCTAAAACAGTTAGCCAGAGTGGTCTGGACACACAGATTTATCTTCCCTCTCCTTCAGTGAAGAACATCTATCTTCCATGACCTCTTGATTACTGAAGCCTTCAGAATATATTCTTTGGTCTGTGACACTGTGCTCAGTGCTGGGCTGAGCATTAAATATCACCCTCTATGATTAATTGGAAGTTAATTAAATCTATCACTGAAACAATGGGAAGGCAATGAGCTATGTAATCATTGCAATAGTAAATGAAATGATGTACAGGTCTCTCCATCTCGCTTATTGACAATGATGGAGGGGTGGCAGGCCTCAGATGCCTGGCGAGGCTTGCTGCCTGACCTCACGGGCAGCTCTAACTTGCACACGGTCCAGGGACAAGGCAAGCAGAAGCTCGCTCCGACCACCTCTGCTGAATGAGGGAGCGGCTCTTCCCAAGGCTTCTGAAGTGTCCTTGTCAAGGTTCTGTCTTGAAGAATCAGTGGGATGAGGTACAAATGGCTGAATGAACCATGCAAATGCTGGTTGTTACCACCTCTGAGCCACTCATAAGCCCTGGCTTCAAACTCAGAGGCCCTTCAATTGCAGTGAAAAGAATGCTTGAACACTGAATGCTTTTGATTTTATTTAATCAACTTCAGAATTTTTAGTGCTTTCACAGACCTGATGGCATTTGGTCCTCATAAGATGGGGAAACTGTGAAACAAAGGTTGAGCGGCTTGCCTGAGTTTCTACAGCTGGTTAGTGACAGAGGTGGGTGAAGCCAATTAGAAACTAAAACGGCAGAGCCGAATCTTCAGTGCCTGTTTCCAAACCTGATTTAATTTGTGGATGTGAGGACATAGAAGGTCATGAAGTTTGAAAAGGTAAAACCCTAAGTTGCCAGAGTCCCAAGAGTCCCTTGGGATCCAGATTGGCATATTTAAGCATTTGGTACGAATATTAACTTGTATCACAAGGTAGCTCTCTAGATACTAATTTGCCTTAGTCTGTTTGGGTTTCCATAACAAAATACCATAGACTGGGTGGTTTCAACAGAAATTTACTCCTCGTGGTTCTGGAGGCTGTAAATCTGAAGGCAAGGTGCCAGTAGGGTTGTGTTCTGGGGAGAATTCTCTTCCTGATGTGCAGACAGCTGCCTTCTCTCTGTGTCCTCACATGGCAGAGAAAGAGAGAGCGAGCGAGCGAGAGAGCGCGCTTCCTTTTCTTATGAGTCCATAGTCTAATCAGATTAGGGCCCCACTGACCTCATTTAACCTGATTACCTCCAAAAGACTCTGTCTCCATATACAGTTATATTGCAGGGTTAGGGTTTCAACATATGGACACAAGTCAGTCCATTGCATAATTTGAAAATAAATTTTAGAAATTATCACTCAGTAAGAATTACAAATTAGAATGCCCTCTTTAAGCTTTAGTTACCCAATATTTTAATTTCCATTCTTTTCTGGATGTCACTAGGTGGAAGAATATTTTCAGTCCTCTGGAATAAGTGGGACCTACCCTTTCCATCTGTCCCCTTAGTCCCTTCTCCTTCCTAACAGGACAAGCCCCGGGTTCTGTTGGCATGCATCTCCTGTTTGAGGAGGCTTGGCTCTGAGGGAAGACTACCCTCTCAATACACACTGGGTGTCGGGAGAGAGACGATAGTTATCAATGTGTCCCGGTCCTCCAGACCCAGGGGACCCTTAAAAACACTAAGGCACTATTTTGGGATCAATTGAAAACAAATTAATTAAATAAAGATCCTTTATCACAGTACTGAAGTTTAAGATTATTTAGTGGAAAGATGTTCAGGTGAACTCTTATCACTGGCAGCCAGAAGAGATAGCCAACCCCCAAAGGCATTTTTCTTTCTCTTCCTCTTCCTCCTGCTGACACACAATCAGGCCTAGCTGCCCAACATTGCCAAACTAAATATTAAGGGCTTTAGGAAATATCACACTGGATCTGATTTCGAAACTTGGTCCTGCTCCAGCTCCTCCCAGGAAACCACCAGCTCACAGGTAGTATGGTGGCTATACAGAAACAGAATCAGAGTCTATCCAAAAAGAGGCTCTAGAGTAGCAATGGATCAGCACACCCTGCCTCAGGGCCTTTGCACTTGTCCTCTCTGCTTAGAGCACTTTTTCCCTAAAAATCTGGATAGCTCTTGTCCCTCACTTTTTCAGGTCTTTGCTCAAATGCCCTGTGATCAAGTGATGCTTTCTCCGACTATCCTATCAAAATGGTGCCTCCTTTCAGCCTAGCACTAACATCTCACCCTGCATCAAGACCAATCACTACTTAACATTATATTAGTTATTTATTTTTTTCTATCTTCTCCCTCTAGGATATTAACTGAATGAAGTCAGGGGCTTTGCCTGTTTTCTTCTGTATCCTGGAGTTTTGCACACAGCATGGTGCATATTAGGTGTTGGATGGATGGATGAATGAATGAATGAATGAACAAAAGAATAGATTTAAGGGGCAAAGCCAAGGCCAATAAATAGATCAACATCCCAAGGCCAAGCCAGCCATGGAAGCAGAGAACGTGATCTGAGCTCTGTTATGAGCTATACACATCAGACTACTAACTTAACCTTTCTGGAACAGAGTTTACTTATCTCTAGAGCGTGAAGTTTGAAATACATGTTCTCTTTCATTTCTAACATTCTATAAGCTCTGATATGAATTTTGAAAGGATAATGTCACATGTTGCTGGTCTCAGGAGTCCTGATCCTGAGTCTTCTCTGTGGGACGAGGCAAGAATAATTGGAATAGATATTTCATGATTGTCTTCTGAGTTTCCGATTTCTTTAAGATGAAGAACCACCTTGAACTATCCCAATCCTCTCAACACAGACGTAACTAAAATTTGATGCCACTACCTTTATCCTGAGTCTAATCTTGTGTTTTCTCCAGATAATCACCTTCTTAGTCTTTTGTAAAAACAAAAAACAATGATTTCATCATAAATTAAGCGAATAAATAGGTTCAACCTAAATATTATTTGCAAACAATAAAATGAACAGGATGAAAGAGAAAATTGAACAAAAACTTCTCTGGAAATATTTTACATGGTGAAAGGGGCATCAAAAAGGTAAATATAAATGGCACATTTTAGCTCAAAGAATAGAAAAATATAGTTAAGCTGTTGATGTTACTTCCGGTCATAATGACTTGGGGTATCATAGTCAAGAGAAAGTTATGAAAATAATTGGAGAAGTTTTTGTTTACTTATTTAAGCCTATTGACTTAAAGACTCCGGGCAGATGTACAAAATATTCATTTGAATTGCAAATTGAATCCATCAACTAAAGTTACATTTCTTAAGTCAAATTTGGAATCCCAAGCTAGTAATTCATAAATAGTCTTCTGCAAAGTATATGAATTAGCCTACCTCAAAGACAGTGATACAAACATTATTGAACAACATAAAATAACTTCCTTTTATTTTCCCATAATGTCTGAGTTCCAGGTTTCCTGGCTCTCTCATAATGCCTGATGGGGCAGCAGGGCAAATACGTGTGAATTGCAGTTGCAATATGAAAAGTGACTCTGGAAAAGGCGTGTTGGGGCTTTCAAGTTGATTCCCTGTCAGTAGCCTCTATATAAACCACCTCAGTGTCTAGGTCAAGCAATGCTTTTCATAGATGCGGGCACTGTCAGGTCAACGCAAGATCTGAACACTGAGATGCGTGTACTCTGTCTCTTAAATCAGTCCCAATAACAATAATCTTTTGGGGGGAGAGGGAGGATGCAGGGAGGGAGAAGCTGATCTGATTCTAATTTATCATGAGTGTGTAGGATTCGGGTAGCTTTTCAAAGAGAAGTGAAATGCAAGAGGGTTGATTCTAGGACTGATCCATCTGCATAGGATATGGAAGCCTCGAGTCTGCTCAACCTCTTGGTTCTAGATGAGAGGCTCAAAGGCATTGGAGCTGACAAAAGCTTATGGAGTTAGAGAACTTAATATTTAAACAAGCATGACTACTTCAAAGATAAGTACAGGGAAAACAGAGACGTTTGCCCAGGTGCAAAGGAAACCTTGCAACCCTCAAGGGTGAAACTGACTTTGGGTATCTCTATACTCAGTTCAGCTAAAACAAAACTGCCAAAGCTGTTTGACGTTGGGTAGCCTCTGAATTAAATAAGGGAGTATATAAAGGGAAGAGAATTGTGTTTTTCACTTTCAGAAGCATAAATAAGCATCATGTTGCATAGAGCAGAAATCTAAAACAGTTTGAATCATCAGTTTTACAACATATTTATGATCTTGATGCTTCATCTGAAGGTGAGTTCATTTTACGTATGTGAGAATAACCAACGGAAAAGTAGAAAGTTCGTTTAATCAATATTTTTTCTCGTTTGATAATGAGTAAAATGACTGGATTATTTAACCAGTTTGATACAAGCATTTAATGTCAATTGATACAGCCATAATCTCCTATTTTGATTTATCTATTAGTAAAATAAAGACAAGAAGTGATCTTTAAGGTTTCTCTCAGCTATACAATATCCCTGAGGTCCACAACTGCTTTCAACATTCACACTTCTTATAGGCATTAATTTTCTCAGATATTAAAAGGCAAGAGAAGATGATTAAGAGAAAGGGGTTTGAAGTCAGCCAGATCTGAGTTCAAATACTGACTCTGCCACTAATTAGGTATATAGTCTTGTGCAGGTTACCTATCCTGCTGGAACCTCAGTTTCCTCATCTCTAACGTGGGGTGATAATATAGCTACATCATAGGATTGCTGTGAGGAAAAAAAAATGAGATAGTGCAGATAAAACAGTTAGCATGGCACCGGGAGCATAATAAAGGCTCACTAGATATTTGCTATTTTAATTAAATAACAGGTCTTTAAGTGACAAAGACAAAAGCAAAATATCATCTTCAAGTATTACTTCATAAGTTAGTATTTAAATCTGAGAAGAGAAATAATGATCAAAGAAATCTACGTTGACTACATAGACAGGCTCTCATGGAAAGTTACTATTTTCATGAAATGAAAGAATGCAGATCTATAAAATTTTCCTTCCATGAAAACATCAGCCAGTGAAAGCTTCTTCAGTCTGTCACACTTCAATCTCAATCAGGAAAAAAAAAAAAAAAAAACGTAAATGCCCAATTATGGGGAGTATGGAAAGGAGAAAAATCTTCCTGTTCCCAAGGAAGTTAACAAACCATTAAAATTCCTTTATAAAGGCCCCACTTCCCAAAAGCCAGCTAGCTAGCAGTACTTTTAGATCCTGCCATCAGGGTAACGCTGAACTGATACCTGAAATGCAACAATTCCAGCCTTGTTTTATGTTGTTTTGTTTTCTTATTTTACTTTGCTTTACAATGTGATGATCAAAAATGATCTCACTGGAAATTTGTAAAGCTCTCTCCTATCCAAGGGATCTCTTCCAAGATGGCTTCAAGGACACTCACTCTAGGCTTACTGGCTTTCAATCCATTGTATCAGTATTTACAGCATGCTGGTGCCAGGCATGCTCAGTGGGCCAGTGGGAGAGCTGGGTCCTAGCCAGAAGCATTCTCAGTGACTCTCTTCCCAAGATGTTTTCTGCAATTCTTAGAGCCAACAAATAGAATATTTGACTTGACAAAACTCTCACGTTACAGGACATACTTTAAAAATTCTGACTCCTGTCACTTTGCTTCTGAAATCAAGCAAAAGCCTGATGTGGACTTTCCTTACATTGTGGGGAGGCACAAAGTTGGAGTCAGGAAGACTTAGGTTCAAATCCTGACTCTGCATTGAATGCAGAGCTGTGTACACTGGGCAAGTGATTCATCTCTCTGAGACTCAGTTTCCTGACATAATACATATAAAGTACTTACAGTTACAGCAAACATTGGAGAAATATTTGTTACTAAATATTTGAAAACATTACTACTACTTTTCCATCTTAAAAATAAAAATAAAAAGGGCTTCTCTGGCCCATTCACAAAGCTAGTCCCGAGTAAGCTTTCCTGTGGCTTATTTTTTTTCAGGTTGATCTTCATCAACAAGGTTCTTGTCTAGGAGACAGTACTCAGAGACTGGTCTAAGGAAGAACCAAAGATTTACTCTCATATACACGTTTATGGCTTCATCACCATAATACCTAAGCATTCATGTGGACAACATCATTTCATCATAAATGAGACAGTTGTACTATTGAACTGTAATCCATCCATTGATTTATGGTCCCAAGTTCCTCCAAGGATTTTCACAAATGCCTGTGACGTCTTCTAGTGCTGGACTTTGAATTTGGATCTGTGATTTAGATGACAGATGTGTGAAATCATATGTAGCCAGACAAATCCCGGGTGATAACACAGTTGAGGGGGCTCAAGCAGTGATGGATTAAGGCCCAATCAACCACATCAGCTAATCGGAGCCCTCTTCAGGGACACTGGCCCTGATGCTTTAAAGGGGCACCCCAAATAAATTACTTTCCAGGAATAATACTTTCTGCCCTGCAGCTCATCCTATTCTACCTCCTTTCCCACAGTAAATCCTAATACCATCAGAGAAGTCCTGCCTGTTTCCAGAGAAGAGATTATTATGTTGGATTAATATTTGCCTATGCTCTATTGATGATGGGTTAAGTTTACTTCTAAAGTCTCATATTCCTAGTAGTAATGAGATTATTAATATGGTCAGTTTGACTGATCACAACCGTTTCTGAAAGTCTGACAAATGTAGACACTACAAAGCCAAGGACTTAATGCTCTCTTCTTAGATGCTGAAAGGTTCACTCCAATGAAATCCAACAACTCACATTCAAACACAAACTCAAAGCCTCCCCAGGAAGAAGCTTGTATAAGAATTTGACACTGAAGCCTTTCCCCAAGAGTGAACCTTATGATGCCATGTTTAGGCTTACTTTCAAAAGAGATGCTCTCACATACTTTCATGGAAATAGGAGGGAGGCAAGAAAAACCACACTTTAGCCTAGCAGTCAAGGAATATAACACAAGATAAAGAGCTAGACTAAAAGACTAGCAAAGAATGTTCTGACCTCCTCCACAAGGACCCCTCAAATGCAGTACAAATCCATGCACCTCCGGGGTGCTCTGTTTACTTTCATCAAAGGCAAGCTTCAATGCTTTTTTATTTTGTCATTTGATTTTTGCTCTCAAGACCAACTTTCGACAATATTTTTCTTTTCCATCGCTGATAGAAGGGCTATCCAAAATAGGTCCCTGCATCCACCAATGCATGCTGGCTGTGGGCCTCTAAGCAGGTCTGCCGGGCAGCCTCTGGATAATGAAGATCATATTTGTCGTAAGGCTCTGATGTCATTCATGACGTGACATGAGCTTGAGAAGCAAATCAACGAGCGTACATGTCTGCATCTCTGATGGGACCCCGTCCTTGACTTGTTTTCTTACCTGACTTCCATTTCTACCCTGAAACCTCATGATGCTATTGTCCTTAGACCCTGTGAAAGATGACACTCCTCTCTGGCACAGCATTCGAGTGGCTCACTGACCTAAATCCCTTTTTAAAATAGCTCTGCCTTATAGTGATCTTTCCTTTGCTGCAATGCATTAAAACAGGCTTCGAGCAGGAGGTTTCACACAGTGGAAGCTCACTCTAATACCGTGTCCCTCTCCCCTCCTCCTACTCCTGCACTGAAACAGAACAAAAGCATAAACAGAAACCAGCCAGTAGAGTAGCTATGAAACTGAATGCTGGCCCCCACACCCAAGAGCAATGGTTGTGAGCTAGATAGAAAACAAGCAAAGGCAAGGAGAATAGAAAACATCATAATCCACTTTATCAATTTTGCTTCTATTTGCAGGACCCTCTCTTTATGGGGTTTGTATGAAGCCAGATGCCTGTATTCTTCTGAGACAAGATTAAGAAAAACAAAGCAGTGACGGGGAACAAGCGTAATAATGTGAAGGGAGCAAAGGTAAAATTTACAAGTCAGGTAAAACTGTTTAGATTAACAAAAAATTTTTGAAATATCCTCTAATCCAGGGGTCTGCAAACTACAGCCCAAAGACCAGATGCAGCCTGCCGCCTCTTCCACACCCATCGGTCTACTTATTGTCTATGGCTGCTTTTGTTCTATGACGCAGAACTGAGCAGTTGTGACAGACAGTGTGACCCAGAAAACCTAAAATACTTACTATCTGGCCCTTTAGAGAAAAATGTTGTCAGTCTCATCTAATCTTCAGAAGAGAACTTGTAGTATTTAGAAATTATATTTGCACACATACAATCTTTGAATAATTACATATTAAAACTCACCCATCTCTGTTTTATATGGAAAAGAATGTGTATACGGGAGGGGGTGGCGTGTGTACACTCACAAGAATTTTGCCGGTGCCCTAAAATGAAACTTACATCACACTTGCCAGGAGAGCTTCCTGAATAGTCAGAGGTTTGGCATTGCAGAGAGTCAGTTGTGTGGGGATAGAAAGACTCCACTCGAAATCAAGAACTAAAAGAGTTGCAGTTAACGTCACCTTGGACAAGTCATTTAGCCTCCATTCCCTCACCTTTGGAATGGGAACCCTGATGCCTACCTATCCAGGTTGTGGAAATCAAATGAAATTACCTCTGTGTGTAAGTCCTTTGTTAAGACATAAATTACACAAATAGAAGTTGTTGTTATGCAGTGCCTTGAATGCTTTCCACATAAATGCTACTCTGACCAAGGATGTCTCAGTCAGCTGATTAATACAATTATCATTTTCCCTTAACGTTGGCTGCCTCCCCCAGCCGCCCCCACCCCGTGAGCCCTCTACAAAGTATCAAAGCACCATTGCAAAGAAAGCATCATTTAGAATTTAGAGGTCTGTGACGCAGGATCACCGCATAAGATGTTCGGTCCAGTCCACATCTGGAGTCATTTCAAAATGCTCTTTATAGAAGTTTGCCATTTTCTCCTACCTGCCATTTGTGGTTCATCTCCTGGCGTTTCCACACCTGACATTTCCTCCCTCAGCTGCTTGCAGCTTCCTTCATACCTGCCTCCTTCACTCCCTCTCACCTCACTGTCCCCTTTCAATTCCACCCCAGGCCCCTTTGATCCTTTGCTCATTTCTAATGCTGAAGGCCCTCTGAGAAGGGGGGAGGGGAGGAAAACAAAAGGTTAATTTTCTCCCGCCTGCCCAGGCCGACTTAATGTAACAGAAGGCAGCAAATTGTATTGATTTAGTGACATGCAACTGTCCAGAAAGAGCTATTTATACATTATTCAGGACAAACACTGTCATAATGGACAAACAGCAGCAGCATCTGGGATGTTAATGTCTACAAATAAGATTATTCTTTGAAAGGATTAGGATGAAGCATTTTGTGTAATTAGATTTCTCCGTTTCAGGAATGAATTGCCTTTTAGCAGTAAAAGCTGTCACTGAGGGAGCCATTAGCTCCTTATAACTGAATTAAATGCATAATTAGTGACATGATCACATTAGGATTTGTTTCATTTTTAACTAATCTGAGGCGGGGAGGGGATGGGGGAGAGCTGGGGAGCAGAGGCGGTGCCATTTCCAGGTCACTGCGGCCTTCCTCAGCTGGGATAGGCCTCAGCTGGCGTGCTGAAGTTGGTAAAAGTCAGGCGTGTGTGAATCAGAGCCCGGGCCTCGCCACGGCGACGGCGGGGCTATTCATCACTGGGTGGTGGGTGACAGTGACTGATGGGCTGGGCCCGGGCCTGGCACTTCACCAGTGCAAGAATCATACGAGCCAGGGAGCAGAATGACAGCTGGAGCGCTGTGTCAAGTGGTAGAGAGACCAGAGCTATTAATAACGTGTGCCACAGGATCTCGGCCGCGAGAAAACAATGATTTAGACATTGGTGAGAAGAGAGATTTTACATTTAGTCCAGGGGTGACTCTTCTCCTCGGCACTTGTAGAATAAATCGCTAGGCAATCAGCATGTATGAAAATCAGGCAATGCATATATTAGAGCCTAGCTGGTGAGGGAGGGGGCCTGGGTGGGGAGGTTTAAATCCTCCCACAGGCTCTGGTCGCTGTTCATCCCGGTCCTCCGGACATGTCTGCAAACACCTTGAGGTAGCGGGAGACAGTAAGTCAGAAGACATGGAGCAGGGCTTTTGCATTAGTTTACTCACTGGGTCCCTTCAGTGCTTCTTTGTTGAAAGTCTACTCCCAGGGTGCTGCTTTAGTGCTATAAGAGGAGTGAAGGGGTACAGGGCGCTATCTTTACCCTCAGGGAGCTTAAGGGAACTGATGGGGAAGCCGGGCCACCAGCGTGTGTTGTTGGAATCCACAGATGTTCTCTTTGCTTGGAGGGACCTCTAGTTTGGTTTCTTGGTCTGAAGTGAGGTTGAGAAGGAACAAAGGTGGCTTGGTGAAGATAATTCTATTCAAATGACTCAGTATTAAGCACGACTTACACCAGTGGAGGCAGCACCAAGGGATGGTAACGTGGGTGCTGAGAGCGGTCACTGAGTTTGCAGAGGAGCTCCCTCCTGGCTTGGCCTTAACACTCTGTTACTGGAGGAACTGGAAGTTGTTGGACATTAGCTTCCAGATGGTTTCAAGTCTCTGGCAACAGGGATGGGGGATTCTCCAAGGAACAGAGGAGTGGAGAGCAATTAAAATGCTCCAGCCCTTCAAAGATTCATCCCTTCTTCCTCACCACTGGAGTCAACAGAATAACTTCATTTGGAGATCCATGATGCCCAGGGTTTACCAGGCTAGGGTAATCTTTTGATAGAGTCCACCCTGAAGCCAGGAAATAAATTAGAATCTAAAGATTAGACGAATACACTTGCAGACCTAAATCCTTGGGACTATAATTAAGATGTGTTATCGCAGAAAGAAAGATGACTCATGATGGGCAAAGATAGTTGTGAGAAAACATCATTGGTAACCATGAAGATTCGGTAACACGTTCTTTGTGCCCTCCTCAGGGATGGCTTGAGTTCTATTAAACTCTGGTTAACCTTTGCTGTACCAGAATCAGATCATATCAAATCCCTTTAACTAACGGCTCAGAAAACATCAACAACAGAGAAGGAAGTAGCAATCCTTATTCTTTAAAGTTACTGTGTGATAGAACTTGTAATTTTCGAATGAACTTTTGTGAATTGCTTGATAAAACAGAGAGCTTTCATGATGTTATGCCTGGAAAATGTATGTAAAAATTCACATATAACCTTTATATATTGGTGAGCATTAAGATTTCCTGTTCTTTGAGGCAAATATTGACCTTGACTTCACCTCGGTCAATATTTACCTCTCAGGTCAATAGATCTTGATGTTCACCTCAACAGAAGTCAATATCTACTTATTATCTCATTTCTATCTGTCAGGTAGCAGTGTGTAATCAGTAATGTGAATTTTCTTCCCTTATGCATTTCCTGAGGTTAAGATGGGATTAATTTTGGACCTTATGCTTTCTATTTGTTAAATACCCTCTCCCCACAGGAGCTAATGGAAGTTTTGTACAGAATATTAACTATGTATTTTCATCTTCTTCCATTGCTTTGTCTCTGCCACCTATCCCAATTTAAGGTAGCATAAAAAATTTTAACATGAGAATTTCATTCATTTATTCAACAAAGATTTACCATCTACCATTTATGTGGCACCAAGCTACATGCTTGGTGTGTAGTCAAGATATAGGTAGACATGGTCCCTGCCCTCAGGAAGCTTACTGTCAGTGCAGTACTTGCCGAATCCCAATTTGGGGAAGGATGCCAGACGGGCTGCAGTTGCATCACTGAAAGAGTGTTTGGGGTCTTTTTTGTTTTGGTTTAGTTTCAGAGAGCACCCAAATGGTGTGCTGGTAAATAAGCTTTTGAAGGGGGGGGGTGCTGGCTAGTTGTATTTTGACTTTTGTAGTTTAAATACTCCTACCATGGTCAATTTCCAGCAACCAAGATGAAGTTACTGACGTGAAGTTGGGACGAGATGCACAGAATCATGAGCCCATTCACACCCACACTGGCTCCAGCACAGATGCTGCCCTTTGTCTCCGTTTACCCACCGTGAGCATGTCACCCTCTCTAGTTTAGTATTTGTTCGCCATTCTTCTCCTTCTCCTCCCCTGCCTCCTCCTCCTTCTTCTCTCTTTCCCTTTCTCTCTGCATGATATTTTTTGGAGGGAGGGCTTTTTAAACACACATATTCCAAAACCCCAAATCAGTAGAGCTGCAGTGAGATTCAGGCCTTGTTAAAAACTCCACAGGTGACACTAATGCACAGCCAGGCTAAGGAACACTGGCCCAGTCTAGTAGACCTCACACCATTTTACTTATTCAATTTCAAAATTCAGAGCCTCGTGGATTCCACTTAGACCTTTATCCAGGGAAGAACCAGATGAACTTCCTTGGAATCTTTCACGAGGCCAGGGCACCCTGGCCTTCTATCCATTTGGTTTTAAAGTTTGGTTTTGTACAACCTAACCCTCACCTGACCATATCCTATAAGATCTAACTTTTCCCTCTTCACTCTATTCACACAGAAAAATTATTTCAAGAGGCTCTTTACCTACCCAGAGTAACAAGAATCAAACCATAAGCTGAAAGTAGGACAAGAGGGAGTAAGATATAGTGAGCAGTTTGAATGATCAAGGAGTCATTGATAAGGAATTTAAGGATGGGCTTGGATGTTTTTAAGGCTTGTTAATTTACTCTCAGGAATGCTCTTGTAACTTCTGGATAGATTCGGCTATTAAGCTCTGTCTTAATTTATACAGTTTCGGTTAACATATCTGTTTACAAGACAGCTCAAACTCTAACTCTTGGTTGAAAAAATTCAATTGTAAAGCACTCAACCACAACCTAGTGATGTGTACAGTGTTTTGATGAAGCACAGGAATGTGGAACAATGCTGATCTGTAAACATCGTCACCCTGCCAGGTGGAGGCGTCCTCTGAATGCAGGACCAGGCCATAATTGTACTCAAGTGCCTGGCAGGAATGCCTGGGAGCTGCCCAGTTTTGAGGAAGAGCAAATGTTTACTATTCCAAAAGACCTGATGGCCATCAACTTACTGGCTATGTCACCTCAAACAAGTTACTTAGCATCTTTGAACTTCCATTTCTTCATCAGTCAAATGAGAATAATAACAATGCACACCTCACATTTTTGTTCTGAGGATTGAGTGAGAGATAAATAAATCTGTTAATGGAGTCTGATGGATGAAAGGACTGTGCCTAAATTTTATTTCCCTTCTCTCTGCCCACCACCACTGCAACAACCACCCATATCCCAGTGATGACAGTATTTTATCTATATTTTAAAGTATCACATATATGCACACACATGTACACACAAAATACACAAATATCTTTTATAGAGATGCAAAAATGGCGGGTGATGAAGAAATGATGGTGATAACGATGACAACGATTTAAAAAGAAGAGGATGAGTAGAAAGGGGAGCTTACAGCAACCAAAAATTCACCTGTTTGTAATTGACAGAACAGATTCATCACTTGAATTTTCCAACATGTGTTGGAAAACTATCAGACTAGCTTATCGTTGGAATACTATTGGAAATAGAGCTCAAAATTTTTAGAAAAGAAGTTAATTCTATTTGTTTACTTTCAAAAAACCAAGATGATAAATATTTTCTCTAAGAGTAAGACTAATTTTATGAAAACTTAAATCTCTAGGAAACAACCCCAAAACGATTTCTCATGTAGCTAGACTAATTCTGAACATTAGTCATTTGAAGAGGTATCAAATCTTTTTCACTCTAACATTTCCTAAGATGAAGGACTAATACAGAGAAGTAATTAGGTTCACTGAAAAAGTCATAATATTATTTATACTTTCCAGAAATAATCTAATATATGTGCTACTGATGCTTAAACAAGGTAGGCGTTTGGGACGCCAACCCCCGCACAGTCAAAAACCCATATATATCTTGAACTCCCCTACACCTTAATTATTTATACCTTACTGTTGACTGGAAGCCTTACCTATAACATAAACAGCTGATTAACACACATTGTATGTGTTACGTGCACGACATAACTGTATTCTTACAATAAAGCAAGCTAGAGAAAAGAACTTGTTATCATGAAAATCATAAGGAAGAGAAAATAAGTTTACAGTCCATATATGTATTTATAGAAAAAAATCCACATATATATATAAGTGGGTCCATGTAGTCCAAACCCATGTTGTTCAAGGGTCAACTGTGTATTCACTTGGCGTGATTATTTAAAGTTCAATATTAAGCTCCAAATCAAATTCTGCAAAGAAACCCTAAAACCAGCAACCCTCAGAAATGCCTCTTCTGTAGACCCTAGGAGCACTCTTTCTGTAACAGCTGGAATGGTTGAGGTGTTCACAGAAATGATTTCAGCTCATAGGTGATCTAGTGGTTTAGGTGACTCACTTCCATCGGAGGAACTCAGGTATTGCAGACATTTCTGTGAACTAGCTGTTCGCCCTCCCTGGCCGGCTAAATTTACCTAGAGAGGTAAATAACAGCCACCACAGAAGTTCCCAGCTGCTTTTCACAGTCTGATTACTTTATGTCCCATCGCAGATGTACAACACAGAATTCAGTCAAAAGAAAAACAGCTTCCAGAGGCAACGATACTCATTTCCAACAGATCTGTTAAGTCCGACACAGTTAAAATGGCGATCATTTCAGTTTTAAACTGACTGTGACGAAAATCAATAGATCTCTTTCACCTCTGAAAAACTGGGTTCAGACCTGAATTTGCTCTCAAGTGAAATCAATTTGGTGGCCTCTTAACCCAGTGTCTGGGAGCCACTGGTCCCCATCACACAATCACCCTGTTGCTTTTATTCAGCCTGGTTGCCTTCACTCTAGAGAGACAAAGGATCGCAGGTGAGGGAAAAGCCAAGATGGGGCTGAGAATGAAAGTTGGCTTAGGGAAAATGTGACAACCACTAGTCAGGTGATGGTAGTGCTTTACAGGGTGGGGGTTTTGATGAGCAGGAGGGAGAAATTCCATATCTTAATGTCAGGATTCGTATCTTTGTACAGAGCTTCTCTCTTACACTAATTCTGGGTATACTGCTCATTTCCTTTTCTCTTTTGAAACTGAAGTGAAATTTACACTTAAAAATTCACAATGACAGACATGGGGAAAAAAACCCAATAATGTTGGAAAATATGAGAGCTTAAGAAACACGGAGTTTAGAATAAAAAGTGTCAAAATTCATGTAATAGGGATTTTTGAGAGAAACACTAGAGGATTAGGAAGATACAATATTCAAACTGATGGAAATTTCACTTGCAATGATGGATTAGACTCTTCAGACAAACTCTCATTTTGAAACTAACAAGTTAGTGATACATTATTGGGCAGAATCTTAAAGAAAGGACATCCAGAGAGGCAAACTAGTTACTTGATAAACTAATTGAGTGGTGAGTGTTTGCTGGTCTGAAAGAGATAGCCAAGAGGCTAAGAACCTTCTAACAGTATATTTTCACTTCCCTCCTCCTTGCCTTTAGGACATTGCTTTCATACATTTTATTTCTACCAATGGAACAAACCTCACAGTATATCATTGTTGTTACTATACTTGTAATAAGCTTTTAAAGAGTTATAGATAATAAGGACATAATCTTACATGTCATATTAAATCTTATATCTTAGGTATAGCTGTAAAAACAAAAATTCACAGTGAAAGTAAGACTAGATGTTGAAAGCAAAAATTTTAAAGATCTATAGATGCTATTTAGAATTTTAAGCCTTCAAAAATCAAAAAGTTAAAACATATACAATATCCACATTCAACCAGGTGTTCATGGGACAAACATGTTCTGATTTGGTTTCTTTGTTAGTGACATGCTAAGTATTCATATGTGTGTGTATATATGTATGTGTGTGTGTGTGTGTGTGTGTGTGTGTGTGTGTGTGTGTGTGTATACACACACATATATGTATATATAAAGATGTATATGGTGTTTTTTTTCTTTTGACAGAGTTATCAGCCATTATCCTCAATGTTGAACAAATAGATCTTTTCAACCGGGTCATTCTTTAAAATATTTTATTCCTTTTTGAAATTTTGGAATTTGGTTTTTTTAGTATAGTAAAGAGTTTAACTTTACTTCTTGTGAAAATTATACTTTGGATCTATAGTCAATAGCTAAACCAACAGAGATTATATTTCTCTTCAATAACAATAATGTTAACTGAAACTTAGAGTTTTAGTTCTACTTTTTTTTGAACTCCTTCATTCATGTACAATGAAAATAACTGACTCTTCCTTTCCAAAATTGTAAAGTCACAATAAAACTGGAGTTTGAATTTTTATATTTAATTGTTTTTAACATGTTTACTTAAAAGTTATCACAAGCATGTTATTTCTCTAAATTGTACTGAAAAATCTAACTATACATATCCATTGAAAGGTCCTTGCAGTTATTAGGATTAAATCCTCTCTTCCTAGTGGGCTTACAAGGCCCATGATCTGGCCTACTTTATTTTTTTAATTGGTACTTTAACCATCACCAATATTGAATTTCTTTTACTGCCTCAAACTCACCAAAGTACTTTCTTGCCTCAGAGCCTTTGCACATGCCGTTCCCAGTGGCTCTCCATTCTTCCCCTTCCATATCCTCACCTAATCAATACCTTTTCTATTTTCAGTATATAATTCAATGATTTTTAGTAAATTTATACAATTGTACAACCATCACCAAAATCCAGCTTTAAAACATTTTGATGATCTCAAAAATATCCTTTGTGCCAGTCTGCAGTCAATCCCCATTCCCACTTCCAGACCCAGGAAATCAATAATCTGCTTTCTGTTCTTTTCTGCTTTTCTGGGCTTTTCATACAAATAGAATCACACAATAGGTGGTCTTGTGTGTCTGACTTCTTTCATTCAGCATCATATTTTTGAAGCTTATCTATCTTATGTTGTATCTTTTGAAGTTTATCTTATGTTACATGTTATAACATGTATCAATAGTTGTTTCCTTTTTATTATTAAATAAAATACCTATCGTATGTACCACTTTTGCTCATGTATTCTCCAGTTATTGGGCATTTGGTTTGTTTATAGATCGACTTATAATTGATGCTGCTCTGAATATTTATGTAAAAGTCTCTGTGTGGATTTGTGTTTTCATTTCTCTTGGGTAGATACCTAAGAATAGAATTATAGATTGTATGATAAATTTATCTTTAACTTTTCAAGAAACTGCCCAACTGTTTTCCAAAGTGGCTGTACCATCATGTATTCCTACCAGTAGTGTGTAAGGATTCCATTTCTATACATCCTCACTAACACTTGGTATTGTATCTTTTTGATTGTGGCCATTCTAGTAGATGTGAAGTGGTACCTCATACTAGTTTTAATTTGCATTTCTATAACTATTGATGCTGAACATACTTTCATGTGCTTATTGGCCACTTCTATATCTTCTTTAGTGAAAAATCTATACAAGTATTTAGCTCCTTTTTATTCTATTGTCATCTGATTATTGAGTTTAAGAGTAATTTATATGTTCTAGATATAAGGGACTTGTGTCAAATATATGATTTGAAAACATTTTTCTCCTAGTTTGTGCCTTGTCTTTTAATTTTCTTAATAGTTTCCTTTTGAAGCTTAAAAGGTTTTAATTGTGATAAAGTCATGTATCAACATTTTTCTTGGATGAATTATGCTTTGGTGTTTTATCTGAACACTCTTTGCCTAACCCAAGATCCTAAAGATATTCTCCTATGTTTTCATGGAAAGTTTCATTTTATTTTTACATTTAGGTCTATGATCCAGTTTGAGCTGATTCTTTTTGTATGGTGTGGGGTGTAATTCTAAATTCATCTTTTTCAAGTAGATATCCAATTGCATCACAATCATTTGTTGAAAATAAATCCTTTGTCTCATTATACTGGCTAGGTACCTTTCAAAAATCAGTTGACCCTAAATGTAAGGGTTTATTTCTGGACTCACAAATCTGTTTCATTGACAGGTCTATCCTTATACCAGTACCACATTATTTTGATTAATGAGCTAAAGCTCATAGTAAGTTTTTAAACTGGGAAGCTTAAGTCTTTCAACTTCAGCCTTTGTCAGAATTACTTTGGCTATTCTGTGTCTTTGCACTTCTATAGAAATTTTAGGATAAATTTGTTAATTTCTGAAAAAAAAAGCCTGCTGGGATTTTAGTAGGTATTTCACTGAATTTATAGATCAATGTGGAAGAAATTGTCATCTTAACAATATTGAGTCTTCAACTCCATAAACATTGAATATCTCATCATTTATTCAGATATTTAAAATTTTTTCTCAGTGTACATATATTTCACATTTTTTGATAAATATATTCCTAAATATTTTCCTCTTCTTGATGCAATTTTTTATGTAGTTGTTTCCTTAATTTTATTTTTGGGGGGTTCATTGCTACTACATAGAAACACAATTGAGTTTTGTATATTGATCTTATATCCAACAACCTCACTGAATTCGTTTATTTGTTTTAGTAGTTTCTGAGGAGTCTGACTCCAGGCCAAAATCCTATGTGTGATTCTTCAGACTTGACCATAAGCAATCACAAAACTGTGTGACAGGCCTCATGGAGGTGAACTTCCCTTCCCAGAGCAGACCTGGTGCATAGCCAGTGCACTGCAGTATTCTCAATCCTGCAATCAGGGACTCAGTTCCCCCAGTCCAGGCTAGCCATGCTCACATGATTATCTGTATTCTCAGCCAAGGTACCTCCATTCAGAAGAATCCTTACTGGAGGCCTGGAATGAAGAACTTCCCTCATACCTTTGCAGAGACCTACTTATCAGGGGCCTTAACTGAGGCACTTCGCCCCATGTTGACATAGTGGTCTTCTACTCCTAGCCCTTTCCCCTCTCCTACTTCCTTCTCCCCATAGACCATGGGTCCATAAAGAAACAGCAGCCTTTCGAGATGATTTCCCCATCTGCACTGCTTCCACCTGACCCCCATCCAGTGCCATTCTGTTAAGAAAAATGGAACGCTGCCTCTCTCTTGTTGGGTCACAGTAAGTAAATAAAGGTTTGATTGCTACCCTCAGTTTGTCTCATTGCCCTAATTGACCACTTCCATCTGATTGCTTTATAGTTTCTTTGTGTATTCATAGGATTTTTAAATACATAGGATCATGCTCTGAATAATGAGATTTCACTTCTTTCTTTCCATTCCAGATGTCTTTTATTTGTTTTTCCTGTCAGACTTTACTGGATAGAACATCCAGTATAATTGTGAATAGACGTCATGACAGCAAACATGCTTGGCTTTTTCCTGAACTTAGGGAAGGCACTCAGTCTTTCATCATTTAGTTTAATGTTAGCTATAGACGTTTCACAGATGACCTTTATCAGGCTGAGGAAGCTCCCTTATGTTCCTGGTTTGTTGAGAATTTTTGTCATGAGTGGGTGTTCAATTTTGTCAGATTTCCTGCACCTATTGAGATGACTGTGTAACTTTCATCCTTTATTCTATTAATACAATGAATTACACTGAAATTGACTTTTGGATGTAAAACCTATCTTGCATTCTTCATCCTTGTATATGATCCTTTATATATGCTGCTGTATTCAGTTTGCTAATTTTTTCTTTAAGATTTTTGTATCTATATTATGATAGATGTTAGTCCATAGTTTCCTTGTAATGTCTCTGTCTGGCTTTAATATTAGAGTAATTCTGGCTTATAGAATGAGTTAGAAAGTGTTCCCTCCCCCTCAATTTTCTAGAAGAGTTTGTGAAGGATTGGCACTACTTATTCTCTACATCTTTGATAAAATTCATCTGCAAAGCCACCTGGACCTGACTTTTTCCTTGTGGGAATATTTTTCGTATAATTCAATTTCTTTACTTCTTAATAAGTCTATTCAAATTTTCTCTTTTCTCATGAGTCACTTTTGTGTCTGCCTAAGAATTTGACCATTTCATCTAAGTTTTCTAACATATTGGTATAAAGTTGCTCATAGGATTCTTTTTTAATCCTTTCATTTCTGCAAGGGCACTAGTGATTTCCCCTCTTTTATTTTTGACTTCCTTGAACCTTCTCTCTTCTTTGCTTGCTGGGTCTAGATAAAGGTTTGGCAATTTTTAAAAAATTTTTTCAAAGAACCAACTTTTGGTTTCATTGATTTCTTCTATTGTTTTTCTGTTTTCCATTTTCTTGTATATGTTCTATTTCCTTCTTTCAAATTGCTTTGGGTTTAGTTGGCTCTTTTTCTAGTTCCTTCAGTTATTTATTTCTGATCTTTTGTCTTTACTAATATAGGTGTTTAGAATGATAAATTTTCCTCTGAATGCTGTTTTAGAGACATCCCTTAAATTTTAATATGTTGTTTCCATTTTCATTCAACTCAAGTTATTTTCTAATTTCTCTTGTGATTTCTTCTTTGACCCATGAGTTATTTAGATGTGTTCCTTTTTTAATTTCCATAGATTTGTAGACTTCCAAAATTTATTTCTATTGTTGATTTCTAATTTAATTCTATTGGATCAGAGAATATACTTTGTACAATACTTATTTGTCAATTATACCTCAATAAAGCTGGGAAAAGAAGAATTACAGGAAAGCATGACAAAAGTGATTCATCAAATAAAGACTATCAATAAAGAGATAGAAATTATTTCTAAAGGAACCAAATGGAAATTTTATTTATTTAAGGTACACATGATGGCTTAATATATGCATACACTGTGAAATGATTAACACAATCAAGCTAATTAACATAACCACCATTTCACAGAGTAACCTTTTTTTTTTTTTTACTAGGGGCTAAAGGGTCAGGGAAATGGGGAGATGTTAGTCAAAGGGTACAAACTTTCAGTTATGAGATGAAAAAGCTCTGGGGATCTAATGTATAGTGTGGTTACTATAGTTAATAATACTATATTGTATACTTGAAATTTGCTAAAGAGGTGGATCGTCAGTGTTTCTTTTCCTTTCTTAAGTCTTTAAACATAATTTACTCCTTTGAGCACATTTACAATAACAAATTAGAGCGTTTGTTTACTAAGTCCAATACCTAGACACTCTCAGAGATGGTTTCTATTGACCGCTTTCCCCCTTCTGTGTATGCCACACTTCCCTGTTTCTGGGCCCATCTCATAATTTGGGTGTGTGTAAAATTAGGCATTTCAGATGTTGTAGCAATTCTAGATTCTGATTCCCCCCAGGGAGTTATGGTTTCATTAGTAACTTAACTAGTACTGTAGAGTCTGTCTTCCCTGCATTCTGCTCATGTCTCTGCTGAGTTTCTTGTTGTTATTGCTGCTGCTGTTTAATTATTGTTTTCATATTTAAACCTGTTTTCCAAAAGGTTGTCTGTCAATTAGCATAGCTTAGTCATCAATCAATGATTGGTCAAAAGTTGTGCTTAAACACCTTGAGCCAGTAAGGTTTTCACTCTTTGCAATGGAGCTGTGTATGAGTTAGGGAATGCATTCAAAGCTCAATCAGTTGATGTTGCTTTTGCCTTTGGCTGAGTCTTCTCATGTCTCCTCTGAGCATGCTCTAGACCTCAGCTGGACCAGAGACCAGTAGATCACTAGGCCCTCTCCAGTCTTTTTGAGAATGTGCACGCACTTTGACAAGCATGCATCCTTCCAAACCACCAGGGATATGTGAGAGCTTATCAAAGCCCATCACGGCTACCTCATTTCCCCAGATCTCCCTGCTGAATTTCTAGCTAGTCTGCTGGTCCCTTGTTTACCCGAGCCTAATGACAACCTCAAGCCAGCTGTGAAGCTGGTCTTTTATGATTTTTGCCCCTGAGATTGCTACTGTTTGCAACAACATTTACTGAATCCTTTAAATTATATACTATGGATTTTCAAACTGTGCTCCATGGATCACCACGGAAATGCCTCAGAGAATGTAGCTAAGGACTGGAAGAGACCAAGAGAACAGATGTCTGACCCCCTTCTATCTTTTCACCACTAATTTACATATTGGAGTTCATCATAATGGTTTTTTTTAATGGATCCACAGCAAAAAGAAAAGGATTTAGGAACCACTGAGATATATTTTGTGAGGTAAACACAGATGCTTGCTTGATCTATTAAAAAAATAACTTTCTCACTAGATTAATGTGAGTGCTAAATGAAATGATATATTGGAAAATACAAACTGTAAAGTGCTTTAGAGTTGGCTATTATATATGATTGTTGCCTTTGGAAAACCTGTGGCCAGAGGCAGACTATCACAAGTAGCACATTTATACCACATACACATCCCAAACTCTTTGCCATTTATACTGATGTTTTTCTCTATAGATATTCTTTCCTGTTGGAGGCATTCATAGAATCCACTGAATCTGGTCCACTGTTAGCGCAGAGACCAGTTGTCTCACTCCCTACATCTCTTTATTTCCTAGTTAAGATAGAGCCTTCAGGGACAGAGTTCCACAGCCCGCAGTGCTATCACAAAACAATGTCCCTCTAGAGAAAACATAAAGAGTCAGAGCTTTTTAATAAAAATATCATAATTCTATTCTGTCTTCCCTGTTGCAGTGGCACAAGTTAAGGAGGGATGATGTCTGTTTAAATCTGATTTTATCTCACTGCCCAGTGCCTCAAGAGAAGAAAAACAAGCACCCCATTATTCTGATAATAAAGAATGTTCTCTTAATTCCCCATTGTTGTGTACAAGATTTAGTGCTTACTCTTTAATTTCAGTGTCAGAATGTGAACTGTAATTAATTTTCATAAAATGGAAAGCAATAAAGTCAGATATATTAAATGCTGGCTGTAGAGGTTGAGATTGTGTAATTTACAATTAGGGTGGTGGGGGAGGAAACAGCCCACACATTAAATGAGTGATAACTCATCTTGGCTTCAGCTTCAGAGATTGTGAGAGTGGTCAAAGCTGTTCAAACAAAACCCCCAAATCTATGGGGTGTTTGGAACCTTCTCAAGAAGGTCTATCAAACTTGATGTCACCTCTCCCTATGCCAACGTTTGGATTGTTTTTATTACCATTAATTAACAATACTAATATGCATGGACCTAAATTACCACCTAATGAATCACCTAAAACCTTTCCTAGGCATTATTTGCAACAAACTATAGATAATAGACCATAATTCTATATCAACCATAAAAAAAAGTCAGCTGCCGACTGATTAAAAATGCAAGTTGCCTTCATCTTACCATCAGAATTTCCATAGAGAAGGTAATGTTTGAACTTGGGGGATATTTGTAAGGTGGTTATTTATAAGTTTCAGGCCACAAACTAAAATAAAGGATGCTATATACAAAATTACATATAAAGATTTTCTATATTAAAAAAACCCCAAGTATATTTATTGATGTTGACGGAATTAAAATGAGCACACTTTTCTATCTTTAGCTTATTTGGTTCAGGACACGCTTCCTAGAGAATGAGACTCTGGAAACGGTCATTAAAAAGAGCAGAGAGAAGCAGTGATCTCTCAGTTACGTGGAAGCTTATCCTAGAAAGTATTAGTAGAAACTTCACAGTTTACAAAACCCTTTCACACACTGTATCTCACTAATCTTTCAGTACCACTGAGAGGAGGACACAGCAAATTCTGATATCAAGCGGGACGCTGAGAAATGAGGGTGCCTGTCCAAGTCCACACCATGAGTAAATGACTAAGCCAAAAACTGACGGTAGGTTTAGGACTCTCTAAATTCACTCCCGGGGCCAACATAGGCAACAACTGCTAACAAGACCAAGAGAGAGTTCATTATTTGGTGTGGCCCATAGTTTACAGAATTGGCCTGAAGTGTGTTTACAAATATAAAAAGACTGGGTCCCCAGGCATTTGAAGGGAGACAATAAAGCAACTTCATGCATCTTTTGGAAATAAGGGAAGGAAAAATAATAACAACAATAACATCAACAATAACATCAACAAAATCAAGGAAAGAAACAATAACTGAGCTGCAATCATTTCCAACCCATTAGATTTTGCACCATGGCAGAAGACCGGTTCCTGCAGGACAACACACAAACTTTATGGACCTTGGCTTTAGATGCAGTAATTACTCACGTTTTCTACCTCATAGCAAGGAATACACATTGGACATATTCAGTCCTCTGCTGAGTTGGAAAGTGGGTGATTAGTCAACTGGTAGTTACCATGGAGATGGAAAAGTACCCTCACCCTAAAGCCGTGCTTATAAAATAGTAAGTGATTATTTTTATACACACATAGAAAAACTGGTGTATGTATGAGGAGAAATTTTGGAAAAAATTACATCACACTATTGATTTCAAATTTACTGAGAGGTGAACTTACAGAAAATAGCCATTTTTTTTACTTTACAAGCCTACATTACTTGATTCTTTTTGTGATGAACAGTTAGTTGTTACTTTTACAAAAAGAAACTAAACATGAAGATTACATTTTGTAAAAACTCAAGGTGCAATCTCTCTAACTTTCTTTGAAATTCATAACTGAGTTGAGAACAGTGCTCAGATTCAGCGTCAATGTTGTCTGCATTCCAATCTCAGCTTAAATATAACTTCCTCCAGGAGGCCTTTCCTGACACACCACTCCTCTAAGTGGGTTCCTGGGTGGACTCCCTCCCAGTCCCCTGTCCCTTCCTTCATGGCCCTTCTCATGGCTTGTAACCACACACGTGTTTGTAAGATGACTGGTGAGCCCACTTGAACCCAGGCAGAGGAATTCTGTCCTCAGCCCCTTGCTTTAGAGAACCACACATACCACAAATATCAAAATGCACATACTTTTTTTTCTTTTTCAATCTCCAAAGAAAAGTGGTTGAGAGTTCAGTCTATTTTTGAGTGAATCACAGAAGACGGATGTGCTGAGCAGACTGAACCATGCAGACCAAAAAACACTGGGCTGAGAGCAAGTGAGTTTATATTGGGGGAGAAGAAAACCTCAGCCTCTGCCCCTGAACTCCCAGAGCAGACAGGTATCCTGGATGACTGCATGCCATCCCTTGCTTCGCTGGTGGAGGGGTGCTTAGAACTATCTGAAAGGGGATGAGAAAGTGAGGCACAAGGAATAGGACTCAGCCCAGTTCCCTGGACACCTGGACAACATCCTTCCCTGTGCCGGTGCCAGGTGAGTTCAGTCACCACCCTGGACTCCAAAACCCAGCCGCCTTCTTTCCTACCTAATGCCAGAAGCTCCTTGCTGCTGCTTAGGGTCACAGGTGGCAGGACGGACCTGGGAGAGAGCAAGGATCCTTACCCTCCAGATCACAAAGGTAATCCCCAGGGTGTGAGCGTCCAGGCTCTGAAAGGGAACTTGAATTGGGCCAAGGGCAAAGCTCACCACTTATAAATAAATATTTGACATATGGCATCTATTTGTCCTCTTGCCCCAGGCCCCACAAATGTTAGATGCAGACCTGATTATTAGACTAATGACGGTCTTCCCTGCTAATGGACAGGCTGCACAGAGTGAAAAATCATATTTATTTTACTTAACACTCTAGTGCAGTCCCCATATTTGTAGAATGAATAAATGGCTAAAAACAAAACAATATAGCCACATGCCTTGCCCTAAAGTATTTGTGATCAAAGGAAAAATCTATATAAAAATTGAGAAGAGGATGCCTTTTTTTCTATCAGGCAGGCACCCCTTGCCTACAGCCTTTGACAAGAGAAGTCAATGTGTCAGTAGCCTAAAATCAGTGATTCCTGCTTTGCCATCAACAGGGTCCAAGAAGTTTTCTATGAAGGACTCATACCAGTAAAGAGACATGAGGCAAGAAAAATGCAAGAGCTCCACCCTCCTCCGTGACAAATAACCCCCAACCCCTAAACCCACCCCCCACTTTGGTTAATTATAATTTTATTCTACACGGTTTTATTTTTTCAAAGTTTATCTGTTTTCAAACTGGGGGAAATTTAGGCCCAGGAAAATAGAACAAAATTATCTTTGGGTAAACCACATTGCTTTACGAATTTATGGTTTAGATGAAAGGGCCTGGTTACCTGTTCACAAGCAAGTAGAATAGAATGTGCATTCGATCTATAACTGGACCTGGTAACTCCTGTATTTCTAGGTCAGAGATGATGTGTATTACACGTCCTAATCAGCACCTACCACCTTGTAGGCCCTTAATAACTGTGCAATGATTGTCTCAACTCTGCCAGCAGTCGACCTCAGGGAAGGCACTTTGTTATGTGTTGCTATCCATGGGCAAATAAACGCCTCAATGAGTTCTGCAGGCTTTTATTAATGAACATTTCATTCCCATAAATATCTAGCTTTGAAATGATACCATGTTTCAAGTGCAGCAGCTCGTGGATATAAGAAAGAAGGAGAAAACATTTGCAATGCAAGACAAGGGGGAATCATATGTTAATCTATTGGTAGAAAGAAAATGTGCTAAGGGCAACTAAATGTATTTTTCCTCTTCAATTCATTTCTTAATGCTTTGAAAAGATATTTCCACAATATAATAACAACTATCATCACAGCACTAGCAAACCTTGAGTAAAACAGAGAAATAGAGAAATGTTCAAAATGTTCAAAAAAAAAAAAAAAGGATAATCTAATTCGGACCAATTTAACCATCTTAAGTTAGTAAAATAGTTTTATGGGTTACAAAATGCTTACACACCACTGTCTCACACACAGTCCATGAGGTAATACACTGCCCTTTTCAGTGATGAGAAAACCTAGTTAGGGTTTAGATAGAATGTCCTTTGCCTCCCTAATATCCATCCCCTCTTCCCTCTTTTCCCTTGACTTTGTCCACACTTCTAACCTTCCTCCACGTTGCCTTATACTTTGGGGAAGGCTGGCCCCATCCCCAGCCCAAGGCCAGTTTTGTTTACGACAGCCAGCCACGGTGATTCCCACCCTTGTCAAGGCTGACTCAGGCAGCGTCGTGTGATGCAGATCTAGCCGGTGAGCTTGAGCATCAGTCTGATAAACTTCCCTCTTTCTTGGGAAGAGACAAGGCATGGCAGACTCTTTTTTGCCTGTTCCAATGGGATGCTAGAGACTGCTGTAGCTATTACAAACAGGCCACTGACTGCAAACCTCATACATTGAGTTCTAATCCTTCTTCCATACTTCAGATATGTGTATCTCTCTGCCTACTTAATAGCTCCATTTGGATATCTAATTGGTACCACAAAGTTGGCATATTCAGATTAGGACTCTTTATTCCCCCACCTCTACGATAACTAGCACCAGTCTTCTTCAGCTCAGCAAATGTCCCACCACTCACCAACTGCTCACTGCCAAATCCAAATCTATCAACAAGCCCTGTCAACGCTCACTCTAAAAAAAAATCCCGTTTGTCCATGTCAGTGCATTTCTACTGTCTTCTGTGTCTGTGAGTCTATTTCAGTTTTGTTATGTTTGTTCATTTTTTTGTTTTGTTTTTTAGATTGCACATGTAAGTGAAAAAATTCAGTATTTGTCTTTCTCTGATTTATTTCACTTCACATCATATCCTCCTGGTCCATTTGTGTTGTTGCAAGTTTACAATAGGTATACATATATTTATCATATCAGTTTATCTAGAGTTTTCCATAAATGCAGTTCAATATTGAATAAGTATTTTTTGCAACTGCATAAACTTGTCTTTTTTACAGAAACTGTTGTCAAGCCAAGTTTACCTCAATCTTATATTTAATCAGCATACCTCTCTTGAAAATTAAGTATATAGATTTTTTTTTCTACTTACACCTGCACAATATCATCTTGATGCTTCCAATTCAATATTTCAATCTAAGGAAAATATTTTGAACCTACCCAATGTATTAGCTAGCACTCCCAATTTTGTGAGCATCTACAAATTTGCTAGGCTGCCACATTGCCATTTAATCCAGGAATTAAAACAGCAAGCATGGCCACCAAAAAAGCAAAACAAAACAAAACTCTCCATTCTGAAATCGATCTCTTTACACTTTTTGTAACTGTTTCTTTGACCAGATGTAAACCATTGACGATATTGTCATGCATCCTACATTTCTTCGTCTTCCATGTCCACAACAATGTCATAAAAACTATTAAATACTTTACTGAATATAGGATATACAGTGCCTAGAGAAGTTTTCCCCAAGTTAATTCCATGTAACAGTAATCCTAGTCAAATAATTTGGGGAGAAGAAAAACTGCCTGAATCATAAAGCATGTTATCCTAAACTGGAGTGGCCCTACTTTTTTAATCTTACAAAAAAATAAAAACTCATCAATTTTTCAAACATAATTGACCATGGTACTCATTTTTTTTCCCCCGCACAAAACTTGTTACTTTCCCCTAGAATTGCTACAATTTGAAGGTAATGTAGATAAAAATGCAGATGGAGTGAATACTGGATATGGGTTTAGTCAAAAACTTCAAAGTTTTGAACCTGAGAAACTGGAAAATATGGTTGTCATCTGTTGAAATATGTAAGACTGAAGGAGAAGTAGTCTGAGGAAGAAAAACTGAAAACTTGGCGTTGGTATTGGACATGTTAAATTTGAGACACCTGTTAGACCTCCAGGTAGAAGCCTGAAGTTAAGGATCAGCTCTCTGTTCCATCCTCTACCACCTAAGAAACTAAATTACTAGCAAAGAGTCCAGATTTACTCACATACTCCATCTTAGCAGGATAAGTCATTCATCTTCACTATATTTTGCCTCTGTGTCAAGAAAGCATGATCTAAATCACCTATATGACTAAGTTTATAGTAACTTCCAACAACAATATTAATTCTATCTTTTTCCTCACACAGTATTCTTCCATCTTGAGGTCTGTGTATTTCCACACCTTTCCATTCATAAATATACCTCCTTCTCAGTTATCTATTGCTATACATAATAAACTACCCCAAACTTAGTGGCCAATACTACAAGTTGTGGTGGTGGTGTCATCATCATCCTTGTTAAATTTTTCTGTATCTCACAATTCCATGGGTCAGGAATTCAGAACCCAGCTAGAAGTTTCTTGTGTTTCCACATGGCATTGACTGAGGTCCCTTGGTGGTACTCGGCTGGCAGAGGGGCTAGACTGGATGGCTTCAGTCATGTGTCTAGTGTTTTAGTGGGGATGTCTGGAAAGCCAGACGCAGCTGGAATCTCAGCTGGAGCCCCTTTGCAAGACTACCAGGGTAGTCAGACTGTTCACATGGCGCCTCAAGTACCCTAAAGAGACAGGAAGTAAAAACAGCCAATCTTTTAAATCCTAGACCCAGAAATGGTTGATACTATTATCTCCTCTATATTCTATGGACCCAGGAAGTCACAGAACTGACGCAGATGCAGGGGGAGGGAGGCAAACATTTCAACTCTAGATAAGAGGATGGTTAAAGACTTTACAGGGGTCTTTCATCTGCCGTACATTATCATTACGGCTAAGAGCTCCTGCTCTGAAACCAGGATTCGGATCCTGACCCTCCAACACTTGTTACTTGTGTGACAAGCCTAATTATTTAACCTTTCCCTGTCTTGGTTTCTTTGCCTGTAAAATGGGGATAATAAATGTATTCATTCAACTAAAGTGTAGTGTGCAGCACATGGCTAAGACCAGTAAAAGAAAGAAGCTGGTCTGTGCCTTCAAGGAACATTCAGTCTAGGCTAATGGAAGAGAAGGTGTGCATTCATTCATTCTTTCAACAACTATCTAATAAGTATTTACAAAACACCAATAGAAACATTTGCCCAAATCTCTGCCATACAACAGAATGGAGTTAAGGTTGTAGAAGTCAAGTTCTTTCTCAACTGGATTTTGATTAAATGGGATCTTTGAATCACCTATTTCCAAATCTTAGTTTGTAAACACAGAGACTTGACCTGAGCATTCTTCTTCCAACTGATGTTTAGACAAGATCACTAGTTTCCTTTCTGTGTCCCCTCATCTTCGTAGTGGTTAAGAACTGTATAACCACATCCCACATAAACACTTAACAAAGATAGCAGGAGACTCCATTCCTGTTTTCTTCTGAAAATCTCAAATAGTTTTTTTCATTCAAAATATGGAATCATGTTCACACTGAATCTGAATGTCAAATGTGATGCAGGGACCACGGGAAGGCCGCTGACTGAGGAGCTTGACGGGAATGACACGTAAGACCAGAAACCTCCATCTCCACCGAAAAGCCCTTTATTAATGCAGAATCAGCTTGGTGCTTGAGGACAGCACCTACCTGGAGAATTTCAGCATTCATCTTGTTTTGGCATGTCAATAATCACTTCAACCACTAAAAATCTTTACTCTAAATCTTTTTGAGTTGTTGTTGAAAGAATAACCAAGAATAAAATAGACTACTATATATAAAATAGATAAACAGCAAGGTCTCACTGTATAGCACAGGGAATTATATTCAATACCTTGTAACAGCCTATAATGAAAAAGAATCTGAAAAGAAATATATAGATGTGTATATATATATATATATATATATATATATATATATATATATATATATACCTGAATCACCATGCTGTACACCAGAGATTAACATATTGTAAACCAACTACACCTGATTAAAAAAAATAAAAAATAGACTTCTACGTCATTGCTTTGTTGATGAAGAAGATAGCGAAAGCACATATTTTTCAACCTTTTGAAATAATTCTGTGAAACCGCTGTGCAGACACAGATAACTAGAACTGGCACATAAAGTCATTGACGTTTCTGTCTCTCTTCATCTGGGGTTCATGCAGTTGACAAAATACATCAAGATTCGGTCACTTTGTGTTTCACCGCAGGACCCTCCTAAGATTTGTTACTTAATTAAAATCTCACCTGTGATTTTTACATGCTTTGCTTTTCACATAGTAGATATCAGATAAATAAGTTTTAAACAAAGAAATACATTCTTCGTTATAAGCCTTGCAGAACTAAGCAACAGGGTAAAATGGTTAGAAAACATGGCTTTGAAGTCAGACAGCACTGAGCTTAAATCCAAGCTCTGCCGCTTATGAAAAGACTAGAAGTTTCTTAAACTTTCTAAGCTAAGATCTCATGTGTAAAATGGGAATAATATAAGAGAAATCTCCTGGAGAGGATGGGAGAATTTAACGGTTATTTAAACCACTTAGCACAGTGCTTTGACATTGTATGTTCCCAATAAATGACAGCTGTAATTTTGTCATCATCAATGTTGCTATTCAGGAATGACATTCAGAGAAAATACTGCAGGAAAATGTCCCAGTATTCGCGTCCCTTGTGGCTCCCCTGATCCACCTTAAGCATGCTCTTTTTGTGATATCTGATCCATCACAAAGGAAGAAGTGAAAGAGTAAAGTATTTATTGAGACGGAGTCTCACGGGTCCTCAGGACAGGGCTCTGTCCTATGTCTCTTCAAACCTGGCTGTTTGCACACATTTTTGATAACGCTATTGAGGTACTTGGTCTTATGTCAAAAGCATTCAACATATTGTAAAGCCATTAATAGCAAGCAAACTGATAACTCCATGGAAAAGGAAGTTAATTCTTTTTAAAATTTTTATAAAATAAGATAGATTTCATAAGATCGCACAGAAATGAAGTATTAAACCCCATTATTAACATGTAATGAGATGTCTGTCATTTCCTTTACAGTTTCCAATAACCATTCTCTCCAGCCTTTTCAAAATGGCCTTTGTCTTATGAATGTCCAAGCCCTGCCTTCTGGAGGCCTGTGACCAGAACTGCTTCAGTTATAAGCTTCCAGCCCTGGTGAACCATGTCTCAAGAGTGAGGCAAATACTGACCCACATGATAATGCCTTTGTTACACTGTTAGGAATAAAGTGATTGAAAATGGAGAATCAAACCCTCTTCACGAGGATCATGTGGTAGTGAGGGGTAAGGAAGTCGGTGGGGCTGTTGTTCCCATTTTATACAATTCACGTCTCACAAATAAAAGGGAGTCAAATCCCCACCACCCACCTAACTCAGGTCCTTCATTTCGCCCCTGACCATGTACTAATAGCTCTTCATGGTATCATTAAGGCTAGAAACCAAGCCCCAGGTTCCTACCTGGACATTCTTTTGGCCTCTGTCATATGTACATTCAGGAATGAGGGAGAAGCTTCCAAACACTTCCTCTCTACAAAACAGAACACCCCACTTGTCTTCCACAAGTGTGACCTCACCTTCTTGAGAATCTCGGGGAGGGCAAGGCCACTGAGCTGGAAGAGTGGGTCCGCAGACTTCCAGCCCAAGCTCCGATTTATCTTCTCAAAATCCTCCAGCCAGTTCACAGCGCTGGACACTACCGGAAGCCAAGACGAGAACTTTGGGGGCAGTGAGCAAATCTCAATAGCTTTAGAATACGCTGGACAAGGCAAAGCCTTCTCCAGTACATTTAAAATTTCAGGGAGACCATTTGACAAAACTAAGATTACATTGCACTTTTCAACCCACCTAATCTACCTCGTGTGTTTAGAAATATGACGTTTGGTTTGAGAATGCATACTATGCAGTGTTCCCATCCCTCCTTCATCCTTTACTTGATGGACAGCTCTTCAACAGGGTTTTTGGCCCCAGGGCTGGGAGAGAGAGAGGTGAGGGAGTGAGCAGGGGGAGAGCGAGGGGGGAGAGCTGGACTTGAGAAGGCAGCTTCCAGTCCACTTCCTTTCTGCAGAATTTCACAAACTGGTCTAAGAAGCCCAGTCCTCCCCACTAAAACCAGTCGCCTCTGACATCCTGGCTGCTCTGTATGAAGCTGGCACCGAAGCACTTAACCTGCTGGATCGCCTTTCTCTAGACACCTGCCCAGCAGCAGACTAAACAAACAGGGATTCTCCACTGCGCAAAAGTTGGCTTCTTTCACTGGGTCTCCCATCTGTTAAAAAGCCATTGTCTGAGAAAGTGTTCAGCTAGCCGGGGAGCCGGAGCGACTGCATACTGAACTGCCCTCTTTTCCCCATAAAAAGTCCTCGTTAGCATTTTCTTTTCTCCCCGGTTTTCATTGCCTGATTTATTCATTGGTTTCACCTCTTCTCCCCTCCCTCTTGGTTCGGGAGGAGAGTCTCCTTGTCTTCGGTTTCTCAGGGGTCATGTCTTTTCAGTCACCGGGACAATACCCGCTGCTGGCATCTGCTTCCAGATCCAATCAGCCATATTGTGAACACATCCTGCCAGAGAATTGTTCCTCCTTTTGCTTGGCTTTGTTGCCAATTTCATGCCATGTATTGCTCCATGTTTCGTGCTTCATGAAGCTGTCACGGGTATAAAAGTGGTCTGACCAGGGTCACAGTAAAAGGGGTGGGAATGAAACATCCACCAAAATGTTGAGCAGGCCACCCACAGTCCGCACATAGACACACAGACACACACTCACACGGTCCCCACACTCACACCCAGCCCACACACGCCCACAGCCCCCATGCAAACGCACACACTCCAACATGCAAAAAATGCACACAATCCCCACATGCTCACGACTCACATGCATAATACACATCCGACCCCCACACAACTCACATACTCACAACATTTACACAAACACGCGCACATGAGCATCTGGAGACCTCATACATTTTCGGTTCTCTCCCCAAGATTTAATCAGCACCCTAGTGAGATCCTTTATGCTTCTCCAGAGGGGTAAACAGGTTTATAAGGAAACATAGAGTTTGATTCTTTTAATAATGATAAGTTGTGAAAGTTAAGCAAAAAGTTTAGAGTTTTTTTCTTTTTTACTCAAGTATTTCTAACCACATATAAATACGAATAATCCTTCAGTGCACAATCTTAAAAACATACCAGAAAGGACTTTACAAGGCACATTAAACCACTCCAGATTAAAAGACCATTATCAGAAGCATATTCCCTTTTTTGAGACATTAATCTCTCATAAAGAACAACAATGTATAATCATAAGGAAAGATGTCAACAAAAGCCTAAAAATTAACCTCTTGGACTTGGGGGGAAGGCGTCCATGAGTCCCCTCCCCTCTGAGTTGTGGCTCTTGGGTACAGGAGTATTCCGATTTATCAAGAGGCTCTTTGTAAACCGTGGATTAGGCTGCCACAGCACAAAAGACTAAACTCCCTTGCAAAGCTTTGCTGAAACCCCGCTTTCAGGAAGGAGGGGAGCTGGGACGCTACGTAAGTACGTCCCATCACGCAGAGCCCCGCCAACTCAACTGGGGCTGACTGCTGGCCGCCAGCCAGCGGAGGGGGTTGCCTTTCTCCTTAATGTCATAAGTTAAGGAAAAGAGGGAGGGAAAATGGAGAATGAAAACTCAAAATCCTCACAGTGAAATTCTGCTGAAGTTTCCTCATTTTGTTTCCACAGAGTTCTTTGCTTTTGTATTTCAAAAAAAGTCTAGAGATTCTGAAGGTCGTTTCTTCACAGTACACTGTATTTATGCTTATATTACCCCATGTTTCTATTCCAGCACTGTGAGTATGTGCTTTCCCTGGCCTTTTTTTATGAGGGCATTTTTTGATTATTGTTGGTTGACTGTGAACACTGAAGAGCTTTAGAAAAGAGCAGATGCCCATGCACGGACACACGAGATGGCTGCCTGCTGGGGTGAGTCTCCTCTTCTCCCCATTGCTAACAGACTCCTACAGAATCCTCTTCTGGTGCTTAAGATTTCCATCACTGGAGTCCCTCCTCTAGAGAGAGTTATAAGCTGCTAACCCCATAAGGACATAATAAAATGCAAATCTGCAATCCCTGGGTGCATTAAAACACAGAGTTTTTAGCAACCACTTCCACCAAGAATCACATGAGGAGTGAGGAACAGATGCTCCCAACTAAAGGAAACAAAAGGTAAATTTTGATCAAAAGAATGAGGTGTAAGGAAGAGAGAAAGAGAGCATGAAGATCTGAACCACGAGTGTTCTCCTCTGGAAGTGAGTCAGCATTTGCTTCTCTGGCTGAGAGTCGTGAGTGCCAGGAGAACTCATGGCAGGGAAGGGGGAAGAAGAGGAGGTACAAGTGGGAGGCGCCAAGGCAGAGTCAGGCTGGACGATAGGTAGCCTCTCAGGTAAACTCTAGACTTACTGAGGAAAGTTCTCTGCCTCCCTTGGCTGCTACATGATACTCTACTTGGAGCTTCATTTAATTACCCAAAAACTTCAATGGCAACTTTCTACAGACATCCCTGATACGGACTGAATGTTTGTGTCTCCCCCTCCTCAACCACCACATTTATTATTGAAGCCCTAATCCTCAGTGTGGCCGTATTTGGAAATGGTGCCTGTAAGGCAGTCATTAAGGTCAAATGAGGTCATAAGGGTGGAGCCCTCATCCAACAGGACCAGGGTCCTTGTGAGAAGAGATGACGAAGACAAACCCCAAGGCAAGCCAGGTGTGACTGAAAGATTCAGAGAGAAAGGGTAAAACCTTCGAGCACCGCATGCCATTGTCCAAAACGGGGCACCCCTTCACAGCCTGCCCTGGGACAGCGCTGTCCGGGGTTGGAGCTTTTCTCTACCCTGACCCATCTCAGTCCTAGCTCCTGTCCACTTGAACCCCTTACCCTTTCTGAGTGATTTCCACCCAGAAACATAAGCCATCAGGGTTTTCTGAGAAATATCACTGCTGAAAAGTAACATGCACACGACAAGGTGAAGGCAGCCTTACTGCAGGAAACTCCGAGAAGCTTGCATTTCACCCTGGGAAACTCTGGGAAAGTCTGCACTTGGCTCCCACTCAGCTTCACTGTCCACTAGATGCTGGTCGAACATCTACTGCATGTCAGCAGCTACACCGAGCTCTGACACACAAAGGTGAGTAAGTCATGGCACCTGTACTCAAAGAGCTTCAAATCTCGCAAGAGAGACAGGCACTTACATCAATGTTACAACTCAATATATGTCACAATGTAAAAATTGTTCTGCAAAACTAGAGTGGAGAAGGGGTAGCTTCCCCAGAAAAGTGCTTTCCTTCTGTTAAAGGACATTCCTTTTGCAAAAGCCAAAGGCATGAAAGGACTTGGGATATTGAAGAGGGGGGTGTGCAGGAGAGTTGAAATATAAGATGCATGGGACTTAAAGGATGGGAGGGTTAGGACAGGGGACATCAAAGTATAAAACAGATGAGGGGCCATACTAAAAAGCTGTTCTCCAGGGCACACGGGACTGGAGGCTGAAGGGAGGAGACAGAAAACTTGGGTGATACCACTTCAGAGAGAAGAGAAGATGACCTCAGACACCCAATTTCCTAACCTAACCTCCCTGGAGGACCCTGAGTCCTTAGCTTTTCCAATGACTTCATTATTTCTAACTTTTTCAAGGGCCTTTTGAAATTCTAAATGCATCCGATGTTACCAGAGTCTAAAATATGCTCTCTTTTCTGTCGCTCCCTGAATTTTCCTTTCTTCCCCAGCCCTATACTTTTATTTACGTTTAATAAGGACATTGAGCCAGCAGGGCTCGTCAGAGGGCCCGAGCCGGCTTTGTGCTCCGTGTGAGCGTGTATGTGTGTGTTAAACAATTTCATGGACATCTGTCATGCACAGTTAACTTTGCATTGCTGCATTTTAAGTGGTGGGCCCAGGCTTGGCCAGCAGTGATAAAGTAGCTGGCAGTTTTCAAAAAGCCACAGGATAACAGAGCATGAATCATAAAACACACTACTGTGTAGCAATATCCAAGTTCATTCAACGCAATGGAACCATGCAGAGGCCCTTTATCCCCAGCTAATTATGTGGAAACGTCTAAGACAATAAAGCATCTGGTGGTCTTTCTTCCCCGTTTCAATTTTTCTCAATATTGTGACGGGGGAAAGTATTGTGCCTTTCCCAGGGCAGTTGCAGTGAAGAGGAGTAAAAGCAAGGGTCAGGGAAGAGCAAATAGATGAATTTATAACTTTCTTTTTATTTATTCCTACCCCATTGTCTCTCTGGAAGTCTTCCTTCAGTGCTGTATTTTGGGATCACTATTCTCATTGCACTCGGCTTGAATCCCCTTTTCTCCCTCTTTAAAAAAATACCACCCAAACTGCCAGACCTTCGCTGATTCCCTGTGGCCGGCGAGGCTTTCTCCACTGTGGGCATCCAGGGATTGAAGTCTGAGATTTATAATCACTCTCCAGGCTCAAGTTAAGGGAAGGGTTCTTACTTCCACAAATGAAACCTAACATGTGATTTCCTTTTTTGAAAGAGGTGAAGAGAACGGTCCCTGTGATTGAGGTTTTCCCACAGAGGGTTCCCTGTAATTGCCTCGCACATGGTTCTTTTTGCCATTCTCTGGAAAACACACGCAAATGCCATGCGTTGCACTCCTGGGGGTTTTGATGAAAGCCCCTTTATAGCTAAGCACTGTGTGATGAGACCGAGCCAGCGTCTGATGAGGTGACTAATTGGTACCACTAGCTTAAAAAGCTAATAAGTTAATTAGATTAACTTCGTTCATGTTTGCACAGGGCTTTGAAGAGGGAAACACTACAGGAGCCCTAAGCTTCTCTGAATTGAGATCCAGTGCAGCTCCATGCTGGGTACAAGCTGTCCCCCGAAAGACATGAGGCTACTGTGGTTACAGTCTGCTTTTTTATTTCTTAGCCACCTCCCAATCCTTCTCAAAAGCCAAATCAAAGTGACATACTATGTCTTTAGTATCTTCTAGTGCAATATTTTCAGTCATTATAAATCTAAATTCCACTGAAGGCATTAGGAACGATTCCCATTTCTCTGCTTTCCCTGCATATTACTATGTCGTAACATCCAAGTCATTTTAATGCCAACTTAAGAATCAAGTAAGATTCTTTTTAATCCAAGGGTGGCAGTAATTGCAAGAAAATTTAAATGAAATGATATTAACATTCTCTTTGGATTACTTATTTATCCTGCACCTTAAAAATGTGATGAGGCCCAGGATTATGGAGTTTTAGCATTCAGTAAACTTTATATCCATCATTACTGCTCCCTTTATCTGTCTGCCTACCTGTAACATCTATCTATCTTATGTATTCAAGTAAACTTTGTACAGTACTCAAAAGGAATGCTCAGGAGCTACAAAGATGAAGACAAGTACAGCCCTCAAGGAACTTTTCGTCTAGAACACACAGTATTGCCTCTGGATAAAGGAGCTAACAGCAAAGCAAGGAGAGAGATGACTGACAAGGTGGCTTTGGAGCTGAACCTTAAAGAGTTTTGACAGGGGGAGATGGAGGAAAGGACATACCCTTCACAAAAGAGACAGCAAAAACAAAGGTTCTGACAAGAGGGGGCACATGGCACATCCAACAACCAGAAAATAATCCAATATGGCTGAGGCGCATGCCCACAAGGAAGTGAGAAACGGGGCTGAAGAAGTAGATGGGGCGAGATCACAAATAGTGTTTCTTAGGTTTGAGGTTGTATGCGTGTGTGTGTGTGTGTGTGTGTGTGTGTGTGTCTGTTGGTTGGTTGGTTGGCTGGTTGGTTGGTTGGTTTGTCTGAGCAGGGAAGTCACATGAAAGGAATCAGGTGAGGAAAAGCAATGGAAAGACCAGCGAAGGCATTTTTAGACTGTCCTTTAAAAGGCAATAAAGATCCAAACCAAAGTGGTGGCCAAAAGTAATGAAAAAGAAAAGAAAGGAAAAAACATATCATTCAAGAACTTTTTAAGTGAAAAAATTTTGAAGTGCAGACTCCAAGTCAAAATGTATAGTTTAATTACATAAAAACATTTTTATTTATGAAGTTTTATCATCTCTGGGTGGCATGTTCTAAAGTGTTTGCTTAGGAGTTTTGTAACTTGTTTTCCTCAATAATGAATATGTATCACTTACAAAATAAGAGATTTTAAATCTTGTTCACTGATGTTAGGACAGTAGCATCCCTAGAGGAAAAACTTTAAAAAGTAACTCAAATCGAGTGATTGTCACACTAAAACAAAGGAAAAAAACGTGTTGAAACTCAGGGTGGTGCAGTGAAAGAGCGTCAGTGGAATTAAAGGTGAGACTACTTAAGTTTCTATTCCAGCTTCACAGTATAACTAAGTACGTTCTGGGAAAGTTGCCTAACTTCTCTGACTCTCAGTTTTCCCACCTGTAAAACACGTAATAATAGTGCCTGCTTTACAGGCACAAACAGGGTTCTCGTTAGGATGAAATGAGATAGCGCGTGTCCTGTGCCCAACACGCAGTGGACACTCAATGAATGTTACTCTCCTACCTCCCTCGCCACCCAAAGTCGGAACCCAGTAGAGCTTCTATAAGGAGGTACAGAGAGAGATCATCACAACACAGTTTCTCACCACTTCACCGGGCGTTGGGAAACTCAAAATGCAGACTGCTCAGAGAAGAAAGACAGTACCAACCAGCCTTTCCTCGTCTATAAGCACACTGCATCCCTGCTTCAACACAGCATCTCTTCCTCCTCCTCTTCAGCCCTGCAACAAAGAGTTCTCTGCCGCACACAGGCTTGGGGAAAGAGATTATCTTCACCCATAAGCTGCCTGTGTTAGCTTCCTGGGGCTGTTGTAATAAAGTACCACAACCTTGGTGGCTTAAGACAACAGAAACTTATTCTCTCACAGTCCTGGAGTCCAGAAGTCCAAAATCAAGGTACGGCTGCATTCACTCCAAAGTCTTAAGGGGAGAATCCTTCCTTGTTTCTTCTAGCTTCTCACAATCCTTGGCTTGCAGCAATATCCATGACCTCTTCACATGGTCTTCTTGCCTGGGCTTCTGTGTGCCCTTTTCTGTCTCTTATAAGGACACTCTCGTTGGACTTACGGACCACACTAATTGCATCATCTCCACCCATATCTTAATTACATCTGCAAAGACCCTATTTCCAAATATGGTCATATTCTGAGGTTTCTGGTGGGTGGACATGAATTTTGAGGGGACATGATGCAACCCACTGAAGTGTTTCAAATCAAATTAATTCCTATGTCAGCTGAAAGGGTGTAAAAGAAATGACACCCCTGTAGCAACAAGCTTACCTAGTGCTCAGATCTTGCTTTCTGATACTTCCTTCAATGAAAGAACCTAGGGCTTCTTGGAGAGATGGCTCACTCCAGGACTGGGACAGGAAACAGACAAGATCTTGGAACATCTTGTAGAGCCAGAAAGTAAGAAAGTGCTTATGTACACACACACATACACACACACACACACACACACACACACACACTGATGGGAATAAATCAAAGGAGAGCAACACCTATATGTGTGACCCCAGGTGACATCACACGAGCAGATGAACTATCCAGCTGAATCCAACCAGCTCACAGAATTATGAGAACAAATAAAGCTACTAAGTTTTGGGGTGCTTTCTTTTACAGAGATTGATAAGTAAAATAAGTGACCTTTTCTTGTCAAATTGGTGTAGATTTTTTTTTTAATGTTAATGCTGTTAGGAGTACATTAAGATATGGCCAGTCAAAATTAAAATTGCTACAATTTTTTCTGGCCAAAAAAAAGAAGAAAAGAAAAAAAGAGCATAGGAGCAACCAAAAGAGCTCCCAATGGCCCAAACTGGAACAAATCGAACATAATAAATAAAGTAGTACTGAATTATAGCACAAAGTATTAACAAATTATCCATGAGTCCATAGTGATATAAATAATGACCAAGTAAGTTAATAAGTGGGAGATGAGACAAAGCCCCACTGCAAATTCCAAATAATTTGTGTAGACATTCTGCCCTCAAGGAAGGAAAAATAACTCTCACTCCTTACATGCTACACAGTGACTTCTTTCCAGAGTGTACAGTACAGAAAGGGGGTAAAAAGAGTAACTCTCCAGTGGAGAAAACTGACAAACACTACATTTGCCAGGTAACCAAAGTCAACGTCAACAGTTGTAAGTCATGTTGATAGAATGTACCCTTGATAGGATGTGATAAAAATGGTACTTTACCTCTGCTGAAATGAAGAAAAATTAGAGCACAAGACTTAAAATGTTCTCTTGATTGACAGGATGTGAGCTGTTTGGACCATCAGGCAGAAATGGGGTAAGAAGTCACTTCCCCATGACATGGAGGGGGAGATGTTAAAGAGTGGCCATCAGCTGTCTAACATTGATGACTTCTGTGAGTTAAAAGGAGATCTGAGCACCTTAAAGTGTCTATTAGAAGAGACATATTTAATCATTTCATTCTTGACAGCAAAGGAGCAAGTCCAGGTGTAACAAGTCACTTGCCCAGTATAATTTGGTGGCCACAGATCAAACAGGCACCCCAAGAGACCCAACAATCCACTGGGTGCCCTTTCCATCTCAAGCTGTTCAAGCTACAATCTACTGAAGGTTATTTATTAAACACAGGTCATCAAGGGAAAGAGCACGTTCTCTTTTCAAGTCTGCTCCTCTGTCTTTTGCTGAACTCATCTTTCTTCTTTTGTTACCTTCACCATTGTGCTTTAGTGAGTGCTAGGAGTGCACATGGAAAAGTATAAGTGTATATATATATATATATTATATAATATATATATATATATGAACACAGGAGTGTAGGAATAAATCAGTGAGAAGTCTATGCACACTGCCTCTACTTTTCTCATTTTTTCAAATGAGTTTGGCTTCCACCTGCTCCATGCTTCACTCTGTGACGTGACTGCTAACTCCCTAAGTAACAAACCTATCAGGCTTTTCTCCATCACATTCTCCTGAACTCTTCCAGGGCAATTGTTCCTGTTGATCATCTCCTCGCTTTTGAAACTCCTGATTCAAAACCATCATGACCCTAAACCCTCCATAAGCTCTCTTTCTACTTGTCTTTACTCTTCCTCACTCTCCACTATTGCTCCTCGTCCTCCATTTCTCAAATGCCAGCATTCCACCCTTTGCCCTTGCCAGACTCATCTTCCACAACAATACCTGAATCACCTACTGGTATTTTTCTCTAGGTATTTTTCTCAAGAGTTAAACACCATGAAATTAGTCTTTTTTATTGAAATTACCAGCCCTGCTTTATTACATGCTATCGGAACACAAGAAGACCATCTAGTTGAGTGCGGGCAGGAATTAGGTTGCCTGCTTTTAAATCTTAACTCTTCTACAATTCTGCCTCAGCTGCTTCTTCTATAAAACGGGGATAATAACAATACTGATCTCCTACAGTGCGGTGAGGATTAAATGAGTTACTATACATAAAAAAATCTAAAACAGTACTTTAGACATACTTAGTTCTCAGTCAATGTTAACCATCAGAGTTATTGTAGCTCGTTACCATACTCAATTAAATTATTTACTTGTCTGTTTTACAAGAATATGAGAACCTTGAAAGTGGGAGCAGGTCCCATTCAACATTCTGTACCCAACCCATAACACAGAGCACATAACAAGTGTGCAAATTGTGAGTTGATCATATTAGAGTACTTAGCTGAGAATAAATGGGGAATGAAACAAAGTAATGTTGACCTGAGAGAAGCCTGCAGTTCCCCTGGCCAGGCAAAGGTATGATGCCCCTATAACAAAGCCTGCAAAGCTACTGAAAACAGGAAAGATAAAGTGACAGTAGACTTCAGCTACTTGGAGAGCTGGAGGAGACAACAGATGCTGAAAAAGTGGGACATCAGATAAATGACTGACTTGCCTGAAACACAGAGAAAGAAATAATGCCATTTGCAGCAACATGGATAGACTTGGAGATTGTCATACTAAGTAAAATAAACCAGAAAGAGAAAAAACAAATACCGTATGATAACTCTTATATGTGAAATCTTTAAAAGAAAACATGAGACAAATGAACTTATTTACAAAACAGAAACAGACCCACAGACTTAATAAACTTGTGGTTACCTAGAAGGGAGGAGGGGTATGGAGGGATAAATTGGGAGTCTGGGATTTGCAGATAGTTACTACTATATATAAAATAGATAAACAGCACAGTCCTACTGTATAGCACAGGGAACTATATTCAATAACTTGGAATAGCCTATAATGAAAAAAATGAAAAGTAATATATATATGTACAACTGAATCACTATATGGTATACCAGAAATTAACACTACAAACTGAATATACTTCGAGAAAATAAATTCAAAAAGAAGCTGGCATTTTTAATAGGAATCATATGTCATTTACAGCAACTGGTTTCAGAAGCAAGAAAATAAATGTGGGGGTGTTGGGTGAAATATCCAAATGGAATATCCAGGCCATGGCTGACAGGAGAAGATTCTGGACTAGAGTCATAGAAGTGAGAGTCAGCCGCATTAAGGCAGGAACTGAAGACAGTTAGGAGAGAGGCTGCTGGGGAAAGCATGACAAGAAGTAAGGGGGAAGCTCCAAGGATAGAACTACGGAGGCGGGAGGAGAAAGGAGAAGCACTGAAGGAGCCTGAGGCAAAGCAAGGAAAGAAGGAGAAAAGGAGTTGACACCATGGGTGTCACAGAGCAGCCAAAGCAAGAGAGGAATTTCTTGAAGGAGCATGTGGTTAACCATGTCAAATGCACCCGGGTCAGAGGAAGCTGAGAAAGGATGAGAAAAGCCATTGGCCTTGAGGAGCGCAGACACAGGAGCTGTGAGGAGGCAGGGTAGCCAGTGTGAAGAGCTAATGCTTCCAAAAGCCTCAAGAAACTGGAGCCGAAGGGAAAGGACTTAACCCCTGTTTGTCGTCTGAATGAGTGAATGATCAAATGAACACGTCTTTCCAGGTGTGATAGTCATGAGACAGAAAAGGCTCAGACAGACATCAAATGACTGACCACGAAGGGGCTTTCCAGTAGCATCAAGGTCAACCCTCCAATGTTCCCTGGGAGGAAACTCAGAATGGTTAGGTAGCTAGTTCAAAGTCGCCCCACAAGTTCATATCAGGAGGAGACTGAAATGAAGGTCTCAGATCAGCCAGCTGGGAAATCTTTCCACTGCCCTGCCTGTGCAACATGAACCTCCAGCTCAGCAAATGAGAAACAAAAAGAAAAGAAGCAGTTGATAAGTTTTCTTGTTCTTCTCGTTACTTTCTACCTATCTACCACCCCTCCTGCAGACACAATGCTCATCCTTTCTAACTGGTCTGTAATAAATAAGTACTTTCCACGGGAAAGGTGGCACAGGGATGTTTCCAAAGCTACCGGACAAGGACATCACGTTTTTCCTCTCAAACTGACATTCACCTTTGCCATGAATGCACAAGGCCCCAAGGGGCCAAGTTCACGTGTGGAGAGAAGTTGGCAGAACAGCACTCAGGAAACAGTTTTTCCTCCTAGTTCCACAGGCAGAGCCTATAGAGCCGAAGTGGGCTAGAAGGGAGGACTGAGGGATAATCTGGCAACCTCAGGCAGTGTAAATAACGCAATCCAGCCACTCGGTCCTCCAGGCAAAGCAAAACATTTTCCCTGACCCTGCCAAGTTTCCTCCTCATGTATGAAAACTGCTCTAGGACCCAGGCCTGCAGGATTCATGGATCACAAATGGTGGCATTGCCAAGTTGGCGTGGGATTTGCGGGGCCCCTGTCCGGGAGCACATTGGACTCCATCCCCCACCCCCTTTCTTAGTCCGCACTAAGGGGGCATTTGGGAAGAAACACTCCCTCTGTGCAGCCACTAGGGGACCGTTTAAGGCACGACATTAGTAATGCAGTGTCTGGAGTCCAGCTAAGGCAGATTCCCTGGCGAAGGATCCAGATGCCAGGGTGATAGGTGATTTAGCAGAGCGTGGGTAACTACAACGCCGCATTTATTACTTCACACGTTGGCTTCACTTACTGACTGGCTCCAGCCAGCTCTAGTAGAAGAAGATATTTCTCACCACATAAGCATAAGTCATTTTATGCTTTCCTTGGATTGCCTCTTCTAGGAACCTGAGTCCAGACTTTCAAATTAAAATGGAAGAATAAAGTTTGCTATTTTTCCCTCCATCTATAACAGGGACTGGAGCAGCAAGCATTGTGGACTCTTCATGTCCAAATCACTGGGTAGATTAACTATCAGTTCTGTCAGGCCAGGGGGAAACTTGAAATTCAGAATTAATTAATTATATTAATTATTCATTATTTACATTGAAGTAGAGTTGATTTACAATATTATATGAGTTTCAGGTGTATAGCACAGTGATTCAGTATTTCTGCTGATCATGCTCCATTACAAGTTATTTCAAAATAACGGCTAAATTTCCTGTGCTGTACAATATATCCTTGTTTATCCATTTTATATATAGTAGTTTGTATCTCTTAATCCTCTACCCCTTTCTTGCCCCTCCCCCTTCCCTCTCCCCACTGGTAACCACTAGTTTATTTTCTGTATCTGTGAGTCTGCTTCTGTTTTGCTATATATGTCCATATTCATCCATGTGTTTTTTGCGATTCCACGTATAGGTGATATCATACAGAATTTGTCTATCTCTGTCTGAATTATTTCACTAAGCATAATATTCTCAAGGTCCATCCGCATTGCTGCAAATAGCAGAATTTCATTCTCTTTTGTGGCCAATATTCCAGTCACCTGTTGATGGGCACTTAGGTTGCTTCCATATCTTGGGTATTGTAAATAATGCTTCTGTGAACACTGGGGTGCACGTTATCTTTTCCAATTAGCGTTTTTATTTTTTCCAGATATGTGCCCAGGAGTAGAATTGCTGGATCATATTTTTAGTTTTTTGAGGATCCTTCATACTGTTTTCCACAGTGGCTGCACCAATTTACATCCCCACCAACAGTACATAGGGCTCCCTTTCCTCCATATTCTCGCCAACATTTGTTATTTGTGGTCTTTTTGACAACAGTCATTCTGACAGGTGTGAGGTGATACCTTATTGTGGTGTTGACTTGCCTTTCTGTGAAAATTAGTGATGTTGAGCATCTTTTCCTGCACCTGTTAGCCATCCGTATGTCTTCTTTGGAAAAATGTCTATTAAGGTCTTCTGCCCAATTTTTAATCAGGTTTTTTTTTTATATTGAGTTGTATGAGCTGTTTATACACATTGGATATTAATCCCTTATTGGTTATATCATTTGAAAATATTTTCTCCCATTCCGTAGATTGTCTTTTCGTTTTGTTGATGGTTTCCTTTGATGCACGAAAGCTTTTAAGTTTAATTAGGTCTCATTTGTTTATTTTTGCTTTTATTTCCTTTGCCTTAGGAGATAGAGACAAAAAAATATTGCTGTGATTTATGTCAAAGTGTTCTGTCTATGTGTCTTCTTCTAGAAATTTTATGGTTTTGAGCCTTACATTTAGGTCTTTAATTCATTTTGAATTTATTTTTATATATGGTATGAGGAAGTCTTCTAATCTCATTCTTTTATGTGTAGCTGTCCAGTTTTCCCAGCACCACTTATTGAAGGGATTGTCTTTTCTCCATTGTATATTCTTGCCTCCTTTGGCACAAATTAACTGACCATAGGTGTGTGGGTTTATTTCTGGGCTCTCTAACCTGTCCCGTTGATTTGTGTGACTACTTTTGTGCCAATACCATGCTGTTTTGATTACTGTAGCTTTGTAGTATAGCCTGAAGTCAGGAAGAGTGATACCTCCAGTTTTGTTCTTTTTCCTCAGGATTGCTTTTGCAATTCTGGGTCTTTTGTGAGTCCATATAAATTTTAGGATTATTTGTTCTAGTTCTGTAAAAATGTTATGGGTATTTTGATAGTGATTGCATTTAATCTGTAGATTGCTTTGAGTAATACGGCCATTTTAACTATATTAATTCTTCCAATCCAAGAGCATCAGATGTCTTTCCATTTCTTTGTATCATCTTCAATTTTATTCATCAATGTTTTACAGTTTTCAAAGTATAGATCTTTCAGCTCCAGAATCACTTATTCAGAACACTTACCTCCTTGAGTTTCTTTGGCCCTTCTACACCCTAGAACACCTACCCCAGCTGGAAACATGCAGTTCTGTCAGAGACACACCCATTTTCAGCACAAGTGTATCTACTCATGCAGGAATAAAGGCTCATGGGGCTGTTAACACTTATCTAGTCACAAGAGCACATTACACCCAAGTATTCATTCTTATTCTCCTCTTTATTTTTTCCCACCTCCTCCAAAAGCCCATAAAGATAACAATATTGGAGATATGCTGGGTAATCTGCCTCTTCACAAAGCTGACACAAACCCTGGCAGAATAATAATGTACTCAGCAGCCTCCTAGTCAGCAATGCAAAATGATCCTTGGGTTCAAGGCTATGATACATTAGAATATAATTTGGCCAGAGCTTCTCTCTCTATTATGGAGAACAAATGCATTTTTGAATGACTTGAATAAGAGGTCATACTATTACTTATGATGGGTAAATTCAAAGAGGGTCAGAGAGGAGACACAGTTCAGATAAACCCTGGAAAGTATATATGCTCTTTCAAATATAATCCTATTTTTTAGGTCTCTCTCTTCACTTCCAGGGCAGGAAACTTGGCTGCCATCAGGGACTCCATTTTCAGTTTGTTGGGAGATTTCAGACACTGCTGAATCTCTTAGTGCCCTGTTTACTCCATCTGTGGAGAATGGAAAAAATGTCACCTACCTCAGGCTATAGGGGACACTGAAAACTTGTTGTTGCTGCTGTTATTTTTGTGGTTGTGGTTTGTTTCTCAAAAGATTGTAATCTGGCCAATTTCCAAGAGCTTTGAGAAAGCTGAGTAATGCCCCTAGGCATACATACCATGTTAAAATGATGCCTGTGTGCTTAAAATTTTGTCATCTTTTCAGCCCCTCCCCTTGTCTGTTTTATACGCAGGTTCATATCCCCAAAGGAAGTAATTTAAATTCTTTACCAAGGAGCTCGAGTTCCCAATTCTCACAATCCATCAAGCAATACATCTAGAGAAAACACAAATATGCCTTAGACATTCTTCACCAAACCCTACCAAGAAAATTGCTTAGCACTGTACTCTATGTGCAGTCTACATTTTCCTAATTAAACTGGATTAAAGGAGGATCCGGAAAGTTGTATAGTTACTTGAAAAATCAACCTCACTTATTCTGATAGGCTTTGAGTATGCTGTTAGAAATCACGACTAAAAGTCAATTTTTCCCCCTGCGTTCACATATTTTCACACGTGTGCTACAGGCTGAGTAGGCTTCCACATCCAGGTCATCGCAATCCTTGTTGGCATTTATTGGAAGAGGTGGAGTGGGCTCTTTGAGGGCCAGGTTTAGCCCACTCTATGAACAGTCTTAAAGTCCTCCGAGCAAGTCTTGGCTGTGGATCCCTCAGCCTCTGCACCAGGTTTTTTTTTTTTTTTTTTTTTTTTTGCTTGAGAAAGAGTCACAGTCCATCTGCTGTGCAAATACACAAATACAAAACCATGCCCCGTTTCATTAGGAATCGGTCCCCACCAGGATACAGCGGCCCTTTCACCTTTCAGATGAGGAATGAATGTTGTGATTGTAGATCAGCTCCTGACGGGAGGTCTTCCCGAGCAAGGAATGGAGTCAGCCTTGGCTCCAGGAAGCCACGAGGCCAGTGGTGCCCCAGCAAGTCCTGTACTCAGTACAAATCCACTATATGCCAGTTCTTAGCCTAGCTTCTCTTACACTATCTGTTTTTCCACGTGAGTTTGGGTGATCAAAACTGAAGACTTGAGTGAAGGTGACTTCCAAGTATCCAGCACATCTGTACCAGTCCACGGCAACTCAATTGTCTCTGCCTCCTCCTTACAGACAGCATTTTGACAGTTAGTTTGTGAACCATAAATGTCTTGAGAGTCAGGCTAACTTCATCGGGTCCTGTATCATTCTTAACTTTTTAATAATGATCAGGTATCATTTCTATAACTAGAAAAAAAAAAAAGAACTGAATGCTCCAACATTGGACATGACTTTCTTCTAGACCTGGGTACAACCAAAGAGATTAAAGAAGAGGAAAATTTTAAACTGGGTCTCATGTATATGCATCAACCATCTCTGGGTCTAAAACACCTTGCAGTGGTTGTCTCTGGGAAGAAAAATTGGGTGCTGGGGTAAGGGATGCCACTGAAATGTCCACCATCAATGGAGGAGGAAGAGGGGCAGAGAGGGGCAGGCACTGTGGTTTTTGAAGAGACACAATTTGTCTTACATGGAAAACAAAGACACTTCTAATTTCAGACAAAACTTCCCCAGTAGCATTAAAAAAAAAAAATTCAGTCTTCACTGAGAAGGCTGTTGGGAAAGATAATTTCTAACAGTCAGTCTAGGGTGCAGATTTGTAAGTGTCTCCTCGACCTATTTTATTTCCTCCCTCTCTGACATAGTTTTTTTTAACAGTCTCCTCTTTCTCAGCTGGACACATCCAGTGAAAAGACACAAGGTCCCACACTTACAATACTGGTTACCAAATGTGACTTAATCTTCCTTCCTCTAGTCGCTCCCTCCTTTATGTACATGTTCTCTTCCATAACTTTCTCTGTCCTTGTTAGGATCCCATTCATTTAATTTATCTATCTTTCCTTTCCCCTCTAATAATGTGTATTGAACGCCAGCTAGATTCTCTCTTTAACTTCACTTACGCCAGGCACCGTCTTCAGTATCTCATTTAAGCTTCTATAAAGTACGACTGTCATCTCCATTTTGCAAAGAAAGTCAAATATTCAACAGATACAATACTTTGCCCCACATCACACAGCTAACCCAGACTTGCCTCCTCAGAGCCACATACTCGGTTTGTGAAAGGGGTATTCTTACTACCTCCTTAACCTTTTTATTCAAATTTCACTTTTTCCCAAACTTCTGCTGACTATCTAATGCCCTCATGTTATCTACTTCTTCCTCTTTTCCTCAATATTCCATTGTTTACCCGGTCCCTCTGGTACCACCTTTTATTTTCTTTGCTCAAGTTCAAAATCCAAATAACGGATTGTTTCCAGGGCCTCTTTCCTGCCGCTCAGAGTCAAAGTGAAGGCACAGCCCTGGTAGCAATGACCACGGCTTATGTATTTGGAAGGGAGGTGACTTCCTGCTAATTTACAGCTAGGATCCTTAGTTGAATACTCAACACCCGACAATGGTGCTTGTTTCTAAAGGTCAGTGACTTGTTACCGAGTATCTTAATAAGGAAATGGAGAGGGAGAAATTGTACTTGACTACACACTAGTGTCTAGCTGGTGCTGGTAAGTTAGTAGAATACACACTTTCCCCCATGAAATCTAACCTTCATACTCGAGAGACACGCAAACAAAATCCCGTTATGAACAATCGCTCTTACTTAAAGCCGCAAAATATCAATAAACATGTTAAGCATAAAACAACATTCCACTACTGAGTTGCATTCACATCATGAAATTTCTGAGAGAGTTCCTATTATGATCATTATTATATCGTCGTTATTATTTCATCATGGAGGATAAGGAGAACTTGAAGAACATCACGGTCCCAAAAGTAAAACTCATCTGTACGTTTCGCCCCCACCTTTGCGCCTCATGAGCTATGGATTAAGAAGAAAATAGCTGGTCCTGGAATAAAAGAGAAGCATGCGTAGTGAAAATTCTCATTCAAAAGGCTAAACTAAAAGCAGACCCTTTTTTTTCCGTCTTAAGATAAATATGCAAGTGGACGCAGACGTGCGCACATCCGCCGCCCCTGCGTCAGACGCCTGAGTCCAGCAGAGCCCGCGGCAGAGACTTCACGGCGTGACATCACTGCATCTCGGGTAATGTGTGGAAATGAATTCATTGCATGGATCCATGACCAGAAATTCATCCCTGCCCCTCCCCCTCGCCCACCCCTCTCTCCACAGTCAGCCAAGTTTGTGCAGGACCACTGTGCCGCTCAGCCCGGGGGCTTAATGCATTCATTAAACAGGAGACTGGAGCCGGTTTCCTATGTTTCTCATTATTTAAAAGAACAAGTTAATCTCCCCTTTGGAGGGCAGCAGGGGACCTGAAAACCACATGACCCTCTTACAGAGTCCTCTGCCTGGCGCTCCCTTGCTGACAGGTCTGCTTTCATAATTTTAGCGTCGTAGCTGTGGAGCAAGTTTTAGAGAAGTAGACATAGCTGATGGGCTGGTGGAAGTGAGAAGGTGAGGCCAGGAGGAAGCGAGGGGGTGAGGGAAAGGCATCCAGCCTTCTGATAGATGGCACGTCTTTGATCAGATCTGTCTCCCTCCCTTCTGGAGTGCCTATCATATCACACAAACTGCTCCTGAGGAGCCCTCCATTTACCCTCTCCCCTAATTAAATGTGCACTTCATTAATGTAAATTGGGGGTTTAATGCTCTTGTTGAAATTCTGAAGAAAGTGCTATGGCCTCGCGAAATGCTTAAGCATCATTGCAAATTAGATTAGGGACCAAGAAAGGCAGTAAAATTAGAATGATAATGGCTGATGTGGCTTCCTGACAGGCATGACTATTCAGGGATCAATGGAATGGAGAACAGTTCCCCGAGCCGCCAAGTGAAAGGCAGGGACAAACGTCAGCCTACAGATGTGGCTTTTGGAAGCACTTTCAATTAGTTTAATTTGGTAAATGGTGGGGATTTAGAGGCTCTCAGCCAGTCATACAAGACAAGAATACATTGAAATGTTTTTCACTTTTTAACATAAAATAGGATTGGCTTTCGATTTGCATTTCTCGAACAAGAAGATGGAGTGGGGCGGGTTGGGGGAGCGGAGGGGTTCAGGGAAAGTTTCCAAAGTGTTTCACCAACTCCGCTTTTGAAAATGGAAATGACTTTTATAAGCTTGGACGGCAACCTTCCAAAGAGTGGGAAAGGGGAGAGTAAATGTTTCTTCTGGTTCTCAGGGAGGCCTTAAATCCTGACTGAACACACCAAGAGCCCAAGATGTACTAAAAGCCCAGGATGGGGGAGGGGCGCGTAGGCAGTGAAATACACTCAAACTCACTCATCATTTCTCACTAGAAATATATTGCTCATCTTAAGAAACCAAAAACAAAACAAAACAAAACAAAAAACAAAACAACAACAAAAAACACCGCTATCTCTCAGCTTTCTGGGGTCCTTTCTGCTCCGTCCCCTCAAAAAATTAATCACATTTGTAAAGGTATTACGAAAGAGAAATATTCATAATCCTATTCCACAAATATTTGCCAAGCACGTGTGCCCGGAGGGCTGTTCTAAGGGGTCGGCGGGCACCTCTGCAGACACGGGCTGGGCAGACGCTCCTTTGGCGCTTACCTGGTTACTTGGTTAGTGTTAAGTGCGTCTTTTCCTTTGTGTTCCCTCCTGCTAACTTCCCCTCCCTCCCCAACCACCGGTGTCTTCACTGGAAAATAAGCTGGCACTAATCTGGTGACTGGGGACGTTTACAGGCTGGACAGCTTCTGTGCACAAAGACCTCCTTCAGATTTGCAGATTTTGACTACAGGTCCTTCCTTGTGTTCCCAGAACGCTCGAGTTGGACCTCCTCCCTGAAGGCGTCTGCATCTTTCATGAGTGAAGGGGAAGGAGATGATGCGTCAGAAGCTACGGTAAATATTACCAAATCCCCAGTGACTCCAACGCCTATGCAACCTCGGGAACCGGCGCAGTGATTCGCCTTCCAAATCCGTACGTTCCGTTCACGGATTCACCAAACGTTTGCTGACAGGTTCACCTCTCACTCCAGTTAATAGCCACTGCTAGCCCGCAGCAAGCGTGGCAAGAGACAAACCCACACAGAAAGCGGAGAGTCTCCTGCCCAAGAAGGAAGAGAGTGATCTCCACTCGCAGTGAAAATAAGCCAGGGCTCATGAAACAGTCTGCACTGTCAATAATTTGGTGGCTAGGACTTCTGCTCAGTTCATTATGAGGATGGTAGCAGATCATTGATGCTTCCCCTACAAGTCAGTCCACGATTTATGGGCTTCCTAAGACCTCATTTCATAATTACTTGTCTCTTTCAAAACATCCAGAGGAAAAGTAGGAAAAAAATTCCAAGTACGTGATCCCAATGAAGTTAATACAAATAATAATTATATCTAATATTTGTATACTGCTTTGCTGTTTTCCAAGAACACAGACAAATCCAATAACTCATTTGATCCATAGTAAAATCTTCTGAGGTGGAAAATAAATGAATAGTTCCTTATATTTTATAAATGAGGAAAATAAGGTTCAGGGGTATCCAGTTACTTCCCAAAAGACACAGAGTAGGTGGTGGAGGAAGAAGTAAAACAGATGTTTTCTTTTTCCAATTAACTTTAATATTGTTGCAAAATTGATAGATGATTATTGAGAAAATTCAAGTAATATAGGAATGTCAAAGAAGAAAGTAAAATGTATACCAATAATTACCAGAAATATTTTTGCAAATATCCTTTCATATATCTTTTTTTTTTTTGCATATAGACAGATAACATGAATAGTGATTGTAATAAGCGCTAACACATATTAACCTCTTTCAATGAACCAATACTATCTTAGTATCTTGGATATCTGCATTTACTCCTTAGAACACCTCTATGAAGTAGATGTAACTTACAAACGAGGAAAGTGAGGCTGGGAGAGGTTAAGAAATTCCGCCAAATTCACAGAACTGGGAATATTACATATAAAATTATGATCATACTGATCACATAAGTAGGTAACTTGCTTTTTCGCACAACATATCGTAAGCATGTTTCCATGTGTCCGCCTCATCATGCTTCATGGCTGCACACGTTTCATTGTATTACGTATCATAATTTAGTTAATTAATCCCTATTGATGGGCTTTAGGTTGCCTTTGGTTTTTTCTTTTGAAAACAGTGCTGTGATGAAAATCATGAGTGTATTTTCTTCCACATTCAGAGAGTCATCCCCTTAGGGTTAATTCTTAGACAAAAGGTTTAGAGCAAAACTTGTCTCCTGATTCCTAGTTCACATGCTTGCCCTCACACCACTCCCCCTCATGCAGCCTCAATAATGAGTATCCTGTAAACTCAACAGCTGCTGGATGGAGGTTTTCATATTTTTCAAAACTAGTTGTCAAAGTATGTTCCCAATTTGTGATCAAGGGAACCCGTATCTGGGATTCCTCTGCCCCTCCAGGCACTTGGAGAACTGCCTGTAAGCACAGTCCAGGCCCCTGAACAATAATGCTGTGACAGTGCTGTCATTTCCTTCCTGTCATTCCACAAACACTTGACTGGAGACAGAGGACACAAGCCCAATAAGATAGAATCTATGTTCTCAAGAAGCACACAGACTTATAGGAGACACAGAAAAGTAAAGAGTGTGACAAGTGCTATGATCAAAATATCCACATGATTCTTACACGGCGACCAATGTGTGGGCTCAGCCCAGATGGGTGAACTCAGGGAAGGCCTTCCCAGCATAGGAACATCTGGGGAACCCTGAGGGATGAGCTGCAGATACCCAGGCCAGAGAGGACAGGTGGACATTGCAGGCGGAAGTTCCTGTTAGGAAGCCCTCTCCGTGCACCTGTCTTCTCCAGAATTACTCCTCCTGACCCCTTCAGGCCAATGAGTGAGTGACAATGGTTTTCCCCCTGCTAATCTCAAGGTACTGGAATATCCTTTTTTTTCATTTTCAGGAACTCTGCCCAGCCCTCTGTAAACAGCCCATTATTAAACTCTCTTCTAATTACCCAGTTTGAGTGTGAGATCTGCTTTCTGTCAGGACACTGACTAATTCAACACATATATACAGAGAAGACTGGACACAAATCTACAGACCTCACAGTCCCCTCACCCTCACCCTCATCCCAAAGCCCATCTAAGGAGGCGAGAAGGAAAATCCTAGCTGCAAAAGAAATGCATAGCACTCAGGATTGGCCCTGTTAGCCTTGTTGGCACAGAGATCTGACTGGGACATTTCTCTTCTGGCACCAGTTAGAAATGTTCAATTTCAGTTCACTTTAATTTGCAATAAATGTGCCTAATTTTATTTTTAATTTCCTAAATAGATTGATTTGGCAAAGCTGCTTCACCAGCTCAAAGGTTAAATTCCTGATTGAAAATGCTAATATGGAATTCATTTTCTCAAACACTGATTCTCTGATTTTGTGAAATTACTCTTGTTTAGATAAGAATCAGAGAACTGTGGAGATGGGAAGTTGGGTAGACATGAACCCAAAGGGCCTGACAAAGTTAAAGGTCTTGCCCAACAAGACACAGCTGGTTAATAACATCCTTCCACCCTCCTAGAAACTGGACTGCCCCACCGAAGCAACTGCAGCATGCACTGGAAGTACTGTCTCCCAAGAATCATTCTCTGTGGTTTGTAACACTCTTCCTCCCTTGTCATTTGAACCACTTTGCGATGCATTCTCGGTTTTACTTACTATGTCCTGGAAGGAGGTTTAAGAAAGAATAGTACAAGAAATCAGTAACAGCAGCTTCCTGATCAGAAACTGAAGACAGAGAGAAAGGAGGGGGAAGGAGTTACTTTCTATGAATTAATAATGAAAATTGTGACATTTATAGTATTTGAATTTAGTATCTATTTGAAAAATAAATCAGTTTATTTAAAAGGTGGGGAGAACAAGCATCATTTGAATTCCGTTCAGCAAAGAGATGCTGCCCAATCCAAGGCAGAGGTCCAGACTCCTGAGTCTGTCATCCTGCGTAAGAGACAGAAATGTACAGAAACAATGATATTCCAGCCAGGAATGGGTGAAGTCCCAGAAGAGAGATGGAAGGAGAGTCAGTTCAACTCAGTGTATCCAAGTTGCATATTAACAGATGGTTAGTACTGGGGAAGGATGCACCAAGTAGGGGAATTGTCGGCAAAATCTTGAGAGAGAACATTTAGGAGGACACGAATAGCTTGCTTCTGCTCACATGATGACGAGTGAGGAAAAGCAACCCTCCTCGCCCCCTCCCAGAGCCCAGCCTTGGGCACAACCTCCACTTTCCACAGAAGTCCTATTCGTAATGATGATGCCTTCAGGAAGGATGACGTTTTCGTTTTTAAAAGGTCTTCTCAAGAAAATGATTCCCTTTCACCTCACAATAACACATCCTCACTGTCTAGCTGAAGAAACCAGCTAAGAGAGGTCAGCAGAGTTGAATGGGATCTGAAAGGAAACTGTCATTTTACAGAGAAGGAAACTGAGGCCTAGGGAGGATGCGGGACACTTAGGAACAGAGCTAGAAACTTCTGAGGTCGTTTGCCCCACACACAGAGGGGAAAACCCCATCTGTCTGCCAGTCACACGTTGCCTCCATCTGCGGGGAATAATTTGGAGGTACAATAAAATGGCATTTGCATCATACACAGTTGTTTTCTGCCTAGATGCAGAATGCCAAGCTTTTTTCTTTCCTTCCTTCCCTTTTTTTCCCTTTGGAGGGGGCTCGGGGGTGATGTATCTACTATTATTCTTTCACCTGGAAACGGAACACCTTGAGATTGGCTGTGTCCCTGCGGACTGGGAGGCGGGTGGCAGCCCTCACCATGGGGCCAGTCAGAGGTCTGCCTACTGACTGCATTGTACTGTTCACTCAGAGTACTCTGCTAGGCAGGGCTATGAACTGTGTGGAGGTATTGTTTTTCAAAGAGAAAAATCAAATGCATATTAGAAGATAATTGATGATCTAAAGCTGCCAAAGGTCTGGGGCAGGGGTAGCTGCTATAGACAGCAAGCAGCATGCAGAACAGATGGAAAGAAAAAAGGTCCAGGCACGTTTATTCTTGAGTTTCCTGTATGTAATACATACGTCATTTCATCTTTTCCCCCTCGTATCCCCTCATGAAACGCATGCTCCTCTCCCCTCGGCTGGCCCCCCATGCCATACCCTCTGCATCTCTTGCCTTTTTGAGAAGCTCCCCATGTCCCAGCTGGGCCTGAATGATTAGGTGTGGCCCTATGGCTCACTCTCACTTATTCAGCTGTTAAAGCAGCTTAAACCCTCATAAGAACATTAACATTTGGGTGCCAATAACAGATTGACCTTTATTCATAAAGTGCAAATAGTTGGAAGTCGAACAGATTGGTTGCCAGCGATTGCCTTTTATGTGCAGTTTAAGGCTTTGATTTCTCTCTCCTTTCTTCCTTTAATCTGACATCGCTGGCTTGAATACGGTTTGCACTCTAAGTAAACAGGGCCAAGGGAGGCCTCTGCTTTTGTAGCCCAGTTTGCTTGCGAGAAGGAAAGGAGATGGGAGGGTGACTTTAAAAGATTTGCCTTTGGAATTAAACAATTTGAAAATGGGTTGGAAACCCCCAAAACTGAATGGAGCTGTTGGAAGAGATATGAACTGAACGGGCACGAGAGTCTTTTGCCCACGGGACTAATTCTCCAAAATTGGCCATCTAGATGCAGACTGAGAATGTCAGAGTTTATACTAACTCCCTTGAAAAGTTTACTCCAAACCATACACAAAAGGGAGACTCCGAAACCCACAGAGCCTGAGAATTTGAGAGGGGACCCCACTGCACGCTTTGTTACGCCTTCTAGCCAGCTGGGAGCATTTGATGCAAAAGAGTGCGAAGGGTGGCTGAATCCCTTTAAACAAGTTGTGTTTCTTTAAAGCATTCCAAGGAAATACCTCTGAAGCACAGGCTCTTTAAGATACTCTCCAACACAGCATTCAGTTCTGGATTTTTTTTTCCTGATTTATCTTGACAATACTTCACTTTCAACAGCACAGCCCACGCTTTATGGTAAATGGAGAGTCTTTATAGCGCTTCCGTAGAGGGTGTGTGCAAATGCAAAGCTTCCCAGCCATCAGCCGCACCCATTTAGAAATGATAAAGTCCTTTGCGAGTCGACAGAGGGAACACAGGAAATGGGAGAAAGAAGCTCTCATGAATAAGACTTGACCATAAGTATAAAGCAATTTCATGTGAACACCGGTTCTGTTAGAGCTTCTGCGTTACCTTGAAAAAAATCTTACATATTTTTTAGGAGTAAAGGAGCATTTCTTTTTGATCCCGACAACTTATACTGTGTTGTATAGTAACAGCTTTGGCTTTAGAATTAGGCAGATTTAGGTTTGTGTCCCAGCCCTTATTAGAAGCTCATTAGCTATGTGACTTAGATGAGGAACTTGTCTCAAAGCCTCACTTTCTCCTCTGTAATTTATGGGCAGCCATAGCACCAGTCCCAGAGGAAGGAGCAGCCCTTTGAGGCTCCTCAGGCAGCTCCTTGGCCCTTAGTTCTCAGTGAAAGTTATTGTTACTTTATCAGTTTTTAATTTTCGACAGTGTTGCTGTCATAGGTTTGTATGAGAACTTGATCAAAAGAAGCAGAAAGTGCTTAGCAATGGACCCATCCCCACAGTTAACTACAATAAAGAGAATTTGCTATTAATTATTATTAGTTATTATTAGTTTATATTTTCCTGTGCATGGATTTTTCCACTCTCTCAAACTATATCATGGTTGTTTTATGGCAGAAAATAGGTCTTCCATTTCTTTTGCACCCCTCTGAGCACAATTATTAGATGCAGAATGGATGCTTAATAAATGACTAACTTGTTGGTTTACTGTTTCTTCCCCTTTATTGGAAATTATCTGCTCCAAAGTGAAAAACATGGGCATTATCTTTCACTCCTTTCATCTCTCCATTTAATCTACTACTGAGTTCAGCCATTTCTCACTAAAGAATATGAGCTCCCCTATTCTCCACTCATATTGTCACCAGGCTAATCCACATGTGCCACAGCCTTCTAGCGGAGAACATGCTCACCCCGTGTCCTCACCACCATTCCCCACCTGCTGTCAGTCATGCTGCAGACCCATGCTGGGCAAATATTCCCCAGACTTATTTTATGTCTCCACCCAACAATTTATGCTGTGGCCTCCCTCCTCTTCCAGACTTTCCCTAAGGATGATGTGGAAAGTCACATGGATGGAAAGAGTTTTAAAAAGAAATAAGAAAATTATCACCAGTCCTTTGATTCAAGGGTTTTTCCTGAACTCAGAATATCACAAGGAGGGCAAAGCCCTACCACATTTGCTAACTGGTTAGCCACCTTGCTGTCATGTACCTGGCTTCAGCTCATGAGAAGAGGGACAGTTTTGCAGGCTATGGATGTACAACTCAGTAGCAAAAAATTTAAAAAAATCCAATTGAAAATGAGCAGAGGATCTGAATGGAAGTTTTTCCAAAGAGGACATACAGGTGGCCAACAGGTGCATGGAAAGGTGTTCAATATCACCAATTTTCAGGGAAATGTGAATCAAAACCACAATGACGTATCACCTCATATTTGTTAGAATGGCTTTTATCAAAAAAAAAAAAAATTGGAAAAGAAGAAGTCAAAAATGTCACTATTTGCAGATGACATGATCCTATACATAGAGAATCCTAAAGATGCTACCAGAAAACTACTAGAGCTCATCAATGAATTCAGTAAAGTTGTAGGATACAAAATTAATATACAGAAATCAGTTGCACTTCTATACACTAACAATGAAATATCAGAAAAAGAAATAAAGGAAATAATCCCATGTACCATGGCTTTAAAGAAAAAAAAAATTCTAGGAATAAACCTACCTAAGGAAGCAAAAGAGCTGTACTCTGAAAACTGTAAGACGCTGATGAAAGAAACAAAGATGACACAAGCAGATGGAAAGTTATACTGTGTTCTTGGATTAGAAGAATCAATATTGTTAAAATGGCCATACGACCCAAGACTATATGCAAATTCAATGCAATTCCTATCAAATCACCAATGGCACTTTCTATGGAACTGAAACAAAATTTTTTTTTAATTTGTGTGGAAACCCAAAAGACACCGAATAGCCAAAACAATCTTGAGAAAGAAGAACAGAGCCGGGAGAATCACACTCCTTGACATCAGACTATACTACAAAGCTACAGTAATCAGGACAGTATGGTATTGGCACAGAAACAGACACATACATCAATGGAACAAGATAGAAAGCCCAGAAATAAATTCATGCACTTATGGTCAATTAATCTATGACAAAGGAGGTAAAAATATACAATGGAGAAAAGATATTCCTTTCAATAAGTGGTGCTGGGAAAACTGGACAGCTACATTTAAAGAATGTAATCAGAACATTATCTAACACTATATACAAAAATAAACCTCAAATGGTTTAAAGACTTAAACTTAAGACTGGACACTAAAACCCCTAGAAGAAAGCATAGGCAGAATACTCTTTGACATAAATCGCAGTAATATTTTTTTCCAATTTGTCTCCTACAGTAATGGAAATAAAAGAAAAAATAAGCAAATGGGACCTAATTAAACTTAAAAGCTTTTGCACAGCAAAAGAAACCATGAACAAAATGAAAAGACAACCTACAGAATGGGAGAAAATATTTACAAATGATGAAGCCAACAAGGGATTAATTTCCAGAATATACAAACAGCTCATACAGTGTAATATTAAAATAAAACAACCCAATCAAAAAAATGGGCAGAAGACCTAAATAGACATTTCTCCAAAGAACACACACAGATGGCCAACAGGCATATGAAAAGGTGCTCAAAATCACTAATTATTAGAGAAATGTAAATCAAAACTACAATAAAGTATCACTTCATACCAATCAGAATGGCCATCATTGAAAAAAAGTCTACAAAATGCTGGAGAGGGTGTGGAGAAAAGGGAACCCTCTTACACTATTGGTGGGAATGTAATTTGCTGCAAACACCATGGAAAATAGTATAGAGGCTCCTTAAAAAACTAAAAACAGACTTACCATATGATCCAGCAATCCTACTCCTGGGCATATAGCCAGAGAAAATTATAATTCAAAAAGACACATGCACCCCAATGTTCACAGCAGCACCATTTACAATAGCCAAGACAGAGAAGCAACCTAAATGTCCATCAATAGATGAATGGATGAAGGAGATGTAGTGTATACATACAACAGAATACTACTCAGCCATAAAAAAGAATGAAATTAAACTATCTGCAGCAACAGAGGTGGACCTAGAGATTATCATATAAAGTGAAGTAAGTCAAACAGAAAAAGACAAATATCATATATTACTTATATATGAAATCTAAAAAGTAAAATGATACAAATGAACTTATTCACAAACCAGAAATATTCACAGACATAGGAAACAAACCATGGTTACCAAAGGTGTGAGGGGAGGGATAAATTAGGAGTTTAGGATTAATATATACAGTCTACTACATATAAAATTGATAAACAACAAGGACCTAATGTATAGCACAGGGAACTATATTCAATATCTTGTAACAGCCTATAATGGAAAATAATCTGATAAAGAATATATATGTATATACGTAACAGAATCACTATACTGTACACCTGAAACTAACACAACATTGTAATCAACTGTACTTCAGTTTTTAAAAAGGTGGAAAACTGAAAAAAATAAGGTAGCTAGTTACAACAGAAAAGAAGACAAGAGATAACAAGTGCTGGCAAGACGTTGAGCAAAGGGAATCCTTCTGCGCCGTTGATGGAAATATAAATTGGAGTATGGAGGTTCTTCAAAAAATTAAAAATAAATCTACCATATGGTCTAGAATTCCCATTTCTTGGTATATATCTGAAGGAAAGGAAACAAGGATCTTGAAGAGATATTTGCACCCCACCACGTTAATTGCAGCATTATTCACAATAGCCAAAACTTCAAAACAACCTACGCATTCAACAGCAAATGAATGGATAAAGAAGATGTGGTGTATATGTATATACAATGGGATATCATTCAGCCATAAAAAAAGAAGGAAATCTTGCCATTTGCAATAACACCGATGACCCTGGAGGGCATTATGCTAAGTGAAATAAGTCAGACAGAGAAAGACAAACACTGTATGATCTTACTTACATACAGAATCTAAAAATGTGGAACTCGTAGAGACAGAGAGTAGAATGGTGGCTGCCAGGGGCTGGAGGGCTGGAGAAAATGGGGAGATGTTGGTCAAAGGGTACACACTTCAATCATGAAATGAGAAAGTTCTGGGGATCTAATACACCACACAGCGATTATAGTTGACAGTATGGTATTGGGTGCTTGAAATTCACTAAGAATAAATCTTAAACATTCTCACCACCAAAAACAAAAAGATTATGTGAGGTAACGAATGTGTTAACTAGCCTTATTGTAGTAATCTTTCACAGTATATAAACTTACACAATGTTATGTCAATCTCGATAAAACTGGGGAAAAAAAGAGGCTGTGGGTGGGTCAGAGCTACTACTAGAGGGGAAAGGCAAAAACCCTTTCAGCCTCAGCTACTGTCAGCGACCAAATATATATCTTTTTCCCAACATTTCAGTGGACTAGAGATGTCAAACTTTAGATTACAATAACTTCAGAATTTTGTTTTGGAACCCTGAAACAAAGGGCAGCAAACAAGGGAAAGTTAAAGACCACACACAAGCATACGAACACATAAAAATAGCAGCACAGAAGGCAAAAGGAAAAAATGAGGGAAAAAACTGAGACGTTAAATTTCAGATTCCTAGGATAAGTCCCTACTTTTCCAAGTCCCCGGAGTTCCTCTAAAGAAGGGACAAGAGCTGGAGGCAATTAAAACCTGTCCTTTCTCCAGGTTTCATGACCACCCAACCCTAAATCCAACACTCACCCCAAGTCAGGGGGAAGCATTTCTCCTCAGTGGAAATTCATTTCTATTTAATTGTTTTTTCTCACAGCTTTTCCTTCCATAATCAGCGACTGCAATGCCAACTAGCTCTCAAGCCAAGTCATTTTAATGAGGGAAGGATTTCAAAAAGATTATGGATGGGATTTTAAATGTCTACTGAAATACACACAGAAAAGTCTTCATTGTAAAGGAGGAAATGCTTTAAAAAGTATCTTTAAATAAATCCTCAATAACAGAGACTTGGCAGGCCCAGGGCTGCTACCCAGCCATCGCTGGGAGAATGGGCTTTTTATGGATTCCAATCTAAGTGTTCATGCTGACAGCAGCCCCTAATCTATAGTATTGTTCAGTACTCGTGAGAGTCTCATTAATTAGTAGCTGATGAGGTACAAAAGGAGTAAATTTTGTTTCAATTTAACGATGACCTTCATTTTAATTCCATTTCCTTTGTGAAAACCTGGAAATTATATGGCCATCCCCAAACAGCAGTTTTTAAAAGCTCTTCTACTCACACAAATTGCTTTAATTTCTTACCCCGTTACAAAATGCAGAGCTCTAGTGACCCTAATGTACTTCTGGAAAAAGAACTGACAGAAGAAAATTTAGGCTTTTGAACTGTTAGGGGAAACTTTGGCAGGGGATATATTGGGGGTGGGGGTGAAAGGCTTTAGTTTGCATTTATGACAAAAAACAAATCACATAAAAAGTCTGAGGATGATAAAAATAAAGTATCCGTGTCATCAAAATGAAATTAATGCACCTAAGAGACCTTAACCTGGAGATCAACGCCTGGCACAGAGCATTTTTTTAATAAAAGTTTGTTGAATGAATGAATTCTTTTGATGTCACCTTACTCTCAGTCAATGCTGGTATTTTCAGCGGTAATGTTCCTAAATGCAGTTAAGTAGTGGATCTGATACACTGCTGGCACTAATAAATGTTGACCAATTCATGGAGAAAGCAGCTCTTGGCCTCCCAGCAGGGAACAAGCTCTCCGTTGCACTCAGGGAGTAAGCAGAAGGTACAAGGGCAAGCTCAACAGGCAGCTGCCTGCCTCACTACCACTGCAACTTCTCAGATTGCAGATCCTAGCATCAGGGGTTCCCCTCCAGGCCAGCAAGGGGGCCACTCACTGCAGCTGTTTGGAAGTAAAGCAGGTTAAGGACATTACCACGGGCTATTGGGACACAGCCATTTTAACAAAGTAATAACTTTCTTTCTAACACCAAGTAATCTGTGCAGAAGGCACCTTTCAGCCTCACATCACTCCGACCCCATCTTCCGGGATGGGATTAGGCTTAGAGATGGATCGAGATGTCTGCATCACACAATACTTGGAAGTTTTTCAAAACTGAAAGTGAAATTATTTGAAAGCCAAGTCAGAGGGTCCTATTTCCTACAGTGACCCCTCCACTCCCCTGGTCCACTCATACACACACACCCCCACAATGTGTGTGTTTTTACCAGACTCCGTATTGGATGACTGAATGAGTGAATGTTCGCTATAATAAATTACAACTCAGTATGGAGTTCACATCATAGGCCACACTTAGCATCTTCCCAAACCAAGTATTTCTAGAACTACTATGGAAAGCCATATGGAGGGTCCTCAAAAAATTAAACATAGAACTATCATATGATCCAGCAATTTCACTCCTGTGTATTTATCCCAAGAAAACAAAAACATTAACTCAAAAAGATATCTGCACCCCCGTGTTCACTGCAGCATTATTTACAATAGCCAACCCATGGAAGCAACCTGTCTATCAATGGATAAATGGATTAAGAAAATGTGGTGCATATGTACACAATGGAATATTGTCCAGTCACAAAAAAGAAAGAAATCTTGCCATTTGTGGTTCTTCCACAACATGGATGAAACTTGACGGCATTGTGCTAAGTGAAGTAAGCCAGACAGAGCCAAATCTCACTTACATGTGGAAACTAAAAACAAAACAAAACAAAACAAAACAGAACAAAACAAAACAAAATTCACAGATACAGAGAACAGATTGGTAGTTGCCAGAGGGAGTTGGTGGGGGTGGGTGAAATGGCTAAAGGGGGTCAAAGTGTACAAACTTCCAGTTATAAAGAACATAAGTCCTCAGGATGTAACGTACAGCATGGCGACTATAGTTAATAATATTGTATAGTATATTTAAAGGTTGCTAAAAGAGTAGATCTTAAAAATTCTCATCACAAGAAAAAAAATTTATAACTATATGTAGCAATAGCTGTGACTAGACTTATTGGGGTGATCATTTCACAACATATACAAATATTACATTGTTATATTGTACATCTGAAGCTAATATAATGTTATATCTCAATTATACCTCAATTTTTTAAAAAGTAAACATCACTGGTAAGAAATCTATCAATCATTCACACTCCAGTGCAAGTTACCAAAATCCAGTTGCTTTCCTCCCTTACATCTATCTGAAACTTCTGGGGGAATTTTCTCATGGATGAGCTCTGAGGAGCTGTTCTCAGTAAGCAGAATCTGTATAGAGACTATGTATGTAGTACAGAACCAGTACACAGTGAGTTTAACAGAAACTCTATTTGCTAGAACTGTAAGAAAGTGGAAATAATAACATAATCACATAAAATGACTTTAGCCTCTTCTCTTGCATTTTTTTTCATTTAATCTTCACTCTGTAAGGCAGTATTTACCATCACCCCATTTTATAGGTGAAAGAAAGAAACTAAATATCTTGCCTAAAAGAAAGGAAATCTGGTCTTTCAAACCAGATAGAGAGATCCCTGGGCTGGGTGTCTTTTACAGCACAAGAGTGTCTATGGGATATCTTTGGGAAAGGCATCCCTGCTGGTGTTTTTAAGGCATTTGCTACCATCACACAGCAAAATTTGGAAAATAGCGAAGGTATCCCCAAGGACAGAAGTCCAAACATAAGAAATAAGAAGAATAAGGGTGTTTTCAAATGTAGGCAGCTTCTTTCACCTTCCCGTTTTTAATTCCCATTAAGTCTTCCAGAGCAAGTGCAGTCTAGCTGCATGTCTCCTCCTTCACCTGGACCTTTTTAACAGCTCCTTCGATCCAGGGTTAAATTCTGCTTCAGGGCTATGCAGCACTGGCCTGGGTGGAGCAACTCGCCTTCCTGTCATAGCAACACCAGGCTGCTCAGAGCTGGTGAGCCCACCGCTGGCAGGTGTTTCGCTCTGCTCTGTGCCCCTCTTTATGAGACAGGGTACACTTTGAGCACCTCAAGAGGCAGAAGCCCCACATCAAATGCCAGGAAAGGTAATCACCAGGGCTCACAATTATTAATGTCTCAGGAAGTTCTCCCCACTACGAAGTAGTACTTTCTGAGTTTCCTATGACTAGAAAGTAACTAGAAAGTGTGGGGCTGAACAGCTAGATCCAGGTGTCAAGAGGGTATCATAAACACTCTACCTCTTTTCCTTCATCTATCCACTCAGCTCCCCTCTCTGTTCACCTCGTTCTCAGGCAGATTCTCCCTTGTGGGGCATAAATATCACCAAAAGTTTCAGACTGAGATCATCCTCACAGTTGCCAATCCCTCTGGAAACCTGCAGAAATTAGCAGTTAACTACCTAGAGTGGGCAAGTGGGGATGAGATTTAAGAGGACTTTAGGAGGAAGGGACATTTACTTGCATCTTAGTGATGTATAGGAATTTCCCAGGCAAAGAAGGATGGAGTGAGATGGGCTTTCCTGTATCTGGGGGACCGCTGCAGGTGCCTTGAGCACACTGGAGAAAGTGGAGGAGGACAGAGACATGAGTACAGCTGCCTTTGTCACAGACAAGAAAGCGAGCTGCAGAATGGCTAAGTCACTGAAAAGTCAATTTGACAAATATTCAAATTATAATTTACCAAATTTATTGATTTACAAGAAAATTTTTTGATCATTTATATAAAGTTTGCAGAAATTTGTATTGGCACAGTGGCCATAGTTGATCAGCTTTTATTTTGTCTTCAGAACAGCATTTTCAGGGATATTCAGTTTATTAAGACCTAAGATCGAATGGGAGGGGTTGTAAGTCTCCGCAAGCAGTCAGGTCAATTTAGTTCCAAACTGGCATTATGGACAATCCAACTTTGTATGCAACTGTAATAAAATCAAATGCCAAGTCTCACTGTAGTTATGTCAAAACATTCAGAAAGCAAAATATTCAATTTAACCCCTCAGCCATAAATCTGAAACGTGGTCACAAATATCTCTTAAGTTTCTTTCTTACTCTCATGCTACAATGAAGGAAATTAAGTGCCCAATGAACAAATTTCCCTTTTCAACTATATTCAGTCATTGAATATGGCTATAAAACTGTCAACTGCTGTGCCATGACAGCTATTACTAGGACAGTCTTAACAATTTAAAAATAAACTCTGCTTGACATTAAAAAAAAAAAAGACTATATGTAATATTCAGAAAAGTATATTTTAATCAATTACCAAATGTCAGTGTTTCATATGGGAAGGTTTTCAGTTTCTACTGATCTCTTTCATCCTTTCCTCATTCTCTTGTACATTTCACCATGTCTTGTCAAACATTGTTAGAGACCTTTCTCTTCGGAAGAAGTCTTCACTTCTCTACTCAGACCTCACAGTTCTAACCCTATACACTTGTGCTATTCAATGTGGGAGCCACTAGCCACGTGTGGCTATCAAATGTTGAATTAATCAAAATTAAATGAGATAAAATTTCAGTTCTTCTGTCACATTAGCCACGTTTCAAGAGAGCAACAGCCACCTGTGGCTAGTGGCCACCCTTATTGGGCAGCTCCACCATCACAGAAAGCCCTATTGGATGGCATTTTAAACCCTGGTAAGGAGCCCTGAGCCTACCTTTTCCCTGGGATTCTGTCTTTGATCCGCTCAGCTCTATGCCCCACAGCAGCTAAGGAGCCAGTCTCCACTCTTGCCCCTGGTCTTGACTCCTTAGGGCCCTACGTGCCTAGGAAGGGAATTAAGAAAGCAAGCTCGTGGTTGACAATTTCCAGTTTGTTCATCTTCTATCCTAGCAATATGATGAGTTGTTCTATTATTTTAAGGATCCTTGTGCAAAAAAAATTTATGGAAGGATCTGCCTCAATTAAATCCAAATGCTGTCCTATTCTTCAATGCCTTCTTCCTCAAACTCAACTGCCCTTCACAGAAGGAGTGGGAATAGGAGGAAGAGAAAGAGGGAGGGAGGGGAGGGGGAGGGAGGGACAGGAGCAGGGAGGGAGGGAGGGAGACTGGAAGGAGGTACAGGGAGAGAGAGAGATCCTCTTGTCAGCAAACTCCTTACTGAAAATATTAATTCCACTAAAAGCATCAAAAGAGTGCTTTTTTCCCTTAGAATGAAAAAAAAAAATACAGCTGCATAGCAATTGGAAGGCTTGAATGAACATTTCAAGTCCTACCTGTCACAAGCCATTAGTTGAATTGCCTAAAGAAATCCCTTGACAAGTATAAGTGCTGTTTTTATGTTAGAGAGCTTCATAATGTTGGCCACAAGAAGAAATTTCTCCACAAAAGCTCCTTCTGTTTAATAAAGTGATTTGTTCCAGTAACGGTGATAATAAAATTGCTGAATTGAAACAGGATTGTTCAATGAAGACCTGAATCCAATTTGCTGGACTAGTCTGATTACACTTTTATCTCTGTGTTTACTCATTTGTAGAATTGCTACCAGTCTTTTGATATGCAATTAATAGGATTAATGGTTTTCAGGACCAGAAGGCAGTAAGAGGGAACACAGCCTGCCTTAGGTGGCCTGGCAGCCATGGGCAGTCTCTTTAGGGCTGTACACCTTGATGGCTGATTGCCTGGGCCCATCTTTAAAAATGAGATTCTTTTTCCTAATGAAAATTATTTTGAATAATTATATCTATGGTAATGTATGTCCCTCCCCTTTGTGAGTTCCTCAGGCAGCTCACGGGACAGCCTCATGGGCCAGGAAAAATAAGTAATGATTAGAGTAATAGCAACAATTTTCTAAAATTTATCTTTTGGAGTGACCTCTCTTCCCCATCTAATAATCCTATACTAAAGTTCCAATTGCCACTGCTGGTGGCTTTAATAACAGGAGGAGAGATTTTGACAAACCATTTCACTCATTGCCTAGAAACTTTTGAAGGCTTCAATGTACATATATTTAAGTTATTTTTGTGATAGTTTACATATGCTTATAGTTTTTTCCAATGTCCACTCTTTGAGATGAGGCCATCTTGAGCCCTCAAAAGGAATTAGTATAATCATATGGCACACAAAGTACTACTTATTAAATACATACTCCTTTTTTGTGCAGAGATGTTTGCCTTGTTTTGTTGTTTGTTTATTTCGATGGATTTGTATGTGTGTGTGTGTGTGTGTGTGTGTGAGAGAGAGAGAGAGATACAGATCAAGAAACTAGTAAAAATATATCTAATAATGACAAAAGCCAGATTATTATTTTTCATTAAAATATGTTTGACATATACCATTGTATAAGTTTAACATGTACAGCATGTTAATTTGATATATTTGTATATTGCAATATGATTGTTATTGTAGTGTTAGGTAGCACCTCTATCACATCACATGTTATTGTAAGTGCCCATCAATGGCTGAATAGATAACGATACTGTATATACATACCATGGAATATTATTCAGCCATGAGAAGGCTACCAGAATATTTCAAGACCAGACCTGGACCATTTTTAGCAGACACTGATGTCTTTGTCTGGGTTCTTAGTAAACAGAGCATAAGACAAATCTTAGTGTTAATGCTTTACTGATGGCCCAGTCCCAGGGAAACAAGAGTGAGGTGAGAGGAAAAAAAAAAAAAAAAAAAGAAGCAGCTAGGCAGGAAGGCAGAGAAAGCATGGACAAGATGGTATGTTACGAAGTTGCCACAGCATCACCGGTAGCTCAGTCATGTCGGAAAGTTCCCTATCCAGCAATAGCGAGGGTAAAGGGATCCACTGTGTCTGAGAAGTCTGTCAGAGAAAAGAAGCACAAGGCAAGTGTCCGCTGGCTCCTTTCTCCTAACTTTCATTGGTCAGGGTTCTTTCACTGGGGTGTTAACAACCCAGTGCTTCCTGATCATGTTGCCTGGTCCGTTAAGGAAGTCACTGGGGAAGCCTGAGCTTCCTGGGTCTTGTTGAGTCAGAATATGATGCCTTAGTCACTGCATTCACCCTGGGCTTGGTGAAAACCAGGCTGGAAACCCGTGCTCATCCACAGGGGAGGCTAAAACAACTCCAGGCCTTAGGAAATGAGGCTGTGGCGGTGAGAGTTTTATAGTCACAGGAACAGTGTGAGCTGTCAGCAGAGCTGATCTGGCTGCAAGCAGAGGACAAAGCAGGTCTGGAATGATGCACAAACTGAGTCTAGTACAAATGGAGAGTCAAATCTCTTCTGAAGAGCTCTTTCCACAATAAAGAGGAATATTTTCCCCAGGCCTTCATCAAGTGTAAAATTTATCAAAATGTTTGTTGTATCTTCCAAAATGGCATCTCCTAAACAACCCTCTGCATTAAGTGGAGTATTGATCTAATTGTAGCTGGGATCTGCCTGCTATCACTTTAAATATGTGGTCCACGTAGTCAAGACACCTCCCAGGATAAAAATTGGGGTGACTGAGTTATTCACCAGTGGCCTCAGGGCCTTGCATGTGGTAGAAACTATTGGTAGAAATCATCGGTTGAATGAATGGAAGAGTGAAGGGTCAGCCGGTTAGTCCAAGGCATCCCCCTCTCCAGCCGCACCCTCACCCTAGCTCTGCCTGGGATTACCAAACATGACCAAGAAACTAAAAATGTAACTTCACCAAAAAGAATACTTCAGAGGCTAACAGTGGCATTTCCAGTCTCACATTTTAGTGGAAATAGAGTCAAATATTTTCCACCAGCCTCGAGTCCCCTCCCTAATCCCCTTGGCAAGTTTGCTTCTTTAATTCTGCATCTTGAAATGAGTGTGTATATGTCCATGAATAACTGAAAAATTGTGCTGAACACTGGAATTTGACACAACATTGTAAGATGATTATAAATCAATAAAAAATGTTAAAAAAAAATAAATAAAAATTGGAAAATTAATTCTGCATCTTGAATAGTAATTTTGGTAACAGAATATTAGCACGATAACATTTTGGCTATATTATATACCTTTCTATAAAGTCACTACAGTGCCATGTACCTGATTTTCATCAACCACTGAACAATTTTCAAAACTTTTTTTTCCCCAAAATACGCTCTCAGTGTCTTCTCCAGCAGAGACAGTAACCACAATCTTCCATTCAAAGTGATAGTGTCTGGGAATCTTATTAATAAGGATACAAGAGAAGTCAAATAGACAAGGTTCCCATTTTTTAAATACACAGGCAGTTCTCACTCCACGGGAGTATGGGACCATAAAAATGATCTTTCTAACTGAAACCATGCAAATCAACCTAAATAATACACAAGCAAAATCATGATGATCTCATAACATATAAAAGTTTTGCCTAAATGTTAAAAACTCTCTTCCTGTAAGTTATATATGTATAATAAAATGAAAAATGATAAAACATTAGAAACATTAATGCATTTTAGTCCTTTGTACAAAAAAAAGAAGTTTTTAGCACTTACTTCCTTCTATACACATTAGCATCTTTTCTGTGCCTTGATGAGTTGTCCTACTCCTTTCTAAACAGAGATTGTCTCCCAATCTTTTATCCTTTATGATGTCAATGTTATGAAATCTCTTTGAGAATTTCTTAAATGTGAATATTTTTGCCAATGTCACTTCATCACGTCCATCCTTCTCATCACAATGACTTTCCTCATTTTTTTTACATTTTTTATTGAGTAATAGTCATTTTACAATGTTGTGTCAAATTCTAGCGTAGAGCACAATTTTTCAGTTATACATGAACATATATATATTCATTGTCACATTTTTTTCTCTGTGAGCTACCATAAGGTCTTGAATATATTTCCCTGTGCTATACAGTATAATATTGTTTATCTATTCTACAATTTTGAAATCCCAGTCTATCTCTTCCCACCCCCCGCCCCCTTGGCAACCACAAGTTTGTATTCTATGTCTATAAGTCTATTTCTGTTTTGTATTTATGCTTTCTTTTTGTTTTTTGTTTTTTAGATTCCACATAAGAGCGATCTCATAAGGTATTTTTCTTTCTCTTTCTGGCTTACTTCGCTTAGAATGACATTCTCCAGGAGCATCCATGTTGCTGCAAATGGCATTATGTTGTCGGTTTTTATGGCTGAGTAGTATTCCATTGTATAAATATACTACATCTTCTTTATTCAGTCATGTTGATGGACATTTAGGCTGTTTCCATGTCTTGGCTATTGTAAATAGTGCTGCTATGAACATTGGGGTGCAGGTGTCATTTTGAAGTAGGATTCCTTCTGGATATATGCCCAGGAGCGGGATTCCTGGGTCATATGGTAAGGCTATTCCTAGTCTTTTGAGGAATCTCCATACTGTTTTCCACAGTGGCTGCACCAAACTGCATTCCCACCAGCAGTGAAGGAGGGTTCCCTTTTCTCTGCAGTCTCTCCAGCATTTGTCATTTGTGGATTTTTGAATGATGGCCATTCTGACTGGTGTGAGGTGATACCTCATTGTAGTTTTCATTTGCATTTCTCTGATAATTAGTGATATTGAGCATTTTTTCATGTGCCAATTGATCATTTGTATGTCTTCCTTGGAGAATTGCTTGTTTAGGTCTTCTGCCCATTTTTGGATTGGGTTGTTTATTTTTTTCTTATTGAGTCGTATGAGCTGCTTATATATTCTGGAGATCAAGCCTTTGTCGGTTTCATTTGCAAAAATTTTCTCCCATTCCGTAGGTTGTCTTCTTGTTTTACTTATGGTTTCCTTTGCTGTGCAGAAGCTTGTAAGTTTCATTAGGACCCATTTGTTTATTCTTGCTTTTATTTCTATTGCTTGAGTAGACTGTTCTAGGAGAACATTTTTGAGATGTATGTCAGATATGTTTTCCCTGTATTTTCCTCTAGGAGGTTTATTGTATCTTGTCTTATGTTTAAGTCTTTGATCCATTTTGAGTTTATTTTTGTGTATGGTGTAAGGCAGTGTTCTAGCTTCATTGATTTACATGCCGCTGTCCAGTTTTCCCAACACCATTTGCTGAAGAGACTGTCTTTATTCCATTGTATATTCTTGCCTCCTTTGTCGAAGATGAGTTAACCAAAAGTTTGTGGGTTCATTTCTGGGCTCTCTATTCTGTTCCATTGGTCTATATGTCTGTTTTGGTACCAATACCATGCTGTCTTGATGACTGTAGCTCTATAGTATTGTCTGAAGTCTGGGAGAGTTATTCCTCCAGTCTCTTTCTTTCTCTTTAGTAATGTTTTGACAATTCTAGGTCTTTGATGGTTCCATATGAATTTTATTATGATTTTTTCTAGTTCTGTGAAATATGTCCTGGGTAATTGGATAGGGATTGCATTAAATCTGTAGATTGCCTTGGGCAGTGTGACCATTTTAACAATATTGATTCTTCCAATCCAAGAGCATGGAATATCTTTCCATTTTTTAAAGTCTTCTTTAAATTCCTTCATCAATTGTTTAAAGTTTTCTGTGTATAATTCTTTTACTTCCTTGGTTAGATTTATTCCTAGATATTTTATTAGTTTGGATGCTATTTTAAAGGGGATTGTTTCTTTACTTTCTCTTTCTGTTGATTCATTGTTAGTGTAAAGAAATGCAACTGATTTTTGAACGTTAATCATGTAACCTGCTACCTTGCTGAATTCTTCGATCAGTTCTAGTAGTTTTTGGGTGGACCTTTTAGGATCTTCTATATATAGTAACATGTCTTCAGCATATAGTGACACTTTCACCTCTTCTTTTCCAATTTGGATCCCTTTTATTTCTCTCTCTTGTCTGACTGCTGTGGCTAGGACTTCCAAGACTATGTTGAATAGGAGTGGTGATAGTCGGCATCCTTGTCTTATCCCAGATTTTAGTGGGAAGCTTTTGAGTTTTTCATTGTTGACTACTATGCTGGCTGTAGGTTTGTCATATACAGTTTTTATTATGTTGAGATATGTTCCCTCTATACCCACTTTGGTGAGAGTTTTTATCATAAATGGGTGTTGAATTTTATCAAAAGCTTTTTCTGCATCTATTGAGATGATCATGTGGTTTTTGTCCTTTCTCTTGTTGATGTGATGTATTACATTGATTGATTTGCATATGTTGAACCACCCTTGTGTCCCTGGGATGAACCCTACTTGGTCATGATGTATAATCTTTTTTATGTGTTGTTGGATTCTATTTGCTAATATTTTGGTGAGGATTTTGGTGTCTATGTTCATCACTGATAGTGGCCTATAATTCTCTTTTTTGGTAGTGTCTTTGCCTGGTTTTGGTATCAGGGTGGTGGTGGCTTCACAGAAGTAGTTTGGGAGTATTCTCTCCTTTTCAATTGTCTGGAAGAGTTTGAGAAGGTCTGGTATGAGTTCTTCTTTGTATGTTTGGTAGAATTCCCCGGTGAAGCTGTCCGGTCCTGGACTTTTATTTGTAGGGAGGTTTTTTATTGCTATTTCAATTTCATTTCTAGTGATCAGTTTGTTCAAGTGGTCAGTTTCTTCTTGATTCAGTCTTGGTGGACAGTATGTTTCCAGAAACTTGTCCATCTCCTCTAGGTTATCCAGTTTTTCATAATATTCTTGTATGATATTCTATATTTCTATTTTATTTGTTGTACGTTCTCCATTTTCCTTTCTTATTTTGCTAATTTGTGCTCTCTCTTTTTTCTTCTTTGTGAGTTTGGCCAGAGGTTTGTTGATTTTATTTACTTTTTCAAAAAAACAGGTTTTGGTTTGATTGATTTTTCTATGTTTTTTTAATCTCTACTTTATTTATTTCCTCCCTGATCTTTATAATTTCCTTCCTTCTGCTGCCTTTTGGGGTATTTTGTTCTTATTCTTCTAGTTCTTTCAGCTGGTGGGTTAAATTGCTTATTTGAGATTGTTCTTCTTTTTTGAGGAAGGCCTGTATTGCTATAAACTTCCCTCTTAGCACTGCCTTTGCTGTGTCCCATAAATTTTGTGTGGTCGTGCTTTCATTGTCATTTGTCTCAAGGTATTTTTTAATTTCAGCTTTGATTTCCTCATTGACCCACTGGTTTTTTAATAGCATATTGTTTAATCTCCATGCTTTCCTTTTTTTCTCCTTTGTTTCTCTGTTGTTGATTTCTAGTTTCACGGCATTGTGGTCAGTAAAGATGCTTGAGATAATTTCTATCTTCTTAAAATTGTTGAGGTTTCTTTTGTGCCCAAGTACATGATTGATCCTGGAAAATGTTCCATGTGCACTTGAAAAGAATGTATAGCTTATTTTGGGGGGGTGTAATGCTCTGAAAATATCCACCAAATCTAATTTTTCTATTATATTATTTAATTTCTCTGTTGCTTTATTTATTTTCTGTCTGGAAGATCTGTCTAGTGATGTTAATGTGGTGTTAAAATCTCCAACTATGATTGTATTCCCATCAATATCCCCCTTTATCTCTGTTAGTAACTGTTTTATGTATTTAGGTGCTCCTATATTGGGTGCATATATATTAATGAGTGTAATATCCTCATCTTGTATTACTCCTTTAATTGTTATAAAATGTCCTTCTTTATCTTTCTTTATGGCCTTTGTTTTAAAGTCTATTTTGTCTGAAATCAGTACTGCAACAGCTGCCTTTTTGGCTTTTCCATCTGCATGGAATATCCTTTTCCATCCTTTCACTCTCAATCTATATTTGTCCTTCTCCCTAAAGTGGGTCTCTTGTATGCAGCATATTGCAGGTTCTTGCTTTATTATCCAGTCTGCCACTCTATGTCTTTTGACTGGAGCATTTAGTCCATTAACGTTTACAGTAATTAATGATAGATGTGTATTTATTGCCATTTTGAACTTATCTTTGCAGTTGATTTGGTATTTCCTCTTTGTTCCTTTCTTCTTCCTTTTGTGGTTCGGTAATTTTCCTTTGTATTATTGTGGATTTTATTTAGTTTTTGTGACTCCCTTGTAAGTTTTTGGCTTGTGGTTACCCTTTTTTGTAAGTCTATTAGCCCATTACTATAACTGTTTTTATTAAATTGATAGTAACATGATCTCAAACCCATCCTACTGAGAACAAAAAATTTTAAAAAGAAAAAAAAATTCTATATTTTCCTGCCTCCCTCTCCCACTATCAATGATTTAGAAGTCTTCTTTTACAATTTTGTGTTGATTTTATTTGTAATTTATGAGTTATCACCTTTCCAGTTGTGAGTTTCTCATTTCTGTATCATCCCGCTGCTTTTCTATTTAGAGTAGACCTTTCAATATTTCTTTTAACATGGGTTTAGTGTTGCTAAACTCTTGTAGTTTTTGCTTGTCTGTGAAACTCTTTATGTCTCCTTCTATCCTAAAGGATAGCCTTGCTGGATAAAGTATCCTAGGCTGCGTCTTTTTTTTCATTCAGGACTTTGAATATATCTTGCCACTCCCTTCTGGACTGTAGTGTTTGTGTACAGAAATCAGCTGAGAGCCTTATGGGGGTTCCCTTGTAACTCACTCTTTGTTTTTCTCTTGCTGCCTTTAGGATCATTTCTTTATCCTTGACTCTGTCCATCTTGATTATGATATGTCTTAGTGTGAGTCTTTTTGGGTTCTTCCTGTTTGGGACCCTCTGAGCCTCCTGTACTTGGATATCTGATTCCTTTAGGTTTGGGGAGTTTTCAGTCATGATTTCTTCAAATACCTTTTCAATCCCCTTTGTTCTTTCTTCCCCTTCTGGAACCCCTATTATGCATAGATTGGCACACTTTATATTATCCCATAGGTCCCTTATATTGTTTTCATTGGTTTTTATTTGTTTTTCTCTCAGCTGTTCTGATTGGGTGCTTTCTGTTGTCCTGTCTTCTAGGTCACTTGTTTGTTCCTCTGCATTATCTAGCCTGCTTTGTACAGACTTTAGGTCAGCTCTCATCTCAGCAAATGAGTTTACTAATTCTACTTGGTTCTCCTTTATAGCTTCTATCTCATTTTTGACATATTTTATACCTCTAAATACTATTTCATTTAGTTCCTTTAGTACTTTAATCAGTCCTTTTTTGAAATCTTGATCTAGTAGGCCATCAATGTCTATTTCCTTGATCATGCTTTCAGGGGATTTCTCTTGATCTTTTAATTGGGATTTCTCTTGATCTTTTAATTGCTCATATCTCTCTGGCACTGTGGCTTAAGGAGTGTCGGTTATCTAGTTTTCCTGGAGACGGCGTGCTCTTAATGATTTTATAAAGAGGTCTTTGTGTCTTTGCCCTGTTTTGTGAACTCAGCTTGCTGTTTCCAGAGGCCCTCTGTTGGTGCCCTCATCTGTGCTGCTCCCAGTGGCTGTCGGCTAGCAGATCGCGCCCCCTCCCAACACTGGGTCAGGTGCTGAGCTCTTACCCAGTGGGCAGGCAGGTCACTCCCTCTCCCGATGCCATAGTCAGATGCTGCGCTTAGGCAAGGCAGGTGGGTGGATAGTGCCCCCTCCCAGCACCGCAGTCAGGTGCCGCGTTCCTGCCAGGAAGGCAGGTGGCCGCCTGCCCTCTCCCAGCGCCAGTTGCTCCACTGCTCTGTGCAGCTGCCTGCTCCACCTCAGGTCAGCGCTCCAAAGGCAGGCTCGAGGAAGACCGCAGAACAGCCCCACCCCTGTTCCATGCCAAATCTCAGCTCCTTGTTTGTCTTGGTGGTGCGAGTTCTCTGAGGTGCCAGGGCAGAAAGATCCTATCTGCCTTGGGCTGTAAACAAGTTCCAGTCCTGCCCAGGAGGTTGCTGAGCGCCCGGGTGTGGATTCAGGTCTCGCCCCCCCCCCCCCCCCCCCCCCGCCCAGGCGCTGCGCACAGGAGGATATGGCGGCTGTGGCTGCGCCCCGCCTCTCTTCCCACGAGAAGCGCCAGTAATAGCGCCACGGGTAATGGCGCCACGGGTCTGAGGAGACAAAGGCTACAGCACCCCTCCCCCCAGGTCCCACCAGCCTTGTTGCTTTGCTTTTTTTGCAATTTATGGGGGATCGAGGTTATTCTGCTCCGTATCCCCTCCCAGCCATGGCGCGCAGCACCCTGCAGTCCCCTGGGGCTGCCTCAGTGCAGCTGCCCCAGTCCTCCGCCCAGCTCGGGCAGCCTGTCCTAGCCCCCAGCTGCCAGCTCGCATCTCGGGCTGGGTGTTGCAGGGATCCTTTGTGCCCGTTTAACTCCATTCTGTCAGTCGAGGGGTGCTCGAGGCAGATCTGAGCCTTGGAGGCTCCCGCTCTGTCCCACTAGCCTCTCTGTTGGAGGAGGGAGACCCAGTGAACGAGCACTATTCCTCCTTTGCCGCTCCCTCCCCACAGGACCAATCCTGCACTGTTTTGCTTTTTCTTCTTTCTTTTTTCCTTTTCTCCTACCAGATTTTTGGCATCTTTGTCTTTCGAAGAGGGCGATGTTCTGTCAGAGTTCAGCAGGTGCTCTGGTTGGCTGAGTGGGTCCGTAGATGTGAGTTTTGGTGTATTTGTGGGAGAGAGTGAGCTACAAGTGTCATTCTACTCTGCCATCTTGCTTCTCTCCATGACTTTCCTCATTTATGACGATGAGTTTGCCTTCATCAAGTTCCTCAGCTGCATGTTCAGAGTCTCTTGAATAAGGACAGTGTCAACATTCCCTCAGTTATTTATTCTACAACTCCATTTAAGTTTAATCTGAATTTCTCTTCCAGCATGCTCACTTTTTATTTCTTTGTTGCAATTTCACCTTTGTTGGACAATTCCTTCTTTCAGTTATGCACTCCTGTAAGATGCCACAAGGCTTTGTCAGTCTCCCAAGTTCACCATGCATCTGCCCCTCAAAAGGTGTCTTCTTCACTACTTGATCTCTGGCACCCAGCATGATGCCTGGCATTTAGTGAGTGGGCAGCAAATATTCAATCAGCAAAATAAAAACAAAAATAACACAAGGAGGCAACACAACAAACACTTTGTTGTCTGTGCATGAGCTGCATAACAGATGCTCAGTGACCAATCACTGACAGAGTCTGAATACTGTGACTGATCACTGATCATGATACTTATCTGTCATTTACATAGTGATTTTTGGATGAAAGAGCTAGCAGTGAAGTTTATACTTTATGCAGTTGCTCACAGTTAATGTACTGGAGTAACTAAAATTTGAACCACATTGTTGGGTACTGGTACTGTTTCAGTAAACCATAATAACTGAAGTCTGTTCATACCAGAATTTTGCAAATTGAGGACTGCATGTATTTGATATCCCTACTTTCTAGACTTGGTGAGAGAATCTACCTACTTCCACAAGATAAAAGGAATCTGTAACCATCTTTGCCAAGAAATACTCAAAGGAACAAAAGAACATATGTGATTTCTTATGCACACATGCGTATGGGTACCCATTAGAAACTGTGCCTAAATCCATGGAGTACAATAGTTAAGTGTTTATGCTTTGTGATATGACAGAACTGAGTTTAAATGTTATCCAATCTCTCACAAACTCAATTTCCTCGAATGTGAAATCCTACTTGAAAGAATTGTTGTTAGGATTAAGTGAGAAAATATATGTAATATTTTTATTACAATGTCTGGTTCACAGTAAGGATCATTAAACAGTGTTAATGGCAGTACAAGTGATGATGGTGGTCATGATGGTGTACTGTTGGGTACCTGACAGACCAATGAAATATAGAGAACTTCTAAAAGGAAAAGAACTGGAATGCTGAATTGGAAAAACTTGAGCTTTCCAGAAGGTTATTATAGTATAATTTTATAATGAACTCATAGAACATTTACTCCGAAAATCTAGAACTTAAATAGGTTAAAATGCCTCCAATTTAGGGGGGAAAATGAGCAAATAAGCTTTGATGTCAATCCATGCCAAGTCATGGTGCCAAAAAAGCATTTATGTCTCCGTTGTGAGCTTTAATCCAACATCCATTTACCAGTTCCTGGTCTGCAAATCCAATTGCTCTAGGATAGGAATTTGAACAACAAAATTGGCAACATTTAAAGCTTAATAAATTGGAGCTTCCAGCATGATAGGACAATTGTAAAAAAGGAGTTCAGCTTGTCCATTTCAAGAGCTTGCTATGGATTTACCTTTAAGTAAATTGACTTTCATTAACCATCTCATTGCCATACACATCTGGGAAATTTGAAGGGACCATATTCTAATTAGGACAGGTTAAATTTACTTAGATTAAGTTATAAGAATGACTAACATTAACCAAACAATTGAAAAGTCTTTGACCTTCACAGCTGTGTGTTCTTAGATCATGTTCTATGGAACTTCAGTATTCATTGTGATATAATATGTATTCCTCATGAAAAAGGGGGGGGGGAGTTTTGTCATGAATCTGGAGACTCACAGTGTACAATAGCATTCAAAAGACTTTGAGAGTCTCTGCAGTTTAAAAAAAAACTCTCTAGATTAATCACATTTCCCAAAGTATGCTGACCATTAAACACTTCAGCTTTCTCACAGAACACAGTGTTTCATCATGTAACAGTTTTGAAAAGCCTCACAAAAAGTCTAAATCAATTAGGGATTCACAGTGTTACAAGATTTAAATCTTGAGACTCTAAAGAGATTTTAATAATATTTCTGTGCTATATCCTTGAACATTCACACACTTCTGGAAATAAATTTCAGGTGACTTTCAGCAACAATTCACACAATGATCCACAAGTTTACCTAAAATATTTTATTCCTAATACAAATTCTCCCTTCATTCCATTCCATTCTGTGGCCCAAGCTAGACCATGCTATTATTCCTTAAGAACCACCTTTCTCTTGAGGTAGTTTCTTGCTCAGTCATCTTAACTGGTCCTCTAATTCAATTCATCAGTAGGAAAACAACTCTCAGCTCCTATGACGAAGTCCTAGCTCTGCGTTAAGAGGAACACAGAAGCTATAAAAGCTCAGGTGATTGGACTCAAGAGCTTTATAATTTAGCAGAAGAAGCAAAACTAACAAGCGTAAAGCAATTAAAAGTAACTCCTGAGGTTTTCAAATAGGGAGAGATCAACATGGGCTGAGATCACTGGAGAAGATTTTGTAGATCTGAGCGTATGAACAGGATGTAGAAAAGTGTAGAAGGAAGAGAGAGATTTCAGACTAAGAGGAGAGCATGACCAAAGTCAAATGGCAGGAAGAAGTACTGGGATTCAGGAGGATGTGGGGAAAAAAAACAAACAGATATAGAAGTCCTTCTGTAGTGGAACATTCATGGTATACGTGGAAAGAAAGAAGACGGACTAAGTACAATGGGTTCTACACAGTGGATGAGTCTGATCACCAGATTAAGGAGTCGGTCTTGTTTTGTTAAGTAGGAGGGAGACATGGTCATAAGGAAAAGGTCATAAATTTGAGCCTGGTCTTAAATAATCAAATGAGTGCTTTGGAAAGATGAGTCTTGCATCTCACTTAAAAAGGTTGAAGACAGAAAGAGAAAAAAAAAAAGGCTGGGATTGAGATCAGAACGCTATGGAAGTAATTCATGTGTTGAGGCTCTTGACAGGTGAGAATAAAATAAAAATAAAGAACAAAATGTGAATCCATAAATTTAAAGACACAAATGACAACATTTGGTGCAAGAAAAGGGCAGAGTTGAATACAACCCCAAGATTTCTAGTCTAGGAAGATGAATGATTTTAAGAACTAAGTTTTGGGGAAAGAAGATGAATATTTACTAAGCTGGAAACTAAGAACCATATTTTCATGGCTTTCTAGTCTAGTCTTCCACAATTTAACCTGAATAGACATATCTTACATTATTTTCCACTACCCAGTCTTCAAGTCAACAATTATTTCCTGAGTATCTATTGTATGCCAAGCAGTATTCCACACACTACAGGGAAAAAAAAGTGGCGGGCACAGTTAGAGGCAAAGGGTGGAAATGGGTGATGGATATGTAAATAAATAACTAGAGAATGTGAACTCTCTCAATCTATACTTTATTTTCAGATTAGAAGGGATAGGTGCTAATATCTATTAAGCTCCTACTATGCTCCAGGGCTTTAAGTTTATCTAACTTAATTTCTACATCAACACAAAGTAGATACTGTTATTCCCATTTTTCTTGATCAAAATCACCTATGAGATTCCCACCATATAAAACCACTGAGAACATCAATGATATGATAACCCCCTGGAAAATACTGCTTCCTCTGGAAAATATTTTTTCCTCCCGTGATAACTGCCAGGGACTCCTGGATGAATGGCAGGGATCCTTCATTATAAGAAAAACAAGATTAGTCAAGGCCCTTCAAGCCTTCAAAGATTCCACCAAAACAATCAATCCAATTTCAAGAATTTTAAGATGAATATATTTGTTCCATATTTTAGCATCTAAAAGTTGGGACAAAGAGGTGTTCTATTCTTCTGGTAGAGAAGGATCCTTTTCATCCAACCAGAGGTCCTTGGTATCCAAGCACAGGGAGAAGCAATGGTTTGCTTCATAGGAACTGTCGATTTTTGCAACCATTTTTGTCATGTTTCCTTCATCATGGAAGTTGCAATTTGCAACCAAATGAGCTATTTCCTTAATGATATAAAAGCAACCATAAAATTACATGAGAAGATTTCCTTTCCAACCTACATTTTATTGTTGCCTTTAATTTACTAAACACAAGCAAGAAAGTGTTTCCTTAATAAGTCATAATCATTCAAGTATTAAACATTACTTTCAGAGAAGTACTATAATTATTGTGCCACCAAGGTGTCTTTCATTAGTTTTTTTGTTTGTTTAAAATTATTTAGTTTTTTTTAGTGGTTTGTAACCAATTTTTTGTTAGTTTTAAATTCTTTGCTCATGGTTTGCTCATAAAATTGGTGATAAGGGGGTCTTTAGTATTTAAACCTTCTCTCCATAGATCAAGTAAAATGAGGACACTGGCCAAACCAATTTAACCCCAGAAGTTTCATCCCCAACAAGGTAAGAAGTAAGTATTAGCAGTTCTCCACTCTGGAACATGTCAGGCTCAATGAGCCTGAGAGTGGAGGGGAGGCTTGACACATCTACATTTCACAGCACAGGTAGCCAACTAGCCAACTCAGCTTTTTAGGTTTTGACTCACTGCCAGGGCTTTTGCTTGGCATGACTTCAAGGGCCTTATGTGTCCAATCCAAGGCAGCCCCCTTCAGGAGACATGAGCCAAGCTAACTGCATGCAAACCAGGCCGGGTCTTGGAATCAGTATATTTGGGCGTGTTGTCAGAGAGAGATGTTTATGTGTGTGAGAGTCTTAAAGGACTGAATAGAAAGATCAGAAGCAAGGTTAAGCAGAATGGGGCTGGGAAGAATTCCACATGTCCTCAGAGGACAGGCAGAGGATAAAAGAAGGTACAGTAGGGAGGCAAAAACAGAAGTGCATTCTTCACCGTCTGGCTGGCAAGCCCCGCAACAGTGCCATTCTTCAAACAAAACCTCCCTTGGCCTCAAATCCTGCACTGGTCATGCCAGCTCTACTGATTTACACAAAACCTCCAAGACTTTGATCAGCTACCAAAATGCAAACATTTTAAGCGATGCCCCAAAGAAGCTTGTTTAAAAAACAGTTGATGTAAGGGTTTAAAACAGTCCATTAACAATCTCCTGTAGAAATGTGTATACATACATGCCCACCAGTGAATGCTTCTATGCAAAAGAACATTTTTTATAGTCTGTTAACAATGGCATGTGCTTATTACACACACTCACTTCAAGTCCAAGGAAATGGTCTCTATTTGCAAATCTAAAGTTAAAAACATAAAATTAAACTCTTCTTTCACGGAACCTCACACTCATTCCTACCCAAAAAGGGAAAAAGGAAATCATACTCTACCCATTAGACATAAATCAGGTGATTTATAGTTGGGTTTATTCAGACCATAAATTTTTTCACAGGGTAGAATCTTAGGTTATGAATTAATCACATAATTTTAGAGGCCTGAAATATCCAGCTGATCATTTCCAACTTTTTACTTCTTATTGAGTGTCCCAATCCTTGTTTTCCATTATTACAATGAAATGGCTGCTAAAAATAATGCCCCACGGCACATATAAATGTCAGCTTCTATGCACCCGAGGTCTTGCTCACCCTGAAGAATGGACTCAGTGAGCTAGCTGGAGAGAGCAGCTGGCAAGGTTTCTAACAACGAAATAGGTAGCCAGAAGGTTTAATGGTGTGGCTCCCGTACTTTCAAGAAATTACTAAGTAATATTTGTCTGCCTTGAGCCATCTGGACTCTATTTCTGGACCTAGTGAATGTAAAGAGCTCTATTTTGTGGGGGGGAAAATGCACTTCATCCATTCTGATTGAATAATAGTACCTCAGCTCCAAACTTCCTTAAAAAAAAAATTAACTCACTGGTCCAGTTTTCCCTAACAAAGTCATTATGAATATACTGGCTCATGACAGGATATGATCATGACCAAAGGTGGTCAACAGACTTTTAGCTAAGGTTTCCTCCAGCTGGAAAGTCCCACAGCAGGAGAGCAACTTCCTAAGTGAGAGTGAGTTTGATAAAGGCAGAGCAGGGGGCAGCTGGATTTCAGTTCTTTCATCCTCAAAAGAAGAATTCCCAACGCTGCTCTGTCTCCGTGACTTAAGTTCTAACTGATCCCAAGCCCTGTGTGTTCTTCACTGAACTTTAGGGCTAAAGGGAGGCTGAGATATTTTAAAACAGAGACCATCTCTGGACTGCAAAGAATACAAGACTTTCCCAGCTCTGCACTGAATAAACTGCTTCTAGAATCAGCCAAGCCCTCTCTAAAATTCACGTGGAAAGAAAGCATCCTCCAGGCCAACAAACACTAACGAAGACTCAACTGGGTCTCCCCTCTGTCAGGTTCTGTTCCTCGGCCCTGATTCACCAGCATGGCTCCCCACTCCGCTCCTCCTTGCAGCTAGGCCAGCTTCCTCAAAGCCCCCTCCCTCGTGTTCTGCACCTTCTGATCTACTCCCTGTGCTTAGTAGAGCAGGGGCATGCACAGCCCCGCTCCTTCATTCCAGCATGTCCAAAGCCTTTCCCTACTACACTTAGATGAAGTGTCATGTAACTCTATTTAATCAGCAACATAGGCAAGCCCTCTTAAAAATATATAGACAGAGAGATCCAGAGTTGCCCCTTCTTTGAGACAGACAGTGCTGGAGAGTGTTAAGAATACTGTCCCTCAAGTCAGGCAAGCCTGGCTTGACAGTTCAGCACAGCTCCTACCACCTGGATGGCTCTGGACAAGTATGCATCTGCTTGGGAGCCTGTGTTTTCATTCTAAAAAATGTGAAGGAAGTACCCCACAAACTTATGGCAGACTAAATTTTCTGCTTAAAGTAAAAAAGAAAAAAGTATCTAGAACTTATGTCCACACAAAAACCTGCACACTGACATTTACAGCAGCTTTACTCATAGTTGCCAAAACTTGGAAGTAACCAAGATGACCTCCAGCAACAAAGGGTAAGTAAGCTGTGGTACATCTAAGCAATGGAGTTTCATTCAGTGCTAAAAAGAAAATGATCTATCAAGCCTCAAAAAGATGTGGAGGAACTTAAAGTGCATATTGCTACGTGAAAGAAGCCAATCTGAAAAGGCTATAAACAGTATGATCACAACCATAGGACATTCAGGCAAAGGCAAAACTCTGAAGACAGTAAAAAGATCAGTGGTTTCCAGGGACTGGAGTCAGGAGGAGGGACGAACAGGTGGAGCACAGAGGATTTTCAGTGTAGTGAAAATACTCTGTATGATATTATACTGATAGATAGAGTCATTATACATTCCTCCAAACTCACAGAACGTTCAACATCAAGAGTGAACCCCAAGGTAAACTATGGACTTTGGGCGACTGTGGCATGTCAGTGTAAGTTCACCAGCTGTAGCAGATGGACCATTCCAGTGGAGGATGCTGATAACGGCAGAGGCTGTGCTTGTGTGGGGGCAGGGGGTATATGGGAAATCTCTGTACCTTCCTCTCAATTTTGTTGTGAACCTAAAACTGTTCTAAAAAAGTTAAATCTTTAAAAAACAAAACGATTTCAGCACGTGTCTCCCTTCTCATGATTATGGAACAAAGGAACATTTGTGCTCAGCAATTGCCTCAAGTAGACAAATATGTCTAAGGCAAGAGAGGGTACATAGAGTTGTTTAGTTGGAGTGCCTGAGTTTGAGCCCCAGCTCACTTATAATCTTTAGGGCTCCTATGTTCCTCAGCTTCCTCATCGTCTACATCTCTAAAATGGAGTTAATAATAGTACTTACCTCCTAAAGTTGTTGAAAGAATGAAATGAGAGAGTGCTTGGAAAATGCTTAGCTGGGTACCTGGCAGACAGAAAGCACAGATGCAGAGCATGACTGATCACTGAGGGATTTACAACCTAACGGGAGTGTGTTAGAGAGGAAGGATGAAACCAGGTGAGGTGACAGAAAGGAGCACCGTCAACTCCGGGCACCAGGAGTTACATGTGTTCATTAGAGGGCAAGCTTTCTTAGATTAGTAGTAGGCTGATGTCTGTCCATGAATGGGGGATGGTTTAAAAAATATTAACAGAGGGGGGAGGGTATAGCTTAAGTGGCAGAACACATGCTTAGCATGCAGGAAGTCCTGGGTTCAATCCCCAGTACCTCCTCTGAAAATAAATAAACCTAATTACCTCCCACCTTGCCAAAAAAAATAAAAAATATTAATGGACTTTCTTTGCTTTTTTCTCCCATGGATAGTTACTCCTGTCACTTGTTCTTCCAGAAAGATTTTTAAAATAATCTTAAGTAAGAATGACATTCATCCTCATATTTTTAAAAAGTCCATCTGGGTCCCATACTGACTATAGCTTGAGGTGGCTGAGGTCTGGACATCATTAGAGCTATAGAAAAGAATCCTGTCCAGCTGATTTGCCAAGTCCTTCTTCATCACCAGCCTCACTCACTGGCATAGCAGTTACAGCCCAAAGCCTGGCTGACTCCTATGTCCAAATTCTTGCTATTTTATAGAATCTTAACCAATGATTTTATTATGTCATATATGTGATACAAAATAAAATGTAAATTTTGAAGTTTAAAACTGCCCCCTAAAATGTGCAGGATGAATTATCTCTAATTCCATTTCTAATCTGCTTTGAATATTGTGAACTTAGTCAAGTTCTTCCATGGCTCTAAGCACTATTTTTATCCTACCAAAAAAAAAAAAAAAAATGAACAGGTAGACTTTTAGACCTAGGCTCTAAAATACTATGATACACAATTCCATTTTCCCAGATCCCATCAATTAAGAAGGAAAGCAGACATTTCAATTTGGCTTTGACCTCCCTGCATCCTGCTTAGTCTTAGAAGAGCATATAGTGGTTGGGATGTAGCCTCCAGAGCCAGGCTGCCTAGGTGTGAGTCTCAGATTTGCCACTTCCGTACTCCCACCTGCAGGCTCAGCAGCCTCCCACCAGCAGACAGGGAGCTGCAGGAGCTAGTGATTGCAAGTAGTAAGGTCGTCGCAGGTGAAAAGGTGAGTGCAGAGGGCAATGGGCAGAACACATGCAGTTGTGCTATGTACCTCCTGGGTTGGTGTGAGAATTTAATTAAATACACTAATATACGAAAGGATGCAGTCACACCTAGCACTGAGTGAGTGCTTCTTAAGTTTTAGCTATTATTACTGGGATACATCAGAGGCACTCGATACACTGTACACTCTGCTGAAAAGAACATCGGCTCTGAGCCAGGCGCTTGACATGTGTTATCCATTTAATTCTCACAATGAGCCTGAAAAGAAGAAACTGTTATCTCCAACAAATGAGAAAACAGACTCAGGGAGGTAATAGACTCAGAAGGCAGAAAAAAACTGACATTCAACATCTAAATCTACACTAAAATGCAGTATTATCTAATAATTATAACACACATCACATTTTATTTTCTACATGACAAACAGTGGAGAAGCAACTTTTATTTTCATTCTCACTCTAGTGTGGCACTGCTACAGGAAATGATGAATAAAGTTTGTTTATCTATTTTTCTATGAACTTGGAAGCCTCCAACAATATCTTCCTGAGTCTGGTAGGGATAGGCATTTAAGCTAGTATGATCACTTTAATTAAGTCTCATATCATTAGATCCAATCAGCATTATTCTCTTGCAATCAAAGTTCCTTGAGTTGAAGTAAGAGAAACATCAAATACACTTAAGGAAAAAAGGAGATGTGTTTATTATAAGAAAACAAAGAGTATGAGAACCCTGGGGACGGACAATTGCCAGATCTCAGAGGAGCAGAATCAAGACCTGAAAAGCTGGCAGGAAGACAGCAGCCTCTCTCTCAGCCCTCATCCTCCCAAAGGACATCACACAGTCTCCTCCTGTGCCTGCCTCTCTGCTTCATCCTTCTTTGCTGGTCAATTTTCTCTGCTTCTCCAAGCTCATCACCAGCCACAGTTCCTTACTCAGAGCATTCAAGACACTGACTCGGATGAGACTGGGATCTCTTAGTCCCAGTTCAGAATTCTCAAAAGTAACCAAATAGAACAGGAATACAGGAATCCCAGGATCACACACACACACACGCAGTCACACCCCGGATAAACTGAGACAGCTATAACGAGCCTCCAGCAAAGTGAATTACTGCTACTTTGCTACATCTCTGCCCACCATACTATCAGAAGACTCAGGAAATTCCAAGTGTGTCCGAAGAAGAGTCCAGTTCCCGGGCATGAACAGCAAAAGGAGAAATGGAGGAAAGAGATTTTGAAACTGGACACCTTTGAGCTCCCAAAACTGCCTCCAAGCAGCAGCTGAGCAGGGGCGCTGAGAGTGTGCCTTTGTGTGATTCTTAATCAGATGGTGATGGGGGGTGGGGAGACCTGCCAGCTAGCACACCATCCGGCCGCAAGGAGCCCCGGGAGTAGGGAGCAGTCTGCTGCAGCATTCCCTCACAATGGCCTGGCAGAAATGGATGGTCCACACAGGGAAGGATCAATTGTAAAAAGTGGAATTAGTCATTCTAAATCATGCAGCTGTGGTCGAAGGGAGCTCTTCTAAAAATCATTAAACAATCATGTATTCCTATTGATTTATTCAAAATACCTTGAGGGAAAGCAGATTAAACACAAGGTAAAAGTAAGCTAATGCAGATTAAATGGATGAAGGATGGGCTGAGAGTTCCCTAGGCAGTTTTTGTACTAATGAGAGGAAAATTATATGTACACTATTACCAGGATAAAAGGGTCTATTAGAGGTCTTTTGCTTGACATATTTATGTATTTCAAATACTAAGTAGCATAGTGAATTAGGTTTACTCTGGACATTTGTTATTTTTATTGCATCTCCAAAGTGATAAACAGAGTTCTCTGTTGAGGGCAGCATGCTGCCTCGCTCAGGGAAGCCCTGCCTGAATAGACCAATCCCGATGCCAGTGTGACTCCCTGAATGTCATTTATTAACAAACCCAGTGCAATTTGATGGCAAGGACAAGGCCTTTAAAATCCAGGAGCAAAATGTGTAACCCAGGGGCGGAAATGAGTTACAGCACAGAGTTACAGCCTGTCTGTTCCCCAGGCTACATTCAAAGATGTTCTTTCTTCCTCGAGTGGAATTTATTCAAATACTTGTCACATAAGAAAACCAGAAACCTAAAGTGTATGTTACACATCATTCTCATGTGTGGTAGATACAGCAGGTCTTATGATCCTCAGAGGAAGGGACTGAAGCAGAGAAATGGTAAATGAGGGGCCCAAGAACACACAGTTAGTGAGGATTAGTATTAAGACCCCAAGTTTTCTCTCCTCTGGTTCAGGCTATTTCTGCTATACTGTGTGCCCGTGAAAACACATTCATGGTTCACTATTTAACAAAAAGGATTATGACCACGAAAGTCCCTGAATGTTTAAAACCAAACTGACTGTTCTTCTCCAATGTCTTCATCCTTCCTGTCCCTCACTCCCGCTATCATCCCTATTTCAGTCAACTGGGAAATTGCGTCACTTTCCCACCATCCCTCTGGACCAAAGCAATACAATTTTAGTGATGTCCTTGCTTTCACGCCTTCCTCTGTCACATCCATTCTGCAGCCCACTGCTAGCTTTGTCTATCTAAAATATTGCTTTTCATAAAATCCAGGGAGGGAGGGTGGCCGGCATCTTTATTTCTCTTCTCCTCAATCTGGAAAGGTGCCTGAGATTCAGGCTGGTTTTAAGAGAGATTACTTGTAAAGGAAGCATTTCTGGTTGGTGGAGCTTGTGATGGCTTCAATCAGGAGTAGGTGGGTCAAAACGAATGTCAAGAAGGTTGTACGGTTAGAGCGGAAGCTGAAAGCTCAGGAGATGGGACCAAAAAAAAAAAAAAAAAAGGATTAACCAGACAACAGGCGAGATGAAGAAAACAGAAGAGTGAGGATCTGGGTATTAATGACAAGTCAGAGAACTGAAGCTAACATCATTGGCAAACTCCAACTAGAACCAACAGAAACCTTAACCTCATTGCAGTCCATGGCAATTACTTTAACCAGTAAACATAGACACAGCATTGGTTCTCAACTCTACAAATACCCAGGCCACACTCAGACCTCTGGATCAATAATCTCCAGGGGAGAGACCCACGAGTCTATGGTTTTAGAAAAGTCCACATATTTTGAAGCGCAACCAGGTTGAAAGCCACTATGTACTGCATTAGACTCCTCTTTGCCATCTGCACTTGCAAGAATTGGTCTAATATTTTATAGAACTCCATGTTTCAGCTAAATCATGTATTTCCTTATAAACTCTCTATATATCTCCAAGCACCTCTTCTTATCTACAGAACAGATATTATAACCATATGCCTGTGTGTGGTCTGGCCAGGAAACTAGAGAAATAGACAATTCTTTCCATAAGGTTAAATGTCATCACATTTCTTGCCACCTAATTGTATTCTTTATGTGTTCTATGTTTTAGAGCTAACATCTGAAGCAATATCTGAAGCAAAAGGCATCTTGCATTTTCATAGCACTTAAATTCCATAAATATATTAACTCATTTGGTCACTGCTTCAGTCCATGAAAGAGGCAAAGGATATTATTATTCCAATTTGCTGACGAGGAAACTTGAGGTTCAGAGACACGGAAGGACCTGCCCACAGCTACACAGGTAGTACTAACAGACCTTATACTAGAACACCATCTTCAGAACTTAGGAATTTGATATTCTTTTCCATGAAAGCACTGTCACTTTTCAACAAGTTGGGCACAAAGCTGGGGGAAAATCACAACTTAAACTATGATAAATATGTTTTAATACCCACTTACAGAGTTCATCAAAAATTTAAACATAGATTAACAGCAATTAGATTTTCTCTTCACTATAACTTTGTGGTAAAGTATTAGTACTTTGATAAAGAATTTAAAAGGGTTAAAAATTACAAGGTGCATATACGACTTAAAAACCACATTTTTACTCATTTGCAGCTCTGTTCTGTGGCTTTTGGATATCAGGAGTGTACACACACACATACACACAGGCCATAATACCAGCTAAAACTATCTTGAACAAATCTAGTTAACAGAAACTAAGATCTACGAAATATCTGTTTGGTTAAAAACTGCTTAAATCCTAAAGAACTCACAAAGAAAGCAAGTAGAAATACTGTCCTAATACATATCATCGATGCTGCAAAACAAAACCTCTAGTCCCTTCTGGTCTGTTTAAGGTAACATCCTATTCCCCAAATCACCAAATAATAATCTGAGCTGCAATACTAATCAAAAGGATAAGGTACACAGCTTCCTCTCCCATTTTGCAATAGAGAACGCGCTTTCAAATGGTCCAATTCAAGAAGACACATCAGAGGAAGAACGTCTTAGCACAGGAGGCCTTACCCAGTTGACAGGGTCTTTTGTCCTCTTCCTGGAGGGGACAGCTTCACTATGGCCAGGAAAGGGCTTTCTGCTTATTGAAAGTGAGTTCTATTCACAACTGTGCTTTTTCAGAGTTTGGCCGTCCACATTTTCTTGGACGCTGTTAGAGTTATAAAATAAACACTTCCAAGATTGTTTTCTTAAAAGTCAGTCCAACGTAAAATAAAATGAAAAGAACTTTTCTGAGTCTTCAGTTCAACGTGGGTGCATTTAACTAGGAACATACCTTTTTCTTCCTCCCTTTGAACTCCTTCAGACTGAGCTTTGTTTTTCAGTCTCCACGCTGGCTCATTCCACTGGAGACTTCTGTTTGATGGCTGGCTCCATCCTAAACTCTGGGACAACATTTGGATGTCAGTTATTTATTTAAGATCTGAAATCAGGCAAATGCTGAGACAGGTGTTTAGGAACTTGCAGTAGTTGAGTAATTAGAGAATTTAAATCTGGAAAGAACCTCCAGGGACATAACAACCTAGCAGCCTTTAAGCAGATGAAGGATTATTATCCCATTTTACAGCTGGGGCATCTGAGGTGTAGATGAAGTAGGTTATTTTGATAATGGATGCACAGTTATTTAATTAAGGAAGCAGGAAGGGAGGTGAATGTGGTGAAGGAGAACTAGACCCCAAATGCCTGCTTTTTAAAAGAGGACTGTTTCCCCGGCACACGGAACAATGAGTATCGCCCACCTACTGCACATTCAACCCTAAATTACAGCCAAGTGGTTTACAACTTGGATTCTAATCATCACACGTGCCTCACATGCCTAGTTTGAACCTTGTTTCTTCCATCCACTGGGCATGAGAAAGAGCAAGTGACTTTATTGAGTGAGAAAAATACAGAGCAGATTATCTCATAGAGATAGTGTGAGAATTAAACAGGAAACGCCATATGAAGTATTTATCCCAAAGTCCAGCACACGGTAAATGCTTAAAAATACTAGCTACTGTTACAAATCAACAACTAGAATCTGTCTGCCAGGGGTCTCTTTGTAGTGATATTTGGGAGCTCCTGGTAATTCCAGGACAGAAAAAACTGACTGCCTTCAAACAAGTAAAAAAGAAAGTGAAAAGAGAACAGATTTGTCATACATGTTAGCATGATCTCCCAATAAAATGGGCCCAGCTGAGGTCCACGTTGGGACTCAAAAAGGTTTTAACTGATTTAATCACACTACCAGGGGTGGATTAAATGCAAAGCCAATGAAGTTTATTTGCAGAGTCTCTCAAATTGCCTGGGCTCCTTCCAAAGCCTTGTCAGGACCCCTATCAATATGTTCAAGGGACAATTTGACATTTTCTCTTAAAGCATACCCTCCGAATTATATAAGCTCGAGGCCCTCAAAAACTTCAATTTGCTCCTGTGATGGTATTCTGTTTGTAACTCTTTGAAAACCAAACAAAGCCAAAGTTGATAAAATTGTGGGCAGATGTCTTCTTAATTCAGCTTTTCTGTTTTTCAGGTGCCTTAGTACCAGCCCTAGGGGCCAAGAGAAAGGGTCCGGTTGCTGTTGTACTGAACCAGAAACTAGAGGGCTCCTTCCAGGAATGTTAAAACCGACAAACTAGGTACAGCTCCAGGGCACCCTTTGGAGCTCTGGATCAGGTGACTCAAACAATGATCTGACGAAGACAAATTTCAAAATCCACCCAAAGAATTTGAAGATGTGCCATTGGTTCACTTAGTGACTCCTACTGAGGAATTAAAATGGGCCATCATGGGGAACCTGGCCAAGAGAAACACTCCATCCTGAGGAAAGAGTGGTTTTAGACTCTTCAACAGAAAACACCATAATGGGATGAAATACACAAGGTTTATCCAGGTAAACCTGAACTCACTTCACCCTTATATTCCTTCTATTGCCTTGCTCTCTGACATCACAGCTTGACCACCACTTTCTAAGAAGAGACATAGTGAGGAAAGGAGAAAAACTAAGCATTTACTGGGTTTTCACAATTTGAGCAAAGGATTAAGTCAGCATTGTATATATCATGTCGTTTCATCATTACAACCACTAGAAGTACTGCATTTCACAGATGAAGAAACAAAGAGAAGCAGGGAAAGACAGTGAGCGATGGAGCTAGGATTCCAAACTCAAAACAAAAAATAAAAATCTAGACATTAAAAGTTAAGTTGGTCTCTTGGATTTTATTTACTTGTGGTACATCCTCCAACCCATGAGCAGCAACACGAAGTTAAGAAAAGGGAAACTATGAGGGGAATGGATTCCTTCCCCCACTGTCTTTGACAATCTGGACCCTACTCCTTAAAGTCAACTACCACATTGGGGTAGAGAAAGGCCAGAAGGTGAGAAAAGAAGGGGAAGAAAAAGAAGCAAGGAGGAGAAACAATGTGATGGAGTTTCAAAAATGGTGTGCACCTCCCTGGATTAGTGGAGTCCCCAAGTCTAGAACTAATCTTAGTAAATAAATGACACTTGAAATGTACAATGGATTATCTAAATTAGCTAGACCTGAGTTCAAATTCTGCTTCCAATTGCAAGTTACTTTACCTCTCTAAGCTGCAATTTCCTGCCATGCAAATTGTGATCAAAATAGTTCCTACTACATAGGATTGTTGAAGGATTAAATATGTTTATACACGTTAAGCACTTTAAAAAGTGCCTAGAACACAGTAAATACTGACTAAATATTAGCAAGTACAGTGCTATGGAGGAATTCACAACCTGGCCATTATTCCCCCTATCAGTGAAGTTGTACATGCAAACTGATATAATTTGTTCACTGATTCATTCCCTCTACAAATTTTAATGTGTAGTGTACACCCTGGTTGCTGAGAATATAGCATGAAGACAGATCCAGTCCCTATCTTCTCGGAGCTCGCAGTCTAAAGAAGTCTTCATTCCATCGAAACTGCAGGAAAAAAATGGACTCTGTTTCTCTCTCTCTTTTTTTTTTTTTAGTGTCACTCCAAATAGATTTCTTTATGATAATTCCTTTAGTCAATGGTACTAATTGCTTATAAAGTACCCAGTATATCTCTACCCACTTCAAAATGGTCTTTGGAAGGGTGTATAAGACAGCTTAGCAGAGTGCAAGCTGCATGCAAGGATTTCTTAGTTAATCCCTTCAGAGATAAGTCAAGTAGTTGTTAAGTGTCAGGATGGAGTGTCTAACATGGGGGAGGAAAAGCCTGCATTTGTATTGGTTCATGTGCTCTATATTGCCTGGTGAGCCTTAGCTCTTCATTTTCAGGGAACTGTCATTGAAGAGACATCTTTTTGTCATCTAACATGTGTTTAGTGATTACTTTATCTGTAAGTGGTGAAGATCATACTACACGATTGCTTCCTCTGTCTAGTTAAAGCTGACAGGGTTGTCACTACTTCAGTGATGGATTCAACACCCCAGCTCCTTTTCATGAATATGTCTAATTCTATATCAGAGAAATATGGACAGTTTGAGTGGATTTAGCCAGCAGTAGACAATGGATTCAATATGATATTCTTAGAGTCAATATTAGAAAACAAAAGCTTATTTAAAGTCTGTCTGTCCAGTATCCCACAGCCCAGAGCTTGTTCTCTGCTTTCAATGTCAAAATGGTTAATTCAGTCAACTACTTAATGCTATTTTTTGGAAAGTGTGTTCATGGAAGAAGGTTGTACTTCTTCTTCCCTCAATTTCTCCACCCTTTCCAGTTAACAGATATGAATTCCAGCAATGGCTTCTAGGGTAAATATTCCTACCTTAATGGGCAAGAGTGACTCTAGTGGTGGGAATTGTCTAGCCAGGATCTTCAAGAAATCTAGCCATTGAGAAAATTATTTGTGCAATTGGAGCCTTAAAGATTTCCTTAAATAACAAGTAGGAAGATATCCAGAGTTACTGCTAATAACAGGCAAGAAAATGCTTGAGAAATATTTGAAAGGGATATTTTTATTATACATATCCCCTTCTTGTGTGGGATTAATTGGAATCTGAATATTCCTACTCAAACTCATTTTAATTACCTACCTTATTTGAATCGTTAAGGACAATGCCCATCTTCTTCCACAAGCTGGCCTTTCACATAGTTCCTTTTTTGTTGATGAAAGGGTAATTCCAGGTACTGGCATTCATTGATTTTGATTTTTCTGCTAAGCTTTAATTCCATCATTTAGTTCTCCCCTGGAAAAAAAAAAAAATGGGCTAGAATAAGACCAACAAGATCTTGGTAGGGAAATATAGTGGAAAAAGTCAGGGCCTCCGTAGAATTATGTACCTGGTGCTAAGAAGGGAAGGAGATGAGAAAGTTGCTGAAGCAGTTGGAATAGGGAACAGGGATAGTCAGTCAACCAGTCAGCAACGACCAATGAAAAGGTCAGGCTACTTTTGAACATTTCTATGTCTTTCACAGGCTCAAGCGAGCATTAAAATTCTGAAGTCTTCCTTGCTTCCCAAAGTTTAGCAAGAACAGAAAATGGCATCACACCAAGGTTGTGATGATATTTAGAAACGATTGGAACATCTGGGGGTAAACATGAGGTCACCCTTGGAGCACTGCCATCAACCTGGTCACACTCACCACTCCTCTGCCCCCTCCTATCCTTCCCCTCTCCCTTCATGCATATCCATGGGGCAGCTGCCTGATAAATCAGACAGAATTCTTCAAAAGGCCCCTGAGGGGCTGATAATCACAATAAATATTACAAGTTTGTCCTCACACAGACCTTTCTTCAGAAGGCCTTCTAGGCTAGCCAGTTTAATTGTTATGACTGCTCTTTTTTTCTCTCATATGGGACTGATGAAGCACAGTGGCTTCCTTGAGGTCACCCAGCAGGAGGAGTTCCCTACCAGAAGTTTCCATACTGCCTGGAGAATCAATGATGTTGCAGAACAGAGCTACGGAGGAGCCAACAAAAATATGTCAGTGGATTTTACAAAGGACTTTTTAATAAAACAGCAAAATCCATTTCTGTACCAAGTCATTTCAGTGGGCTGCACTATGTAATTTCAGTGGGCTCTACTAACACCAAAATCAACCAAAGAGGGAACTAAATTTTGTAGTCTTTGTAGGATGAATAATACTAAGTGGTGATTAACTACATTTTAAAAACAGAGAATTTTTAAAACAAGATCCACTTTACTGATTATGTTCTTCTTGAGCCAGTTAACAATTGATGTGCCTTCTCCTAACACAGTGATTCTTAACCAGGGACAGTTTTGCCCAGCAAATGCCCGGCAATGTCTGAAGACTTTGTTGATGATCACAACCGGTGGGGAAGGGTGCTGTGCTACTGAAACTAGTGGGTGGGGGCCAGGGCTGCTACTAAACATCCTACAATGCACAGGACAGCCTCCCACAACAAAGAATTTTCTTGTCAAGAATGTCAGTAGTGCCATGATTGAGATACCGATGGCTTGGAAGCAGTGATGAGAATTGGGACTGAAAAAAGAGAAACTGGTTTGTACAGTGTTCACATCTCCAGGTTTCTATCCCAGATTTGAATGGTAGGCAACTACTCCATTCCCACTCTCACCTTCACCTTTGCAGAAAACCCTCCAGCTTCTACCAGATCTGCCTATATTTCTAAAGCATAGGGACACAATTTTTGGTTTTGTTGTTTTTGTCTTAATGATAAAAAGCATATCCTGCTGTATATAAGTTTTGGAGACATATTTTTTTTCTCCAGATTATGTTGCTGAGATTCATCTATTTTTGTAGCCAGCTTCAGTTCGTTCATTTTGAGTGCTATATACTATTCCATTGTATAAATAAACTACGATTTTTTGGATGAATATTCAGGTTGTCTGCAGATGTTTGCTACTATGAATAGCAGTCATATAAACATCTTATGTAAAACTCATTGTGTGCATATATTTTTTTTGTAAATATATATAGGAAGATAAAGAATTATAGAATTATAGACACCCAGATATTAACAGTGATTATGTTGTAGGATTACTAATGATTTTAATAATGTCAGCATAATAAATATTTTCTTCTTTTTCTTATTTATGTTTTCTACTTTTTTTCTACAAAAAATTTTTTGTAATAAAAAATCTTTTCTAAAAACCTAGATTGACATTGTTTTAAATAATGAGAACAGCCAAATTAAGTACAAATATCTGTACAGCTGATGTGATGCTATCATAAAACATCTTATTAAGTTTAGTGTATTCAAATCAACAGAACATTATTCATGAGTTTGTTCTTTTGAAGCTAGACTTTAATTAAAAGTAGTGGCCACATCTAAATTAACCCAAATTCTAAATTTGCCCATATGATACATAAAGTCAAAAGTAGACAAACAAAACTCAAACTAAACCTAACAAATAGTAAGTAAAGGCAAGAGAGGTGTCAAAAAGCCAAAGAAGAGCAACACTTTGCTTGTCACTCACGGTCCTTATACATGATTACAAAGTCAACTATATCCCAGGAAAAAATCCACTTTCCTAGGGGGAAAAAAGGCTGCTTGGACTTGTTGCAAAAAAATACATAGGTAACTGATAAAATGTGAAAGTAAACTTAATACAATCAAAGAAATAAAAGACTGTTACTAACAATAGTTAATTTTTATCCTGCCCCTCAAAAAACACACTGTAGATACTACATTATCCTCAATTTTGCAGCCTGACCATTCAAGATTAAACCTGTTGATTATAAATCATAACCTGTTTCCAGTCTATGTGAACAGGTGATGGCAGAGGGGCGACATGGTCACCACCATGTAGTTATAATGCAGAGGGGGGTCACTTGTTCTGCCGTGCTGATGCCTCCCGTCCACAGAGGAGACAACAACTGACCTCAGAGGAAAGCTGGAATGGAGATTATGTCCTCAAATATTAATCAAGACAGACAATACAGAAATGGTCATTTATCCAAGTCCTACTCCTCACTCTCATAAAAAGCAACAGCACCCTTTTCTAAGTTTGTCAGAAAAAAACACAAGTAAAGGCCTGAATTAACTTCATTCTTTTTCATTTTCCATCTCATGTTTCCAGAGTGGAGAAAATCTCAATGCTTACCTCAGTGACAAAGGACTATTTTTTTTCTTTTCTACATTACAGAGCCAGCATTCGCTGGTTGGAAATGTGAAATGTGTGGTCTGAAAGCTGAACAAGAAATGTCATATCAAAAGTGACAAGAAGAGGTGCCAGGGGGAGCAGAAAAGAAAAGAAGGGAATAGTAGCAAGACTAACATAGCAACAAACATCTCTGAAGCCCCAAAAGTTCCTCCTTCAAAGAAAATGCCAATCCTCCCAGGAGCCAGAGAGTACAAAGAGTGTAAGCTACTGTCAGGTGTGCTTTTTCTGTCACTGGTGAGGAAAACAGACTGGTGGCAGGGTTCCTGCTCATGCTTCTGCATGAAATGGCCCAACTGTGCACATGGACACATGCAGAAAGACAGATCTGCACGTTCAAGAGATACTGGACGCAGAGAAGCTCACGGTGTTTGCCAGAGGTCTTAAGGGAATCTTCTGTTTCATTCCATAGTAATGCCCTTTTTGTTGACAAAAGTAAATTGATGATAGTCAAGAGGGAAGCATTTGGTGGAAAAATTCTGTTGACCCTTCTCAGATTGAATTTGACCACAGAACAGGATACCAGCAGTTGCAGAAATGATAGATTATTGTAATGACTGCCAGAATGGCCTTTTGGCATGTTTAAATGGCAATAAATTTCACCAGGAAGAAAGCAATTTTACTACTTTAGAGCAGTAAGGAAACACAGTGTTTAAGGTGTAAATAAATTGTGGGTCATTAACAGCGAGCATATTCTGTCCATGGTGCAACTCTCAATCAGTGGCTATTCATATTTAATTTAATTACGTGGATTTACTTAGCCAATTACGCTTTTTGGTTCCAGGTCACGGACATCTCAGGCTGACAATTTTGCTCTCTTCCTGTCTCTCTTATGTCCATAAACACAGCACTAGTTTCTCCCTCGGTTTTCCTTCCGCAGGTACATAAATACGATCAGGGCAGTTTAATAATGCTAGCTCACTGAAAAGCCTACTGAGATGATTAAATTAGAGACTGATCGGCTATGTGGTCTTTTCCTTGGCTTCAAAACCCTCTCCATCCCTCGCTCATTAATCTGGCTCAGTCCTTCACTGAACTCTGCCATTAAAGAAGGAGGCGGGAGGAAGAGGTGTGCAATGAAGTTTGACATTTCCTCAAAAATGATTGTGTTAAAACCCACTTACATTTATAGCTCCATCTCATTTGAGAATGTTAATAAGTTGCAATTTCATCAAGAGAAAGGTATTGGGATCTAATCAAGCCAAAGGCTTGCTCACTCTGGTATAGATTGTGCTCCTCAAGCATCACTTTAAAAGGTCATTTTTAAATACAGCTTAAGCTGATAATTAACAAAGTTCATTAATAACAATCTGCTTAGGGACCGTTTAAAACATTCGGGCTTCATCTACACTATCAGTTTCAGGCCACCTGCAGCTCACTTCAAGTTTGTGTCAACTCTGCCCCGAGGAGCAAACTTCAGGAGACACACTCCAAATCAGTGAGGTCAATAGCATGCCGTACAGAACCAAACGAGTGTTGAGCCTGAGTTGGCTGAACAAGCACAATCTCTCCAAAAGCCTAAATCTCATTTTATACTAAGTGTAGTGTGGATCGTCCTTTCTCAATATGATTGAAAGGATAGCCTAGGTGATTAGTCCCAAACCTCAGTGTCATATCTGAAACCAGGCACCGAGGTGTCTTTCTGCTGGCTTTGTGCTTCCTGGAAAGTTTACTGAGACCACATTGGAAAGCTTTTCTGTTCCTATAACTTTGTAAACTGCCAGGAACATACCAGTAGCCCAAAGCACCATGAGGCCAAAAACATCATCTTATTTATCTCAGATCATCCCTGGGAACTACTGGGTGGCTCATGCACATGGTGGAGGATACAGGGGCGCTCACCACAATAAATTACCCTCCATCCCACAGTTCCCGTGATTGGCATTCTAGGTGGAGATGGTGGAGAAAAAAATACAAGACATTAAATAAAGCAACTAGTGGGAGTTTAAGCAGGCAAAATTTGAGGCAGTTGGTTGGAAAGCTAGGAAGTTTATACAAGAGAAAGAATTATTACTTGTAGAGGTTGGATGATTTTAGAAAATGTCTTATTAATTGTCTCATTTTACCAATAAGGAAGCAGAAACCCAAAAATCGGAGTGGCTTTCTCAAGGCCAACAGTTTGGTGACAAAAAAAGACTAGAACAAGGACTTCTGGACTCCTAATTCCATTACTCTAGCGAACAGTATTCCAGGAATAGCAAACCACAGAAAGTGCCATCAAACTGGCCCCAGGATCAGCCGACTTCAGGAGCAGCTACAACCTGGGACAGCAGGAACCTGAACCTGAGAAAACCTGCAGGTGTCCTCAGCTCACCCCTGGGCAAGAGGTTCTGTGCCCACAGTCCCTGGAAACAAAGGTCTAGTGTGTTTGGGCGGCAGGGGTGGGAATGCACAGTTTTTCAAGTCCACATGTCGTTTCCAAGGCTCATTTTTGTCATTATTGCTAGAGAGATAAAGAGGATACTGGGGAGGGCAGGGTATTTTTAGACTACAGGGCAAGGTTATCTGGTTCTGGCTGAGATAAATGTGAAGGGTCAGAACCTTGCCAGTTTTCACTGCAGTAGGTCAAGTTGACCCCATGCGAGGAAGATGGAATTTTTATAGAAGCTGTCGACATTTAAAAGCACATAGTCACGTGGAGTGATAAGTCAAGCCTCCCGTGTTTTTAATGGACTTGCCTCCCAGGCTCACTGCCCCAGCTGACGACAGCCTTATCTCTTAGTGCTTAGTTAACGCTCCAGCTAGATCTATCCCCAGTCAGGCAGGCCTGGGGAAGTCGGCCTGTGCTTCCTTTGTTTACCGTCTGCAGCTAAGCTAACTGTAGGTGAGCAAAAACGTCCCTGCACGGGGGTAATCATGACCATGGGAAGGTAATGGTGTTGGTGATGATGCTGATGGTGCTGATGCCAGCAGATGGGGTGGGTGCGGATGGCCTTACTGATAGGTGCTAAACTCTTAAAGCAAATAGGCTGAGATAAGGTGTAAATGAAAGAACTTGAGTCAATAAATGACTGTTTGCTTCCCATCGTGAATAAATATGGTGGACTTATGACCCCCTCAAAATTCATTTTCTTTCTGTTTGACTTCTACCTGGTTGGCTATATGATTTGCTTATTTTGTCAGGTTGATCAGGTACAATTAGCATGTCTTTCTAACAGAGATTAATAACTCTTCAAGTCAACAAAGGGCAATTAGATGCAGGGTATATTATGCCAATACAGTATGGAGGAGACTTATTTATTTGATCTTGTGCTGTTAATCGCATGCATGGTGTCATAGACTCCCATCTATGCCACAGCAATGAAGGAGAAAAATCAGTTCGTTCAAGCGTAGGTAAGAGATTCTTTAGTTTAAAGCTAATTGCCATCATACAATGCTTCCAAAAAAGGGTTGTTTTGAGTTGGCTTTGTCAAGATAACAACTACCGAGCAATTAACACATGCCAGACGTTATGCCACATGTTTTATGTGCATTTTTAAATTTAATTCTTACAGTAAGCCATTGTAAGAGAGGCATGGAAAAAAACTGCTTCTGGCTAAGCCAATATCCATTCTCTCTTTTGTCCTCAGCAACAGAACCTCAACTTTATTCATGGTGACAATATTGTGAACTAAAAAGACATTTCTCAGCTTCCTTTACAACTAGGAAGGCCATGGGAATAATTCCTAAGCAGTGAGGTTAATGCAGAAGAGCAGACAGGGATTTCAAAAAGAGTTTCTTTTAGAAAGTCATCACTGATTTTGCCCTTTCCCCATCTTCTCCTTCCTTCTGTCTAAAAAACAGCTGTGACGGTTACAGCTCCAGCAGCCATCTTGGACCATGCATCAGGATGTTAGAAGAAGACAGAAGCCTAGGTCGTTCTGATGACATCTCTTACACAAAGAAGAATAAAGTTCCATCTTTCTTAAGTTACCAATCTTTTGGATCTTCTATTATATGTAACCCAACCTAATCTTAGTGTAACAGGCAAATATTGTTATCCCTGGGAATTCGAACCAGGTTGTCTGATTGTGGAGCCTCTAGTGTTAATGCCATATTCAGTTGCTTACTAAGAACAATTCAAAGGGCACCCTCCTGCCCTTACTCCTCACACTCTTCACTAATATTTGTTTCAATTCTTCAAACCAAATTGGCCCTGTTCTGTCTTGCTTTAGACATTCACCTATGTCATTTTCCTTAACGGGAAAGCACTTCTCCCTGTTCTTAGCCCGGATAACACCTTTTAAAACTTGATTTAGAGATCACGTCCTCTTAAAAACAAAACTGCCCCCCACCCCTTACAATCCCTCTAGTCTGGCTAAGGTTTGTCCTGCTGTACTGTCATAATTCTCTCGTCATATAGCAACTATCACTCAGCATTAACTCCCAATACACTATAAGGGAAGACATAGTGTGTTCTATCTGTTCACCGTTAGATAGAACAGGGCCAGATGCCCACACAGGACAAGGAATGGTGCTTTTCTCACAAAAACCTCATAATTCACGGGCCACTGGGCAGAGTACTCAGAAGGGTCTTGCCTTAGTAGTGAAGAATAATCAGCCAGAGACTAGATATGGCTCTGGTCCTACTAACAAATCTTGAAAGCAAGACCTAAATTTATCTTGTGTCCCAGAACAAAATTCAACAATATTTTCATATTTGGCATTGAATCAAGGAGTACCCGGCATATTAAAAGAAAAGCATGAGAAAACAAAGAGGAAAAAAATGAATTAATTGAAATTGACCCGGATGTTAGAATTAACAGGCAAGAGCCTTAAAATAGTTTTTTTTTTTTAATTTTCCAAAATTTAAGTAGAGGCATAGGAGATGCATATATTTTTTAATCCAAACTCAGCCTCTGGAGATTAAAAACGGTAGTGTGTAAGATGGAAAAATACACTTGATGAGATTAATGGCAGATCAGATATTGCAAAAGGATATATTAGTGAAGTATAAGATAAAAATATTAACTATCCAAAAGAAAATAAAAGAAGAAAAAGAAACTTTAAATATGAAAAGACCATCACTGAACGTGAATAACTTTAAGCACCCTAATATATGTGTAATTGGAAGCTCCAAAGGAGAGAGAGAATGGAAAAAAGTTTGAAGAACTAGTGGCAATTTTTTTTCCAAATTTGATGAAATCCACAGATCCAAGAAGTTCAATGAAACAAATGCCCAAGAATATGAAGGAAACCACACCAAAGAACATCCTAAGTAAATTTTCAAAACCAGTCATAAGAAAATCTCAGAGGCACCCAGAAGGGAAAGTCATCTCCTATTCAGATGAAAAAAAATAAGAATGACACTGATTTCTTGTAAAAAAAAAAAAAAATGCAATGAGGAAAACAGCAGTATCTTTACAGCACTGAAAGAAAAAAAGGCTGTCAACCTAGAATTCTATACTAGCAAAAATACGCTTCACAAATGAAGATCAAAGCAAACACCTTTTTATCCATACAAAAGCTGAAAGAATTCATTACAAGCAGACTCACATTACAAAAGATGTTAAAGGAAGCCCTTCAGGCAGAAAGAAAACAGCCATTGGAACTATGGCTGTACATAGAGGAATAAAGAGTACCAGGAATGGAAACTTCATGTGTAAATACATGACTTCTTGATTACAATATAAATCTCTTTAAAAAATAACAGACTGTTTAAACAAAATATTAAAAATGTACTATCAACCAAAAATCATTATTTTGACTTAAACTGAACCCTCTCCCTGAGGTCTTTTATAACTACTAAGAGTACCCTCATCATCTTCACCATCATTATTTTCATCATTATTGCTATGTTGTCTCAATTAGTCTTCACAACCATCCTATGAGCTCAGGACTCTTGCTATTCCCATTTATAGGTAAGGAAAATGCAACACAAGAGGAAACTGCCCAAAGACACAAGGCATGACAGTAGTAGAGGTAGGATTGCAATCTGGCCGTCTGACCCCTGTGCCTACACACAGAGGCACCATGTCTATCAGTCACTCATTCATGAAATAAATATTTATTGAGTGTCTTCCATGTGCCAGAATCCATGCCAGGCTCCAGACACAAGGGTACCAAGCAGCAGGCAGGAGCAGAATGTACCCTGAAAAGCATGGGAAAGAAGCAGAAGAGGAAAGGGGTGGGGATGTGTGGGATAATTGGGGAGATGGAGGATTAGAGCTCTACCTTGGCTTATCTCGGTGGTTTACTGGTGGAAAAACTTAGAATTCCCTGTAGGATTTGGCTTCAGCTTTTGCCATGTGTCCTGCCTCTTTCGGTGTAGCCTCTGGAGCCTGGTTAACCAACTAAAGGTTGGCTCCATCACTTATAACCTGGGGCAGGAGTCTGTTAATTCTCTGGGTTTCCCCTCCAAAACAGAGATCTCAACTCTCAGAGCCTGCCTCCTCAAACTGAACTGTTGGAAGAATTAAAGGAATGAGTCCATGCAGATACAGCACTTAAAACTTTTCTTGGTTCCCCAGACAACTTCCTCTAGAAAATGTGGTGCCCACAGCCCATGTGGTTAATAATCTAGAAGACTTCTCCCAATCAGAGTAATCCCCAGGCTGAAGAGAAGAATTTCCTCCTGCTATTTTCTCCCAGAGAAAGAAGGATAATATGCAGTTACCCAAAGACTTCTTAAAAGACAGATCAAAAATGTCTGAGCAGGGGATGATCCTTTTAAAAATGGAAAACTCTGGTCTCCTTGGTCTAAACCCATCCTCAGGCCACATCCTTTCCCCCTGGCAGCTATTTAGAATTACAGTAATAGTTATCTTTGGTTGACTGACCTGAGGAGCTAGGAGCTATAAGCACATTCATTTAAAATTAAAAGAAAAAAAAAATCCTGAAATCCTTACTGAACTACTGGTTCCAAAAGACTTAAACTCAAAATCAAGCTCAATTAAATTTCATATCTAGTTCCATTCCATCTCAGTCCTAAACTTATGCTTTATTCATTTATTATTTATATCAATAATTATTTTTATTTCTATTTATTGTTTATTTATAGCTCACTCATCATGCAATATTAACCAGGCTATAACACAGGCTCTGATGGAAAGGTAGACTCCTTTTTCATTTGCCTTGATAAATATTTCAAACTGGTAGCCAAAATGCACAATTTCTCCATTTTTACATAAGCTCCTTGATGTGCTAGGTTATGAAGCACTACAAATTCTTTGCTATGGGTCCCAAAAGAAGTGCCTATTATAACTGCCCCTAAGCTTCTCTACATTTAAGAAGATGCTTATACACAGAGATGTCACTGATTATACTGCAGCTAAGAACAGGCCTCTGCAAGCAAGCTAGAGGGCATATGGCTGGTGTGTTAGAGTCAACCACCGAATCACGGGCCAAGCAGAGGAAGTGACTGCCAGGCTAATTTAGAAAATGCGGTTTGTATTTGTCTCTGTGTTGACTGTAAATCTGGTTTAACAGTATATTTGATCCAAGCACTGTACAGTACCACTATAGAGAGGGCAAGTTCCAGTCACTTCAGAAACAAATGATTATCGAACATTATGTTACACTGAATTTCATAATTTTATGAAAATTACCTGTGCACTAGCCTCCACTCCTAGGATGTGAATTTCTCCAACATAGAAAATATTCAGTTTTTTTTTTTTGCATGAATGAGTCTGGTAACTAATCAATGCAGTAACTAAGAATAGAGTTGTATATATGAAAACATATCTTGGGTGTGGATTAGAACCATATGAACATTTGTTCTACTCAAAACTACCTGCAAAGAACAAATCTATCCTTCAATTAATTACAGGTACCCTAAGACTCAATACTTGATCATTGTACAGTAACAGTATCAGTGCCCATTTAATGAGAACTTACTATGTGTAGGGCCTATCGCCAGGTGCACTGTATTTCCATAAATATATTGCCATTTAAACTTCACAACATCCCTATGAAGTAGATTTTCCCCCATTTTCCCATAAGAAAACTGCATTTTGCTTTGCAAGTTTTACCTTTTTTATCAAGATAGTTGTTGTTCTTGATAAATAATATAAATGACACCTCAAGATTTTAAATAATTCATGTAGGTCCTGTATCACCTCCGTCTTGTTCCCTGGAGAAATTACAAATGGGTGCTCTCATTTCTGGAGCAGGGTCTGTCGGAGGTAAGCACTTCCACAGTGCATTATGGTTTTGGTCAGTGGACAGAGGGGAATTACTGCATTCTTACTATTAGCCCTCTCTCTTTACTAGGTCTCTTGTTTCACTGTCTCCTTCTTGACCCTCTGACTTTTTCATTAGGGAACAGACATGTAAATGAGAAAAAGTCAAACCCCACATCTGTCCTTTCCAGATATTTTTCACTGAGTTTCACATTAGTCTCACACCTTTGTTGAACTATGTGGAACATACCTAGTTCATCTAACACCAGAAAAGTTCATCCTCGCTAGCATATTCAACAATTAAAATTGTATGGTGCACTAGTCTCAAAATAATTCTGTTTATTTAAAATGGCCTCTGGAATATAACCGGGAGTTTAGGAAGGCAGCTTTAATAATGACTATGAACTCATGACTCTTCAGGGTAACCAGCACCCAGCACAGTAGTTGCCACAGGCATGCACTCAGTAAGTACTTTTTGAATGAGTGAAGATTCTATTACCTGTGAGTCTAACTGTTCCCTGCCAAGGATGTCTTCCCTTATGTTGTCTTCTCTTACACCACTAATCAGGACAAATTCCAATCACAGGTCTATCACACGGCCCTTAAGTTAGCAAGTGGGTACCACACCCAGAAAGGATGTCATTGCTTGAAAGGTCAAGAGGGGCCTGGACAGCCAGACACACACCACGTGTGTGTGCACAGGATCACAAACGGCTCACCCTCTGGGATGAGAACAGAGAAAAGAGGTGAGGAAATGTATCCCCCATTTCATGGATAGTGATCCAGGACTTTTTTTTTTAATCACAAACCCCCAAGGCCAAGCATTAATTAAAAAGGTCATTGCAGAAAACCTTTCGGGAGAGAACATCAAAACACTAAAAGCTACAGAGGGTAAACATTTGTATTATTTGATCCAAAATGATTTTTTTTCCTCTTATGAAGCAATTGTCTACAAACTTACAAAGAAACCAAGGGATGATACCAAGGGTAAGACAGCATGTAAAATTTTATTCTGTGATCATCCTTAACACTGGCTCTTAGAACCAGTACTTCAGACTACTGGCATTTAAATGCACTGTGGCCTGATGTCTTTCCTCTAAGCTGTCCTTCTTAACAGGCCTTGCCCACCGATAGCCAAAGATGAAGCAGAACAGGAGGCGTTATTTTCTTTGCAAAGCACCCACTAATGTAGTATGTTCTGTCCCAAATAAAATACTTCAAAGAGTTGATTCCATTTCTAAGGTGTACCCATGTATGCCTATAAACACAGATTTATCCTCTCCTCTCTGATGACAAAAGCTAAATTAGTCTAATGAATGAGTGCTGCATCCGTAGAGGGCTCCTGTGTTCTAACTATGCCACCTCTCCAATCAATTTACCATTCCAAAGTGCAAAATGATTTAGGAAAAGCTGTCAAATAGTAGAGAAAGAAAATCTAATCTGGATAAATTATTAAGAAAACAGCTTCGAGTCTTTAACATTGAAACTGTCCACGGAGATTTAGAAACAAAGGTGACAGGGGGTGAGAAGGGTGGAGGTGGGAAGCGGGACTGGATGCCACCAGGGGCACTGTCTAGCCCTGGGACAAATGGAAAGGAAGAAGAGCGGGGAAGTTCCATGTTGAGGGATAAAGATAAAAAGGCTACAGAGGCAGGTGACCAAAAGAACAAGTATGAGACATGGACATGAATAAGGGAAAAGACAAAAGGGGACAAGGAAAGTGGAGGAAAAGGAAAAGAGAAGGTGAGAGGGGTCACGGAAAGGGAGAGGGAGAGCAGAGGGCGCCTGCAGGGAAGAACGAAAAGAAGAGAAACAGAGAGAATCAGAGCAGCTCCTCCATCATCGGCGTGGCCTTCTTCATCTTCGTCTCTTGTTTTTTTTTTTCAGATGGCACCCTGACAGAAGATTAATTCAAGTCAGCTGCTGAAAATAATTATTGCATTATGGGAGCAGTAATCATTATTTAGAACATGATTAAATATGTCTGCACCTATTGACTCTGCCTATGATTTATGTATTTGTTTAGTCAATAGTCTAATGTAAATGATGTAATTAATTATAGATGGTGGTGTCAGGTCATTGGTGAAAACAATCTGAGGAGAACAAGGGCTCTGTTTTTTTCATGACAGATGCAGGGGGAGGGGGTGGGCTGAGTTGAGGGAATTCCAGGGGAACTTTTTCACGTGTGAATGGCGGCTTGGAGCTCCATTTGCATGTTGTCTTTCTCTTGTTCAGCCTTCGTTTAGAAATTGAAATAACTTGTTAAGCAAAGGGGAAGGGAGCACATGATTGCCAAGAGGACGCCTGGGACTCGGGCGGGTGAGGAGGTGAAGAGCCAGCTGCTCCCTAACACAGGGGAGCGTGGCACCACCATTTACCGCTTCATAAAATTAAATGTTTTCCAAATTAAATCAGTAGGCCGTGTGCAGGAGGCCGACTATCTCTAATAACAATTTTTCAATCAATATGAGGGGCCTGGCCGGTATGAAATCTGAGCTGGGAAAGTTAGCATTGGCGGGGGGGGGGGGGGGGGCGGGTACGCTGGGGGAGGTGGAAACAAGGTTTGAGTCCCGAAGCTTTCCATCAAACCAAAGGTTTAAAAAATATAGATATATATGCATGGAGGATTCGCCATCACTGTGAGTCTATTCCCCGTAGATTTTTCTCTTAACTGATAATTCGGTCAGTCACATTCCTCAGAGGGAGGTCATAGGTCACCCCAGCCCCTGTCAGGCCTCAGAGAAACCATTTCCATTTTAATGCCACAGCTATAATCTATCAAAGATGTGATGTACAAGATACAATGAATTTAAGTGGTCTTCATATATCACTGAGCTTTCATGCCTTCACCTGGGTAATAGTCTGAATTACTCTCTCTACCTCACAATCTGTCACCCCCAGTAAAATAACTGCCATGATGGTGTTAATGGCAGATTTGTCCAAATTGGGGCCACAGTAGCCAAAGTCATTCTACATCATAAACTTTAGCATTCAGTGCTTAGCTTGGAAAGGGCCCGGAGCTTAAAATTCTTCTGTAAATAATTCTGTAGAGAGGCTCTGCTCATGTTTTTATTTATAAGCGCTAAAATAAATCTCGTTGGGGCTGCACGCAGCCTCCTGCCTTCTCCATCTTTCTGTATCTAGTCCTCCAGTCCTCTCCCTCTCCAGCCCATCTAATCTGACCTGTCACTTGTCCCAGAAAGGGATCTAATAGACACAGGTCTCTTCCTTAGACAATAAACACGGCAGAGTTCAGAAGACTCAGCTCATAGTGAGTGACCTTCTCCGCAACTCCACTGTTAACCCTTCCCAGGGTACCACGAAGGAGTAAAAGTAGTACAAGTTGCTGACACGTGTACCTCCTACCTAAACCATCCCTGGTCGTGTGCACTGCAAAAGCCTCCAGAGGTGGGGGTCCCCAGTGGTTCCCTTATTCAAGTAGGTCCAGGCACCCCTCTCCGCTTCTATTCTTTTCACTGCTACCATGGTCCATCCTCACCAATATCCAATCTACTATTTTATTTGCAGCCTTTTAGATCAAGGGGTAGAGAGCTGAGTTTGGACCCCTTGTGTCTGAGTTATGGCAATAGTATTACAAAGGGATGATATCTTTCCTGACCCAGAAAGTATCTGCCATTCCAGCCACGGACCCGTAGGATAGAAAAGACTGTTTAACGGTTGATCACTTAGGTACCAAAACCCCTTGGATCAGACCAAGAAAGACTTAGGTTATATCTGTTGGCTACAAGCATTCATCTCACCAAAGTTCCTGTATAAACATCTTATAATGATGTATCACCTATGTTCGAGAAACTCCAAGAACTGAGGCAATACTGAGATAAGAATACAGACTCTAAATAAAATCTCATAACATATTCCCAATCTCCCAGAAAAGAGGCCATTTTATTTTATTCATAGGTCACCTAGTACCAGAGCCAACCAATGCTTATAATTAATAATCACAAATTAATATACAAAAACAGTTTTTCAGAGGATTCTGTTTCTGCATCACTTCTAGCCTTTCTGTAGCTCATTATTTCTATATGAAAATTGGAGCCATTAGGACTTACAGACATTTTACCACTCAAGGTCATGGTAAGGATTAATGAAGCAAGGCTTATAAGATGCCTTGGACCACTCACTCTTTCCATGGCTATGGATTTCTAGAAATGGAGGCCAAGCTGCCTAGAAAGCTGATGGCTTGGTTAAAAGGCAAAAAAAGTCAATAGAATTGAAATTATTTAGGAAAGGTTCAGACAGAACATGGAGCAGCGATCATTCCTTCAGGCTGCCAGGCGGGCAGGGCCTGTGTGTAGCAATAACAAAAGAGGCTGGCCCTCCAGCTCCTGATGGTGCTTTCATTAAGGTAAACAGTATATTATTCATGCTGAGGGCTTCTCCAGCAGGCTCTGTTTGCTTCCACTTTATCTGGGTTTCTTTGCAGTGAATTGTAAACTCAGGAGATGTAAATTAGAAATACGGTCCCAGCCCGTCAAAATCAATGAAAGCCCTTACCTTCAGCTGGAAAGAAACTGGAGTGAACGAGGTCAGAAGGAGGAATGTTCTTTCTATCTATGTTCTTGAGCCCAGTGTGGATCAGACCTTATTGGACCCTCTTGTCTGTTCATGAAGCATGTTTTTAAGCACATATCATACGAGCACGGACAGTGAAAAGATGGTCTCACTCCTACAGAGTCACCTCTCGGCAGGCCCCTGAAGAGGGAACGTGTCCCGTGAGCACAGATGTCCCAGGGAACCACTTTCTCATAATTCTGCACACCTTTTGGCCTGAAAGGTTCTTTAGATTGTTATAGATATAAAAAAAATCATTGAACCCCAGTCTCCTCTAAAAGAAACTTGAGAACTTGCACAAAGAATTCCAAAAGGCTTTCCTTAAAAAAGTACAGACTGATTTTACCAAGTAATTCAATTCACTTCCCTAAAATGGATAGAGCTGAACAAGAGTTAACAAACTGTGCAGGCCAACATTTAGAAAATCATCACAGATTCCCAAAGAGAGTAGTAAAAATGTCCAGCTGGGAAGCACTTGTCCACCACCCCCACCAGCCCCCGAAGGTTTAGAGAACAAGCCTTAAAAAGATAACGGGCTGTGTGCCGATGACCTGCAGATTTCCTAAAGGTGTTGCTTTTCCTGTGGGAAAACACCTGGAAGCAGGGCTCTGCTGATCCCAAGTCTGCATGCTTTCATAGTTTGCAAAGCTCTTCCCAGGCATTTAGAGTCAGATCAGCAAAAATCCCTCCACCCTTCATCTCCCAAAAGGTTTTCAGCTAGGGCCAGAGCTTTGGGCTGGTTCTGAGCACTTAAATATACCTCCTAAATCAGTGTTTCTCAAACATCAACACGTGCCTGATAGGGTTACAAGAGAAAAGACAAGATACACAGTTTGACTTGAATTTCAGATTAAAATAAAGAGGTTTGGGGTACAAATATGTTCCAAAAATTGCATAGGACATACTTACCCCTAAAAAATGTTGTTTGAAATTCAAATTTAACTGAGTGTCTTGGGGATTTTTGTTTGTTTGCTTGCTTTTGTGTTTGTTTTGTTTGCTAAATGTAGCAAGCCTAGAATGAGAATTACCTGGGTTGTGTACACTTCACAACGTAGATACATACAGCAGTGTTCATTATACTTATCATGCTGTACATCACATCCCTAGCACTTATTTATCTTATAACTGAAAGTTTGTACCTTTTGGCTGCCTTCATCCAGTTTCTCCTCCCCCACTCCATTGACCTGGATTTGACAGTTTTATTGTGGGGTCAAGACACCTTATTTTTAAAGTGAGCACTACTGATGACTCCAGTGCTGGTAGACTTGAAGCCACTCCTTAAGGAACACACACTCCTTAAGTGGTGGAATGTCCCCTGATGCACCTTCGTATATCAGCAGCAAAGTGTTCTGAATTTAAAGGTGCTGGTTATTATAACTTTGCTACAGGAAGTCTAATATTTGCGAACCCTTCTAAAATCCCAAAGACAGATAGAGTCCTTGATCCCCCAGAGGTGATAAGCACAAACAATATGAATTTCTGTCAAGGGACAAATGGAGCCTATTACCTTTTACCAGTAATTTTCCTTTTTCACATATAGAATAAACTGATTTCTGTTGCTGTATTTCTTTTGCAACTTGGGTATTATTTACAATAAATTGAATCCTTTCTGTGCTTGACATATTACACTGATCTATGACTTTGCTTTCATTTTGTCCTGTTAACTAGAAACCCACTTCATCGTGAAATATGTTCCTCACACTTTCCTCCACAGTGAGTAAAAACATTGATAAAGCATCATAAATTGTAGGTCATTTCTCAAATGCTTCCTGGTACAGTGAGGATTGGGAGAAAGAAAAGTAAGTACTGATCAATGGCCACTTGATAAAATATATGCTGAATGTATGGACAGAAAAGCAATGGATGTATTAGAAGCCACATTATAAGGATGCTCGTCTCACATCCAGACTTCATTCTTTATGCCACAATACCAACGGTAATTCAGCCTTCCTTTCTAGCAAACTTACTCCTGCCCCCAAAATAGTTTTAATGTATATTTCTAACAGTGATTTTTGCCTAAGTTGCCTAGACAATTGAAAAGGAAGGAATATACCTAAGCTACCGGGATAGTTACCGAGTCCTCCTCTTTATTCTGTGTGACTCTTGGGTACATATTGTTGCTAGAGCCTAATTTGGACCAGAGATGTGAAAATAACACTGACCTCAGAACACACAATACCACTAACATAATGAGATATGCCGATTTACTGTGAGTCAAGAAATTTACCAGACTTTTTACCAGCATTATCTCAGGCAGGACTTTACAGCAACATTTTAGAAATGAAGAGTTAATGACTGGGTTCGGATCACAAGGTAAGGGATGGAAAGAGAGACAAAGAGGTGCAGGAAAAGGAAAAAAGGTTAAAAGAAAAAAAAAGGAGTCTGGCAGGGAGAGAAGCATGATGTACTTCAAAATTGATTTCGGCTCAACTGTTTCCCAGGACTTTTTCTCAGAAATACTCCAAATATAGGTCAAATATCTGAGATCCTTGAATATTCTGAGGAATCAATGCCTTTCTTTGCTATAGTACAATGTCTACTTTATCAAACTTTCCTTCCCTTGGAAGCTGTCCCTTACAACATTACAACGCTCTTTAAAAGTAAACTCAGCTACGAAAATAAGCACTTGCCAGTATTTCCTGGTATTACATGGCTCAGCGTACTCAGCCTAACCACTGCAGTGCTTAGGGTCGTGGATGCCTTACCGCCAGAAGCTAACTAATTCTCTGCCAAGTCTTCTCAGCCACACAATGAGGGAAATGAACCTGCCTCTCAGGATGGCTATGAAGAATAGGTTATAAAAATGAGTGCAAAACCCTTTGCAAATACCAAATGCTGTGTGAATGCTAAGTAATAATAAAGATCTGTATGAACACAATAAAACAGCCCAACTTCCAGGTGCTTTTTCAAACTGGACACCAACCATTTAAGATTCATCCATCATGCACCTCCAGGCATCCCTGTCTGCATTGCAATGAAATGGAAAAATTGAATTTCAAAGCATAGAAGCCCCCAGACCTTGACCATTCAAAGTAATGGGTTATGTTAGTTGGTTAATGAAGATAATGCTTATGAAGGAATGAAAGGACAAAAGTACCAATTACCATTTGACTTTGTTTTCAGCTCAGAGGGCATAAGATTCTAGCTGCAAGTAGATATTGGCATCATCATAAAGGTGTGAGGTACAAAGCCACTGTCACAGGGTATGTAGAGTCATTACGCCTGTTCCCGACTCCTCCAAGTAGTCACTTGTCAGTAATCCCCAAGCACTGCCTATGTGTTAGAAAACAGGAGAGGGGGAGAAATATCATGTAATAATAAGCAACAGGACAATGATGACTTTCAGCAGCCCTGTGCAGCAAAAGGACAGAGGAGAAGAAAAGAAAGAAGGAAGGAAGGTTCGGGGAAGTGAGGGAGGGAGGGAGGAAGAGAGAGAGAGAGAGAAAGAAAGAGAGAGAGAGAGAAAGCAAGCAAGCAAGCAAGAAAGCTCTTCTCCAGCAAACCATTTCTTCCACAGACATGATTCACTAACATTTGATCTGACAAGTCGTAGGCACTTCTAACATTATTTTTTTCCCCTTTGCTGTTCATTTGGGGAGCAAAGATTTATTGCCTCTCTTGAAAAGGACAAGGGATGCACTAGAAATAAGAATTAAAAGGGTTTTTTTTCCCCTGTTGCCTATCTTTATAAAAAAAGAACTACTTCTTGACTAGATTTTTAATTCTTTTTGGCTCCAAAATCCAGTGAATCTCTGTCTATAATATTAAATAAAATTTGGAGACAGAAGCAAATAGTAGTTATGTTGTGGGGCAAGGGGAGGCAGTCCATGTAAAAGTCAAATCTCTCCCCATGTGAAGTTTCCTTTCCACCCTCAGTCAATAGCCCTCGTCACTCCTCTTTAAATGCAGTGTGTGCAAATCTGCTGCACATATGAGCCGTATATAGGTTTGTACTGAATGGACACTAAAAAAAAAAATATGTAAGTTTTCATTCACAAAATATCAAGCAATCATTGTTTAATAAAACAAAGGGGGCTGGGTCCTAGGCTGCATAGATGCTGTTGGGTATCTAATGAATTGCTCTAAGAAACAAAAATAAGCCAGCAGAGCCAGGGACTTGGCTGCACTGACTTTTACTCCTGGCTGCAAAAGAGCATAGTTTTTGTCATCTCCCTGTTTGTAGGTAAGTGGGTCTAAAGAGAAAGGGGAAGAGGAACAGGTGAAGTTTGTTCAACACACAGGATATAAAACTAATTTTTATGAGTGGTATCATGTTTTATCACTGGTAAGACAGCTATAACCTCCCGATATATGCATATTAAATATATATGCATATACACCCTTTTAAAGCGGTCCTAGCTCTACCTGTTAAAATGGCAGAGAACCTCTCAGCATTTCCAATATAAAACCTGATTTGCAGGGATTTATAACTAAACTGAAGATTTCCTTTAGGGTGAAGCAAGAAACACCAGGTCTCAGCTCAGAGCACAATTTTGTTTTCAGTTTTCTGGGAAGTTTGGTTTAGTCATGATCAACTTACGGAAATGCAAAAATAAATAAGTCAAAGCTTATGGGGATCTGGCTTTTTTCCTCTTTTTGAAAAATCCTCGTGGAGTTTTCAAACTGCTTGGTTATCTGAAATGACATTTAGTCCAAAATATGGATTTCTTTCTTAAAATGGCTGCACCTTTGACATTTAAAGATTGGTTATTACACATGCATAGAAGCTGCTTCTCCAAAAGATACTTGGCAGGTCTGTGCAATATTGTATGTATCAAGCATACTTAATGATCGCTTCCCAAATGACCCTCTCCTATTGCTGGGCAGAAGAAAGAGCTTTTAACAGGAAGGATAAATACATTATCAATTCAATTATTGCTTTATTATATTGCACTCATTAAAGACCGCTTGAAGAGTAGCATACATTGCACAAAAATTACTTAATTTCATGCATTTTAAAAGTAATTATTTACCTCCAAATTAATATTGCTTGAAAGATCTTAAATACCCTGCCACTGAAGGCTTCTGGAAAACTACAATGGTGATTTCTTTTACAGGGTGCAGAGGCATAAAACAGTAATTAAGATCCAGATAATGCTTAATAAGCATTCACAGAATGCATCACTATAGTTTCACGCAAAAAGACAATAATATTCCACATGTTCCCAGTGTATTTCAAAACAAATGGATTTCAATCAAGTCTAAGGTTCATATTTTTTAAATTTTAACTCATACTGACTTTCACCTGCATGGTATTTCTTTCCCTTAATGAAAATGCTTAAGTAAGACACTTGTAATAATACATGTTCACAAGATGTGTTTATGAGATATAATGCATTGTTAAAAAAGCTTTTGCACAGTCATTTAAATATCATCACCATGACAAACCCAAATCCTTTTGGGAGCAAAGTCTTTTGAAACAAAGACATTTCTGGCCAAGACTTGTGAATGAGGCCAGCCTGAAAATTTTAGTTTGGCCTGAGACTAATGAAACAGGTTTGGTTTGTGGGGCTTTGTTTGTTCCCATGACCTATAAGCCCACGCTAAAAGCAACCTAAAAGTAGAGAATGGAAAAATGTTTCGTGCAATGGAAGCATGGTTGAAATGGGTGACATTTTTCGATTTGTGAAACAAACATTCATTGCATGCCTACTGAAGGCTAAACACTGCTAGGTACTGGGATCCCAAAGACACCAGTCATGTTCTCAAAGTTCTTGAAGGTCTACAATCAATAAATTTTCATTTTTTTCAGGTTGGTATTCAAACCTAATCATGGGTACTTCTAGCCTATTAACACATACTCATGAAACTAGAGGAGTCAGGCAAAAGACATCTCTGTTCTTGTTCTCATTCAGCGAGCAAGTGAATGAGTGAGTCTTTGGGAAGGTGGGGACAAAAGGAGTAAGGTGCCTGTAGCATCAGTCAACAATCTGTCAAGAGACTGCACGTCCTGTCTTCTCAGCTATCTGAACTCCTCAGAAAAAACACGTTGTAGAAGAATTTGTTCAACTGCTTGACCACAAAATAACTGATAAAAATGATAATATAATTCTGAGGAATTTTCTAGTCAGACACATTTCACATACGTTTCCCCATTTAATCTTCAAATTAAGTCTGAGATAGTGAGGGTATGTTATTATCTTTATTTTCTAGATAAAGTTTAGCGAGGTTAACCACACAGTTAGGAAGTGACAATTCTGGGAATCCTCAGGAGTAGACAAACAATAAGCAATAAAAACAATGGGTACCAGATGCAAATTTTTCCAAAGTCTGCACTGTCAATAAATTTGTTAAAAGTTCCAACATATTTATATTTTTGTTTCTGCCATTCGGTAGCTAAGACTGTTATTTATCTGCCACAATTAAATCAGCTGAAACATGCTGCAGTCAGTACTGCTGGTGATCTTAGAGATGAGTTGAGTGGTAGTCAGTTTACTTCCCTAAGTAAGACTGCTTGGGCATAACAACAACAAAAAATACCCATCAATTTTGCTGCCATCTGACTTTTTCTTAAAGTCAAAATTAAGACTCAGATATTTGCTGTTGAATTAAGGAGGGTGTTTAAGTGCTTGAATCATCCAGAAAGGCTATCTATATAGGAGTAAAAACAATGCTGTTGGTAATATGTCAGATCTTCATTTTAAATAATCTGCTGTGCACATCATCACTGAATTGTACAGCAGGATGTAACTGATGCAATAACTAAGTGCAGTATATGAAAACAAAGAAAATAATCCATTTACCTCTAATTTTTCTTGGTTTTGCTCTTTAATCTGTAAGAATAAAGGCAGATCACTTATTTCTCCACAAAGGACACCTGGCTGCATTATATTTAACAAACAGAAATAGAGTGTGGTTTGCAGTAGAGAATGCAGAACATTGAAAAAAATCATGGGACTTACAGTCAAATCCTGGACTCTAGACCTTCCACCACTTGCTGTGTGACCTTGATCAAATCACCTCTCAGCCTTAGTTTCCCTATGGGAGAAGATAAAATGTGAATAATAATAGCACCCTGCAGGCTCACAGGCATAAGAAAGCAAAAGCGCTTTGTAAACCATGCAAAGGACTGTACACAGGAGGTATCAATTTTAGGTACTATTATTACTGTTTTCATGATCATAGGGGATTTCTTTTTTTTTTTTTAATGTAGGTTTTTAAATGCCTGCGAAAATGGGGCAGTCACAGAACCTTGACTTTAAACAAACTTTATTTGGGCGCATGACTGACTGGCAATTGTGTGCAATCATTTTAGCTGTCACGGGCCCAGAGAAATGTGGGAGAGCTCTTCCATGAAATGTTTATATTTCATAAACAAAATGATGTGCTTAACAGTCAGAGCGATGGGAGGGTTCCGGCTAATGCATTTTCCAATGTGTGAGGCAGATTATTAATGCGCTCCAGTAGCTGTTAATTTCAGTTTGCCGGAATGATTTATGGGGAGGTAAAGGAGAGAGACATAATCTAATTGAGATCAGAATCACTGTTCTAGCAGCAAAGCACCAGCATGGGCCCTAGGCACGGCAGAATGATTAATATCTAATAAGCAAATAATCCGTTAAATAATTATAAACATTACTTTTGACAACTCTTTTGTTGGCAAATGAAAGAGAAAAAAAAGAAACAAAAGATCTAAAAATCACCATTTTTCCAAAAAAAGAAAAAAGAAGTGAATGAAGGGCTGCAAATAGCAAAATATCCTTCTTTCTTATGGATGAGTTGTATTCCATTACATATACATGCTGCATCTTCTTAATCCATTCATCTACTGATGCACACTTAGGATGCTTCCATATCTTGGCCATTATAAATAATATTGCCATTAATAGCGGGGTGTATGTATCTTTTTTAATTAATCCTTATTTTGTGGTTGGCTTTATTCCTTTGATAACTTTGTAAGTTTAAAAAGCTAAAGCTCTAAACGTTCTTAGAAACAATGAATAGTACATATATGTAAATTTAAAGAAATACGTGCAGTATATTGTGTATAAGTATTTACATGCAATATATTGTATACGTACAGTCAAATTGTAACAATTCTCCCTAATAAAACTGAATAACTAAAATAAATAAATAAATACCACCACTTTCTCTAATAATAATATAAAGGCAGATTTCATCAGAGCAAGGGTGACGGACATAATAATGGGCTAGAGTATTATGATCAATTTTAAGACTGGGGAGGCATTTTACCATAATATGAATGATAACTAAATGCCTGGAGCAAGATCACACTTCAGAAACAAAAATAAACAACACCAAGTTCTCAAAGTGTGGCTCTTCTCATCTGGCCTTGTCCTTAGCCTTCTAATAGGCATGCCAGGCCCTTGTCACTATGAAGGTCATCGCATGTACCTGAAAAGGAAATGTTAAAGAGCCTCTCTTGCAACAGTTCCTTTTAGTTTCTTCCTTTTATAATTTTAATTTTAAAAAACGTTTAATGCACATAATGTAAAATACACCATTTTTATCGTTTTTAAGTAGGAAGTTCAGTGGCATTAGCTGTATTCACTATGTTGTACAATCGTCACCACCATCCATCTCCAGAACTTTCTTCATCTTCCCAGACTGAAACAGTACCCTCTGAACAACTCTCCGTTCCCTCATCCCTTCAGCCCCTGACACCTACCATTGCACTTTCCATCTCTATGAATTTGATTCCTCTAAGGAACTCACATAAGTGAAATCATACAATACTTTTCCTTTTTACTTAGCACAATGTCTTCAAGGTTCATCCATGTCATAACAGGTGTCAGAATTACTTCCTTTTTAAGGTTCAATAATATCTCATTGTATGTTATATCACATTTTGTTTATTCACTCATCTGTTGATGGACAGTTGGGTTGCTTCCACCTTTTGGCTACTGTGAATAATGCTGCTATGAAGAGTTGTATATACAACTATTTATTCAAATCCCTGCTTTCAATTCATTTTTCTCAGCTTTAATTGAAGTTTAATTGCCAAAATTGTAAGATACTTAATACGTACAACATGATGACTTGATATACAAATACATTGAATTAATTAACAAATCTATCCCCTCACGTATTTCATTTACCTTTCTTTTTTAGTATGTTAGATCCTCAGACCTTATTCGTATTATAACTGGAAGTCTGTACTCTTTACCAAACCTATTGGCTATTGTGAATAATGCTGCAGTGAATATGGGAGTACAGACATCTTTTAAAGATAATGATTTCATTTCCTTTGGATATATACCAAGAAGTCAGACTGCTGGATCATATGCTACTTCTATTTTTAATTTCGTGAGAAATCTCCATACTGTTCCATAGTGGCTGCACCAATTTACATTCCCACCAAGAGAGCGCAAGGATTCTCTTTTCTCCATATCCTCGCCAGCATTTGTTATCTCTTGTATTTATGATAATAGCCACTTTAACAGGTATGAGGTGATATGATATTGTAGTTTTCATTTATATTTCTCTGATGATTAGTGATATTGAGCACCTTTTCATGTACCTGTTGGCTATGCGTACTTTTTCCTGGAAAAATGTCTGTTCAGGCCTTTTGCCTATTTTTCAATTGGGTTATTTTGCTTTTTGCTACTGATTTATGTGAGTTCCTTGAATATTTTGGATATTGACTCCTTATTGGATCTGTGGTTGGCAAATATTTTTTCCCATTCCATAGGCTGACTTTTTGTTTTGCTGATGGTTTCCCTTGCTGTGCAGAATCTTTTTAGTCTGATGTAGTCCCACTCATTTATTTTTGCTTTCGTTGCCTTTGCTTTTGATGTCGAATCCAAAAAATCATTTCCAAGACCAATGTGAAAGAGCTTATCCCCTATGTTTTCTTCAGGTTTTATGGTTTCAGGTATAATGCTCAAGTCTTTAATCTATTTTGAGTTGATTCGGAGGTATGGTATAAATTAGTGTCCAGTTTCATTCTTTTGCATATAGGGGTCCAGTTTTCTGAACATCATTTATTGAAAAGAGTATCCTTTCCTCGCTGTATATTCTTGGCTTCTTTGTTGTAAATCAACTGACCATATATGCATAGGTTTATTTCCGGACTGTTTATTCTGTTGCCTTGACCTGTATGTCTGTTTTGATGCCAATACCATTATAGTTTAGTTTACTACCACTTCATGATACAGTTTAAAATCAGAAAATGTGACTTCTCCAGCTTTGTTGTTTCTCAAGACTGCTTTGACTTTTTGAGGTTTTTTGTCATTCCACATACATTTTAGGATTGTTTATTCTCTTTCTATGAAAAATTCCATTGGAATTTTGATAAGAATTATATTGAATCCATAGATCACTTTCAGTAGTAAGGACATTTTAACAATATTATGTCTTCCAATCTGTGAACATGGAATCTTTCCATTTACTTATATTTTCTTTATTTTCTTAATCAACGTCCTACGGTTTTCAATGTACAGATCTTTCATCTCCTTTCAACTTAGTTAATTTAGTTAAATTTCCTGCTTTCAATTCCTTTGAGTGTATAACCAGAAGTGGAATGGCTAGATCACATGGAAATTCCATTTTTAATTTTTTGAGGAACTGTCATAGTCTTTTCCATAGTATCTGCACCATTTTACATTCCTACCAGCAGTGCCCAAGTGCTCCAATTTCTCCACATCTTCATCAACACTTAATTTCTGTTTGTTTGGGTTTTTTTTTTAATACTAGCCATCCTAATGCGTGTGAAGTAGTTTCTTCTTAAACAGAGTAAGTTGTCTAATCGGGCTTTGCTATCACCAAAGGACCAAATAAAAATTATTTCCGTCCAGGACCTACTCAGGGACTTTTACTTTGTTTTTAGTTCAACATGTATTTGGCATCTACATTACGATGATTGTAGACCCCACTATGTATGCGTCAACTAGCTAAGGAGGTGAAACCATACTGAAATGAGTAGGAGTAACGAGAGGAAAAGAGACCCCTGGAGGGTTCAGCAGAGAGTATGTGCAGTTGAGTGGGGACATGCACATAGAGTCTCTTCCAGTTCAACACAGAAATCCCAAAGCTATTATCTAAGAAGAACGTTCATGCACCCCTCAAGCCTTACTTCATCTTCCTCCTTAGCAATTCCCTCTGCACCTCCACGTCTCCAAGATTAATCACAGCTGTTTGAGGCACTATACCATTGCCCACTCCATCTCCTGCTCCATTGCCTGTTCCTGATCACAAGTCTAAATCAATAATTTTCATGGTGGGATTAATTCCTCATTGCATGAGTGTAAATTATCTAAAGTCTGATAAGGGCAACTCAACCACTCAGGGCCCTGGTGACTCTAATTCCTTGTCTTCCACTCTATTACTGACATTCTCTAGAGCACAGACTAAATTATATCCCTTCTCTTTTCCTCAGTTTCTTCTTTCATAAAGTGGGAGCAACAGAATTAAGCTGCTGATTAGGTTAAGACCTAATCTAGACAGTGCAGCCTGCTTTGAGACTTTAAGATGCCTCTAATTAACATTACAAATAGCATTAAAGCTAATGTTAGTAATCTAAGAATTTATTAGCCCAGGGAAAACATTCATAGATACAGGATAATAAAAGATCTAGTAAAGAATTGGCAACTAAAAATTTGAGACCTGGTCTTATATGTAATGTGCCAATCCCTTCCCAATTATCGTAAAGGCAACATAAAATGTTTAGTTAGGTAATACTACCACAAAAACTGTAAGAAATTATTAGCAACTTTGTTTTTTCAAAGAGTTTATTATATCTAAACTCAAACGGAAAAGAAAAATCATCTACACTTCTAGTAACAGACCAGAATTGGCAATGCAAGGACTTCTAAGCATTCCTAAAATCTCACTCTGATAAATACTTTAGAGGTATTACCAGAAAACTGTGATAGTATATTTCAACTTTCCTTTCTGTAACTCATCATTTAAGGTGTGCCTCTATCAAAAATGCCAGGAGAGGATGTGTCTCTCTTCTTTGCAGTCAAATTCCACATTACAGCAACAAAAATGGTTTTAGTTTTTTCAAAGAGTAGTTCTCTTAAGAAATTTGTTCAAAACCCACTAGATGTACATTAAGGAAACCAGCCCAAAAGATAAATAAATTTCAAGGCAGTCCCTCCATTCCCATTTAGCATGGGCAAGTCTCATTCCTCAGGATCCTTAAATAATCTAGAGACACATCCCTTCTTCACAATCACTAAAGGATTAAAGTTGGAAATAATATCCTGAAATATCCAGTGAGACTTGGGTGCAGCCTTGACACTGCACCTTTTGATTTTTGGAAGGGATACCCCATTTAAAGGTCACCGACTGGCTACCATTAAATTTTAAGGGTACCTGTGTTGCAAATGTTTAAGAGCATCTTACTTCAGATAGGTCTCCCTCAACCTATCTAAAGAACCCTATAAATATCAGAGCTTGAAACTGCTGTCCAGATACAGAAAGTAGAGCTTAGAGAGGTTACAAAGCTTACTGATCACAGATTCAGGACTAAAAATGAGAGCTCCTGAGTCGTTATCCACAAAACTTCCCACTCTCCCACACTGCTTCCTCACCAATTCCAGCTAAGTATCACATGTTATTGCTTCTAGCTGCCCATTCAACAAATTTAACTGATAGAATAAAACACATTTGAACGCATTCATTCATTCAGTCGTTGAGCACTTAGCGCATGCCGTACACTTTGCTAAGCTTTACGGTCAGCATTGTATGACAAACCTAACCTCGGGTGTTTATACTCTAAGAGGGGAGAGAGGAGTTGGGCAAGTAAATAGATTTTTTAAATATGCTTACACATTGTGATAAGTGCTATGAGGGAAATGGTGCTGAGATGGTCACAGAGGAGGCCAGTTTATGTTGGGTGGTTAGAGAGAACCTCTCTGAGTAGGGGTCATTTGAGCGGAAAGTGAAGCATGAAGATAAGCTACCACACAAAGAGCTGGGGAAGAGCACTGAAGGCTGAGGGAACAGCGTGCAGGAAAGCCTCATGGCACAAGAGGGCTTGCTGGGCCAGAGGACTGGAAAAGAGACTGGTTGGCTGGGGTGCAGAAAGAGGTATAAAATGGGGTGACAGAGCATCCAGGACCTTGTAGGCCATTTTAAGGAGGTTGGTTTTATTCGAAGAGCAATGAGATACTGTTGAAGGTTTAAGCTGAAGGATGATATAATTTGCTTTATGTTTTTAAAAGATCATTCATAACAACAGTTGGGCAGAGAATGGATTGTAAGGAAATGAATGTGGAATCGGGAAGACAAGACAAGGCTAAAGCAATGCCCAGATGAGAAATAATGACGCTCTGACTAGGGTGATGGCAGTACGGTAAAAAGAAGTACATAGATTCCAGATGTTTTGGAAGCAGAACTGATAAGAGTTAGTGATCTGTAATTTGAGTGCAGGAAATAGACTAAGTGTGACTCTTAGTTGCTGTCATGAGTTAGTGGCGGTGCTATCTACAGAGGTGAAGAATTTTGCTATAAGTTTGCTAAGTCCCCTCATGGTGAAGACTTCATGAATGTACTGCTCTGTAAAGCCAGGGGCATAACTAGATATTAGAAACATCTATGATACCTCCAAGAGAACCACTCAAAGAGGTTCATCCATCTCTCCATTTGATAAGCATTATCTCCCATCAATACTAAAAAGAACAGAAGAACACATCCCTGCATTAATTACAGAACACTGACTACAATCAGCTCACTTTGGCAACTCCACACTCTTTCACTCCAGAGCTCTCCCAATGCCTGCCCAGTAGCTAGTGATTCACTTGCTAAGACTGTCAGGGAGCCTACCATCAGGTATAGATGCACTAGAAATAATAAGTAGGAGAAAGAATTCTGGACAAGGTATGTACTTTTGAACATCATCATATAACATACTACCAACCTCTTAATACTTTGAACAAAATATCCATACTTTCCTATTTCACAGTTGCATACCTAAATGAAAATTTGCTCTTTTCTTCACATAATTCAAACATGCCTAGACACCAAAAAGTGTTTTATAGTATTTCTGAGAGCAAAATCTATATACATTATAATAAAAAACCATATTTGGTATTTGCTCAGCACCATATGTTTTACAAAGCACTTTTACATACATGAGTTTAAACCATCTGGCAACACTAGTTAAGTCAACAGGACAGATATTATTATCCTTTATCTTCAGCTGAAGAAAATAAAGGATAATATGGAGAAAAAACTTTTAATTCAATTTAAAATATTTATCCCCTTCGATCTAGTAATTCAACAATCTACCCTAAAAAAATAACTAGAAATAACAAAGAGATTTCATCATGTTACTGCTTCATCATTTTACTCAGGGCTGAGGTGTTTACCAAAAGGTATCTATGGTGATGCTGAGAAACTACCCACAATCGCTTTCAGAGAAAATCTGTTCCTCCGGTTTGTCAGCTCGCCCAAGAGCCGTTCATGTATCATTCCATTTGTGGGTTTCCCACCGAGACCTTCTGGACCTCACCTGATAAGGCTTTTTCTGTCAACTCAAAGGAAACTTCTTCTCTGGTTTAACTGTTTAACCACTCCCAGATAACTCTAGGAGTTTCCTCAGCATAAAGGACTCCAGAATTTGTATTGTCCATTCTCATCTTTCTGCTAATCTATGACCAACAGAGAAGAATAGTTTTGCATTTGTTATGAATACAAAAAGTTGTTGCCTATTTAGTCTATTTTTCAAAATAATTAGTGTGCTCTTCTTTGAAGATAATATATGGTAAAGATTATCACAGATTAGACAGCTTCCTTTATAAGACGACAAATAGGATTGTGTTTTATTCTCTCCCTCATTCACTCATTTATTCATGCACACAATGAACATCCAGCCAATGTCTACTCTTGGGCTGGTACAATTGTATGTGCTTTGGCTACAGAAGTGAACAAAGCAAAGTTGCTACCTTCATGTATCTTATGTTTAGTGAGACAATAAATAAGTAAGAAAATCAATTAGTTAAATTATTTCTAGTAGTGATCAGCAATAATGAAAAATAAAGCAGGAATAAAGGATTCAGAGTTATGGGAGATGAGGAGAGCAATTTTAGATTAAGTGGTCAGGGAGGTCTCCCAACAGAAACCCAAATGGTGAGAAAGAATGAACCGTGGGGAGATCTGAGAGAGAGGACTAGCACCACTATTTTTGAAACTCAGATCTCCTGAACTCTGAACCCTACAAATATATAATGGTCTTTCCAATGTAGTTGACTTTCCCCAACTAAATCTCTTACTTGTGTACCTAACCCATTCTAGCTCCATTCACTCTTTTGGAACCCACTACTTGCCCTCCTGCCTAGCTCATCCTCCTAAGACATCCTGACACCTATGTCCCAGCAAAGAGGCAATTCTTCCTGCCTTTTTACCAACAAATGAAGACAAAGACAAAAATGAAAGTTGAGGAGATTGTTGATAGCTTTGGGGGGTTTTTGTGGGGGAGGTGTGAAGAAGATGCAAGAAATGTTGTTGAAGTTTACTTTTGTGAAAAATTTGGAGGAATAATAACTATGAGATCTACAACAACAACAAGAAAGAAAAATGTGGGCAAACAAGATCATTGTGAAATCTACGGAATATCAGCAAAACCAGAGAAACCAGGGAGAAAAGTAAAGCACCCCTCTTTGTTTAGGCCACCTACAGCTGGGTCAAGTCCACTGTCCAGGTTGTGCGTCTTCCCCAATTTCAGCACAGATGGAATAGAAAGTATAATTAACAACTTCGCCTTGACTTCTGTTCCTGAGTAAGTTCCCAAGTTCTAAAATCAGGTTATATGACAGAATACCAATATCCAGCTCTCACTAGGAAACTGAGTAGCCAGCCTTTTCCCTTGAGACACACAATATGCCTAAATTACTAAAAGTAAATTTCCAAAGGGGGAAACAGGCTAATTCCCACCACAGAAGTGACCTAATCCCCCAGAAAATGAACTAAAGGGTGAATAATCAAACTTCAACTTTTGGTTCACATTTTTCTACACAAATATTCTACATTAATGCATATCCAGGAAGGGACCATAAACTGTAGAAATAGGAAGAGCAGTCCTACTTTCAAACTTGTAATGTTATTCTCACCGTTTACACAACTGTCAAGGAACACTTCAGAAGGAGTCGTGGGTCCTGTGCTCAGGAAAGCATAAGACTTCAGGACCTGTAATAGCCCTTCACCAGAGAAATGCAACGTGTGTGTGTTGAAGGGGTCCCTCCTCTTCAAACTACCAATAGTTTACCATATCTGCTTTTCTCCTTGGAGTCTACATTGTTCTGGTTGCTTTTTTTTTTTTTTTTTTTTTTTTTTTTTGCAGAAATATAAAGCTAGAACTTCTCTAAACCTTTTCACATTTCCATAAAGTCCACTTTCCAAAAGGCAATTCATTTTGCTCTTCCATTAAACTACTCAGTAGGCACTGGAGATACAGAAACCAACAAAAGAAATAGAATCCTGCCCTCTTGGAACTTAGCCTAGACTGAATCAAAGGTAGAAATGTAAAAATATGAAGTTATGAAAGTACTGGGATAAAATATCAGTGAGTTTTTTTTAATAATCTTAGCGTGACAGGGAAGCTTCTGTTTACACATTTTATTATGAAAACTAGAAATAATCAAAGACTAACATATTTATCATAAAAAATCATAAAAGACTGACAGATTTAAGAACAGAGTAAAACATTTAAATTGACAGCAAAATAATCACAAGAGCAAATAAACAAAGCCAAAAGATAAATGACAAACTGAAAAAAAAAAAAGTAATAGACACATCAGAAAGTAAACTTCTTAATTCACAAAGAGTTCTTACAAAGCAACAAAAATAAGGTAAAACAAAGTATAAGAAAATGGGCAAAGGAACTATATATAAAAATAGATTTCAAAAAAATTCCTGCTGTACAGCACATGGAATTATGTTCAATATCTTGTAATAATCTTTAATGAAAAAAATATGAAAACCAATATATGCATGTATATGTATGACTGGGACATTTTGCTGTACACCAGAAATTGACACATTGTAACTGACAGTACTTCAATTAAAAAAAGAAAAGAAAAGAAGAGAAAATGGTCAAAGGAATGATCAGAAAACTTAAAGAAGAACTACAAATAGTCAATTAGCAAAGCTCAATCTTATTTAAAATACAAATTAAAACAAATAATATTTTATTTAAAATACTTTAAAAGATTTTAAGTTTTAAAATGTTCATGGGTATGGGGAAATGTTCACATGATATCAGAAAAGTATACATTTTTACATTTCCTTTTGGAAAAAAATTTGATAAAAATCTATTAAAGTCTTAAATGTGCTAACCCTCTGACACCCTCCTCTGCTGCTTTTTCTTCTAATAGCTGATCACATAAGTATACTTAAAGAATGTGTGTATACATATAGAAGCAACAACATTCAAGACAGCGAAATTTGTAAAAAGGTTTAAAACCAATGAATGGTATTAGTATTAGGAATAGGAATTAATTACACATAATTGAATACTCAGCAGTTGATAGAATGTGCACTTATATGAAAAGGTCTATGAGTTCTGATATGAAAAGATGTTTAAGATATATTCTTGATATTGTTGTATATTTAATATATGTGTGTATAGGTATGTATATGTATACACAGATATGAAATTGTGGACAATGGTTATCTTTAACTATGAAAATTAAAATTATGGTGGTCACTTACTTTGTTAAAACATTTCTAAATTGTCTAAATTATTTTTACCATGTATTTTTACCTTTGCAATTAGAATAAATAATAAAGGAGCAAGATCCAGGGTTTAATAGTTACATGTTTGTTGGGCATTTTTTAAACTTCTTTTTAATGTTCTTTTTTTAGTAGGGGCAGGTAATTATGTTCATTTATTTATTTATTTAATGGAGGTACTGGGGATTGAACCCAGGACCTTGTGCATGCTAAGCAAGCATTCTACCACTGAGCTATACCCTCCCCAATATTATTGTTTATTATGAGCTTTTTAATCCATTTTAAGTCCTGACATCATATTGCCAACACAAACTAGACCAACTATGCATAGACACCTATATGACTGAACATCATCACTCAATCAAATGTAAAGGAGGTCTGTTATCTGGGTCTCCTAATTAATAGTCTAGAACCCTCCAGGACTTAACAGTTATTTCCCACTGCAGTAAACTGAGAAGACGTGTAAAGAACAAAGGATGATCTAAGTACATGCATAATATTTATTAATAGCTAGACCCTTGGACCAAAGCCTTCTGTGCTCTTACTATGATGAACTGGGCTAGACCATGTAGGACCCTGTGGATTCATTCTGCTATTTTAGCTTAAGACTTAACTAGAAACAGAACAAAGAGCCATCCTCTTGCCCAGTTTCACCCATACCCCATAGCTGATCTTGGCCACCCAGACGTAACATTATGAGAAGGTAGGTAAACAATACAGCACCACCCCTTCTTCCAAAGGCCTAGTGTGGAATCCTCCTAAGCTTCTTCTCAACGTTTCCTTCTCCTTGAGCCCCAGCCTGGCCCAGCTTAGCCTTCCAAGAGTGGAGGCATCCCCTAAGTGGAAGATACCTAGAAGCTCCATCTTAACCCACAAGTTTCATGGGGCCAAGAGAAAAGAGAACTTCAAAGAAAGGTCCAAGGAGAGTGCACAGCCTGCATGTAATTTTCTTTGCAGTACTTTCTTCTTTTCTACTAAAAATTCCATTTAACTGTGTTTCTTTTGATGTGTGTGTGTGTGTGTGCATCTGTGTGTATATGTGTGTGTGTGTGTAATTGATGGGAATGTGGAGCTCCTCCTAGTGGTTAGAGTACACGGTCATCAGGATCAAAAGTAAAGTCTTAACTTTGCTGTTTTCACTAGTTGTTCATTTAGCAATAATTGAAAGGCAATAAAATTGAGAGTCTAAGAAAGTGATATTAAAAAGGAAGTGAGAGAACGACTAAGGATGCAATGGTGGTTCTCTATTTTTGCAAGAAAAACTGGGAATATCAGTCAGGCCAATGGAAACACTGAGTGATAGGTGGATAATTTTGGAAAATCAACACGTAAGGCTAAAAAAGGCCTCCTTCCAAACTATAAAATATGATAATCCCAGCAGTGAGTCAAGATTATATCCATGCTTTGTCCTAGGAATTGATAAAAACACTAACATTTATAGGCACTCACCAAACATACTACTTGTTGAATTTGTTGAATAATTGGCCTGGAAAGTGAAACCTTCCTTAAGGATTGGATCTGATTCATAAGATCCTTCTTTTCTAGTGTATTTGGAAGTTTTCTTGTCTTAATGACTATTCGGAGTTATCCATAGGTAAAGTTCCCATGGAGAAAATGACTGAATTTTGAGCTACTTTAAAAAGCAACAGTTTTAGACACAAAAATACATATAGTATATGGCCTGAAGGTCCCAAGGGGCAGGAAAATCCACAGAGCCCATGACAACTTAATAGACAATTTAATATGATTTGATGAATGTTAAAAAGCTAAATCTAAATGTTTCCTTCACAAGATTATTCTGTCTAACATTTCCTTGGATTCATTGCTAACAACCTTTCAAAATCATATGCATTTCCTTACATATTAACTTTTGACCAATTGGCTATTCATATTAAGATAGAATATAGGATTGTTTGAGGAGCAGTTTATTTTAATTATAGCAGATACATTTTATTCTAAACACTGCAAATTATATTGTGATGAATGGTGCACTACACTGTCTTGTAGAGGAATTACAAATTCAGATCAAACAGTTTTTATGTTTTTATAATACAAGGTTAGTAAAAAGACTTACCAAATAAAATTTACTTTAGCATTAGTGAATTTGATATTTGTGATTTTAACTGTTTTTTAGAACTGTCACAAGTCTAAGGTGTGTAATAATTTTAAATTTTGCTAAAGTAAGCACTTGAATCAAACTTTGTTGAGGCAGTAAGGTAGTAGCAACTCACTTAGTATATGCAGACCGTGAGACTCTAGGTGGAGCTTTGTTCTATGCTTGTTTTCACATGTACAGAGTTTCTTGTAAAAGTAATGAAACAAGGAGGCCACTGGCCTGGAGTGGCTGTAGTGCCTAGTGGTCTGCGTGAGCAGACCAAAACCTAAGCTGCATCAACGCATTTGAATTTGAGAAAATGAAACTTCAGAGCAACCAATGACAAACAGCCAACTAGGCTTTCCCAAATAAAGCAACAATCTACAGACAATCAAATAATTTTCTTGCTTCGCTTCCCCAGCTCCTATCAGTGGTGAGCTTCTAACTCACCTTTGGTTTGGCACTGAAACTCCGCATCAATGTATGTTCAAATTAACTCTTGAAAAAAAAAAAATGTTAATATGCCTCAGTTTACCTTTTAATATTCTTAGGACAGAACTGAAATCCCTTAAGGAATCACTTAAGATTTTCTGTTCTAATAAAAATGAGGAATGCACAAGTCTCTAGACATATCACTCAAAGAAAGCGTAACTTTAGTTTTAATTTAGATAATTTGTCTATAAACAGACTCACAGTCAATAATTAAATGACAAATATTGATTGGTGGATACTGTATATTAGAGAACATTAAAAACAGAAACAAACTCACAGACATAGAAAAACTTATGGTTACTGGGGGAAACGAAGAGGGTGGAGGGATAAATTAGGAGTTTGGGATTTACAAATACTAACTACTATATATAAAACAGATAAACAACAAGGTCCTATCGTATAGCACAGGGATCTATAGTCAGTATCTTGTAATAGCCAATAATGAAAAAGAATATGAAAAGGAACATATATATACAATATATATGCATATATATAACTGAATCACTATGCTTATACACCAGAAATTAACACAAAATTGTAAACCAACTGTACTTTAATTTAAAAAAAAAGAAATGAACCATAAGTTTTACAAATCAAAAAAAGAGAGAACATTAAATAAGTTAATCTCTGCAGTCATGAAATCTTAGCTGAAACCCCAAAGCTAAAAAAATAGGCAATAAGTACCCTCACAATCTAAAAAGAGGAAATAATCACCTCAAGGCCAGTCTTGCTAAACGCCTAGCAACCAGAGCTATCAAACCCTATCACTAGAACCTACTCTCAATTCCCCCAAGAGATGTTTACCAGGCTACAAAATTTTTAACCCCAGGGTTGCCACAGGACCAAGAGAAGGCCCAGGAGAAATCAGCATGTCTCCTAGAGCCTGAGGAATTCTTAAGGAATCATGAATTTAGAGACTGGTATCTGCTTCTTACTTGGTGAATTTGGAAGACAGAAAGCAGTCTACGTATGCCAACTATGGCAAGGAAAGGGGAAAAAGCAGCAATTGGGCAAACTACCCTCCTAGGGTTTTACATAAGCCAGGTGGATGCTGTTGAATGAAACTGGGTTCAAGCATGGCCTCCTGGAGTGAGCAGATCTCAGAAGTAAATGTCTGCTGCAGGAGCTGAATTTAAGAGCAGGAAGTGAAAGGAAAGTCACCAGAGATATGCCTGAAAGTACATGGTTCCCATCAAGGAAATGGGCAGATCCCCACAGAAGGGTTCTAAAGAGCCCGTAAATGCCCCCTTTGAGAGCCCCAGCAAGTGGATGCCTGGCACTCCAGAGCACCATGGCAGAATCATACCACCAGACCCTCACCCACACCTCTGCTCCCTTTATCTTTCTTCCCTCCTCCCCTATCCAACCCTGAAAGTAGCAGAAGCATCGGGATTAGAGACAGAGGTGTGAGAGAGCCAGGAGGAAAAGTGAAGTCATACGCCAGTCCCCCTTCCTCACTCAGGCTCCTGTGCCACAAGCCAGACCTGAGCTAGGAGAAGCAGGCAAGCCTGGGACTGGATGTGAAATACAAGTTTTTGAATATACCAGACCGGACTTTTTAATAGCTGAAAAATATCCAGATTACTAAAAATTAGTGTTCTTATAATTAAAAAAACAAAAAAGCTATGAGACCTATCCAAAATGTCAAGGGGCAGGGAAGGAAAAACTGGATGAATGGCAGTAGCTGGAAGAAAACAAAGCCCCTTCAGTAAACCCACGATTTGCGGAGAACACTGTACTAGACATAGCAGGAAATACAAGATGCACCTGATATAAATCCAACCTTTAGAAATCTTACAGTCCAGCAAGAAAGGGAAGACATATTCACAAATAACTCCAATACAGCAAGGAACATTCATGGGCTACGGGAAAGGTAAAAACGGTGTCACTGCACAGCCAATTCTGTTTCTCTCCAAATGAATTTGATCACAACTCTCTACCTCTTCTGCTCAAAACTCTAAAGAAAAGTCCTATCCTAGGCTGAGAAAAAGAATTGGGGTGAAACACAGACAAAATTAATTGCTTGTTTATTTATTACAAAAGATTTTGGTAGAAGAGCTTTAAATATTAGGGCAAAATGAGTTTTAGATTTTAATTATCTATTTCTTTTAGCCATAAAAATTCTATCCCTTGTCACCACAAATAATTGAGTTGTGTCTGAAAGAGAAATAAGTACTATAACTATTGGAAAGTCAGGGGTGGGAAGCAAAATTATTGCTACCTACAAGTAACAGTAGTGTGAATACTTACAAAACCTAAGAAAACCAACCGAAAAAAATGATACATCAGTATGAGAGTTCGGTAAAGTAGTTAGACTTTTTTTTAAATAAGTATAGCCTATGTACTACCGATAAACAGCCAGTAAATACAATGGGGAAAAGTTAACATACTGTTGATGGAGGTTATCCAGAGGACGGGACCTCCCATTGACCTACAAGCTGGACCAGGCAGTCCCAGGCTCCTAGCCCCCTCCCCATCCTTGGAACGTAGTTCTGCCCACCGTTCCCACAGTGCAAGCCATTTTCAAGGACACAGCCTTGAGACAGCACTGTGGTGTTGAGATCATCTGGATGGTATATGTGACGATGGAAACCGTTTAAGGTCTCTATGTAAACTTTTAAGATTCCATTGGGCAGGTGTGGTGATTTACTTGACTTGGGGCCACCCAAGACAAGCCTCCTGTGTAAGCTCCCTTGTTTGTTGAACCTGCCACCTTCCAATCTGGAGTGGCTGCCTCTTTCTTCGGTCTCTCCTTGCCTTCTGTGTACTGGGGCCAGTTTACAAACCAACACATACACGGTACCCAGCGTATAAAAGATCTAGGAATCACACTAGTAAAATCTGCTGGACCTCTATTTTTAAAAACTACATATTTTCTTCTGAGACAATATTTTGAAAGTAACAAGCTATTGCACTGGTGGCAATTTTGTGTACCATTTAACCTGGAATCAACAGACTGTCAGAACAAGATATGTGACACATGCTAAGACATGACCCAATCAATGGAGGTGCATAAAACAGGCTACTTCTCTGAGTGGTACCTGCTATTTGCAGTTCTGCTACACTTTATGTCTGAGTAACACATGAATTCTGAGAAATACGATTTTTCACAATTCACATCAAAAAGGACAAAATATATAACATGGTGGGTTTATCACTGTAAACACTGTTTTATTGAATATATTTCTGACAAAAGAGAACTTCCACTTTGATGAGAACCAAATTTGCCACTTAGAATTTTTACATGATTGACAATTGGAAGGATTTTCTATAGACTTGCCTCCAGCTCTGCATATTTTAATCCTTCTTTCTCCTCCACTACTCACATACTTCCAGAGTCAGGGGCTCTGGGACATGTTCACGCTGAGGTATGATCTCTGGCCTTGCACACAGGATATCCACGCACCAGGCTACAAGAGTAGCCCTGGAAGGCTCTCCTGTCCCGGGGCTGCTGGGAGTAATGACTATATGGAAGCTACTCTGAACCTCAGCATGTATTGCACTAAACTCTAAATGATTCCCCAGATCAACCGCCCCTTACCAAAAATGTCTGAAGGGCACTGTAATGGGAAGCAAGTCGATGTGGAGCAAGGAACAGGATTTGGAATTTTTAACTGATGGAAGTTAAAACACCTTAATTGTGTCTAGCATCATAACTATTTCTGGATGAGTAAAAACAGAATTTTCCTTTTTGCAGAATATGAACTTCTTGCCTCAATTCCTCCTACAGTTGGGAAAAAAGGCAAGGTAATGATGGTATTTGTATTGGCCCAGGATGTTCTTGCTGAGCCAGGCTGTCATTATGTTCTTGGTGACAGTGATTTTTATACCACGGTGCGGATCGTTCCATTTTCTTGTGTAATTTTTTCCACCTACTCAATAAAAACAGCTTGCCTCTTCTAAAATGTAGTAAAATTTTAAAAGCTCTGGTCTTTTCTTACCTGATCTTGACACCCTTCAATCTGAAAACAAGAAATAGAATAGCATTCCAGAATCCCATACACTTTTCACAGTAAATAATACTTTTCCTAAAACCAAAATCAGAGCAGACACACAGCCCTAGTTTGGAAGGCTGGACCTGTAGCCCCACAACCTGTTTCTCTTGTAAATAATCCTCAAGGGATAAAATGGCAGAAAGAAAGGACAGAATGCATCTAGTTGGCAACTCATTCAGACAAAGAAATCCCCAAATTTATTCTCCTTACACACTCAGTCTTGCTGTCCAGAAAGTCTCATCCAGTTTCATGGCTTCAAACACCACCAATACTCCAATGACTCTAAGCTCTGTCCTGGAACTTTTTCCTAAGCTCAAGATCCATTTAACCAATTCCCATAGATCATTATAACTTGGATACAATATGTCCTAAACATTGTATCCAAGAATCCTGCATAAGGGGACAATATATCATTGTCCCTTTCAAATTTGCTTCTCAAAAAAGTGTCACCCTGTCAGCGAATGGCTTTACATCCACTCATTTGTTCAAACTAGAAACCTAAATGCCACGATAGATTCCTCCATTCCTGTGATGAGCTGAAGCCAGTTCCCATCAACTTGCAAAAAGCACTTGTGCAAATCTCACTCCAACTCCTCATTCTGCAATGTCATATTGGTAACTTGAAAGTGGCCCTGGTGACTGGCATCAAAAAGACAAGAGATAACAAGTGTTGGCAAGGATGTGGAGAAAAGAGGACCCTTGTGCACTATTAGTGGGAGTGTAAATTAGTAAAGCCCCTAAGAAAAACAGTATGGATGTTCTTCAAAGAATTAAAAACAGAATACCACATGATCCAGCAATCCCACTTCTGCGTATATATCCCACTTCTGGGTATACATCCAAAGGAAATGAGAAAAGAGTCTCAAAGAGATATCTGCACCCCCTGATCACTGTAGTATTATTTATAGTAGCCAAAATATGGGAAGAACCTAAATGTCCATAAACAGATGAATAAATAAAGATGTGGTGTACATATACAATGGAATATTATTCAACCATGAGAAAGAAAGAAATCCTGCCATTTTTGGCAATTTGGATGAACCCTGAAGGCATTATGCTAAGTGAAATAAGTCAGACAGAGAAAGGCAAATATTGTATTGTACTGTATCACTAATATGTGGAATCTAAAAGAGCCAAACTAAAAAAGAGGAAGAGAGTATACTCGTGGTTACCAGGAGCAGGAGGGTGGAGGGAGATACTGGACAAAGGGCACAAACTTCCATTTATAAAATTAACAAGTTCTGGGGATCTAATGAACAGCATGGGGATTATGGTAATAATATGTATTATATGCTTGAAAATTGCTAAAGAGTAGATCTTAAATGTTCTCACTACAAAAAAGAAATGGTAACCATGTGACTAAGTGCAAGTGTTAGCTAAGGCCATGCTGGTCATCATTTTGCAACATATAAATGGATCAAATCAATACATTGTATGCCTTAAACTTAAATAATATGTCAATTATATTTCAATAAATCTGGAAAAAAATTAAAGTTGAGAATCAAAAAAAAAAAAGAAAGAAACTGGCCATGATGGGAATACTTGCACCATTGAAATTGGCAAATGATAAAACTGAGGCTTTTTTTTCTCCTGGAGAGTCATTTGTTAAACATTTATCAGGACACCACTGCCATCTTCCAATCAGTAACCAGTTATTAAACCATTGTGTCACTTACTCCACTTCAAAATATTTCTAGGGTGCATCAACTTCTCTGTAAGCCCACGGCCATTATCCACATTCAGGCCGTCAGTACCTTCTCTGTGGACTGCAATCTCCCTACTTCCAGTCTTGCATGCCTGTAATCCATTTGCCATGCAGCAGCAAAAGTGACCCTTCGAAAATGCAGACCTGATCATGTGACTTTTGGCCAATGCAATGTTAGCAGATGTGATGCAAACAAAGACTTGAAGTGTCTCAAAACATCTTGAGGTCAAAGGTTTTTCTGAGAGCAGCTGCCTTGATTTAGAAGTCCATGATCTTTATCATAAAGAAGCTGTTTCTACAGAGAGGCCTTATCCTAAGATCAAAATTATTCTGAAAATGACTCCCCTTGAATCTTCCCAAAATACTTTTAAGAAAGATAAATGAGGTTCCTAGGTTGTGAAACTTAATTCTTTGAATGAACTGCATTATATTTTTGTCAAATTTGAATAAGCGTATTTTCCTTCCTGAAGCATAAATATCTCAGGTTAAGGAAGGAAACCTATAACTCCTATTAGAAAGGGCCTTTTAATTTCATCCATTCATTCAAGAAACAACAGTCATTGGGTATTTTATTACGTGCCAAGCACTGGGCTAAGATATAATAGTGAAGTGACAAGTAAGTGATTACAGGGTGATAAATGCAATGAAAGAAGTTCATGCACACAGCAGAAACCATAGGAGATGCACCCAATTCCAGTTAGAGATGAGAGAAGGGAAGAAGGGGAGTGGCTGGAGATGTGAGTACAGCCCACATCTTGAAGTTCAATTCTACTTCAGCATCTCTGTGCTTATATTCTGAAATAATTTCAAATTTACTGATAAGCTTGAAATAATTTGAAGTTTAGGAACAGTACAAAGAAATTCCATACACCCTTCACCCATATTCACCAACTGTCAGCATGTCACCACATTTGTTTTGCCATTTTGTGTATGGACGTGGGAGGGGCGTATTTTTTCTGAAGCATCTGCGAGTAAATTGCAGACATGATCCCTTTTCACCAATAAACACATTGGTATGTACTTCCTGAGAACAAAGACATTTTCTACCATAATCAATGATCAAAATCCAGAGAGTAACACTGACTTAATGCTATTATTTAATCTGCAAAAGTCATCCCTGTAATGTTCTTTATAGGGGAAAAAAAATCTCTGATCAGGTATCACACGTGGCACTTAGTTGCCATGTCTCTTTAGTCTCATTAATATCTGGAATGGTTCCTCAGTCTACGTTTCTCTTTCATTACCTTGACCATCCTTTTTTTAAACTGGCCAAGTTATTTTGAAGAAGCCCTTCAATTCGGTTTTATCTGAGAATTCCTCACGATTAGACTAAGGTTACACAATTTCTGGCGGTATTAAAGCATTGGTGGTGTTATGTCCATTTCAGAGCGTCAGATTAAGAAGAATATATTGGTCTGCACCATTGCTGTGATATTAACTTTCATCACTTGGTTGCTCCACTATAAAGTTCCTATTTTCCCTTTGTAATTAATAAATGTTTTGCAGAAAGATACTATGGGACTACATAAAAATCCTGTTCTTCATCAAATTTTTACCAACTAGTTTTAACATTTATTGATGATTCTTGCAGGGATCAATATCGCCACGACATTTGCCAAGTGGTCATTCTCTAACTCCCTCATTCCTTCTACACGTATCAGTTAGCTTTCTACTCTGATGAAGCTTTTCCTTTTTCCCCATTTATTTCTATCAGTGAAGTTTTATGACTTCCTGTATTACTCAGTGGATAAAAGGCCATTATATCATTTAGATGTTCAAATCCTCCCAGCAGGGGCCATATAGCACTTTTATAAAATAATAAACCCCCCAAATCGTATAATGAGTGAGCTTTCATTAAATGTCCTGTCCAATGCTAGCTTTGAAAGAACCTACTGTGGGACTATCTTTGGCATTCTTTCTTATGTTTGTCATTGGTGTGCATTCATCAAAATCAATAATAAATCACGGGCTAAATCTATTAAGAATTTACTATGTGCTAGAAATACTGCTAAACACTTCCCATGCATTACCTCACTTAATCTTAAAAAAGAAAAACCCAAAACTGATATTATTTGTATAATATCTATTTCACAACTGGGGAAACAGTAATAGCCAGGAAATGGGAAGCTAGAATTTGAACCCAGGAATCTCTGCCTCCAGAGATTTTATTCTCTGAGCTATGCTTTGATCTGAGACTCCTAAAGGGGAGAGAGAGACCATACCTGGTAAACACCCAAATGCTACTTCCTCGCACTTCCTTCTGCATTTAGAAGGTCAGCCTAGTGTAGACCTGAGAGCACAGACTCTAGAGCGAGGCTGCCTGGATTAGGATTCACGCTCTTCCATTCATTCAGTTTCTTCCCATCTGAAAGAGAGGTGGTCATGAGAACATGTCACAAAATCATTTTGGGAACTGAAAGGGATCTGCAGGTAGAGCACTTGGCATGGCAACTTGGCACATAATAGGCAAATACCATTTTTTTAAAATATTAAGATGGTCACAGAAAATCACTGCTTGTGATTTTTAACTTAAGCCACACCTGTGCTATGATCATCTCTTTGAGGTAACTTGAAGCATTTCTTCCAAGAAGCAAAAATATTCATTGCTGCCAAATAACTACTGTCCTCTGACTTCGGACCCTCTGAGACTTTGAAAGCTTCTCCAGGAGTATCTTCAGCTATTTTGCACTCAGTCCAAATCACTAGCCATTAAATTCAAAGGCAACTTTAAATCAAAGAATAAAAGAGATTTTTCCTAAGCTTAGCCTCACATTAGCATGGGAGAGATCCTGTATCAGCAAAAATCTTTTTTTTTTAATCAACCTAAACCTCTGACTAAATTAATAAGAGTTGAGTTTGACCTTTAAAATGCTAAAAAATACAGTTTCCAGTATAATTCTTTTTCATCCCGGACCAAACCATTCTCATAGTAAATTATGGCACTAACAGCTGGCTGCCAATGAAGTCAACTATTAATTGTATGTTCACTGCACTGCCTGATATAAATCAATATAAGTAATGAGCAATTGTCTTCAGTCTATAGATACACAGATCCTACATTGCAAAATAATTTAAGGTTGGCTGTCAGCCTCCTCAGACTAGATGTCATTCGGCCTTTGCTGAAGATATGGCAAAAATGAACACACATTGAAAACTGCCTGATCTACTGTCTCTGCAGTAAACTTCTAGTCATCTCTCTGAAAATGACAGTAGAAATGACTTTTTGATCGTGTATTCCAAATAACTTCCACACTTTTACAAATCCCAGTGGAATCTGAAGAATGGGATCAATGTGTCACTACTTTATTGCCTCAAACTCTCAAGGTTCCCTGTCTGTCCCCACCTTCTACCTTTCCCACTCCCTCCTTTCTACCAAACTTGCTCTCCATCTTCATAAAAGCCACCAGTATCCCTGTTTTCCTAGTGCCCATTACTGTCTAGCTTCTTTCATCTTTCTACTCAGTTTCAATCCCATGGACACTAAGGGTTAGTGACACTATCATTTTCCAGTCGACCACTCCCACCTCAGGTCTTGCTCATGCTAGGCCACCCCAGTGTTTCCTATCTCTGACTCCTGGATGGCAGAGCATTACTAGGAAATAAAAGGAAATGACACTGACAGAATCTATCATAAATCCGCCTCATCTAACTTCGAAGGGCCCTCTATACAACTCAACAACATTTAACCATAGGCTGTGCAAAGTGGCTTCTATAGGACACTCTCAGAATACGGTGGTGCGTATTTGGTATGGGTGGAGGATTCCACGTTAGAAGTTTTCTAGGCTTGGAAAACACTGGTTTAAATAAAGTTAAACAAGCTCTCTTCTGCAGAACTTAGTGAAGCCTGGTGTGCATTGTGGATTTCCAGATAGGGATTACATATACACCATTTCTCACAATTTTTGTCTGAAGAACCAGTTTTTCACAATACAATCACAACTCTAGTAGACTGTGAAACAAATTGGGGATATACTATACTAACTCATTTCTTTTTTTTTTTTTAATACTAACTCATTTCTTATTAACTCCTAACACAACTGTTTGGAACCATGTTAAATATGTTCTCATACCCATTCCAATGTGGTGGGGGAAAGGCCTCCCCACACCAACAAACAATTCTCAGACACCAGCCGAATGTCCTACAAATTCACCTCACTGACTACCCACAGATAGCAGCAGATCCACAGGTTAAGGATTCAGTCCTACAAGAATTTCCCTGACCCCTTAACTCATTTTCCATCTGCTTTTTTAATCAACTATGATTATGGATATTTTATTTCTCCTATTAGTTCTGCAGTTAAACACACATTTGCTATGTCTTCTTGATGAACTTTCTCTCAGGTAATACTCCTTGACCTGATGTTTTCTTTATCTGACATTAACACAGTCACCTCAATTCTCTTGTGTTTAGTGTTTGATTTTACCCTTTTACTTTTTTCCTATTTGTGTCTTCACATTTAATAAAATGTGTTAAATAAATAAATAGTGTGTTTCCTGCAGATAGCATATCATTGGGTCTTGATTTCTTTTCCACTTTGATAATCTCTGTCTTTTATTTGGAGCATTTAATCCATTTATTTTTTTTTCCATTTTGTTCTTTTTTAAATATCTTTAGTTTCTCTCATTATGTTCATGTTTTCTGTTAAATCTTTGAAAATATTTACAGCAGCGATTTTAAAGTCCTTGTACGCTAATTCCATTATTTCTGTCATTTCTGGCTCTACTTCTGTTGACTGATTTTCCAGTCATGGTTATGGGTGATCAATGCTTTTTCACATATCTAGTAATTATGATGCTGGACATTGTGGATGTTATACTATTGAGTGCTGGATATTTGTATTTTTGCAATTTCTTTTAATAATCAGGTAAATTACAAGTGAATCCTCTTAAGACTTTTGAAAAACTTTGTTAGGGCAGGTTAAACGGGATTTTTACTCTCAGACAAATTTAGCCCTGTTACTGAGGCATGATTCTTCTGAGATATCTACTAATTGTCCGAAATATTCAGTGAGGTCTCTCTAGTCTGGCTAGATGGACTGTGGTCATCTCTGCCCTATGTGAGCTAACGGAATTGTTCACCTTATAGCTCTGTGTTCTTTTCCTGAGTTCATGAGCAAATGCACCTATAGAGATTCATCCAAAGACTTTAGGGGCTCCTTCTGCAGGTTCATGAAACTCACTCTCTCTCTGCATAGCTTTTTCTGTGCTGGCACTTTGTTTTAAAATTCAAGTTGCCTCAGCACCCCAATTTTTATCTCCTCAAGTCAGGGAGTATAATGTGCTATGCTTGAGTTCCCCCTACCTCTGCCACTGTTTGAAAATTGTCTCTAGAGACTAGAGCATTCATAGGGCTCATATTTTTTTATTCTCTCAGGGGTCACAGTCCTGGACTGCCTGTTGTCCCAATTCTGCGCTGTTTGAAAGGATTAGTTTATTTTAGTTGTTTACATGGGAGGACAAGTTCTATACCATGCAAGTTCTATCAAGGTCAGAGCACATATATAAATGTTTTTTGTGCTATTATATTTATTTGTTAAGAGAACAAATAGTTCCTCTAGTTGGTTGGCATATATTTTTGAAGATTTCTAATATTTTTAATATATCTATAGACAATTATATGCATGAAAGAAAGAAACATTTGAAGACAAAGATCCACTAAAGCTCTTTACAATGGGTCCAATGTGGTTTGCACATCAAAATCATGAGTGCAAAAAACAAGTCAAAGCAATTTTTAGTGGGGGGGGCGGTAATTAGGTTTATTTATTTATTTATATTCTAATGGCAGTACTGGGTATTGAACCCAGGACCTCGTGTATGCTAGGTACGCAATCTACCACTGAGCTACTCCCACCCCTCTCAAAGCAATTTTTAATATTTTTCTCTCTCCACTGCAAAGGAAAACTATTGGCTCTCCTTATCTAGAGATTTCAAAACTCTGAACTCTAATGGCTTTTCTTAGCTACTGATTAGCTTTCTACGTCCATTTTTCCAGACAACAAAGACTCAGGGAACTAAAATTGTTATTTAAAGGTATACACACATAAGGAAATGGGAATTTCAGAATTACTTAATCTGAATTTAAGCCTCTAATATTTGCTTCCATCTAAGTCAGGCAGGTAATCTAGAAAGCTGAAGGGACAAGGTGGGAACTGAGGCAAACTACATAACCATGACCCGTATGAAGAGTTCTAAGAGAAAACAAAAACACTAATTCAAAAAGATGTGTGCACCCCAATGTTCATGCCAGCATTACTTACAATAGCCAATATATGGGAGCAACCTAAGTGTCCATCAATAGATGAATGGATAAAGAAGATGTGGTATGTATATACATATAAATACACACACACACACACACACACACACACACACAACAGAATACTACTCAGCCACTTTTTTAAAAAGTGAAATTTTGCCATTTGCCACAGCTTAATTGGACCTGGAGGGTATTATGCTTAACGAAGTAAGTCAGACAGAGAAAGACAAATACTGGATGTTTTCATTTACATATGGAATCTAAAAAATAAAGCAAATGAATGAATATAGCAAAAAAGTAACAGATTTACAGATATAAAGAACAAACTAGTGGTTACCAATGAGGAAAGTGGGGAGGGACAAGATAAAGGAGAAGGATTAAGAGGTAGAAACTAATAGGTATAAAATAAGATACAAGGATATAATGTATAGTACAGGGAATATAACCAATGTTTTTATAATAAATTTAAATTAAGTATAATCTATAAAAACATGAATCACTGTGCTGTACATGTGAATCTAATACAACATTGTAAATCAACTATACTTCAATAAAAAAATAATAAAATTAAATTAAAAATGTTTTAAAGAGTTCCAACAGACTACCAACACGTAACCAAATGTTTTCGGTTCTTCTAATTATTCAAGAGAAGATACAAATCGTAGAGATATAAACATTTTATATGAAATATCCTAATGTTTGAATTTTGGAAATTAATTCAAAATTTAGAAAGGCTCTAATAACAGTGGAATTTAACCTACTGGCCAGCACTACACTTTACTGCTCCTCTTCCATTTCTGAAATCAAATATCCCAGGCAATATTAACAAGTAGAAACACAACCAATGTATTATAAAGAAGTTTTGATAAAGGTTAAGATCACCTTGTAAGTGACACAAGATTTATATAACAAGAAGCTAATACATTTTGTAGGTTCATAAATGTTATCTTGACATTAAATTTCCAAAAGGTTTTTGTAATATTCCCATGAAAATTGTTATTAAAACTGAGTCACTGTGAGATCAATGGGGAAGGGTTAGAACCCAATGTAGAAGAAATGGGAAAAACTGGGTGGGAATGAATGAGAAGGCCTTCAGTGGAAGTTAGGAAAATGCTAATGAAGGAGAGCTGCTGCAATATGCAATGCCCAAGTTGTTGTCGGCACTAAGCACTTAAAAATAGTGAAATAAATAACTGTAGACAGTGTAGAAACTTTAGAACGATATCATCAGTGCATGAATCAAAAGCATGAGAGTGGAAGAAAAGCTTTATTACATCCAAACATTCGCTGTCATCACTTCACATGTTTAGGTGTAGAGACCCAGTATGCTTATTTTCCCTGAATACTCTGTTTGCAGTTAGAGTAAACCTAATCTAGAAGAGAAATAGTACTTTTATGCGTAGAAGTCAAACTTTCAGCTATCTAGGTAACCAGAGGAACATGACCACATTTTTCATCTTTTAAATGTAAAAGTAACTATCAAAATATTAATATAACAATGTTGACAAGTAGTTTTAAAGCTACATATAATACCCCAAATTTAGATAAATTGAATATCTGAGTACAATGTAGCACTTCCACGTTAACTCTTAACTGTAGTCAATCCTTAGTTTTATGTATGAATTGAGAAGAAAGCTCCTTTCTAATTCCAGGTCATTGTTTGGGAACCACCTTGTTTTCAGGGCCAGTCCATGGGCTCAGAGACCCCAATCCACTTTGATAACAAATGTTTGTAACTTTTCTTTTGGTTCTTGTTGTTTTTACCTATCACAAAAAAAGAACCAAAAAAAAAAAAAAACGGGATTATTTTAGTGAGTTTTAAAGATAATTAAAACTGTGGTTCTTCAGCTCTTAGTTTTCCTACTTTAAAAGGAAAAGAAATAAAAATCAAAAAACTCATGGCAGTGTAATTTAAGTCCTTGTGCTTAAGCCAATTGTCTCTTCTTTCACTTAACATATTTGTTTTAAGTTTACTTACCCAATTCTCACTGCTGAAGTAGCTAGTCTACCTAGATCCTGTCACTTGCCTTTTCTAGGCCTCAGTTTCATCTATTAAAGAAGGAATTTGAATAAAAGTATCTCTAAGATTCTATTATCCAGTTAAATTGTATAAAATAGCAACCTAACACAAAATCTGATTTGGATGTCTAAAAATATCTGTTTATAACAGAAATTGTTCTCTAAAAGGGTATTACTTCTCTTTTAAAAAAGCACTTTCAAATAATATTTATATATACTTTAATGTGGTTTTTAAACAGATATAAAATATTACCACTAAAGTATGTTAAAAAAAAAAAAAAACTTCCAAATACACACAGAAGATACTGGGCAGAATGTCACTGTCCAGGAAACGACCCTACAAGTCTTGCGCAGGGTCCTGCTGAAGTCAAGAGAACAAAAATATTAAACATCAAGCCAAGGGGCAGGGTAAATAAAAATAAGAAGCAGTATCTTTCATTTATACCAAATTATACATTATGCACAAAATTCTGGTCCCCACGGCACAAAAAAGAGAACCTTGGAGAGAGACTATTTCAATCATAATAAGCAGGATGGCTGAAGCTGCAGTCTTCGAGGTTAAACTTTTTTTAAAGTAAGACTACTTAGCTTTAGTGACAAAGGGTGAAGGGGACACAATCAAAGTTATTATGGTTTTAAATGGAATGGACAGCTTAAACATGAACCCATTAATCAAACCCTAGAACACCAGAGTACCAGCTGAAATTGGAAAGAGGTTTTTATAGAGCAAAGGAAGGAAGACAGCTAACACAGAAATTCTTACTTTCAAGAAATCAGACAGGCTGGAGGAGGGCAAAGAGGAGGGAGCCATTCCAACACAACTGGAGACAAGCTGAGATTTAATTTAATGAAGATGTACCTGTTATTGTGTCCAGAATACAAGTACTCTAGATATGAGAGGAATGTTTAAGACTTGGGCCTTCGCTTCAAGATTTATGACCTATCTGAATGAAGTGTGCATTCATGGATTAACAATTCAGAGTAAGCTGCTAAGAGATAACGGAATTATGCTGGGGGCATAGATCTAAACTTCTAAACTTGGTTTAGAGATAAAAGTTTAATAAGTAAACGATGCTTTGCCTTATGATATATGATAGTGTTCCTTATGTTACCATATTCTCAATGAAAACTACAAAGAATATAAACTACAGTTTTCTGTTTACCAATGACTCCACATTTCATGAGTCCAAAAACTAACCTACATAGAAAAACAAGACACATTATAGCAAAAATGCAGCTTAAAATCATATAAACTGAGGACACACAGAAGCCCTAAAGGAACATGCAGCAGAGGATAAACGTGCACGAACAGCCAGTCCATCTGAAAGGCTGGCACAATAATGTTGGCTTGGGTTGCTTAGGATGAAGAGCTTAGGATGAAGAATGTGGATACTGGAGTCAGGCTGCCACCAGGGTCTGGGTTTTGGCTTCAGCATGGAAAAGTTGTTTGGCCTTGATCATGCCCAAGTTCCTCATCTATGAAATGAGGTTAGATATAGTATCAACTTTACAGAGTGGTTGTGAAGATTAAGTCAGATAATTCGTGTAAAGCACTCAAACCCCATGTCAGGCACATTGCAAACTCTCCTTAAAATTCTATTACTAATAAGAACAGACCCCTGGGGCCATGAGTATAGCTGGGTGAGCATGTGGAGTCCCTTCCTCTCTAGGATAGGAGCGTTGGTTTGCATACCTAGAAAAAGAGACTAATAATAATATCTGCCTCCTAGTGAAAACTCGAGTGAGAAACAGAGTAAGAAAAAGTGTGAAAAAATGCTTTGTAATATATAAAGTACTAAACAATGTGTATTATTGTAACATTTAATGATTCCCTTCTGCCTCTTTAAGAGACTGACGGCCTATATTTCGGTCTGCTTTGCCCACAGATGTATCCCCAGCACTTAGAACCATGATTGGCATAGTGATGGTCAATAAATATTGTTGAATGAATAAATGAATATCACATTTCTATAACTCTTAAGGTCATTTTGTTTGACCTTTTCCCTCCCTGAAGTCAGATGAGGAATCTGAAGTGGAGAGGAGTAGGTGACTCCTGCATCACCTACCCTGCATCAGTTTCCCACTGCTGTGTAACAAAGTACCACAAACCTAGTGGCTTAAAAGCACCCCTATTTACGAGCTTATAGTTCTCTGGGGTAGAAGCCTAGTACAGCCAAGCTGGATCCTCTGCTCTGGGTCTAACAGGGTTGACATCAAGGCATCAGCCAGACTTCATTCTCTCCTCTGGAGGGTCAGGTAGGGAAGAACCTATTTCCAAGTTCCTGAAGATTGTTGGCAGATTTTGGTTCTTCACGGTTGCAGAACCAAGGTTCCTGCGTCCTGGCTGTCTGTCAGCTGATTGCTCTCCACTCCCGGAGGCTGCCAGCACTCCTTCACATGTGGCTTCTCCTTAAACAGTTCACAGCGCAGCAGCAGCAGCCTCCGAGGCCAGTAGCAAATCTCTGTCACAGTGCCTCCCCCTCAGGCTTCAAACCTCTGACTTCTACTATCCATCCAATAGAGAACTCTCTACTTTAAAGGAAACCCCAAATAATACTCCTCCTGCTACATAGTGTAACATAACTAAAGGAGTGATATCTATATCTCATCATATCAAAGGCAAAGGTCACTAGGGGTCAACCTACCACATACACTGTGTTGTATGAACTGGCATAACATACTGGTGAAATTTCTTAAAAGCTGGTGATAGAACACATGTCTTGGATGATCCTTTTTTTTAAATTACTGTGTTTAAATATGCAAAAGGGAGGTCTAACAGGCTGTGTATTAAGCATTCTCACCCTGGAGAGTGAGAATAAATTAGCATACACTATCCTTAAAATTAAAAATTACAAAAAGAGGAAAAAGAAATGGACCCTTTCACTTGCAGTTTTTCATATTTTTAAATGCAAATTCTAAACACTTGTTTCTCCTCCACTTCAATTCAGCTCACCAATAATGCGACAGAGTCAGGTAAAATAATTTCTTCCCCTTAAAGGCATCTTTTTCCAAGAGTTTTACAGATATTTCCTTAGTAAGCATCCCTGAGTTCTTGCACCAGGCTTCCCTAGAGTCTTCTTTTTTTAATTTAATTTTTCTTATTAAAGTGTAGTTGATTTACAGTGTTAGCTTCAGGGGTACAGCAAAGCAATTCAGTTATACATATACAGACATATATATATATTTTAGAGTCTTCTTTAAGGTTCAGTTCAGAAGGCACTGTCTTGCTGGTCTCAAAGGCAACAAGAGCTTCCCACCTCTGCATATCCCACTCTTCCACACTATGGACTCAACACCATCATTTTTATCAAGTAAGATAGGTCTCGTCCACTTTTATCTGCCCAAGGGAAGGAAAATAAAACCTCAGAAAACCCTCCAGTTTAAAGAAAACCATTGCACTGTATCCAAGCATAACTGCACAAACCATGTTTTCAGCAGTAGATTGGGTTAGCTCTACACTGTACAATAAATGGGTTAGAAAGCCAAGCAGTAGGTGCAATGGTATTTTGTTGTAAAATTCATGTGTCAAGAAGTCTTTGACAAGCAGTATTTCCATACTTAAATTGAGCGATGGATTGAACCTGAAAAAAAGCAGAGGATGTATTCTGCTGTTGTCTCTTAAATCGTGTTACCCACTGAGTTTTTTCCCATGGAAAAAGCAATCCCTCCACTATAGAGAGACTGCATGCCAAGAAAACAGGCTCTAATTAAATCAGTTATGTTGCATTATGTCATATAAACAATGTGTATCCACAGCAATCTTTCCATGGAAAAATTAAATAAAACATATTTATAATTCAGATGTATATAAGCATGGGCTACCTCATACACTGTCTGTCATTCTGTTCAAAAAAGCTCTGAACTCTAAACATAGTGGATTCTTGGCTGGCGTGAGAGACACCGAAGACATTTTACAACATATTTAAACTTCACCCAGATTTCTACACAGCCTACCAAATAAGCTAGAAAAAGTTCACAATTTGTGATCTCTTGTGCATCAGTACCAACTCTTACCCTGATTATTTCAATAATAATTTTCTTACTGTGCTTTGGTATCAGTCATCTTTTACTGCCTACACAAAGCCTGAATGGCTTTACATTTTTTGAAAGTACCATAGCAACAGAACATATAAATCAAAAGCAGTGTTAGCAAAGAAGATCTGGTCACCTTGAGTAACTTTCCCTAGCTGCCTAGAAAGTTAGAAGTGAGATACATTTTTCAATGTGTTAACAGTGTGTGACTGTGTTGTTGTTACTGTAATACAAATTTTTTCATTTAAAAATGCATGTTTCATCTTCAGAAAAATCTCTTACCTAAATCTTTCAAAGAACTGAGTAAACTTACATTGTACTGGATATTATTATGTAGAAGTATTTTGAAAAGCCAAAAGTGCTGCAAAAGCTTTAAAAATTATCAATATTCTCAGCATTTAACTTCTGAAATATGTTGGGTGCTGAGCAAAGTTGACTTTTCTAGTTTTCTAGTTAACTAATAGGTGGGCTCCAGTGTTCTATCTAGAACTTGGATGTTCACAGATAATTCCCGCAATACTTAATTTACTATGAGGAATTGAAGAACTGGGTTTAGTTAATCGTATAATGTCCCTTCAGGGCATGTAATTAGTAAAAATGGGTCACAAGGAAGTCAAAAGACATAACCATAGCAAGAAAATACTGCCAACAGCAGAAATGAACCATATGTTTAATCCTCAAGGTTCTCACATTAAATAAAAATTTAAATAACAGCAACTGAGTTTCTTAAACAGCACAAAACCTGGATAATAAAGATGCCATTATATTAGTTAAGATAATGCTAACTGCTTTAACTGATAAAATCTGAAATCTCAATGGGTTATCACAAAGGACTTTTGTTTCTCATTTAAGGTTCAAGGTGGAACGGAGAGCAGGAATTCCATGCAGTCATTCAGGGACCCAGGCTGAGGAAGTTTCCATCACCTTCAACAATCAGCTGCCAGAGTTACCCTAAGGATACATATCTGTCCAGTAGAGAAGCAAGAGTAGGACAACACAGAGAATGTGCTTCGGGTCAAACCTAGAAGCGATGGGCACCACTTCTACCCACATTCCATTGGTCCAAACTAGTATTAAGGTCTCATCTAAATGAGGCTGGAAAATATAGGCTAGCAATGTTCCAAGGAGGGAAGAAAACTGGCTTGGTAGACTGGGAGCCAGTTTCAGTCAAACTATAAATGTGCTCTTAACTCCCGTTCGAAAGGAAAAAGAAAGAGAAAACAAACATCAAGAACAACAACAAAAAAGACATGTTCTCTTCTAGCAGGGCAGTTGAGTCTGGCTTTTCCAGGACTACCATTTTGTCAAGCCATTCCGGCCCCCATTCTTGTTCTTCTATTGGATGGTATGTCCATTCATATGGCATTCAATAACGGAAGAATCATAAAAAATGGAAATAAGGGCAGAGCAGAAAACTTATGCAATTTAGTGCTCAGAAGTTTGTGGGCCAATTTGATTTGCTAATCCACAGTCTGTGCTTCTGGAGAGAAGAAGAAGGGGGAGTTCACAATCCACAAACCAATTTGTGTTGTTTCTGCAACACTGCAAAAGTGCGACTCATGAATATGCTAATAAAATTGCAATGAGAGTTTTGGCACTATTTCATCACCTCAACTAGATTAGAGCGTAATAACACTATGGGTTTACACGTCTTCAGGAACTGCTGTGGTAGTAAAAAAAAAAAAAATTGGATCTGTGATATTTATAATGCAACAAAAATTACAACCATGCTACAATAAAATAATGATAAGTATTATATACGTAAGTAATAGTGTGCATCACACACACAACAGTTTACCTACCGTTACGGTTACTCAGTGCTTCCCATGTTTCTGTTTTCTGCTGTTAATGTGAGTCTGTATTTGTGAATGGGTTCATACCTCTGCCAATACTTCCAAAGATAGAGAAGAGATTAAAAAATGGAAATACTGGGGGGAACATTTTTATTGGCAAGGCAGGAGTCTCCTTTAGAAGCATTCAGCACTTTCCTTTGATCATTAATTAGGCTTCTAAGAACAGAAGGACTGAAAAAAAATCTATTCTTACTTCTATATTCCAATTACTAATGTAATAGTCAAGTTATGTCCTGGGACTCTGGGTCTGTCCATGGATTCAAGCCTACTTAAGAGTTCATGAATGCACTATTTTAAGCTAGTGATCTAGTCAACAGGTAGGGAACTGTACAGAGACCTAAAGATTGAAGATTAACTGAAAAGTCTTCAACAGCTTCATTAAGTAACCCAAGCCACGAAGAGGCTTCTGAACATTTTTTCCAAATGGCATCCAGAGTACCTAATTTGAACAATCAGCTCAGCTGATCCCCTTGAAATATCAGACATTATGCTCGGGACTCCAACTTCCCAGAGGATGTTCTTGTTAGGAGCTACAAGAAGTGTAAGAAGATACGGGAAATAAAAATCCATGGGCTCAAGGATGTGGAATCATCTGTGATCCCTAAGAATGAGGATGCTGCTAGTTCCATAAACTAAGAGGATGCTGCTGATTTTCTCACAGTGTTTCACAGGCACATCATAAGAAAAATTGCTAGGGTTTCTTTTACATTTGTTTAATCAAGAGAGAAGAAATATTTTTCCAGATTAGTGAGTAACGACCTGATGTTTGTTAAGAGATATGCAGCCACTAAATACTCTTGTACACATTATCTCAAGTAATGCCGTCCATCCATCAGTATGAAACCAGGTATCTACTTATTTATGATGTTACAGATCCCAAAATGATGAATTTGTAGGACTATTTATATAAAGCCTCTGTTCCTCTGGTGTGTCCACTCAGTTTACAACTTTCAAAACAACAACAACAAAATTGTGACCCACTCCAGTGACACTTTCAAGATATCCCTGATCCAGAATGCCTTCATTTGGAGAGCAATTAGGTACTGTTAAATAAAGAAGGCTATTTTGCTTACAAAGAAGTTTGCTGGGATCCAAGAAAAGGAAATAATTCACTCTGACTATATAGAAATAGCACTTTCCATGGGCTTCTACATACTTATATTTGTGTGTGCATGTGTGTCTGTGTGTGTATAGGTATGTACATGGATACACACACACAATCATAGGAGAGAAAAGAAACAGCCACATTGGAAATTCTCTCTGAGGTGGTATGCACTGAGAGTGCTGTGTTCATTTCCACCCCAAACACACACCTGACTGCTTTGGTGATATGGTGTCATAAGTAAGCTCTCGGTTGGGATTTAGGAGCCGAGTTCCAGTTTAAAGTTTGTTTGTTTGTTTTCAATTTGGTAAAGAATGACTCAGCAATGTCAAAGATTCCTTCCAGCTCTAAAATTCTGCCTTCGCTTTGCCTGTAGAGACCCGGACTCTGTGACCATCAGCGCATTTCCTCGGATCTCATTTCACACAGCTGTAAAACTGTCTTACGTAAGCTCTACCTATCTCACAGGGATAACTTAGGGGTGTGAGTGTTCCTGCTATATTTGGCAATCTGAAATATTGGAATAATTATTAGATTAATTCAGGAAGTTTATAATCTAGATTAAAAGACATTTGGAAGAAAAAAAAAACACAGCACCAGAAAGGATTGTTTACAAGTAGGTTCACTTTTCTTTGTTCCTTCTTAGCCTATTTTCAGACCCATTTTCTTTGACCAAAGCCTTTGGTGGCTTGGTATCAAAATGACTTCAAAAAATGAAGATTGAAAATTAAAACTAAAAAAACTACTGAAGGTGAGATAGTAGTCTGGAGTGAAAAGTAATATAGAAAAATTCAAGTATATGAAAGAATAGAGTTATTTTAATTTATATATCTATAAAGGAAACTGAAAGATTTCATTAAAAAGTCAAGAACTTTTAGTTCTAGCTAGATTTTAAATAAGTAGCAGATTTTTATTCTAATTAAGTAACACTTTCTGAAAAGCAGAGAGTGTAAATAAATGTGATTTGATTTAATATGACCATCTAGAATATTTATACAATGTTACGGTTCTTATACTCTTTTGGTGTGAACCCCTTTGAGAATATAATGAAAGCTATGGACCCTCCCTCTAGAAAAATACACACGCAGGCAATTTTGCATATAAATTCAGGACCCTACTGGGCCATGGACCACAGGTTAATAAGTCCTGATTTACAATGTTACAGGCCTGTTTATAAAGTACCAGGGCTCTTGGATCAGAAGAGTCTGAATTTGTAGAGTTATTTACATAAATTTGCATACTCTATTCAATCTGCTCTACCTCCATGTTTATAAAATAAATTATTTAGTCTAACCTACTACGATAGTATTCAAATTCAGTATCAGTGACATGGTACACATAAAATCCTTTAGCAGATTTTTAAGCCAATCAATTTAATCACATCTCACAACCAAGGCATAGCCAGGAACACTTTGGCCAGAATGAAGATTGTTGCCTCATGGGTTTTCATGCACTGAAGCCAAGCACAGCCTATCTTGGTGTTACCACAAAAATGTCACAGCCCCTTCCTGATGTTGCCTGTACCCCGTGTAGCCGCAGAATGTGATGAAACTGCCCCTGGTAGTTTATTTACTAACCATCAAAGCTATTCTTTCATTACTTTCAGAATGTAATGGTTATTTTATGAAGACTCATTAAATTTAATGAGATACAGCCGTGTTTATTGCTATCCTATAAAAGGAGGTGGGGGGACCCATCTTCAAACTGACTCTTGCTTCTGTGGAGTACCAAAAATAAAATGTCAGCCATTGTATTGTGCTCAGAGCAAGGCGCTTCAGAATTCAGAAGTCATTCCCAAGGGTCGAAGTTGATTAGGGTCATTATGGCCAGTGTTGTTCTTATGACAACCTGGCTTTATTAACAATAACAGCAAACTCATATAACTCAATAGCAAAAATAAAAATAATCTGATTTTAAAATGGGCAGAGGATGTGAATAGACACTTTTCCAAAGAAGACATATAAGTAGCCAATAGGCATATGAGAAGGTGCTCAACAACACTAGCCATTAGGGAAATGGTAGTCAAAACCACACTGAGAAATTAACTCACATCTGGAGAAGGCTATCGTCAAAAAGACAGAGAGAAGAATTGGTGAGGATGTGGAGAAAAGGGGACTTGCGCACTGTTGTTGAGAATGTAAATTAATGCAGCCACTGGGGGAAACAGTATGTATGTTTTCAAAAACTTAAAAACAGAGCTACCACATGATCCAGCAATCCCACTTCTGCATATGTGTCTAAAGGAAATGAAAGCAAGATATCAAAGAGATATCTGCACCCCCACGTTCGTTGCAGTGCATTATTCACAACAGCTAAGACATGGAAACAACCTAAATGTCCATCAACGAATGAATGGGTAAAGAGAATGTGAGAGAGAGAGAGAGAGAATGTTATTCAGTCATAACAAAGAAAGGAATCCTGCCGTTTGCAACACCATGGTTGGACCTTGAGGGCATTATGCTAAGTGAAATAAGTCAGAGAGAGAAAGACAAATTCTGTAGGATTTCATTTACATGTGGATCTCAAAAAGCAGAACTCTTAGAAACAAAGAACAGATTGGTTGGTAACTGTAAGGGGCTAGGTGGTGGGTGTAGGCCCCCGACTGTGGGAACAAGGGAAGGAGCCTTGGGCTAGAACGGTAAACAAGTTATAAAAAGCTGCAGACTCAGAGGTGAGAAGGCTGGTTAGCCAAGGATGGGTAAGATCCCCAGAGGGGGGCAACCTAAGACAGGCACAACCGCCTGAGTCCAAGAAGAATATTGTGAAGCAGCCGTTTCTTACATTCCGCCCTGATAAGCTGTAAGGCTCGCTGGTGCCAACACGAACATGATTTACCAAAACATAAAGGGTCTTCTGACCTTGAGCCAGACGCTGCCTGTTAACCATTTCCCTTGTCATTCTTCTTTGCTATATAAGACTTTGCAACTTAATAAAGCTTCAGAGTAGCCATCAGCTCTCTCCGCATACGGTGTGTAAGTGTACATGGTATCGCGACACCGACAGTGGGGAAATGGGAAGATGATTAAAGGGAACAAACTTTCAGTTATAAGATGAATAAGTTCTGGGGAATCTAATGTACAGTACGGTGACTATAGCTAACAACACTGCATTGTATACTTAAAAGTTGGTAAAAGAGTAAATCTTAAATGTTCTTATCAAAAGAACAACAAAAAATGGTAATTATGTAAAGTGAAGAATGTGCTAACTAATCTTATTGTGGTAATCATTTCACAATGCATACGTATATGAAAGCAGCACACTGTACACCTTACACTTAAGTGATGTTATGTAAATTATATCTCAATAATGCCGGGAAAAAAACAGAAACAGCAATAGTCACAGTAATAATAACATCAATAATAACAACAGCTACCAATTACTATACCCTTACTTCATGCCAAGCATTATTGTAGGTACATTACATATTATCTCACTTAATTTTGCTATGCCATTGGTCATAAAGCCAGAAGATGCTACATTTCCATCTGGAGATTCACTACAGTCTAAAGATTGCAAGACAGGACATGATGTCTCATAAAAGCCCTAGAGGAAAGGCCAAAGAGTTGGCCTAGGTCCCAAATTAGAACGAGGAGAAAAGCTAAGAAGGGTTTTCCAGATCCACGGGCAAGTTCTGCCTTGAGATTTTATGGCCAGATTTCACAACTGGAGCATCTTGCCTTGGAGTTCACCTAAAGCAGGAGCATTCAGTCTGCCCACAGTGATCATGAGCTGAAAAGTCCTGACCAAGAACCACTTAAATAGAGTCCAAACACATAGAATTTGGAAATAGGATTTGCTGCCTCTGTGGTACATCAGGGTGGAGTTGGACTCTTGAGTTCTCGGCAGTGGTTGGGAGACCATAAATTGTACATGGCAGCCCTCAGAGTAGACTTTAGGTATTATTATATTTAATACATGAGAGTTAAATTCTATGTTGGAAACTATGGTAACTCTAGAATCTGAGGAATGGGTATATTCATTAAATTATCATAATTTTGTCATTCAAAAAGGAAAATTCCCCATGGGCCCCAACAATAAACCATTTGTCTGACTTACCTTGTCTCCTTTTACGAATTCTTTCTTTTTAACTCTGTCCCAGAGGACGTCCAGCTGCACACATAAGTTTATGAGAAGATCATCTCTGCAATCTGTGGCCTGCAAATGTCCCAGAATTACATTTCAGAGACCAAGCAGAAAAATAATATGGATGAAGAAAGACTACGGCAGAATGTGTATTTTTCCCTTCAAACTATTTAGTCCAGTCTACTTGGGAAAGCAGGTTAATAACTGGATAAAACAATTAGAAAACAATACAGTGCCAAGGTACAGTTCTGAATAACAAATCCTCCCAGACTCCAGGAAAAGTAACTCTAAAGAGGGATGGTTACCCGAAATGTTCTAACTATTCCTAAGTCATGATGAAAGTTACCAGGGTTTGTCTGAGGAGCATCCATGTGAACTAACATGATGTAATTAACAGTCCGTCAGTCAATTTATTAGGAAAGAAGTTTCTTTCTAGAAACAACAGAGTCCTATAAGAAACTGTCCCTTGGACAGTTGGAGAGTGCAAATCTTTTTCTTCAGGGGCATAAGGAATTATTAAGTAAAGCACTTGTCCTGGGCACTAATAGGCATCCTGCTGTCTACTCTTACATTTCACTTAGTTGCCAAAAAGAACTTCCTAATTTGCAAAGATCAGGCAGGCCATTTACACTTGGTAATGTTTATTGTCATACACACTATGGGACAGTTTGCACTAAAAAACACTGATTTAGCATCATACTTCATACTTTTTTATTGAGGCGTTGTATGAGGTAAGCACAAAAGTTCATTGTTCTTGGAACCGACATAGCTACTTCTATCACGTTAAACTATATGAAAAACAAAAGGGACAAATTAAGATATGAAAGAGCTTATGTGTTTTAAATGATGTGTAATATATTTTATGAAGGCAGCAGTTAAGTTTAGAGTCAGAATTTGAATACAGATTAATACTTCTGTTAATCTTGTTCAAGGAAGTAACCTCTCTGAGCCTCAGTATACTCATCTGTAAAATGGGAATAGTAGTAATAATATCTTCTTCCTAGGGTTATTGAGAGGATTATATGAGATGACGTAAAGTATGTGAGATGTGTAAAGTACATTACATTGTGCCTGGTACACAGTAAGCACCCAATAAATGACAAATATTACTAAAATTTGGGAAGGAAATCTTAGAAATTATATTTACGGAGAGTTATTTCTACCATTCTAAGAAATGAGCTCGAATCTTTAAGGAAAGCTTAAAAGGTAAAGTAAGCTTGTCTATGCTTTTTAGATGAAGTTGAGTAAAAGTCTATTCCTGTTTTAATGCAGTGATCTAATTAACCTTTTGCCAGTATTAAAATGACCTTGAGTTGGTTCCGTGACCTCAACTGTTTCATGTTGTTGACTTTACACAGGCTTTTTGGGATGGTCAGAAATAGCATCTGGTGAGATGGGCAAAAGGTCAAATTCATTTACTTTGTAATAAATACCAAATATATTTTACATTAGCTGCTTACAAATAGGAAGAAATGCATAAAATTCATTTATTAAAGTAAGAGGGTAAGATATTACATAAGGAATTTAGAATGAGTCAAAAAATTCCAAAAAGGAGCCAACATTGATTTTTGGTCTCAAGCCACTTATTTTATATCAAGGAGTGATTAAATTATTCATTTTTATAAACTAAAGAAATACATTTCCAGCTAACATTAAAATGAAGTAAAGATGAATCTAATTAAACAACACTGATTTATCATCATAAACATTCCTGTCTCAGGCAGAGAAATCACTGAGCTCTAGTGAAAGGGAAAAGATAAATGTAGCCTGTGGAAATGTCAGAACTGTAGAACTATATGATTTCTAAAACTCTTCCTTGTTTTACAAACGTTTATGCTTCAAAAACCAAAACTCTAGTGGCATCTTCCACGTTATCCGCAAACTCTGTGGTGAATGACTCAAAAATAGCTCATTTTATCAACAGACCATGTGGGGAAAGTTAGTTTCAAAAAAGAATCCCAACCGTGAATAATATTCACTGTTTAACCAAAACCAGTAATCATAACCACATCTGATTTTTGTACCTCTTATTGAAATCTTAATGGGTTTTTTTTCTGACTATTTGTAGAACAAGTTTCTTTCTATTCATATACCTCTAAGCTGAGTTTCATTGGTATGTAATAATCGTAATGACTCTTGATACAGCAGAAGTAGACATATCTTTTTATTTATAAATTCCATTCATCAACTTCATGTCCATTTCTGTTTCAAAAGGAGGGCATGAAAGCATTCAAAGATACTGAGAATATGGATGCAGCCTAGAGTATTTTCCAAAATGAAATCAAGTTCAAATGCCTGCCTATCCAGCATTGTTAAGAAAGATCTGTAAAGCATCTCCTTATTGGAAATATAGCCAGCTTCTCCCTCTTCCCTGTAATAACTGTTAAGCTATTTAGTCAATATTTGGCTTCTGTGCTTAGTTACAGATTATACAGAAGCACTTTTTACCTCGAGTGATCATGCAGGGCCATCACTTGCCTCATACTCCTGTAGGCTCAAATGTTTACCTCGCCAGCAGGCTCATTCAGTTACCATTTATATCAGTTATCAGCTACAAACTGATCATTACACTCCCTCCATTATTAATTTTTTTATTGCCCTTCAGATCATGCCCCATTTTTCAAGTGGTGTTTCACAGCCTAAATCATTTCTTCCTGCAAAAATATCCAGCCATAAATACCAACAATTTGTAGTACATTATCATTTGTAATGTCCCAATTATTTTACATAATCAATAACATCAAGTCTCTTTTCTTGGGGACTTTGTGTTTATTTACATTTTATTCTACACACGTCAGTTTCCATCAAGAGCAAAACCGATTTTCTTGTCCTGCATCTGCTCTCAAGACAACCTTAATTCACCATAAATCTATTTGTGTTCACTACATAGTTAGACCCAGTTGGTTATGTTGATATAATCCCGGGGCCAAACATGTCTTGCTCTGCAAAACAGTGCTTAAGTGTAACTTGAAATGCTAGCCTGATGCTGACCACGGTGTCTAGAGGTGGCGTTTTATTTCATTGTTGTTATTTTTGCAGAGGTCTCTGTTTATGATGTGATGCATTTGGGTCTAAGCACATTAGCTGCATTATTCATTGGGTACATTTGTCAGAACATGCATGTGTATAAAGAACTAATGATCCATATTAAATTAATGGCGCTATAAAAAAGAAAAATACTCCATACAAGCAGCTATGTCAGAAACTACAGACTTTGATAAACCATAGAAAGGACCTAATCAGATGAAGCATTGGACTGTTCTGTCTCCAAAATTACATTTCTAGAAATGTACTTGTACACAATGTTGGTTTTATTAAAACAAATTAATTCAGTCATTAAGGAATCATAAGGCAAGTGTCTCATAAGTCAGGACCTCCAGTGTAACAAATTGATTAAATGACTGTGTAATAGTCTCTTTAAACAAATCTAGTGTAACAAGTTAATAGATCTGCTCAATTACCATGCTGGGGTGATGAGGATGTGGGCGACTCTCTCATTAAATCTGGGAGATTGTTCTTAAGAGTTTTTTTCCCCTTTTCTCTCTATTTTTCTGTGAGAGCTCTGTTGTGTTTTGGATTTGAGGTTTATTTTTAGGCCTCTAGACGTTGATTGTTCTAATGGAATTAAAAATAAAAAACTGAATTTGCTGCTGCTGACTTCTCTATTAGATTTGTCAGCGGCTGCTTTCAGTTGGGCTTGATAGCTCGCTCTCTCTTTCTCTCTCTCTCTCTCCCCTTCCTCCCTCCCTCCTTCTCCTGACCCCACCTCAAACCTTTGCGTTGGGCGTTGGTGAAGGCATACAGGGCTCCCCACACCATCCCCTGTAATCGGTACAAAAAATAGCGAAGGCCCTCCGGGGTCAACCTAGATAGGGCTTGTCCTGGTTTAGCAAAATTTACACCAAAGCGTTCAAACCAGGAAAACTGGCGGGCGCCCTGCGGGAAGGGAGGGAGAAAGGGGTGGAGCGGGCAGAGGTCACTACGTTTCTTCTGAGTCGGGAGTTTAAAGGAAATGTCCGTACTATTTAGCCATGGATTGATTTTATAGAAAGTTTTTCTCCAGGCTTCTACACGTGAGGAGGAAATTTACCAGAAAGTCCCCGGGCCTTCCTGGGCCCTGTTCATTTCTTCTTAATTTTCCTACAAGGTGGGGAAGAACATCTCATAAAGTACTCCGAGGTGGGGGGTGGGGCTCCCGGTCGTGTTAGCTTGCACCGAGACTTGGCCTGGGGGCGGGGAGGGGGGGGCGAAGGAGGGACGAGGTGGGGAGATTAGAAGGCAGACAATGGTTTGAACTATACAGCCTACACTGACTTTTCTCTCTGGTGAATGTTGAAATCCTCAAAGCGAAAGATGAGGCCAGACAGGACCTCTGAAAGCTTTTCCTCTCTTAACTCCTAAAGGCCTTCTAGGGTGAGTTCTGGGCTTGGGACAGGGCAGAGTAACTTCGAGGCTCTTGCGTTTTCCGAGGTGTTGATGCCCATGACACCCTCCTGCAAAGGCTCTGGGAGAAAAATCTATTACCCCACTGCCATTTTGTTAAGTGTTTGCTCCTGCGATGTGACCCTGCCACTTTATCTGTTGGTTTTTATTTTCTGAGTGCATGTTGCCCATATGTTACTCTAATAGTTGCTATAATTCTTGAGCAATGGGGCTCGTATTTTACGGGCCTGAATTAAAAAGAATGCACTTTAATAAAAACCTGAGCAATACACTAATGGCCTGACATTGATGTATTTGCATAGAGATGAATTATACGGGCCTGCTTGACACGAGTTTTAATAAATGATTGAGGAGGTTATTATAGGGATGCACTTTGGTGTGTGTTAACAGGTTATTTTAGTGCATCCGTAGCCAAAACTGAGAGCAATACAGTCCCGCATACAGTTGGAGGGTACTTTTTGTATTATATCTTGTGACATTTATTGGGACAGCTCAGTCCCCAAATTACAGTCACAAACTACATTTTATCAACCATTAATACGTTCACCGTGAATGGAATGGGAAAATGAAAAATGAAGCCGCTCCCTCCCCCATATACTCCCTCCCGTACTGGCCATCAAGGTAGTCAATAATGAGCGTTTGATACCAGGAACCCTCACTTCTGAAGTCACAGAGCTAGTTATGCTCAACTAGAACCGGCTGAACAAGCAGCCGCTCTACTGAGAACCACACAGCGAACTGCTGCTGAGCAGGGGCCATGAGAAACTACCAAGTGAGAAATCGTCAGCGTTTGTGGATGACTCGGGAAACAGCCCCCCACCCGAGTCTGTGGGCAAGGGACCCACGAACGTCTCTCTGAGCCCAGAAATTCAAGAGCTTGGACACTTCACAGATAAGGCACCCAGGAGGTTATATTCAAATACCTGCTTGCATGCGCATCCTTTTGTCCCGCTTGAATTTCTTTTCACCAGGTACGCGTACTACCTAGTAAAATGTAACTAAACAAAAAATGTACTCGTAACTGCGGGCGGCCCTGCCTACCTTCCCTGTCTCTGGAAGAACGGCTCAAACGCGCTCTTCGGCGGTGTTTACGAGCCGGGGTGCCGGCAGCGCGCGGGCCACAGCGCCCCATTCCTGCGCCCGCAGCGCGCCGCCGCCGCGCCGCGCCCTTCCACCCGCACCCAGCCGGCGCGCTCGGCGACAGGGGTGCGCGCGCAAACCTTTCTCTGGAGCGAACGTGGAGGGTGGAGGAAAGGGCCCCATACGAGCCTAGTGGTGGTGGGGAAAGAATAAAGGTCGGAGGTGGGTGCGGCAGGGCGTGAGAGGCCGCGGTGCGGCAGGGCGTGAGAGGCCGCGGCACGCCCTAGCGGTGCCCTTCCGCGAGGGGCATCTTCGATCTCGATAATCCTTCATGACTGTCAGGGGCCCTTCTTCCCTGGCGCCGCGCCGGAGTGTGGTGCGTACCTGCCGCGCGACACCCGCCGCCTCGGCTTCCAGCCTCTACCCGAACAGATGTTTTCGTCCCTCGAGGAGATTTGTAACTGATGTTCGGGACAGCTGGTGGACGGCGCTGGCAACCTGTGTCTGTTCTAGAACATACCTGGTGGGAGCTGCAGGGAAGAGGGGAGAGGCAGTACTGAGGGGAGAATCGGTAGGAGAAGATCAGGAGTGTGTGTGTGAGAGAGAATTTTGTACACACCTGCGCACATACTTCTCTAAATATATCATTTAATAGCGTTTTTTATAATGGTGAAGTCCAGCATGGCTGCGGTGGACTTAACGGTTTCCTCGTGTTAAGCAAGGAGAAAAGACAGGAAACGCGGAAGCGAGCGTGGTGCGCCTAGAAGGTCTGTGTGCAGGAGCTCAGGGAAGAGGGCCCGTCACAAATTGCACACGTGACGTCTACTGCCCCCGCACTGCAGCTCCGCGACCTGGGGAGGCCCAGAAGGGGGACCATTCCCCAGGCAGGCGGCAGCAAAGGCGCGGTGCGCAGACCACGCCAGAGGCGCAGACTAACCCGGGACCGAGAGGAGCGCGGCCAACACGCCCGGAACGCGCATGGACGTCGGGGTCCTCGCCATGCCTGCAGGGGGCGCGCTCGGCCTCCGTGGGCCCAGCCCCAGCCGGGATCCCGAGCGCCTGAACAGCCCGCCCAGGCTACAGGGGTCGCGCCCGGGCCGCAGCGCCTACTTGGGGCTGCCAGGCTCGGCCTAAAACTCCTAAGGGTGGAAAAGAAAGGAGAGTGGACCGTGCTCGGCTCTGCCCTTGGTATCTGGTTTTAATTCCTCTGCGAAGCCGCGCTGTCAAGTGTGTGTGTTGGGGAGGGGGGGTCGGTTTGCGAGAGGATCAGTTCTGGGGAGAGCGTTATCAAAGGAAGATAGTACCGCGGGGCTCGGAACTATCGGTGGGCCCCCATCTGGTCGGTCGCGAGCCCTGTCGTTTCAGTGGGAAGCTGTCCCACAGAAAGGAGCCCGACTGGCTGCGCACACGCGGCAATGGCAAGCGGAGCCCCCAGGCCCCCGCAGGACTGTGCCCAGCGGCTGGGCCTGCTACAGGCCCGGGGTTGGCTCCTGCCCCCGGCTCAAGCGAACTGGGGCCAGGTGTGGCGCGACCAACGTCCTGAATCCCAAACACACTTCGTTTGGCTGGGCTGTCAGTAAGGAATTTGCCAAAAGGCAGAACCGGGACCAGAGAGAGAAACCTGGTGCCTGCCACTGCCGAACTCTGTAGAATTTCCTGGGCCTTGTCACCTCTGAAAGTAGAGAACATGGTAGCGAGAGTCTGGTGATGTGCGGAGATGAGTACCCTGAGACCCGCTGTCCAGTGACTGGATTTTAGCTCATTGCATATCTTGGGAGGGTCTCAGAGGAGAGAGTACGAGAAGAGGGGGTCTATAAAGTAAGGGACAGCCTGACGACGGAAGGCTGCGGCCACAGGCGCCCTTTCCCGCTCTAGGGGGGTCTGAAGGGGTCCGGGACCTGCAGCACCTGTCCCTGAGGGTAAGCGCCCGAGCTTCCTGGGAGGATGGGATGTGCGATGCAGGTGTCCACAGAGGCGCCGCCCCCTGGGCTTAAAGCCGTCAGGAAGCAAACTAGAGAAGCAAACCCATCCAGTGAGCTCTACCTGCCTCAATCCTCGTGTCATGCACTCAGCAGGTACCACCGCTGGCCTTCCCCCACCAGACATTCTCGTGCACGCTTGCCCCTCTTTGTACCCCTGGGCTCAAGGACCCACAGGGTGCAAGTTAGAGAGACAAGAGAGGACGCAGCTCGAGCCTATATATAGGATTTCTCAGTGGAGAATCCCTTTCAGAGCAAATAGAATGAGGCAAACTGTTTTTTAAATTGTCTTTCATTTAATCAGGATGAATTCCAATTTGCCTCCTTCAGAACTTTATGATTCAAAGGGAACCTCAGCCCCTGCAAACTTACCATTTTTTGTTTCCAGGCCCTTTTTGAACTAGAAGGACTTCTGAGACTTCCTGGCCTTCAAGCCCTGTCATCACCTGTACAGAAAGTTCCAGGAGGCCTAGGCCAGGCACAACCTCCCAGGCTTTGGGGAGATTATTTCAGGCCCTGCCTGTAGGTGGGACACAAAAAACATGCCAAACTTTTCCTTTAGGAAGGAACATTTGTCCCATTCCGGGAAACCTTCCCACACCAGATACAGCCCTTTTCCCCTGGGGAGGCTGTGTTCCCTCATTCTCTGCTCTTATACAGTCCCTGTCCTTTAAAGAGAGCCTCACGGTGCCAATTCAGGTAAAAGGTATGATCCAGGAAACAGAGCCTTAAAAGGAAAGCGACTTTTCTGCCCAGCGGAGTAGGACCAGGTCAAATAGACAGCCCCAACTTAGGCTGTGGAGCTGAGACTCACAGACCACACCCCCACTCCCCAGGTAAGGATCTCCCCGATTTGGAGGGAGTGAAGTTACCACACAAAGGGCTTTTCAAGGCTTGCCCGTGCAGCTAGGAGACAGTGGGGTGGCTGTCATCAATATAGAAAAGGTACTGAAGAAAAGTTGTTGAATGATGAAGCCATTGTAAGTGGATAAATTCATATCCACTTTGGAAGATGGGTATAAGGAACTATGGGGGGTGGGAGATAGTTCTAGTTTCATCGTTTTGTTTAAGAGACCTGAGGTCTGGACTTACTTATCCCTCATCTTCCTTAGATCCTAGATTCATGACCCTCTCTTCAGAAAAAAAAAAAAATTTAAACCTTCCCCTTGGAAATAAAAGTGATCATTGGCTGTTGGCTTTCAATACAGAAGTTAACTGGGTCGGGGGCATGTGGAGGGAAGACCAGGAGCTCCTAAATTCACTGTTCTAGAAGAAAGGAAAGGAAGTGGACTAAAGAAAACAGCTTAATTGTAACCTTGACCAACAGGTCAAGAGGAAGTTGACTTCAAACCCACCACCACCTACCTGCAGCAAGATCTCCTGCACAGGCTGCTCACACCTCTCACAGCCTCTCCAGGGATCAGTTCACCACAGAGAGGTCTCTGAAGATGCCAAGTTCTCCACTATCCAGGCTCTTCAGGTACTGGGAATAGCATGACAGAGATGGAAGGGGACCAAGAGAAATGCTTCCAAGTCTTAGACAGCCAGAATCCCCTAACAGCAGGAAACACCAGTTAAATCATATAGGAGTTTGTTGTATTAATTTATATCTTCGCAGATTTTTGTCCCAAAGAAAATATTGCTGGAAAACTAAGTTTGGTATTGCAGACTCTCTGATGGAATCAGTGAACGAGACATGCGTTTCAGCTGCAAAGAGTATTATAAATGGTCAATAAGTGCTCTGCTTATTTATTGTTTTATGCATAATTATAACCCATGTGCCTTGGAGAGTGACATACATTACTACAAACGATTATGCTGAAGATTTTATTTCAAAGCTATTTTAAAGTAACTGTATAATACCTTTACTTGATCTTCCATTTTATCCCATAAAAATCTTTACATTGAATTCACCCATTTGCTACTTAAACTCTTCACATGTATTTTTACAGCAGCTTGTCGGATGTTTACATAAATACTCAAAGCTAAATGAGATTCCCAATAGCTTGGAGATCAGTTCTCTGCCTCCAGGCAGGGAGATGGGAGAAGGTTACATTAAAGGTCTGTCATTTTCTTAAAGACCTTCAAGAAAGTGCAAAGTTCCCTGTGGCTTAATTGGTGTGTGTGTGTATATGTGTGTGCGTGCACACATGTGTACGTACATTCAAGAAATATTCCTTGAAAACCCCCCATGTGCCAGGCACTGTGCTGGGGATACAACAGTAAACAAGAAGCACCTGAGCCTGTGCCCTTGCAGTCTGACTATTCTGTGTTTTAATTTTCCAAGAGATAGTGCAGTTGTGGCTCTGTCCAAACTGTCACCCACTCTGGCATTTCAAGTCTCTTTGAGGCACATTCTTCCCCTGGGTGAAATACCAGAACACTGTACTGTAAAGGAGAAGAAGGAGGAGGAGAGGGAAGAGGAAGGGGAAGAAGAGGAGACAGGGAGGGAAGGAGGCAGGAAAGCAGGCAAGCCTACTGGACACCATGATCCTTCTCGGTAGAGCATGGATCCCTGGCTGACACAGTCACCTTAAGTGTGCCAAAAGCAAAGCCCCTTGAAATCATCCACTTCTGCCTTACTCTCTGTATCAAGGGGGTTGATGACAGTGTGCTGATTTCGTACTTGCCTTTGCAGTCCCTTTCCTCTTTGTAATTACCTTTATCAGAATACCTAGGCTGGCACCAGGCTGGCTTCTTAGCCAAAGGCATAAAGCCCTAGTCTTCAACTGTACTTGCAGTTCTTACTGTTAGCCTGGTGCACTGACTTCTCTGCTTCTGCTGTGTTGGAAGGGATGTACTAGAGTACAGTCGGGCAGAGAAGAGGAACTCTCTGCCCATCGACTTCAATTGGCAAGTAACGCCCAAGCTCACTCTGGAAGGAGCAAGGTCTTACAGGAACTTTTCTCTTAATCAAGAATCAGCTCTACTGACTTTGGGGGGCCTTCCTTTATTTTTCTAGGGATGTGCTGCCTCCCTTCCTCCCTTCATCCCAGGTAACCAATAGCAGCTTCAGTGCCTATCACTTATTCCCTCTGTCTCCTGCCTTCTGGCCCCCTTGACTGTCTCGGGAAGAGAGTTGTGTCCCCCGTTCTCAAAAGAAAGATAAAGGGGGAATTCCAAACCCTCGGTCCTAACTCAAAACTCAGGGTCCCTTCTCTCCTTTGTACCTTTTTTTCTTTCCCTGAGCTTTCTCCCCCTAAAGAAAATCTTTCTCAGCATCCAATCAGCCAGAGTAAAGATGAAAGTGTGTTTGTGGCCATGTTAGTGAGATAAATAGTACTTGATTGTGAAACCAGATCCAGGTTCTTTCCATGTCTGAGGTTCCTTCACTTGAAACGATAGTATGACCCAGTTAGCCAGCCTATACAACCATATTATAGGATGCAGTCATCCCTTCTCACATTTATTTATGTGCCACTTTATATTTATAAAGCCCTTTTGCTTTTGAGTTTCACAACTTTGTGAGGCAGTAATTATCATTAAGATAATTTTATAGGTGAGGAAACAGAACCTTACCAAAGTTAAGTGACTTTTCTGGGGTCAGGTTACCAGCAAGAAATGGAAACCACCACTAGGGCTCACAGATTTTGACCCTGATGCAGTTACGCAGTGCTTCTTTCACAACATGTGAGGTCATTCTGGTGGCATTTTCAAATGAGTTTTAAGTAATCATAAAAGGTGCCTTCCTCCAGAGGCTTTACCTTAAAAACACTAGTCTGTGTCCAAAGTACAGAGATAGATCTGTTAGATACTGTATTAGTTATCTATGCTACATAACAAATCACCCCCAGATGTATTGCCTTAAAACAATAAACATTGATTATCTCATGCATTTGCTGTAGTTCAGGAATCCTGGAAAGCTTAGATGAGTGATTCGGCTTCAGAGTGTCTCATAAGGTTGCAGTCAACTTGTTGGCCAAGTCTGCCAACAGTTTGAATGGGGCTGGAGGATCTGTTTCCAGAGTTCATTTACATTTCTTGCAAATTAGGACTGATTGTTGGCAGAGGCTTCAGCTTCTCACCAAACAGACCTCCCCACAGGGCTGCTTGAGTGTCCTCACAACATGGCAGCTGACTTCCCTCAGGGTGAGTGATTCAAGAGGAAGAGCACAGAGGAAGCTACAGTACCTTTTATGACCCAACCATGCACCATCACTTCTGCTGCATTTTATTCATCAGAGTCACTAAATACAACCACACTCAAGAAGAGGGGCATTGGGCTCCATCTTTTAAAAGAAGAAAAAATATTTGAAAACCACCACAAGTAATTAGGCTTTAAGTTTCACATAAAAGAAAATATCCCTTGCTCCTACTTCTCTTTTCACTTTCACTTTTCATAACCTTTCCTCAGTTAAATAGTTATCCTGCACAAGAGAGGAGGGCCTGAGCCCTCCTGGGACAGCCTGAGACTGGGCCTTTCATCATGATGATGGTGATGGCTGAGATGTCCATATTGTACTAGGCCAGGCACTGTTCTAAGAACTTCATATATATATATATATATATATATATATATATATATTTCATCTAATTCTCCTAGCCACCCTATGAAATAGGTGCAATTCTTATCTCCATTTTACAGATGATAAGACTGAGGTGCAGAGAGGTAGAATCATTTGACCGAGACAAACAACCAAAGAGTGATATAGACCAAATCATCTGGCTCCGTCGTCCTGCTCTCAGCTATTGTGTGCTCTCCTCATTATGACAAAGATGAAAGATTTCTAGACCCTCTCATTCACTTGGGGCTATTTGAATTTGGGAGAAAAGTAGACAAATCTTTACAGACCACATGAAGAGCACAGAGAGGGAAGAAGAAAAGTCCAGGATAGAAAACAAATGTTTACAGAATTCTTTTTAAGAGCTGAGCCATAGCATCAAGTACAAGGCTCCATGCTGCAGACGATGACTAGAGAATTACAACCATAAATGTATCTTCATCCAAACTCGCCCTTATTATTCAAAGTATACTACGACAGAAGCCCTGGATGGGGCTTCTACTTCAGAATTCTCACCGGGCTCCGGGAGATATTAAATACCAGAGACATTATGCTCTGCTTTTTCAAGTGTGGTGTTCAATGGAAATGCATGGTCCAGGCCAGAAGACAAATGACACACATCTAGACATTTCATCTTGGAGGTGGACAATCTTTGGATCAAAGAAGAAGACTGGAGAGTTTGTGGAACAAGCCCAGGCCAATCTACGGAATGCTGAAGGCTTAACTTGGGGAAATATCCCAGCCCTTTTGTCATCACACTCACACCATCTGTCTACTCCCCAGTTAAGCTGTGTGTTAATAGATGCGGGGTTTATAGTATTGTGTTTTCTCCAGATCCTAAAATGAGCTACATTAGGGAGAATGTATTTCTCCGTGAAGCTGAGTCTAAATGCTATAGAACAAAATACACACTTTCATGCCAGAAAAGGAAGGAACTGTAGTGTAGTGAGGAACTGGGTTTTTTTAAAAAAGTCATCCTGAGGAAGGGAGATGTATCTGTGTGGGAAGAGGGAGCAAATTTAGTGCAGAGATATCTGCTTAGATTAGCCTAAAATAGAGTTTATAGATGAAATCTACCACTTACCTTTGTTGGTATTACACAGTCCTATTGTCAATGATTAACAAAAGAGTCCCTGTCTCTTTCAAGCTGCTCAGTGCTAGGAGTTCGCAAGTGGAATTTCACCTCTCCTCTGTGTCTGTGTGTGTGTGTGCACGTGCGCTTGCGCTAATGACCAGCTTAAAGGACAAGACAGTGCAGATCTACCCAGGCTGATGCTGGTCTAATAACATATTCATGAACATGACATTAGGCTCCAAAAGTTTTCAAAGGCACCCTCAGTCTCTGTTCCCTAGAATTTCCAAGAACTGCTGGCCTCCTGTCCAGACTGCCTCCACACTGGGTGGTGAGGGATGCAAATCTTCTCAGAGAAGAATGAACAATGTTTGGTTCCATCCCTTCCCATCGTCTCCCAAGTAGGGAAAGGAAAAGTGAATTACAGTGCCCACAAGCTTGGGAAGTCGCTCAGTAAACCACAGCTTCTGGGAGAGAAGGTGTAAGAGATTTAAGATACAGAATCCTCTGAATGTTAACCAAAGAGAAAGCTAATCATTGAGGAGAACTGAACTTGGACTTTGGGGGCTGGGAAAATAACTGAGGAGGAGCTTCAAATTTTGAACGCTGCTGGGACACCTGAGAGACATGTACAGGACCCTTCCTTTCCACTGTATCCTTCACCCAGCCTCACTGACTTTCCCTTTACAGCAAAAGACACACACACACACACACACACACACACACACACACACACACACACACCATAAAACAAAAATGGAAAAGCAGGTTTATCTTCCTTTCGCCACCCACAAAAAACCCTTGTTTTTCTCATTTTGTTTTCCATGTTAACACTTTGTTTCCTGTAAGCCTTTTTAAAAGCAGAGGTTGAGTGGGGGTGGGGGAAATGGGTGATGGCAGTCAAAAGGTAGGAAACAGCCAGGGATGTAATGTATAGCCTGGCAACTATGGTTAACCATATTGTGTTGTACATTTAAAAGTTGCTAAGAGAGTAAATCTTAAAAGTTTTCATCATAAGAAAAAAAAATTCTAACTATATGAGGTGATGGATGTTAATTAGATTTATTGTGATCATTTTGCAGTGTATACATATATCAAATCACTATGTTGTAGACCTTAAACTTATACAATGTTATTTGTCAATTGTATCTCAATAAAACTGGGAAATAAAAAAAATAAAGCACTGGTCTATCAGGCCCCTTGCTGTTACTTTTTGTTTTGAAATCATGACCCCTTTAACTGTAATGACTAATTGACAGGCTTAATCAGATGCTTAGGGCTGGTTAATGCCATAAAATTTTTGAGCCAAGATGAAAAATAATTCTTACTCTCCCTTGCTTGAGCTGCAGAGCGTTTCCCTCAGCTTCCCCACCATGCTAACTCTTAGGAAAAACATTCCTGTTGCACACACATGGAACTAAACCAAACCAACCAGGATAAAGGACGCCTAAGTAAGTTCCCCACCCCCCACTTCCTCCTCACTCCCAGTTTTATGGGGCCAGTTGCAAGAGGTGGCCAGCTGGAATCTTGGGTGGAAGTAAATTAACTGGAAACCTCCAGTCACTGCTGCAGTCCCCTGGAATAAAGGAACGCATGGCAATGCAGCGCGGCCCCAGAGCCCCCCCAGAGCCCACCTCTGGCTGCTGCCCACGCAGCTCAGAGCACTTCAGTGCACAGGCTGGCAAGCACGCAGACTGTCTGCCCTCTGCATATTTGCCTGTAGGATGGAGGCCAGGACACCAGCTTTCACACTTCTCAGATGCTCTAAATGTAAAGGGCTCAGAGAGAATGCTTCCTAAAGAAACAGGAAGAGGTGACTCTCCACATATCTAACTTGGAATAAATACTATAATCCTATTTGCTTCTTGAGAAAAAGCTTCAGTCTTAGTTCCAAGTTTCCTATGAGTGATGCTACAATATTACTACTACTACTGGTATAGTAGTTTTTATTATATTATAGGAATAGCATTTCTAATTACCTTGTGAATTTTTGTTTTCTTAGGAAGAAGGAATAAATAAGAAGTTGCTTGGCTTTTCAAGACAGAAGAGGGACAATGAAGGTAAAAATAAAGTAGATAAGAGACTTCCATTTGTTGCAAATTGACAAATAATAAAGTGGAGCTTTAGGATAACAGATTTGCCCCTACCCCCAGGTTTTTTTCATAAAAAGAAAGATGATAGAGAGAGGGAAGGGAGGGAGAGAAGCAGGGAGGGAGAAGGAGGGAGGGAGGGAGGAAGGAAGGAAGGAAGGAAGGAAGGAAGGAAGGAAGGAAGGAAGGAAGGAAGGGGGAAGGAAGGGAAGGAGGGAGGAAAGAATGTATTGTTTACAGCTAGGATTTAAATTACATCACCCCTGCACAGCAAAGCCTCTTTTGAAATAGCTGCCTCTTTATAGGAGACACACTTTAGTCTTGCTAAGAACACTGAAATTCAGAAGTTTAAAGTTTATTGGGAGCTTCACAGACAAACTAGAGAAAATGAATAAAGCAGATTTGCATCCTTTCTTTCCACTAAACCATGCCATCAGGAATGTATTCTACAATAATTTCCTTCAGGCAATTTCATTCCTAGTTTTCCCTGCTTTTTTATTTTCAAGGGAGCAAAATAGACCATACTTTCTTTACCTAACACTAGCCTGAAGAATCTACTGAATTCTATTGATTTTTCTTCCTTTGAACACAAGCTCATTAACCTGAAACACTAAGGGGATAACTATATTTCACTGAGCCTATAACTGAGTGTCTGAAAACAAAAAGATCCCAAGACAGTGATGCAGCTCTCTCCCTGGGGTTCCCACTTTTTTTTTTTTTCTTTTCGCAAATTCAGCTGCAGAAACTGTGACATTGCTTCCTCAATCCTAGAGAGTTTCACATAAGTTAGAAGCAGCTTTCCTTAAATCTGTCTTTAGTATAATGTTTAGCAAAATCAGGATTCCCAACTTTCTACCAACTTCTGCATTCTATAAGCTACGGGGGTGGGGGGAATATTAGCATCAAACAGCAGTGCTGCACTGACAGCAAGCTCCACTGCCTCCTCTCAGCTAAGGGAGCTAAGGCTGGATTGAGAAGCTATCTTGGATATATGGAAATTAGGTCTTCCCAAACCCCCCCAGGGACTTCTTGCAAAGGAAAAAGCGATCACAAAAAAATTAGACAACACAGACATCAGAGGCAGCCTGCTAGGCAAGTCTCTCCAAGAAGCCTGATGAGTGGGGCTGCATTTATCTTCCCAATCCAGGAGAATGAGAGATAGATGTGACCCTACTCTATAATAATAATAATAATAATAATAATAATAATAATAATAATAATAATAATAATAATAATAGTAGTAGTAGTAGTAGTAGTAGTAGTAGTAGTAGTAGTAGTAGTAGTAGTAGTAGTAGTAGTAATAGTAATAGTAACAGCAGCTATTTTACCCAAGAAACCAATATAGTATGCTTGTGATCTTTACTTTTATTTGGGATCTCTGGTGAGATCAGATGATCTATATCCTTTCATTCAAGGCAACAGACGTCTTCAAACTGTTTTTTAATTTGATTTAACCTTTGAAACAGAAAGTGCATTACATTTAACTGGTCTTGCAAAGGGGATTTTCTTCTCTTTACAAACCGAATTCCTTATATAAATTAATAAAAGTTAAAGATGCTAATATATCACCATTATTAGCTTAAAAAAGAAAACAATTTACATCGTCTATAGTATTCTTATGATACAAAACACTTCAAATTCAGTTACAGCAACTAAATGGGTTTTTATGCTTCTGACCCAGAGCGGTTGTAACAATTCCCACCATCTACTTTAACACACATTTTTATCAGAAAGGAGTTAAATTAAATACAAGCTATTGTAGCCCCTCCCTCCCCAACACTTTCTTTAAATCACTAATAAATAGCAACAAACGACTGTGCAATTTCAGAGAGGAACGGAGAGGCGGGTCTGGGGCCTACCCCGGTTCCAAGTCTTCTACTTTAAGTCCTGGAGGCGGGACCTGGGCGCGGAGCCAGGGGTGGTCAGGGAAGAGCAAGAAGGGATGGAGGGGGAAATGAGATTGAACAAATCCAAATCCGAGAGAGGAGCGAGAGGAGAGGGAGGATGAGAACATTCTTTTCTATGCTTCTCCAATTAAGTTCAAAATAAAAGGGGAAAATGTGGTTTTAATAGCTCTTAAAAGGGGAAAGGTAGCAGGAAGAAGGAAGTCCATCTTTTTATACCAAATTCAAAAGAGCATTTTACATTTTAAATATTCACAATAAAGTAACTTCTAGTCAGTGTGACTCACGATTTATTTACAAAGAGCCTTCAACAGGTTACTTTAGTCGGCACAGCAGTTCGTGGGGGAGAAACGTCCCTCTTCCCATCTGTGGCGGCTGCCAGCCGGTGTGGCTCCGAGGTCCCCCGAGCGGTGGGAGCGGTGGGTGTCGATGGGTCAGGATCACCTATCCGCGCCCCGCCCCGGCCGGCCGCGAGGCAAAGGCGGGGGCGGGGGCGGGGGTGGGGGGAACGCGGGGCGTGGGGGTGGGGGTGGGGGTGGGGGAAGGGGCCAGGACACCCAGCGGGGCCAGGAAGGTGGCCCAGCTGCAGGCGTCAGTTGCGTGATTGGTGCCGTGCATTTCGTGGTCCTCTCTGCCTTCTTATCATCCTCCGAGACTCTCCCCCGCCCCCCTCAACTTCTAGGTTAAAAAAATAGACATGTACATCTCAGAAAATAGCAAAGGGCCCCCGCAGGCGGGGCCGTGTCCTCCGGGCCTCGAGGGGCGGGAAGACGACGCGGTCCCCGCGGTGCCCGCGAAGTGGCCGGAGGCCGGCGGGCGGCGGGCGCTCAGGATGAGCTCTCGTTCTCGGACGCGTGCAGCAGGAGGCCGCCGCCGCCGCTGCTGGACTTGTGCTTCTTCAGCAGCTGCGTGATTTTCTCGTCGTCCGAGTTGGGGTCCAGGGGCTTGTTGTAGTCGTCGTCCTCCTCCTCGTTCTCCGAGGCCCCCTTAAGCCGCTCGGTCTCCGAGTCCTGCTTCTTCTTGGCCGTGGCCATTTCGGCCGCGTGCTTCTTCCTCCACTTCGTCCGGCGGTTCTGGAACCAGACCTGGGGGCCGAGAAATGGAAGAAGAGGGGAAACAGGGGCGGAAGGAATTTAAGGCGTGCAGTACCAAGCAATGCCTCCTCTCCCACATCCCAAAGTCGCTCCTGCGGGCCCCTGACGGCTGGACACACTCCCTCAGGGCCCTCCCTAGTTTAAGCCGTCAAATCGGTCTCCATCGCCCCAGCTTCCTCCGAGTAGCAGGCACCAACAAACTGCCGTTGCCATAGTGATAGTAACACAAGAGTATTGAGGTTGTCAGTGAGCGATTTCTCAGAAGAGAAAAAACTCGGAAACTTAAAATGAGTTTCCCTAAAAGAGTCCGCTTTCCCACTTTCTAGTTTGGAATAGAAAACTTCTTCCCTTCGTAATATTGCCCCACAATGACTGTGATTTTATTCATTTTTTACTTTCTTAGATTAAGATATTCAAAGAATCTGAAGTGTACTTGATTTTTAGTGTGATTTGTGGGAGAAGAAACAGCATTTATCCCAATTACCTCTGTTCTTTTCACTTTTGGGTATTTGTCTGTTTCACTTACCTCAAGTCTGAATACACACAAACACACAAGACACTCCCTTCCCCATTTACACTTGTTATATATGATGTAAAGTTTTTTTTAAAAAATCTGCTAAAACAGAAACCTCAAATCAGTAATAATAACCAACATCAATCCATGAAAATATTTAATAGCTCAGTCAAAATCGTAGCAGTAGGTTGTCTCTCTCTGTCTCTCCAGTTTAATGTTTTTCATAAAACCAAAGTCAAGCAAGAATTTTCATCAGGTGTTTTTTAAAAGTGAAATTTTGCCAATTATTTCCCACTATTAGTATACGCAGTCCTTCAATTATTTTAATATTGTTCCCCTTAAGACATTCATTTTTGTACAAATATTTAAGCCTATCGACAATGTTCATTTAACATCGTGTTTGATACACATATTTTAACCTAAAGCATCAGCAATAAGCAACCAATTTCCTAAACATATTGAATCATCCCCTCTTTATGCTTCTCATCCATTTTTCTCATCTGTTATGTATTTACCTACAGAATCAGAATTGTTACAAAAGTGATTTTTAGTTTCTTTATACAGCTATAATAATTCACTTCTAGCCACACAGACATATTTATGGTGACAAATGAAGACCTCCAGATTACTGTGGTAGGGTCTGTACCAACCAATGCAAAAATAACTGTGATGGTACTCTAATGGTTACATACAAAATCACTCCTGAAATGCATTTTATCATGCTTGTCTAGGGGCAAATACTCTAACCAGCAGACGTAGCTAACGTTATCTCTACTTAATTGTAAAAGCAACAGTATAACTAATGCAAACAGACTTAGACAATATCCCCCCCAAACCCCCAAATACAATAAAATGAAGAAGAGAAATGAAATTGAATACTGGAAATATAGGAAACCACTAGATTTAAGGTACCTAGCTGGCTCAATCCCTTTATTTTTCAGGGAAAGATTTCTCCAATTTGATTCCCTGGAAATATACTGTACAACTCAATTATAAGGTAAGTGACATTTTAATTATAAATTGTTGGCATAAACAATTTATGTAAAATATCTTACATCTATTGATACATTTGTTTCATAAGATGGTAATAATGTTGTCAATTTATTTGGAAAATTATTATTCCAAAGTGACTGTCTTCAGTTAAGCTATAAGCTGATGCGTCCATGCTAAGTGGTTAGATTCTGTGGAATGACTGTTTTCTTAACCTGCAAGTTAATATAGTAGCACTGTAATGCTGATCTACAATAGGAAATTACACAACTAGTGGAACCTAGATTGACAAACAAAAGCTTGAATATTCTTACAAATTAAATAGATAGAAGGTATCTAACTGGCCTGATCTATTACCCGGCTGATAGTTCGGTAATGCTTTTATTCTCTAATAATGACGAGTTCCCCCAGCACATGCTGCTATCTAGATTAACCTAATTTCAAAGGCGGGGGCTTGATTCCTTTTGTTCATCAACAGTTTGCCCGCCCTCGAGACCCCAGAGCCTTTGTCACCTCCACCTCCACCCCCTTCGTTGGTCTCATCTCTCCCCAGGCTCCTCAGACCCGCGCCCCGCGAGCGGCTGTTTGTTACTTTGGGGTGTGCGTGTGTGTACTCGCGCGGCGGGGATGAGGGGGCTACCCCTCGAGGTTTGCAAGGTCCACTCACCTTGACCTGACTCTCTGTCATCCCCAGCGAATAGGCCAAGCGAGCTCTCTCGGGCCCCGCCAAGTATTTCGTTTGTTCGAAAGTCTTCTCCAGGGCGAAGATTTGCTGGCCCGAGAATGTGGGTCTCGTATGTTTTCTCTTCCCGTCTTTGTCCAACAAAATGGATCCTTGATCTACGAAAACACATACACAAGGAAAGGGGGAAAACAATTGGTTACAAGCGGTTCAACTGAAAAGAAATGAACTCAAGAAAACAATGTTTTGGGGGTGGGGGGGAAGAAAGCTTATTCCGTGGCGGGCACCAGAGATGTCGTGGCACTTCCAGTCTCACTGCATGTCTTCCTTTGCCTTTTTACGCCCACCTGTTTTTTAAAAGCCCAGTGTGTTTGCAGCAGCAGGAAATAACCTGCCCAACAACGACGTCCAACAGCGAGAGAGTACATTGCTAAACTTTGCCAGGGCGACTCGCTAGGCCCCAGTAAACTGAGAAGTGTTGAGGGAAATTAGTAGTGCCTAATTTAGTTGGTGCTTGCTGGGTTCCGGGGCCTTTGCTTAAGGATGACTAGTTTTGTTCCTTGAATGCTTTCCTAACCTGTGCCTGCGCAACAAAGGGTGCCTTGTTTTTGGAACACAAGAGAGCTAAATCGCCCCCAAGTCTAACGCCACTGTGGTCGAGGGGGAAGGGGCGCCGCCTTTGTTGGCAGTCCCTACGTGGCCATCTAAACGAGTACAATAGCGTCTCCCCGATACCCTCATCTGTCCTGACCGCCCTCCGTCCCAAGGCTTCCCAAGTGAGCCTCTACTTGGCTCCCCCAACTTCCCTCAGTTACTGCCACGTAAAGAGATCCGGAGACTTCGAAGAAACTTCAGGGACTCAGTCAAAAGCAAAGAAAAGAGAGAAAAAAGGAGCCAGGGCTGAGCCCCAAATGCCATCGGGAGGATGAGAGCCTCTGCGGTGCGGTGGCCAATACCCTGGAAGACTATCGTGATCCTGGGTTAACTCAGTTGGTTTCAAGCAAGATCTCTGCGGGATGCTGCATCCTCCCAACCTTGTTCTGTCACCTCGTTCTTCCTACGGTTCTTTCTCGTGTTGGGATGTTGAGAGCAACGATGCCCCTCAATACGTCCAGGTCCAGGTCATCCCGCCCCACTCACCACCCACCCCCCCACCCCCACCCCCGAGATGGAGGCAGGTGGGAAAGCGAGGGTCCAGCGCTGGAGAGCCGCCCGAGGTGACTCCGCGCTCACCCTCCTCCGCGGGCTGCGGACTTGTCTTCAGTGGGCTCACCCAGGCTGAGTGTACTCAAGGGGCGAGAGCGAGGAGGTGAGGTGGGGACACCCTGGGCGGAGACGTGCATGCAAATACATGCGCTCGGCCCGGGGCTGTGGAGGGCTCGCCGCTGCCCGTCCCCGCCGGTTCCCAGAGAGGAGGCCAGTTAGTCTGGCGTAGGTCAAGTGGGACTTCAGCACTCAGACAGGAGCCAGGAAAACAGGGATGCGGGCGGGACGCAGTAGCCTCTCCTGCCCACCCTACCTCTTTAACCCAGGCCAGGCCTGCGGATCTGGCCAGGCTGTTCCGGGAGCAGTCCCTGCCTCGTATGAGACACATACCCCGCAACCATGTTGTGCTCCACGGAGACGCATGCACACCCGCTCCGCGAGGCGTGCCCAAGACCTGGGGAACGGGTGGCGCTTGCACGCAACCACGCGAGCTCAGGAAAGCGAGAATCCCTCGCTAACGTCCTGGCCCAACCTAAATCGTGCAATTCCGGAACTGCCAAACTACTCCGGAGGCAAAAGAGTGGACCGATCCGCACGCACACCAGGGGCCGTGACCTGAGAGCGGGCAGAACAAGCACAACTGGGTGCGAGCGATAGTACTCACGAGGGGTGCAGGCCAGGCGTGCGTCCCTCCAGGGCGGGCTTTGCATCACTCCTGGCCAGAAGATAGGTGTCCGACCGGGCAGCTCGGCTAGTGGCTTGGGGTACCGACCCACGGCGGCCACAGCCGCGGCGCTGGGGCTGAAGTAGAGCCCGGGCGGCGGCGGCGGCGGGCTCAGGCTGCTGAAACGGGGCAGGCCAGCCAGCAGCCCCGCGGGGGATGAGGCGGCGGCCGCAGCGGCCGCGGCCGCGGCCGCCGCGGCCGAGGCGGAGGAAGCAGAGGTGGACGAGGAAGAAGAGGAGGAAGAACCGGAGGGCGAGGCGGAGGGCAGGGCGGCCCCGGAGGCCACGGGCATGGAGGGCCGGCTCAGGATGTCGTTGATGCCGTGTGGGGTGGCGGCCGAGAGCTGCTGTGGGGGGCTGCCTAAGGACGAGAGCCCCCCCGCCGCAGGGGGCTTCAGGCTGCCTGGGTTGTGGGCGCCCAAAGGCGGAGAAGGCGACGACGAGGAGGACGAGGAGGATGAGGAGGAAGGGGGGCCGGCGGGCAGTGGGGGGTACGCAGCGGGGTACAGCGGGGTCTTCATTTCTGCCATACTGTGCAGGGCAGCCAGGGGCGGGCTGCTGAGCAGGAACGCGCTCTGCCGGGTGCCCTCCATCGCCCCCACCGCTAACATCCCACGGCCAGGCCGGAGCCCGCAGCCACGCAGCGAGGGCGCCGGCCCGTGCCCCCGGCGGGGCTCAGGGAAGCGAGAAGCGCCAAGAGCGCAAGCGAGGAGTCGCTCCGCGCACTCGGAGGCGACCTGCCAAATGGGCCGAGAATGCCGCCGCCGAGAGCTGCTCTCGGAGCTGCGCAGCAGTAATGTCCAAACACACCAGTCGAGAGGCAGTTCCTCGCCGAGACCAGAGAGAGTCCGAGTGGGTTCGGCGGTCCTTTCTCTTCTAGAGTCCTGGATTAAATCTCGGTCTCTTCTCTCTGCTTCACTGTTTCCTTGCCGCTCAAAGTGCGCTACTTCTCATCTTCTCTCCCCCCGGAAATAAGCAAAACAAAACCCAGGCCGGCCCCAGAGAGTTTGTAACAAAGTTAAGAGTCACCGAATCTCCGCTTTGATGTGGGAGGGTGGGGGCTGGTTCGCTTTCTTTGGGAAGGTTCAAAGGACGCCAGGTTCCGCCCGATGCTCTCCTCCGGTCTTATTTGTATGCCCTCGTCTTTCGGCCACGAGATTGATTTGCACTGGGCGCTGGGAGCGCGCGGGGAGAGGGCGCATCCAGCATGCGGGAGGATCTGGCCCTTGGGCGGGCTTCCTCTGCCTGCGCTGCCAGAGATTGCTGCGCCAGAAAGGGCAGTGCCACCAATCCCCGCGGTTCTCGGATTCGGCGCGCAGACCTGCCTTCCCCTCTGGGCCACGGGGCACTAGAGTTGCAATGTTGAAAAGAAAAAGGGGGGGAAAGACACAGAAAAACAAAGACTAAGTGTGAAAAGTCTGACGACTTCGGTTGCGGCTCCACTCGTCTGTTCACTTCTGCAAACGGGCCTGGCGACCCCTGCCCCACCCCCCAGCGCCCTCTCTTCCTCTCACTCTCCGCCTTTGCCTCCCTTCTCTTGCATTTTCTTTGCGGCTCTACAGGCTTCGCTCTTCTAAGTCCTGTCCTCTGGCCAAGCTGACCCTCTTCGCAGCTCTTCCACTCCCTCTCTCTCCTCTCCTTTCTCCCTCCGGACCTGACAGTTCAGATGAAGCTCTCAAAGGTAATAAAACATTTGCATCACTCCCTACCCCTCTTTAGCTGGGGGACGAAAGGGAGGGGGAAGTGGGGGTCCAAAATGAGAACTTTGAAGGACGTCACTCCAAGGCGGCCGGGAAGGGCGGGGTCGAGGAGCCGGGTGCAGGCCGGGGGCGTAACCACTGTCTCCAATAGCGCTCAGCCTTGGGACTCGCGTCGCCTCCAGGTCACGCCCACTCGAGAGCGCCGCCCTCTCTGATTGGCTGACGAGGGCGAGCCGTAGAGCCGCGCCCGCCTGGTCCCCGCCCCCTCCCACTTCCATCCCTTCTGTGGGTGGGGCCAGGGGGCGGGGCCTGGCGAGTGGTGCGGTTCCGCGGCTGAGCCAGTGAACGCCTCAATTAATTGTGTTAAATAAAATGAGAAAGGGGAGGGGGGAGCAGAGGCGAAGAGGGTATTACTTTTTAAAGAGAAGAATAATGAAAACCCAGCCCTTTTATGGAAAAGCAGTTCATATTCTTCCCTCGCCAACCCCTCGCCCGCTCCGTTACCCTGCCCCCCTCCCCCACGAGCTCACGACGCCTCACCTCGGACAGAGTCTGGTCTCTTGTAAAATGGAGCTAATGGAGCAGGCAGCCGGCGCAGCCCTGGCCTAGCTCCTTCTTTTGAAAGGATTAATTAAAGGCCATCTGGGCTCTCCCAGAATTGTGTAAATTAATTTGTTGCTCCTTAAGCCTTATAGATGTCCTTAATCCCTTTGTAGACCGAAGGATCGCTCTTTTCCATCTTTACAATCTCCCGCTTTCCTTCTCTGCTTTCTCCTTCACTTTCTTTTTATTCCTGAGTTCCCCCCACCATGTTATCATTTATAGGTTTATCCAATTCTTAGGGAACGAAACCAGCTAATTAGGAACATTTATTTCTCATGTGATATTTAGATCTGAAGAAGTGACTTTAAAAAAAAGAAATTATTCTCCCCCTATGATTATTGTTTTGAATTTTACTGGGGCAGAGTCACCAGAATTGAGGTGGAGTCTTTAAATACAAAACTATCTGGGTACCCTCACTCAACTGTAAGTTTTTGAAAACGGTCTCCGAAACTCTGGCCCCTGCCGTCCAGGGTCTTTTAGGGAGATGGAGATGCTCCAGTTTTTGGCTGTGGTGTTAGTATGTCTAGGGTTAAGGAACTGAAAGGTGGTTTCCCTTATTCCCTTTCAATTTCTCCCATCCCTGGCGGTCATTAAATTCTCGGCAGAGTTGAGCTGTGTTCTCGGGAAGGAAGACCTTTGCCAAATTTTGAGATGCCAAGATGTTAAAGTAACACACCACTAAGTGGTGGTCACTAGAGCAACTTGGATGAGATCATTAAGTCCAAACTTAATTCGCAGGAAATAGAAGTAAATAGCTCAAGAATAAAATTTGAGGGGCACCACCCATGGATAGAGTAGCTATGAGTGCCAAAGCACTCACACGCCCAAGCACCAAAAAGCAAGAGGGCTTATTCCGTTTTGATAATCTTTGTTTCCAAAGCACTGATCTTTTAAGAGTAGCAACTTGAGCCTGAGTTTGAGGGAGTTCTTGTTTCTTTGTCTGTTTCTTTTACCACTTTTATTCAGTTTTGAGATAAAAGTAACGTTCTTATTTGGACCCCTTCTTGCTCCACCTTTTGTCATTAACTTCGAGACTGGGCTTAACCCACCACTTCATAGACTTTAGAATCTGACCTGGGGGAAGGTGAAGCCCTTCCTCAATGTGAATTATGCTGAGTAAGGCAAGAAGAGAGCTGATGTGGGGGCCCACTGAATTTTCCCTCGAGGATGCTCTTCTGATCTGTAGGTCTAAACCGCAGCGCCCTGCACTTCAGCCGGGAGACTGGGGCAGGAGGGTGGCGCGTGTAGCCCGGACCTGGCCTGAGTTTTGGGGCCCTCTGCTTCTCAATTCGTTAAAAACGAAACTTTTTCTTTCCTCGGGGGACTCCAACCCGGTGATGGCACACAACCTTTCGCCTGGACCCAGCGCGTCGGCCAATAGCGACTTCCTCACATCCCTGGTATTCCTCACACCGCATTCTCAAGGACTAGGTAGGAATATGAAGGAAAAGAGGTCAGCCATCTCCAAAGATTCCAATTTCAAAAAGCGACCCCCCCCACTTTATTTCATGTAAATAGTGTATAACCTGGGAAAGACTTGACCGTTTTTCTATTTTAAATTTAGTATCTGATATGGAGTGGGTAGGGGAGAGAGACAGAGCAACATCAGAGAGACAGTCAGACAGACAGACACCGGGAGAGACTGATTCAACTCAACCGAATTCCGTGTTAACTGACATTGGCAAATAGTTGCAAAGACTTCGAATAAGAAGTCTCTAGCTTTTGCTTTTACTTATCATTCACATTGCAGAATTAAAATAGCAGCATTGTTCTTAAATGTAACAGTTTTAAAAATTCTGGGGTCTATGTACCTCGATTCCCGGGGGTGAACCCTGGGTGCCTGAATCCCGCGTGGGGCAGGATATATTCCAGATGCACACTACCAGGAGCTGAAGGAAGGCCGGTGCTTCCTGCATGGTGCTGGCCGTCATCGATCTGCTCCGTCTGTCTCCAGCTGGGAGCCGGGAGAGCGAGGGGCGTCCTCGAAGGGGATGGGCTGCCCCTGTCACTCGCGGGGAGAGATTACTCTGCCCCGCCGAGCTAAAACCACCTTCAGAACGGAGTCCTGGATGTGCAGATCCCGTTGCGAATGAGGGAGGCGGGTTTCTGGTCCGGGCTATCTTACATACCGCATACACACGCCCTAGAGAGCCAGGACTTCTCTCCCTCACTTCTTTCCCTCGGGAACCCCCAGGACCCGTGCCCCATTCTGTCTACGACCTAGTAAAGTCCGGCATTTCTAAGCAACCGGTAGGAATGGAACGTGTAACACGTGGTTGCGACACACCCCTCGCATCTCTAAACAGTCTGTGTGTATATACATATACACACAAATACATAAATACATATATGTGTGTGTGTGTGTGTGTGTGTAGAGAGAGAGAGAGAGAGAGGGAGAGAAAGAGATGGGGGCTGTGGTTGAAAGCGAATGATTTGCATTTTAATTGAAAAATAAATGAAAGCCGTGTGGCAAAATCTTGGGGTTGCAAAAAGGGCTAGGTAGGGGTGAGGAAGACAACGCACCTCCTCCACCCCTAGATTTTCTTTAAGCCTACGAATAAGGGCCCCAGTTTTCAAGTTACTGTTTTCAGCCTTCTCCTACTGTTACTCGGTCTGCGCCACGCACTTGATCACCCTACTCTCAGTCTAACCCTTGACTCAGAAACGCCTACCGCGTTTTGATACTTCTTTTTTAAATTGAAGGAGCAGTCACTGAATTCAGAGTAATTCATAGGAGAAATGCAAATGAAATCTCAGTTAAGTGTACTTAAATTCAGCAGTCTGTCGGGCATGAATGATAACTATTCTTCCCCAAATATATTAATGTCAGATGGGATACTCGAGTGTGGCCACAGAAAGCCAATCCTATACTTGCAAGAGGAGGGGGGGAGGATGAAGGGATTTTGTATGTGTTTCAGACCGAAACCCACTCGAAAATGTGTTTGCTTGAATTGTCTGGATGACTTCTTTAGTAACTCCACTTCCGCGGACGAGCGGGGCCTGTTTGGGCTGAACCCGGAGGCGGGCTTGGTTTACGGTCCTGTTAAACGAGGGGTCGAGCCGGCGGCTAAGTAGAAAGTCAGGGAGAAAGAAGACTGTCCACGGTCTTGGAACAACCCAGTCTCAGAGGAGAGCAGGGGAGGAGAGAGAGCATGGCTGTCTGCACCTCTTTGCGTGTCTTGTAAACGCGGTGGGGTGGGAACTGGACCCTTGGCCTCTTCTGCTGACCAGGAATTAACGACACTACTTGGGAAGGATTGGGGTAGAGAGGGGCCATCAAATGCTGGGTGGAGACGAGCACTGTGGGATCCTGCTCTTGCAACCGAGGCCAACGCAAAGCACTGGAGGGAAGCCACGCACCCGTGTAGACAGCCTCGTCGGATCTACTACCAAAAAGACCTCGAACCTCAAGCCAGGATCCGCCTCAGCGATCTTCAAAGTGGCAGAATGGCACTCCTGTACACAACTGCAGAATACATACTGAACTCTCCTGGGATACACGTGCACTCTGAAGACAGGGTTCTGAAAGGTCCAAGAAGATGGAGAATACTGAAGCCCAGTATTACTGCAATGTCAAAACCTGATTCAGGAATGAGCATAAATGCAAGAAAACACCAATGACCTACTAGAGAGAAAACTAGTCTTGAACTTCAGCAAAGCACATGTATGGTGTATAATCCCCACCACCACCACGCCCCCAAGCATTTTCTGCAGAGATGCATTTACTTCCAGGGAACCCGCTTGCTTTGACATGTTCTGGAAACTGGGATCCTGGTATGGAATAGTGTGCTTGAAGGAATGTCTGTGAGTTTCTACAATTTCCTTGCAGAATAAAGTGCTGGTTCAGTTTCACCACCAGATTAAACAGTATCTGATGTGAACAGCCATGAAAAATTTATACCTGTATAAATAATGTCCATTGAACATAATTTAAGTAATTTTAAATGAACCTGTGAACTAGTTTCTCTCTCTGCCTGCTAAAAGCTATTGTTTCTATATGCAGTCAAACTGTAATAATTTTACCTAATAAAACTGAAAAATGAATGAATGAATGAAGCAAGCAAGAAAGCTGTTGCTTCTGACTTGGGTGTGCCTAAGGGTGTCAGCATTGGCCCTTCCAGCCTCCTTACGTGTGCAGCTAGCTCCTTATTCCGTGGTAAGAAAAAAGTTGTTTTATTTGCTTCGCTGCTTTGCTTACAGTGCCTGGGTCGGTCAGTCCCTTTTGAAGAAACCGTGAGCAGTTATCGCCCTCTTGTGGAAAAAACTTAGCAATTCATTCTGTCTAGAAAAGACAAGCCTGCCGGATTGTGTTAAAAGTAAAAGATTTATTTTCTTGGTGGTCGATCTGCCTTTGCACAACTGCTGTGCTCGCTGATTAACATTTGCTCAATTTTCATCCGAAATACCAAATTCATAAACTGAAGTGTGTGGGTCTGGTAGTTCTTGCTTTAATTCAGATAGCGAAAGCCCTCCGCAATGAACATTTAGATTTTAATCTTTCTTCCTCACCTACCCTTTGTTGCACTCCATTTGACTCAACTGGGACAAAACATTTCAATTTTTATTGGAATTATTTTAGTTTTTTACTTTTCTTTCCCAGTTATCAAAACAATACTATGCTTAATACAGAACATTTGTAAAGTAGAATTATAAACACAAAGAGTCACCCATAATCCCACCTTCAGGGGACAGACGCTTCTGTTACTTTGCCATATTTGCTTGCTATCTTTTCTCCAGTCTTTATTCTGTGTTTTGTTTTATTGGTTGAGATCATATTGGTTATATAATAGTGTATCCTTAAGCCTATTTTTATAACCTGATTTATTCACTTTTGAAGGAGGTACAGATAAGTTCTGCAATCTCCCAGACTTAGTCTCCTGTGAAGGGCGAAGATCCCTGCACACTATCAGAAGGCCTGGGTGCAGCTTACTCCCACAGAACATAACCCTCCAGGGAGGCCAAGTGCCCCAACGTCCAGGTTCCTTCCCTGGTTCTCCCCACCTATTATTAACCCCTTCAGATCCTCAGACACTTCACCACTAGTTCTCAGAATGTTATGACAGAGTAACATTAACAATAGCTAACACTGAGTGTTTACCATTCTGAGTTTATTGAACAACAATTCTGCATCTCTGAATGAGGATGATGAAATTATAAGGACGATGAAATTAAAGCATAGAAAAGTTAAGTAACTTGCTTAAGATTATACAGCTACTAATTGGGGAAGCTGAGATTTAAAACCCTAGATAGTTTGGCTTCAGAGTCCATACTTTTAACCACTATGTTAAACTGCATCTCTGATAACTAAAAGAAAAAATTTAATGCATAGGGAAGCAACCTGAATATTATAAATTGGTAAGTAAATATTAAGTAAATCTTTTACACATTCCATTACAGAAAAAAAAAACACAATTCACATTTTCTTAGATAAGAAAAACATTCAAAAGGATAATGGAGCTTGTTGAATTCTTTTTTAAGTTACTCAAATAAAATTTTAATTCCTAAAAATAATATTAGGCCTTGGTTTACACACAAGGCAAATCTTTAAGTTTCAGAATAATTTTAATTTTAGTTACTTAAAAATTTTTTTTTAATTTTAGACCTTATTTCAAAAATAAATAGAGCAGTTTTAGGCTACTTTTTAACTTTAAAATTTTTAATTTTAGCATACACAAACTTCAGCTTCACAATTTTGTTCCCTGAATCCAGCGGAGTAGTTAATTATAGATTTGCTTCACAGATGGTCCAGATTATAGCTCTAAAAAGCTCTTAATGGACCAGGTAGCCTCAAAATAAACCAGTCATCCTGGCCATTTTACCCTGCAAAATTGCCAAGGATGTGGGTTATCCATTGGCCATAGAGAAAATCTCCAGTTACCTGGTATACTTTAGGTATTATGGAATAATACTTAAATAGAAGTGATACTAAAGCTATTTACAATCTACAGGGCACAGCTATCAACCAGCCAGAAGTGATAGAATGAATGTGCTGTTTATCAGCCTGGATTCAACAACCCTATCTGATTCAAGCTCTACTCTCTCCTAGCTGTAATCTTGGGTAAATTAATTACTCTCTGTTTTAAGCTGGCACTTTGTCATGCTAACAAGCGACTCTCTAGACTTAGTGTTTTATCTTTCCTAGAGTTGACTTGTAAAGGCAATCTTGCAGTGGTTGTAGGCCTGTGTATACAGAGGTGAAGTTTACTCAAATGAAGTAGACCTTCTTGGTCTTAATCACCAATGGAAGAGTAGGTCCTTGGGAAAGAAGCAGATACTTGAAGGCAGGTCTTAAATATATTAGAAAAGAGAAAATATGTATCTCACTCAGAGTGTCCCTTGTTTTGGTTTGGATTTCAAGCTGTCCAAGGTGCTTTTAAAGTAGATGTTAAATATAAGCACAACTGCTTGGAAGCCAAACTTGATCCCAGGCAGAAGAAAATCCTGCAGGGAACCCCAAATTGATGACAAGTAGATTGTATAAGTAGCTTATCTAGTTTCATGATACTCACTTTTTTTGCTTTATTTTCCCTGTGCTATTAGTAAGGCTTTGTTTAAATGTTCTATCACAGTCTAGGAATTGCTGCTGGAAAGTACGAATCCACTGTCTATATTTGGCCAGAATATTAAAGGGAGATCTGTGCCCCTCTTAGACCGTCTAGGTTGGGTGACCAGCTGTTTCTCCCTTTCACCACAGAAATATTGCCCCACCTTGGGAAGGAGAGCACTAGTGTTCTATAAGAAGGGATGATTTGTGTTTTTCACATAAATGGAAAGTTCTTTGATAGGGTAAAGAGACTACAGCAAACAGGGACAACAAGGACCACATTGGTTTAAAACAGTGGTTCGCAACCCTGTTCAGACTAGAACTAACTACCTTTTTACAGCAAATAGTTGAGAATGGCTCTTTTACTACCCTGAAATGCTATTCATATCTAGCTATACACATGATTTCCTAAAAAATCAATATGCAGCCTGAACTATAACATAAAGGAAAAATAAATGGAAAATAATTTATAATAATATAACATGTAATTCAATATGTAAATGAATAGGAACTACCTACACTGAAGAAAATCAGACATATATATATATTCATGATAAATGCAAACACTGCAAATATAAGCTGATTAAAGAGTTTTAATTTTTTTTTTTTAATTTCTTTGGGGGGGCTGTAATAAGGCTTATTTACTTATTTATTTTTAGAGGAGGTACTGGGGATTGAACCCAGGACCTTGTGCATGCTAAGCATGCACTATACCACTTTGAGCTATACCCTCCCCTCAAGAGTTTTAAATACTATTAGTGACATTGACATTTGTGTGCTGATTTTCAGAAATGGTAAATAACTCTTAAATGAAAGAAAGTATGTTTTTCCTTTAATTTACATGGAAGTTACTTTCCTGGATAATTGTTTATCAAAACCGTATAAAAATACTTCGTGTATAAAACAGAGTACATTCTGTGCTCAATAGTAATAAGTAGGTTTTTCATCTACATAAATGTCCATTGGGAGACTTGAAATTTTTACTTTTTGCACAAATGTCCCAGGCGTTGTAGGACATCTAGCCTCCCTGGACCCTGCGCATTAACAGCCAGCATTGCCCCTAACAATCTGACAAGGGAAAAGCACTCACAGATTTGCCAAATGTCCCCATTGAGAATCATTGTTTAAGAAATTTAGACAGTTTGGAAGGTGTTTTCACATATATCAAGTTTGCAAAGCATTTTCACATGTAGTATCTCATTTAATCTTCCTCAGAACCCATGAGAAGGACATTATTACTGTCATTTTAATAATGAAGAAACTGAGGGGCCAAAAGGAGATGTGAAAAGTCAAAGTCATTCACCACAGCACATCTTTATCATCTCCTAGATTCATTGGAGCATATAGATAAATGGAATAAATGGTATAATTCTGCATATACCCAGAAAACTCCATTGCATCTGGTGTGGCTGTCTAGACTTGAGCCTTGCAGTATGGTAACCACTAGCCATGTGTGGCTGTCTAAATTTAAATTAATTTAAAATGAAATAAAAATATAGTTCCTCAGTCACACAGCCACATTCCAAATGCTCGGTAGCCATATGTGGCTACTGGTTACCACATTGGATAGCACATATATAGAGCTTTCCCATTATTGCTGAAAGTTCTATTAAGTACCACTAGTAGGTTATTTCAATTTATTGTTAATTTTTAAATTTTTTTCGGGGGACCGGGGAGTAGTTCAATTTATTGTTAAACTTTCAGTTGCCTCCATACGGCCCACTCTTTCCTCTGAGATGCTATCAGTCTTAAACACACATGCGTGCGCACACATGCACACACGCACACGCTGCTCAGCTCTCTCTCTGTATCTTGGTTTTTGCTGTTCTGTGCCTAGGAGATCCTACTACTTCACTAGTGAACCTATTGGCTTACTTCTTGAGAGCAGGACCATGCTGTATTTATCTTTGCATCCTTAGTACCCAGCGCAGTACCTGGTACACAATTAGTGCCTAATATCCACCAATCAACACTACCTCACATGCATTTTCTTTTTGGTCCTGATCTTGCAGTGTGACTGATAATGAAAATATGTGCTCCTATATAAAATGGATGCAACCACATTTAATCTTCAACCCCAGATCACAATTTAGGTAAATGAAAGTATTTGGCATTTAGTAACTCTCATCTTTATGCTAGTTATATCATGGAAGTTTTGCAGATATAAAATCACAGCTCTTGCCCATAGGAGCTTCTTTGTCTTTGGAGAAACTAAGTACAATATATGTTTATAGATAATTAGGCAGTATTTAGTAGAGCTTGTGTTTGCAAAGCATAAACTAAATGTTGCAGAAATTCAGAATTGTGCAGTGTTACTGAAAGGAGGCTCTTGGAAGAGAAAGCTGTGTGACAAAAAGGTGGGCCACTTAAAGTGGGTCTTAAATGAAAGCAAGATTTGCATAAAGAAAATGAGAAAGCAAATTCTGGTTCTAGAAAAGAATATTATAAGTAGACGGAAAGCATGCAGTCAAGGACTCAAGGAGAAATGGGTAAGATGTTAGCAAGGGAGTAGATGATACGAAAATATATTTTAGCATTTACTAAGTGCTTATTTTTTGCTCTTTTACACAGATAAAGAGGGGAGGAATAGAGATGTTGCTTCATAGTTTCCACTGTGGGTTCTGCCTAAAAATATGAGCTTTTCTCAAATTTCCCTCTAATTGTTCCAAATATTTGGATTCTTTGCATCAGAGTTTATATACAATTCCTTGGACCCACTTTAGTAGTACTTGACTGCACACGCCTCAATCAGGTGGGAAAAAACAAAACCGAGAATGGAGGCAAATGGCACAGGATCAGGCCAAGGAAGGAACCAGAAGCCCCTCACTCAGCCCCGTGGGAAAGTTAGACCTACACACATGGAGACCATGTACTGAAATTAGTGATATAGGATACTAACCCCTACCAAGATAAGAACAGAGAGATTCAGAGTTCCCTAAGCCACATTTGAGAATCCCACCTCAGGAGTCCAAGCCGAAAACAAATGAAATTGTCCAGACCATGAAAGAACAAATGTCATGTCTTATAATCAGCCATGGTCCTTAAGTCCTCTTGGATTGCAATGGCCTGGATTGGGATTAGGAGTCCCAGAGTCGTATAGGTTTAGGTCATCTGGTCATGTCACCTTGGCAGACCTAATTTTTCTCATCTTCAGCTAACTGATGGGTGACGGGGAGTGCTAATTTAGGTCATTTCTGTGGCACCTTTTTATTCGTATATTCTATGGGCCTAAGAGCTGACCAATAGCCAGGTAGGTGAGAAAGGCCAACCTAAAGGCAGATACAAACCAGACTAGGTGGGGAGAAGTAGGAAGCCAGTGAAGAAGCCCAGCATTCTGAAGGAGGGCACAAAGGGAACTATTTTAACCAGCTGCCAAGGTTTGGTTTCCAGAGGACTGACTACTTTCCAGGAGGTGGCTACCTGCTAGCCGTCTGCAGTCTCTGCACTTGGAGAAGGCAGCACCCTTGTGATCTCAGCCCATTTAGGCACTCAATTTTAATTTGACATAGTTTACATTAGGCTGATTTATTACAGCCCAAATCGTCCTGCCCAGCAGTCATTTCCTTGGCATTCTAAGGCCCATAACAAGGGGTGGTTCATTCCATAAGAACTCTCAACAGAATTCCTTCACAATTATTTATTATTCAAAAGGATCCTGTTACAGGCAATGGATCCCAAAGACTTACTAGAAGGATGGCATCCCTGCCTATCTGCAAATTGGATTATGAAGGGATATATAGGCAGGTACAGAGAGGTTTAAAATATTTTGGAAAAAAATTCAAAACGTATTCCTACATTTTGGATGCAAATCAACTCTAGAAATAGAAGCAATGTGTGATACCAGAGTTTTTAAAATAACTTGTATTTATAAAATTTCTGGAATACAGGGAGTAGGAAAAGTGCTTTATTAGGAATCAGAAGCCTAAGTTCGAGCACTCACAGTCTGATTTTCCTCATCCTTAAGAAAAATAGAGCAAAACATACGTCTATTCAAAACCTTTTATACTAATGTTCACAGTGGCATTATTTACAATAACCAAAAAGTTGAAACAATCCAGATGTCCATAAACTAGTGAATGGATAAATAAAGCATAATATATCTATATAACGAAATATCATTCAGCACTAAAAAGGAATGAAGTACAGATTCATGCTACAAGTTGGATGAAAATTAAAAATGTTTTGCTAAGTAAAGAAATCAGCCTCAAAAGATACTGAAAAAGAGATCAGTCCCAAGCATTGTATGATTCCATTTATGTGAAATGTGCAGAATAGATAAATCCATAGAGACAGCAAACAGAGTAGTGTCCCCTTGGGGAAGGGACAAGGGTGTTGGGAATAGGAACATGAATGACTATTAACGGTAACAAGGGGCTCTTTGGGGTAATATTGAAATGTTCCAAAATTAGATTATGATGATGGTTGCACAACTCTGTGAATATATCAAAAACCCCTGAACTGTACACTTTAAGTGGGTGAATGTTATGGCATATGAAACATATCTCAATAAAACTATTTTAAAATAAGAGAGAGATTGTGAAAAAGTGCCAAGAGTGTAGGCAAAAGCCCTCCATAAAGAGCAAAACACTCTCTGTGGGTGGGAGGCATCACTGTTGTCCTCACCTAAGGAGATTTGCTAGGAGAGGAAGTGACAAACGGCCAGTAGCTAAAGAAATGGATACGGATGGAGAAGGGCATGGGAATGACCGCCCTATGCAAGGAAGATTAAATAAAACATAATAAGGCAATATGAAAACAAAATGACACCAACTTACTTATTTTTCCTTCCAAGTTTCCTTTGTATTTCATATTGTAAACAAGATGTAATTGGCTTGTAGAAAACAACAAATATGCATTTCAGATATTTTTTATTGTTTCAGGATCATGAAGTCCATAAATCATTTCCTGTCTAGAGACAAGGGAAAGAGACACAGAGGATTCAAGTCAAGAAATTTCGATGTCCTACTGGGTGTTAATTCTACCTCTTAATCAAGATCTGGTTACCAAAAAGGAAGACAAAGCATAAAAATGCTATAAAGATTTTAATTTTTTTCACTCTCTCCATAACTCATGCCGTACATGTGCTCATTCTGACATTCACTAGAGCGAGAAAATTGAGATGTTGTTGCAAGATTATGTACAGCAGAACCCCTGCCAATTATGATGAAGAAGCCGTCTGTGCCTGTTCTATAAAGCTCTGTAACATCAAGGTACGCCAGTGCTGCTTCTGCGTCCTCAAAAACATACTATATCCAAAGAACAGTAAAAGGTAATTAAAAATACTTAATAGCTTAATCACACTTAGTCTTATATTTGTCCAATGCAGACTCTGGTTTGCCAGTGATGTAGCTGTAAGGCATTATCTTGGGCCAAGAAAATGAATCAGATATTTAATGGATATGTGGAAATGGACATTTTCTTGTAAGATTACAAAAACGTGAGCTGGTGATACACTAAACTATAATAAAGTTTATCATTAAAATTCTGAGCAGGAACTCTAGGCACTGTATCTCTTTTCCCTTAAGGATTAGGTATTTTGCAAAAGAATGCTTGACTTTAAGGACATAGAATATAGTCTTGATCTCAAATCAGCCAGGTGCTGAGAGGTATAACAGAAGCCATAAAGCTCCCTCTTCTAGAAGCCTACCTATAACTTGGTTCTTACTTATAAAAATACTATTAATGCCAGTGGCCTGGTCAGCTAGAACGAAGGGCTGCAGTTCATGGAGAAGACACCCTCTGGTCAGAGAGAAAGCTGCAGGTGAGCTAGCATCTCAGCTAATCTGAGCCTTTTCACTTTTGAGTGTATGTTTGTATGTTCTCCCCTAGACCAGGATATTCTCGTGCGTTTTTTGTAGAAAGCCACAAGGAAGAAGAGACTGAAGATTCTAAAGAAGGAGGGGATGATTGAATAAGAAATGTCCAAGAGGATGAAAATAGGTGGAAAGGTAAGCCTTTCTTTGGGTTTGTAGGAGGCAAGACTAGATGTAAAGAAATTTAGATGTGTAGGGCAGGAGAGTAGAGTGGATAAGGAAGCTTCTGCCAGGAAAGCAGGAAATATCCATTTGATGGGAAGATTCAGGGAAGAGTTGGCAATGTGAGAAGAAAGATAATTCAAGAAAAATGCCAAAATAAACATGTGAACAGATCAAGAAGAGGTGAGTAAAAGATTACATAGACTGGGGGAGCTACCCAGTGGGCTGCGTGAACTTTTTAGGAAGGATGGCTCTGCTCTGGCAGTTCCTCCAGCATCACCCACCCCCTACTGGAACCTGGACTGTGATTTGTAGATGGCAAGCAATGTCACCGATGCGTGAAATCAAAGGGGCTGGCCTTTGAATTCTCCTTATTGGTGCACTACTTAGTTCCTATGTTTCTAGGATGGAGACGTGGGCTTCGGAGAGGAAGGCAACCTTCTCCGTGACATCCTGACCATATCTAGGCTTTGCAGAAACTAAGGAAAACACAGTAAGTGTGATCATTTTTATCTGCACTTCTTATAAGAGATATTTTGTAAGTTGCTTATGGCTATGACCATCTCTTCCACCAGGTAGAATACAGTTCCTGTTTCTTCTCACTTTTATTATGTCAGTATGGTTTAATAAGTAAAGCTGTGCCTTAATTCAGAATTGCTGACAAAGGAGTTACATTTCAACCTATAACTCAGAGGGAAAAAATACCTATTGGTTCCTCCTAAAGAGCTTATCATAGTGGTGAATCAAGACAGAAATTCCTAATATCCTCTCTGACTCCTAATCAAAACTCAGTTAACAGGAAAGAAGATGAAACCTAAAATAACAGCACTATGACGGACTGGCACTGCCTGCACCTCTATGCTTAACTGACACGTCGCATAATTTACCTCTTCCAGGACCTGAATAGCTCACCTGCAGAAGAGCAGGTGCTGGGTTTACACGCTGCACTGATCACAATGCACAGAATTTTTTTAACTAAAAAGGAACAGATTTATCCATTTTGTGTGACTGATGCAACCTACTCTGAGCTGTCCATCTACATCTCAGACTTTTGCATCCTGACCCCGCGTCTGAGGTCTGAATAGCAACGTAGCACCTCCCAATGGATGTTTCTTTCTGCAGTTAGAAGAAACTGCAGTTATACAAAAGGACATATTTTCCTGTCAGTTGATTGAAACGTGTAAAAAATACAGCCACCCCTCACCCCCAAACACAGTCATCCAGATGACTACAGATGCCAAGTCCCCATGATTAAATTCTGAGTGAAGTGAAGCAGTATGCAGGCAGAAAATCCACACAGCCAAGACCAGTCCTACCTCTTCTGTCACTAAGTAGAGAGCTATCTCTGGAAATTGCACCTGGGACACTTGCTAGAGTCGCCCAGAAGAGAGGGATGTGATTTATATTTTTAGCCCTAACGTCATAACTGAAAAATAGTATGCCTGCATACAGCTATGTTTCTATAACTAGTATTTTCCCTTAACAAAGGTACGATATAGTTCATATCATGTAACGCAGTTTAATGTGAAGCTTAGAATAAATTAGTCTTACAAATGGAATTTTAAGTAAGAGTTAAAGCATCATGAAAAGAAAAAGCACAAGGAGATTCCTGCACCAGCGGAGTAAGATTTAATAAAGGCAAGTGTACACGGCACACAGGAAAAGGAAAGCAGGCAGTACGGACAGAGACCTGCGTGGCTCGGGAAGGCACGGGCAGGGCTGCGCAGACGTACAGACATGAGCCGCCCAGACGGACGACCCTGGGGGCCCACCCTGTGCACACAGAGCTGTGGCCCTCGAGTAGCAGAGAGCAAGGCCGAGTCACTCAGATGCATCTTTCCCACGTCTGAGTGGGAGGGGAGACCACTCTGAAATCCTCCTTTGAACGTCCCCTCAATCTAAAGCTCAAATTCTCAGCTTTAGAAATTTTACCTGTGACATTTTACATTGCAACCCAGGACTCACACACAGACGCACAGAGATGACGTCCTCTACTGTTTTCTATCCTATCCTATCCTATCCTATCCTATCCTATCCTATCCTATTTCATTCTTTTTAAATTCTGATGAAAACACATGTTATGGGTTTAAGTGTGTCCACTGCCCCCATCCAACTTCATGTGTTGAAATCCCAACCCCTACACCTCAGAGGGGGATCATATTTGGAGATGGTGTCTTAACAGAGGTAATCAAGTTAAAATGGGGTCATTAGGATGAGCCTTCATCTAACCTGACTGGAACGGTGTCCTTATAAAAAGGGGGAATTTGGACCCACAGACATGCACAGAGGGAAGACGCTCTGAAGAGACACAGGGAGACGATGGGCCAAGGAGAAAGGCCTGGAACAGTCTTCCCTCACGGCCCTCAGAAGGAACCAGCCCTGCCAACACCAGATCCGGGGATTCTACCTCCAGAACCGTGAGACAACACACATCTGTTGCTTAAGCCATGCAGTCTACGGTGCTTTGTTCTGTGGTGGCCCCAGCACATTGATACAACCCACTAAACTGGTTTCATGACCCATTAATGGGCCTTGAAGAGCAGTTTGGGAAAAGTGAATCTGGCCCCACAGCCCTCTCCAGCATCTTCTGTCCATCTTGACCACCTGCGGTGATGGAGAACTCACTGTCTCCCAAGGCGGGGCATGCTGTCCCAGGGTATCTCTGGCAGAGCTAAAATATGATTCCTGTACCTCTGTTCAACAGCTCGGCTGCCATCCTTTGGAATCGTATAGAGAAATCAAATTTCTCCTCATCGTGACAGATTTCTGATAGGACACTTGTATTCTGGGGCTACCATCCTCGTCTCAGCTGTCTCCTGTAGACTCTGTGCTTTCTTCCAGATTATTTTCTCCCAGTCCCTTGAACAGATACAGCCTTGTTTCTTTGCCTTTTTGCCGACCTCTCCTGCAACGGGGATTGTCTGCCCCTTCTCATCTGCTGGCTGAACCCCAGCCTGTTGGAAAGGCCCAGGCTAGCCTCGTCTTTACAGGTCATTTTCTGATCCTGACAGAGCAATCCCTTTTTTCTCAAAACATCTAACACTCTGCTCAGTAGTCATTAAAGGCTGGCCCATATTTATTAGCACTTAGGAAACTGAGTTTTGACAATATATACTGAACTTCTCCTTTAATATAGAAAATGTGATAAAGTAGCAGCCTTAAGTATTAGATCCCAAGTTGACATGCCTGAGTTAGCCTCTTTGCAACTACCTTCCCTTTGTTCAAACCAGTTTTTCCCAAAATCTCTTCTAACCAGTCTCCTTTCGAGAGAAGTAGAAACTGAATCAACAGGCCAGGAAAGCACTGTGGATCCTTGTAAATCTAGAAGTAGGCTGCTGACAATTTTGTTGTCCCCCAGTAGCTTCTCTTCCCATCTATTTCTGTCCTCCCCTTCTCTCTAGCCTCCTTCTCCTTTTGTGGTACAGACACTGGGGAAATTTTGTTCTATTCTCTCAGAGACTCCTCTAGCCCAGGTCTCTTACTTGAGCCTTAACTCACCTGTCCAATAACTGATTTCACCGACTCCTCAAACTCCAGATGTCCAAAGTGGAACCATCATCTTCCTACTCTCTTCAATATTTCCCATCCCAGGGGATGGCCTCACCATCTACTCATTTTCCCAAGCTAGGAACATGGATATCACTGTAACTCCCCAACTGCCACAGCCCATCAGGTACAACTATTGTGGTTTCCACCTTTTTAATATCTCCCAAATTAACCCCTTTTTGTTTTAGATTCTGGCCACTGCCTACACTCAACCTCTCAGCCTAGGTCACTGCGTCGCCCTCAGTTGGTCTCCCTGCTTCCACCTCCCTCCACGCAATTCATTTTCCCCTGCAGTTTGAATAATCATTCCCAAATGTCACTTAGTTATACCATTTTTGTACAGGTCAGGATCCAGCCAGGAAACAAGCAACTCTGAAAAGCAGATGCAATTTCCTACTAAAAATTGATTATGCAGGTGATTAAAGAGCTTAGACATCAAAGGAAGGATGAAGAAGCAACCCAGAGATTAGCAACAGCAGGAGGAAGAGCCACTGCCTCCCAAGTGGGGGGGGACAAAGGGGAGGAGGGGCCTTCCTGGGGCCCAGAGCCTGGGGTCACCCAGCAGAAGTGGGGACTACATCCGGCCTGTGCAGAGAAGAGGCCACGGGGAAGGCAGAGCTACAGCTGGCGATGCTACTGGAGGTGGAAAGAGTCAGGGAGAAACACCCTGACGTCTGCCTTCCCACCATCATCCAATTTCCCAACAGTACCTCTCTTGACTAAACCCAGCTAGAAGCCAGCAGACACCAGGTCTGGGAAATGCAGCCTCCAGGGACCAGACAGGGCAGTGCCAGGGAAGGGCTATGAGAGGACATGGGGCAATCAGGCCCAGCACTGGATGACCTCTCTTCCAGAAACTTGAGAGTGCCGTAAAGCCTTCAGCACAAAGTGCACCTCCTTACAAGGAAGACAAGGTCGTGTACTCTTGCACTGGCTCCTGCCTGTCTCTCTGGGGCCAGCTAGGACCAGGCCAACCAACCCCGCCCTGCCCTCATACTCAGCTTCAGGTTCGCAGCTCTCTACACACGGTTTCCAAATACACTCAGCTCCCTCACCACCAGCCTCTTACACGCGCTGCTCCCTAAAACTGAAACCCATTTCGAATTCCTTCCTCACCTTCTCAAGCCCAGCTCCTGCCCCAAACGCCAGGAAGCCTCCCAGAGCCCCCACCTCACGTCCTCCCCGGCAGGTTGGCTGCCGTTTTCGTGTGTTTCCATGGCACCCTGTGCTCATCTCACATAGTATTATCCTTTGGTCACTGATGGTGTCAGCTCTCTGGTCTCCCTCGTTAGAATGTAAGGTAGGGACAATGCCTTAGGCTCCTCCTCCCTCTCTGTGCAAAGTGTAGTGCCTGGTATATTTAGTAAATACTTGGTGAATAAGCAAATACATTGGTCTTAAGAGAATTTATTCTTCACTTAGGATGGCAGGGCCAGTTCTTTCAAAAGTTATGACTTCATTTTTCAACCACAAGATTTATTTTTCAAATTCACTCCAAAATATTTTTAATACTGGAAAAGATTTCCTTTCTGAAGACCAGGGAGTCCCTCCCAGGTATTTTTGGAATGTGACTTTAAAACCGAAAAACCACCTAAAAATAGGAGGTAAGAAAGCTTAAAAAGTAAGAAGCATTTCAATATTTTCCAAACTATTGAAGGATACCTTTTTTTTTTAACAAATAATATTTTATTTAACAAATAATAGTTCTGTTACAAATCATAGTAGAGCAGCAGTTCTCAAAGAGAACCATTTTTACTTGAAAGAGCAACTGACAAGCAGACTTGGGCGTTTGGCTGGCATTTTCTCAAATATACACGAGGGACGCTGCTCACTACAAGGAAAACAATGGGCAATATTTGTCGCCAGAGATAAAATGTAAGATTTCAAGCAAAACTTTAGAAAACTTGTATTTGCCACTGTGAGCTTGACCACTTCCCAGCATTTGAAATCTCTCCTGTTGACATTGATGGTCAGGAAAATGATTTCTTTTCAGAAGAAGTTACCACAAACTTAGTGGCTTAAAACAACACTTTTTAAAAAATAGTTACTATAGTTATAATTGGCTAGAATTTTAACACAGGTCTCTCTAGGCTAAAATCAAGATGTCAGCAGGGCTGTCTGAAGGCTCTAGGGGAGAATTGGTTTCCGTGTGTTTTCTAGCTTCTAGAGGCTCCCCTATTCTTTGGCTCTTGGCCTTTTCCACCATTTTCAAAACCAACAACGTAGCATCTCTCTGACTTCTGCTTGGGCCATGACATCTTTTCCCTCTGACCTTTCTTCCAGCTTCCCACTTTTAAAGACCCTTGTGATTGCACTGCACCTCTCTGGATAACCTCGGCTGATTTCCCTGTGTTAAGTTCAGCTGATGTGCAAACTTCATTTCATCTGCCACCTTACTTCCCCTTAACCTAACATACCCACCCTGGGGATTATGACATGGACATCTTCAGGGGACCATTATTCTGCCTACAACAGGTGTGATATTAACAAATGTAATTTTTTTAAAATATCTTTTTAAATGATTATGTCAACATTTGGAAGATCTGCATAACTTAGTGGACGAATATTTTCCAAATGACTAATGGTCAATGTTCAAAATTATGCATGGATCAAAGAGCCATTCAAAGTCTATGACAGATGGGGCAGGAGGGTAGAGCTCAGTGGTAGAGCGCATGCTTAGCATGCACAAGGTCCTGGGTTCAATCCTCAGTACCTCCATATAAATAAACAAAGTCTATGACAGATGGATTTCATGTTACAGAGTACAACTTCAGATTCCAACTCGCAACTAATCTTTTAGAAACTACTATTTGTTGAATTTTGATGTAATATCAAAGATGAATATGCACAATTATCTGAAAAGGCTATTAAAATACTCCTCCTTTCCAATCACGTATCTGTATAAACTCAGATTTTCTTCATATAATCCAACCAAACAACAATATATTACCACAAATCAAATGCAGAAGCAGATATGAAAACCTAGCTGTCTTCTATAAAGCCAGGCTTTAAAGCAATTTACAAAAAAATGTAGAATGGTGCCATTCTTCTCTAATTTTTTTAAAAAACATGTTTTTTTATAAAAATATGCCATCCACATTAACAGATAATAGGTTTCTTATTGTTACCTTTAAAAGAATTAATATGTTAAAATTTTTTTTAGTTCAATATATAATATGATATATTTTGATAACTATAACTCCCCTACATAAAGGCTTTTTGAGGTCCTCAATCATTTTTAAGAATGTGGAGGAGTCCTGAGAGGCAGATGTCTAAGGGATGCTGTGCTGGAGTAACAGTTCTTCCAGAGAGACAGTGGGACGGAGGAACATGTGATCTCTCAATGGGTGCACTGCTTCCTGGAGAGCTGGCCCACCCCCACACCTAGCTGGCCTTTATAATGATAATGACGTTTTGTGAGGATCCCTGAGTTGGTCATACTGCCGAGAGGCAAGTTTACCAGCTGAAGGAAGAGCACTTGATCAGATCAGCGAAGGTGTAAAATAGAGCATTTCCACCCACAAGGTACAGTAAAAAGGCATAAAAAGGGGGCAGCACCTGAGTTACCTCCTGTGTCCCCTGAACATGAGGAGCAGGAAGAAGCCCCCCGCTGCTGCCCTGCCTCCTTCCAACTTCCTTTGGAGGTTAAGCCTTGTCTGAACGTCTGTGGAACAGGCATCTCCCTAAATAAAAGCCCTACTTGTAAATGGTGACCAGGTGTGCAAGTGTCAGGCCCACCAACCACGGACTGAGATTTGCTTTGTATAAAGTGCTCAGTGGTGTGCCAGGGAATCTGCTCGGTTCCTCCATGTTTCCCATCCGTTAAGTAGAAGACCAACCACGGTGAGCATTGGTAGACACCAAAACAGGTCGCCAAGGAAGAATGTGGACTTTCCTCTCACTTGCACGGCCTCCAAATGCAGATTTGTTTGGCATTCTTCTTTGACGGCCCCTGTGTGCTCTGGGTGATGGAGGGTGCTTGGTAATCTTCGTTGTTACTCTTGTTATTGCAGGTCAGTCTGAAAACAATGTGCAGGGTAAACTAAATGATGTCTCAAGTGCCCTTGCAACTATAGGACTGAAAATTCTATGGCTGTCTCCACATCATAGTAACATAATGGATCAGTAGAGTGAAACTATCGAGCTGTAGTACAGATATTATTTTAGCAGGATTTTTTGTTTTCATTAGGTTTTGTTAGTGTCAGATATGTAAACCCTAAGTGATTTTACTAAGACCCTAAGGTATTTGTGGTAATGCATTCTCACAAATCAGGAGGTAGAGCTTAATTCCATGTTCCCTGTAGCGAATACTGGGCTCCTTTCTTATTGTCTCCATACTGGGCTCCTTTCTTATTGTCTCCGTCACCAAGTAGCTGCAGAGCCCTGGGACAGTGCTTTAACTTCTCACAGCCCCAGATTCCTCATCTACCACTTGGGTATAGGAATGTCTATCCAGGAAGGTTGTTGTGAGGCTCGAAAGCAACAATAATGCTGCATGTGAAAGGGCTCTTGGTAAACTAAACTGTCTCATACAAATGACAGCACCAAGAAGGAACTTTATAAAGCTACCTTATTTCTCCCTTCTATCTTCATCATCCCCACCCTCAATCCAACCCAAATACAACCAAAGTGAAATCATAGCTTTTGCTATAAAAATGCAGACTTAAAGTTAGATTTACCTTACTCTTCTTCTAAACAAACTGGCACTCCTGCGACCTTTTCATATGTAGACATTCTGTTCCTTCCTTTGTTCTACTTATTCTTCTGTTCTATTCTATACCTCCTTCTATTTTATTTATTAATATCTAGCAATGTGATATTTATACAAGTAGGCTTTGAAATGCTCAGGGACTGACTCAGGCAATCAATTATTAATTCAATAACTATTTCAGTATCCACTAAGTGTCATGCTCTGAATTAGGCAGTGGGGATGTAGCAGTGAAGAAAACATACAAAACTCCCTGCCTACCTAGAGTTTATGTTCCAATGGGCAATGGGTGGTAGGTAACAAGGAAAGACAACACTATGTCAAAGGGTGATGTGAGCTGTAGAGAAAAAGAAGGGAAGGGGTAGAGAGTGCAGGGCACTGGTGACCGAGTGGAGGGTGCAATATAGAGTGTAGTCAGGGCAAGGCTTCATACTACGATGTTTTTCAAGCAATGTCTGACACAGTTATCATGGAGAAGATGGTTCAAGGCAGAGAAGACAGCAACACGAATGTGTGAGGCCTGGTGTGTTCAGAGGACAGCAAGGAAGTCAGGGTACCTGGGAGAGTAAAGCGGGGAGAGTGGGAGATGAGCAAGAGACACAGGGATGGGGAGGAAATGGGCGAGATCCCTGGCTTCCACGTCCCCACAGAAGGGCTTTGAGCAGAGGACTGCATGACCAGATACAAGTGCTAAAAGAACCACACAGGCCACTGTTTAGTGATTAGACTACTAAGCCCCAACGATGAATAAAGAAAGACCAGGCAGGAGGCTTTGGAATAATACATGCAGAGACCAGTGGCAACCATGGAGATGGTGAGAGGTAGACAGAGCTTAGATATACTTTGATGGTAGAAACAACAGGATTTACAGAAGGATTGAATGTGAGTTATAAGGGGAAGAAAGAATGACTTTAAGGGTTTGGCCTGAAGAACTGGAATAATGGAGTGGCCTTTCACTTAGATGAGGTGAACCAGGTTCCACGTGGTTAGGAAGACTTGCATGCTTTGGACACGTAAATTTTGAGATGACTTTTTACATCCCAGATGTCAAGGAGGTGGTCAAATTTGAGAGTCTAAAATTCATGAGGAGAGGTCTGGGCTGGATATAAATTTAGGAGCATCTGTGTTCATACGACACTTAGAGCTAAGTTGAGATTGAATAATATTATCAAGAATATGAGCATGAATAGAAGGATTCCAAGGACTGAGGCCAGAGCCTTTAAAGTCAAGAATCTGAAGAAGAACTAGCAAGAAAGACTGAGAAGGGGTGACCAGTGATGTGAGGGAAACCTGCAGATTGTTGTGATCTGAGGTGAACAGGTGTGTCTGGGAGCATGGAGTGGTCAACCGCGTCAAATGCTGCTAATAGGTCAAGTCAGATGGGGACTCAGAACTGGGTTTAGCAAAAGGAAAGTCAATTAATGATCTTGACAAGAATGGGGTGTTGGTGGTGTCAAAAAAGCCCAAATGAAGTGAATTCAAGAAAGACTTAGAGGAGAGAAACTTGGAGACAGCAAGTGTAGACCTTTGAGGAGTTTTGCTGTAAAGGGAAACAGAAAAATACAGAGAAAGGAGAATATGGAGTTGAGAAGTTTTATTTTCTGGGAATGTTTTGGGTTTTTTAATAGAGACGTTTATAAGACATTTACAGACACTCATTGTATACGTATCTCTTTATATGCAAATATACAAAGAGCCAAGGCAGGACATGAGTGGGATTTCTCTTTTCAAGAACATGGTTAGCAACTGTACAGTAAAGACAGAAAAAACCAAGCCTGCAAAGAGACTGATGCCTGTCCCCCGACACGCAGCCAAGAAGCAGATCTTAATTGGCTTCAGATTTTGAGCACAAATGAACCCAAATGGATTCAACTTTACTGAACTATGTATCGTTTATTTTGTTACTAAAATAAGAGTATCAGGCAACTGGAAATCAATGAATTGATTTAAATATTATGCAAAAGATGGAGCTATTACTATGGGCACATTTTTATGATTTAAAAATCACACTTCAGCATTTTCCTTATGTCAGGGGCTATGACAGGGCAGCATTGATTAACACATTCAGACCCAATCATCAAGAAAAAGACTTGGAACTGCAAATTTCCCTTGTAAAAGATGTCTTCTTAGGTCCACACTAAGTTCAAAGTTATTAAATAATGACAGTTGGGTTTGGGAGTTTTTGGCGTGTGATTTGTTTCTAACTTTTTACCATGAAAAAGTTCATAATATGCAAAAGTAGAGAGAATAGATAATGACCCTCTCCCCCCATATACTCAGGACCCAGCTTCAAAATTACCAGCTCATGGCTAAGCTTATTTCATCCATACCCTCACTCCCCAATCACTGGACTGTTTTCAAGCAAATCCCAGACATCATACCATTACATCTATAATTATTTCAATGTATGTCTGAAAGAGAAGAAGGACCCTTATAAAAAAAAAAAACAAACCCGTATAACTATATTATCATTTTCACATCTAAAAATTAGAGTAGTTTCTTAATGTCATCAAATATTCTTCAGGGTTCATATTTCCTCAGATGTCCCACAGATGTCTCATTCCATATAATTTGAATCAAGATCCCAACAAGGTCTACAAATGGACACATCGTTTTTGAAAGGAACAAATAGATATTTTAAAGATAATTTTTCAAATTACCAGAATCTCTTTAGTGTTATGGTATATAGTATAAAATCAGTTTTGACTGAAATAGGAACAGTGTATTTTTAAATATAATTCTCTAAGATTTAAGGACTCTTCCAAATACGAAAAGCATTTTTGCAAACAAAATTAAAAGTGGGAATATGATTTGAGTCTGCCAATTATACATACATTCACGATGGATATGAATGTTTTCGGTTGAAAATCTTATTTAAAAAATATGTATTTCTCCTATTGGTTGACTTGGCTTTGTGCTGTGGACTATACCCTGTCTGTTCTTCCAACCACACCAACATAGCCAGCTTAAGCCTCCTGCAGCTCAGTCCAGTCCTTGGACTCTAGTATTCTCTTACTTTCCAAAAAGAACCAAACCAAAACAAAAACAACAGTAATAACTGCATGTCAGTGATTTTTGCATATATAAATTATGACTGATTCTGGTGTTAGGGGAAATTTGACTGGAGCAAAATTAAGGCCACATGACTATAACACATAAGGTATTAAAATGTAAGCAAATAACTACCTTAAGCATAATTACACTGACTTTCTCCTTTTTACTGTTACCATTATAGAGTGTGAGGACCCAAAGGGACTTGGAGCTCCAGCCCCCTACCGTTAGCAGTAAGGCCCCTGAGGCTGAAAGACTTGCCTGTGGTCAGCAGGAAAGCTGGCTCACCTGACTACCAGACAGACCCTTTGCCCTTTGTCCCAAATTGTCCAATTAGCTCTGATTCAAAACCACTTCTTTTCTGTGAAAGGTCTCTCCTCACTCCTGGCAGGAAAACCACTTTTAAATTGTCATTTGTCTTTATTTTACTTTCTACAGTCATTTTAGAGAATGTTGGCAACTGTTTTTAATGGTTTGATTTTGTTCCACTATTTAACGTGAGCCTCATTTAACTATATAGCCCTCCTGGTTATTTAGCTCTTAGAATTTGTATGAAATCCTTTTGGCCAAGATGGAATGGCATCCTTATGTAGTTTTCAAAGCTTAGTAAATATCTACACTCTACAATGTTTATCTTTTAAAACATTATTTATAGTCTGCACAAAAGTACAGCATAATACTTATCAATTTTCACTTTACAGCAAAGATTATCAATAAACTACGAAAAAATACTTTTTAAAGGGACACGACATAATCTGTTACAATAGCTCCCCCTAGCGAACAGTTCCACTATTATTTTCTGAACACCCTTTAGGGCTGTTTTAATCTTGGTTATATAGTTTCTAGAAATTTTCTTTCTACCATACATAAAACAGAAGTTATGCCACCAAATGATTGTTTCAGTTCCAAATGCACTCAAAAGACTTATAAAATGAAGAATGGTTTTCTACTAGAAAAGAATAATGTTACTTTTTTTCATTCAACTTGAAACAGTAAAAATGAAAAAGAACAAACAATCCAGCAAATATAATTTTGACAGTAACAACTGATTTACTGAGGATTCACTTTGTGCTATGTATCCTGCTCAGCACTTACACAGGTTATTTAATGCAATCCTGGTATCACTTTATGCTGTTAATACCATTACTACTCTCATCTTACAGGTGAAGAAACTTAAGTCTGTGGCCAAAGGACATACAGCTAGCTCATGACAGCTGAACTTTGAATTCAGCTGACTCCTGTGACCATATGCTAAGCCACTACTGTATTCTGTAGACACAGGCACTGGATAACTTATTGCCAAATCTGGTTTTCCTCATAAGAGCAAACTTGCTCACCAGATTATTGCATTATTTATCCATTCTATTTTGCTTATGTTACAGGGAGGCCCAAAGTCTTTCTGCCCCAGGGTTTTAATACCCACTTCTTGCATTTTCACCCGAGTCTATAGCTTCACCTAGTTAAGAAGTAGTAGTAATTATTTCCAGGGCTGGGCCAGGACAGATAGAAGATAATCCAGAAACAGCTTATGTCAGAAAGTAAGGAAGTCCTCCAAATTAAAAAAAAAAAAAAAAATAGGACAGGAACATGTCACAGGTGCTAGCTTGAGACTTCTGGGACAATTTGAGCACCAAAATGATTCATTTTAAACCACTGAAGAATTAAGAATTCACGAGTTCATACTAATGTTAGATAGATAGATAGATAGATAGATAGGCAGACAGGTAAAAAGGGAGGGCTCTGGCTGACAGGAGAATGTGGAGCTCAGACTGGTAAATGTGGAAGGAGTACAGGAGTTAAAAATGATCGTTTTGCCACTATCACTGTAAGATTGAATCAGGCAAGAAATATCAATAGATTCCAAATCTAAAGAGAACTTTTGAGGAGGAACAGGGTATTTTCATGTATCTTCTCACCTACAGTTTATGAGCTGCAAGAAAGGAAAAGTAAAATAGTAATTATTCTGTGGAGAAGAAAGATAACACCTTGATCTGGGAGTCAACTGTGCATCACTAATGGAAGAAATGTTCACGTACTGAGGTATGGGGAAATCACTCTGGCTTATGCATGAGTTAACTTGAATTTTATGCTGACTACAACCACTTGTTTATGGCCTATCAAACATACATTGTACATCTGCTTTAATCATTAAAGAAAAGGGCGTGTTTACCAGAAGTAAAGAATGTCTTTGTTAAAAGTAAAGATGAAATGCCTCCCTTCCTGGGATGCCAGTGCTGGTGTGCCTTCGGTGATGATACTTGGATCCTAGGTATCAAGGCCACAGGGACTTGCTGTGTACATGCTGACTTGGTTTTCTGTTTTCGGTTCTTCTGAATCCTTGAAGGAATATATCCCCAACTTGTTTGGTGTTCTTTGCTCTGACAAGGTATAAAACTGTGCTGAAAACCATGCTACTCTGGAGCAGTTCCTTGAAATTATCTGAGAGGCTGTCTCCCAGGCTATTGTCCTCAGTTTGGCTCAAATAAAACTCTTTTCTATTTCCATTATCGATTGCTTATTGTTATTTCTGTGGACACCACCAGTGGCGAATAGCTGGTCATCATGTGCCTCCAGATGTAAGACCCTCAGAGGAACATGTCACGTCTGTAGGATTCCAGTCGAGAGTGCGTAACCTGAGTGCAACCACAAGGAAACATCAGAAAAAGACAAAACGATGAATGTTCTGCTCTTTTAAAGGGGGAGAGTATATTCTTTGAGATAGTCAAAATCATAAAAGACAAAGAAAGGCTGTAGAAACAATCCAGATGAAGGAGGCTAGAGAGAGTGACCACTAAGCGTAATACTTGTCTCCAGACTTCATTCTGTGTGGGAGGGGGAAATGCTACAAAGGGCATGAATGGGTCCACTACCAAAAATGAAGTATCAGTGGGAAGTGATGAAAGTATCGTAGCAATGTGAACTCACTGAACTTGAGCTATACTGTGGTTATGTAACGTAATGCCCCTAATGTTAGGGAGTATACACGGAAGTAGCCAGGGGAAAAGAGTGGTGATGTATGTGATTTACCCTCAAATGGTTCAGAAAAAGGGGTGTGTGTGTAGATACATATTGTTTAATGGGCACATAGTTGTACTTATTGGTATTGCGAGATGAAAAGAGTTCTGGGATGGATGGCGGTGATGGCAGCACAACGATGTGAATGTACTTAATATCACTGGACAGTGCACTTAAAAATGGTTAAGGTGGTAAATTTAGTAATGAGTATTTTACCGCTATTTTAAAAAATTTACGTACATATAGAAAGAGAGTACACAAATGATAAAGCAAATGGGGTAAAAAGTTAATAGGTGAATTTGGGTAAAGGACATTTGTGTATTCTTTGCACTATTTTTATTCTGTTTTTAATTTAGTTTTTATATTGTTTTAAACTTCTTTAAAAAATTGTATTTAATCAGTCTTTTTGGGGTTGGGGGCTACAATAAAGTTTTTATTTATTTATTTTAATGAAGGTACTGAAGATTGAACCCAGGACCTCGTGCATACTAAGCATGGCACTCTACCACTGAGCTATACCCTCCTCCTCTATTTTTATTACGGTATTTTTTTTGAAAGCTTGAAATTTTTCCAAATAAAGTTTTATACGTAAATAAAGTAAAGGTGGCCCGTCCCAGGCACCTGGCAGCTCCACCTTCCTCCAGCGCAGAGCCTTCACCGTGAGCGGCAGGGCCGGCCTCTGGGACCTGCCACCTGCGCCCAGCTCCTGTGCATCTGGCTGGACCTCTGCAGTAGGCCTTTGCTTCAAAGGCCTCTGGCATGAGGCTTAGATGACTTTAGTGAACTGACTGGCTCCCTGGGGCCTGGGTGAGCTCAGGGTGGGAGGTAAAGAGCACTGGAGAAGGAGCAGAGGAACTGTGGCATTGAGTCGGCTCCACAGATTAGCCGTGTGGTCAGCGAGCGTCCCAGCACCTCTGGGGGACGAACGCTCTGACCTGGAATTTGCCTCAGGTCCTTCCAGTGTTACGGTTTTATGTTTTACATCTACACTTCTCAGAACAGGGCCGCCGATCAAGCAAGATCTAGTGAGACAGCCACTGAGGATGTGAAATCTTCCACGTGTTACTTTTCCTTCTTGTGACTTAACTTTTGGTATATGTCATGTGGCATTCTAGGCAAAGGAGAGATAGGGTGAGAGTGTGTGTGTGGAGAGAGAGAGAGAACAAGAGGTTAGAGGAGGGGAGGGGAGGGAAGACAAAGACGGTGTTCTTTCTATCAGGAAGAACGACACATACCAATGATGACGTTAAAAATCTGTAGCATCGACTCACAACTAAAATGCCTTTCATTTTGTAAAATGCTACGCAGTTTGGAAGTAATTCCAAATCCATGTTCTCGTTTTCTCTTTCAAAGAACTCTGTGAGACAATAAAGTCAAAGCAATGTTATCCTCATTTTAAAGATGAGTAAACTGTTTCACAGGTGAATGACCAACTTATATTTAAAATATTTATGATATTTTAAGCAAAATGTAAGGGACATAAATCTCTTCCTGATGATTCTGGACCTTTTAGAAACCAAATGCTCTAAATAACCTATTTGGTCGTAACTGTTTACCTTGGAGGCTACTTAGCTGTGTAAAGCTTTCTGCAGCTAATCTATAGGACGGTCCCTCACCCCTTCCCTGCAGTCCCAATGGCTGAGTCCTGCTGGAGGAAGCTGCTGATTCTGTAAATTCAAGGTCACCAGCTAGGCTGTCTGACTATCCCACAATTACCTATAATCTTGATCCTACTTCCATTTTCACCCTCCTCTTTCAAACCACTGAAATCTGCCACCTCAGCCAACCCACGAAACAGCTTTTGCCGCAGTCACCTGCAAGCAACCACCTTGACTGATCAATCCAGTGACTACTTTCAGTCCTTATGTTACTTGATTTCTCTACGCCATTTAACTGATTACCACTCCATTCTTTTCTGAAATCATCTTTCCCCCTAGTTTTCGGGTGTCTAAACTTTACTGATCTTTCTATTTCTTCTATTATTCTTTCTCCATATCCTTGGAGGAAAAGGTCTTTTTTTTTTCTGTGTTTTGGTTTTGCTCTTTAAAAAAATACAGTGTTGTTTGTTTTGTTTTGTTTTTAACTGTTTAGCTATTGTTATCAATTCTCACAGATATAATCGGGTGAGAAGAGAAAGAAAAATGGAGTTAAGCCCAGGGGAAAAAGAATGGGCCACAGGTCAGAAGAAAATATTATAAATACTTCATCCAAAAATGGTGTACAGGACCAGCTGTGACCTACCTCCCCTTGTGCTGAGTACTTACCAGCGAGCTCAGAGACAAGTGCCTTGATTTGAAGTAACAGTTGAAGGAGGCCTGTTTTGGCAGGTGCTGCTTTACTTGAAAGTGAACCCGTGAGTAATGAGTCAAATCTACTTCACCTGCCTTCACTAATCAAGTTTGTTTCAAGACTTGCATGTCCTCCAAGCGTCTTGTAGCCTAAACCATAAGATGGTTGCCTGCGTTGCTTTCCAGGTATTGAAGCCAGCTGTTTCTAGTTCTAGCTGCGCTGGTTAAGACTAGATAGGACCACCTGCTCTATAACTGGGTGTGCACCAGTGTCCACTTGGTGAGCTTTTTGATGTCAGAGGGTTGAAAACTCCACCCCCAGATCAAACTAAGCATCTCCATTTTGAACGTGCAGAGGCCTGCGGCTTAGCTACACCTGGGCAGAACTAGGATTATGCACCTTTTCTTAATCATCTTTCCCCAAGCTTCCTATGCTCCCCACACCTCAGACCACCCTGATTCTTTATTCTTCATGCTGCAAACACTCCAGCCCCTTACCTTCAGGCAGAAGTGTCTGTAACTGGTTCTCCTGTCTCCTCATTTGGCTGCCTTGCAAATAAATCCCCTCTTTGATGCTAAACTTTGGTGTCTCACCATTTTGGCTTGCTGTGTGTCAGGTAAAATGAACAAGGAATCATTCAACAATCACTGCTGTGCTAGATGCTGGCAGTTTCCAGATACATCTACCCTCCAGGAGCTGAGTGTCCAGTGGGGAGACAAAGACATAAAGAGACGCCCGAGCATGATATCAGACAGCAGTATGTCCCGAGACAGCAGTGGGACGGATGAGGCCCTCTTCCCTTGTCCAGATGGGCCACATGGACATGAAGCCTCTGCTTTGAGATGAGGATGAATGAAGGCTTGACCATGTGGGAATGGAGTGTGATTAACTCAGGCTTCTGCACCTGAGATTCATAAAAGACAAGTATACATATATTCTTGGGGTTGTGGCATGGGAAACTGGTGATAGATCTGAAGGGCATGACAGAGGGAAATGTTTGTTCTATGTAGTGTTTTGAAGCAGCAGGGCATCATGCTTCTCAAAGGGGGTTTCTCTGGAGTGTGTGGGACCATGCCAAGAGGTCTCAGGAGCCCCAGTAAAATGGCACATCTTCAAGGACACTTTAATACATTTTTATATTCAAATATATGTAATAGATTAGCAAGTACATATGGAGTTTTTAAGATAAACTGTAGGAGTTTAAAAAAATCTCACTAAGTACTTCCAAGTTGTTCTGTCACCATCCCTGGAAGAAGGCATTTCTTTGCTTTTATAGGCAAGTCCCCGATTGTTAGCGAAGTTAGGAGACATGCAATTAGGTAGGCATGGTTGATACTTGGGTACTTTGTGCCTGTTTTTTTGTTTTTTTTTAAAATATCAACACATCAGTTTCCTATTTATGTTAAATCTATTTCTATTGCCTTTCTTCCATTTCTTTTTTGCTTATAAGGCCTTTCATGCAGAGATCAGAGATGTAGCCGTTACTGACCATCCCAAGTCAGTCCCCAACAAGGCCCCTTCTGCCTGGTGTCCTTTGGCCAATAAAACGAGACAGTTTGCTTCAGAAGTGAAGGAAAGCTCCGTTCTTTGATCAGAGAATGGAGAGGTGCGTGCTCGCAGGCCAGAGCGCATGCTCCCCAGGACAGGCCGCGGGCGGGGCTGCTTTACAGGGATCGGCTCAGCCGCGGGGAGGGGCGGCGTTCTCGGTCCCCGTCTCGCAGGGCAGTGCGGCTGCGCTACCCACGCGGGCATCACAGTGCTGGGCGCAGCGTGTCTGCACTCGGCCCCCAAGCTGAGGTGTCGGGCAGCTGTTTCGCACCAGGAACTCTGGGCTGAAGTGCCAGGTGCAGGCTCTGCACGCGGCCTCCTATGAGCAAGTGAAACTAGACGAAGCACAAAGGAAAAGGAAAAAAAAAAAAGGTCAGATTTTATTATATTATCTAGATTCTATTCTTATTTCCTGGGAATTGTTAAATGGACTTTGCTGGTGACAGGTCCCCCTCCTATCTTTTGTCCTGCTCCTCGTCGAGGGATGCTGAGGGGTGAAGGTTCGTCTTCTGTAACTATCTCCTGCTGAGTTTGGGCATCATCACAACTGCAGGTAGAGCAGCAGAACTTCTCCCCGGCTGCCTTTGCTGATGTTTGATTGTCCCCAGGCCTTGGCCCTAGCCCTGTGCAACCGCCATTTTAAGTTTTATAGGTTCTAACCTTTTGGAGACAAAGGACCCAGATAAGTTAAGATACATGGCCCAAATATCAACAAAAGAAAAATGGTCACATGTCAAGTTTTTCCTAAAGATGAAGGAATCGCGGACTTTTCCTGCAGGCAACTGTGAATGTGCCCGATGTGGAGGCTCACTGCCTCGGCTGAATCTCCCTGGTCATACTCAGGTTGTTTTCAAAAGAGAAGCTTCAGGTCAGAGAGATGTTCACATGAGTAGTTAAGGGGGTCCGTTGCCCCAGGTTGTGTCTCTGGAGGTTGGAGCTCAGGGGTCCTCTTCACTTGAGTGTGAGGTCCCCATGGAGTGATCCCTGCAGCTTCAGGGCAGCATGGCTGGTTAGGATCAGCAAGTGGGGTCTGTTCCACTTAGGAGTGAGCTGATGCTGAGGGCTGCCAAGGGTTTTCAGGTTTTGGGGTTTTTGTCTCCTGGCTGGAAGGGACCGAGGGCCAGGTTGGTAGGAGTGGGCAGGACCTGGTCGCCATATTCTGTGAGAGCTTTCATGATTTCTCCTTCACGGAGACCATACTTGAGTTGTTTCATTTCAAGGGGGTTAAGGTGTCCCTTCTCTTGGGCTTGGGAAATGGGTCTACCATACATGAGTTCAAACACACTTTAACTTATCTCTGGGGTCTAACTGTGTGACGGGCAGAGAATCTTACTCCAATTTTCTTGAGTTTCCTGACATAGTTTGGCTAAGGCCCATTTCAAGGTCTGATCGAATCTCTATTTTTCCCTATGATTGGGGTCTCCAGGCTGAGTGCAAAGTCCGTTTTAATGCTCTGCAGTAAGCATACCTCTTTCCTTTCAAATAGCTCCTATGTGTGTAGGATGGCACATCCATACTGCAAATCTGTGTGAGTATTTAAGATCTTCCCTGGCCCAAGCTCTAAGGCTCAGGTGAGGGCTATTAGCACTGCTTTTTGGGCAGAAGTTCCTGGGGGTAGGCGTCTTGCTCCCAGGACTTGGGCCAGGGAGGCCACTGAGTATCTCACAAGCCCTTTTCCCTGTCTCGTAAAGCTGCTTCCTTCCTTAAACCGCTTCTCTTCAGCATTTAAGACTTCCCAGGTAGGGATAACTGGAATAGATCATATCTCTGGTTTCTGTACACTCATGCTCCAGGGGTCCCATTTCTGTGAATAGCAGAGTGGCAGGATTTAGCACGTGACAGGTTTATATGGTAGCCACTGGGTTGTCCAAAAGCATGGCCTGAACTTGAATCAACTTTCCAGTGGATAATCATTCTGTTCTGTTAGAACTTGCTGAAGCCCCAACCTGGTGTGGAGTCCATGTACTGACTGACTGGCCAGATGTTTGCTCTTCAGCCCCCCTTAGCAGAGTTGTAGTAGCTGCGACTGCCTGTAAGGTAAGGAGGCCACTCCCTGGTAGTTTGACCTAATTGTTTAGAGAGGTAAGCAACCACCTGGGTAAGGATTCCAGTTTTTGAGCTAATAGCCCAAAGGTGATTCCCTCCTTTCATGAATGTAAAAGTCAAAGGGTTTGGTTAAATCTGGGAGGGCCAGGGAGGGGCCTGAAGTAATTGCTTTTTCAATTCCTGAAAGGACCCTCCTTATTCTGAATTCTATTCAAAAGGCTCATCAGCCTTTTCTCTCACCTTTCCACTATGAGGCCTCGCTATTAGGCTGTAGTTCGGAATTCAAATGCAGCAAAGCCAGGCCATCCCCAGGAAACCCCTAGGCTGTCTTCTAGTTCTAGAACTAGGAGAAATACAGTGGTGATTTTCTGTATAGGAATATAGATAATCCAGAAAAATACCATAACTAGATCTAACAAAGAGAAAAGCAGGACTTGACAATGGTGATGATGATGATGATAAGAATTTATCACAAGTATAAACAACATCACCACCATTATCACTATGGCTAGAATCCCAACACCTTAGTAGACACTGTTTTTTGAATTGCTTTATGCCCTATATATTGTTTACCTATGTCTTTATTGGGGAAAAAAAACCTATGGAAAATAAAAACGGGAAAAAAGCAAAAGAACATTTTTAAAGATTATCAGGACTTCCCTGAAACCAAAAGATCATCCCCTACATTCCAAAAGTTCTACATTCAAAATCTACCACATGGATGCCAGTCTAGCCTGGTCAGTAGGATGCCAGTCACCATGTAAACTAAAGGTCATGTGAGAAACATGAAAGAATCAGGGATTTGGAACTAAAAGTAATGGATTGAAAATACCAGCTCAACTATTTACTGGCTCTTGTTCTCACTGAACCTTAGTTATTCATCTTTAAAATGGGAATGATAGTAATCTCCACCTACACGGATGCCAACTGTGGCACATGGAGGTGGAAGAGCTTAGTAAACTGTAGCAGCCTGACTGTTAGTTGTTGTTGTTATTATTATAAGAACACTTTCACGGTAAAATGTTTCAAAGTCATGTAATCCTTACGTTCAGAATATTTTTCTTAAAACATACCTAAATTTCTCCTGTTTAAGTCCACTCTTCTTAGTGAAAATAAGTGGATCCATTCAACATCACTCATGGAGCATCCACACAAAAATCACAGGCTAATGCTGGAAGGGAACCGGGCAATCAGTCCAGCCTTTTCATTTCACACTAGAGGAAATGACTGTCCATGGTGTTGAATCATTGGTCAAGAGGAAACAGCCAGTAGGGTGAGAGCCTGAACTGAAACTTAAGTCTCTGGACTCCAGGTCAAGGTCCACATATTATCTAAAAAAGGAAAAAAAATGCCGTAATCAAAAGTAATCAAGACACCCTAGCTCCACATTATTGTTTATCAGACTGTGATCATTTTGTGTCTCTCTTGAAATACAAGTTCCTCAAGATGTTAATACATGTTATAAATAAAAGGGTTCTGGAGCTAAATTTATGAAACATTAAACAGGGTCATTTACAGAGACTTCTGAAAGCTTTGTACCGATATACTATTGACTATGAGAGAGCAGAATTTCCTAAAAACAAGTGACCGCGGGGCTCTTACTTGAGGACACAGACCCCAGAGCCAGGTGGCCCCTGTTCACGTGATACCTCTGGGAACTGCCACCTTGGACAAATTAACTTTATCATTTTGTGCCTCGGGTTCTGCATCTGAAAAGTTGAAGTAATGAAGTACCTACCTTATGCATTGCTAGGAAGATTCAAAGAGTTAACAAACGTAAAGTGTTTGGAACAGTACCTGGCTGCTAGTAAACACTAGAAAAGTATGTGCTATTGTTTTATCATATTGTTGTTGTTGTATTGTCGCTATTGTTATTCCAATGGTTATTTTAGAGGACTGCACGCTGACATCTCTGTGATCTAGATCACGTGTAGCAACTTGAGAAACTGTTTAAGGTCAGTGATTACCCAACCTGATGGATTGTCAAAGGACAGATTGCCAGCCCTCACACCTGAGCTTCTGATGTAACTGATCTGCAATGGGGCCAAGGAATTTGCATTAATTTTAAAAGCACCTCAGAAGATTCTGATGATCACTCAGGTTTGGGATCCACTAATTATAACAATGCTATTTCTGTACACTTCTCACTTATGGCCTGTATTTCAAAACTCTAGGAAATGTCTTCCCCTCAACCATGTGCAAACTTTGAAGACTTAAGGATTCAGGAGAGACAGGCTAGAAGCCCAGCATATCCAGTGGACTTGTCTGTGGCACCACTGAGCCAACTTGTCTATTAACAAACCACTTAAGTGTCGTAGTTGTTTACAAGGCAGCTAATAGGGAAATTTGGGTGAGGACTTCCAAAAGGGTTAGCCTGTCACAGTATAGAAAAGTACAGAGACGGGCAAAAAAAAAAAAAAAAAAAAAGAATGAATGCATTTTACTGTTTGGAGACAGGGCAGCCTCCCTGCTGTACGTGTTATGACATTTTGCAATCCCGACAGCAGCAAGTGATAGTGACTTTCCCCACAGTCTCTCTCACACAACAAGACTCATTCTCTTTTGGATTTTTGCCTGTCAAGATGAAATGTGGCATGTCACTGTGAACGAAAATAACTGCAACCATATCAGTAAACAAAGAATGCTGAAACCAAGTCATCAGCGGCTGCTACCACCCCCCAGTGAGGACAGACCTGCAGCCGGGCCTCTGCAGCCACTCACAATGGTGCAGTCTGAGGGGACTCAGAATAAGAAAGGACAGGATACTGGCCCTAGATAGCTAGGAGCTTGTCAATGGAATGAATTCAATGAGCCCAAATGTTTGCTTCCTCCCATACATAGAAAAGCACTAAATTCTTTAACTTGAGATGCCTGGCTTTCTTTAGATAACAAGTAATCTTTTATTATTTCAACTACCTGGTCTTTGTTGTAAAGCTCCTATATATCCTAGCTCCTCCCCTACCTCTTTGGAGCAGTCCCTCAGAGCCATCTGAGAGGCTGTCATCCTGGCTCGAGTCGTCTCACCATATAAAACATAACTCTCAACTTCCAGGCTGCGCATTTATTTCAGTCGACATCAGTATAGTTTTAATTTGCATGGTCCTCACTTGCATGTTCTCTTCATAGGTTTAGGGACATTTATATTTGCTTTTCTGTAAACTGTACAGCTTTGCATTACAAAAATTTGCTTTACACCACTTTGCTATTAGGGAAGACTTACATTAGCACTGGTTTTCACTAACCAAAAGAAATCCCAGGAGGATTTTCCCTTTTACAAAAAAAAGGCGGCAAAAATAGCATTCAGAGTTTGTTTTGCAGCCAGACATTATAGAGGCAGCGTGCACCCCTGGCCAGAGTGGCACCGCCAAGCTCCTTCCCTGGGAACTACGCTCAGCATCCGCCATTACAGCTTTGAACTGTGTCCGTAAGCATCTGTGCTTTATCTCAATTTATTTTGTGCATCCATCAGAAAGCTGTGCCCTAAAATAATTGCTTCTTCACTTTACATCATTTTGGCTTACTTACAAAAGGTATCATATTTTTTTTTAAATGTTTCATAGGAATGCTCTACTTTCAGATAGCGAGGGAAACCTGTATTTCCTTTTTTGGGAGTGTAAGCTGTTTCATCGAAGTTCATAAACCACTGAAAGAGTTAGAGGAAATAAAACAAAGTGTACCCATTTCCATGATCACGTGCCCTTCCTGTTGCTAAAGAAACCACAAGGTACCAAGGAGATTAGCCATTTCTAACTGGGATAGAACGGGCTGCTCCCTGGTTCATGCCAAGAACAGCAATCAGCTTTTCTTCATCATTTAAACTAAAACATTGTGTTAAATCCCCTTGTTTGGAAAAGTAGGAGATTTAGACTCCACCTTTAAGGAGTCTATGCTATCTGTCATCCTTTTAAATGTTGGATGGGGAAAATAGATTGACTTGAACATGTTATCTTTTTCCACATGTCAACAAAGCAAAATGTCTAGATGCTTCAAAAGATTGGTTTCATACCATTATATTCTGTAAACTGAATAGGGCTATTTAACATGTTGTGGAAATTAAGTTGATTGTGGTCTTTAGCCACTGACTTGATTAAAATTACTCTAATTCAAAAAATATTACCTATCTGCTAAGCATAATATTGTTGTAAAGTTTGAAAACAATTGCCCTTGTTTAATTATATTATGTCAATTATTTTGCTAATTACATTGCCCAGCAAAGTGAATACTTAGTTGTTAAACTTTATGAAGGAGCATGTGTCACTTTAAAGCATAATTGGATTTGAACCCAATGTGGAAGAAGTTGCTAGTTTCAGGGGGTATGAAATTACTTTATATTCTTTGGAGCTTACTAACTAGAAGGTACTTGAAAGTTATTGTATTGATTATAATACCATAAATAACTGTAAAATAATGGATTTTTTTTTTCCTGGGCGCACACATATTTTTTCTCTTTTATTCCTAATGCATGGGTAAGCAAAAAGGATACTTTCATCCAGCTACTTACTCCATGTGGGCTCTCATCCAATAAAAGGGACATAGACACTAAAGAATGATCATACAAAACACTAAATATATCATTTCCCATTAGCACAGCACACATCCTATTCCTGGTAGTGGAAATTAGGCCAGGCTAATGTGAGAACCCAATAATGAGAGCATAAAAATTAATACGCAGCGCTAAGATGAGTTTCCAGTTTCCAAGAATCAACCTAATTCCCTTTTTAATATGCTAACTGGTAGAAGAAGCTAGGAAGCTTTTGGTGAAAGAAGAAAGAATAGCGTGATGTTAATTTTATGTGTCAACTTGGCTAGTCCACAGTACCCAGATATTTGGTCAAATATTATTCTAGATGTTTCTGTGAAGGTATTTTCCAAATGAGATTAACATTTAAATCTGTACACTTTGATTGAAGTAGATCATGCTCCCTAATGTGGGTGGGCCTCATCCAATCAGTGGAAGGTCTTAATTTTAAAAAAGATTGACCTTTGCCAAAGAGGGAATTCTGCCAGCAAACTGCTTTTGGACTTGAATTGCTGCATCAGGTCTCCCCCAGGTCTCCAGTCTGCCAGCCAACCCTGCAGATTTTGAACTTGCTAGCCCCCACAACTACATGAACCAGTTCCTTTCTGTAAATCTCTCTCTCTTTTCCTCTCTCTATATCTACATATCCAAATCTATCTGATCGGCTCTCTTTCTCAGGAGAACCCTGACTCATACAAATGGTAAAGGGTTTGCAAGTAACATTTGGAAGTAAGAATATGGGAGGAAGTAAAGAAGGAGCCTAAGAGGGAAGCAATGACTCACTAAGTAGCTAATGGATCTGTAATGAGTTGGGCAACCAAACACAGACTGGCTGAGGCACCTCCTGGCTGGGACACAAGGCTTTACACTCAGACCAAACCACTCATCTACCCTGCAGCCAGCACACAGTAGTGAGAGCTCAGGGTGACTCAGCCGTGTTTACAGCAAAGGTTTGAACTCTTCCAAATTGTTCCTGCTTTGTTTCTTGAATGTACTTAATTGTAGGGGAGGAAAAGTAATTTTCCCTCTAGGTTCTTGGCTGAGACCTTTCTCTGCTAAAAAGATTAACCGAAGAAAAACTAATTAATACACGTGGGAGTTCCAACAAAGTTATGAGATTCAAAGAAGTGACTACAGTAGAAAGCTTTTATGCCTTTTAGACAAAGAAACAATAAATTTGTGAAGAATTAATAAGACAAAGGGATGTGAGCTAGTGGTAGTAGAATGGTGAAGAAGTAACGAGGTTTGTTATATAAACCTGTATGAGTCTTCTTGGCCCTGAATTCCCTATCTTTGGTGATAAGGATATCTTCCACCCTCCTGGTACCTTTCAGGTGGGGGATTTATCTCCTGCTTTCAGGAAGATAAAAGAGAGCCCGAGTGTTCTTGCACCGGCTATTTCTCAAGTACCTTTAATTCAAAATAATCCATATGCCAAAGTGGCCTGATTTGGAGTGACATATTCTGAATCCCTACACAAGTCAGCCTCTGGTTCCAGCCCTGCCTGCCACCTCTTCTCCCATCATCATCATCATCCCTACCATCTGATGACAGATTTGGTTTCTCCAGCTTTACCCTTGGTGATTTTCCATGGATGTGATGTTACGTGTGTCCTCTGACTTTATCCACTCTTGACATTTCTCCAAACAGGTGCCAATCTCCAGCCCCATCCCTAGGAGTTTGACCATTCATTGAGAGACTCAGATTTGCTCACTTAATCTTAGCAGCAGGGAAATCTTTCTTCAGTGTAGGCTGGTGAAGCCCTCTCAGTCCTGGGCTCTCATTTTTTTCTTAAATAATATGTGTAGAGATTTTATAAAGGAAGCAAAGATATTACTTGTAAATAGCTAAACTGACAAGAGAATATTACTAAAATACAACTTACTAGACAGCTAACTAAAGTATATATATATAAAACTTAGAAAGTATAACATATGACTATAGTTTATCTCCATTTTATGGATGATAACACTGAGGCTCAGTTTTCTCCAAGAGATTTGTCCAAAATATCACAGCTAGGTTCTAAATCTATATTGGCTATCAGATTTCTGAACTGGTATTCTTAACCACTACAGAAAACTATTTCCTAAGACTCTATAAAAGAATAGGGTACAAAAACGAAAAATAAACAAAAAACTCCAGTTATGCTAGAGAGCTGGGAATTTGGTATCCTTATGAATTTTTATGAATGACTCATGGAGAATGTGTTTTATTGTTCAGAATACATAGCTATTTACTAGTAACTGGTAAGATCAGAAAAGCAAAAGCGAACTCTTCTCTGCAAGGAACTGTTGCTGCTAAGTGTTTAAATGCACTGAGTCACTTGATGATTATATGAATCACATGATTTAGTGTAGTTATTTCTCAAAGTAGTTTCTGAGAAACAGCAATCCTGAGAGGTTCCCCTTTTCAACAGAATTCTAGGGTTAAATACAGTTGGAAAATATTTCATATTCTATGCACTTCAGCATGCAAGTGACTTTGAGAAGCGTTATGATAAAGATAGGTCTGTCACTGTTGACCCAACATATCCCAAATGTATCTAACCATGGAACACTTTTCTCTTGTAACACTTAATAGTCTTTAGGATTCGTATCCTTGAAGCACATTTTGGAAAGTGTCATTTTATAATAAGGAAGGAAACAAAAGTAACACTGAACATTGTTATTCATGTTACTTAAGCTTCATAAGAACACTGTGAGTGGTAATTACTGGACTTTGGGCCATTCATTTCTGTTTGAGATTTCAACTGAGGCAGTGCCTTCCCCACTTGAGTGCTATACATAGCACTGTAAGCTGATTATGAAAACGTTTGTTTTAACTGCAGTTCAGGTCGTTGAATTATCAAAAGGTTTGTAGACTTTTAAGGCAATTCAAAGAAATTTTACAGTGTCTTCAAACAAAGCTACAGAACAGCAAGTGGAAGACTCAGAGCCTTGAGGCTGATGTTGGTGGCTTTTGTGGGTCCCAACAAGTGGATTTTTTCTTTATAGAGAGCCTTTGGCTGTCTCACTCTCACACCCCTACGTTAAGCTTTCCTCCCCCTGAAGCTTCTGCTTTCTCTCCTTTCCTTCAAAATCAAACTTCTAAGAATACTCTCCACTCACTCTCCTCTTTTGTTATCTTCTCTCCTCAACCCACTGCAGTCTGACTTCTGCTTTAAAAAATAATTTAGTGTGACAAGAGTCCCCCATAATCTCCTAAAGTAATATCTATAAAAGACATTTTAAAGCTTTTTAATGTGAGATATCACAAATATACATAAAATGACCAACAAGTATAATGTACCTATCCCCCAGTTTCAACAATTATCTATTCTTGGCCAAGTATGTCTCATCAATACTACCATTTCTTCCCCTCTTATAGTATTTTGAAGCAAATCCCAGAAATTATGTCATTTCATCCTTAAACATTTCAGTACCTATCTCTAAAATATTTTTTTAAAAAACACTTTTTAAAAAGCATAACCACAACATTAATGGCCACCTTCTTTTTCCTTTCTCACACAGTCTCTATGCATCATTTAGTAACACTGACATTTCCTTTCTTCTTGAAACCTCCTCTCTTCCTTGTCAATTCTTTCTCCTGGTTATTTTATTTCTGCTGATGCCCCACCTTCCTCTCTAGCAACTTTTCCTCTACCAGTATCACTTCTTTTTCTCTGGCCAACTTTTGAATAGTAGCCCTCCCCTCTCCCATTAGTACTGTCCTAGGCTCTCTTATCTTTTTTTTTTTTTTTTTTTAACTCTGTACTAGGACTTCTCAAGTTTAATGTGCACACAAATCACCTGGGGCTCTGTTAAACTGTAGATTCTAATTCATTAGGTCCTCTGTAGGGACTGAGATTCCGCATTTCAGAAAACTTCCAGATTACAGCTTTGATGCTGATTGTACTAGTTATCTATTCCTGCATACAAAGTACTGCAAAATTTAGCAGCTGAACATAGCAATTGTATTGTTTCACACAATTTCTGAAAGGTCGGAAAACCTGGGAGCTGGATGGTTTGGGCTCAGGGTCTCATGTGACACTGTTGGCGAAATATTGGCAAGGGCTGTAGTTATCTCAGGTTCAATTAGGGGATCACCTAGCTTCAAGTACAGCTCACCCACATGACTGTTGAAAGGAGTTCTCTGTTCCTGTTCATTGGGTAATTTCAATGTCCTTGGTACGTGGAAGCTGACTCTTCACAGAGCTAGTGATTCAAGAGAATAAAAGAAAAACCACAGTGTCCTCTATGACCCAACCTCAGAAGTCACACTGTCATTTACATGACATCCTGCTATTACAAGTCAGCCTTATTTAGAGTGGGAGGGGACCACAAAAGTTCATGAATACCTGGAGGTTGGGGCCATCTTGGTTGCCAGCTTTCACGCTGGTGTATGGACTGTGCTTGGAGGAACAAGACTTCACACAGTGTCCTTGGAGGACTTTGTTATTGTTACTTCCATGGCATCAGACTTTACTTATATATAAATAAACCCTAATTTTTTATCACATTTTTTTTCCTGAGTTCCACACCTATATATCTAACTATCAAATGGAGCATATCTCACTATTTGAGTAGTATCTCAAAATCAGTATGCTCCGAAATGAACTCATTTCTGTTGTCAAACATACTCTTCCAAGTTCTTGATCTTTCAGGATCAGATGTGATATCAGAACCTACGCAGGTGTTCAAGGAAAGAATCTGAGAGTCAATGACCCCTTCTGTCACTTTCATATATGTAATCAGTTCCCAAGTCCTGCATCTTTTGCCTTCTAAATACTGTTCTTCCTCACCAACCTCGCTGCTCCTACCTTAGAAACAGACTCTCTTGTGTATTGGCCTTTTGAGTGGTGAGGAGTTGAACTTAGGTTCAGTACCAGCCTCATCCAGTTACAGATTTTCTGGTGATCCAGCCAGGGGTGGTGTCCCCTGCAGTGCCTGGTCTTCCTTCACTCAGAATTCCCTGAAGTGGAGCAGCTGGCTAAGGCAGCACACCAGGACCTGTCCATTCATTGTCTGGACAAAAGGTTACAACAACCCAGGGGTGCTAGCTGCTCACAGTTAGCCAACACCAGAGCAATGATTTTCCAGATGGTCCCAAGCAGCTGCCAAGACTCTGTTTTGCCTCAGGAAGCCTCACTTTTCTCCCTGCCTGGCACCAGCTGCTACTTTTGCTTCTGAAGTTGGTGAGAAAGAAACATGTGTTTGGGAAAGGAACTACTGAGCTCTACAGTCAGATTAGTCCACCAGTGTACATGCTGGGACTCCTGTTTTCCTACCATCTGAGGCTTTTTTTTTTTTTTAATTTTTGTCATTTGGACACTTTGGGGTCACTTTGTGCTACCACAAGCTAGGAAAAGGACACATAAGGACCCATACTTTATTACCATACCATATATAAGGATGCATAAGGTCCTTCCTGTGTTTGGGTTAAGGTACCTTGCTCAGTTTTTTTGGTTTAGATATTTTTGCAGCTGTCAATTTGGGAAGATCAATGTCTATACCAGCAAAAAGCCCAGTGGGCCAGATATTAACAGATTGGACTGACTATAGCTATGATAAAATGGCTATACCAGCTCCATCCCTGAAAACAGCCCCCTTGGGTATATTCTTTGAAACAGGGTTGCTTTTAGCTGTGAATCCATGAAACATAAAAAGATGATTTTTTTTTTTAATAACACTGAGTGGTCACGATATACCTTAGACGCCAGAAAAAAATGGCCAGGATGGAGGTTTTTTTTTTTTTTTTTAAATTCCAAAACTGGTCTTTTTGCATATGGAGTTAGGGAAAACTGGATTGATAAAATGTTTTTATCAATATTCTAACCCTAAGAGTGCAAAAGTATACCTGGGAAAAGCTTGAAGTTATAACTCTTAACATGTCCTTGAAATTCAAACATGGTCCACTTTGCCTGAGACTACTGCCTTGGCTCAATTAGTAGAACCTAAACTGAAGAGAGAGGAAAAGAGGACTTTTTAAACTCAAGTGAGTACATTTAACTTATTCCAACTCTTATTTATAGACTAATGAGTTTTATACTATATTGTATGATTCATAACTAAGTTTTAGAATGAAGCTGAGATCTCTGTAAAAAAATCTCTATAAAAATTAACTGGCAAATGAGCTCTATTTAATTGGGTTAAAGGAAAGTAAGCACTTACGAATCAAATATTTCTAAATACAACAGAAACTAACCCAAATGAATTTCAGATTCACATGCTCTGGGGAATATTTAATATTAAATTAATATCTGGTATTAAAGTTAGATTAAGTTTGGTTTAATTAATACAGACATGCCTTTAGAGTTATCAATATTAAGTACAATACCTTTATTGTACCTAGGTTTACTGAAAGTCAATAAGTTCATATTATATCTGTTGCAAAAATTGTTAATAAGAAAAATTAACTTGGTATAATATTTTCATAAGTAATGAAATAGAGATAAATGGGATTAAAAGCTTTTTAGGTGAACGTTTTGGGAATAATTATGTTTTAGGAACGTCTTCTTAAAAGTTGTTTTTCCAGATTTTTGGTAACTTGAAACTTTAGAGTTCTGCTAAATTAAGGTCTAGATCATTTTTGAATAAGATAAAATACTGGAACATTGACTGCTGGACAAGTCTAAGTTTACCTACTTTTGTCTTATGAAAGAAAAACTAAAGATGTTGGGTTTATTAGACCTATGTCTTGTATTACATTGAAAAAAGAAATTAAGTATGAGAAATGGATGTTTTTAGAGGTTATGGAATATATTCATTAGTTTGCCAATCAGGAAATACTGGTGTGATAAACAGTTTACAATTGCTTGCTTCCTGGTTTTTCTTAGAGATTGACTTTTTTTTAAGGGTTAAACATTGTAATACACGTGTAATTAAAAGCTACTGGAAGTAATAAGGGCAACATTTCAATGCTCAAGGAAAGTAGGATGTATGTTTTCAGTAAAACAAGGCATAAAGAATGGAAATACATTTGTTGGAAAAATGAAAGGCAATTTTGTCCTAGGACTGGTTGTTTATGGATAGAAAAATAAGGGATGAATTAATCTGAATATAGAAAGTGATGGTAGGTTTGTGGAAAAGGAGTCTTGAGAAAAGTCTTGGAGCATGGTCAAGATTGGCTAAGATTAAATTGAATTTAATTAAGTAAATAAATTTTGTTATTAAAAGTAAGCTAGTGCAAGAGTTTGGTTTACTCTCTGTCTGCTTGGGAAAACAAAGTTTTCTTGAAATGCTCCCTTCTTCCCCCACAACTTAATTTTTCTCACAGTCCAAGGAGTAGGTAGAGTCCGTTTCTTCTGAAGACTCTCTCTTCGGCTTTCAGATGATCACTTACCCATTGTGTCCACATGTGATCTTTCCTCTATGTTTGTACATTTTCTTGTGAATTTCTTGTTGACCTAAAACAAATAGTCTGCCAGATATTGGTCCTTTTGATAACAAACTGTGTGATATTTTTTGCCTTTAAGTGATCTGTATTTGCTTTTGAAATCTTTTGCCATATGGTTAAGTGAATAAGTATTTTCACAGTGACCTATGGTCCTATTTGACCGAATGTTTTAAAACTTTTTTGATATTTTTGACAAACTTCCCAAGTATCAAATTCTAATTAAGTTCTCTTCATCTCTGGCTAATTTTGGGTGTACCTCAGAGGGCTGCAAAGTATCTCAGAAAAAAATACCAAATTAATTAAGATTATTTGGTAGGTTAAATTACATGGGAAGCATTGTCAAATAATAGTGATAAACATTCTTAGATTATAGTGTATGGATAAATGTCATTAAAATAAGCATTCTAGGACTCTTATGAAGTTACTAAAATTTGGATATGTTCTGGTATAATGTTATCTGTCATGATTCTAGTATTATCTTAAAATACACAGGAACTTGGTTAAGTTTCTTTATGGTTTCATAAAACTGTTAACAAAAAGGACTAATTACACAGGACTTAGTGAACTGATAAATATGGTTATACATTTTTGGGTTTTGTCTGAAATATTACTGGCTTTTAATCTGTGTTTTCCAGATATAAGGAATTCTTTCCCCTTAAGCTAATTATGATTTATAACAATTTGGCAAATTATACCTTTATAAGCAGAATTAAAACATTTACCTTTTCCCTCTACCTGATCCCTCCAGAAATTACAAACTCTTAGGTTCCTGACAGCCTTATTAGATAAATAGGAAAGACTGCCTCCTGCAAGCGCAGGAATCATGACATTTTGGGAATATCTAGAAAAGAGAAATCCATCCATGCAGATCTGATGAAAAGCTCTTGACGTGGCTTTCCTGGCCTTGGGAGGCCTTTAAAGTTTAATCTGAGATTCCTTATGAAAAGCTCCAGCACAGCCAATTTTAAAAAGCCCATGTGATCAATTAACCAGACTTGTTTTGCAAACTAATTAGCCTTAATTTGGATATATTTGGTAAAATTGAGGGTCATTATAGATGAAAAAGATTATGTTTCAATGTTTATTAAATTTTAGATTTATGTTTTTTCTTATTCTATTGTGAACATTTCAAAGACTATAAGACAACCAGTGAGTTTTTCAGTTTATTTTCAAATTTTCCATTTATACTTATCAAATGTGATGCTCAAATCCAGTATGGCAAATGTTTTCAATGTTCTTGACTTTTTTCAAACCACTGTTTTTCTGATTGTGCCTATCCTTGCTCACAAAATGAATTTATTTCATAAACTAGCACATGCTCAATGCTCATATCTGATTACTTCAGCCTAATATTCTGAAAGTAAGAGTAAAAAGATATGGATATATCCAGTGCAAATTCAGTGTACTCTGCATCATTTTTCATACTACCCAAATCACAAAGTAATGCTGAACTTGAAACTATTTTTCAATATAAGCAACATCTTCTAATCTAGCTTTTCAACAAAGTCTTTTAAAATAAAAGTAATACAGTTCTTTTTTCTTTAATTTGAAAAATACATAAAAGTTTTTTTTTTTAAATCAGCCATAATTAGAGCCAGGTTATGAACATTAGAAGTTCTATGCACTGAAAAGATTGCTTGCTTGTTAACTCCCAGTCTGCTGCTGCTGCTTCCTCTTCCTCTTCTTTTTCTTCTTCTTCTTTTTCTTCCTCCTCCTCCTCCTTCTTCTCCTCCTTCTTCTCCTTCTTCTCCTTCTTCTTCTTAGACATCAATGATTTAATGGATGGGGGATCTTACATGTCTTGAAGCAAAGTCCTGGAATGACACCTCACTGTGTGTGGTGGATGGTGGGCAGGACATGGCTGCAGTTTTCACTTCTGAGGGACAGGGAGGTGACCAGTTATAGGAGGAATTGACATCAGGTTGGCTCATCAGTTACCATGGAAACTAGCAGAGGGGCATGCCCCTCATTGCCCTTTTGATGAGTTATCGTAGTGGAGATGTTCTGCTCTAAAGGTTAGAAGGATCACCAGCTGGTGTGGGCGCTAGTATGTAGGGCAGTCATGTGAGTAAAGTATAGGTGAAGCAGGCACTGGTCGAGCAGGGCACGTACAGAGAGGAAGAGAACAGCCATCTTGGGTGGCCTGAACATTCACTCCACCCCTACATACCCTGTACGTCCTTTACAATCTTGGTCCACCCCTCTTCTATGATATCCCTGGGGTCAGGTATGTAAAGGAGCACTGCAGACAGATACCACAAATACCATACAGACACCAGCAGCTAAGGAGTACCAAGAGAAAGATACCTAGTATGCTGGGAACAGTCATTCACCAGGATGTGGGCATATTTTAGAGCCAAGCACTTACCAGGTCAATGGAGAGGGGGTCAATGTTGGCAGCATCCTGTCCAGTTATAAGGAAGGTAAAGTCACCCCTGATTTTCACAAACCCAGAGCCACCCGCATGGGAGAGGGAAGCCCTGGCTCTTAAAGAAACATTCTGGTGGTCTAGCCAGGAGTCAGCAATCACAGTACAGGTCTGCCAACCTGTGTTACGTTGAGTGTCATTAGGGGTGGACCCATTAGGCCTTTCCAAACAAAAAACAGTTAATCCCACTAGTTGAACGTCTGTGTCCAGAAGCCAGCCTGTTGCATTCCACACAGCACAGCCCAGGGAGGCTTGTGGGCAGTCAGCTGTATAGTGATGTTTGCCGATGGGGGTCCTTCTGATGTATTGGCATGTGGGACAGGAAGATGGTGAGTCTTTTTCCCTCATTGTCAGTCATCCCCACATAGACACATTAGCCTGGTTAATTTTTCATGGAAGTCCAGAGGAGGATGACAGTGGCATCTCACTGTAGACCCAGCTATTAGACGCATTTTGCAGTGAGGCCATTGTTACTTCCCAGTCCTTAAATAAACTTCCTTCACTCAAGCTAGGGATGAAATGTAAGCCATGTAACAGGCACAACACAGGGGAGATCATGACCATGAAGCGAAACACAAGAAGCATTCTGAGATAACACTATTCCTGCCTGTGGTTTTTGTCCTGGTCTACAAGACAGCTCAGATTATTCAAGTTTTAGTAATACAGGAACATGTCCAAATCACATCCACTGTGGCCACCCAGCTTTTTCTGGGATGTCTGAACCATAATTACTCCATTTTGACTTTCAAATGCCTGCCCCTCCACAATAGCCAAACAGGTATACAATGCATGTTTGATAGGCCACATAACAGGCCACTCTGGTCAGTAAAGTTTAAGTTAAACCATGTATAAGCCAGAATGATTTTCTCATACCTCCACGTGAAGATTTTCCCATCATTTTCCCTTTTGATGGCAATTCTTTCAATAAACCAATGTAAGGGTCCTTCCTGCTCTGGGTATCTCCTTTATATGTGCCTAGTTACCAATGTTGGGGGAAAATTGATCAGATACTGTGCACAAGCTCAGAGGTCCATTGATGAGGAGACATTTGGGAAGCTATGCATTTTATCAGTTATACCAAGTTGTTACACAGGCATTGTACATGTGCTTTTAGCAGCAGAGGTAAAGCAGGCACTGTCACACATCATGAGGAGTTATACTCTGTGACAACTCCGTTAGATAATTTCCTTTCTATCCTGAACATCAGGGCAAAAGTGTGGCTAAAATAATAAGTTTCAAAAATACAGACCTCAACTAGCAGAACTAGAATTTAATATCCACTGAAGCATAATATTTTTCTCTCTAAAATTACCCTCCTCTCCCCCAAACACAGCCAAATCAAGACTAATTTGTTTGCAAAATAAGTCTGGTCAATTGACCACACAGGCTTCTCCAAACCGGCTGCGGTGGAACTCTTCAGAAGGAGTCTCAGACTGAATTCCCAAAAGGCCCCTCATGACCAGGAAAACCATGCCAAAGGCCTGCCATCAGGTTCTGCCTCAGTGCATTTCTCTTTTTCTAGAAGTCCCCCAAATATTAAGATTCCTGCACATGCCAAGAGACAATCTTCCCCATTCACCTGACGAGGCTGCCCAGAACCCAAGTGTCTCCTATTTCTGGAGGGACCAGGCAGAGAGAAAAGAAAAATGTTTTAGTTCTACCCATGGGTGTATTTACCAAATTGCTATAAGTCATAATTAATTTTAGGGGAAGAGCTTCCCTATATCTGGAAAACACAGATCAAAACCAGTAATATTCCAGACAAAAACCATAAAAATTATAGCCATATTCACCTTACTTAGTGACCAATCCTTTTGTTAACTTTTTGTGAAGCCAACACGTTTTCCCTTAGGATTCTTTAATTTCTTACCCAGTTCACCAGTATGATCTGAAATTTTCAGAGACCTACACTTGCCAAAGTTCCTGCCTATGAATCTTCTTGAAGATGAAACACTTTTTGCAAAAGCATCAGAATATAACAATAACTGTGTATAAAAGGCAAAAAGACTTAAAAAGCCATGGTTAAACACCTGATCACAATGTAATCATTAAGGAATTTAGTTACAATAACTAGATTTATGACTGATTATAATCTTAACCCTTAAAAAACTTAATATTTGGCAAAAACCAAGAAGCAAGTAATTTTGTACTGTTTATCATACCAGCATTTCCTGATTAAAACAAAAAACAAAAAAACATATGCTTTAGTCTTCCTTCCTCTCCTAAGAAGGCAACGTTGGGTAAACTTAGATCCACCCAGCAATTAATGTTCCAGTATTTTATCCTATTTGAAATGGCCCAGTGAATTCTCTTCATTTAACTTAGTTTAGTTTCAAGGCACCAAAATCTGAAAAGACTATTTTAGATAAACATTTCCGAAGCACAATTAATTATTCCTATAGGGTTTTAAAAGTCCTTTTTTTTTTTCTTCACTCTTAGAGATCATATATGATTAGGTTAAAGTTCCAGAAAGTCCAGGTAGACCATTTACATCTCAAAGGCACAAGAAGAGAAATATTAATGTCTTCTAGAAAGCTAAATTCCTCTAACAGCATATGCAAAAACCAATTTAAGAATGCCAAAAGATTCCCATCTTGGCCATTTTCAGGCATTTTTTTTTTCCAGTTTCTAAATAGTCAATTCAGTTTAAACAAATACCAGTAATAGACAATAAGACATGTCATCCACTCACCTTCACATGCCTCACTTTCAGAGGAACCTGAATCAGTATTCAAGTTACTAGGACCCCCTAATAAGGGTCAAAACCAGGGAGAGAGAACAGGATTTGGACTTATATATGGAGGCACTCAAGCACACACTCAAGATAAAAGCCAAGCCAATTACAAAAGTCTCACTTTGATACAATAGCAGGACCATTGGGGGTCATTGTTCTCCAGATCTCTTGGTGGTCCCCATTCATCAAGGACAGCCACCACAGGGCCCCATGCACTAGTGGACGGCCACCCTGAGATTTCCCCTGCAACATTCAGGATCACCCCCTGGAACTTTTGTGCCCCACATGCTAGTGGACAACTATTTTCTCGGCTTAAGATTTAGAGTGGCATCATGATGCCTCCAGGCAACCAATTCTATAGAGGTTAGCTCTCACTTTTTTGATCTCTGTATCTTGTAAGTGCCCAAGGCGTTGTCTTCTTTTGGTAATTCAGGCTTTTGTGTAAGGTTACAGTTCCATGACCTTCTCCCTGGAGAACAACTCAGAAATCAAGTTTGATTGTTACTTTTGATTACTGGAATAAAGCGGAAACAGTAAAATTAATAGCTTTATTTTAACATCGGGCCTGGAGCTGTGAGTAGCAACCAGTCAGTCAGGTTAGTTGAACATTATAAGGGTAAGCATAAGAATAAGCAATCTATTAGCCTAAATGTGGCCATTTTATTAATTCTCCATCAGAGCCACAGAGATATCAGTGGTTTAATGGATGGGGGACCTTACACGTCTGGAGTAAGATTCTGGAGCAACACCCCACCACGTGCAGCGGACGTCAGGGAGGACATGGTGGCAGTCTTCGCCCAACTTTCATTATAACTCTTTTTTAACCACAGAACTCAAAACTTACATAATTTCTAGATTTTTCTGAAGCACTATTTTGAAGCCAGACTTTTCTCTGTCCTCCCCACCATACTTGGTCTTTCTCTCTGTTTTTTATATGCCTTGTTTTGCTGCTATCCTAGCTGCAGGCTTCATTTACCTACCGTGAAACTCATCATTTTCAATGGCCCCATTCCTTCACTTAACACATATATACTGAGCATGTGCTATGGAGCCAGGGGCTGTGTCAGATGCTAAGAATACAGTGGTGAGTGGAAGAAAGACAGTGCCTGTGATCCTGGAGTTTACAGTCAGGGGTGGAAGTCAGTTGTTAAAAAATAATAATCTCTGAATAAATAGAGGATTCCGTGCCGTGATAAATGCCTTGAAGGGACAAGTCAGGCTGGACTGAGAGCTGATCCCCCTAGTTTAGGGGGCCAGGAGACTGTGCTCTCCTGAGGAGACGTTTTTGAGTGAAAGTCTTAATCCTAGGTAGGAGTTAACCAGGCGAAGTGAGGAGCTGAGAGCAGTCCAGCTAGGAGGAATAGTTGGTGTGAAAGCCCAGAGGCATGAAGGAGCTTGCTGCACTTGATCAGAAAGGAGGCTGGTGTGGTTTGGAGGATAATGAGGAAAGAGAGCTAGAGAGGCAGGTGAAGCAGGATCCTGCACAGCTTTTATATCTCCAGGAGTGTCTTGGTCTTTATCTTCAGTTAACAACTGAGAAACCACTGAAGGCGTTTAAGCAGGGGAATGACAATATTTGTGGTTTTAAAATATCCCTTAGGCTGCAGTGTCACAAATGATTTGGAGGGAGCAAGAGTGAAGCAGAGGGACTGTTGAGGCCTAAATCGACCAGATATGAAGGTATCTTGGGCTATGATGGTGGCCCTAAATGGGAGGTACGGGAGACTTGATGCATTTTTCAGGAGGTACATACAGTACTACTGAACGGTGACCGATTGCACTTGGGGGCAATGAGGAAGAAGGAGGTGTCCAGGCATAGAGTCTCAGTATAGTCAACTGGAGAATAGAATCTGGCAAGGGGTCTATGTAGGTAAATATACCAATAATTTGAGTGTCAAACATGTGTGAAGCGTTTTCCCAAATATTCTGCAACTTTGAAAAGTAGGTATCATTATCTCTATTTCTTAAGAAAAGAAACTGAGGCTCAAGAGTTTTTGTGCTATCCAGGATGGTAGCCACTAGCCACATGTGGCTAGTTATTTTTTAATTAAATTCAACAAGACTAAAAATCAAGTTTTTTATCCATACTAGTCCCACTGCAAGTACTCAGTAGTCATATGTGGCTGGTAGCTACTCCACTGGACAGTGCCAAATTATAGAATATTTCCATTATCGCAGAAGTGCCATTGGACAGCCTGGTCTAAGTAACTCCACCTGATCCCACTGCTCGTTAAGTCATGGAGCAGTGGTTTGAGAGCAGATTTGTTTGACTGCAAAGCCTACTCTTTCTATCAGCAGGAGAATGAGCACCCAGAGTGCTGTCTGATTCTGAGCTGAAGGTATCTTAGACAAGGACTCACTGAGGATGCCCTGACCGGGCTGGAACCGATCTGAGAACACAAATAAATGAGCTTTAAGGAGCCAAGCAGGAACCTCTGGTTGAAATAGGAACTGATGTTGTAGGAGACAAGCAATGACTAACTTGTTGACTTGGTCCACCCATAGTGAGCATATAATTCATTGTCTACTTTTGAGAGTGAAAGGGAGCTGTAGTAATACTTACACCAGACAACAGGCAAAAAGCAGGACTGTGCTGAGCACACCTGGTCACCCTGATGATCAGGCACCATGTGTGGTGTGAGTATGCCAAAGTCCTTTTAAATTTACCTTCATTTTTTGCAGTTCTTATGTAATTATTCTTTAATTATTCTAAAAGACTGTAAGAAAATTGAAAACACCTCAGTTCTTCATCGTTCAATGAACAATGTAACTTCATAAGTTAAAGGTATGAGTCTTTTTTACATCACTTACCCAAACAAAAATACCGTCATAAAGTGACCAAGAAAATCTGCCACCGATAAATGATGTTACATTGAGAAGAAAACGCAACTATGAACTTTACTCGGCAATATCACTTGTTTGCTGAGTGTTCTTGGAAAACAACACTCAACTTTTCGATATATTTGTCTCCTCACCTGTAAAATTAATTTCCTGTTGCCGCATGACAAATTACCCTAAAACTAAGAGGCAGCCTAGCTGGGCAGATGCAGCCCATGGCCTCTCAGGAGGCTGCAAAGTGTCAGCTGCTGCAGTCATCTGAAGCTTCGCCGGGCTGGAGGCTCTCCTTCCAGCAGGTGACTTCAGTTCCCCGCTCCACGGGGCTCTCTGTATGGTTGCTCTTAACATAGCACTGGCTTCCCCCAGAGCAAAGGATCCAAGAATAAACAGAGAGAGCCACCAAGATGGAAGCCACTATACCTTTTATAATCCAGTCTTGGAGGTGATAAATATCACTTCTGCCACCTACTATTGGTCACATAGAACACTTGGCACAATGTGGTAGAGAACCATACAAGGGGGTGAATTCTGAGAAGATTGGGTGCCACTTTGAAGACTGGCTACTACAGCTGCAAGCTGTTTTGTTTGGCCTTGTATTTTGTCTCAAAAGTATAACAAAAGTAAGAGAATTACCAGATGATTGATTAGTGAATTCCAGATAGAGACAGATGTTTTCATTAAGAGTCTTGATTATACATTGCATTATGCTGCTGAAATCCTAGAGAAGGAAGACATTGCATGAGAACAAACTGCCCCTGCCACTCAGTTACGAATCATAGTTTGGGGAATGACGTGGGGATGTGAGAACAAAAGAAAAGAAGAAAAAGCAATAGGTACTGCTTGGACACATTCCATTTGGTTGAAAAGTTAACTATAAACAAGATGCCAAAGAGCGTCATTGAAGGCTGGACATATCTCCTTTAGAGGTGCCTCTTTTTGAGTGAACACTCACCGAGAATCACAGAGCTGAATAGGATCTGGAAGACAATCTAGTGCTAGTCCAACCCGTGGACTTCAGATCCAGGGAGTTTACGAAGCTTGTACGTAACTGGTTCTAGCAAAGGCAGGCGGACAGCATCACCTCCTAATTCCCAGTCCAGAGTTCCTGCACCTCACACCAGCACCGCAAACTTGACCCACTGACTTCCTGTTGCTTCAGTGTTTATCTACAAAATGGAGATAATATTAAAACCTACCTTGTTAAGGTTGTTCTGAGGATGAAAATAGTCAAGGCATATAAGTTAACATTTTTAAAAATGCTTCTTCTGATTATATTATCCACCATCACAAATGTAAAAAGAGAAAACAGGGTCCTTCTTTAACAAAGTGTTTGGCAAAGCTTATTCCTAAGCCTGGTGTCCGCTCCTCTGTAGGAACAATTGAGAAGGACCTTACCTGGGTCAGTCAGGGGAGTGGAGGCTTAAGGAGAGGGTTAAGATCAAGCCAGAAAATTAAGTCCAATGCAAGTGTCCCGTGGCTGAAAAGGAGTCTACGAGAATATCAGGAGAAGAAAACCAGATTCAGGTGGGCAAACGCAAGATCATTTTGTGTTCAGCCCTGAGGTGGGATAGTACTCTCTGGGACAGTTGTTGCATATTCCTCATTCATGCTTTTGTGGGAAAGCCAGGTTTTTACATTTTTTAAAATTTTATTCTATTTGTATTCTTTTTATTTTTACATAGGTAAGTGTTACGTGGCAAGATATTAATTTTAATTTTTAGTCATGATTTGAAAAATGGTTTCTGAACGTAGCTATATGATTTTCTAGAAAAGGTGAAACTATGAAGGTGGTAAAAAGAGCAGTGATTTTCAGGGGTTAGTGGGCAGAGAGGCATGAGTTGGGAGACACAGTGAACTTTTAGGGAGGTGAAATTATTCTGTATGATAGTATAATGATGGATACATGTCATTATACGTTTGTCCAAACTCAGAATGCACATCAAGAGTGAACCTTAATGTAAACTATGAACTTTGGATGATAATGATGTCAGTGTGGGCTCATTGATTGTAACCACTCTGATGTGGGATGTTGATTTTGAGAGAGGCTGGGGGTGGAGGGAAGGGAAACAAGAAATATATGGGAACTCTCTGTACCGTCTGCTCAATTTTATTATGCTCCAAATCTGCTCTGAAAAATAAGGTCTATTTTTTAAGTTATTTTTCTCCTTTGAAGGTTTTATTATGAATTTTTTGAAAAATGCAAAGGTGGAAAGAATAGAATAAATTCATCATGTCAGCTTCAGTAATTATCAACACATAGCCAGTCTTGTTTAATCGATACACCCACTCATTTCCCTCCACTTCCTCCATTATAAGGGTTATTTTGAAACAAATCCCATTCATCAAACCATCTCATCAAGCCAGGTTCATTTCAAGTTGCTGAGAAAGACTGAACCAAGCATAGCAGGGACTCATTGTAACATGAGATCTCAGAAGTCCTCACCATTTTCCTCATTATGCAATAATCGCTAAAAGTGGAAATTTTGAAATAACCTCAATTCATATTAAGTCATTTAAGCTAATTGTGTGAACTAGTTTGACATGACTTATTTTATTGCATCTTGTCTTTTTTTAAAATGGAAATATTGTTGATTTACAATATTATATTAGTTACAGGTGTACAGTATAGTGATTCAATATTTTTGCAGATTGTACTCCATTATAAATTACTGGAAGACAGTGGCTATAATTCCTTATGCTGTATAATACATTCTTGTTGCTTATCTGTTTTATACATAGTAGTTTGTATCTGTTAAACCCACACCCCTAATTTGTCCCTCTCCTGCTCCCTCTCCCGTTTGGTAACCACAATTTTGTTTTCTATACCTGTGAGTCTGTTTCTGTTTTGCATATACATTCATTTGTATTAATTTTTTGATTCCACACATAAGTGATATCATACAGTAGTATTTGTCTTTCTCTGACTTATTTCATTAAGCATAATATTCTTTGCTTCCATCCACATTGCAGCAAATGACAGAATTTCATTCATTTTCATGGCTGAGTAATATTCCCTTGAGTATATATATCTCACATCTTCTTTATCCATTTGTCTGTTGATGGAAACTTGGGTTGCTTCCATGTCTTTGCTATTGTAAATAGTGCTGCTATAAACTTTGGGTTGCATATATCCTTTTGAATTAGAGTTTTTGTTTTCTTGGGAAATGTACCCAGGAATGGAATTGCTGGATCATATGGTAGTTCTATTTTTAATTTTTTGAGGAACCTCTATACTGCTTTCCAAGGTACCTGCACGAATTTACATTCCCACCAACAATGTACAAAGATTCCCTTTTCTCCACATCCTCACCAACATTTGTTATTTGTAGACTTTTTGACGATAGCCATTCTAACAGATGTGATATCTCATTGTTTTGAGTTTCATTGCTCTGACAATTAGTGATGTTGAGCATCTTTTTGTGTGCCTGTTAGCCATCCATATGTCTTCTTTGGAAAAATAGTCTCTTCAGGTCTTCTGACAATTTTTTTTTGATTGGGATGTTTCCTTGATGTTGAGTTACATGAGCTGTTTTATATATTTTTATTAATCCCTTATCAGTCATATCATTTGCAATATTTTCTCCCATTCTGTAGGTTGTCTTTTTATATTTTCATTTTGTTGATGGTTTCCTTTGCTGTGCAAAAGCTTTTAAGTTTAATTGGCTCCATTTGTTTATTTTTATCTTATTTCTTTTGCCTTAGGAAACGGCCAAAAAAAAAATATTGCTGTGCTTTATGTCAAAGAGTGCTCTGTCTATGTTTTCTTCTAGAAGTGTTATGATTTCAGGTCTTACATTTAGGTCTTTAATCCATTTTCAGTTTGTTTTTGTATATGGTGTGAAGGAATATTTTAATTTCATTCTTTTTCATGTAGCTGCCCAGTTTTCCCAGCACCACTTGTGGAAGAAACTGTCTTTCTCCACTGTATATTTTTGCCTCCTTCGTCATAGATTAATTGACCATAAGTGCATGGGTTTATTTCTAGGCTCTCTATTCTGTTCCATTTATCTGTGTGTCTGTTTTTGTGCAAGTATGTAAGATTTCTTTCTTTTATGTTTAAACATTTTAGGATAGTTTTCCCCTAAATCTACAGTATTTCCATCTTTCCCAATCTCCAAATTTAATTTTTTCTATACCCTCTAAACAAAATCAATTTGTAAAAATTGGGAAATGTCATGACCACCATACTGACAATGTGAATAATTTACAAAAACTCTTAAAGGAGAAAAAAACAAAACACTGCAAAATAGTGTCTAAGTTTTCTTATGACCTTTAATATGTTTTAAGAAATAAGTAAAGCCCATGTTTTTATTATCATATTTTCTTTGGCACCAGGACATCTCTTTATGGGCATGGTTCTCATTTACCACTTAAGTAAGCTATTAGGAGGTATAGCTTGGCCAACAGTCCCAGAATGCTGAAGTCAGTGACCTGAGCTTCCTTAGGGACTAGCTAAGTAACTTCATATGATATTCTTAAGAAGCATGCTAACAATATAACTTGGTAGATCAGGACAGAGCTGGAGAGCGTCTTTTTTTTTTTCCTTTTTCAGTTTTTTTAGGTAGAATTGTTAGAATTTGACTGCACATATACAATGTATTGCATATAAATAAATGTACACAATATACTGCACATTTTTTTTAATTTACATATATGTACTGTTCATTGTTTCTAAGAACATTTAGAGCTTTAGTTTTTTAAAACTTACATAGTTATCAAAGGAATAAAGCCAACCACAAAATTGGAATTAAATCAAAAAGCTACATACACCCAACTATTAACAACAAAATTATTTATAATTGCCAAGATATGGAAGCATCCTAAGTGCATATCAATAGATGAATTGGCAAAGAAGATGCAGCATATATATGTAATGGAATACAACTCACCCATAAGAAAGAAGGATATTTTGCCATTTGAAGCCCTTCATTCACTTTTTTTTCTACTTCAAAAACTAGAATTTTATAATTGGCATAAACATTTCCATTGCATCAAAAAGAACAAAATATCTAGAAATAAGCTTAACCAAGGAGGTTAGCTATACTCTGAAAACTGTAAAACATTGATGAAGGAAATTGAAGATGATGCAAAGAAATGGAAAGATACCTTGTGTTCTTGGGTTGGAAGATTCAACATTATCAAAATGGCTGTAGTACCCAAAGCAATCTACAGATCCAATGCAACCCCTGTCAAAATACCCACAACATTTTTCACAGAACTAGAACAAACAATTCCAAAATTTATATGGAACCATAAAAGACCCTGAATTGCCAAAGCAATCTTTTGTAGGTCTTTTTTTCCCCTCCTCTTTCTTCTTTTTTGTTCTCTTTTTTTATGGTTTGATGACTAGAGAAGTCCTTTAACATTTGTTGTAAAGCTAGTTTGATGGTACTGAATTCTTTTAGCTTTTATCTGTGAGGCTTTTGATTTCTCCATCAATAGAGATCCTCTTTTTGATAAATATTATTGCAGATCATATTGTAATAAGGATCTCCATTTAAATGTGGTATAATTAACACCATGTTTATCACCACTATCTATCAACACTCACTATAACTAGAGTAAGGGAATTAAAAAGATACAAAGCCAAAAGAATAAATAAAAAGGGAGATGGAAAAAGAAAAGGAAGGAAGAGGAGATGAGAAAAGAGTTGATGAAACGTCAACAAAATTTTGGAAACTAGCAAGTAGATAGATAAATAATAACTGATATAGAAAGCTGAGATTGAATTGTCACTGGGAGAAAAGCCAGTAAGAAGTCAGTTATTTCCCACTACAAGGCACCTCTACCTCTTACTGCTGCCACTAAAAAGTTATAGAAGCACCAGGCCCATCTGCAAGTGGATTTTAGGATTAGGGCTAAAAACTGAAGGACTGATTGAGATTTGATATAAGGAGAAAATATACTAATTATAAGGAGGCTAGTTTCCCACTCTGGTGGAAGACAGTTGATTCTCTTTGAACCATGGCATCCCATGAATCTGGAGGCATTGTATCAGAACAATCCTGACTCCATATTGGATCTATTCCTTTAGCTTTAAGCTTTGTGCTCTGTTGCCCGTGCTTAGTCATGCTGACTCTACACCTTTGTGAAAGAATGTTGCCTATAGCCTGAAACATATATAATAACCCTTTCTCAAGGCTCTGCCTCCCAGGCTTGACCTTCAAAGGTCAAGGTTTATTTAGAGACAAAAAGTTGTAAAACAGATCATTGGAGGCTTACAGGAACCTGGTGACCAGACCTACATGGATAGCTGCAAGTACAAAGGATTATCACATCTCCTCCGGGGTCTGGCCCACAGCAAGAATTCTGCAACAAACAGCCACCGCCACCTCCCCTTTTAGTATAAAAGAAGCCTGAATTATAACACGGGTAAGATGATTCTTTGGGACAGTATTCCACCATCTTCTCAGTCTTTTGGATTTCCAAATAAAGTCACTATTCCTTGCCCCAACAGCTCATCTTTCAATTTATTGGCCTGTCATGGGGAGAGCAGTGGGAGCTTGGACTCAGTAACAACTTACACGCAGCTGAAAGAGGTGGTAAGGGACTGAACTAAAAGCAAGTATGGATATCTGCATCTTCAAAAGTGAGACTTCCAAATATACTCCCCTCCACCACCAACCTCCATGTGGCTTCCAGAACATGAGAGAGAAACCCATAGGCAGAAGAGTGGAGAATTTCTCTTGGGGAAAATTGACCAAATCAATAAGAAAAAAAAAAAAGAATATTGATATTCAGAGGCCTCCATTTGATCACACAGTGATGGAGACCACCAGTCAGCAAGGCCTACCCTGTATGGGGATTCCTGGCAGCTTTTTAGGGGTGATGTTGCTGGCTACAGAGCTTCAGAGAATGGCTCTCTGGTTGTCCCAGAGATTTATTAAATTGCTCAGTAGTCTTGCACAAATTCTCTTCTGTTTAAATCATCCAGAGGAAGTTCTGTTCTTCACAATTAAGAATCATGAAAATTACCATGCAATGAGAAATGGAAAGCTACCCAGACAGTAAAATTATGAAGTTCATTGATGTGTCCTTATACACAGAGAACTCCAAAGCACATTATTAAACAAAAAAAGAAAAGTCGCAGAATGATGTGTAGTATTCAAAAATAAATAAATAAAGCATACAAGAAGGGCTCTTGGGTTCACTGAAATATACTAACGTGATAGGGCGCTGAAATATCGCCATATATTGGGAGTCAGATTCTCACTGTGCAAAGTACAAAACCGTAGCCAACCTGTGTTTTTTTGGTAATGCTGGCCATTAAGTCTTTGGCAAATCTCTTACCCTTACCTTCTCTGAAACTCAGTTTAGAAATATGCAAAATAATGGCAATATCTGGTGCTATCATTGTAAAAATTAAAAGAGAATGCAGATTATGGTGCCTGGCCAGCAGTAGGCTCTCAGTAAGTGGGACCCGCTTAGCTAGTGGTGTTCCCCCTCTCGTCTACCACTTAGATAGAAAATCCTAGACCCTGCTTTGGTTTGCATTGTGGGGTGTCTTACAGAAGTGGAGAAAGGCTGAAAATAGGTGACGAATTGGCTGTCTGTCCTCCATCAAAGCAGAGTGTGGATCATTGGCAGTTACACTCTGAGCTGAGGAACCTTAGCATTATGAAAAAAGAAACTTGGCTGGCATCCATTTCCTCCATTTCCCTCATCCCCAAGAAGGTCTGGCAAACACACCAAAGAAATGGACACCCTAACCAGTGGAGGAGGAAGGCATGGGTGACTGGGAGAGTGAGGAGTCAATAGCTAAGCCATCCAGGCTTGAGGTTGTGAGGCTAAGGGCCGCTTAGGATGAAAATGTTGGGAAAGCAGCAACTGGCAGGCACCATCAGACTCCCCACAGCCCAGCCCACACGTGTGACACCGCCATATCAAGCCAGCTGTTTGAGAGTCTGCTTCATTGAGAGGCAGAATTAGGAGAAAAAACTCTTGTGTAATCCAGGCCTTAAAAGTTGTGCTTAGGAAAATGCTTTATACTATTAAGTGAAGAAAAAAAAAAAAAAAAAAAAAGACCAAAATGCTGTGTATGGAGATGTCTGTGTGTGTGAATACAGTTGTCCCTCAGTATCATCGGAGGATTGATTCCAGTATACTCCATGGATACCAGGATCCACAGGTGCTGAAGTCCCTTCTATAGGACGATGTAGTGTCTGCATGTAACCTATGTACATCCTCCTGAATCCTTTAAATCATCTTTAGATTACTTATAATACGTAATACAGTGTAAATGCTGTATAAATAGTTGTCAGGTGTGCAGCAAATTCAAGTTTTGGTTTTTTTTGGAACTTTCTGGAATTTTTCAAAAATATTTTCGATTTGCGGTTGTTGGAATCTGTGTATGCAAACCCTGCAGATAAGGAGGGCTGCCTATATATATAAAGAAGACTAGAAGGGAGTATGTCAAAAGATCAGCAATAATTTACAGTTTAAAGCAAGATTTCAGAGAAATCCAAATCCTGGAAAAACAATATAACCATTTTTTATAGGGTAAGAGTTAATAAACCAATCCAAACCTTAGAAAATTCGCTTCAATTTTGGCCAAAAAAAAAAAAAATCAAAGTAATCATCCTAGCAACAATGAAATAAATAAACCTTTGGCTGTTAGTGTTCTTTTTATCCCATTGCTCAGGAGGCATGCTGATTTGTGGGCTTTGGTTCTTGGTTTAGATTATGATCTTTAAGATTGGTTCTGGGTGTGTCTGAAGAAGCCAGCAGGGTTGTGAATGCTGGAACTCACAGTCCTACAATTTTTATTTTTGTTTCTCCTTTGCAGGAAAGCTGATACTTCAATTGTTTCCTTTGAATTGCAAGGCTCAAGTAAAAGAAAACCTTTGCTGATAAATGTATTGAAATAAGCTTGGAGAAGTTAGGGTGTCATTATCTGTTTTTAATGTCCTCCTGGAAAGAGATACTGCTTGTGCTTAAGGATATTTCAAAGCAGCGAGTAACCTGCGGCATCGAATAATCTGCGGCATCGTCAGCAGCCTGTGGAAACAGGAATAACATGTTTCAGTAGTAACAGTCTACTAGCTATAATTAAAATAACCCTCCTTTTTCCTTGCCCAGCTGAGCCAGTGGTATTCAATAGCTGGGATGCCTGGATAAGATTGCTAATTAGAAGAATAACAAGTCTTAAAAACTAATGTAAATAGAAAGTATTATTTTATAAATTGCATACCAACTCCATGAGGTTTATGGTATTATTTGTTCAGCTCTATAGATGAGGAAACAGTCTTATGGAAATTAAGTAGCTTGCCTAAAGCCACAATGTCAGAAGTAAAAGGTCCAGAATTACAAATTAGGGCAGCCTGCCTGGGGACCCCAGGCTCCTGCCCAGCTGATGATATGGCCTTGCCTCAGCCAACCACCCAAAATGGCTTCAGTAGTCAGGTCACCTCTCCTTCCCACCTCTCTGTCTCCCAGTCCCCTCCCTCCACCGCCTCCACTGCTGACATTGACTTGCCAGGGCAAGTTTAGAACAACTGAAAAGTTTGACTCTCTGAGATCAGATGGACTGAGGTCAGAAAACATATATTTTCTTTAAAGAATGTATATTTTAGAACAAGACTAAAAAGAAAAAAAAAATTTTTGAAAGAAGTACTGGGGATTGTACTAAGGACCTCGCACATGCTAAGCATGTGCTCTGCCATTGAGCTATACCCTACGCCTGGAAAGATTTTAAATAAGCTAGAGTGAACTTGCTCTTTAAAGCATTACCATAAATAAATCATTTCTAAAGCAGTAACTGTGTGTGTGTGTGTGTGTGTGTGTGTGTGTGTGTGTGTGTGTGTGCGCGCGCATGCACATGTTTATTTGGGCAAATTTAGATTTCTTGATATTCAGTTTGGGTTGGTACCTAGAATATATTCCTACAAAATACATTCCAGAGGTGAGCAATTGGAAAATATAGAATAAAAGTAAGATTTAAGAACCATATTGGGTTTATTATGAAATAGAGAACATTTTATTTAAAAAGAGTAAGTGGATACTGAGGAACCCAACTGTGTATACGGAGGGCCAACTATAAATTATACTTGGATTTTTGACTCAATGGAGGGTGGATGTCCTTAACCCTTGCCTTGTTCAAAGGTCAGCTGTACTTGCCTTTAATTAACCAACGTTGGGTTTTGCTCATAGTGTGTATATTAAAGGCAATAGCATCTGAGAGTATTGTAAGCTCCACTGGGGCAGAGACCAATGCCTGTTCTTTTCATGGTGAAGACATACATGTGAGAGTAGGCTTGAACACTAAACCGCCTGAGTTTCATCTTGCCACTGACAGTTCCTAGGAATGTGACCTTGGCCGAGTTATTTAAACTTCTCCTTGCATATCCAGATAGGTGATTTTACAGATCACCCATCTGTAAAATGGACGATTATCAAAGTACTTACTCATGAGTTTTGTGAGGGTTAAAAGACTGACATGTAAAGTACTTGGAGAAGTGGATGGCGCAAATAGAGATGAGCTACCATTTTTCTCCGCTGTATCTCCAACCAGGCTCAGAATAAATGAATGACAAAGAATCAATTTCTTTCATTCCTATTTTGGATTTGTTAATGGGTATAAATTATATGGCGCCGACATACAGAGGGTACTTTTTACTGACAAAATGTATAAAGATATTAGATCTATCAGAGTAAAAGAAGTCTAAATTAGGAAAATCACTGTTTTATCCATCTTAATGCAATCACATTTGTTTCCTCTTTTTAACATTCTGGAATGAATAACTATTCATATAATTGTAAGTATAATAATAACAATAAATTCAGATTTGTAGTCTATTTTTTAAATTGATTAATATGGTATCAGAATAACATTTTATTTAGTTTTATGTAACCTTTTTCTCAAATTTTTAATTGAAGTATAGTTGATTTACAATATTATAGAAGTTTCAAGTTTACAACATAGTGATTCACAATTCTTAAAGTTTGTTCTCCTTTTAGAGTTACTATAAATATGACTATATTCCATGTGCTATACAATATACTTATTTATTTTATACATAGTAATTTGTACTTCTTAATCTCCTACCCCTATCTTGCTCCTCCCCCTCCGTCTCCCCACTGGTAAGCACTAGTTTGTTCTCTATATCTGTGAGTCTGTTTCGTTTTTGTTATATTCACTAGTTTGTTTTATTTTGTAGAATCTGCATATAACTGATAACATATAGTATTTATCTTTCTCTGACTTACTTCACTAAGCATAATATCCTATGGGTCCATCCATGTTGTTGCAAATGGCACAGTTTCAATCCTTTTTATGGCTGAGTAGTATTCCATTGTGCATATGTACCACATCTTTTTCCACTCATCTGTTGATGGAAAGTCAGCTTGCTTCCATATCTTGCCTATTGAAAATAATGCTGCTTTGAACATTGGGGTTCATATATATTTTCAAGTTAATGTTTTCATTTTCTTCAGATACATACCCAGAAGTAGAAATGCTGGATTATGTGATAGGTCTATTTTCAGTTTTTTGAGGAGCCTCCATACTGCTTTCCACAGTACCTGCACCAACTTACTTTCTCTACATCATCATCAACATTTGTTATTTGTGGTCTTTTTGATGATAGCCATTCTGTCAGGTGTGAAGTGCTATATCATTGTGGTTTTGATTTGCTTTTCTCTGATGATTAGTGACATTGAGCATTTTTTCATGTGCCTGCTGGCCATCTGTAAGTCTCCTATGGAAAAATGTCTATTCAGATCTTCTTCTATGTTTTAATTTTATGAGCTATTTTGGATATTAATCTCTTATCAATCATAATATTTGCAAATATTTTTCCCATTCAATAGGTTGTCTTTCATTTTGTTGTCTCCTTTGCTATGTAAAAACTTTTAAGTTTAATTAGGACCCATTTATTTATTTTTGCTTTTGTTTCCTTTGCCTTAGGAGACAGATTCAAAAAATATGTTGCTACAATTTATGTCAAAGAGTGTTCTGCCTATGTTCTCTTCTGGGAGTTTTATGGCTTCCAGTCTTACATTCAGATCTTAAATCCATTTGAGTTGATTTCTGTATATGGTATAAGAAAATGTTTTAATCTCATTTTTTCACATGGAACTATTCCATTTTCCCAGCACCACTTATTGAGGAGACTGTCTTTTCTCCATTACATATTCTTGCCTCCTTTCTCGTAGATAAATTGATCATGAGTGTGTGGGTTTATTTCTGGGCTCTCTATTCTGTTCCATTGATCTATGTGTCTGTTTTTGTGCCAGTGCCATACTGTTTTGATAACTGTAGTTTTGTAGTATAATCTGAAGTCAGGGAGCATGATACCCCCAGCTCTGTTCTTTTTCCCGAGGTTGTTTTGGCTAGTGAGCGTTTTCTAGTTTCCATTAAAATTTTTTTAATTATTTGTTCCAGTTCTGTGAAAAATGCCATTGGTATTTTGATAGGGATTGCTTTGAAACTGTAGATTGCCTTGGTTAGTGTGGTCATTTTAACAGTACTAATTCTTCTAATCCATAAACACTGTGTATTTTTTCATTTGTTTGTGTTGTCTTCCAGTGTATTTTTCATTTTAGTTATTATATTCTTCATCTCTGTTTGGTTCTTCTTTATATTTTCTAACTCTTTATTAAAACTTCTAACTTCTTGCTCTATGTATCCATTCTTCTCTGGAGTTCTTTGATTATCTTTATGGTCATTATCCTGAACTCTTTCTTGAGTAGACTGCCTCTTTACTTAGTTCCCTTCATTTGGAATATGTTCCTCTGCTGCCTCAATTTGCCTAACTTACTGTTTTTGTATCTATGTATGTTTTTGTATCTAGAACAGGCCGGATGGTGGATGGGGCTCAACTCCACTCCTCCTACCTGTCCTGTTGTGGTTCCTTCTTTATATCATTAGCTGTAGATGATATACCTAAAATGGTAGGTTCCAGTCTTTCTCACTGATGATTGTCCTGTCAGTCGGTTACATTTTCTGGCTGTGGATAAGTGGCCTTTTGTAGGAGGTCCTATGCATCCCAGGAGAATACTCCCCTCTGATCATCAGAGCTATATGCTCTAGGGGTACCCCCTATGTCAGGAGTGTGGATCTTACTATTGTGGGGGGCTGACAGCTGTATTTGGTCCAGTAGGCTTGGGTGGCCCCTGGTCTGGTTGGTTGCCAGGACCTGCCTTGTGTGGAGCCTGCTGACTGATAGTTGGTGGGGCTGGGTCATGAGATAGCTTTGTAATGATATAAAGCTTCCTTCTTTATATCATTAGCTGTAGATGATATACCTAAAATGAATGGTAGGTTCCAGTCTTTCTCACTGATGATTGTTCAAATAGCTGTAATTTTGGTGTGCCCATTAGAGGAGGTGATCTCAGGGTCCTTCTACTCTGTCATCTTGGCTGATCCTTTGCCATCACATTTGTTTCTGATTAGATATCTTTAATAGTTTTATCAATGAGAAAAAGGGCCTGAAGTTAATAGCGTATATAGAAATTGAGAAAGTTGGTAACCCAGTAGACAACTAAGTTACCTCAAGACTTAAACCAGACATTTAAAACTAAATAGTTTTAGAAGCCTTGAAGGGACTTCAAGTAGTTATTGACTTGACTTCAATAAATTTGAAAATTGCAGATTTGACCTTAATTTTCAATTAGGTAAATTTAGCTAGTGAATGCTCAAATTCACTGTGAAACCAGATAGCCATGAACCACCTGGATTCCAATTACATTACAAATAAAGTTTCATTCTATGTTGGTTACATCACCATTCTCCTTTGCCTGTGGAATGTGGGTGACCTTGTCTGTAGCATCAGAGTACCCAGGAAGTACAGTTTATAAATATCTCCAGGTGAGTTCAACTGGAACAGGATCTCAGAGGCAACATTTTGTACCATTTTTCATTTTGTACCATGAGTTACTGGGTTGGATTAATTTGAATTGCCAAGTCTGAAAAGATGATCTGAATTCATAGTCTGGTACAGTTGCCAGATAAAATACAGGATGCCTAGTTAAATTTCAATTTCAGATAAAGAGCGAATATTTATTTTTAGTATAAAATGTTCTAAATTCTGCATGGGACATACTGATACATATATTTATTTACCTGAAATTCAAATTGAAATGGGCATTCTGTACTTTTATTTGCTAAATTGGGCCACCCTATACCTTCTGCTCATAATAAACACATAAATTTACATTTTAACCACGGCTCCCTTATCCATTCATGGGTGAAGGGAGGAAAGAATACTAGTGCAAGAAGTGGTGGAAAATATTTAACATGTGTCCTGGTTTTGATCAGAGAGAAAAGAAATGGAGATGGAAAAAATTAATACACTATTATAATTTTACCACATTGGACAGTAAGCTGTTTTCAACTTGCAACTAAAATCTGCTCAACTGAGACTAGTGGGCCCTTCAGAAACATCAAGCTCTCTGCAGTGGCTGAGAAGCAGAAAAAGGAGAAAAGGCAGCAGGAGATCATGGGATGGATAAGACATTAGGACTTTTGAAAGGCTGAGCCTGCAAGGTGAATTCAGGACAAGAAGAGAGAGCACGAGAGCCAGCTGACACCGGTTAAGACAGCATCCTTCTAAGTTTGTCCTGTGGAATATGTTGCAGAATGAGAGAGGGCTGGATGTCTTTTAACTGCTAAAATGGAATAATGGCCTTTTCTTCCCTTTTAACCTTTTTTTGGTATAAACTCTGGAACAGACTGACAGAGGTCAAATCCCAGCTCCATTACTTAATAACCATGTGGATTTGGGTGAGTCACATAACACCTCTCTATACTTTATTTGGGGAGAGTAGATCTGGAGAGTGTGTGAAAATTCAGTAAGTATATAAAAGGCACGTAACAGAGCCTGGTACACAGTGAGGATTAAATAATTGCATAGAAACTCTGGATTCTCAAATGCATCCTAGAGAGTAGTGTGTAAGAACTTGGATTTTAGGGTCCTCCCAGTCTTGTTTTGATTACCAACTGTGTGACTCCATTACATAAGCTTTGTAAGCCAGTTTCCTTATTAGTGAACAGAGATATAACAGCAGTGCTTTGCTCAGATGGTTATTGAGAATTTTAATTGAAATAATCAGGCCATTATTAAAGGCTGATCAGTGTTAGCTCTTGTTGAATGTTTCTCTTGTCTGGCTTCCATAATGCTGCCACATTCCGATTCTCTTCTTACCTTTCTTTGCTTGCTGCTGCCCTGGGTCTTTCCCTTGGTGCTGCCTCTCGCTCGCTCGGCCTTCTGCACGTACATATTCTTTGAGGGAGGTTTTCCAGCCTCTCTACTCCAGCCCCCAGGCCCATGTGGCGATTCCTGTCTTTTATCTTCAATTTTTGTTCCCCCACTTATTACCACAGTCTTAACACAACTCCCACTACCTCAACGTTTTTACCTCTGGTGTTACTATCATCTCACATATGCATGTCCAAAATAAAATTCTCAGTTCCCACCCACCGCTAATTTCCACTGGGGTGAGGGAGGAAGTAGCAGTTTTTTCGAATTTCCCTGCCTTTGGCAAACATGGTCATTCTCTAGTAGCCTCCAAGGTCAAAACCTGGGAGTCATCTTTGACACATCCATTTCTATCATCCTTTACGTCCAGTCAATCAGCAAAGTACTAAGCCACCTACCAAATACTTGGAAAAGAAAAGCAAAACTCCCTGAAAATCAAACACAAAACTAACTTAGAAAAACACATCTGATAGGAAAGCAAAATTGGTTATTATTTACAATCACCCTCCTGTCCCATATACACACTCTAACCAGCCTTCTCAGGAGGGTGGATATCTGTTGGTAATTGGCATATCCTTTGCTTGTTGTTCTCAGGATAAAGGTGTCTGCATATTGGTGATAGTATGGGTAGGAAGCACAATTGAGGCAACTGGGACAGAGCTAAACTGTACTGTGGAAAAAGGAGAGGTGAGGGGGCCAAGGGGGTGATGATGGGGAGGTGGAGGTGCTGCAAGGGAAGGCTAAGGAGACCACGTCGGCAACAAGTGGCTGAAGGTGAACTGCAGGAGAAAACAGAAGAAGTGCTGACAAACTCTTGTGTCAAGAGTGGGACCTGGGTTGGGTCCTGGCTGTACCACTGTGATGGTTAATTTTGTGTCAGCGTGACTGGGCTAAGGAATGCCCAGAGAGCTGATAAAACACTATGTCTCAGAGTGTCTGTGAGGGTGTTTCCAGAAGAGATTAGCATTTGAATCTGTAGACTGAGTGAAGAAGATGGCCCTGACCAGTGTGGGTGGGCATCACCCAACTCTTTGAGGGCCTAACCACACACAGTGGTGGAGGATGAGTGCATTTGCTGTCTTGCTTGAGCTCAGACATCCATCTTCTCCTGCCCTTGGACATCTATGCTCCCGGTTCTTGGGCCTTCAGACAAAGATGAGGGTTTATACCATTGACTCCCCTGGTTCTCAGGTCTTTGGGTTTGAACTGGAACTACATTACTCAGCTTCCCTTGGCTTCCAGCATGCAGACAGCAGATAGACAGAAGTACGTCTCAGCCTCCATGATCACATGAGCCAATCCTTTATAACAAATCTCTTTCTAGAGAGTTATAGCTGATTGGCTCTGTTACTCTGGAGAACTTTGACAAACACATCTACTAGTGAATGGTTTAGCTTTCTGTATTTATTTTTTAGTAATCATATTCATTTCTAAGCCCTCTTTTTATTCTGTTTTCCCATTGCATAACATTCTGTTCTTGTTTTAAAATTCTCTTCTGGCTTCTAAACTACTTTGCCAGGGAGTAATTTTTGTTGCTTAAATATGTATATTTTTGTTTTGTGGCACACTTTCTTTAGATGTCTGCTGCCTGTTTTCCCTTCATATTAAAAAAACAAGGTGAAAATATCTGAGTGTGGTACTGCCTGTGGGAAGGGTTGGTCAACGAGGGGAGTTTGGTTTAGAAAACTGGATGAGTTGCAGGCAGTGGAGAACTTTTTTTCCCTCTTCCATTATCATAGAGAAAAAAAAGTCTTTGATATTTGCAAAGCATTCTATACATGTGGGAGAGAAGGAGGCATGATGGGATGAAGTCAATTCTTCGATACACTGGCTTCCAATAAATCTCCATTTTTAGCTCATCTTATTCCCCATCCTGATATCTAACATACTAGAAAACAAAATGCTCCAAGGCATGTTATTAAATAGAAAAATACGTTACACAGTATTACGTAGCATGTATACATGTGCACATATACTTAGATACGTGTATAAAGCCATAGAGAAAAGTCTGGAAGAAAGTCCAGCAAACAGTTAACAGTGATTATTTCTAGGAAAAGTAGTACATTTCCAGAAAGAGAGAAAGAAGACTTTTTATTCTAGATAATACTGTATTGTTTAACTTTTTAACTTTGAGTGTGTATTCATGTATTATTTGTGATTAAGTGTGTGTGTGTGTGTATACATATGTAATAAAAAACAAATCCTCATATGGGAATTTCAGTTGGTTTTTATCTCTGAATCCCATACAGTGTCTAGCACAGTGTTCTGACATTGTAGGTATGTAATAAATATTTGTTACATAAACAAATGAATATCTATCGAATGAAAATAGACATGCATTATTACTGCCGCTAAAATGTAATTTCCAAAATTCATGACTCATGAGTCTCATGCAAGTAAAAAATGAACTCATGTCAAAGATTTTATTTAATGCAATAGTTAATGAAGGAGTCAGAAAGACATTAAACTTAGTTCAAAAGGGATTTTGACTTAAAATGATTTATATTCTGTATCACAAAAACTTACTTACATTGCCATGTACCAGAACCATGTGCATGGCCATCAGTTTTCCACAAATTAACTCTCATCCTAGTAGAATTGTAAAATAGCCTAATTGATCAAAGACATTTGTTATAGACAATGTTTGTGTCCCGTCTGCCAAATTCATATGTTGAAAGCATACCCTGCAATGTGATGGTATTAGGAGCTTGGGCCTTTGGGAGATAATTAGGACCAGATGAGGTCATGAAGGTGGAGTCTTCATGAATGGGATTTGTGACTGTCTAAGAGTCATGGGAGAGCTGGTTTCCTCTCTCTGTTCACTAAGGATACAATAAGTCAACAGTCTACAAGCTGAAAGAGGGCCCTCACAAGAACTTGCCTTGCTGGTGCTTTGATCTTGGCCATCCAGCCTCCAGAACTGTAAGAAATAAATTTCTGTTGTTTATAAGTCCCCCAGTCTATGTGTGGTATTTTTGTCATGGCAGCCTGAGCTGACTGAGACAACAAAGGTGCGTCCCTCTTTAGCATCAGATAATCCCTAGTGGGGCTGCTAGCAATGTCTAATGCCTATTGCCAAGACAACCAGGAACTCTTTTGCTCATTTCTAAAACTTTGTCAATTTTCCCTGACACTGCTATATTAAAATCATCTGTTTTCTTGGTGTTTTGAAACACTTACGAATCTCTTTTCTAATACATGTCAATGATTGCACAGTTTTGAGTAATTTCTTTAATCCACATCTACATAGATACTATTCACGCATTCTCTTGACAAGATTCTCTAAATGTGCTTTGCCAGTAAGGTAATTGAAAGTTTCGCCTTATAGAAATCTCAGTGTTCTTGTATAAAATGTTTTCATTGCACCACTCACTCCGCTTCAAATATACTGGAAATAACTTGGCAGAACCCAGTTAATAAGTAATTTTGGCATTTGTTCCCTAAATGCAACAGTACAGTATTTACAGTCTGAGTGGTGTGTTGCTGAAGCCAGATTTCTTTACTAAAACAAAAACACACACTGCAGTATTAGGTCCTTCTTAAGCACATTAGGTTAATAACCACTCTGGTACACTGAAGGATACTCTAATAGATTTCCTGTTCTAGGCTCTTCCCAACTGCCTGGAGGGCCCAGTGAAGGCCGTGCTCCCTTCCCACTCCCATGCATCAATCCATGACAGTTAAATGCAGAAAAATACATCAGATGCTAAGTGATCAAAGCACGAATTGTTGTTGTTAAGACGATGGATGAGACAGATTTAAATCTCCATGATAATGTAGGATATTGGTATTAATTTGGGGAGCAAATCAAATCTCTTAAAATGTGGTAAAACAATTTTTTTTTGTAAATCAAACTGAGAAAAGAGGAGCAGCAGACAATGGGTATTACTAGAAATACATCAATTTTAAGTCTTTTGTAATGTGCAGAAATAAAATAGATTCACTAAGGAAATAATCCTTTAAACATGCTTGCTTTTCCAAAGCAAAAATTAAGCTTTATAGAGTCTAGCAAAAGGTGTCATTTGCTTTTGTTTCTTGCCATGAGAATACAAAGACATGGAAAATTGTTTTAGATTTTTAAAGCCTTAATCATACATAGTTATATATTTAATATGCACCTTTTACTAGAAAAAAAATACATATAATTGGGACCAGCTGGAAAAATCAAAGATATGTGATCTTCCAGACCAACAACTGTCAGTCTTTAAAGTGCTGAACTTCATTGACTCAATTAAACCATCATTTTAAAAAAATGCACCATTATTTAATGTACTGCTAAGAAAAAGAAAATGGTCAATTAAAATATGAAACAATGTTTTCTTATTACGTCAAATGTAAGACATACTATGATTTCCGAGAGTTTAAAATGTAAATTGAAAGGATGTCTTAGAAGAGAAGAAATATGGTATTTGTTATGTCTTCCGACAGAGACACACCATACAGCTTTTCTTTCTCTGATCAGTGTAAGGCTTTTTTTCCATGAGATCTTACGGCTCTTATTGCATCTTATAAGGAAATGATTTCTATTGTAAAAGTATAAGTAAACAAGGGTTTGTAAAGCAAAACATAAGTGGGAAAGGGTGAGCTGTGATAACGTGACACCCGGGGGCTGGCGCCCCCACGGTGATGGTGTGTCTCAGTGGGTGTAGCAACGTTGGCCCTAGTTGGCTGGTTTGGGTATGACTTTGACTATGGTCCTTGCTGCTGCTTGGCATCCTTTGTTTCTACTGGTTTTCTATGCTGGGTCCTTCAGCTTTCTAAAGACTTCTGTGAGCTTCTCGTTACCCTTTCGATAAATTGCTTGTATGCCTAAGTCAGCCAGATTTGCATCTAAGAACCTTGACTGATGCTTTTAGATTTTGGAACTTCACTGAACAGAGGTAATTGATATAATTTGAAGCAAATCAGTGACTTTGCACTTCTAAGGACAGTTGCCAATTTCTTCCACTTTTCTAAATGACCACCTCCAAAAAGATATAAATCCAATTCAACATTAAAAAAATAGTTGAGCCATGCAGTATCTAGAGCACATATATACCCATTCTTTTAGAAAATAATTCTATAAACTTATAGAAGGAATATTCTGCCTATTCTACAAAGGCATTAAATCAGCAAAATATAATTACTGTGATTCAGTGGAGAAGCTAGAAATGGAAGGAATTCTGTAGTCATACATATGCAAGATACTTGGTAGTAAGTGATTGCAGTTAATAATAGGAAATGCCAATTTCATTAATCTTAGTACTGCTGAAGGATAAAGCAAAAATTAATTAATTTGATAGTCTGATGATTTCTTTGCACTTATTTGCAAAGGTGCCCTACCCCATTTCATAATTTCTACTCACCTTACCAAAGCAATATCAGCAGATCCCTTTTTCTTCAAAGTCTTCTAAGGTGTTTCAGCTTTAGTGAGTTTAGAAATGGAGTGCTGCTCTCCCTGAGAAATGCAGCTTTTAATGATATAAATGCTGATGATGGGGAACACTTGTATAGTGCTTTGCTAGAACCAGGCACTGTTCTAAGTACTTTCATAAGAATTCTGGGAGGAAAATATTATCACCCTTATACATGAGGACACTGAGGCACAGAGATTAAGTTACATGACTGATGGCATGGGCCAGTAGAGGGCAGAGCTGGGACTTCCACATGGGCGGGTTGGCTGATGAATTCCTATGCTTAATTGTTACAAGTTGCCCCTTCTTACAAGTTCCTTGTTTCTGCTACTACCTACTTGCAGTACCTAGTGGACCTGGCAGAATTTAAAGTACAAAAACGTAGCTTTCAATCCCAGATTTCCTCTGCAAACTTGGGTAGTTTATATACCGAACCTCAGATTTTTTTTTTCCTTGTAAAATGGAAATAATAATATTTGTTCTGCCTACTTCAGAGGTTGTTGAGTAGAATAAATAAAATAATGTATATGAAAGTGCTTTGTAAAGTGTTACATAAAGAGTTATTACTTAAACTCTGATTGGGCATATCGGATAGGACATAGCTTCAGCTGTACGTGATGAAATGTTCCATAAAGTTAATGGGGTCAAGGCTAGAAGACAGAACTTTGGCTTGAACCCAGGGTTGCCCATATAAAACCGTGCTTCTAATTACACTCCTGTACGCGCTCCTCTGATATTTAGTCAGATGTGCTTGATGGCACACCATTATTTTCCCAGGCAGGTTCATTAATAATAAGAGTGTAAACATAAATTGTCCTTCAGTAACTTACCACAAGATGCTCCTCTGGTTGGCCTAAATCAAAAATTCCGATCTCTGACTTACAGACTGAACTGACAGAGGGCAACAGAGAAAGAGAGGGCAAGCGACAACAGCCATAATGTGGTTGTCCAAGCAACCAGAAACACAATCAGGCAGCCCTTCATTTCTGGTTCTCCAAAGAAATGAAGAACAATTGATTAAACTAGTCACCCCATGGTCTTCTGTTCCTTAAGGAAGACCACACCATCACTGTCACTCAAAGAACTTATTTTCATATATTTTGTCATTTTGTTACTCTTCCGATAAGACTGATCAATTCTTCTCTCCATCCCTTTGAAAATATGGCGACCCAAATTGAATCCAGAGCTTTAAAGATTTGTCTGATGAAGTAAAATGATGTCTTTGTGTTTTGCCTTTCAATGCGTCCTACTTTGACTTTTTGGTTTTGCTTGTGTGTTATTAAATTTTCAGAACAACGTTACTTATTTTCAGCGTGCCGGTAATGACCTTGAGAATTTTATATTGTTGATTTATTTCTATAAGGGTGCTTTTCTGAACGTTGTCCTGTTTGTATGACAGCCTGTCGCATTTTCCCATTTGTCAGCTTGTCAGTAAATGACCAGGTGGCACATATGTGTCAGGAAAACTAATCACCTTCTAACAGGATTTGGAACGGAATTAATGCGGATCGTGCGCCCTTCTTGTTCCAGCTTTAGCAGCCTGAGGTCCATGACTGCTCAGAGATTAGCTGGTTGGCAGCTGCACTCCATGGCACCTCAGACCCTCGGCAGTGAATCTGGAGAGATTCAATACTGGAGTTCCTGGAAGACAGAGTTTGGGTATGTGATTGAAACTGGCTAGCCCATCCCAGGATGCCCAGTGAGACAAACGCATCCCCTACTTTGAAGGTAATGACACTGGGCCAGAAGGCCACGGAGTCATCGAGTTCATCCTGCCAGACAAGTTTCTGCTTCTGTAGGCTTCTGAACCTCAGACACGACCCGATGTGTCAAGCTGATGCGGCCAGGGAAGCCATTTGAAGGGGTAATGCTGAGTGCTGTCAATATTTACCAGGTGTCTGGTTCTTCCAGCCCTCCCAGTTGCTCGGTGACGAGTCCACACGTTCTCACTCCTCATTTCCAAGCTCGTTGCTCGTCTCTTCTTCACGTCCCTGCTCCTCCCCTTTGCTCCAGCCCTCACCGCTCCCACCTTTTCTCAAAGCCGCCACCTGTGTGCTCGCGGAGACCTGGGTGGAGCCTTGGGTCCGGGCCCATGACGTCACCCCTCTACGATGGAGGCGGGGCTGTGGGAACCGCAGTGCAGCGCAGAGGGGCGGGGCGGGGCGGGGCCTGCGGCGCGTGACCTGGCTGCGGGAGGCAGGAACCGGGAGAAAGGTGTAGGGGGGCCGGGAGCGGCCGACTCCGGAGTCCGGGGGGCGGGGCGGGGCGGGGCGGGGCGGGGAGTGGCAGGGCCCAGGCGGCTGGCGCCCCGCAAAGCGCTGAAGCAGGTCACGCTTCTTCCTTCCTTCCCCGTCCTTTCTTCTCCTCCCACCTGGGCCTCTGCGTGGGGACGCGCACCTGGCAACCGGCAACCGGGCTCTGCCGCGCCCCCGCCTTCTCCGCTCCGGCCGGGCGCCCCGAGCCTGCCCTGCACCCCGAGCCGGCCCCTGGCGCCCGCCCCTCGCTCTTCTGCTGGCGCCGCGCTCGCTGGAGGCGGCCTCGAGCGCTCGCTCGTTGATGCCGTTTTGGGGGTGACCCGCGCGGCGGCGGCTCCTCCACGGTGGGGGCGTGTTAGTGGCCACAGCTTTGCCGGACGTCGAGTGTGCGGCTGCGGGGTGGCGGGGAGGCCAGCCGGCGAGACCTCGCGCGCAGCTCGGGTTTCGGGACGCTGGAGGAGACCGCCTCGGCCGCGCGGGAGCGGGAGATGTGGGAGCTCAGGCACCGGGGAGGCTGCCCCGGCCCCGGGGGAGCGGTGGCGCCGCCACCCCGCGAGGGAGAGGCGGCCGGCGGCGACCACGAAACCGAGAGCACCAGTGACAAAGTAAGTAGAGCCGCGAGAAACGCACACCCGGGACACCTGGGAGCGAGGGTGGGGCTCCACGGGAATGTCAGGTGAAGCTGCCGGCTGCGCCGCCTTCCCGGCTTGGCTTAATTTCTTTCTTACTCAAGTGGGACTCCAGCGAAGGTACGTTTCCCAGGATGACTGCGACTGCTGCCAGGATAGCTGGATGATTCAACTTGACTCCAGTATAGTTTCTGCCCGTTCCAGTCCCCTCCCCGGGGTCTGGGGCCGACGCTAGCATTGGGATGGAACCTGCCATCCTGGGAGTTGCTGTTTTCTAGTAGCTCCCACCTCGCACCTCTTTTCGGTAGAGGGACAAAGTTAGTAAGGGCTAAACTTAAGACATGCACCTTCGGTTCTAGCATGTCATTGGATCCTGACGCCGGAGGCTCGGCTTCTGCGCTCCTCCATCAGCACTTTCGTTTCCTCTGTCCTTTTTCAGTGTAAGAGGTTTTGGAGGTTTGAGCGTCTCATGCAAGTGGCTCAGTTGTAATCCTCCAGCTTCTTTTGATTCCACGGCAGGGGATTTCATTTGACCTGACACCTTAATTCATGAGGACTTTTTAAACTCCCACTTCTTGCTTCACATTCAAGAATAGGTAGATGTAATGCCATTCTTTTTAAAGATATTCAAGAGTCAAAGTTCAGCTTATTCGGTAATACAGTAGTGCGAGTAGGAATTTTTAGGGGGGACAAACGCAGTTTTATGACGTTTTAGACTGAATGGTGTAGGAAACTGGGCCAGACCGTAGATTATTGTATAAAATCTTCTGTTTATAAAATTTTACTTCATTTTAAAAGCTACGAGCACTTAGGCTGTGCCTAGAAGCATTCTTTTTTGGAAGCAGGTATTGCAGTTTGAATTACAGAAGTGGAGTAGGTAGCCCACGGTCAAGTCAGTGGCCTTTTGGAACTAGAACCTGTTTCCTGGTTCCCTTTCTTCTGGTTTGTACTGTTCCTGAGACTCACTTGCAGTTCTGACTTGGGGAGGGTTCCACCTGGACCTTGATGCTGGTGAGCTTGAGGTGACCCAAGTTATAAAGCCCTGGTAGAAACATATCATGCAACATCATGAAATAATTTAACAGTGATTTTAGGAATGAACCTTCAGAATCTATGGGAAGACAGATCCTTTTTTTCTTTTTCCTATCCTTGATAGGCAGGTGGAATAAAATGAGTCTGCGATAGAACACATGTGTCAAGGAATTACACAAAGTGTAAGTTTCCAGCTCCTGAAGGTTGATGTTACAAAGCTGGAAACAGTGGGCTGAGAATAGTTTTTGTGAAAATTGCCTTGGAAACTAGACCGAAAATAGAATTAATTAGGTTGGGATTTGTTTTGTTTTAACACTGGTATAGTTTAGAATCGAGGAAATACTAGCTTGTCCATGTTCACTTCCTTAACTGGGAGAAGGTAACACACTTTTAATAAGAAAAAAACATGTTCGAGGAAGCCATCCATAAAATGAGTTTTGAATTAATTAGTTTCTTAACACCCTAATATATTTAAAATGGAAATTACTTCTCTGGTTTGATTGGATTCATTAGAACTGTTGTCTCAAGCTATCTGTGACTTGGTTACCTCACTGCTGTATATTTATGTATTTATTTATAAATGCTGCTGCATTGTTGGTTTTCATTAATACATACCCAGCTGACAGTAGATCTGTTCTGTTAAGATTTCTCAGACAAGGATGAGCATTTTTCAAACCATGTGTAAAATATTGCTTGCTTTTAGAGTTTATCCCAAGGAACTTTTGACTTGGCAAGCTTTGAGTCACTGAACTCTATCCTCTGTCTGTCCTTTCTTATCAGGGTGTATATCTGAATGTACCTGTATTTCCAGGTCAAGGGCTGTTATAAAGTCAGTTTGCACATAGGAGGCTGGTTAATATTTGGTGCATATAAACTCTTTAAGTGCCTTCTCCATTCAAGTTGCAATAAAGGCAAAACTCCTAGGAAACTGATGAAAGAAGCAGAAGAGATGTGTTATATTCTGCTTTTGTCGTGCCATCTTGTAGTCTTTTTACAATGGTATTATTAGCATGACCTTTGCATTGTTCAGGATGTGGAGACTTATTCTGAAAGAGGACTCTGCTCTAGAGCATTAGCAAGTGAAAACGTGCTTCTTACCCATAGGGGAGTGTTCCCAGTTGCTAAATGCTGGAGTAATACTTGAAAGATCCCAAGACCACCACCTCAAGGAACCCCCCCACCCAGGGCATATATATGAGTTAGATTTATTACAGTTCTGAACAAGGCTAATCATTAGCATAGAGGGCATAGCTGGACACTACACAGAGATGACAGGGAAGGCTTTCAAAAGGAGATGAAGGTTGAGCTTGTAATTAAAAGATGCTTGGAGGCTTACCAGTTGGACAAGTGCTAGGGAAGGGCATTTAGGCAAAGGATGTGTGGAACTGTTTCTTGAATCCGTGTTCTAGGCACAGGACACTAAAATTAGTTTGATAATCCTGGAGCATAAGCTGTGTGTGTTTGGAAGTTAGGGTTGGGAGTTTGAGAGTCTTGTGAGGGAGGTTGAGCTTTCTTCGATGGACTCCTGGAAGCTACTGGGAAGTTTTTGCAGAGACACTATCCTGTCACTCTAGCAGCAGTCTGTAGAAAGTGTTGGAAGGGGGAGAGACCTGCCACAAAGAAACCAGATAGGAGTATATTGCAAATGCTGTATATACGAAATGATGAGGATGGATAGTAAGTCTAGGGGAGCAGGGGAGTAGGAGTTGGGAGAGAGGATGCATATTTTAGATACTAGGGGTGGGACCTGGACAAGGGTGATCATGGGAGGGCTAATAGCCTGCTGGGAGACACATTTTGGTCTACAACATAAGAGACTTAGGAAAGAAGCAAAAAATGATTGGGCAGTTTTGCAGGTTGGGAGTGAGACAGGTGAGTTGGGTTGGGCAGGTGTGGCATTCTCTAAAATAGAGAGGTGGTTCAAGCTGGTGATGGGAACTGAAAGGAGACTTGATTAGGATCGAGAGGGGAGAGAACTGAAGACAGAGCCTTGGGAGGCGCCCGTGTTCAGAGGGAAGGCATCAAGATAATGAGGTCCTGGGAGCTAAAGAAGGAAGACTGCTTAGAGGATATCATCACTAGTATTTAGGAATGAGGGTGAGGCAGCGAACAGAGTTTAGCAAAAGATCCTAGAAGCCAAGTGTCAGGCTGAGGAAAGTGAGACGTGAAATATTGGTAATTATTGTCAGAAGTGCCAGTGGAGGGGAGTACAGGATAGTAGCTAGAGAGGACTGCAGGGTCAAGAGAAAATCTCCTTTTTCAAAGGAGGGAAGATAGGTATTTAGATCAAGGAGTTAAGTGGGAGTGAAGATGTCCATGAGAGTATGAGGTTCCTAGAAAAGAGAAAACAGACATGGTGTGGAGATGACAGGTGACTGAGGTATTCAAGGAAAGGGAAGAAGGAATCGAGGGTAGTTACAGAACCATTTTGAAAAGCAGAAGAGGGAAGATCAGAGTGTTGGATGCTTTCGGTTTTCTCAGTAAAGTAAGATCTCAGAACCGCAGAGCTTCGAGGGGTTTTAGAAACAGTTTAGTTCAACCCAATTTATACATACAAAAGTAAGCTTACCCTGGAGTGTGTCTGTTTTTCAGCTCAAAATGACCTGGAGCAAGTGGCAGAGCTGGAACTAGAGCTCAGCTCTGACTGGGATACATTTGGGATGTCGTTTTAGGGAGCGTGATGCAAAAGGACCAAGAGGCAACTATTACCCAACTCAGTGAAGATTCAGTTGAACTAAAATAACACAAATTTGCTGTGAACCAAATTAGCATAGTTCTTAACTCAGTAGCAGTCATTGTCATAATAGAGGCTTGTAGAGTAATTTAGAGAAAACAGTTATCTTACATCTTTATTTGCTCCACAACTGTATTTGTTAGGAATATCCCCCATTTAGTAGTTGAGAATAAGAAAGCACCTGGAGTGATTTTGGCCTGGGACTGCCAGGTGAAGGATGCTGAAGGAATGAGTGAATCAAGGAGGCCAGGGCTGAACTGGCTGACCACAAATTCGGGTGGGCAGCGAACTGGGCTGAAGCCCAAAGAGGGTTATTGAAGCTCTGGACGGACTGAGAGAGACTGAGCAGTTGGAAGTGAAGCGGGGACCTGACTGACTGCACCAGGAGTGGGAGAGAAGGGGGTGCCCTTGAAATGTGTGGCCTGAAAGGGGAGCACAGGAGGACTAGTGTACCCTCAGATGAGGTCCCCATGTGCTCGTATGTGGGGCTGCTTCTTTGATACAGATTTTGGTTTGTTAAGTTGAGGGTGAAACAATCTGGAAGCCAATTAACTTTTGTCCTTCCTCATTTAAGACATGTTTCTTTCATCAATACTCTAATATTTTTTAAACAAATTTTTAATTTTGGAGGTTGTGTTTCCATAAATTCTTCATTTTGGCACTCTTCCTTGTGAGTTGTCCTGGTGTCACCAGCAGGTATACTAAACATTTTCTCAATTTTTTCCATCTAAATATATTAATAAAATATGAATATTTAGATCTAGACTTCCAGAACACCATTTAGGCTAGTGCTCCCCAATTGTTGATTAATTGTTAGTCAATATTATCACCTAAATAAGTTTCCATGTTGCCATTTGCAGGGTGTTCATTTTATTTAGCAATAGCTTTTGAATGCTGGCTCCCCAGAAATCACCAACCAACCAAGTGATAAGACAAAGTGGAGGTTATGGCTTTCTGCGGTGAAGGAGAACACCACCTTGGCACAGACCTTTGGCGGTGTCTCGGAGGGGGAAAGGCAAGATTGGATTTTACTGAAAATTGAATGTTTGATTTAAGGCAGATCCTTCAACAGAGACTTGATTAGGATTGGGTAAGGATCCCAAGGTAACAGTTTGGGACTGGTGGCAATAGCCAGGCAAGGATTTTGACGCAAGAGTTTGAAGAGTCTTAAGAGGAAACTTGTTTATTGGTGCCTCCTGTTGATGAATTGACGTCTTTCAGAAGTTCTTGTGGTGAACAATTAACTCCAGAGCAAGTCTCTGAATAGTAAAGTTATGGTAATGAAGACAGTCGGATTCTGAAGTCATTTTCATGGCAGCAGTAAGATACGTGAGGGCGAGGGTGGGTGGTTTCTTTCTCACATCTTTAAAATATGGAAACAATGAAGGGAGGGAGAGAAAATGCTGAAATCAGGAGTATAACCTAATGTTCTTTCAAGTAAGAACTGTTTAGTGTCAAGATTTGTAAAAGGCCTCCTCCTCTCAGGCACAGAGCTCTGTGTCACTTGAGCGTTTCTTTTTGCTGCGTTGTAATTTTAGTGCTGAACTAGGTACAGGGATCAGTGTGAACTTCAAGGGACACATTGTGGAGAAGCTGACCCTGGTTGTCTGACTCACTTTTTAGGGGACCGGGTGTAAAAGGGGTGGAAGTTGTGATTGATTATTGTGACTGATTTAATGCATCATCCTTTGTTGCATTCTAGACTGCTGCTTACCTTCTTTAGAGGATTTTTTTTGGAGCCATCATCTTGAATGGACTGGAGTCCCCTGACCTTGTTCTTCCTGTCTTCTCAGTCTCCAGTATTGAGAAGAGTCTCGGTCCCTTCTCTACCACTGGCTCCTGTGCACTCTTTAGGAGTCACCATGAGCTATAAGTGACATACGCTAAATTGGCCCTGCTCACACTGTGCAGTTTGGTAAGCTTTGACGTATATATACACCCATGAATGCATCACTACAATAAAGATAATGAACACACCCGTCACCACTAAAGGTTTGCTCCTGCCCTTTTGTCGTTCCCTTTTTACCCCAAGATAACCACTGATTTCCTTTGTGGCACTAGACATAAGTGTGCATTTTCTAGAATTTTCTATAAATGGAATTCTGTAAATACATGTATGCATATATACATATGCATATGTATGTAGATATACATACTGTATGTACATTTTGTCTGCCTTATTTTTACTCGGCATAATTATTTTGACAGTCATCCATATTGTTGCATACATCATCATTTTTGTTGCTGAGTAGTATTCCATCATATGCATGTAGCCCAATTTGTCCTTTTTGACATTTGAGTTGTTTCCAGTTTGGAGCTATTACAGATAAAGCTGCCACAAACATTTGGGTATATACTTTCATTTCTTTTGGACAGATATCTAGGAATGGCATGACTGGGTCATAGGGTAGATGTACACTTAAGTTTTTAAGCAACTGCCAAACTGTTTTCCAAAGCGGTTGTACCATTTTACATGTCCACCAGCAGTGTGGGAGAGGTCCGGTTTCGACACATCTTCTCCGAGACTGCATATGCTCAGTTTTTAAATTTTGGCCATGATAGTACATGTGTCACAGTGTCTCCTTGTGGTTTGATTCACTTCCCTAGTAACTAATCATGTTGAACATTTCTTCATATGCTGATTTTCCATCTGTATATTGCCTTTGATGAAATGTCTGTTCAAATATTTTGCCCAGGTATTTTAATAGACTTGATTGAATTTTGAGAGTTCTTTATTCTGGATGCAAGACCTTTATTTGACATGTGATTGACAAATATCTTTTTCCAGTCTAGAGCTATTTTCTCACTCTTTTTACAGTATCTTTTGAAAAGCAGAAAAATTTTAATTTTCGTGTAGTTCTGTTTTGGTTTTTCTTATATGAATCATACTTTTGTGTCATATTTAAGAAATCTTTATCTAATCCTAGGCCCCCAAGATTTTATGGAATTTTTATAGTTTTATGTAAATGTCTGTGATCTGTTTTGAATTAATTTTTGTAAATGATGTGAATTTCTTTCTTTTCTTTGCATATGGATATCTAATTGTTCCAGCATCATGTATTGAGTTACCTTTCAACTTTGTTGTAATCAGTTGGCTATATGTGTGTGTACTTATTTCTGGACTTTCTTCTCTATTCCATTGATCATTTTTTCTTTTACATCAGTATCAATCTTGATTACAACTTTATAATAACTTTTGATAACAGATAGTGTAAGTCTTTCAATTTTGTTTCTTTTTCCAGGTGGTTTTGGCTCTTCTAGGTCCTTTGCATTGTCATATAAATTTTGGAATCAGTCTGTACATTTACACACACACACACACACACGCACACACACAGAGCCTGTTGAGATTATTGGGATTTCACTGAATTTCTAGGTCACTTTTGGGGGGGAATTATCATTTCAGTTTCCCTTCTGCATCCTAGCTACATTGCCTAAAGCTGTGTAAACTTGAGCACTTCACTTAACCTTTCTGAGCCTAAATTTTTTCACTTACAAAATGGATGTGATTAGTGATTACTTACTTACCTCTAAGTTAATGTGAGGTATAAATGTATCAGTATTTGTAAAGTGCTTTTGCTTTTATTTTCTAAGTACATTTCACTGTAGGAATTTGATTTATAGGATAATAAAGAAACCTTAATTTTTCAATTTCCATTCATCAGTTACCAGAAGTATTTTTATTATTATTTTATATTTGGAAAAAAAGTAGCCCTTCATAGTCAGAAGCCTTCATTTTACATAAGTGCTACTGAGGTCCCAAGCAAGGTAACTTGGCCAAGATTACTCAGCTAGCAAAAACAGTTGAGAATTTCCTATTTTAATCTTAAACGTTAGCATGAATTGAGAGACTCAGTTCATTCAATATTTATGTAGTGCCTAATAAATGCCAGTCACTGTACAAGGTCTTCTGCCAGCCTCTTGGGATTCAAAAGTGAGGCCAATGGTATTTCATCTTCTTGCAAAGCTTAAGTACTACTAGAAAATACAGACAAGCAAGCCAATCATTTTAATTTAGGCTAACAGGTAAAAACTAGGAGAATTGTGGAAATACAGCTGGAGAGCAACTAACAAGGAGAAGGGAGTCAGGGAAGACCTTTCTAAAGGAAGTGAACCTGGAGGTGAGGTCAGAGTGAGCAGTAGCCAGATGTGAGGAGTGGGGAGAGGAGGATGGGAACTGGGGTGTGGGCGAGAGAGACAATGCACTGTTAATAACTTTGAACATAGAACAAACATCTAGATGAAAGAGAGAGAATGGCACTGTGTGCAAATTGGAGGGTCGTCAAGAGGGGCTGGAAGAACAGGGCCCAATAATGAAAACGGTAAAAGCAGTGTTAAAGTAGTTTGGCTTTATCCTGGTGGTTGTAACACTGGAGAGTATTAAGATCAGATTTGCGGTTTAGAAAGGTTCTTTCTTATGTTGAAAATGAATTAGAGAGGGCAGGATAGAGGGCAAGGGATGTAAGGTACACGAGAGAGGGTGATGCTCAGCGAGGGTAGTAGGAGAGGGTGAGGATGAAGATGGGGGAAAAGTGAGTGACAGGTCTGGTGCTGCCTGACTGAATGTGCTTTGGTTAAAGATGCAGGTGTTAAGTTGACAGCCAGGTTTCTGACCTGAGTTAACAGGCTTGGTGATGCTGTCTTCATCTGAGTAGGAAATCCAGAAGGGGCAGCAGGTTGGGTGTGGAAAAGAGAGAGGTCAGGTGGCTTATGTTGAATTTCAGGTGATTCTTGTAGAAAACCCACCTGGAGATGGCATGCTGGGAGCTAGGGATGCAGGTTTATGGGGAGTCATCAGTGTACAGAGGGATGGAGAGGGAAGCTGTGAGGGTGCATGAGGTCACCTGGTGGGTGCTAGGAGAACAAGGAGCTTAGGTGGAAGGTGGAGAATCATTGTCTTTAAATCCTGGGCTTGAGAAGAAGCTCCTAATTTGGTTTTCTAAAACACTTTAAGTACTTTCATTCAGCATGCACATGCCTCCTGGCTCTAATTATTACTACAGTATTAGTCCCATTTTTTTCTGTGATCACCAGTCACTCTTGTTTTCCTTATCACACCTGGTCTGGCATCTTTGTAAGAGGGTGCATACAGGAAACACAGAAACACAGGAGTGTCTGCTACTAATCCTAGCAGTGAAGTGACTTTGCTCCCAAATGCCACTGCTTAGGAATTGTCTTTTATTATTTAGTTATTAGAATAAAATGTAATAATCGAGTTGAATCTTAAGTTTTTCATTTTGTGTTTCTCGAAGGTACATGAAATAGAAATCAGAAGCTTAAATAATACAAATAAAAGCTGGACAGCTTTCTTGAAGGTGTGGTGGGGGGAGGGCTGTGGCACATCACCGTTGTTGGCCAGTGGACTTTGAGGTGACTTGCTGAACGCTTGAGTGTTTTGAGGAGCACAGTTTGAATTCTAGCCCAGTGCTTTTATTTTATAAGGAAAACAAAGGCTGAGTTTCTTTAAAGTTAAGTGATTTGCCTTTTGTCATACTGATAGTTAGAGGTCAGCCCTCATATCTGGGGGTTGCAAATCCATGGATTCAACCAATTGTGGATCAAAATATTTGAAAAGAAAAAACAAAATTCCAGAAAGTTCCAAAAAGCAAAACTTGAGTTTGCCGCATACTCACAACTGTTTACATTGTACTTATAAGTATTTACATTGTGTTAGGTTTTATAAGTAATCTATAGGTGATTTAAAGTGTATAATTTAAAGGGAGGATGTGTACAGGTTACGTACAAATACTATGCCTTCTCCAATTTTGGTATCTGAGGGTAATCCCCCTCCCCTGCCTGACAACTGTACTTGCAACTCCTGACTCCTAATCTGGTGCTCGTTCTACAACCTGGTAACGTGCCTTCTTGAGCCACTTCCATTAGTCACCATCTGGGTTATTGAAGGTTAAAAAAAAACGAGTAACAAGCAAAGACAAGAAAAGTGAAGTGTTGCATTGTTCTAGATGTCACAGACCTGCTGGCACAGCAGGCTCACTGCAGGCCCCCTGATGTTTCCAGGGGACGTCCTGTCTGGTGGTTTATTAGTCAACATCTCTCTTTGTTTAAGCCACTCTGGGGCCATCTAACCATGTCACAGTGGGAAGGTGTGATATGTCTGTTTCATTTGTCATTTTTGGTACAATGACACATTTAATTTTATAGCTTTTTAATAAGAAGGTTATAGTTAGTAAATGAAAGCTAATTATTGCTTTATGAAAACTGATAGTGCTCCCCCAAGGCTAACATTTTGTTTGGTAAGCCACTTAGGGAGGAATTGGATTCAGTCGTAAAAATAGTTTAAGACTTTGTTAACTTCACGGGTCCTTGGCATTATATTCAGTGCTTCCATTTTATGTGTAAAGAAACAGTTAAAAGAGGCGATGAAATTTGCCCAAACTTTGGTGCTAATAGGGGCTGAGTTTGGTTTGAGATTGCTAAACATCCTGAATTCCTACACACCTTCATTGCTGGGATCACCTCTGGCCCAACAGTCTGCTCCGTGTTCCTTCTGCTTGTTCACCTCCTGTGAATACTCTCTTTCCTCTGACCCAGCTCAGTCCCCCTGCCCAGTGTCCCCTTCTGTAAACCTCCGTCCCAGAGTGTTTGTCTGTGCAGCACTGTTTACTGAAGGTTGCTGGTGGGGCTGGGTGGAGGAGAGGGGGGGACGTAGTAGGCGTCGAGGTTGTTCATTACAGCAGAGTGAACAACTTCAAAACTAAGCATTAGGCAGCTCTTTTCTTACGATTCCTTGGCCACCCTGTCCCTGGAGGGTCTGCAGTGATCACCTTGGTCTAAAGGCCTCAGCATACACACTCAGCTCCTGCCCATGCACTCTGAGAAGTCAGTTTGGGTTTCAAATAACTTTATACAGTCATTCCAGCAGAGCAAATGCTTTTGATCGTAGTTTACCTGTAAGTAAAACAGCAATGGTGGTATCTATTTGATGTGCTTCATTAGGACTGTCGTCTTTAAAAAAATTTATTTCTGTACAATGTAGCCTTGTAGCTTATTTTATACATAGCATTTGGTACCTCTTAATCCCCTACCCTTCCCTTGCACATCTCCCCTTCCCTCTCCTCACTGGTAACTACTAGTTTGTTCTCTGTATCTCTGAGTTTGTTTCTTTTTTGTTATATTCTTTTTTTTTTTTAGATTTCCACATATAAATGATAACCTACGGTATTTGTCTTTCTCTGTCAGACTTATTTCACTAAGCATAATACCTCCCAGGTCCATTGATGTTCTTGTAAATGGCGGAATTTCATTCTTTTTTTTATGGCTGAGTAGTGTTTTATTGTGTGTGCTCGTGTGTGTGTGTGTGTGTGTGTGTGTGTGTGTGTGTGTGTGTGTGTATACACACATACCACATCTTCATTATCCATTCATCTATTGATGGACACTTAGGCTATGTAAGTAGTCCTGCAGTGAACATAAAGGTCCATATGTCTTTTTGAATTAATATTTTTGTTTTCTTCTGGTAAATACCCGGAACTGGAATTGCTGGATCATATGGTAGTTCTATTTTAAAATTTTTGAGGAATCTCCATATAGTTTTCACAGTGGCTGTACCAGTTTACATTCACACCAACAATGTACAGCGTTCCCTTTTCTCCACATCCTTGTCAGCATCATCATTTGTGGTTTTTTTGACAGTAGCCATTCTGACAAGTGTGAAATGATGTATCATTGTAATTTTGATTTGCATTTCTTTGATGATGAGTGATGTCAAGCATCTTTTCTTGTGCCTGTTAGCCATCTGCATGGTCTGTTTGGGGAAAAAGTCTATTCAGGTCTTCTGCCCATTTTTAAAATCGGGTGGTTTGGTTTTTTGATATTGAGTTGTATGAGCTGTTTATATATTTTGGATATTAATCCTTTATCAGTCATATCATTTGCAAATATTTTATCCCATTGAGTAGGTTGTCTTTTTATTTTGTTGATGGTTTCCTTTGCTGTGCAAAGGATTTTAAGTTTAATTAGGACTCATTTGTTTATTTATACTTTTGCTTACTTTGCTTTAGGAGATGGATCCAAAAAAATATTGCTATAATTTATGTCAAAGAGTGTTCTGCCTGTGTTCTCTTCTAGGAGTTTTATGGTTTCCAGTCTTACATTCAAGTCTTTAAACCATTTTGAATTTATTTCTGTATATCATCTGAGAAAATTTTGCAATTTTTTTTTTTCCTGTAGCTGTTGTTTTCTGGTACCACTTATTGAAGAGTGTCTTTTCTCCATTGTATGTTCTTGCCTTCTTTGTTGTAGATAAATTGACCATAAGTGTGTGGGTTTATTTCTGGGCTCTCTATTCTGTTCCATTGGTCTTTGTGTCTGTTTTTATGCCACTACCATGCTGTTTCAATGACTGTAGCTTTGTAGTAGTCTGAAGTCAGGGAACGTGATACTTCCAGCTCTGTTTTTCTTTCTCAAGATTGTTTTAGCTATTTGGGATCTTTTGTGTTGCCATAAAAGTTTTAAAATTATTTGTCCTAGTTCTGTGGAAAATGCTGTTGGCATTTTGATAGGGATTGCACTGAATCTGTAGATTGTCCTGGGTATTATGGTCATATTAACAATACCAATTCTTCCAATCCATGAACACAGTGTATCTTTCCATCTCTCTGTGTTGTCTTCAGTTTGCTGCATCTGTGTCTTATCGTTTCCTGAGTACAGGTCTTTTCCCTCTTTAGGTAAGTTTATTCCTAGGTATTTTATTCTTTTTGATGTAATGCATAAATGGAATAGTTTCCTTAATTTCTCTTTCTGATAGTTTGTTGTTGGTGCGTAGAAATGCCACAGCTTTCTGTGTCCTAATTTTGTGTCCTGTAACCTTACTGTCACTGAGGAGCTCTGGCAGCCTTTAGTGGTGCCCTCGGGCTTTTCTATGTATAGTATCATGTCATCTACAAGCAGCGACAGTTTTACTACTTCTTCCCAATTTGGGTTCCTTTTATTTCTTTTTCTCGTCTGATTTCTGTGACTGGATTTCCAATACTGTGTTGAATAAAAGTGGCAAGAGTGGGCATCCTTGTCTTGCTCCTTATCTTAGAGGCAATGCTCTCAACTTTTAGTTGTTAACGATGATGTTAGCTGTGGGCTTACCATCTATGGCCTTTATTATGTTGAGGTATGTTCCCTCTATACCTACTTTGTGAAGAGTTTTTAACATAAATAGATATTGAATTTTGTCAAAACTTTTTTCTGCATCTTTTGAGACAATCATATGATTTTTATTATTGTTTGTTAATTTGGTGTATTACATTGATTAATTTGTGGATATTAAAAAATCTTTCCATCCCTGAGATAATTCCTACTTGATCATGGTGTATGATCCTTTTAATGTACTGTTGGATTTGGCTTGCTAATGTTTTGTTGATTTCTGCATCCATGTTCATCAGTGATACTGGCCTGCAATTTTTTTTTTTGTGGTATCTTTGTCTGGTTTTGTTATCAGTGTGATGTTGGCCTCATAGAATGAGTTAGGAAGCATTTCCTCCTCTGCAATTTTTTGGAGTAGTTTGAGAAGAATAGGTGTTAAGTCTTCTCTAAATGTTGGGTAGAATTCACCTGTGAAACCATATAGTCTGGCTGTTTGTTGTAAGTTTTTTAAATTACTGATTCCATTTCATTACTGGTAATTGGACTATTCATATTTTGTATTGCTTCCTGATTTAGTCTTGGGAGATTGTATACTTCTAGGAATTTGTCCATTTTTTCTAGGTTGTCCATTTTATTGGCATATAGCTCTCCATAATAATCTCTTGTGATGCTTTGTATTTCTGTGTTATCAGTTGTAATGTCTCCTTTCTCATTTATTATTTTATTGACTTGGACCCTTTCCCTTTTTTCCCTATGATTCTGGCTAAAGGCTTATCAATTTTGTTTATCTTTTCAAAGAACCACTTCTTAGTTTCAGTGATCTTTTCTATTGTTTTTTTAAGTCTCTCTTACATTTATTTCTGCTCTCATCCTTATGATGTCTTGTCGTCTATTAACTTTGGGTTTTGTTCATTCTCCTTTCTCTGGTTGCTTTAGGTGTGAGGGTAGGTTGTTTATTTGAGATTTTTCTTGTTCCTGAGACAAGCTGGCATCGCTGCAAACTTCCTCTTAGAGCTGCTTTTACTGTGTTTCATGGGCTTTGGATCACTGTGTTTTCACTTTCATTTGTCTCCAGATATTTCTCTTTATTTCTTCTTTGGCTCGTCAGTGACCCGTTGGTTGCTCAGTAGCATGTTGCTTACCCTCAATGTGTTTGTGTGTTTTTTGTAGTTTTTTTTCCTTGTAATTGATTTCTGGTCTCGTGTTGTGGTCGGAAAAAATCACTTGATATGGTTTCAGTTTTCTTAAATTTACTAAGGCTTGTTTTGTGGCCTGGCGTGTGCAGCATGTGATCTGTCCTGGAGAATGTTCTTTGTGCACTTGAGTGTGTATTCTGCTGCTTTTGGGTGGAATGTTCTAAATAAATCTGTTAAGTGTATTTAGCCTAATGTGTCATTTAAGGCTAGTGTTTCCTTACTGATTTTCTGTCTGGATGATCTGTTCACTGATGTCTGTGGAGTGTTAAGGTCCCCTACTATTATTGTGTTACTGTTGATTTCTTTGTCTATGAATATTTGCTTTCTGTATTTAGATGCTCCTATGTTGAGTTCATATATATTTGCAATTGTATCTTCTTTTTGGATTGGATCGTTGATCATTATGTAACGTATGTCTTTGTTCCTCATTGCCGTCTTTATTTTAAAGTCGACTTTGTCTGGTATAAGTATCATTATCCCAGCTTTTTTTTTTTTTTTTGCATTTGCATTTGCATGAAATACCTTTTTCCATCTGCTCACGTTCAGTCTGTGTGTGTCTCTAGATCTGAAGTGAGTCTCTTGTGAGCTGCATATTTATAGGTCTTGTTTTTTTATTCATTCAGCTGCTCTGTGTCTTTTGATTGGAGCATTTAGTCCATGTACATTTAAAGTATTTATTGATATGCATGTTCACATAGCCATCTTGTTCATTGTTTCAGAGTTGTGTTGGTAATTCTTTTTTGCTCTTTTTTCTTCTTCTGTTCCCTTCCCTTGTGACTTGCTGGCTCCCTTTAGTGCTATGTTTGGGTTCCTTTCTCTTTTTTGTGTGTATCTAGTATAGATTTTTGGTTTGTGGTTACTATGAGTTTATACACAGCTATCTATATATATAAGTGATTGTTTTAAGTTGCTGATCTCTTAATTTCAACAACCTTAATTTAACAACCCTGCATTTGTACTTTCCTCCCCTCGTAGTTACTGCTTTACATCTTTTGTGTATCACTTGACTATTTATTGCAGAGAGAGATGATTCTACTACTTTTGTCTTTTAACCTTCCTACTAGCTTTGTACGTGGTTTGTTTACTACCTCTACTGTATATTTGCCTTTACCAGTGAGCTCTTTCCTCTCATGGTTTTCATGTTTCTGGTTGTGGCCTTTCCTTTTTCCCTTAGAGAAGTCCCTTTAACATCTGTTGCATAGCTGGTTTGGTGGTGCTGAACTCTTGCTAGCGTTTTCTTGTCTGTGAAACTTTTGGCCTCTCCATTAAATCTAAATGAAAGCCTTTCCAGATAGAATATTCTTGGTTGTAGGTTTTCCCCTTTCGTCATTTTAAATATATCATACTACCTTCTGTCCTGAAGAGTTTCTGCTGAGAAATCAGCTGGTAGCCTTGTGGGAGTTTCCTTGTACAAAACTCACTGTTGCTTTTCCCTTGCTGCTTTTTAATATTCTCTATCTTTAATTTTTGTCACTTAAATTATAATGTATCTTGGTGTGGTCCTCTTTGGGTTGATCCTGTTTGGGACTCTGTGCTTTCTGGACCTGGATACCTGTTTCCTTTCCTAGGTTAGGGAAGTTTTCAGCTCTTGTGTCTTCCAATATATTCTCTGCCACTTTCTTTATTTCTTCTCCTTCTGGGACCCCTATAATTCCAATGTTAGTACACTAGATGTTGAAGTGAAGCTCTTTTAAACTGTCCTCACTTCTTTTTTTTTTTTTTTTCTTTTTTTCTTTTTTCTGTTCACTTCAGTGATTCCCACCATTTTGTCTTCCAATTCACTGGTCCATTCCTCTGTATCACTGAATCTTCTAGTGCTTTTTTCATTTCAGTTATTGTATTCTTCATCTTTGTTTGGTGGTTCTTTACATTTTCCAACTCTTTGTTAGAAACTTCTAACTTCTCATTCTGTTCATCCTTGCTTCTCCAGAGTTCTTTGATCATCTTCATGATCATTATCCTGAACTCTTTCTTGCATAGATTGCCTATCTCCGCTTCACTTAGTTCTTCTGGGGTTTTATCTTGTTCCTTTGTTTGAAAGCTGTTCTCTATTGCCTCATTTTGCCTAATTTGCTGGTGGGCATGGCCTAAGCCCTTGGGGTTCTTGGTTCTGGGGCTAGTGCCTGCCCACTGATGGGTGGAGCTGGGTCTCAGGGTCTCTGGCTGCAGGGCCCGTGGATTCCAAGTCCAATGCCGAGGCATTGGTGTCTGGGGCTGGGTCCTTGGCCCTCTGGTGGAAAGGGCCATGTCCAGGGGTAGCTGTTGGCTCAGGGGTTCTTAGGCAGCCTACCTGCTGGTGGGTGGGAAGTGGGGTAGTGTCCCAAGACTAAGCCAGAGGGAGAATTCCAGGTCGGTGCTTGCCACATCAGTGTCTGTGTGGTGGAACAAGCTCCCCAGCATGGGTGCTGTCAATGTCCATGACCCCGGGGTGAGGTCCAGTTGACTCCTGCCTCTGCTGGAGACCTGCCAACATTAGCAGGAAGATCTGACCCAGACTCCTATCAAATTACTGCTTCTGTCCTGAGTCCCAGAGTTTGTGAGATTTTTCTGTGCGCCCTTTAAGAGTGGAGTCTCTATTTCCCACAGCCCTCTGGGTCTCCCAAAAGTAAACCCTGCTGGCCTTCAAAGTCAAACATTCTAGAGGCTCATTTTCCCCATTTAGTGCTCCCCGGGCTGGTTTCCTGATATGAAGCTCAGACCCCTCATTCCTAGGAGAGAACCTCTATGATTGTAATTATTCTCCTGTTTGTGGGTTACCCACCAGGAGGTATAGGTCTCGACTGTAGCACAACTCTGTCCCTCCCCCATCTTCTTGTGGTTTCTTCTTTGTATCTTTAGTTGTAGACAATCTTTTCTAGTAGATGCCTCTCTTCCTCGTTAAGAGTTGTCCTGTAAATAGGTGTAATTTTGGTGTGCCCACGAAAGGAGATGATCTCAGGGTCTTTCTACTCCTCCATCTTGGCTGAGCTTCTCTCTTGAGGATCTAATAAAAATGATGGAAGTTTAAATGCTGAATATATGTATACACATACACAGAGAAATGCTATGCCAGTGTAATATATTACTCCTGTTGTTGATGCTTTAATTGTAATCAAATAATACAAAAAAGGGACTGTGTGCAGTTGATCAGAATCTACATGAAGTTAACATCATGTTCTCTGTTAAGTTGCAAAACAAAACACATTTGATTCTGTGGTAAATTTCTGATTTAGATAATATAGGTATTCTTCTTTTGTGTCTTTTGTTTAAATTAATCCTTTATATTGATAGATTTTAGCAAAGGTAATCAAACTCTTCTAACTAGGATATACAACCATGCTTGAATATTCAAGATAAATTAATAGTTATTTCTTTGTTTTAAGTTATGTAACTGAGAGTTTACACACTGAGCAATAAATAAATGCATTGACAAGCATGTGCTTTTCTTCCTTTTATTTTGCAAAGTGATTTTATTTTTCCTTTAATTTTAGGAAACAGATATTGATGACAGATATGGAGATTTGGATTCCAGAACAGATTCTGATATTCCAGAAATTCCACCATCCTCAGATAGAACCCCTGAGATCCTCAAGAGAGCTCTGTCTGGTTTGTCTTCAAGGTATGATTGGTTGAAGGTGAATATAATGGGTGTACAAGATAAGCTGAGAAGTTACCCTGGACCATGTTCAGTATAATAACTTTCACCTTTTTTAAGTTTTAGAGCTATGAGAGAGAAGGCTTTATGCTTTTTCATCATAAATGAGGCATGCTATTAGATGCTTGATGTACATCCTTTCATTAATCCTTAAAATGTTAAGTATGAGAAAACCAAGTCTATGGGTTAACTAGAGAAGGTTACATAGCTAGTAAGATGTGGACCTGGCATTCCTGCCCCAGTCTGGCAAGTTTCTGAAGGCAGTGATCCATTTACCACATCAGATTGCCTTTTAATGGTACTGGAATATCTAATAAAGAACATTCTATATTCTCTGTTCCCTGTTTTTCAGATGCCAGATGGAAATAGATAATTTTTTCTTTTAGCTGAGGTTTAAATCATTGTCCAAAACTTCACAACCCTTTACCATTTTGTACCCCCAAGAGACACACAGACGCCTGTTTCAGCTGCTGCAAAATGTAATGAATCCGTTTTTGACATTACTGTGTGTGATATCCTGTTGATTTCTTTTCTGTTTAATAACTGTTCTATGTTATCAAACAGAACAAAAAAATTCTGGATTACTAATTTGGAGTTTGAATTAGTCATGGATAATAAATATAATAAGAGCTTTTCTGATTTTTAATTTCCTAGAAGATAACCATAATAGAATAAATTAGTTTAAAGTTTTCATATTTTTAACCAATAGAATAAATTTTTGCTATTATTAAAAGCCTGATTATTATTTTAATAGTTCTCGGTCCCAGTTGTTTTCATGACCTAGTTCACAGATGTACCTTTGCTTTAAAATCTAACCTGGTCTATCTCAGATCTGAATTTTTTTCATACTGAGGTTATGTAAGAATGATGCAGTATTCCTATGTATCATTCATAACAAGATTTTCTTTGATTTTTTTTTCTGGTGTAAAGTAACAATAGCAAGTAGTAGTAACAGGAATTTATTGATCATATATATTTGCTGAATGCTGCTCCAAGCACTTTACATGTATTGACTAACTTATTTCCAAGGCAATCCTGTTACACAGGTATGGTAATATACCTGTTGTATAAGTGGGGAAACTGAAGCACAGAAATGTTATTTATCAAGGGTCACGTAGCTGGTAAGTGATAGAGCCACATTCTGAACTTAGTCATTGTGCTCTAGTTATGAAAGCCTTGGTTTTAAAAAATAAATAGCAGATAATATATGACTAGTTTCAATCTTTTAAAGAAACTTCTCCGTAAAGGTTGTGTTTATGTTTCAAAATCTATATCTTACACATTTTAGCCGAATACCCCGAATAGTCTGCCTTGCAAACACTTAGAAGCTGTAGATGCATAGGAGTAAAAATAATAATTATGTAAGAAAGTTACATAGATTGCAGAAGAAAACCCTATAATCCTCATACCAAGACACTGATATTTAAAAATCTGTGTTGTTTATCTTTGAAACTTTTTTCTTTTGCATTGTGTATGTGTGTGTGTGTGTGTGTGTGTGTGTGTGTGTCTGTGTGTAAAATGTAAAAAAGAGCATCGTACTGTTTTCTACCTTGTTATTTTTATTTTCATTCCATGGAATTAGACACAACATCCTTAAATATATGTAAATATGATATATTCCTTTATATGGCTATAGTTCAATTTATTTAACTAAACAAGTATTGCTGGGCATTTAGTTGATTTCTAAATTTTCACAATTAAAGCCAACTCTGCTTTAAACTTCTTTCTGTATAGCTAACTTTTATTTAGTGTCCATAATTTATCTTTTAGGATAAAATTTTAAAAGTAACATTGCTTGGTCAAGATTTATGTTCATTTTTAAGGCTCTAATATATAATGCCAGAAAGAGAGTAAGTTGTTGAAATTGGAATGGGCTTGAAAGGACTTCAGTCACCTGGCAAGTTGTCCCAGTCTGTTTATTGACATGTGTATGAGTCTGTGGAAATGAATATTTATCAGCCTGTGAAGTCTAGCTCTATCCTTTAATGAAGGGCTTCTTCAGCAATGAGTCTAGTTTAGTAGTTCCCTCCAGGGGTGGTGCCCTGGATTTTGCACCTTCCCCCAGCCAGTGAACATGGGGCAACATCTGGGGATATATTAGGTTATCACAACAAGAGACGGCGCTGCTGGCACCTAGTGGGTAGAGGTCAGGGAACATCCTGCAGTACACAGAACAGCCCTTCACAGCAAAGAATTATCTGGCCCAAGTGTTACTAGGGCTGAGATTGGAAAACTGTGGACATAGCCAGGCATAGCCTTACTGATGCTCTTGTACTCTGTGATGCCGTCTTCCTTCTCTCTGGGAACTTGCACCTTCCTGTCCGTTTCCTCCTAAGGCTGGTAGATGGACTTCCTCAAAAATCTTGCTCTTTGCTAGATGGCCCACCAAGTTCTTGTGTATTCTTGAGGAGTGCCTCTGTGTCCTTTTTCTTGATTCAAGTGCTTTTGCCGACCCAGGTCTTTGATGATTTATGTTTGTGCCACTAAGAAAATGTATCTTTTTTTAATTTTGTCATTATTTTTGAAATAAAAAACATTCAAGAGTTGAGTAACAGTAAAATATTGTGCATCACATAATTGGTTTGAGCAATAAATGTGTAACCACATTAGATAATCACTTTTAAGGACACTGTTTAATTATATACTTTTTAGAAATCTCATTTCTAGTTCGTATAGGTCCTGGAGACATGAGACTTGAATGAAATTCTCCTCTACTGATTCTGAGTTCCTTTATCCAAGACAGACTGTGAGGTGATGACTTGGACTCAAAATTAAGGCTTTCTCCTTTACCGTAGGAAATTAAGAATTTTGAATTTGGAACCAGACTGGATTTTAGTAACAGTGGTATTTTTTTGCATATTAAAGGTCTGTTTTGAATTAGTGCTTCTTCCCGAAGAGATAATTTTTGGTTACTGTATCAATAGATGTATCTGCTACTAACTACTATATATAAAATAAACAACAAGTTATACTGTATAACACAAGGAACTATATTCAGTATCTTTTAATAACCTATGATGAAAAGAATATGAAAGGAAATATATGTATATGTATGTATGACTGAAACATGCTATATACCAGAAATTGACACAACATTGTAAGCTGACTATATTTCAATTTTTAAAAAAAGATATATCCATTATAGTTAAAAATGTGCTTTTATGTGCTTAACTTTGTATTAGGTATTCTTGGGAGATTTGGGGAGACGTTTTAATTAAAATAAGGAAATTAAGTCTTTGATCTTGTTGGGGAAAGGGAATTTTTCTTGGAGGAATAACACTGATATAATAAAAGAAAGTAGGTCTCTATTTAAATCTCTGGTTCTCAGAAGCTACCATTCTCTAAATGGAAAGCCAGCCCTCTAACATTAGAGGTACACTTGGACCTTGCAGCTCCCACCTGGGGACTGATTTCTGACACTTGAGTAGTATCCTTTTCTCTAGAAGAGGTTCTGGATAATTCTGCATCTGAGAATCGGTTATAGAAAGAGTTTTATTTATTTATTTTATAAGTTTTTTTTTGTAGGGGGGAGGTAATTAATTTTATTTATTTTTTTTTACTTTTTCAGTGGAGGTACTGGGGATTGAACCCAGGACCTAGTTCATGCTAAGCAGGTGCTCTACCATTTGAGCTATACCCTCCCGTCTGAGAATCAGTTATAAAGCAGGGCTAAATGCATTTCTGAGGTTCATGCAAGCTGGACTGAATTATTATCAGGAGACTGGCTTAGGGTTCTTTGTTTACCTCTGACTAGCTCCGCAGCCTAGCCCAGTTTCCTAATCCATTTGTTCATCCTCAAAGAGTTCAACCTGTAAAACCAAAAGGAACCTTTCAACCATAGCAGTTTTGACTCTTCACTCATTTCAGCTCAGCCCCAAAGCTTAGGGACTCATGAAAAATGTATGAGTCTCCATAGTTTGTTAAACAGTAGAGGGAAATAAAGCCGGGTAAGTACAATTTGACCACCTCATGAAAAACCTTGGAAGCTGGATAAAAGAGCTTGGACTTAATGTTATTGGTGTTTCAGGTCTCGAGCGCAGAAAGGACATGATCACAGGAATATCTATGGAAGAGTAGTTAGCAGTATCTAGACTATGTGATTGCAAGCAGGGGATGTAAATCAGTATTTGATATATGGACGAAAGCAGCTAATATTTCTGTTGTAGGGAAGAGAATGAGGGCTTGTGCTTAGAATACAGTGCATATGTGTTACCAGATGTTGAATCAAAGTCTCTTCTGATGTAACTTAAATGCTATCATTTGAATTAATAGAAATCAGAAAATTCTTTGAAAAAAAAAACTGTACTGCGAATATAACGTAAAATGGGTGTAGAATGAATGAAAGAAGGAGGTGGCAATTTTGGATTCAGAAATCCTCATCCCTCTATAGGTATTAGTAGAGTAATTTGGGATATTTTATACAGTGGTTGCTGATATTTTTCATGACATGGCCACGTGAAGAGTGAAAATGTTTGTAAGCTACACTGGGGGTAAAGTGTGAGGCTCCTGGGTGGGGAGCAGTTGGGCTCCCCAGGCTCTTACTGACAGCAAAGGGTTGAGGGAGGTCAAGTCCCAGCCTACTTGGGAACCAGCCAGGTGTCCCAGCAGGGAAGCTCTGCTCTGAGAACCAGCAGAGGGCCAAGGAGAAGAGAGCAGTTTTCTACTAAAGTCTCTGTCCCTCAGGAAAGCAGGCAGCACACGTTGAGCAACAGAAAGAAGTGCCCTTGCATCTGGCCTTCCCCTCCGTGGCTGACCTCCCTGCGCCTTCCTTGTTTCCCTGAAATCGCTGTGCTCTCCAGTTTCAGTTCCCTGTTGTCCTTTCTTTAATTGTTCACTGGAAGGCCGTGCTCTCTGGCTTACACCACCTCAGAATCGCTACGGTGTTTATCCACCACCCTGAAGGAGGGACGTCCTTTGAGAGGGCTGAGCGCCTGGCTCCTCCTGCCCTTCCGATGACCCCGGCGGAATATGCACACATCCCCATTGGCCACTTCCCAGCCTCGTGATTCATCCTTACTCACAGTGAACACAATCTAGTTTCTTTCTTTAGCTAACATAATCTTTACACTTCATTTAGCTCTCAGTGCGTGAGTGAATGCTATTGGTCTGTTTGGTTGGTTTTTGTTGTAAAGTAGGGGATTCCTGAAGCATAGTTAAGAGAAATCCGTAAGTTTGGCAACTCAGTACCGAAACAACACAAAACGACTTAAGAACACGTTCAGTGCTAACTTTTCAAACTTTTCCTTTGCAGGTGGAAAAACTGGTGGATTCGTGGAATTCTTACTCTAACTATGATTTCGTTGTTTTTCCTGATCATCTATATGGGATCCTTTATGCTGATGCTTCTTGTAAGTGTTTTACTTTTGCCCAGGTGTCTCTTTGTTTTCCGGTATTGATATGATTTGAAGTAATTTGAGCATGTCATGAAAAAGAAGGTAATTTGAGAGTTGGTGGTAACAGCAAATTTAGTTCCGCTAAGCATCTTCTGGTTCACGAAATGATCTGAACTGTTCTTTCCCATTTGCAAGATGGCCATTCCATGTGGCCATTCAGCAGAGACCAAGTATGCATAATAGATACACATCCTTGTGCCAAGCATAATGTAGAACAGAAACACAAACACATGACTTCAACAGCAGGTCTGACTACTGGCTAGACCCCGACTTCAGCAGACTCAGTCTAATGGCAGAGACATGTAAATAACCACATGAATAAATGGTATAGTAAATGAGTAGGATCAGACCTGTGACAGATCTTTCAGAAGAGCACGGTAAAAAAATTACCTCATCCAGGCTGAGGGAGAGATGAGGGAAGACTTCCAGGAGAGGTGATGCCACACCTGAGTCTTAAAGAAGCCCCGAGCAGGGGAGGGCATTCCAAGGTGAGAACATCAGGGGCAGGGGTGTCGGTAACAAGAGACTGTGTTCCGTTGGGGGATTTGCGGGTTATACACGTGGAGGTGTCTAGGGATGGGACTAGGGAGGTGAGCAGAAGCCATTCTGGGAGTTTGGGATTTTGTTGTGTACGGGAAGCCCAACAAGTCATGAAGCCACACAAGTATTTTAAGCTTTTAATTCATCCATTTAGCAGATGCTTCAAGATACCTGCTATGTGCCAGGCACTAGTTCTGGGGAGTGATGCCTGTGTCTGCCCTCAGGGAGCTTACTGTCTACATTTTAAGGAAGTGATCAGATATATACTCACAAACTGTAATAAGTATTTTGAAAAAAAAGAATGCCCTGAGAGCAAAGCTGGGAGACTTTCAGACTTTATCCAGTGCCCAGCACATGCAGTGCGATCTGAAGGCTGAGTAGGGGTGAAGGGGGGAGCTTGGGGGAAGGGCTATCACAGCAGAGAATTCCCTGTGTATAAAAGCCTTGGTATCTATGGAGACGTGAAACATTGGAAGCCCAGAGTGGTAGAAGTAAGAAGGAGAAATTTTGTTCAGCAAATTCATCAAGCCCTTCCTGAGTGCTGAGCGTGGTTTGGCGGTGAGCGGTGAGGGCCTGCTCGCAGGGGAGTGCACGGTGTCCCTCTTTTTTATTATTTTCCTTCATCCGTCTCAGTTAGTTCAGCCTCCTCTTACGTACTCGTCCCCCTGTTGTCTGGCTGCTCTGGCGCCCTCAGAAATGGGTTTACCCATCTCGCCTGTCTTCCCTTCTCCATGCTCACTCTTATTCACAGTGATAAGCTATGAGCAATATGATCGCTTTCCTTTTATTTTTTTTTATAAAAGAATAAGTTTTAAAGTGAAGTTAGACATGATTGAGAAAAAATTCCATCAACTCCTGAAACCAATTAAAGCAGCTCTTATAAGCACCATAAAGCCCTTTCACTTTTCTTTTCATGCTCTCGTTAATTTTGTACTTCTTTGGGAAATCAAGGTAAAAAATGAATGTGAAAGACTTTCTCTGTTCTGTTAATTTGCTGGGATCCTAAAGAGCTTTTTCTTACAAAGGAAAAATGGATAATGGATAGGACTGACTTAACGTGAGGCTAGAGGATGCAGGTGGGCAGCTGTGAGCACCGCCCAGGTGTGATTTGAGGGAAGGGCTCCAGTTGCCAGTCCCCTCGGTCTGAACCCACTGCGGGCTCTCCAGTGCCAGTGACCACCAGTGGCCCCTAGACTGGGCATTTCAGGAGTGGGTGTGGGTAGAGTGCTTTTCAGTGCTGTGTGTGATGGTGGTCGAGCCTGGGGAAGAGGAGACTAGGTGATGGCAGACAGCTCACTAAGGCTTTGTGGATGAAAGGACTTTGAGCAGACCTTGACCTGTCAGGGTGGGGTGAGGATTGTGAGCAAAAGTCCCAGTGGCCAAGTGTGTCAGGAAAGGGCAGGTCATACCGTTTCTTGAGCATGGGGCCTTTAAATGTGAAAACACAGTGAGGAATCATATCTTGGAGGACCTTGCAGTACTTTGTTAAGAAGTTGGAATTTACTTGTAAAGCATTAAGGAGCCATTTAAAATATTAGGGATAGTTTGATTTATGGTTCCTCTTAGCAGGTAATTTTGAAGTAAGATACTGCAAAACACCAGTATTCTGGATGCACTGGCTCAGGTTGGTTTGGTGGGTTCTCTGTGCGTAAATTACATTGCTCTCCAAGCTGAATTGTTTGGTGTGGTAACTGAGTCAGAATTTGTGGATAGAGATGAATTTTTAGCCATTCTTTTATTACAAAATTTAAAACACCTTTAAAGACATCTTGCATATTTGGATTCTGATTTTTTTAAACAGAAAATCAAAAGTCCACCTGAAGTACTTGGGCTTTTTTTTTCCTTTTTTCTTTTTCTATGAAAGGAAAATACCGTTTTATTACAAGTTATTTCTTTGATTGGTGAATTTAATCAGAGAAGAATAGAAGAATATTAAAGATCTAGTTAAAGTGGATTTGAATTGTGAGTGCTCTTTAAGGTTTGTTGCGTGCGCATGTGTACATGCATACATGCACACAGGGACACATGCGGATGGACATGTGTTGTATTTATAATGTTTATGTTAAGGGAATATGGATGGATGTACAAATATGCCCACACTGTTGGTACTCAAGTGATATGACTTTTATGTATTTTAAAGTCTTATTTACATTCGTAACCATAAATAGATCATTTCTATTTTGAGAAGTACGCATTGTAGCTTGCTTGTACGTGCACCTTGTAATATCAGCACTCCAAGATGACTAATGGAAGAGAGCTTTATTAAAAATTTACTTCTAGGAAATGATAGCTGCTATTCTAAGATGGAACTCATACTCATATTCCTGAAAATAAAAGGAGCTTTTTTTCCTTCAACCTTCTACATAATAGTGCTTTAATTGTTGCGTTCACAGCTTGGAATCACTTTCTAAGTGATGGAGTTACTAAAACATATTTTGATTTAAAGACAGGTGTGAACATATAAAAAAATATCATAAGAGAGTCCCCCCACCCCTTCCTGGAAACTCCTATAATAATTGTTATAATTCACATTCTTAAATTTACTTTTAAATGGTACATTTAATTTTTCTCCCATTGTGAGAGTTATAAAAGTCTATTAGAATTACTTTGGAAAATATATAATTTTAAAAACTCACCCCAATCCTATCATCAGCCACCAAAACTCAATTAATACTGACATTTCCTTTCATCTTTTTTTCTTTTAAAAAACTATCATTGTAATTCTAATGTGACTAAAATTTTGTATCCTTCTTTTTAAACAAATATCACATCGAATGTTTTGAGTTGCTCCACAGTCTTTACAGCCATCAGCTTTAATACATTCATCTACTCAACAGAATGGAGCACAGCTTAAGTTATTTAAACCGGTGTGTTTATTTTTAGACATTCAGGTTATATTCTGGTTTTTCCTTTTTGTGAATAACATTACCCTGAACATATTAGAATGCAAAGCTTTTTCATGTGCAGGATTATTTTCTTCAAATAGATCCCCAGATTGACAATAGGCTCTTTTATTTGGATAAACCATGGGTACCATAGTTCAAACTCAGCCTATCCATTACCATCACTTCTGTTCCATCACCACCCATTCTGAATAAATCTGTACTTTTCCAAGCCTTTCCTGGTGTTATTCTGTGCTCCCCTCTCCTTCTTAGCCCCCCAGTTTCCTCAACCACAAAGTCCAGTCAGTTCTACCTCCTCAGTGTCTCATATTCCTTGTGCTCCACCCTCCTCTGCCGCTGTCCCAGTTAGATGTTCATCCACGCTCATCTGGAAAGTGATGTCTTGCCTGCCTCTCTAGTCAGTCCTTTCCACCTGTGATCCCTAGACACACACCTGATCACGTTCTTTCATGATCAGCACGAACTCCCTTGTGCAGTCCTTCATGCTATGTCCTGCGATGGTGTGACCAGACTCAACTCTCTCGACTTCTCACCCTCAGCTCTGTGTTCCAGCACCTCTGAACTACTTGTAGTTCCCTCCACATCCTCGTCCTCTCCTACATACATGACTCTGCATATCCTCCTCCTTTGCCCCAACTACCCATCCCTACCCCGCCACAGATTTTGGGTCTGCCTGTGCTTATGTCCACATGGCTGTTTCCACATGGTATTGTAGTTGTGTGTGTTCTCCGTAACAGACTGCCTCTCTGAGAACAGAAGCCCCGTATTATTCTCTGAATCCTCAGTAATCAGCAGAATAGGCATTTGCTTATCAATTGTTGTTTTTAATGCTCTTAACACATTAATTGGGCCAACAGAGTCCTACCAATGCATTGCTGCCAGTACTTATGGCATGGAGTATCAGTTTCTGTGTGATCACCCAGCCCTGGAAGACATACATATGTTTTAAGGATTTTTACTCTAGTACTTTGAATCCCCTGTTTTCTATTTCCCTAGCAGTTCCATATTAATTCTTCTGGCAAGTTATAAGTGACAATCACATATATATATTTGTGTGATATCAAAAATGCTTTTTTTCTCCCCTCAGTTAAATACCATATATAGTGGTTATGGTTGTTCTCGAACAAATGTATTCATAGAAATTGCATCAGTGCATTTGATATTTTGTAAGCCCTTGGTTCCATAAATAGCATGGTTTTGCCATTTTAACATTTAGCATTGTCCCATTCTATGGTTATTTTTGTTAAAAAAAAAAGGCTTGATATTTATACAAAGATAATTTGAAGGGCAATATTTAAATATTTTCTTGTCTTTATATTATAACACATTTATATTATATTTACTACTGCTTATAGTAGTTTGGCATAATATTTTCTTACCATGTGGCTGAGGGGACACAACTAATTTTTTCAGTATGTGATTGGACATGTAATAAGTATAGTGAGGAAAAATAGCTTAAGAACATCCTGAGCAGTAGGTTTGGGAAAGCTACTCTGGAGATCTTAAAAAGAAATCCCAAAGTACGTCCTTCGGCAGTTTGGTTAGCTTTCTCTGTAAAGGACCAGATGGTAACATTTTGGGCTTTAAGGAGCCACGTATGTCTCTGTCATATAATCTTTGTTTTTGTTTTTAACTTTTTAGAAATATAAAGTCCATTTTAGTTCCAGGGCTGTACAAAAACAAGCCCTTGGATATGTTTTCTAGAGGTTGAAAAAGTATTTTCACAACGGTTGGAACCTCTTCATTGATAGTGCTAAGTGTTCAACTTGCCATTTGCTCTGAGTCTTGGAATTGACTTAAACCAAACACTGGATATGATGCTACATTCTCAGGAATTACCTTTACTCAAACTGGTGGACGCGGCAGTTTGAAGGACTGCTACAGAGACCATCAAAAAGGGATTCACGAATACAAATCCCTTTACTAGGCATGTGTATTGGACACTGTGCAGACAGAAATTGCATAGACTGACTTGACAGGCCAGTGTGGCTGCAAATGTGGAGGATTTGTTTATAATTTGCCAAGCAAGCTCTGCTTGGGTTGATCAGAGATGTGTGTGGCTGGCTGTGGGAGAGCTGGCATGGTGGGAAGCCCCTGGGTAGCTGGGCAAAAATGTTTTAGCCATTTGTCTTGACGGCATCTTTATCCTTGGCAAGCATACCTGGTTGCATGGTTAAAAATAAATATATACAAGCAAACTTTTCACAGCTGATCATTTTCCTAGGATAACTCAAGAAACAAAATAGACAAAAAGATCATTCACCTTGAGGTGGACAACCTCAAGAAAGGAAACAATAATGAGGGATAAAGCCTAGTTGGCTGTGACCAACCAGACTGTATCCTGCAAACTCTGAACTCCAGTGCCGCCTCCTACCCTGGGAATGATCTCTCAAACTTTTTGAATGAAACACTGTTTTGCTTACCCCTTTGGGGCAGCACTGATTTTAGAGAAGTTCAATGCTGAGATTTTGCTGCTGATACTTAGAATAACTAAAAGTGGGCAGGTTAGGCTGAAGATTTTTAAAATCGCGACTAAGCATAAATGTAAATATTGAGAATTGTGTGTTATGTTTTCTCTTGGTCTCAGGTTCTGAGCATCCAAGTGAAATGCTTCCATGAGATCATCACCATAGGTTACAGAGTCTATCGCTCTTACGACCTGCCGTGGTTTAGAACTCTCAGCTGGTGAGTAGCTTAAAACTGTTCCAGCTACGAAAATCCGAGTCTTTTCTGAAGTTTGTAAGGAAGCATCCTGATCAGTCAGCAGCTACACAGTTGGCTGTATAGGTTGATTTTAAAGGAAGATAAACAAAAAAGAATAAATTTGAATTTTGAAAAGAAGAAAATCTCCTTTAGACACTCTCACTTCAACACAACTGTTTTCATATCTCATCTTTCATTCTTTGTAGAGATGCCTAATTTATATTGAATATATACACTATTCATGTCCTCTTTTTTAAAAAACCTCAGCTATATACAGACATTCTTTTATATCCTTTAAAATTACAATTTTAACATAAAGTTTCATTTTATAAAATGTTACAAATATATGTAATCTTTTGCTTTGTTTCCCCTCAGTTGACATGAAACCTTACACAAAATTTCATATTTCAAAGACTGAAAGATGAACATAGTTGTGGATATTTTGGGTTTTTTTGTTTTGTTTTGTTTTGTAAGTGATCAGTGGTTTATTCAGGGTGGGGAGACGTGGGAGGGGGAAGCCCAAGCTGAACATCTGTCTCCCTCCCTCCCTTTCTACCCCTGCAGGCTGACTCACCCTCCTCAAAGGCCCCCAAAGCCCTCGGAGGGCCAGGGTTGTGAGAGGAGGGATAGCCCCACCTTACTGCTCCTGGTTTGGTCTCTGTCAGGCCCTGGGCCCCGTGGTGTGCAACAAGGAGGGTGGTCAGAGGGAAGAGGAAGACTGATGGGGGCAGTGTGCAAGGCACCCTTCTAAATAGCACCAGCAGTTACTGGCCCCTGGAGTATTGTGTATGTACAAATACATGCAAAAATGGTAAAAAAAAAAAAATCAAATAACTCTTAATAATTAAATTTTTATACCTTTTTAAAACTTTTCAGGTTTCTTAATTATCAGGACCTTGATCAGGAAACATGATGATATAGTTCATAATGAACCTACCTGGCCATGCCTTTGAGTACAGTTGTTTGATTAGTGTCAGCCAGAGGGCCAGTGTCTTATCAAAACAAGTGTATAACCTTTGGGTTTTACAGTAGTCAAAAAATAGTTTCTTGATTTTAGTAATAGCTGATTTTTCCTTTTGAAAAGTTTCTTCATGAGTTGTGAAGTGTATGGAAATTTTAGGTAGATTAAGTAGTTGAAGAGTAATTAAAAGCTAAACCATGCAGGATTGATTTTAAGTGTAGGGAGAAAAAAAGTAGGTCAGGATGGGCTGCAGTGATTCTAGAGGCTTCTTGGTGAAGGCGAGAGAGAGACAGTCACTTAAACTAAGACTTGCTCGAGAGTGAAGCATGTCTGGGTTGCGGAAGCAGCACCCAGCAGGTTCTTGGTGGGGACAGAAGAGGTGTGTGCTGCAGATGGTGGGACATTCCTGGCTCTCCTGAGCAGAAGGTATGTATTTATTAGGGAATAGGGGTCAAAAAGTTGGATTGGAATCACAGTTTCCATTGTAGGAGATTAAAAAAAATGGTAATGTCGCTGAAGAGAAATGTGAATACTTTACTTTGTGAGCAGTGGGATCCAATTGCATCCATGAGAACCAGAGGGCAACCACCCCTTTCCTGTCCTTCTGCCCTCCTGGCTACCTAGGACTCTGCCCTTCAAGGAGGAGGCCCAGAGGAACTCTATGGCCATGTTTCTCAGCCTCTTTTCCTGGCTTACCTGCATTCGTATCAGCAAAGTCTCATAGGTTCAACCCCTCCCTTGGGGGAAAGGATATACCAGGGCTGGGCATTTATACAGCTTTTAAAAGTTTCTCCCAGAGATTTTTTTACCTACTGGTATTTTCCATCCTCCATTGCTGCCCCCTTTAGAATCACTGCCCAACCAGAGTCCTTCTGGAGCTTTGAGAAGAGGGAGCAAGACCCCAGTGTGGGCGGGACAGAGGGGAGAGAGGTTAGAAGTCCAAGTACCTCTTCCTTTTTTCCCTGTTGATCTTCTTTAGGGAGGATGGGGGTTGGCTTAGGGGCTCTACTGTTAAAAACATTAGAGCCATGAGTAGTTGGGTGTGAATTTTCATTATTAACTTAATACCCTGTGTGTGTGTGTGTGTGTGTGTGTGTGTGTGTGTGTGTAGTATTTTCTACATTGTTTCTTAATTATTTGTCTCTGGCATTAGATTTTGAGCTAACTAAAGACATGAACTATATTCAGTAAATTTTTGTTGACTGATAAGTTAGAAATTAAATTTGAAATGGGGAAAAAAACACTTTGGTGGAATATATCCTGAACTAGTCTTCTAAACTTGGTTTTGATCTTTGTGGCATCATCAAAATGTAGAAAATAGTTTTACTGAGTTTCAGGGGGAAAAGTTCCAAATATAAAAAAAGCTAATTGTTTTTAAATTATAGGTACTTTCTACTGTGTGTAAATTACTTTTTCTATGGAGAGACTGTAGCTGATTATTTTGCTACATTTGTTCAAAGAGAAGAGCAACTTCAGTTCCTCATTCGCTACCACAGATTTATATCATTTGCCCTCTATCTGGCAGGTAAGTTAAGGAAAATATTCTGTATTCATATGTAGCCAATATGTGTTACATGCTTATTTTTTATGTTATTTAAATTCACAGCATCCTTTATTTGTACATTTTATCCAGCTTTTCTTTTATATATCATGTATAAAAAGATATTTCTTTCATCATGGTGTTAAATAGCAATTACTCCCTATTGTTAAAAAAAATTTGCTTAATAGACACCTCATACATTTGAACATTTTCTTTGCAAATTGTAGTAAACAAACCTATAAATATATGGACTGATCATTAACCAAGTATAATTTACAAAGAAACTTTCACATACACGATTTCACGTTGCTTTCTTTGTCCCTCAGAAATAGAGTTTCCATATAGAATTAATCAGGGTACTTGGTTTTATTGACATGGTGTGTATGTGTGTGTGTGTGTGTGTGTGTGTGTGTATATATATATATGTATATATATATATATAAAATATATTATATATATAATATGCATATTTCTTTATAGTATGCTGTGTCATGTTTTTATGATTTTACATTAGGAATCAGAACTATGTAAGTTTAAAAAACTAAAGTTCTAAGTGTTTTTAGAAACAATGAATAGTACATATATGTGAATTAAAAAAATATGTGCAGTATATTGTGTAGATGTATTTACATGCAATATATTGTATATGTGCTGTCAAATTGTAACAATTCTACCTAATAAAACTGAAAAATAAAAAACAAATAATTAATTAAGAATCAGATACTTAGGATAACATTAGAATTAACAGATTTATTTTGCATAAAAGTTTATGAATCATAAAATAATTTATAAGGAATTGATTTAGATAACGTACTTTTTAAAACTTAGATTGCCAATATGAATCCTGGTTCCACCACTTGGTCGCTGAATAAACTTTAGGAAATTTAATTAATCTATCTGTGCCTCAGTTTCTTTGTAAGGCACTTAGAACAGTACCTGGCACTATTTTAATATTTATTATTATTATTATTTTCACTTTTAAAGGAGAAAATGAAATTTGTTAGTTTCTCTTTAGCTCTTAATAGTTACTGTTTTAGCTCTGAGGAGTTTCTCAGTAAATTAATTTTTACCCAGTTGGTATAATTTTGGAAAATGAATACAATATGGATGACTTTCCATTTCTCATTAAACAAAAAAGTATAGAGTGTACGGGGATGAAAGTCCAGTCCTTTAAAAGCATGTCACTTTATTCGGTAATTATGATACTGTTCTTCATGGTGCTCCTACTTTAATAAACACCCCTTCAGATCTTGCTCTCTTTTATTTATAATTCTAGAAGGCCAGAGAATGAAATATAATCTGAAATGATAATGGTAATTTTCAGAGAATCATTTTTGGGGCAGGAGGACCTACGTTTTCCAAAGAAATTTCCCATTTTAATTCAGGTTTTTGTGAAGTCCAAGTATCTCAGTCCATTACTTTTTTTTTTTTTTTTTGAATTATAAATGGTGTATGTAAAATAGGCTCTTGGAGATATTGAATGTAACTGTTGAATATAGTTATCTTAATTCTTAGAAATAGATATTGAAAAGTATTTCTGTCATTTCTGGGGCAAAAGAAGTTATTCATTCTAAGATAGTCATTCCATTTGAAATTCTAATCAGTTTAGAAGAATCATGATTATAGAGAGATTAATGATAACTGCTAACAGCTAAAATTTGAGGAATAAAACACTTGACTCTGATTTTATGTTTATTAAAGCATGTTTGTGACTTTTTTTCTTGGTAGAAACTTTGAGTAGTTTCTCTCACTTATCAAACAGAGAAACTTGATTTATTTTGTTAAATGTAAGGTAAATTCTGGGATGAATTCTTTATTATTAAAGGGGAGAAGAATACAGTAACTTCTCAGTTTATATTTAGACTGACAAGACTTCTTTTCTGGCATTTTGAGTTTAAAAAATAATTTTAGCAAGATAAGTATCTATGGTGACTTTTGTTATTGAACACAACAACTATTTCATATATAATTATTTTTATAATTTCTTAATAGTAAAATTATAATTAATTAAAACATTAATCATTTATATCATTAATATGTCTTTTAGTTTAAAAAGCAGATATTGTCAAAAGACTTGTAATATAAACGATAACCCTGCACCCCACACTTACAGGTTTTTTTTTTCACTTTTCTAAGTAATATGCCTGTGTCTTAACTTATTTTAGGCATTGTCTATTGACTTCCTGTAATAACCTCATTTCTCTATACTTAGTTTTTTATTGTCATTTTTATGTTTTTAAACAGATACATAAAATACCCCTTTCTATGGAGCCAAGTAGTATCTTTCATTACGTTTCTGTTTTGTTTTTTTTTAACAAGTTTGAATTTTTCCTGAACTTAATAGTTGCTCTTTGAGCTTTTCTTTTCCACCTTCATAATTTGTGCGTAGGAATCCTTAATTTTCCTTTTGAGTCTATCCCATATCTATTCGTCATTTTTTCCAAATGTTCACACAAATCAAAGAGTTGTCAGATCCCTTTTTCCCAGGAGACCTCTGTCCCAGGGACCGCGGGGTCCTGTTCTTATTTGCCCTGCCCACCTGTAAGCCTGCTGCCCAGCTGTCCCCTTGCAGTTTGGCTCTTCCGTTTCTTCCATCCTGTGTCTTCCAGTTTCTGGGATAACACCCTCATTCTGCCGAGGCATAGCCTCTAATCGTTTGCTTTGACATGTGCTTAGAAGGTCAGCGTTTTATGTTCATACATTTCTAATTGACGTCTTTATTCTGTCTCACAACTGACTGCTTTGGCCCCACTTGTTAGCAGCCGACCTTTGCTTAACACTCAAGCTTGGAAGTCCAGGCCTCAGCCCTGCCTTCCGCTGCTCAGCCTCTGCCGCTCAGTCTTCTCTGGAGGATACTTCTAGTTGCCCTGATTTCTCAAGTCTGCTGAAAGTCATCCAGTCTGTTTTCCAGCTTCCAAATTTTATAGCCATTTCTCTTCTGTTTTCCTTGACATTTCTTTAGTTCTCTTTGCCCTGTAGGTTTTTGCCTCAATTTCTTTAACGTGATTTATTGGGCTACCAAGATGGAATAGAAATAAATGTCCATGATCAAGCTGCCATTTTAAAACAAAAGTCTTTGACTAGTATTTTATTTTCCCTTTGCTAAAGTCAACAATTTGTTCTTTTTTCTCCTTGTCCTGGATTGACTGGGCTTCACTGAGCAGTTCTAACTGAGGGCCTCCCCTCTGGTTGTGGTCAGATGGAGACAGTGCTGGTCACTTAAGTCCCAAGTGGGCTAGGTGCCTGAGGTGGCTCTCTCATGGCCACAGTTAGTGCTGGCTCCTGCCCTGAGCCCCCACGGGTGGCCTCTCTCTGGGGCTTGGCACTGGGAGCACCACGGCTGGCTTCTGAGTAGGGAGTGTGCCAAAAGCCAGGTGGCTTGGGAATCCTCACCTAGGTTGGTTTTTCAAAACTAGTTGTTAAAAATGAAAACATAATATATTCCCACAGGAAAAATTCAGACTGAAAAGGAGTATTGCATGATATCTCCCTCCTACCTCAGAGCCTCACTTACTGTCTCTGGGGTCTTACTGCCACTATTCCAGACACTTTTTGAGCATTCAGGCTGATAGGGTCATATCCACCTTCCCTCATTTTCTCACACAAATGAGACCAGACTATTCTGTACCTGTTTTTTCCCCCCACTTAATATAGTGTATGAGTGGTTTTATGTCAGCATATCTAAACCTATCTCACTTTTCCCATAGCTGCAGTTACATCTCTGTTGATGTGCGTATAGCAAAATCTGATGGGGAGAACGTCAGAAAATAAGGCAACGACTATTTCCTTGGCTTATATTCCCTTTATGTTTGCTATAACTTAAACACTTGAGAGTAACTTCTCAATTGAGAGGGTAAAGACAATGTAACTTATTTTCTTTCTTGTTTCTTTTTATAACATTGTATACATGATAGCGTCCCAACCAACCCTTTTTAGTAATTATTTGTTCATCCCCTAAACTTTCTGACTCTACTTTTATAAAATAAGATCAATATTTCTTCTTTTTCTAACTGATTTCTGCCATGGATATCGCTTACCACTTGCTCTTTTATAGAGAATCGCAGAAGCTCATTGAAAGTCATCAGTGTTGTTTTTTCAACAAATACTTGAGTGCTTTCCAAGTGCTGGTACAGTTTGTGGTGTTGAGGATACAAGGGGAAATAACGCTGGTAGCATACCTTCCAGGGTCTTGTAACTGCTGAGACACGTGTTCCCTGGTTTATTGCTGAAATGTGAACAAGGATCTCTAAGAGCGAGGAGGAGGGGAAGGAGGGCCTTGCTATGTTGGGGTGGGAAGGCCATAGAAGGCCTTTGCGAAGAGATGACAAATGTTGTGAAAAGCAAAGAAGAAGCAGGTGTTTGCCAGGGGGATAGTGGGAAAGGGCATTCCAGGCAGAGGGAGCAGCTGTGCAGGCTTTTGGGAATGAGAGGATGGCATGTTCGGAACCAGTGGCAGCCCTGAGATTTGCAAAGGTAGGCAGGAGCCACATCTTGAGAAGCTTTGTGTATCGTGGGAAGGATTTGGGCTTTATCCCTCGGAAACCACTGAAGGATTTTAAGCTAAGAGTATAATATGACCAAATTTGTAATTAAATGCAGGATGTGTTGGGAGACATTAATAGTGATAAGATAGGAAGCCACTACTCTAATTTGCCCTAAATATAATGAGGGCCTGAACCATTTAGGCTTATATTTAATACTATGAAGGCTATAAATTAAAAAAAAAATTAAAATACTATTGGCTGATCTTAAAAACCAGTTATTGTTTACCTATGAAAAATTGCTTTTGTATCCCGAATTCTTGGCCTACAACATTTTTTGTTGTTGTTGTTGTTGAGATAATTGTATATTTGCATGTAGCTGTAGGAAATAATAGAGATATCCCTTATATACTTTGCTTAGTTTCCACCAGTGGTAATATTCTGGAAAACTACAGTGTAAGATCATACCAGAATGTTGACATTATCAGTCTTACGAATGTACTTATATTTAATTAATTAATTAAGTGGTGGTACTGGGGATTGAAGCCAGGACCTTGGGCATGCCAAACATGCGCTCTACCACTGAGCTATTATCCTCCCCCGAAACAAATGTACTTTTAAAATGCAACTTTGTAGTAAACACGGAGCTACTCGAATGAAATTTTCGATATAAATCATGCCTCGTATTCTATATCTGTTATCATTTTATGTGTGTCCTAAATATGGTCCTGTTAAACCATAATTACCCACTTTGTGTCTCTCTTATTTTTTTTTAATTCCCAGTGCTTAGCACAGGGTCTGGTATGCAGGTTCCCAGCACACATTTATTGGATGAATGATCAAGAGGCTGAGAACATGCACATTGACACAGAGTGCTTCTTTTTTTTATGGCTTATTGTTATTATTATTTTAATTGAAGTCTAGTCAGTGTACAATGTTGCATCAATTTCTGGTGTACAGCATAATGTTTCAGTCATCCATATACACACATATAATCCTTTTCATATTCTTTTTCATTATAGGCTACTGTAAGATATTGACTATAGTTACCTCTGCTATACAGTAGAAACTTGTTGTTTATCTATTTTATGTGTAGTAGTTAGTACCTGCAAATCTTGATCAGTGTGTTGGTTGCTGGTTCTTGAGGCCTTACTGGTGATTCTTGAAGTGATTGGCAACACTCATGAGCTTAGTCTAGAAAATGGAATTAGACTTTAAAACAGGAGTAAGGAAGTAGAAAGTGTGCTCTCTTGAGATATTGGTACCTTTCTCTCATTATGCTGTGAAAAATCTTTGGAATTCTTCTCATTAAACAACATTCCAAAGGTCCTGTCCAAATTTTAGTTCTGCGGTGGGCAAATGACTTTGTATAGGTCTTAGCAGATTTAAAAAGCAGAGACAACACAAGCTCTCTCACTGACATTGAATTTTAGTAAAATAAAATGTAGATCTATCCAGGTCTGATCCTTTCACCAAGGCACACAGATTAAATGACTTGTTTAATATCATACCAAATGACTAGGACCTGGAAGTCATTATGACACTTAGATAATTTTATCGTAAAACGAATTTGATAGCAAAGAGAAAATCATAGGAACAACATTTTCTCTAGAATCTAGATATATTGTAAAAAGATCTTGGTGGCTTATCTTTTATCTATCTATTTATTTATTTATTTAAGGGAAGTAATTAGGTTTATTTATTTTTAATGGAGGTACTGGGGATTGAACCCAGAACCTAGTGCATGCTAGGCACGCACTCTACCACTGAGCTATACCCTCCCCCTAGATCTTGGCGGTTTAGATTGGAGGCCCTTTAGAAATGAGACCAGACATGTGACCACATGTCTCATAATGATGGATGAATAAGCTTAAGATGTTGGACCCTTAATAATATCACCTGAAGATCTCTTTAGCCAACCTGTGATAGGCATATTACAGGCCTATTATGTTTAGTATTTATTTTGCTTATATTTATGCATTACTAACTATTTCATTTTTAAAAACTTTAAGGAGAAGTTATGACTTGAATATAATACTTTGAATTCAAGAAAATCAATGGACATGTAAGATTAAATTATAGCTAAAATTAATGCATGATTAGGAATTTTTTCCCAGACATCCTGAATATCTTTTATCTCAAAGGATGTTGATAAACTCTTTAGAAAGATACCACACATAACTATTCATAAGGGACTGTATCTCCAAAACCACTTACAGTTTTTGAATTAAAGCTGAATAGAATATGTACACCTGCTAGTCTTGTTCTGCACCATATACTCACCAGGCAGATTAAGAGAAAACTTTTTTGTCTTAGCCTAATATGGTTGGTTTATGTGAATTTCTACAATGCATGGTTGCTTAAAAACTTTTTTAAAAAACAACTCAGTTGTATTCTGAATATGGGCACACATAATACAGTGTGCTTCTGAATTTTTTAAATGTGATATTTCAAATGTTTTGGAGTTCTGATTAGTTAGGTGAGTGTATTGAAAAACAGAGCCTCATGAAAGGGTGAGGGATGAGTCAGTAAGCTCTAGGATTTAATCCTGGGTCCATCTGTCTCCTTTTTGATTTAAGGACTATATGTGTTTATTGAATTGGTTAATCACCAATAAGAAATTTTAAAAACAACTGTATTATTTCTTTATATGTTCTGTCTCTTCAGCTAGACTGTGAGCTCTCTGGAACAACTGTCTTATCCGTTTTTTGTATCTTGTGCCTGGTGCATCTTAAGTGCTCAATACACAACTTTTGATTGTCCATTTTTCTGAAATTCCCTCTATCCCATCTTTTGGACTTTTCAATATCTTTTTCCCCCCATTTGCTTCTCCTGACTCCTTTAGAAATCACATTCTTTTTTTGTTCTTGTTGAATACACCACTGTTTAGTCTGTTGGGTAGCTGGGTCTCCCTAACCACCTGGGACCTCTTGGGTACTGGGCAATACACATCTTCGCATGGACAGCGCCAGGCACAGTGTTGTGTATAAACTGGTGATCAGTAAGTGTAACTAAACATAATTACCTATCAACAACCATGTGTTAGGAAGCTTTTTCAATGAATAGTTTTATTTACAATACTGTAACAAGTCCTGTAATTTTAATTGGAAATATAACCATACAAATATTCTTTATTAATTAAAAAGTAAAAGTGGGGATCCAAATGTACAAAGTTATCCTTTCCATAGACTTGTTGCAATATAGCACATATGTATTTTTACATATGTAAATTTAAAATACACACATAAGTAGATGGTTGTGAATGAAAAAGTAAATTTATATGTTCCTGTTTCAGATTCTTTTTGTTTGAAAATAATACTTAACCTTAGACATGCTAGGAAAACCCTTTACACCATTCTCCCCCAAATTCAAAGAACTGTCTTAATGTATCTCGGAGTCGGATAATTGTACCCTCTATTAGAACACCCTAAAACGCTGCATGTTAACTTGATGTAACAGTGAAATTGGATCAGGTAAAAGTGAGTTGCCAAGCTCTCCTGGATAAAATGATCATTAGGAAAGCGTTAAATGAGTCTGCTGGTAATTTTGTTTGAAGAAAGACTTAAGGGTGAACAATATTACACAATTTCAAGAAAGAGGAAACCAGACATGTTGGAGTATGTGGGAGATAATTCATCGTCAGTGATGTTGAGAAGTCCCCGAGACCGTGCTGGCAGAGCCGGCGAGGTCCATTTGGACAGAAGGGGAGATTCCAGAGGCATCTGCCGTGTGTCTGCTTTGCTCTTATCCCATTAGCTTCCGAACCAAGTCCAGTCTCCATTCGCCTTCAACCATAGGCTAATGGCATAAAACAGCATAGAACTTTCATTATTCCTTGAGCCGCAGGTCTACCTGCTAGGGAAGAAAAAATTAAAAGCAGTGATTTTTAAAGAGGTCTTTTAAGCTACTGGTGATTTCAGTGCCATGAATTCCATGTCTTAACACCCCCCCCCCTTTCTTTCTCTGAAGAAAGTGACATATGGCTGTCACTTGTGCCTCTACTCAGAAAATGTTTCCATATTTCTTTTGCAGTTCAACCAGTCAGATTCTGTAGATGACAAATAGGAGGTGAGGTAGGATCTGGGAGCCAGTATGCATTTTCTTCCTTTATCATCATCCTTTCCACTGACATTCCAAGTCACTCATCAAAAAACAGCTGAAGACAGCTATTGTTTGATTCTTTGCTCTGGTCAGAGTAGTAGTAACCTCGCTTACCCTAGTGGGTAGACTTGCTTTGGGGAGTATAACTTGGATATACAAAGTCTAGTGTTTATTTCACATGGACTGACAGTTCATTTTCTATCTCAGAGAATTCACTCTCTGAAGATATTGCAGAATAGGATGCATGAGTGGCTGCTGATCTAAAATTAAACTTCACTTATGCATTTCCCAATCTATGTCTGTAAAAAAAAAATACTTAGGATCTTTAGAACTTTATTGATACATTGGGCAAAAAGTGCTTCATATTGCCTCCTATTATTTAGTATATATAATTATTAGATTTCAATTAATTAGGTAGAATTTTTATTTAGTAAAATTTCATTGTAATAAATTTGTAGGATATAAACAGAAACAAAGAAAGAAAAAAATAACAGAAACAAAATACTGTTTGTGATTCTTGAAATTATTAAGAGTATTATATTTTACTATAGTTATTATAACAAGGCTCTGAGAAACTTCAAATTATTCTTAACCCAAGTCTTGCTGATAACAGTTTATAGAACCGCATGACTCTCCTATACGTCAATAAAAATATATATATGCAAAAAAAAAATGCATGACTCTTGAGGATCAGTTGGATCTAAAGGTTTGACTCTTTTGTAGTTCCATGATCCCCATTAAATTAGTAAAGCCGTTTGTGCATTTTTATTCATCTGTAAAATGGAGATAAAAATGGAGATAATAATAGGTACCTACATCATAGGAACATTGGAAGGATTAAATGAGTTCATATTTATAAAATGCTTAGACAAGAACCTGAAACATAGTAAGTATTCAATAGCTGTTAGCTGCCATAATAATTATTATTAAATTTTATATTATGTAGAGATTGAAACATTCTATACATACATTTGATGGATAGATATAGCAAATAAATTTTAGTTAACTGAAATTCAGGATAGGTTTTTCCATGTGCACACATTAGCAAAGGACTAATTAGCTTAATTAATGCTGGGATGTTTATTGAATCTATGCTATGGAATATATTAGGCATTTTGGAGAACACAAGATCATTTCCTTCAAGAAACTTTTACTTAAAATGCTTAATATGAGAGTAGGAGAGATGGTGTATGAGTGAGTGGCTAGATGTGGTATAGAAATTTGGCTTACATGAACCCAGTGAGTCTTACACTTTGTAACAGATTACACAACAAATACATGTCTTGTTTTGTTTTGTTTTGTTTTTTCTTGAACAGGTTTCTGCATGTTTGTACTGAGCTTGGTGAAGAAACATTATCGTCTGCAGTTTTATATGGTGTGTATTAATCATTATTCTGTAGTCACTATATGTAATAAAAACCCTTACCTTTAAGTTTTTTCTGTAGTGAGAAGATATAATCTAATCTAGTTGTCTAAATGTGTGGGATATTTGAATCTTGGATGATTATTACATACAAAAGGTTGAAGTTGAAAGTTTTTTGAGGATTTAAAAATTTTAACTGTTTCCAAAGTTTCCTAAAACCTTTTTCTTTGAATATTCTCAAAGGCTATAAAATTAAAATCAAGTATTTGAATTCCCTAAATCTAGAGATTGCAAGTGTTTCCATAATCTCCAGAACAGTTAGTAAGTCATAGGGAAGCATCTGCCATATTTTTCTATGGAAAGTGTGCCTACCTGCTCTTAGCCTGGGCTTAGGGGGACAGAGCTGATATTTTCTTAGCAGCTATGGTTAGTCATCTGGTTGCTGAATTCTTTTTAGTCAAAGGTATTTCATTCAGTGTATAATTGAACATTGTTCAGTGTTTTATGACATTTATCACTGTACACGATGAACTTTTCTTCCTTAAAAGGAAGAAATGCAAAATGCAAAAATGCAAAAATGCCTTTAAAATGCAAAATGTAGTATTTAGATCTGGGAATTCATGGATTAGTTAGGCTTGTCTTGAATTTGGGGTACATTTCCTATCCTTTGTGCTTTGCTTTTCTCCATTAAGACATTCTGCTGAGCACCCTTACTGGGAAATTGTAGTATTCTTACATCTCTAATTTCTGGGGATCTTGAGAGGAAAGAGTAAAATTACCAGTGAAAATCTAGAAACCGTCTCAGAAATAATAGACTCTGCTATGAAAATATAAATGGTTCCTATTGGAAAAAAAGTCATTTATGCATTTTGAAGCAACCAGGGTAAAAGAGAATTGGATCTTTTAAGCAGATGAAAATAAAACAACCAGTTTAATATATTTTTTGCTGAAATGGAAAATAGGTTTATTATGGAGATAATAATAGGTACCTACATCATAGGAATGTTGGGAAAATTAAATGAGTTCATACTTACAAAATGCTTAGACAAGAGCCTGAAACATAGTAAGTATTCAATAGCTGTTAGCTGCCATAATAATTATTATTAAATTTTATATTATGTAGAGATGAAACATTCTATACATACATTAAATAAATCAAAATCCAAAGAATATTGAAAGATCGTTTTATAAATTCCAATAAAAATTATGAGACTAGTACACAGAAACATTAGCTTTTTTAATTCACATTCTACTCTTACTGATGATGCTGAAATTCCCTGAAGTGGCCATCCCTCAGGCTAGATGGAATTGATGAAATACAGAGCCTTTGAAAATTTGAAATTGAATACTGTCATTGAACAGAGCTGTGAAGATCAACTTTCAAGTACGAAAAGATTGAGTTTAAGGGCAATTGATCCCTGCAGGTTTGAATCATTTGAAGTTAGAAGTCACTCTTTATGGGAAAATGTTACCATAGTGAACTCAGAGAAGAATCGTTTTTAGCATTTCCAATAACTGGAGAATACAGCCAGAGTAAAATTTTAGTTCCTATCTAAATGCCACAGCAACACCAAAAACTTCTCATTATAATTTAAATTTCATTATTCAAGATTATGGTTTAGTTTTTAATATGTGTTTTTAAGCTTCGTAGTGTATCTCAGTATTATTAGCATTCTATTTGTGTATAAACTAAGATTATTTTATTAAATGTTTTCATGTTTTTAAGGTTTTAGTAGGCACCAAAATAAATATGATTTACTAACGGCATTTATTTTGTATGACTTTATCGTATGAAATATGACCAGTAGTCATGCTAGAAATTCGGTTTTCAAAATTGCTGTTGCTTCCTGAGCTGCACTGACCGTCATGTTCACTAATTGTTGTGTTGTTGGGCTGTTAACAGTTCGCATGGACTCATGTCACTTTACTGATAACAGTTACTCAGTCACATCTTGTCATCCAAAATCTGTTTGAAGGCATGATATGGTAAGGGGACAGTATTATGCTGCTTTATCTTTATGTCGTAGCATGTTTAAAGCTCTTTTACATTGCATAGTGTCTTACAGAAGTTCTACTAAAATGTATTATTTGTAGTTGCTCAATTCCATGAAAATAGCTTACTAAGTTTTGCTTACTATTTGACAGTGGAAGGCACTTTGTTAACAACCGGAAAACTTCCTTATTCAGGTTTCAAATAAGGTGCAGGAAGTCTTTATAAAAGCTTCAAACAATTACATTTTCTGGTTTTACTACACCTTAATGTGACTTAAAAAAAAACCCAAAAAACAAAAGACTTGACTTTAAAAAAAAGCGTACTATTTACGTGGAATACAAAAAGAGCAGGAAAGTGTCCTTATCAGCAGACCGTGTGCTGGCAATGCATTTTCTCTAGGTAAAAGTTGGGGAAGTTCTGCTCTGCCTTTGTATAGGACTAGGTGTCCAGATTTCAGATATTTGGAGTTACTTGCTATATAAGCAGTGGGTTGCAGATTCAGAAAGCATTTTTATTAGTTCAAAATCAGCTAAAGTTATAAACATTGTTATTAGTTAAAAATAAGAGTGGAGAAAAATCTTAGGATTTTAAGAAATCTGACTGTATTTCCCCTACATTCTTTTAAAATCCATTAATTAAAATCTTTTACAGTTGAGGGATTTAGTCAAAATAAATTTATTCCCTTGATAGGTTCATGTTTTTTTAACCAAGATATATATGGGTATGTAAACAATTAGAATCATTTTAAGACTGTCTTCCATATCCAAACTTTTAATTGATGGGTGGCAGTTACTGAAATTAGTAGCTTCTGTACAATTAGTAGGGTTGAATGCAACTATAGGCTCACATAGAATTAAAACTGATAATTTTACCTCATAAAGAATTTGTATTATGAGCTTGGTATAAGTTTATCAGCTTATACTCTGCCTAATCAAATGACCCATTTCCATTTTGAAAGGCTGCTTTTTAAAAATTCTTTATACTATTGTAACTTGTTCCTGTCCACTGGAAAAAAAAAAGGACAACTTAAGAGCAGTGAGTTAAGTTTTATTTGAGGCCAAATGAGGACTATAGCCTGGGAGACAGGCTCTCAGACAGCTCTAAGGAGCTGCTCGGAAGAGGTAGAGTGGAAGGTCAGTATATATATGTGTGATTTTAGTGAAGGGGGTATGTGCAGTCATGCACATATTTTGGCAGAAGGTTGCTGCTATTCATGAGCAGCATGAGGAGCAGATGTCTTTGTTAGTGATTTTCGGAGACGATGCAAGAAATTGGGCTCATAAAAATCTTCCCCTGAAAAATACCTATCTGAAGGCCTGTTCTGCCATATTTTCCCAGAGCACCGAGTGCCTCATTCCTTTTGCCTGGAACTCCTTTCACGGTGTGTTGAAGTTCAGAGACTGCAGTGGCCAGTGACTTCATTCTTGTAGCCTTCACAGATGGCAAATGACAATTTCTAGTTGGCATTCCTCATAAAACTGGAATTTGAAAGTCCATAGCTATGGAAATTGATTATTATTTAATACTAAAATTAAGTTGATTATTTAATATTTTTATTAACAACATTCTTCTAGTACATTAGTTTATAGATTTTTGCTCTGCTTACTTGCTAAATGGGCAGATTTGGTTGATATTTATCATTTCTGTCAATGTTCTAGCACGTGTTATGTTCTGGAATAGGCTGCAGGGTGATCCAAAGGGTTATTGCATTGGTTCATCATGAGTCATAGCCTGTATAAATATTTGCCACTTAATCACATGGACTCTTTTCTGCTGCCTTTTTTTTCTTTTAAAGGTTCCTTGTTCCAATATCAAGTGTTATCTGCAATGACATAACTGCTTACCTTTTTGGATTTTTTTTTGGGAGAACTCCGTTAATTAAGGTAATGGAAAAATAATCTCGCGCAAGCCCCTACCGTAACCTGAAAGAGTCAGCCCTGGAGAAAATCCCTAACAGTTTGGTGCTGTAGCACGGTTTTGACTCTGAGGTGCTTGGATTTTCCTTAGCAGCCAGTGTACGGGGCAGGGAGCCGTATTTCCCAGTGACACTGTCTGGGTTCTTCATCAGATATTCTCTTGGCTCCTCCATCAGTCATCCTCTCCCATGAAGGCTCCTGTCATCTTTTTGCTGGTCTCTTTCCCAGGGCTGTCGTGTGTGCTTTACTCTGCTCCCCAACCACCCTCTCAAAAGGCCCTTCCTCGGCTCTGCTGTCCTCTCATTTATCTCTTCCTTCACCAAACTGTCGGTGAGCATGTATTATGCCGTCTTCACATACTCATGTCCGCTTGTGAGACTTTTACACCCAAATTTTTTTCAAAAAAAAAAAAAAATTGACGCCCTGCAATAAAACACTAACGATGCAAGTGATAAGGAAAGGTTAAGGTGTGGAACAGGAAAATACACATGAGCAGACTGTGTTGTTTTCCCGTCGGTTTGGTTGTTTACAGTCAGTAGAGGCCAAGAAGGAAATTAAGTCATTTACCTCGCTCCCATCTTGGGAAAGAGAGAAACAAAGCAAGTCCTCGTGGAAAAACACTTTTTTTTTTTTTCTAGAACTGATTTTCTTTAAAAAGAAAAGCTTTTCATGTTGGGGCTTTAGATAGGATTCCCTCAGTTCATCTACTGGGCAAAGTCTTTTGTAACATTCCCACAAATACAGTAATTGGCTATTTTGGTGTTATTATATGAAGGCATTTTTGGAGGGACTGAGACAGTTGTTCAGATAGGAAACCTGTTTGTTCAGAGTGATGGAAGGGTAGTTTATCCTCCCAGGGGAATGTGTGGACTGCTCGTCCTTCAAAAACACCTTTCTTAAATTCTTCCCCACATAGGAGTGCAGCACATGGCATCAGGCTGAGCTGTAGGGATACCGGCCTGAAAGCCAGACATTTTTTAAAAGTTTCTAAAGCTGCTTCAGCACAAGAGCAAGTTCATGATGAAGTAGTCAGGGCTTCCATGACAGCTGAGAAGTTATTGGCTGAGGAAGCCCTCAGAGCCCAGAGGAGAATCTCTCTGTCTGATTTTGAACATTAGGTTCTAGGGCATTACCAGGTTGGATTAGTTGTGTGACATACCCAGTTGTAATCAAGCGAGTTAACCCCTAAATCAGTATGATACGTGTCAATTTAATTTGATAAGCTATCTTTAAAATCATCAGCAGGCACTTCTGAATTCGAGTCAACTCCTACTTCATGATAAACATACTGAATCATCCTAGGAGATGGTGTATATCAGCCCCTTTTCTCTATGGCAGAATTGTCAGGAAAGGCTTTGCACTTTGCAAGCTTCAAGACAAGAGCTTGTGTGCTTTAGCATGTCACCCATTTCTAGCTGCAGAAACCTCCCTCTGACATTTCTTTGACTTCTGTCCCCCTGGATCCACTGGAAGGATTATCACAGAGGCTGTCCGTGATCTCCTGGTAACCAAAGCCCCATACAGAGCCTTTATCTTACAGAGCATCTCAGGCAGTTAGCACTGTGTCTACTTCTATATCTTTGCCTCCTGCCCCTGCTTCACCAAGTTCTAGACTTTCCTCCAGATTTCTCTCCCTGAATGAGCCATTGACGAATAAACAATAGCTGGAATCTGAAACAAACCCTGTCTATTCTTAGAAGCACAACATGTTTCTTTCTTCATGGAGACAGATGTATATTGTGACCAAAGGGAGGAGGATATATGCATACCCATGGGGCAAATACTGTGCCTGGGGCTGTAGGGGATGTTGTTACTTCAGAATGAGGTCTGCTGTAAGCATGGCATCTGGGAGTATATGGGAACCTGGGGCGCTGCAGTGTTCATGTTTTGTGATTTTATTTTTGATCAGTAGCAGGTCATCACAGACTATGTATACTTAGAATGAGCATATCTCATCCTTATTTCAATAACTGCACTATTGTGGGGCTTTATATAATCATGAAGACTATGGGACAATTATTTCAGCATAAATAGTCCTTTGAGTGAAAAAAATAAATTGAGGCTATTTACAGGAACAAATATTCAGTGTGTCAAACGTCTGAGGGTCTAATATGTGCTAGACACTCCTAGAGATCTGCGCAAATAAATCAGGCTCGTGGACTGAAGGAAAAAGGGCTGCAGAGCCTATCTAATAAGAACAGTAAGGAGAGATGTACGAGGTATGGTGGGAATTCACTGAGCAGAGCCTGCATATATATCTGTGTATTTTGTGAGTGGTAACACATTCTAATTTTATTTGTCCTTTTTCAGTTGTCTCCTAAAAAGACTTGGGAAGGATTCATTGGCGGTTTCTTTTCCACTGTCGTGTTTGGATTCATCGTGAGTTTTACTAGGATTTTTATTTTATTTATACTTTGAAAAACAGAAGCGAGTTTATTAGTCTATTCTAAACCTAAAAGAAATAAACCCCAAAATGCAAATAACTTTAACTGAAACTCACTAAACAGAAGCTACGTGCACACCTCGGAGATATTGCAGTTTTGGATCCAGGTCACTTCTCTGTAGCGAGTGTTGCCATAAAGCAGGTCACACGAATGTTCTGGTTTCCCAGTGTGTATGAAAGTTTTGTTTATGTTATACTGTAGTCTGTTAACTGTGCAATGGCATTACATCTGAAAAAAAAATGTACAGACCTTAATTTAAAAATACTTTACAGCTAAAAAGTGCTGATCATCATCTGAGCCTTCAGCAAGTCATAATCTTTTTACTGGTGGAGGCTCTTGCCTCCGTGTTGATGCTGCTGACTGGTCAGGGTTGTGGTTACTGAAGGTGGGGGTGGCTGTGGCAATTTCTTAAAATAGGACAGTGAAGTTTGCCACATGGATTGACTCTTCTGTAGCATGTAGTGTTGTTTGATAGCATTTTACCCACAGTAAAACTTCCTTCAGAACTGGAGTCAGTCTTCTCAAACCCTGCCACTGCTTTATCAGCTAATGTATGTCAGGTTCTAAATCCATTGTTGTCATTTCAGTAATCTTCACAGCGTCTTCACCAGAGTGGAGTCCATCTCAAGAAGCCACTTCCTTTGCTCATCTATAGGTAGCAACTCCTTATCTGTGGAAGTTTTATCATGAGATTACAGAAATTCAGTCCCATCTTCAGACTCCACTTCTGATTCTAGTTCTCCTTCTGTTTCCACCACATCCGCAGTCACTTCCTGCACTGAAGTCTTGAATCCCTCAGAGTCATCCATGAGGGCTGGGATCAGCTTCTTCCAAACTCCTGCTAATGTTGTTATTTTGACCTCTTCCTGTGAATCACTAATGTTCTTAATGACATCTAGAACGGTGAATCCTTTCCAGATTTTCAATTGACTTCGCCCAGACCCATCAGAGAAGTCACTGTCTAGGGCAGTTGTAGCCTTATGAAATGTATCTCTTAAATAATAAGACTTGAAAGTGGAACTTTCTCCTTCATCTGTGGGCTGCAGAGTAGACGTGTTAGCAGGCACGGAAACATTCCTCTCATTGCACATCTCCATCAGGGCTCATGTTTAGAGCTCTAGATTAGGCTTTGGCATAGGGAAATGTTGTGGCTGGTCTGAGCTTCTGCCCCGACCACTAAAACCTTCTCCGTATCAGCACTAAGACTGTTGGGCTTCCTTATCATTCGTGTGTTCACTGGAGCAGCACTTGTGATTTCCTTCAAGAACTTGCCTTTGCAGTCATAACTTCACTAACTGGTCCAGGAGGCCTAGCTTTCAGCCTGTCTCAGCTTTTAACATCTTAATCATTAAGCTTAGTTATTTCCACCTTTGGATTTAAAATGAGAGACATGTGACTCTTCCCTTCATTTGAACACTTTAGAAGCCAGTGTAGGATTATTCACTGGCCTGATCCTGCGGTGTGTCAGGGAACAGGGAGACCTGAGGAGAGGGTGAGGGACGGGAGGACGTGGCTGGTCAGTGGAGCAGTCAGAGCACGCACAACACGTACCGATTAAGTTTGTTATCTTACATGGGTGTGACAAATAGAGTAATAATGAAAATGTTTAAAATACTGTGCAAATTACCGAAATGTGGCACAGAGACACGAAGTGAACAAATGCTGTTGGAAAAATGGCCCTGATAGACTTATCTAAGGCAGAGTTGCCACAAACCTTCAATTTGTTAAAAAACAAACAAACAAAAAACAAAAAACACCCACAATATCTGTGAAATGCAATAAAGCAAAGTGCAATAAAATGAGGTCCGCTTGTATTCTATACCCCACCCAGCAGCGCTCATCCTGGCCCTGCACCAGAAACCCCCGGGGACCTTATACACCACCTACATCCCAGCCCTCTCCAGGCCAATTACCTTTCTCAGTTGATTCTAATGTACAACGAGTCTTGAGGCCTGCGGTTGTGCTATTGTTTGAGTAGTTTTTAACAGCTGTTCTGCCTTGTGGGGGACACAGGTGCTGGGACGGGTGGTGGCTTTGAGTAAAAGGAGAGAATGCAAATGATGTGCTGCTTGCCTTGGTGGGCGCTTACTGCTATAAGCCCAGCTTACAGAGAAAGCTGGTTAAAAATAATTGACGTTTACTTTTAGCTATGAATAATGGATATTGTTAATGTTTTAAAAATTAGTGTACAGTTAATGGAATTTAGGTTTTCATTCAAAGGTGTCTTGTGAGAATCAAAAAAAAAGTACAGAAAAATGGCTTAATCTAAGATAAATATACCCCCAAAAATTACTGTCAGGAAGTTTAATTTTTTAAGGATCTAGTCCCTGACAGTTCTAGAATATATTCTGTAGCCAAATATAGAGCAACATGGAGCTTTGAGAGGGAGCAAATATACAAATAAATGGAAATGAGCCAGATTCCTAAATGGGAAAACCACCGTAATTCGTCTATTTATCAGTTTAGTTCATTCTCAATGAAAATTCCAATAGAATTTTAAATATTATTTGTATTTATTTCATAGAGTATTGATGAGATAATAATTGATAAATAGAAAAATGAAAAAGTATCTGGGACCCGTCTAATGTTTTACATTATGTAGCAGGCATAATTAGAATATTATTAAGTTAAACAGTACCACCTGAATTTGGTATTATTAAAGACTAATTTAGAAATACTACAAGGACTGCAATATCATTGGAAGAAAATAAAGAGCTATAAGAATGTAATGCATGAAAAAATAATGAAGAGGGAAATTATATATATTTATAATAAGTGATTTTGAGGAAACTGGTTGTTTGGAAGCAAAATCAATTTACATCCATTTCTAGTGTCATAGTTGTACTTCCATTAATCATTCTTGAGCAGAATAATGGTGTGAACACCTGCAGAAGAAAGGGAATAAACTATTGTCTAGCAATTTAAATTTATTATAAGATATTTTGTTTTATATATTTTCTTCCATGGCTGAGAACAGCTAGTTTTTAAAATTGCAGTGATGCATCCAGGGAAAGATTAATTTAGTCAACATTTTCTGGGTTGGTTAAGAATAACAGTGTTTTTCACTGTGCTATTTTCTTAGTAATTTTAAATCTGGTTATTTTTTAATTCATGAAATTATTATAACCTTTATGCAAGAAACTAAAGTCCTGCACTTTCTCATAGGTCTATAATTGTTACCTTCTGCTGACACTAAATATGTGTACTTAAAAAAAGTAACACTTTGCCATAATACTTGGCTAAATGTTCAAGTCAGCTTCTTTTTCTCTTTCCCCTTCCCTCTTTTTATTGTGGTCATACAGAGATTATAATCACACTGATTTCTGAGAACATTTTGTTTTCTAATGGCTTTTCAGAGTCTTTTATTGTGTCAGTTATGATCATTTAACTTTGAAAATACTTAACAGAATGTGAATGCAAGGAAAGTTTGGCATTCTTCTCTGGCCTTCCTGACATATATATATTTTAAATGTGTGTATATATATATATTTTCATTCAGTGTTTCATGAATGCTTGCTTGGTCATCTAGGCTGCATACGTATTATCCAAATACCAGTACTTTGTCTGCCCGGTGGAGTACCGCAGTGATGTCAACTCCTTCGTTACAGAATGTGAACCCTCAGAACTTTTCCAGCTTCAGAGTTACTCACTTCCTCCCTTTCTGAAGGCAGTGTTGAGACGGGTAAGATAACACTGTAGGGATCCTCTATCCCAGAGATTAAGCTTCATTTAAAAGCTTCATTTAAAAAGCAATCCCACTCCTGGGCATATATCCAGAGGGAACCCTAATTCAAAAAGACACACGCACTCCAGTAATCATAGCGGTGCTATATGCAATAGCCAAGACATGGAAACAACCTAAATGTCCATTGACAGATGACTGGATAAAAAAGTTGTGGTATATTTATACATATAATGGAATACTACTCTGCCACAAAAAGAATAAAATAATGCCATTTGCAGCAACATGGATGGACCTGGAGATTGTCATTCTAAGTGAAGTAAGCCAGAAAGAGAAAGAAAAATACCATATGATATCACTTACATGTGGCATCTAAAAGAAAAAAGAAGACACTAATGAACTCATCTACAAAACAGAAACAGACTCACAGACATAGTAAACAAACTTATGGTTACTGGGGGGAGAGGAGGGTGGGAAGAGATAAATTGGGAGTTTGAGATTTGCAGATATTAACTACTGTACCTATATAAAAACTAGATAAAAAAAAAATTTCTTCTGTATAGCACAGGGAACTATATTCAATATCTTGTAATAACCTTCATTGAAAAAGAATATGAAAACAAATATATATATGTATATATATGACTGTGACATTATGCTGTACACTAGAAATTGATACATTGTAACTGACTATACTTCAATTTTTAAAAAAGAAAGTAGCCTGGCAGATTTTAGTGCAACAGGTGCTTACAGAGGGAATGGGGAGTGCTGGCTAAGCAGAGGATGGTAATAGGAGCTTACAACAAATATTTTTTTCCTATGATCCTGAAAGTTTGTGAAATTAACAAAAATATGGCATGTACTTTGAGTTATTGTTTTACATCATGGTTCTTAGTTTAGGTGGCATGCTCAAATTCAGTTTTGATGCTGTTAGCCCGAACCTTTCTCTTCTTTTTTCTTCTTTAGGAAACAGTGAGCTTGTATCCTTTCCAGATACACAGCATTGCTCTTTCCACGTTTGCGTCTTTGATTGGACCATTCGGAGGTTTCTTTGCCAGTGGATTCAAAAGAGCTTTCAAAATCAAGGTATGTGTTTAGATTCTTTGTTACATTACTTGAGAATGTAATATAGTTTGAATTTAGTTGTCTATTGGTCTCACACTTCAAGCCACTGGGCAAAAAACTTTTCCATCCTATTTGTCTCAGCCTCACAAAAATGATTCCTGGCTGATTTGAGTGTATTCTTCCTTGCTGGGTTTTGGTCATGCCATGTTAATACATTTGAACTGACATGTGTCACATAATGTTGGGACAAACACAAAATCTTGGTTCTTCAAGTGTTCATCCAAGAATCCAGCCATGCATTGTCTGAAGTCTAGTGTCCTGTCACAATCTCACTTGAAGGGACATGCAGGAGAGCTCTGGATATGTAACTCCCCATTCTGCTAGATCAGGGTTTGGAAACTCTTTCTGTAAAGGGCCAAATCATTAAGTAATAATGGCAGTATTGCAAACTACTCAACTCTGAACTCTGCCATTGTAGTTGGAGAGCCCCTCGGACAGTATGTCAGTGAGTGGGTATGGCTGGGTTTTAATAAAAGTTTATTTACAAAAAGCAGACAGCCAGCTGGGTTTGGTCTTTGGGACATAGTTTGTTGATCCTTGTTTCAGAAGCTTAAAATTTTCCCTGTGTTTTGTTGAAGTTAGGTTCTCACAAAGCAACATACATTTATCCAGTCATCTCAGCTCTCCTCACGTGGCTTCACTAAGACCAAACGGTGCTCTGCTAGGAGTTAGAGCGTGGCCACTGCAGGTGGGGAGGTCAGGACAGGCCTCTCTGAGGAGGTAGAGTTTGAGCAGGGATCTGACAAAAGGAGAATGGGTCCTGCAGAGAAATTGAAGGAAGAGGGTTCCAGTGCGTGCAAAGGAGTAGGGGAGCTTAACTGCTGGAAGGGGAACAGGAGCAGTGTGGCTGCAGAGAGAGTGGGAGATCAGATACAGAGGGTTCGAGGCCAGATCACGCAGGGCCCGGAGGCCAGGGAAATAAAGACGTGAACTCAGTGAGCACTTGCAGTGGGGAAGACACTACGTTAGGTGGAATGCAGTACACACAACTGCACAAGATGTCCCTGTCCTCACGGCACTCACCCCCTCACATCCACAGAGAACCACACAAAGCTGCGATGACTAGAGTCCTGTAACGGCTCCAAATAACAGTGGGATTGAGTTACCATGGCTCTCTTGGGCTTGGGTTAGTAGAGAAGAGAAGGAAGAAAATGTGTTGGCAAAAATTAGCCAAAGAATTTTTCAATAATTTTTTTTAGACAGAGAAATGTTATGTTTAGAATGGTATTTTCTTTTAATGGCCTTCAGTGTAAGGTTTCTGGTTGAATGGTGAGACTTCTCTGTATGTTTGAAATGAAGGGGTAATTGCTGTTCCATTTTAGAGGTTTTTAGGTTGCCCGAGTAAACTAGAGGGCAATTAGTCACTTCCATTTCCTGAGCCCTGGACATGTGTCCATACAGGGTCAGTCTGCAGATGCTTCCTAACCGTCCCCTAACTATTTGGCCGTTTAATGGACTAACATGTCCCAAATGAACTATTTTAATTTTCTTTTTTACCCCAACACTTAAATATTTAACTACCGTAATAAATATTTTTTTATTTCAGAGTAAGAATTGTTAGGATAAACATGAGGTACAACCAGTAGTCCATCTGTCAACAACAAGAAAATAGCTCCCCACATAATTTCTGATTAAACAGAAGAGCAGGCTGTAGATTAGATTGGTAATAGCCAATAGCTTTTTTGATTTAGATAGTTTTCTTAACTAAAAAAAAAGTGCCTGATTTAATTAATATTTACTTAGTGTTATTTAAAAGCTGTGTGTCAGCTCAGTAATCATTCTAACAATGGGCACATATTCCAAAGATGGGGTTTTAATCTGTTGGACATGTTCAAATAAGTTTGTAGTCAGTGGGAAAATCCCTAATAAGTTTGTAGTTAGTGGGAAAATCCAGTAGTAAAGTATTTTTCTTCGAGTCCATGATGCCAAGGAGACATTTACAAATAGGAATCTTATAGCAGATTTTTTTTTGAAAGCTTACTAATGTGTGTGTGTGTTTTTTCCTGAAGGACTTTGCAAATACCATTCCTGGACATGGTGGGATAATGGACAGATTTGATTGTCAGTATTTGATGGCAACTTTTGTGCATGTGTACATCACAAGTTTTATAAGGTACTTTTCGATTTTTAAGAAATGATTTCTTTGAATTCTTGTTTCCATTGGCATTAGTTTGAATTAGTTACTTTTTCTGTCATGGGTAATCGGTAATATCAAAGGGAATGGCAGCTTCTGGAATTGTGTCACAACTGTAGTTAGATTATAATTATTTTCCAACTTAAAAACAGTACTAGTGTATGTCATAGTTCTTAATAGGGCTGAGTTAAAATTCAGTTAATGTGGATGAATGGTACTGGCTTTGGAACATCAGGAGATTTGATGCCTCAACAGTGGACATTGCAGTGATAGTGAATACTAAGAGTTAAAAAAGAGGAGGACATAATGACTCCTCCAGTCCACCAGTTACTGCCTGAGTGCCTGTTACGAGTTGGGGAGTGTTCTGAGCATGGATATAGCAGAGACCATAACAAACCAAGTCCCTGTCCTCAAAGCTTATTTTCTTGTTGGGAATTTGGAGGGAGAAGCAGCAGGAGTGGACAGTAAACAGACAAATATAGCTTGTTCGGTGGTTATAAGAGCCATGGACAAAAATAAAGCAGGCCAGGGATGGGTGTGTGTGTGTGTGTATGTTGGGGGCGGGGGATGGAGAGGTGGGGAGGGGTGAGTGGAGGGTGTCGCTGTTTTATGCCGGGTGTTTTATTCCCATTATTAAACTTTAATGGTTTGGATCTGCTCTATAACGCCCGTTTGAGGGGTGAAAGCTAACCACATCAACCACGTGACGACTTTATTTGCCGTGGTCTCTACAGTGCCTGAGCCTGGAAAACAGGGACTTCCTTCAGGGTTACTTGGAGAGAAATTCGTATCTAAATGTCCCTAAATACGCATTTTAAATATATACCCATAGTAGTGTGAGCATTTTTGTATTAACTTTCATTTTTCTTCAGCAGTCTTGTTGGGAGTTTATTTCATAATCTTTTCAAAAGATCAAATTCTGACTTGTTAACTTTCTCTGTGTTGTTTTCTGTCTGATTGATGTCCATTCTCATCTCCCATTCTTTTCTTTCTCTAGGTTCAATTTGCTGTTTCTTCTCCAGCTTCTTAAGATAAAGCTTAGATGATTGGTTTTCAGCCTTTTTTCTAATATATTCACCTAACACTATACATTTACTCTTAATTAGTGCTTTTTTTAAAAAATAATAGACTTTATTTTTTTAGAGCAGTTTTGGGTTCACAACAGAATTGAGCAGAAAATACAGAGTTCCCACATAGCCCTCCCCACCCACACATATATACTCCCCTACCCTCATCAGTGTGGCATATTTGGTACAATCAATGAACCAACATGGACACATTATTATCAACCAAAGTTCACAGTTTACATTAGGGTTCACTATTGATGTTGTACATTCTAGGACTTTGACAAATGCATAATGACATGTAGCCACCACTATAATACCAGACAGAATTATTTCATTGCCCTAAAAATCCCCTGTGCTCCATCTGTTCATCCCTCCCTCCCTCCCTCTCCCCAAACCTCTGGAAACCATGATCTTTTTATTGTTTCTGTAGCTGTGCCTTTTCCAGAATGTCATTTGGTTGGAAGTGTATTGTGTAGCCTTTTCAGACTGGCTTCTTTCATTTAGTAATATCTTCTACATTTTTTCCATGTCTTTCATGGCTTGATAGTTTTTTTTTTAAACTGCACATATATTTTTTCATTTATATATATGTACTGTTCATTGTTTCTAAGAATGTTTAGAGCTTTAGCTTTTTAAACTTACATAGTTATCAAAGGAATAAAGCCAACCACAAAATAAGAATTAACTTAAAAAGATATATACATCCTGCTATTAACAGCAACATTATTTATAATGGCCAAGATATGGAAGCATCCTAAGTGCACGTCAACAGCTGAATAGATAATGAAGATGTATGTGTATATATGCACTAACACACACTTGCACATAAGAAAGAAGGATACTTTGCCATCTGCGGCCCTTCATTCACTTTTTTTTTTCCACTTCAAAACCCAGAGTTTTATAACTGGCATAAACATTTCCATTATATCAAAAACAACAAAATACCTAGAAATAAACCTAACCAAGGAGGTTACCTATACTCCGAAAGCCAAAATGACACAAAGAAATGGAAAGATTTCTTGTACTCTTGAACACTATCAAAATGGCTGTACTGCCCAAAGCAATCCACAGATCCAACGCAACCCCCATCAAAATACTCGCGACATTCTTCACAGAACTAGAACAAACAATTCCAAAATTTATAAGGAGCCACAAAATACCCCGAACAGCCAAAGCAATCTTTTGTAGGTCTTTTTTTTTTTTTTCCTTTTTCTTCTTTTTGTTCTCTTTTCTTACGGTTTGATGACTAGAGAAGTTCCTTTAACATTTGTTGTAAAGCTGGTTTGGTGGTGCTGAAATCTTTTAGTTTTTGTTTATCTGTGCAGCTTTTGATTTCTCCATCAAGTCTGGACGAGAGCCTTGCTGGATAGAGTATTCTTGGTTGTAAATTTTCCCTTTTCATCACTTGAAGCATGTCATGCCATTCCCTTCTGGCCTGTAGAGTTTCTGCTGAAAAATCAGCTGATAACCTATGGGAGTTCCCTTGTATGTTATTTGTTGCTTGTCTCTTGCTAATTTTAATATTTTCTCCTTATCCTTAATTGCTGTCAATTTGATGACTGTACCTTGGTGTGTTCCTCTTTGGGTTGACCCTGTGTGGTACTCTCTGCGCTTCCTGGACTTGGGGGACTGTTTCCTTTCCCAAGTTGGGGACGTTTTTGGTGATTATCCCTCCAAAAATGTTCTCAGGTCCTCTCTCTCTCTTCTCTTTCTGGGACCTCTATAATGCAAATGTTAGAGTGCTTCATGTTGTCCCAGAGTTCTCTTAAATTATCTTCATTTCTTTTCAATCTTTTTTCTTTTTTCTGTTTTGAAGTAGTGATTTCCCTAATCTGTCTTCTAGCTCATTGATCTGTTCTTCGGCCTTATTTAGTCTATTCTTGGTTCCTTCTAGTGTATTTGTTATTCATTTCAGTAATTTTGTTCTTCAACTCTGTTTGGGTATTCTTTATAATTTCCAACTCTTTGCTAAAAACTTTGCTCTGTGCATCTATACTCCTCATGAGTTCTCTGAACATCTTCACCATCATTACTTTAAACTCTTTCTCAGAAATTGCTTATCTCCTCTTCATTTATTTCTTCTTCTGGGATTTTATCTTGTGCCTTGGCCTGGGAGATATTCCTTTGCTGCCTCATGTCGTCTATCTTTCTGTGTGTTTGTGGGTTCCTTCCACAGGCTTTGGGATTGTTGTTTTCTTATTTCTAGTATCTGTCCCTGGTGGATGAGGCTGGAGTAGAGGCTTTGTGCAGGGTTCCTGGCAGGAGGAGCTGGTGCCTGCCCACTGCTGGGTGAGGCTAGGTCTTGGTGCTAATGATCCAATCAAGATGTCAGCCTCCAGGAAAGCTCATGTAGATGAACACTCCCAGAATGTCCACCACCAGCTTTTATGCCCCCTGAGTGAGCTGCAGCCATCCCCCATGTCCCCAGAAGACCCTCCAAATCCAGCAGGCAGGCCTGGCCCAGGTTCCTATGAGATCACTGTCTCTGCCCTTGGACCTAGTGCACATGAGTTTCCACGTACGCTTCTCAAGCGAATGGAGTCTCCCGTGGGGCTCCTGGTGCCAAGCCCCGCTGGCCAGATGTTCTAGGGTCTCCTCTTCCGAATGCTGGAACCTGAGCTCAGGAGCCTGAGGTGGGGCTTAGAGTTCTCACTCCTGTGGGAGGGCCTCTGTGACTTAAATCTTCAGCTCGTGGGTCGCCCACCCAGGGGTTATGGGGCCAATTATATCACGATCATGCCCCTCCTCCCGTCCTGCTGTGGTTCCCTCTTTGTTTCCAGTTGCAGGAGATTTTTTTGCTAGTTTCCAGTCTTTTTTTTTTTTTTTTTTTTCAGTGGTTGTTTAGTATTCAGTTGTGGATTTGTTGTAGTCATGAGGAGAGGAGAGCTCATGGTCCCACCACTCCGCCGTCTTGACAGGAAATAAGTAGCACTTTTTAAGTACTCTTAAGTACTTTCATCCCACGGGTTGTATTTGTATTTTCACTATCCAGTTACAAATATTTTCTGATTTCCAGTATTCTGTCTTCTTTGACGTGGGATTATTTAGAAGTGTATTGATTAGTTTCCAAACAAATGGAGATTTTGTCATTCTCCTTCCTTTCCTGATTTTTGCTTTAATCCTACTATGGTCAGAAAACATACTATTTCAGTATTTAATATTTGTTGAGATTTGCTTTGTGCCCCAAGCATATTGTCTGCTCAGATAAACGTTCCAGGTGCACAGGAAACAAGTATGTGTTGTGAAGTTCCAGGATTAGTGTTGCATGTCAACTGGGTGAAGTTGAGCTGAATTTTCTGTACTGATTTTTTTGACGTGTTTTTCCCCTTTGCTTGTTCTATCAGTTATGAAGAGAGCTTCATCAGAATCTCCCAGTTTTTGCTTTATTTATGTTGAGGTTGTGTTAGGTGTACACACATTTAGGACTCTCGTGTCTCCCCGTTGAATCACTTCTAATGTCATTATGTAATGTCCATCTTTATATACTACTTGTAAAGCCTACTTTGTTGAATAGAAGACTAGCTGCATCTGCCTTCTTTTGGTTAGTGTTTGCAGAGTATTTCTTTGTCCTTTTACTTTTTTGCATTCCTTTTTCCTTCTATTTAAAGTGTGTTTCTCTTTTCTAACAAGCATATAGCTGGATTGTTTTTGTAACCCAATTGACAATCTTTGTCTTTTTAATTGGGGTATTTAATTCACTTGCATGTGATTTATTAACTGATACATTTCAGTCTTAGTAATTAGTGGTTAAATCCTTAGAACTCTTTATTTTCAGAAGATGGCAGCTTTCAGAGCACTAACTCAAACTTTTTTTTTTTTTTAGATCTGCTGTTCTCTCAGTAGGGAAAAGTCATGTTGAGCCATGTTGTCCTTCATCCAAAAGTTAACATTTAGACTATTAGAAATACCGTGCTTGAGCCAGTGGGCAACTCACTGGGAGCACCTGCTGACACAATTTTGCATTTAGCTGAACTTGCTAGAATAGTCTTCCTTTTCTCTGTGAGCCTCTGCTCTGGGTTTATGCTATGAAGTTGCTGAATCTTTTCAAGAAATGGAAGACAGGCTGTGTCCTGAGTTGGGTAGACTGTGGCTGTCAGAGACATATTGCCACAGTTTTTTTGGCAGATGAGTTGAGCCACGTGCATGAAGGTGACCCGTGGGACGGCTAATCCACGTTGTTGTGCAGTTTTTTAAATCAGAGATTTTCATTGTGATATCACTGCATAGCAGACATTTCTTTGTTGCTGGGTTTTCAATTTCTTATAATTCCATTTGAACTGAAGAGTTCATGTCATACATTTAATGACCCTGTAAATGTCTTAGAATTCTGGGCCATTTTCCATATATTACTTGTCTTGCTTTTTCCTATTGGGTTTTCCTACTCACTCTCCACCGAAAGTGAACCTACCCCGCTTTTCCTATTCAAATGGGTTGTAGAAATTGCAAAGAACAATACATATGTTAAAATCTGAACTAGGCTCATTCTGAATTTGACAAAAGAGCACTTAGTGGTGTAAGTACAGAAAGGTGATCTCCAGCTCATAAACGGTTGAGTTCCAGAGTCCAGAGGGTGGGAAACTGCAATCCCCCGACTGTAGTGGTGTCTCGGGAGGGAAAGATGTGCGGGGAGTCCTTCTCGGGACCTTTTCGACCTAGAGTGCACCATCGGAGGGTGCAGGCAGAAGGGCTGGGGAGGGATGTTGGAGGAGCTCACTGTGACGGAGCCGCGTGGGGAGAGGTCCCCGCCCGGGCTGGGCTGACTCCTGCTGGAGAGCCGTGTCACTGCCCGGTGGCTGCTTAGAGGCCAGCTGGGCTCATTTCATCCCCAGTGGGGCTTCTGGGGCAGGCCCTCCACTTCCCCTTCCTCCTTTCCGCTAGAGCAGATCCGCTTTTGTTTTGTTTCCTTGTTGGGGTTTACCTGTGACCTGCTTTGAACAAAGGCTGTTGTTCCCATTGGAGATCCTAGGTGGGGGCTTCAGTGCTGGTCTCAGGAACTTCGTGTCCTGCCTATTGAACATTTGTAGTTCCCAATGGTATTTTCCCAACAAAATAGTTTCAAAGAAATATAATTTTAAATTTTAGCTTCCATTGTCTGATATTTTCATGTTCTCTTTTGGTCCGTCTCGTCCACCAGGAACTTTGCTCTTCTTCTTACAGAATGGATTTTGTTTCTTGTCTGATCTCAGGATTTGTTTACGATCCTCACCTCTTCTGAGAATTGTTGTGGAACTTAGATCTGCATTCAGTACTTTGCTTCATGTCGGTCCTGTTTTCTGTTTGTGCACTCTTCCCACATCCAGACTGTACGCCCCTCAATGCAGAGAGTTTTGGCTTGTTTTCTCCCTTTGACACTAAATTGGGCATTAAAATGAGCTCTGATGAACAGCTGTTTCAATTCCGTAAAGACTACTCTGCGTTTAAATGTGTGGTTTATTTTAAGTGACAAGTATATGCTTTCTTTAGCTCTCTTAAAATATCATGAACCTTGTCTTTTCTGCTCTGTTATCAGGGGTCCAAATCCTAGCAAACTGCTACAACAGTTGTTGGTGCTTCAACCAGAACAGCAGCTAAATATATATAAAACGCTGAAGACGCATCTCATTGAGAAAGGAATCCTGCAGCCCAGTTTGAAGGTATAACTGGCTCCAGAGAGGAAAGGACTGGCAATAAACAATTCTACAGAAAAGCACTGACAGATGAAATTTTGTAACTGTACAGAAAATGGTTGTAAAGTGCAATAGATTGGCATCTTACAGACATGAATGTTTCTTCTTTGAAATTACTGTGAATATTTAACACTTCCTTGATCTAAGTTATGAAATAAGTAGCAAATTGCCAGCAGAGTATCCTGTACTTTTTCTAAAGTCTATTTTCCGATGTTAACTTCCTTCCCCTTACTTGCTAGCTTTCATCACTTGAAAGACTTGTGTTTTAAAGAGTCGAACACTATGAGTAAAGTGAGGGTGTCTTAAGGTTGCACCTGGCATTTGGGCACCCTTTGCACAAATATTTACTTTTGTAGTTGGAGCTGCTCTTAATTTCAGCAGAATGTTTTAGGTAAGGCACAATAGGAAGTTAGTTTTCCTGCACTTCCTCCTCCTTCAGTCTGAAGTATTTTCTGAGGGGCTGAGCTGGATCCAAAAAAAAAGATTGTCCACTTTTCAAAGATGTAAGTAATCATTTGTCAGGAAAAAACATTCCACTTTTAGGGAGGTTTGGAATTCAGGAGAGAGAGGCTGCAATTTCTCTTGTTTTTGGTTTGCTGGAAAGAGCAGACATCAAGACTCTACTTTGATAAAATTGTTTGGAAAAACACAAGCTTGTTAGAAACTTCTCAAGAGAAACAAAGGCGAATTCTGCGACAAGGAGCTTCACGGTGCTCCTTCTCCACCGATGGTCTCAGCAGAGGACAGTCGTCAGGAGACAGCATGGGACCGTGGCACGGGAGCAGCCTACCTCTTGGTCGAGATCTCTGTTTGTTTCCCTGTGAACGGGTTTCCGTAAGTTCTGTAGCCACAAGCATTGAAGACCTGTATGTAGGGTAGTGAGCGGGGGTGGGGGCCCGTCCCTGGATGGGGCTCTGCCTGCTGTGTCCCTCCCTCCCGGTCCCATGATGCCCACTGGACACTCACCTGGGAGGCAGCAAGATCTGCCTGGAGACTCTCACTCCCAGACTAACTCCAAGCTAGCAGCACATTTTTATCGCATTCCTCTTTCACATCATGTCACAGAATCAGAGGACATCGACTGATTAATTTTTCTTCCAACAATGAAAACCAAGCAGATGTGATTCTCACCAGGAACAAAAAGCACACGAATGCCATACCTTCCCTTTGGTGACCAGGACACTGTCACCAGATGAGAAGACACTTCCTCTCAGTGGATGTAAATAAGCTGCCGCCACCGAGTGCTCCCTGCAGCCGCGTTCATTGTGTTGCACAGGTGGCACTAGAACCTTCAAAAACGGCCTACTGCTCCTTGGCTAAATGTTCAGAGACAAGACAGAGATATATTTTAAAGAATGTTTTGCTAATGAAAAGAGTAAATATTTTTGTTTGAATCAGAAACAGATTTCAATTATTTTCTATTTCTGTTCTACTGCTCTACCTAAAATAAAAAAAAAGTTGCAGCTGTGCCTGAGTTCACAGGTGCAGTCTCTGAGTAGCCGCCTCAGCAGGTGCACTGCGTGAGCCTGGCAGGCACAGGGGCACTCAGTCCGCGTATCGCCGCTGGGTGTGTTCCGTCAGCGTGGTTTCACACTAGTCCCTGAAGCCTAGAATTGGCATTGGAGATGCTATTACAGGAGGGAGGGAGTGCTTTGAAGATCATGCTAACTACAAGTCAGTTTTCAACACCTCTTTTTCCCCCTCTTTTTGCCTCATTAAAAGCTCCAAAGGTTGATCATAAAAGAATTTACTTACCAAAGTTTTAAAAAATGAATAATAGGAACTTACCTTGAAAACTTGGTGATTGGCACCTAAGAACTTCTTGGAAATACACAGTCCCTCTGCATTTTTCTTTACAGTGATTAGTAAGGCGCTGCAGAACAGAATTGAGAGCATTACTGAATACATGTATTATTATACAATTGATACTGTTATAAAGAAAATACAAAGCTAGAAATATTTGGGGTCACTGGAATAGCTATCCTCAAATATACTTTTAGAGTTGGGTGTACATTATTCTATATGTAAAAAAGTAAATTCTTAATCTTAACAGAGCTCTAAGGATTGACCTTTTTAGTATCCTTTTATAGCATGTATACTAAAATAGAATATATTTTAGCCAGAATGCACTTTAGCAAAGATTGCCATAAAACTCGGACTTTGATCATTTTTATATTTGCACTGTGAAGAGAGTTTACACTCCAGTGTAGCAATGAGGTGGCAGAGGGATGAAGGACTTGGAACTTCCTTTACAGTCATGCAAAGTGTTCCCAGTTTGCTGTCAGGGGAGGCGCTCTAATGGTACCAACTGCTTAGTTCACGTTTCCTCAGTGCTTTTCCCCTTCGTGGTGCACATACATTTACTGTCTGAGAATAAAAAGACAACACCCACACTTTTTTCCCCCACTCATAGTATCTTTTCATTTGTAATTTGGTGTGAACAGATAGTATCACCCTGTTCAGTGGAAAAGAAAAAGAAACAGTGTATATATACCACATATGCGTGGGAGATAGCTTATGATACGTGTCAATCAGTTCTCTGAATCTTTTACTGAAACTGCAATAGGAAAATAAACGGAAATAAATCACATTTTGACTTTGTTGTGCCATTTTCTCATTAGAGAAGAAACAGTCATTCATGCAACTAGTGTTTACAAAATGATGACAGATAAAGAAATAGTGTGTGCTGTGTGCATTCCATCACCTACAGTGGCATCTTTGGGGCTGGGAATAAATAAGTTCTGGTGATCACTGTGCATGTGTGTTTTGTCAAGAGGTGATGTCCTTTGAAGAGAAGGAATACTGAATTTCTGTGGTACTTTTCAGCTTATAATTACATATTTATTTTTGTGACTTTGATCCAGTCACCACTAGAGCTGTAAGCTGCATGGATGCTGAGTGGCATTTGTTTTGATTAGCTGTTGTGTTCCCAGTGTCTGGCTCAGTGCCAGCACTCCCTAGGCCCTCAAGCTTCTCAACAAATAAATGGTTTGGAGTCTGAAGACCCAACTGGGCATATTCCCATTTGTGTCTCTTGGCTACCCGCCCCACCCACCACCAATACGCATCACTTTTCATTTTGTGTTGCTCTAAGAGGGGCTTCATTATTCTTAGTTCCTAAGGTTGTTTTAAGGATTAAGTGAAAACTCACGAACGTGTCTTGATTTGTGTTCAGCGTAGAAGAGCTGATTAGTTATCCTTAGTCTCCTTCCTTCCTACCTGCTCCTCGCCTGTTACCCATCTCCAGTGGGAAGTGATAGTTTGGTAGGACTGAACAGGAAGGTGCCCACCTCTTCAGCTCCTGAAACTTATAAAATTCAAAACCCACTCTTTGAGGAGGGGCTTTATCTAGGAATCTACATGTAATGCCTACAAATAAAAAGCAGATCTAGAAAATTTAACCAAAATCAAAAGCCTGTCCTACCTTAATCTCGTCTTCCTTTTCCTGCGCAGAAGGGGAGAACGTTCTTGAATCATCAGATATCACGGAGTCACTTAATAAGGGTGGGTGGATGAATGAAATGTTGTCTGACGATGGCAAAGTGAGCTTCTAAAAGGAGATGAGAGAATACAGTCTGGTCCTCTAACATGTACAAAGGACACGGGTGGGGAAAGCAGCAGCCTTGTTGCCCAGAGAGAGAAAAATCACTGAGGACCAAGCCCGCCCGGAGGTGTCCTCTGAGGGAGAGAATGGAATCTCAGAGTGTCAAACTTACAGGACACCAGGGCATGGATCTGGAGTTTATGCTCTCACACCCTCCTTTTCCTCTCTGTAGCCACCTTGAGTATAATGGATCTCGATGGTTTTCTGTTCAAGAATGCGCAAGGCCAAACTTCAGACAGGACCTGGAAGAGTGATAAGTTTGGAGAACATTATTGAGTAACTGTTAAGTGTATTTTTGATAAGATTTAATAAATTTCAAAAACCTGTGAAGATAGGAACCAGAGGTTTCAGCTAGCACAGGTAAGATAGACACATTTGAATTGTCAGCAATTATATATTTTTTCCAATAGTTTTGAGAGTTTCTGAACCATAATCTCGTGCCACCATTATTACCCCCAGTTTGAGAACATTTCCCTCACTCCAAAAGTTCCCTGGTACCCATGTGCAGTTAATCCCCACTCCAACCCCCAGCCTTAGGCAGCCACTGACCTGCTGTCGCTGTAAATTTGCCTTTTCTGGACATCTCCTATGAATGGAATCGTGCAATGCATAGTGTTTTGTGTCTGGTATAATATGTTTGCTTGTATCAGCTTTGTTCCTTTTTATGAAGAACACACTTTGCTGACCCATTTACCAGTTGATTGGCATCGGAGTTATTTCCAATTTATGATTCTTAAGAAAAATGTTGCTGTGAGTATTTGTGGACATGTGTTTGTGTGGCATGTCTCCATCTCTCTCAGATTTCTAGGGTGGAATTGCTGGGTCGTATGGTAAGTTTATGTTTAACTTTTAAAGGAATGGCTAAACTGTCCAAAGTGGCTGTACATCCTTATCTTCCTACCTGCAGTGTATGAGGGTTCCCTACATCCTCACCAAAACCCAGTACTATCTTTTTAAAGAGAACCATTCTAGCTGGTGTGTGTCGGTATTTCAAGGTGGTTTTAGTTTGCATTTCCCTAGTGGCTAATGGCACTGAGCATCTTTACATGTGCTTATTTGCCATTTGTATATCTTCTTTGATGAAATGTCTATTCATTTATTTCCCCATTTTTACATGTGATGTTTCTTCTTATTCAGCTGTAAGAGATTGTTACAGATCCTAGATACAAATCCCTTATCAGATATGTGACTTACAAATATTTTCTCCAAGGCTGTTCCTTTTTCCCTTCATTCTTAAGACAATTTTTTAGAGCACTTTAAGGTTCATAGGAAAATTGAGGGGATGGTACAGAGATTCCCAATATACCCTCTGCTCTGCCCCCAAACACAGCCTCCTTGGCTGTCAATATCCCCAATGAGAGTGGTATGTTTGTTACAACTGAAGAACTTACATTGACAACATGTCGTAATCACCCAAGGTATATAGTTTACATTATGGCTCATTCTTGGTGATGTATTCTTTGGATTTGGACAAATGTATGACATGTATCCTTCATTACGGTGTCATATAGAGTATTTTCACTGCCCTAAAAGTCCCCTGTGCTTCCCCTATTCATTCTTCCCTGACACCCCCAAACTCTGATCATTTTACTGTCTCCATAGTTTTGCCTTTTCCAGAATGTCATATAGTTAGAGTCATATGATAGGCAGCATTTCCACATTGGCTTCTTTCACTTAGTGATATGCATTTAAGATTCTTCCATGTCTTTTCATGGCTTCATAGCTCATTTCTTCTTAATGCCGAATGATATTCCATTGGCTGTACCATAGTTATTTACCCATTCACCTACTGAAGGAATCTTGCTTGCTTTCAAGTTTTGGCAAATATGAATAAAGCTGCTGTAAACATCAGTGTGAAGTTTTTTTTTTTTTTTCCCCAGATGGACCTAATTTTTCAACTCCGTTGGGTAAATAGCGAGAATTGTGGTTGCTGGATCACATGGTAAAAGAAGCCACCAACCTGCCTTCCAAAGTTGCTGTTTCATTCTGTAGTCTTACTAGTAGTGAATGAGGCTTCCTGTTGTTCCATATTCTTGCCAGCACTTGGGTTTTGTTGATGTTCTGGATTTTGGTCATTTTATAAGTATGTAACGTTTCACCTTGCATTTCCCTGATGGCAAGATGTGGAGCACCTCTTCATATGCTTCTTTGTTATCTGTGTATCTTCTTTGGTGAGGTGTCTGTCAATGTCTTTGGCCCATTTTAAAATCAGGTTGTTCATTTTCATACTGTTGAGTTTAAGGAGTTCTTTGTGTATTTTGGATAACAGTCCTTTATCACGTCTCTTTTGCAAATATTTTCTACCAGTCTGTGGCTTGTCTTATTCTCTTGACATTATCTTTTGCAGGACAAAAGTTTTTAATTTTAATGAAGTTCATCTTACCAGTTCTTGCTTTCATGGATTGTGCTTTTTGATGTTGTAACCATGATGTAGCTACTATGATACAGTAACTATAATATAACAACTTGGCTATTGTAAATCACTGCCATACCCAAGGTCATTTAGTTTTCCTATGTTAAATTCTACTTTTATATTTTGCATTTTACATTTAGCTGATTTTAGTGGTAAAGCTTTGAGTTTCTCACCATTGAGTTTGGTGTTAGCTGTAAGTTCTTTGTACAGTCTTTAACAAGTTGAAGTAGTTTCCCTCTATTCCTAGTTTATATCGAGTTTTTATCATGAATGGGTGTTGGATTTTGTCAAATGCTTTTTTTTCTTTGCATTTGATATGATCATGTGATTTTTCTTTTTTAGTCCAATTGATGTGATGGATTACATTAACTGATTTTCAAATGTTGAACCAGCCTTGAACACTTGGGATAAATCCCAACTGTTATGGTGTATAATCCTTTTCATATATAAATTTGATTTGCTAACATGTTGTTCAGGATTTGGCCCCTATGTTCATAAGATATTGGTCTGTAGTTTTTTCATAATGTCTTTGTCTGGTTTTGGTATTAGGGTAATGCTGGCCTCATAAAATGAGTTAGGAAGTATCACCTTTGCATCTATCCTCTGAAAGAGATTGTAGAGAATTGGTACAATTTCTTCCTGTTTGGGAGAATTCAGTAGTGAACCATCTGGGCCTGGTGTCTTCTTTTTTGGAAGGTTATTAATTATTGATTCAATTTCTTTGATGTAGGCCTTTTCAGACAATTTATTTCTTCTTGTGTGAGATTTGGCAAATACGACTTTGAAGGAATTGTCCATTTCATCTAGGTTATCACATTTGTGGGCATAGAATTGTTCAAGGTGTTCCTTTATTATTCTTTTCATTTGCATAATATCTGCAGTGATGGCCTCTATTTCTTCTTTGATATCAGTAATCTGTGCCCTCTCTCTCACTTTCTCCCTTTCCCTCTTTCTTCTTCTTTTTTAGGGTAGCTTGGCTGTTGACATTTTCAAAGGGCCAGCTTTTGGTTTTACTGATTTTTTTTTTTTTTGGTATTTATTTCTTGTTTTCAATTTCACTGATATCTGCTCCAATTCTTATTATTTCTTTTCTTCTGCTTACTTTAGATTTAATTTGCTCTTCTTTTTTCTGGTTTCCTGAAGTGAAAACTTGGGTTATTGATTTTTGATCTTTGTTCTCTTCTAATATATGCATTCAGCAGTATAAATCTCCCTCTAAGTGGTACTTTCACTTACAAATTTTGATATGTTTCATTTACATTTAGCTCAAGACATGCTAAAATTTCTCTTGAGATTTCTTCTTTGGCTGATGTGTTATTTAGAAGTGTGGTGTTTAACTTCCACATGTTTGGGGATTTTCCTGTTACTGATTTCTAGTTTAATTCCCTTAATGTGGTCTGAGAGCATTCATATGATTTATATTCTTTTAAATTTATTAAGATGTGTTCTATGGCCCAGAATGTGGTCTACGTTGAATTCCAAGGGAGCTTGAGAAGAATTTGTCTTTTGCTGTTGTTAGGTGTCTACAGATGTCAATTTTATCCAGTTGACTCATGGTGCTGTTGAGTTCAGCTACATCTTACTGAATTTCTGCCTGCTGCATCTGTCCATTTCTGGTAGTGGGGTGTTGAGGTCTCGAACTATGATAGTGTATCATCTTCTTCTCCTTAAAGTTCTATCAGTTGTGACTCACATAGTTTGACTCTCTGTTGTTAGGTGCATCACTTGATCATTTATTTTCTTAAATTTTCTTTTGAAGTTTGACACCTTTTAATTTTGATGTTCAGGTGATGAGTTTTGTCTCTTGAGGGCCCTGCGGGCAGGCTCAGAGTCGGCCAGGAGTGTGTGGTTCACCCAGACATTCTCCAGGTCTCCACTGTGCATGTGCATGGCCTCACTCAGGAATATGCTTGGTCCAGCCACACAATGCCAGGCTCATGGGGCCATTTGCCTGCCCCACTCACCCTCTGCTGCAATTGTCACTTTCACTGACAACTTCACTGGGTACAAGCATCATTCACTGTTTCAAATTAAGTAATGGCTTTGACGGCTGAGGTCCTCACGGTTCTGTCCCGCCCTGCCAGATCTCCATGTCGGGGCTAAGCTGACCGAGGAACAGGAGCAGCCCAGGGAAAGAACTCCTGATGCCCACTGGACAGCACTTTCCCCAAGATAAGTGGTTTTCATATTGCTGCATTTTTTTTCTTTGCTCTCTAGAGCGCTGAAATAATTTTGTCCAGCTTTATAGATCCTTTTTGGGGAGAGGCTATGTCAACCTCTTTCCTTAGATACAGCTGAGGATCTCACCCAGTCAATTTGATTTTAGAGTAGAAAAAGAAGGGATAGATCTTAATCCAAATATGACACTCCCAGCTGCAGAGCAGTGGCCATATATACATACTTATATTAAAATAAAAATAAAACGAAGGCCAGAAGAACTTAACGGAAGGTCTAAGTGAGACCCTTCAAACATACCTTCAATAGAATTTCCAGGTCCCCTGGGGGGAACACTGCAGAAGGTGCTGTGATTGTGGTCTATACAGGCAGGGTTCCTCGCCTGGGCTGGAGCCAGGGAGGGAGGAGAGGTGGCGGGAAAACTTCAGCAGGACCAGAGAGCCGGGCGCTTCCCCAGGTGCAGTGCAGGCTGTCACCCTCACCTACTTTCTTACCAGATCCCTTCTTGAAAGAATATTGGGAAGTGGCCCGTCTCTAAATCAAAAAGACATTTTAATGAGGATCTGTAGGTGACACAGAGGAGGAGTGCAGTATGGTTGGTTTTGTTCCCTGAGAATAAAAATCAACGGCTGGAGGGAATGTAAAATGTTACAACTGTTTTGGGAAATAGTTGGGCAGTTCCTCAATATGTCAAACAAAGAGTTACATATGGCCCAGCCATTCTACTCTTAGGTATATACTGGAGAGAAATGAAAATGCCCATTTACACAAACAACTGTATGTGGATTTTTTTTTTTTTTACAATAGTAAAAAAATGGGAACAAATAATGTCCATCAAGTGGTGAATGGATAAATGAAATCTGCTATATCCACATACTGAACTAAAATATTGGCAACAAAAAGGAAGAAAGTTCTGATATATGCTACAGTATGAATGACTCTCTAACATATCTGTTCCCCAAAATAAGACAGTCCCTAAAGGCCACATATCACACGGTTCCATTACACAAAATGTCCAGAATAGGCATGTATAGACACACAGTAGATTAGTGGTCACCAGAGGCTGGGGACAGGGAGAAGAATGGGGGTGACTGCTAATGGTGTGAGGTTTCTTTTGGGGTGATGAAAACATTCTAAAATTAGACTATGTGACAGCTGCACAACTCTGTGAACATGCTAACATTGATACATACTTGAATTTTATAGTATGGTAATTACAGCTCAATAAGATTGTTTAAATATCTGACTATGGAATCTATAATAACAGGATCGACAGGGGAGGGTGTCCTGAGCCTGGAGAGGGGCAGGGAAGGGCTGCCAGTTGACTCCACAACCGGGGACCCCACAATGGTTCAGCCACCCATCCTCAAATTGTCCAATGGGCAGGACGGAGGGATGGAGTATTTAAGACTCTCAGCTAGACTGGACTGGGAGAAGGTGGGCAGGCTCTCTTCTCTGGCATGGCTGCAAAGGCCCTATGGCTCCTGCCCTGGGCTTGTAGCTGGGTGGGTCCCCCTGTGGGAAGAGGTGACTTGCTCAAGTGTACCCTCAAGGACTAAGCGACTTTGAATGTTTAAGATCAAACCCCAGTGACAGTTTGATACGAAGTGTTCAGGTATGTGGTTTGTGAAAGCTCAAATTCAACACAAGATGATTTAAGCTTCCACATAAAGCAGATTGCATTAAAGTTGAAGACCCATATATAACACACGAAGTGAAATAAACCAGTCACCAAAGGACAAACGCCATGTGATTCCACTTACGTGCGGGGTCTCAGTCCATCTCACAGAAGCAGAGAACAGGGTGGTGGTGGCCAGGGTCCCCGTGGAGGGGCCTGAGGGGAGACGCTGTTCACCGGGCATAAAGCTGCGGCTAGGTGGCGTGAGCAGCTTGGAGATCTGCTGTGCAGCACTGTGCCTACAGGTAACAACACTGTGCACTCAAAAATCTAAGTGGGCAAATCGCATGTTAAATGTTCTTACTACAGTTAAAAAGAGAAGTTGAAGTGGGGTAAGTCAAGGACCGCCTCTAATTCCTTCACTCAACAAATTCATCAAGCAGCTGCTCTGCCAGGCGCAGTTGTGACCAAAACGGATGCCAATCTCAGTCTCCATCTCAGTGGCTTTCACCCTGCAAGGGAGACATCACAAATGATAGCAGAGCAGACAGTGGGAGATGGTGGAGCGGAGGACAAGGCAGAGAAGGGTGACTGTGGAAGTCGGGGGCAGACGACGTGCCACTGTAAATCCTGCAGGGTGGTCAGGGCAGGCCTCTCTTGGAAGGTGATGTTTGAGACATGACTGAAGCAGGTGAGGGAGGAGGCAGAGGTTACAGTTGGGGTGAAGGCCCTGCCCTGGGGCGGGGAGCAGAGCAGAGTGAATGAGGCCAATCACTGCAGCTGAGTTGAGACTGGACCATGGCAGGTGAAGGCAGAAGTACAAAATCCTGCAGCCAGTCCCCAACCTATGGGTGGACCAGTGCTCAGGAGGGTCCACTCACACTGGATGTCAGCAGATACAAAGTCTGGACAGAAGTATCCACACTTAGGAGGAGGAAGATGCAAACCAACGCTGTGAAACCTTTAATAAACACAGAAAGGCAGCCAAGAAGGCAGGGAAGTATTCACGCAAGACCAAGAACCCAGTCCCGGGGGAAAACAACCCTAAAAGAAGAGAATTTTCTAGGAAGGCCTTGTAATATATAAATCTGGTGAAAAATATCAATTCAATACAGAATCAAAGATGAGATGATGAAAGAATAGAATATGAAAATGAAGACTGCAGAGCTAACAAAACCAATGGTGACAAGAGTGTCTTTCTCACTGAGCTACAAACAGTAAGAAATGAGATAGACTTGCTGAAAATTCAATGACAGATTCCATACCTACACGAAGGCAAGCCTCTCGTATAAAGTTCTTGAAAAGGGTAGTTATGACATTTTTATATTATCCTCAAGGCCCAGTGGAGCATGTATCAGCATGGACATAGGAATTGCTACCTCAGAAGGAAAAATAAACCTACGTGGGTGGATCCACACCTGAACCACAAGCATACTTGGTAACACTGCCCAAGTAGATCTTGCTTCTTCCTCTTGGCAGAATCAGCCTACAGGGTTGGACTGTGATGACCCTTAAGTTTACAGCCAAAGGCTCTTTAGGTTGACCTTTGTTCCACAGTTTCTTTCTTTCTAATCAGGTTGCAAGGGGGGTGGCTTGCTTTTATGAACCAAAATAGTGTTTTTCAGGGATAGCTTTTGTTTGAAATGTACAGTAGTGCTTGAGGACAAGATCATGAAGGAATTATTTTTCTTTAAATAACTGTCCTCTGCCTGGAATACAGCTTGCAAATTTCCTTTGTCTTTGTTGAACAGGAAGTGTGACATTTGAAAGCCAAGGTTGAGTTCCAACCCTTTATCTTCTTGATAAAGCAGGGCATGATGGGAGGGAAGTGATACCCTAAGTACATTTTCATTGTAGTCATTCCCCTGCCAAACCCAACACCTCCCTCTACCAAAAAAAAAAAAAAAAAAAAGGAAAATGGAAAATGGGACCTGAGAGCTGTTTGTAATAATCACTGGCCTGGGAGCTGGGAAGAGAAGAGGCAGAACTGCCAGCAGCAGGGCTTGGGGACGCCCAGCATCCCTCCGCATTCCTTTGCTCTTGTGTAAAGTGAGGGTCTGGGAGGCATGCTTTCCCAGGGCTCTTCCCACACCGACGCCCTGCCTGCTGTGTGTCTGAGTGAAGATGCACTCCTCCCATCAGGGCTTTAAATATCTAGGCTTTAGAAAACGTTTTAGCGCCCCATTCCTTTCATTTTCCTGTTTCCACATTAATGCTTCAATATATTGAGAACATACTGGTCAAGCACCACATGTCCTGTGTATGTTTCCTGATTTAACCCCTATGACTGTTCTCCAGGGGCAGGTATCATAAATCACAAGATTTACTTACGAGGAAGCTCAGATGTGGAGAAGTGGCCTCACATCACACAGTAACTGGCTGAATGACAACTTCAACCCCAGACTGACTCTCAGTTGCCAGGATCCTGACCAGTACATCATATTAGGTAGAAATGTACCTAATATGAAAGGATTACAGGTTTTTTTTTTTTTACAATATCAAAATTTTGGAGTCTTGATCTAGAAGAACGTGACTTAACAAAGACCTTATTGGAAACCCCAATGCTTCAGAGATGCAGGTGGCCCCAGCAGGGAGCCCAGTGTGGCCAGGACTGGTCTTGCACTTGGCAAGTTTCAACAGGAGCCCCGCTGAAAACCCCAGGCCTGCGATTAAGAATACTGCTCCCCAAGGAGAGTGCGGACCTGCTACTTTACAGTTTAGGTAGCATCTCATGTATCTTCCCCTTGGACCAGAGCTTCTCAAAGTCTGACTCCCAGAGCCCCAGGAGTCCTGAAGACCCTTTCATGGGGTCTGCAAAGTGAAGCCCATTTTCATAAAAATACTGAAATGTGATTTGCCTTTTCCCACTACCTTGATACTTGTACAGAACCGAGGTGCAAAAGCAGCGGTAGGACTGCTGGAACCTGAGCACGGAATCAGGCAGTGCCACCACACTGCTACTAGTCAGGATATGTTCTTTGTCACCAAGCACTTGCAGTAAGAAGGCAAATGTCTGCTTCACTTAAGAATGTCCTTGGAGAAGCAGTAAAGTTACTACTTTCATGAAGCCTTGAACCTTAGGTTGTGTGACACAAAATGAGAGGCACCTGTAAGGTACCTGCATCCTGAAGTGCAGTTTGTCTCGAAGAAAAGCACGTGTGCAACTGAGTGTGGCCGGCCTGCTGCTCCTTCCACCGCACACCCACCGTGCGCCGTCTCTCCCCGAAAGGACGGCTGACAACTACGGTGCTTTGGCAGAAATGGTCTTGAAGTTAACAGGGTGAGCCTATTGCCTCAAAAACAAAAACAAAAACGAAAACAAAAACAAAAACAAAAACCCAGCAAACAGTACTTACTGCCATTGATAAAATTTTAGAGTTTAAGCAAAAATCCTAATTTTGGAAAACTTGTGATATCCACCGCTGTGAGTTTGACTTAGAATTTCCTGAGACTGCTGGGAATATTTTTTATTACGTATGATGTGACTTTTTGATATATTACAGAATGAAATATATCAACACTTGGAAGACATACACACACCATGGTAGCAGTGATGTAGTTCCCAATGGCCAGCGGGTGCTGTAAAGTTATGCATGGGTAAAAGACAGATTCAAAGTGCAGATAAACTAATGGATTTTAAGGGAATAGAGTATAAAATGTTCATTAATGTAGTTTCAAATGCCATATAGTAATCAATCTTTAAGAAACTTAAAACTACCAAGAAACAATGACCCGAACAGGCTATTAAAATACTCCCCCACTTTCCAACCACATACCTGTGTGAGGCTGGATTTTCCTCATATGTGTCAGCCAAAACAAAGTCTCACCAAAGACTGAATGTAGAAGCAGATATGAGAATCCACCTGTGTTCAATTAAGGCAGACATTAAAGAGATTTGCAGAATCATAAAACCATGCCACTCTTTTCACTAATTTTTTTTTTAAGGGGGCAGTTTGGAAAAGTTTATTTTTTTTATAGAAATACGTAACTGATGTTAATACATAATAGTTTCATCATTGCTATTTCTATATAAATATACATCTTTTAAAAATCTGTTTTGCTAATACAAGGACTACTAATAGATGCAACCCATGTAAACAATAGCAGTTAAGGTCCTTGACAGTGTTTAAGGATCAAAAGGTCTTAAGACCAACAAGGTGAAGCAGCGTTATCTTAGACTCCTCCCATCCTCACAGTCAGTACTCACACGGGGGACCTGGTGCACTGACAGGGCCTTCAGAAGTTCACAAGCTGAGGAGAGCTGCCCTCTTCTCTGAATTTCGGTGCCATGGCTCTCCCAACACCATGCTATCTCTAAGCATGGGAGCTTGGTGTGGTGCCATTTCTAGCAGAAGTCAAAAGGAACAACAAATAAAAAGGAGCTTTGCAGGGGGTGGGGGAAAATACTGGTAAAGCAAAAAAAAAAAAAAAAAAAAAAAGGACTAAGCTAGTGCTAAACCAGTTCCACTGGACTGCTTCTTCTGTGATGCTACAAAAGGGCCAAAATGAGTGAAGAGGAAATTTTATTGAAGATGTTTTTTGCATGTTTGTCCTTGAAACCCTGACAGAATTTTTGCAGGCTCATCCTTGACAGCAACTCTTCCAAGGTCATTAGCATTTTGAGTAGTACTGCATCAAAACAATGGGAACTGCCCTAGGTTTTCTCTCTTACCACTGACTTATTTTTGGAGAAGTATCTGTTGTCCTAGCAGTTCTTGGCATTCCTGTATTTTCTGCCACAAAACTGGAGTTGCATTGGCATAGGATCTGTAATAAGCACAATAATCTTTAAATTTGACACTCTGCTGTTCACACTTAAAATGAACTGGCAACTCTGTGAGTATCTTTAGAAAGAAGGAAAGTCACTAAAGCAGCCTAAATAAACTTAAAATGTGTTTTCTATACTCTCTTTTACTGGGAAGTCAGTTTTACAACCAAGTAAGCTAGTAACTATAAAAGTATATGTGAGTTGCTACCATTCTCAGATCAGGACTGCAAAGACAAGACTGGCCAATGACAGTGGGTGCTGTGCTTCCAGAAGGGGCTGCCCCCGGAATCCAGCACAACTGGGAAGCTCAGGATGCAGAAAGCCTGGTTTTCAAAGATGGATCAAACTAGAAATTGAACCAGACCCTAATAGCCAACATCTCTGAAAGCAGAGATTTTAAGCAGGTATTTTTGAAGGATATATTCACAACTTAAAAAGAACTACACAAAGTTCCATTAGACCTCATTTTTGTTTTTCTATCCCTGAAGAATTGGCTTAGAAACAACTTTCTTTTCCTTTTTTGGGGGGATGTTGGGGGATGGTGGTAAATAGTAGGTATTTATTTGAAATGAAAAAAAAAAGTATCTGGACTATTGCATTTAATCATGTATTGTAATTGTGTTACTCTACCTTTTTGCATCAGAGACAGATATACAATGAACATTCAGTTATCACAGATTGCACACTAGATAGTAATTCTCCAGGCCTTTTACATAACCACCAAAGAACAGATAATCGGATTCTGCAATATAGTACAAAAGTCCACAATCAATCCAGTCTTAGCCAGTATCTTCAATTTACTTCTGTTGCTGTACAAATAATTGGCCATTACTAGGGCTTACAAGTTAATAACAGGACAAAAAAAATATACATTGCACTGACACAAAAAGTCAGCTGTGTTAATTGTCATGCAACAAGTAACCAAACTTGCTGAAATTAAAAATACTCTCTAAAAACAGTTTTAACGGCATAAATATTTTATACACAGTTCATTTACCAAAACAAAATGTATTTAAATGATACAAAGCAAAAATAAGTTTCTACCAACTTTATACATAAGAAAGTGCAAAATAACTTATCTAGAGTGTTTTGCTATTATCCAGATGGATGGCTGCTAGGGGCAGCGATTCTCCTCCTCAAAAGCATGACGTGACAGGTGCATACCAGACACGAATGTTAGAACACATGAATGAATAAATGGACAAATGGATGGATGGAAGGACAAACGAACTGCAAAGATCAGGCAGAAGCCCTGTGAGGTACTCTCAGAGAAAGAACACGGACCACACAAAGGTGGATGTACATGCTGAGAATATATGTTGGTAAACAAGTTTACATGGAACACAGAAAGACAGCCGGAGAAACAATCAGTTTATGTATGTGAGTGTACTTGTATGTGTGAGTGATTTGTGATTTCTGCATTAGAAGCAAAAAGAAAATAAACCCCACTGAACAAAACAGTTGCCCACAGCACCAGCTGCCAGAGGAAATGCTATCACGAGGGTTTTGGTTTCCACCTTCTAGTTATGGAAGTTGTGTTGGAAAGTTTAAAAGTGTTCATCTCATATAACTTCATATTACACAGAGGAATAACCTTTAAGTAACTACATACAGACATTCATATATTCAAGTCTTTAAAGAACACCTCTGCTGTTGGGTTTGGGGTAGACATGGGTCATGGACACAAGGAGGACACGTCTTTTAAAAAGTGTAGAATAACACTGCTACCGCTCACCTACACGGCCGGACAGGGGCAGAGCCTGCGGCGACGCCAGGGCACGACTCCTGCAACTGCTGAACATCCAGCATCATTTACGAGAATTGAAGTAAGGAGGTGGGGGGCGGGGAGGGGTAAGACACAAAGGAAAACAGAACACAACTTCTCTTCAAGTTAAAGTATTAATGCCAATAATCCTTTTATTAACAAGTATATTTGAACTTTTAGAAATGGAAGTGTTGTAATCAATTTTGATATGTAATCATAAATAGACTGTAGGCTCAAACCTAGGTAAATAAAGGTTTAAATTTAGTAAGCGTAAGGCACTAAAGCAGCCTTTATATTTTCTCTTGGAGACCTAGTTATCAGGAAGAACAAATTTGTTCTTAAGCTGGTTTCAGCCCATTAGGTACAAGATTACTGTTGTACCAATGCCTGTTTTGAATGCATGTGCATATAGTGCATTTTAGTGCATAAGTGTGCCTGTCACCAGGGCCTAAAGATGAAACGTCGGGAAAGCCAAAGCCGCTGTCCTTCGTATGAAACCCCATGAGGTGTGAAGGCCTGTGACCATCCTTCCTTTCTTGGGCCATGACTGCGTCTACATTTTTCAGATCACAGGGCTTTTTAGAATTGTTCATAATATTATCACTAAATATCTGAAAATTTTAAAATCTAGATTAATTGTTTCATTTGTTTTTTATATATATGTGTATATATATATATATATGTACATAACACACATTTAAAAAAATCCCACCACCAAAGCCTTTTTCTGTAAACTAATCTCTTAGCCCCTACCAGCTTTAGTCTCCCTGGATTTGTGTGTTCTGTATCCAACTAGTAGAACAAATTAAATAACTAAATATTAAAATACTGTAACTATATTCATAGCAAAAAAACAAAAAAATAGACATTGATACAGTATAAATCTCACTGTTTTCAGGTAGATGGCATTAAATGGTAAAGGTTAATTATAAGCAGTTCTGACATGATCCAGTTTTACAACAAGGTTTATATGTTAATTCTGTACAGTACACTTTTTTCTTTTTTTTTTTAACCCTTTTTTGAAAATAAGCTATAGCAGAACATGAGTGTCACCAGACACGTACTTCTGTTCTACGCAAGAGCAGCTACTTTGGGCTACATGCAAATACACGTCCACTAGTTGAAGCAGGGCTATCCTGCACTGCGTTGGGACCCCCGCCACGCAGTGCTAAGAAGGTATGTGACGACCAAAGAGCAGTCCAAAGAGACGTTTACGTGGGGTCTTACAACATGAGAACAACACTGAGGTGGTACACAGCCACGTGTGAGACACCCACATATGTCCAGGGTATCTCGCACCCAGACTCTTATTCTCCCACACTGTTTCCTCAAGAAGGTCCCCATTACATTGTTTTGGTTATTAGCCTAAGTTAAGTGGAGATACTGTGGGCAACTTGAAAGAAAGGACATCGGGCACATGGGCTGGGATAGAAAGGGGGTGGGAAAAAAAAGACCACAGATAATGTCTTTGAGGATTTAAAAAAACATATTTATAATTAATTGGTGAGCGATGTCAGACAAACCGTAAGTAGTTCATTGAGTCAGTGGTTTAGTTTGAAGTCTCATGTTACAGGCAGTTAAGTCCTTATTTAGAAAAAAGGCCTTTGTACCTATTTACAATATACACAGTTACTTGCAAAGAAGTCAGATTTACAACCATTTTCTAAAAGCCTTTTTTTTTTTGTAGTCGTTGGTTTTTCCAAATAAGGATGAGTAGCTCTACAAAAATGAGACGCAAGAAAAAGACAGTTAGTGAGGATTTCTCTTGGAGACAGCTATTGTCAAGGGAGAATCGGATACGGACACTGCTGCTCGTAGGAACCACCTCGTACTCTTCCTGTGCTGTTCACCTGAAGTGCCTGCCCCATGACTGCTCTCCACACCCGTTTGTTCAGTGATCCCTCTGAGTTCCATACTTCAAACAGGTGGTATGGAGATGTGTCAACGGAGACTGTCCGCGCCTTCCGAGCTGCGAGCTGTGACGGGGGGCGGGGGGCATCGGGGAGGGGTCTACAGACCATGGTCTCCAATCAGCTTGTGGAATCTTCAACAAATTCGAGGGCCATCTTCTGAACCCCTCTCATGCTGTAAGTTGTAATAACAGTTCTGACAAACACGTACCGGGGATGAAATTTTCAAGCGTTTGATTTCTGACTGAAATCGGCTGCACCTAAAGGAAAAGCAAAATCAAGCAGTTACGGGACTTCTCCATCTTTGATCACTGGGCTCAGAAACGCTGGTCTGAAAACTAAATGGGAAGCTTGTGGTAAGGATAGTGCCAAGGAGCATCCGGGGCCAGAGGGATGCCAAGGGCACACGGTTTGCCTCACGCGGTCTGACCAAGGACTCAAATGAACGCTGTCTCAGTCTACGGAGAAAGGCAGTACTAAACCTAGGCAAGCCATTTATTTGACTGTAGAGAATTTGGAAAAAAAAAAATTTTCCTTCAGGATGAAGCCAAGGGGTCCAAACAGGTATAAGGCCTGTGCAGGACGGGTCCTCACGGCCTGTACACTTGGGAGGTGTCTTTACTTAGAGCCTGACTTTTTTCTTTTGGCAAAAGAGGACTTACTACCCATTTTAAAAGGCACTTTGGTCACCATCAAGTTCCTTTGGGCTTTTAAACACTTGGATTCACTCCTCAGTCATTTCTTAAACAGGTAGTTTGGCTTTTCTGTCTGGTCCAAATGTTCTCATTTTCTGTTTATCTTGATAGAATTCCTTGAAGTAGACTATACTTAAAGATGTTCAAGTTCTTTTTTATAGGAAGTATCCCCATTCCTAGCACAGGGCAGCACATGACCTTGGACGTGGCACTTCATCATTTTAAGCCTGTACTTCACAAGACTGAAGTAGAGAACTCTATCCCCTCCGTTAATCTGCCAGTAAAAGTGTGCAGAGAGTAAATGAAGTGCTACCAGCCCAAGGGGGTTCAAGCACTGTTACTAGACTTTGACAAGACCCTCAGGAATGCTGACCAGCTCTCTCAGCAACTGAGGGCACAGAGACCACCGGCAGGGCCGCGCCCTGTGAGACAGCTCTTCCTTGCTGGGCCTCCTCTGTCATCATCAACCACTGTTGGGCTGGGTTTTTCAAATAAAGCCTCCATCCAACATTTGATAGCAATGGGTAATTTAAAGAATTACCTACATTTAAGCAATACTTGGAAAACTAAACATTACGAAGAACAGATGTGTGCCCGGTACGTACAGAGATGCTGACTGCCAGAAATTACTAGATCACCACTTTAGAGAGCGGGCTTCTCAAGCACAGACCCGCAAGACAGAATCCTCTGCCAGCCTCACAGAACTTCCCATAAGAGACGGCTGGCAACAACATTCTGGCCACCTCATCTGGAATCAGACCTCCCAGGAGGAAAGTTTAAGACGTTAGTCTGAGAAAAAAATGAATGATTATAATAACGTTTCTTACTGAACACTTATATTGCCAGACTTTACACCTGGTGCTTTACAAACCTCATACATGATTTCATTTAATTCTCTCAACACCTTCGACAGTGGGGGGTGTGTGTGTGTGTGTAATTACCTGCATTTTACAGATGATGAAGAAACTGAAGCTCAGAGAGGGTGAGAAACATACCTGAGATAATAAAATGGACACAGCCCAGGGAGCATTTGGTCAGAGGAAGTCCAAGGCCACGTCCTTTCTAATAAGCTAACGCCCCTCAGTGACTGGCTCAGAAACGATGACACACAAACACACTCTGTTTTCTGTGAAGGCCTCTCTCTAGTGAGGCCATGTGAGCATTAGAGAGTACTGCCCACGGGAACTCTCCTGCCGTCTGCCATGGAAAGTGAGCACCACACGTGCACGGTGGGACCCCAGGGCACGACAGAGACGGCATCCGAGTCAGTGATGGTGGGACAGCGGGCTTTTCACACAGGGGAGCATAAGAGATTCCTGCCCCACGTCACACCCCCAAATAAATTCCAAATGCATTTGGACCTAAAGACCTAAACGTGAAAAACAAAACTTTGAAACTTCCGAAAGAAAGTAAACAAGGCCATCTTCATGACCTCAGCACAGGGAAAGATTTTAAGACAGAAAAAAGCAAAAATCATTCACTTGAGTACAACAAAATTTAAAACTTGTGTGACACAAAAAACATGCATAAAGTTAAAACACAAGCCACAGACTGGCAGAAGATATCTGTAAGACATCTAACAAACAAAGGCTGAGAGTCTGCGATACGCAAATAACACCTCGAGTAGGTGGAGAAAAACAGAAGGGCAGACTCAGAGGAAAACAGGCCAAGTCACCCAAGAGGAAACTCAAATTGGCAATAAGCATATGAAAAGATGTTCAGACTCAGGAGCACTGGAGTTCAAACAACAACCTCGTGGCCTGCCTTCAGCCCGGTGCAGGTGGAGAAGGTTGGCAAATACCACGCAGGAGGAAGAACTGGGAGAACCACACACCCTGCTGGAGGCAGAGTAAATCAGCACGGATGTTTTGGGGAGTCATTTGGCAACATCTAGCTAAGCTCAACAGTGTGTCTACGATCTGTCGATTCCCTTCCGAGGTATCTCCTCTAAGGAAGCTCCAGCTTGTGTATTAAGAGGGCACTTACAAGGGTGTGCACTGCAGCACTGTTTACAGTACTGACAGAATGAAAAAATCCCTTAAAAGCCCATGAAAAGAAAGGAGATAAATTTTGATGTATTTGTATAAAAGATATATGACAGCAGTCAAAATAAAACTTAGAATGATAGTTATTTACGTGAATGGATTTCAAAAAGAACATTGAGTAAAAAAAGCAAGTTACAAAGGGTACAGATGGTATGCTGTATTTATGTAAACTGAAAACACAACAAACAATAATATAGTGTTGTCTATGAATAAGATGTATGCAGTCAAAGCACAAAAATATGGAGAAGAGGGTGTGACTGGTGTGCGTGAAGAGAGGACTTAAAGTGAATCTGTAATGTTTTACATGCAAATATGGGAAAACATGAGCACCTTCCCACTCTGAGTCAGGGTGTCCAGGTTTCTGTGATGGCTGCCTCTGTCTTTTCCGGTATGACAGAGATACTTTGCAATGGTAATAAAAGAAAAATGAGAAAGTGAAGCTGGTTTAAGTGACACAGCCCACTGGAGCGGGGTCCAAACAGCAACTCAGACTCTGTGTGCCGGGCAAAGGGAACATTTGAGCGCTTAGCCCAAGACAGACAGACTGTGCCTCATCTTACTTCTGGCAGAAGAGCTGACCGCAGTTCCTGCAATGGTGCCGCCTTTCTGTGAGGGAAAACCGCACCGAGCAGCCCGAACAGCTGTCCCCTCCTTCATCCTTCACCCAGTGGTCGGCAGCGGAGCGGCCGGGCTGGTCACTCACGGACCAGCTGAAGACTCGGCCTCGGCTGTCGCCCACGAGGATCCTGCTGTGATCCCTGCAGGAGACAGGACGCAGAGTCACCGCGGGGAAGGCCTCGGCACCGCCTCGGCTGGAGAGCCTGCTGTGACACAGGCTGCCCGCAGGCCAGGGCGCTGCGGTGGGGGCAAAGGGGCAAGAGCAGAACTGAGCCCGGTTTACTCTTCCGTCTCCCCTCTCCTTGGATCAAACCTTGCTGGACCTTCGAAGAACACAGAAGGCAGAGCTTTTTGTTTTTTAAATTCGGAACTGGAATCCACACACTGCCAGGCTGCTGCTTCTGATCGTCTGTTGGAGCCACGTGTGACGATGCGGGTGAAACCTGTGCTCCCCAGAGATTGCCTGGAGGGTGGGGCCCGGGCTGGGCAAGGAGCCAGTGGGAAGAGTGGTGGGAAGAGGTCTGACACTTACTTGGAGACGCCCAGGGCGGTGATTTCCGCTGGGTGCGCGTTGTCCTTCCGGTCAAAGGCAGTGTGCATCGTCAGCTTACTCCTGAACACCAGCTGCCGTTCCCACCGGTACCCTGGAGAGGAAGAGTGCGGGGAGTGACCTACTAGAGCGAAGGGAAACAACATTTGTGGGTGCAGCCCAACCTGGTGCCCTCAATGGCTGCGGTGCCCCCAACGCACAGTCTGGCAGCCTTTCTGGTGCCTCAGTTGAAGGCACAGTCTAGCCTGACGCTGGCCACGGGCCAGGTCAGAGATCGTCCCCTTCAAAGAGACACACACAGAGAAGGGGAACTCCTCAGGACAAGATACAACTTCTCCACCTGAGGACCTTGCTAGTTACCTGTGACTACATTTACTTATCTGTGATCTATAACTTGTCTATTTTCAGAGGTTTTCATGATTTGTGAACGAATGAAGTCTTTGGTTTGAGGTGTTTTTCTTTAAAAAAACAAAAAACCCCAAAAAAACACTCAACATATTGCAAACACCATTGCAGGGCAGAATCTCTTAAGGGCCTCCAGGTCCACTGCGCACAAGCAGCAGCTTGAGGCCCTCTCTGTGGGTGGCCCCCACAGCCCCTGCCTCAGTCCACCAACCCTCACGCCGCCCACAAGGAGCGAGAAGCAGACCCCGGACTTCAAGTTACCGGGCTTCAATCTGCTGTAGTTCCGCACTTCAATGGGGCTGGGGTGGGGGTGGGTAAGGGGGGCCTGCAGGTGGGCTCTGGTCTGGCCCTCGGAATAGTTCACAAAGATGAAGCCGTCCTTCTCATCGAGGCTGAGCTGGTCGGACCAGCGCCGGGAGTCGTCGGAGCCACTGTCGTTGTACAAGGTGGCCGTGGCTCGGCAGGAGGCCGCCCGGGGCCTGTGGCTGGTGCTGCTGGGCTGGCTGGGCGTGTCCCTGGGGTCCTGGCTGATGCTCTGCTCCTCGCCTTCAGAGTCGCTGCTGTCCTCGTCCTGGGCTTCCTGCCCTGGGTAGTATTGGGAGAATTAGGAAACACACACACATTACAGTTAGAGCCAGCTTTGTCCCATTGGTATTTTTCCTCTACTAGTTAAGACACAACAGACTTAGTATTTTAAGCTTAGTATAGTAAGAGAAAATAAATTGTCAGAATTTTCAGCTGGGTACTTTTAGCTAAACGGTAGAATTTCTGAGTTCAGAGAATGCGTTGGCCAAAATGCTCAGCTTGGCATTCATTCTTTCATAGTCTGGCCAAAACCTGCCTCTGTGAATTTTTCACTACCTACCTGCCTCCCATTCCCACCGCGGTTCAGCTGGATGCCGCGGACTCTGCTCTCCCCGCAGCCCTGCTCCTCCTTACAGCTGACTCTGCACACGCGGGCTGGCCCTGCCTAGACCTGTCTTCCCAGTCTCTGTGTCTTCCAATGTTGCCTGTCTTCCAAGGTATAGCATAAATGCTTCTGTCTCTAAAATCTTACCTCATTCCTGCAACAGGAAGTAACCATCCCTCCGGACTCCCTCACATATTTGAAATTCTCACCCCAAACTATTACTTTTGGACATTCTTTCTATAAGGCAGTGAACAGCTGGAAAGGAGTCCCAAGCACGGTGTCTTCCATAGAGCAGTCAACAGAAATGACAACAACATAGATGAATGAACTATTGTTGAAAGTTTTAATTTTGTTTTTTGAGGGGGGAATAAAAGTTTATTATACTCAGAGGTCTCAAGACAGTCACTGCGGGCCACAGGGCATGGTGGTCACCTGGGAGAGAGTGCCAAGGGAGGGGACTCAAGCATGCAGGGGAGAAACAGAAGGACCCCTGGGCAAGTGCTTTTACTGGGAGTCAGGGTGGAGCACAACAAGAAAAGGTGCGAGGGGGTTTCACCGGCGCATCTGAATGGCACCGGGTCCCAGTCAGGAGGGCAGGAAGGAGAGCCAGCGGCAGGGGCCCACCTTCTCACACCTGGTCGCACGGTTCAAGCCTGTCTACAGCCTGGCTACTGGTGAGTCATTCCTCCCTGCCCCAATCTGTGAGCTCGCCAGGCCCTGCCCTGCAAAGGGACTTATTACCAGGTGTGTTGAAAGCTGTGATTTAGAATTTTGTTTTTCTTCCTCATTCTATTGTTATTGTGCATTTCTTCATCTCAAAGCCCTGCAATAAAGTCTACTAGAGGGAATATTTATGAGAAATAAATATATGTAATTGGAAAAAAGAGCATGCACATGCATTTAAGTACCAGCCCACTACACCTTTTTTTTTTTAGCAAGACTGATACATAATTTGCCTCCTTTCTACTCGCTAACATTAGTAGACTAGTTGACTAATTTCAGTGAATTTTTTTCACCTAATGGTTTATGATCATTAATTTTATAGTCTTCAAATAAGCTTCAAATAAAACGGCTTTGATTTCCAGTGAATCACCCGCTTGTCCCTGTCCCTTTCAGCAGGCCACTGCCCGCAAGTCCCACCACCTTGTCACCGTCCCAGGTCAACCCTCCTGTGGGCTGCTCTCTCCCTCTGCCACTTCTGCCAAACTCTGACCACAGTATGAATATGGGAGGAGGAAGAGGACATACATGTCCCTCCTCCCTGGACCTGACTTCGGTCTCTCTTATTCATCCCTGTCCCCTGTAGTTCACTCGAAAGCTCTGTTAAAGGAGGTACAAGTGGCCCACCTCTCGCTGGACTGCGTAACTCAGCATCCGACACACGTGGCTACTAGCTCCCAAATACCTACTGAACACAACTGAATTTTTAGGTCCCCCAACACCCAGACGACTTTCTCAGCAGGGCTGCATTTGACTAGGTAGACATTTACGTGCATTAAGGTAGTACAAGCATTAAAATGCCCAGTCCGTCGGTTCTGGCAAAGACAGTAAAAACCACTTTTGGCTTCCTAGGACAGGTGGTTTATGCCTTTCTGATAATACACCTTTTCCCTTAGTAACTCCCTCACATCGTCAAGCTTACGCTGAATCCTCAGGGCACAAACATTAACCACGAAGAGACAACCGAAAGGTTAAACTTAAAACCCTGGTCCTTTCTGTGAAGTGTCTTGTACCAAGTGTTCTAAATCGATGGAGGATGACTTCTTTCAGTAACTCAAAGCGGATCTTAGCCTGACTTTATGGCATTGCTTCCAATCATTCTGCACAAAAATAATCTATCTCCATATTTCACTGGAAAATTTTAAAGTGCTTCACATACAGCTGATAACAGATCACTTCTGTTTGAATGAATGCCCTTCCTGAGCAGGCCCAGGGCGTGGACTCTGGTTTGCCTCTGTGAAGAGTTTACCAGCCTAATGCCCCTGTGTCCCTCACACTGAGCTGTCTAAGTCATGGGTGGGACAGACGTGGGTCTGAGGTGTGGCCGTCTATCTAACACGGTGCCCTCCAGATCTACTTTTATTTTTCTGAACGGAAAGCCCAAGCGTCTGGTACTCCAGGGAGCTCATAACCATATTTATCATGAGATGCGGAAGCTGACCACAGGACACCACCACGCTGGGCGTTGCCTGGTGAACCAGAGGACTTGGCGTGCCTGCCCGGCTCCTTCAACACCAGGCAGGGCTCCTGCTTCTAACAGCAACGCCTAGCCTCAGCCTCTTGCTTGTGTTGTTTGATGTAAGTGTGTTCGTAATGACTTAAAAAAAAGAAAATTATGGAATTACTTTTTAGAAAGTATTAAATACCTATTTGGGCTTCTGGACAGTCTTCTTGCATTTCCAGGACTTCAACAGGCTCAGGAGCTGGTGTTTCAGGAACTTGCAAAAATTCCATTCTCCAAAACTGAATTCAAGTGAGTATGAAAATAAAAACCAGTTAAACAGATTACAAGAACAATTTATATGTTACTGGATGAAAATGGGATCTCAGGATTAAACAGATAATTTAATTTCTGTTATTTGTATATAGTTAGATTTCTCTCTATCTTGAAAACTGGCAGGGACTGCCTCCAAATAAACAGTTCCTCCCAAGCTGTGTTCCATGAGATGTTACTGGGTGTTTCACGGTGGAGGGGAAAGGACTGGGGCCAAATGCACTCGAAAATCATGGTTCAACTAAGCACACTTCTTTGTTTCCTACAAAAACCCCTGGGAGCCTCACACGTGCTGATATAGACTCCAGATCCCCAAGAAGGCACGCAGGGAGCAGGGCCCCGGGGGTATCTTGGCTGAGGGGCGCTTCGCCATGCCTGGCTGGTGGAGTAATCTGGGATGCTGCTCTGCAGGCAGCCGGCTCCGGGGTGGGCCTGTCCTCTGAGATGCAGGGTGTGGCATGGGTGTGGCATGGGTGTGGCACGGGTGTGGCCGATGGCCTCATTTTGCTCAGCAAGTGACTGATTACAAGGCAGAAACCAGCTGCTCTCTGCTTTTATAGAGTGCATTTAAAGAAGAAAGACACACAGAAAAGTCTCCCAAATGCCAGAACAGACTATAGAGGTAAACACTTTATGGATTCCATCTTAGGTAGAGGCCCAATGCATACAAAACTAAGAAAGGATAAACTGTTCAGATGATAAACTGTTCAGATGAAATCACCCAGGATTCTAGGCAGGGAATGAACGGATGACCTGAGGCCCTGGGAGCATCTTCTAGCTCTGGGATTCTCTGCAGAGAAGAGACAGCCCCTGTTTCCCCTAAGAAGCCACTTGACAGGATGAAAAGCCAGTACTTAAGCAGACGACATTTTTAACAATCCCAGTGTGACGTGGGAATCATGGTTAAGTGATTCTGTGTCAAGCTGTCAAGTGGTTAGTAGCACTAACAGGTACACTTAATGGGAAGAGAAGAGGCCAGTCACTGATGACCCCCATGTCTGGTAACACAATGCCCAAGCTTGGTCTGAATCAGAGTGAGAGTTCGCTAAACAGCACCTCGCTCTCCAGGTGCCCTCCAGGTGCCCCCCACCGTGGACAGCTTCACAAGTCCCAGGTGAGCAGCCGACTTACCCGGACCACGCCGTCCGAGTGTCCTGTGACTATGACGTTCTGCGTGTCCCACTCGTTCATCTCCGACACGCAGCAGCACACGATCTGCTGGCTCCTACCTGTGAATGTGTTCACACTCACGACAGGGTTCCCGTTGATGCTCCACACGTGGATGTACGTGCCAGCGCAGGACACAATGTCCCCCTGAGAGGAGAAAAGAAGAACTTCACTCACGCCAGGTTACACTCTAGTTTCAGAAGCAAACTGAACCCTTGGCCTAGCTCTCAGAAACCCTCTTGGTCCTTTGACCGGTGACTGGGTGATTTCTGACGCAGCATGGAATTCAGTGCTGGTTGACTTAATGAATACCCTGAACAGAGGCCTCTTTAGGAATTCGAGGTCGCGTGGATACTGCAGCCAAGGTGCCAGCAAATGGAGAGAGGCAGGAGCTCCTTGGCGCTCCCAGCTCACGCCCATGCACACTGAAGAGTCCGCTTTATTCCAGATCAAAGCGGTCTGTAACCCGAGGAGGTGATGAACTACTTCTTTTTCCTCCCACTGTTTACAAAACCTATTTATACCTTTTATTTAGAGGTACTTAATTTTATAAAATTTTATAAAATGAGCCCGATCATCAAAACCACAGGGTAGAAATCTTTCAGTCCATATACAGCTGTAACTCTCTTCAATAAATGAAGAGATGAAATCTTGATAACACTGCAATATCCTATTTAAAAATTTGTATTCACAGTAAGGTTCGGGGAATGAGGGGAAAAAAAAAAGAAAACTGGTATGTAGGTCATTTCTTGGCAAAATGAACACACTCTAAGCCTCCCTGAACTGATAATACAGGTTTTCATGAGTTCCGAAGATGGAAGAAAAACCAAGCTTTTCCTTCAAATTCTGCCCGGCTGGGCTCTACCCAGCCTGGTGAGAATACAATCCACTAGCACTAAAGAAATTAAGGTGCTTCCTGAAGCATGTACTGCGTGTTACTGTGGTGGACGCCCGGCACATTCCATCCATCCTTACAGCAATCTTGTGAGCTTAGCTGCTCTGAGCCTCTAAAGAGAGCATGAAAGTGAGATGCAAAAAGCTTAAATAACTTGCCTGATGTCACCGAGTAAAGACCTGAACCCAGCTCTCTCTGGCCCCAAAGCTTATACAACATCCCAAGCTGCCTGTCTCATCCCTGAGACAGCCCGGCTGTCACGATGCAAGGTGCTGACTTCAGAAATGACCTGGTGAATTCCAGTACAGCCAGGCGGCACATGAGAACCTACAGAAACTGGAAGACGGTCACCAAAAGCAGAGGGAAGCCAGACACTGAACAGCAGCACCAACACAAGGGAGAAGGGAACGGGGAGGCCGGGGTGGCTGCCAAGATGGCCTGGGGCTTTTCCAGACCACTGTCCGTGCCGGTCTTGCTATCTGTTCTCTCCCTCGGCTCTTATTCTACCAAGGAGGCAAGAACCAAACCAAATCCCAAACAAAAATAATGCTTAGCAAACCACTGCCGTGCCTACCTCTGTACCAGCCGCTGCACCGCCTCTGATGGCAAGTGTCAGCAGCTGAGTTTTAATGAACGGCCCCAGTCTCTGCAGGAGACAGGAGGCAGCGCCACACGAGGCTTTCTTCACTTACCCCAGGGCACCTCAGCTAGAGGGCGCTGGAGCAAACCCCGTGGTTATGAGGGCTGAGAGTAAGACGGAGAATTAAAGGGCAGCTGAAAGGTAGCTGAGGCCCAAAATGCAAAGTGAAGTAAAGCAGCCTTGACAGTGGTGGCAGAAACATAGCAGGAATGGAAATCTTTCCACAAGTCACTAAGAGATTACAAAAGCATCTTAAAAGGGAAGAATCAAGTACGTCTGTAGTGTCTGCAGCAACAACTGCAATCCAATGGGTGTGTACTGGCTCAAATAACAGCTAACTATAAATAAAATTCTCAGGGTTTAAGTTAACAACAAACCCAAAACAAAGTGCTTGAAATAGCGCGACTAAGCCTTGGACTCATAGCCACGCAGCGGGGATCACAGCGCTTCTGTTGCACGGATATTTCCACACACCTCTTAGGTGTGTTGGCACGCCCAACCCAAGGTGCTGTTCGAAACACATTTTAAGCCTTTCAAATACAACAAAAGAAGAATCTGACTCTTTTAACCCTCACGCACCCCACTCATTCCCAACTCTGATGACTCTTACTATGACGAGAGGATCAAAGTGCCGTTAACTAGAACTGAGTAACTTCCCTTTTCCTTTTTCTCTGAGTGACCACAAGGTATCTGACTAAAAGCGTAATAGTCAGCATCCCTCAAGGGGACAGCTGCCCATGGGTGACGGTGTGACGCGGTTAGAACTACCCTGTGTCATGCAGGACGATCCCGGCAGGGCTGAGGGTGACGGTGGGATCGGGTGTACAGAGCTAAGAAATGAGGAGGAGCAGGGTTATGGCGGATTTTGGTTTGCGTATGTGGGCTTCACCTACATATGAATCTGATCATTTGTCCCTTGGACACCGAGACCTCAGTCTTTCCACGTCTACCCTTAGCTCCCCATTTGCCAACACACCTTAGCAGTGACTGCCCTCCCCTCCGCCACCACAGGGGGGCCTGGTCTGCATGGGGGGGGCTCCTATTCTGATTCATTGTATTTATTTGTATTTTTGAGAAGAGATACTGTTCTCTGATAACTTTAGGGTCTGTTTTGAAAAGTTTTACAATAAGTATTGTCTTGTTTGGGTATCCAAATGTTACTCTTTTCACTTCATATAATAAATACTTTGAATATATTTCATAAAAACGTCAACACAATTTTAACAAGTCCCACAAATCTGCTTTTTAAAAAGCATATTCTAGAATGTTCTATTTTGACCCAAATACTTTTAAGTATGCTGCCATGATTGGATTCTAAGACAAAACTGCTCTCTGGGTTACAAAGTTTAATATTCATTTCCTTTTGCAAACAACATATAAGTCAAGTGGCTTTTAAAAATGAGCGCCCATCAACTTAGAAAACACATAGAGCCATTTTTTGTTTCTACTGGCCAGAGCTACTTTTTTTCTGACACATAAACCAAGTAGGCAATTTACTACTTACTGTTAATTCATTGATACAAAGAGCAGAAACGGGAGCCCGGTGGCCTCGGAGCTGGGTTAGGAACGACAGTTTGTTCAGGTCCCAAATGATGCAGGTTCGGTCACGGGACCCACTGACAATTATGTGATAAGCTAGTGATGCGGTGGCACAGGTGACAGTGTCCGTGTGGCCAAGTAAGGCCTAGGAGGAGAAGAGAAAAACCAGGCTGGTCACAGCGGAGCGGTCCTGGAGGGGCTCTGGGAGACGCGGACCCTAAGGGAAGGGCAGCGCCCGTGCTGGGAGCGAGGGCCCTGCGCAGTATGTCTGCAGAGTCCTCACCCTCCTCCTGTGTCCCCGCCTCCTCCCATGGGGGGAGGAGGGGAGCCTGGAAGACCCGGGAGGCTCTAATCTCACTCTCTACCACCTCTTTCCTGGACTCGGGCCAGGACCTTAGAAGGAAGGGGGAGCGGCAACTGAAACCCGGCTTGGGTTTCTTCAGACTATTTCTATGTGGAGATGTATCAATCAGGGCCCCCAAAATACAGGATTTAAACCCGGAATCTATTTTTTTATGCCATCAATTCCTGTTAAGTCCATTCTGAGGAACAATTGGACAGATTTTTAAAAAATGTACAAAGTGTGAGAAATGCACTGTTGCAGTACGTGGTCCAAGAAAGATGAAGGGAGATGTGGGCCTGATGTGTGTGATGAGTCCGTTACTGAATCGGACACACCTGGACATGTGTCTGACAGGGACCCCTGCTTCAAACTAGCATGAGAACTTTTCTCTTTTGCTGGAATACGAAGAGAAACAGGATCCAGGGAAATGGCAATGTGGGAAAACAAGTATTTTTGAAGAAAAAGGTTCAGATTACTGTTAGGAATTCCTGAGTATTTACTATTTAATTAATGGGTTGTCAGCCTAAAATTCTGGTCATGCAGACATCCTTACTATAGATTTAGCAAACCCCAGAAGGCTCTTTTACGTAAGGAGTACTTTCTACCGAGGGGCACCTGTAGGCACACTAGCTTCAAAGCCCACTTTCTAAGGTGAAAAGACTGTCCGGACCAGCAAACTGCGCTGCCAACCTCGTGTCTGTTCACGTCGAGACCGTCTCTTACGGGGCTCCCTTTCAGACCCAGCAACCCAAGAAGTTTCTAGACTACACAGGTGGACACTGGTGTAAGTATGAGGCGTTCAGTTCTTCCCACAGATATTTAAAACACCACTGTTTGCTTGAGCCGGGCTTTAAACACAGAACTGAATTTATATCGTGGCTTTATCACTGTGACATGGGGATGTGTCTTAACCTCTAAGCCATGATTTTTTCAGGTGTAAATAGGGATGATGAGTACCCTGTAGAATTAACAGGACTGGAGTTTTACATTTTTTAACCCTCTAGCACTGTGACCTGAACATGCCAGGTGCTCAATAAGTAATAATGATAAAGAAATAATTTTATATATATATATATATATATATATATATATATATATATATATATATATATATATATATAAATAATGATAAATAATAAACGGCAGATATCATTGTTACACTACTTTTCAAATGTACATCATAAAAAAAAACTAGATGTATACTCCATTAAACCTCTATGGTAAATCCACTTACAAATCAAATATTAAAAGATGATGGCTTAATTATAAAAGGATTCTTACTTTGATTAAAAATTTGTAATAGCAGATAACAAGTGATCAGAAATACTTGTTAATAAAATCACCAGTGGTTCTACTGAATACATTCATGAGTTTGTCATGTTCTTAAGAATACGATAAAGGAAACAGAAATACTAAAGAACTTTTGATTTAATGCTCTAGATGAATGAAAGTAACTCAGAAAGGAAATGGGTATGAACCAAAACCAAACATAATTTGGTTTGCAAAAACTTAACCTACATATAACTTCTGAAAAATGTTTAGATTACTTAGAGCTATTATAAAAAATATGACCTAAAGACAGCTTGCTTCAGATTTAAAAAAAGGACCAGTTTAGATCATTTTCAGAAATAGTATCTTCTGATTTCATTCCTTTATTTTAGACCCATTTCCAGCAAAAGAACATACATTTATTTGGTTTTGTCTATTATGTCTGAAACACCTTGGAATTATGGGTGTTTCCTGGTTTCTCTGGAATGCGGGCAACTGAGGTGCGTATGTTATGTCCATCTTCTGCACGTTCTGTTACCTGTTTGAGAGTGAGCGTCTTAGCCTTTTCCTTCGAGGTGCCCATCTCCCACACACACACAACTGTGCTTGTTCCGCCCGTGATGACCAGCTTGGGGTTGGGGCAGATTGCACAGAGAATCTGGCCCCACTCAGACAAACATTCATAAACAGTCACTGCCTGTAAGACAGAACAGATGTGAGACACATATGCCATCACCAAGCACTACAAGCTTCTGAAACACAGCGAGCATACTGAGTGGAGGAGAACCTCTATGTAGGTCCCTCACAGGCACATGTATGTGCTGGGCTGGCTTCAACTTAGCTACAGGCCCACAGAAGCTCTACTCTGAACTATTTATTCCCTACAGCCTCCTAACTACAGTTGCTGTTAAAAATATAAAAAAAAGGATTTTGCTCATAATGGGGGTCTCCAGTTTCTCTGGTCCTGGAAAATGATGTTCAGAGTGTGTGATGCTATGTCAGATGCAGGGGGTAATCTGGTAACAGGGTGTGTTTGTCGTAGCCAGTCAGAATGTGACAGGAAAGCACGAGGGCAGCTGATCAGTGAGAACGTGACTGAATAGAAGTGTGTTACACACTCGCACAGACCAGGCCCCTGGTGTGCTCAGGAGGGGACGTCAGAGGGCAAGCCCTGGGCACCAGAGGATCACTACATACTGCCTCTGCAAGAGATACTGATGGGGCTCAGAACGGTAGCTGCTGCTTCTTGGGGGAAGGGGTGACAGGTTTGCTGACAGCCACTTGAGAGCACTGAAATGGCAAGCGGGCCAGATGATGACTCAAACGGAGGCTCCTCCCGTTGGCAGAAATGCTGACTACCTGGCTGGTTAGGACCTCTTGGAGGGCTTCTCTGAACAGGAGGGAAACTGCTAGCCCCTCACACACAACTTTTCAAGAGAGGCTTTTCTGCAGGAAACATGACTTGTCCACTACCTTATCCTGACGCGACGCAGTGAAGCTCTCCCTCCCTCTGGGCTGTGGAGGAACAGCTGAGAAGCCCTTTGCTTAAGCTCTCCCCATCCCCATTAAGCAGGAAATCCAGACCAAGGAGGGGCAAGATTAAATGAGTGAGCAAGAAAGAATGCAAACCTTGTCTGACTCATAGGTTCCCAGCCTGCAGCTGAGGTCTGCGTAGCCCCAAGCGAAAGTTTTGTTCCAGGTTGGTGGGATAAGGACCTTATTCTGTTCTACTGCAAGGATGCCTTTATCTGTACACACTATTTGTCCCACAGGCTCTTTGAGTTCTATAAAAGACAAATCAACACATTAGAACAGGGACAGGGAAAACTAACTTCATCATCCCATAGGGGATGGTAAAGGGATCCCAAATATACAAATCAAGCACCCTGACACCTACATTAAGACAAAATGACCTTAGATTGTGGGCTTAGCTTTTGAGTTCTCCTCAGACCTGCTGGGCAGATGTCCATTCTGACCAGTGATTCGCTGGGCTTCCCTCCAGCCTTCCTGTCTCTGGACACTTGCTTGGGTTGGGCCCCTAGTACCCAGTCCTGCCTTCTTGACCCCTGGAGCTGTGCAGAGTGATCTGGGATGCTCCCCAGAATGCTGCACAGACTTGCAACCAATCCAGGTCTTCAGCACCTCCCAGGCCTAGACGTCCCACAGAGAGGCCACGATGCTCCCCGAGAAGCCGCACTCTGCCCCAACCTCAGCTGAGCACACCAGTGCTCCAAAACCCTCCCCAGGCAGTGGCTGGAGCTTGCACAGGGCAGAGTCTTTGTAGTGAGGCAAATGACAAAGAGCTGGTAGCCAATCCAATTCACCAGACTTTGTTGCTCCAATTTTTGGATTTAAGTGACAACTTCAAGGCATTACAAAGCATTTTTTCATTCTAAGGAAAAAAAATCTATTTGGAAAAGTAATTTTAGATAACATACAATAACATTAGTTGAAAGATAGAGGCTTTTAGTTGGCATATTAAAAATGCTGTCTTCTTACTACTATTCCTAAGTTAGTAGAACGTGTGTAAATGAAGATGACAGAAGTTTTTCCACATGTGGAATATAAAGTTGAGCTGCAAGATTTGGTCTATTAGAGTCTTCACTATCTTAGCAGAGAGGAGAGACCTGTTTAGGTTTTTTAGATGCAAAATCCAACAGGCGAAAAAAAGAAGACAGAAAAGGGAAAGGAGAAAATTCAGCAAGTATTTGGTGATTTAGCACTTAGTACAAATCACACTGTTGCTGAAGAGCAAATTTGCTATTGCTAAACTAGGATTATTAAATAACCCCACAGAATCATGAATCAAACGCTTATTTAAAAGAAAAAAAGCTTATTTCCTGCGATTTTACCTTTTACAGGGGTTAGAGAAGGTCTCAGGTTGTCTAGATGATGAAAAAAGATCTTGTCACTGGTGGATCCTGGTGGGACTGAGAGTCCTGCACTGTCTCCGTTGAGTCGGCTCCTCACTCGCTTTGGTGGATGAGGTTTCTTAAATAACTGGGGTGAGAGGAGGTGACATATTTTATAACAAAGGCTAACATTTAGTAGGCCCTTTTGTATGGCGGGTATTATGCTGTTATTTCACTTAAGCTTCACAACAACCATTAGATATTATATTACCACAGTTAACATCTGAGGAAGAGAAATTTCAAGAGGCTCAGAAGGTTGCCACAATCTCACACCTTGGTAAGTGGGGACAGGACTATGATACTAAAGCTTGGGTTACCACCATGCTCTGTGCTACACTGATTTCATGATAATTTTTCAAAAGTTAATTAATCTACTCAAACTGCAATTGATTGACAACTATTTTCTAGGGATGTTTAAAATTAACCAATTCTTTATAGCCTGATACCACTCTGTGCTCCCGGGGGCAGGGCCCATTCCCTCTAACTGGGTTACTTCTGGCTCTAATGGGGCCCTTCTCTATGTGACATCATTTCTGTATCTTTTAGGCGCTACACATAGTGTGAACATTGTTGCCTTCTTTATACTTAGTGATGTTGTAGAGGGAAAAAGAAAAAGAGTATCTTTGGCATTTCCGTTCAGTGTTTCAATGTGTTTAAGATGATTTTTCAAATACTGTTGATCTTCAAAATAGGCAGTCATTTCTGTTGGAAAACTGGTGTTTGAGGAAGATAGCTGGAAAACCTTATACAAAATGAGATTTAAGATGACTACACCACCACCACACTTTGTGAATTTGACCTTCTGGATTCCCAGAAGGAAAAAATAGAAAAAATGCCTTGTATAGAGGAAGATATACATTTCAGGCCCTGAAACCTTTAAACATACAATTCTCATTTTATCTACGTACAGGGCATAGTGTCAGGATTCTGTTATTTCCTATAAATGTTAATAATGAGACAAGATTCTGAAGTTATATAAAAAGATCCACATACTTTAAAGCATGTTCATGAACATTTACTGAAGAACTTTATATGAAGACCCAAGGGCAGGGCAGGCTAGTGTTTATAAAGATGTATCAGTATGGTGACCACAGAGCTTAGATGATTCTAGGATGGTTATACTTGGACGTACTCTCTGTTAGTCCCTGGAATGTCCTAGAAATACATTATATCCAAACTCTGTCTCCTAGACTGTCTGCCTCTTAAACTCAAAAGTGGAGCAAAAATCCTGCCGCGGTGCATGTGTTGTGGTCAGAAGATTCGTTTCCACGAGGGTATGAAACATGGTTCCTGCACTTGTAACCCTCAAGAAAGCGAAAGGTTTAACCAAGGTTCTTCAGCTATCAGCTATGATTGGAGTTTGTCAACAAGCATTTCACTTTAAAAGTGAACATGGTTCCTGCACTGGGAGTCAGAATGCACTGTGAGCGGTGCAGTTTCGGGCTGTCCCGCTTTTCCACAAGGACTTGCCATTGTTCTGTGTTCCCAACTGTCAACTCTGGAACCTCAAAGTTGGCTAACCTACAAAAAGGGAGTCCAGGGGAGATGTCTGATACAGTAACAGAGAAGGATAGTTGGGGCCAAAATGCAGAAGCAGGGCACTTGGGAGAAAGATGGTGGTCTGAATGGCTGGAACGGCATGCCTTCTGCAGTGTCCTGCAGTTTCTTCTGGTGCAGCCCACCCTACTGGTGGGCCCTGGACAGTGGGCATGAAGGAAGGGATGAGGTTCCTTAACAGAGGTTTGCTCATTGCTGCAGGTGAGAGATCTACAGCACCTGGGTGCTGAGAGGCTGAGCTCTGGGTCCTCCTCTCCAGGTTCCAGATGGTGGCTGGAGCAGCCAGTGCAGGGCCGGTCCTAGGCGTTCCAATGGAATGCACTCTCACACCAAAGCACTGATCAGACCTGCACCCATAATCTAATCCAAACCACCACTATCTGTTCCCTGAACCACTATGACAGCTTCCTGCTCCTCAGTTGGCAGCTCTCCTATAGGACATGCATGTGTGACACTGTGGCCAGAATGATCTTTAATGTCTAACTATGACTCTGTATGACAACGCTTAAAGTCAGCATTGGTTTCCTACTGGCCTTGGCAGGAAAACCATCTTGGTGTGCACTGCTGGCCCCCATGGCTCCGTGTGCTTCCCTGACCGAGCTCTTCCTGTCCTCCGGCCATGTCTTGTGCAGGTATTGGAAAGCATGCCCTGCACTAGTCCGCAAGGGAAAATCCTCTTTGACCAACAAAATTTCTATTTATCTGGACTGTAAAAGGGAGGAGAAAGTAATAACCTGGGAACCTACTGAAACTACTGAGTGATATTTATGGTTCTTAATTAGAAAGTTAGTCTAGACTTAATTATTATTGGTCATCTACCATTTGTATAAATATTATGGAGCTTGAAAAATGAAACAAAAGATTGATAAGAAAAACACATCCATACCTGTTTAGGGATCTGACCAAAGTTATTAATGAACCCTATGGTGGCTGTCTCCTTTAGTGGGTCATTTATGTTGTAGATATCCACTTGGCCCTCATAAAAAAGATGATGGAAGACATTTACAGCTTCTACTGCAGCAGGACCTTGCTGTTTATAGCCGAAGATTAAGTCAATCCACTCATGCAGATGGGCACTCACATAATCACATTCCAAAGCCTGTCATTTCAAAACACAGGTTCAGTCACTGGCTGACTTTTGTCACTTCTTTAGAAAGTAAAAGAATTGACCAGCAGTCAACAGGAACTAAACTAACTAAAAATCATATAAACAGAACATTAGTAACTTAGACACACAGGTGTTACATGGCTCAAGGTCCTCTCTTTGCACAGTGGTCAGTGACCCAGTGACGTCTCAGTCCAACTGCTAAGTGCACGTGCATTACCTCACGGTGCACTCTGATGAATTCTCGCGGGTCCCCTTTCGCCCAGGGAGGAAGGATGACATCTCCAAGCTTGGTGCCATTTTGTTTACAGCCTGTGTAATTGGATACATTAAAAAGAAAATGAAAGAATGAGACAAATCGTAACTTCACACTAAAGTAACAGAAACAGTGGGTTCGATTCATTACTAGGACTACACAATTTTACCAGCAGAAAGCACCCTCAGAGATCACCTACTCCGATGTTTCCCTAAGCCCGCTCCTTGGAGCGCTCCCTTGGGGAGATTTACTAAATGTCAGCAAAACTGAGGGGCCCTCACAGTCAAATGACTCCAAGAAATGCTAAGTTATGTGCGGTTAGACAGGTTTCTTTCCTGCAAGACTCCTCAGAGGCACTGCTCTTCTCCAGGAGGGATACGATACAACATTTCTGACATTTAATTGGCCACAGGACTTCTTCATGAAACATTTTATGGGGCTACTGTTTTGAGTTTGTAAAAACTGCTCAAATCAATTCAGTCCTCTTAAGACTTAAGATTTCATATGGAAATCATCAACAATTTCTCTAAAATGTTCACTTAGGCTGTTCCATAATGCTTAACGCTTGGTGAGCAGTTAACCAACAATGAATCTCTCGTCCGGCTGTTTGGACAGAAGTCTGCCATTCGCACGGAAGAGGCAAAATACCCAAATCCTCAGCCATTTTCAGTCTGAACGCAGTCTTGGCTTAAGAGTAAAGTAAAGTGCCACAATCTCCTGAAAACATCCGCAGTACATGCAGTTTCCTTGTTTACGATCCCTAAGTTCTCGCGAGAGCTCTGCAGAACCCACACGTAAGTCGCTGCAAGGATGCTCATTAAAAACACAGTCTGGAACTGTAACTTTTTGCTGTTGAATCATTTAACAGAAAAAACATTTGGAAAGACTAGGGGGCTACCTGGCATAAACAAAAACCTCAAGTTGATATAATTCATAAACAAGTTATATTTATTGCACATAAAACTGCTATTTTAAGCCATAGCCAGATAATCTCTAAAATATTAAATAAATCATTTACTATGAAATCTATTGACAACAAAACACATTAAATGGGACTAGCATCTAAGGAAATGGATTTTTTCTTCTTTTTTTGAAATAACATAAAAAACTTCAGCTTACAGAGTTTTCCTAGGTACAAATCAGATGATCATTGTAAAATATGACTTTATAAGTAATAATGTTGACTCACTAGCTTAACAGTGGTTGGTTAGATAAATAGCTGTATTTGAAATTTTCATAGAGAAGTATAATTGTTCAAATTTTAGAACACAAAGGCAGTTCCAAGTAGGGGCCAATAAAAACACTTCCCGAGAAGCAATCTTGTTTTCATCATTGTAATCTGATGGCTTATTTACAATGTGATATTAAGTGAGAGATAAAAAAAAATTACTTTACTGTTTAAAGGAATGTCTTGACTTGGTTGGAAAAATCACCATATAATTAAAAAAATGAAACAATCAAGTTATTACAGCTCTTCCCCCTTCTTTCACATCCTTACTCTACTCACCTTGAAATGCCCTCTGGGCCCAATTTTTTGATAGTAAGAAGCAAGTAATAATCCCCAGGGTACCTGAGATACAATCTACTTTTCAAAAATTAGCTCATAATCCCTAAATACTGTGTGATGTAATTTTATTTCATCAGCGCTATCTGCAATTTAAAAATGTCAATTAAAGGGAACAGTCTGTAGAAAACTCCTGGTCTGGTTCTGCTGCTGTGTAGTTAGTACTCCTCCGTCTATATCCAAGGGTGTAAAAAGAAGACCATTGGTGAATGTTACTCGTTCCAGAGTCAGGGGAAAAAACCTAAGTGCTCTTTCTTCTATATCATTTACTATCTTTTCTAGGTGGAGAGACAGTGTTTTGTTTGGTTTTCTTCATACTGAGGTAAAATTCATGCAACATAAAATTAACCATTTTAAAGTGAACAAATTCCATGGCATTTCAGTGCACAATATTGTCCATCCAGTCCTAAGATTTTTTCATTACAACCAAAAGAAATCTGAAGCCAATTAAGCAGCTGCTCCCCATTCTTTCAACCCCCTGAAACCAGTGATCCCTGGTAACCACCAATGTAAGTTCTGTCTCTAAGGACTGACCCATTCTGGACAGACCATGCAAATGGAACCATGTATTATGTCACCTTTTATGTCTGGCTTCTTTCACTTACTGTAGTGTTTTTGACATTCATTCACACTGTTGTGTTTATCACTGCTTCATATCTTTTTGTGGCTGAATAATATTCCATTATATGTATATTCCACAATTTGTTTATCCACTGATAGATATGTGGGCTGTTTCTACCACCTGGCTATCGTGAATGCTGCTGCTAAGAATGTGTACAAGTCTTTGTTTAGTTCCTATTTTTAGTTCTTTTGGACAATTACTGGAGTAGAATTAATTGGTCACATGGCAATTCAATGTTTCACTTTTTGAGGAACCACCAAACTGCTTCTCATAGTGCTGAACCACTTTGCATTCCGACCAGCAACACGTGAAGGTTCTACTCTCTCCACATCCTTACCAGCCCTTGTCATTTTCCATTTGTGTGGGGTGTTTTTTCATTATAGCCATTCTAGTGGATGTGAAGTGGCACCTCACTGTGGTTTTGATTTGCATTTCCCTAAGGACTAATGATGTTAAGCATCTTTTCATATGCTTATTGGCCATTTATTGGCCTCTTTGGAGAAATGTCTGTTAAGGTCCTTTTCCCCTTTAATTGGGTTGCTTATCTTACTGCTGTCGAGTTGTAGAGTTATTTATATTCTGAATACTAGATCCTCATAAGATATATCATTGGCAAATACTTTCTTTGATTTGTAGGTTTTCTTTTCAGTTTCTTTATAACACTCTTGGATGCAGAAGTTTTAAATTCTGATAAAGTCCAATTTATCTTTTTTTTTTGTTCCTTTTTCTTGTACTCTTGAAGGTCATGAAGATTTACCTCTACGTTTTCTTTTAAGAGTTTTATAGCTTTTGCTCTTATATGCAAAATAGTAGTTTTTAAAGTGTGTGATTTCAAGGGGAAAGATGATTTGTTATGAAGGTGAGCATGACAAAGACATAGGACCTTTCTCTAATCTACTTATTTAAAATTACATTATTTGGTTGGGTTCATAAGTAGTCTGGCTAGAACATTCCTGCAACATAGATTATTGTAATGGATTGAGTATTTCTGGAATATTAGGGGTATGTCTTTCTGCATCTCTCTGCATTTGTCTCTTTGAAAGTGGTATCCCCAGGAAGACAGTAGCATTCTCCAAAGGTGAATAATATATATAATATATAATAATATATATATAATAATATAAGTGAACATAATGAAACACTGATGTGTACCACATTCAAATGTTTTGTACATGTTTCATGGTTTTCCCGGTTCAGCATCTACTCTATTCCTTTGAGGAACTGCCACTCTCTCCAACTCAACGTCCTAAACTTGGGATCTTCAGCTGCTCAAGAGTGAGCTCCCAGCCCAATCAGAGGTAATGAGACTCAGTTTCAGGACTTGTGCTGGGGCTTAGGAGGGAGTCTCATTTACTTTCCCCTTTGGACCTGGAGCTATAATTTCAGAAGGTTTGAGCTGCCTGATGGACAATTAAATAAAAATTCTATTAAAAAGAAAAATCATTCAAATGTATTAGATATGAATATTCTCTGAATTTTCTGTTAACAACTTTTATGAGGTAGTACAGTAATAGCTTATATATTAAACTCTTTAATACAGTAAGATACAGGGCATGAAAAAAGTATGAAAACAGAACAATATCTGGCACAAATATTTTAAAATGAAACAATGGAATTCTGATATGTTGTTAAATAAATATTCAGAAACATAGGTCAGCAAACTGTGTTCCAAGAAACTGTAGCCAAAAAGTCAAATCTACTTCCTGTAACTGCTGGATAATATCAAGAGAGTGGAGTCCTGAGGAAATTTTTCTCCTTTTTATAAATGTTGATTTGGTTCTGTTTTTCTAGAAAATAGTACCCTAACAGGATGAAGAATAGGGATTTACTTAAAAGTTATTCTGCAATTCTAATTTTAAAACCTGCGAGCGTGTAAACTGAGAATGGCTCAGGCAATACCAAAGACGTGAATTATACATGAACAATCTGGATACGCCACTCTTGGCTATTAGTTTCAATCACATTAATTTTCAAGTAAAACTTCACCTCACCTTTGTTTTCAATGAAATAATGATATTCTGACCATTTGATGTAATCCGTGCCAAATTTAAAAATTTCCCCAAGACCCTACGTTTAAATCAGCTATTTTGGGGCATAAATCTGTTTTTCTTTGATATATTTACTCTCATACACCCTGTTGTAATTAATAGCAGCTGAAACCACAAGGAAATAGAAACTGAGCAGGAACCTGCAGGGTCTTCCCAAGGACAAGTCCCAGTCCCCCAACCCCATCCTATGTCCCCTGCCTCTTGTTTGCAAAAACACTTTAGCCTCTGAGGACTTCCCTGAGTTCTAAAGAGCAAATTTAATCAGAGAACTGAGAAAATGCAGAAACAAAGGAAAACAGTTAAGCAAGGAAAAATAATAATAGTTTAACCATAAAACAAAGTCAAGGACCTTTAGTTCCTCCTCAAGGGCTATAGATAATACCCTAAGCCATACCCTTGAGTTGTTCTGCAGATACTAAAACCCCCACCAGGTGGAAGAAGTTAACTTACATGACAACCACCAGTATGTAGACCCCAGACCAGTTGGAACCAGAAGACTGATGACTGAGGTTCCTATTACCTCACCACCAACCAATCTCAGAGTTGTGCACAAGCCTATGACACTCCCCGTGACCCTATCCCTCACAATGACTCCCTTCCTTGAAAGCCATTACTGGGGAGTTGGAGTCTTTTGAGTATGAGCTGCCCGTTTTCCTTGCTTGGCCCTGCAATAAACACACAATGTAGTTTCCTTCACCACAACCCAGTGTCAGGAGATTGGCTTTGCCACGGATCCAAGTTTAGTAACAACCTGAGTGTGTACTGCAGACAATCATCAGAAAGTGACTTGGTGTTTCCCTGGCTAACACTCCTAAGAGTGCCGTAGCACTACGTACCCAGATCAAAGTTGTTGGAATTGAATAGGAATTCTGGTAAGTAAAAAAATTCTGGGATAAGTTCTTTTACGTCTGCCATGTTGTGCTTTGATGCTGAATACCAGGCCTCGCGCACACTGTGAAACATCCGGTCAGCCAGGTCGAAGTGGCCTCCCTGCGGGCGGAACGAGAAGGCACCTCTCTGTTAGAGAACTGCTCCCACCTCGGGGCATCCAAGCTCAAGGGCTTGAAAACCCCAACTAAGTATGTTTGGTGACAATTCAATTTCCCATCAACCTATGTCAAATACACAAAATTTTAAATAATCACAAAAAGAAATTAACTATTTTGGGGGGCACTGCTTACAAAGGTGCCCTTGCTTTGTATCCAGGTGAAATCCAAATACAGACTTAAAAAAGTCATTAAAAAAAAAAAAGATTAGTTTTTGGAGAAAGAGCAGGACTATAAGGAAACAGGAATTCTTTCATTGTTTGATGATGCTCTTCTAAAAAAAGTTTCTCCAGTAGCCATCTACAGCTGGAAATACTCCGGTTATACATGTGCTTGACTAATTTTATAAGTTAACATGTTATTCAAGTTCTCATACCAATGAGAATTAAGTGGAGAACCAGGAAGGTGATCAAGAAAATCACAGACTGACAAAACGAATTCAAATAGAAAAGGGCTTTCTTTTGTTTATAGAGCCTCACAGATACATCCTCCCCTCTTCCTCAAACTCCCTGTGCTGTGTCTGAGTGAACACAGCGTATCTGTCTTCAGGATAAAGTTCACTGTGTGAAAAGTGCTGACGTCCACCAAGGCCTGCCACAATTTGACCCGTTACCTCTCTTGACCTCATCCCCTCTCACTTTCCCCTGCGGTTACTCTGCTCCAGACATACTGGCTTCCTCGCTGTTTCCCAAACATCTCCGGCACATGCCTGACTGAGGGCCCCCACTGGGCTGTTCTCTCTGCCTGGAACACACTTTTTCCAGATGTCCGTAGGAGTAACTCCCTCACCTCCTTCAAGTTTCTGTTCACATGTTACCTTTCAAGGAGACCTACTCTGACTACTCTATCTAAAACTGCATTGGGGGGAGGGTACAGCTCAAGTGCTAGAGCACATGCTTAGCATGCACGAGGTCCTGGGTTCAAATCCCAGTGCCTCCTCTAAAAATAAGTAAACCTAATTACCACCCCCCAATTTAAACACACAAACAAATAAAGAAACAAACAAATCTAATTACCTCCCCCCACCAAAAATTAACAAGTTCATAAGTTTATAATATACAGCACAGGGAACTATATTCAGTATCTCATGTATTCAATATCTTGAAAAAGAATATGAAAATGAATATATGTATGTTCATATATGACTGAAATACTATGTTGTACACCAGAAATGGACACACTGTAAACTGACTATACTTCAATAAAAATATACATACAGAAAAAAACCCCCCAAAACAAAAAACTGCATAATGTCCTCCTCCACCCCCCCATCCCCATACATCCCATCCTCTTCCCCTTATCTGTGTTTGTCACATTCTAAAATACTTTGCAATATACTTAGAATGTTTGTCTCTCTCAACTAAAATATGTAAATTCCACAAAGCAGGGCTTTTGTCTTTATTCACTGATGTCCTTCAAGCACCTAGAACGGTACATGGCACTCAGTAGGTACTCAATAAATATCTGCTGAATAAATGAAAGAGAAAGTGGAGAAAAGCAATAAAGACAGCAACTGAGCTGGACTGTATTTATCTTTTTAAAGTGTTTGTTGAATTCAACCAGTTACAGCTGAATTCCATCTACCTCCTGGCCTGAAAACACGTACTGTCTACTTATTTGATTGAAAAGACCCTGGCACTTGTTTATGTAAACAAATTCTAGTTTATTTATTAATTTTGGATGAGTGAAATTCCAGTTTAACTATGTGTGACTACTTTTATGACTAGAACTTCATGAGGCTTCTTATCAGGCAAGATAACAACATTTAAAATAAAAGCAACAGTTTTAATAGAAGGCTTGAATAAAATGCAGAACCTCTAAACTTTTACCTGTAGCCTTAGGAATATCTGCGTGAAGGGCTCCATCCTTACTAGGTATGAAGCCACAATCATTGCAGATGAATAGTGGGTCCCATAGTGGTAGGCTGGAGTTTCTCCTGGACAAAAAATAAAGTATAATTGAAAATGAAAGGGTAAACATGAAAAATAAAATTGGTATTCATTAACAGACTTGAAAACGCTACTACTGTATGTGACAACTGTGACACCAAGTGCAAGTTAGTGTCAGCATTTGCAGCATAAAAATTTTATCCTGACACTGCAACCCCACACATATATTTGGCGGTTATCCAATTTAGTGTAATTCTGTGCCTTTCTCTCAAACTGAGCACATCTAGCAATTTATGTTTTGAGGCCTACTGGAATAGATAACCCTTAGTAGCAAACAATCTTCGACTAAGGCAGGATATTTACATATAGCAACTTGTCATTAGGTTCTGGTTTTGCATTGCTAAATATTTCTCTAAATCTATTAATGTCATGCAATTTTTGACATACTTTCCTTGGCAAGGAAAAATAAAGATTCCACACACTTAGTTTTTTTCTCCTTTGTTTGTTTTGCCTGTTTGAAGGGGACACATGATAAACATTAAACACAATAAATCCTAAGTAGGAAACTAGTATTTTAGAAGGTAGTCAATTATTATTTTTTAATGCAAAAGGGTTATAAAAAGTGTCTCAATAAAACTGAGAGTCAGTAAAGGGAAGTGTGGTTCCCAGCTTAAAAACGATTAGAGATACAATGATGGGAAATTTCTGCCCTACACCGAGCACACACACATAGTTTTCTGTCAATACCTGACAAGATACCTTAAAAATGCCTTCTAAGCATGGCCATCAGTTGGCAAGCAAAACCTGATTTTTCTACTCTGACAGTTGTGTATATGCGTGCATATGTAACATATACCGATGATAGATAAGCAATTCAGGCAAAGACACAAGGGCGTCAGACCACTGATAATAGCTTACTTTAGAAACGTGTACAAAATCCCATGACAAGAAAATTACTCACCATTAGGATCTTCCCAGTCTTTGTATCGCTTCTTATACTGAGCTAATCGTTCATCTGTCTGTGCTCCCATCGGCTTAGCCAGGTTTCTAAATGTCTTGGGATTAGTAAGATCTACCTCCTAAAATGCAAAGAGAAACCCAACTCCGAATTACTATGCACCCACTATTCTCACCAACGTAGACACAATGGCGATAGCAGACAGTGACGGTTAATAAGTGTGCTAGTACCTACAGTGTTGCACCAGCAGAACTGGACTCCAAGGCAATGCCACGCACCTACTGGTTATCTATACTGTGCAGACAGGCACATGGCAGTTTGTTAACTGGTTCAGTTTGAAGACAACTGTTTTGGAAATTAAGTATTCACAGAGGAAGGCCCTCAGGATCTAGGTTTGAAAACGAGGAGTAAGAGGGAAAGCCCTTCCCAGTTTCGGCAAGGGCACAGCAGGAGACTGGGCATGAAAGCTCCAATTCATCTTTATCCTCCATCACCCACATAATTGGAGATCAAATCTTTCTGCCCTGTCCCCCTCTTCCCCTGTTTCACTTCAACTTCACCTCTGAGCATCTTCTTCTTAGAGGTGAACAGGAAGTAAAATAAACTAGAGCACTTGTAATTTGCAGAGAAATTCATTTGCCTCCAATCATACCAGATCAAGTGACTTCCAAATGAAATGGATTCTTTCAGTCTACCAGAGATTATTTTAAAAGCTCATCTCTAGTTGACCTAATTCATATATTTAAAAGTAAACCAAAATTTACCTCCTGAGGGTTTTAAAAGGAGAAATTTGAAGTATGTACCCATGGGATACCTAATTTGTGTCCTTTTCCTAGGGCATCACAACCCACCAATTTTGCCAACTTGTATTTTTAAAGTCTTGGAGAGGAGAAACTGATCCACATTTATCAATATAAGTCAAGTTAGTATTTTTCCTCTGAAAATCTGCATGCAAAACAACTCATTTATACTTTTTTCAGTTATTTCAATAAAGATTAAAGTGTATCCTAAGTACTGGGCAGTGCTCTAGAGGGTGGGACTTAAGAGCTATGTAAGACAGTCTTTGTGTTCTAGGACCTCACGGCTGAGTAAGGTCAGACAAAATCATGACTACGGCATGCTGTAAAAGAAAGCAGCATGATACAGCTACCAGGAGGCACAGGAACAGAGGGAGAAGGAAGAGGAGAGAAGGGCCAGAAGGCTCCCTGGAAGTGAAACTGAGTGTGTCCTGCAGGATGAAATAAAGCTACCCAGAGGGACACGCCAGTTGGGGAGAAGATGAGCACAGGCCTGGGGAGAAGTCCAGGCAGGGAGGGCAGCAAGTGCAGAGCTGATGAGAGAGAGACAGAGAAAGAGAGGGGGAGAGAGAGAGAGAACAGGGTAGCCCAGAACAGCAGTCCTGGGAGTACAGGAGGGCTACATATGCAGGAGCTACTTTGTATAGGGTGTTACACTGAGGTTTTAAAATTTTCTCCAAACTGTGATGATGATTCATGGAATAATTTTAAACAGAAGGATGACTTAGATTTGTTTCTGAAGCTGGCTGCAGTGCAGAGGACGGTGACATCCTCCAGTGGATACAAATTTATCAGCACTTGAGGAAATCAGATGGATATCATGAATATCCAAGAAGCTGGTCAAGTATCCAAACTTTGTACAAGTCTAACCCAAAACTCTTCTCATCTTCTTGGAGTAAGTCCTGTTGAGAACTCTAAACTATAAAGCAAATCAAATATCTGAGCTAGTGCAGTATCTTTTAATTACTTTGAAAATGTGTCCCACTTACACAGAATGATTTGAGATTTACCTCTGAGTCGTAATCTGCAAGGATCCAGGGGAAGACAGGATACTGCATGAGGTCATTATATGATCTGCCAGCCAAAGTGTTCAAGTGCATTAAATACTGAAAGTTGCTGATTTCACCTCTCTTGGGAAAGATAAATAGAGATTTATTTTAAAGCAATCAATTATTTCGACTATGTTCACTTTTCAAAAATTTATAGGCAAAATGAGGTAAAGGACAGTTTCTTACAGATTTCAAAACAACAAAACATTTTTTTCCCTAAAAAGAACAAAAGTGAAACATTTTTTCTATGGTATATATTTGTAATTTATTAAAGTGCTTTTAACTGTGTGACTTATACCTTCTAACTACAAATTACGAAGGAAGTTTTGCATTTTCATTAAGCTTACCTCCCATCTCTGAGTCACAGACTTCTCTCCAACCAGAGTGCTAAGCAACCCAGATCTACAAATGATAAATTACATAAATTGCAAGCAATATAATTTTAAATCTGAGTAATTACAAAGTTACAAATTTTAAGTCAACTGGTCCAAGAATTTTTCAAACTATGAAGTACAATCTATTAGTGGGTCATGAAATCAGTTTAGTGGGTTGTGATCAGCATTTTGAAATATGAAATAACAGAATCGAATAGAAGAAAATAGAGAACATCAGAAGGCATTACATATACTAAGAAAAAGAATTTTCTGTGAATTTTATTTTACTATTTATAACTAAGTTTGTGTGTCTTGGGATGCAGTGTAGTGTATATTTTTTCTTACTGTGGGTCATGGCAAATGAGTCCAAAAAACATTGATGCAGTTCAACTGCCTACCTTTTACAACAATCCCTATATAAACTGATGTAAAGACATTGAATTGGAATAACTGATACAGCATTCAATATTTTGTACATAGCAGGTGCATAGTACATCTAAACGAGATGTTGAAAAAGCGATTCAAAATAGGAATATTTTATGACAGGAAAGTTATTGCTGTTCAGAAAATTATGGACTTTTTCCTATAGCAGACTTTCCTAGAATGCTATAAAACCCTTGGGGTTTAACAGCTTTATAATACTGATAATTAGTAATTTGAATATTATGAATTGACCACTGAACCAGCAGGAAAGCACTTAATTATATATTTTATTGTCTGAAAGGAAATTAAGAGATCTGTAAACCTTAGTTCATAAACATGTCTAGCTCAATAGTATAGATACCACTTTTCACTTCTAGATAAATTCTTCCCTTCAGGCAAATTGAATGTATAGGATACCCTCCCTGAAAAAAGAGCTATGATCATTTCTTAACTTTATAAGAAAGGGAACAATTGAAAAGAAGATTTAAGTTGGAAATGAATTTCTGCTCCTTGCCTTTGAGCTTTGAGAAGTTCTTTAAGAACTGCCAGTTCAGCACAGAAAGTAGTAAGAACAATGAAACAGCAAGCTGAAGATTATTCAGGCAGGCAAAGGACCAGCAACTTGCTTACAAGTAGAAAAAGGCTCAATATGCTTTAAGGGAGACTTTCACTTCCTGTATTTATCTTAACAGCAGCACAAGTGATTAGGAACAGAACACATGTCTGAGGTTAACGAAAGCATATATGCAGCATTTGTATTTGTTAAACCTCAGCTAAAGAAAAATACAAGCAACAACTAAAACAGAAATACACAAATATATTTAGAGGCATACAGGCTGGAATCAAATTTTATTGACAAATCACAGGCTCCCCAGTGAAGTTTTCAGGTCATTTTCTTGCATGCTGTAACAATTAATCTGTAGCCCCAAAGCTCTGCTTCTTTCCCAGTGGATTATAAAGGGCTACCAGTTCTGACTGACTGTGAATGAAGCTGGGTATATGGATTCTTGAAATGGCTATATCACCCAAAAGGATTTCCTAAGAGTAAAAGCAGCTGAAAAGAGCACAAAGGAACGACTGATAGAACACACAAAAACAGAAGTTTAAATTTAAATGTCAAAAAAAAGATTTAAGAGAAAAACTTGGAAATTTGCAACAAATACGACAAGCAAAGGAGTAATACACTATTATAGAAAAATCCCACACACACTGATGACAGGAAGTCAGAGAAGATGATAACTAGACTCAGTGAGGTCCTTATTTCACAATATATACAAATACTGACTCATTATATTGTACACCTGAAACTAATATAATGTCAATTTTATCTCAAAAAAAAAAATCAAATTCCCAACACAACCAACAATAAAGAACTCAGTGGAAAGAAATGGGCAAAAGTTATACATAATTTGTAAATGATAATTTTAAATGGCTAACAAATAAGTACAGGGCTCAAAATTATTAATATGAAAATAATGCACATTTAAAAACAAAGTGTTTTCTAAAATCAGTAAAAATTAAAAAGTAAATATAAAAAGCTGATAAGCATCTACTGAGATAAGCAAACTTATCCACTAACGGTGGAATACAGACGTGTATAATTTTTAAAGAAATCTAGTTGGCTTTGTGTATTAAGAGCCTTAAAATTCATACCACTTTACTAAGGGGACTTTATCCTAAAAAAAGTAATGAAGTATTACATTCACATTATTATAAAAAAGAAACCTGATAAAGATGAACTATCCAAAAAGAGAGTGCTTCATATATCTATGAAAGCACAGTTTCTAAAGAATTTTTAAAGGCAGGAGCAATATTTACATGTAACACTGAACAGAGCAGAATAAAAATCTGTATTTACAGTATGGACTCAATTGTGCACACAGGAATATATGCATGCTTAAAAGATCAGAAGGGAATTGATTGAAATGTGAGCACTGATTTGACATGAATGATCATGCACACATTTTCTTTTTCCTTTTTAGTTTTCGGTATTTAAAAATTTTTCTGCAAACCACCAGGGTTTGTGGTGATGCGAGGGGAACACTCATTAAATATGTTAAATAATACTGTCCAGATATAAAGGATCCTAATTTCACTATTAAACTGTAATGTGCAAGAAGCAAACAACTTACCCCTGCTCCACGCTTGTGTTTGGTCGTTGCCCAGACACTGACTCTGAACTGTCAGTTAGAGATGGCACTACAGCCAAAAATCTGGAAGAGTTAAAAATAGGATAAAATTGGAAATGACGTTTCAGCCAGGATCTTATGGGAGTTTAAGAAAGGATTCATTTAGACCTTAATTGCTGCATTTACCCCTCCACTACTCAGTAAACGGCAGGCAAAGGGAATACACAATAATTAGAACATCCTGTTACCAAAAAAAGGGTAAGATGATGGCTTCCAAACCCAAACAGAAAGGTACACAGGAAAGGCTGTCATTGTGGATTTTTACATACACTGCCCCAGCACCGGAAGAAAAAGTCTTGCCACACTGATTCACGGGAAATGAGTCAACTTAACGATGTCTTAAAGAGTCATTAACAGCTAAATATTCACATGACAGCAAGTAGTGCTAACAGCGAAACAAACGATAGAACTGAGACATCACTAACAAAGGAAAATACATACATGATAAGAACCTTTAAGTGACACTGTTGTTATTTTCAGAGCTGCTCACAAGGTCAACACAAATTTCTTAAAGGCAAAAAAGAATTGTGGGAAAATTCTTGAAATGAGTATGGACCTTGAACTTGGCATATACGCAGAAAATTCTCAGAGAAAAACAAACTCATCTCCTTGTAATCACTTCTACTTAGGAAGAGCAGATACTTCATTAACAGTGAACATGATCTCACCTTTAGAAATACACAAGATAACTAAAGTTTCAGTCATTTCCTTAGCTCTTCCCAACCAGCATCCACAGGCACTTAATTTGAAGAACCGCCCTCATTCTCCTGCTCACAGGTAGTATTGCAGAGATAAGCAATGTTGCTTGATATTAGTCATTCCTCACGGAAGTAAGTGAAGTATAAAACTTCCCTACTAGAGGGAGTGCCAGGGTCCACACCACTCAAGAATAAGTGGGCTTTCCTATCATGTTATGATTAGTTCATTTTCACACATCCAACGTTTTCAAGCACCCTGGGTGCGCATATACTATTTTTCTTTTACAAGGTAAAATTTAAACGCAGTTTACCACAAATGAAATGTGATTACATTACATCAGCTGTTTTACTTGGCGATGCTACTTTTTTCAAGGATGAGGGTCAGAGGAGTCTTGATGAATACAAGTTCTAAGGAAACTCAGGCTCTGCACTCAATAGCAAGGTATGGCACTGTCTTCTTTTGGAAAATATGGAAGAAGCCTATTCTGAACCTGAAGTGTTATTTTTTAAGCTACAGTTTCATCATCCTTTTACACTTAGCGACATGGGGCTTAACGATGAAAGTGGCTTTTGATGTTATCTACTCTTAAGTTACCAGAAGGAAAAATGGTATTTCAAAATAGAAAAGCATAAATAGAAGTCTTATGTTTCAAGGGGCTGGCAAAAATGAAACAAACATTTTCTTTGAAGAAGTTAATTCACACATTTAATAGATTTTTAAAAACTGGCTGAACTGATAATACTTTACCTCCCATTTCTTTCCATGATAGCATTGTAAGTATTTCTAATAAATAATACCTTTGATAGACTTTGTTTCTAATTCCTTTCTGAAAAGCAAGGAGGTAATTCCGTCCATCTCCAGAGAAGACTTCCACAGCAATAGGCTGAAATGATCAGAGAGAAAAACGTTAAGAAAAAACACACATAAGGTTACACATTAACTTTTCCAGTATGAATTTCCACGATGCTGAAGAAACCAACTTGTTGACTGAAGAACATTTTTTTTTTAGAGTTATAACTTCCCAGCAGATTAAATTACAAAATAAACAGAGCCCATTTGCTTCCAAATTGTTTAACAGAATAATGGTAAAACAGAGTAATTATAAAATTATAATTTTATAAATTTACAGTGAGAATGTAATTTTATATTACAAGAAAATTATAAATTTGATAGCTATAGGGAAAGATAGATAACAAAGGTATCACTCAAGGTTTTAAAGTTGGGTTTAAAAAAAAAGAGCTATTACACAGTTATATACCCATGTGACATGAGTTTGTCTATCATATAACCAAATATAAGGAATACTCTGAGGAATTATGTGGATCCTGGCAAGTATCGATTTAAAAATAATACATCCTCTGAATAAAGGAACATGACAAAACATTTGTTACTACTAAAACCAACGCACCTGCAGGAGATACCGCCTTTTATGCACTTCCTTGATATCTTCATATGCAAAAATGCTGCATGTCCTTTTGAGCTGACTGGGGCCTTGCCTGGCTCCTCTAGGGATAATTGGCTCATGCATACTACAGGCAGCCGAGAGAAAGGAGATAACAAAAACACAGCAATAGATAAACTCACTGTCCAAAAAGGGCTGTGTTATTTTCAACATGTGAAGAGGAGCAGGGAACAATATATTAGAGTATTTAGTTAAAAAAAAAACTTTAAGAGAATAATTTGTTAGCTACTCAGCATACAAGAAACCCCCTCTGATGAACAGAACGTAAAAAAAGAATCCTACTCGCCCTATCTATCTGGTATGGCCGGCACAGTACCCAGGCCTGTGCACTGTAAGGGGTCCAAGAAAATGCTTTCATTTCTTTTCAAATCAGAAGAAACAACTGAACTTTGAGGTAGAAGAAAATGTTTTAATATATAATACAAATATATTCATCTTTAAATCAACACAGCCATAAAATAGAATTTTAAATATTTTAAAATGGAGAACAAGGGGCATAAAAGTCATAAAGTGGCTGTGATTGCTGCAGAAAGTAATTGTTTGAATATCTCCTAGGAGTGAACTACAGAGACCATGTCCACACTCCAAGTACATGTTAGGTGTTCAAAATGTTAAAGGCATAGAAGAGCATGCTGATTTTCTAAGCTTTAGGCTTTTTAGCTTTCTTCTAGCTTGGTCTGTCTCTGGTTTCCATTACCCACTAACACATCCACCACAGAACTTCAGGAGAAAAGAAAGATGGATAAACTCAGTCAGATCATTCTTGTCTCTGCTTCCAGGGTACTCAGAGGACATGGCCACACTTACATTTGTTAAGAGTATTGTACAGCTGCCTGAATTTTCTCTACAATGTGTTTGTATTGAAATTTAAAAAAAAAAAAAGAACAATTTGCAAATTTACAATAATTTTATAAATATATAGATTATAATACAAGGAAGATGGTGTATAACACTATTAATGCATAGCAATAAATTATGTTTAGTTTTCATTTTGATAGATAAGGCAAATATGTCCCTTATAAGCTTGAAATAACAATTACTCTTGTGAATATTTAATGATGGATACACATAAACTGAGAGATAACATTACTTAAAACACAACTTTTGCATTAAAAAACCTATGTAAGTATATTGTTTTCTAAAGATAGTTGTACTTTGTCTCTCTTCACTCGTTTACTTACTTTGGAGGTAAGGTTTCAATATCTCTTATTTCCCTGGTTGCCGTCATTGTAAATCCATCAATCACATAAAAATGCTCTTTACCAAAAAGCAGCAGCCCCTCACTAGTATCTAGGCCCTGGACTCGAGCACAGCGGTACATGTGTTGGATCTGTAAAGAAACCCATAAACACTCTTTAATATGGTTTTTAAAAAACCAGGTAATTTCTTTTTTGATATAAATGAAGCAAAATGTTTTTAGACATGGATTTATAGGCAAACAAGATTTTACCAAGACGTCACTCTGTGATGGCATCCCCTGAGCTACTCACGTTCACCTGAGTTTGAGCATATTAAAACGAATAGCTAATATTGCAGTCTGATTTGCAGCTGACGTCAGCAAAAGGAAACAGCCATTTACTCAGATCCATCTACCCGATCCATTTCTCCACATATTCACTGAGGACTCAGTCTGTGCCGGGCACACATGTTCTAGTTTCTACAGTCAATCAGCACGTCAGGAAGGAGACCGACACAGGAAGCTTTGTGCAAAGCGAACTGAGGCATTAGGATCATGCCCTTGGAGAGGCAAGATGACACAGAGTGAAAACGGTCTGTGAAGCCTGGTAATCCTGAGTGATTCCCAGGTCTGCCGCTCAACTACAGATCTGGTCAAATTTCTTAATGTCTCTGGGCCTCTGTGTCTTCATGTAAATTTCAAATACAGTTCACTGACTTGTCGTGAGAATTAGTGAGATAACGTACATGATCATGTGAGGAATCGCTGGCTGTCTTCTCTTCCACACAGCTCCCTTTGCTCTTTTTCCAGAACACCCCCTGGAACTGGACCTGGGGAATGCCTCCCTACTCACTCCCCACTGGACCCTGCCTGCCTGGCAGACTGCTGTGCCACTGTAAAAAGCCAAACTTGGCAGAACTTGTATTTTCCTCAAAGAAGGAAGGAGTTGCTAAATCTCTCAATGTAAGTATTGTTTTCTTCCTGACAGGCAGGATCTGGTTCTTAGTAAAAATTCTTTCTTGCTTATACTCAGTTCAACATGAGTCAAGGAAAAGAAATCAGCAACTAAATCAAAGTCAAACAAATGTTAAATAAATGTCAGCCTAATACACTTCCTGCACTATTCAAACTTAAAGCAATTAGAGCAAAAACTACTCATGAGGTTAAAAGTTTAAAAATGACAGCAATAGAAAATACATTTTCTAAAATATGCAAATTAAAGTTAATTTTTATCAGCACATTTGAAACGTAGAATGTTATAGGAAAAACACTGACGTACTTTAGAAATAACTCTATTGCAGTATACTATATATACAGAAAAATGTTTATTTTTCATTTCATTAAGTGCATAGCTTGATGAATTTTCAGATGCTTAAAATATGATGCAACCAGCAACCAGATCAAAAAATAGAATACTCCCCAGACCCCAGAAGCCGCTCTGAGCTTCCTTCAGATCTAATGTACTTTTACAGTTATGTCATTTTTCTTTTCATGTTTTCATTCACGATTATTCAGGCCATAAATCTGAACAGAATTTAAAAAAGTAAACCCTAATTTATAGTTACTATTTCTTAGTGGGTAAGATTTCAAGGGTTATACTAAGATCTAATGTAACAGGCAAAAACAACCTTTGAAAAGGTGATACTTTCTACATTCAATTCATTCATTCCTTTGTTCATTTATTCAACCTTTATTTTATTTATTCAACCAATCACTCCTTCATTCAAAGGTTTACTGGGTATCTATCAGGTGCCTGAAACTGCGTAAGGCACATTTTATCAATGATAACATGAGTGATATATACGAGGCTTTATAAAAGCACAGAGGAGGGTGTCTAACTAAGCCTAAGCTGGCAAGGCAGCAAAGGAAATCTCCTTATGTGTGAGTATTGAAGACATCCAGAGAAATGAGGCTGTATCAAATGGGAGTTACTAGGCTAGAGGTTACAAAGTCATGGACAGAGGGGCACTCAGGCAGAGAGCACAATGACTAGAGTGCAGAGTAAAGAACTAACGTCATGGGTGTAGTGAACTTCAGAGCAAAAAGTGCCACAGAGGGTTCAGGCTACAAGGAGGAGCCAGCAAAGGGAGCCTAGAGGCGCCGGCAGGGTGTAGGAGGTTGAGAGAGAAACAGGAAGGCAAAGTAGTCTCCTGTGAGCGAAGGAAGGCAGGCATTAAACACAAGGCTGGGGGTGATGACACGGGCTGGTGAAGCTGCTCGTGTGGTGGCTGGAACTACGGAGGCGGAGGAAGCAATACAAGGCTACGTTACTGAACGGGCTGCGTGCATGGGTGTGAAACAGAGAATTAGGGTGAGAGTGGCAGACTCAAACAGCAGAGGGAGACAGTGAGCGAGGTGTCAGCTACTAACACTGCATCCGGTACACATCATGCTGTTCAGGGAGGTCAGGGAGGTCAGAGAATCCTGAGGGTGAGAGAAGCAGAGGACTGAACCCAAAAGGGTGCTGACTACTGACTTCATCACGAAGGCTAAAATACTCATTTATCACTGGCCACCAGAGAGATACCCATCAACTACTGTTGTAAAATGGACTCAAATCCCTTAATACAATGCCTCCTTCTCAGAAGCACAGCACCTTTTCTCCCTCCTCTAGGAGGCGCAGCAGAGTGGCATTGTCCGTCTTCTCCTCTTCGTCTATAGAGCTGCCCTCGGCAATCTGGTCTTGCAGCTGCTCCTGCGTCTCCTCATCTCCTCCGTCAGGTGCAGATCGAGACCGTTTCAGAGGAGGCTTGACCAGTCCTGCAGGATAAGAATTAAGAGGGTCATGTGGTGGTCTTGCAGGGGCCACTCTAGGGGAGCGGCTTAGTCTCAAGCAGTGCCTCCTGCACACTCCCCACCTGAGGCGATGCCGGAAGGCAGGGGGAGGCAGCGTGGCTCAGTGGTCAACGGCGCAGCCTCTGGAGCTGAGAACACTGTCTGCCCCACTCTGAGCCTTCGTTTGTCATCTGTAAAACCGGGACAAGAGTACTATCTATCCTGGACACCTGGAGGACTGTTGAAGGACTAAAACAGGTAATTCACACAAAGTGCTTTGTATTATGCTTAGTAAATGCTAAATTCTCAGTAAGAGTCAGATGATGATAAATAGAGAGCTTAGCATAACTGATGGTAAGAGTATGGTGCTAATCGACAGGTGTCACTGAGGGGATACCGGCAAGAGATAATCAATCATTATCAGAAACAAAGACACAAGTTATAAACACGATTATATGAGATCCCACCTACCTGGAGGGCCCATGAGGACTATTTCAAGACTCATGTTACAAGTGGCAGTATGGTCACTCATATGTGAATGAATTTGATTAAATCATCAGGTCATAAAGAATAAGAACATAATTCTTTTTAGTACAGGGCCAGATAATTTGCCAAATAAGTTAACATTTTACTGCCTACATTTCAGTAATTTTATTAATAACCACATGAGGTAAAATTAAAATCGGCTAATGAGAGCAACCACTGATACCCTAAAGTATGGGAAGTACTCAAAATGAACTCTGAATCTCACATTTATTTTCCTATTCTTTAGTTGTACAAAAAAAAGTACTGTTACGTCTACCAGTGATAGTTGCTCTAAGAAGTTTGGAAAAACATAAGTTAGCCTGATAGAATCCTATCCTCTGAACACGAGTTATCAGAGGTTCTGCTTTGCCTTGGGAAGAACCTTATTTTCACATATGAAAGAATATAATAAATAAGTAAGAAAGATCAAGTCCTGCTGAGAACATTCACAAGGGGGAAAAGCTTGCAGCTGCTTTGTTTTCAATTTGATGAATCAAGACCTCCAACTCTATGTCTAGCACAATATCTTACATATTATAGCAGTGACACCAATATTTGTGGCTTTAGCTCAATTGGAGATTAGGAAAATGAGGCCAAGAGAAATTAAATGCCAATGACCCAAACATAAACTCTGTGAATTATATACCCTGGCTTACGGCCAGTAAATACAGATTTGGACCCATCTCAGTAACTTTGTGAGTGCAGTGTTGAGAAACGAGAAGGTTGAAAACCCTGTTCAACAACTAAAAGTCTCTTCAATCCCCAGTACCTCCTCCAAATAAATAAATAAATAAATAAATAAATAAATAAATAAAACCCAATTACCTCCCCCTCATAAAAAAAAAAGAGAGAAAAAATCAAGGGGGGAGGGTAGGGTATAGCTCAAGTGGTAGAGTGCATGCTTAGCATGCATGAGATCCTGGGTTCAATCCCCAGTATCTCCTGTAAGAATAAGTAAATAAATAAACCTAATTATCTCCCCCACCCCCAAAACCCCCAAAACAAACAAAAAAACAACTAAAAGTCTCAGGGGTTCAATGAAAATGTTAGATCGATTATGAAATGTTTAGTAATTCATAGTCATCATGAGACAGAATAGGTATAATGTAAGCATCTGCTTCTGAGATGCTTACAATTTAGGAAAACATAAAGCAGTGAAAGACCACTGAAACTGCTGTCCGAGATAGGAGCAAAGTGCTGTTGGAACAGAGTGCTATTGCTGCAAAAGGATCAGAGGAGGACAATTTGACCAGTGTCTTCGAGACCGGGTAGGGCTTGTTAAGGCCCAGATCACGGAGAAGCTGCAGGAAGGGGCTGTTTCAACTTTATAAATATTTATTCAGTTATGAGGTCCTTAACTTAAAATATCAGGTGCCACTGCCAGATTCAATAAATATAATTATCAAGCCAATGGGCACTTACATTCATCTGTAGGCAATAAAGAGGGGATAGTCTCTTAAGTTCTGAGATAGAAATCAATCTTGAAGAAGGGTGAGGTGGTAAGATATGCACGGATACTTTTAAAGTTGGCCGCACTGTTCACAGTTGCTAATTATTTTCATATAAATTCAAGTAGAAGGAATGCTCCCAAATGGTTTTTAATTAGAATCAAAGAGGAAGGCTGACCTTTGACTTTAGCGATAGTGTCTTCACCATGCTCTGGTTCTTGCTGAGCGGCTTCACCTTCAGAACTCTCTACGATGGCATCTTGGACAATGGCTGGGTTCCCAGAGGCCAGTCGCATGTAGTACTCCTTACTGTCATAACTTACGGCTCTTCTGTATCGAGCAGGTTTCTAAGAAACAACAAAAGGAAAGGACTCAGAAGACTTATCTTCAAGAATTAATAGACGGTATTTATACAGAGTAAATCCAAAGAAACTTTGGGGTTAAGCTTCTCTATTTTTAAATTGCATTGATTTTGAAAAGACAAATACAAAACAACAATATTAGCAGTTTTGCTCTTCTCGAAAAAAGAAAGATATCATCTCTAGTCAGATGTTTTCTTGTTAGTACGGTACGGCCTCACCGGTGCATCAGTACAGCAGGGAGAATGCCCAGCGCTGAGAGCATCAAGTTGCAAGGGGGTGTCTAGTCCGTGAGGAGTCTGGAAATTTGCTTCCACTCCAAGTAAAATAAAAAAGGTTAGGCCATCCATTCAGTTGGAATCACCCATGAGAGTGTTTACTTCAGATACCTGGAGGTAAAGACCCGGAGCTGCCCTGTTCCTTCCCATATTCCCATGTCTCACTGGAACTCTGGAAATGGCTGAAACCCTCAGAGTCCTGACCCCATGTGGCATCAACCAGCTTCAGGCCAGATGACACTGTCTAGTTGGTCTACCACTCTGAGCTGGTATCTCTAATTTGCTAAAACACCCCTGTTGTCTGTGGTGTAAAAGAATATGATCTATAAACTAACTAAATGAGTATATCAAAAGCACATTTAAATCCATTCTGAAGAAAGTAATACCCAGAAACTTTAGAAGAACTTTTTGACGTATGATACAAGAGCACGTCCCTTTCAGAATAATTAATATTTATCCTAAAAACATGTTCTCCAACTGATGCAAATGTTTTTTTTCCTTAAAACCATAGACAATGAAAAAGGTTTAAAATTTCCTACAAAAACTTAAAATCATATGGAGAAGTTTATATGTATACAGGTTCCCTGTTCAGAATTAGACTCAGACTTTGAATTAACAATTAAGAAAAAGATGGAGTTTGAAACATGCTTTAAACCCTTCCCTTTCTAAACATTATTTCACTTTTCCTTTCTTATGAATAAGAATATCTGACTGAAAATATTCTGTCAGCCTAACTCTTCAACTCCAGTGGTTAATATGTATTATCTATAATAATGCTTATTTCAAGCAAGACCTTTTAAAAAATAATTTCCAACTGAAGTGGAAAACAAGTGTCCAACTGGTTGGAATATTTAGACTAAAATACTGAGCCAATTTTGAGATGAAAGATGCCTAACTCGAGCCACCATTACCCTTCTTTTAACTTCAGGCACAGAGTCAGGGAGTGGAGAGAGCTGCATGCTGACTGATGAATGAATGACACTCATCAAATGAAAACCGAAATATATTACATCACAGAGGAAAGTACTGAAATGATGTAAAATAATAAACAATTATGGAAGGATCAACCTGATGAGAAAACTAATAAGAATACTGTGATATTTCTGAAATGAAAGCAAATTTTGTACTGTAACAATTCTCTACGTGAGGTTTAACAATTACCTTCAACTCAAAATTGTTCAATGTTAAAAAGATGAAAGCATAGTTAGTGATGGGCAAGACAATGAATTAATAGATGTGGGACAACATCTACTTGATTACTGACTTCATATCCAACTTAAACTTGGAACTATTAGCATCTTCCCCCAAATATTTTAAAGTATATTTCTGCACTGTAAAGAACTGCGTTTTTAAAAAACTGAATTATATACTAAATCTTTCTGGAGAAAAAAAGAACAATTATAAAAATTTAAACTAATTAAAATAAAATTGTATTTAAAAAGTGATCACACATTCTTACTTTCCATTTAGTTCCTTCTGATTGAAAAGAGAAATTTTGAAAGGGGATATACTTGCATTCTCAAAATATATACTGTTTAATATCTAGAAGAGTTAAATGAGTAATTAAAAAAAAAAAGTTGATGGTGTCAGACTGCCCATTACTAACATGCCTTGGGACTTGTTAGTTCATGTGTGAAGCCGTACACATCTCATGGTGAGAGCAGTGAACACTCAGCCTGTTAGTGAGCAGCATACAGACCCTAGAAAGCTAATCAGAACAAAGCTGAGAGAGACAAGAACATCTCCCAGCATGAATGAAACTAACTTTTCAACTCTAAGGAACTTACAGAAACAACAAATTGAAAGTCAGTCCTTTAAGTTAGTCTAGTCTACCATGCACTAAAAACAAAAACAAACAAAAAAACAAAACAAAAATACTCAAAAAACAAAACTGCAAGTATTTTGCATTCTTTTGTGGTAACTTGTGTTTTACCTTTTGAGGAATGGTATCATCGGGTGTCTCAGGCTGTTTACTTGGGATCTCAGACTGAAAACAGGTATTAAGTATAGACACATCAGAAAAAAACAACAAAGAACAACACAAAAATAAAATAATCTTGAGGACTATATGAAATATGGAAGATGCACTCACTCAAAATTCATATGATATCCTAAGCTGCTTGTCATCACTTAGCATCATGTGATGTGACTATTCTCTCTATTATCAAAAGTAGTTTTAAAGTAAAACTTCAATACAGTAAAATTCTCAAGGCTATTGAACAGGACAAATTTACAGATCACACAGGCTGTCATGGATGACTTACAGGCAACTCTATGTAGGCATCAAAGGGGAAAAACAGAAAACTGGAAAATAGAACTTAATGCTAGCTATTATCTTCCACCTACCTTTTACTGTGTTTATCCCTAGGTCTGTGTTGTAACAGAAGCACTGATTTAAACTATTAACCTACAATACTCCCAACCACAGAAATCACTAAGTGCTCGTTAGCAAAAAAAACCCCTCTAACCGTAAAAGCCCAAGGACCTAATTCCTTCGCTACCTTCTTGGCTATGACCCCAGAAAGGCTGAAAGAAGGGAAGCTGCATCATTAGCCTGCAAACAAAAAGTTTTTGTAAAAAGTACTTTTTAAAGAATTAGGTAGTAGCTTTATAATTTATTCTCAGAATAAAATTCCAATTAACAAGAAGGCAATTTCTGTTGAGCTGGAGTCTGTGGATTATGCATGTAAACAGAGATAATGACAGACAGACAATAACACATCCAAGAACTATTCCAATTTTTCTTCCTTTTCATGGGTTATATCTGGAGATGACTTCTAGTACCTTTCCCTAGAGTAAATATGAGCAGGCAAAATGCTTTCTCAAATGTTTGCTTCCCTTGGCAAAACAAACACTGGACTGCTGGGCATACTTTCAAATACTTCGTATCGTTTTAGTAAACCTTGCTCCTTAAAAACAAACTTTTAAAAGCATACCTTATATTGAAGGATAATCTTTAAAATACATAAACACATTCTTGGTCTTGGTAAAGATTTGGGTTACATTAGTATATACTACACATTTGTTAAAACTCACTGAATGGCACATTTAAGATTTATATATTTCAGTGTATGTAAAATTTACATCAATAAAAGGGAATTATAAACAAATACTGGACTACAAATATTGAACTACTACATGTGGAAGTATCCAGGGGTGAAGGGTACTGATTCTGCAATTCACTTTGAAGTTAATTTAAAAAAAAAAAAAGATAGATCACAGGATAGATCTATAATAAACCGATATAGCAAAGTGGACCAATGACTATTGTCAAACTCAACTCTGATGTCCACTCTATGTCCCCAGCCAGAATGGGGGCAGGGTCTGACGTGTACGCACTTGTATTTTCCCTGCAGCTTACAGCACAGTGCAGGTTTAATATCTATTTGCTCCTTGAGCCACTGGCTGACTGAGGTTCTCATTTTACTAAAAGACACAGTGTTCAATAACAAAGATGTATGTTATAACAATAATTTTGGTATTATCATAGCTCTCATCTTTAACAATTTTATAACTAAGCTATTATCATAATTATGCTTATACAGAAATCTAAATCTTTCAGTCATAATTTCTCAAAAATAATTTTATAGTCCCTTTACTTCCAATTTTTCTGCATTTCTGGCAATGGAATTTCCTGAACGATCTGCTTAGTTTCTAGTCCTGTGACACCTACATATATTTTTATTCAGTTGATAAACTTTCTAAGCTTTTAGGTCTGTGATAAATGAAACATTAAAATATGTTCTACATTCTATAAACAGACATCTAATTTGAAAATAAAAAAAGTTCAAAACTTATAATAGGAAGTTATTTTTAATACAGTAACATTACTCAGCTTAAAGAAATAAAACTTCAATGCCCAAAGAAATAATTACTTGATTAATTTCTAACACATCAAAGTTTTAAAAACAAGAACCTAACTTTTAAATCATTGCTGTACTCATTCAGTGCAAGCAACAGACTAAAAATTTAAAGGTCACGTAAAACAATAATTGTTCTTAATAAATAATGCAAAGATCAAATCATTTGCCTTTGCTCCAGGTAAAGCCTGTTTTACCTGTCAAGATGCTTCAAAAGCAATTTTTAGGTTGCACCTGTTATACCTGATATACCTGTTACATGGTAAAAAGTACAGCCTAAATTCTATAAACGTGTGCAAAGAGGGCAATGCATTTATGGGAGCTGGTACGACGAAATGTACGACGTGACTGATCTCCAACTCGGGGAGGCAATATTTAATACAGTTCAGAGCAGAGGAAGATTTACCACGAAGTTAATGAAGCTTACACTTTGACAGCCTTCACTTTCCATAGGCTCCTTTCAAAACCCTGGGTGAGGGGGCCCTAGTAATTTGTATTCATAATTTCATACTCTTCTTCGTATACAGCCCTCCCCAGTTACATAAACTTCATCCCCTCAAAATTTGGCTCTAGCCCTTTTTAGCGGAAAAATGATTAGAAAAATTCTCTAAGAATGCTGGATGGGGAGCAAAGGATACACTCTAACTTACGAAGACAGCTGGCAAGCCCATTCACTCAACACTTACTAAGTTCTAGACACTCTTCAGCATTAGAGACAAAACCAAGTATATGGTTCCTGTCTGGAAGAAATTCACTGTCTATGGATACTGTCTTGAAAACCACCAAAGGGCAGAATCTTTTCTTCTTCAAGAGCAACTCAGCTTCTGAGGAGCCGTCAACTTACACTCATCATATCTCACTCTGTAACTTAGTAGCTGTGATCCAGAGGGGTTCCTTAACTTCTAGATTTGTTTCTCATCTGTAAAACTGGGATAATAACATAACATACTTCAGAGGGCTGTCATGAGACATAAGTGAAACTGCAAGCAAACCGCTCTGCAGAGCATCAAGCTCACTGTGTTTTGTAAGTATCTGCTCTTCTTTTTTTTTGACTTCACAATAGAAATTAGCGGGATAGCAGTTGCTTCTACTTTTTGGAATTTTCCTTGCTATCAACATTGCCAGATTGCATATTCCATAAAATAAAAGTAGACATTTAATGGCATTTCAGATATACAAAAAATTCTGAAGTGGCAATACCGAAATCATTATTCATTCAGAAAATTTCATCACAGCAGATTAACCTTGACTGGTGCGTGAATTAAGCAACATGAATTCCACAGTCTGTAATTGTCTCCCCTTCCCACCTGCTTTTTCCTTTTTTGTAGACGTATTTCCAACATTTCTTTACTGCTTCGTATTTCCCAATTTGTAACCCATCTGGTTAAAAAAAAAGTTCCATATGGTACATACTTATTTCTGAGACTGTTTAGATTTCACAGGCTGGTGAACTCCTTTGCTTAGGTAAAATGCTAATGATGTTAACATTGTGTGAACTCTGAATAGGTTATTTTGTTTTTATCTGACACAGAACTTTAAATATACTTTTGTAAAACAAATGACATTGTTATAAAGAAGGAAAGGAGTAGACAAGATTAAAAAAATACCGTGGTTATATAACTCAAAAAGCATATGCCTCAGCTGAATAAAAATAGTGAACGGGCACATATTTACAAGAACATATTCATCCATGTTAGTATTCTTGAATAGAGTCCACTTGACTGAGTGTTGACTCAATAAGAAATATCAAACTGCTACAGGCTTAAGTTCTTAATCAATTATTTCATTTGGGGATAACAGATGAAAAATTAGAGATTATACTGCTGGTTTGCTCTGACAAAAGTAGGTGCTAGAAAAAGGCTGCAAAAATATGGGTGAATTTTTTTTTTTTACATAGTGCCGTAGTATTCAAAATTATAATTACAACTTTACCAAGTATGGCGCTGACAGAATGGAATAGCTCTGAGAAAAGTAAACTTTAAGGTGCTATCTTAAAAAATCTTAAATAACTATATATTAGCGGGTCTAAGACCTATATTCTAAGTAGTATCAGGAAAGCTGTGGAGTCAATAAGTACAAGATAAATGGAGCCAGGGTTTTGGCAGAGAAAAAAACACGCATGGAACAATGCAGGTTGCCTCCTGTTACATGATCTGAACTGCTTGTTAGAAGACCCAAGTTCTAAGTCTCCTTTATAATTCTTCGTTTCTTCAGTTGTTGAGAGAATCATATTAAAGTCAAGAATATGAAAGTACTTAAGCCATGAATGGTTTTCCTTATAAATTTGTAGTGACTTTATTGGGCAAGACTATATTTTCCCAAATGTAAAAACATGATTCCTGGATCACTATCAGCTTAGACAAAATTTTCCTGGTCATGTGCAAAAATCTGAATGAAGGCTTTGGGAGGGGTAACTTGTCTGAAGGAAAAAAATTTAAGGGTAAATGCTGTTTGTTTTAAACCCGTGGAACTAGTGACGAAGCTTCTCAACATCAGTGGAAGGTCTACACACTCAGGCTGCTGTCCCTCTAGCTGCACTGTGTATTTCTTCAGAGAACACTGCTTAGTGGCAATGTTTATTTGCTTAACACTCGCTTAAGTAGTGCTTATTTTGTACCAGACCCTATTCTAAGTACATCACTAATTTAAATTAACTTAATCTTCCTAATAGCTTCTGAAACAGATTTGCTGTTTTCTCCATTGTAGGCATAAAGAAACAGGAACCTAAAGAGGTCAAAGTGGCCGGTGCCAGGTCGCCTGGCGTTAAAGGGGCGGAGGCGGGGCTCAGACCCGGCAGTCTGCTCCGGGTTCCACGATTGGAGCCACTTCGCTATGGGGTCCCCCTGCTGCATCTCCTCATTCCTCCGTCAGCGCCCTGGCATTATCCACTTAACATAGTTTATCGAATTTTCTCAATTAGGTATTTTACGTAATTGACCTAAGAAGGGAAAATGCTTGCAAAGGAGAAGGGAAACGTGAAAGCACCACGACAAACGCGGAGTTCTGCGCACTCACCGCCACGTTCGTCTCTTGCTCCGTTTCCGGCACATAAGGGTAATGGTTATAAAACATATCGTTTCGCACCATTTTTTTCCTCATCCTGCAGGGCCCTTCTGTCATCTCCAACATCCACTTGTCTAGGTGGGACCCGATGGGGGGGCCCCACAGCCCGCGCTCCCGCAGCAGCTCGTACTCGATCTGGCACCACTCCTCCGTCACGTACTTCAGGGCGTTCTGCTGACGCTGGAGGGGGTCCCGGGGGGTTTGCGAGCAGAAGCACGAGCAGCAATTAGACGTTTACAAATAACTTAAAACCCGGTTAATAGTTGGAAACAAAAACCAATCCATATCATTTCAGTCAATATTAAGAAAGTAAAATTACATTTATTTATGGTTAAAGTAAGCTACCGATTTTGTGAGAAGGCGGGGTTTTAGCGACGGCCCACAGTGACATGGAAGTTAAGCACAGGGGAGAGTGAGCAGCACACTTGACTGGAGTGTTGGTGTAACACTGAAATAGTCAGTCCAGTGTGAGTTAAACACGGTATTTCAGGACGCATCCCCTCTCCCCACAAATTGTAAAATAGCTACTTGAACATGAATAAAATGAAGTCTAGAAAGCCAGGTCAAGAATATTGCTAACATACGCGATTCCTGGTAATCTTTGTAACATTTTCAATAATTTAAGGCAAAGACTATAAATATGCAGCACTGACAGGGAACTTATATTCACATAAAAATAAAAGAAAAACCATTTTTAATTGGCCACTGGGATAGATCCAAACCAAATTTCCATAAATGGAAATTTATGACTTGGAATAACTTCTTGCTATCTGTCAAATGCCAAAATGTATTAACATTTCAACAGTAGATGCTTATAACTAACTTTATCAAATGATTCATGGAATATAAGTATACAATTTAAGTCTAAGAATAAAGATCTCTTTACACAACTAACACTAATGATTACTGAAGGAGTAACCCTGATATTACCTGATACCAAAGTAGTACTTATGTGTTCCTGGTGGGAGGAAATCCTGTTACACTAAGTATTTAGTATTATGCTCATAAAATATTAGCAGCTTATCATTCAGAACTCTTTAACAGATTTAACTCAGCTGCTTTGGAAATAAAATATTTAGGATAAGTTGCTGAGTAATTATGAATTTACCAAGAGGACTTCACTGAATTTATTTCTTATAGACAAAATCACCAAGTACTTGTAATAAAAAATAACTTTATCTTTTAATTTTTTTTAATTTTAAGAGACTTCTCAGAGACTTCCATACATATTTTCACTCTCCTTGTTAAGCCCCAAAGAGAGGGATCTTTCTGATATTTTAATTTTTATTAGGAATAAACACATACAATATGTTGGTAGTGAATGTCATTAGGATTCAGCCGTGCTGATCGCCAGTCTGTCATTTTTTAATGCAGTTTGCCTATGGGGAGGTCCAATCCTTCTGTCTTAAAACCAATAGCCAAAGTAGCTGCTGGCACGGATAACTAAAAACATTATCTGATGATAAATGCAGTTCAGCAACTTACCCTTAAAAGCGGTAGGAAGATATCAGGGGAAACAGGCGAGTCTTTTCTCACCCGGGGAATTAAAAAAAAAAAAAAACAACAAAAAACTATTATGGTTATGATTCTTACCTCCTGATATTCCTTATATTGTGTATCTACTAAGTCACGAACAACAGCGATGTGTGTAAACATCCACTGAGAAATCTCCTAACAATGGGTGGAAAAAGAATCTTAATATGTCATGGATTTCCTGGAAAAAATGTTAACTAGCCTTAAAATAATGCCCAACAATTAATTAAAATTCTATCAAAATCACCACAACAATCCAAAAACCCCACAAAAAACTCTGAAAGACTAATGATAAAAAGAATCTAACGGAGGCTTACTTGATGGACACACACCCATGTACCCCAGCGCCCCTTCCCCTTTTAAGGGCTCACTGCCCCCATCTGTGGCAGTGCTGTCAGCACCTGGGATCACCATAGCGGGAGAGAGCTGTGGGGCAGCCCACACATGACCGTGGCATGATTTGGGGGGAAGTTGGCTCAGCCATGTCAGTTCAGTTCAGGTCAACTGCGACATTTTGGCACCAAAGCCCCACTTGGGTCAGCTGGGTCTGTGGCAAGATCTGCACTGTAACCTGACATGTCCCTGTGATCAGTCTTGCTTCCTTCCTCTTCCTTCCACAAATAGCCCTAATAAACACTCTGCACACGGAACTCCCTCTCTGTGTGCTTCCTGGAGAACCCAACCTGACACATGGAATGACTCACACACATGGTTTCTCCCAGACCCTCTCACAGCTGCCACTAAGATTCTTGGATGGCAAAGATGATAAGGAAGAAATTAATGCTGGAGGTAGATTAGTTTTTAAAAAGCAATCACAGGCATATACAGCGAGATTACTTTTTAAAAAGCCATTTTATTTTGCTATTGCTTTAAAATTTATGAACCAATTTTATTATTAAAAAAAATTGGGAGGGGTAAGTAGGTATTTATTTATTTATTTATTTACTTATTTATTTATTTATTTATTTATTTATTTATTATGGAGCTAATGGGGATTGAACCCAGGACCTTGTGCATGGTGAGTGTGTACTCTACCATTGACCCTCCTTACTTTAAAATTTATATAACTACTGACAAAATTATTGAAAATTAATAAAAGTTAGGAAAAAATTATCCATAGTCTGATCATGTATCAATATTTGAATCTCATCTTGTGTCCAGTTACAAGATGGATGTAAATACACAACATTCATAATGCAATTTGACCATAATAAAATGGGAGAAGTTCCTATAACCTGAGTTATTTCTCTCTTCTAAAGCAAAAATGCAGAAAAGTTTCATTTTACATCATAGGTTTGTATGTGTTAAGTGTATTACACAAAATCCTACAACTAAACCTTGAAATTTCTAGTAATATCATTAATGAAACTAAACAACGTACCTGGGTGGAAAGGCTGTGTTTATTAAGACCACTTTCCTTTCGATTCCTTCTCGATCCTGTTAACTTGGAAAGACCAAAGCCACTGCTGACACGGGACAATTTAGATTGTGTGGTGGGCACTAAAGCTTCTCCTCGAATTATGCATTTCTTTTCATGGGCTACAAAATTAAATTCAGATGATTTCACATTTTCTCCATGCATTTGTTAGTCTTACTTGTAATACTTTTGCATAATGGTTACAAACCAAAGTTCTGGAGTTATCAAAAGCAGCTTATGTTACAGATGCAGACGCTGTCTTAGACATGACATTTACTTATTGGTGATCTTGTAAAAGGATAGCTGCCTGACAATTATTGTACTAATTGAACTTAGATTTGGTTGAAACCTCACAGCTCTGTAATAATATGCAAATTTATTTTAAATGTCATCAGTGTCTGTGTTAACAATTCACAATCCCCTACCTAAAAGCTTTGGCACTGTGCATACTTTGAACTTTAGAATGTTTTGAATTTTAAAAGGTGATATGGTACATATACTGTATATTATATAATACCACCAGAGGGTCGAGCGTAACAAACCGTAATTAGTAATATAGTAAATATTTTTGCAGCAAACTGTGAATATTTATACTTAGTATGATAAACAAAGATAGGTTAGGTTTTGCTACCAAGTGAGTTTTGGCACCAAATTAATAAAAATACCTTGGGTTTTCAGGGTATTTTGGATTTCATGAACTTGGATAAGGGATATGAACTTGTAGCCAAGATGGTGACCATATTAAGTTGTGAGCAATGTAGTATTTTCTAAGCTTGTAGATGCCTGATGTATAAAACATCTCAGATTTTTAAGAAATATAAGAAGAAAAGCCCAATCTCAGCATAATCATTCTAGAATGACTATACTGCAGTGATTTTTCATTTCTACTGCCATCATAATATCCTTTGGGGAAGTCTGACTTTTCATATATACAATTGCCATGTGTAAGTTTCTTGGTCACATGATCCCTGTAGACTTTCTTACCCAAATGGTTCTGCCAGCACTTCAAGCTAGCTTCTTCGATGAGCGGCCTTGCTACAGCTATGTCCACATGGCCTCGTTCGTTCACGGGTAGGGTAACTTTGAAAAGTTCCTCCAAGACTTGCTTTTTACTATGAATCAGTTCAGTCCAGACTCTGTTGACAGCTTTTATAAGCAGCTGACGCCCTAGGAAATAAAAAAGAGCAACTGATCAAGAAGGATATAAATGTAATTAGTATTTGTTTTCTTGTTTTACATCTAAGAATTTCAGTTTAGATGCACAGTACTTAATTGCCCAAAAAATGCTTCATATCATACCCAGCTCAGTAAAAAGGATTATTTAGATAAGCAAAAATGTGGTTGCCTTCCTGGAAAACTTAATAAAAAAATCTTTATATTCATGCAAAAAGACTGCATTTTTATTTATAAAACTGGAAGTTACATACACATTTCATCGTCTAGCCATTCTATATAAGACCTTATCCCCTATTTAAAAGTAAATTTTAGATCTAAATATTTAAGGTATTTTCACAATTAAGTTAGTTGTTCTTGAATATTTTGCAAAAGGAGGGAAAAAATTAACAAATATTTTTCGAGTTTTTACTATTCAATTTCATCCTGCTTTGGACTCCTTGCTAATTTGTCTGATTCCTGCCCTAGCCAGCCAATCTTTAGCAAGCATCATAATCACCTGGGGGCTTATTAGAACAGATTGCCGGTCCTCACCCTCCTGCCCCGCTATCGAGTACTGAGTACTCAGTAGATCTGAGTGGGGCCAGAGAATCTGCTTTCTAAGAAGCTCCCCAATGATGCTGATGTTACTAGTCTGAGCGCCTCGCTTTGAGAACCAGTGTTCTAGACTGTCAGTTCCTTGGAGGGGTGAAAACAATCACTTTTAGCCCTCAGTGTCTGGGGTTCAAGAAATTTTAAGGAAAGAACAGAGAACAAATTCATGCTTAAATGAAAGAGTGCTGGACTCACAAAAGATACAATCATATGCAAAATCACCCACATTATATTGCTGGAGAGACACACACACTACCGTAATTATCTACTCTTTTCTATTGAACAACGTTGGGAATTAGAAATCAATCTACCCAAAGACTTCGATGCACGAAACTTAGAAAATCAGTGGGAAAACTAGATTAAAAAGAAAGAATAAAAGAGAATAAAAACGGTCGTACTGACAGCCTGTCTCAAGCAATACCTGCCTCCAATGTGACTGGCCTAACACTACTAACAGGCAGCTCCCTCAATGATAAGGGCTAAGTTAGTATTGGCGTTGCTACTTGTGCAAACTTGAGTATCATTATGTTTCCCAGTGCTATAATGAAATATTGAGGGATGGCAGTATCAGTGGCTAGTGGTTTACCCATCCTGGCATAAGGAGATGCACAGCTAGCACGTTGCTATATGTTGGTGGGCATACTGGCATACGCTCACGTGTGCCCTCTGGGGAGATCAGCTGTCAATGTTGGCAGTTTCTGAAGTCAGTTTTTTTGGTTGTATCTTAAAAATCAAAAAATGAGTGGGGAGAAAAGGGAAAAAAAATTGGAGCAATTACCTTCACTAATATCTTGGCTGTAACCACCATGTGGCTCAATGTCAGAGGGGATCATAATGTGCCATGTAGTCATGCGGGCCTCTGCTTCCAGTCCAAATCCATCCACATTGCTGAAAAATTCCAGTCAGTTTAAACCATATGAAGGAAATGATTGTAGCTGAAAACTGTAATGACTAAGTACTACTCTGCAGTCACAAGTAAATGCTGGTTCTGTCACAAAGTTCCATAATTGGCAGACAGACATTTGGCAGATGCACAAAATAGAACTAATTTATCATGAAAATGCCATTTTTAAGGGGTGATCTCACAAATGCACTTGACTAAATGTAATTAAACTAAACTATAGCGTCAAGACGAGCATCTTAACTATTTAGATGCTTTTTTGACCACTAGTAAGTTTTACCTAAAAGTTACAAAAAGTTCATTTAAGAACATTCTCCTCACATGCCTGTACCTCCTCTCCCATCTCTTATCTCACCACTCTATGCTCCAGCAGCAGTGAAATTCTTGCTGTTTCCCAGATGTGTCATATTCTTTTTTCCCCTCTGAGCATAGGTAACTCTTTCTTCCCACATCACTCTTCCCCATTCTCTTTGGAGGATTAACCTCCTTCTCAACCAGGTTCAACGTGTAACTCAGCAGGTGTCTCTCCCAGGAGAGAGACACCTGTGATGTGTTCCCAAAGCACCTTGCTTCCGGCGGAGCACTGAGTACACCCGACTGGATTGCTTTGTTATCAGTCTTCCCTCCTAGTCTGCATGCTCCAAGACCTGCCCCAGGGGCTTTCTCACTCACATTTTATCCCAGTCCCTAATTCAATGCCTCACCCCCAACAGACACCAAAGAAATACCTGTCCAAGCAATCAATACAAAAATACTAGTTTTACCTATTCAACATATACCATTACATTTATTGATTGCATTCTTTTCTTTTTACCTGCCTTAACCTCCAACAATGTGTAACTAATTTACACAAACTCTTTTTAAAATTACATGTGACATGTAACTAATGAAAAATTTAAAGATCTAGAAAATTAAAGGGGAAAAAACTCATTATTTCACTGCAAAAATGCAACAATTTTTTCATGAAGTTTTAAATAAAACTGAGATTAAAGAAAAAAGAAATGTTAAAAGCAAAAAAGTAGAACAAAGAGTTCTGGTGGAAAATATCAAAGACAAATTCAAGTTGGCAAACTGAACCTAAAAGAGTTACCTTCCAACATGCAGGTTAATGAGGCAGTGAGCCAGACAGCTAATGAATTCTTGGTCATGGTTCCCAGGGCCCAGAATCAAGTTCCTGTTCACAGTCAGGACCCGGAGCGAATCAAGGAGAGCTACTTGCTGCGGAACGGTTTTGTGTGCACGGGAGAACTGGTACAAGATGGTCCTATTGAGGCAGTGATAAACCGCATCCAGTGACAATCCCTGCGATCTTCTTTTTGACTAAAGATATGAGAGATACTTTATTTAGTAAAATGGACCAAAAAAAAATCTGCTTATCATTCATACACAAACATTTATTAGGTTTATTATGTACTAGACACCATGCTAAGTACTGGGATGCTACGTTAAAAAATACAAATCTCTTGCTTTTGTGAGGTTCAGAACCCAAGAAACACATAAATGTAATTCAATGCGATGAGTGCTGTGGATGAATGCATCTCTTGATGAGGAGAGCTGCTAGCACTCCTGTGGGGCAGAGACGCCTCTCTGAGAACACGAAGAAGTGCCCTCTGGGTAGGGTCACCCACCCACCCAGTTTTGTTAGGGTCATGGATCTCTACTCAAAATTACTAAGATAAATAAATAAATAAAAATTTAAAAATTACCTAAAATGTTCGTAAAAAACTACTTCTAACATTCTAGTTTTATCTCCTCACTTGAGAACTTCTCTTCGGCTTAAATAGAAATTTATTCTTAAAAAATTCCTGGGTGACACGCAGGAACCTCTGCACCATATGCTAACGACACACGACAACGGCTATTTCCTACTTTTACATTGCGTGTTGAATAAGATGAATCACTGGTGCCAAACGAGGCCAATATTCCTTAGTCAAGGGTACCACAGACATGCACTAAAATGACATCTTCAAAGGAATAAGGACTACTATGGACTTTGTAAAGATTCAATTACACGAAGAGAATGCTCTTAATATCAACCCTTCATCCTCTGTAAAGCTTTATACACTGATGCAACATACTGTAAAACCTATCAAATCCTATTAGTGCAAAGTCTTTAAACCAAAAGGAAGCCATCCAGCTGTGTGGGCAGCAAAGAGCAATACCAGTGCGGAAGTCAGTCAGAGTCCACAGCTCGAGAGAATGAGGAAGCTTAACATGTTAAAAACACTGGCACCAGGCTATGGCTACAGAGGGGTGGGGTTACAGGTCTACATGTTTTATTCATTTTCAATTAGCTGCACTTTACATTAAATGTCAACATTCATTACCTTATTAATTACATTTATGTCCAAAAATTTTGACACCTTAGGCAAAGTTTTTCAACAGCAAAACATGTACTTCTACGGCTAATATGACAATGGATTACCTGTGCAATTAGTTGAATTATAAAATCGATAAGAAGTTTAGATTCTTTGTTGAACATGCCTTGCCAAAGCTTGTCCACCACACGTTGTGTGAAATAAAACACGTTGTTCACCAATATCTGGTAGCTCCCTCCACTGGTGATAGGCAGAGATGCATCTTCCCCTAAATTCCAGCAGGGAAAAAATGTCTAAGAAAACTGCTGTCCAGCAGCACAAGAGCAGATCCTCAAACAAATCAGGCTTAGGCAACATGAGGACATCCACTGCACTTAGAAGTGGGACAGTCAGCTCTCATGTATGACTGTAAGCAAACGATGCTTACGGCCAGACGTCAGAGACATGTCGGAAGAAGTAATTTCTTCGGGATGAAAGTATTACAGATTGAGACTGAAGTCTCTTACTGCCATAAGACAGTCTGTGAAAAGCTAACTGTTCCTCAACTTAAACTGTCAGTGACAGATGATTTCCCTTTGAGAGAAAAATTAAGTCAGTTTATTAGCTGTAAATTGATTCTGTGTAAGTAATAAAAGTGTAAAGCAAACCATTAAACAAAACTCTGTTTCTGACTGTACCTCTAAGCACAAGGAAGTGATACAGGCAGAAAAGAGGTTCAGAAGATCTGTGAAAAATAAACCACAATCAGCGGTGGTGGTGCCTAGGGGGCCTGTTCACCCCTCCGTGAGTCTGGTTCTCTCCTGCTGGCTGCCCCAGTGCCTTCAGTGCGCTTGCTGTGTGCACGCTGCCTCCAGGCTGACCCTCCTGGCTCCTCCTCCGACCGAGAATGCCCCCTCCAAGCCCCTCCTCTCTGCAAGTTAGGAGCCCGCACTGATTGTGATGACGGTTCCCACCTAACTCTGAATCACTCCATGATGCAAAACTCTTCGTTTTGTGTCTTTATGTAGTAAGACCGATACTATAAGATTCTCAAGTGATAAAAACAAAGTTTGACTTGACACCATGATTTGAGAGTTGCATGTTAAGACAATACTAAAGATTTCTTGGCAAATTTACTTTGTTAAAAAAAAAAAAAGATAATGTTATAGCATGAAGGTCCTATGATTAATACTATCACTAGGAACTCGAGTGGCAAATACGCTAAATCATTACTTTTCCTTCTCCTTTAAACTTTATCATTTTTATATATAAATGTTAGCTCCATTTTTACATATAAATGTTTACAGTTTTATTGTAACTAGATACAGACACACAGAAAAAAATGTTTTAATGTGCTTTGATTTTATGTTCTGGAAGCCACTCTGAAGAATAACACAGATACCTAGACCCAACAATTCCAATCATAGGTGTAGACTCAACAGATACGTATAAATATTACACACATGTGTGGCCCATATGAATAAGACATTTATAGCAGGTTTATTTCTACTTGTCTCCAACTAGAAACTACCAAATGTCCATCAATAGCAAAATGGATAAATTTATATATTTATACAATAGGACACTACATAGTGATGAAAATAAATGGACGTCTGCTACATGCAACAACATGGAAAAATCTCACAAATATAATGCTGAGTGTGAAATGCTAGACTAAAGATATTGCATGATTCTGTGTATATAAGGCTCAAAAGCAGGCAAAATGAATCTGCTATTTTCGCAGCTGAGACAGTGACTTGGTGAGCAGTAACTGGGTCAGGGCAGGAGGGCACTTCCAAAGGTGCTGGTAACGCATTTCCATCTGAGTGGTCTTACACAGGCATGCTGTCTGGCTGGCAATTCATGGAGTGCTGCATTTATCATTTGTTTCTTTGTAAGTATATTACAGTAAGTTAATTTTAAAAAGTATTGATTATTAATAAATACAACCTGCTTACATATTATAGTTTTAAAAACTTTTTTTCCTCTTTCCTTGTCCTCTTCCTGCCACTTCTTAGTGTACAAATGTGGACAAGCAGCTTAAGTGCTTCTTGCTGATGATTCTTTATCTCAGGTTCAAAGGGAAGAGCTGGGCGGGCACATTTCTCATCATAGAAAATATCAGTAAGAGGGGAAATGCACAAAAAAGTAGTAAAGAGATAAAGTTCAAAAGAAGGTATACTTGGGGTTTGGGCAGAGCAGAGTGATTATAGGTCCTTTCACAAAGTGAAAATAAAACAGAGTGTTACCCAGTAAGACATCAGCTGCAAGCAAATGGTCCATCACACTATCCAAAATGTAAGTCTGAAATTCCTTCTGCTGAGTTCTTGTAGATCTTTCAGGGGAAGCCTAGTCAATAAAATTCAGAATTAGAAACAGAACCAACCAAACAAAGGCTCAACTACAGTTACATTACCATAGTTACATAATTATATAAAACAAACCTGCTGGTAAGTAATAAAATATGTCACGAGAGACAGAATGTATACTTATATGCTCTTATTTCTCTGAACACAGATTAAAAAACAATTGAAGTGGCAGAGGAGGGTACAGCTCAGTGGTAGAGCACGTGCTTAGTACGCAATGGTTCAACCCCCAGTACCTTCATTTAATAAACAAACAAACAAAGAAACCTAATTCTCCCCCCCAAGAATCAAAGCTTAAAGAAATAATTTTTTTTAATGGAAGCAAAGGTGAAACACCTTGTTTCGAATCCATTCCTCTAAAAATAGTATTCTAAATACTTAAAGTATTTAATAAATATTCGATATCTATGATTATACTTCACTTCCAAAAGAGATCTGGCAGTTTCTAATAAGATACAGGTAAAATAATTAACCATAAAGCCATTTAAACAAACTCTAAAACTCAGGAATCTAGTAACCAAGACGGTGAAGTCAATGGGGAGGGGAGTATTTATATCAAAAAGTTAATTAAGCACAAAATTTAGCTTTGAGCATCCTAGGGTCAAGAAGGAGCGAAAAAAAGATAGTATGATTTACAAAGCTTTTTATTATCTATAAAAGGGAGCACACTAGATAGTCAGCAATGTTTTCCTAAAACTGTTCTGAGAAGAATGTTCCCTGTGGGTTTTTATAAAGTGGACGACAAACCACTCTATAGGTAGACCTTTGATGATGGTTTTATACAGTACAAAGATGATTTTTCAAATTATCTTGAATAAAAGCTCAGGGCACAAAGATAAACTACAGCCCAGGGTGGCTTTCACTCTGACATGAATGGGGAGGTCTTTGAGAAGATGGCTGGGGTAGAAAGCAGTGAACTGCTCAACTACAGAAAAATGCCTATGGCGTCAGACAAGCACACGCTCCAAGGCAGCCTCCTTAGTTTCATTATCCTTCCCTCCTTCTGCAGATACAAATACTTTTTGATCTGCTCTCATATACTTCCCTTCCGCTGCCACAATGGTATTCCTGTGCAGCAAGCTCATTTGGCCCGCCCCCCATGCCTGCTGGTGACAGCGAGGACACTGGTGAAGGGGAGCTGCGAGAGGCCCTGGATGCCCCTGTATGAGCCAACACCGGCCACGTAACTTTCTGAGCAAGTCTTATGTGCCAGGCTCTGTGTTATGAATCTTAAGCATATTATCTTATCTAATTCTCCTAACAGTCCTCAGAGATAGGTTCTATTTTTACAGCATTTTAGAGATAGTCAAACTGATGGGGTGAAGGGAACTGAGCTTGGCTGAGGTCATAGCCATAAACAACACACGTTTAATCTCTCAAAAGAGTTTTGCTGGGAGATTTACACATATTTAACTCTCATAACAATCATGCAGGGGTGACAGTATATAGTCTCATTCTCCAGAGAATGAACTTAGCTCAGTGAGATGAAAATGTTTATATAATAAACAGCAGGGCCAGATTCGAACCAGGTCCTTCTCACTCCAAAACCCATGATTTTTCTATGACACTCCATGGCCTTCCTTGTATTTGGCCTCAGAGTCCCACTCAAACCAGTTTATCTGAATGGGAATCTTCTACTTCTATAGATTGCTAATGAAGATAATTTCACACACTCTTTTCTAGATATAATCACGTAAATACATACTCTTACGATGAAATCCCAGCAACCGTAAAACTGAAAATAACCTGGCGTGAGCATATCAGACTGAAAGTCAGTTGGTTCAAACCCCTTTCCCTGCAGTAGTAAATGGTACATATATAGGGTAATTCTTTTCTTGAATTTCTTCAAGAAAATTTCTTCACTCGCAATCCTATGCTTGTAATTTATTTTTTTACATTATAGGAATACATGGAGAGCAACAGTATTTCCACTAAATTTTTTCTGTGTGTGTATTGGATCTGAAATTTCCCTAAGCATTTATTTCTAGAAGTAAATTTAAATCTCTGTTATTAGATGGTATCATATTTTCCTGTCTGGGAATTGCCCAGGGGTGTAGTTATAGTCAAATGATTAAAAAGTACTTTAAGAACACACCATGGCACTGTGCTAATTTTGTGAGAGATGAAAGGACACAGGAAAGCTGGTCCCTAAGTTAAGAACTTAATCATCTATTTGAGGGGTTCAGTCTTGACGTTCTCTTGTTCTCTCTCCTACCACCTAGTCCCTCGTACGCAATTCCACTGTAAAGCAAATTAAGTGTCCACAACGAGCATGTTACCTCAAGGTTAACGCATGTCGTATCAAACCTTCCCTACTGAAAAATACAGAAAACCTAAATAAAAGACAACTGTATCGTTCACCCATAGCCAGTTAATTAGCTATTAAGATTCCTACGAGATGGAAAATGTCATTCCTGGGAACATGCATTTACGCCATTTCTTCTACACATGTGTACTTTATTTTTTGTTTCAGCTATGCTTTCTACACACATCCATTCTGAATTTTATTCTCTTATTTTCTGATAACCACTTTATTTTGTATAGAGTGCTTCAAATTCTTCCCTGATGTGCTGGGATACGAGCCATCTCTCTTCTTACCTGTAACATGTCCAAAGGGGACAAGCTCTCACTGGCACATGCTTTTAAATTCTACCACAGGGATTACAGATGAAAAAGACTATTTTTTCTGCCAGTTTTAAACACTGTGGTCCTGTTTAATTTAATTAAACAGGAAACTGCATAGCATGACTAATAACTAAAATACATTAGTGATTTCTTTTAATTGACCAAACTGAGGTATTTTCATATGACCAAGACAAAACATCTGCTGCGGTTTTAAGGTTTCAAATGAAAAGTTAACTGTTTTAGCCACTAGAGGGAGCAGAGAAAGTGCAGGTTCAGCTGTCAACCGGCTGAGCAGCCCAGAGGAAGCTCCTCAGACAGACATGTAGTTGGTCTCCTGCACTGACTGAGTCTTTCATAAAACATTATTTTCACAACTCTGGCACGGGCCACTTGACCCTATTTATATGACTTGACCAGAAGAATGAACATATAGGAAGCTATTATACATTAGATTCCCTTCTGTGATCTTTTATTTTCTCAAGACCTTTCTAGGTGAACATGTGGTTTTCAGGGATGGCCAATTTCTGGAGTCAGCAGTGTGGCCACTTAGGGTTTGCTTTCTGACGCATCAGCTGACTCTCTTCTCTTATCAAGAGAGAATGAGCAAGAGCAATGGACTAAATGTTTTGGTCCCTTCAAAATTCCTAAGTTAAGCCCTAACCCTCAATGTGATGGTATTAAGGGATGGAACTCTCCCAGGGATCAAAAGGTTTAGATGAGGCCATGAGGGTAGAGCCCCGTGGGGGGATTCATGCCCTTAAAGAAGTGGAAGAAACACCAGAGCTCTTTCTCTGCCACATGAGAGCAGGGGCAGCCATCTGCAGGCCAGGAAGGGGGCCTGCCCTCACCAGGACCTGACCAAGCTGACATCAGACTTTAGTCTCCAGGGCCGTGGGAAGTAACTGCTATCAAAGCCACCCAGTCCATGGTAATCTGTCACAGTAGCCTGAGCTAAGACACCAAGCAACCTACAAGTTTGCTGCCTTGTAAAATTCAGTAACTGCATATTGAGCACCTACTATGTGCAACGCACCATGTCTCAAGCCGCACAGGATACTAACAGCAATAGTACCATAAGTGGTACATAAGAGGGGCTGGAGGAAGGAGTCATAAGCTGAGGGGACGATGCTGCTGTAAGTGATGAGGGAAGGAGTTGGCACACTATGGCCTGTGGGCCAAATCCAGCCTACACCTGTTTTATCAGAACTCGGCCACACTCACTCGTTTATGTAGTCTCTGTGGCCACTTGCTAGCTACAAGGGCAGAGTGGGGTAGCTGTGAGGGACTGTATGGCCACGAAGTTTAACATGTTTACTATCCGACCTTTCACAGAAGACTTTGTCAATTCCTGGTCTAGGGAAAGGGTAATAAAGGACTGCATTAAGGATATGCCAAGGGGAGTAGAAAGAAGAGAAACGAATCAATAGGGTATTTGGGATAAAAAAATTCCCACAGCCCATAATATATATGTTCTGCCTTTACAACCCAAAAGAATTAGAAATCTGAAAGATACCTGACATAAAACCTGCTTGGTCATTAATAGTCTCATTATAAAAACCATGCAAAAGAGATGTAACTGCATTTCTTTGTCATTACCTCCAAGAGAAGGTCAATCAGTGGAGTCTGCTTGCTGGCAGGGGTAAGGCAGAGGTTGTCTATGATTAAGACCCGCATGAAGTCAAAAACGAACTTTTTAGCCGGGTGATTGGTCAGGTACGTCTTGACGCCCACATTGCAGTACTCTGACTGGCTTCTGTTCATCCCTGTGTCTGCTGCAAAAGCTTTGAATTCTTCGGCTGGAGATCCAACTTCATCATCGAGATCAGTCACCTAATAAAGTCAAGTGGAAATATATGCTAGTCCTATTCGATTTTACTTGATATTTTTACCTCCATGTTTCCTAAAAACCAAATTGTAGCAGCAACAGTACCTTCCTTCAATATTTACCTCCTGCTAAGCTATTCAACACAACAGGCACTTTACTTCGCTTTACCTGAGCCCTCCTTGCAGGGTGGTAATTGGGCGCCGCGCATCATGATTACTCAACATGTTGTGCTTACTCTTCCTAATATTAAGCTACTGACTGGCCACTAATCATATAACTGCTTTGTGTTGAATTTTATCTCTGCTGTGGATAACTGCACTTGAAATAAATGAAGTAATAAAATGAGAATGACTAAATTTGCATATTTGAAACATACCTACTGAGAAGTCAAGCACCATAGAACTTCAGGTAAAGATCAGGCATAATGGTTATATCCAAGGGCTGATACATTTTTGCAGGTTGAAAAAAACCCAAATAAATAAATAAACAACAACAAAGCTAGTGCTAATTTTGAGCGAAGAGAAAAAGAAAGGACGAGAAGGTAGGTTACAAGATGCTGACAAGGAAAAAATATCAAGATATTACTAAAAGTCTGTTTTCACCAAAATTGTGGATTTTAAAATTATAACCAAGCTGCAGTGTTAAGGTCATGTGCTATTCTTGTCTTTCTCCTAAAAGTCCCCACAATTTTAGAAAAAGTATTTCACCTTTATACATGAAGAAAAATTAGCGTAAAGAAGGGACTTTATTCTAGGCTCTAGAATAAATGGTAGAGTGGAAGCATCATTAAATTCTGAAGTACTATGGAGGAAAAACTGTCTTTTGCATTTGTTTTAAAGGACAAAAGAAGTATACTATATATGATTATACTCTAATAACTTTCTATTCAGTTAGTGCAAAATATGAAAAATAACAATTGAACAAATACAGAAAGCTGAACAAAAGGGACAGGCACACATTTCATTTTTTATAAAGACATGCAATCCTGGAATTAATTTTTAAGGACTAAATCCAGGAGATGCTTAATTCCTGAGATGAATGAAGTGGAAATAAATTTGGTCTGACTAGAGTTCTGTAACCTAACTTCACATCCACATAGCTATCATCACATGTAACAAGAAAAGGATCAACAACTACTTGGAACAGGAAGTCACTAGCAGTAAATGAAAACAGGAAATGGAGTTCACTGCTATTTTAGGGGAACACAGAAGGCAGACACCAGATAATGATGCAAGAGGCGAAGCTGAAAGTTATGAAACTGTAACTTGGTCAGAAGCTTAAAAGACTGGCCAAAAAACAGTGTGTTAACCATTGGAGAAGATTCATCCCAGGTCTGATCTCCGCCCCCTTCCTACCATCTCTGAGTATGGGCGAATGTTGAAGGGGAAGACTGTGGCTGCCAGTGCGCACAGGAAGTCAGGGCTCATCCACATGGAGGCCAGGTCTGGGACGTTGTGATACAAGTATCTGAAGAATTGCATCAAGGTCACAGGATATTCTCGGAGCCAAGATCCCTCTTCTTCTGACTGCCAAGGCTGTCACGGGGACAAGAGAGGAAATAACACGTTAGAGACTGACACTGCTGAAAGTTACTACTCTTCTGAAACTGGATATACTGATGGTCCAGAACTCTCTTATAAACCACACACAGGCCAATAAATTGAGAAAAAAGCTAAAACAAAGTCAGTTCCCCTAGTGACTGACAGGAGTACTCACAGCTCAGTAACTGGAGTCAGTGGTTTTGATTATTCACCGTTATCAGCATGAGTATGGCTGTATGTGGCTGTATTACTGTCAGGGCTGCCCCATACTCCATTGTGCTGGAGAGTTAGGAGTAAGACAAAAATAGGGAAGTTGCTTCACCTTTCTGAGCCTCACATCGTCATATACAGAATGGTAAGAATAATGCTCTTAACCATTATGCAATTGTGATACTGTGATTTATAGTAAGAAATATATATTTAGTCTTTGTCCCACTCTAGGCACAGAGATTCTGAAACCTTTGGCGTTTCCTAAGTGATGAGTTGTAAATGTGTCTTTATGTTAATCATAACAAGCTCCTTTCAACCACACTTGAGTTTATGTTGATCAGGCGACTTCTGAAAGGTGTCTAAGGATGGAGGCTGGCCAGGGGAACTGAGCATGTTACTAGAAGGTTGGAATTCGACCTAACCTGCTCCCCCACAACCTCCAGGGAGAAAGGAAGGGCTGGAGGTTGAGTTCGATCACCAACAACCAACGATTTAATCAAATATGTCCATATAATGAAGCCGTCATAAAAATCAAAAGCAAGGGTTCAGAGAGCTTCTGGATTGGTGAATACCTGGAAGCACTGAGAGAGTGGCAGGACAGAGAGAGCACGGAAGCTCCGTGTCCCTTCCACACTGCCCTAGGCATCTCCTCCATCTGGCTGCTCAGGACTTACATCCTTTTATAATAAACTAGTATGTAGAATGTTTGCCTGAGTCACGGGAGCCCCCGAATTATAACTGGTGAGTCAGAAGCACAGGTAACAACCTACCCTGGACTTGTCAGTGGGGGGCAGGGGGCACTCTTCTGGACTGAGCTCTTAACCCTTGGGACCTGATGCTATGTCCAGGTAGACAGTGTCAGAAATGAACTGAATTGTGGAACACCTAGCTGGTGTGGCAAAGCCTCCCACATACTTGGTGACCAGAAGAATCAGAAGTAAAGTAGTGCTGTAGTAGAATACTGAGTAAAGGAGACACACAGGAGTTATTTTTCCTTTAAAAGCATTACAACAATGATGATGATGATGACGATAAAAAAGTAACAAAAAAGAATATATTTAAACAATGCTTATCTCCTGATACTTGCCCAAAGAGTGGTTTTTTTTAACTTAGATTTTTAGAATTGTTTATGAATAAAAACCAAAACCAGAATCCCAAAGCATTCTAAATTAATACATTTAATAGCAATGTTCTTTTCTTAGATGGCGTAAGAATAGTTTCGACTAAAATCAGAATTGTCAGATACTTGTAATCCTAAGGGCTGAGTTAATAATCCCTCTTACAATGTGATCCTAAGTTGTGTAAACAAATAAAGTTATAATTCAGAGTAGTTTTGTAAAATAGACAGGAACATACATTTTGCCATTACTCTTTCAATTCTTCAAATCTAAGTGAGAAACAATTAGAACAGAAAACACATAAACAAATACAAAATAAAAGCTGCACTGGTAACTTTTTAAATCTCTAAGTGAAAGTGATTTTAAAAGTTCAAATAACATTATTATCAAATGACATACACTACAATACGTATTCATTATACACATGTATACACTGAAATATATAGTTTATAGCACTAATGGTATCAGTTAACACTTAGGAAGCACTTACAGTATACCAGGCACTTTTGTTAAGTGCTTTGTGTATATACTAACTCCTAAATCCTCGCAACAGTCCTAAGAGATAAATTCTATTATCATCAGCATTTTATATGGAGGAAACTGAGGCACATGGAGTTTAGTATATATGAAGTACCAGAGTTAGGATCTGAACCAGCTCCTGAGTCCAGGGTCTTAACAATGGCACAGTCCATCCTTACATTAAAGGGAACAAAACAGAGAGGCTGACGTTTCAGGGACCATGTAGTAAATAGTTACGTTACCAAAGGACTTTCCTATTAAAAAAAAAAAAGTCCCACTGGGTACCAGTATCTCAGGAAACTCACTGAATTCAGCATGCTGCGGAGCATTCCCAGCAGTAAAAAAGCAGCTTCTGTACACACATTATGGATAGAAGAGACCACAGTTCCACTGGAGGCAGGAACTCCAAAGATAAATGTCCAAATGGAATCTAAATCAAACTGCAGAGGTGAAAGTGAATAAAGATTAGCCACTGTCCATTTTTTTTCAGTAGAGACCATCATAAATTCTAACAGTCTAAAATTTCTTTGAAATGAACTAGTTTTTTCCAAAGTGAGCCAAGCGCAAGAGACCTAGCACTCCTCTCTCCTATCTGTCTTTTAAAACTCATTTTTACATTTGTAAGAAAAAGCAAATATTGTGTATCATCCTATCTTAGGTATCTATGTTAAAAACATCATTTTCTACTTTTTTCTCTAAAGAAAGCAAACAAAAATAAAATACCTACTAATTAGCCAGGTGAAGTTAAAGAACTGATGATTTTAAGCAGGCTCTTTTCAAAAAGTATGTTGAACTTACTTTTTTTCCCCGCTCTCAGCAATGTTCTAATTCACTTTTAGACTACATACAGATTAAGATTTGACAAAGTAAAAATCATTTTGAGGAGATTTATTCATAGCAGTTTTATATAACACTTTATGACTATGGTGTCACACTTATTTTGAAAATTACATAACCAACTAAACTCTGCTAAGCATGAATCCGTATCTTGATTTAATGTAAGTGTACAGATTCAGTATTTTTATTTAAAAGGTTTTGTCAATTACTAGAGTTGATGTGAATAGTATTTTAGCATTTTTAAGGAAGTATAATTGAGTTTAAAACTGAATTTCTACGTCTTTGCAGTGTCATAAACATAAGCTAAATATAGATACCCACAACTGCCTTAGATTAGAAATCAGTTAAACTTTACTGTTTTCCTAACGTGGACACTGTCTATCATTAAGAACTTAAAAACATTTTTCTAGTCAGAACATCCACCAAGAATCCTTCCATACCCACCCAATTAATTTATGGTATGCACACTACTTCCTTCATTTTTAATTCCACAGAAATTAAATTATATTCCTATAAAATCACACTACTTGAAAGAATTCCTTAGATCACTGTTAAAATATCATCCAAAGTCTTCACACGTACATAATCACATAGAGTAACTATAAAAGAGAGAAAGACCACATCGGGACAAAGGACTTCTTTTTAGAAAATTTTTCTATGGTGTTTTCAGATTTTCCTGTCCCACATCAAGTTCCAAATGTGAGAAAGGGATGGTACCAGCTGGTTTCACTGTGAAGAACCCATTACCCTATGGTGACTTTTTGGCAAATGTAATGACACTTACACCCTACTAGATAATTCCTACCTGGCAACCCTGCTTACATCGGCTGCTGATGACAGGCACACTGACCTGCAGGTTCTCAGGCAGCTCACTAACTGGCTGCTGAAGAAACAATGCCATGAGGAGAAAATAGAGGGCAGGGACATTAGTGTGTTTAGGAAGGAATGACTGAAGAACCGGAAAGCCAGGAAAATGACAAGCATCCCGGTTAATCTCCCTGACCGTCGATCTCCCACCAGCACTCCTGCCCACGTTGAATCCTAAGAGGAAACACAACAATAAGGACACAGTTAGTAATCGATCACCAGACAACATTAACACAGAAAGGAGTCATTCAGTGTACGTGATATTTCCAGAACATTCACTTCAATACAGGCAATTAACTACTCAAACTGCTGAATTAATCTTTCAGTCAAAAGTTTTACTTAGTTGGGGCAGTCAGCTACAAGAGGTAATATAAACTCTACTCATTAAAAGAATGACCTCAAAAGAGCTCTAACATTTCCCTAAGAAGGATGTAAAACTCAAAACACAGCCAGAATTTGGGATGCTACAAAAATGTACCTTAAAAAATATGATTGCCGTAACATAGTTAATACACTTCCTTTGTCCTGAAAATCGTGATAAACTAATTGACGTTAAATGACCTACGACTTTAGAGACAAGACCATGAATAAAAAAAAATCTTTTCTCTCAGCATGATCTGCAATTCTGTTGGAGAGTCATGTGGCAGTGGGACAGCAAATCCGAGCCCACTGGGACTGTGGGTACATGTGGACACCCAAGGTCTGTCCCAGAACCACAGCTCTACCAGAAGATGATCACTGCTTACTGATGTGGCTTGTGGCACAGATGTTCTAGCAGTCCTGTTTCCCCTGTTACATAACTAATTTCGGGATACAACTCATTCAGTTCTTTTGCCACCCCAAACCTAGTACAGTGTTCAGCACAGAATGAATGTTGCCCAGAGTCTCAACGGAAAACTTTTGTGAAGAGCAACCAAGAGATGAATGATTGATTTTACTCTGAAGCAATTTATTTCAAATGAATAGTCACAGTTTTTTCCAATTTCTTTTTTCCAAGATGAAGTAACAAGTATATACTTGCTACTACTTAAAATAATTATAGAGAAATTTGTATCTAGGTGACTTTTTAAATAGTTCATCCTAACCAACTGCTCAGTGTGACACAAATTCATCTTCTGAAGTATGTTCGTCTAATTAACAACGAATTGTACGGTTACCAACCTCTTTCATATATCATTTCATTTCTTAAACACAATGAACACGTGAGTTAGAAACTGGTATTATCCTTTTCATAACATGGAAAATATGTGATTTGTTCAAAGTCATAAAGTTAATGAGTGGTGGCACTAGGACTTTTATCTCTATTTCAGAGCCCATAACGTTATACTGCCTCCCTTGGCCTTCTTAATGACACTATCACATTTCTAAGAAACTGGCTCCATTAGGACACTGGGTGATTTTTTGTAGTAAATTCTAAATGAAATCATGAATATAAAAAAGTGTGAGCCTTAAGAAATCAAAGAACCAGTGGTATTTTATACATTAAATAAGAAAACAAATTCTGATTAAACTGTAGGTCCTAAATAAAAACCAATGCTAGCATTCATTCCTTCCCAAATTCTCATACGCTGTCTTCCCTCATAAATAATCTTACGGAATATCTAGTATGCTATTAGCAATTAAGCACTGATTTAGATTCAAGTTACAGCTATATGGAAGGTATTTTTATAAAGAAAAATTTGACAAAAACTAATAAATGTGACAAAAACATTAAAAAACATTAGGTTGTTCATCAGATCAAAGAGAAATAGAATCAAATGAGATGACATATAGCTGTAGACATGTATCTGTATAAATACCTATGTCTATACATATCAGATAGATATTCAGGGAAATTACATTAAATTGAATCCAATCTAAGTTAAACTCAAATACTTAGATTTCTCTCTTAGAACCAGAGCAGTACACGCAATTGACAAGCAGGTACCAATGAAGGACAGATAAATTCTGAGACATGAAGCCAGGTGCGTCAGATGTTAAAAGCACCTTTTCCGATATTACTGAAGTGATTAAAGGACAGGACTGTCAGTCAGAAGACAGATACTCAGACATATTCCTATTTGATGCAGGAACCTTACGCATTTAACAGTCTTACTTTTCTAATTAGAGAAATTAATCCTTAAATTTATATTTATTAGATTTATTTCCTTTAAAATATAACTTTTATACCAGAAAATATATACCTGTGTCTGGAATCCTGAAGGCAAATGAGATGACATTTGTTAAAGAATTCTGCAAACCACAATGTGCTAGTTAGGTGAAACAGGTATTACTGTGGCCTTCAAGAAGCAGCAGTGCTGTCACCTAGCATTTAAAATTCACATCATACAGAACTCACACTGAATTGTGCCTTTCATCGTCTATTCTCTTAATAGCTATTATTAAGGTCAATAAGCTAAATTTCTTGCTACCAAACTCTTCATAATAATAACATTTGTAAGGCTATATCTTTCCCACAGAATCAAAGCAAAATAGTGATCTATTTTCTAGATCATGAAAGTATCTTTAATGATGATTTAAAATGCATATTTTAAAGTAGACAATTTCCTTGAGAGAAATCATTTCACATACAGCCTCTTCAGACATTTTTCACATATGAAATAACATAATCCTATGATGTAAGCTCTATCTTCCTACCATTTGCTCTAATATTTGATTGAGTAGCACAGGTTGACCCAGGTATTGATACTTTCACTTTTTTTTCTTTTAAAACAAATTACATATTAAATTCTTATCCCTAATTTTCCCATCTAACCAGGGTAAATAGTTATTCTTAATGCTTATTGTAAAATACAATTATATATGATTTTTAAAATATAATGTTACAAAGACAAATATACTTTTTAAATATTTTAAGAATTGAATGACTGTAATCAAAAAAATTATCTTAAATACATATTTTCCAAAATAAGATCATTAATTTGAACAAAAATGTTCCAGTCCAAATGAATCTAACATAGGAAACTGTAATTTTCTAGTATTACTTAAATGCTCAGTTATGTTGAGAACAGCGTAGAGCTAGTGAGCAGAGAATAAGGAACTTTGGCTGAAACTTTGATAAACTTAAAATACTTAAGTGGCAATATAACATAACTGTTAAAAGCATGGGCTTTGGATGAGTGACTAGATTCAAATTTTGACACTTCCCAGCTGACAAGTGACAGGACCCATATGCCTTCACTTTCTTATCTGTAAAATGGATATGACAGTATTTATACCTCATAGAGTTATTGTGAAAATAAATTATTGTGAAAATGAAAAGTGCTTGTAACTGGCACAGAATAAACACTCAAAATATTGATTATTATTATTAATTCAATTCTGATAATTTATATTTACTCACAGATCAGAAAGGGAACTATACATCAAAAAGAAATCACAAAAAATTTACTTGAGTTTTTACATTTTAATATCTTGTCTCTGACTTCAGTTTGATTTGCAATTTAAAAAGCCAAATTTAAAATTTTTAATGCTTGTTATTCTATCATTAGTTAAAATTCATGACTCTTAATGGTTATAAGATAAACTGGAGACTATAAGCTTACATAAGATTTAAAAACAAAACAACACTATAGAATCCATACCTAATACAGTTCCGATCTTATTGGTTAAGACAGAATCTGTCTGTTCCAGCCACCCTCCACCACTGAGTCCTTCTTTAAACTTGATGAGAATAGACTGATTACTCAGCAGGACGACAAGAATCCTCATGGCTGCTGTAACTGTGGTGGAATGCAAGTGTTCTTCCATAAACATCATAATCCAGTCAAAACCCAATGTCTTGACTAGCTCTTCACAAGCTCTATTGAAAGACAGATGGGTTAAGCAATACAAAACAAAACATTAATTTCAAGGATTAGGATCTCAAATTAAAAAGAAAAAAAAAGGCTAGCTTTTGCTCCTGAGATACTATAAATTTCAGGGTTTAAAAAAAATCTAAAAGTCAGTGGAAATCTTTCTTCTGTCTACTATGAATTAACTAGTAATGGCAACTATTAGCATTAACTCTAAAGATTTTACTTACTGCAAATTAATGCTTGTCTTTTCTTTAGATGTGTAAACCAGTTTTAGTAAGATATCTAGAAGTCTGTTCCTCAAAAGTATAAGATTAGCAGACACAAGACCTCCAAACTCTTCTTCAGTTCCTACAATGAAAATAAACAAATTAAATTGCCCTGAAATGTAAACTAGGGTGAATTATCCAACCCTGTTTGAGAAATGTCACTGAAACATATCTTTCAGGAAACGTTTTCTCTAGGAGTACTTTCCACTAAAGTAAATGAGAAAAGGGGTTCATTCAACACTTCTCTTTGAAATCTTGAAATTTGCCCATTTACTTTCGATATTACTGAAGCAAATGATAATAAAGGCTGTGAATCCTTTTTTCATATTAACATTCCCTTCCTCTGCCAATGGGAAAGCAATCAAACGAGATCACAGGAGCAAAACAACAATGCAAATCCTTAATTTCCACTTTCTTTTCGAAGGACATAGTTAAATTTTACAGATTTAAAAATGAAAAGAGGAAGCATAAACTATTCAATAATTACAATAATATAAAAGGAAAGTTAGAATTAAATAGCATAGATGGGAGGAAAAAGCACACAAATGCACAAGAGAACTTGGGAAAGAGAGAAAGACAGAAAGCGGATGGTACTGGAGGCACCCGGACTGGGATCAAAGGCACAGTGTTCCAGGCCCAGCTCTGCCACTGACAAGCTATGGTTAATAAGTCACAATCCACATGCTTTCTTTCTCTATTCTAGAACTGAAGCTCAGGCTAAAATTTAATTACCACGGTTACTTGTTTGGGCGAGAGACTATTTTTACCTTTAAATGTTACCTTTTAAAATGCTAATTCAGTGCTTCAAGCTCACCCAGGGGAACTCAAGACTCCCCCACCTCCTAACAGGCACAGGCTGGTCATTCACAAAGCACACTGTGCAACCTAAATTGACATGCGAATTATTTCCTTTCAATAAAATGACAATCCACACAGAAATTAAGATTCCCCTTAGTTTTGATGCCTAGTCTTTTCACTGTCAGTTATGCTTCCCATAATTTTCAAATATAGTTTAAAACAACGAACTCTGAAAGGAATTTCCAGGTTACCTTCTTCCCACTCAAACTGGTGCTTTACTCCACACTGCATTGCCCTTTCATGCTACTTATTTTATTTTGCATTAATTATATCACTGTTCAGCATTATTCAAACCATTTTTCTTCGTTGTAGGTGTAGCTTGAATACTATATGAACTACTTGACAGAAAAAACTATGGTTTTAATTTTTTGGGAACACCATGCTATACTGAATACAGTCCAGTCCATACAATTAGACAATAAAATGTCATACACCCCACAAGACCAGCAGTGTGCTTCTGATTTTCTCTATTCTTTCAAATGGCAATGAATTGATGAGAATACTCGTCTAACCAACTTGGCAGATCAAGAGAAAATTTTGCTAATTTATACTTTCCTACTATTGTGCTCCTGTCAAAAAGTTTTTTACAACACTAGTTGTAGTTACTGAATTCAATGGCCAGTAAGATATACAGGGACTAGAGAAATATTTTTCCTGTATCTTTTTTTGAACTTGAAATAAATATGTTATATATTTGCAAAGACTTTAATAGTACTTTCACTTTCTAATTCCTATTTACTTGGCTTATATTACTTCGGTACTTAGGAATAATCTTTGCATATGGCAGAATGACGTAGTGGTTAAAAGCTTAGAAAGTGGGTTGGACCAGCTGAGTTCAGTTGCAGTGGTGTGCTCTCAGGTAAGTTTCTCTTACTTAATCCTTCTGGGCTTCAGTTTCCTTACTTGTGTAAAATTGTGGAAACAGAACCTATTTTGTAGGGTTGTTTTAAGACTATATGGAGCACTTTAACAGTGCCTGGCAAATATTCAGCACTAAATAAGTGCTATCCATTGATTTGATCTTTATGCTTCTCATCCACTGCTAATTTGTGTCACCAAAGAAGTATTAACATTGTTCCAAATGAGTAGAAAGTTAAGTGGTCACCGGCCTTATGTTCTGCTCTATGATTTGCAAGGAGTCAGCCTCTCGAATTTCTCAGTTTCTCCTTCGAAAAACATAATTACACCACTTTCTCTTTTTATTCATGAAGCACCACAGAGGCCGTGCTCTGAATGACAGAGCCAACATAGAAGAGGACTCCTGGACAGGTAGGGTTGTTAGAGTTTTAAAGGAAATCATTTCTGGGACATGATTTTGGAGTAATGTAACAGGCTAATAATGTAAATTATGCTGAACCAATATAAAATACTGTGAATTTAATTATAGGTTAATCTAAAATGTCTTTTCAATGCTTTCCAAGCAAATCTCCTATTCTAGAATACATGACAGGAAAAATATATTAGAACAGTGGGAAAAATAAGCTCCAAAGGAAACTTAAAAAAAAAAAAAAGTGGTTGTCATGGGCCTAGGAACCACAACTTAAGAAATTATTTTTATTCTACATTTACATAAAATGATTCTAGTAAAATGTTCTTTCCCTCAATGACTACTAAATATTTAACAGGGAACTGAAAATAATAGTAACATAGATACAATTCGTTTAAGCAAGAATCCGTGTTTCTCAAGGATGTATATAAATTTTAAAATGTCAAATAATGCTCAGAAATTACACTGAAAGAGTTACTATTTAAAGGAACATTGGCTATAAATCCTCTAAAATTAGGAAATTTTTTTTATAGTATTTTAAAAAAATTTATTTATATATTTATTTATTTTTTTTTTAAATGGAGGTACTGGGGATTGAGCTCAGGACCTCATGCATGCTAGGCATGCACTCTACCACTGAGCTATCCACCCCCCTCCCCCTGCCAACATTTCATTTCTAAAGTAAATCCACACCCTATTAAACGTGTAGGTAATTCTGTATTTCTGCATATTGTAGAAGTTTGGTCTAAGACAAATGCATCTGCAAAAGACCTAAAAAAGTAATGTTAAGGAGAAAAGTAATATAATAGTATCACATATAATTCAGGTCTAATTTGTGCCAGAAGAAAACAGGGCATGGTAATTAGGTTCCAAACTCCAGAATTGACTCACCAGTGTCAGGCTTCTCTTCATGGTTTATTTCCATAACTACAAATTTCTCACAAACTGCAAAGGTTGGTAAAGTAGAAGAAATAAACTGGCCAAACCTTTAAATACAAGAAAACAGAGGTTACAGATTATATTTTTTCTCTCCAAAATAAACAGCAAGATACTAAGAAAAAGAAAACAAAGAAATGAAAACCAAAATAGTATTACTAATTTTAACTACTCTTATACAGATCTTACATGGCTGTATTTCATTTGCTTCCCCTAGAACTGTTGCAATTAACATTATACATGCCCTAATGTTTTAAAATACATATGGGGAAAAATATACCTCATCAAAAGTATGAGTCCTTGAATGCACTAATCCAAATGATTTCGAAAACCACATAGCAGGATCCAAATCAAAGTGTCCTAACATTATCTATATGCATCCACTGTAGCCTAGTAGTTGAGGGTGTGGGTTTTGGAAACACAGGTAAGGCTGAAATCCTAGCTGTATCAGTTTTTAACCATGTTACCTGGGGCAAGTAGCTTAACCCCTCAGGACTTTTAATTTCTTAGTTTGTAATATAAAGAATAAAAATATAGAGAATAAAAAACTTTGATAGGTTTCAGTGATAATTTTAGCAAAGTGATCATTATAGTACCAGCATAAGAGCTAAATAAATATTGTCAATAATAATGATAATCTCCAAAATACATTTTAAACTCCAGTTTTAAATCTGTCACCAAGTTAAAAAAATGCTTTCAAGGTTAAGGGGGAGGGTATAGCTCAAGTGATAGAGCACGTGCTTAGCATGCATAAGGTCCCGGGTTCAATCCCCAGTGCCTCTACTAAAAAAAATAAATAAATAAGCCTAATGACCACCCCCTAAGGTGGGGAGGGAATGCCTTCAAGGTGACTGAATACAAAAGTGAGTACCTTACATGTTACAACAATGAGAGATTAGTTTGCTGTGAGTATTGCATTCATCAGGTGTGATTTCACCTGTGACACCTGAGCGATTACACGAACAGTAATGATTAAGTCCAGTTTAAGCAATTCTCTACTTGGAAAACACCTTGGTTAGTTTTTTCCCTTCCATTTTCAGTTAAGATGAGGATCATCATGTGACTATTGGAACAGTTCTACAGACACTCCATGAATATGCCTTAAGCCACATTTCACATTGGCAGCAAAATAATAGCCACATCATATAACAGGTTTGAATGTACAACAATAAAACATCACCCTTAGTTTGGGGGATAGAGAACAAATATAAAAGACACGGCAGGCTCCCTATGGGCGTGCAAGTGTGTGTACACATGCTTCTGCACACACACCTGAGAAGTAGCAAGGCTTGGGGAAAAGGGCCGGGGACCAAGAATTCCTATACTGCACACTTTTATGTCTAGGACAACCAGTCTCATTGGGCTAATTCTAACATCTTTTCTCACCCCAATTCTATTATTCACTAGTGACAACAATTGGCTTTGCAAGATACATGCATATTTTCCATGCCTTTTAAATATCTTGACTAGTATCAACTTTACAGATGTTATGCAGGCATAGGAACCAATTATATTCATCTCAATCATCTTAACCTTAATGGTACTTTCAGTTAACAGACAGAAAAACGTGTAAGTTTTTACTACCTGAGCAGATCGTTGCTGCTGGGAAAACCCTGCAGTAAGAAGCTCAGCACATTACTAATGGCAGCGATGGTAGGCTGGGATAAAGACATATCTCGAAGAGTCAGTAGCAACTTTGGGATTAGCTGGAATTCCCTCATTAACTTGGCGTTCTTTGAAGCTTCACTGTAAGAGAAAGAAGATTTTATCTACTGTACTAGCATCTCTTCTGTAAGCGAACAACTATTTAGGTATTAACTAATACCTGGACTCTGTGAGCAGCTCAATAAAGTGTTCAAATAAGGAAAGATGAAGTTCATACGGTGCATGGAGCCAGACCTATAATCAAAATAAAGAACAGTATAGTTAAGGTTAAAAAACTACCCCAAATTCCAATCCAACAAACACAAACACAGTGCACAGAACTTATTCCACTTACATAATTAAATGAATGTAACCACTTTATTAGTTTTTACTTGTTGTAGCCCTCTAAAACTGCTTGGATATAGGACTGCTGGTTCTACTCATAAAGGGATAATCGCTATGGAAATTACCCTCCTGGAGTAACCAACTAGAAAGGCAAGATCTATAGAAAATTCCCCTGGAATCAATGACTAATTACAATTACTGAATACAATATACTGAATAGAATGAATACTGAATGCTATATGCTGAATACAAAAACCGAATGGCAGGAATCTCCTGTGTGTCCGAAACTGGAAATAACCATTGCAAAGTAGTACAACAAACAATTCCTAGAACTCACAGGCGCTGAGAATAGTTTGCACTCCCACCAACCAGTGTAGAGACTTCATAATATGTGGGAAAGTTGGGTAGAGGTCTCAAAAGTAATACCTTCGTAGTGGGTCTAAATAACCACTAGACTAAAAATTTTAAAAGTCCACCCTACAAGGCTTAAAAGCATGTCTCAAAAGTGTCAATGTAACTGCAATGGCAGAGAAAAGCTTAACATTCTTTAAAAGAATAAAATAAAATTTGGCACTCAGCAATGTGAAATTTAGTATCTAATCAAAAATTAACCAAGTATGCAAAAAAAAAAAAAAAAAAAAAGGAAAAACACGAGCCGTAAGTAGGAGGAAAAAAACAACCATTATTAACAGGCCCAGAAATGACAGATGATAGAATTACTGAGACCTTAAAAAAAAGCTACTAAATATGCTCCATATGCTAAAGAATGTAACAAAAATATGAACATGATGAGAAAAATAACAGAAATAACCAAGATCCAAAATGAACTTCTACAGGTAAGAAGTAAAATATCCAAAATGAAAAGCATACTGGATGGGACTAACAGAAGGTTAGATGCTGCAGAGAAAAATTCAGGAAACTTAAAGACATAACAATAGAAACTATTCAAAATGAAGCATGAGAAAAAAATACTAAAAAAAGATATTGCTAGATAGAGCATTAGTGACTTGTGGGACAAATCAAACAATATGTTTAACTGGAGTCCAAAAAAGGTGTGCGTGTGAGGTGAGTGCCTAGGTGGGGGAGGGGGAGGGGAACAATTGAAGAAATAACAACTACAAATTTTCCCACTTGATGAAAATGACAAACTCACAGACCTAAAAAGGTCAACAAAGCCCAGGCAGAAGCAACATTCAGGCAACGGAGAGACTGACATCTTCAAAGGATGAAAAGAATAAAAACCATCAACTTGAACTCTATTCTGTGCAAAAATATCTTTCAAAAAAGAAGGGAAAATACTTTTTCAGATGGGAGTATTTATCGCCAAGAGACCTGCACTATAAGAAATGTTAGAGCAAGTTCTGCAGGCAGACACACTACTCATCACAGGATGGAAATCTGGCTCTACACAAAGGAATAAAAAAGCCCATAAACAGTGGTATGTGGGCAAATATAAAATAATTTTAATGCCTTTCAAAGATAATAGACTATCTAAAACAAAAATAATACAAAGTATTGTGGGGATTATAAACACACACAGTAAAACGTATGACAACAGTAGCACACAGGACAGGAGGAGAAATGGAAGGACACGGTTACAAGGGTTTTTACACTATCGGTAAAGTGGAATCATGTACCTGAGGACAGACTGAATTGTTTCACATGTATATTGCAATTTCTAGAACAACCACTAAAAAAGAAAATGCTTGGGTGCTATTACAGTTATTTGACTTACATTTGTCAAATGGCTGTTCTAAAAATAGGGTAAATTAAATATTTATTGACTGTTATAGTCCGGGGTTACTAGGAATGCTATCTGAAGCCATAAAGTGAGCAGGGTATGATAGAGTGAAGCCAAACTTTGCAAAGCAACTAAACTTCCAATGTTTGTATACTAAATTTTAGTCAGAAATCTGAAACTAAAGGTAACGTATCAATTACCAGATGAAAACGAAGCTTGGCTTATTAAGTAGATCTCCTTGGTACTCTCATAATAATTAGCGCATACATTTATCTCTGTGCTTTCACAAGTTTTTATTGTCTATTTGCTCCACTCTTCTAATGGACCAAATGCCTTGAGGCATTGACTCAACTCTCCTTTATTTTCATACCCTTAGCACCTAATCCAGTGCTTGGCTCAAATCTATTCATTAATTATTTTCTAAAAGAATGAGAGGTTTGTTTGTTAGAACTTTGACTATCAAGCTGAGAAATGTGTACTTTATTGTGCAGAAAAATCACTGGAAGTTTTTGAATAAGGGATACAATTACATCTTAGAAAGAATGAGGTCAAAAAACACACAGGATAGGAAAGGGAGAAAGAAGTGACTGGTATCTTAATAAGTTAGGAGAACTGATTAGGGCTTGGGTTAGGATGTAGCAGGAGGAACAGAAAACACAGACTACATGAAATGTGGAAGCAGAATCTACAGACTTAATATGGACTGTATCAACAGTGCAGAAGGAGGAAGCTGATTTTTCAGTTTCAAGCCTCAGTGAATGGGGGAATGGTGGTATTATTAATAGAAACAGAAGTTAAAAGGAAGAACTAATTTGGGGAAGGATCTTAAGTTCGGTTTAGGTGTTGCTGGGACATAAAAATGGAAATGCTGAGGAAGAAGTTAGAAGTCAGTCTGGAATTCGAATGTCAAGATAAAAATTCAGATTTGCGAGTCGCCTCTGTAGAGATGAGGCTATGGGCCTGGGTGAGAACCTAAAGGAAAGAAGACAACAAAGGAAAAGATAAAGAAGTGAAGATGGACACTTTTATAAAGTAATGAAAATTCCACAATCAGAAAATTATAGGAAAAGCAGTGAGAAAGATATAAGAACGAGGGGAGTGATGCCCAAAAGCTAACAAAGAACTAAGAGATGCAAGAAGAGGGAAACAGACTGCGCCATGTGCCACTGAGAGCTGGGGGTACGAGAGCTGGAGGTATGAGAGCCGAGGACAAGCCACGGATTTGTACTTGGAAGAGGACTGCTAATACGCTTCCAAATAAAGTTTCAGTAAAGCAATGAGGGCACACAGCCTCTTTGTTAGAGATTTAAAATAACTGACAAGACACAGCTTACAGAAGCTACAAAGAAGAGTTAGGGCCACACATAACAGCAAACATCAGGTGCCACGCACCACTCTGAGTGCTTAGGGACACAAAGGTGAAGACAGACATGGTTTCTGCACTCCCCAAGCCTCCAATCTCACAGTCTTGAAAGTAAAGTATATAATGATGAGTGTGCAAAGTGTTGCAAACAAGAAATTAAATGGAGAAAGATATGTGAGATCTGAGAAGACAGAGTGGAAGCTGTTATGGTAATAAGACAGTAGAAATAAAAATCTTGTTATTCTGGTGAAAGGAGTATTTTACTAAACAGCTACTAGTAATCAAAATTTCAGGCCTAACTCCTATTTATTAAGGAAAAGTTTCCATCAAAATTATTTGATGAAAATATGTTTGCCTCTCATAATGCCAGCAGCAACAGCGAATTGGCCATAGTTAGGCATATGCAATGCACTGTTTCACTTCTACGATATTTGTAAAATGAAACATCTTTGGGGAGAAGGAACCCCATTACTACCCTATTTTGTACATCTTACTAGTGACATTAACATGAGCATCATAAAATCATAGAATATAAACATGTTTTAGAGACAAGATTATTTAATAGTTAACTCTATCAAATATAGAATAAGAAATTGATTCATTGATTATATTTTTCCAGTTAGCGTGCTTATACATACTTCAAAGTCACAAAGTAGATCCTGGAAAGCAGTTGAATTTGGAATAATGGAGGTCTCATGTCCACTGTCAACAGTTCCCACCAAGGAAAAAGTCAGGTGGAGAATGTGGCTGTTCAGAAGGGAACGTTTCTTCTTAAGCAGCATTGCCAGCAACTAAAAGAAAGCAATACCAAATGTTTGTTTATCAATCGTCCTACGGACACACACACATACACACACACACACACACTGGAGAACCCTATGCAGAGCAATTCCTGAGACTTCTACACTGATTTCTAAATTTTTATTATGATAAAATAGCATTACAGGAAGTCTGAAAAGCAGCTAATCCCATCATTCTATTATAAAAATATCCACTTTTACATAAACTCTTTCAATTTACATATAAACATTTAAATTGTTGTTGTCATCATGTGCATACAATTTTCTACTCTTTTTCTCTACAGAAATTTATCAAAAGGATTTTTCTTTTGCAATACTGTCTCCATGATTATAATTTTATCATAGGAAATGGTTATAGTATTATCAGTCAGTCTCATACTATTGGAACTTTTAGATTATTCCTATTTTTTTCATGATAAACAGTGCTGCAGTATCATTTTGAAAGTTTTGTAAAATAAAACTTACCAGAATAGAGTAATTAAATCTACAGAAAACACTAAAGAGTTTATCTGCTGCCAATGAACTTCAGGCTAAAGCCAGAGAAGGCATTTGTTCTTCATCTACACTAGAGGGATTTAATCTTGCTCCAAATACCTGTTTCTCTTCTCATAAGCAGCTTTCTGCCTAAACCTAGTAGAGATGTAAGTGATGAACACTGCGTATTTTCAGTCGCATGTGAGTTTTCGGGACTATATAACACACAGTGGCTCTCACATGGCTGAGTAAGGAAGCGGGTAAAGGATGACTGGGTGTGGAGGGAGAGACCAGGGGGACCGGGAGGGCTCCGGACCTCCTCCCAACCTGGCAGTCTCCAGAGCAGTGGGAACATGACCCCATTTCATTTAATCCCTATTTCCACAGAGAAAAATAACTCCAAACTAACAAACAACTCACATTCTCACTTGAAATGTTAGTTTTAATAAAAACTACTAACTTTTCAAGTCTACTTGGGCAGTATCATTCTTTCAGAGTTTGAAAAAACAAATAACCATGACAATTAGAAGACCTTTAATGCAAAGTAAAGTGACGACCAAGCTTTATGGTTACAAACCTGGTAGCCCTTGATTCTTTCCATTTCTTTGCTGGCTAGTGGGTTACTCCTGACCACACAAACCAGGGCCTTGACTGCAGCATAGAGCCCTTCCACATCGGAGGCCATGGCCACCAGGCCCAGGAGGGCTGCAGCTCCACCAATGTACTGCAAAGTAGTGGCAACAGGCTTAGGAACAAATGTTCTTACTCCTGATTAAAAGACAGTGAAAAATAATTAAAATAAATTCCCCACTGTACACAAGAACTGAATACATTATCTTAAGAAATATTTAATTAATTATAAATTATACTTTAAAAAAGAAACCCCCCAAACCCTTCTAGCCTAAAAGAGAAATTCTTGAAAAAAAAAATTCAAGGTAGAATTTGGGGGAAGGCAGTAAATGCTGATGTATATACTTTCAGAGAAGAACTGGGAGCAAAGGAGCGAGCAGAGAAGAACTGGGCTTGAGAGCAAGCACCAATGCTTCCATGATGTGCCCTGGGCAGCATTCAGACTCACAAGGACCGAGGCCCTGAGGATGTATTTCTGCGGAAAGGGAGAATGCCTTACTAGGTACTGTTGGAGAATAAGCTTGGGGAGAGCAAAAGCACGTCAACTCTGTGAGCTGGGAAATGGGATGGGGAAGCCGACCTGGCAGGGGTGAAGCATACCCTACAGAAAAGCCAAACAAAGCATATTACTGACCACTGCTCAAAGCTGCTCTTAGTTACACAGTCTGAATAACAGAACATCAGTGATCCTGGAAGAGCAGAAGTATGTGGGAACAGGTACTGGAACTAACTTTGTGTCAATTAAACAAACAAAAAAATTCATCTCTATACATTCCTAACCTATTTTTTTTTCTTTTTTAAAGGCAATGTTTGAATGTCATTTGCCTACCGATCAAGATTGAGCTTTTCAAAAATAAAGCAAATAATGCATTTTATATTCTGTGTGGCTTGCAGTATTCACAATACTGTAATATGTATGGCACTGGATTTTGAAAACAATCCTCTAAGGTAATTAGGGCCAGAACTACTAGTTTATAGATAAGAAAAATGACATCCCCAGAGCTCAAATGTCTGGCATGAATCCAGTGACACAACAAGGGTTAGAACCTAAATCTCTGAGCTGTTCATTCACTGCTCTTCCTGCTGTGTCACAACACTGCTGTATCTCTGCACAGGGCATAGAGCAGTCAGTGCTCAGTAAATACTTGCTTAATTGAATAAAGAAAAACTACCATGTGCCTTAGCATAAAGGAAACTTTTATTAATACAATATGGTCAAAAAGAAAGACTAAGTTAGGAGATGTGCACATGCCTGGGACAATAAAAGTTGCCTAGGACTGATAGTGAACAGGTAGGATGCTGACTGGCCCAACACTTTTTGTTAATCTTAAAAGGAACCAATATTATGTACTGATCTGAACATTAAAATACATAATAGCTAGTTTTGAATTTTAGATAGCCTGATTGAGTTATGCCTCAACATTCTAGCTAACCCTCCCCCCAAAAAAAGAAATCTTTTGAAGCAGACAAGTATGAGGCTCTACAGCTCTGACTTTTATTATAGTTGGAGTCACATGCTCACACTCCGAAGCTCTTATTTCTAGCTCATTTCCAAATAACAGAAGCATGAGTGCCACCACTAAGGCAACCAAACCATATAGCAATAACAATCATTAATATTTCTGAGTCTTTACAACTGTCCCTAAATGTAGTATAAAATTTACCTTGAAATTATATAGAAGTATACAGTCAGTGCTCATCCATGCTGACAAAAGAGGGGAAAGGTTAACGGAATTTTATAAAAAGTTATAATTTTTAAAGTTGTCTGGAGCCTGGGATTGACATTAATCTCTAAATACTGAGAGAACATTATAGGTCAGTACCACAGGATATAAAATTAAACACCACCTTCAACGAAGAAGGTGAATGCAGCTTTGAAGACCAATAAAGAAGTTTTAAAGGACAAAGTCTACCTGACTCACCCAAGTATCCAATCAGAGTAGCCCCAATCGTCCGTGCAGGTCCATTAAGGTGTCCTGCTGAGTTGTGTATCAGCTTCACGGGAGTGGCGTTCTCATGGGAGGAGATGCCTAACTGAAGGAGAAGAAAGGAAAACAATGTAACTATAGAGGAACAGTCTGAGCATTTTGATTCGAAAAGAAAAAAGGACCTATCTTTACTCTCTCCTTATTAGAATATTAAAAACACGAGCATTCTTTTTTTTTTTTAATGTGCAAATACTTCCAAAGGTGTGGAAACTCACAGGAAGTAAGTTAAATACAATCTACTGAAAGATGGTGAAGTGGTCTCAGGAATCAGCTTCAGGGGTCTTTCTGAATGAAACTCTGTTGTGGTTTAAAGATTCTCATCACTCCCTGCCTCACAGTATTCCTGATTACTGAATATAATACTTGCTTTACTCCATATTCAAGTAAAGGTCACATAAATTATCCAAGTTTATGGGTAAAACACACCCACATAAAAGGAACGTTAAATTTTGCACATACACACCCAATGCACTTTTAAAGCAAAAATAATCTGTAGACTAAATCTATTGCTACCTGTAGAATTAAGTTTATGCAGTTTTTGTTCCTTAGAAGATTATACATACATATTATATATATAATTTATATATAATGTATACACACACACACACACACACACACACACACACATATTCAGACAAAGCTCTGTACAAGAGCTTGTCGATACTTACTGTTTCCAAATCGTTTCCTTCCAGCCTCTTGATTTCCTTCCCCTCTGGCTTTGCCTCCCCTAATCAGCCAAAATCACTTGTCAAGCTCACGGATGACTTCCACCTTGCTAAACCCAGTGGTCAGTCCTCAGTCCTCAGCCTTAATCTTTCTTGACTGCTCTGACACATTTGCCACAGTGAATCACTGATTTCTACAACACCCTAGTTTTTCTCCTTTCTTGCTGGCTCCTTAGTTAGTGTTCTCTGCTGGTTCTTCACCACCTCCCCAGCTCCACAGCACTGGAACGCCCAGCCTGTAAACCCTTCCTCCTCTCTACCTACATCTACAGTTTGGTGAATGCACCTAGTCTCGTGGCTTTAAACACCATGTACAAACACTCATGACATTCAGACCTCTCCCTTGAACTCAGATTCGTATTTCCAGTGGCTCTGATATCTCCACTAAGATGTCTAATACACTTCTCAATTTTTGCAAAACGTAATTCTCAGTATTCCCCTCACTCCCCAACTACTCTTCTGACAGTTTTCTCCAAATCAGAAAAAGTGACTCCACTTTGACCTTGCCTGCTACTCAGGCCTTCTCTTGTTCTGTTGGAGCCACATGTGCCTCTGTGGCAGCCATGCACTTCCTTGGAGCCTCAGCACTTACACTCCTGGAATGCAAGCCCCCCAACCCCATACATATGTTAGGTAGTTAGATAAGTGGGGACACTGGGCAGATAGGTGGAGGAGAGGGAGGATGATCCAGAAGACGGCGGGATGCATGCCTCCAGCGTACAAGGGCTTCACTTCTTTTAAGTCACCAAGAAATCGGTTAGAACCTGACAGCCCCAACTGTTGAGCAGTGAGAAGGACCCTACCGAACATGATCTAATGCTCATTGTGATATAATTACCATTGCGATTTAGGCCCCCCCACCCCTCGCCAAGGGTCTCTCTGTGTACACCATGGGTAAGGACACGCGTAAAGGGGCCAAACATGCTAAGCATTCCAGGGACAAGAGCCGTCAATCAATCAAAAGACCACCTCTAGAGCGAGGGTATAAGACAAAAGGGCAGACAAAGACCACTGCTTTCTCCCCCTTGGATCAGCTGTCTCCCATTCGTGGAGGTGTACTTTTCTTTTCCTAATTACACTTTAATGAAAAAAAAAATATGAAAACAAATACATGTATGTATATGCATGAATGGGGACATTGTGCTGTACACCAGAAACTGACACATTGTCACTGACTGTATTTCAATTAAAAAACAAACTCTTTCCCTATACAACGCCCACCATCTCCCATTGGTAATCTTCTATTTCTAGTATGACAAGAACTGGGGTCTTTTTCCTTTTTCTTTTGGGGTAACACACACATCCCACTCTCCGTACTCTCATGGTTCACTGCCTTGACACCTTCTTAGTGAGGCCTCCTCTGACCAACCTACCTAAAGCCATAAGCTTCTCTCTCTCCCCCTTCCTTCTGTATTTTCCTACGTAGCACTCTTCATCTTCTAACCCACTCTACGACCAGGCTATTCCTTCAGTTATTATTGTCCACCTCTTCCACTAGAATGTAAGAACCTTAATAAAGGCAAGAATTTTACTCTTTATTACCTACTGCTGGGTCCTGAACAAAATGTGTTTTGTTCAGCATTTAGTAGGTTATACAAAAAAAAGTTATAGCCTTAAAAAACAGCAATTGTTTCCTTTAGTCTCCTAAAGTTCAATTTCTCAATTGCCAAGAAAAATACTGGAGTTAATATAAACCATGCACTTAGAACGAAATTCTCAACTTTTCCAAATTAAACTAAATATCTAAATAAGTTTTGGCTTAAGTTCAAAGGCACAGAAGCCAAAACAATACACGAAAGGCACTGTTTTTTAGCAACCACTCATACTTGGGTGGTGCCCACAAGGAAGCTCTGGCACATCTTCCCAGTGAGAACCAGGCACAGCTTACTGGGAAATCATTCTGCTTACCTGCTTGGCGATAGCTTTGCTGTCCAACTTGTTGTGCACTTTCCGAATTCTTGCCACTGTTAGAGAGGACACAGACAGTGCATAGAGGCCAAATGAAACCTTTTCCTCTGGCACTAATGACACAGGAGATGGGATCATCCCTTCGGATTTTGCATCTTTACCTTCAAAAGAAGAATAATCCTTTTCAAAATTGTCAGTTTTTCTCCTGATCCTAACACAACCCTTTAATTCTTATTATCATCGTTAAATGAACACACCTGAAAAATCTTTTAAAGTGGAATAGGGAGCTAAATTTAAAAACTGTTTAATAGCTCTTCATTTCTTTCTTTAATTACAAATATGGAAAACCATCCAGTCATAAAGCTTTTGCACTCCAAATTTTGCTCTTAAAGTATGCTTAATATGCAGCATAATGTAAAGAAAGAGAAAGAGTTTTAACTGCTATCAAACAAATCACAAAACACTTTCCATTATTGCAAGGAACAAGGGAATAAAAATGAGTGGAATGCCCATGATCTTTGCACCACGAGGTCTCCTCCCCAACGAGAGCCCCCATTTATGCCTCTTTTTATTCTTCTCAACAACATGGCAGAGTAACACAAATTTTGAACAAGATAGCTTAACTCTGAACCTCTGCTTTATCACTTAAAAGCTATGTGACCTATACATCTCTGCAGCTCAGTTTCGTCGTCTATAAAATGGGGACGATAACAATACTTAAGTCCCAGTGTTCTGAGGATATGAACAGATACATGTGAAGGGCTCAAGACAGCTATGTCCTCCGTGCATATTAACTTATTCGGCACACACTGAGTGCTCAGTAACTGTTAGCTATTATTTCATGCTATCTAAATCAAGAACCTAAGTGAAAGAAATTACTTAGCCATAAGATTATTACCATTTACAGCATACTTGCCCCAACTCTTATGAGAACTTTGGTAGAATGAGAACAAGAGAATGGAAGACATCATTTGGAAAAAGTACTGCAAAGGAATTATACTTTAACATCAATTCCTTTGATTCCAATTTCCTTTTGGGAGAAAGGACTGCCGGAATAAAGACGAGGAAAATGGATGTTAACTGGTCTAACCTAAAGAATACGTGTGTGTTTTCTAGACCCATCCTTCTTTCCTTTAACCAGAGTAGACAGACTTCAAACTGCTTCATGTAATAAGAGAAATTACAGAGAGAAGAAGGTTGGCAGTAGACTGTTAGAAAGTATACACCTACATCTTGGAGCCTATAAGAGAAACTGAAAATTAGGAATACGCACGAAGACAAAGATCAAGAAAGGACAGTATGATCAATGGAGGAGAGCACTTATGAATAGGAGTGGTCGAGAGTATTGCGCTGAAGAACAGGAGAGGAGAAGGCCCTTTTTTAAGAGACATGTAATGTGCAGCTTTAGCCACACACATGTACTTATCCATGCATCTACACCACAGGAGGTTAAGCCTTATACAGCTTTAAGAACAAAGAGTAAGTTACTCACATGGCATGCATACGGCCTGGAAGCTTCCAACATAATTTGGTCCTAGTTCATAAATGGTAGTAACATTTGAAGGAGGTAAAACCTCTTCCAGAAAGTGCGTGGGTCCCAGGCGCCAAACCAGTGAGGCAATCTGGCGCTGGGCAGGTGGAGTCCCGACGTAAGCATAGACTGTGCTGACCACCGGTGGGTTTGCAGAACCCGAGCCCCCAGGAGTGCTGTGGACATAATGAAGCTATGCAGAAAACAAAAGCAAACGTGAGATTTGACCACAAACACTTTCATCAGGAAAATAACCACTTCTTGTGTATATTTTCATTATCCCAAGGCCGTATGATTTCAGAAATGTACAAAAGCACTTGGGTTGAGAAACATGAGGGCAGGCCAAGATACTAGAACCTGACATGCAAGCTGGAAATTTGTTATTCAATGCTGTAATACAGATCAACTATCTAATGCTAGAAAGGGCAACAGTCCAATACAGGGCTGCTGTTACTGTGCGGTTGGCGTGCATACCAAATTAACGATGCTGCTATGAATTTTTCAAGTTGATATAAAACAGATTTCCAACTATGGAATTCAAGTACTGAATTAGTTATGTTACTTTCAGTGTGAGTCTGTTATATAAAATTATTCACGAAAAGTGTTTTATAATAGGTAACCTGCTATAAAAATATTAGAAAAATGAATAGTCTATCATCTGCTACGATTTATAAACACAGTTTAATCCCAGTGAAAAGTATATTTTCAGATTTAAAATCATACTACTGTTTACTGACAAGATGCTTAAATTATCATTCAGCTCTTCACAATAAATATATAATTAGAGTATAAAAGATAAGGAAATCAAGTTGCTTCTGGTGGTATAAGCAGTTTCATCACTTAATGGAATGAAAAACATTTCCATAGAATGTTTTGTCACATTGTCCGTGCTTCAGATCACATCTGTTCTTCCACATATTAAAGAATTCCTTTTGATGGTAACAGTATGAGTATGAAGGTCAATATGTGAACTAAAGCTGGTGTCACAGGACTGTGACTTCTCACTGGCACAGTAACGATGATGATGGCAATATATCAATAATAAACTCTTACTTCTCAATTCAGGAAGTTGAAAACATTTTTATTTCAGTAATACTAAAAATAACGTAGGAGCAACCTACTAAAGAATCTATAAATCCATTTCTAATGCAATCCAGTATATCAAGAAAATAAATCACTAGTCCCACAGAGTTCATTTTAGGGTTTATCATATTGAAACACAATGCCACAGTAAGTTATCACTAAGGAAGAAAATGTAGTCACAGAGGCTTCTGAATACTGTATGCGGTAAAGCTATCTAGAGTAATATTTATACATTCATTCCTTCAACAAATGATAAGGAAACAGCTACTATTATTATCCGGGACTAATCTGGGTGATCTGAAAACAAAAATGAGTAAAAACAATTCTAGCTCTAAAGGGGTATAGAACCTACTGGATTGCATTCAGTAATAACAATGAAGTGACAAAATAGTGTGTTCATCATTTATTTAGGCATCCAGCTGGTTTCCAGCCTTCCAACTGGTTTGGGCGGTGAAAAAGCACTTAGTAATCCAGTTCAAGCACTAACATGTGCATTAACTTTTTTAGTGCACGCCTTTCGAGTCTTCTCTAATAAAGTGACATGAATTGAGCCAGCCACATGACCCTCACACACTGTTCAAATGCGTACTTAAGGTCAGTTTAAAATTAAGACAACTTAAAAAAATACCCCTGCAGACACACACACATAAGCACACTGGCCCCTCAAATATCTTGTAGAGGCAGTTGGGACTGACAAGCACAAGCAGGCTTACCTTCACGGTGCTGACAAGCTGCCCATCGATGTAGAGGGTTGCAGTGCTGTTCTTCAGCATCCCTTTGCTCATCACCAGAACCAGGTGGTGCCACTGTCCCTCAATTATCAGTTCTCCACATCGGAAGCGAGCACAGCACGGCAGAATCTCATAAAAAGATGATTCTTCGCTAAAATCATCAACTAAAATAAAGAGGGGGAAAAATTAAAAACTCAACGTCGTCCTCATGCTAACAATTATTCATATCTAGACTTTCACTCTATGTTAAGATAATATGATGATGTAAATGAAAATATCCTATTCATTCAGTAACTTTAACTGTAGTAAAAAAGTAAAACCTGGGATACATTTTGCTTTGTTCTGCTTAAGATACATACAGTTATTTATAACAACTAATAAAAAGTAAAAAAAAAAAAAAAAAAAAAAAGACAGTAAAATAAAGTTACAATAGACAACAAAAAGAGACTAGTTGATTCTTACCTGTCATGCTCTGTTATAAAAGGTCTTCTAAAATTCTAGTTTGACATGTATCTGATCACAGCACTGGTTAGAACAAGAACCAAGGATGCTCTGTTCAATGATACAAGGGGGCAACTACCTGTTCCTAGTTTGTGGCTGTACTGCCCTGACCCTAGCCTGGCAACAGCTGGTAGGAAAGAGGTGATTCAGGGAGTGGAAAGGTATTTGTTAATCCAAGTTTCCTGCTTCACTTGACAACTCTGGTGACTTGCTAACATGCTGCAATCACTTCTTGACTCTAATCTGGCTTCTCTCTCCTATCTAGTATGTTATCAAATCATGCTAGGAAATAAATGGGTTAAGTATTAATTTAATCTTAATGTTAAGCTAGTTAAAAATTATCTTACCATTTATATAGTATTCAAAAGGGGGTGGGGCAGCAGCAGAAACCAGATGTTAGAAAGTCATTCCTCCCCTCAGCCCAAGAAAAATTTTTAAAAAGAGCTGATCTTAACCATGTAACTTAAAGCAGACCCACCAGTTTTCAGTACAAGCACATGTATGTAAATATACTAAAAATTTTAAGTTTAAATTATTTGAAGAAAGAACTACAAATAAAATACTCTATTTTGGGAATCTTAAAAATACCTGCATGAGATTATATTTTTATGCTGAGATTATATTTTTAAATGACAATTCAGAATATACATTTACCGATGTGAAGACCCCTAAAAAGGCAGCATCTTATCCACATTGTGGCCTAATTAGCAACAGATTTTAATGAACTAAGAAAAAGCAGAGTCAAACAGCTTTGAAAGGTCTAGTGTTCTACAACCAAGGGATGCAAAACAAAAGATAAAAGGCATGGGTGAAACCAGGAACTCTTCCTACTCCCTTCCCTGGTTAACAGACTGAATCTTCTTGAGAACTGTAGAAGATGTTTCTTATAAAAATTTTCCAAGAGTTTCACACTCTGACTCAGGTTTAAACTAAGACATACCCAGCATTCAGTGGTGTAGCAGGATATTTGCTGAGCCTACTGGTTTCTGACAACTCTTAATTACCTAGGCATCCTAATGGGCTACAGCTGTTCAGAGGATGGATCTTTGCAGTAGTCACATCACATGTATCACAAATGTATAAGTTACTGAAATTTCTAGTGATATATGGACCAAAGTAGTCTGGCAAATTACATTCAGTGAAAATGACAGAGTTAGAAAACATTTTTTACTGAAATATCCCTAGAGTTAATCCTTAACTTTTTCATTAAATTCTATCCTTTTCCCAAATTCTCCATTATTATTCACTTTTCTCATTGTTTCCCTTTCAAATTATCTGTATTTCTTTCTCTTTATTTTTTTTTCTTCTCATTCATTCATTTGTCTTTAAATAATGTGTGTAGGTCTAGTATGTGCTAGGCACTGTTTTGGGTGGCAGGGCTCCCGAGATTACAAAGATAATAACATTGTGTGTGGGAAATGAAGAGTTCTAGCAGGGTAGGCAGACAAAAACAAATAAAGAATTAAGATCTATGAAGTCCAGGTAAGTGATAAAGAATATTAAACAGTTACGACAGTGGGCATAGGAAGGAACAGAAGATTCAAGAAATATTAAAAAGGCATAGGGTATTTTCAAGGTTGACTTGAGGTTCCGAATGGGCTAACTGGTAGTGAGGGTGTCATTTAACAGGAAAATAGGAGATGCAGGTTTTAAGAACAAATCTTATAGTCTGAGCTGTTTAACGAAGACTACTCATGTTAAGATGTCTAATATGCAGTTGAAAATATGAAGACAAAGCCTGGGACACAGACAAACTGAAAGATTTTAATTTCAGAGATCCTGCGGGTAACAAGACCTAATACTAATAGAAATGGGTGATTTTTTTTTTTCCTCTCATGAAGAGCAGGTTGGCTACAAAGACTAAAGGTAAAAGCTTGAAGAATACTAATTTTTAAAAGAAGATGGAGGAGAAAGCTGTTGAAGGAAATTGAGAGAGACATTGGAGAAATGGTGAGAGAATAGAGAGTAGGTAATCTCAAACTGCAAGACTACAGATAGTTTTAATTAGGAAGAAAACATCAACAGAATCAAATGCCACAAAAGAGCAGATAAAGTGTCCTAACCAGGATTTTAAAGCACTTACTACATTGATGCCTAACTCTGTGCTGATCATGATGAAGAATCCTAAATAAGACAAGAAGCCATACAGTCTAATTGAGAAGCTAACATTCATATTCAATTAATATGTGAATACCAACCACAGGTGAAGCAATGTGTACTATTATTTTATTTAGTTAGTTAAAAAACAAAATTAGATAATAAAAAAGAGGTACATTTATATACAAGTACCTATATTCAGAGCAAATAAAATTCAGTGAACTCAGATTTACATTTTATGTTATTTATATCATTTAGGAAGATCTTCATGAATGCCTTGAGTATGAAGTTCTCTTACATAGTAATGTAACATTATGACATGTTGGAAGGAATTAGGATTATTAAATGTATGTATTAAGTCTTGAAGGTAAGCGATGACTAAAGTAATTAAATTGTGTTATTGTGTCTAGCACAGAGTGGCACATATGGTAGGCAGGTGCTCAATGAATATTCATTAGTTAAGCAGAATTCACAGCCAATGAAAATCCTTACTAAAATATATTACACAAGCAACCTGCTTTCCTAGCAAAAGCTGCGATTTCTTGGCAAGGAGAGATGAATCTTTATTTAAGGGACTCTCTCTGCTGTTTTCTAAGTTTCTTTTGAAAATGCCTTAAAACTTCACTGATGAACAATATTCAAGATTTCATATAACCTGTTCTAGTCTATGATTTTAAATTAGAAAAGAATTACCAGCTGGATCTTAAAACTGAATTTTAAAACGAAGTTTAACACTTGTACCAATCACAAGAAGCAGAAAGAAGAAGACAGCTACTGACCATAGTTTTGGAGCAGTTCCTCTTTGGTGGAAACAATCAGAGACCGGTCTTTCGCTGACAGAACGATGGCAAGGCACACATAATGCTGCTCAGAAGAATTTGCTCGGCGAACAATAGTCAGAAGTCTGACAGGGTGGTTATTTGGAGGAGAACTAAAATGTTCGATGCAAAACCAGCTAGAGTAGCTTAAGCCTGATGGAGGAGGGAAGAATCTTTCACCTAAAGTGAAAGTAGAAAAATAACAATGAAAGAGTTTGTGTTGACTCATATTTATATTTAAAAAAGATGCCAACAAAGGCAGAATCTCTAAATAAAACATAATTCACTGAATGAAAAAAAAAAAAAAGAATCTCATGAGCATAGAAAGTAATATTTACCAGAACCAATGCCACTGACCACGGCCCCATCGGTAAGACCTGTTGTGACGGCATTGTTTGCAGGGGCATTATGAGGGGCTAAACTGGGCAGGAACAGGCAGCTATTAAAGAAAAGACAACGTAAGTATTAGAGAGCAACTGTTTTCTTCTCTTATTACTATGTACTTACCACAGTGAAATAAACTGCCACTATTAACTAGAGATAAAGAGATCATGGAATAAATCTAGATGCCTAACAAAGTCCTCTCCTTTTAATTATGTGAGAATTTAAAAGGGTGTATTTTAAAAATCTCCACTCTAAAAAATTAAAACAAAAATCAAAGTATAATTTGCATATGGTAAGATGCACTAATGTGTAACCCTGTACAAGACATTGGAACAATTTCATCACCACAGAAAAATTCCCTTGTGCCCCTTTCTAGTGAGTCATTCTCTTCTGTAACCACTGTTCTGATTACTTTTGCCTATTCCCAAATGTTTTAATTCACTGTTCAGTAATAACCCACGACAATGTTCTTAAAACACTATTTAGAGTTTCCGACAATGTATAAGAATCCTACAAACAATGGTATAAACATAGATCTATTCTATTAGCATGTGTCCATTTTGAGGCTGATGGACTTTATAAACATACTCTTCTAGATTCTCTAGAGATTCTTTTTGTTACTTCTGCTACTATAGCTTTTTCTGCTACTTGAAAGTATTTACTCATTTAATGTGATAGTAACCGAATACTTCTCATGTATAAGATACAAAGGTAATCTGAGGGAAAAAATGATGATAAAACCCAAAGAGCTTTTAATCTAATTTTAATTTGCATAATATCTGTAACTTTATTGTACTAAATCAGCACTAGGCAAACATTTTCTAGAGAGGGCCAGAGTGTAAATATTTTACACTTTGCAGACCAGATCAGATGGTCTCTATTACAACTACTCAAGTTTGCCACTCTACATGAAAGCAGCCATAGACAATATACACATAATTGAATATGGTTGTGTTATAATAAAACTTTATTTAAAAAAAAACCTACGAACACAGATTTGGACCATGCGCCTTAGATTGTTGACTCTTATACCATATCAATTTATTTAGTATAATAAATAATTGAAAATAATTGAATCCAAAAAATTAAAATAACATGCTTAAAGAACTCAATCATTTGAAAATATATAGCATATAGTATATTTTAATCAAGTAGATTTAAAACCAATGTTCTATTCATCAAAGGCAAGACTGAGGTATAAATTAATATAATAAGGCTTGGCTACCTTGCAAAATCCTTACCCAAACCCTTCAAGGGATGTGTCAAATTCAACAAAAGCTGGAGTAACTGATGACCCATGAAGTCTGATGTCATGTGGAGTTGTCATGGAAACCAGACACTTAACCCTGGTCAGGGGTACAGTACTTCCTTCTGCAGATTTTACTAGGCTTTTGCTTATCCGGTAATGGTTATCTTCGTGTAAACTGAAAACATTATCAGAACCCAGACCTTCCATAGATGTGATCATACTACCTGTAAGTCAAAGAAAATCTCTTGGGAAAAATATCACGTAGATTTCTAAAATAATGAATTTACAAGGCTGATTTATTTTTAAATACTAGTCTTTAGTTTCAATATACACAATAATTTTATTTTTAAACCCCAAAGCTATTATCCAGTTTTAACATAATTTATGTTCATTTCTAAACTTAAATAGCATGTGTTTTTACCTTCTTACTTATTACTAAAGTAACACATTGCAGAAATGTTGGAAACTAAACGGCACAAGGAAAGATCAAATACAAGAAGAATAAAAATCACCAATGACCACTGTCCAAGCCACTATTACAATTTAATTATAAATTACAGATTTATAAAAATCAGATTACATTTTTATTTCTCTAAGTTATTTATTATTTTTCTTTGAGAAGAAAGCAAAATATGCAAGAAGTATTATAATGGAGAGAAATAGGTCATCTTTCTTATTTTAAAAAATCAGACATAAATAGCAGAAGCTCGCTTCTGCCATTTTCTCCCCATTTTAAATTCTTCCCTTATAACTACTAAAATTAAACATGAGATCATAAAAATACTTGAATTTAAAAATTCTTATATGCATGCAAATAGTAACAATTTCAAGAACAAAAAAATTTAAACAGGCTGTCCTATTTTTCAGGAATATATTTTAATGTAATGGAGAAAAATCTTCCCTCTCAAGATGAACCACAAGAATGTAACTATTCCTCTCTTAAGAGTGCCATGCATTCAGGCAACCATAAAAAATATTTCAATATTCTCTTAGAGAAAGGAACTATTTTTGTCAATTCTAAAGAACTGTGTAAAGTACAAAAACAATAACAAAACATATATATATACATGTAAGGGATGTCTATCAATTGACAAGAAAAATTCAAATACTCTGTTTCCCAATAAAACTGTGTTAGAACCCAAAAGATCTTAAGGTTTCCAAAACAGTATTCACTAATCAATATTAATAAATGGCAGGAGGAAAAATTAAGGTTAAAATAACAGTTGAAAGTTGTTTAATCTCTGATTCTCACCTAAATAATGGGATTGAATTGAATAATTATTACATTCTTTCAGAACAGCTATTTTACTTTTCTAAGTTTTATTCTTTCCTGCTTGCTTCCCTAGTAAAGGTCACTTCAATCCATCAACGCAAATGCTTTAACTATAGCTAACAACGAGACAAAATAAATTGCAAAGTTAAAAACCAACAAAATTTTTAAATTAACATTGGAAGGACACCTAGGGCCACTGAGAGCTCTACTGAGAATACTCTTTCCCCACAGCTGTTGAGTGGATGGAATCTGGTGTTTCTCCCGGGTCTATGCCGGACTGGTAGGCAGTGCCTACGTTCTGCTAACACTCTTCCTCCCCAACACCCTTCCACCAGCCTTATGCAAACACTTGTCCTTGGAGTCTCCTCATCGGCAATCCTATCATGAAATCCCTCTATGAAACCGCCACCTACTACTGCTGGCACTGCATTTGCACCTCTCCTCTGTACTAATTCTTGCCAGCGCACAGGGGTAAGTCAAGGTCCACACGAACAATCCATCTAGCATCTCGCTCCTATGATCACCATTCCACCAATAAGCTTCAGCTCTTCACTCCAGAGCCACAACTTGGGCATGCTCCTTTTCTTTGCTTGTCTTACTGCTCCAGTTTTGACTGCCATCATCCTGCATCATTCCTCCAGCTCTCCCATTCTTTCTCTCTCACTACATCAGCTTTTGGGTCCGGCCTATCCCTTTTCTTCTCCAGCCCAGCGACCTATCCCTTTTCTCCCAGTCTACCACTAGCTGCTTGACTTCACTTCTTCCTCTATCCATCCTATACTCCTTGGTGTGTCCCTTCAATTACTTTTATTAGTATTTTACATTTTCCTGCCCTCCATGTCCTCCTGCAGCAGCTGTCCTGCAAAGCCAGGGCCTGTTCATAATCCAGTCAACCACTCTTTAACCCAGGCAGCGAAGGCTAATTGAGAAAGACAAAGAAATTACAGATCCCCTGAGAAATCCCCCTTTCAAGTCAAGGGTTATTCTGCACATAATTCTCATCTCCTTTGGATCTTGCTTCTTTCAATGATTCCTTCCCCATCCCCATATGCTCCCTTCTTCAGTTGGTAGATCAGATCTTATGTTTCTTTACTTAAATAACAGTAAATGAAACAAGAACAACAAACCTTTCTCTTTCCTTTCATTCGTAGTCAAACTTCTTGAAATAATATTCATCCCCTACATGATTTTCATTTATAAAATAAACCAAAAAACGGAACTTCAAAGGTCAACTTACTTCTCATCTCTGGCTCGTAACTCAGTGAACTTGGTTTGTGGACCCTATACTGTTTTAGCAGTTTTTTGTCCCAGGCACCACAATTTAATGGACTTGCCAAACGTAAAAACTCCCTAAAGAAGAGACAACACAAAGTTATTCCTTATTGGGAACACCATATAATTCATTAAATAAACATACAAAAATATGATTTAATGAATTATAACAGACTAATTAAAATACCAAAGCAATTCAAAGAGTTATTATAATATATATTAACTTTATGTTTAAATCTCCAAGCACTGAAAAGAACATCAAATATTGTGAAAAGTTAGAAAATGAAATCTGAGGAGCATGTTCTCCTGGAACGTGATGGGCAGAAATACAGCGACATGTCAAGGGGTTACACAAATAGGAGCCTTTTATATCCAGTCATTTATGGCATCATCTAAAAGAGGGAAAAAAATACATCTCTGAATTTTTTATTCTCTACAGCAGAAAAAAAGTTTGCCATTTTTTCATACAGAGTGCAATATGCAATTAGCTTATAACCTATGGCTTATCAGCAGGTAAGTGCCTATATCATCATAGGACCTTTCCTTCTGATAATTCATTCACTGTGAAAACTGAGCATGTCCAAATGGTTGGTTTCCATTGCTTACTCTGTTTATCTAAGAAGGCAGTGTAAAAGTTACTTAGTAAAATACGAGTAGTAGGTATGAGATAGTCTCTCTCTCTCACTCGCTGACACTCTCTACTTTTAAAAGAAGCAGATTACCAGAAAGGATCAGGGAAAAATCTCCGTGCTGTTTTCAGTATTTTAGGTCTCTGAATATATCCATAATGTGACTGCCAAAGTTAGTAGAGACTGTCTCATCTCAGCATTACCAAGGCTGAGCACACTGCCCTGTACAATACTGTTTAACAAATGTTAACCACAAAGGTTTTTCTTAATCCACCATTAGTTTGGAGTCAGTTGAAAAAATATAAATTACAAGTAGAGTCCAATCATTTTTAGGAAAGTTGCAGAAGTTTTGTGAAAAAAGAACTCTTTAACAGCAGAAAAAAACTGTCTTATAAAGAGAGCAGCTTATATTTTGAAAGTGACAAAGATATACAAGTATATATATATATATATTTTTTTTTTTTTTTTAAAGAGGGACAAGATGACTTACACATTAAATCTATTTGGCTAGGAAATTTCAAGGAAAATATTTTTTTTAAATGCTGCTTCAGAGCACTGCATTAAAAAAGGTTATTCAAATATATCTACCTTTTGAATGGCTAAAGTGTGCAAGGTATATCCACAGCACGGAATACAACTCAGCGATAGAAAGAAACAAACTCTTTTTTTGTTTGTTCTTTTTGGTGGGGGAAGGTAATTAGGTTTACTTATTTAATCTTAGAGGAGGTACTGGGGATTGAACCCAGGACCTCATGCATGCTACCACTTGAGCGATATCCTCCCCCCGAAAGAAACAAACTATTGATACATGATAATTTAGATGCATCTCAAAGGCATTATGATAACTGAAAAACCTAAGCACAAAATAATCACAAAATTAATGTATGAATTAACTTATATAACATTTTCAAAGTGACAAAATTATGGAGATGGAGAACAGATTACTGGTTTTCAGGGGTTAGGGATGGTGGAGGTCAAGAAGGTGACTATGACAATAAAAGGATAGGATTGGGGGGATCTTTGTGACACCTTAATTGTGTGATAGCTACATCAGTCTGACACAATAACAGGGCACTATAGCATACATGGGAACCATAGCATACATGGATACATTGTACCAATGTCAGTGTCTTGGTTTTGATGTTGCACTATGGTTCCCTAAGATGCAACCACTGGAGGAAACTGGGTGAAGGGGACACAGAACCTCTCCAATCTATCTTTACAACTTCCTCTGAATCTGTAATTATTTTAAAATTAAAAAATTTAAAAAAGTGTTTCTTAAAAGAGTTCTTACACACAAAATGTTCCTAAAGTAGATGCAAGTCATATAAATATAGCATGACTTTATTTTTAAAGGAAAGAGAGTTTGCTGTAGAAGTAGAAGAAATAACCAATGGGCAAAGACATCCCCTGTTTATTAATAACTAGATTTATCTAAGTACTATATTTTGAGCATTTTGCCCATTTTTGTGGTGTTTCGGTTTTGCCCACAGGTAACTGAACACATGTTTATTAAAGCAAGAATTCCTGACTATGAAGACTACAAAGAGCCATTCCTCACGGTGGCTTATCTGACTGTGAAGAAGAGAACGTACTGACCTCAGCACCATGGGCTCCAGAGCCTGAGAGGCTAAGCGTTCAAACATCCTCTGGAGAGGCGGGTGCAGTGAGTGGTCCTCGTCGGCCAGCGCAGCGCTGCACCGCTGCAGCAGGCGTGCATGGAGACCAGCTTCACACATGACTTGCTGGTTTCTCTCTGTGTGCACCAGCGATTGTAAAATATTTGCCACGGCAAGTTGAAGGTCCAAAGCATGCTGAAGTTAACAAAGAAATCCATGCCACAGGGGCGTTCTTAATAAGACATGTGACAGTTCTCTCCATGTGAGGCACACGTTTTAACGTGAGGTCTCTACATGCTTCAAATTACGTTCAGATGAATTAAGTAGCTGGCTTAAAGGGGCACAGCAACTCCAGAACAGGGCCAGAGAAATACTTCCTATCTTAGTTTTGCTAGAAGCATACCCAGCTAGACTCCATTCTCTTCCAAGTCTTTTGGATTACCTGACTATATATAATTAATAGTATTTTTATTTTTATAAAATTAGCAGGCATAATAAGTCTTTTTCATGGTATGTAAATAACCAGTTTAAAGGAAGGCCAATTGTTAAGATTTGTGACACTTAAGGCTTTAGAGGCCACATAACATTTTAACAAAATTAGTCACCCAAACTCCAGTTCACTCAAACTCTTGAGCATTACAAGTCAGAATAGATAAATAGTCTCAATATGGTACCTTCAGTCATTTTTCTTTCTGTACTATTTATTAACAATTTCCACTGCTGAGCAGGATTTCAAGGAGAAACAATTATTTTAGAAGTAACTGTCTTGGTTGCATTTTAACAAATCAACTGTATTAAAAAGCATACATATCTACCATTTGTTAAGAAATTTAAGACTCGAATAGAAAAGCCCTAGTTTTTTTCCTTTACCTGCTTTAGTACGTGATATAGGAAGGCTCCATCTCACTTTCCTGGCCCCACCCCCTTGCTCATGCAATCACACTCACATCCTTTCACTCACTAAAGATGGGAAGGAACTAACATGCCCACGCTTACTTCTGGCTGTGTCACGGACCCAACAGAGGCCAGGAGGTCCAGCATAGCAAGCATGGCTCCAGGATGGATGATGACAGCGTCAGAACTCTGGACAGATGAAGTTGCCGCGTGTAGTTTCAGGTCAGCAACATTTTTAGGAGGGTAAACAGGGGGAGTTGAAACAGAATGATACGCATGCCTGCAAGAAAGAAAGAAGGATAATTTGATATTTAATTTTGATCACATTCTCTGTTCATTTTCATCTTCTGTTATCTTTCTCCACTGATAAACAAAAGGCCTTAAAATTCAAGGTTGAGTTACAAAACACCTGAAGGTTGGGAAATAAAAAAGCCATTATCAGTTCTTAATGAGTCGCATATAAACAATTTAACTATTAATTCTTCTAGGCTCTTATATGTTTTCACCATTTACTATTCGGACTGTTTCATTAAAGAAAGGCATATGATGACTAGTTAACACTGCTCCCTGGTGTATTTGAAAGTTGCTAAAAGAGTAGATCCTAGAAGTTCTCATCACAAGAAAAAAAATCCATTTTTTCCTTTTTTTCCCCCTTGTATCTATATAAGATAATGCATGTTAAGTAAACTTATTGTGGTAATCATTTTGCAATACATGTAAGTCAAGTCATTGTGACGTACACCTTAAACTTACACAGTGCAGCACGGCAATTGTATCTCAGTAAAACTGAAAGGAAAAAAAAAAGAATGGCATGTATACCAGAAGACAAAGAACAGATGAAATCACAGCGATTCCAAGCTCTAAGGAAGATGACAGTTCTGATCATTTGTGATGAGGACAAGCTATATTAAATCCTTCAGTGAGACTGTTCTTTTTTGAAATTACCTATGTGTTTTTAACCTTTCCTTAAACCATGGGTCAACATAATTAAGACCTAACAAGATCAAAATGGCCTTCTCTGTAACTGGTTCAACTGAGTCAGGGTTGGCTCAAAGTCCTGGCTGCCCGACAATAAATACATTAAGCATCAGGGGAGTTTTCCTTATTTGGAAGTACATTCACCCTCTTTTGCATTATCCTCCCTACCACTGAAAATATTCATCACAAATTTTAAAAACTTAAGAGGGCATCTTTTACGTAATGAGCTTCCATGAGTTGGAAAGCCCAGCCATGTCCTGAATACACAACATTTCTTCTTATCAATGATCTCCACTTCCTATTTCATACTCTGCTTCTACAATTCATGAGCTTTGCACATTTTGTATCTTGGCACATGGAAACAGATGCTTGTAGCTTCAGCCTATGGGAGCTCTTTGTTCCAGCGAATTGGTTTCAGCATAATTTGTCTGATGCTGAGCTCTGTCACTGAGAGCAGTGCAGTTTCAGCTCTCTGGCACAAGAGCAGCTTGGGAAGCAGATGCTTTAAGTCACTGATCTAGCAGCAAAGAACTGGCACTGTCATTTTTTTTTTTTTTTTTAAGTACCATTCTCTCTTTAACAGAGATTCTAGGAAAGTATTCAGCTTCACTTATTAAAAAAAAAAAAAAAAAACCCACATGTGCTCTTCTAGTTTATTTAAAGTCACCATATCCTACACCCACTCATTTTTTTCACTCAGTTTTTTTTTCTGTTCTAGTTCAGAAAGAATTAATTTCTAAACTTCCTAAGATAGATTCTAAATGCTTATTACCAATTGGTATCCTCCTATGCTTCTCCCTTTAGTCTTTAAAGTATTTTGACCTATCCAGAAAAAAATGAAAAAAATGAATCATATTCCTCTATGGTATAATAGGAACTCCAAACCATTTAGAAATTTCACAGAAAACTGTTTTCATTATACACAAAGAGTAACCCAAATCTGAGGAAAAACATAGATTCTAATTGTATATTCTAGGCGACAGGCCTTCCCAAATTATTTCTCAGTTGCCAGACTTAATATAGGTTTGAATTTAAATTACAGATATGTACACCCAGGAAGAAGCTCTTTATGCCTTTGGAAACTGAACTCTTCGCTAACATGTAACTGTTATAGCAGTAAACTTTCAAATTTTACATATAAAGAATAACATTCTAAATGTAGGAATTACATCTGTTCTTCTTAAACGAGAAAAATACTGCAAACATCACAGAAATCCAAAATATGGCATTTATTAAGAAATTAGGTCTATTTTAACAAGCATTATATAACATTAATTCTTACTAAGTCATTTAGGTATTATCACCTTTTACATTTAGAGACTATAGTAAGCTTATTAAATAGGTAACTACCAAGCAAAACCTAACCATTTGCGAAGATGGGATAAAATGACATTTCAAAATTTAATTTTTATGTTGCAGTTACTTTTAAAGCTTACAGAAATTGCTACTTAATATTTCACTCTAAATTCTCCTGTATACTTAAGACTTACTAACCTCTTTTGGGAATACATACGTAAATATTTAAATTCTGAATCAGCTTTGTCTTAATGATCGTCAAGTATGTGCAGGCATTAAGTACTGGATACCAGGTTTGAATGATGACTAATACTCGCCACCGTTTTTGCCACTGCAGATATACTGTGGAGGGTCTTGGCTGCTATTTTGGATTTCGTTTTCACTTATCTAACTCTGACTGAACATTGTTCAGCTGCAATTCTGTTCCATTATTCCTTATGAATAATGAAAAACAGTCATGAGTTTTAGTTTTCCAAAATAAGTTTTCCTAGTTCCTTTTTCCCCAATTCTCAAAATAATTAGAGAAGAATTTCCAGGACTTTACATGCCAGTCAAGTATCACAAGCTTAGACTTTCCTTCGTGTCTTAATCCCCATGAGCCATAAAACTAACACAATGTTGGCTTCTCCTTTTGCCAAAAAAAAAAACATGTTTTGCCACAAGAAAAAGATGCCCATGAGCTGATGTAATTTGAGATGTTTTTGAGATTTTCTAATCTCAAAAGTTACTATATGGTGAAATAAAAACATTGTTTTCTTTGTTAGCTTATGATTCTTATCAATGAGCAAAATGAATGTAACCTGACCAGAATGGCAACCTGAAAATGTCAACACTGATTTTGTTGTTAGCATGAACAGCACTGGGAGCTTCCTTGGGATAACATCAACTTGTAATCTCGATTAGAATTCCTATGGATAAGAGTCACTCAACTGCAACTGCTGATTCAGTGACAGCTCTCCCTTAGGTCAAAGACATGGCATCCTTACATGCAGCCGTGTTGCAAATGATGACAAAATGTTTTTGCTCTCAGGCCTTAAATAACTCTATGATATGGAGTACAATGCTGTTTTCCTTTTGTCAAATTACTATTTAAGTAAGTGGTAAGTTCTGATGGATTTTTAAACATATGTTCCTTTAATCTGTGAATTTCCATTGAAAGTATTTAGTAGTTTTTGGTTAAAGAGTTAAATGTTTTTAAACACAGCAATCTTTAGGCCTTTACCATGTATGACAGAATCATAAATATGACTTTTTAATAATTAAAAGTATTTACTATTTTTCTAACATCCAGTAGTTCTATGGGATAGTGAGCACACGTGAATCTTCCAACACAAAGTATATCTTTTACCTTATCAATTTTAGCCACAGAAAAATACACTACTTTAACTCAAATTGATTTTATAATTTCTGGAATCAAGATCTCCTCTTACATGGTATAGTACAGGGAACTATATTCAGTATCTTGTAGTAACTTATGGTGAAAAAGAATATGAAACAAATACATGTATGTTCAGGTATGACTGGAGCATTATGCTGTACACCAGAAACTGACACAACATTTCTGGTAATGGACTATACTTCAATAAAAAAATATATACCAAAAATAAAAAAAAATAAAAAAGAACTGCTCTTGAAAAAACAAAAAACAAAGTAGTTTTTAAATATAAATACACTGAACAATGCTAAATCCATTTAAGACTATTTTGAACTATGCCATGATTTACTAGAAGAAATGAGCTGTAAGCCCCAGTGTAAATTTAAGAGAAAAGGAAAATATAAGTCCATATACCTAATGAATATTACTGTTGAAATATCGCACTTACAACAACTACTTTTAATACATAAGTCTGATTCTATTCAAGTTTCAAAATTTGAACAACAGAAATAAAATTAAACAGAAGAAAACCTCAGGGTTCATTTTTTAAAAGTCGTAATAGCAGAATATTAACACAAGACTTAAGGACTTGTCCTTGGTTATGAGGAAAACAGGGGAAGGAAGAGTATCTGGTGCCAGGTGCACAGACTATGATCATTTTAAGTACACGCTGCCGATGGAATCTCAAATGGATCTTAACTGTACTGTCAATCAACTGCTGGTTCTTTATATTCATAAGCTTTATATATGAGGGAGACTAGATCAGCTTAGAAAGAGATTTATACACAACTGATGAAAGCAAGAGCTAGGGGAGGTTTTTTATTCATTTTTTCAAAGATTAGCATGCTCCATAACAGCATCTCATTTCAACTCGCGAACCTGACTGAGAAAATGCACACTTCCTTAGCCAATTCTGGGATGTTCATTTTGGAGTAACGCTAAGCCCCAAAGAATGAGACCAAGCACACTTAAAGTAAAAAGAAAAGTAGTGAAATACTTAGAGAGGCATTAAATCCTCATTTCCAAATTAATTTTAACTTAATGTATACCTGCTCTAAAACGCATATTTTAGTTTAAAAGAGTTGGATGACAAAATTTTACACGTCCTTCATATCATCACAGTAGCAACGTATTTTCTCTCATAAATATACTCAGCAGAAGTTGACAATTTTAAACTTTAAAAAAGAGTCAAATCAAAAAGAAAGCAAAAAAAAAAATTGAAGTTACAAAAAGCACAATCAGCACATTACATATAATTGGGCACAGAAGAAAAAAACCCACACGAAAAAAGAATGACTTCTGTTATAAGATCAGTACCTTTTCCTGGACAAAGCTGGTGTACCCCAAGGAGAGGGGAGAGAAGACTCACTTGTCAGGCAAGGAGGGATCTGTTCTGCACGACTACAGACAACAAAACAGACAGGGTGGTTTAGAGAGGTTAGAAGAGAACACCAGGCTGGCAGCTGGTTAGTTTCACAAGAAATACCAGTATAAGTTTAACAGGGAACATCCTCCATCCTCAGCAGCAACAAGGACCAAGACTGCAACACATGCACTGAGGGAAACATGCTTGAGGCAGATGCTTCTTCATTAATGTTAACATTTAACATATTTGTTAAACAGAGTGCTGTAGGCCTTGTTTTCTGACAAAGCAAACTAAAAATAAGGTATACTAACTAGGGTACGTACAAAACAAGGGAAAAGAAGTTGAATCTAAATACACAAATTTTAATTTTAAACATCTTAATCCCTGAACATTACACAGCCCCATGTTTCCTGGAAGCTAACAATATATATGCATTTTTATTTTCAAGATGGGAAAAACTGGAAAACATTTTTTCACATTACCTGTATTTTCTTATCTAAATACTAAGGCTTAAGAAATATTGAGAGACAAACATCTCACTAGATATTTCAAAGCAGATATTTCACAGTTAAGAACATAAAAGCTATCAGAAGCTCTACCCAATAGAGGTATTGGCTTTATTTATGGGGATATTAACAAAAACAATTCGTTTTATGGAATAAAACTATAACTGTTAAAAGTGATAACACTTGGACAAATTAGCAGCATGATGACACTTACATTATTTTTGAAGTGAGAACTTAATTGAAAATACACTTTAAGAATTGAAAGTAAATGACTTGGATAAAGCAGTCTTATGATCTTAGAAACCTGGATTTCCGTCATCATATATTTTATCACGATATATTATAATTGTTTATTTATGTGTTTGCATTTAAGCTAAAGGATAACCAAAGTAGCCCTGTGCTGAGCTGAACCCTCAATGCCTAGCACAGTAACTTGGCACACAGTAGGTTTTCGTTAAGCACTTGTTTAATGAAGGAATGAGTAAATTAATACGAGGGACTCTTACACTGTCAATGTCTCCCAGGAAGCTGTATCATTTTTTGAGCATTATAAAATGTTGAGAATGATTATGAACGTTGAGACTATAACATCTGTCTGAAAATACGTATAACCATAACCACGTGCTCCCATTGATAACTAATATCAGTAAGTCTGGATGTATCTGACGGTCTTGAGAATAAAGAGGAAAGTAAATTTCATAGAAACTGTTCCATTAAGTGCAACGGGAGCTTAACTAACCTTGGTTTTACAAATAATACACAGATGTCCATGTTGAAAAACACAGAATCAGAGCAATAGTAATATTCACAAATAAAGCGACAGATAAGTAAGAGAGAATTCATTTGTTTTCATTTTCTTTTAAGTTAATTTATAATTCAAGCCTTAATACTGAAGTCATACATTGTATACCTTTCAATTCAGAGCACAGAGCAGAGCCATACCTGTCAAAAGAATCTGTGGCTACTTTGTAGAGATAAATAAAGAGTTTACTGCAGTGCTGTAAAGTGGGTGACACTGAGTCCACTGAGATTACGTCTTCCTCTAAAAGTCTTTGAAATGGCTGTGTATTTGAAGGGAAGACATTCATGGGGCTTATTTTTCTTAGGTCTGAGAAGCAGCCAAGAAATCGAACGGCATCTGCCAACTTCTCATACTGAATCTCTGTTTTGAAGAAATGAGAGTTGGCTGGCTCATAGCGCATTGCTGCAGTCAGTGTGCAGAACACAGTGTGGAGAAGTTCAAACACTTGATTCTGGTTCACTTTCTCCCAGCCATTCTTGGGTGGCGAGCTCAAAGATCTTTCCATAGCAACAAGCAAGGATGTAATGTACACAAATCCTCCAACTTTCCTGAAAACTGTTCTTGAACGATGGCTTTCTCGAAGGACTGACAGGAGGGCCTATGGGGGACAAAAAAACAATGCAAACAAAAACAGACTTACAATTCAGATTTAAAAAAAAAAAAAAAAAACCCATACATCAATGTCAAAGAGGAATTCTACTCTGTGAATATCTGATGTGTGTATTTTTTGTCATTTACCCAATAAGCAGTCCTATGAAGCATGGCAAATATTTTGCTAATTAAAAAACGCCATATTAAAAGCAGAAGATAATTGTAGGAAACACTACCACATACTTCTTTTGATAGAAAAAGGCTATATCCAAATCCTGGCTGAAAAGCTTCCTATGTATTTGATGGATAATGATATCAATGAATTTTTAAATGAGGAAAATACATATTCTAGTGTAATTTTACACACTCTTTAAACATGAAAACTTACAATTAATTGCGTGTGTATATAAACTGATTTATTCTAGAAAGGATCAGAGATGACCCGGAAGCCTTAAGTATTTATATTCATATAAAGTGACCATATCCTGGTGCTTTGTAAAGAGGAGTCACTTCAGAGGACTTATTAACAAACATTCTCTCTTGCAAAGTGAACTGTAGCTGGAGGGCTGAAAGCATGCTCTTGCCAAAAATAGCTTGTCAGCGCTAAGAAGTAACACCTGAAGGCCAAACAGGTAAAATAATCTTTTATAACTATTAGTTATTTTCTGAACTGTTATACTTTTAACTTAGTTTATTATTAAAAATAACAAATTATAAAACTATCTAACATTTTATGGAGCACTTACCATATATTAGGTACTTCTTTAAATGCTTTAATACATTAATTTATCTAATCCTCTCAATAATTCTATACGTTGGGCACTATCATTATCCACACTTTGTAGAAGAAAAATTGAGACCCAATGTGGTGAAGTAACTTGCCCAAGACTGTACAGCTTATACACAATGGCAGAGACAGGATTTAGAGCCAGGCAGTCAGATGTCCCTACTCATGCACTGAACCATGAAACTATCCTGCCCCAAACAGCAATCTGAAATCTGCAGATACACAGGCTCCTTGCCCCCGTTTCAGCAACTGAGACACCATGAGAATCTAGTATTACTTAAGACACAATTTGTAATCTTCCCAGTCATTACATTTGAAAACACCATTAAAATACTTCACACATTTCTAATGTTACTTATGAAATGGAAAGGCTAAATATTAATATTATCTTTCTGAAATATACTACTTCAGAAATTATAAAGATTTCATTGTACATACCAATATCTGATTATTTTAAAAAGCAGGAAATATGCCATCTGTATATGTAAATACAATTTTGAAATACAGTATATTCCTTCCATTTTTCTGCAACCAATCAATTTCCATTTTGTTTCCATATCTTCTCTAATAAACTGTACTTATGCTTACAATATCAACCTATAACACAAGACTTCATAACTTTTTGTTCTTTTTAAACATCTTATAACCTAATCTGGTGTTTAAATGCAAGGGCTAGAGTCAGAATGCTTGAGCTGAAATTCTGACTCCAACGTTAAAAAGGATTTTACCACAATTACTTAACCTTTCTGTGCCAGAGTTTCCGTTATGTAAAACCTAGACAACAACAATGACTTACGTCTCAGGAAATGCATGTAAAACCCTTAGCAGAGTGCCTATCACCATCACCATCTTCAAAAACACACTGGGGAAAAACAGGACGAGTACTATTTATACATGAGGAAGCATGAGTTAAGAGTTAATCTGTACAAAGGCATGTTGCTAGACAGAATCATGACAGGAGCTAGAAAAACCAGCACTTACTAACCCTCAGTCAGGTCGTACTCTGTACTACGTGCTTCTGGATAAGTCCACCTGCTACCACCTCAAAACTGGCACTTTGGCATTATCTAGGCATTCTCTCCACATGTGAAACTTTAAATACCATAAATAAATTTATATCCTACTTGAAATCAATAATTAATGATAATGTAGTGAACACCAAATTTACAAGGAGAAATAGATGCTATGTGGTAAATTAGACAAAAATCATCAGCTGTAATTACCTACATTTACATAAATATAATGCTTACAATTCAAATTTATGCATCAGCAGAATTATAGAATTTCAGGCTTGTGCACAAATAACAACAAATTAAGTTACACAGGTCTGTGTTTGAGTCAACTGAAGGAAGGCAGTGAAAAGCAATTCCAAATGTAGTAAAAATGGAAACTGAGATTGGGATCCCAAATCCTCCTTGGTGCCTTCCAACACTACTTCATGCCCTCAAAACAGTGGAACGCTGGAGCCAGCTCGAACTAGTCATGAGAGCCAACTGTTATATTTTGAGACTTTTGCGTGCCAGTTGTTAAAACATAAGCCTAAGTAAAAATTAAGTCCTATAAGTTTAAAACTAAATTATTTTAAAAATGAAAGTAATAAATAAAACTCATTACTTCTTAGTTATTTTCTATATTATCCTATTATCAGTGCTCTTGAGATAGTACACAATGGAGTGCTACTGTACATCTCCTCAATCCACGTTCAGTAACACATCAGCTGCCTGAAGTAGGTCACAGTGGGAGTACTGACACCATGGATATCAGTAAATGCAGCCCATCAGGACCCCCCTCTTGTCTTCCTCCAGTCTCACAGTCATTTACCAGAACAACACTGCCTTAAAATTACAGGTCAGCCCATTACCTCTTGTTGGCTTTATCTACCAACATTTTACAAATTCAATTACAAAGATATCAAGAAAAGAGGAAAATACATGTTTAAAAAGTTGGCAACCTTAACCACTTTCAAAGGCACTTTTCCCCCCAACAATCCTTTCAAATATACAAATGCTCCCCAATATTGACACACATGTAGATTTCCTTTTGTCTAACAGATATATTGGGGTCAGATTAATCTTGCTTTTAAATGAAAACACATATTCAAACTGTCATTACATTCAAAACAGGATGAAATATACAACAGCATAAAGAAAAGAATGCAAACTTTTCATTATTGATAACAAATTGAGTAAAGCAAAAGCTACTAAAGAAATATATGATTCCAGAAGTCAGCTGTACTTCCTGTCATGTCTGGCAGGAATGGGGTGAGGGTCCTAGGAGAGGAAGTCAGACGGAAAAGAGTCAGTTGATGCCCAGCGGGCCTTGGAGGCCAGGTTAAAGCCATTGACTTTTCTTCTGCTATTATTATTTTGACATAATTTTAGACTTGAAGAAAAATTGCAAGAATAGTTCATAATAGTTCTTAGTCATTTAAAGATAGCTACAGATTTTATCAGTAAAAGTAAAAACAGCACACTTATCAAACTTACTCTTAAAATGTCAGTCTTCAGCTGCAATTCTGTTGGGGGAGCTGAATGCATCAACCCCAGGAGAGTGCCCATGTCATCGTCCCCGTTCGGGGAGAGCACCAACTGTTGGATAATCATCAGGGCATGCTGCCGACACTGAGGGTATCTCACTATATTATGCACGCATCTTGCACCTCCAAATTCTCGAAAAATTCCTTGAAGGAGGGAGAAAAAAGAACAACATGGGCTAACTCAAGACATTCTGAGACAGGCCAGACGAATTAAAATCTGATCTTTCTGCAGAAAGAGTAACTCAAAAGAATGCACATTGAAAACTACCCAACTATTTCACCTTTTAAATTACAATACAAAATTGCACTGTGGGATGTCAGTAAAGGCGTATACAAATTTTTCTCTAGATTTTCTTGATGCTGGGATGCCCTGATATGTTCATCATGTCCAAATTCTCCAAAGCGAGAACATTCAGAAATTCCATAGGTAGATACCAGAGACCAATATTTTTCTGTAGGGGCTTTAATGAACAATATGTGAAATCAATTTAGTGAAAGGCTTTCAGATGAACAATATCCCAGATAAATGTTTTTAAACTGAACAAGGCTTCCAAAATAGTGGCAAGAAAAGAATGGAGTAAGTGATTCCACGATGAAAAAATTTACAAGGAACCAAACTTTTCAGTTGGTAGAGCACACTAACAAAGACAAACTCTGTGACAGAAAGCATCAGACATTGTCCTGTTCCAAAGGCTTCATATAGATTGATTTATTTAATCCTCATCCCCTCCTGTAGAGATGAGCACATGAGATGTACCGATTTGAGTAACGTGGCCACGGTCAGTCACACAGGCAGCAAGCAGCCAGGCAGGTTTTATGCCTGCATAGCCCCATTCTACAGCCTGTGCTCCTGACCACGAATGACACTTCTCACATCACATACTGTCCCCAAGTATTAAAAATATATGGACCAAGTGATCTAAGTTAGCAATCAGTATTTTCTCCAAAGTAATCGTTCTGTCCTTTATGCCTTTAGAGTACCTTGCATATGCCATTACTGCAACAGTTTACATCAAACAGTCTTAATATTATGTGTTTATATGTTTGGTCCCCCATTAAAATTGGATTTCCCTCTGATTTGTGTTTCAGTAAATGTTTCCTGAATGAATAAATGTCAGTGTATTTTGAGGCAGTGGCCACTGTTCTATTTAGTGAGTTTCTATTTACTAACTTTATATGAGAATTATATAACCTTGAAGTGAGTGTGAGTCATGTGCTAAGGTTTAGCACATGGAAGGCCATGTTTACTTACTTCCTGGTTGCCAGGTAGTGCCCATTAGATAATCATAATGGCTAAGGGTTTTTGACTACTATGAGCAAAGCACTATTTTATGTGCCTGAGACTACACAAGTAATAACATCTTTCCTAACAAGGAAAAGATAGTCGATAAGAAAAGAACTCTGAAAATGTCTGGTACTCTGGGAGATGGATTAAGTGACTTCTGGTCTTACAGAGTAAGCTCTCCACTCTCCTACATCAGTAGAACTGTTCAGTCTCTTCCTGTGTAACTCTATGTCATGTCATATCAAAAGCTAATTTGCCAAGTAAATTCTTGTTAGTATATCCTTATTATGTTTCTGACTATCTCAGCCAACTAAACCTCGTTAGTGGAAATAAGGAGATTATGATACTACAGACAAACTGTTAATATCACCCCCATTAAACTTCATCATACCTATTGTTTGACTTATCTACCAAATTCATTCAACTCTGTCTTGGCATTTGCCAAAACTGTATTTCAATAATTATTTATACAACTACCTGTCTACATCTTTCCTCAGCAGGTTGTAATTCCTTTGGGGCAAGAATTATTTTTCATCTTCAACACCAAGCCTGGTGTCTGGGACACACAAAATATTTTAAATATGTTGCATATTGAGTTCCTCTGTATTCAGGCAAATAAATGTGCATGCATTTGTGTGTTTGCTAGCTTGTTCATTTGTTCATTTGTTCATCCATCCATTCATTCTTGGCTTCCCATAACACTTAAAATACAATTCAAGTTCCTTAGCATGGCCTAAAAAGCTCTATATGATCTGAACCCAGCTGCTCATCTGAGCTCACCTTCCAAGTTGTATTGACATTGTTGACTGAGAGGTTTTTGACATTGCTAAAATATTAAGTAATTTTTTTTTAAACCAAGAGTGATAGTTCATAAATATAGTTGGACTGTCTATTAATGACAGGTAGAAAAGGACTGAAGAGAAGGTGAGATTAAAGATAAAGTAAAAGTTTAATGAATCCATTTCACCTGGGAGAGGCAAATTTTATTAGAGAATCATTTTTCAGTATTTCCCAAACGTTGTAACATTATAATACTCTAACTTAAATTACTAAATAATTAAGAAAATCATCATGTGAAGCAAATGTTTCAGAAAACATTTAAATAAGCAAAGTTATTCGACAGAGTCAGCACTATATAAGTAAAAAAATAGAATACTTCAAATACAAGGCACACTATAAAAAGCAATAAAATATAAGAATATATTTTGAAGTAATAACGTTATATATTTTGTCATTCATAAATTTAAAGTCAAAAGTATTGCATTTCTAGAGATATGAGAGTACCATTATCAAATTAATAGCTTTTTCTTTAACTAACAGGAGCATCTCAGGAGCAAGAATCATTAGAGAAGACATAACAGAGGTAATAACCTCTAAAAGCATTTGCTAGAAGCTTTTCTATTACCTGCATTTGTGTTTGATCCTTGGAGAAGCACTGTCAAGGTCTCCATAACCAACAAAGCCAGATGTTTTTGGTCTTCAATTGAACTATTATTTTTTGAGTCTCCTAAGAGAAAGAATAAAAGGTCCGTATCACAAAAGTTACAAGCTTATTTTTTTCCTGGATTCAGTTTTGTTTTAATAATTACAAAAAATTTCCTTAATATTCCCTAAAACAATTGATATAATACAACCTTTAAAAATGATACACATATCTACCAACTACCAAAAGTAAAGTCAAAATCAACGTTTACAAATTTTATTTTGGAGTGGCTAGAAAGCTATAGATATCTAACAACTATTAGAAAGGAAAATGTCAATCAAAGTAAAGTGTATCCTTCTCATTCTCACAGGGGCTTTGCTAATCAAGGAGGTCAAAAGGAGAATGCTAGATTCTAAGGCACCAAGAAGAAAGAAAAGTTTATGGATAATGCTATCTATTCAACTTGTATTAACCCATTCAACACATTTAATACTAAGTGCCAGATACTACTATGCTTTTATCAGATTTATCAGAAAGGATGAAAAACACCAAATTTAAGGTATCTAATGATAATACATATGTGTATAAATAATATCACTAAGAAGATATATTTATTTGCGCTCCATAATTAACAAAAACATTTTGAGACTGACACACCCTAATTGTTTCCAGAAGCTTTTTAAATTCCCTCTTAGAAATAGAAAGTAGTAGGCACTAGTCATGTGGATCATAAATGTTTTCCTCAGTTTTTACCTTAAATTCTCATCCACCAAAACATATTTCTATCCCCTGACCTCCTGTCCCGGCCCCCATTGCCTTTCCCTAATTCCCTAATAGAGGCTGAATGAACAAGTTAATTCTAAGAAATATTCACAAGGATTTCACAATAATGCACATTACTAAGTAATTCAAATCAATAATCAAATGAAAGGCAAAACATGAACAAAACACTCTGTCCAAACCCCTCTGTCAAATAAAAGTAAAATTATGGAAAATGCTTTACCTTGTTCATTTAGTGCCTGAGTTGGATCCTTCAAGAGGGCAGCATATTTGTGCAAAAGGTTTACCATGACCTCCAGAAGGCCCACCTCCCTGAACACATCTTTAAATATGTAGTCATGTCGTGTAAACTTAAGAAGTGTTTTCATTGCAATAATGCTACAGTGATAAGAGGAGCTAGATTTTAAAAGGATGCTAACACTAATAAGTTCTTTACAAGGGATATAATTTAAGCTAAAAACGACAAACTCCAGCATCTCGAAGTATTTGTTTTGTACTTCCGGGAGTTTTGAAATCTTTTCTGCAAACTGTGACAGTGTGTGCTGTGACTCGAGGATGAAATAATTGGCATTGTCGGCCATGTAGATATTTGTGATGGCATCAAGAATGATTTGGGCAAGGAAGTTGGTTTTTGCTTTTAAAAATGCGTTCTGAAGAACAGCAAAGGCGTGGACGTTTCTCACACTGTGACCTAAAACAGAAAACAAGAACACAAAAGTAGGTGCTATGTGATATTTTATTCATGGCAAACTTGGTCTATTTAAACAGATCATGAATTGTGACATTTATCAACTATTTGAGAACACATCCTGTTTTCACAAAAGGTCTTCTTTTTCTTCATCAGTTTCAGTCATTTAATTAAAAATAAAGAACAAAACTGATCAAGCTTTTAATGCAGCTTTATGAATATTCTGATTCAAGAATTGTATATATTGAAACATTACATGTTTTAGAAACAATAAAGGGTATTACATAGGCCTATGCTTCAGAGTTTGGAAATGTGCAGGACTGTTGCTTTTTATTATCTGTAAGATTGATCTTGACTATAAGACCAGTGACCTCTCAATCTGAAATGACTTCGAGGCTGAAGAGGTAACAGGCCTGAAAGCAGCAAGAATGGAACCAGGAAAACACGAGGAGAAAAAACTTCTCTAAGTTCCAGCTGTCCCATTTTAATTACTAGAATTTTCATAAATTTTAATTTGGAAATTTATTTTGTTTTCAAGTTAAAAGTGCAATTTCTTTACAGATGCATTTGTTAAAACAGGTTATGGCCAGTTACTAGCTATATTTATAAATATCTGATTTTTGAACACACAAACTGGACAAAACAAAAATCTGTATACACTGGCTCTTGGGAGGCAAATTAGTGACAATAATTATAAAGATATTAACACAGAAAGTATTTGAGGCAAATGAAAACAAGCATCTACCTATAAAAATTGTCACCAGGTTCACAACCATTAGGAGTACAGGCATTTGCAGGAGTGACCAAAAAATAGAGCCTTACAGAATAAGCTGGATTTTAGGAAGGATAAATACAGAACTAGGAAAAATATTAAATGGGTTAGAAAGACTGGTTAGAAATTCTGGCTTGTACATTATCTGAAAAATGCCAAGATTTTAAAAAATCTTCAGTCTATATACGATTTCAACTTTCTGTTCGTTTATAACATATAAATTTATTCCATGTGTGACACATGCCAAATCTTTACTTCCAGTTACTTATTAATAGTATGCTTGTTCTTTCTGAGGACATCTCTACTTTTTATTACCTGCAGGTAATCAAAGAACAAGCTTAGATAGACTGATGAACATACAAATGTGAAAGACTGACTACACATGACAAGGTTAAAGAATAACTCTAATCAATAACTTGCATCTTTCAACTAAGTGACGATACCAATTCTCACCATAAAGGAGTTAAAAAGAGCTGAATTTAGGGCAACATGGAAAAATTGACATTTTCCCAAGTTTCATCTTTATTATCTGGTTTTAAGTAATGTCACTGACAAAAGATAAGACATATTAACAAGCAACCCCAAGAACAAATTATCCACCACAAAGAGCTGAATCAAACACAATGTGTACAAATACACACACAATTAAAAGCCAGTAGAATGTGGTAATCCTTGCAAATAAAGGTAACACTAGAACGGTCAATAGAACATTTGGCTGTCAGTAATTTCTTTTTACTTACAGCAATGAATCTGCTCTGAGTCATCCTGAATCCCCCTTGTTATCCAATTCATCAAGAGGCCATTAGCAAATAGTTAAAGTAAGCTGATCACAGTAAATGACCGAGGAACATCAAGACTAACTGGTCTCCATGACCAGCTTCAAGAGCAGAGCATTTTAACCAAATGAATAACCAGTCTTATACTGCGCGTAAAATTCAATCATTTCCTGTGACTAATTCAGAAAAAGATATTTTCTGTTTGTAATATTATTTCCAAATTTAGTACACCTTATATACAATGAAGCTAAACAGAATCTAGTAATTTGGACTTCTGTCAGGAAAAAGTATCTAAAAGAATGGCTGAGTTGTAATAATATCAAAATTAGCAGCATATGCATTTGAAGTGCATTGTAAGTGCTGGTATTATCAGGAGTAGTTATTGAGGACTGTCATTGCCATTCAGTTCCTACAATGTTCAATTGGAAAGGGAGAATAATAATTAAACCTAAAGGATAATTAAAAGACTGCATGCCATACACACACACACACACACACACACACACACACACACACACACACACACACACATATATATGACAGGAATACTGATACTTAATGCTCTAATATTTTAAGTAAACAGATGTACCCTGTATAAGTATCAAAATTTGTATTAACTGACTTTCATTTGTTTAGCACAGAAATAACTAAAAGAAATGAGGGTAAAGTGAGGAAATTATTCTAAAAGATGACAATCACGATCCCATTACTCTCAAGACCATAAAAGCAGAAAGAAAAGAATTATTCTAAGGTTTAGAAGAATAAACACATACACAACAAAGAACAGAGCTTTCTTATTTTCAGAATTCCACGCAACACTGCAGAGAATGGCCCTGAGGAGTACAGAGGAACAGAAAGGTGAACAGTTACAAAGACACCTATGGTAATAATCCAGGTGAGTGATCTACAGAGCCTCAACCAAGTGGCAGTAGGGCTAGTAAAGGAGGGAGGAGCCAATAAATGTTTAGGAAGCGTAAGACAGAAAATAATAAATGAATTACACATGTGAGTGACCAGTTGGAATGGAGGCTGACTATAAACAACCTGCAGTGTTACACCCCTGCAAGTCTGCTGAACGTCAGGCCTGGACACATCTGCATCCAGAATAAAGGGAACCAGAACAGATAAAGGGCTCTTCAAAGTAAGCCCATGAGGAACAACACTTCAGTCAGTAGCATGAACAAAAATACAAAAAAAGAAAAACACATTATCTTTTTATATTGGTTAAAGTTTTATGAGAATTAATGTGCTACAAGAAAATGTTTATAAAGGTGAAGTCACAGAAGAGTTCTGAAAAAGACAGGTATGGTCTTTTCTTATGAAGAGGTACATTCTCTATTAAAAATACATGAAAAACACTCCCTGTGTTTAGCGAATAAATTTGGAAGCAATGGAGAGCTATGAATTACGGAGTACCACCTTGCAAAGATGTTTGTAGAACAGTTAAGGTAAAGAATCACTATGGAGTTGCTATTAAACAGAAGGATTGCTACATTTTTCTTTAACTTCCTTCTTTAGAAAAATCTCCCTACTAGTGAGGATACAAAGTTTTATAAAAGCTTTTGCTATATAACACAGAAACAGAGTCATTTTTCAAGCTTTAACATATACAGATACATACATTTACCAGCTTCACTTAACTCAGTTTACTTTTTATTTTAAATTTTATATTTCTGTGCTGTTTCACTTGATCTAAAATCAGCAGTAAAAATAAGGTAGGTAAACTATATCTATGTATACAACAACATGAGGTAAATATATTCATGTTTTCCCTTTTAAATGTAATTATCAATGAATGGGTAAAAATTCCTTGATAACAATAATTTCCTTTTCATAGATGTTGAAAGGGAAACCAGTGAAGTCAAAGAAAATGTTTCCCAAAGTACCCTGAACAAATAATTGACAAAAAGTAAAATAAAGACTGTCAAATATATCAGACATATACAGCTTTAACTTATAAACAGTCCAGACCAAAGAGTTAAAATCTGTAGAGGACTCTCACTGCCTCGTTCTATCAGTGCTAAACACAGCATCATCACAACTGTATTTCCTAATCTCCATTCCTGTACAATAGTCCATCATCTTTTGCATTTCTATACACAAGCAAGAAGCAATCCAAAACAGATTAAGAAAACAATTTTATTCACTAACAGTATCAAAAAGAATAAAATACTTAAGGACAAATTTAACAAAGGAACTGAAAGTTCTATACAATGGACATTATTAAAACATTTTTGAGAGAAAATAGTAGGACCTAAGTAAATGGAACTCATGAATTGGAGGATTCAATATTGTTACGATGTCAATTCTCCCCAAACTGATCTACAGGTTCAGTGTACTTCCACTCAGTATCTCAGCAGGATTTTTTTGTTTTCAATGATTGACATGAAGATTATTAAATTTATACAGAAGTTCCAAGGACCTAGAATATCCAAAATAGTTTTGAAAAGGAAGAACAAAATTGGACAACTTAAATGACTATTTCAAGACTTACTTTAAAGATAAAGTAATCAAGACCATGTAGTATTGGTTTAAAGTTAGACACATTAATTAATGAAGTATAACTGCAAAGAGTCTCAGATACACGGTTACACATGGTGTTTTCAACAAAGGGCTCTAGCACATGTGGATATCCATATTGGAAAGAAAAACCCAACAAACTTTACTTTCTACTATATACAAAAATTAACTTAAACTATATCGTAGAACTTACTGTAAGAGTTAAGATATAAAACTGCTAGAAGAAAACAAGAGAAGATCTTAGTGAATTGGGGTTAAGTAAGATTTCTTCAATATGGGCCAAAACCCACAAAATACTTTAAAAGTGATAAACTGGACTTCATCAAAATTAAAAACTTATGTTCTTCAACAGATACTACCAAGAAAAGAAGAGGCACATCAAGACTAGGAGAATACATTTACAAAATGTATACATATCTTACAAAGGACTTATGTAGAATAGTGAAAGAACTCTTAAAATTCCAATAAAACAAACAACCCTATCAAGCATTGGGCACAGAGATCTGACACAAAGTAGAGATACAGACAGAAAATAAGCACATGAAAAGATGCTTGAAATAATTCAGAAAAATGAACATTAAAAAACACAGTTAGATACTATTATACACTTACTCGAGTATTTAAAATTAAATATTAACACCACTAAGTGTTTCTGAGGATGTAAAGCAAACTTTCATACATTGCTGATGCAAATGCAAAAATGGGACAGCCACTTTAGAAAATACATTTGGCAGTTTTTTATAAAGTTTAACATATATTTAGCATATGAGTCAGCAATTGTACTGCTTGGTATTTACCCCAAAGAAATGAAAACATATAGTCCACACAAAGACTTGTTTTATATCAATGTTCCGAGTAGTTTTATTCATGCTAGTTAAACAACTGGTGAGCAGATAAACAAATTTCAGGATATCTAAACAATGAAATTCTATACAGCATGAAGAAGAAACAAACTTCAGATACATACAAGAACATGGATGAATCTTGAAAGTGAAAAAAGCGAGATACAAGAAACTACATACTGTATGACTCTAGTTTATGAAATTTTACAAAGAGCAAAATCAAAGCCCATCAGTGGTTGCCAGGGCAAAGGGCACTGATGTTTCTGAAAAAGAAACTGATAATATCAAGGTTAGGTCACTCACAATCACCTGAATTCTGACTCTTAGGATAGCATCCTTTCTAGTTAACCTTGCTTTCATAGACATGATGTCACTGGATTCTCAAAGGTGCTAGGTTATATATTTATTATCCATGTTATAGATGGTACAAAGTTAGGCAGACATATAAGAAAGATTAATTTAGCTGCATTAAATCTCTCATTACAAAAAATTACACTACTGTAACTAAATTTTTTCCCAGTGTCACAATCAGATTGATTAGCCAAATGAAACAAAGTCCAAAATAGGAAGTACATTGCTGAGCTATTTTTACATTAACTCACAGGAAGAGTTAACTGTGGAATACTCAAGCTAGAGCCTATAAATTAGAAGAGTTCATTTAATATTTTTTCTTTAATATTAAATAAAATGAAGCCTTGAACTGCTCAGTAAAATATTCTTGGATTTCACTTATTTAAAAAGTTCTGTATAACCTATACAGTGAAGGTACATCTTATAGAAGTAGTTTTGATAACTTCAATCTAAGTTGTAATTTTTCAGTATAATTTTCTCCAGCAAAATAAATTTAGGATATTCTAGTATATCTATTTATTCTCAGTGACTTAAACATTTATAGCTGCTGACTTCTGTCGTAAAATACACAGATAAAGTGCTGTGAAATTTAAATAACCAGACATGTTGATATTAAATTTTACATGCAAGTATCATAACTCTATTGAATATTTAGTAAGTAACAATAATGTGAAAGAAATTATTAGAGGCCTCTGCACTCGGGTATTTTCAGAATGGTTATTGTGCATTAAAAAGATTAAATAAACAGTAAAACTAGCTTGTACTCTCCCATAGTTAAATGTTATTAATTACACAAGAAGTTTTCTTAGTAAAAGATCATTCACTGAAAGCCAAAGTTAGAAAATCTGAACCATAAAATTCATTTCCTATTTCCTGTAATGTAACTTCTCTGTACCTAGGTCTGTTTAGTTTTAAATAAAATATAAGCATTTGCACCTGTGCTTTCTATATACATCTTATGTAAAGACAGGCATAGAGATCAGAGTGTGAATCAAGCTCCATCTGCAGAAAGTGGAAATGGGTGGTGTGTCAACATTCAAAAGAGGTATGTCTGGATTATTAAAATGTTGGAATGTTAAAATAAAATACTAAAATGCAAATTTTAGGGGGGAAGGTATAGCTCAAGTGTAGAGCACATGCTTAGCATGCAGGAGGTCCTAGGTTCAATCCCCACTACCTCCTCTAAAAAAAAATAAATGAAGAAACCTAATTACCTCCCCTTCAATAAATAAACAAACAAAGTGAAAATAAAATAAAATATAAATTCCACTGATTTTATGATACTTCTATATTATTTTAAAGTATTTCATCTGCTAAAGACTGTCACTCAAGAAATTATACCATAAAAAGCACCAACTTTAATGAAAAAGTATATTACCTTTATACAAATAACATAAATAAAGAGAAAAGTCAGACTAATTCATTCTTTCTCTATTTCTTTGAGTGGATCAGAATCGGGGGGAAAGAAAAAGACTCACCTTTGCCTGCTGGCTGAGGTACTGCAAATCCAGGCAATAAAAAGGGTGCCCCTGTGGTAATACCAGCTGGTTTTAGTTCACTGACACCATACGTTGTTAGGGAAGTTATCAGATTAACCAGGTCTTTCAAGGCATCTTTGGATTCTGCCTCTTTTGCTTGTTCCAACCTAGGAAAAGTGTGATTTAGCAAATATTTTCTCTTGTATTTTCAAATTTAATACAGACATTTTCAGTTTTATATGCAATAAATGAATGTATAGAGTACCACAAGAAATTTCTTCTTACATTATTCCTATATAAAAACAAACTATTTTTATTAAGTCCATTAATTTTATTATAAGGCATTACACTATACTTGAAATAAATTATTATCTATACTCAGAAGACCTGATAAATACTGATTTTGCCAGTAACAGTGTTATTTTAGGTAATTACTAATCTTTGGTAGAAAGACTATATAACATTAAAGGATTAGATTAAATATCTCTAAAGTTCCCTAAGGTTCTAAGATGATAAAAGTTTCACTGTTTACAATCAAAAAACGTATTAACCATTTCTTTTCTAAGAAATTTTCTGTTAACAACTTTAAAAGTGAATTCCTTGGGAAGATTTGCAAGAGTTTATCTTTATTTCATTAATTAAGTCAGATACTCTCATTAGAGTACACTTAAGTAAAGCTGAGAGTCTAACAACTTTTGAAAACAATCTTAATTTCTTTAAACTAAATGTGGAAAGTTTCATTTTAACAATTATTTTCATGCCATACACAGAATATTGTAACCTTTTTTTTCCTCCCACTTATGAGTGTTGTGTACATGGCTCTCCATGGTAGTATAAACTCACCATAGGTATGCTTTTAATGGCCATAAGGAGCCAACCATGGCTTTGGGGAGTGGAGAGTGGGACAGCTAGTAGAAATCAGAATACAGAAGCACTAACATACATAAAATTTTGTCCACATTTAGAATTTTATCTTTAGGATCAACAACCACAAGTGAAATTATTGTGTCAAAGAATATCAACATTTTTAAGGCTCTTGATACTATCTGGTCAATCTGCATTCTCAAAGGATTTCATCAATTAGTAATGGGAAATGGTTATTTCATTAACTTTCATATATCCTCATTTGCAAATTAGGATATACATGCAAAGTTATATTCTTGAGGGTTGCCTAGTATTAAGTAATGGCAACTAGGTCAAACTGGTATTAAAAATAAAAAGTTTACAAAATAGTGCTGGTTTACAGTAGATCAAATGATTTAAAAATATTTAATGGTCTGGAAGCAACTAGTGAGACATAAGTATCTTCTTCCTAATAAACTTATAATCAGCCATTTTGCCAGTATCTGCACCAAACATTTGAGATGAAAGAGGAGGCTACTGAAAGATTTTTAGACTGACTAATTTGTTTTATACATACATTTGTAAGGTATTCATTCAATCTGCATAATTATTCTTGTTATTAACTACATTAATAATAACACTGGAGTTACTAATAAGGAAAGCCAAAAATATAATTAAGCAAGGAGAGTTTATACTTTAGGAAGATGTTAATTAGCTCATTTAAACTCCTCACCCTTTACTAAAGAGTGGATTTATTCTTCACATCTAACCACTGACTCCACATTTGCAGCTTCCATGTCCCAATCTAATGCTAAATTCACTTTGTACCCTCCTGACAGAACAGGAATAAAAAGAAGTGATTAAAGCTAAGATTAAATAAGTGATTGGTTGATTTCTTTTTTCCCATAACCCCAAACTACATCATTTCTTTTGCTGAAAAGACTGAGCAGACACTGAAAATAGAGTCTTAAATTGTAAGGTTTTACCTAAGCAAGAGATCACAAAGGAAATTATATCCTTGCCATATCCGAAAATCATCCAAAAGAGTTTGGGAAACATCACTGGAATCTTTGAGGAAACAAGAAAGCCCAGCAAACATTTCAACAATTTCTAGGGGAGACAGGTCATCTGACTGCTGCATATTCTGAACACATGTAGATAAACATTCTTTTTCTGTTAATAAAAAAAAAAATTTAAAGAATTAAATATATATATATAATTCATGTCAATTGCTTAAGAACATTTTCTTCATTCTTAACTGGTGTTTAACAAAACATTAAATGAGACATTAAATTTTAATGTATCTACAAAATACTGTAAGACAAATGTTACACATTCTAAAAGTAAACAGAAGATTCAAATTCACTGGGAAAGCTCTGCTTCGAAGTAGTAAACAAAGGGTAACACAGGAAGTGTTAAAATAAGTTGACATTTATTATCATTTTTACATCGTATTTGTTTTGTCATTAAACACAATGACTGCCTGCTGCCAAATGATATTTTTGATCTTTTATATTAATATAGTAAAAGGAAGAAAAAAAATTAAAACTATCTTTTAAGTCTAAGGAAAAAAATCTATTAACTAGTTAAAAGTTTAAATTAGAGTAAATACAGACCAGTGAGATATAGAAATTTCAGGAAATAAATTTTAAAATTATGTTTGTACTATATATTACTAGTTTAAGACAGTTAATACTGACTTTGGGGATTGTAGGCATTTCAAAGACTTCCCTTGCTTATCTTTAATAAAATGTATTTGTCTCAAGAAACCCAGTGTCACTTAACAAAAGCTAAGAGGATTTAACACACGAATAGAGGCAAGAAACGTTTAATGATGGACTGATGTCAGGCAAGTGAACAAATAGTTGTATTAAAAATTATTTTGAAAGATTTTTTAGTGAGATATATATATATATACACACACAAAAAAAAATACTACAAATGTCTATTTAGACATTTTAAGGGACAGTTGATACGTATATGAGCTAAAAAGAATGAACAATTTCTCCATAGTGCTGATAAAGAATCCACCTAATTTCATTTCTCTGCATCAGACTGTCTACTTATAAAATATCTTCAAGAAGACTTTTAACAATAGCATAGAAAAAAAGCCTTTTTTTTTTCCAGCAAGAGGAGAGAAGAACAGGCTATGATAAAGAAGACAAAGAACTTTCATTATATTATGATTGATCATTTACATGCTAATGCAATTATTTTAACTCTTTTAGATATCCATCATTTGGAACAAATGCGAATTTCTTACATTTGAAATGCCTCACAAATAAAAAATAAATTTTTTCTCCTGGCAAATATACTTTTTAATTTAAAATGGAATCTTTGGAGGACTGAGAGATAAAAATAAATCTGCCACCATGTGAGGGAAGAGAAAAGTAAGTGAAAGAAATTCAGAGGACCTAAAATAAATATGTTAACAGATATTCACCATGAATATACTTCACAACATTGACACTAAGACCGTGGCGGGATATGGTCATAAGGACTTCTCCGGCACTCTTCCTCCAAGGCAGGTTATAGGGAGGGCACCAAGAGGTTATTGCACTGAATAAAAGCTGGAGATCGTCTTTTTGAGCCAGCTCCTCCGCCGGAGAAACAAAACTGCAGAGTTTCACTAAGATCTAAAACAACAAGCAAAGAAAATACGTATATAAATAAAAGAATGATTGGTGAAAGGAAGGAGCTGGAGAAGGACTAGATCTAATTATTAAAACTTTCAAAAGTTCAGGGTCAGCACTGAGTAATATCACTAAAGCCACAATGATGAGTGCTCTAACTTTGGCAACATTAAAAAAGACATCTATAATTTAGAAGTGTTTTATGGTAAGACAGTTAACCACCCCTACTTTTATCTGCTTATTTTTTTTCAAAAAAACATTCTATGCTTACTATCTTCTCTTCACCATGTATTTTTGCATACTTTACCCTGAAATGGAATAAATCAACAGTAACTTTCAAGATCAACATTTTAGTTTTCTAATTTGGTTCTTTAATTCTTAGTTTGTCATAGGTAAAATGTAATTTTCTTCTCTAAAAGGGACAGTTTTAGGGAGACGAGGACGGAAGAATAGATCTTTAAAAACATTTTCAAATTGCTCTACCTTCTACACAAGTAGAAGGGGATATTAGAATAATAAAATCATCTTAATTCAGAAGTATCTTTTAATTATGTCTGACAGCCAAAAATCTTCTAAAGCATGGCTTTCAAAGAAAATTCAACATGTCTTAAACTCTGGAATGAGAATTTATTCCTTACCTATGATTTGCAAAATACATATTACATAAGAGTTTACAGCACTAAGGTTGCCTGCTACTTGGGGAATTCAGCTATCCTCGATGGATTTTTTTCTTTGAATCTCAATTTGGTGTCAAGAAAAGTTAACTTTTTTCTCTGTAATAAATCTTTTCATCTAAATATTCTTAAAAATATACAGAATGAATAAAATAGCTATAATTTATAAAATAATTATATTCTCTTAAAGTAAAAGTACTTCATGGAATTTGAGTATTTTAATATCTATGAGGAAAATGCTAAACAGAAAAAAGTATTTAAAATACCGTATTTTGTCCGAGAGAGCTAGGTCTTGCTTTTCCAATTTCTTTCAATGCAAAATTTTACTTAAATGTAAGATTTTCTCATTCACAGCTAACACATAACAGGAAAAAAAGATCAAGCATTCGGAGAAACAACAAAACATTTATAAAATCAGTAAGTACAAGCATCCTCCAACAAAAAAATACCTGGAGAAATGACTGGATACCGGATTTCCATTAATACATGTAGTATGTGTAACTTTTCCCATATGTGTCCAATTCAATAAAAAAGATACATGAAAAAAAGACAGCCAATTGTAGCCAAAAAATATATGCTCAGAAGGGTGTATTGCTGATTGTACTTTTTGTTGATTCTCACACTGCCCTTATGTGATTAGAAGGACAGATGATCATTTCTTTAATTTGTAACATAAAAACAAACCCCAAAATAAAATACTTATTTCCAAATCAAATCATGGTTCTCAAAACTAAGCTAGATTTAATTTTGTGATGTTGACTCTTAAGGTAACTAGTTCTTAATCTTCAAAAGCAAAAGGATTCTTATAAATAATCTAGTATATTAACAACAAAATATCAGAAAGAGAAATTAAGGAAACAATCCCATTTCCATTGCATCAAAAAGAATAAAATACTTAGGAATAAACCTACTGAAGGGGACAAGAGACTTGTACTCCAAATACTGAAAGATGCTGATGAAAGAAATTGAAGACGACACAAACAAATGGAAAGATATACCATGTTCTTGGATTGGAAAAATCAATATTGTTAAAATGACCATACTACCCAAGGCAATATACAGATTCAACACAATCCCTATCAAATTATCAATGACATTTTTCACAAAACTGGAACAAAAAAAATTTTTTAATTTGTGTGGAAACCCAAAAGATCCAAAAGGGCCAAAACAATCTTGAGAAAGAAGGATGAAGCTGGAGGAAATCACTCTCCCTGACTTCAGACTATACTACAAAGCTACAGTCATCAAGTGTATGGTACTGGCACAAAAACAGACACACAGATCAATGGAACAGGATGGAAAGTCCAAAAATAAATCCATGCACTTACGGTCAATTAGCCTATGACAAAAGAGGTAAGAATATACAACGGAGAAAAGAAAGTCTCTTCAATAAGTGGTGCTGGGAAAATGGGACAGCTACATGTAAAAGGATAAAATTAGAACATTCTCTAACACCATATAAAAGATAAACTCAAAGAAATGGATTAAAGACCTAAATGGAAGACCAGATACTATAAAACTCCTGAAGAAAAACATAGGCAGAATACTGACATAAATCACAGCAATTTTTTTTTGAATCAGTCTCTTACAGTAATGGAAACAAAAGCAAAAACAAACGGAACCTAATAAAACTTAAAAGCTTTTGCACAGAAAAGGAAACCATAAAGAAAATAAGAGAACCTACAGAATGGGAAAAAATATTTGCAAACAATGCAACCAACAAGGGCTTAAATTCCAAAATATATGAACAGCTTATACAACTCAGTATCAAAAAAACCCCAAACAACTCAATCAAAGAGTAAGTATAAGACCTAAATAGACATTTCTCCAAAGAAGACATACAATGGCCAATAGGCACATGAAAAGATGCTCCACATCACTAATTAGAGAAATTCAAATCAAAACTATAATAAGATATTAACTCACACAAGTCAGAATGGCCACCATTTTAAAAGTCCACAAAATGCTAGAGAGGGTGTGGAGAAAAGGGAACCCTCCTTCAGTGTTGGTGGGAATGTAATTTGGTGCAGCAACTATGGAAAACAGTATGGAGATTCCTTAAAAAACTAAAAATAGACTTATCCTATGATTCAGCAATCCCATTCCTGGGTATATATCCAGAGGGAACCCTAATTCAAAAAGATACATGCACCCCAATGATCGTAGCAGAACTATATACAATAGCCAAGACATGGAAGCAACCTAAATGTCCATCAATAGATGTATGGCCAGGGAAGTTGTGATATATATATATATATGTAACAGAATATTACTCAGCTGTAAAAAGGAAAGAAATAATGCCATTTGCAGCAACATGGGTGGACCTAGAGATGATCATACTAAGTGAAACCAGACAGAGAAAGACAAATACCATATATCACTTATATGTGGAATCTAAAAAGATGATACAAAATGAACTTCTTTACAAAACAGAAACAAACTCACAGACATAGAAAACAAACTTATGGTTACCAAAGGGGAAAGTGGTCAGGGGATAAATTGGGAATTTGGGTTTAATAGATACACCCTACTGTACATAAAATAGATAAACAAAGACCTACTACACAGCACAGGGAAATCTATTCACTATCTTGTAATAACTTAAAATGGAAAAGAATCTGAAAAAGATTTTATTTATATATAAATAAATAATGTATATATAACTGAAGCACTTCGTTGTATACCTGAAACACTATAAATCAACTATACTTCATTTAAAAAAATTAAAAATTAATCTAGTATAATCTTTTCAATTTATGAAATAGAAAACTGAAGAGTCTACATCTCATTCCTCTTCTGCCCCTACACTAACCACTTCTGTTTGCAGGAACTCTGTTATTAAGTCCAGCCAAGTGTGGCAGAGCAGTAATTGGCCACGTCAAAGAAAATGAAAAACAAAAACAAAACAAAACAAAAGAGTGCCTACATGAAGCAGTACCAACCGCTAAGGTCCCAGGAAACCATCTGTCACATAATATAAACATAGGGATTTCATCTCTCACAAACACTGTGTGTTCTGAAAACATTTAGTAAGTTTGTTTCCATTGGTTTTCTAGACAAAATGATGGAAACAACATCCAGCCTGTGGTGAGGCACTAAAAAGGGTAAGTGATGCCCTAAAGGAGCACATGACTAGGAGGCAGGAGAGCTGGGTTCTAATCACCGCCACGCAGCTGCTGCGGATCACAGCCACTTTCCATAACTGTAAATGACATGAGGAGTTTCATTTAAATTCTCTTTTGAGTTCATTTTGGCCTTAACACTCAATGATTCCAATACACTAAAATGAATCCCACACTTGGTTGAAAGTCAGCACCCACTGCTTTCAGATATAAGGAAAAAGTTTTTTTAAGCTTGAGAAGAAATCTTTGCTATATTTATTTAGTACTAAATACATAAAGCTAAGCTTCCATTTATTGCCTAAGGTATTAACTAGTTCTTCAGGAGGGCTTTACTGAAATAGGGCTCTCTTCTGGTTAGCAAAGACTAACCCACTACATTCGTCAGCAATGTCTTAAAGCAGCTTTAATTCCTATGTGATTTCTTCCTTTATTTATTCCCATCGTTTTTCTCATCTAATCTAACTGACAAGTCAGATAAAACTGAGTTTTAAGCCTGTTTCTGCCATTCACTCACATCATCATTTTTAGAGAAAACAAAAGCTCTGAAGTCACGGGCTGCTGTGCAAATTAACACGAGATAAGGGATGTTAACCACTAGCATGAAAGTACCTTAATAAATCAAGTGTTCAATAAATACTTGTTGAATTAGCATTTTATTGATAATCCTGTCTTTTCCTTTCTAAACTGCTTTAGTCTCCCTCTCCTCAACCTTTACTGCTAGACCTCAGCAAAGCCAAGTCATTCCTGCAGCAAGGCCCCCAGTCACAGGAGGTGCAAAGGTCAGCTGTACAGGGCTCTGCCTCACTACCGCAGACCCGCCATCCTCTCTGCTCTCTCATCCTACTCTCAGTGATGCCGGTGGTGGTGGCGGCGGCAACAGCAGCAGTCACAATTATTTACTAAACAATAAATATTTTTATCTCATGTCTATCATGTCTGAAGCAGAGAACCATAGCTCTGGGTATCATTTCACTTAATCCTCCCGAAACCCTTTAGGTAGGTGTCATCATTTTCATTTTAGAAATGAGAAATCTGCACTTTATTTCAGAGAACTGGATTCAAACAGGTGTGGGCTTTTTTTTAAAATTGAGGTGAAAACACATAACTGAAAATTTAATCATCTTAATAATTTTTAAGTATAGAGTACAGCAGTGTTAACTACATGCACGCTTTTATGCAACACACCTCCAGAACATTCTCATCGTGCAAAACTAAAACTCTGTACCACTGAACAACAATTCTTTTCCTTACCCCCGAGCCCCCAGCCCCCAGCAACCAATGCTCTATTTTTCAGTCTGACTACTTTAAACACTTATAAATGGAATCACAAAGTATTTACCTTTTTGCGTCAAACATGTATTTTTAAATACTGTATTTTCCTGTGGACAGATATTCAAATTTTGTAGTTTTGCTTGTTTTGAAAATGTTCTCCCAAGAAAGAGTATCAAAATGATGACAGTATTTCCAGGCTAGCTAACAAAGGTTTACTTAACCTGCTAATGCCACTTAAAGAAGAGTGGCAACAGTGGGAAAGAAGGGTTTTTATAGGCAGGGAGTAGAGGAGGTGGCAGAGGCCACTAAAATAAACTGTCTATTCTAAGTGAAATATTTATAGGCTAAGGACTTCCTATATATAGACAGCAACAAAATGGACTTTCTTGACATTAGAAGAAATATTACCCAAAACTTATAATGATAACCAATAAAAGTTTTCCTTGCTTAGTTCATTTTAGAGGTGTTTTTGCTGTATCAAATGTAATCTTAATAACTGAATGTCTGTTGAGAAACAAACTTGTTAATCCCTCACTCAAATATTTCTCAAAAGAAATGTGCACATTCAAGAAATGTGACCATTAGAAGAGATAAACTGAATTTATAATAAACAGTATGAAATACCATAGAAAATGGTACAGGCAGAGCATCTATTTAAGGAGTATACCTAGTGTACTTTAAATAGACTGGTACAGATGGCCAGGCAAACAGCACCGTCCATACCTGTACAAAAACTTTCTGGAGTAGTCCACGACGTTCTGCTAGAGGTAGCTCATTCTGTGCACCTCCAACTGCCTCAGGCACATGTGGAAGGTCAAAAAACAGATATAAACACTTAACCAGGGTGGAAGGCACTGACATCGTTGTCATGCAGTCCACGGTTTTCTGGAAAAAACAAACCGGTAAGTAAGTGAATAGACAAACAGATGTAACTGTACTTGGTATAGGTAAGGAAACTCACAAATTTTAAGCCAGAAAATTATTTATCAAAATAACTTTTTAAATGACTGGAAAAAATTTAAAATGACTCCATGCTGATGAATACTCATTTTCTGTTTGTCTTAATCAAATATTGAGATGTTTATTATTTATTAAGTTGAGGCAGCATGCTTCAAAGAACATAAGCTTTAGGATTTAGGAAAAAGAAACCTAACCATGAAATTGGACAAACTAATTTTACTAACTCTTTTTTTTCTCTCCTATAAAATGGATATAATGGTGCATACCTCTTAGGATTAATATGAGGGTTATATAAGATAATAAATGCAAAGATAATATTAAGTACTAAACTATATATTAGTAGTTGCTTTACTATCACTTTTATTTTATTCTTATTGTAGATTCCCAGGGTTGGAAGGACACTTGAAGGATACAGCCATCACTGGCACACAAAAATATTTCTACATTATTTTCAAAGATTACTAGAGGAAGAAATTTCAGGCCTTCTTTTGGGGAACATTTCAGTATTGTTAAGATGAATGCTATAATAATTATCAAAATCTTTCCATAGTGCAGTTTGGAATAAAAAGTTTTTCCATGCTGAAGATCAACAAATTAGAGTCATTTGTTGATTAGTTTATTAACCTTTCTATTGAATATTTACTGAATGCTAGGGCATGTCAGTCAGTGTGTTGGAAGCTGGGCATGCGATCGTGAAGCACCCCTGCCCTTCAGAAGACTGCAGTTACCAAGGTTTGCCAAAACCTGTAAGTTAACCTCTTAAGTGTAATAATGGTAGTACATTCAGACTAATATAAAAGGGAACAATCAATACTGCCAGGAGTGGAATGGAAAAGGGTAGGAGTTAAAATAAGAGGGGAAAGATCACCTGAGAGGGCATACAGGAGGTTGGGCCATATAGTATAGTATGTTTCAGGAACCTGAGTTCAAAGTTTCTGAAAAGCCAAAATAATAATGTCTAATCTTCAGTGAGTGTTTATTATAGAACAGACATAAGGCTAAGAACTTTAAATACATGCTCTCATCTAATCCTCAAGTCAACCACACAAGGTAGGTTCTATTACTGTATGACCCTCACTTTACAAAGGAAGCAGTTGAGGCTCATCACTTTCACACCCTGCCTCAAGCTAGAGAGCTGGTTAAGCAGTCCACAAGTGTGTATGCTGTGCGACCTGTGCATGTGGTTTCCCATTCTACTTTTACTTTATTTTGCTGGCACTGGGGACCTAATGAAGTGTTACAAACAAAGGAGTAATAGAACCAGATTTCAGAAAATTAGCTGATGGTAGTATAGATAATAGATTAAAGAGCAGGGAAGCGAGCGTAATTAGGAAACTAGCACAGAAAACCATGAGAGATGGGGCCTGAAATAATGCAGCAGCCAGGTAATGGGGAGGAGAGAGAGCTTAATGAACAATCTTTTGCAAGATCTGGCCCCTTTCTACATACCCACGATCACTTCCCTCCCGTAACACTCAAAAGCCCCTTGCTCTTCTCACCTACAATTTATTATTTCTAGGCCCATGTCTCCAACTAACTCTCAGTTCAAGTGTCTGTTCATGCCTGAAACTTTCCTTAATTCTTCATCTTTCCTCCTACCTTCACCTGCAAAATTTATAGCTCCCACATTTCTATTTTCACAGCACTACATACAGCCCATCATTGCATTTCATAGTATTATCTTCGTCCACCTCATCTCTGTCATCTACACTTGTCGATTCAGGACCATGCTTTAGTCATCCCTGTATCTCACTGCTGCCAGCAGAAAATGGCATGGGAACAAGTCAGCTCAAAACATAACACTGAATTTTCTTTTAAGATGCCTCTTTTTCCAATTGGATTATTACTAGCCAACCCTTCCAATTAAGCAAAATGATATGATTTTTCATTTTCATCTTACAATTGATAGATTAAAAGGTAATTGGCAATATTCACAATTCTAAGCAATTAGGTTACTCTTGATCATTGTACTTTTAAGGACGTCTATCCATCTGCGTATGTTTAAGTTAATACACATTTATGACTTTCCACTGTGTGTTAGGTTAGGTAGGACACAGCCTCTGCTCACAACTGAGGAAGAAAAATATAATACCTACAGAAAATAGGAATAAAATTTAGAAATGCTCCAATTATGCATTACTATTTTACATGTTATTCCAAACCAAACCAAGTTTTGGACAGTAATATAGAGAGGCATTGATAGCTACCATCAACAGCAAGTAGACTGGTATTTCGATAGTCACCGGGTACGGTCACAGATACTTGAAAACAATGGTCCACTTTAGGACTATCTGCAGGTTACTCAGGGTGAATAAACATCTCCTTTTGCCCTGGACTGAGGAATTCCTGGGATGTGGGCCCTCTATGCTAAAGCTCTGACAGCTCTAGTTCAATTAGGGCAAGTTGGTCTGACTCCTTTCTGATTTAAAAAAACAAAACAAACCAGCAAACAAAAAAGGAAACAAGCCATTCCAAAGGGGGAAAAAAAAACCAAGTGCTACTCACGTCGGGCTAGTAACTAGTTTCAGGATACGGTTAATTGGGAATACGCACTGCTTCTCCTGTGGCCTGTCAGTGGTAGTATGACTGGTGTCACAGTCACTTTCAGAAACTCCGTGAGGTGTTTGAAAGTCCACAGTAATTTAGACAATAGCCATTCTCAAGACCAGTATGGGCTTTGATAGGTAATTCTATTCTGGATTTTAGAAGGTTGAATAAACTTCCTTCATCCCCAAAACGTCACAGGTCAATAATCAGGTATCCAAACCGCACACAAATGATCACATGGCATATATATCATGACAGATGATTAAGGCTGGTTTAAAGGGGGAGGAGGGGAGGGCAATCTGCAGAATGAATCAAGTGGGAAGGTAATACATATTATCGTGAAAATGCCAATATTTCCTTATTTTCCATAAAAATTAGAAAAATTTTAAAGTATTTTACATGTGCCTTATTCCCTGTTAGCTAAGGGAACTTACGTGAATCTGAGGTGATTCTTCCTCAGCCAGAGTTTCCCTAACGTGGGTTACAGGAGTGTTGGGCTGGGCCTGTGGGGCTGGAGCTCCTGGGCCGCTGCCCTGTGGCCACAGGCAGGCCATCTCCTTGCCCAGTGTGCTGTACCAATGGTACCACAATCTGTGTGTGTTAGGACGTGACAAAGATAGAAAACACTGTTCTAAGTCAGGCATTTCCTCATGTGTACAATGGAAACATTAACCTCTTTATAGAGATGTTGTGAGAAGCCTGGAATAATGAGTAAGAAGAATTAGAAGAATACAATGATTACTGTAAAATCCTATTTGGATATGATAAATTTAATTTCATAAAACCCCAAGAGGATTGAAAAAAAAAAAAAAAAGAGGGTGCGTTGCCAAGCATGAAAACAAAGAACTCACCTGACCAGAGGATGCTAACAAATTAATTGTTGTCAGAAGCATCCAACCTCTACTGGCTTCTTCACTCTGATTGATTTCCAAGAACTGGACTATGGCCCGACTTGCAGCCTCTGTAAAACCAAAGGGAAATCATTAGTTGAGAAGAAATCACATATAAGGAAGTTCTTCCTTGAAACCTGCAAAAAAATAATCATTTACTAAGCATATACTTTATATCAGCCCTACTACATGCTCAAGAGAGCAATGTTTTAATGGTATTCATAGATACCATCATATCAGTGCAGAATGTAAAAGTCAACCTATGTATTTTAGGAAAAGGTATATCACAAACTCGTCAAAAAGAGTCAGGAGGGAGGTGAAATTTGAGCTAAACTCACCAGGAAAACAAGTATATATGTCTGTCTAGATAGGGGGAGGCAGGAAGGAGAACAGAGATTAGGAATACTGTATTAAGACAAAAGTGTGGCTAGATGAATGAGCTAACTATGTACAGATCAAGATGAAGAACTGTAATAACACAGGGTTCACATTCTAGAAGAGCGTATGTTGAGAATTAGAGTCTAATATCAATAACAGTGATAGAGAATGTCTATTTATGAAGGAAAGTAAGCTAAGGGCTGTATCTGTATTTGACTCTTTGGACAAAAGAGAACATACGTAGTTTCTTGAGCAAAGTAGATGATGAAAGGATTATTCTAAAACTATTAATTTAGAGTGTTATGTATGGCAAACTGCAAGGGCAAAGAGACTGATGGGGGAAACAAATCAGGAGCTTGCCTCAGTGGTACACGCAAGAGGTGACTTGAACAGCTGACAGTAGGAACAGTGAGAGAGTCATTCATAGAACTGCAGTGTTGGAAGAATCCCTGAAAGTCAATTTAGTTGATTATGTTTTTAAAGATACGGAAAAATGAATAAATCCCTAACCATGTACTCTATCAGCACAGAGTTCATCGATTTCTATATTGATATAGGAGATGAAGTCAAGTCATCTTTAATTAAAATGAGAAGTCCACTCTGTTCACTCTAGACCAACACATTAAGTTACTAACATACACTAAACACACGTCATAAAGACGCAGGATGCATAATAAATAGAATTTAGATGACTTTAGGGGTGTTTTTTCCTTCCATTTAAGACAAACAAGACAAAAGTGTTTTTATCACATAAGTGAATTAATACGAGACTTACACATGGTACTGTGCTGTGCATATTTCACCTTTATTTACTTTCATTTGAAAGAACATTTTAAAAGGAAAAATTTTTAGATACCTTATTCTTACTGAGTCTTAACTATGTAACAAACACTGTTTTAAGTATTTGTAGATGTAACTCATTTAATCTTTACAAGAACCCTATGAGTTAATAGCTATTTTTATACCCCTTATTATAATATAAATTGAGAAATGAAGAGGATAAGTAATTTGCCTACAGTCAGGGATAGAACTTATATTCAAATCCAAGCTGTCTAGTCTGTAAGAGGTAGTTCACAGTAGTGATCTAAAAAAAAAAGGACTTACTGGAAAAGGGGGAAGTCAATGGAAGCCTGATTTGCTTCTGATATTCAGTATCTCCTAAGTGCTGAAATTACTGTATTCATATACTCACTGATTTATAGCCTCTTGCCCCTCTCTAGAAAATAAACACCATGGGAGCAGACTCCTGGTCTGCCTGGTTCAATGCTGCTCCCTGGTATGAGGCACACCACTGGCACTAAGTGGGTCCTCAATAAACATCTGTTAAATGAGTGAATAAATCAACCCAAGGAGATCAAAGGAGGACACGCTGAATTCAACTTCCTGAACATCAGGAGGTTTGGATTTACTACGGGCAACGGATTCCTGAAGGTTCTGAAAGGAGGAGTAATACAAAGAAAGCAATGTTTAAGGATGATTAAATAGAGAAGGGAGAAAACAAAAGACCACCACTGAGAAACCACCTTTAGCAATCATGGTTTAAGATCATTGGTAAAAACTGACCTGCAAATTTCTCCTGCAAGCAACAATGGACCTAGACATTTGCTAGGTAACAGGACCCATCCTTCCATGATAGGAATTAAATGTGTATATGAGGAAGACAGCTTCTTAATTGCCTAAAATTCTCAACCAAAGGCTGACATGCTATGCTTTCATTTCCTAGCTGTTTCATAATTAGGGAACTTTGGTTTTAAATTGTACATTTCCAGTTTCATAATCTTAAAAAAAAATACTTGTAATCTTCAAATTGATTATTTCACAGTTAAACCAATATAGTGAAATTCTATTTCATAAAGACAAAACAAAACACTGATTAGTAAATGGACTGGTTAATACCAACTATGCCTTGCACAGAGGGGGAAAAATAGATTTTGAAAAATTAAACCTGCTTTAAGAGATAAAGTTATCCTGGTATAGAACTTAGAAACCTATAGATATGACACATTCTGAGTGACTCTGGACATTTTTGGATATTACTTAACACTACTAACATTAAAAGAAAACTGGACAAAAGTGTATTTTCATACATATTTCATACATTTTCATACATATTTCAATTACCAATTATAAACAATGAATGCCAATGGTTACTTTGAGAATCAAAACACCAAACATGTACTCTTGGTTTGAAACAGTTCTATTTATCTGATCAATGGCATTTATACAAGTATGTGGTTTCTTTTATTTTGGCTGACAATGAACATTAAGATATTCCTCAAGATAAGACAATTTTTTAAATGTTCTATTTGTTATTAAACAACAGTTCAATAGATTGCTGAGCTGATCAAATGAGATAATACACATGAAAATCAACTTTGAAAAAGATCAAGACAGTAAAATTACTAATGGTATCTTTAACAATTAAGCCAACTTAATAATTACAACTGTTGTTTTTGAGAAGGTGGAGAAGACCTAAGTTACATGAGCAATAGTGTATAATTACGTTATCTGACTCTGAATTGCAAGTTCATACAGATAAAGAGGTCTGGACAGAAGCTGTAGTTAAATGATATATATGGGAGAGACTGAAAAGTCTCACTGACAAAATAAATCATCTCTGCGTAACAAATTACAAACGTAGTTCAGAAGAACTGTTTTACTGTCACCTGCTAATTTCAGTATGTTGCCATTCAAACAGCTTAATCGGATCTCCCACTTAACTTTAAATGAGTCAAGGAGCTCATGGTAAAAGGATACAAATTTAGTGCTATCTTTAAAAAATTACATGGACTAAAAAGTAATTTTTAACTTTTATGAATCACAGAATTTCTTAAAACTTTGAAAGAAAAACATTCCTAGTCAAAGAATGTTGTATTAGTCTTTTAATTTCACTAATACTTAACAAATACATATTTAAATGATGATTTTACTTAAGGTTATGAGAATTAATAAAAGAAATGATCAATATTAGCCCATCTTGAGAGTTGCCAATCATTTGATTTAAGCTTCAGCTTTCATGCTGCATTTCAGTACATACAGTTAGATGCAAAAACACAGAAGGGGAGTTAGGAGAGCTCATTATCAGATTAAATAAGAATAGAACACAGACAATTTTAAAAGAAATGTATGTTCCCAGCCTACACTGAATAAATTAAATTAGACAGCATTCAGAACAAGCAGAACACAAAACCTGTTAATTCTAAGTGTAGTACAACAGTTTTCTTTTGCAAAGTCCATTTAAAGCATAGTCATTTTCAAACTTATGCTTCAGGCTGATTATGTGAGACACATTAATAGTATTACACTTATTTCATTAATGAAAAAATCAAGCCCTAAACACCCCTTCCCACCTCCCTCCCCCCAAAAAAAAACACTTCCACAAGTTAGTCAGTAAAATAGTATTAGGACTCAGAGCTTCCATGCTTCTTTCTGTTTGATAATACATAACCACACCTTGGGAATGAGATTACCTGAAGGTGTTGTGCCTTTGAAATCCTTGGCAGACAGCGGGGCACACTGTTTTTCTGTTTAAAAAAAAAGGCCAGGTTGTCTAATTGGGGATTCACTACATTATACTAATCTCGCCACAAGATGCCAACTGTGGTCAGCATCACCTGGCTTCTACGGCACTGGGCCTCCGCCCAGTGGGGAATGCACCACTGGGCACTACAGTGGCACCCAGCATGCAGAAAAGTCATTAATAATAAACTGAAGATACTATTTTTACACAGGTAGAATTTTCTGCTTCAATGATGTAAATCAATCATGTGCCGTTAGAATCAAGAAGATTGAATGGCTGAACACAGCAAATAAACAGAAAAGACGAAGAAGAGTCTTAAGCCATACCTTGTACACAATATGGCCACAAAATTATTTATTTTCTCAAATTAGTTGAGAGAGTCACTACATATACTGAACAAAATCACAGGGAGGCAATAACCAAGAGAGAATTAAGGGAGAGAAAACAGAACAGTGACGTTGCCCTAATGTATTACACATCAGTCCACATACTCATTTTGCATGTTGATATACCCAAAACATTCCATTTTTACTAATTTCTGACAGATAGATTTAAATAACAGAATTTCAGGTAAGTATGGTTCCTACTGAGACATCTACAATCCCTGTTAGAAGTGACCTGGTAAAAAGACTTGATGTGTGAATGGGGATCAGGTAAACAGAATAACAAGTATTTCACATCAAATTCAGAGAAGTCCTGGAAAAATAATCTTGCTCTAAAGTGCAACACATAGAGCCAATTTTTAAAAGAATAATAAAGGGTTCATTTCATCTGCTTTTTTTTCTTGGAGAACATTATATGCATGTAAATTATAACAAAATTACTTTCAGTGAGAACTTCCTGTGAAATAAATAGTTATGTGAGGTATTGAAAGCAGCCCAATTCACAGAAGCAGAAAGTAGAATGGTGGCTGCCAAGGGCCGGGAGGAGAAAGAAATGAGTTGCTGATAAGTGTGTATAAAGTTACAGTTATGCAACGTGAAAAAGTCCTGGAGATCTGCTGTCCAATACTGTACTTTTACAATTACCTGTACTGTACATTAAAACATTTGTTCACAGGGCAGTTCTCATGTGATGTGTTTTTACCACAATAAAAACCAATTGATCAATCAGAAAATCAGAATGGGATATGCAAGAGGAAAGATGATTCAAGATGTACCTAGATCAAAATCTAGAATTTTTTACCAAAAAAATCAAAAGATCAAAAAACCTCCAAAAAAGTACTTTTTGGTCACAACACTGATCAAAAGAAATTTCCAATGTTCAAGGCTTAAAATGAAAGAAGAGGAACAAGGATTCCAACAGCCAGAGTTCTTCAAGGCTGCCTGGGAAGATACTTCAAAACTATTTTCTCTCTTAAACACCAGGAAGCTGGCTTTTCTAACATTCCCAAAACATTAAGCGGAGGGAAGGGAGGGCACAGAGAAATCCCATCAAAATTAGTAAAAATTTGTTGAGCACCTAATCTGTGACAATCATTCTTTCAGGTGAACAGAGATGAACACCACAGACAATAAAACTAAATAAGTAAATAAACAAGATACTTTCAGATGATGACAAAGCTCTGAAGGAAGTATTTAATGTGACTGAATAAATTACTAACTGGTGTGGATAAAAGTGATTAGGAAAGGTTTCTCTTGTGGAGGTAAAACTTACACAAACTAAATTGAATCTCACTGGATTCTAAAGTTAATGAATTTCAAAAGTTTAAAACTGAAAATTACTTGGAATTACATGATGTGAAAAATATATCTTCAAATACCTGGCAAACAAGATGTCATCAATAGAGGAAGGCAGATGAAGGAAGGCCACAAGGGGTTTCAGGTACTACGTCTGCAACTTCCTGTGAGTCCATAATTATTTCAAAATAGGAAGTTTAAAAAAAACACAAAAAACTTGTGTAACTCTTACTGTAATTAACAATGAAACATATCCTCCATTTAAGACACTGTCCATTATTTCTAAAAAACTGCCTTATAAAGATGTATGAAAATGAATGTATGTATGTATATGCATGACTGGGACATTGTGCTGTACACCAGAAATTGACACATTGTAACTGACTGTACTTCAATAAAAAATAAATTAATTTTAAAAATTGCCTTATGCAAATAAAATTGTAAAGGATTGAGGAAAACAAATCTCCAATGTAGAAAAATGTTTTTCTACAAACATGCAGATTAGGTATTTTTAAAGACAGCAACAGAAAGGAGAGTATAAATAAATTCTGGAACTTTGAAAAAAATCTATGGATGTCACTCAAGAAAGAAAATGCAATGAGAGGAGCCAACATATGAGAAAGAAATTTCCCTTCATACTATCTACTTGAAATAGCTAAAAAGGCACAAAACACACAACTCTAAAATTTAAGACCAACTTCCCATTTCAACAGGAGGATGCAATCCCACTTTGGGTGGAGCAGGGAGAAGACGGGCAGGAAGATTACCTTAAACTATCTTAATCACCTCTCCTGGGACTTGCTTCAAGGACTGCAAATATAATTAAAATTGTCTCACTTTAAAATCCATATATCAGTTCATATAATGTCCTGTTTCTGATTAAGAGATTTTTGTCCTCAATCTAAAAATACTTTAATGGCTGTTTCTCCAAAGACTCCATATGGGCCCCAGATAAAGACAGAAGTTTGAGCACATGCGTTTATCTCCTCTCTCCTGAAACCCCACTGCCATGCACTGAACTGTGCTCCCAGCCCCAGATTCATATTTGAAGCCTAAACCCCTAATGCGATGGTATTTGGAGGTGGAGCCTTTGGGAAGTAATTGGGTTTGGATGAGGTCACGAGGGTGGGGCCCTTGTGACGGGATTAATGCCCTTATAAGAACAGACACCAGAGATCTCTCCCCTCCAGGCGAGACCACCCTGAGAAGGTGCATCTGCAAGCCAGGAGAGATCTCACGAGAAACCAGTCATGCAACACCCTGATTCTGGGCTTTCAGCATCCAGAACCGTGAACAGAAATTTCTGTCGTTTATGCCACTGGTCTATGATATCTTGTGGCAGCCCAAGTAGACTAACATGCCAGTAAAACTATTGTTTAAAAGGATTTTTTAAAAAGTATAAACCCATAAGAACAAAGAAAACAGAAAAGGTAAAAGCAACAAAACTTTGGATTCTAAAACAGCAGAGAAGTCAGTGGTAACTGATTTAGCAAATTCTAGAATCTTAACTTAAAGCAAGTGAAAGGAAAATAGAAAAGCAAATTACTATAAGAGAACCTCCAAGAGGCTCAGAATTGGTACCTTCAGAAGCAGAAGTAAATGTGGGACTGTACGCAGAAGGACTGCTGAAGAATGTCTAAGAGCAGCTAGACCCAGATGCCCATTACTATGTGGGTACTAGACTGGAGATTAATTCATTGAATAGAAAAAGAGAGGGTGTTTGGATTGAGATGGAGGAGGGACAGACAACGACATCACGTCAGGCACAGTTGTGGTCTCATCATGAAGATAAAATAGATGCTTATGTACTAAATGTTAAGTAAGGGTCCTCAGACCTTTCTCCAACTTGGCTTCTGAACTGTTCAGAGTCAGCTATATACTAAGTAAAGATTGGATATTCTTCTGTAGGGACTCTGCCTAGCTCAAGGGAAAGATGGTCAACAGAATGGCCCAGCAAGATGACCCTGGGCTGAGGCCCACATCTGCAAGCTCCACCCACAATTACAAAGCTACCCTACAGCTTTCCAAGGATGACACACGTGAGGGCATTCTCTAATATAAAAGACAGAGACAAAAACAAATTAACAAAAAAGTCAACCTGAAAGAAAGAGACTATTTAGGAAGATAAAAATCTGAAAAGAAAAGAAACGGAAAAAAAATTAAAAAGAAAGAAAAAGAAATCTCAGAGAATTAAGAGAATCCATGAAAAAAACATACCAACAAAAAAGAAAAAAACTAGAAATTAAAATTATAATGTCACAAATGAAAAAGAAACTTATAGAAGGGAAAACTGAAGAGCTCTTTTAGCAACTAGATTTAAAAAAAATAAATATAAAATAAGACAGGAAAGATTAAAAAAACGATAGTGACAATCTTAAGGATACATGTGATGAGAAAGAGAAAACAGAGGGGAGGATATTATTACATAAATAATTCATAAACTTTCTCAAAATTAAAGGATATGAATTCCCAGACTAAACTAGTCCAATTGAGTACTCAGTATAATGTATAAAACAGGTCCACTCCAAGGCATGTTATCATGACATTTTAGAACAGGAGGGCCAACAAGAGGATTCTAAATTTTCCCATTTTTAAAAAAAAATGAAAAGAATAGAAAAGAAACAGGCCACAGACAGAGAATCAAGAATCTGGGTAGCTTTAGATTTTTCAATACCAATGTAAGAATCTAGAATATGATGGAAAAGTAATTTTTAAACTCTGAGATAAAATGACTTCCAACCTTGAATCTGATACCCATTGAAAGGAGGATAAATGCAATGGAAGCTGTGAGATTTTCCAAAATAACCCCGAGAGGTCACCCTGGGCTGCCCAGAGAAGGACCCACTGACCATGTACCCAGAGGTACTGCACCTAAGCTCAATTTCCCATGACACTGGTAGCTTCCATTCTCTGTAGGAGGGCCTGCAACTCCCCCTGTGCCCACAAATCTCCTGAGGCTTAACAGCTAGATTTCTCAAATAACTTCTGTAAACATCCAGTAAGTACTCAAATCCAGTACTCAAACAGCCTCCATCATGAACAGTCTGCGTTTCTTCACCGATGAGATGGCAGTCATGCTTGGATTTTAGGATGGGGTATGCCAAGCACAATTCTCTGTGAGAAAATGAGGGTGAAGGACTTGTGACTTCTTTTCCCTTGCTGAAGCTTGGTTTTCTAAGTTTCCCTTTTCTGCAATAAAGTCGTCCCATATGACGTGCTGGAGTTTGTTCTGAGCCCTGCTACCTGAAAACTTGTCAACTTGAACGTTATCACTTTCCTTGGTGAAGGGAAAGGAACTCATTTTAATATAGCAAGAGTCAAAGAAATCTTCACTCACGACATTTCTAAAAACAAAATCCAAAAACCAAAAATGGTAACTCCCCTGCATCCTTTCTCAGGAAGCTGTTGAACAAGACACTTTACCAAAACTGAGGAAGTTAATTTGAGAAAATAGATGACATGAGATTCAGGAAACAGAGGCTCTATCACAAAGAAGCGGAAAGGCATCCCAGGATGACATGAGAGAAGATGCAAACATGACAGCTATCCAGCTGGCTTAGGGCGCAGCTACTACAGATTAAGGCAGGCCAGAAAGTTCTGTAAGAGTTACTTGCAAGAAGATGAAACTGATACAGTATCTGATGTCTTCAGTCATATTGAGGGGAGGTTCAAGAAAACAGAGGAGTAGGGGAAGATTTTATGAAGAAAATATTGAAAACTAGTTTTTTTTAAGGCAATTATTAACTCTGATAGAGGTGAAAACGTTTTCAAGAAAGGAAAAGTAAACACAGCATACCATATTGCTCATCTTTGTCTAGTATTTTAACTCACAATAATATAATGAGGGGGAGGAATAGCTCAAGTGCTTAGAGCACATGCTTAGTATGCATGAGGTCCTGGGTTCAATCCCCAGTACCTCCTCCAAAAATAAATACATCAACCTAACTACCTGTCTCCCCAAAATAAATTTTAAAAATAATGATTACTAATCTAGTCAAACTATGAGAGGATGATATGGGGGTAAGAAGTGTGCATCTGTGGGGTAGCAATGGTTAGCTTAAGAGTAAAAGTCTCATTTTCTCCTGTGGGAAGTCAGAAGATAGTGTCTAAGTATGAAAAATCAAGAGCACACACTGTAAGCATGTGACATAGAGATACACACCAAAAACAGGTTAAGAGAGGTTAAAAAGTGCATCTCAGGAGTAGAAACTAGGGATGAAGCAGGATAGTGAAAAGGAGATGCTGTTTTTAATAATAAGCCTTTTAACTATTTGACCATAAAACCATCTGCCCATATACTTTTAAAACTGAAAATAAAAAATAAAAAAGTAAGATTAAATAAGATTACATAACAAGGCATTACTGTTATTATTAGAAAAATAATAATTTGATCTGTGGAAAAGATAAGTGATTTTTGAAAAAGATAATAGAAACAAAATTTAAATTATTGATTTCTCAAATGTTTCAGTAAGAAAGCTATCACTCAACCATTACAAAACCAAAACAGCAAGTTACAAATTAAGATAAAAATCACTCATACATGTTGCTAATTTAGAAAATGACTAATGGTAATTACAATCCAAAAAGCTTATTTTAATCTTGATTAAAAGGGATGCTACTCTATGAAGTTCAAAATTATCTAATTATGAGAAAAAATATTCAGGCAGCATTTATGAAAGGCCTACTATGTAAAGCACTGTGGTAACGACTGTACTTACATAAAGACTCCTAAATAGTTCATGGTCTAATTGGAAGATAGAGAAACATACACAAATACCACTCGTGAAGCTGAGTAGTTAAGAAGAGAAAATTTTTTCCTTGATTAAGGGAATCAAGAAACATTCTGTCTAGGAAGTATGACTTAATTCAAGCTGAGAAGATTTAGATATATTAAGATGGGGTGAGATTCTCCTCCTTGGGTGAAGCATCACAAGCAAAGGACAGAAGGAGGCATCGACATGTTTCGGAGCGCAAGCTACACAGTTTGCTTGAAATACACAAAAAAGAAACAGGAAACCAAAAAGGGTAGATGCACACACACAAAATACATACACATATACATCTCTCCAGACCCTGGGTTTGCCTTGAATGTCATGCTAGGAATTTGGACTTTGTTCAGAAGGAAACAGAGCCTTGTTAAAAGGGTTGGGTGGGGGTGGTAGTGGTCCAAGGAAAGCAGCTCTGTGTAGAAATATTCGAGAGTAGGTGTTGAGACTAACAGAAGGCTGTGACCATAAGAATGGGAATGGGGCCTTGTACTGAAATCCACCTGCTTAGAATCCGGTCAATTTTCTGTTTAATTTCAACAGTACTTTTACTGAACTGTCCATTCAAATAAATCAGTTCTTACTGGTTTCTGTAAAAAATACCTGTGGATTTGTTTGATGCTCTCCTTCGAATTTCTGTCACCATCAGTCGTGAGACTTGTGTTGTGAACTGCAGAAGATCAGAAAATTTTTCTGTCATTGTATTTGGCGGAGCATTTCCAAAAACCTGTGGATGAGAAAAAAAAATTAATAAAAGCACTGTCAGCTTTTTTCTTTTATTTGTGCTTTTCAAAGTGTGGTTTGACTGAAAATCAAGTAAAAAACAAGTATGCTTGCACAGCTGCTCCAGATCTGAATGATGTATTTAAAACACAAGTCTTTCAACAAACCACATCCAGCCACATGTCCTTAAACACATAAAACAATCTGTTGAATGAATACTTAAATAAAATCTAAAAGCCAAAAACTAGTTATCTGTAAAATTTAAATCAATCTTACCAGTAAATTTTAGAAATAGGATGTTTCTCTGAAGAAATCTAAATTAAGAATTTAGAGAAAAGTGGTTTCCTTGATGGTGAAAAGCTTCATCAGATGGCAAAAAGCAGGGACTTATCTATTGCTAAGTCCTAGGATGAATACAGAATTCACTAAACTCATTTTATATCTCAGAATTTCTGAATGCTAACCACAGTAATTCCCAAATAAGACTGTTAGAAAAAATACTAGAATAAAGAAAATGAATGAGTGGATCACGAAATACACTTGTGTTTACAAAAATCCAAGACAAATGAATTTTAGAATAAATTATTCTTGAAGATATGCTGGTATGGGTTCAGCAAAGAGAATAAGAAAATAAAACCTGGACAGACTATCATAGGAAAAGAAATGGTATTATAACAGATATATAACTGAGAGTATCCTGGAATATTTTTTTAAATGTTCCTTATAGCTAAAAGGAAATTCTGTGTCTCCTAAAATTATTATGAGAGTTCTTGACCATAACACTAATTAAATAATATTTTGTATTCTTATTATCTGTTCAAATGTTACTACAAAGGTAGGAAACATATCTTACTCACCATGGTATTCCTTGCCAAACTTGCAACCTGTCTTTTATGGGGATGTTCCCTAAATATGGTTGTTCGTTTATACTGCCTGCCCCCAAAACCAAATTCTATAAAATGTTTAGATAGCATAAATTATAACATAGAATATAAACTAAAAGTAAGAAAGAAAACAAAATCAAGCAAATAAAAACACTAAGGTTAGGGAGATGGACTGGGAAAAGAGCTCTATATTACCACATTTTAGTCATGAATTTTGGCTTATATATACACGAGAGAAGATCTAGTCAATTACATGGTTCATAATGTTCTGAGGTAAGAAAAACATAATTTAAAAAGTATCTCTTTCTTCAAACTATAATATACAATTTTTTCCAAAAAGCCTAATAAAAGGATAATTTATAATATAATATCCTTGTAAAAGAAATGTTTCTAACATACTTAAATACTGTGTTTCTTACAACCACCCTCAAACTGAGCTTAAACTACCAAACACAATAAATCAGTTCTTCAGTGTATACTTTTTTCCATGTAGATAAGTCTATTCATTAACTTGACACAGGAATAATTTATCTCAAGAACAAATGAACTGTTCTTTTCAGGAACTCCTTAATAAATCATTTTTTCTGCTGAGACTTTGATAAATGTTATGTGCTTACAGTTAACCTGTGTTGCCTGTTAAATAAGACCCATATTATCTAACAAACAAACTGAAGACGGATCAGAAATTGAGAAGTCTAACAGTGACATGCTTGAATAGCTATTCCTCGTCCACTCAGTATGTGACTGCCTAATGAAGGTGTTTATAAAACAACTACATATTTTGCTCAATTATTAAGTCTTTTATCAAATTGATTTAGATTTAAAGTAGATAAATATTCCTATTATTCAGACTATATTGATATATAATTTGCTCCTAAGAATTATTAAGCACTATTTATTCCTTAGAGTATGACAACTTCATAAGACAGGCTGCTCATTTCTTAGATAGTATAGCATATGGTTTATTCAAGCAGTTTTCATGCTGGGTGAATAATACACTGCTAAAAATGCAGCTAACTTTTCAGGCAAATCCTGATGTATACGGGTTTATTGCCGTAGGGAAATTTTTTCAAAAGGGAAGTCCTGCTTGAATTGACCAATCCAAAGTTAATGTTATGTCTGATTTGCTAATCTGAAATCAACAACTATTGCTTCTTTGACATAAATAATCTTCAGTGATCCAACAATGCTGATTCTTTCATTTATTCACTCATAAATATTTACTGGTCTCCTATAAATGACTCCAGGCGTATATATTTGAAGTCATGAACACAAAGGTAAATAAAGAATTGTGAATACAAAGGCAAATAAAGCAAATATGATTCCAGTGCTCATGGAGTTTACATTTTAGTACAGGAGGCAAATGTTAAGTTAATTAAAAAATGAAAATTATGTTGGATAGTGACACATTACAAAGGAAATAAACACGGTAACTGAAAGGGAATGCCTGAAGTGGGAAAAGACTGTCAGAAAAGGTTTCTCTGAGACAACACTGATGCTGAAGGATCATTCTGAATAAAGAAAAAAGGTCACAATAAGGAAAGACGGTGCCAGGCAGTGAGATCTGTACTAAGATCTCAGCATGGGCAAGAGGCTGGACGGCTGAGGAGTCAAAACTGGGTGAAGCCGGAGTGTTTCAAATGAGAGGTGAAACGGTACAAGATGAAGCTGGTGAAGTACAAGGGCTAAAGCATGAACCTGACATTTTAGATAACACCGAATATATAAGGCAGCAAAGAAAAGACTAGATTTTTTGTAATGGACTTTAACAACTAAATTTTAAAATATCAAGTATGTATTCACTACCCTCCACAAACAGTAGGAAACAGACAATGTTTCAATCACACATTTAAATGTGCTCCACAGAGGCTGGAGCATGAAGCTGGGAGCCAGGAGGCTTGGATTCTCCTTCTCACCCTCAGGGACTGACTACTGATCAAAATTTTCTGGTTCTTAGTTCCCTCATGTGTCAAAGGAGAGAGCTGAGCAAGAGAAGTGGTAATACATTCAACTCAGAGGGTTGAGTCTATAATAGACATGTGACATTCATAACCCAGATGAAAAAATAGTACCGAGGAAAAAATGCACAACAATCATTATCACATAATGAGCACCGACAAATACTTGACATGTAATGTCATTCAAATTTCATTAAATCCTATACAGTATCCCCATTTTAGAGACAAGGAAATTAAGAGTTAGAGAAGGTAAACAATAAGAGGTGGTGGAGAGAGAATTCAAAATTAGGTCTGTCTCCTAAACAGACATTTCTCCAATGAAGACACACAAATGGTCAATAGGCACATGAGAAAATGCTCAGTACCACTATGAGAAAAATGCAAATCAAAACTACAATGAGTTATCATCACACACTGGTCAGAGTGGCCATCGTTAAAAAGTCCACAAAAAGTAAATGCTGGAGAGGGTGTGGAGAAAAGGGAACACCCCTACATGTTAGTGGAAAGGTAATTTGGTGCACCATTATGGAAAATAGTATGGCGATTCCTTAAAAAACTAAAGTTGCCATATGATTCAACAATCCCACTCCTGTGCAAATATCTGGAGAAAACTTTAATTAAAAAAGATAGCCCAGTGTTCACAGGAGCACTAGTTACAACAGCCAAGACATGGAAGCAACCTAAATGTCCACTGACAGATGACTAGAAAAAGAAGCTGTGGTACACACACACACACACACACACACACACACACACACACACACAGTGGAATACTACTCAGCCATAAAAATAATGAAATAATGCCATTTGCAGGAACATGGATGGACCTAGAGATGATCATACTAAGTGAAGTAAGTCAGACAGAGAACGACAAATTCCATATGATATCACTTACATGTGGAATCTAAAAAAAATCACACAAATGAACTTATTTACAAAACAGAGATAGATTCACACACATAGAAAACAAACTTATGGTTACCAAAGAGGAACTAGGAGTCTGGGACTTGTAGATGTGGACTGCTATATATAAAACAGCTAAACAACAAGGTCCTACTGTATAGCACAGGAAACTATATTCAATTTTCTTGCAATAACCAAAAATATGAAAAAGAATATAAATGTGTAACTGAATCACTATGCTATACACCAGAAGCTAACACAACATTGTAGATCAACAATACTTCAATTTTTTAAAAATCCTGTAAATAAACCATAATGGAAAGAATATGAAAAAGAATATATATATACATATATATCTGAATCACTTTGCTACATACCAAAAGCTAACACAACATTGATTATATTTTAATTTAAAAAAAAAAATTAGGTCTGATTCCAAGCTGTGCTCTTTGTCACTCAGTACTGTATTTCTCAATTAAACTACACATGAACCCTATCACTAAAACTTTGTACAGTATTCACCTTAAGAGGTAATTAGTATAGTTTGACTTGTTTTTAGAAGGGTCATTTTTAATATCCATCTAAATAAATTTCAGAAAATTTCCTAGCTGCTCTTCAACTAAGTATTTTTGGTATACTCAGGGAGAATAAAGGAATGGTGTTACCTAACAGCATGCAGAAAGCAGAGACTCAATATATATATTACCTTATGAAGCTGTTCAATAAAATTTTATTAAATATTAATAACAGAGAGGCTGGAATTTTCACAAAGTTTTCTAAAATGGTGTCTTTTTCCCTTAAATATACATAATATCTAAAATTAAGTTAGAGAGTACTGACCATCATTAGTTTAATAATTAGTTTAAATAATGTGCTATATACGTAACAGATTTTAAAAATTGAGAACGAAGTTGTACTTTCATTATCTCATACTGTGAGTTAAGATTTCTTATCAATTAATATAAATCATTAGGTAAACACTTATGCTCTTCTTGTTTCTAAGAAGGACCACCAACTTCTGGGAGAGTACACTGAGAACGTGTATCTCAGTCCTTCTCTCTCCTTCTAGGGTATGCCTGCCTCCTGAGAACATGCACTCTCATCTGCTCTGGGTGTGGCTTATCTAGTTTTGCCAATGACTGGGTAAGTAAACTTAACTCTTGCAGGGGTGAAATTAGCAAGTCCTTGGTTGCACAGACTTAACTTCAATCCTCCAACATCAACTGCACTGGTATCATGTAATAAGTAACAAAGCTGTATATCTGTAAATATAAGCTGCATATATGTAAATAGTTCATCTGTCTGACCCTTGATCTCTCTCTCATTTGGTTCTAAATTTGAGTATCCTTCTTTTAGAGCCAACAATTTGAAAAATAAAGGTTACCTGTAAGGAGTAAAAAAGAGACACTAGGTCCAACTTAGATGTTTCTTGAACATTAATTAGAAATAAATTCAAAAATTAGAGGAGTTTTTAAAAGAACTCTAGTTAGTAAAGATTATATTTTAACATACACAATGAAGTGTGATAACATATACCAAGGTAATTAACAACGGCAGTTAATTTTTTGATGACTAAACGTTATTCCTTTTTGAATAAGTTTAAAGCAAGTATTTCTTCTGTAAGCTTTTGTTCTTGGGACTAAAGGTTAATTTTTTTTAAGAATGCTGTTTAAATGTTATCAAGCTATTCTCAGAATCCACCATAATCTTTCCATTTGAGAGAATCAGTGAGAAGGAAGGTACCAGCAGGGTCGTTGCAGGACTGTGAGGAAGACCACAGGAGGCAGCTGAACAACCCAGCATGAGACCTGGCTCAGAAAAGGACTCAACACATGTCATTTCTCAACCTGTGTCTCTTAAAGGCAGAAACCACGCACTGGAATAACACTGCTGAGCACACTTTAAAAACGATTCTGTAGATGGATGCCCATGTCTAACAGTAATATGGTTTATTTGCCATTTAGTATGAATCAAGCAAACTCTCAAACACTGACGGTACAGTTCATTTTGGGCAATCATGGCAGGAAGTCTGGAGCCATACTGAGCTATTCACTCACCCAAGTTACTTCTTACTAGCGGAGAATGTTCATGTATAAATTGTTAACATTAAATAAATATGGTTATCTATTTAAAAATTTAATAGATTTGATGCCTTATCTAAGGACAATTTTACTTTGTTAATAAGCCAATGAACAGAATTTATATATATTATAAAATTAGTCACAATGGTACAGAAATAACTTTATCTTTTCATTAGTTAAGAGATGAATGAATCTTTATGATACTTAAATCACTCATTGTGAGGTCTACAGCAATGTATACACATGTGCTTTTTTTTTTTACATATATATTCCTTTTCAGATTCTTTTCCATTACAGGTTATTACAAGATATTGAATATAGTTCCCTGTGCTCTATAGTAGGTCCTTGTTGTTTATCTTTTTTATATATAGTAGTGTCTATATGCCAATCCCAAATTCCTAATTTATTCCACCTCCCCACCCCTTTCCCCTTTGGTAACCACAGTTTGTTTTCTATGATTGTGAGTCTATTTCTGGTTTGTTAAATAAGTTCATTTGTAATTTTTTTAAGATTCCACATAGAAGTGATATCATATGATATTTGTCTTTCTCTGGCCTTACTTCACTTAACATGATAAGTCTCCAGGTCCATCCATGTTCCTGCAAATGGCATTATTTCATTCTTTTTTATGGCTAAGAGAGAAATATTCCACTGTTTATGTACTTTTAAAAATGGGCCAACTAAAAACTTCTGACTTGAAAGAATAGTTAGAGACTTAATGGCAACACAGAACACAAGAGAACTAAGTCAAACAGTCTAAGTAACAAAGAATAATCACTAGAACATCTCAAGTCTACTTAAATCAACAAACAAGTATTTGCATGATTCTTTGAACTGATTCGTTGAACTGACTGGGAAAGCCTGATGACGTGCGATGGGACACATATGCAACATATTATTAATTTATGTTAACAGCTGAAAATAACAATCGCCCTAACTATTGTTAACATTATCGTCACCTTGTCAATGTTTGTGAGTCTGAGAGAAGGGAATTACTCCAAACTACTCAGTAGCCAATAGGACACTGTGATACTGAAGTAAAACAAAAACAAAGCCAAACTTCCTGAAACTGTTTCCAAAAAATTAATGACTGTCACCTCAACAGGGCTTGAAAAAATGGTTTGTCTGTAATCAATTGTCTCATCCATTGTCAAAATAGCTATTTTAAACCTTTCCCCACCTCTCCTCATTCTCCTACTCTATCATCTCCCTCCTCCATCATTCTCAGCTTCTTATTTCATACATTAAAAAATGAGCACCCCCCCCCCAAATACACTGATATCTCCATCCTCTGCTCCTATTCTACCCAATCCAACCCCATGGGTGGTATGTGAACTAGTCTCTCTTACTATGTCCATCCTTCTACTCCTGCCCTTCTGCTTTACCAGCCTAGCAAAACTTAAATCCCAATAAATAATGTATCCGTCTTCCTTCTCTACTTCTACACACACTCTGCTTTGTGCCTGCAAGAGAAAATTCACACACCTGCATGGATAAGATCCAGTACAAATTTACTTTCTCTTATCTTCATTGGGTCCTCAATACTTTTTAATTATTTTGTTGTCCCTTTTTGATTCTTTCTCTCATTCCTTTTCAGTAATATTCCAAACCATCACAATGCCCTGAGGTCCCCTACTCAACCTACTTACTCAGACTTTTAACAGACCTCATCTGCTGTTGATAACTACAGGAAACTGAGGTCATCAAGCAAGATCTCACTCAACGTCCCACTACCTTCATATAAATCTGTGTCGCACCCAACAAAACATGCTCTCCTGCAGGATGCTGTGTCTCTCTCTTGTTCAAAGCTCACCTACCCATCTGTAATTTGAACCCATGCTCTCCTCTCAATTTCACTCTCTTAAAAATTTCCAAATTCCCCCTTCTGCTGCTTTCTTCCCTTCTCTTCATGAGCATGCCTGGATCTTCCCCACTTTTAAAAACAAAGTAAAATACTAGAAACATAAATACAAATGTTCTTATTGCCAGATTCACCTCCATCAATCTCTTTTGTTCTCTCATCTTCCACGGTTCTACAAGCCGAGTACATAATGTCTCATCTCGTCTCCCAACCACAACTCAATTCATTGCTTTCTGGCTCCACCATCTAGTGACTTTCCAACTGGCAAACCTCATGCACACTTTTCAGTCCTTTCTTATCGGGTCTCTCTATTGTACATGACAGTGCTGACTGCTCTCCTCCTTCCTGCAACTTCTGTCTCTTGAGTTCCATAATCACCCTCTCCTGATTCTTTCTGTACTGCTACTGACCAGCTCCTGTTCTGTAATCTTTATGTGTTCCCCTCTTTCATTACTTAGTCATATTCTCCAGGCTTCATCCTTGGCTACTGCTCTTCTCATGTGGAGCGTGAGCCATGAGTCATCTCCTGTCCCGTCCCCTTCCAGGGTTCCAACTACCACATCTCTGCGGTAGTCCCCAAAATACATATCCAGCCACAACTCCTCACCTGAGCTTCTAATTGATGACTGAATATCTCCACCTGGGAAGCTCACAAATAGTGCCCCAAAAAGAATCTATCCTCTACACCTTCTTTCTTAGCTGCTGGGAAAAACATCCACCCAAATTAGAAACCGAGGAGACATTCTTGCTTTGGCTCCTTCTCCTCTCTTATTTTATTGCTTAGAATATACTTCACTGGCTCTGCACGCCTCCAGGAAAAAGTACAGCTCTTAATATGACATAAAACCTCTCATGATGTGCCTCCTGTCAGTCTTGACAGTCTTACTTTTTGCCTCTCCTTGACGTAAAACCAACTTCTTGGACCGTTAATAGACACTAGCACGTATCAAAATGCTTGGCCTTTTACCTTGACTCATGCTTGAACTTCATGTCTCTGATACTACATTTCTTTGTTACTCCATTATCGGTTTATGCACCTACCTCTTCTCCAACAGAATTATATGTTTTTCTTCTTCATTGTACTTCAGATTCACAAGACTGGACTGTATCTTTTCTCAGAAACTCCAATATTCAGTAAAGTGGCACAATGTCTAACTGATATAAATTTCATCAAATGAATCAGCAGTTCACAACAACAGTACAAATGAAGGGACAAGCAAACAAATAAGCATGGAATACGTAGGGCCTACCGCTCTTTGGTGTCAAATTAGCTTTTGGCTTGGTGTAACACAAAACCTGAATGTATTTCAGCATAAACAGTTTATAATCTTTGCTTTCTCCTGCAATGTCTTTATTTTTAATGCAGTACCAACAATAACAGTAACAGACAAAAGTTCTCGAGGACAAACATTTGTTAAGTGCTTTAAGTACATTATCTACTTACTTCTCATACCAACTCCAGAAGGTAGATATTCTTATTCTTATTTTAAAGCCCAGAAATTGAAGCCCCTCTCACATGCAGCAGACATCTGGAGGTCTAAGCCCCAGAGAAGAACAACAGTAACAGCAGCACAACCAAGAACACTGACAGGTACAAACTGGAGATTAATTGAATGTCTGTCTACTGAACATGAAACACTAGCCTTGTTCAACTTCTCTTTAAGAAAACATTAGCTGATGTACATGTTCCAGGCAGGAGACTGGAAAATACTTGCTCCTGAAATGTCAACACATCCTAGGTTGAAGGATCTCCGCATTTTATCCAGCCAGATTATGTTACCATTGGAAAAGTCTCACCCCTACATAATTTCCAATCAGTGTTTCAACATCTCATTCTTAAATATTTATCAATGTACAAACAGTTATCACCAGACATCTGAATATTACTCTAATATTAAAGAAAATAATGTAAACCAAGAAAAACAGCAATTTGGAGCAAATAACAATGAAAGAAGCATAAGAAAATCTGACAAAGCTTTAAAACTTTCTGAGATAGGGAGACACTATATAATTTTAAGAGAATGAAAAGAGAAAGAATTTAAGGAAATTAAAAAGATGACAGCAGAAGGTCAGCCCAGAAGAGTTAGTATCTGATTGACAGAGTTGCGGAAAAGGGGAACATGTAAAACACAAAGGGGACAATATTCACCAAAAGAATTTCAAAATATTTTCCCAGAATTGAAAAGAACAAGTTTGCAGATTAACGTTAATCAGGAAGCCTCAGTAAAATTTCAAAATAATGAGAAAAAGAAGAACCTAGAAATTTTCAGACAAACTAGCAGACCCAGAGAACAAACAATAAAGAGACCAAGTGAGACTTTTCAGGGAGACAAGGAGTCACAGATGCAGGGGAAAGAGAAGGACATGGGAGAGGAAGAAATAAGGGAAGAGGAAGGAGGGAGAGAGACAGTGAGAGAGACATGGGGAGGGAAGGGGCAGGGAGGGGAGGAGAGAGAGAAAGGGCACCAGAGTTGGGGAGAAAGAGAGAGAAACAGGAAGGGAAGGAGCAAGACCTAGAAGAAGGGCAGAGACAGAGCAGGGCAGAGAAGGACAGGGGAAGGGAGAGGAAAAGACGAGAGAGAAAAGGAGACACGAAGAAAGGCAGAAATTGAGATAGTTATTTTATAAAGTCTCGGGAAAACAAGTTCTATAAAGATGGAAAAATAATAGTGATCTACTTTAAAGTTCATCTATGAATAATATTTACACCAGGGTCAGCAGAGTATAAACACTGAATCTTGTTTCAACAAATGGTATAATTGTGTGGAAAGGTAAGGAGGAGGGCAGCACGTATGAAGGAATATATGTATGCATGGTGAGGAGGTAAAAAAGCTAATTCTCACATTCCTCAGTAAGAAGTCAATTAGAACTGAACAATCAAGCAGCAGCAGTTATTTGGTATATTAACGTACGTTATGTAGAAGCTGGAAGACCCAAACGCGGCACTGCAATCAGCAGTGGAGAGCAGCAGGGCACCTATAAGCCTGTGGAACTACTTGACTTTTTAAAACTATGTGCATATAAATCTGTGATAAAAAATTTAAAGAATATTTTTTAAATCCCCACTAAGACTGCTACATGTAATCAACTCAACAGAAGGCAATAAAACGTTAACTCTATTTTGACTCTCTAGAGCCTATAACTCTATAACTAAATCTCTATAGAAAACCTGCCACAGAATAAAGCAAACTAAAATGATTCTTCGAAGTGTAAAAAGCCCTTGGGCAACTGTACCATTTGATGTCATAAACCATCACTTCAAAAGATAATGGAAATAACTAAGTGGTAATTTACAACCTACCTTCCTACCAAATATCAGCCATTAGGGGAACATTTCACAAAATACTCATAATCTTCCTTTTATCTGTTAGAAGTAAGGGGAGTTCATTCTGACCAGGTCTCACGTCACATTATAGCAAATTGAAAGGAAGGAATGAAAACATCAAGCGTCTTAAAAATTAACTCATTCTATCGTTTTTTTTCTATCTCAAGATTCCTGAAGTACCACCCCATCCTAGAAGGCATGTGCCTGGCGACCTGGACTCACCCTGTTAAACACTGGCAGCATCATGTACAGCTTCTCTTCTTGTTCCTTCTGAGTCATGTGCCGGGGAGGATGGCACAACTCAGTGAAGAGACGGCGGAGGTGCATCAGTCCTAAGGCGTTGTCTTGTGGGCTGCACTCCTCCTGCCTCGGCCGCCCCATGATCCTCTTCACCATGTTCATCTTGGCTGGTTGGTGATAAACACTTCTAATTCTGCAGGGAGATGTTCATACACAGTCAAAATGTCATTGCCTTGACTGGGTCAAACATGCATGGAAGAACTTATTAAAAATCTGAAAAATAAAAAATTCTATCTAAAATATTTTTTTCTACCTCTTTAAACAGAAAAGGTAGAGGCAAAGCTAATTTTGAGAAATCTCTCTAAATGGCAAATTATGAATCATGGCACTCAACGTTCCTGCTGGCTTTGCCACAATTTGGATAAAATGTAAAACATTAAATGTAAAAAATTAACTGGACAAGCAACAAGCATTTCCAATTAAGTTAGTCACAGCAAGTTCAACAAATAAAGGGATTACAAATCTTACAATTAGTATGCTGTTTAATAGATGAGCAAATGTATGAAGAATAAGAGAATAGAAAGTTAAACCTCACCTCAAAACATCTAACACAACCAAAAAAAAAAAAACCCACCAAGTTTTCTATTTTTAATTATTTAATTTTTTTCTATATAAAGGATTATACTTGGGGTACCTGCTGAAGAGTTTACATTATAGTTTGAAATATACAAATTAAATGATAACCTCAAATATATTATAAATCATAAGAAAAAAGTGAATATTATCATACAACTGAAGACCACTTCGGCAGGTCATGTTAACTCATTTCGTGGATCATGACAAGCAATTTTTTAAAAAGTGGAATAGAATATAATACTGTAAAATCAACTATATTCCAATGGAAAAATGAATGAAATAGAAGATATTGGAATACACGTAGGAAGGGTAATTATTATTTCATGAAACTTATTTTAGGTAGGGGTGTATTTGTATATACTGAATCACAGTGTAAAATGCATCCCTGGCTAGAGCTGCAGTTAAGAAATAAAGAGCCCAACCACTGGGTCAGAACACACACCAGAATCAGTAACACTCAGCTTTCAGAAAGCATCATCAGTCCTTTTCAACCACCACTAACCGTGCCAGCAATTAGCTAATTTCAGACACATAAAGAGGGTATCTTACAAAAGGAACAAGGAAGGTTGGGAGGACATTACAGATATATAGAACTTGAGAAAAGGGCAGTTTGTTTTTTAATCTGTAGAAAAGCAGGAATAACCTGAAGATTATTTTTTAATTTTGCTACATAAGCCAGTATGCCATTTCTTAAGAAATGAGAGACTACTGCAAGGCTAGAGCTTTATTTATTAAACATCTGCCTATTGATTTTTTTTTTAAAACCATGAAAAATAGCATCTTAAACATGCTGGTCCTTGAGAATTTTGAGTGGATTCCATGTGTGGCTGCAGGCATATGGCTATGCATCCTAGCTCGACTCCAACAGGAGGCCACGATGTGACTCATCACAGGTGAGGAGCAGGAAGACACACTCTGCCTGGGGCTCTGCCAATGGCCGTCTATGCTGAAGGACCACTGTGCCAAGAGCACTCAATACTGCCAGGTGTCCAGGCGCAGGGAAGAGTGTTTAGACCACAGGTGCAGGCCGAGGAGAACACCTGAACTACAAAATGACAGTCGGTCCAGTTCAAAGTTGTTCAACATATTTCATTCTCAGAAAATGTGTCTAAGTTCTCCAAGTGTAAATATAAAGATTTCAACAAATACATTCAAACAGCCTACTACGTGTTGGTATTTATCATCCTGGAAAACACTCAGACCAAAAATAACATTTGAAATGAATTATAAAACTTGTGCAAATTAGCTAACATTTTAGATTGTACATAGATCTGCTCTGTTTCTTAGCCTACAATTCAGTTCATAATCTAGAGTGTGTGGGTAGGAGTTAGGGGATTCATGATCCTCTAAAACTTTAAAATAATTTTTTTAAGGGATCTCCAGTTTTCAAAGAGGGCTATGACATTAAAAAGTCAAGCCTCAATCTTTATTTATAGAGTTTCAAAGCATTTTCAGACCATTTCCTTTGCTCCTCATTCCAACTTAAGCAAGTGGGCCAAAGAGAAAATTAATTCTACCTTTCTGTGAGGCCCCAAGACAAGAACAACTTGCTCAAAATCTCCCAGGGAAAAAGAACTGAATGGGAATCCAGGACTCCCACCTCCTGGTCCAGCCCTTCTCGCTTACTCATATTCATGTGCCCATTTTAAATTACAGAATTCTTGGCAACTTGATTCTAGAATATTAATTTTTTTTAGCATCAATTAGCAACTAGAATGGAAAAATTTTTTAATTTTTCTGAAGATGCACTAAATTAATCAACATTTATTTCAGTAAACTCACAAACACAATGACAAACATTAACCAGATGTAATCAAGCTATTGTGCCATCGTTATATAATATTTATCAGATACAAAGGGGTGTATATATATCAGTCAGCTAAATGGGTTTACTGGTATTCTCAATTACTCAGATAATCTCAGTGATGGAAAAAAATCAGATTTCTCTTTTTCTCCTAATTTACCAAGAAATACTTAAGTATATCAAATTGCTGACTCATTGTTTTGTTTATACTTCAATGTTTATAATGTAGAGTATAATTTAGAACAAGAACTACCATGTTTAAAGTACTCTTCAGCAGTGAAAGGGAAGAAAAGAACAGGCACTTTTCGGTCCATCCTGTACAAATATGCCCGTATAAGATAGGTAACTTCAGGTGAAAGGCTCTTAATTCCCTTGAGTCTTGGGTTTCTCACAACAGTAAAATCTTTCCTCACAGCCTTTGTGTACCATGTACGTAAAATCACATCCTTTTTGTGAAATGCCAAGGACATTAGTTACATTCAGTAATTTAAAAATTTCTTATCTTTCCTCAACTTGATCATGTAACATTTAATTCCTTTTCATTTACATTTTAGTTATTTAAGCAAGTAAGGGAAAGGAAACAGCATAGGCTCTTACAGTGTTTCAGAGACTTACAAAATGATAAAAAATTAAGGGAACATTTATTTCTTAGATGCTCAATAAGAGGTTTATAAACCAATATAGAAGAGACAGGCAAAATTTAATAATAGTGGGGACAAATCATAGAATGATTATTTGGGGGGTAATGTTATTAGGGGTTTTCAAAATATTTACAAAGATTATTGTGTATAAGAACTAGTTTTCCAATATAAACTCTATTTTGTTTCACAAGAGAAAAGTGTTTGCACTGCCAACAGGGGGTTATTTAAATAGCAAGGAGATAATTATTGCAATGAGCTCAGACAGTATTTCTTATTCTAATCTCTTGTGTTAATGCTTGAAAATCCTCTGGAAATGCTTGAAAAATTATTTAAATCCTTTAAACAGTTTGTCATCATTTAAATTACAGAAGGGTATAGAAGAAGAAAGTAGCCTAAATTTGTAAAATGTATGTGTCAAGTAATTAATGGCCTTTGAGTAGCTTGGCTAAAAACTTAACGTATCTTTTCTAAGTAACTCCTTAATTCCACAAGAGAAGAAATAAGTAGCTCATATTACTTCAGAAAATCTTACAGTTTCATTAAAGAATTGTAAGTAATTCCTCAGGCTTTTATTTTTTTCTTAAACTTTCTGGGGGAAAATCCCACTTTTTCTTATACCATGGAGAGCAAAGGCAAAACTTCTTACACTTGTGAAGTATGTAGGCGAAGCTCTGAGAGGCTCCCAACATACTGTGAACGTAACCCAGCGATCAAATCTATACACTGAAAAAGAACTATAAGTACTATAAACCCTGAATTAGAATTAAAATTTCTATCTGCTGAAACATTAAGCTTTTTGCCTTCAAGGACAGTCATGATCAGGTTTTAGTCCCACCTACGAGATATTACAAGATCGGCCATCTCATTTATATGGCAAAATATAATTACTTCAGATCTGTTTCCAAAATCCCCCATCCTCCCCACCTCATCAGTAAACTCATCATCCTATACATACACTGCACTAGACAATTTCTCAAAGCATCTTTTCAGTGTGCTTAATTTTCTCTCTTCATAGACAAAAGCGTATTCCAAAGCAAAAGCACTGCCTTCATTTAAGAAGGCTTCCCTTAGATATGACTTCCAATTACGAGTAGCCACTGTTGACCTCTCTCTGACACCTTTCTTGAACTCTTCCTTCTAGGGCCCCCACTGCTGTTTTGGGAGCCCTCAAGACACATTTACCCTAATAATTAAATGACAGTTAGATTATTTGATATGATTAATATAGTATAATTAAATTATATTATGGAATAAACTTTTGCAGGCTGACCCGAGATTCCCCATCATTCTCTGAAAGTTTATAAGAATATGTGTTCAAAATTTTGGATAAAAGACCTGTAAAAGAATTTCTGTAGCACAATGCTTCTGTAATCTATGACTGCTTAATACTGACATATTTTGCATTATACACATCTCCACTAATCTCTAGTTCAAGTCATTCAGCTCTGTGATCACATATTCAGTATCCTCAGAGGAGGGATGGCACACTGCATAGTAGGCCGAAGGCATTCAGGGCCATATCCTTGACCTATCACTACTAAGAATTTCTCTATTTCTGAAATTTCAAGTTCCAAAATCTTACTCTGAGATTATAACTTTCAATCCACCCACTTTCTCGCTCCCTAAATCTCTGGTCCTCAATGGTATCCCTTATTCTTGACTTTTCCCAATCTTCCTATTCCTCAGCAGAGATTAGACTATGTTTAACCTCTTCAGTGACATTCAGATTCATTTCTTCATTTCTCTTGCACTCCTAAGCTATACACATTTACAACTAGTACCCATGTCTGGATGAATTCAACCACACAATTTGTCCATTTCTAATTGTGGGCTGTTGGATACTGTGGAGAAAATTCTACAGTTCTGCAGACTGGTTACAACATAAATTTATGATTCTCTAAAACTATCATTTTCATAAATAAAAACTAGTAATTCCAAATGGATTAAAGACTGAAATGTAAACAAACAATAAAATACTGGAAGAAAATATAAAAGGAAATACTTATAGTTTAAAATAAATTCTAAAAAAGGAAAAAAGAGAGACAGATATATAGCTAAAAATACCACAAAGTTAAAAGACAAATGACAAAAAGGCAAAAATAATAATGACCCTTATAACAAAGTATTAATAACTAGACTATTCACGGGACTCTTAAAAATCAACAACCTAATACCAACATAAGGATGGAATAGAAATAGACTGTCTCCAGGAAATATTCTTCACATGAAATGCAACAAAACACACACGTGAAAAGGTACTTAAAATCACTAATAATTAGAGAAATGCAAATAAAAACAAGTACAACTGTTTGCTCAGCTTTGCAAAAATTAATAGGATTTATAAAACATATTACATAGTAAGAATAGAAAAAAATGGAACTGTATACAACTTGCTGATTAGAATTATAAACTAGTAGTCTTTTTCAGAGCAATCTCATAGTATCCACATACCTACTCTTTCATCTAGTAATGCCTCTTCCAGGAAGCTGACCTAGAGTAATACTCACAGTACAAGGCAGTTTGCCGCACTGTACGTTTTTATAATTGTTTATAATAACGAAAAGTCAGAAACAGCCAAGTCCTTTAATGGAGGCATAGGTAACCCATGGTGCATCCATATTAAGGAATGAAGTTAGGAGAAAAAAAGAAGTTAAATTTTAAAAAGTCAGGATTTCAGCACCAAAATGTAAGGAGCCTAGAAGTCATCACTCCTGTGCTTACGTAAGAAACAGCTGAATAAACTGGAAACGAAGGACTTTCCTCAAACCCTCAGGGAACTGAGGCTGCAAGGCAAAGTAATCCCTGAAATCTGGAGAGACAGGCAAGTCCAGAAAGTTACAGCTGAAATATGCTTATCTAGAATAGAAAGCCCTGGAGCCATAAACTGGTGTGGACACTTAAATGTAAGTATAAAGAGCTGCTACGGGCTCAAGAGTGGACACGCATGAGAGGGTGAAGCTCCTGGGGGCCATAGTCTCCAGGCTCTCAGCACAACTTTCCTAGGCTGGGCTTCCAGGAACCCCACCAGATTCTCACAGAGAAGATCTGGGAAAGATCCCCTCTTGGCTCTGGCAGAGGGAGGGGAAGAGTAATTACTGTGAAATGTTCCCAGAGCAAACTCCATAATAAAGGCCTGTTCTCCAGGGTGGAAAAATGTATCTTAGTTCATCTCACCTGAGGGAAGGGCATCCTTCCCACTCCAACCCCCTACCCACTCCCAGCGTTCCAGTCTCACCTAAGGGGTGGGGGGTGCTGTTGGCTGAGAGAAGAAACAGCCCAAGGGAAACACTTGGGAAGGTCACAGCCCAGAGTCACAGGCCCACTAAAACACTGACTTTTAATCATAAGATTATAAAACAGTTCCCCTCTTCCACACTTAACAACCACACCAACCATGCTCTAAGGAAAGGATATAGCTCAAGGGGTAGAGCGTATGCTTAGCAAGCATGAGGTCCTGGGTTCAATCTGCAGTATCTCCTCTAAAAATAAATAAGTAAATCTAACTACCTACCCCTCTAAAAAATTGTTTTTTAAAAAGAAAAATTTATGTTCATGTATGATATATATGTATGTTCATGTATTACTGAAGCATTATGCTGTACACCAGAAATTAACACAACGTTGTAAACTGACTAAACTTCAATAAAAATACATTTATACAAAAAAAAAAGAAATGATAAAAATCAAAAGCACTGTAACAGATATGAAGAATGCTTTGATGAGCTCAACTGCAGACTGGTTATGGCCAAGGAAAGGATTAGTGAGCCTGGAGATAAATCAACAGAAGCTTCCAGAAGAGAGACTAGACCAGTGGTATATTTGAAGTAACAATGTTTAAGAACTTTAAATTTAATGACAGACATTAAACCACAGATACCAAAAGCTCAGAGACTATCAAACAAGATTAAATACCTAAAAGACTACATTTAGGCATTTCATATTCAAACTATAGAAAGTCAAAAATAAAGAGAGAATCTGGAAAGGGAGTGAGTTAAGAAGGGTGAGGGAAGGAGAAACACTTTACCTATGAAAGATCAGGAACGAACATTACAGTGGACTTCTCATCCAAAGCATGCAGACATGAAGAGAATGGAGGGAAATATTTGAAGTGTTGAAAGAAAAACCTACCAGCCTAGAATTCTATATTTAATAAAATTATCCTTCAAAAGTGAAAGAAGAATAAAGAATTTCTCAGAAAATCAAAAAATGTGGAAATTTATTGTGAGGCGACCTGCCATGAGAGAAATATTAAAAGTCGTTCAGGGAGAGAAAAATGACATAGGTCAGAAATTGTACAGGCATAATGTGTTTTACTGCACTTCACTGATTGTGTTTTTCCTAACTGAAGGTCTGTGGCAACCCTATGTTGTTGGTTATGGTTAGCATCTTTTAGCAATAAAGTATTTTTTAATTAAGGTATGTACATTGTTTTTCTTGATATAATGCTATTGCATGCTTAACAGACTATACTACAGTGTAAAAATAACTTTCACATGTGCTGGGGAACCAAAACCTTCATGTGACTTGCTCTATTGCAATACTCACTTCATTAAGGTGGTTTGGACCAAATTGGCAGTACCTCCAGGGTAAGCCTGTTATGTAACTAAGAGAAGGCTGTCAGAGAAGGAATAAATGAAGTTAAAATAAAAATTGTTATTATCCTTAACTGATTTAAAAGATTGTTTTTAAAGTAAGAGTAGCAATAATGTATTGGGTGATTATAGTTTATGAATCAGTGAGATGAATAACAGCAATCTCACAAGGAGTTGGGATTACTTTTAAAAGATACACATATTCTACTTGAGTTATTTGAAGGCAGACCAAAATTTGTAGGAAATGTACACTCTAGGGCAACCACTAAAAAGTTTAATTGATACACAAAGAGAGGAGACAGAAGGAAATCATGTAAAATGCTCAGTTAAAGCCAGAGAAGACAGAAGGACAGTGGGGGAAAAGAATAACAAATGCAACAAATAGGGAAGTTATAAACATGACAGATTTTAATCTCACTGTATCAACAATCACTTTAAATGTGAATAGTCTAAATGCACCAATTAAAAGACACAATGTCAGAGTGGATTAAAAAAACACATCTCAATAGTGTTTACAAGAAAGCCACTTTAAATAATCAGGCTGAAAGTAAAGAAATGGAGAAAGGTGCATCATGCTGAAGCCAATGAAATAAAGCTGGAGTGGCTACATTAACTTTAGACAACACAACTTTTCCTTAGAACAAGGGAAGCCATCAGGGATAGGGAGGAGCATTACATACGGACAGAAAGTTCAATTCTCTAAGACTTAGCAATCCTTAACATATGTAAGCCTAATGTGAGTATTCACCTATATGAGGCAAAAACTGATAGGACTGAAGGAAGAAAAAGACAAACCCACTATTGGAGTTGGAGACAGCAACAGCTCTCATGCCATAACTGACAGATCAAGTGTGCAGGAAATCAATACAGACACAGTTTGCTGAACAGTACTATCAATCAACCAGAACTACAGCTGACATTTATGGAACACTCCATCCAGCCACAGCAGAACACACATTCTTCTCAAACTCATGTGGAACACTCACCAAGACAGGTAACACACTGGGCCATAAACACACCTTAACAAATTCAAAAGAACGGAAATCATACAAAATGTGCTCTCCGATCACAATGGAGTTAAACAGGAAATCAGTAACAAAAGACAGCTGGAAAAGCCCCAAACATTTGGAAATTAAACATGTATCTAAAAAACAAGTCAAAGAAGTGTCAAGAGATTTTAAAATATTTTAAACTAAATGAAAATATAACTTATCAAAATGTGTAAAATGCAGTGAAAAACGTTCTTTCTTAGAGGGACATCTGTAGCACCAACTGCATATATCACAAAAGAATAAAGATTTTTAAATAGCCTGACTTTCTACCTTAGGAAACAAGGGGAAAAAAAAGAGCAATTTAAGCCTAAAGAAGGCAAAAGGAAAGAAATAACAAATTAGGGCAACAAATCAATGAAACTAAAAACATGAGAACAGAGAAAATCAAGAAAACCAAAACCTGGTTCTATGAAACGATGGATAAAATTATTCTCAATCTCACTACCATCACTGGTAGCGCTGTCTTGAGTGCATCTTCCCTACAGCTCCTCAGTTTTTTTCTGAAAACCAAAGTAGATACCATATCACTTTTCTGATTTAAAACCTCTGCTGATTCCCTATTGCCTAAGAATAAACCAAAGTACCTTAATCTACTATCTAAACTCTTAGACCCTCTGGCCCCATTTATGATTACAGACTCTTTTCTCACTAGGCCACCTGTTTCACTCTAAATTCTGCTGCACTGAAAGTATCTCCCAGCCTTCTTGGGTTCTTGAGCACTTTGTGTATTTGTGTCGTGTATTTTCTGCCAAGGACGCCCCCCCCCTCTTCTACTTCTCCTTAGGGCTTAGAGCTAAGCTCTAAGGTCACTTTCTCAGAGAAGTCTTTCCCAAACCTCCAGGCGGAATTTGTTGCTGTATCTTACACCATGGTACTTCAGTTATAGTCTGGTATAAAATATTCATCACTGAGAGAGACCGTATAGCACTGTGGTTACACAGGCTTTGCAACTAGTTACCTGGATTCAAATCTTAGCTGCACCATTTACCAGCTGTTGTACCTTCAGCAGGTCAGTCACCGTCTTTGTGCATCAGATTTCTCATGTGTGAGAAGAGAGTAACTTCCAAAACCAACCTCAGAGTGGTCTTCTGGTGTAATTCAAAAACGAGGCACCACTCAGCACTTGTGCACAGTAACCGACAGCTATTACTACTGCTATTCTGCTGTAACACAGACCAATTAGTGGTTATTTATTCCCATTAACTTGTAATTTCTTCAATGGTGGGAACCAAATCTTACTTAACTTTGTATCCTTAGTTCATAGTAAGTGATGGGTGAATAAATGTCATACACCTACTATATAGTAGTAGTAGATTTTATGTGCAGACATTCTGAATTCTGGATGTGTAGGTTTACTATTCCTGATAAAAAATTACATGTTACATGTAAAATTTTGTAAAACTTACAATTTACGCATCCTAGTTCTCATCCTATAGAAAGTCTTCATAGTTTGTAAACACTGAAGTTCTTAAACATCTCCAGAAAAGAAATTATACTGACAACCATTTATTCTTGATTGAAAAGTCACCTAGTTGCTTAAAGATTATTTCTTTCTGCTTAATTATCAGTATCCCTTATTAAATTATGAATTCCCTGAAAGCAGGCTATGCTCTCCAAGTTCTTAACACCTAGCCAAGGATTTAGTACAGAACTAAAAGAAACAAATGAATGTGGCAGTGATTCCCACCACTTTCAGGGAAAGTCGAACCATGGCTCTTTATTATCTGGCCCCTAGATCTAACCCTATTCACCTCCCACCTTTCCTCTTTATTCCACACATACTTTGTCTCCTGCAGGTCTCCCTGCTAAGCCTTCACAGTTCTGTGCCTTCATATACCCCCATATAATCCTGTGCATATCTTTATCATAGCATTTCTCCCCATGTTATGTAACTTATTTTATTTGTCTTTTTTCCAACACTGGACAAGTAATATAAGATTATGGAAGGCAGAGATCATGCCTTTATGCAACTCCTTCCCTCAATGTCTAACACAGTGCCTGGTAAATAAGGCACAGGCAATACATGATTAACAAATGAGTAAAAAGTGATCAATGAAAGTTGAGAAGATGAATGAATTAGAGGCAGCTCAAGCCAAAGATAAGTTAAGATAAGGAATTTAGAGAAAATTTTAAATTATCTGTTTATTTAAAAAGGCTTAGAAGGCAACTTTGATCTTTATGATTTGTTTGAATTCAATTTTATTACTTGAAAAAACAATAAACCATTACCATATGACCATTTTTTTGTTGGGAGGTGTTAAGTACCCCATAGTGTTTTCTGTTTGTTTTTAATTCAGGAAAAACTGGTACAAATTTAGAAAGAACTATCAACATAGAGGCAGGGGCAGAAGCAAGAAAAAAAAAAATCACTACTAATAGTTAGGTTTGGTTGGTAAGCTGATGATGGCAAAACAAAAAGCAATAAGCCAGAATCCTCCACAGGGAATTGGTGCATCAACAGCAAACTGAGGACGAGGAACATCCAAAAGGAGTCAGCCCCCCAGTATCAACAACAAACCATCACAGAATGAGCTGGAATATATGATGAGGTCTGAAAGCAATGAAAGGAAAACAACAAATGCAAAAGACTGGGCAGAATTATATTAGTAAATCCTCACAAATGAAAAAATATATAAAATAATGATACCAACAAAAATAATAAAGGAAAGGTAAATGTTGGCTTCTTCAAGACTGATTATACAGTAATGAAGGTTTAAACTGTGAATTCCTATACTTTTATTTTTCGGAAAACATTTAAACATCTAAAAATCAGTGTCATCATATATCACGTTGTACTAACTGGAATTACCCAGCTTGCTCATTTGCCATAGTTTCCAAACTTCCTCCAAAATAACTCCTACCAACTACTAAATATCAAATCCTTTCAAAAAGACTGAAAATTCACCACTAATAATCAAAAGAATGCACTGTGTACTCTGCAGCTGATTACGGGGAAACAATTCTAAAAAGATCTGAGCAACAGCATTGTTGAAATTTAATTTCTTAAGTGCCTGCCTACTCTATGCAAGTCATTGTGGGATTACCAACTCCAGTTTTTCCCCTCTAGGGTGTGGTTATTTTTCCCTAAAATTCCAAACAGATCAGTATATAACGTTCCTTAAAAGTGACACGACTGCCTGTAATGAGAGAGTCAAAACTCTTTGCAAGGTATAAAAGGCTCTTCAAAATTTGTTGTGCATCTAATTTTGAAGCTCTGTCTTCTGCAATATTCCTCCTCTCAGTCTCTGCTCACACCACATCACCTAACTGCTCTTCCCTGAACAGGCCATGCAATTTCAAACTCTTGATGCTTTTCCCACATGGTCTTTCCTCTCCCTGAAATGGCCTCCTCAGTTTTTGTTTTTTTTTTTTTACTGCCTGGCAGCCTATAATGGATAGTTCTTGACCTTACTTAATCCCCAAACAATTTAAACCCAGCTCCACGTTAGCAACTTGATCATTGATTCAAAGAAATATTTATCAAGGCCCTCCCCGCCCCACCTGAATCTGTTCCAGCCACCTGGCTCTGCTTTCAGTAGCTTATATTCACCATGTCCTTAACCACCAAAGCAATTAAGACATTAATTTGAAAAACAAAACTTCTTAAATATTTAGAAGAATATGTTGGAAGGTATCTTTATAACCCCAGAGAAAGGAAGAATGTCCAAAAAAAAAAACCCCAAAACAAAAAACTACACACTCACACAATTGACCTCATCTTAATTAAAAACTTCTGTACACAAAGTCAACAGAAAGTAAACACAAGCCACAAATAGGGAACAAAATATCTGCAACACCTAAAATGAACAACAAAGCATTCGATCCAAAATATGTAAAGAATGGCTACAAATCAATGAAAGAGCAACAAACCACCCAATAGAAAAATGGACAAAAGACAATCATTTCACAAAAAAGAAAAACGACCACACTATGTCAAAGGCTGCGTGGCCTCATCAGTAATAAAGGGAATGGAAATTAATATGCAACTTTCCTGTCTGCTGTTTGTTCCCTTTTCTAAGAACGTCTGTTCACTTACCCTGTGTGTACGTCTGTACCATTCCTATCATCCATTCACCCCAAATCCACAAATACTCATTCTCATCACCTAGAAAAGCATGCACTTGGTATCCACATCAAGCCTCTCCACGACTGTTGTACTGACAGTCAACACTCAGCAACCTAGTCTGATCCCAACTGAGGCTATTTGTCAACCCAGGCCAGGTACAGTAAAGACATTCAGAATTTACGGAGGAGGGTATCTCCAGTGAACAGGCAGCTCCACCTCCATTCCTTGAAAATGAATCTAATGTGAGGTCAGTGACCTGTGTTTTTCATACTCAACTTTTTAGTGTTTGCCAAAGCACCTGACACGCTGAAGGTAATTAATAAATGTATTATGGATGGCTGGATGGATGAAACGAGGTAGGAAATCTTCCTGCTGATAACTTATTTGTTAAGTTTTCCATAAACTCCTCTATCAAAATTATTTTAAATACTCTTTATAAATTTTAAATAGAGGTATATGAATGAAAACAATTAGGAGATTTATGAAAGGAAATCCTTTTAAAGAAACATACCTTAAAATATCAAAGATGGTACTGATACAAACTTGAAGGGAAAAAAATTACTAGTTACTGGACATAACTGTTTGCTAAGCAGAATATTACTCTCATATTTTTGGCATTAGATCTTTTATAAATGAAACACAACAATGGGTTTACAGTCTCGTGGCTGGGGGGTACAGGTACATTCTCACTGAAAGGGATAAGAAGCCTACATTTCTCTATTTTTCCACCACAGCAAAACATAAGAATGACTACCACAAATAGCCATGTCCTAATTACATCATTTCACTGTTGATCACATGTAGCCTATTTTAAAAAATGCCTTTGGGGAAGAATGAGAGGAGAAATGCTATTCTTACCAGCTAGCTACTTAATACATTTTGTAAGTCCACCCGAAATAGTAACAGTAATGTTTAAGATATACTGCCCTTTATTCTTGTGAAGTAAGTTACTACAGTGAATAATTTTGCATAATACAGCCCAGTTTACCATATTTGTCTCACAGTACTCTCATGCTCCTCTTAGAAGGAATGTCAGGTAATAAAACACATGAGATACTCCCTTGATAAACTGGCACAGACCCCCTGATGCTGATGAGACGATGATTTCCTTATTTACTTTTTTAGCATTTCATAATAAAGCCTAACATTACTATGGGGAACAACCTAAAAAAGTACTGATTTTTACTTCAGGACCAGAGGATCAAGCACACCAGCTATTATTCTCAATTCTGCTCCTCTTATATTTTACAATTACTATCTCAACTAGAGCTGAGAGATAAGGGTAAGAAAGGCTGTACCAGTAAAATCTCCTAGTTCAGATTTTTGCTAGCAGGTTTAGCATTTGGAGGTTAAAAAAAATATAACCTAGTTATCTTACTTTACATGTCTAGGCTTTTGAATATAATTGCTTAAACAAAAAATATAAGCTATAAGAAATAAATTTTTCTGTAAGTGAAGAGTATAAAGTTTCATTTTGTTAACCAAATTTCCCCTATAAAGTACATATAACATTCTAAAATTTACAATTTGTATTAAGCAAAATTTTCTAGGTTGAGAACAGCAGCATGCAGACTTGGGATTCAAGAAAAGAGATTATTTTTCAGCTTTAATTTTCCTTTTGAAATTACTTTAAGGAAAGCTATTCTATGGTCAAAACTGAGTCATTCCAAGACATGTAGTTGATTTTGGTTTATGCATAAATTTATGTTCCTAGTAGAACACATATTAATTCATTAAAAAATATGGAGAGCTAGTGGGGAGGGTACAGCTCAGTGGTATAGCACATGCTTAGCTGCAAGAGGTCCTAGGTTCAATCCCCAGCACCTCCACTAAAAATAAATAAATAAGTAGACCTAATTACCACCCACACACACACACACACACACACACACACAATATGGAGAGCTATACCAATTTTGATTACTTGAAATATTTGGCCTGGTTTTTCAAAGTAATGATTACTAAAATGAAACTGACTATTACTATTCCAGGCTTAAAAAAATCTTCACTTACCTTTAATTTCTGAATTATTAAATTTTATACCATTTAATATACACTCAAACTTCAGACAAGATAACAACTCATTTAATTTCAAATCCAGATTTCCCCTAAGAAGCAAAATTTAACACTTTAAACAAAGTGGGACAAAAAAAGAGACCTGTGAACAATTATATCTAATTACATTTTTTAAAATAGATTTCAAATTCTAATACAATAATATTTAAAGAAACTGATCAAGAATTTTTAATACTTATGTTTTAAGGACCATAATGATTACTAGTTTAAGTGTTAAACATAACATAAATGTCTTTAAGGAATATAAGAGGTAACAATGAAACTTTTTGAAAAGTCATGACACTTGAAAATTAACTTCTATATTTTAAAATTTTAAAGATAACCCTCCACAAAATCATTGTAATAAAACCAGGGGCTGATAAACATAAGATCAAACAAACCAGGGCACAGATGAGAGCTCAGAAACAGACCCTTAAATGTAGTAGGAACCTAACACTTGATTAAAGGTCACAAAAAGGGTGTGATTGTTATAAGATGATATTGGAAAGTGACTCACTCTTATTATAAAATAGCCTCCTACCTTCAGCCACATAAAGGTGGGTAAAACTATAAAGTTAAGAGAGGAAAATCTATGAAGATACCTTTAGGAATCAGGTAAGAATTTCTTAAGCATATATTCAGAGCTGCACACCATACGCAAAAATAAAATGAATGTGATTACATCAAAGTTAAATATTTTGGCTCAGCAAAGAACATTGTGAATCAAGCAAAAACTGAGGTAACACAATGGGAGAAGATACCTGAAATGTCTAAAACTAAAAGGTTTATAATTTAGAATTTACAAGAAATTTCCAAATCAGCAAGAAAAACACAGCAATCCCGATTTTAAAAGATATGAGCAACAAAACTAGAAGGCCATCAAACATATATCAAGAGATATTTTAATTTACTCAGTAATCAAAGAAATGTAGACTAAAATATGGAAATGCCACTTTACCCCTATTAGATTAGCAACAAGCAGAAAGCTGGAAAATGCCCCGTGTTCTTGGAGATGTGGACACGACCCACACACGTGACTGATGGGAAAACAGCCAGGTAGAAGATCTAAAGGACAGTGTGCATTATTATTCAGCCTTGCGTTCGGCTCCTCAGCAGATAAGCCAAAGAAATTCGTAGGGGTGAGGACTTGTAAATGGATGTTTACTGAATTGTTTTTTTTTGTGGTGACTGGGGTCTTGAAGGTTATTTAGAGGTTCTATCACTAAGAAAGTGAATTAGTAAAACAGGGTTGATACACATTCACATTCATTTAAAAGTATATATTTCATATAGATGCATCTTAAAAACACAGTGATGAGTGAAAGAAACCAAGAAATAGGATGAAATAAACAGACAATACCAGTTCTTGAAAATTAGAAATACATGCACACAAAACAAATATTATGCAAGAACACACACTAAAGAACAACAACACTAAATGCTTCAGAAGGGTTGTGCCGGTCCCTCATTAACTGTACAGTTCTTTAAAGGAAATAATTACTTTGCAATACTTTTAAATTTAGTTAAACTAGGCCCAACAAATCACTGTTTTATAAGAATTATGTATTACATTAGACAATTAAAATTACTTAAATAACCACTATTTCATCTTTTAAAGCACTCTCAATTAAACCATATTTAAATCAGATACAAGTAGGTATTTTTTTCTAAAGTGATTCCTAGCTATTCCTCAATTTGACCTTTTTATTCCTCTGACATTAAAAAATTCCCTTAAAGTTAAACTTTATCTGCTCTGCAAGTAACAAGAAAAAAACTTGTATCTGTAGGAATATTTGGCTGAAAGTTTGTTTTTTTTTTAAACATTTGTGACTATTAGAATAGCACAAACAAAATAAAGTCCAGATAGATTTCTCCCTTCTCTTGGGGAGAAGGGAATAATTCTCTTGGACAGTAATGATAACTTGCCATGTATAATAAACTATAAGAAAATGAGACCTGGCTCAGAGAGGGAAGAGCCAAACCAGTCAACGTCCCTCAGATCCAGAGATTTTCAGTACCAGAGGGGAATAAAAAGGAAATAAAACTGGGTTATTATATCAAAATAAATCATGCAGCTTTTAATAATAAAATAAATCTGAGCTTCTTCCAATCCTCAGACAAGCCTACCTATGGTCTCCATCAAAAGAAAATCACACTGGGAACACCACAATGGTTCTGTAGTATTATAACCTAGACTTGGCTTAATAAAAGAGAGCAACTTTCAATTAGCATTCCGTAGTTATTAGAATTTGGCTATAATCTGCCACCATTTCTAAGAAATTATGGCTCGGGATAATGACTTTCGTACTATAATATTCTGAATCAAGAGTAAATTATAAATGTAAGCCACGGTTGTTCTAGGGAGACCCCTGGGATATAGTGGTAAATATCAACAACTAGCACATGTGACACTTACCATTTTACCATTTGTTATGAAATAACAACTCTTTTAAGGTATCTGGTTTCATGGAGCTTAGAGTCTGGGTGTGATATAAGTGTTACATACTATACCAGGGAAGCACAAGACCCTGGGGGAAACCTAATCTAGCTGCAGAGTGGCAGGGCTGTGGGAAGGAAGAGTGTCGAAGAAGATTATGTACATTAAAAATACATTCAACAACAGATCCAAAAAAAAAAAAAAAACCCGAATGGACTTCACTGGCCCATCCACAGGCTGTTCTAGTCAATCAGGCTTTTGCAGCTTTGTTCTCTGCATGTTAATTCTTCACATGCAAACTTTTCTACACATGATTTGTAATCAGTTTTTCCAAGTGAAAAATACCAGCCATTCTGCCCTTGAATCACTTTAAGAGTCTAAAGGGAAAGCGTGAGCAATTAGCAGCCAGGGCTGGAGTTAATCCCTAAGGAACTCTTGTTTCCAGCCTCTGTGTCAGGTTTTGTCTAGGAAATAGTCAGGATCCACGGCCACATACAATGCTAGGTATTTTCACAGAAATGTATTCGTTCATTTCCTACCATAAGTGGTACAATGCCTACTTTACAGATGAAACTGAAGTTCAGAGAGGTTAAAGCAACTTGCCAAGAAGACCCTTAACATTAGCATTAGCTGAAATTTGAACTCAAGACACATAACTCCAAGACCAGTGCTATTTTTATTAAATGGAAATTGTCTCTTTGTCTTTATGAAATAATTTTGTTTATGAAAGCAACTGTGTTTTTATTTTCTAGCTATTTCTAGCAATGACAGTACTATTTGTTCTTCTCTAAAAACATTTGGACAAAATTATCCCAAGTATTTTTGTTCCTAAGAAGTTAAAAAAAAAAAAAAAAACATAAAACTCATGTTTACTCTGTGTATATTCCACCAAGGGTGTAACCAGACTGGCAGCAAGAAATACAATTCATGTGTGTAATATCTAGGCTGAGAATTCTTAGTACCTTAAGACACGTCCGATAGATAAGGGAAATGTTAGATACACCAAACTATACTTTCTTTATCTTTGAGTTTCCTGTTCTCTTTAGCTCAAGTCTTTCCCAATCCTCACACCATACACTCAACCACATAACCCCAAGTAAGGAATAATATTCAGAATGCTAAGGAAATAATTTCCTGGCAGAATTTATCAAAGTAAATTACAAATAAAAGTATTACTAGCAATTAAAGACAATAATGTATTATGCAATTTAACATGTTCCAAGCAAATTTTCCATTAAAGAAAAATAATGAGATAATAATCTTAGGAAAAACTGACTACAACATCAACAGAAACTATTCATCTTATTACTCTGTGAATAAAATATAAATTAAATAAAATGTACTTTTATATTATTTTTATGAAGTGATCACTTTTGACTTAAAGGGAAGTTCGGATTTCATGGAGTCTTTTCCTGCATATTCACTGTAAACGGAAACGCCCACTCTTCCTGCCTCGTCTAGGGTTCCTTACCTTGTTCTCAGGCTCAGCTAAGGAGTGGGGTGGATCCAGTCCACACCAGCACAGTGGCTCAATTTTCAGAACTTGCAGAGAGCCAGATGTCAGACCATTAACAGCCTGAAACCAGCCATGGTGAGACCATTTATACCAAAGAAATCAACAAATACCAAAAATAGGGGGCCCTTGGTTTTGGTCCCCCAGCCCCCGAATAGTCGGCTGTTAAACATTCATCAGCACACCACCATGCTCAGGCCTCACTAGCACTTCAGAAGCTTACGTTTTATTTAGTTCATATGCCTCTTCTTTTTCTCTTTATACTCTTGTGCTTTTATTTATCTTTTTCCCAAGGCCTAGGCTTGAGAATATTTAGATTTAACCTCAAAGAGCTAGAATACTATGACTAAGAATATGAATTAAAAATATTCTTTCACCAGAATATCCTCACAGGAAATGCTTCCCTGAATCCTTATCTGATTGGCCTGATTTAGCTACTTTAAAGGCAAAGTCTATTACTTGTGAGGTTGCTAAGAGTAATTTTTCATTACCTGATATGAATATTTTGCTTAAAGCTTATACATGTGTTCCTCATAAAATATAAATGTATATAATATCAATACTAAAATTTCTACAGTCCTGTGTCTAAGAAAGCAATAAATTATAGACAGTGTTGAACATCACAGACCTTCTGCATTAAGTATGGCTCAGTATTACATACACAGAAAAATAGAGGATGAAATCTATTAGTCTGCTTTTACTGAAGAAGAATTGAAGCTAAGAGGTAACTTCTGCAAAGGCAGTAAGAACTGAATTAGGCAGAGTGTTTACAGTATAGAGGCTGTAAAGCAAAGAGCAGGGTTTCCAGACTCCTATGCAAATAGGTTCTTGCTACATTTAGGTTCAGCCAATCAAACCAACTTGTCCAAGATCTGAAAGGCAGAAGTGAAGCAGAAACCACACTCTCGCTGACATTTACATTTTTAAGCTACAGTGTTAGCAGAGATTTCAGTATCCAGTAATTACCCTCCTGGCTGCTGGGAGGCAGAGCAAGACGCATACATTTGGCTGGCCACAATACTGTATTCTAGAGCAAGGGTGGGCAAACTTTCTCTTTAAGGGCCAGATAATAAATATTTTACCATATGGTTTCTGTTACCATTGTAGTGTGAAAGCAACAACAAACAACAGGTAAATTAAAAAGCATGGCTGTATTCTAATAAAACTTTATGTATGGATACTGAAATTTAAATTTCATAAAATTTTTAGGTGCCACAAAACATAACTCAATCCTTGTGCGCTGTTGGTGGGACTGTAAATGATGTAGCCCCTATGGAAAACACTATGGAGGGTCCTCCAAAAATTAAAAATAGAACTACCATATGGTCCAGCAATTCCATTCCTGTGTATTTATCTGAAGAAAATGAAAACACTAACTCAAAAAGATATATGCATCCACACGTTCACTGCAGCATTATGTACAATTATCAAGATATGGAAACAATTTAAGTATCCACTGACAAATGAATGGGTGAAAAAACTGTGTGTATATATATACAGTGGAATATTACTCAGCCATAAAAAAGAAAGAAACCTTGCCATTTGTGACATGAGTGAGCCTTTAGGGCATATGCTAAGTGAAATAAGTCAGACAGAAAGATAAATATCATATAATCTCACTTACATGTAGAATCTGAAAAAAAATCAAGCTCATAGGTACAGAAAACAGACTGGTGGTTGCCAGAGGTGGGGGCTGGGGAGTGGGCAAATGGGTGAAGGGGGTCAAAAGGTATAAACTTCCAGTTATAAAATGAGCAAGTCCTGGGGAAGTAATGTACAGCATGTCGAGTACAGTTAATACTACTGTATTACATATTTGAAAGTGCTGAGAGAGTAAATCTTTAAAGTTCTTATCACAAGGATAAAAAACCGTAACTATGTATGGTGACAGATGTTAACCAGACTTACTGTGATGATCATTTTGTAATACACACAAATATTGAATCATTATGCTGTACACCTGAAACTAATATAATGTTAAATGTCAATTACACCTCAATACTTTTTTAAAAATCCCATTACTCTTCTTTTGGTTTTTTCAACCATTTAAAAAATGCAAAAATCTTCTTAACTGGAGGGATACACAAATCATTTCAGCCAGATTTTGCCTGTTGGCCACAGCTTGCTATACAGCTATACCCTGATCCAGAGAAAGCGGCAGCTTCCTTGGTGGCCCAGCTCTGTGGGACAGCACTGGGAGATGTTTGTAAAAGGTCAACCATGAGCCTAAAATCTGTTTCTTCAGTCATTTCTATCCCTCCATGAGCCATTACTCTGTGGTAAGTGTCTTCCTGCTTAAACTGGCTAGAAAGGATTCTGTTCGCTGCAACTAACTTCTGACTGATGCACAGTGCTGCTATCTATTCTTTAATATCAAATTTCAGTGTTCAAAAGTTCAATTATTTTATGTTGTTATTTTTCTGGTTATTTTATACGAAGCAGGATCAAAATAAGGACTAATTATTGCTATTGGCTGATAATGCCCCTTAAGCCTCTCAGCATGGATCCCCCAGTCTGTGCACTGTTGCCTACTGGAAGACCTGTGTGTTCATTTATTAAGCAACCACTATGTGCCAGGCAGTGCTTCTGGTGTTTGGAACATAGAGGGGGAATATAAGTCTACTAATAAGTATGTGTCTTTTGGGAGTTCAAACTCTGGCGGAGAGAAAAAAATTAAGTCAATATATAAGTCTGGTGGTGATGGCTATGAAGAAAAATTAAGTAAGCTTTGAAAACAGAACTTTCCCAGGGTTGCTGTTTCAGTCTGCACAGTCAAGGAATGCTTTTCTAAGGAGTTAACACCAGAACAGAAACTTGAATGAATGGGGGAGTAATCTGTAAGAATTTCTCGGGGAAGAATTTTCCAGGCTGAGGGACAAGCAAAATCAAAGGCTGGAGGTAAGAACGTGCTTAGCATGGTTGGAGAATTGTAAGGATGCCAGCGAGGCTGAAGCAGAGAGAGAGGGGGAAGTGCTAAGCTGCTGATTGTCTGCATTGTGCTTCAGTGTTTACTTCTCTTCAGTTGCTTTGAATCAACTGATACCAAGGCGACAGCTCTGTACACTACCTCCTCCACTCTGCTGGTCTTCCCATTGCTGTCCACCTAGAAAGCCTCACCTGGCCTACCCCTCTGTCGTCCCTATGTGACTTACTTTGGGAGAGCTCTGTGCCATGTTTAACATTTCTGCACACTTGCTAAAGTTTACAGCACTTCTTGCAGTCTGTGACTTGGGATTGTGGCTTTCTTCTCATTTCACTAATGTGAAAAGATTTCTTCCCTATACTTTATTCTTTCAGTTATGTTCCGTTAGCATTAGGAAGGAGAACAGTATACAAATGCTTTTACTCAATTATCTTTAAATGGAAATCCTTTACCTTATCTACTGTAGATAAATTTAGACATCTATACATGGGTAGATCTTAAACTTCTCAATCCCTACGTTTTCTGTTTCAATCAATAGATTTTCCTATTTGAAAATCTGAGAAATTGTAAACCATGGAGATCTATAAACTGGTAACTCTTGTTCAAGAAAAAGCACAGAATCAATTTTAAATGTAAATTAAAGTAGCTAAAAGGAATATAAAACGGGAAATTACAGCAAATTTCTACTATAATACTTATATTCAAGCTAAGAAATGACAAAAGGCAAATAAATAGGTATCAATACCCAAATGACTATGCAGTGAAAAGAGTAAGTAAATGTCAAAACAACAGAATATGTTAAGTAAATACAGCATTATTACTTTTAGGACCACAAGCCCTAGTTATAAAGGCTTACCTTGGCTTCTTCTTTAAATAACAGTCAAAACGTCTTATACCTACCATAAAATGATTAGCATAAAAAGTATTCTGAATCATATAAAGATACTTTAAAAGTGTCAGCTTTTTTAAACAAGTAAACATTTTCCTCAATCTCAATTATACAACTTAGTAAATAAAATCCTCTCTTCATAAATGTAAAGTTTAGTTTAGCTCTTACTAAATTATCAAAAACACTGAATTAGTGAGTTCAAGTGGTTATAAACTGTACAAAATTTTGCATGCATTAACTTTTATTTCCTTGGTCATTTCTATACTCCTTATATCCACGGGCTCTGCTAGGTGTTATAATAGAAAGATAAATAGATCATGTTCTACCCTCCAGGTCCTCACAGTTAAGCTAAAACACATTATAGAAATAATGTGATAAGTGCTATAATAAACAATAAATAAACAAGCTGCTATGAGAACACAAAAGATTTAACAATCAGTAGAGAAGATGACATCTGAGCTCAGTCTTAGAAACTGAATAGTTCATTCAGCTGACAAATAGGTCCAACCTTATTTCTAGCAAACAGATCATATGTTTATTGAAGAGAAGGCACAAACATGCTGCTGTATCTTAAGAGTTTAGCAGAGCCACAGTACAGGGTGAACGTGGGGAAAAGCTGGAGATGAGGTTTGGATAGAATAGGCAGCCACGGGCAGATCATAAAAGGCTTTCCATAATAGGAAAATAATAAATGCCTATTAAGCAGGAGAGCAATGTATGTTGAGAAAATATTTCTAAACACAGGGTGAAGTGTGAAATAGGTATTTTAAAGATCCCTCAGTATTAAAGGCAGTGCCAATGGAGGTAGGGGTACAGAGCAATGGTGTGGGAAAATGTCACCAATAAGTATTAACAATTTGGAATGAGATATCTTTCAGGATCAATGGGGACAGATGAAAAAGACTAAGATTTCTACCCTGAGGGACTGGAAGAATAGTAGTGTCATCAACTAAGTTAGGAAATAGAGTAAACAAATAAGAATTAATAGGAAAGAGGAAAAGAAAAAAATTTGGCAATGGTGAAATAAAAAGAGCAGTAAGAAAACATAAAGCAAAATAAAAACCCAGGACTGGGGCTCAGGAGAAGAAAAAGCAGATATACATGCCTAAGTAACACATTCAAAACAAAACTAATTACCAATTAATAAGCGGAAATATGATTGTGATGTCATTTTCTATTTTCCAAATAGAAAAAATTATAAGCATATTTGCAAACTTTTTTTAAAAAAGCATTTTTAGCTATTGAAAAAGTTTTTGAAATGTAATATATGTGTGGAGTTAAAAAAAATACTGCAAAAAAGAATATACAGTAAAAGTAAATCTCTCATCACTGGGCTCCAGTTAGCCTCCCCAGATCAGTCATTATTACTAATCTCTGGAATATCTTTGCAAGGCTGTTATATGTGTATAAGCACAAAGATGTACATATAATATGCATGCTCCCTTAAACAGCCTACTAAAATAAGTAATATGAGAAACTACATTTGTATTTCCTAAATATGGTATTATATGCACCAAATTTACAATGGCAGCACTAAAAATTTAGTCAATTAAAAAAAGCACTTCTATTTACAAGTAATTTGCAATCTTAATTTACCAATCAACTTAATGGTACAAAAGATTAAAAACAAAACCCCACTAATTTCTCTGCCCATACACTGACCTTGAGGGGACTCCTTGGCTAACAGGCTCTGAATGTGTGAGCACAATAGGGCCCATTCCTCTGATGGTATTTTACTCAAGACTTGAAACCTAGGCTCCAACTACAAGTGGGTGGGGCTATTGTGAATTAGTCTCTAATTCAGAATCTTTTACTCAACATGGCTAGCCCACTAATTATCCCACATATGAGGGATTTTCAACCCCGCCTGGGCATCGGAATCAACTAGGGGCCCTGAAAAAAGATTCTGATGCCCAGGACCCTCCCCATTCAAATCAAAATCTCTGGGGCTGGAGCCCAGGCATTGCTTTCACAGGTTCCCCCATTACTCTAACATGCACACAAGGTTGAGAACCATTGCCATAGAAACGTAAGATCAGATTTTATGGAAGGAACCCTTAACCTTTTAATCTAGTTACTAAAATAATGTTCAATTGTGGAAAATGTACTTTTAAAATTCTCTGGCAAAGGTGGCTCTAAATCATCAGGGTGTTCCTAACACAGGACAAAGTGACACAGACTTCTCACAAAGCAGCATGTGGTGCAGCTTCACCTCACGTTCTCTGGACCAGCCTAACAGCCCAGGAAAAACCTGCTCTAGCAGCTGCATTATGGAAGAAACAGGATCAACTGATGGAAATGCTTTAAATCTCCCTGATTTACAAAGAAGTTACATACTTAGAGACAGCCAAAGTTGTATTAAAATTTAATAAGTGAACAGCCAGATACACTGACAACTGCTTAACTACAAAAAATCAGAAGCAAAGTGAACAAATTAAACTCCCAAGAAGTGACATATGCAAGACCTCTTTTATAGGGATTCTAACCTATACGTGGAAAAGCTTAAGCCTGTGATATCCAATATGGCAGCCACTAGCCGTATTTTATAATAGTTAGTATGTAATATATACATTTCCACTCACAGATACAACCTTTCAACTACTGCATCAAGACAAATGAGACTACAATTAGTACAAAATGTTCTTCCACCTCCTTGATGTTGCCGTGGTCCTGGGGCTTCACTGCTTTTTTCAGAAGAACATAACTAATCATAAACCATAACCAGAAAGATATACTTCCTTTACTTTATTCACCATCTCCAATTCATTAGCTAGTGGTATTACTAAGATTCTTTGCCTTCCTTTTAACCCCAAACCCCTGCTTCTGTAGCAATGGAAATCACAACAAAATACTAGTACATGGAAAGCTAATTCTGCACCCCACAGACAAAACAAACAGAAACAATAGCTTTCCAACAGCAACTGTAGAATGCTAATTCTCAGAAGAATTCCAAAGCCGTGAGCATAAACCTAAGATTTAATACCTAATTTGTGTTCAGGAACTTACACAAAATAAAGTCAACAATCTCCCAGATCCCATTATGGATAGACAGTCTGGGTCTGATATTGAGAAAATGAACAAACACACACTTCTGAGGAGACTATATGTCATGGTGTGAAAGCTGCCTATCCAGTCACACTCAATTTCTAGGATAAAATTAACTGTTCGACTAAAAACTCTAGCAGCTCTCATTGTGATTCTTTGCTCTTAATACACCCCTGAAAAAGACAAAATCCCTAAAATGTCCCATCAAATCTTAAGTAAGTCAAGTAAAAATTAATGAATTAGGGTATGTCCTTTGTCTGGTAAGAAAAGATCCATCCAAGCACAAGACCTCACATGAGTATGAATAGAAGCAGAAAAATATGAATACAAGTAAAACAGACCCTCAAGGTAAGAAGACTAGAGCAAAGCCTATATTACCATCAATTATGCAGGCCTAATGTGTGAACTGTAAGGTCTGAGTTCATTAACATTCCATAATTCAAGTATTATTAAACTATTCAAAAATCAGTAAACTGGAAGTTTCTTATCAAGTTAAATGTATTTATCATGAACCTGGCAATCCCATTCTTAGACATTTACCATAGAACTGGGGCTGGAAAATGATGGCTCTGTGCCATACCTGTTTCATAAGTAAGTCTTTTTGAAATACAGCCACATCCATTCATTTATGTATTGTGTACAGCTGTTTTCATCCTACAAGATGAAGAGTAGCTGCAACCGAGACCATAAGGCCTAAAATAAAGCCTATCTAGAGCTTTGCAAAAAAAAGTCTGCTGATCTGTGCATTAGGAAAATGGTAACTTACGATCACATAAAACCTATACACAGAAGTTTACAGTGGCTCTGTTAATCATGGCCAAAAAATGGAAACAACCCAAATGTCCTATAACGAGTTGATGGATATACAAACTATAGCACCCACAAGTAACAGTACAAGTAAATAAATGCTCGATACGTACAGTAACTTGAATGTTTCTCAAAGGCATTATCCTGAATGAAAGAACAGTCTCAAAAAGGTTATATACACTGTATGATTCCATTTATGTGACATTCTTAAAAAGAGAAAACTATTGATGAAGACAGATCAGTGGTTGCCAGGGGCTAGAGGTGAAGAGAAAGTGTATAAAAGAATAGGACAAGGAAGTTTTAGGGGTGATGAAACGGTTCTCTGTCCATACTGTGGTAGTGGTTACACCAATCTGTATATCTATCAAAGTTCATATAGAGCTGTACACCAAAGAAAAATAAATGTTATTGTGTAACAATTAAAAAATAAAAATTTTATAAAACAGTATGGCAGGTTAAAGAAAAACAGTAAACTAATAAGGAAACTCTAAAAATTCAGGCCCAAGAATGAGAGTTTGCCAAAGAAGATCAGATCAGAAAGTGTGGTCTAGGTCACTACACTCTTTGAGTTTTATTCCTGGTTTTTATCATTGATTCACTATAAGGCATTAAATCACAGAGAGTATTTCTCTGTGATTTTTGTGCACATAGTTTCACAGATGATATCTGAAGGTGAACATAAAACCCTCAATGGAGTATTTCCCCTGTCAAATATGACATACCACATGAAGAAATACTGCAATTCAAGTTATCTCAGAATATCCCCATTCTGCTCTTCAGATTAGCCATAAATATAAAGGTCAGGTTTATATCATAGCTGTCAGCCCTTTTTCCACACTCAAGTTCTCTCTCTCTGCTGTCAAAGCTCTATAACATCTCCAGTCTAGAAAATCTGGCATCTTATTCCACACACACCCCAAAAGATTCCACCACATACGCTGTAGATCTGTACAAGGTCTCTGATTTCCTTTCAGGCAGCCAGAACTGCAGACTGCCCAGGAGCAGTGTCTAAACGAACTGCCACCCAGATTTAATCAAAAGATAAATCTGGGGAACACAAAATAATTTTTAGGGAAAACAAGAGGTATGGTAATTAGTTCCTTCACAAGCTCAACTATAAAAACAATCTACAAATTAGTTATATATTTTTTAAGTCCAATAAAATAGTTTAAAAAAACCAAACACAAAAAACTGGAAGATTAAGATCCCTGTACCAGTAAGAACATTCAGACTAATTGATTCCATTGTGTATAACTAGTCAACCATGTCTCAAGTTAAAATCTAGAAGACAAAGAACTCAGGAACAACACTAAGCAATCATAAATCACTTACATAGACATCAAAGGGAAAAAAACTTTTTAAAGGGCAAAATAAATCTTTAATCATGACAGAAAACACACCCAAAAGTCTCTAGCTTTTTGTGATGACTTTAAAATGTCAATGAATTCTTAGATATCTTCCAAAAGAGGAGTGTATCTCCCTTCCTCCTGAATGGGACGCACTTCTAAAAAATAGGATGTTGGGAGTAACATCATGTAACTTCCAAGATTAAGTCATTGGAAAGAATTCAAATCCTGGCTCTGCCATTTATATTAATTCCTCTTCCAGGCCTCTTGTTAGGATCAGAGATAACACATGTAAAGCTTTTTTCGTGGTGCCAGATCATTAGAAGTTTAACAAAGAGCTTCTAACCAATCACCTATAGGTCTCAAAGGCCCCTGAAGGTGTGTATTATTGGCATTCAAAGATGAAAAAGTTTATTATGTAATACTGAATGAAAGTCACAAATTGCTGAAATCAAGTAAAACCACAAAGTGTGTCAGACTTTTAGGAAAAAAAATCTTGCTTTCTATTAGGTTGAGTCAAATGAAATGTCATTTTTGTTAGGTCAGAAAGGGGAGAGTATCAGCAATTTTATAAGGTTAAACCTAACGGTAGTTATAAAAAGAAAATACAAGTGAGTATAGAAATATTACAGGAGAGGTATTTTCTCTCATCAGTAAAAACTGAAAAATTTGTATCTCACAAGTTATGGCTTACTAAGAAAACCTGAAGCCAAGATGGCTATACGATGAACTAGTCAAGTTTTTTCATAGCCAATTTAATATGTCAGTTACTAACCCAGCCTATTCTGAGATTGAACAAAAGTTAAATATTTATATCCAGTTGAGCATTCTCTATCAGAAATACCATTAAGAGGCATCGAAAATTAGGGAAATGATGGTTTACAAAAAGGCTTTAAGAACAGATTATTTTAGTTTACAGTGAAATATAATATGTTCTTCAACAAGCAGCAGACCACTTTCTCTAAATCAGACAAAAGATGGGTTTTATAAAATTTAGGAAGATAATTGGACAATTAGCACCTTGAAACAAAAATACAAATTCCCATTCATTTAACATTCACTGAGAACCAGATACTGAATGTTGCCATGGAGGTAGACACAGAGAAAACACTGGTAGTTTAAATAGAGCCATAGTAAAAAGGAGAAAATACTACTCATTATAAGCGTTTTATGTATCATTTTAAGTGGCAAATATTCTGACTTGATTAAATAGTAATGGAATTATTTCTAAATATCACATACCTTATGCTTGAAATCATATTTTTATTTATGACACTTAAGACAAGTTCTGGGTACTCATTCATTTAATATTCAAAATAGCCCTATGAGATAAGTATTATTATTATCCACATTTTACAGAAGAGGAAATTGAGGCATAAAGAAGTTAAGCAACTAGCCCCAGTTCACAAGCCTAGTAAGTGGCAGAGCCCAGATTTAGTCAGGCTGTCTGGCTCGAGAGTTAGTACTCTTGATGACTTCATTGTGCTACCTCTCAGATTCAACTTTATTAGCATATCCCAATATAGCTGACTTTCTGGTACTAATTCTGACAATCGAGACAGAGGATTGCATTAAAAAAACAAACTATTCTTCTCAAGCACAATATGAAACAATCTGACTCATTAATCAGTTAATAGTTTTTCATTGATCTTAGCTTATCTACAGAGTAACAAACAAACCACAAACAGACAAGTCATTTGTTAAAGTGGGTAACAAATCTGAACCAAAGAGCATTCACACAGAGACAGGTGAACTATCTTCTGGTTCATGAACTATCTTCTGGTTCGTTAACTATCTTCTGGATGTCCTTGATCTAGGTAAGCGTAACAGATGCAATAGATCAGGCAATTGACAGGAACAAGAAGAACACTTTAGGCACACAATACGTGGGCAAAGGCCCACAGATAACCCAGAAGTATTTTGGGGAGTGAATTGAGAAGTGATTTTGACCATTAAAATGTTCCACTGTGGATTGGCAAACTACATCTCATGGGCCAAATTTGGCCTGCAGCCTGTTCTTGTAAATAAAGTTTTATTGGACCATAACTATGCTCATTTGTATTGTCTAAGGTGGCTTTTGTGCAGAGCTGAATAGCTGCAACAGAGATTCTGTGGCCCTCAAAGCCTAATATATTTACTTTGTGGCCCTTTGCAGAGAAAGTTTGCTGACCTCTATGTTATACTTAACATCAAGTAGAAAATAAATGTAATAGACATGCTCTGACCTTAAAAAAATAGATTCTTACTTTACATAAGCATTAATTAATATCAAATGTATTCTATAGCTAGAGACTTACAACTGAAGGGCTACCAAATTTCATCAAATCCAAGTTACCATCAGTAGTAAGACTTGTTATTTTACGTACCATCAAGAAAAACACTGCAAATTAAAAAAATAACACAATAACTTACTATTGTATCTACTGCAAGATGATTCTAGTTTCAAACTTCGGCAAATGAGAAAAAAGTGTATCTTAGAATTGATGAAATATAGTATATCATTCTACAATGATACAAATTCATAAATGAAAGCTAACAGGGATGTGACAAATCTACCAAGTGGGATTTTCCACTTTATCACAGGGTACTTGAAAGGACAAGGGGTTTCTTTGTAACACTTTGCCAATACCTATAAAAACCAAGAAATATTAGTAGAGAACAAAGGACTAAGGTTTGCAGGCTGTCCCACATGTAAGGCAGTAGATAAGGAGGTCCGCCATAAGCCCTAATGTACAATGCATATTGGTCTTTCCAAAACATTGGTAGCTGTGCTGGGGACATTCAGGTAACAGAAAAAAAAAAAAAAAAACCAGTCATATTACATGTAGAATGAATGTTTTCCCTTTGATATTAAACACATGACCATATATTTCAAAGTAATGGAACACCTTTAGAGTATTTTCCACAGCAGGGCATATATGAAGAGAGTTTGTTTGAGTCACTGCTTTTAACTGGAGGGAGAGGGGGAGGGAGGGGAAGAGACAGAGAGACTGAAGGAGGGAGGGAGGGAAAGGACGAATTAGAAGCAGACTTTATAGCTTCAAATTTAACACTTTATCTTTGTCCTCAAAGTATTAGATTATCCAATTTAGTATCTGACAATAAACAATATAATATGTAATTGAGAATTCTGTATTAATAATTACAAACCTTTAATACATAAGAGTAGAAATTTTTACAATACTGTTTTTTAATTTCATTCTTCTGCTTATTAGATTTCAAACATATTTCAAAATAAATCTTTATCTTAGTGTTTCATTACTTAAGAGATAACCTTTTTGAAGGCAGCAGAGTTACGACAGTATGAGAAAAGCAGGACAAAAAATGAGCATGTTGTAAGTCTATGTCTGTCTCTCTCTCTAACACCATATGAGAATGAGGGGAATAGCACTGAATATAACAATCGTTTCAGAATGGCTCCCCTGCTCACAGCCACACATATAACCAAATTAAGAGAAAGGAAAAGGAAAATAAAATATTAAGTATTTACTATGTACTAGACACTGTTCTAGGCATTTTAGATAAATTAATTCATTTAATCTTCAAAACAACTCTCCTCTTACTCCCCTTAGCAGATAAGGAAACTGAGGCTCAGAGAGGTAAAATTCCAGTCACACAGCTGGTAAGTGGTTTAGTTATTCATTCAACAAGTGGCTGGATGGAGACAACTTCTTTCTCATGTACCACACTACTGTCAAACTGAAAAAAAAAAAGCATACGTGCCTTTAATATATATTAGATAGAAATAAACCAAACTTACTGTGTTGCAGTTTTGTCTTCTTTTTTTCTTTTAAACAAAGTAAAGCAAGAATGCTACCCACATACGCAAATTCTGAAAGCTGGAGTTCCTAGGGCATTCCCTCCTTAGAAAGGATCACATCGCACAACTTTACCATCAGTATATCTCCTCTCAAATCTCTGAGCTCCAGGACTGCATAACTGTCTGCCATCAGACACGTCCACTCAATGACTTGCAGACATCACAAAATTAACATTATCAAAAATAAACCTGATCTCCATTCTCACTGAGCTCCAACCTCGTTTAAGGATATTAGCATTCACCAGTCTGCTTAAGCCAAAACCCTGAGTATTGTCTCACTGGGTCTACCTACAAACTACATCTCAAATCTGTCCTCTTCTCTCCCAACGTTCTAGAACAGGCTGCCATTGTTGTTCACGTGGACTGCTGTAATAGCCTCCTTACCATTTACTCACTTCCTTGATTTCTTTGTCTCTTTTGCAGGCAAAAAGCTTTTTTTTTTTTTAATTTGTGCGTGTGTGTGTGTGGCTAGCACAAATTGCAACTTAAAGCCTACAATGGTTTCCAATATGCCGAATAAAATCCATACTCTTTATCATGGCCTCTTAAACTCTAGATAATATGGTCTTTTTCTACCTCTCAAACTTAATTCCATTCTCCTCCTGGACATCTCCAGGCATCATTTCAACTCCTCATACACCAACTGTTCACACTGCAGGGCATTCCCTTTTCCTGTAAGCTCCTGGCAGGGAAAACTCCTTCAGTTTTCAGCTTCAAGGTCATTTCCCCTGACAAGCTTTTTCTAACAATGTGGAAGTATTTCTGTCTTCCTATAGTCCTCTGTCACTTCACTTTCTTCATTTCCTCCACAGGTATCTATTTACCTGTTTATTATCTGCTCTCTATCAGATGAACTCCCAGTGGACAAAAATATGCCTATTCTATTCATTAATACATACCCAGTACCTAGGAAAATATCTGGCACACATTAGGAACTCCAATTTTTCTTGAATGAGCAACCTACGTATATTAGGCTAAAAGACTCATTTTTATATAATTAACTTGAACTGTTTTAAGCTACTAGGTTTAAGAGATTATCATTTTCTCTCTTAAAAGTGTGAAAATATAGCTCACAGATTTTTGAAGACCTGCAATAAACATTAAAGCCATGAATTCTGTTGTCTCATTCATTTTACAGACAATATAAAACTTAGATGACTTTCTTATTTCCAGAATCTAAGTGAAAAAGCTGCAATAAAATTTGAAATATTTAGATAATTAGCTCATTTAAATAATTGTATTTATGTGCAATCTAGTTATTCTGTATCATCAAGAATAAGTAAAATATTTTAATAAAATCATAATTTTTAAATTTGTTTTCACCTGGACAAATGTATTTCATAAAAAGGAAAAATGACCTATTTTGGTTGGGTCCAAGGAAGAATCATAAATTACTGTTCCATTCTGTGGTAGTTATAAAACATATCCACAAATTCTTTGATACTCTTCACTTCAAAGTTAAGTCTCTACTTAACTGAGTTAAGTTTAGTGGCATAACAGAATATAGTGGCAGTGACCATGTCATAAAGGCACTGTGGCTTCTCCTTGTTCTCTTGGATCACTTGCTCTGAAAGACGTTGACTTCCATGTCATGAGGATACTCAAGTAGCCCCAGGGTCCACATCAGTAGGAACTGATGCTTCCTGTTGGCAGGACTTCCGTTAACAGCCATGTGAGGGAGCTACCTGGAAGGATGCTTGAGCCCCAGGCAAGCCTTCAATAGCCCTGACCAAATCTTCATGCCTACAACCTCATGAGAGATTCCAGAACCACTCAGCTCAACCACTCCTGAGTGCCTGACCCACAGAAACTCTAAGATAATAAATGTTTGTTTTTTAAAAGCTGTAGGGTAAGTTATATCACAGCAATAGGTAACTAACACACATTCATTCACTCAATAAATACCAGTCTGTGCCTATTATGTCCTAGTCACCAGCCCCATAAACACAGAGGACAAATAAGATACTACATCTATCATAGAGGAGATAACATTAAATAGCTTGGTAATACAATAAAAGTGCTTTAAGAAGGTAAATACAAGACCCTACCTGTATAGCACACAGTATCAGATTTCAAAAGAAGGAAGGGGAAGATGAGAAGCTGTTGCAGGAGGCAAGAGTGGATGTGAGTATAAATATCTACACGTAAGGAGTGAGGAAAGTATGAGAGATGACATAGGAAGGGGCTGGGGATACGAACACCAGTTGGGTAAAGAATGTGTTATACGCCATACTCTGAGCTTTATCTATAAAAGTCAGTGGGAGACACTGAGAATTTCAAAAAGCAGAGTTAAGAAAATCAGATTGCGTTCTACAAAGAGGATTCTTGCTGCAGTGTGGAAAAGGGCTCCAAAGGAGCTTTCTTTAATCCAGACAGTTAAGAGAAAATTGCAGCCTTTTAGTTTAGGTAGAATGATGGCCTGAAAAATGTTAGCAACAAGGACAAAAAGGAGTAGATGAAATCCATAGATATTAAGATGGTATAAGAACAGAACCCTGTGACTGTACTTGAAATTAAATGTCATCAATATCTCAAACCCCTAAAAAAGGAAAATTACACTAATATAAAAATATTTCAAACAAATAAAAGAAAAATCTTACTTGGTATATAATGCCTATCTTCTAAATTTAAAAAAAAAAAAAACCACCAGCACATTCTGAAAATGAGAATGAATTTTAAAGTTACAACTGTCCTTAAGAAAAAGGGGCAGCTGTAAAGTCAATGTGATGAAGGCGTAAGTGGTTTTCCATAATTCTAATTCACCTAATCTAAAATCTTAAGTCATTCACAACTGATAAGCTCAACTCTTTGTATATTTCTAACATTTTTTATTGCTAATATCAAGTACAGTTCTATTTTTTCCCTTTTAAGATAAAAAGGCTAAAAGGATATTGTATTACCTCTCCTTGAGTACATGAGTCAGGTATGTCAGAATACAACACACTGTTCTTATTTGGCTCAAGAGTTCTATTTTGTTTTTCTAAGACTGCATTCAAATTCTTCAGGACTTTAGTCCCCATAAATTTTCAACCTAAGAACTGGCTCTAAGCTATAAAGTAAGCTCCTTCAGGACAGAGATCATGCCTTAAACATTCTTCTATTCCTCCCACTGAGCCCACTGCACCCAGGCTGTAGCAGAAATTCAAAACTTGTTTATTGAATGGATTTGCCCTAAACTATATGCTAGCAGTTTCTGTTCCTACACACACCCACACACACAACTACTAAAATATTTACTGATGCGGTGATGTCTGCGATTTGTTTCAAAATAATGCAAGGGTAAGATAAGTGTGTGAAGATACAGATAAAACAAGACTGGCCATTATATAATGTTTTAAAAACCTATGAGCTCTATTAGAAAAAAGTGAAAGTAAAATTTGAGTTATTGGGGAGGGACTATCTTTTTTATGTATTGTTTCACGGGACAGAACTGATTAATATATAACAAACTTTTAAAAATTTAAACTTAGTTTCTTAGAGGCTTTTGCCTTTAATTTATAACCCACTATTCTTGTTACAAAATATTTTTACATCATAGTTCTAAATCCCAAATAATTTATTTAAGGACTATAGTTAAAATACTCGGGGAAATAATCTTTTAAGGAGAGGGAATACAAACCTACTGGGGAAGAAAGTAACAAAAATAAAATCTGCATATCAACAGAGAAAGAAAAATAACAGCTGATGTTCTAATTTTCTAATCTTTGTTGCAGTCTGAAAAGACGTACCATTACGTTAGATATCTGTAACATCAAAAAAGCCCAATAAACAGTCATTCAGATCTGGTTTAATAATTAAGAGTCTGCCATTACTAGCTCCTTATTAAAAATGTTTCTCGCAAAATATCAGTATTTTCTTTTATGAAATTCCTGAAGAGTTTCATTAAATAGATTACTTCCAGAACTAAAATAAAAGTGACACTTAACATGAAATTAAAAGATCACTTAACAGACTTTGTGAATAATTGGTCTTTCTCATTCTTTTTATTCTTTCTGTGAGCAAGTACAATTAACGTTTTTGTGTGTGTGTGTTCATGCTTTTCCCTCTAATTTCCAAAGAAAGTGCAATTTAATTAAATAACCCCAAATTTGCTTGCTTTAATACTAATTTTCCTGGTATCCTAACTCCAAAAGAACTCATTATAAAGTTGATACTTGCAGTTCTTTCTGGAGTACTGTCAATTAAATGAAAATATTAAATGCAAAATTTGATGATATATATTAGAAACATTTTTAAAGGCACACATTAAAAATGATAAAATAGTTAAAACATTTAATATAGTAATCAAAACAACATTGTTCTGGCATAAGTATGGACATGTAGACTAAATAAACAGAATAGAGAGCACAAAAATAAACCCTCACATATATGCCCAGTTGATTTTCAACAAGGAGTTCAAGACTATTAAATGGGGAAAGGAATTAAAAAAAAAAAAAAAAAAGGTGATGGGAAACTGGAAACCCCACTTGCAAAAAAATGAAGTTGGACCCTTACCTTACACCACATACAAAAATAAACTTAAAATGGATCACAGACCTAATTTGAAAGCTAAAACTATGAAATTCTTACAAGAAACCCTAAGAGCAATTCTTCATGACCTTGGATTTGAAAATGATTTCTTAAAGATGACACCAAAACCACAGATATCAAAAGGAAAAAAAGATAAATTGCACTTCATAAAAATTAAATACTTTTGTGCATCAAAGGGCACTATCAAGGGAGTGCAAAGACAACCCACAGAAAGGGGAAAATATCCACAAATCATATCTCTGAGTAGGGTTTAACATCCAGAATATATAAAGAACATCAAAAAGACAACACAATTTAAAAAACAGGCAAAGGATCTGAATAGACATTTCACCAAAGAAGATATACAGTCAATAAGCACATGAAAAAGAACGCTCAATACCATTAGTCATCAAGAAAATGCACACCAAAACCACAAATGAGAAACTGCTTCACATCCACTAGGATGGCTATTATCAAAAAATAACACTGGCAAAGATGCGGAACCATTGGAATCCTTGTGTAGTGTTGATGATAATTTGAAATGGTACAGCTACTGTGGAAAACAGTATGGCAGTTCCTCAAAGTTAACCATAGAGTTAACTTTATGACTCAGCAATTCCACTCCTAGGTGTATATATATGTGTACATCCAGCAGAACTGAAAGCAGACTCTTACAGGTACTTGTACACCAATGTTCATAGCAGCAGTTTTCACAAGAGCACAAGTTAGAAATAACCAGAGTGGTCATCAATTGATTAATGAATCAACAAAATGTGGTATATATACGAAGTGGAATATTATTCAGCCATAAAAAGGAACAGAGTTCTGATACATGCTGCAACATAGAGCGAACCCTGAAAACATACTAAGTGAAATAAGTCAGATCGAAATATCTAGATTATGGACATTCTGTAGAGACATAAATAGAGGTTACCAAGGGCCAGGAGAAAGGAGAATGGGAAATTATTGCCTAGTGGGTAGAGTTTCTGTTTTGGGACAATAAAAAGTTCTAGAAATAGATAGTGGTTATGGTTACACAACATTTGGAATATATATAATGTCATGAAATTATACACTTAAAATGGTTAAAATGGTAAATTTTAGGTAATGTACTTTACCACAATTTTAAAAAATTAAAGCATTTAAGATTGAATATTATTCCTGAAACAGAATTTAATTAGACCTAAAGCCTCTCACAACAAAAATTTCAGATCAATAGAAGCTGATACAGTACTACCTTCAAGGTATATAGCCAACATTAAAATCAAGCATCCAATTCCACTGGCATAACTGAAAAAAAAAAAAAAGCTTGTAAACTAACCTAGATGAAGGGATTTTTGTTTTTATAGAAAGAACTTGGCATTAAAGACAAGCTCAACTCAGAAACACTGCAAGGAAATAAAAGGCAAGTTCATTGCAGGCATGAAGGTTTTAGTTGTCTATTTTTACTTTGTTTCTATTTCCACATATAGAACTCTCTCTTTAAACTTGTTTAAAAATGAGATTCCTAAGAAAAAATATGTGCATTTAAACTTAATAATCAAAACTGTAGAACTTCTTGGTAGTAGAAACATTAAGTGTACAGACCTCAATTAACAGGAACTGGGAGAAAATGTCTTACGTGCTTTTTGGCAAACAGCACAAAACCAGTTGCTCACTATGCTGTTTTCTAAAATCAATCAAGAATGCTGCTACTTTCAAAAACTAATAAAGAATCTCTGTTCAATAATAAACTCAATCTTGAAATCACATTTGATGTTCCCAATCCACAATAGTAGAGCCATGTCATATATTTAGGGGTAAGATATTAATCACAAGAATATGTTTTATCGTCACGCTGGATAGCTACGAGAAAAGCATCTCTTTTGTGGACAAGCTGTAATTTTAGAAAAGGGGTGAACATTATGATAAAGTAAAGCAAGATAAACGCAAAAATGACAAGTCAGGAATTGCAAAATACATGAAAAAGGTAACATTTAGTCCATCCAGAAAAGTGCACAGAAATGGGCACAGGAAAAAGTGACTACTGACCTAGGCAGCAACATTCCCCTGTGGTCATACCAGTCCTCTCCATCCACTTCTTGCCAGCAAGCTTTCTGTCTTGACATGATCACTACCACTGCTATCCTCAGTGAGAAAACGAAATCAAATGTGGACTTATGCAAATTATTTACACTCATTAGATGAAGAAGTCACTGATTTTCCTTCCTGCCTCTGTTAAAGTTATTTTCAAAAGAATACTGATATTCTCAGCATATAGCTATTGGCAAATGCCTGGCTGGCATCTACTTAGGGAGGAAGGAAAGCTACCTAAAACTCTAATGTTGTACTTCAGGTAGATTTCAATGTATCAAGAATGCTGTTCCAAATAGAATACAGGCCTTAAAAACAAAACGAAACGAAGAAATCCCAGAGCTCTTGTGATCTCTAGTCATTCTTTCAAACTAATCATGGACTCTTGATAAACTGAAAATGAATACACTGAATTAATAAAACAATTTCCATGGAGGCTATCAAATGAAAGCAGTATAATTTCAGTTTAAAATAACTGCAGTACAAAGAAAATCCTATTAAGCAAATTAGAATTTTTCAGTGTTTTCTGTGTTATGTTCAGATTCTGGCTAGCACATGTCTGTAAGTTATGTTCTGAGATTCACTGATAAAAGATGTTTGCTGGTTCTATTCTAATAACGTTGAACCATGGAAAACATACATACAACATACAATTACATATGTATACACTAAAGAGTGTTTACTTTGACCTGACATAAAAGATGTAACTTTTAGTGTATTAGTCTACTGGACCTCTTTTGAGTTATTTCACTGATCCATGGCAACATTGTTAAGTCTCTGATCTATTATCTGTCTCACCTTTTTTCTAATCACTTCATATTTGTGGAGCTGGTGAAGTTACAGAAGCCTGAAAGGGGTCAGGGCTGGTGTCAAAATCATTGAAAAGAGGTCAGAGAGCTTGGGAGGCCGGTTGGCCAAAGCCTACAAGTCTAGTCCAAAGTTTCCTCTTTACAAAGATGATTCACAGTAACTGAAAACCTATAAATCTAGGTCATTTGGCACAGTAGCTTTAAAAGCTACACTAAAGCTATATGATAGGTAATATAACTGTTAATCTTATGGATATTTGAAATTTTCTGCAATAAAGAGTTAAAAGTAAAATAAACAATTGGTATATTCTACATATGAAATAGATTATTATGGTTCAGGCTCTAAAATGTAAAATTGTGGGTCAGTGAGAAATAGAGCAGAGAATTATCTCCATTTCTCTGGTATAGATGCCTACCTCATTCCTTCACTGCTAAATACGGCAAATTCATTTCAAATTCATTATGTCTTCTAACTATAACTCAAAATGCCAGGGCAAAAATAGAAATTATTAATAAATTTGACTACATAATAAACTTTTAAAAAATTTTTGAATGGTGAAATGATACCATAAGCAAAATCAAAGACAAATGAAAACACTGGGAGAATATATTTCTAAATATATATTACAGATGAAGAGCTAATACTCTTAATATACAAAGATCTTAAAAACTGAAGGAAAAAAGACCAAAAATCATAGAGAAAAATGGAAGAAGACACATAATAGATAGGCTCACCTATATATATTTGGCTTTTATAGATGGGAAAGATATAAACTCAACTCATAAGAAAAATACATATTAAAGCTACATTGCAATACTAATCCATTGCACTTTAGATCAGCAAAATTCCAAAAGCTTGACCATATACTCTCTTGATAAGGCTGTGGAAAAAGAGGCACTCTCATACATTGTTGGTGGGACGGCAAGACAGTACAACCCCAGAGAAAGGGAATTTGGTAACATCGAGCAAAACTACATATCCATTTACCCTCTGACACAGTAAACTCACTTCCTAAATTAATCCCGAAGATATACCTCCAACAGCAGAAAAAAACATATGCACAAGCTTATTCACTGCAGCACTCTAAAACTGCAAAATATTACCTGGATAGCCAAACACAGAAGACAGGATGAATAAACTGGTATACATACACACAGAAGAATGATGGTGATCTCATTGATATGGAATGAGAAATCAGTGTGAACTCATATTCTAAAATATACATCTGGATTCAAACATATCCATGTTACAGGAGCATAAGCCTACAAATGTGTATATGCATACATATGTGTGTATGTATAAAGATACATATTATTTTCTAGCTTTGTCCCCTCACAGGGCCCAGAAGTAAAAACACCAAGTAGCAATGTACCAACAGAGTCTCCAGGTCTTGGTTCTGACCATCATTCTGCATTCCCCACTAAAAGGACCAGGGCTCCTAGGAGAATTGACGGACTCTAAATCAAGAAGAAAGGGAAAAAAAACTAAAAAGAAGTACTGAAGATTAAATAAGTCTCAGCATAGTCTCCTTGTCCCACAAAAAGTTCTGTTTTAATCACCACATTGTCTTTTTACAAGTAACATTTGTCCTTTAAACTTGAATTTAAAAATCTTAAAGTTTCTGCTGTATAGCACAGGGAACTATGTTCAGTATCTTGTAGTAAACTTTAATGAAAAAGAATATGAAAACAAACATATGTATGTATATGCATGCCTGGGATATTGTGCTGTACACCAGAAATTGACACACTGTAACTGACTGTACTTTAGTAAATAAATAGATAGATAGATAGATAGATAGATAGATAAATAGATAAATAAATAAATAAATAAATAAATAAATAAATAAATAAATAAATAAATAAATAATTCTTGAGTCTGTGCTGGGGGGAGGGGGAAGAGAATGACAGAGAGGGACTATCAAAGATCAATTCAGTTTATAGATGGGTTCTTTTCTTGGATTCCTATAGGTCTAATCTAAGCATGTAAATACAAAGCTAATAGAATAGCAAGAACTTTTATATGCAACAAAGTTGTTTAAGCAGTATGTAAGGAGAGTAAATTAAAGAATTAAATGATAGCCAAACATGGAAGTGTTTGACCTATCTTATATTACACTGGGAAACATGCTTAGAGATCTTTGAGCTTACATAGCTGTGTACCTCTTTAGATTTTGTAAATAATGGGAGAAGGGAAAATCATCTTAGTCTTTTGGTGAAAAGATAATCAGATTCTTAATGAAGTTCTTACCAATACATAGTGCTAATGATAGATTCTCTTGGTTGATTCCATACACCATTTCCCAATTCATCAAAAATTAAAATTCCAATTGGATAACATATTAATAGTCCTTAACTCTCTAAGTTAGATATTGTTTCTTACTGTCAAACTGCAAAACTTTATAAAAGAACAAAGATAAACTGATTAAAGAATTTTTAAAATAAAACAAATTCCTACATCAAAAAGCAAAAGCATCCAGGCTATAAATACTCACCTAGCCCTGCTGATTTTAGTTCACAGCCCTGAGAGATCAATAAATCATTTTACAATACACAAAAGCATAAGTAATTACAAAATGTTTTCACTTATTCTATTTCCTTAAGAAGCAGACTCCTTCAATGTTATTTTACAGCATTTGCAAAATATTTCTTAGGAAACTGTCACTGCAGAGATTTCTTCAATGTAAAATAAATGGGAATAACTAAATACTATATTCATATTCTATTTCCTAGGCATTAGCTAGGTTTCCTGTACAGGACTTAATTCTGCACAAAGGGATTTCTCATTTATATGACCATTTAACAGGATCCTCCCAATAATCCTGTGGGAAGAAAACCAATGTATGTCAAGTACCTACAATATTTCAGGCTCCACATTCAGCACTGTACATAAACTATCTCTTTAGTTCTAATAATAATCATATGAAGTTGATATTATTAATCCTAAAGAGAACACAAAGAATAAGAGCAGCAGCCAAGGTCACATGCTAGTAACGAGATGAACCAGCATGCTTTAGCAACAGGTTTGCCTACTCCAAAGCCTCCACTCTTTCCCTTACACCACACTGCTTCATCACCACAGAGGAGGAAACAGTCAGATGCTAAGGTGCTCAAGCAAGACGCTTAGCTAGCACATGGTAAAACAAGATTTCAGCCTTAGATTTCTAACTCTGAAACTCTTCTCACTACAGTATGTAGGCACTCCCCACTTCAGTACCTACACAGTCATTCTAATACATAGGGATATAGCCAGAGTATAGAATTATGGCTCCTTAATTTTCCCACGAAAATTTGCAAGAAGCAATACACAATATACTAATGACATCTCTACTTCCGTAGGAAACCTCAGAACATACAAAAGGACTAAGGCACACAACCTTTGTAGCTTTTCCAATAGCAGTTAAGCTGACCTGGGCTCACTGCGTCTCCAGTCAGTGAAGAAAATTCAAAGATTTCTTCATCTGTTCAACTGCTCAACCCGAAATTGAACACCTAACCCTCTAGGTGCTGTGGACTGTGACTTTCCAATCCTCTCCTGTCTTTATCAAGTAACTACCTGACACCACCCCTCAGTGCCTAATGCAGTCCCTTTAACATCTTTCTTTCCTGTTCTTTCCCCATTGCAGCTCAATTAACCTGAGAGAAACCTTTCTTTACTCTCATCTGTTAACCTCAACCCAAGTAATAACTACTTCCAGTCACTATTCAACTTACCTAGAAATTTTTTTTATATACCTCATGGAGCTTCCCGCTCCTGGACAGAAGTATTTCCCAGCTTCACTGGACAGATACAAGGAAGAAACTCATGCGGGATTTGGATTTCAACAAAAAGATTGTTCTGAACGCTCCTCAAAAGGTTACTATCATTAAAAAAGAAAAGAAGGAAAAAAAAAACAAAAATGATGGGGAAATTAATCTTGTTTTTAAAATAATAAAAAGACATAAGAAATGTAATGTATAGACTTTAAACAGATTTGTTTGAAAAAAGCTATAAAAGAGATCTCGGAGACAACTGGAGCATTTGGATACGAACTAAACTTAAAATGACAGTATGGAAGTTCTGTTATCTTCTAATATATGATAATGATACGGTGGTCATGGAGAAGAAGGTCCTTATTTCTAGGAGGTACGAGTTGAAGTATTTACAAGCGAAGTGTCATGATGGTTCAAATTACCTTCTAGCGGTTCAGCGATGTCACACCTCCTCCTTGAAATGTATATAAACACAATGAGACTGCATGTGGTGAAATACTGGTGACTGTTGACTCAGGATTAAAGGGATGTGGATGTACACTGTATTATTCATTAAGCTTTTCTATATGTTTTGAATTTTCAAAACGCAAAGTCTGGTTTAAAAAAAGAGGGATGAAACTATTGGGCAGTCTCCACTTGTTTTTAGATTCCTAGTATTTTCGTTAGAGCAGAAATAAGAAACTTTCCACTCGTCTACAAAAGGCTAACTGCTAAATCGCAGAATGGGTTACTACTCTAGCCAGGTTGTGAAGAGGAAAAGATATACAAAACTATAACTCCTTCTTTTTCCTCTAAAAACAAATGTATTTTACATAGCCAATATTTTAAACATAAAACCTGTAATTTTCTCATGTTATCAAGGATGAAAATTTGTGGTTATACTGCACAAATCTTTCCTTAACCCACGGAGTTTACAGTCTCCATTAGAACATCTTATATCAAGGTAAATTAATGGTAAAGGAGCAAACTATAAATTTTTAAATAAAATCTGTGAATTATCTGCATATATCTTACATAATCTTAAAGATCTTCTACTTTCTGTTAATTCTGTGTATACATACTTTTTAATTCTTAAACAGTCCAATTATTCTCAGAGACCCAGCTCTTTGGCAAGTAAGGCAGAAAGGAGTGTAATGAACCAAAAGATAATGTGAAAAGGATGGATAACGCCACCACATTTTTTGCTGGAATACATGTCAAAGACTTTAAAATTTGTAAGGACGTATGCTTCTTCAAAATTCAGCTATAAGGGATGACTGAAAAATTCATTAATTTAATCAACGGGCAATTTTCCACTATTAAATTAGACTTAAAATTTCCCATTCCAGATTTGTAAACTGTGAGTTGTGGAAAATTAGTTTGCCGCAAAAATCTCTATACTCACAAAGGTAAGAAAAAGCAAAGAGCTAACTTAAATCAATAACCCTGAAATGTATCAAAACTTAAAATCTCAAAAATGTTTTCACGGATAATGGTTTTCTTCAGTCACTACACTAAAGATATTTATTTTCTTCCTACACACAAACCCTTCTTAGAGAATCTGCCCTTAGCCTACTCACTGAAAAGGCAACACCATTGTGAACACATAACTGGGTCCTTCCAACAAACGCCGACTGAACAGTTCTGAACACACTTTACAACGTGAGACAAATGGATTCTCTCTCCAGCTAGTTAGAACCTAGAATAGTAAGATGGTTAGCTATCGGGGCTGACAGCTAGCTGAACCTAACGCTCACAACTGACCACTGCACACTGTTTCACAAAGCAGAGAAAACTACTTGGCAGAGAGAAGCAAAAACAAGAGTACAAGCAACTCCAAAAAAAGAAATGGAGAATGGAGATCTACAAACATTCAGTGCCCTGGAAGCCTGACTGTACTTCCTGTAGTGGAGTTCTAAAGCATTTGGTATCAAAATGATTTTCTGGAGAAAAAAAAAAAAGGTAAATATGAACATCTATGCAGGTACACAACTTCCAAAGGAAATAAATGAGTTAAATCAGCATACTAAATATCAAAAATATGGTTAGGACATAGCAAACCCTAGGATTCAATTACTTAACAAATCACTATATTCTTCCCCAAAATAGAATATTAACTTATATACGGTCACTTGAGAAGACAGAACAAATCATTCTGCTCCAAACACTTTCTTATTAGTATGTATTTTCTTACTTTTCTCAGCAATGGAATAAAATATTTGAGGCCTATGTTTGATATAATGAATGTTCACAGACTATTGTCTTCAAACATAAAATCAAATACAGTAAGAATGCTTCACAGTCCTTTAGGGAAAAGATATGAGTGGTGTCCTTCATGCACAAGAGAGGCAGGATAGCAGAGCAGGTAAATGCCTGTGCCCTGGAGGCAGACTCCTAGGTTTGAATCCTGGCTCTGCCATTGCCTAATCCTGTGACGGTGGGCAAGTTACTTCTTGTGCCAGTTTCTAACAACATAAAATTAGTATAGTAATAGAAATAATCTCATAAGATTGTTATGAAGAATAAATGACGTAGTGCATGCAAAAACTTAAGAGACAAAGTTCACTGTTATTGGTATTATTTATTTTTATTATCATTATTATTCAGGGGAAGGGGATCGATGCAATATATCTGTGACATACAAACCTGAATGAACAAGGTAATTCTTAGCAGGCATAAGAAATGAAAAAAATTAAAATGTATCATTCAAAATACAGGAGATAAAGACAAGCCCGTATTTTGTTTTAAAAACCATAATCCTTTTAGTGGGGCCTCGGCAACAATAAACTAAGAGCTATTCTTTCATGAGGACAGCTTGCTTTCTGTTAATATTTTGTAAAAGTTTCCTTCAGCAACTTGTGACCACAAAAGGAAGCTCATTCCTGAACGCCCACTTAGGCATAGCAGGATCATCTACAGATGTTTGACGAATATAAAAATCCTTAAAAAACTTTTTAAGTAATAAAAGATTTTTTAAAATACACCAAATGTTAACTCTGGTCTCATAAAGTTTGAATTTTGACTGGTTCAGAGGTAACTACAAAAATTCATTCCTATGTGTTTTTTGGACTAGGCAATTTATAACAGTTAAGAAAGAGCTAGAGATACCGTAAGGGGAAAAACAGTTCTTGCATCATGAACACATGATACATGATCTGCTTCCTACAAAATATGCAGTAAGACCAAATATAAAAGAATCAACTGCAAGGTCAAAAATTATGTGGAAAGACACAAGGAAGGGAAGGGAGGAGGGTGGGGGAGGGAAGGCAGATTATTACAAATAATTTCAGCTATCTGGAAGGGGAAAGAACCAAAATATTCTAGTCTTTATTCATAAACCCAAAATGATTAGGTAAAAAATTAAAAAGTAAAAAATAAAATAAAATGAAAAAGACATGAACTTCCTTCCCTATACATTTTGAAATCAGATAATTCTTTAACTCACATGCTACTTCAGCATACAGACATCATAACAATCCTTCATTAAGGTAAGAAATCTTGAATCTGTGCTTTCAAAATATGATCCTAGGTTAGGCTTTTTAAAGTTCCTCCCCCACTACACACAAAGAAGATAATAAAACAGCCCAAGAGCCTGTATTTCAGACGCCCCCTGCCCCATTCGCTTTCCTCCTGTATCATTTTTGTCCTGCAACACTTTTAATTCACAAGCTCTTAAGGAGACCAGCACTCTTCTTCATTTTCATTTATATAAAGCACAAAAAAAATGTGCTCAGGCAAAGGTAAAGCTGATGTCTGACCAAATTAGGAGTAAATGTACCTAAGCAGGAGACTTCCTCCTAAACTCCCTATTTCCCCCAACGTAAGCGTAGATCCTTTTTCTAAACGGAGGAGTTAAGCTTTCTCAGGATGCTACTAAGCGGCCAGTCATCTCACAACCAGATCAATACACTCAAAGATGCCTTTTAGTAGCGGTCTTAATAAAACTGAGACTCAACAGGCATTCCCACCACAGGGAACACAAGACCAGTGTGACAAGTCCTTTATAAGACTAGGGAGAGAACTCCCACTCCCTTCCTCCAGGTCAAAACAAAGCAAAAATCAGAACAGAGCGGCTAGTGGCTACAGTTTAAAAAGAAAATGAAAATTTGACATCCTAGTGTCCCCAATTTAAAAATATATATATATTTAGTGACTACAAAATCTCTCCTCAATCTACAGCAAAAACAGCAGACTTACCTCCTCCATTCCCTTCTTCTCCCCCTTTCTTAGTCAATAACTTTCGTGATGGCTCTAAACTCATCACTTTTTTTTTTTTTAATTGCAGTATAGTCAGTTTACAGTGTTGTGTTAATTTCTGGTGTATGTATATATTTCTGGTGCACACCACAATGCTTCAGTCATACATGGATATACATATATTAGTTTTCATATTCTTTTTCACGGTAAACTACCACCATCATTCAGAAGTCCACAAATGACAAATGCTGGAGAGGCCGTGGAGAAAAGGGAACCCTCCTACACTGCTGGTGGGAATGCAGTTTGGGGCAGCCACTGTAGAAAACAGTATGGAGATTCCTCAAAAGACTAAAAATAAACTTATCTTTTATGTAACCTCTATTCTACTTTTTGAAAAAAGTCTATAAGCTAGTAAAATGTGTCATCAACTGAATAGTAAGTGTTATATATTATCATTAGCAGAACATCATTTTGCTTATATGCTAACCTTCAAAAACAGAAGTAAAAATGACTTACAGCTGATGCTTATAACAAGAAATGGCAGCTAACACGAATTTAGCTTTTACTATGTGCCAGGCAAAGTGCTAAGCACTTTACAAGCATTATCTCATTTAACCCTTATGAATGTCCATTAAATATTATTAATAAACCCATCTTACAGGTGAGGAAATAAGAGAAATTAAGAAATTAGTACTAAGGCAAATATCTGTAAGCGATAACATCATAATTTGAACCTGGGAATATGTCTAAATTTGGGCCCTTAATCTTCATACATGTTACACAGCAGTTTTTTCACTCTTATATCTGCTTTTAATATTTACACAATTTGTTATCATACTGTCAATAAATACTGATGCATCATTTGACCTCGAAACAAGAGCCGAATAAGAGATATTCAGGGTCAAAATCAACTCGATGATACAGTCATAGAAAGCACAGGCTCTAGTCAATAAAACAAAATTCTAAGGGGAAAAAAAGAAAAAAGTGTCACAACACAGGATGAAGTGTGATTAAAATGATTTACATTTCTAAGTCTCAAACTTTAAGAATCATCTCTTGAAATAAATAAAAACTGACAAATTTTTACATCCCAATACTCTAATGCTACTTAACTTTTCAATTGTTTTTTTCTGATTATAAAAACTTGTTTAATTTTATAACTTAAGCTACACATTAAGCATATTTGCACTTTTTATACTGCGTTGAGTTCCCTTCCCTGAACTTTTTATTTTTAAACTCTCTCAATGTTTCCAGAAAGAAAACACTCTATAGACTTTCATCTGTGCGTAATAGTTTTCTAAATCATAAAACATACATTATTTTCTTCATAGAGTCTAAAGCCCAAAATCTAGTCATAAATCAATTCCCAGAAGTTTTTATAATAAAAAGAAGTCAAATTATAAACAAAACTTCTAGTTCAATATCCTGGTAATGAAGAATCTTCAGAGCTTAAGTCACCATAATGAATGCAACAGACCTTTTTTCCTAAGAAAAAACATTACCATTTGTTCAAATATAAGAATGCATTCCCCAGTCCACTCTTTGTGTATAAAAAGAAAGTTCTGAATTGAAAATTTTGTATGATTTCTATTGAACTACTTGCTAACAAGCAAAAAGAGAGATCATAGAAAAATCCTATTGAATTCATGTTCATTTAATTTCTGTACAGTATGAAATGACTTTAACTTCCAAACTTGGTGAAATTTTAAAAAATAAGTCTCATCATTTCTAATAATAACTAAAAATTTATGATCTATATTTATAGTAATTCACAAGTAATTATAATTAAGCAACTCCTTATAAAATTCAGTCATGTAATCAGATGCTTTAGAAGTAGATGCTCAATCTACTCTGATGGACTTATATAAGACAGTCTTTTCTCAATGAGTATGAGGTTTTCTTAGACTAAATTTACCATGTTACTCTATGTGCTAAACACACACACACACACACACACACACACACACACACACACACACCTACCTTAGATTAACTCATACAGATAATGCCAACTAGGTCAAATCTCACTTCCAGAAACACAACTACACTGCTTTCCAAAACAAAGATTACAAAAATGAACCCATAATAATACTTTCCAAGTATTTCTCCATCAATAAAAATATTGACAACTGCTAGCTGATGAATGCAGTACACATGATTCTGCCACTACATTCTGTAAAAGTAACTAATCGGGCATTTCCCTTAGCCAATCTGGTGTATTAAACATCCTCACAAATGTCTGATAATTTCTCACACTTGATAACTTAGCTGTAGAAAGTGACCACAGAAAAGCTGATAAAATTAAAATTAATCTTCATAATCTACGACCTCTTACTCATAAATATTGTAGGACAATGAGGGTAGGCCTTTGGATACTTTATGTGAAATAATAGGTTAACAACTCAGCAAAGTGAAGTCAAGTAGCACTTGAAGAATTCTACACAGGACCAAAAAAGATAACAAATTTGATAAAAGGAAACAAAATTAACTCCTCTTTGCTTTAAAAAAAAAAAAAAGGGAAATAATAAAAGTTACATTTCTCCTTTTTTTTTTAAGGGTTGGGGAGTACTTTTTGATTACACAGCTATATAGCACAAGAGTGATAAACTTCTGCTTAGAGTTTAACACTGAAGTTTCTGAATAAATATTAAAAATTTATGCATTTTTTCCACTTAGCATTATCTTCTTTTTTCATCATTCTCATTTACTACTGTAGGGAGCTTCAATGATGGCTTCCTATAACCCACACCTCCAGGGATACACATCTGTGTGTAATCCTCTCTCCTTGAGTGTGGACCGGACCTAGTGACTCACTCCTAGTGAACGGCACAGGGAAAAAGTGATGGGTTGCCACTTCCAAGATTATGTTACAAAAACAAAAGGCTCACATGGCAAGAACTAAAGCAGGCTGCTGGTAAACAGCCAACGTGAGGAACTGGGGCCTTCAGCCCAACAACCAATGAGGAACTGAATGCTGCCAACAACCATGTGAGTGGACTAGCGGCAGAGCCTCCCCTAGGCCCTTCAGATAAGACCACAGCCCTGGTGGACAGGTCAAATGCAGCTCTGTAAGAGACCCTGAGCCAGAGGCCCCAGCTAAACTGCACTCAGATTCTTGATTACAAAAACTGTGAGAGAACGTTTGTTATTTTAAGTCGCTAACTTTGAGGGTAATTTGTTATGTAGTGCTATGGGTTGAACTGTATCCACACCAAAATTCGTATGTTGAGGTCTAACCCCCAGCACCTCAGAATGTGACTTTACTCAGAGACAGGATCTTTCCAGAGGTAATTAAGTTAAAGTGAGGTGGACCCTAATCCAATGTGACTGGTGTCCTTATAAAAAGGAGAAATCTGAACAAAGAGTCAGGCAAACATAAAGGGAAGACAACATGAAGAGACATGAAGAAAAGATAGCTATCTACAGATAAAGGAAAGCAGCCTGGAGCAGATCTTTTCCTCAGGGATCCCAAAAGCAACCAATCCTGCTGACATCTTGATTTCAGACTTCTAGCCTGCAGAAGATGAGATGAGAAATTTCTGTTGTTTAAGCCACTCAGTTTGTGGTAATTTGTTATGGCAACCTTAACAAATTAATACATGCAGCAACAGAGAACTAGTACACACACTTAATTCAAAATAACTTTTACTGGCAGTACTAAAATTAGCCTCAATGCAGGACTCAAGTAGACGGCCAGATTGTCTAAGTTTTTATTCTGAAAAAAGACATAAGTTGATATCAGAAGCTCAGACTACGGATTTCTCTTTTTAAAGTCAGCTGGGTCTCCTGCGATCGTATAATCTAATCAGCCCATTGCAAAACCTGATGCTGCCATTACTGATGTGCCAGGAACTGTTTTGAACACTTAACATACATTAATTCCTCCCAAGAACCCTCTGAAGTACCACTATCATCAACTCCATTTTTAAGATGAAGAAACTGATGTCCAGGAGTTAAGGTCATATATCTGGTAAACAGACAGCACTTAGTAAATTGAAGTACACAGAGAATAAGTGATTTACTCAAAATCATAGCTGATAGTTGAGCTGGGACCAAACCTAATGGTCCTTTCTTCTACCTTCCAATCTTTTCTCAAAAAGTTAAACAGAAAGACTTTTCTTTTACTTGCTATATTCAATCTTTGTAACATTGCTACCTTAGAACTATGTATTTGACTATCTTTCTGCGCTCTTCCTCTAACCACACAAATGGTTACTCAGTTTCTTCTACTTTCTGAACCCTAAAACTCTGCCTATCAATTCCTAATGCTTTTCTGGCATCTAATTTAATCATTTGTATACAACGGAACACAAGATTTCACTCCTGCACAGTTTTGGAATACACCTTTGGCTTAATATTTGACCCAATTAAAATACAAATACACCTGGAAGGAGTAATATTATGTTATTCATCATCTGCATTTTAGCAGAAACAAGTCGAATCCTTTTCAGAGAACAGGCTTTGAAACAAAGATGCCAAGACAGTCACTGCAGAGCTTTAAAAGGATCCTGCCCTAAGCCTCGTGTTCAGGGGAACCTGAATGAAGAATCAGTCTGTTCTGGAACACTTGGGATTAGGTACTTAAGAGTTAGCCTTCCTTTGGGCGTCTAAATTATAAGATACAAAGCATGGGTGGTGGTGGTGGCGACCATGTTTCCCACGACAAAGAAGAATGGAAACGCAAAGAAAGTCAGTTCCCAAAGAGAGTGAGACAGATGCACGGGAGAGGCAGGCCGCCGAGAGCCCGAGAGGAACCTGACTGCATTGGTTTCTGGGTTCTCCTTGCACAACGCAGCTGTATTTCTGTCCCTGGATCCTCTGGAATGCACCGGGATACACCCAAAAGTCTGATAACTTCCCCTTTCTGATGAAGCTAATCTGAACTGAATCACTTGCAATCAACAGAGAATTAACATGATCAAAAAGGTGCCCTCTCGAAAGCTGAAGAACATTATCGAAGGACTATAACCTCATGTGAAAAATGAGAACAGACAGACCACTCCGTGTGGTACCATGGCTACAAACAGAAGAACTGACTGGCAGAAGCCAATGCTTAGACAGCTACTTGGAAGAAGACTTTTCAGATACTGTCAGAAAAGGAAAAAGAAGTTGCAATTTGAAAAAGACTGTATCTTCTATCTTCCATGTGGGATTTTTTTTTAGTTCTTTTAGTTAAAGATATCCCATCATCTATACACTTGCTGGTGAGTGTGTCAATTATTACAAACACTTTGGAAATATCTAGAAAGGTTGAAGATGCAGACTTCACATAACCCAGCAATTTTACTACTAGGTGGCTCCTATGGACTGAACTGTATCCGCCCCCCCAAAATTTATATGTTGTAAAGTCTTAACCTCCACTGTGATGATATTTGGAGATAGCCCTTAGAAGGTAATTAAGGTTAATTAAAGGAGATCATAAGGGTGAGGCCATAAACCGATATGATAAGAAGAGATAGAGATCTCTCTCTCTCCCCCCTCCTCTCTGCCTTGTGAGGACATAGCTAGAAAGTGACCATCTACAGGCCAGGAAGAGAGCTTGCACCAGAATCTAACCATGCAGACACCCTGATTTTGGACTTCTAGCCTCTAGAACTGTGAGAAAATAAATTTCTGTTGTTTAAAAAGTAATAATAAACTTTTCAGAAACAATAGAGCAAAGTAAAATACTAAAACTAAGGCAACAAGGTAGCAGTAACACTCTCAAGTGCCTCATCATTCAAATTAGTCACTCACAGTAACTACAATATAATAAAGAGTTCCAAAGCTTGTGCTAACAACTAGATTTTTCCAGGAAAAAGGGAAATGATGCTTTAAAAACATGACTGTGTTCTATGTAGATATCTACAATAAAAATATAATGCTGTAAAGCCAGAAGTGAAACTAAGCATAATTTATTCTAATATATCATTGTTTTTTATGGAAAAATGAAAGCCATGCAGGAGAGAAGGCTTGCCTGGGTTTACCTAGCCATCAGTGGTAAAGAAGGATTAAAACCCAGCCCTTCTGAGTCACAGTCCAGTGGTCTTGCTTCAATGCAACAATTTAGCAATGACTATCATGATTCTGTTCCTGGCTTCTTGTTCAACAGACAAAACAATCCTAAAACTCACCTGATTCTGTGTTCTGGGCTGGCATGAACCTGCGTAGGAACAACAGGAGTGGCAGGCACTTTCTTCTTGAAGCAGATGTAGAGAAGTATTATACCTGTGATGAAAGAAAAAGAAAATCCAGTTTATTTTCAGAATATGTTTTGGGGACATGAATTTTTCGTTTCCTACTGATTGAGTCTCTCTTTATCTCCTTATTTCTTGCCAATGGTTTAATAGTGGAATACACAACAACACTTTATTTAAGATAAATAAAATTTGCTATTCAAAAATCTAAAGAAGAATATAGAATCATTTAAAGCTGGTCTTTGTAGAAAAAGGTTCAGCTTCTCCACTTCACCAGTGAGGAAACCGAGACCTGGAAACGTCAGGCCAAAAATCATTGACAGCTGTTCAGTGGCAGAGCCAGGTTCAGAACCTGACTCTTCCCACTTTAGTCCAGGATTCATTTGTACATCACAGATCACACTGTCTCTTTTTGGACAATAAAATAAGAGGGGGAAAAATCATTTCTCCTATTTCCCTAGGAATATTTGTCAAGCATGAGGATAAATGTGGAATATAGCTGAACTGATATGTTCTAAACTAAAATAAAAAAACATTGCTTCCTCACTCAATGGTTCTAATATAACCTCAAGTTATTCAGCACGCCTCATACAGGATATCTAAATGCTTCTTTTATTTATCATTCAATATTTCAATATAAAAACACCAGTATATGAATCATGAGGTCTAACTCTGCTCTCAACAAGTTCTATGACCTTAATCAATTACTTCTTTGGTTCCAAAGCTCCTTTATTAAAAAATGAGGAGACTAATTCCCACAGGCCTTCTCACTCTAAAAAGTTATGCTTCAGAATAGCTTCGTCTTTTAACAACACTGTGCTTTTCTGATCAACTGTTTTTATCATGTATTTGTTCACCTCTTTGGTCATATTAGTACAAGAGTTCAAACATCAGTAAGACTCCCCTTAAATATACAGTTAATTATCGTTCAAAACCCTATGCAATAATAACCTAGTTTTGCTGTTTGCCTCACGTCTTATTTTATAGGAACCCAGCAAGAAGTGAAGAAAAAGTATTTTTAAAAATCTACTTCTCAGGTGGTTTCTATGAAAAATCCTGAATAGTTTTCCCGAATCATTCATTCAGTTATTTATCCGAGTTGTTACTGAGTGGCTTGTCAGATGGCTGACACAGGCTTAATTAGAAAGAAGACTTTAAAGCAAGATTCCTTTAGTGAAATACTGAGTGATGTTAGGGATTGAAGTGGCAGCGAGAGAGTAGGCAGCAGTGATGGCATGTCTCCTGAACTGTAACATCAGAATATGCCTTCATTATTTCTTAATATACTATTACCCAGTTACATAAAACACATTATTTGTAACATGTTTTAAATTCAAAGCAAAATAACAGAATGAACATCAAAGTACCTGTCACCCAACTCAAGAACCTAAATGTAAGTTACTGGTAATGGTTTACTGCTTTGCTCCTCCCTGTTCTAGGCCCCATCTCTCTCATCCTTTCAGTCTCCTGGACTTACTGTTCTATTTGTGTTTATCATTCCTTTGCTTTTTAGAAAGTACACCACATATGTACATACCCCTCAGCAACACTTTCATTTTGTTTCTGAATTCTGTGAAAATGGTATTAAGCAGCTCTTCTAGTGTTTCATTTTTTCATTCAATATTATGTTTCCAAGGTATAGACATATTGTTGTATGTAGCTGTAGTTCATTTCACTGCAAAATAATTCCACATGATGGAAATATACCATAAATGAATTATCCATTCTCTTTACAATAGCATCTTATTTTCTCTACAGCTTTTGTTTTGTTTTGCTATTATGAGCATGTTATGAAAGCTCTCATACACATCTATTCCACATGTGTCAAAGCTTCTCTTAAGTATTTGTCTAAGAGTTGAGGAATATATGTATTTCAATTTTTCATGAGGTTGCCAATTTTTATTTTTTCCAAAATGTGTTTAGCAATGTATAATCTCACCAGCCCCAGGAAGTTCATATTGATCCACATCCTCTCCAACATTTAATAATGCCAACTTCTTAAGCTAGGGGTATAAAACCATCTAACTGTGCTCTTAAATTGCATTTTCCTGTTGATTAATGATACTGAGCATTTCTTTATGTTTATTGGGTAACTCATGTTTCCTCTTTTATGAAATGCCTATTTATTTTTATTGCCACCTTCCTCCTCAGTTTTTTGCCCTTCAATATTTCATAGAAATTGTATATTGTATTTTGGATGCTGATTATTTGGCTTTACCTTTTTTGAATTACCAGGTGCAGGTCAGTGTTGAGATAAAGTAGTAGAAATACCAGGAGGCCAGACAGAACTATACACAGCGTGCTCGAGTACTGATGCTTTTCTAACCTGTTTTAGTAATTAACGCCATCTACCGATGTCTAAAAGTGTCAGTAATCTAAAATGGCATATAATTGATCCTGTTTTATAATCTTTTAATGTAAATTCAGCCAAGGGCACATGCTTTGATTCGATTTCAGTGCATTCCAATTACAATATGCAGCATAATATAATTTTAGGTATTTAATACAAATCATGATTTAAATCATATTTTTTTCATATTCTTTTCCCTTATGGCCTATTACAGGATATTGAATATAGTTCCCTGTGCTACACAGTAGGACCTGTTGTTTATCTATTTTATATATAGTAGTTTGTATCTGCTAGTCCCAAACTCCTAATTTATCCCTCCTCCCCTCTTTTCCCCTTTGGTAACCATAAGTTTGTTTTCTATGTCTGTGAGTCTGTCTGTGTTTTACAAATAAGTTCATTTGTATAATATTTTATATTCCACACATAAATGATATCATATGGTATTTGTCTTTGTCTGACTTACTTTACTTAGTAAGATAATCTCTAGGTCTATCAATGTTGCTGCAAATGGCATTATTTCATTCTTTTTATGGCTGAGTAGTATTCCATTGTGTGTGTGTGTGTGTGTGTGTGTGTGTGTGTGTGTGTGTGTACACATGTACTATATACATATATATGTGTGTGTGTGTGTATACATATATATACTATTTCTTCTTTATCCATTCATCTGTTGATGGACATTTAGGTTGCTTTTGTAATCAGTGCTGCTATGCACATTGGGGTGCATATATCTTCTGAATTAGTTTCCTCTGGATATATATGCCCAGGAGTGGGATTGTTGGATCATAGGGTAAGTCTATTTTTAGTTTTTTAAGGAATCTCCATACGGTTTTCCATAGTGGCTGCACTAATTTACATTCCCACCAACAGTGTAGGATTCCTTTTCTCCACACCCTCTCCAACATTCATTATTTGTAGACTTTTTCAATAGTGGCCTTTCTGACTGGTGTGAGGTGGTACCTCATTGTGGTTTTGATTTGTATTTCTTTGATAAAAAGCTATGTGGAACATCTTTTCATGTGTTAATTGGCCATCTGTATGTCTTCTTTGGAGAAATGTCAATTTAGATTTTCTGCCTATTTTTAGACTGGATGGTTTAGTTTTTTTGTTATTGAGTTGTATAGGCTGTTTGTATATTTTGGAAGTTAAGACTGTGTTGGTCACATTGGTTGCAAATATTTTCTCCCATTCTGTAGGCTGCTTTTTTGTTTTATGGTTTCCTTTGCTGTGCAAAAGCTTATAAGTTTGATTAGGTCCCATTTGTTTATTTTTGCTTTTATTTCTGTTGCCTTGGGAGACTGACCTAAGAAAACATTGCTACGATTTATGTCAGACAATGTTTTGCCTATATTCCCTTCTAGGAGATTTATGGTGTCCTGTCTTATGTTTAAGGCTTTAAGTCATTTTGAGTTTATTTTTGTGTATAGTGTGACAGAGTGTTCTACTCTGATTTATACGCATCTGTCCAGCTTTCCCAACACCACTTGCCCAAAAGACTGTCTTTTTTCCACTATATTCTTGCCTCCGTTGTCGAAGATTAATTGAGTGTAGGAATGTGGGTTTATTTCTGGACTCTATTCCATTTCATTGATCCAGACAGATGTCTGTTTTAGTGCCAATATCATGCTTTTTGATGACTGGAGCTCTGTAGTATTGTCTGAAGTCTGGGAGGGTTATGCCTCCAGCTTTCTTCTTTTTCCTCAGGATTGCTTTGTCAATTCTGGGTCTTTTATGGTTCCATATATATTTTGTGATTATCTGTTCTAGTTCTGTGAAAAATGTCATGGGTGATTTGGCAGGGATCACATTAAATCTATAGATTGCTTTGGGTAGTATGGTCATTTCAACAATATTAATTCTTCCAATTCAAGAGCATGGGATATCTTTCTATTTCTTTGAATCACCTTCAAGTATCAATGTTTTATAGTTCTCAGCATATAAGTCTTTAACCTCCTTGGTCAGGTTTATTCTTGTTAGTTTTTGGGGTTTTTTTTAATGTATTAAATCACATTTTAGAGTTCTCATTTTTGAACCTGACATTTTGTGTGATTTTATTTCACGCTTTGGTTGCCTCCAATTTAGAATAAGTTAGTTATACTGTCAAAGGGCTGAATTTGAATGTATATGCACAAAGGTATAAAAACTGAATTTCAAAATTAAACTACATGAGTTAGAATAACAGAGACCTGGATTCCAGACTTGGCTAGACAATTAGCTGTACTTCCTAGCTATGACTTTAAGTTAGTTTTCTTATATATAATGTGAAAATTGTACTAATAAATTCTAAGGGCCTTTGAATCATACTCTTCGGTTTGAAGATTAATGAGAAAAAAATTATTTCCAGTTATAGCCCCAAAAGGGTTTAAGAAATCTCTTCCCAAGTGTTAAATAAACTGGACAGAGCAACAAAAAGCTAAATATTCAAAAAAGAAATTTTAACAAGCAGGGCTATAGCCCTCCTATGGCTTCTCAGGACTCCTGGCAGATCACCTGATGAACAGCATCACATAGAAAAAAACCAAAAGCTACATAAAATCTGAATCAGTCTACACTGCTGGCCTTGATTTCTATATAAGCAATCAGAAGTGAACTTGCAGAACCATACTTACCCACTTACCTGAATCTGTACCTTCTACTGTGTTTGAACTTTCTGAAACCATATCAAAGTCTAACTTCCCTACTTCAATGCTAGATGTTATGCCCTTACTAGTCAAAGACACTGCTCTAGTAAGCCCCTCTTCTCTTTCCTACATCACTAACTTCCTAATTTTGTCCTCCCAATAAAGCAAAATCATTGGTGTATATATATATTTCCAATCATTAGAAAACAAACAGTAAACCTTTTGACCCCTACATACTCCTCTAGGTTATGGCCAGCTTCTTTGATTCCCTTTTCAGTGAAAGGGCAGAAAAGTTGTCCTTACTCTCTGTCTTCAAGCATTCTCCAATTCAAATTGAACATATTCCAATTACACTTTTGCTCCCCAACACACTACTGAAACTCTAAAGTCACCAATCACTCACACACACACTATAAAATCGAAAAGCCAATCAGATCTCATCTTTCTTGACCCATCTGCAGCCATCAGTGTGATCAAGCCCTGATACACTTTCTTCACCTGGCTTCCAGAACAAAGATTCTCCTGGTTTCATTCTATCTCAGGGGCCACTCTTCAGCTTCCTTTGCTAATTTCCCCCTTTTCTCCATTGATCACTAAGGTTCAAGTTATCCTCTTTCTAACCCATCAGCAAACACCACTGGCTCCAACTACTAAATCTATGTAGACTCTGACACTTCTCAAGACTCTGTACAATAGAAACTATCATTTCTCATTTGGGTTTTTTCCACAGATTAGTAACTGGACTCCTAACTTCTAGGGTCTCCCTATTTCAGTCCTTTCTCATCAAAGCAGTCAGAGTGATCCTGATAATGTTACGTGTATCATATAATGTAACATCTGCACCCAAAATCTCATATCAGAATAAATGCCAAAATCTTCAAAACAGCAAAAAGAACCTATATAATTTAGCCTCCAATACCTCTGACCTCCTTTCCTGCTGACCTCCTTGCTAGTCCTCACACAGGCTAGGCATACTCCTGCCTCACAGCCTGTACACTTGTTGCCATTCCTCAATGCTATTCCAAGAGATGATTATCTCTACTTAGCTCACTCCCTATCTTCAGATCTTGGACCAAATGGCTCCTATGTTAACTCTTTCCTATTTGTTCTACTTAAAACTGTAACAATTTCATTCTCAGCAGCTCTAACTCATTTCCCTGATTTATTTTTCTCCAATGTTACCAGCATTCATTTCACTTCCATTCCTATTTTTGTATGTCCTCCCACAAAAACATGAAATCCACAAGGGCAAGAACTTTATTTTGCTCAGTGCTACACCTTCAATGCCTAGGAAGGGGCCCAGCACATAGTAGGCATTCAATAAACATTTTTTGAATGAACAAATGAATAATTACATTCTTAGGGCTAAACATAACAATCTTTCTGAGTTTACAAAACAAAATAATCTAATCGGGGCAACACTAGACTCTTGCTGTAAAAGAATCTTCCTAATATTTTTTCAACAGATAAGCGATAATAGCAATAACTCAAAAACTTCAGTAAATGTTGCAGCTAACATAAACATAAAGCAATCACTAGAGTAAATGGTCCCCCCCCCCATTAGGTTTTAGGTTCTTGTTGTCCAAGAGTGACATTTATTTCCCACTAACTGTATCATATTCAACAATGGTTTGCAGAGCGACAACACCAACACATAGGAAAATATTATAAAAATGTTCATTCCAAACTTGTTACAGACAAAGAACTGAGCTCTTTATAAATAAGGAAAGTCTAAAAATAAAGGGCAGATATTTGTAAGTGTTCTAAATATTTTGTTTGGAAGTAATTTCAAACTTACAGATAAGCTGCAAATATAAGAATAAAAAAATCACCCTTACACTCAAAGTCACCAATTGTTAATGTTACCTTCTTTGTTCTGTCACTTGGGCTCATGTACTTTCTTGCACTCTCCCTTCACACAGACACACACACTCCAACTTTTATTTTTTTCTAGAAACCAACTGAGGATACCTTATATACGTCATGGCCCTTTGCTCCTTTGCTTCAGTGTACATTTCCTAAGAACAGAGAGATTCTCTTTTATAACTGCAATACAGTTATTGTTGGTAATCTGCACATTGCTACAATATCTGTATTTAGGATATGTACTCCAACTTATTGCAACTGGTCCAATGATATCCTTTTATAGTACTTTTCTCCCCGCCCAGTATAGGATCCAGTCCAGGGTCAGGTATTGCAGTTAGTGGTCATCTTTCTTACGCCACCTTGAATTTGGAACACTTCCACAGCCTTTGTCTTTCATGACAGTGGGTTGTGGGGGTTTTTGTTTGTTTGTTTTTTGAAGAACACAGCCTCCTCTCCTTTTTATTAAGTAGAATGTTCCTTCCTTTTTTGGGGTTTGCCTAATGTTTGCTCATGACTAGATCGGGTTATGCAGTCTTGGTCAGAATACCACACAGATGATGACGTGTGCCCTCAAAGCGCCATATCCAGATTCACACAGTATCTATCTACCCCATGTTGCTGTTGGATTTTACCAACGTATAAACTCTATTGTATACTTTGCAAATAATACGCAAAGTGGAAAGACACTTTAACACTATGGAAATACCCTGCTCTTCACCGGTATTTCCCCTTCTTCTATTTTGTTGTGATTCTTGCCCTTTCTAACCTTCACTGTAAGTGCTGCAAAATGATGATTTTCCAACTCTAGTATCCAGAATTCTACTGTAAGCAAGAGATTTCTCTATTTATTCATTTATTTATCAGTTTATTATCATTATGGATAATGAATTCCTGTTTTCAATGGTTCATAATTCATTATTACACTTATATGATTGGGCCAGTAGGAACCCCAACAGGCTTCTTGTGACTTGCTCCCATTTTGTTTTTAGAAACATTTTCTTATCTTCTAGTATTAAAAAAAAAAAACAAAAAACAAAAAACAAAAAAACAGATTCACCTGGTATGTATACCCTGCCCGGACTTGCAATCAGCCATTTCTCTGAGGAACTCCAATTCCTTCGTGTTGACAATAGTGTTAGAGACCAAGATTTGGGATAGGTGTGCCCACTGCTCTTTGCCTTTTTCTCGGACAGAACTACTAGGAAATACCTGTATATATATGCACACAAATATATGGATGTGTGTGTGTATGTGTGTATATACATATATATATATGTTCACACATATACAAATGTACAGATACATACTGGTTTCAAAAATAATAAATTCACACTGCTACCTTCAATTACAGCCCATCCCCACAGGATTCATTTTTGCCTTTTCCCATTCCATATTTGTAGGTCCCTCCTTCCTCAGATCCTGACCTCAACAACCTGAAAACATTTACTCAATCCATAACACACCTAAAAATGACCCAGAATTACTTTGTCCACATCACTACAAAAAATAAACTCTAGTGGAAAGAGTTTGGGATTTGTTTGCAATTCCCCCCTTACCTCCACCCAAACTGAGGATAAACAGTCAAATATTATGTTAAAAAATTAGATTCACTTTCTCTTCCCCTTCAATGTAAGTATAGTACTAATTTAAAATACAATCAGGTTCATTCATTCTGGTGGTTTTGAATTTTCCCCATTCCCATCCTTATTTTGAATATGGAAGATAACATGCTTTGAAACATCAAAACTATATAAAAACGTGTATGCCTTTTTTATGTCATTATGTCTCATGTCATTCCCTACCATAAAACTTTGTTCTCATTACCTTTCACTGCCCACCTTTTTTTGTAAAGCTAAACAGATATGAGTGTGCTTTATCCCTCCCCTGCTTTTTAACACAAAATATAGCTAACTAAATAGGTGTGTTTACACTATCCAGTTGAATCCAGACTGGAGAAAATTCTTCCCAAAGCAATTTATAAGACAAGCAATATCTCAATATCAAAATCTGACACAGACATTAAGAGAAAAGAAATCTAGAAATCCAATATCCTTTGTGAACACAGATGCAAAAATTTTTTAACAAAATATTAGCTCTATAAAAGGGATATTATATCATGACCAAGTGGAGTTTATCCTGGAAATAGAAGGCTGGTTCAACATTCAAAAATTTATCAATATAATTCACCATACCAACAGAATAAAGAAAAACCAATGATAATCTCAATAGATACAAAAATAGCATTTGACAAAATTCAACATTCATTCATGATTTCAAAAACTCTTAGTAAATCAGGGCTAGAATGAACCTTAAGATGACAAATGGATCTTTGAAACAAATAAAGCTAGCGTCATGTGTAATGGTGAAAGGCTGAATTCTTTCTGTCTTTATTATACTGGAAGTCCTAGCCAGTACCATAAGGTATGGAAAAGAAATAAAAGGCATTTTTATTAATGTAATTCCACGTTACAATGGAAGAAATAAGACTGTCTATATAGAAAATCCTGAAGAATCTACCAAAAAAAAAAAAAAAAAAGCCTACTAGATTTAATAAGGGAATTTACTAAGGTTGTAGTATACAAAGTTCAATATACAAAGATTAATCATGTTTCCATATATCAACAATGAAACAACTAGAAATTTACATATTTATATACTTCTATTTATAATAGCACCCAAAAAACATGAAATGCTTAGGGATAAATCTAACAAACTATTCGCAAGATTCGTATTCTGAAAACTATAAAACACCGATGAGATAAACCAAAGATGACCTGAGTAAATAAAGAGATAAAGTATATTCATGGATTGGGAGACAACATAATTAAGATATCACTTCTCTACAAATTCATATACAGATTCAATGCAATTCCAATCAAAACTATTGTAGATTTTGGAGGTTTTTTGGGAAACCATCAAAATGGTTGATTCTAAAATTTACATAGAAGAGCCAGGAAACTAAAACAGCCAAAACAACTTCAAAACAAAAAAAAGTTGGAGTACTTATATTACATGACACCAAGATTTATTATAAAGCTACAGTAATCAAGACAGTGTGGTACTGGTGAAAGGACAGAAACCTAGATCAATGAAAAAAATACAGATTTCACAAATAGATTAAGATATTTATGGTCAATTCATTTTTGACAAAGATGTTAAGCAAATGAATGGAGAAAGGAAAAACTTTTCACCAAATAGTGCTAGAACAATTGGACAACCACATGTAAGATCCAAAACAAAACAAAAATCTCAACCAACCCATACATCACATCACATCCAACATTTAACTCAAAATGGATCATAGACCTAAATGTAAAACCTTAACTATAAAACTTCTAGAATAAAACAGTGCTAAATTATTGTGACTTTGTGTTAGGCAAAAAAATCCTCCGCTAGGATATAAAGCACAAACCATAAAAGAAAAACTGACAAACTGAATTTCATCAAAACTAACTTCTGCTCTTAAAAAGACACTGTTTTAAAAATGAAATGAAGCCACATATTGGGAGAAAGTATTTGTAAAATACCAGATAAAAGACAGGTATACCCAAAATATATAAAGAGCTCTTGTAACTCAATAATAATAATAAAATAAACAGCCTAATTTTAAAAAGAGCAAACATGTCACTACTTAGAAAAAAAATCCAGATATAGATAGCAAACAAGCATATGAAAGGATGTTAATATCACTGATTATTCTTGAAAAGCAAATTAAAACCATTTTACTACGAACATTAGCTTTTTGGTAGACATACGCTTTCATTTCTTTTGAGTATATACCTAAGACTTTATAGCTCAGAACGAATATGTTTAACATTATCAGAAACTGGAGGGAAGGGTATAGTCCAGCTGTAGAACGCATGCTTTGCATGCATGAGATCTGGGTACTGATCCCCATTACCTCTGTTAAATTAAAAAAATAATAATAAATAAGTAAGCCTAACTACCTCTCCCCTACTCCCCCCAAAAAAGAATTAAAAAATAAGAAACTAATCAACTATTCACTAAAGTGCATATACCATTTCACCAGCAGCATATGAGGGGAAACTTCTAGTTGCTCCATACTCTCATCAGATCTTAACATTGTCAGACTTGATTCTTAGCCATGCTAGTGGATGGGTAGTAGTATCACAGTACAGTTTTAATCCATATTTCCTTGATGATTAGTGTGATGAGCATCTTTCTATGTACTTGCATCTTTCTATGTGGTATGTATTGGCTACTCACCTACCCACAGTAAAATGCCTGTGCAAATCCTCTGTCAATTTTTTGACAGAGTTCTTTGTATTATTATTAAATTATGAGAATTCTTAAGATATTTTGGTTCAAATGCTTTGCTAGATATATGTTTTGCAAATACTTTTCCCAGCCTTGGGCTTGCCTTTTCTTTTTCTTTCTTTTTTTTAATGGTACAGCATGTTCATTTAGGGAAAATTCATTTAACTGTACACTTATAATCTGTTCTCTTTTCTTTATGTATATACTTGAAGGAATAGGTTTACTTAAGGAGAAAGAGATAATGGTCAGCTCCTTGGAAGGTGACAAAATCATCATCAACTAGTAAATAGTCTGAAGATGATGCAATCCAGCCTGCATATACTGAAGACTGGAAAATACATCCATATATTCCTAGTTAAGTGCCCTTTATAACACTGGGGTCCTATCAGATGCCCAGACATGAAGCCCAAAATTAGCAAAAGGAGAGTAATATGTTGAAGGCCTCTCTCCTGCAATTCCTTATTGCAGTTTGAATTATAGACATTTCAAGTTAGGATATATTACACTTTCTGTTAATTACAGTTTTAAGTGGAAACTTGTATATATATTTTTGGAAACATATGTTGATGAGAAAAGCAAAGAGATTCAACTTTGATGCAATTACATAAAAAACTAATTCATGCAATGACGTTCAAAAAACATCTGATTGTCAAATACGTGTGCTAAAAATATTTTTTTCACATTACATATACTTAAAATAGATAAGCAACAAGGATTTACCATATAGCATACAGAACATAATCTTATAATAGCCTATGATGGAAAATAACCTGAATATATATATATATATACATACACACACACACACATATATGTAACTGATTCACTTTGCTGTACACCTGAAACTAACACAATACTGTGAATCAACTATCCTTCAATTTAAAAAATTACATACGCTTTTGTTGCAGCACAGATAGCTTTATATGTAAGTAGTTTACTAGTCCTTAAACATTCTGAAATTATCTCTCCTAACATTAACTATAACAAAAAATCAAAAGCATATTCATTTTTCATATTAATGAAAATACATACTTAGTAGAATATAAAATGTCAAGTAGAACACATTTTTTGAAGCAAAACAAAAATACTGCTCTCCACCACAACACCAACCCTTCTTCTTTTCCCCTAACCCATGCCTCAAAGATAGTCATTAACAGGCTGGTATGCACTTCTTAGACATTTTGTCTGCTCAAAGGAGTGTATATAGGTATGCCCACATATATATACCTTCACAAACACAAGTTATATGGCATTTTAGAATTCTATAAACCTAAACTTTAAAGTTTAATAAAATGAGGCCTCTATGACTGAGGAACTATAAAACACAAAAGATCTGAGTCAGGCTAAGACAAAAATAAGTTAAAATTTAATACAGTCATTGGATGTAGCTTGAAATCTTGCTAAAGTTTTGAGAACTTACAGCATATATTATTATTTCTGTTGTAGACACTCCTTGGAATGGGTGGGGAGCCTACAGTCCTTCCCTTTTCTGTGCCATGATCAGTGGTCTTGAAGAAAAAGATCAGAGAGAAAAATAGCAGGGAAATTTAGGAAATTGTTATTTGAATGAACCTCTCACAACAAGGCCACAGCCTAAAAAAGTTCCTCATCAGATTGGCATAAAAATCAGATATATGGATCAATGGAACAGAATAGAGAGCCGAGAAATAAACCCACACACCTACAGTCAATTAATCTTCGACAAAGGAGGCAAGTATCCTTCGTGGTATATACTTTGGCAAATGGTGTTGGGAAAGCTTGACAGCCACGTGTAAATCAATGAAGGTAGAACACTCCCTCACACCATACACAAAAATAAACTCAAAAAGGCTTAAAGACTTTTAAACATAAGACAGGACACCATAAATCTTCTAGAAGGGAATATAGGCAAAACATTCTCTGACATAAACTGTAGCAATGTTTTCTTAGCTCAGTCTCCAAAGGCAATAAAAATAAAAGCAAAAATAAACAAATGGGATCTAATTAAACTTAAAAGCTTATGCAGAAAAAGGAAATCATAAACAAAATGAAAAGACAACCAAGGGAACAGGAGAAAATATTTACAAACAATGCAACTGACAAAGGCTTAATTTCCAGAATATACAAAGAGCTCACACAACTCAATAACAAAAAGCCAAACAACCCAATCCAAAACTGGGCAGAAGACCTAAATAAGCAGTTCTCCAACAAAGACATACATATGGCACATTAAAAAATGCTCAATATCACTAATTATCAGATAAATGCAAATCAAAACTACAATGAGGTATCACCTCACAACAGTCAGAATGGACATCATTCAAAAGTCCACAAATGATAAATGCTGGAGAGGGTATGGAGAAAAGGGAACCCTCCTACACTGTTGGTGGGAATGTAGTTTGGTGCAGCCATTATGGAAAACAGTATGGAGGTTCCTTAAAAAACTGAAAATAGATTTACCTTATGATCCAGCAATCCCACTCCTGGGCATGTATCTGGAGAAAACTCTAATTCAAAAACTCTAATTCTATGCACTTCAATGTACATAGCAGCACTATTTACAACAGCCAAGACATGGAAGCAACTTAAATGTCCACTGACAGATGATTGGATAAAGAAGTTGTGATATATATATATGTGTGTGTGTGTGTGTATCACACACATACACACACACATATACACACAGTGGAATACTACTTAACCATAAAAACGAATGAAACAATGCCATTTGCAGCAACACGGATGGACCAGGAGATCGTCATACTAAGCGAGTAAGCCAAACAAAGACAAATACCATATGATATCACTTATATGTGGAATCTGAAAAAAAGGACACAAATGAATTTATTTACAAAATAGAGACAACCTCACAGACACAGAAAACAAACTTATGGTTACTGGAGGGGGAAGGAGGAAGTAGAGATAAATTGGAAGTTCAGGATTTGCAGATACACAATACTATATATAAAAGATAAACAATAAGGTCATACTGTATAGCACAGGGAACTATATTCAATACCTTATAATAGTCTACAATGAAAAAATATATACATGTATAACTGAATTACTATGCTGCATACCAGAAATTAACATAACATCGTAAATTGACTATACTTTACTAAAAAAAAAGTTAAGAAAAATCCCTGCTGCTGCCAGAGCAAACAAATCAAAATATAAAACCTCATAATAACTGGGTGGACAAATGACCCTCATAGATTAAGCCATACTCTCTCTTCAACCAGCCTAGTCCTTGCTCAGGGGTTTCATGAAAATAACCAAAACCAGGTGGCAGGAGAAGCAGTTACGTAAGGGATCAACTACACTAACAGTGACCTCACTACCACTACTGTTGAGAACCCATTTGCCTGAGTCCCCCACAGGCACTACCTCTTAGCAGGCAAATTACATCAAGCCCTTTGAATTATAGAAATGGTGATGGCTGATTCCTGATGTAAGAGACACCAATTCTGAATTTGCTACTGCCAGCACCACTCTGCAGGATTAACCGAATGCTTCCTATAGATCACATGGCCTCTGACCCAGGAGTTCACTTTAAATGGCACTGGGTAGATAGATGCTCAGGGCCCCATCAGTGTTATCAAACAGACTCTAACTCAGACACAGCTGCCCCATCGTAGGAAGCAATAACTATATCTCGAAGCTTGATATAAGAGTTGTTGCCCAGGTAAAAACTTCTGAATTTGGGGTGCTATCCTGCAGTATACAAAATGGGCTCTGAAGCATTAACCAACATATGCTGTCTCATCTCCAGAACATAATGGATGTGGGAACCAAAGGTTAATAGCAAAGTAGTGTCTTCTCTGCTCTCAAAGTTTTACTTCTTGTGTCATTAACTCTGGAATATGCTGATCTTGAACTTACATCAGGAGACAATAACTTTCACTCTACTGAAAGCTGAGCTTATCATGTTCCGTTTAATTTCTTCGTGGCAGTAGAAAAACAAGCAAAAACGGAGGCTAGAGAATGGGTTGAGAATGACTGTCCATGACTATCAAGGGGAAGGAAGAGGTTGCTACTCTACCTTTGGGGACTAGGAAGGCCTCGAGAAGAACTTAGGGGAACCCACTGGAGTATGTTCTGGCAGTACTGGGCAGTGTTAGGTTAGTGGCAGACTATCACAATCCCATATGGTTAGAACTACCAGGAGCTCAGACCCTTTCAAGAATGAAGGACTGGGTCAGCTTGTTAGGAACAGAACCCTAATAAGTCAAGAGGCCAGCAGAATGTATGAAATCTGAAGTGGAACAGATTAGGGTATGTGCACTGGTACAATTCTAAGAATTTAATTTAACTAATTTCCTTACTAGTCACTGGTGTGTGTAAATACCCCCATCTTTCCTCTTAAATACATTTTATTTCCTTTTCCTTTCCCCTAATCATGCAGTTAGCAAGTTCGCAGGAATTAAATTTAAGTTGTAAAGTATCAGGAAAGAATCATAATGCAATCAGGGGCAGCACAGTATCACCCACAATCAGTAGCCCCATGGCACTGCCTCTGGACATGGCACTTCAGCTTGCTTCATATTTTCTCCCACTAGAAAAACTGCCTCCATGGATGGGAGATAGCAGGGTCATCCTGACATGTATACAAGTGGGGAGGGAAGTGAGGGGAAAGAAGAGAAGGGAAAGAAAAGGGATAGTTAAACTACTAAACCGTGAGCTATTCTAGACACTCCTCCAGGAGGGCTGCCCAGCTTTTGATTTCTCCTTCTGTAGGGATGACCGCCAGCACAGGGGCAGACTCCTGGGGCTATGAGTATATATCACAATCCTGGATCCCCTGGCTCTGGGAGACAGATACCTGGTCTGAATAGGGCTAATCCAATCCTTTCTTGTTGGAATATAAAAATTAAAAAGACAAGGCAGAGACTAAATCTCTACAGCAAAGTTACATTAATGGCAGGGGTCTAAGGTATAAAAATTGCTGATGAGCTCCCAAGAGCTCCTCTAGTTTCTTCTGCTCAAGCCCCACCCATTCAATTCATCATTCAATTTCCAGTATGGGTTCCAAAAATGCCTTTTGTTCCCCTTTAAACTGGTGCATATCAGCTGACTGCAATCCCAAAATGCTACTATGACTTCTTCTAGGAAGTAAAAAGGTATGGTTCTCATTTTAATGTCAAATTATAATCGTACATTTTCCTTGCTTCCTCTTATCCTGCTCAAAAAGTAAACTTAGTGTACTTTTGCCTTCAGAATTGTGACATTAGAACTCTCATGCCTAATATGCTTTTTCATATCCTCCTATTTTGCAAGAAAGCACATTTACCCTAAAGCTTCAGTCTGTTCATTTTAGCACCAGTTCCCTGTTAAGACATTACTATGAACTGTCAGCAGTTCTCTGCATCTCGTGATCTCATACCAGTGCCAACAAAGCAGAGTGAATGATTACTGATTAACAATGGAAATGAATTCTGTCCTTAAAAGATAATAGCATATAAACGAATTTCAAGTCTAGCCTGTTTCTGCTCTCCATGTGCCTTGCTTCTACCATCACTTAAATCCTAGATCACTAATATGGACTTCTGACTTCTAATCTCTGATTCCAGATCAAGTCGCCATTAACGTTAACTCACCCAGCCTTCATTCCCCAGGTTAGATGACTAGGATTTTCACTTACTCTGATACCCTCTGTGTTCTACTCTTACCCTCTCTGCTGTTCTGGCCCTGTTTATACCTCAGTTATTGTAACTTGACTTCTGACACTTGTGGAGGTTCCTAGTCTGGTCCCTGCCTGGTCTCTTCCTGGTACTGGGACACCTACTTTCCATTACGAGTCCCAATCCCAAGGACGGGGATCAGGCCATTACCTAGAGCCCAGTACCCACAGACAGAATTCTCTGACAACCATCCATATAATATATGTACACACTTATGGACTTGTTCATTCATTTTTCTTTCTAAGATTCCATGTGCTTCTTCACCTTGAATCCCTATTAACAACAGGCTATGTAGGTTGTTCTCTGGCTGTTCTGTGCCTGACACGGGTTACTAATAACCTTTCCTCAATACCTGTAGTTGAGGTGAGGCTGGCTCTAACATGCAGCATCATCTCAAGTGTGGACTCATCCTAGTGCATCCTCATAACAGTAAGCCCAGCCCTCCTCTAAAACCTGGCCGTGCTCTGTCACAGCACAAATGCAACAAGATTCTACCAAATCTTGAGACAGGGTAAAAGCACACAAACTTGACAGAATTTAGAAACAAAGCAAATAAGCAGATACACAAGAGAGAAAAATTTTCTAAATGGTATGAATTAGAAGCTTTGGAATACCATAGTATTAAAATAATATGATCCCTGGACATTAACATGCCAAAAATTTTTTAATCAGATTATAATTTTTAAAAGTAGAGAAAAAGACAATTATGCTGCATTTTGTAAATATATTCTATTATAGCATATAGAAATGACCATTTCATTCCCAAGAGCTCAAGCAGTAATTTCTTGACACAAAAAAACACTATGTGTGTGTGTGTATATATATATAATTATATACAGTCATATAAGTGCATATATATAGTCATATAAATTAGTATATCTTTTGATCAATGATGAATTCTTCTTTATAAAACATAATTAAATTTCTAATTCCTTTTAGTATCAAAAAATGAGATTCTCATCATTTTTCCTAAGTCTAGCTTTGTTACTAATACTATACCCTCATCAAAGCTGTTTCCTCTCCCAGCTTTCTCTACATTGATTCCTAACTAAAGATCAAGTCACTAATGGGATCATCATGAATATAAGAAAAAACGGTAAAGTAATCCAAGACTCAAAGAAAAAGGTGTATATTTACCTCAGGCCCCTTATAAGCCAAGAGAGCTGCAGCGAGAACTACAATGGGCAATAAGGAACTGTGGCTGAAGAGGGAAGCCAATAAAGCCTCAAAACAGACGTCACTTCCACATTATTTAGTAATTATCTGCTCACGAACTAAACTAGTTTACTAGTTCTTAGAATGGAGGAATATTGTCTTATCATCTTAATATTTTTAGCACACCAAATAGACTTAATATACTCTCGTTGAATAAAAATAAATAAATCAAGGATTTAGATGGTTAGTAAAAAGAGTGTCAAATACACTTATCTTATAGTGCAATACAGTCACCGTGGAATGATAACTGCCAGGCAGGATCTTACTCTAAGAAAACCAAGGAGGATGAGTCTCATTTCCCCAAAACAACTCCCTGCTGATTGACAGACACAGGGCCAGATGCAGCTCACATCACGGATTAATTTCAGGTGCTCTTAACCTTTCATTAGGCAATTACTTTCCTCTATTCTAACTTTATATTATTATAACATTCTCCTTAATCTAACACTATGTTTAGTATTTATCTTTCAAAAGTTCACTTTACTACTTGTTTACTTTGGTAGGACTTCTTTATCAGGCAGCTGGGAATGAATTACTGGTCAATTTATTTATCTTCTAAATTGCTATTCATAGACATTTTATAGTAAGTTAAACTCTCATGCAGAAAATAATAATGAAACTTAGTTTCAACTGTAACTCCAATAAGCTACAGCATTCTTTACTAAAGTAGTCACTTTGCCATCTTTAAATTTTAATAAAAATAGGACTTTTTAATCGATCTCTTAATGAAACAGATGATGAAATGCCAAAGTCTAACTCAAAACCTGTGCATAGTACTTACCTTTGCTACTTAGAAAAATGAGATAAAGATTTTTAAAATACAGATCAGTATAGCCAATATGCTACATAAGAGCATTTCTAAACGTTTAACTAAAGAGAACACATGCAGGTATGATCACTATCTGTAAGTAGGCTTGATGTGAAATAACAAGACCAAACTAACAATTAGGTACTGGAATGCAACCAGTCTTCTTCCCATTAAAATAGCACTTACTGAACAGAACTTCACTGGACTGGAATGATGCTTTGTCAGACGGCATTAGGATATGCAAAGCAACTATTAAACTCTGCACTAAAGTGGGTGTCAACAAGCAGAGTAGGATGAAGAAAGGCTAGAATATGAGGATCCTTTTAAAGATCGCTTAACACTGGCAAGCAACAGTCAAAAAACGGCTCATTTTTGATGAATGTATTGGGCTGAGAAAAATCAAAGTGCATGAAAATCCATGAAGAGAAAAAAGAATAAGCTTTCTAAGAAAGATACAATCCTCCTAGCTATGAACAGAGATCAACCAGTACTGTCATCTCAGAAAGGCTATTCAGCACATTTCCCCCTGCTCTGCCCAATCACACAAGTGCATGTCAGTGTTACCGGTGGCCTTAATGCCTTTTCAGCAGCTGCCATGTCTTGTCAGGCTTCCCCATACCCTCCTGAAAACATAAACACCTATGTCAGTGCCTGGGCTAGTTACACAACCTAACACAAGCTGGGAATCACTGAACTTATTTACTCTGGTGACTCAGATTTAAATCTAGGTCTCTGTGGAAAAAGAGGTGGGGAATACACATGCATGGTATGACACCATATTTCATTAATATTTATTGTACAACTAAAGCAAACTCAACATTTTCTGCTTTTTTATAAGTCTGATGAAGAAACGAGCTTTTGGAAATGCTCCAGGTTTGACCAGGTACAGGTCAGCATCTGCTAGACTGAATGACAGCCACAGAACAAGTACCCTTTACAGGGAACTCTTTTCTCTCTCTCTGTTCCCCCTGTGCTGTTCCCATTTACCCACACTGTCTTTTCCCTTCCTCCTCCAGCCTTTCCTGTAAGCCCCCCACCAACAGCTACCTCTTAGCAATGCTGAACTTCACAATGTCAAGATAATTTTTTCAATGCTATTTCACTCAGATTTATAGAAATACTTTAAACACAGGTCAGACTTCAGAAATAATAGAACAGTAATAAATTCATTTTCATCTTGACCAAAGAGATAACTCATCTAATTTATTCTGGACTTAGCAAATGTAATGAAATATAGAAAGCACATCTGTCATCAATCCAATAGATCAAATTATCTTGAAAAAGAATACATGCTAAGGAAGTCATATTTAGTACAATTATCATGGTGACCTAATTGTGGAATACTTCAGGAGCAAAACTAAAGTTTTCATATTAAAAATATGCTTTCTTCTAAGTGTTTTATTTTATTTCTAATCCTTATTCTAATTGCTTAAATAATAAACTCAGATTAATTTTTTTTCCCAAGAGACCTCATCTGATTCATTGATGGTGGAATCAATTCATTTTATAATATTGTGTAATTCTGATATAAGCAAATCTCACAGTTTTCACCAAGGAAGTTCTATCAATCCCCCTGATATTCAGCTCAAACATCATCTTAGGGTTACCCTAATCATTTCAACTAAAAATAATCTTTCTACTCCCTAAGTGTCCATAGAACTTTTGTGCCTCTCAGACAGACTGATCATAGACAATCCAGTTCTCTATGCATCTGTCTTATCTCCACTATGTTATAAAGTTATTGAGAACAGAACTATTCGTGTCTTAAACATCAGTGTAGCTCCCACTGTACACAATAAAGGACAGCACACAATAAAACACTGAATAAATAGTTTGAAAAAAAGCACAGAGTTATTAGAGTACATTATAGCATCATTTGAGAATCTATTTACAGTGTATTATCATGTTGGGAAATAAGAACTAGGTTCTCAGAGCAAGCTGAATCCTTTTGTTTAGTCTAATTTAATCACTAGTCATTACACAAATAAATCAGGTTAAATAAAATTATTAGGCAATCAATACATAATGATATTTCTAAAAATAACTGGCAGTTTATTTTTATTTAATACTTGTTTACTTAACTATGGCATTTGTCACTTAAATCACCTACTACTGTGTCTTATTGAGCAGTGTGCAATGGGAAAAGAACTTGGGCTTCCGAGTCAGAGAAACCCAGGCTTTAATCAAGAAAATCTGATTATGAATTTACTGAGGGATTTCTAGGACAAAGAGAATAAAGAAGCACAATAAGACATGTATTATCATTCTTTCACTTGATAACGAGTAGCCTTAGAATTCCTAAGAGTGACAGTAAACATTTATTTTCTTAAGACTTACATAATTTTCTGACAACATGCTTATTACCTAACTATATTCATTCACTCAGTGCTTACTGCAGGCCAATTACATGCCTATGTGTACTTAGAGAACAAAATTTGCTGAAATATATTACACAATATAATGTTCTACAGCTGTTTATTCAACTACACTGTAAACACCCCTTGACTTTTTTGAAATCTCCTCTATATTCAACACAGTGATAGTATGTACTTAATAAATACCATCCCTTGACTAACTGCCCAATATTTCTTTCTTTATATTCTGTTACATGTTAAGAATGGGAGTTCCAGTAAGCAAATATAGTAGTGATTAAATAAAAGAGCCTAGAAAAAAGGAATTAAGAAGAATGCCACATGACTGAGTTTTACCTGACTAGATTTCAGGGCTGTCAATGACCTAATTGGTAAAAAATATCAGCCATTCACCTAGTGAACTGTTGCCCTTTTTATAAGAAATTCAGGGAAGAAACAGACCCTTGGTCTGCTGCCCATGGACTCAAAGCATAGAAGCTAAACTCTTCACTCTCTGAGAACAAAAGTATCAACATTCTTCTATCTGTCAACATTTTTCAAAATGAGCATGATCATTATGCTTTTTAATAATAAAATACAAACCAGCACTGTACCATAGACACTTAAGACATTATCACTGGGGGAAGGGTGATTAGGTGATGGGCACATGAGGACCTGCTAGTTTCGAAACTTTGAGTTTGTAATTTCTTCAAAATTTAAAAAATATATCAGTAAGGTAATGCAGTTTGAATAAATATTAGGGAAATTAAAACAAGTAAATAAGTTGCTTTCCTAAACTCAAACACTCAAAACATACTAAGAGATTTGGATATTTTGAGAAGATACATTGAGTTCTATACACAATAATTAATCACCTCCTAAGTTATGTAATTTTTAAAGCAAAAGCTATGTGGGTGGATGCTTCACCTAGATCAAGGGAACAAACCTACAAGGTCCTGTGCAGGTACATAAGTTGTTCCCCCTGAATAAAAAATAGCAGATAAAACAAAATAATGTTGTAGTGACTTTCTGACGTCAGATAATGACTATATAACAGATTCCTATTCTTCTTAGGCTATATTAAATTAATTGGTCTCCTTGAAGTCCTTACTGGCTGGAGAACAGAGGGACACAAGTTAGGAAGAAACACTATACAGGAAGAGGAAGCTGGGCCCGGTCGACTCATCGAGTGTTGAAGACATACCTATCAGACATGTCAAAAGTCAAGCTGTAACATGATACCTCTCAGAACATAGGCACCAAGGGCTTAAGAAACAAGGAGAGCTAAAAGAATTAGTGTCAGAATGCAATGATCTCTATCATCTGAGGGATCTGGAGTGGAAAGAACTGCCAATAGATGAAGAACCAGGGGCCAGACAGGACAGGTGACCCACCCAAAGTAACAGCTTTCTTGTGGCAGAGGCAGAAGTAATTCAATTCTCTTAATTTGGGGGCCTCAGAAGTACCATTATAAATACGCACTTATCTTTTATAGGTAGTAATAACAAGTACTTTAAAAGGATTAGGCCACACACAAAAGAAACAAACTGTAATTAGTTTATTAAAAAAAAAATCCTCATTCAGTTGTCTTATTTTAAAACTCCAAAATACAGTACAGTGGTACTTTAAATCCATTGTGGCTTCACGTGTATCTAGTTGACTTAAAGTTACTAATCTAAGTTTGCAACCTCACCAAAATGCATAACTACAGTACCACCTACCACCTATGTCTCTTTAGGGATTCAGTTTTCTTAAGACTTCAAAGTATGGGCTAGTGGGTTAGCATAATGATAGAAAGGGTTTTGCTTGGGGTACTGGAACACCTGATCACAAAGCAATGACACATTAAACTTAAAATAACTAAATGCATTAATACTGTGCCAAGTCATACACTAATATTCTATATACAAATAGAAGCCGGTGAAAAAAAATTTTTAAATTTTATGGAAGGAAACTTAGAATCTAAGTTGCTAATAATTTTCCTTGAAACCAATATGCAAATTTAACAGTAAGACTGTTCTACTAGAGAAATAAAACCAAGGCCCTACTCACACATAACCATTAAAACAGTAACAACAAATTCAAACCCAAAACAAAGCAAAACCTCAGCATTTAGTGAAGTCACAGTGTAGTTGGTCAAAACACCCATAGTATCCACTTTAAGTGGGCTAATATACAAAGTATCTCATATTAAAAAACTACAGGGCACATCATCACTAGACTTGTCACAATGGATTACAACACGATCAATAATCCCATATTCATGTTCTATTATACACAAGACAATCTATTACACACTGATTTTTTTGGTTAAACAAAAATGGAGGGAAAATGACCCATATCACTAACAGACATTACTTTAAATATTCTGCCTCAAGTCTTATAGCTTCTGCAGATCCATTACTTAGCCTCTCCCAACATCCTTCTCCTGCAGGTTCAAAGACATGCAGGTACTAGGGGGTCAGACAGGACGAGGAAGCCTGAGATGTGTGGACTGAGGGATTCAGAGTTACCGTTACCAATCCTAGGCTTAAGATGATAACCTAGATGTTCCGAGGTTGAAGGTGTCTACGCTGGAGCCTGACACTTCTGCAGACTCAGTGGTGAGCACAAAACCCCACAGCTCTGCACTCATACAGTCGAGTAAATACACCAACGACAACTGCCTGTTCAACCAAAAGAAACACATTATTTATGGTATTAGGCTTTTCGCACTCCGCAGGGCTCCTGCTTCAGTTGTTCATAGAAGTGATATTCGAGACCTATCAGTGTCTTGTTTGTTAAAGATTTGAGGGCCCAGTAATAAAGTAACCTCAAAAAATTTCCACTGAAGAAAGGAAAACAGAAGTGTGTATGAATCAAAACATTGTGCAAAAAAACCCTATCTATTTAGCTTGGAGAGAAATTATCTACATTTATGATTACATTTGCTTGGAATGAATGAATTATCTAAGCATTTGGCATTTCTTGAGCATGCAGCTAGATAGAGGATAAAGCCACAGGGAAACATGTCAAGGGATTTGGGGAGGCTTGCCCGTGGGTTCAAGAGAAGCAGAGGAAAGAGCGAACAGAGGCTGGTACATGGATATGCACTCATTCACCAAGCATTTACTGAGCACCTATTATGCACAGCTCATTGCCCCAGCAGTAGATGTACAGTGGTCAGCAAAACAGACAGAATCCACATCCACACAAGCAATACTGTTCGGTCTCTCCTACCCAGTTTTCAGTGATTAACTTCATTTTCAGCAATGCCATAACTTAACATTCATTCAATGAAAAAGGAATTCAAAGGAATTCTTTAAAAAGAAAAATCAATCAAGGACCTCCATCTAGGAGGAGGAGACAAACAAAGCATCTGTTTAGCAGAGGTACGACAGGGTGGTAAGAGAACACACGGGAGGGGCAAGCAAACGCTATTTCTGGTAGGAGGAAAGGCTTACAGACAGGAGAGGGTGGTCTACCTCAGAAACTTCAAGGAGACGGGAGTACATCTCTGTCCACGCAGAGGACACAGTCCAGGCTCAAATTCACTGAGATCAGAAGTCAAAATCCTGACATTGGCCTACGCGGTCTGCAGGCGCCTCCACCACCCTGACCTCAGCTCTCACCTCCCTCCAGCCAACCTCTTGGTGTTCTCTGAACACTTCGAGCACCCTCCTACTTCGGGGCCTCAGCACCTGCTCCTCTCTCAGATCTAAAACTCTCACTCCATAAATGCTTCAGGTCTCTGCTCAAACGTCACCTTAACTGAGAGGAACATACATTATAATACATGAAAATCAGCTTTCTAAATATTGAAAAGCAATGCTACAATCATTTATGGATGAATCAATGCTCCTTACAAGATCTGGGATGACTTCAAAGACTACATGATTGAATTATCTATTTTCCCCCCTTTAAGTCAAATTAAAAATTGAAGACATGTACTATAAATTGGGAATTTTTTAATTCTAAATTTTTCTTAAAGAAACAAAGCTTTATCTAGCTTTTTCAAAGCTGCATTTTTAAAAATGTTAAAAGTTGGGGAAGGCATAGCTCAAATGATAGAGCACATGCTTAGCATGCTTGAGGTCCTGGTTCAACCCCCAGTAGCTCCTCTAAAAATACATAAAACTACCTACCTCCCCATACCAAGATAAAATAAATGATTAAATTAATATTTTAAAAACATGTTAAAAGCTAAGTATGAGAATTCTCTAATGATGATTTCTTTAAAAAAGGAATTCCAACAACATAAAAGTCAACTGCACAGTAAGAAATTCAAAGAAGCATCCTTTAACTGTTAGCGCCTTCATAGTGAGATAACTGATGACCAAGCCAAAAAAAAATTACTTATCTATGTCTCTCATAAACTTCCTACATTAGTTCACATTAGTTCAAGTACTACTGAAAATAAGAAGTCAAAAACATTAAAGGAGACCACTACACTAATATAACAGCTAAAATCTTAATAACTGACAATACTAAGTGTCAACAAGGATGCAGAGCAACTAAAATTCTCTTACATTGCTGCAGATAAGAACGCAAAATGGTATGATCATTTTGTAAATAAATAGTTTGGCACTTCAATAAAAAGTTACTGATATTGATAAATACACACTTTTCATAAAACCCAGTAATCCCAGTCCTAGGTACAACTCAAGAAAACTGAAAACATTTGTTCTGCACATAGACCTGTACAACTGTTTATAGCAGCTTTATTCATAATTGTCCAAAACTGGGAACAATTCAAATGTCCAATTCATGAACGGATGAACAAATTTGCCATACCTTAATATAACAGAATGCTACTCAACAACACAAAGGAACAAATTCAGGGGCGTGATAGGGCTGGCTGGTACAGCTTTGTGAGAGCCCACTGTTCAGGACTTTTGCAAGCTGCTTTTAGGTAGCTTAATATGGGCCATGATAAAAGTATTTACACTGCAATAATTAGCAGATGCTACAATCAGGGATTTTTTTATTTGGAGAGCAGGTTGTTACAATGTTTATCAGCATACCATAGAACAAACTACTAAAACATGCAACAACTTAATGAATATCAAAAGTATTATAAATGAAAGAAGACACCAAAGACTACATACTGTATGATTTCATTTATGTGATATTCTAGAAAGACAAAATGACAGGGACATTAATTAGATTAACAGTTGCCAGGGGCTGGAAGTAGATGGAGCAGACTGACTACAAAGGGACATGAGAGAACTTTTTAGAGACACAAATGTTTTCTATCTTGACTGTGGTGGTGATTAGCCAACTGTATACATTTTTCAAAACTTTTACCACATGTAAACTATACTTCAATAAACCTGACTACAAAAAAATTAGAGGAGTCACTTATTTCTTGATTCTTTTATGGATGACAAATGCATCATACATACAAAAGGAGAAACTGGAACTTATCAGTGGAAATATCAGGAAGGCAGATTTTAACTCACATAAATAGAAGATGATAAAAAATGTCAAAAAAGTGAACTTGTAATCACAGGAAGTATAAAAAACAGAGGGACAGAGGATGCTGTAAAAATGTCATTTGAGTGTCATTTCAGACTAGTATCATTAAGAGAGGTTAGTATCATGAAGGTCTCTTCCTACTCTGGAGCCAGTGGCTCTAAAATACCTTATCTTTTGTTATGATAACGTCAGGTCCACTTTTCAATTGTAAGGAAACATCAATTACTCATTTTAACATCAAGCAAATTGACTTGGAGCCCAGTGCAGTCTTGTTAAGAGTGCTGGCTCTGGCTTCAGACAGTCTGGGCTCAAATGCTGGCCCATCAGCAGCTATGTGACTTTGAACAAGCATCTCTAAATATTTACTGCCCTATCTGTAAAATGGGATTAACATTTTCCTGAGATTTCAATAACAATGCATGAAAAATGATTTCAATGTGCTAAAGCCTTAATAACAAACATTTCTTAGACATGATTGGAAGTGGAGATATAAATTAATCAAGCCTAATTCTAAGAATTTTAATTTTCCAAATATAGGAGATTTATTCTTTAATTACATATCTAGTAGTTCATAATTTTTTGCTTAGCCAGATCTTTTGAGAATGTGATGACTCCATAGATTCTTCACCCAGAAAAAAATGCAAATATATGCTACATTCTGCATATGATTTTCAAGGATTCAAGGACCCTCTGAAGCACATGAATGAAATTAAAACCACCTGATGTAAACTCTTAAAATTGCGAAGTTGAGAAGTGGAATTTAAGAATCTTCAAAGTAGAGAATCCAACCAAAATATTACACTGTCATTTACTTTTTTAAAAAACAGGTTTTGCAAGTAAGACTTAAACATCATGTTTCTAATTCATTATCTCCTTTTTGCAGAAATTTTAAACTAGAAACATAACATTTTTTACATGAATTGATTTCAACTCAGAAAAAAAGACACTAGTTGGAGAAACCTGTATTTCTACCAGCCCAAGAATGAATGGTTCAAAGTTATCATGCATTACTGATGCTTTAACGTGCAGGAAGAGTTTTCAAGTCAGTCTAATGCAATATGCATTTTTAAATTAAAAAGAAACATACCAACTAATTCCTATGCTTAGAGTCCCATGTTAAAGTTTTTTCTTTTTAAGCGAGATTTTTATTTTGCTAGACCGCATCTAGTTTTTTCTTAATAAACATATTTTTAGTTATGTTTATGTTGTTTATTTGTAACACAGCCCGATGGTGAAAACCGTCCTAAATCTGCTATCAAATAATTCCAACCTGGAAATATGTTGCGATCTCAAAGCAAAAGGTTCTGCTTTTCTTTTTTAATTGTTTGGTTTTCAGACTACAATAATCACTCGGCACTAACCAACTCATGCCCATCACGGAACAAAAAATAGTTTTTCGTACGCATTAACACCATTTTCCCACAGGAAACAACCATTTTTAAGGCACTGGAGTCGAGGCAAGGGTTCATATATATAGTAAACATCTTTTCGATCGGTTTTATCAGATTATTTCAGTGAAGGGAAGACCAAATATTGCAGATCTCAGAATTGAATGGTAAAAATCAATGAAACGCTGCACCTGAGGATCAAACACTGGCCAGGTCTGCCGGTCGGAAAGGTCATATCTGCTCTTTAAACCCCACTAACTGTGAATGTTTGCGATGCCACAGCATCCCCCGTCCAAGAGAATAAAAGGGCCAACACTCCCCAGGAGCATCTCCAGTTGCTTCCATAAACGAAGGTTTCCAGCACAGGGCGTGGGGGGAGGGGGTGGGTAGAGCAGGGCTCGGGAATAAGCCAGGAGAGGCCCGCAGCCCTGGAGACAGCGCCCGAGGGATGGAGGCCTCGCTCGGCTGTGCCCGGGGGCGGGGGGTCCGGAAACCGAGACCCTGCCGGGTCTGGCAGAGAGGCCCCGACCGGACCTGGATTCCTGGACCGCCAGGTTACGCCCCCACTGCTCACTGGAGGTAATGTCCAGCCCTCTCTTTCCTCATCCCCCGAAGCACCCCAGCATCGCTCCGCATCGCCGACGGCCCGTGACCCCGACCCCAAGCGGACCGCGACGGCGCCCTCTCCAGGCCGCGAGGGTGGACACAGGCCAGGCCGCCAGCCCTGGAGGCGGCGGCGGCTCCGGGGCAGCGCGGTCCCGGGGGAGGACGGCAGCTGGGCCGCGGCCTGTCCCCAGGGGCGGCGGGCGCAGGGCCGCGAGTGGGCAGCGCCTCCGGCCCGCACGAACAAAGCGGCCGAGGCGCGCCGGGCGCGGGGCCGGGGCGGGGGGCGGCGGGCAGGGGGTACTCACCGGAGGGCGGGTGGGCGCGGGCGGGCCTGGCCCGGAGCGGGGACCGCGGCGGGCCGGCGACGGGGAAGGGGCGGCGTCCGCGGCGGGGCCCTGGAGCCCCGCTGCGGGGGACGGGGCTTCGGGCCGGGATCGATGCTGCGGCCGCCAGGTGCGGGAGCCGGTCGGCGGGGGCGGGCAGCGGCGCTAGGCGGCCGGGGCAGCGACGCCGCCGCCTCTCCCTTCTCCTGGCCGGCTCCCTGCTCCCCCACGTCCTTCTCCTCGCTGGGTCCCCGCCGCCGCCGCCGCCTCAGCCTCGGCGCTTCTCGGGCTTCTCCTCTCCATCAAGACCGGGCCGCCCCGCAGGGACCATCCCGGGAAGTGAGGGGCTGTTGCCGTCTCCCGCAGCTGTTGGTGGCCATTTTTAATCCTCCTCCTCCTCCTGCTTTCTCCACCTCCCGCTGGCTGCCTGACTGACTGACTCTGGATCCTCCTCTTTCCCCTCCTGCTCCTCCTACTGAGCCGGCCGCAGAAATTGCAGCCGCTCTTCCTCTTAACCCTCCTGCCTTTCCTTCCTCTTTCCTTACTTCCTTCCCTTCCTTCTGCTTCCCGCTTTCCCCTCACTCTTACTGGCCTCCTTCGCCCCCTTTTGCAGGCAACGGGCGCTCGATTCTCTTAGCCTGAGTTCGGCCCCCTTTTCATTCTTGTCCTTCTCCCCCCTCCGCTTCCCTCCCAGAGGCACACACCCCCGCTTCCTTCCTTTCCCTGGTCCTGCTCTCAGCTGTTTCCTTTTCCCTCTCCCAGCCCCTGCCCCTCTCACCCTCCTGGCTCCAATTTCTCTAAAGACTCAGCTGAGAAAGGACAGCTGGGTTCTGCTCTCCTAAACCCTACACCTATTTGCTGGATGCTGTCAGGCAGCGATGGGAGGACTGGAGGCTGCGTTAATTTTACTCTAGCTGGAGTACAAAAGGACTGCCCACGCTAGCTGTTTTACTACGCAGCTTTGAAACTCCTTGATGGTGTCGCGTTTGACTCAGGTCCAATAAAGGAGCGAGGAGTTGAAGAGCCCAGTCTCAGTTGCCTTCCCTCCGTGACCTTGAACCGGTCGCCTTAACATTTTAGGGTTTTGCTTTTTGGTTTTTGTGGGTTTTTTTCTTCCATTCCTGTAAAGGGCATTGTTTACACCCTTGCAATCTTAACAAACCAATTAGCACGCTTTGGTAAACCTAAAACTGCTAAGTGATCGTCAGTTTGCCCCTCTGTTGCTTGTTTCTAATCAACCCAGTGGACTGTTTGGAGCATACATTAGTTCTGGAGGCAAACTGAGTCAGCAATTATGAGTGGACTCCCTTAAACAGGCTCAGAGTGGGGAAGTGGTAATACTGTCATGACAAACTTGTTTTTCCTAACACGGCAATCTACAGAATTTCCTCTAATAAAGATGAAACAAGCTGGACTTGCTGTTTGCTTCTTTTTAGTCACTTGGCCTTTGTCAAATTGGACCCTTTTGTAAGGATTCACTCACGGATTACTTAAATATTCAGCACTGCTGACAAATACAGGGGATATTATATGTGAGCACTTGGGGGGGGGTCACAGTTTCTGCTTCTTTGGAACAATGCCTATCAAAAAAAAAAAAAAGAAAGAAAGAAAAAGCACCTTGCCCTTTCAGAGTAAAACGACTACGTGTGTTCAAAGGTTAGTCACTTCAGTAGGCTGTGTGGGAAGAAGTGTTTTAAAATGTTTTATATTCTACTTCAAAGTGACTTTTTTTAAGTTCAGATGTAGAATTATGTTATAAAAATGCAAGCATTTCAATGCTGTTTGAGAAGAATGTCAAAACTACCCTAAAAATATATTTTAATAAAAAATATTTATGTTTCTGGGAGCAGAGAGGTGGGGTTCTAATCTTTTTCTTTGAGCCTCACAAAGTAACCTGTACCTAGTTAGGTTCTAGATTTTAGTTGCCATCTTTCAATACCACTAATTTTTCTATTTGAAATCAACATCTTGTATCAGCATCTAAAACTCTTCTAAACCCAAATAAAATGAGACAGCTTTGTGTAATATATTTTAGAATAAACTATTGAAAACAAAGCACCTATATAGTGTGAGGGGGCTGTGTGTGTGTTTTCTTTTTGGCCTTTTGGTGTTTATTATTTATTAGATTTTGTGTTTCTCCAGTCTATTACAAGACAAACTTACCACAAAATTACTGATTCTTAAGTATTTCCTTATACAACTGAATACTTGTAGAAAGAATAAAATTGGATACCATGAATACAGAGTAAGAAAATCATTTGACTTCTTTTAAACACAGGACAGCATGCATTTTTAAAGGAGGGTTTTCAGTTAAATATGAAGTTTCAGGAAACTTATCATTCTGATTTTATCTACACTGAAGAAAGAAGAGTTCTACATTTTTTATTCATTAACACTTTAATTATAAATGTTTTTCCTTTTTTGTATGTATTTTTATTGAAGTATAATCAGTTTACATTGTGTCAATTTCTGGTGTACAGCATAATGCTTCAGTCATACATGAACATACATACATTCATTTTCATATTCTTTTTCACCATAAGTTACTACAAGATATTGAATATAGTTCCCTGTGCTATACAGTATATACTTGTTTATCTGTTTTATATATAGTAGTTAACATCTACAAATCTTGAACTCCCAGGTTATCCCTTCCCGCCCCCATAAACATTTTTCTGTTGAAGAAAATATACTGCATTAAAGTTCACAGACAGATCAGTATGCAAGGGTGGCCCTTTCTTGTTAATATCTTATCAACTAAAAATCTCACAAAGGTTTTTTCAGTGATACAAAATAAATATTGACAAAAAGATAAAATACTGATAAAAAAGTGATATAAATGTAGCAAGCTTTTTCCTTTTTTACTGAACTCATATAAACATAAGCACAGTAATAATGTACAGCACCCAGAAAAATCAGATCCTTCACATTTACTTTTTTGCAGCCCTGTTTGAGATGTGTCATCATTACAGCCCTTACCTTCTTTAGTCTTTGTTGCTGGCTAAGTGTAGTTTCTCTGTCCTCATAGGGTTCGGGAATTAAAAAAAAAGGTCAGATCAGGTTCTCCTGCAACATGATTATTGTTTCATATGTATTCACTCTCAGATAAACTCAGGGTCTTCTATAAAACAAAGAATTGTGTTAAAGTCGGGTAAACCCTTTGTGCAGAGGCCAGATGGGAAGGGATCGAGGCATGTGCAGCAAGCTCCTCTGGGAATAGAGGAGCAAACATGAAGGGCTATTTCTAAGCAGAGCCCAGTCCCCAACTTACAATTCATGAATAAGGCGATTGTGGAGAATAACAATCAAGAGGATATCTGTGACAATAAACAAAAAAACCCATATTTGTTTTTAATACAATTGAAAATTCTATGAACATGAACAAGCAAGGCACAACTTTAAATTGAGGAAGATGGAGATAAAAGGATCACGAAAAATATCGAAAAGTAAGAAGAAAATTAAAAATAATAGAAAATAGCAATTTTGGATAATTGTTAGGATAAATTATATGTATTGACAATTTGTTATTTAAACAATTATTTTCTTTACATTTGCATTTAAGACTAAATATGAATTAATTTAAACGAACAGGTAGAATTATCGCAGAGACAAATATAAATAAATTATAGAATTTTAAGATACTTATTACTAGAATACAGTATGCTAAATTATTCTGGAACACAAAAATTAAAAGGAATTGAAGCCTCAATCAACATATTTTAAAATTGCATAACTACTGTTTTAAAAACATGTATGCATTTTCCTAAGCTATTAGGTACAATAATAGAAATGCCATATTGTTTTCCCTTGTTTGACAGAGCCAGATGGAAAATAAATGGGCAAGCAAATGACAGTCTCTGGGGATCATGGGAATTGAATGACTATAAAAACCATACTCCAGACAAGAATATAGTCTTGGGTAAATGTTCAGTTTTATGCTCATAATCTCTGTTCTTTTAGAAAAGACAATAATATTTCTGCTACACCTCTTCCTCTTTAGATGGACTGTCTAAAATATCAAGTGAGTAATGACAAGCCATATTTATCTGCACTGATTAAAATTTAGTATCATTCTTCACTCCTCAATTTGGAGAACTCCTTATAATTAACTGATGAGCTGTCCTCGAGACAGTGCCATTTAGAGTCATTACTGCAATCTAATTGGGGAAAAATGCTTTTAGAAAGTTCTAATTAGAGACTTTTTCTGTTCTTACAAATACATTCAAAGGAGGTACTGAAGCATTTGTTTTGTGTTTTTCTTGGGGGGGTTGGGGATTTGTAGCTTGGTGTATTGTTTTTGTGTTTTCACCTAAGTAAGTAAAAAAAGGTAAAGCTTCTTTATGTTTTGAAGAGTAACATGACCACATAAAAGGAAACTGTAATAGTAACAATTTTTGCCTTGCTCATCATAATGATCATGATTATAATAGAAAGAACTTTTTAACACTTCACTATTAATGAATTTTATTTCTTATTAAAGTTGGAAAGCTCTCTTGATTTTCAGTTCCTTATATTTCTTTATAGAGAGTTCAGACTTTTAAAACAATATCTTGGCAATGTTTTTATAAGTTAAATATAGTAGTATATAAACTAGATTTATTTCACTCAAAAAAATGTTAGCAAAAAAATGGAAATGGCTTATTAGAGGTCATTTAATGTCTATTTGGTGGCACTCTGAATAAAATCAAGATCTCCTGGCTCAGTCTCAAGTTCAAAAACTTCAGAGTTGAAACGATTAATCTTATAAGTAAGAAACTGAAGCCCAGTGAAACTTTTAACTGTGCCACATTAAATATAATTTTAACTTTATTTCCAGATCTACTGTTCAACATTGATGTTTCTCAGAAATAAAGCCAAGGAACAAAGTAAAATAAACTGGGTTTTCCTGTTGTTTACAAAAATGAGAACAATTATTTGCAATACACCAAGGAAAAAACAGAATTTAAGAAAGTTTGAGTAGACTAAAAGAAATGTGAATTATTTTTTTTATCTAGAGCAACCCTCATTCTATAATATTTATTTTTAGGTCAAAAAGGGTAAAGTTAACTGTCAAAAATACTATGTAATTTAATAGGCTGAGTCTGAATTTCAAAAGTCAAAGGATTCAGGGGGTGGGGTTGGGGGAGAGAGAGAGGCCTAGAGACAGAGAGAGGGACAGAGGGAGAGAGAGAGGGAGGGAGCTCATTGGATTACTTAAGTAAAGTAAACAGTGCCATCTGCTGACCAGAATGAAAAACATAGTGGTCTTTGACACATCTGTAAGAGGATAAAGGAGTTCAAGAAAAAGCTATTAATTTATTCCACACATCCTTTAATCATGCTAAAAAGTACTATGCTGGTGATGTAAAATTAATCAGCCTCCTTTACAGAAATTTCAGATTATATTCTATGTTAGCTGCGGTTGTTGTTATTAGTATTATTTCAAAGCCAGCCAACAGTTAAATCTGATCAGTATCAGTAACGAGGCTCGTTTAGCTAAAACAACATTTAGTTTTACGGATAAAATGTAAATGAGTAAATGAAGTTATTAACTTGGAATTATGAATTTGGTAAATTTTATATAAAGATTTTTTGTTTCTAAATGCATAACCACACTAAAAATAATTTGGAAAATAGAAAATTTTAAAGTTTGATTCTTGATCTAATTATTTCACTTTGCAAGTATGTAAGGGGCTGCTATGCCAGAAACTTGATTGCCTGCAGGAGATATAAATAAGACCTAGTGTATGCTCTCATGTAGTTCACATTCCAGTGAAGGAGACAGATGTAAACCAAACATTATTATGTCTTAAGAATTATAACAGAAGCATGTACAGGATGGTGCAGAAATATCTCCATTCTGCTCTAATGCGGCAAATCATTACCAACAGTTTATATTTGAAGTCTAATAAGCATTTGCTCCTGTCCTCTATTGCTATATATAATCCTCAAACTTGTGCAAGAACTGTATTTTAAAACTTTCTCCTTGAGTGGAGTTTTTGTTTTATTGTTTTACTCAGAAACCTCAAAAGACAATATCCTTAACTCTTCGATTTCTCTCATTCCCTGCTTCAAGTCTATTGCCAGCTACTGTCAATTCACTCCCTAAGTATCTCTGGAATACTAACCTTTCCATTTTCTCTGGCACTACCCTAGTCTCACTTTCACAACTGCAATAATCTTTTATCCGGTTTACCTACATTCATTTGGATCCTTTCCAATCCATTGTTCTCTCTTAAAATTTTCAGTGCCTCTCAGAACCTGACATGGTTGGTTCACGACACACCTCTATAGTGTCAGTTCACATCATGATTTCTTGTTCTTTAGTTGCTGCTGTCACCCTGGTCTGCTTTCAGTTCCTCTATCTTGGCATGCTCCATCTGCCACAGGGCCTTTGCACAGTCTATTCCCATTCCTCCATTCTTCATTTGTCTTCAATAAGCCTTCACTGAACTACCTAATTCACAAAATCCAACCATTAAAAACTCATAGAACCACTCAACCTTCCTTCACAGCAGTCATCACAGATGCAATTTTATAGTTTTATATGTTAATAAGTGACATGTCTGTAAATTCAGTGAGGACAATGACTGTGTCTGTTCTGGCTTTTTATTGTTCCAATTTTGGCAACATCATTTCACTCTACAAAAATTTTCCAATTCATATAGAAAAGCTTTGAATCAAGCAATTAGGAACTATCATAACTTAAGAAAGTATACCAAATAAAAGGATGAATAAAACATGCTGGATTATTGACGACTGCAGATGCACACTATTTTCTCTTATTGAAACACTAATTTGTTATTTTTTCCTTCTTCTTTCCTATATGTCACAATAACACAAGAAAACATACTTGCTTTCTTTAAGATTGGCTATTGAGTCTAGTTATCGCAATCAGAATGCTCACTAATTTGGGGATGCACTATCTTCAAAACAATATTGTATTGGGGAAGGAATTATAAATGAAATTAAACATAGATCTAATTTTTTCTAGATTTTCTCCATCACTGAAATGTTTTGTGCTTCCTCATCTGTTCTTCCCTGTCTCCTGACATTTCTGCTATCTTTATGTGCCTTTAAAAATCGAATTCCTTTTTTGCTATACTTTTGAAATTTCCAGTCAATGGGATGGGGGTAGAGGGACACAATAACAAAGTCAACCAAAATACAACCTACAGCTTCTTTGTTTTATTTAAAAAATTTTCTCAATAGCTTAGGTTTCCAGATGGAACCAGTCATTAATAAATAGATTTCTATGTTCTCCCCTTGTCAAGAAGTTAAATCATTCAGAATTCAAATTGAAGTCATATAAAATCAATTAGATTATGGATGCAATAACAAACATTAATTTTTCTTTAAGTAAACTGAGTTTAAGTTAATTATTTAGCCATACTGATGGCTAATTTTATGTGTCAGCTTGACTGGACCACAGGGTGCCCAGATATTTAGGTGAACATTATGCTTGGTGTATCTGTGACAGTGTTTTTGGATGAGATTGACATTTGAACTGGTAGACTGAGTAAAGCAGATTGCTCTCCCCAATGTAGGTGAGCCTCATCTGATCCGTAGAAGGCCTGAATAGAATAAAAAGGCAGAGTTAGGGAGAATGCTCTCTGTGTGACTGTCTTTAAGCTGGGACTTTGGTCTTCTCCCACCTTTGGGCTGGAACTTGGACTGGAACTTATGCCATTGACTCTCCTGGGTCCCCAGCTTGCCGGCTGCAGATCTTGGGACTTCTCAGCCTCCATAACTGTGTGAATCAATCCCTTACAATGAATCTATTCATTTTATCTATAGATTATATATATCCTATTGATTTTGTTTGTATTATTCTGGAGGACCCAGACTAATACACATACCATGACATTAAAGACTGACCATAGGTACATGGATTTTACACTATTAAATATAATTAACATTGATTGATTTTAATTTTAAATTCCATGCAATTTCATCTTTCATATCTATAAAATAACATCTGTTAAAATAAGACCGAATACACACACACACACACACACACACACATATAATCCTCAGTTTTTTAAACATTTTCAAGTCTCTTTATTGTTCGGTTGGGAGGGAAATCTCCCAATCTCCTCTTTTTTTTTTTCCTTCAAATTTTTCAAAGCAGTGGCCTATTTATACTCCATTTATACTCAATTCCTCCACTCAAATTCCTAAGAGTCGTTCAACTGCCCGTTTACTTTAGCCCTCTGTTGAAACTTCTCTCACCAAAACCACCGGTGATCTCCTATTGCATCAAATAATTTCCGTTTTATCCTGGAGGTTCTCTATCCTTATTCTGGAAATGCCAATACTGTCCCTACCTGCTGCTCTCTTCCTTACTTTACATAACACTGTTTCTTCTGGGCTGCTCTCAAATTCTCTACGCATTCTTCCTGTTTCCTTTACCAAATCTGTTTCTTCTGCCTGATCATTACAGTTCTTGCTTTCCAAAGTGCTGCTGTCATTCCACTGATCCTTTCAGTAATCCTTTATGAACTCAGTTCTACACACTGATTACATAACTTGACATCCCCAGCCTGGACCATTCCCCATGCTTCAGCCTCCTACCCAATTACTTGCTTCATACTTTATACTCAGTCTCTAAAACTGAAATGATTATCTTCCCCTAAACCTATTTCTATGCCTAGTTCCTATCTTTCAGTTGTAGTATTCTTCATTTGACCTTTTTTTTAAGAAGGGAAATGCCAGCACAACAGAGCAGTATCTGCGACATATGTAGGGTGTGGTAAGTTGCATTACTGTTTACACTTACTGTTTACAAGTATTTGCTCTCCATCCCTGGGGACAGTTGTACTTTCCTGCCTTATTGACATTAGGTTTGACCATGTGACTTGCTCTGGACAATAAAATGCAAGCATAATGATGGTGTCACGTCCCAGCAGAAGATACTTATGGGCCAGAATATAGTTTGCCATGATCTCTTTGCCCTATGCCAGGACAATCAACAACGTTTCAGATGTTCCACTAGCTTAGGTGCTGGCATGAAGGTGAAGCCAACCTGCCAAGAGATAGTAGTATAAATGAAAATAAAGCTTGAAGATTATAGTCACTGAAATTTGGGGGTCATTTGTTAACATAATACATCCTAGCCTATACTGACTGTTCATGAACTGGGGAAGTTTAAACCAAACAATTTTATCGTCATCCATGTAGTTAATAATGTATAAAGGCAACAGAAAGATGTTCTCAGATATGCAAGTCCTATCAGATAACCTTTATATAATTAAGAGTAAATCCCTTAAATATTTCTCCCCAAACTGAAATATGAAGCAAAATTAAGAGCCAATGGGAAATGAGGGTTTGAAATGACAGTCTGAAAGCAATGAAACTAAGTAAGAGTGATATGTGAAAAAAAATGGCTGCAAATCTGCTTATAAACTGAATGCAAACATTATAGATAATTCTTAAAAAGGAAGAACTATAAAATATTAATACAGTAAAAACTTGGATCCATATTATATTAGCAAAGACTGATAAGTTGGAGAAGGGAAAAATGTACTAAATTCATTGCATCAAATAGAGAGAATTAAAAAATAAACCATTTACTCTGAACTCTGAACATTATCTAAAGTTAAATAATTATATTAAAATTCTTAACACTAGAAGCTTTTAGTTAAAGATGGCAAAATAAAGACATTTGTATTTCATTCCTGTCCTTGTAAACTACTACTAATAAAAAAATTAAAAAACAATGTAGAGAGGGGAAAACCCCTCATTTTCAATGAAACAAGGAAATGATATAACCCTAAATTACAATATAGGAAGTAGTTTTACCAAGCAGTGAGATGACATGAGGGAAGAGGCTAAGTCCTGAAAACCAAAGCGTGCCTTCTCTAACCTTGAGCAGAACGCAGATTTCTTTCTAAAGAAGAGGACAGTCCTGAAAGACTGTGATCTGGGCAAGCTCTGGGCCTGGAGGAGCCTCAGGAAAAAATGGAATGTGTACTTTGAAGGGATGGTGTACCAAAGAAGACACCAGGCTGGCATGCCCTCTTTACAGCCTTCAGCCTTTTCCCCGAGCCAAGGAGATTGCTGGAGCTAACGTGGCATGAGGAAGGAAGAGAGGAGCCAGCAGTCTCACGTCACTCCCCACCCCTCGACAGATTTTTGCCAATAACTCGTTGACAAGTCCTCTGTGTCATGGCAACAACTAGCTCTAAGGAAGGCAGGAAAAACACATAACTGTTACAGCTTCTGTGGGAGAGACAGGCAAGGCGGAAGGTGAGGGAGGCTGCAATTTCTGCCATTACCAAAAAAAAAAAAAAAAAAAAAGGCAGAGGAAGGGCAAGTTTGCTGTCTCTGCTTTATCTGGGACCTCTGTCTTCTCCTGCCCTCACACCACAACATCAGTGCTCCTGATTTTCCAGCTTTCAGGCTCAGACCAGGACTCCCACCCCCGATTCTCCAGCTGAATTGTGCCACCAGTTGGCGGGTTCTCTGCTTGTAGATGGTAGTTCAAGGGCCTTCTTGGCCTTGATAACTACGTGATCCAATTCCTACTGTGTATGTTATACACATACATACATAAACATAAATACATATGCATGTATATGTATCTCTTATTGCCTCTGTTTCTCTGAAGAACTAACACGCCATTTATCTTTCTTGCCTTCTGTAGCAGAATTAAATATTCATTAAAGATATAGCAAAATCTGTTTCATATTCTTTTTCATAAAATAATTATATATATACATGTATAACCAAATTATTATGCTATACACCAGAAACTAACACATTGTAAATCAACTATATTTCAATTAAAAAAATTTAAAAAAAAGGATGAACCAAAATTTTAAAAAGAATCAAGATGGAATCTAGAAATAAGAAAACCAAAAGAAGAGAAAAAGAAGAGAAATGAACTATATAAAGAGCATGCAGTACAAGGTAAATTACCTAATAAATAGACCAACAGTTAACTATGTATTTTTCCATAGTCTCTGTCATGCATTGAATAGTGTTCCCCATCGAATTCATGTCTACACGAATGTAACCTTATTAGGAAATAAGTCTCTGCCAATGTAATTAGTTAAGACAAAGTCATATGGATTAGAGTGGGCCCTAAATCAAATGACTGATACCCTTATAACAAGAAAAGAGGACAAACAGAGACACACATAGGAAGAAGGTCATGGGATGGTGGCGGCAGAGATTGGAGTGATTATCTACAAGCCAAAGAATGCCAAGGATTTCAGGGAACACCAGGAGGCAGGGGAGGCTAGGAAGGGTTCTTTCCTAGACCCTTCAGAGGGAGGTTAGCCCTGCTGACACCTTGCTTTCAGACTTTTAGCCTCTAAACTGTGAATCAATAAACTTCTGTTGTTTCAAGCCATCCACTTTGTGATCTTTTGTTATGGCAGCCCTAGGAAACCAAAACAGTCTGCAAGAAATTACATAGAGCATGAGTGTGGTGGACAGACTCTAGGGTGGCCCTCATGATTTCTGCCTCTTGGTGTTTATGCCTTTGTGTTAGCTTTTCTCCTTGAGTGTAAGTAGGACCTATGACTTGCTTCTTACCAACTGAGTTCAGGAAATGGGATAGGATGTATATGATTTAATAATATGTGATTACATTACGTAAGATTGTAACCCACCTTATTAGGAGACTTTCTCTCTTGCTGAAGCAAGAAGCAAGCTACCATGTTGTGAGCACCATGCCATATGGAAAGAGACACAGAGCAAGGAGATAAGAACACACTAGCCAGCAAGAAAATGATGCCCTCCGTCTGGCAGCCTGCCAGGAACTAGATCCTGCAAACAACCATGTTGTGTTGGGAAGTAGATCCTTCCCCATTCAAGCCTCAGATCAGACAGTAGCCCCAACTGACAACATAACTGCAGCCTTCTGAGACTTTGAAGCACAGGACTCAACAAACTGTGCTCAGACACCTGACCCACAGAAATTGTGAGATAACTAGCATGTGTTGTTTTAAGCCACTAAGTTTGTGGTGATACAGTTATACAGCAAATGATAACTAGTACAACACTCTCCGTAGAAGAACTTAGGAAGAGAGTCAAGAATTCAAAATAACAACTTAAGACATGAGAGGAAGGAAATATTGAGATGGAAGACCTCCGAAAATAAATGAAACAGGCAAGAGCAACTATGTTAGAAGAATGCGGTAAAGAAAAGAAAAAAACTAGATTGAATATACGATCTAAAGAAATAACATAAAAAAATAAATCACATAATGCAGAATGAAAAAATAGAGCAATATAAAAATAATAGATTTGGTATGAAAAAAGATGCTATATATGTGTAAGGAAGAAAATAGATCTGAGGAAGAAATTTGAGGAAGAAATAGAAATTGAGGAAGAAAACAGAACAAATGAAATTAAATAAATAAGAGAAGAGAATTAGATGACATTTTCTGGAAATGAAGACCAGAATTTGAAGTTTGAAAAAGCAATCTCTGTCCAAGAGAAAAACTGATGCAGAATGCTGTACACCAAAAAGTATCCTGGCACCGAAAGTATCCAAATCATTGAATTAAGAATAAAGACAGAATCCTGTGAAAATTCTATGCAGAAAAGCAAGTAGTATTCAAGGTGAAAAAAATCAGGCTGTTTGGATTTTCCCATGGTAATACTTAAATGCCAGAAAATAGAAGAAAAAATGTCCATACGTTTCTGAGGGAAAGAAAGTGTGACTCTAAGATATATCCCTAGTCAAGTTATCCTTCAGGTATAAAGAGAAAGACACATACGCATTCTGCACCTCTTAAGGGTACAGAAATTCAGGGGATACACCATCCATAAGCCTCCTTGAAAAAAGTATGCAATGAAATTCAGCCAACTCAGAGGTGTATAGTAACAAAGAACTCAAGAAAAGAGAAGCTGGGGTAAAAGGACTGATAATGAACATTGTATCCCTTCAGGTATAAAGCCATTACAAAAAAGTGTCAAGAATTTTGATTGTAGAATAAAATGTAAATGTTATTAATTTGATATTTTAAAATTAATTATGTAAGTAATGCAACTCTGGGAGAGGATGTTGGAAGAAACTGTAAGTGCCCAAATCTCCCCGTCTTCCAAACAAAAAGGCCCTGGGTACTGTGCAAAGCTGCAAGATGTGGTATGGAAAGTCATGACTCCAACCTTCTAATTGTTTTCTTGACTCTAGAGGAAAGTTTTGGAAATTTATTACTGGTGGTAATAAAGAAACATTTACTTCAAGTTCACCAATTCCTTCAGCTTCATTTCAGTTTCTTCTTTCATTAAATTAAGTTTTAATTAAATAATTTATCCAAAAAAATCCTTCAATCACCATTTTATAAGATTTTATTTGCATAACTGAATATAGAAAAGTGAAATTATGCTAACTAAAGTTTAGTGATGGCTATTTTGGGGCAACAAGATGATAAATCTTATTTCCTTTGCATTTTTATAAGTTGCTTATTTAGATTTTTTAAATGATAAATGTGCATCATTTCTATGAAACTAACTTTTCTTATAAATAAATCTTGTTAATTACTAACATAATTAAAAGCATAATGCAGACACATAATAAAAAGAAAGAGAGGATAAAAATGAATTAATGACTGAATAAATGTCTACAACCAAAATTCATGTATATGCTGTTTATGAAGAAATATATATGGATCAAAATGATATAATAAGTCTATAAAATACTGTGCAACAGAATATTAAGCAAATACAAGCAATAAGAAAACATACATACTATAAGAAATGAATACAATTGGGAAAAAAGTCATCCACATTAAACAAATTTTATTACAAAAAGGAGAAAATTCACAATGAAAATGTAACTTAATGAAACATCACATGTATTATAATATATTAGGTAAAACTACTTGAATAAAAGAAGAAATTAGAAAAAATACATATGGGAGAATTTAGAGTAGGCAAAAAAAGAATTTATAATATACAAAATACAAAAGCATTGATTTTTACCCCACAAAGAATGTCATTTTTCAGCGTCGAAGAACATCTATAAAATTTGATTGTATTTATTAAGTGAAAAAAATTTTACAACAATTTCTGAAATATAAAAGGGCCATATTTTCTAACCATCTGACCATAATGCAATAAAATTGGACAAATTAAAAAGTAACAAGAAAGAGAGAAAGGAAAGGAAGGAAAGAAGGAAAAAAGGAAAGAAGGAAGGAAGGAAGGATGGATGGAAGGAAGGAAGAAAGAGGGACTACTTAATCCTTGTAAATAATATTTTGCTAAAGAATCATTAGTTAAAAAAGGAAATGAAACTTGCAGTTATTTACTAGTTAGATATTAACAATAGTACTACATATCAAAACACAGGTTAAACCCAAAGCTGTTCTCAGAGAAAAGTATATAGTATTTGATATTTTTACTCTTAAGCAAGAAAAGAAATGAAGGAAGAAAGATTAGAAGGAATGAGAGAAGACAGAAAGGAAGGAAGGAAAGAAGAAAGGAAAGACGGAGAGATAGGAAAGAAGAGAAGGAAATATATCTAAGAACCAAGAAAAATAACAGTAGACAACTATACAGGTAAATGGAATGAATAAAGATAATCAGATATTAATGAATTAGAAAATAGTAGGACTCAGCAATAATCAGCTTTAGGAAACAGAAACCATTCTATTTTCAACAGAAATTTCATACAGTAAATTTGGTACTTAGAACACAATTGGTAGGTCTGGGCCTTCAGCGACTGCTGAGGAAGACTGCTGAACTGCACGGCCACCTTCCACCTTGCCACATTAAGAAGATGGAGGTTTAAGAGGCCACAAGTGGAAAGACCGAATTCAACAACACAATGTCAGAGATTTTAGGCAGGCCTCAGCGATCTTGGTTCAGAAGCTACCCTGCTACCACTGCCGTTTCTTCTTTGCTACCCACAACCGGGCTTTGCTCTTGCAGAAAATCCCAATATATCTATGATTGGGACAGGCAATAACAGCAGCTAGATTATATGGGACCTAATTTTTATCCAGATTTTTATCTGCCTTAAAGAGATCTGGAGAATGGGGTTTTCAGATGCTACAGTATAGAAAGTGACATTTGAAATAGGCTGGAATAGGTGCAAATACCAGTTACCTGTATCTACCATAATAGCTAATATTTCCTGAGCAGTAATACCAGGCACCGTTTTAAGCATTATACATGCATTAATTGATTTAATCTACATAATTATCTCTGCAAGTTTGGTGCAACTGTTAGCCTCTAGTTTACAGGCAAGAAAAAAATGCATATAGAGATCAAGTAATGTACTCCAAGTCTCCTAGCAAAGGGCTGAGTCAGGAGTCAACTGTAGTTAGTCTTTGACTGTAGAACTTGAACTTCAGACTGTTACGTTCAATATTTTTTTGTTCTTTCTTTTATAAAGATCAATTAAAAAAATTAAAACTTTCATCAAAGTTAATGGAGGAAAAAAAGGGTAGAAAAATGAGTATATACCATTGGGAATTAGGGATTCTACCACTGAGACAGAAGAGATGATAGATGCTCTGTGATGGTACCCATGGTACCTTGATGGTATTAAATTTGTCAAGCTTAATGAAATGGATATTTCTAAGAAAATGTAATAGTTCAAAACTGATGCAAAAATGAAGTTGGAAAACCTGAATGTATCACTAGCCATGGTGGAAAACAGCCAACCCCTCCCTAAAAGTATAAGACTTAGTTTAACAAGCCACTACTGTAAGGTCCTTAAGGAACAGATAAGTCTATATTGGGTCATTTACAAAATTTCTGAGCCACCCTTTCAGGTATTGTGAAAATGTCACACTGTTTTTCTGTAGTTTAACTTAACCACGTTGGAAATAACCACATTATTTCCAGGTCCCCATTATGGCAGAAAAATAACCATTTTCAGGTAGGCATAATTCCTTTCATGTTTTCTCCCATCCTCTCCCTCTCCTTGGCACAGCATTTATTTCAAAGGCCTCAAGTATAGTCATAATACAGTGGTGGGAGCTCCGGCTCCCAGGTTTGGCATTTGCTCAAGGGTTCAATTCCCAGTTGTAGCAGTCTCTCCTCATTGTCATCAGCTGGGTCCTGGTTGGCCGTCTAGGGTTTCCTGTCATGTAATTCCATTACTGTCTTCTGCCCCATTCCCTCTCTCATTTGGGAGACCTCTCCAGCCTTCAGAGTGTGCAGATTACCAGGAAGAAGAACCTTTGGCTGCTCTCTCATTCCTTCTTAGGATATACAGTGGCTCCACATGAGTCGGCCTCCCTTCGGGCCTCCTGGACATCAGGCAGAGGTCTTACCCAGCTATTTCAGCCAGGTAGGGCTGAGCATCTTTCAGGTGCAACCAGACCTGAAGCTGAGCACAGGATCTCATCTGGTCTCAAATCCTCAGCATTTCCTGGGCAATTACAATCATCCCTTCTCCTTTAGGAGCCAAAGGGCTGGAAGGTGGGCCCCCATGGAAGGGTGCGGGAGGACTTAGCTCTTTGTTGGAGATTTTACTAATGTCTACGCTTTCCATCCCTGTAGAGGATTGAGAGAGGACAGGGAGAGGCCACATACTGACAGGAGACTGTTTAGAGACTTGGAGTCAGGAACCTGGTGGTCTGGAGACTCACTGCGCTTATGTATACGCCCTGTCAAAATATTTCTTTCTGAAGTTTAGACTTGGACATTTCCTTTACCCTCAAAACTAAAAACCTGATGCCTTTGATTTTCTGTTTCCCTTATGATAGGGGGAAAATGAGGAGGAAAGGAGTTGCTGAACTGGTGAGCTAAAAACACCCATAAACACTATTTAGGCTGTTTTAGAAAGAAAAGATGAAAAACTGGAAAGTTTCATTTTTACCAATTTACCATAATCATGAATACAGATAACATGCAAAAAAATCCTAAATAAAATATTAGCATTTCTGTCCTAACAATCCTGGACAGATTGTATTTCAGGAATGCAAGTTATATACTTATGACTTGCCTATATTTTGTGTAACTTTTTGTATTTAGCAAATTAATGGTCAATCCACTTTGTGAAGGGGTGTGGTACATACATAAAATACAGTGTTACATAAAATATGTGGCCCAGACCTCAAGGATCTTATAATCTGGTCATAGAGTCAGATGTTACTAATTCACTGTATGTATAAGAAATATTTAAAAGTAGTACATTAGTTTTTCTGATGAGTTATATAAATATGCTCTAAGTGTTCATAGAATGTCAGATTAGAGAGGTAGGGAAGGAATTTACAAGAGGGGATAACATGATTTCAATTCTAAAAAGTAAGTTGGGCTTGTATGGAGTGAGGATATTTGAGGAGGCAATACAATAGATAAAATTATGAAGAAAGGAAAGCTTAATATATATATATATATATATGTTAGGTATACAATGAGCAAATTTTCTGTAATAAAAGAGTGAAATGTTAAAGATTTAGAGACATTGTGAGTTAAAAATTGTACTCCTAAGGTAATACTGATTTAAAAAAAGATATGTTGTGTGTTGTTTAATGCACTCAGCTGGTAAGACAATTTGGGGTGTCTCAGCCTACATAAGGAATAATCTTGTTCTGTGCGAGTAACTAGATTTATTGATTCAGTGTATCCTTCCTTCACACAGCTACCACCGGAGTGCAGTTTAAGCCCCCAGGTGACTTTCTCTTGACTTGTCTCTCTCAAAACTTGGCTTCAGAAATTACCAACCCTTCTGCTACTTATTTTACCTCAATTTTCTATACCAGTCACTTTTTAAAAAATCCCAAATCTTTTTTATTATCCTCATCAAGGTATGATCCCCATTAATCAATCTAAAGTGGAGATGAAATTGTTGCTAAAAATTACACAGAAAAAAAATTAAAACTTTCACAAAACAAACTTGAAACTGAGGAAGAATTATTGTGCTCCATTGAAAGATTTTTGTTGTTGTTGATTTCTCATGTAAACGTGAATAGTTTTTCTACTTGGGCTGTGTGGAGCTCAAAGACTAAATATCTATGGTTCATTGTGTACACTATATGGTTAATGGCACATCTCTAAGGACGGAGTTACTAAACTGGTTTAGATGGAAACACACAGCAACTTTATCTCTCTACTCAGGGGTTACTGACAGAAGACTCCTTACTTATTTTCAGAACGTGTTGGCCCCTCTCCTCACCTTCCACCTCTCCCAGCCCACTGCCAGGTGGTTGTATATTCTTCCCCCTACTTCTGATGCCTACTAAGTCTCTGATCCAACTGCACTAACCTCTCATTTACACTGATCTGTGTCTAGCTCTTGAATCTGAACAGAGATTGCTTTTTCAAGGTCTCTCCACTCTGCCTCTGTGTCCTTTATCCCTTCTAAGAGGACACTGCGAAAACATCTGCTCCTCCCCTGCATCTGCTTCACCTCTCCTACCCTTTTTCAATCTCTAGTTGCCTCCTTTGTTATTATTGCCAATGTATTGCACTTACTGTCTAAATATTTGTTGATTGATTGGTTGGTTCTGCATAATACAAAAGGGTTACTGACTCTATTTAAAAAATAATGAGAATTGTGACTTCCCGCAAGCATGAGGATAAACTCTTGCATGACAAATTGAGAAAATAAACACTTTACTAGATTGCTTCCACTGACATGCAAATGAAACAAGTGATAGATTCCCACCATCAACTAAACTACAAATACTACTTAGGTTTACAACAAGCATTATTATATTTGCAATCATTTTTTGTTGTTGTTTAAAAAATTACTATCTTGGTCAAAGGGAGCATGAAAAATGCTCATTGGGTCAATAACGTGTCGTTTTTTACTTGATCCCAATTCCTAACAGTGGCTGCAAATATGTTAAAGGTTGGTTAGCGTGGGGCCCCATTGGGGCATAAGGGGTCAATGCCAGCGTAAAGAGTAGCAGTTATGGTGTAGCCACACTACCTTGTATCCCACTTGCTATTTCATTAGCAGACAGGCAATAGACTCTAAAATGTTTGAAATGTGAAGATTTGGATTCTGTATTAATTTTAATTCTTTTTTTAAGCTATGATAGACTGGTTTCACATATTCCCTTCCTAAATAGAATTCCCCATCCTTACCATAACTTCACGGAGGGCAAAGTGGACTCCCAACTCAAAAATTTGAAGCATTCTTCTCAAATTTCAGAAGTAGAATGAAATGGACTGAGTAGCTGATTTTATTCGAGCATTGTTCGTTTGTTTATGCCTTCATTATAAGATTATTACGTTAGTGATTTTTTTAAATCACCAGATTAAAAAGTCAAGGATCATGGCTTGTTCACCTCTATTTATATAGAGTCTGAAACACTGGTGATGCTCAGTACCTATTTGAATAAATGAAGGGGCTGTGGATGGAAGAACTGGGGAGCAGAGAAGAAGAAAAGGCACTTCCACAAGTTTAAGATGTGACAAAACAGAGAGAGGCAGGAAAAAGCAAAGCATATTTAGAATAAGAACATTTCTTCAGTTTGGTTGAAAGTTGTACTACATCTGTTAGAAAAGGTTGAATGTGATGAAATTTGAATCCCAGATTTAAAAATTTGAGTCTTCATTCTACAGATAGTACGAAGTTTGAACCATTTATAACAGAAGAATGACACAGAGGAAACAGTGCTTTAGGAAGATGGATCTATCTGCAGAATGCAAGAAGGACTGCATCAGGGAGGTACTGGAGGTTGGGAAGTGAGTGAAAAGGCTTACATACAGAGGAAAGTAAGGCCTGAACTAGAGTGTTAGCAGCACAGTAGCAAGGTAGGGATGATGGAAGAAATGTTTTGAAGGAGGAATTATCAGGATTTTTGCTATGTTTGGATTTCGAGAGCAAAGGAGAACTATATAAAAAATGATTTTTTTGATTCAGAGTCAGGATAACAAAAAACTCTTAGTTCCATTGCTAATAACAGAGGAACCTGGTATGGGTTGGGAAGGGGAGGGCATTGGAAATAGATTTTAGAAACTTTAATTTTAAGGAGACTAGAAAGTATATAAGTATAAATATCCCACACACCATTTAAAATCAGGGAGTAAAATTCTGGAGAGAAAATTGGATCAAAAATAACCATTTGGTGGCAATCTCTATAGAAGTGATAGCTGGTTTTTAGAGAGTAGAAGAAATCTCTAAGGGAGGTACTGGGAGAAGAATAGCAGTAATAAAAATTAAACTTTGGCAACACCCATTTATGATAAAAACTCTTACCAAAGTGGGTATAGAGGGAACATATCTCAACATAATAAAAGCTATTGATGACAAACCCACAGTCAGCATAATACTCAACAGTGAAAAACTAAAAGCATTCCCACTAAAATCTGGGTCAAGACAAGGATGCCCACTCTCACCACTTTTATTCAACATAGTCTTGGAAGTCTTAGCCACAGCAATCAGGCAAGAGAAAGAACAGGTATTTAAATTGGAAGAGAAGAGGTAAAATTATCACTATATGCAGATGACACGATACTATATATAGGAAACCCTAAAAGCTCCACCAAAAAACTATTAGAGCTGATAAAAGAATTCCGCAAGGTAGCAGGATACAAGATTAACATACAAAAATCAGTTGCATTTCTTTACACTAACAATGAATTAGCAGGAAAAAAAAAGTAAAGCAACAATCTCCTTTAAAATCACATCCAAACCAATAAAATACTTAGGAATAAAACTGACCTAGGAGATGTAAGACTTATACATGGAGAATATAAAACACTGATTAAGGAAATTAAAGATGAGTTGAAGAAATGGAAGGATATCCATGCTCTTGGATTGGAATAATCAATATCGCTAAAACAGCCATACTGTCAAAGGCAATCTACAGATTTAATGCAATCCCTATCAAATTACCCAGGACATTTTTCACAGAACTAGAACAAACAACCCTAAAATTTATATTGAATCACAAAAGACCTGAAATTGCCAAAGCAATACTGAAGAAAAAGAATGAAGCTGGAGGAAATACCCTCCCTGACTTCAGACATTATTACAGAGCTATGTAATCAAAATAGCATGGTATTAGCATAAAAACAGACATATGGATCAATGGAACAGAATAGAGAGCCCAGCCCAGAAATAAACCCACAGACCTATGGTCAATTAATCTTCGACAAAGGAAGCAAGAATATACAATGGAGAAAAGACAGTCTCTTCAGCAAGTGGTGTTGGGAAAACTGGATAGCAGAATGTAAATCAATGAAGTTAGAACACTCCCTCACTCTATGCACAAAAATAAACTCAAAATGGCTTAAAGACTTAAATATAACAAGACATGATAAATCCCCTAGAAGAAAACATAGGCAAGACATTCTCTGACATAAATCTTAGTAATGTTCTCCTAGGGCAGTCTACCCAGGCAATAGAAATAAAAGCAAATATTAAAAAATGGGACCTAATTAAACTTAAAAGCTTTTGCATAGCAAAGGAAACCATAAGCAAGACAAAACAACAACTTACGGAATGGGAGTAAATATTTGCAAATGATGTGACTGACAAAGAAAGATTTCCAGAATACATAAACATTTCATACAACTTAATAACAAAAAAAACCCCAAACAACCCAATTGAAAAATGGGCAGAAAACCTAAACAAGCAATTCTCCAATGAAAACATACAAATGGCCACTAGGCACATGAAAAAATACTCACTATCACTAATTATCAGAGAAATGCAAATCGAAACTACAATGAGGTATCACCTCACACCAGTCAGAATAGACATCATTCAAAAGTCCACGAACAATAATGCTGGAGAGGGTGTGGAGGAAAGGGAACCCTCCTACACTGTTGGTGGGAATGTAGTTTGGTGCAGACATTATGGAAAACAGTATGAAGATTCCTCAAAGGACTAAAAATAGACTTACCATATGATCCAGCAATCCCACTTCTGGGTGTATGTCCAGAGGGAACGCTAATGAAAAAAGATACATGCACCCCAATGTTCATAGCAGCACTATATACAATAGCAAGACATTGAAGAACCTAAATGTCCTTTGACAGATGACTGGATAAAGAAGATGTGGTATATTTATACAATGAAATACTACTCAGCCATTTGCATTAAATAATAAAATGCCATTTGCAGCAACATGGATGGACCTAGAGATCATCATTCTAAGTGAAGTAAGCCAGAAAGAGAAAGAAAAATACTATATTATATCACTCATATATGGAATCTAAAAAAAAAACAAAAAACAAAAAACACAGAAAGAAGAAGGACACTATGAACTCATCTACAAAAGAGAAACAGATTCACAGACATAGTAAACAATCTTATGGTTACTGGGGAAAGGGGGTGGGAAGGGGTAAATTTGAGAGTTTGAGATTTACAGATGTTAGCCACTATATATAAAAATGGATTTTTTAAAGTTTCTTCTGTATATGAGACATTGGCTAATGATTAGACATTTTAATACTAAATACCTAGAACATGGAGACAAATTCTATGACTATTTTGCAATGTTAGAAGTTATACTCAATCCAGAACTTCATTAAATTTTGCTAAAAATTAATGAAAATACCATGAGGCTCCTTTAATATTTTTTATTTAAATGCAAACGCAACAAAGAGTTGTTCAGTCTGTTGTAGTAAAAGGCCTAAAATAATACACCAAACCAACAGGGACTTCTTTTATAGCAAGAAGTATCAGAAGATGTTATAGTGAACATTGCTCAGGTTATGAAAAATGCTACTTACAACAAATTTCACAGTAAAGGAGGTCATGCTATATAGTAAAGTACCAATATTTCTCTAAAGTTTAAGCTTGTGTTATTTGCTAGATTTTATTTCAATAATTAAGTCCACAAAAAAGCTCTACTTTTTATGTAAGTCACTAAAGAATACGAACCAGAAAAGAACTTTCTCAATACTAAATAACTTCCTTAATCAAAACACTGTTTTCTACAAACATCATATGCATAACCAAGCTGCATTGCCTAGAATTAAAAAAAAGTATTCCTAAGTTATAGATGAGTTTCACGGATGGCAAATTCATTCACTCTATCATTTATAAACACTTACAGTAAAATTGGAGTCACACATGCATAGCGGTGTCAGCAACATAATTGATTTAATAAAAATAACAATTTTAAACCTGTAATAAAAACTTTAAACATTGCAATCAGAGGTGGCATGATTATGGAAATCTTTTGTACTACAATGAGATGGGGGTGGTTATTTTATGCCAAAGACTTTGAAAGAGTTGAATTTATAGATCAGTATACATTTTTCTTCAAAAGAAAAGATAAAGTTTCCATTTTTCTTTAAAAAATGGTAAAGGTTCTGATATAACAAGCATGGCTGTCTATTAAGCTATTTCACTACCTGCTACCTATCAGATAACAGTAATTGAAAAAATTCACTTAATCTGCTCATTCAAGGTAAATGTAGCATTATAACAAAAAAGAAAATTAGTATTTTTTTGAAGGAAGTTGTATGATGAAGAGAACATTTGAAAACAATGAGTGTTTGGAAATATTTCCATCTCTATGTGGTGTAAGTGTATGGGAGATACTGAGATGTGCTGACCAGATTAAAGAAGGACTTGCTGCCCAGATGTGAGGACCGAGGTCAGCAGACTGTGTCCTGCAGTGACTGCTTCAAGGTCAGCCTCATCTACAGAGCTACCTCTCCTGGGACATATGGTGACTGAGTAATGTGGGATGAAAGTATGAAGGTTCAGCCCTTTTTGACCAATGCAGGACACAATTGTTCCAGACTTCCCTGTTAAGGGGATAGTCTAGGCATTGTTGGCTCCATGGAAGTTCTACTTCTTCCCCTGCCCCATTTGGCTTCTTCTCTCTTCTCTTCACAGCTTTTGGTCCTTGAAAAAGATCTTCTCCCCCAAATCATAAATGTCTGCTTTCTGAGAATTTAAACTGCAATATGTATCACTTGGTGAAACTCTCTATACATACCTGAAAATTTGGAAACAGATTTTCTTAACCCGTTTAAAAAATCTTCCATGTGAAGAGTTCCAATGGTTTTGAACCTGCTTATGAAAAATATAAAAAGTAACTTGATTCATTTTGCAGGATTTTATTGATTGAAATCATAGAAGATCAAAATTTACCCTTCGATTTTTAATAAAAATGTTCGCCTAATTAGTAGATTGAATGGACTTATTTTAATTAACAAAGTTAATGATGTACTTTTTTGCAGTGAAATCTAAATATTTTTATGTGGTATATTTTTCAGCTAAAAAAACTATTAAATCCAAGTGTTTGAATAAAATGGACTTAAGACCTGTCAAATTGCTATATTACAAAGTATTAAAACAATATTTTCAAGAATAATGAAATATTTACATTGTTCTTTCTAAGAATATTCATCTCACTAAAGTAATTATTATTAGTGAGAGCAAAATGTTTTCATGCTCAATAAATAAAATAGCTGTTCACAAATATTCTAGTTCATCTGTTCAATATATTTTACTTGCATGTATATAATTTATAAATAAATATATTGGGAGAACTCAAGAATTTTTCATGAACATATAAAGAAACAACATCAAACGTTTTAGTTGTCATTACAGTACCATGCACTGTCTTTGATAGTGGGAGAAGGAAGACCTGTAACAAAGAGCAAGAAGATGAACAAAGGAAACATTAGAGGACAGCAGGGAGAGAAGTTTATATTGAACAACCAGACACATTGCCCTATCCTAGTTTAATACAAAGTAAAATCATAGGAGGCTAGACTTGAAGGAAGTTTTCTTTTCCTACCACATAGCATTTTCCATGCTCTGGGATCCAAGCAATGTACTATATCAAGAGTATGATGATCAATTTTACATGCCAACTCTACTGAGCTAAGGGATGTCCAGATAGCTGGTCAACCATTTTTCTGGAGGTGTCTGTGAGGGTGTTTCTGGATGAGATTAACATCTGAACTGCTGGACTAAGTAAAGCAGATTGCCCTCCTTCATATGTGTGGGCCTCATCAAATAGGAAAAAAATGTGAGTAAGAGGAAACTTGGTTGAGAAGCAATATAGGTTTTTGTGCCCTCAAACTGGAACATACACCATCAGTTTTCCTGGGTTTCCCAGCTTGCTGACTGCAGAACTTCTCAGCCTCCATAATCACGTGAGCAAATTCCTTATAATAAATATCTGTCTGTCTATCTATCTAGTTACAGAAAATTCTTTACAATAGAGTTCTATAATAATTGTGTAGATAGATAATCAGATAATCATCTTGTCTCCATCCAATACTCTCTTCCAACACTTTAACCTCTACACAATAAAGCATTGGGAGGTGAAGGGAATGTTTCCAAGTGAGGTTGAACTTTTTGCCCTTTGTCCAGAGAGGTCTTTAATTCTACACTCTTGGAAATTCTTGTCATTAAAAATTTAATATCCACCCATATTCAGTGGAGAATTGAGCTATTTTGGGCACCTTATTACTTACATCAAACTTCAAAAGACCAAATTTAGGTACCAGATAAGAATAAAAAACTGTACACTTCTCTAAATTACCCCAAAGTGGAGCAGGTTGAATAATGAACCATATTTCCATCACCAGATTGAATAATTATCAATATTTGCCATCCTTGTTTTATCTACCAGTTCTTTCCTTCCGCCTTCTTTTTTTCTGTTATGTTTAAGATTGATTTCTGACACAAGGTAATGTTATCCATAAATCCTTCAATATGTACCACTAAAAAATAAAGATTTGTTTCTAACATAAACACACTGCTACGATCATTTTAAATTCAATCAACGTGTTTTCTTAATATCATTTAATATGTAGTCCATATTTAAGTTTCTCTAATTTCATCAAAAATCTCTTTTCATGGTTGATATATTTGATTTAGGAAGCAGAAAAGATTCATGGTTGTTATCACACTGATATTATTTGCTCTATTTTAATCTAAAACAGTCTCACCTCTTTTTTTCCCCTTTGCCATTGATTTATTGGAGAAACTGGATCATTGGTCTTGAGGAATGATTAACATCCTGCATTTGTCTGCTTATTTCCTTGTGTTTTTGCTTCCTGTGGTATTGTTTAACTTGCTTCTATCCCCTATATTTCTTAAACTAGAAGTTGGTCTGAAAGCTTTAATTAAATTCAAATTGAATTTTCTTTCAGCAGGACTACTTGTGCTGTTTACTCTCTGACACATCCTACCTAACGGCACATAGTAAGTGGTTGCCCAACTTTCAGTGATGTTTAAGTTTGAACACTGGTTTTTCATGATCCTCCCATTGTCAAAGTTTCCTATCAGTTTTTATCCTAATGGGTTCTTCTCATTCTATCATTTCTTTTACATTTATTTTCTGGAAGTTTTCTCTAAGTAATTTTCCTTTATCAAATAGGACTATTTTAAATATATTACACAGGATTGATGGGATAAAAGCTTATTTCATTATGTTTAATTGCCATTTTTAAAATAACAAATTAGTGCTCTAACTATTTCCAATGATTCCTGATGAATTTTTGTTAAGTTTTTATTTTTGCTCTCTTGTTCTCTCTTTTGGAATACTATTATGACTCACATATTTTTATAAATTATCTTCAGTGAATTAAAGTTATTGTTTTTATGCTCAAATTATTCCACCTTTGGATGGAATCTTATGATAACCTGGCTCTTATGTCTTTCTGATATAACCCCGTTATAGTTTGCTGGCTTCTTTGTTTTTTTGTCACAACAAGATATCTAAGGTTCATCTCATAAATTTCCTGACCTGAACCTGAATCTGGTCATTTCAGTAAGGACTGCAATTATTTTTTAATTTTTATTGGTGAATGATATTTAGAGCCCACAGTCTGACACTAGGTGTGGTCTACCTTTTCAGTAGACAGAGCTAAACTCTTATCATAGCAAAATTTAAATATGCTCAAAAGTGGAGAGAGTAGCATAATAAATCCCCCATGTGCCATCATCCAGTTTCAACAGATATCAATATGTTGCTTGTTTTGTTTTATCTAGTTCCCACACATTCTATAAAAAGCTCTGGAAAAATCTATGATAGCAAGATGAGCAAGGAAGAGGAAGTAGAACTCCATAAACGAGGAACCACAAATGGAAGGCAAAAATAAACAATGGACTACAACAAACTAAAAACTTTTGCTCAGTGAAGGAAACCATCAGCATAATGAAAAGGCACCCTACTGAATGGGAGTATATCTTTACAAATGGTATATTCAGTAAGGGATTAATATCCAAATTATATGAAGAACTCATACAATTCAATATCGAAAACCCCCAAATAATCTGATTTAAAAATGGTCAGAGAACCTGAGTAGATATTTCTCTAAAGGAGACATTCAAATGGCAGCAGACACATGAAAAGATGCTCAATGTTACTAATCATCAGGTAAATGCAGCACAAAACCACATTGAGATACTGCTGCACACCTATCAGAATGGCTATCATCAAAGAGACAACAAATAACAAGTGTTGGTGAAGACATGAAGAAAAGGGAACCCTCGTGCAGTGTTAAAGGAAATGTAAATTGGTGCAGCCATTATGGAAAACTGTATGGAGGTTCCTCAAAACTTTAAAAATAGAACTACCACATGGTCCAGCAATTCCAGTTCTGGGTATTTGTGTGAAGAAAACAAAAATACTAGTTCAAAAAGATGTATGCACTTTTATGTTCATTGCAGCACAACTAGCCAAGATATGGAAACAACCTAAGTGTCCATCAACAGATGAATGGATAAAGCAGATATGGTGTATATACATACAATGGAATACTAGTCAACCATAAAAAAGATTGAAATCTTGCAGTTTGGGACAACATGGATGGACCTAGAAGGTATTATGCTAAGTGAATAAGTTAGACAGAGAAAGACAAATGATTTCACTTATATGTGGAATCTAAAAAATAAAGCAAATGAACAAACAAAACAAAATAGAAAGAAAGTCATAGATACAGAGCAAATCAGTGGTTGCCGGAGGGAAGGGAGTGGAGGGTTGGGTGAAATAAGTGATGGGGATTAATAGGTAAAAACTTCCAGTTATAAAATAGATAAGTCACAGGGATGTAATAGACAGCATGAGAAAGATAGTTGTAATTACTGTAGTAATTTTGGATGATGACAGATGGCTATCGGACATCATGATGATCACTTTGTAATATATTTAAATGTTGAATAACTCTGTTGTACACCTGAAAGTAACATAATACTGTACATCAACTATACTTCAATAAAACAGAAGATAAATTACCATATGGGAAATTATAGGCTCTGTATTTTATGGATTTATTGAAAACATTAATATATTAACTATTTGTAAATTTTAATCTAATTTGCTTTTATAATCCTTAATGTGAGATTAAGGGATAAGGAAATTTGGAAGGGGGCATGGTTGGTATTGAAATCAGATATCACGGTAGCATTTATGCTTCGATTTTTCTAATACATAGAAGGGAAAATTCTCAAAGAATGAGACTTGTCATTGAGAACACTTTGAACCTGATTACCATGTGCACAAAACACATTGTTTTGCCTAATCTGCATAAAACTTCCAAAATTGGTAATAATTTGAGCCTCTCAGTTGAAATGGCATGTTATATTTTTGGCAAAGAATCAGCAAGAAAAAAAAATGACAAAGCAATTAGAATAAGAATTAAGATATAGAAAAGCCATTTTAAAAATAGCCGTAACACTTTGCAATATAAGTAGCAATTCTGCCTCTGACGCAGTATATATGAGGTATTAGATTTTTAGCTTCCACAATAAATTCTTTATCAGCAGCACAAATTTAGAACGTATAAAAATATCAACACCATTATCCCATGTTACCAGCATAATACCTGGGTTCAACTCTCACGACTGTGGTTCTGTAAGAGCCGTTTTAAAGAATCACCAGAACAAATTAACAGTGTTGTTTAATAGAAGACTTTTCAAAGCTATAAAATATATTTTGTTAGGGAATAAGAACTCATTTGCAGACTTGCAATTCTGGATAGCCCAATTTGTTGAAAATCATCTTGCCTTACTATTTCCTTTTATCAGTTTCATTTTCCTTGTTCCTGTAATTTAGGTGTAACATATCAGCATTATCTCTAATTTGTTCCAGTGTTATTCAGTGTCCATAATTTGCAGGGAACGAAAGGGATACAAAGATATTTTTCTGCCCTCAATGGATTTGTAATGTAGATACAGAAAAATTGCAAACAGGTAAGTAACTAATACTTTTAGAAACAGTGTAAGTGACTAATACATTTAGAAATATTCCATCAACATTTTTCTAGTTCATCAGATTTGCAATTTTAATATAAATGTTGAGAATTTGTTTTGGTCATAATGTAAAAGTGTGTTCTTTTACTCTAATCTCTAGAAAAATCACATATTATTTATTATATTTTAAGACAAAGTGTGTGACAGTTGAATAAAAACACAAAAGTTTATTAACTTTTAAAATTAAATCAAAGCTATAATTCAAATAGCTTTGGAAAACAGTAACTCTTGTCTGATTAGTTATTTTAATTGAGCATCTACAATAATCATTGCACTTTAATATTCAAAATTGACAGTCATTCTCTCATGTTACATAGTAGAAGTACAGAGAGTATTTCTTAATACCTTCTGCAGAAACTATGGCCCTACTAGTGCCAAAGAGCAAGGTCGATGATGACCAGAAAGCCATACTCAGGAAGTCACGCAGCAGACTTCTTGAATGCTACCTCTCTTCTGACTCTTGTGTTCCATGGTGTGGGAGGAGGTCAGCGAGAGGACGTGACTGCCGGTTGACCTGTGACCTGGACCAGGGCAGTCGGAGGCTCCTCGCCCCCTCCCCTGTCCTTGAAATGAAACTTCTGCCCACCATTCCCACAGTGGGAGCCATTTTCAAGGATGCAGCCTTGAGAGAGCAAGGTGTGGCTAAGACCTTCTGGGCAGTACGCGTGACTGAACCCCGTTAAGCCCTCTATGATAACTCTTCCGATCTGGGCGGGCGTATGCGATGTACTGTCTTGCAGCCACTCAAGGCAAGCCTCGTTTGTAAGTTCCCTTGCTTATCAAGCCTGCCACCTACCTGGTGTGGCTGCCAATTCCTCTCCCTGACCTCCGTGAATAAGGGCCAGTTTGAGATTTCACCTGGGAAATCTCCCGAGGGTGCCAACCAATGACTGGCGAGCCAGCCGAAAGGGTCTGCCTCTTTTTTGCAGTCTCTTCGTGCCCTCCGTATTTGGGGCCAGTTTTGAATTCATCTGGGAGCAGTCCTGACGTTGTGAACCAACATATGGTAAGACAGTTTTGTTTTGTTTCTTTTTTTTCAACTGAAATGTTGAGATAAATATCTAAAAGCAGTATAAAATTGGAAGGTGGGAGTTTTACTGTTACTTAGTTAAATTTGCTCCTGTGTTCTGCAGAAGCGTGATGAAGCCTTATTCTAAGACTCATTCTCATCTTCAGTCCCAATTTGCTCTCTCTCACTGTCTCCTTCCCTCAAGTATCCTCATCAAGTACTCCCCTTCCGTGGGTCCTGGCCCCTTCCTGGGGAGATTCCAACTCTCTCCATGTGAGGGGAGAATCTTAAGGGAGTAGTGGCCCCAGAGTTTTTCATGTGTTTTATCAGGTGCCCTGTAGCAGATTTCAGCTGCCGGGAGCCTTACTTCTGCTTGGAGTCTCCTGGTCTGAAGGGATGGGAGGGAATCTGCCCTCCGGAGTCACAGTGAGTTGGTGGATGCTTTGACTTTCCTTCAGGCTCTCCCCCAACAATGACTGAAGCTCCTTTCTTTCGGAATTTACCTAAGCACAAACACACCTTATGCATCTTAATTTTCTTCTAAAAATCAATCTGTTCTCGGTATGAAGAATTTAGATTTCTCCTGTTAATATGACTCTCACGCTAAGCTTCAGAAAGGAGTAGTGTTAAAGTAAGTAACAAGGAGGCCATTAGACCAAGCTGGCTCTAATGCCTTGGCAGCCTATGTAAACAAACCAAAACCTAAGCTACAGTCTATTCTTGCAAATGCCTCAAGGTCAAGAAATGGAAATAGGAGGACAACCAATCTCAAAGAGCCAACTAAGCTTTCCCAAATAAGGCAGCCGCTTAAGCTATGGCTAATCAAATAACTTCTTGCATTGCTTCTTCATCTGCTCTGTAAAACCCTTTTTCCTGGAGCACCCCAATCACTTTCAGTTTGGTGCTGCCTAATTTTAACTGAAGTATGCTCAAATAAACTCTTCAAAAATTTAACCTACCTAAGTTTATCTTTTAACAGTAGTTTTATTATTATTAATAGTGTGCTATTATTATTGTGCTAAGGGAACACAGAGATGATGCATTATTTATGTAGGTATTTAAAAATGTATGACTGAGTCAGAAATAATACCAATGCTCTAAGCCTGGGTGCCATTTTCCTCCTGGTAATATGTGATGAATTTCAGTTTATCTAGCCCCCAAAATATTAACTTCATGCAACACATATAATATATTCCCAAGACAGAAACCTGGGAGTCAAGGCTCTCTCCTCTTGTCAAGTCTAATTTGTCATCATGTCCTGTTAATCCTACTTCATAGTTACGTCTTGACTTTGTTTTCTTTTCCCAACCCCTTTCTTATAGTATGGGACCTAATGGATACATCCTAAACTTTGTAGCACTTGAATACAAGGCGCTTGATCGTAGGACCCCTGTCTACCTTTGTGGCCTCACTTGTAGCTACTCCTCATTTGTGGTCATGAAAATGCAGCACTCAGGTTTCCTTCTGCAGGAAGCATAATTGACTGATGGCCCCACATGCTGTCCTTCTGGATTCACTCTTGTGTTCACATAAAGGTCATGTTTCCCGCAGGCTTCCCTTCGCTAAGATCTGATTAGCTCTGGGATTCATTCTAACGCAGGCCCATTCTTCATGAGTTACAGGAATCCTTTAACAGGTGACTTTGGCCAGAGGACTCCCCTGAACTCTGCTTGGCTGAGACTTCCTTAGGACTGTGCCACCTCTGAGACCTTCCCGATACAATCCTCCTCCATTCCCCTCTCTCACGGGGGCAGACCTGCATTGCGGTCTGCAGGCTCTTCTACTGCTTCTCCTTCACAGGATTTCCCCACAAGAAGTCTCTTGCACATATAATTCCATTTTGGCATCTTCTCTGTGGCACTAACAAATTGGCCAGGAATGATTTGAGGAAAACAACAGGGACAAGTGGAGATTTATAGCCAAAGGGGGTCAGCATATGGAAAATTACTAAGAAGAAACATCAGGGGTGAGGGAGGATTCTGGCTAACCTGACTTGACAGGATTCTTGCTGAAGACAGGCTAGGGTGGTCAGTTACTACCTGAAGAATGGTGAGAAATGAGGGATTTGCTCAGACACGGAGAGTGGGGGATTCTCTCTAAACTGACTGAACGGATTCTTGCTCAGCTAGGTAACGCAGGCCCAGATAGGATGGACACAAGGTCAAAGCCTAATTGAGAAGAGGGCTTAGAGGAGCCTGGCAAAAGATTGGACATATAGACAGTTTTTGTCAAACAGGAAGAGATAATCACATATGTACTGCTACATTTTTGCTGCCGACACGAGTAGGGAGGATTCATCTTCTGTAGACAGCAAGGTCCAGGGAAAATTGTACCATGATTTTATTCAGAGGCAATAGCAGTAAGTGGATATTAAGGGCAATCTTAAAGGGAAAAGAAGATGTTATAGGAAATCCACATGCATTTTTTTGAAGGAGGTATAAAAAGAAAAAGCAATAAATCAGTTATACCTTCAGTAACTTAATGACCTGGGAAACAGTGGATAAGTATTTTCAGAACCAGTAAAGCCTCCACTTTATTCTAGGAAAATGAATTCTGGTGCTTGCTGCATTCACAACTCTTGCACAGCTCTACCCATCTCCCTCACCCCTGTACTCATAGCATATGTGAAAAAGATAAGCCCAAACAGCCATACTTTATATCATGTGACCTTGCCCCCTTGGCTACAGGTATTGGATTAGGAGCACTTGATCTAATGGCAGCCAGTGCATAGATCTGTCTCTGACCTATGACATGCATGACTTAGCATGAAATGATAATTTGGGCCAATCATAGCCTTAGTCCCATTTACATGATTGAGAAAAGAGAGAATCAAAGCCGAAGATGCATAGAGAGAAGCCTTTGAGATAGACTTGGTGCAATGTATGAGGGATTAGATTTAGGTCTATGAAAAGTCAGGACCATCTGAGTTGTAAGCAGAAGCTATAAGGGTAGAGAAAATTTCCAGAGTACAAAGAACAAAAAAACGAGGCTAGTTGGTGTAGATTAAAAATGGTTTCAGGTTCTTTGACACTTTGTCAAAAGTGAGGTCTGTATCTCCTCCCTTTTAATCTGAGTATACTCCTTTGTGTGTGTGTGTGGACTTCTTGACCACTGCTTAAAATACAATGGAAGTGACCCTGTGCCAATTTGGAATCTCAAGAGATCGTTTAGTTTCCAATTCCCATTTCTTCAAATACTTACTTTAGGAAATAAGCAACATGCTATGCCACCAAAAGGCTCAGAAAGAGGCCCGTGTGGAGAATAAAGGCTTCTGATCAGTATGAGCTCCCAGCCCACAGCTGAACAATTTGCCAGTCATGTGTGTAGAACATGATGGAAGTGGTTGTATTTGAGCCCCAATTGATGGCGTATGGGCCTGGATAGAGGATCCTCAACCTGCCCCGCTCAAGTTGTGGGTTCATGGGCAAAATAAATGACTATTGGTATTCTTATCTTTTTAAATTATTTTTAATTGTGGTGAAATACATGTAATGTAAAAGTTTTCCTCTTAAGCATTTTTAGATATACAGCTCAGTGTCACTGAATATATTCATGTTTTTGTGCAACCATAATCACCATTCATCTCGAGAACCCTTTTCATCTTGCAGAACTGAAACTTTGTACCCATTGAGCAACAACTGCTCATTCTCTTCCTTCCCCAGCCCTGGCAACCACCATTCTACTTTACATCTCTATTAATTCGACTCCTCTAGGAGCCTCATATAAGTGGAACCATTCAATATTTGTCTTTTTGTGACTGGCTGATTTCATTTAGCATAATATCCTCAAGGTTTATCTGTGTTGCAGCATGTGTCAGAATTTCCTTCATTTTTAAGGCTATATAATATTCCATTGTGTGTATACACCACAATTTGTTTATTTATTCACCTGTCGATGGACACAAGGGTAGCTTTCACCTTTTGGTTGTTGTGAATAATGCTGCTATGAATATGAATGTGTAAATATCTGTTTCAGCCTCTGCTTTGAATTATTTTGGATATCTACTCAGAAGTGGAATTGTTCGCTGTCATTTGTTTCTGAAAAGTGAAAATAAACTAAGGAGTGTCATTCTACTTGCCATGAGTGAACCAAACTGGTCAAAGGAAAGCAAAATTGTAGCATACAAGTCACTAAAAACACAAATATAAATTTTCTAGATAAAAAATTTACAAGGCATGACAAATGTTTCTACAGAATATTATGGTGCCTTACTCCACAAATTAAAGTTCTTAGTCAATAGATGTGGTCAAAATAAGACAAGTTTTTCCAAAGTCATTCAAAATTTAGTGAATTCTTACAAGTGCAGATCTTCCAGAGCTTTATAAAACTATAAATATATGTTCACAAATGAGTTTATTTTTAGATAATTTGCCATTTAAAAAGACACTTTATTTTGTCTCTGACTTGTAATAGTCTTTGGATTCTTATATGATTGTCCTAAGATTCACAGGTTAGCAGAACCATTGATTTTAACCATTAGTTTCAGGCTCCTATTTTATCTGACCTCTCATCAATAATGAAATCTGCTACCTTCCATTTGCCTATATCCCTACCTTGATAAACTCTCTTATAGGGGAAATGAAGAGCACTGAAGTACCTAGAAGATAGACAAGGCAAGCATTGAGACAGAAAATCGTCATAGCTAACCATCTCTGAATATTTGAGTTAGAAATGTGAAGGATTATGAAGAGTGTTGATATGTGAAGGGGTTTAACGTGTGTGCATGCTATGTGTGTTTCTGTGCATTACATAGACCTTAGGAGCCCCAGAACAATATTCTTGACTCCAGCTGCCTAATATTTGCATCACCTGGGGAGCTTTAAGAAATACACATGCTCAAGTCCCATCCCATAACACCAAGTCAGAACACCTAAGGATGACACTTCATCAAGATATTTTTTAAAGTTCTCCAGATGATTCTAATGAGCACCCATAGTAGAGAACAACTGGACAGGAGGATAGAGTGGTATGTTTTGGACATTTTGCCCAAGGCCAACTACACTTTGAGTGCTCATCAATCTTTAAGGATTTCTCTGTGGGACAAGCCTTTTAGTAACAGATGAGGCTTCAATTAGATAGCTAGCCACTCTGTTCGATAGTGCTTTCAGTTTTCAAGTTCAGTTCACACAGATAAGATGAACAGTATCTATGGCAACGGCAGATGTGACTCATCCATTCCCCAGCTTTGTATTTCCTGTGGGACGTTCTGTTTCCTAGGATGACATTTGGGGCAGCTCATATACTCTGTCAGCCATCTGGCATAGCTGGTGATTTGAGTGTTTCTTCATCTATATCTTTTTAACTTTATAATCCTAAGGCTATGCCTAATGTATGATATCAGTTCACATGTGCTTTAAAAAATGACACAATATTTGCATATTATGCTAAAATACACTGATTGATTAATTCACTCTTTAAGCATTTACTCAATATGTGTTTCATGGTTAATACTTAAAGATTGATCCTTGCCCTCAAGGATCTTATATTCTAAGTGATGATGTTAGTACCTTATTTTATATCATCAAATCTATTTTGTGGTTTAGGTTCTCAAACTTGTATATGGGACAGTATTACCCAAGGTTCTCTGGGAAAACAGAACCCACATGGTGTGTAGATATAGAGAAAGGGAATAAGGAATTGGCTCACATGATTATGGAGGTTGGCAATTCCAAATCAGCAGCGTGGACCAGCAGGCAGAGACCAGGGGAGCCAATGCTCCAGTTCTGGTCCAAAGGCTGGCAGGATGGAGACCCAGGATAGCTGATAGTGCAGATAAAGTCCAAAGGCATCTCCTGGGGGAATTCCCTATTGCTTGGGGAAGCAAGCTTTCAACTGATTGAATGCAGTCTACTTGGAGGGCAATCTGTTTACTCAGAGTTCACTGATTTGAATGCTAATATCATCCAAAAACACCCTCCTAGTTCACACATAAAATTAACTATCACAAGTGCTTAGAGCCGATGATGATGATGATGACGATGATGGTAGATACACTATATTGAGTGTTTAGCATGTGCCCGGCACTCTGCAACTCAGTGTACACCGTTTAATCCTCACATCAACCCTATGAGGGAACTACTTCTACTGTTATTTAATAGACGAGGAAAATGAGACTTATAACAGTTAAACAAGTCTTGGTTCTATAATTTTAACCCAGATCTACCTGGCTTGTAGCTTTGCCCTTAACTATCACAAAGTATCACAAAGATTTGTTTTGGGAGTTTCCTTTGTGCTATCCTCTGAGGTACACTGTTAAGGAGGAATGACATTTCGTTGTACCTTACAGAGGAGAATTTTTTTTTTATTATTATTTGCAATATTTTACTTAGTTCTAACTTAAATTACTGTGGGCAATAGCATTCTAATGTATTAAATTCAAAGTAAAGGCCTATCACTTTCCACTGGAAAATTTTTATTAGAATTAAGTATATTTCTGCTTCTTCCTATTAAGATGGAAAGGAGATACTGCTCACGAAAGGTTTATAAAGTGCCTTGAGATCCTCAAGTGAGAAGTACTTCAAGGGGAGGTGTTACTGTGCTGAGTTCAATAATTGAGTCAATTAACTTTATTTCCTCTGATCAATGTAAAGTGTTAATATAGTTTCCTGGCTCTTCTGACTTAATTGCGCAGGTCATATTATGAATATAAAAGTAATGTTGTCAGGAGAGCTGTGCTAAAAATCCGTTAGAATGGAAATCATGATCTTAGCCTTCATAAGAATGGAGGAAGTTGGTTGAGTCACACAAAGCATCTTTCAGTACAGTATCTTTCATGTTCCTGGTTCACGCAGCATTAATTCTAACTATTTAGTTAACTAGCAAATATTCCTTCAAAAATTTTTATTAAGCATTTCTAATGTGACTGGTGGCTAACACTTGTTTAGAATTTTATAAAGCAGCTTTACACACATCTTTTTTCCATGCCCACGTTCTGAGATGGAGAGTATTAATTCTTTTCCCCATAAGCACTTATTATTTTTGCCATGTTTCCACTTCTTTTCAAGAGTTACTTTTTTTTTTTAACATTTTTTATTGATTTATAATCATTTTACAATGTTGTGTCAAATTCCAGTGTTCAGCACAATTTTTCAGTCATTCATGGACATATACACACTCATTGTCACATTTTTTTCTCTGTGAGTTATCATAACATTTTGTGTATATTTCCCTGTGCTATACAGTGTAGTCTATTCTACAATTTTGAAATCCCAGTCTATCCCTTCCCACCCTCCACCCCCCTGGTAACCACAAGTCTGTATTCTCTGTGAGTCTATTTCTGTCCTTTATTTATGCTTTGTTTTTGTTTGTTTGTTTGTTTTTGTTTTTGTTTTTTAGATTCCACATATGAGCGATCTCATATGGTATTTTTCTTTCTCTTTCTGGCTTACTTCATTTAGAATGACATTCTCCAGGAGCATCCATGTTGCTGCAAATGGCATTATGTTGTCAGTTTTTATGGCTGAGTAGTATTCCATTGTATAAATATACCACCTCTTCTTTATCCAGTCACCTGTTGATGGACATTTAGGCTGTTTCCATGTCTTGGCTACTGTAAATAGTGCTGCTATGAACATTGGGGTGCAGGTGTCATCCTGAAGTAGATTTCCTTCTGGATACAAGCCCAGGAGTGGGATTCCTGGGTCATATGGTAAGTCTATTCCTAGTCTTTTGAGGAATCTCCACACTATTTTCCATAGTGGCTGCACCAAACTGCATTCCCACCAGCAGTGTAGGAGGGTTCCCCTTTCTCCACAGCCTCTCCAGCATTTGTCATTTGTGGATTTTTGAATGACGGCCATTCTGACTGGTGTGAGGTGATACCTCATTGTAGTTTTGATTTGCATTTCTCTGATAATTAGTGATATTGAGCATTTTTTCATGTGCTTTTTGATCATTTGTATATCTTCCTTGGAGAATTGCTTGTTTAGGTCTTCTGCCCATTTTTGGATTGGGTTGTTTATTTTTTTCTTATTGAGTCGTATGAGCTGCTTATATATTCTGGAGATCAAGCCTTTGTCGGTTTCACTTGCAAAAATGTTCTCCCATTCCGTAGGTTTTCTTCTTGTTTTATTTCTGGTTTCCTTTGCTGTGCAGAAGCTTGTAAGTTTCATTAGGTCCCATTTGTTTTTTCTTGCTTTTATTTCTTCTAGGAGAAAATTTTTGAAATGTATGTCAGATAATGTTTTGCCTATGTTTTCCTCTAGGAGGTTTATTGTATCTTGTCTTATGTTTAAGTCTTTAATCCATTTTGAGTTGATTTTTGTATATGGTGTAAGGGAGTGTTCTAGCTTCATTGTCTTACATGCTGCTGTCCAGTTTTCCCAGCACCATTTGCTGAAGAGACTGTCTTTATTCCAATGTATATTCTTGCCTCCTTTGTCAAAGATGAGTTGACCAAAAGTTTGTGGGTTCATTTCTGGGCTCTCTATTCTGTTCCATTGGTCTATATGTCTGTTTTGGTACCAATACCATGCTGTCTTGATGACTGTAGCTCTATAGTATTGTCTGAAGTCTGGGAGAGTTATTCCTCCAGCCTCTTTCTTTCTCTTCAGTAATGCTTTGGCAATTCTAGGTCTTTGATGGTTCCATATGAATTTTATTATGATTTTTTCTAGTTCTGTGAAATACGTCCTAGGTAATTGGATAGGGATTGCATTAAATCTGTAGATTGCCTTGGGCAGTGTGACCATTTTAACAATATTGATTCTTCTGATCCAAGAGCATGGAATATCTTTCCATTTTTTAAAGTCTTCTTTAATTTCCTTCATCAATGGTTTATAGTTTTCTGTGTATAATTCTTTCACCTCCTTGGTTAGATTTATTCCCAGATATTTTATTACTTTGGGTGCTATTTTAAAGGGGATTGTTTCTTTACTTTCTTCTTCTGTTGATTTATCGTTAGTGTAAAGAAATGCAACTGATTTTTGAACGTTAATTTTGTAACCTGCTACCTTGCTGAATTCTTCAATCAGCTCTAGTAGCTTTGTGTGGACCTTTTAGGGTTTTCTATATATAGTAACATGTCATCAGCATATAATGACACTTTTACCTCTTCTTTTCCAATTTGGATCCCTTTTATTTCTTTCTCTTGCCTGACTGCTGTGGCTAGGACTTCCAGGACTATGTTGAATAGGAGTGGTGATAGTGGGCATCCTTGTCTTGTCCCAGATTTTAGTGGGAAGCTTTTGAGTTTTTCACCGTTGAGTACTATGCTGGCTGTAGGTTTGTCATATATAGCTTTTATTATGTTGAGATATGTTCCCTCTATACCCACTTTGGCGAGAGTTTTTATCATAAATGGGTGTTGAATTTTATCAAATGCTTTTTCTGCATCGATTGAGATGATCATGTGGTTTTTGTCCTTTCTCTTGTTGATGTGATGTATTACACTGATTGATTTGCGTATGTTGAACCAGCCTTGTGTCCCTGGGATGAACCCCACTTGGTCATGATGTATAATCTTTTTTATGTGTTGTTGGATTCTATTTGCTAAAATTTTGGTGAGGAGTTACTTTTGTTTTAATACAATTTTACTGATGAAGTTGAAGATCCAGCCTCCCTTCAGAGATGAGTTTATGACTGCTGATTTCCAACGTGTGTGGTTTTCACAGAAATCTTTCTGCTTGGTCTTCCCGTCTCAGGCAGGGAGACTAGCTTTTACCGTCTGCAGTTCTTCATTGGATGAATTAATGGGATATTGGTTCTTGTCATTTCCTTTGGAAAGTGTCAATGATCAGATCAGGGTATCAGATTTTTGGAACATTACTTTTGAGAAAATGTTATGTGATGAGAAGAAAAACCTTATTAAGCTTTATGTTGGCATTTAGATGAAGTGTTAGACATGAGAGGATCATACGGTAAAGGCATATGATGGCATTTGGGAAAGGAATTCAGATCTGATCAGCTAGTGCTTGCCTAGCCTAGGCCCTATCTATCGCAAAATAACAGTAGCTGGAAATGTCTATCGCAGGGATAAGGTCCCTTTCTAAACTGGCTTTTCCTCTCCTCTTTAAATACTGTATTCACCTTTCCCCATTAACCAAATTATGCTTTGCTTTGGGAAAGGCTGTCAATGAACAGCCAAATCATTCCCAATATGCTGGACTACGGATTGTGCATTAACAAGTCATGAGATCACTATGACTGGATATCGAAAGATCTCAGTTAATGCTTTACTCTAGGAAGCTAACTTCATTTTTGCTGATACTTGACATCAATGTTCCTGGAGCCCTGAGCTTTGCTATCTGTTTTAGGATTATACAGAGATATTTATATTTCCATATTTTTCTGGCAAATGCAATGATCATATACACATTAAAATTAATTCCTATGAGCTGAAGGCTTGCAGATCCTCAGAGTTTTATTTTATTAAACACTTTAAAGTTAATGAGAAAACCTCTTGCTGACCTTTCAGGGAACATTTTCTATGTCCTCCAGTTCCCACTTGCCTACCTACCCTTTTCTCCTCCACTCTGATGAGGGGAGGTGTTGAGTGGGATTCATCAAGACATTCTCCAGGCCACATTTTTAGAATGGAGCCCGAGCAGGAGGGGTATCAATCAGACAGCACACTCCTTTCTTCCCTCTTCTGAACTTTCTGTATAAAGCTGACAAAATAAGATCTGAGACTTGAACTTGGATTTGGAGTAGAAATAAATGGAGCAGACCTGCCGATTCAGGCTCCTTAGGCCTGTCTGGTGCAGAAATGGAGTTTCTGCTTAGTCTCATGTAGAAAATTGGGGTTTACTGTTGGAGTTTGTGAGAGGGCCCAGGCAGTAATCATGTGTGACTTTGTTTTATTCATCATATGCCCATATACCTCCTTTATGACATCGTGGGGAGGGGTGGGTTAAGGAAGGTTTGGTTATTTATGTGTGTCTGCAAAGACCACCATAATACCATCTTAATCTTATTTTAGTGATATCCATTCAATTAATACTTTAATCTAGAGTTTTAATGGACTATCATACCAGGTACACTAAAGGAGTCTCAAATTAAGCTCACACTGTCCATTTCTACCCCCAAATCCAAAACAGAGTCTTGAATTTGACTATTTACTATTTCAATTCAAAAGTATGAAAGGTCATACTTGCTTTCTTCAGAGAAAAAACAAGGATGAGGACGCATATGGGTTTAGTAGAAGCTTGGAGTAATGGACCAACCAGTAAACCTGGACTCTGATCTTTGTGGGGAATAGATAAGGGTGGAGGTGAAAAGTTAGAGAATGTTCTTTCACCGGAGGTCAGTGTTCCTTACTCTAGATACAGTCTGAATAATGGTATCCAGCACAGATAAACACAGAAACACAATACAAACACACACTGAAAAGTAATGCAAGAACATACTTGAGTTCCCTCCCCCTACCCAGTGCAAATCTAGCCAAAAGTGCAATTACATCTATAGATAAAGTAATCAATAGCATACCAAATACACCCAATGGAAAGTTTGGAATCCCAATATCTGAGTTTCTAATCTAGCCTATCATTTTAGAAAGAAGAAAACAAATCTTTTTAACTTAATGTTGATGTTTTGTTCCATTTCTTTCCTAAAGCAGAGCACTTGACACTACTCACTTGTAAGAATAATCTCATATAAGGACATGTAACATTCCACACATCTACCTTCTTTTCCTTTTGAAAGTGCTGCAAATCGTGTATGTATTCTATGTTGTATTTATATTCTATGTAAAGATACGTAAGGGTAACAATTAAATTTAAATACTCTTAAAGAAGATATAAAACAAAACATTTGACAACATTTATTGAATACTTTCTATGTGCTATTTATTCTATTACACTCTTGTTTAACGTTCACCACCACTGTGTGGCTAGCTAAACTTCATATAGGAAACTAGAGCTATGGGATGTTAACGTTTCAGAGGTCACACACAGTTAGTTAAGTGACAGTCCCAGGATTCTTCCTCAGAACTGTTGTACTCCAGAGCCAGCCTTCCTATTAACTATGCTTTTCTGTCTCTCTTGTATACAGATATCAGTATGGTATAATTTTTCTAGTTTAAATATTTGGTTCTTTTATGAAAATATTGCTACGCTGAACAAATGTCCTCCCAAATACTGGCACTCCAATTGTATGCTATTTATTAGAACTCTAAGTATGATGCTATCCAGATGCTAAATTATTGTGAAAAATAATTAAAATTTTTTTTTCACTACTGAGAAGAAACCTTTACAGTTTTCCTGCTTAAATGTCTGTACAAAATTATCATGCTGTGGTTTCTCTGTATTTTTTCTGAAGTACATGAGAGTTCTTAGATATTAACATTTTATTTAATTTGAATCAGAAATAGAGCCAATATTGAATACAAGATCCTGTATCTTTAGAGCTTGAATAAAGGATCTAAAGCTTAAATTTTTTCATAAACTCAATTTAGAAAATAGTTCTATATGGCTGGAATAGAGAGTCCATGAATATATGGAGAAATAAAGATGTGGTTGAAAAGGTGGATTGGGACTCATTTGTAATATGGCTCACATGCAAGTGTTGTTGGAACGGTGTGGCTTTTAGCTGTTGGAGTACCCATGCTTCAGAATTAGTCTGCACTAGGCATGGTACCTGAGCACCTAGTACGTGCTCATTAACTTTGGAAGGGAAATCAACTCTGCAAGACAGCAAAGTTTTAATAGAACATCATGAAGAATCACAGCTGGATTAATGTCTTATATTCTTATTTTTAGTAGAAAACGTAGTTCTGGGAAGAAAACATAAAGGAATATTGAAGAATGACTAATTTTAAATTAGGTAATACTGTAAGGAAGTGTGTTTCAGGAATAACATTTACTGTAATTCCTAGTGCACAGGCAGAGGCTCAAGAAATGTTGAAAATGTTAACAAAGGAATGAATAAATAGTGTACACACAATGTGTGTGTGTGTACGCATGCTCAATGATCATACCAGTAAATGATAAATAGATTTTAAAAAATGAAAGTTTAATATATTCAGATATACTCACATAAAACTCAAAGTTCAACTTTGGAAAAAATCTAATGGGAAGCCACATTCAAACAAAGCTTATTTTTTATCTTTATCCACTGCTGTTAAATCTTTTCACAGCTTCCTTAAAATCTCAAGTTCCCAATGCAATACCATAATAATTTGGAAAAGAAAATCTGAAAAACTATGTTGAAGAATAATTAGCATTTAACTGGCTGTGAATGCAAGCATGAAACGTCCCAGGGGTAGCAGATAGGAAAAAAACTTAATGAAGAAGAGAAAAGTAATGATCAAAACAACAAAAGATAAGACATGTTATACTTCAGGTTCTAAAGTCTGAAATACCATTGAAGGTTTCAGTAACAGAGAGTGGCTTATGGGACACATGAACACTCCTGCTTTATTTGTTTGGTTTTGGGAAGCCTAAAAATAATCTTGAGTCTATGGAGCAAGTGTGTCTTTGTTAAAGAACAGTTTTAAACCATACCATCCTTCCCCTCCTTCCTCCGTGTATATGTGATCTCACTCTGTATGAATTGCCTCCTATGTGAGTGTCTTAAGCCAGTTGATTTTACAGGCTGATAAAGATGGTTATGATGACAAATTGTATGCTATGTGTTTCTTATCACAATAAAAAAGAAAAATAATTGAGATAATCTCAGCTAATTATAAGGATTATTAAGAAAATAAAGCAGGGTAACAGGCTAGAGAATTCCTGAGAGGCAATGCTACTTAGAAAGCCCCTGTGAGCGAGTGACTTTTGACTTGATACCTGAATGACAGCATGGGTCAGCTATGAGTGTCAGAAGGAATGGTAAGTGCAAAGGTCATGAGGCTGAAACAGATCTGGCCTATTCAAGGAAGAGGAGGAAGGCGGCATTCAGAGGGCATGCAGTCAATCTGTTGAGGAAGGCAGATGCTAGATTCTGCATGGACAGGTGGGCAACAGAAAGGAGACTGAATTTCTATGAAGTGCAATAGAAATTCATTGGAGAATTTTAAGCAGTGGATGATATAGTCTGATATATAGTTTTTAAAAAGTCAGCTAGCTGTAATGAAGAAACAGACTCACAGAGGTAAATATAGAAGCTGGAACATCAGTTAGAAAAATTTACACTGAAATATAGATGGTAGTGACTTGGACTAGAGCTGAGAAGGCGTGAGGTTGTCAGAATTGGGAAGTATTTTGAGCTAATGACAATTGGATTTGTGGGTGGATTGGATGTGGGGATGTATAAAGAAGAATCAAGGATGACGTCTATGCTATTGGCCTGGACATCGAGGGGAAAACTGCGAGGGGAACAGGTTTGGGTTTGAGGGAGTAAGCAGTCAAGGGTTCGGTTTTAACTTTGTTAAGGTCTTTTTTTTAAACTTCTGTATTGAGATATAATTCACATACTATGTAATTCACACATTTGAGTGTACAATTCAAGGACTTCTTCGCATATTCACAGAGCCATGCAATCATCATCACAATCTAAGTTTAGAACATTTTATCACTTCAACCCCCCCAAAAAAAACCCTGTACCTATTCCCCTCCCCCCAGACAACCACTAGCTTACTTTCTGATTCCATAGATTTCTCCAATCTTGGCATTTCATATAAAGGAATATTACAATATGTGGGCTTATTATGACTGGATTCTTTCATTTAACTTAATGTTTTCAAGGTTATCCATGTTGTAGCAAGTGTCAATCAATCAGTGCTTCAATATTTTTTATTTCTGAATAACATTCTATCATAGAGATATACTACATTTTATTTATCCGTTTAGTTTTTGGACATTGGTGTTGTTTCTACTTTGGGGCTACTGTGAATAATGCTGCTGTGAATGTTTGTATGCAAGTTTTTGTTTGGACATATGTCTTCATTTCTGTTCAGTATATCCTCAGGAGTGGAATTCATAGGTTATGTACTAAGTCTATGATTAATATGTTGAGAAACTGCCAAAGTGTTTTCTAAAGTGGCTGCACCATTTTATAGTCCTACCAACAATAAATAAAATTTCTAATTCCCCCACATTCTTGCCAACACTTATCATTGTATTCTTCATTGTAACCATCCTAGTGGTTGTGAAATGATATGTCATTGTGGTTTTGATTCACATTTTTCTAATTACTAATGATGTTGAGCATCTTTTCATGTGCATATCGGCCATTTGTATATTTTGTTTGGAGAAATGTCTGGTCAAATCCTTTGCACATTTTAAAATTGGGCTGCTTTTTTTTTATAGCATTGCAAATTCTTTATATATTCTGGATACAAGCCTCTTATTAGACATATGATTTGCAAATATTTTCTCCCATTCTTTGGGTTGGATTTTAACTTTTATGATGATATTGTTCACAGCACAAAAGTTTTACATTTTAATGTAGTCTATTTTACCTATTTTTTTTCTTTTGTCACTTTTGCCTTTAGTGTCATGTCTAAGAAATGACCAGGTTAAATTTTAGTTACATATTAGACATCCAAATGGAGAAGGCAAATAGGCAGTTGCAAATGAGTCTGGACTTCAGAGGAGAGATCAAATTGGATAGACATTGGGGAGCAATTGGCATACAGATAGTATTTAAAACTCTGGGACTTTGTGAAAATCACTCAGAGAGAAAGAGAGAGTAGAAGCAGACAAGTCCCGAAGATACAATTTATAATTATTACACAGAATGTGGGGTTCAGTGTGTGCCCAGAGTGCTGGGGTGGGCCACCGATAAAGAGGATCTAAGTTACCAAGTAAATACTAAGACTGCTCAGTTAGGGGGAGCAGATGTCTCCCGGGACGAGTTTAGGAACTCTGTGGACACTGTAGTAAAACTGACCTTTCTCAATAACTGAAGTAGAATTTTCTCAACATGTCCTTAATTTCCTAAGAAGCTGATCAAGCCCCTGTATATGATGATACTGGTCAAAGTGGCAGAAGATTCCATTCCAGCTTGTTTAAGCTAACAAAGAATTTAGTAGAGAACATCAAGTAGCTCACAGAATCTTTGGCCAGGCTGAAGAAATAGGCACCAGGTCAAATCACCAGCAGCCACGTCCAGAACCAACCACACACCGGCTGGATGAGAGTGTAGTTTCCGCTGCCTCTGACCCCAGAAGCATGGTGCAGACTTGCCCAGTGTGGGAACTGCTAAAGTCATTGCTACCACGACCCACACTTTGGATGCCAGGAACTCACCTTCTCTAAAATTGGTACAGGTATCTCTAAAATCGCTTTAGATGCCAGGTACTCAGCTTTACTGCAGGTTCTACTGCTATCTCTTAAAGCAAGCTACTCAACTGCCACTGGCATTAGGGAAGTTGATGCCCAACATTTAGCCCGTTTCTTCCTGTTATGAATTGAATCCCCTTGTGGGTGACCCTGCTTAGTGAAACCAAGGTCATCTGTTTGCATCCTAGATGCCCAGGATAGTGGGAAAATTGATTTCCTGAATATTGTCTTGGGACGACAAAACTCACAATGAAGAAATTCATAAACTACAGAGGATGTTGAAAAGGTGATGGGGGGCCACTTGTGAGAAGTCTCCACTATAAAGTGCCATGTACACCTACCCATTACAGCACCTCACTATGACCTGAGGGGCTTCTTTCCCAGGTATCATCTAATTGATAAAGGCTACTGTTTAAGTTCCTCCATTTAGAAGTGACAACTTCTCCATCTATATATAATGCAAGCTGAACTGTATTTGTGAATTCACGAGTTTATCAGCTATTTGCTCTTCTTTTAGAACAGGCCTTAGAACTGATGGTGAGTTGTTATACATATGGGATGTTACACACATTTTAATATACAAGAGCAGCTCTGTGACCTTACATTATTGAGCATTAATAATTTCTCTCCATAGAGAAAGAAATTTTATGATGCTATTCATTTAATAAGATCTACATGCATTATTTTTGTCTGACATATCTGGCAAAGAAAAGTCACCATAAAGAAGTAGTACTCACCATTTATTTATTATAAATATTCAAAAAAGTAATTTAATGAGGCTTGAGTAAAAAATTTGGCTTTGCTTACTCACTGACTTTTTTTTTAAACTCAACTTCACTGAGGTATAATTTACACAAAATGGAATAAACCTTCTTTCAAGTTTGATAAATTTTGATAAACATATCCACTTAAATAATCATCAGCCACAATCAAGATATAGAACATTTCCATAGCTCCCCCAAATTCCTTTATGCTCCTTTATATCATCTCACCTCCCCAGCCCTATGAAAATGCCAATCTATTTTTTGTCACTACAGATATTGATTTTTCTCCAAATTACTGAGGCATAATTTACATACAAGATAATGCATTCATTTTAAGTGTGCAGTTCACAATAGCCATTAATTTTCCGATTTTCTCTCGATATGTTTTTCTCTTGAATTCTCAGCTGTTGTTATTGAACTAAAAAAAAACTTACCAATCATCTGGCTATACAGGAAAACATTAAATAAGTACTCTTTATTTTCTATACACATAGAGTCACTCTACATTTTCTGCACACAAGCTATGTGATATCACAATATTCTTGACCCATAAACTATTCCTGAAAAATTGCTGATACAAAGGCCAGTGAAAGAAGACATAAAACTAAGCTACTAATTAATTCAAGCTACTATTAGCTACTTCCACACACCCATGAATCACAAGTTCCCTGAAATGTGGATATTAATGGTATTCCTAGCTAATCAATCCTATAAAATTATGTTAGGGGAATAGAGAATAAATCTTAAGTAAACAAGTGAATAAATACATATGCACAGTTGGTGGTTTGATGTCTGATGTGTGTGGGAGGGAGGGATAGAGTGCATGTTACCTAGGGTCTTCCACTAATGGCACAGTTCTGAAGAAGCTTATTTGAAGCTATTAGCATGTTTTACGAGTTATTGATTTCTAAATGTCTTCTTCCCAATTGGGCAACAGAATCAGATCTTAGAGGACCATGCCAGCTAACCTTTTTTTTTATCAGGTAGGACGGATAATGGTTTAAGTGTAACCCAGCTCCCTGAATGTGAAATGAATAGAATGATTTCCCACAGAGTGGTATCCTAATTTGCATGTGAGTTACAGTAATAATTGCTGGGAGCAAGTTATTATAACTTAGAAATTTGGAGCCCCTAAGAAAATTTTGAGAAAGGGGAATCTGACACAAAATAAATAAGAATAACCATCATATAATCAATCAACAGCCATTTTACAATCAATCACTTCTTTTTAACAAACATGTATTGTGAAGGTATTATATATGACACACTACTTAAAGTCATGGTGATACACAGATGAAGGAGGGCTTCTGCTCTCAAGTTCCCACTTTAAACAGGCAGGAGAGAGAGAACATTAAATTAACAAATGTAACATAGAGTGCTAGGTTCACTTAGAATTATGTCCAGAGTGCCATTGCAGTGAGGATGAAGAACACCGGATTTAAGCCAGGAGAATCAGAGAAAAGCTTTCTAAAGATGATGATATTTTTGCTAAGTCAAGGAGGACCAACAGAAATTAGCTAGTTAGAGGAAGCAGAGTCTGGCTGCATTCCTATGAAACCTTTTGTTAAAAGTCACATAACTTCTTCAGTGAAAAAAGGTAAGATGCTAGGGAACTCCAAGATTCTAATAGTTTTTTTACCTCCTGCAGAAATTTCAATAATAAAAATATGTTTATTTTTATGAGGGTATTTTTATATTATAAACAACAACAAAAAAATTGAAATGGACACAATCAAAACTAAACCATTTCTCATTTGCTCTTTGGTCCGTGTGGCCACAGTTCCTTCTGTCACTGAGACTTGACCTCATAACTGTGTTTGTTGCATTTATCACAGTTGCCAAAGGTAAAGAAAAGAGCCCAAGAACAGACGTCCACGGAAGGATGTTGGCAGAGCATCTGGCCGTGCACTCAAAGCAGTCATATGTTTCCATGCTTTGCCTGCATGAGTTTCTCCCTGCTCTACTAGTTAGCTATTAATTCCCAACAGAGATTGACTTATAATCGATAGTAGTTTACACAGAACAGAGTAGTTTTCATAATTAGTTGATTGCATTATATCTAATTCCTATTATAAAAGCTTGTTCTCTTGGAGATATGACTGCAGTTTGGAGCATAAAATGTATCTGGGGGTAGTTACTTTCAACAGTGAGGCTGGACAAGTAGCTAGATCCTGGAGGCCTTTGTGCACCATGCTAAAGAATTTGGATTTTATTCTGAAAGCAATAGAGGTGACTGATTAATGAATTTCAAGGAGGGTTGAGAGAGAACATAAGATTTGAATTTAGAAAAAGCCCCCTGGCTGCAGTGTGAAATATAGACTGCTGTTGGGGGTTGGAGAGAGAGACCATTAGGAGGCTATTAGGATAATGAGGACCTAAAGTAAAGCGGTAGGAAAGCAAAGCAAAGGAGGGACTAATTCAGAGAAGAACACTGAATGATTTTACTTAATGACAAACTAGATGTATGTGTGAGGGCAGGCAGTGTCTGCCATGACATCATTTTCTATTCTAACTTTCTCAAAATTCTCTTTGGTGAGATAATGAAGTTAGTCAGGGAGGAGAGAAGGGAGAACAGGCACAGCTTGGTGTGGTAGCTGGCAAAACCATTAGGTCCTCCCGTAAGGGTCAAGATGATCACATATACTTAAAACAAAATTGCCCCTTCCCCAACGGAGGTTAAGAGAGAAATGGTGCATTAGAGTATCATCATTTTACTTCTAGTCTTCTACGCTCATTGTCAGGAGGGCCTCAAAATCCATCTTTCCCTCCTCACCGATACTCATAACCTATCAGCGTCTGCATCATGTCTACTGGGAATATTCTATGATTGCCTTCAAGCCTATTTATGTCAGCCACCAGAGGAATCCCCAGACATCCAGGTCACCTCTCCTGTCCCACACGCTAATCCCCATTGAGTTCCATATTCTGTTCTCTTTCCTTACCCTTCTGCAACTCTTACAATTCTTCCATGGTGCCCTCTGGAGTTCCAGTCCCATTAGAATGAAAATCTTCTGTATCCTCAACCTATTCTCTGAATAGTCCTTTCATCTTCTTGCTGTAAAAGAAACCTGGCTCTCTCCCAAAGTGCCTGCTTCCTTGACAGCTGTCTCCAGTGATGGCTGTTTGTCTTCTAAAGCTCTCCCACCACTGGGCCTGAGTGTGGAGGTCTCCTCCTCGTTACTGCTGCTTCCATAACATTCTCCCTTCTCCCTCCCTACAACCTTTGACACTGAATCTCATGCAATCAGATTTTAGCCTTCATTACCCCTTATCGTTGCCACCATGTACTGATTCTCCAGGCTTTTCCTCTTATCTTCTACAGTTTCATTCATGACTCATTTTTGCTGTCTCTAATACGTACAATTCTTGCTAATTTTAATATGTATGGAAGGAATCTTTCCAACACCCTGACCTGTTAGTTCCTTGGATTCTCTTTCAGGCTTGGTCACTAAGTTTGTCTCCAGGGTAGAGCAGCCCCTCACTCTCATGGTTATATCCTAGACCTTATGGTTACCAATAAATGCAAACCCTCCATAACCTCTTATACCCAGCTCTCTAAACAACACTTTCCTCAGCTCATATTCAGCCATCCTTTGACCTCTGTGGGGACCTACAGTTCACTGATCTGAAGGGTTCCTCTCCTTGTGACATCTTCATTATCCTTCTCACCCAGATTCATCCATGGGCAATCATAATAATCTTCCTCACATTTATTCTTGACTCCCTTGTCCATCTCTCCCTTTATTGTACTGCTTCTGTGAAACTGGAGTTACGTTAAATTCTTCCTTCTCTGGACATACAACCATGCAATGGAGTATTACTGGAGAAAAACTGGCAACTCTAATGACTAGTCTCACTTTAAATTCAATATACAAACCTTATTGCTACCAGGGAATTGTACTGGCCCATTCAGTCTTCCATTTTCTTAGACAACTACTTCACATTTTTTCCGTCTACTCTTATAACTATCACCCCTTTTCTCCTGTTAGCAGTCTCAAATTTGTCACCATGAAAACTGAAGTAACAAAACAGGAACTTCCATGGAATATTCACCACCATATCTACCAGTATCTAAACCTTCATATTCTGCCTTTCCTCACTCCCTTACTCCCTCCTTCCTTCCTCCCCTCCTTCCTTCTTTCCTGCCTGCCTGCCCTCCTGCATTCCTCTCTCCCTCCTCTCCTTCCTCTTTTATTCAACACATATTTATTGAATGCCTACTTAGGGCCATGCACTGTTCCTTATGCTGAAGATACATACAGTGATGAACAATAGAGAGCAAGTCTCTGCCCTCATGGAATTTTCAAATTAATAAGTTTATAACAAATAAACTGATGAATAATAATATAATACCAAGAGGTGTTAGTTCTATGGAGCTAAATCAGGGTAAGTTAAAGGCAGAGACTCAAGGGGCTATTAATGATAGGGTGGCTAAGGAAGGTCTCCATGATAAGGTGAGATTTGTGTAGACCTGAATAAAGGTGGAGAATGAGCCATGTGACTCTCAGGAAGAGCATCTCAGTTAAGGTCAGAGCAAGTGCAAAGGCCCTGAGGCGTGAGTTGCATGGGGTATATGAGGAGCACTGCTGCTGACAGGGTGGTTGGAGCAGAGAGAAGGCGATGGAAGTATATTTGGAGAGGTAGACACTGGCCAAATCACATAAAATTTTAAATCACATAAATCACTTTATATTATCTACTGTCCTGAGTCAGTCCCCAGCAAGAGTCCTTCTGCCAGGTGTCATTTGAGCCCCATAGAACTAATACAGCTCTTCCCACCTGTTCCCAGTCCCAGACCTCAGCTCCAGGGAGGTCGACTTGCTCTGTCTGGGAAGGTTTCTTCTTAGCTATTAACATTATCATCTTGTGCCCTTTGTCTAAGGGGACACCAGTCTCCAGTTTGTCTCCCATTTGGTGGACAGTGGCCCCCAGTTTATGTAAGAAGTCTTCCTAGCAGGGGCCTGTTCTCAGGCCTTCCTTCATACCTCCATAATTTCACAACTGTTGTGACTGAGTTTGCCTGATCTGGTGTTCAGAACCGAGTAAGCGGCACTAGTGTCAACTAAGAACTCGGCAGGCTTTCCCCTTCTGTCCAATGCCAGCTGGGGCTCCTCAGGGGTCAGTTTGAGTGCCACCTAGGGAGCCCCCTGGCCCTGTCATTCTTCATCTATTTGGAATATCTGCCTTCGAAGTTAGGGATCTGCCATTTCCACCCCCCTTCCAGGGTGGTGAGGACGTTCTCTCTTCCAGTGTCCCTCTTGTTTACATACGGTGCACTGATTGGGTCCTAGATTTCTTGGCTTGCTATCCCTTGGTGGGGTCTGAGGTCACTCACCAGAGTCGAGAGTCTCCGTGGGTGGTTGGTCCAGATTCCATGCTGACTGGTTGACACTGAACAACAGCCAGTGGGTGGGTTTGCCTCCAGGCCTTTATCCTCTGACTTCCTCTTCTAAGTCTCGGTTACTAAACACCTGGTAGGCTACCTTGACCAGGCCAGAGGGGTATCTGGTTCTACTTCCAGTTTCTGGAATTAAGTTTATGCCTAATGTCAGAGGCACTCTGGGAAATGAAATATGACCTCAGATAGCATTCCTGTCCAGTCACAGTATCCGTGGTGGTATAGATTTGGAGGTATTCCCTTAGGTCCTCTCAGAATGCCAAAGGGTTTTCTGTTGGCTTCTGATTGATTTCCTTTATTGTATTTCAGTTGACAGGTTTCTTTCATGCTGTCTGGATTCTCCTTAGGATCATATTTTTCTAATGAGTCAGCCTCCATTTTCACCCCCTTCTCCATTGTCTAGGAGGTCCCAGTTGGGTTCCTTATCTGGGACCACTTGATTCCCTGGCCTGAAAATAGCATGACCCGCATTGTTTCTGCTTTGTCTGCTTCCTCTCTGGCTTTTGAAAAGACTGTGGCCTTTTCTTCCCCCATTAGGAGCACATTGAGCAGGCTCTGCATGTCAGCCCAGTTTGGGTCATGGGTCACTCAGGAATTCCCATGGATCTTCCCTCAACACCTTATTATGACTTTTTTCCAACTACTGAAGGGGCAGTTGGAGTGATGTGTTGGCACACAAATGCCACAAGATTTGACTGAAAATAAGATTTCTAGTTTGGGAAATTTTGAACCAGCACCAAACTGTTCATGGTTTCCTCAAGAGACCCAAATTGACAGGGGCTTTGATGCAGTTGGAGGCCCCCCCTTGGACTTACAATGGTCTGTGCTTGAATCAGTTCCTCCTTAGTCAGAATGTCCCATGGAAGTTTAGCCGGGACCCTCTCCAGGCCAGAGCAGCTTAGCTGTGTTTGCTCCTGACGAACGTGGTCCGTTAGGGAGTGCTAGAGCTCTCTGGGGTGGGGGTCTTCTCTTTCCTCCTTTTGGCCAAAAAGGAGGAGTTTTGGACTTCCCGCCAGGTGACAGCTAAGAGCACGGGGAGTTCCCATGGGTACTCAACATATGGTTGGACAGCTGGTGTTCTGTGCTGATGGCGGGAGAAGAACTTGAGCGGAAACTCAGTTGATAAAGAGTCACCCAAAGGTCCCCTCACGAGCTGAGTGGGGAGGACTGTGGTTTGGGCTGTGGGTGTTTCAGTTCTTGCCAGCAGCTCACAGAGCTTCCTAATAATGAGGTTCCTGGTGTTGTGAGTGGCTCACAAGGCTGCCCTGCCCACTTTAGAGAAACTAGAGCTGACCTGAAGAGGTAAAATCACCCTTTCATACTGGGGCATCCCTGGTGCCTTTCCTGAACTCATATCAAGCATCCTTATTCCATTCTGTCAGGCGGTCCTCATTACCAGGGTCTCGTCCTGGTCTCTCCTCTTGGCTCACAGGGCTGGCCACTTCCCTTTACCAAACTGGAAGTGACTATGGAGAAGGCTGCTGTTGATCCCTGGAGGTTGGCGAGGACGGCAAAAAGCCCTAGTGCAGCCATTACTGCCTTGTACAGGGGTCAAGAGGGCAGCACTACTGGTGAGACAGTGAGTCCCCACCGAACACAGGTCCCCACCATCCCTGGGCACCCGGTACCACAGGAAAGCCAGCCAGGAGCAGGGGGCAGACACCTGTGACTTTCAGTCTCTGATGCCTCAGTGTGATTCCCTCAATGGGGCATGGTCCAGGTTACTCTGGGGGCTACCTTGTGTGTGCACCACACCCCGGTATCAAGCTGCTGGGCAGAGTTGCTCTGAATTCAGTTGAAAGCTCTCACCGTTCTACCCTGCCAGAGTGAACTCAGAGATCAGAGTCAGTCATCCTCACGTGAACCTCCCAGAGCCTTTACCATCCTCCTGCTGGAGCTGGGGCGAGCCTGCAGCCTAGTGGATGTGTGCAGTTGAAAAGGCCACTGTCCGTCACACCAGAGTCAAGAACATTTGTTATCAACCCTCCTAGTCAGTCCGCAACACGGTCCTCCTGCCCAGTGTCCTTCGAGCCAATAGAACGAGGTCAAGTTTCGATTCAGAAGCAAAGGGAAGCTTTACTCTTTGATCAGAGAACAGAGAGGTGCGAGCTCCCGCTCTGGAGTACACACTCTCCCGGGCAGGCTGTGGGCGGGGCCGCGCTTAGGGATCCCCTCGCTGGGAGGCGGCAGGCTTCTCGCGATGAGGGCACAGCTGTGCTGCTTGGGGCTCCAGGTTGCAGTGCCGGGTGCAGTGTCTCTGCACACGGCCCACCGCTGCCGTCGCCCCTGCTGCCGCCGCCGCCGCCTCCGCTGCCGTCGCCATCTTAAATTGAGGTGTTGGCCCCGCACTTGTACACAAGGCGGCGGCGAAGTGCCGCGGTGGTTCTGCGTTGGGAACTGCAATCCATTGTTTAGGTGTAAGGCCTCTGCACGTGGCTCCCTACAGGCAAGTGAAACCAGACTCAGCACCGAAGAAGCGGTTAGAGCCTATCGCCTGGATTCCACGTTAGTTTTCCTGGGGACCCTGGTGGGCTTTGCTGGTGACATTTATTGGTCATAGAATGGGGCTTTACATTTCATTCTCAGTGTTAAGGGGAGAGGCTGCAGGATTTTAAGGTAAGGAGTGAGATGATCTGAGTCACATTTTCAAAAGGTACCCCTGGTGGCTTCGTGGAGAAAAGCCTGAAAGGGGGAGGAGGGGCAGGCATGGAAGCAAGGACCCATGCACTTGGCAACCGTCCGCCCTGCTCCTAATGTTTTCATCTTACCCAAAGCTCTCACTTGAGAATCTAAAGGGATTAGGGATAATGGAGAAGGAAGTAGAACTAACAGAAGTGGTGAGGGCCAGGAGAGGCAGTGGGCGTTGAGGCAGAAACCACAGAAAAGTTCAGGGAGGATTCCAGCAGGGTTAAGTTTAATAGCTGTTACCATCTTTCATCTCTAATACATGTAAACGTTAGCCACAAGGAAAGCTTTTATAAGTGGAAATTTCTCCTGAAATTCTGGGAGTAGAGAGGAGGTCCAGAACCCTGGAGCTGAGCAACAGCTAGAGTGCACAAAAATCTAGTCTGAGACGCCCGAGGGAGCACAGAATGCTGGAAGGAGGGTGAAAAGGGTTAGCAAACCAGGGTCTTGAGCACAGTTTTGCCACCTGAATCTGCATTTTCTGCCCAACCTGCTAAACCTTGCTACTGCCAGCCGCTGAGCACAGGGGAGTATCCTGGGAGCTAGCAGCTCCGATTTCATGCTGATTACTGACTCTCCTCCAACATGGCAAGGATAAACGATGAAAATCAATGTTCTCATCCTTGCCTCCTCTCTGTCAAGCTCCCTCATGTTCAGTCTTCTATGAAGATGCAAAGAGCTCAGGTGCTTTTGATGACAATGAAATGATCTGATGGCATCATTTGATATCTAAAGTTGTGAGAACAATGTTTTAATGCATATTTCATCTCCATAGTCTTCTGCCCATGGCTGCTCTTCTTGGGAAGGGACTGCTGCTCCAGTAATGATTGATCAGTAACTGACTGACTCTGTAACTGGAAATGCAGCACAAGCCTGAGAATGATAATGCAGCTTCAAAGCCCTTTGTTTATGGAGCATTTTATCATAATTTAAAAAATCTACTTGTTTTCACACAAACCTTTGGGGTAGGTTATTGTCACTGCCATTCTAAAACTGAGAATGTGGAGCTCGGATAACTCCTACAAGGTCACAAGAGGAGTTATTGGCTTAGCCAGGATGGGAACTCACAGTCCTTGTTTCACTAGATTATTGCCCTTCGAGTCACATAATTATAGTGACAAATGGAATGACCAGAGGTAAAGTGTTAAGAAATGAGACAAGCGAAGAAGTCCATTGATGCAAAAAGCTGGAAGGCAAAAGGGGCCATCGTTCATGCGACAAACATTGTCTGTGCCAAGTCTTTTAAGCCACTAAGGACAAGTAAAATGAAATTGTGTATTTGCTTTTCTCGTTGTTGTTGTTATTCGTGCTGTCTCTATTACCTGAATACTGTCCTTGCTTTTAGGTTTGTCAAGTAATTCCGCTGTGGCTCTTATCACTGGTAGAAACCATCTACCAGTGGGCTTGATGTTTCCACGATGTTCCATGTTTCCATGTCTCCTATTCAGAGGGCAAATGGTGAGTGCAGAATTAACAAGATAAAATAAGATCAAAGTGCAGTGGAAGTTTTGACAATCACATTCCGCCTTTCCTTTTTAGAATCCGATGAGAGATATTACTCTACTGAGAGAAGGACATTGAGGGTGAGAACAAAATAGAATAGTCTGTTGTCTTCCTCAGTTCCTTGATGTGGTGATTCACGTAAGGAAGACTTTACATATTAGGGATGTGAATCATAGACAAAGCCTGAGGTGGGGTCAGAAGAAAGGGTCTGGCTTGATGATCCAGAGAAGGGGATTATTTAAGTCAGATCTGATGCTGAAAATGTAAAAGGAATGTCCTTATTGTTCCCTTTCAATTGCCATCCTGTCCAGGAGTGATGGGTGTGAGCGAGGACGAGCTGAGTGGTGACTGCTCTAAACAAAATGGACTGAAGCATGGCCCCTGGGCACTGACAGTACCACAGCCTGTTGGCAGGTATGGGGACTGATCTGTAACAGAGTAACAGAATAGGGAACCATTTCTCACCTCTGCACATCAGAAGGAAGAACACTTGCCGGTAGGAGAAAGAGTGAATGCACAGTAAATGTGGAAAAAGCCTTGGGCATCCCAAGAAGTGTAAGGGAAAATTGTCCAGCCTGCCTTCCTCCCCTTGGGGAGGAACTCATCTATGAGCTACTCAAGTAGAGCAGTTCACTATTGTGGAATTGTTTCCTGCACTTCAAGACAGTTAGTAACTGAATATTTTGGGAGAGGGAGAGAAATCTGTGAGGTTAGGTCCCTTCCTTTGTTTTCCCAAGGTTCCTTGTATCATCCATGTAACTGCACTTAGAATATTGCAGCTGTTTATGTTCTTATCTATATCCCCGAATGGATGTCGGCTCTCTGAGGGCAGGGGTCTTGTCTGGCTTGCTCAGTGTGGTATCTGCAGTGCCTAGCACACTGTGCTTGGCATTTCATGCATTCAGTGGTTGGTGGTTGTCCAAAAGAGTGAATGATGGATAAAGAAAAGGGAGTGTACAGATGGGAGAAAAAGTAAACTTTTCCTTCCTAAATTTAATCATATTGGTACTGTTTTAAGAGACATGTAGTATATAATTAAGAGCTAGGTTGCCTAGGTTCCAAATCCAAGTTTTGTCGTCTCCAAGTTGCATCATCACAGGATGTTTCTTTACTTTGCCTGTGAATGGAGACAGTGATACCCACTTATGTCAGTTGACATGTCAGAAATGTAAGTTTGGCTTCATGTATAGAAAACCCAAATAAGAGCAGTTCAAACAGGAAAAAGGTTTATCATTTATTAACTAATAATAAGTCAGTTGGAAGAAAGGTAGTCCAGGGCTGCATGTTTGGTCTGCTATGATATCGGGACCCAGGTTCTTTTCAGCCTTTCTTTCAACCATCCTTGGAGTGTGACTTTTAAAATGGTTGTGTGGTGGCTGCTGGAGCTCCAGCTACTGCATCTGCTCTCAAGGTAAGTTAAAAGATATGAACAAAAGCAAACCTCACATGACAGTAAGTTGACTCCCTTTAGAGAGGTTTCTCAGAAGTCTCAACCAAGAACTTTCATTTTATATCTCATTGTTTAGAACTGTGTCACACGAATGCCCCATCTGGGAAGGAGTCTAGGATATGTTTTTTCTGTCTTTTAGCTGGGCATATTACTGTTCTTAAAATAAAAAGGATCATGTTGGTAAGGAAAATGTGGGGATAGGCAACTAACAGTGTTGGAAGAAGTAAAGACACACAGTGAACACTCAGGAAATGTGTTGTACTCACGTTTAATTTAGGCTTATGATTGTAATGGAAAATGTATCAAATATATAGAAATGGTGGATATGTAGACTTGAACATTGGATTTACAGGATATACCTTTTGGGTAGCTTCCCAGCTCAAGGGTAATTATTGATGCTGACACAGTATTTACTGTGAACCTGGATCTCTATACATAATCCCTCATTTAATCCTTAAGGACAACTCTGAGAAGTAGTTATGGTTGTTGTTTTCACTTCGAGGATGAGAAGACCAAGGGTTAAGTAGGATGCTACCACACCAACAAATGGTAGAGCTAGGTAAGATTTAAACTCAGTCTGCTTTCAGAGTCTATGTGCTTAATCACCAGTGTAAGAGAGAGAACGTTTTCCAATAAAAGTGAATTTTAAAAAACCTCATTTCCTCTAAAAATTTTTCCATTCCCTGAATGGAATAAGTTAACTATAAAATCTTAAAATTCATTTAAATTTGTTGTGTCTCTTTGATACCATGTTCAAAGTAAGAAAAAATAGCAGATGGTGATATCTGTTAGAATATAAACCCAATAAGGGATAAGACTGTCATTTTTCTGGATGCAGGAAGTGCCTAATTTAGTGTCTCAAATATTATGAAAGTCCTTGGCAAATCACATTTGTTAGTAAAGCCCACACTTCAACTTTCCCAGCTACTGAGCCTTACCACATAAATATGCTGCAATTTAAGAACTCCCTTTACAGATGAAACTGAAATTCTCATCTTTAGTCAAAGTGAAAATATGCTGTTTATAAAAACATTTAAAGCTGAATGATCACCAACCAAACAGCTTGCAAGGGAAGGCACATATAATCAGATTGCATGCATATATGTATACACAAATATGCATATGCACATATTCTACATGTGTCTATTATAAACGCTCATGCTTATAAAAGAAAACAATAGCCTGATTATTTTCAAAACATCTTTTGGGAGAAAAGGATATTACCCAGGCACCCTTCAAGGATGGCACAGATGGTAAGTAGTGACTGATTATGAAGAAGTTCATGTTATCTATACAAGGTCGGGCGAAACAAAGCTTTGAGCCATTTCAGTGCTAGGATGAAGGCAATTGCAATGCAAATGTGAGACGGAAGGAGGAGGCAGCAATTACTGAGGGTGGACTGCCCGTGGTCAAATGATTATCAACATTAACCCTGTCTGCAGAGGCAGGAGAGGGAGGTGGCACTCAGCTCTTTTTCACTTTCTCTTGCCAACCTACAAGGGATCAGTGGTGGGGTGGGTGGCACCTTCAACCGCTTCTGATTGGCTGCTTTTACATCCTGTGAAAGGAGAAGGAAAGGGAATCAGCAGGTGGGTTTACAGGAACAGTTTTATAAGCTGCAGACTGGATGCTATTTCTACTATAATTAGCCCCAGGGGGCTACTTTTTCCCTTTCTTCCCTCCTTTGGGTTTTGCTAGCTAATGCCCAAAATGTTGACCCTTCACTCTGCCCTCAAAGAGGCCCTTCTGCCAGGGCTGGTGGCTACAGCCTTCAGCCACACACACTCAGAAATCAGTAAGTATTTCTTGAACTAGTGTGCACCTTTTTGTGTGGGCTTCATGGTTTCGGTGGTTGTTCTTTTCTTATTTGGACATCCATAGTCATAAAAGTGGTTATGAGGGCCAACTGAAAGTTGCCAGTTCTACTCGAGCCCTCCGTGGTGCTTGCTGCCTGGTTCATAAATTATCATTGTTTTCAGGTGGTCAGGGGATCATTTGCTGCTCTTGGGGTGGGGGAACCCTATAATGAAACAAGTCTCCATAAAGAGTATCACCTCTTGTAACATATTATTAATGTTGTTACTGGTGAAATTATTAGAGCCACAGTCTCAACTAGACAAAATCATTGAAGTTTAGGAAATGAACTGCCTTTTGATTTTAGTAAAAGAGAAAAGCTTTTTTTATCTTGTTATCTTGTCATTGCTTTGTAGTTTTTGAAAATGTAATTTCCGTGAAAATGCATAGTTCCCTAAGGCTAGCAGAGATGAGTAAATAACAAGAGGACATTTCTTTCTTTCTTTTGATAGAAGTTTTACTTGGTATGCTTTGTTAAAACTTTGTAAAAGATATACAGTGATGTTTGGAATTTTAAGAGCATCTACTTTTTAAACAGTTTGTAGAAACTTATTTTCATGGAGTAGGATTTTTGCTTGTGCAAGACTATTCAAATGTATTTCCATGGTAATAGGATAAAAAATATTGAATATAGGTTAGTTAAATCTGATTATTAAAAGAAAATACCTACTCATGTATTTTGGGGTATACCAGTTTTTAGTATCTCTTTCCCCTTAGAAACACTCATACCTCATTAATTTGGATGATATTAATTAGCAATTTGCCACAGTTTAGGCTGGATGAAATTTTTCTAGCGCAATCTTAAATCAATAGCAGAGTAAATAGGTTAAGAAAACAAGATTGTAGAAGGAATGTTTCAAAAAATTATGAGAATATACTTTTCTTAACTATTCTCTTATTCTCTACCAAGAAATAATTTGGAAGCATATTTGCATTCAAACAAGCCGGTGGTTATGGGCTTTCAACTTTACCGACTATTGAGTGACACTTCATTCAACAAATACGTATTGAAAATCTGTCTTGTCCCAGGAACTGTGCTAAGCACTAGAGATATCAGAATGAATCAGAGAGATCCCTACTTTCGGAGAGCTCAATGTCTAGTGATGTGTTAGATAGGAAGTAAATAAATCACAATAAAAGTAGTTAATGTTCTTGTATGTTTATGAACAAATTGTGCAGGTCACTGTTTATAAGAATCAAAAAGGCTTAAAGATTTACTTAGCAGGTGATATTTAAGTTGGGTTTTGAGGGGAGGAGTAGGAGGTTTTGGGGTAATGAAGAAACAAATAGTACCCTGAGCAGAAGGAATAAGGAGGTCAGAAGCCCAGAGCTGTGAGATGTCCTGTGTGTGTGTGTGTGTGTGTGGACCTGGGATGTCTGAATGGCTCTGAGGGTCTGATGTGTTGACCTGGTGTGTCCTTGTGGGAAACAACTCAGACCGTGTGTGGGTGTGACAAGGGTTAGTGATGGTGGAGCAGCAAGAGACAAGGCTGGAAAGGTAGGCTGGGACCCTCGACCTCTGCCCTCAGAGGCACTGTGGGAGTTAAGTTAAGCAGCAGGCCAACGGAGGAGGCACTGAACTTCACCATTACTGAGGTTTTCTGAGCTACTTTATATAGAATGATGTAATAATACCTACCTCTCAGGACTAATGGGAAAATAAATTTAGGAAAAACATGAAAAGTGCCCAAGAACCCACCTGGTTCATAGTTAACTTGAGTACTTTCCTTTCCTTCTTAAAATGCTATTAATAGGGATCCTCCAGGAACTCTTTTTATAAGTGAACGAATGCCCTAACTGTATCTTTTTGTTTGTCTGTTTTGTAAATATGGTTTATGGCCTGGATTATCCATAAATTGTTAATAACCTCCCAAATTTCTTTGATTAGAGAAACATGAGTGCAAAATCTGGAAATTAGAGGACTTGGATCTTTAGGCTGAGTTAGATCTATCATTCGGATGCTGACTGGATTTAAACTTACACAAAGTTTTTGTAAAACTTCCTCTTAGCCTTTTTTTTTTTTTTAAAGTGGAAATAACGTATTTCCAAGCTAGTACCTATGGAAATTTTTGAAGGATACATTAAATAACGTATGTAAAAGTGATTTGAAGAAATCCATATAAAGTAATAATAACAATACTCCACAAAGTCTTTAACTAGGTTGAAGTGGGTTAAGTTTTTAAAATTCTTAATAACTTAACATATTTCAATAATTTCTTGAGATAGAAATCTCTGGATGAAAATGCAATTGTCTGAAAGTTTTGACTACTTTCTTAAAGATGATAAATACTCAGTTCCAAACTTAGTTTAGAAATTAATTCTTTTTCATTTGATCTACTTATGCTAAGTGGTAGAACTAGGACAATGGTTTTCATATTATTTTTTTAAATCCCAAGTCTCTTAGTATGTTGGCCAAGATCATTGGTCAGTTCTATAGTAGTTGGCACATCTCGTAACAGCTATTTTCAAAATAGTCCTAAATTCTTAGGGAATTATGTTAATTGTTTCTTATCATACAAAAGAGTTAATTTCTGATATGTAATCTTATGATAATAATGAGGATTGATAAAGTCCAGGGTTACTGCGATGCAGCTTTGCTGATGTTACACATTTACGTGGATCCTTACTAGTTGCTCTGTTTCACTTGGTTTCATGAGTAGCAGAGTTCCCTTTCTGGGTGTGGTTTTATGTCCTTGATTGCTGCCGTACATATGTCTGTTCACTTCGTGAAACTGCTTGTGTTGCTGCAAGTGAGGCTATAACCAGGGCATTTTAGGATGTGAACTGTAGTTATATCCAGTGATCAGTTTATAGAGGTAGTAATTACCCAGATTTACACTTGACAACCATATGAATGGTGCATGTGAACAATTCCTTTTTTTTTAGCTTTCTTATGTGATATGCAGGGTATTTTAGTTGTTATGTTTAGATGTTGTAAAAAAACAAGTTGCCATTATTCCATGGCCACAGTACCTTTTAGAATTTGCTTGAAACTTTTATAATGCAGTAAAATAGTATCATAGTTTATGTATTGCTTTAATTTCATTGCTTTAACTGAGAGGTTTTAATATTATCTCCACAGGAAAACAAAATGTTTTTCAACAAAATGATAATAACATTAGTAGAAGTAATATCAACAGTCATCATTGTTTTTGTGAAGTGAGTTTAGTAGCAAACCCTAGCCATCTAAATTAGCATATTTTGTTGTAACATAAAAGAGAAACTGTGAGGAAGTATCTCAATAATTTATATGCAATATATTTGTTTTATTATTCACCTCTCAGGTCTCTTGTAATTTGACCTCTGTGGTAGCGATAAATGTTAGAATAAACAAGATCATAAGAATATTTACCTAAGGCAACACATAACTTTAGAATCAATTTTAATGTTTATATTATAGTAATAAAATACGAAAAATCTTGTTATGCTAATGACTTCAAATGGTAATTACAAATCATTACGAATTATTATTAGATGCTGATTGAATCTTGAATTTGACCCCAATTTTTTAACTTTATGTTCTGAAATGAAGACAACTCTCACTTTAAGGGATTCTATTCTGTCTCCATATGATGGTGACAGAATTTCCTAAAAGGAAAATAAAAATTTTCTAGAAGGAAATTGATTGCTAAAATATACATTTGATAATGTTGAATACTTTTCCTGATCTTTGACAAATAGTGAATGAGCATTAATTGAGTGTCTTCTCCAGGCCCAACCCTATTCTAGGCATGGAGGATGTAGCAGTAAGCCAATTAAAGTTGCTGCTTTTATGAGCTTATGTTCTATAGCTGAATGGTCTACTGTCAAACATTTGCCAAAACCCCAATTTATGGAAGGATTGTTTGAACTACCATAATGATCAGCTGTTTTCCCAAGGGAAAACTCTGACCAGTGGTTGATTTCAGAGCCCTGCATTTTTAATGACATGCAAGTTGCATTCAGAATTAGGTCACAACCATGCGGTCATGCTGGAGAGGCTCTGTGGACCCTATGGAATGAGAGTTGCTCATCAGAGCTCTGGATGGTCTATGTCAGTGGTTCTTCAACTTTAGAAGACATACGGAAACAATTTTGGAACTTGTCAAATGCAGATTCCTGACCCTATGTGGAGAAATTCAGATTTAGAGAGGGGCTTAGGCATCTGCATTTTTAACAAGCAACAGGTGGTTGTGATGATGGTGGTGCCACGATCATAGTTTGAGAAACACTTGTATTTAGATTGAATGTATGTGGCCTTTACTAATGTTATAAGTTTAATCTAATTATTATTAATTACTACTAAAATTATAAACTTATAGACAGCCTTAGCTGTTCATTGGTGTAGATGAGATATATGTCTTATCTGAGAAATTAGTTTTAGCATGAGATGTAGGAAATGCTTACTCTCTCTGGGGAATTAGAGTATTTTATCATGGTTGATAATATCAAATGTGTAGTTGACTGTGCTTCCCTTTCCATTTTGACATTCAGGTAGCTTTGTATCAAATTGATAACTGAAAAATAGTCACAAATTAGATCATCACAGGTATTCTGATTTCCATCACACCACCCTCCCTTCATACCACCAAAGTCGCTAATTGTCTCTTCCAACTTATATTTCTCTGTGGTTCTGATGACAAATGTCTATTCATATCTAGCAATTGCACTTCTATGAACAGCCCCAAATACTCTGTGAAATGAGATATGTTATAAGCAAAATATTTCATAATTCAGACTTTTATTGATACAGACAAGTATTTCTTCCAATTTAGTCTAATTTAAGTATCACTATGCTAAAGAGAAAAGCTTGTTTCCTCATTTGGCTGTAATTATATTTTTGAAATTTGTATTCATTTAGGAAATACTGAGAATGTGGTTAATAAATATTAGCATTTGTAATAATCATCATGCCGGGAATACTTGATTATGCAAATGTGATATGAAACAGGCAGTGCACTGAAGAAGAGAGTCCTGGACCAAGAATCAGGAGCCTGGGAGTTAGTCCTAGCTCTGTTTATTTTAATGACATGAAAGTTGCATTTGGAATTAGCATGTGGTCATGGTGATTATATAGCTGTAATAATCACCTTATGACTCTGGAAAAAATACAACCTCTTTGAACCTCTATTCTTCTGCCATGAAATCACATGGTTTTGAGTAAATAATTTCTGAGTTCTTTTAAGGCTTATTTGCAAATTATTATAATTTCCTTAAGATTTATATGATATAAATTCTTTTTAAGTATGACTTTTAAAAAACAGGTAAATGCATATATTTAAATGGGATTTTTTTTTAAGTTGGAAAATCCATTTTCAAGACTTGGTCCTGACCTTAAGCAACAGGCCAGACTCAGTTTTGTGTATGTTGCTTCTTAAACATGAGACTGAAAGCACAGATAAAGTGTTGCTGATACCCCTCCCCCTGTCTATTTCACAGTACCTCTACGAAGGAGGATAGGGGTATGTGTACATATACTATCAAGAAAATGAAATTATTTTCAGACAGATACAAAGCCTTCATCTCCAAATTGGTCTCAGTACCATTCCCCTCTCTTCCCCTGTATCCTTTCTACTTTCTGCACACTCAGTCTTGCTCACTCACTTGATTCTTCAGGATAAACCTGAGTTAGAGATGACAAACTACTGGCATGTTGATTCTCTAATGCTAACTTCTGTGAAACTAAAGTCAGGCTTAAGAATGTTCCTCTGTCTCTCAATTGCTCACTTAAAAGATTAGGCTTATTAAAACATTTTTTGATCACTAAAAAAGTATGCTTCCATTGTGCAGTGTGATAGCCTTGATGAGAACCTCAATGTATTGTGAAATTCAAGGCCCCTTGATAGAATTTGCTGAATATACGATGCGATCTGGTTGCCTAGAGAAGGAGAAACAAAACATTCGCAGCATGTACAATGGCAGGAGCATCCTTTTGTTTGCTTCTTCTATGATAAACCTGCAGCAAGTTGAAGCTGTCAGAATATGCCCAGAAGCAGCATGGTTTTCGACATCTGGTTAGTAGAAATATCTCTCATCAAGAGCACACAAACCAGAACCAGCACTAATTAGTCTTCTTTTTTTTTTTTTTCATCGCACTGGGACAACAGGAATTATCATCAACAAGAATGGCCATCAGATATTTTATTAACATGTGCATGTTCTTTGTCAAGCTTATAGTTCTTAAGAAATGTTTGTCTCAGATAGTGTAGTCCTAGGGAGGAGCACAAATAATTGTGGCAGAAATTTATGGCCCATTTTTTCTCACATAGACATTCCATAAAAGATATTCATCAATGACTAGATAGGAGAATTTTCCTTAAAGACTGTCAGGAGCTGGTTTTTAGCAGACGAGCTGGGGCAACCACAACTTTCATTCAAAAATTATTTTTCAGTGTATGCATCCCTCATTACACTGTGTACAAAGATTTGTAACACATGGTCTCAGCCCTTGGGGAACTGGGAGGACAAGGTTATCAATCTGTAAAAGTGGCTAACTTGTGGGGAAAAAAACTATAAAGATTATCTTTAACAAAGGCAGTGTAGGAAGTGCTGAAGGAATGATTTAGACAATAAATCCCAAATGTACAGGGTGGACAAATTACTGTGGGTAGGAGAAATTAGGGAGGGCCTCATTGAGGAAGGTGGACTTCAGCTGGTTGTGATTTTATGGCCATTGAGGAAGGGGAGCAACATTTCATACAAGCAAATAGTACCATGTTAAAGTGAGGCCAAGTGGAAATCTAAGGAATAGATCAGACCCACTTTACAGAATTGAGTTTGGTTACTATAGAGGGATTCTGGGAGACAACATTGGAAAAATAGATTGATGTCAGAGAATGATATCTCCTTTGAAACCTCTCTCAGCAGTTGGAGTTCTGTGATGTAGGTGATGGAGAACATCAACCAAAAAGAAAGCAATCATTTAGGAAAACCTAATTGCAAGATACAGGAAGACTAAAGTGGAGGTCCTCAAAGTATGGTCCACAGACCCCTGGATACCCCCTAGATTTCTTTAGGGAATCTGTGAAGTCAAAACTGTGTTGATAATAATACTCAAATATTAACTACCTCTTCCACTATGTTGACATTTGTGCTCATGATACAAAGCAGTGATGGGTAAGACAGTGGTGGGTGGCATCTTTGCATGAATCAAGGCAGTGACACCAAATGGTGCTCATAGTCATTAGATTTTTTTGTCCCCACACATTTGCAGTGCCAGTTTTGCTTAAGAATGTCCTGAAGCTGCAAAAATGATTAATTTTATTGTCTCTTAGTATGATCTGTTTAGTATTCTTTGTGACAAAATGGAAAGTATGCACAAAGTACTTTGCCGCATACTCAAATATGAGAGTTTTCTTAAGGAAATTCACTTGTTTTGAGGTAAGCTGGCCTAGCCACTTTTTAAATGAAACATCATATCCTTTTTCTCAAGGACTTTATAGTAAAGTTTAGTGAATTTCTTTTCTTTCATATACTGTCCATTTTGTTTATTGAAAATTTAGAGGGTGAACCAGAGAATGCTCAAAATATGACTGAAGTAAGATTTCTTATAACTTTCAAAAATAGTTTTAGTGGAAAATTAGCCTTTTTCATTAAAGAGAGATAGAAGTCCATAGAGGGGACGGTACAAAATTATTGAATTAAATAATTTTGGGGGCTTATTTACTATGTTACTTATCTATGCTTTTCTTGTCTCCTGTTGCAGCTGATCTGAACTTCTTTTTCTAAAGAGTCAAAAAGGTGTCTTTTCAACTTTTTGTTATATTAATATTACTGTCATGAATTAGTTCATCTGTGATAGCATGATAAATTGTCAGTGTTTGTATCAGTAAACTTAAAAACCTCAGCTCCACGAATTACATTCCTTCCACAGCCATATGCCCAAAGCACTTTATGTGTACACATCTATAAGAACATTTTATACATCAATCAGTAGGGCTGCTATAGACTGACTTGTGTCCTTCTAAAATCCATATGTTGAACTAACGTCCAATGTGACTATTTGAAATAAGGAAGCAATTGAAGTTAAGTGAGGTCATAGGTGTGGGAACTGGATTCAATACAATTAGTGTCTGTATAAGAGGAGACACCAGAGAGCTTGCTTGCTTTTTTCTGCCGTGTGGGGACACAGTGAGAAGATAGCTATTTGCAAACTAGAAAGAGTAATCTCACCAGAAATTAATCTGCTAGCACCTTGATCTTGGACTTCCTAGTCTCTAGCACTGTGAGAAATAAAATTCTGTTCTTTAATCTATTCAGTCTGTTGTATTTGTTATAGCAGCCCTTGCTGGCTAATACAGATTTTGATATGGAGAAATAGAAGTGCTCCTGTAACAAATCTCAGAAATATGGAAGCAGCTTTGGAACTGGGTGATGGGTAGAGGCTGGAGAAGTTTTGAGGTGCATGCTAGAAAAAGCCTGGATTGCTGTGAAGGGACTGCTGATAGGAATATGGATGTGAAAGGTATTCTGGTGAGGGTGTAGAAAGAAAAGAGAACTGGAGAGAAAGCCTCATTCTTCTTAGAGAATATGTAAATAATCATAAACGGAATCTTGGTAGAAATATGCATGGTAAAGACCTTTCTGGTGAAATGTCACATGGAAATGAGGAACATGTTACTGGAAACTGGAAGAAAGGCAATCCCTGTTGTAAACTGGCAAGGAACTTGGCTGAATTCTGCTCCAGTGTTTTGCAGAAGGTGGAACCTGCAAGTGATGAAAATGGATATTTAGCTGAGTTGAATTCTAAGAAAATTATTGAAGGAGGGGCTTGGTTCCTTCTGTCTATCTGTAGCAAAATATGAGAGGAGGAAGATGAATTGAAGAAAGAAGTGCTAGCAAAAAGGGAGCAGAGCTTAAAGATTTGAAAAATGTCTCAGCCTGTTTGTATTGCCAAAAGTGAGAAAGTATGTTCTGAAGAATACCGAAGGTGTATCTGGACTATTACTCAGTAAACAGCCTATAGGATTTGCAAGGAGAAATACTGCTAGTCTGAACTGCAGGGTACAGAGATGGGTACAATGAAGGAAAGCTGTCAAGCTTCTTGAATCCTACAGGACAAGATTATAGAGCTGTTTGGGTGTAAACATACACTATTCTTCAAAACAAAAAGGGGGGGGGATGATTTTGAAGACTATTTAGTCTTCATCATCAGGGCTGCCACTCCATCACAGGCCCAGGGGAGGCTTTCTTCCTCAGTTTCAGAGGACAGGGTCCTGGCAGAGCTATATTGATGGAGCCCTTGCAGGGAGCTCTGTCCTTCCAAGTCAGAGGAGTGGAGCCACCCCACTGAGCTATGGGGGTGATGCTGTCATCCCAGTGGGCCTGGAGGGCAGGCATTGAGCCAAAGAGGATTATTCTCAAGATTTAAGAGTTAATGTAATTGGCTTTGCTAGGTTTTGGATTTACCTGGGACTTGTCATCCCTTCTCTCTTTCCTATTTTTCTCTTTTAGAATAGGAATGTCTCCCCTGTGCCTGCCCCACCATGGTATTTTGTAAGCACATAACTTGTCTGGTTTCACAAGTTCATAGCTGGAGAGGAATTTTGCCTCAGGATGAATAGTGTCTCAAGTCTCTTTCATACCTGATTTAGATATTTAATGAGATTTTGGACTTTAGACTTTAGAGTTAATGCGGGAATGAGTTAAGCCCTTTAAGGTTGTTGGAATAAAACAAATATATTTTGCATCTGATAAGGACATGCATTTTGGAGGGCCATGGCTGAATGCTATGGACTGAGTTGTGTTCCTCCCACATTCATATGTTGAAGTCCTAACCTCTAATGCGATTGTGTTTTGGATAAAGAAATCATTAAGGTTAATGACATTATGAAGGTGGGACCCTAATCCAATAGGATTAGTGTCCTTATAAGAGGAGATACCAGAGAGCTCACTCTTTCTCTTTTGACACATGAGAACACAGTGAGAAGGGGGCTGTTTGTAAACCAGGACAAGCGCTCTCACTAGTTACCAAATCCACAAACACCTTGATCTGTGACTTCCTAGCCTCCAGAACTGTGAGACATAAATTCCTGTTGTTTTAGCTACCCAGTCTGTGGTTACTGCAACCCTATCTGACTAATATAAGGGCCAACAGGTAAAATACTTACCTGTCAAGGTTGAAAAGAAGGAAATCTGTAATCTTGTTTGTTCTAAGAACAAATGCCAGTTTAAAGGGGATTATTAATATTTTTTTATTGTGGTAAAAACCACTTAGTATTAAATTTACTATTTTAACCATTTTAAGTGTACAGTTTAGCAGTTTTAAGTATATTCACATTGCTATGCAAAAAATCTCTAGAACTTTTTCATCTTGGAAAACTGAAACTCTATACCCAACTAAACACTAATTTTTCCTTTCCCAAGGTCCCAGCCCTTGAAAACCACCTTTCTATTTTCTGTTTCCATGATTTTGACTACTTTAGATACTTCATATGAGTGGAATCATATAGCATTTGCCCTTTGTAACTGTCTTATTTTGCTTAGCATAATGTCCTCAAGGTTTATCCATGTTGTAGCGTGTGACAGGACTTCTTTTTCTTTAAAGGCTGCATAATATTCCATTATACATATACACATTTTCTTCATCCATTCATATGCCAAAGGACACCTGGGTTGTTTTCACCTCTTGGCTATTGTGAATAATGATGAATGTAAAGGAGATTATTTATCTATGATTTTAGAGAACATGTTATTTCTAAGGGCAGTGGATTATTTTAAGTTTTCATGTCATTGATAATGATGTACAATAAATGCCTGTCAATACTGTGATGATTAAACAGAGATATGAAAGAGGACTTTTTAATTAATTGATTTATTTTATTGAGATATATTTGACATGATGTATAAATTTAAGGTTTACAACATTTTAATTTGATGCAATTATGTATTGCAATATGATTGCCATTGTAGTGATAATTAGCACCTCTATAATATTACATAATTATCCTTTTTTTAAAGTGGTTGGAATAATGAAATTCTAGTCTCTTAGCAAGTTTGATGATTACAATACAACATTGTTGTCTGTATTCACTGTGCATTATATCTCTAGGGCTTATTTACTACTTGTATGTTTGTACCCTTAAACAACATTTGTCCTGGATCCCTATCCCTCATCCCCTGGTAACTACCATTTTATTCTCTGTTTTTATAAGTTTGTTTTTTTTAAAATTCCACATATAAGTGGTATCATACAGTACTTGTCTTCCTCTGTCTGATTTAGCATAATGCGCTCAAGGTCTATCCATGTTGTCATTGCAAATGGCGTCATAACCTCCCGAAACAAAAATAGAGAAGAAACTGCAAAGGACTATATTTAATGGCATAATTGACATAAATCAATTATATGTCAGTTCTTGCCATATAATTCACTTAACTTTTACAGCTGTTGTCAGAGGCAAGCTCCCAGTGGTTTTCTCTCAGTGATAATGTGGTTGCCATAATGTATTAATTAAGTCAACTGCTAGTTTTCTTTGGAGACTTATTAATTGAAAATGAAAGACTCAGAGTTATTTGCATTCCTTTTGGGTGCTCTCTCCCTCTCTCTTTGATCTTTGTTCAATCGCTTCTTACTCTCAAGTGCATTTTTCTCGTAGAGCTCCTTCTGAGATGATGGAATCCTCCAGACCCAGTCCTTGTACCTCTTCTCCACCTCCACTTCCTCATCCAGTCCCCTGGTTGATTCTTCCCATGCTTTTATGTTCAAACGGTTCTATGTCTTCTACTCTCCCTTTTTATTCTTATAACAAGTAATTAGATTTTGCACCAGTGGGTTTTGGTTCATTTGAATATTTCTTTGGAATTTAGCGACATGTAGTTATAATTGTCTTATAGTTATCTCTAATGACTTGCCCTTTCACTCCTTCTTTCACTACCCGTGATCAATGCCTCAAACCTTTATCTTTCTGGGTTCCTTAACCCAACCCATACAGTTCTTAGTAGGATATTTTCTCACCTAACCACAGAGAATGTAGGTGCTCTTAGGTATGAATTCTCTCATGTTCTCTGTTTTTTTTTAAACTTCAAATTGTATTTAATTCTTATTTAAACTTTCTTCTTTTCCTTTTATAGGAAAGAGGGTTCTGAACCCTTTTCCAGGTTTAAGCTTTCTTAATCCTTCTTTTAACTCTCTTTCCTACCATCTCATCTCCACAGCTCTTTCCCTTGAGCTCAAATATGTTTTATTTAAATACTGACCTTCCTTGTACCAAGTCTTGTCTGCTTTCTTTTAAGCCACTGCCCTAGCTCACCTTCCTCATACCTATTACTGTTCAATCTTTTGAAGAAATCAATACTTCTGCACTTCCTCATTTCATATTTCTGCATCTTCATTTTTTCTCCAAGTCCTCTCTTATCTTCTAATTATCAAATCCAGTCATTTCTTCTTCATCTTCATACCATATGACCTTTTTTCAGCATTTGATTTTGTTGATCCATTCTGTATCTCCAACTTAGACCAGTCTAAGCAGTAACAGAGAATGTAGAGGAGGGCCTTATTCAGGGGTTCTAACATTGTCACTAGAATCTCTCTACTCTCTTTTCTTCCATTTTGTGGGCTCCATGTGCTGACAGGTTTGACCACTGACATCTCTAGGCTTACACTATTCTTCTAGCTAACAATCCTGGGGAAAAGAGAATGTCCATTTTCTGATAACTTTATAGATATCTAAGCTACAATACTTACCCGCCTAGCTTGGGTTCTAGGATTATTCCTGAATCAATCACTATGGTCAAGGGAAGGGAGGACTGGAATTACCAGGCCTAGATCACATACTCCTAGAATTGGAATTTTGGTTGAATTTTTCTCTGAGGCACATGGCCTGAGAATGGGAGAGAGATGGACTCCCAAAGAGATACTGAGCATCTTCTCTTCCTATTCTTTACATTGTATCGCTGTGCCATCATGCCCACTGTTGTAACGTCTGTTATCATCTATGTGCTGATACCTTGCTAATCGCATAATACAAATGAGCCTTTCCTGGAAAGCCATTGGAAAATTAAATGGAGCTGGGGTTACTGCTCTAAATACAATGGATGGTTCTGATGAGGAATACTCAAGGCACAGTGTCCAAAGTGAATGCCACATTCGTGCATAGTTTATAAAGTATTGCTACCAGGATCTGGCAAATGAATTAAATAACTGAGTCGGTAGATGTTAATCAAATCCAGGTGGACAGGACTTTTTTTCCAGTCTCATCAGGAAGCTCGCCTAAGGCAGGTATAAAGCAGGATCTGACCCTGTAGCTGAGGGAAGACTGGCAGGAACCAGATGGAGCATCAGAGCCCTACTCAAGCAGGTTGGTTTTCTGTATCAGACCCTAGTGCTGGGGACAAACTAGAAAAGTGTATAAATTCATTGGGAAGAGAATAGGATGGTGGCAAGAGGAGTCCAATGTGAATGGGCCCAGTACAAGATGGGGATGGGAATGAGAAAAGCAGTGGCTTGGAGTCTACACCTGGGGCTTACTCTTGGATATAACAAGTCCCAGGTCTGGCTGGAAATATGACTTTGCTATAAACCTAGAATATTGTGAAATCTCAAAGATAGGCTTCTGCCGTACTTCTGTTCCTACCAGCAAATTATGAAAGTAATACAAACTCGATGTAGGAAACTTGAGAAGTAAAGGAAAAGAAAGCACCCATCAACCCTGCAATCCAAATACAGTCAGTTCCCTGATGCTAATTTTCAGACAGGTTTGCTTTCAGTTTACTTGAATGGCTTTTGGACTGACTTACTTTAAGGGAAGAAAGGAGGTTGATAGACTCATAAAACAAAAAATGTTTTTGTTTTAATATTTATTTTTACTTAACTTTAATTCTAAAAAAAACAAAAACGAGGCCTCCATCCAGTGCCATTCTTTGAAAGACTCTTGCCAGATGATGGCATACTATGAGAAATTTCCTTAGAATCATTAATTTAAGTAGAAACAAGACTTTCAAATTGTCTTTTTCAGAGTTGGAATCATTGTACTTGGTATTGTCAAGTTGTGAGACCAAAATGTATCACTAGGTGGCATGAGCTGCAAGTTGAAAGGCTGTAGTGTTACCAGATATGAAGTATAATAGCTTATATATACCTGCACCTTTGCTTATTTTTGTGTGTTGGTGTATTAATCTTGGAAACTCTCACCAAGGAGAATATAAGTATTTTTTGGAGCTTTACTTCTGAACTACTTATAATCAAATGGAAAATAGGCATTGAGTTCTTAGTTCAAAAACAATTAAAGAAAAAATAGTTAAAAAAAGAGCAATAGTTTTTATTAATCAAAGTCTTTCAATATTGAGTTAAAAAATTAGGGGACATTCAGAGGTAAGTAAAGTTTGCCCCTGGCAAAATTGCAGAGTAGTGGATTAATCCCTCTGTGTCTTGTAGGAATCAAAGTAGATGACTCTCTACCTTCCTTATTTGCTTTTGGAAAGTCCCTTCTCCCAGCTGCTGCTCTTCCTGCTGTCTCCAGCTGCCCCACATTCACCACCGTGGGCACTCAGCAAACCACTTCACTTGTACAGTCATCAAAACACGCCTCTTCTATGTCTCATCCTCTTGGAGTGAGAACTGAGTTCTTTCTATATATTGGCTAATCAAGAAAAAACCCATACCCATGTATGAATGGAGAATAGGGTTTAATGGGAGAACTAGCTCAGCTTAGTTTCATTCTCCTTTCTTACATAAAGTGTGTTTTCGTAGGGGTTCTATTGGTCAAGATTTGAACAGGAAACAGAAGGTAGACTCAATGAGGTTAGTGGACAGAACATTAAGAAGTGGTAGGGAACCACCCTGGGACCATTGCCTGCAGTGAAATGATTACTGCCCTTTGCCATGGAGTAGGGACCTCCCGCAAGGAGCTGTGGACAGAGATAGAAGAATGGAGTCACTATGAATTTGAGGCTCTGGGCTCTGGCTGCTACTGCTGCTGCTGGTATGGGTAGGGGGATGGCGAGGATTAAATATTCCTGTTTTTCTTTCCTTTCAGTCTGGTTTCCTGATGTTGCTTCCCATTGGGGAGATCTTAATCTGAAGCAGAGGGCAAGGGAGCCTGTGAATGTGGTACACAGAGATCAACATCTCAGGTCACAGAACAAGGCGGAGAAGTTGAAAGTGAATGTGGAGGGGCAAATGAAAGTATCCAGCATAGGGGACGTGTGAAAACAGTACTTCTTTTTCTAGACAGGGCCTCCAAGTTGGGAAATTCAACTAACCAGCTTGTTGGCAAATGGGTCCTTAATGTGTTACTCAGGTCTCACTGTCTGGGCAGATCACTATTCCACAAATATACCTTTTTTTTTTTTCTTGAACTATACTTGATAAATATCACAAAACTAATATCGATTTATTCATGATTGCCTTTGTACATCAACAAATAACTAGGTAATTCATTCAGGATATTTGGTTCCCAAAGGAGATCTTTTTGGAAATACTTTCCTCTACCTTCATTAGTGGTTCTTAGTATATCAAAGAACATAATACCATATATTCCCAGCTTCTGAAAAAGTAGCCTTGAGGATGCAAATATAAGCACAAGTATGCTTTTTTTAATCACAAAGATTTTACAATTCTAGTTCTTATACAGTATGCCAAATCTTTTCCTGAAGGAAGAAACCTTTAGGCCTGAATACGTTACTATATATGTATATATATGTATGGATCCAGGCAATTTCTGCTGTGCTAACTCAAGCTTGCTCAGGTGGCAGCGGAACTGTAGTTTGAGCCCCATGATAGGTTAGTTCTTTTTCTCTCCACGAAGGCAAAATAGTTCTGGTACTTTTACAGTGAGAAAATAGCGTGGGTCATGAGAGGGACTGAAGCAGGGAGGAATTTGCCTTGGACGTCCCCTAAGATTGATTCAGAAGATTCCACAAAGGATTGAGCCCCAGCACGGTTCAGTATTCTGCATATAATAGACAGTTCTGCTCTACTGGGTCTTGAATAGAAATGATTAAAACACAAAGTGGATTTTCTTGTTTCTTTTTCCCTGGCCCAGATTGTTTTTCTCTGAGAAAAGGTTAGCATGCCCCCAGAGAGTCTGGTCGCAAAGATTTAGAAATGCTTCACCAACCCAGACTGATTACTAGTTTACTGAGGAGACATTTTACAAATAATTAGGATTTTGGTCACCCTCTGACTTAGACCCTTAGATTGTCCCGGTACTTAGCACCAGATTGCTAAGCATCTGAGGTAAAACTAGGCCATGCTTGGCAAACATTCTCCAGGCAAATGTATGTAAACCCACTGGCCCAGTTACCTAAGAGCCACAAACGATTCTCAGTTAATACATTCTCCTCAGATTCAGACACACCTGCTTCATAACCTACTTTTCTAATCTCCTTCCCAGAGAATGCCACTGCAGTGTAATCCTGCATGTCACCTTCTTCCTTACTTCTTGGTAGACTGTTTGTTTCCCTTGACTTCTTCGAGACGGCTGGAACACAGTCTTTCCTCTCCATGCTCTTTGCCACTGCCCTTAGGTCAGATCACCCTTTCTCCACGTGGGTCCTGTGTTCTGGTCACACTGAATTATTTCTTCTTCTCCAAACTAGCCATAGACGCTCCTACTTCTGTGTTGGCCTCTTAATCTTTTCGTCTTACCTGCTTTCATTAATTAGCTCTAATGTCAGTTCCTCTGTGATATGAAGCCATGACTGAATGAGCTTCTTCATCTTAGTTTCTGTAGTGCTTTGTACATTTTTCTAATATGTTATAGCAACTACTGTTGCTCTATACTTGCTTGTTTCTATATGTGTCTTATGAAAATTTCGAAACTCTTTGAGAGTTAGGACTTTGTCTTAATATCTAAATATTTCTAATAATAATAATAATCTGCATTGAATAAATGTGAATTGCTAAACAAATAGTTCTGTGTGGTATATAGGACCATCCCCTTGTCATGGAGATGAAACACTATATTCTGTTGGTGAGATCTGTTCAAATGGCCCCACCTAACAGAGGGGAGGCTAGAAAGTACAGTCCAGCTGTTGTCTCATGTTTGGTGAATAGCTGGCTTGTCTGCCATAGGAACTGTGTTATTGGGAGGATACATATTTGGACACATTGGATGCTCCTTTATAATAAAAAATTTATCATTAGGTAGTGAATCCTGATTATTCTTTTTGCCTTAAGGTCTGTCTTTGTCTGATATTAACATAGCCATACTAGATTTCCTGCAGCATTACTGAACAGTCATATTTACTCTAGCTTGATAATAAAAGTTGCCATCTTGTGGAGAATTTCTCTCTGATTCATCCAGTGTAGCCTTAACATGTAAGGGTCTAGGTTCCAGGACATATCCTTAGGGCAGAAGTACCAATTTATTACACTGAATTCCTGCTTCTTCTTCATTCTGTGACCTCTGAGAATTTCCTTTACTTTTTGGATTCTTAGCTTTGTGTTGAAAAGAATCTTTATTGCAAGTCATCTTGCATTGGTGTTTGATCTGGAAGGATTTTTCAGGATATCTTGTTCTCCATATTGCTAGAGGGCAAAGCCTCCTTTACTTGGCAAGGAGAAATAACCTGCTTTAAAGAACATTTCCAGATTTTAAGAGGAAATACTACTATAAAATTTTTGTGTGAATATGAACAGGGAGAGGCAAATGGAGAGGAGAAGTTCAGTTTTATAACTTATCCCCATCATCATGCAATCAATTATTCTTGGGTCTTGATAGGCAACATGAATTAAAACACTACCTCTAGCATGGGATGGTTTCATAGAGATATTTTAGTAGCCTACCATGACTTTTTTTGTCTATAACAAATCCTTAGTAAATTCTTCTTGGTTGACTAACTGGTGGTAGTATCTCAGAAAACAACATTTAAAAACATTTATATAGTCCTTACCATGTGCCAGACACTACTTTATATGGTTTATAAATATTAGCTCATTTAATATTCATACAACTCAGTGAAGTTGGTAGTGTTATAACGGATGGATTGACTAAGACATGGAGTAATAAATTAGGGTGTTTAATGTCAACAGCTGGTAAGTGGTGGAGCAAGGATTTGGGTTCAGACAGCTTAGCTCCAGAGTCAGCACTTTTAACCACAGTACTATGTATAATTCAGCTCACATTTCTATGAAGTTTGTTGTCTATCACAGATGATTAGAAGTCGTAATGATAAAACATGATAGTAAACCCTGAAGAGAGAAATAGAAAATCATCTAAAGTTATTTCACTACCTATATTTGGCATAGTTTATAATAATTTGGTAGTGAGATGTCAAATTATAAGCATGATTTAGAAGTGGACTATAGCATGTCCATATTATATTTTATTCATTCAACATTTTTGGGTGCCAATTATGTAGCAAGTGTTTTACTACATGCTGAGACTAAAAATATGAAAAATATATGTCCTTCCTCCTTCAATTCTCACTTCTAGAATTTAACAGAAATGGGTTCCATTGAACAGAGGTACACTCTGTAGGAACTTTCTTAGGTAAGAACAGTTAGGAGTGGGACGTGTAAGAGAAAAAGGTGAAAATATGTAAAAGAAAGAAATACATAAAAAGAAGTAAGCAGGAAGATGGATTGTTATGACCATTTTGCTAACGTGTTCCTATTTTACCTGTATGAGTTGCCTATTTCTGTGTTTCTGGGAAAATGCCCAAGGAGTTTTTTCCCCCTCTGCCTTGAACATTGCAGATAAGATATGGATGTGATAAGTAATTTTGAACACGTTAATTTCCTTCCCCCTTCGTGAGGAAGGAAAAAGAAGATGACACTTCTCAGAGTTCACTAATTGTCATTTTTCCTGGAATATGAAACAGGGAAAGGCAGAACTGCAAAGGGTTATAAGGTGATAAGCAAACGACTATCTGCAGTGTGACTGTGGCTGCTATGACTTCTCTTTCCTGTGCAGTAATCAGTTTGTACGTAACCACGAACAATTTGTGCTTAGGCACTTTTCACCACCTAATTCTCAGAACTATGAAATTAAAGCAACACCAAGAGGAAGTCAAAGTACGAAAACCAAAGTTGATAATTAAATATAGTTTCTCTGAATTTTTAAGTTATTGTTCAGTTGCAAATTTTGTATTTTTGTATTGCTTTGTGAACACTTTCAAGTCATGTAACCACACAGTATGCTCATTATATAGAACTGGCTTTACTGGTCCACAAGCAGTAATAAAATTTCTTGGATTCCTCTTCCAGTGGGGGATGGCTCTACACTACTCTTTCGATTCATTCTCTTTATCCTGGCTCTCTTTCCCTTGGTGACACATACCATATAGAAGATCATTATGTGATATTCTGGTGAGATAAAACATTTATGTAAATTGATTTAATTAGAAGAACATGATTACGTTATTGATTTTTGTACTAAGAAAAATGTGTTTAGCATTGCATTTGTTATATGTCACATTAGAAACCACATAGAAAACTTTCAGGAAAATGGAGAAAAGAATTAGGCCAAAGCTTTCAAAGAAATATATATCAAAATAGCAATTCTTAAGGGGATATTAGTAACAAGCTTTATAGGTGAGATGAAGCAGAAAGATCAGTAGCATCTTAATAATCAGGACCACAAATGGAAGTCAGGTACACATCATGATAAAAGCATTTCAAAGGGATGGGAAGCTATCCCACTTGGAGCTTTGTGCATGATTCTGAACCTCATATGACAGGAATGGTAACGAAGCATCAATAAAGACAGCAATGATGATAAAAGATCTTTAGGTCATTGCTCCTTGTGGAAACTAAGAAAACGAGGTCAGTGTTCATTCCTGAGAAGGAAATGAAAGGTGAACACGACTAGTGCAGATGAAGTTTGGAGTATAAAAATGGCATATGAAAGGAAACGCTCCAAGGGTATAATAGTTCAAAAGCAAAAGGGCATGAAATAGAGTAAGGAAGGGACTGATGTTTAAGGAATGTTATGAAGGGAGTGCAATTCAGATGTGTAGATAATGGCCAAAGGGCCATGGAATTTTCCATTTAGGAAGACAGAATTTATTAGATAGGTAATATCATGGAACAAATTGGAAGGTGCTGTGAGTATGACCCGGATGTTCTTTTATGAGTAAATTTCGTTTTATATCTTTGAGTATATCTCAGAGTTTGCTCAGGGGTAGAAGATCACATCTATTGGGCAGTTTGTTATGTGCTTCATTTCAAATCATTACAGACAATCAATTATTATAGATATGAAATTATATTTTGAAGTTTTTCTTTACAAGCACATTTATATGCTGGTATAAAAACCTGTCAGTGTAGAAAGCTGTATCTTACTGTGTAATGAATAGGAAGACGCATATAGGGGCGACTCAGTGAGATCTGGGTGGAGACCGAGGTCAGTTTATTCCGATTCAGCAATACTGCGTGTGCTTGAAACTTGTATGTCCCTGAGTTACTCCAGCTTAAGGGAAAAAAAATGTACTTGTATTAATTACAGTAAATTATGCTTTTTTTTCTGGATATTTTACTATTTCATTGTTTCTGTTACCTTTTGTATCTTTTCTATACATTTCTGGAGGTGTCTCTGGTGACCTCACAGATGCTCCTTTTTAACTGTTGATACCTATGTAAAGTCATTTTGCTAGCTGCTTCTGGTTTCCACAGCCTCCTACTGGGTGGGCACCAGCAACAAGTGCCAATCCTGCCCTGGGACGTCCTAAGGCAGCACCGTGCTATGTGAGACCTCGGTGACGTGTGGGGCCCTCAGCCACACGCAGCTTCCCTCTGCCGAGGAGGGAGGCTGTCTCTCCTGTGTTGGGTTTATTTTGGTCACGTGGATATCAAACTGGTGCTGCTTGGTCTGGGTGCCTTAGAGGTTTTAGTGAAAGGAGCACACATTAACTTAGACGTAGCCAGGACTGAGTCAAGGCATCAGGGCAGACAGCTTGTGACATACACTCTGTTTTCTCTTTGCCAGTGACTAAGCTTTTGTTCTTGGGCCAAGTCATTGATGTTCTTTGAACATACTCCTTCCCAAAGGGCTTGCTTCTCAGTCCTGAATGCAAATGGATTTCTATATTTCCTTCCTTCACCCATTTCCCCAAGTCCGTCAGAACATTTAGTTGTGCCTGAAGACCGGAAATGAACCACTCAGGTAAGAGCTGGGAGATGGGGGTTGAATGAGGAATCTTAAAAACAACAAATAGACAATAAGGAGGAGAAGGGGTAGAGAAGTAGAAGGAGAAAGAGAAAAGGGCAAAAAAAAAAAAAGTGAAAATTAAAAGCAAAGAATAAACCAGTCTCCCACTCTGTTGTCCTCCCTTGCTCCATACTTCTCCTTCATTCATACTCTGACTCTGATGTTTCTTAGTGTAATAGTTAACATTTCCCTTCCATTGGTATCAAAGTCTGACATTTGTTGTCAGATAGGATCAATTAGATCCCATGAAAATCTTTGCATTTTACACTTTAGATAATAAATGCAATTTCATGGTTAAATGAGTTCATTTTTAAGCAGTGACCACCTTACAGGCATCCAGATTGATTCTCTTTTTATTTCTGAGAGAATGCCAGAAGTGCACCCCTTTGGTTACTGAAGAGAAAGAAATTCTCTTTATAGCTTTTTCCAATTCTCATTACTACCCGCTTTATGCCATAATATTTTTGTTGGTGGCTAGCTGCATCTTTGTAATATAATTATCCATGGTATAAAATTTTTTCCTTGGAAGGTAACTTGCCATTTCAACCTAGTCGAGCAGATCATTTCACAGATGTTTTAGTGACATCAACAAGGCTGTGGGCCACCGAACACTGGCAGGACCTGCTGTGTGGACTTCGATTCCTTTGATCTCTGGAAGGTAGGGCTGCACAACCTCACAGGCAAGGTGACACAAGCCTCCAATACCAGGACCCAAGCAATTTTGATGGCTAGAATAACTTTCTGTTCTCAAAGAGTAAAAGTGTGTCATGTTCATTTGCTAATGCCCTTAGCTGCAGAGTCAACATTGTAAAGCAAAGTCAAGAAGGCAAGTTTGTATGGCATTGTTAAAGCCTGCTGGAGAATTTAAGGTAGTCTAGTTTTAAAACTGAGGTAATTACAATTCACATGCAGTTGTAGTAAATGATACAGAGTGATCTCTTGCGTACTTTGCCTAGTTTCCCCCAGTGGTAACAACTGTAGTGTAATAACAGCCAAGATGTTGACATGGACACAACTGGACATAGTCCAGTTTTACTTGGACTAGCACTTGTATTGAATGAATGTGTGTATATCAACTTCTGTATAGTTCTTTCACTTTGTAGGTTCATGTGTCCACCACCATAGTCAAGACACTGAACAGTTCCAACATCACAAAGATCCCTCACATTGTCCCTTTATAACCACACCCACCTCCCTCCTGCCCCGACATCCTCTTTAAACAACCACTAATCTGTTCCTCATTTTTGTATTTTGCCATTTAAATAATGTTATATAAATGGAATCATACACTAGGTAGCCTTTTAAAAAGTAGACTTTCTTGTTTAGAGCAGTTTCAGATTCACAGCAAAATGGAGCAGAAAATACCAAGAGTTTCCATTTACCCCTTGCCCCAGTACATGCATAGCCTCCCCCATTACCAACATCCCCTACTGGAGTGGCACATGTATTACCATCCATGAACCTGCATCGTCACATCATTATCACCCAAAACCCATGGCTTATATGTAAGTCCATAGTTTTTGTGTTTTACATAGCATTCACTTTTGGTGTGGCACAGTCTATGGGTTTGGACAAACGTATGTGTCATAGTATCACATAAAGTAGCTTCACTGTCCCCCAAAGCCTCTGTGCCCTGCCTTTTCATCCCTTCCTTTCCCCACCTCCTGCAACCACAGATCCTTTTGCTGTCTCCATGGTTCTGCCTTTCCCAGAGTGTTACAGAGTTGGAATCGTACATATCATAGTTGGATTTTGGAATTGGGTTTTTTTTTTCACACAGTATAATTTGTTGGAGATTCATCCAGGTTGTTGAATGTATGCACGGTTTCTTCTTTTTTTTTTTTTTTAATTTCTGGTAGTATCCCACAATTTATTTAGCCTTTCATTTGTTGAGGAACGTCTGGGCTGTGCCAGTTTTGGGCTATTACAAATAAAGCTGCTAGGCACATCATGTACAGGTTTTTGTGCAAATGTAAATTTTCCCTTCTCTGGGATAAAGGCCTAGGAGTACAATTGTTGGGTTGTATGGTAGCTGAGTGTTTAGTTTATAAGGAGCTGCCAAATTGCTTTTCAGAATGGCTGTGTCATTTTACATCCTGCCAGCTAGGTATGAATGATCCGGTTTCTGAACACAGTCTTGCTAGCCTTTGGTGCTGTCTCTTTTTTATTTTACCCATTGTAATAGGTATGTTGTGAAATGACATTGTGGTTTTGATTTGTATTTCCCTAATGGCTGATGATGCTGAATGTCTTTTCATGTGCTTTTCTGCCATCTGTATATCCTCTTCACATGGGCTTTCATAGAGCAAAATTTTAAATTTTGATGAGATCCAATTTATTAGTTTTTCTTCTCAGGGATAATGCTTTTGGCACCAATTCTAAGAACTCTATCTCTAGATTCTGAAGAATTACTGTGTATTTTTTTCCTAGAAGCTTTACAATTTCAAGTGTTACATTTAAGTCTATGATCTACTTTGAATTAATTTTTATATACTACATACTTTGAGTTAATTTTTATGTAAGGTATAACATTTAAATCAAGATTTATTTTTCTTTGCCTATGGATGAACAAATGCTGCATAATCATTTGTTGAAAAGGCTATCAATTGAATTACTCTTGTAGCTTTGTCAAAAATCACGTAAGCATATTTATGTGAGTCTATTTTTGGATCCTTTATTTTGTTTCATTGATCTATGTGTTTATTACTAAGATAGTCAATTTTGTGATCTAATTTGATGAGTGCATGCACTTTAAATGAATTCACTATGACTGATTATTAAGGTCAATAATTTATGGTCATTCCAGATTTTTCATGTTTTTAAAAACTAAACTGGTGAATTCAAAAGCTGAGAAAATGAAAATAACTGAAATTTACTGGCGATGTATTATTTGTCAGAAACTACTCTAAGTAATTTTTTTTTCTGTATTATTTAAGTTGCATATTGACCTTAAGCTGTAGGTGCTGTCCTTACTTTATAGATGAAAAAGCTGAAGCACAGAGGAGTTAAAGGTTCTACAGCTCTTAAGTCAGAATATGCCCTATGACTCTGGAGATGATTGTTATTCACAGTGCTAGACAAGTTCTTACAGAGGGTGCATATTTTACCTTGTAGAAGCCCAGGTAATATTGCTAATGAAATCTATCTTTTAATGCCATTATGAAAATTTGCACCTATATTTTGCCAACAAGCTGACCGACTATAAGAATAAGAATATAGTTTAAAAACAAAATATGACTACCTAAACAATTTTCTGAAAGACATCTTTGAATGATATTTTACAAACTTTGTTTACTTTCTGTTGCTACTTGGTGGCCTTTACTTTGATAATATCCACCTTATTTTTGTATTAATTATAATCAAAGGCATGGACAAAGGTTATTATCTTTAGGACTCTAGACAGTGTGTATTGACCTACTATGATTTCTCCATGGTTTCATTTAAATTAAACCTTGTTTGCATAGAAATTGTTGCGTTAATCTTTTTGTAGATGAGGTGAGATTTTTCTAACTGTGAAAAGAAAAATGACTTTTCATGAAGCCCTTCCCACTTGGGTGTTTAATGAAAAATTTGTGAAGCTCTTTAAATGTATTCAATGAAAAGCCTTTATCAATATTATGAAAGAATTATTTTAAAAAAATAACTGTTTTACTGACTATTTTTGTTACTTTCTTATCGTTACTGTAGTATTGTACTTTCATGGTGGTATTGACACCTGGCATTTTTCTCTTATGACATACTAGTGGTTGTGGTAGGCCAAATAATGGCCCCGCCGAAGATATCCATGTCCTAATCCCTGGAACCTGTGACTGTTACCTTATATGGTAAAAAGGATTTTGCAGATGTGGTTAAGTTACAGATCTGGAGATGGGAAGATCACCTTGGATTATGTGGGTAGGCCCCAAATGTAATCACAGGAGACCTCATAGGAAGAAAGCAGAGAGAGTTTTGTGAAGAAGTAAATGTAGATTTTCTGGTCACCTCTCCTCATGACTACAACAAAACCACAACTGAATGCTAAACAACCATTGAAAAAAAGACTAGAACCTAGCAAAAAGATCTCCTGCAACTGAAAACATAAAGAGGGAACCATAACAGGACAGTAGGATGGGCGTGCTCGCAATATAATTGGGCCCCTTACACCCCAGGTGGACAACCCACAAGCTGAAAGTTTGTTAAGTTGCAGAGGCCCTCCCCCAGGAGTGAGAGCTCTAAGCCCCATGTCAGGCTCCCGAGCTTGGGTTCTGGCATTGGGAAGAAAGGAGACCCCAGGACATCTGGTTTTGAAGGCTAGGGGGGCTTGGCTTAGGGAGCCCCATGGGACTGGGGGAAACAGAGACTTCATTCACTTGGGAAGTGTACACGTAAACTCATGTGCACCAGGTCCAAGGGCTGAGGCAGTAATTTCATAGGAACCTGGGCCAGGCCTGTCTGATGGATTTGGAGGGTCTGGGACATGGGGGATGGCTGTGGCTCACCCAGGGGTCATAAAAGCTGGTGGTAGACATTCTGGGAGTGTTCATCTACATGAGCTTTCCTGGAGGCTGACATCTTGTTTGGATCATCAGCACCAAGACCTAGCCCCACCCAACAGCTTGTAGGGAAGCCTCAGGCCAAACAACCTACAGGGTGAGAACACAGCCCCACCCGACAGCCGACTTCCTAAGCCACAAAGGCCTCTAGACATGGCCTTACCGACCAGAGGTCCAGGACAAAGCTTCACCCGGCAGTGGGCAGGCACTGGCTCCTCTTGCCAGGAACCCTGCATAAGCCTGTAGTCCAGCCTCATCCACCAGGGGCAGATACTAGAAATAAGAAAACAACAATCCCAAAGGCTGTGGAAGGAATCCACAAACACAGGCCAGACTCTACACTGGGACTGGCTGGACCCTGACCCTTGGGTGACAAGAGAAGAGTGTACTGCTGGGACGCATAGGACGTCTCCCACAGAGGGTCACCTTGCCAAGGTTGAGAAATGTAACTAACTTACTTAAAAATAAAAATAGAAAGAGACAATATGCGGTGGCAAATGAATATCTTCCAGGCCAAGGCACAAGATAAAATCCCAGAAGAAGAAATAAGTGATGAGGAGATAGGCAATTTATCTGAGAAAGAGTTTAAAGTGATGATAGCCGAGATGTTCAGAGAACTCAAGTGGAGTATAGATGTACAGAGTGAAGATTTTAGCAAAGAGTAGGAAAATATAAAGACTACCCAAACAGAGTTGAAGAATAAAATCACTGAAATGAATAACACACTAGAAGGAACCAAGAATAGACTAAATGAGGCAGAAGAACGGATCAGTGAGCTAGAAGACAGGTTAGGGAAATCACTACTTCAGAACAGAAAAAAGAAAAAAGACTGAAAAGAAATGAGGATAATTTAAGAGAATTCTGGGACAATGTGAAGCTCACTAACATTCACATTAGAGGGGTCCCAGAAAGAGAAGAGAGAGAGAAAAGACCTGAGAAAATTTTTGGAGAAATAATCACCAAAAACTTCCCCAACTTGGGGAAGGAAACAGTCACCCAAGTCCAGGAAGCACTGAGTACCAAACAGAAATCAGCCCAAAGAGAAACACACCAAGGCACAGTCATCAAATTGACAGCAGTTAAGGATAAGGAGAAAATATTAAAATTAGCAAGAGAAAAGCAACAAATAACATACAAGGGAACTCCCATAAGGTTATCAGCTAATTTTTCAGCAGACCAGAAGGGAGTGGCACAACATACTTAAAGTGATGTAAGGGGAAATTTTACAACCAAGAATACTCTATCCAGCAAGCTTTAGTTCAGACTTGATGGAGAAATCAAAAGCTTCACAGATAAACAAAAGCTAAAAGATTCCAGCACCACCAAACCAGCCTTACAACAAATGTTAAAGGAACTTCTCTAGTCATCAAACCATAAGAAAAGAGAACAAAAAGAAGAAAGAGGGAAAAAAAAAAAAAAAAAAAAAAAAGACCTGCAGAAGATTGCTTTGGCTGTTCGGGGTCTTTTGTGGCTCCTTATAAATTTTAGAATTGTTTGTTCTAGTTCTGTGAGGAATGTCATGAGTATTTTGATGGGGGTTGCACTGGATCTGTGGATTGCTTTGGGTAGTGTGGCCATTTTGATAGTGTTGATTCTTCCAATCCAAGAGCACAAGAAATCTTTCCATTTCTTTGTGTCATTTTGATTTTCAGAGTATAGGTAACCTCTTTGGTTAAGTTTATTTCTAAGTATTTTGTTGTTTTTGATGTAATGGAAATGTCTCTGCCAGTTATAAAATTCTAGCTTTTGAAGTGAAAAAAAAAAGTGAATGAAGGGTCACAAATGACAAAATGTCCTTCTTTTTTAATGGGTGAGTTGTTTAGAACACATCGAAGCCAGAAATTCCTGAAATTTAGCTTAAGGTGGTTGGTTGATTGCACTATTATTTCCCTTTTGATACAGATGTCTTTAAAAAGTGGTCTGCTCCACCTTTGAGGCCAGGAAAACCAGTGAGAGGAGAGCCTGTGGAATGATATCCAAGGGAAGCATTGGCATGGCAGGGATCAGGACAAGACAGGAAGGAAATTTCAAGATGCAGTTCAAGGAAGAGTTCTTATTTGACAAGACAAAGTCTTAAGGAGGAAGAAAGCTAACGGGCAAGGTGAAGATGGAAGAGAAAAACAAACGAATAAACGAGTAGCGAAGGGTCAGTAAAGAGAGAAATTGAGCTAGGCAAGGGTATGAAAGTTGGTATTAGATCAGGACTCAAAAGAGCAATGATAGAAATGGCTCATGGTTACTTTCACTTTGATTGCCTAGCAAACCACTGTGTAAATTTTGTCCATAAGAAAAGTACACGGATGCATGCCTGATGCCTCCCTTGTTCTTTAAGGTGCTGCTACCGGTGATCAATGCTATCTATAGGGAATTTAAAAATTCAGTTCAGAGGAGATGAGAAACCGCAGGCCTTTCTCTACCTTTTAAACCATTAGTGGTGGGGATACGACACATCAGTGGTCCTCTTACTGCTAGTAAGAATGTTCCTGACTTCACGCTTGCCAAACCTAAAGAACTATGTTCTTTCTATAGTTCTTTTCTGTATGATTTCTTTACTGGTCCCAGACTATCTGTCCTCAGATTCCTTCTCCTTCATACCCTGCTCTGTGTTGTATGCTGGGGTCTGAGCCGTGTAGGCTGTGTTTCCTGGTCTCCCATATGACTCATTTGTGGCTGGGTTGAGACAGGAATGGTGATGCCTGAAGACTATAAGGGAACCTTTCTGCTAATTCCAATATTGGAATCATCCCAGGGTCTGCTTTAATTTTTTTTTATTCTTTTGATTTTCAGACATATTTTATTGTTTTTTCAAAGGTCTATAAATTTTGATTGTTGTATTATGTTACAATGGACTATTCACTGTCTTTCCTTTTCCCAACCTAAAACATACGTAAGTTTCTTAATGATTGTACAGCACTTCACTTACAGAGAGCAGACTTTACATGCAGATCAGAATTAACTTTCTGCCAATATTCTGATATTCTGCTGAGAATCAATCTCTGTATTACTCATTGAAGGGTGTCTTATCCCCAGCTTCATGCAGAAAAAAGACAAGAAGCATTGCTCTATGGAAAAGAGAGCTTTCTACACAGATCTCCTTCTCTCTCTTTTTTTGATGTTAGTTAATTTACTTATGTAATAGCAATATAGTCGGTTTACAATGTTGAATTAATTTCTGGTATACAGTATAGTGATTCAGTTATATGTATAGAAATCTTTTCTTTTCATATTCTTTTTCATTATAGACTATTACAAGGTATTGAATATTGCTCCCTGTGCCACATAGTCATTACCTATATATAAGATAAGTAAATAACAACATCTGCTTCTTGACTCACTGGAAAGTAATGAGTGGACTGAAAATTAAATTGATCCAAACATAGTACAATTATGAAGACAGTGCTTCTCAAACTTTTCCACCTAAGTATCATCAGAGTAGAGTAAGATAAATACATACATCCAGACCTGAGTTGGAGGTAACAGTGATTTGGATCCAGAAGCCAATCTGCCCTAATCTGAGAATATATGTTTAGAATTAATTTAAAAGTAGATTCTACTCTGTTTGTGTGTTTGTTTCAGTATGAAAGTCTTCTACTCTGAATCAAGCGTACTTTCTCGGTGCGTGGCCAGAGTTTTACTCTGAGACACTATCTGTAGCCACATTGTTCCCAGCAGCTGCTCTACATTCTTCCTTCTTCCTCCTTGAAAAGTACATCACTCGGATACAGATAGTGGCAGACCTCTTTCTAAGGGAGCATTTTGATAGAGGAAGGGAACTGGAGACTATCAGGTGCTTGTAATGGGGAGCAGGAGAAAAGAGTTCTCATGGTCTGGGAGAGGTCAGCGAAAGGTTAGGGTGGATTTCCTTTGGGTTTTTTTCTTAGGCTAGTCCCTCTGTCTTAGAATTTGGAGTGATATTGATTTTGATGAACATGAGCCACAACTTTTCCCTTCAGTAGTTCTAAATGGATCCATCATCCTGTTATGAAACTGCCAGTAAGAGAAAATCTGATCTTGCTAGATAACCTAGGTGTCCTGCCCCAAATAGCAACTGCAACTTGCAGTGTCTCCATCTGCTTGAACATTGTTACCGTGGTCCCAGAGGACAAGAAAAAGTCACATATATGTTCCTTTTATTAAGGCTGACATTCCTTGCTGTGCACTTCACCTTTGCTTTTATCAGATATACACAATCTCATTTAGGAGAGAAATGCTGACATGGGGGAAATAGAAGCTTTGAATACACTGTAGATTGGTATGCAAATTTTATCACAGCTGCATTATTTGCTAAAGTTCATTTTGAGATACTGTAGGATGTGATTAATTTTAAGGGCAATACAGGATGTTGTCTACTGAATTTAGAGGCCCTAAGGGATAAATGAACCTGCCTGTTTTCTTATTACCAAGGGCATTTTAAACATAAACTGGAAGAATAACAGTTAGAGTAGGACATTATAGTATCTTATTTTTACTGGAGCATAAACTATACTAGGAGATGAGCCACAGGATAAATGGGCCTATGGCAGCATAGGTCAAGCTAATAAAATAAAAATATGTTAATTTCTGTCTGTAGTCTTCTGTGCATTGCAAGAGTGCCTTGTAGTTCTTGGAGAAAAGGTTCTTTTATATCTATCCATCTACCTATCTATCTGTCTGTCTGTCTATCTATCTATCTATCTATGTAACTTTTTAAACTCTTCCAAATTTCCCTAGCCATAATTTACCATTTCCTTATCAAACTTACATTCCATAAATCTGCAACAATCATTTGGCAATCAGTCTTATGTTATTTTAAAATTGATATTTAGATTATAAATCGTTGCACAGCTAGTGCCTTTTCTTCCTAACTGGAGTATAAGCCTTCAGAAAACAGGGATTATGATTTCCTTTTCGTATTACCCAAAGGCCCTAATGTAGTCCTCGATGAATATTTGATTGAGTTTCAATGATAGGCATACCTCATTTTATTGTGCTTTGCTTTATTGCACTTCACAGATACTGCATTTTTTTTAATTTTACAAATTGAAGATTTGTGCCAATCTTGCATCAAGCAAGTCTATCAGTGCCATTTTTTCAACAGTATTTGCTCATTTCATGTCTCTGTGTCACATTTTAGTAATTCTTGCAGTATTTCAAACCCTCTACCAGCAAAAAGATTATGACTTGCTGAAGTCGCAGATGATGACTAACATTTCTTGGTAATAAAGTATTTTTAATTAAGGTATTTGCTTTGTTTTTTTTAGACATGATGCTATTGTACACTTAATAGACTACAGTATAGTGTAACATACTTTATATGCACTGGAAAACCAAAACACTCATGTGACTCATTTTATTGTGATATTTGCTTTATTGCAGTTCTGGAACTGAACTTGAAATATTTAAGAGGTATATAGGCAAATTTTTTTAACCAATAAAACAAAATGGAGCTTCAAAATATTTTGCAGCTACTCAGGAGCCAGGTGTATGAAGTCAAATTATTTTCCTTTTCATGGATAACTACCCATAACAATTCATTTCATGAATTTTACCAAGAATTTAGCTTTTAAGCACTTATGCATGGTGGCAGGGAACACGAGTAATTTTTTTTATTTTAGTTCATGAAATTATTTTACTTTTACCCCGGGCACACAAGAAAACATATTTCCCATTATCCCCTTGAGTTTAGGGACTGTGTCACTGAGGTCTTCCGATGGAATGTGAGTGGAAGTGATATATACCACTTCCAGTCCTGGCCATAAAAGTCCCTATGCAATCTTCCTCAATTTTCCCCCTAACCACATAGCAGGAAAGGAAGGCTTTTGAGACGGTGGAACACACAATGGAAATATCCTGATCTTGAGTCGACTGCTGCTTAGAGGAGCTGCCCAGGAGATCTCCTGGCTGGGAACTTTAGCTCTGAATTTAATAAGAGCAAGAATATTGTATTATTGTATAAAACTGCTGAGATATTGGGACTGTCTGTCACAAGTTAATGTTATGTAGAAAAAATCAGTAATAGGGATTGAAAGGTTAAGAGCTTTAATTAAAGGAAAGCAAATGAGAGGAGAGAGGGAGGGAGATTGGAATCCGATAATGTGATCTTCAATGGGACTCTGTGGAAGGGATGATCAGAAATAAGACATTTCTGTAGGCATTTTAACAATGGCAGTACCAACTGTTTAGTTAAAATGTTTTTTAGAAAGTAATTCTTGGTACATATAAAAGAACATATAGTGATGTTTAATTTTTGAACTATAATAATAAAATGAACACTTGTGGACTTATCAGCCAGCCTAAGAATCAGAACGTTATCTTTATTGTTGAGTTGTGACTGTATGGACATTTTACAAACATGAAGGAAAAAAGCAAGTCTCAGAAGATTATATCCTAGATGATAACATTTTTATAAAGCTCAAAAAAGCATATCAAAATAATAATGTGTGTATATGCATGACTGGGACATTGTACTGTACACTAGAGATTGACACATTGTAATTGACTGTACTTCAATTAAAAAAACTAAGATATTTAGGGATACATACACGTTTAGTTTTTGAGATGCTATGCTGTGGTATTTTGCCCTAAACTTTCAGCAAAACCTTTTTTGAATTTTGTTGGTACACTGGGAGGATAAGTTCTGAAATTTATTGAGGGAAAAGAGATGTGTAAACAACTGGCTATGGTCTTACTTATCAAAGTGTGTTCTGTGGACCTGCAGCCCTCGCATAACTTTCGATCTTGTTAGAAGTGGAGAATCTCAGCACCAATGAGATCCACTGAATGAGAATCTGCATTTTGATCAAGTCCTAGGTGATTTGTATGCACAGTGTATTTGAGAAGCTCTGGACTACAGCACACTCTCCAGAATCATTGTTTTTTCCCTTTTCTTGAATTGGCTCCATTTATGGGGTTCATCAGATAGCTCCACGCCGGGGACAAAAGAATAGGGCAGGGAACTGATGTCTATTGAGCACCCACCTAGAAATACAGACAAATCTAGGGTTATCCTTCCTTCCTCTTCCCCGACTCCCTGATTCTCTGTTACAATCAGGCTTATGGTAGCAGGAGTCACTGACTCGTATAAATCCCTAAATCACTGTAATTGCTGTTTAGCCATATGTCAGTGGCATGCCTACTTCCAGGGAAATAGCAGTCAGAGCATCTGTTATTGGTTATACTCCCACCTAATGTCCTGCTCCTAAAGAGGATCACGTGTTACAATTTGGGTTGGGGTGCAGGAGTGATTGGGATCCCAGTCACTGGTGTGTTTCCTTCTCAAGTGGCATCTCTGTCTATTTGAAATGCTGGGTGTATTTCACACACGAATGCATGAGCTTGCTGGCTGCTAGTGCATGTCAGAAAGCATGCGTTTGATCCAATTTTTACCATGTGCTGATGGATCCTGTTAGGAATAGGGCTAAAAGATGAGATTAGACATTTCTATAACTAGATTTTCAAAAAGGACAGTCTCTTTAGTTCTGTAAAATGAGTTGACATGTGGCATTAAATTCATTGCTGTTATCTGTCATAGGCTTTTTAGGGAAAAATAATGAATGCTAAACTTTATTAGAAATATAGCTCAATCTTAGTATTGCAGATGTGTTGGTAGACCAGAAGGAATGTAATTGTTTTATCAGAATTTTGTTTGTGGAAGTATAATTAATGGAAGGGATAGCTTATGTCGTCAGAATTTCCCTTCAGATTTAAAAAAATCTAACAAAAACCTGACGATGAAATATATCAAAAATAAGTCAGACTTTAGAATATAAAAGAGATGAAAGAATAAATGAGGCAACTTCCCTGTAAGCATGGTAGATAGTATATATGCATTCACTGTTACCTCCACTGAAAACTCTGTTGAAATTATAAACAAAAGTCATAAGCCCCCAGGACAAGAAGACCAGGAGAAGGGAAAACTACAAGATAGTTTGGAAGGGGAAAGCAGATTGTTCTGGTTATCTATGGCTGCAGAGCTATTAACTATCTCAGAAGTTAATGGATTAAAACAACAACTGTTTTATCACACTTCACAATTTTTTATGCTCAAAAATTTGGGCAGGGTTCAGTTGGGTGATTTTTCCATTTCATGTAGCATGACTGTGATCTCTCAAGGGTATTTATCTGGCAGCAGGGCTGATCTGGACTAGCCAAGGTACTTTACTCATGCACCTTAGCAGTGGCAGCTAAAGCTCAGCTGGGTCTCTTTCCTTTGCCATGTGGTCTCAGTTGGGCCTTCCATGTTGCCTCTCCTGCAGGGCGGTTGGATTGTTTACCTCAGAGCACCTACCATGAATGTCCAAGAGACCAGATATGGAGACGTCACTCTGTAAGGCCTGGGTCCGACAACTGGCACTGTTCCATTTCTGCTATATTTTATTTGTCAAAGTAATAGTCTCTATAGAACAAATGAGGCAAAAAAATTTATGACCATCTTTATATTACCTATATATATGAATAATAACAGATGAAGAAGACAAGAGGAATCTGCCATCCAAGCTAGCAGTGAAGGAAACACAGAGGTCAGCTTAGTCTGCCACAAGCCCTAGAAAGGCTTAGGAATTTCAGGTACTTGTGTTGAAAAGAGAGAGTGGGTACAAGAAGGGGTGAAAATATGAGGATTGGTTGAAAGTCTGTATAAAAACAGTTAGGTCCCTTGGTCCCCTCCAGCAGTTTGCTGAGCCCCTTCTCCATGCTCATAGCAAATGAGAGGTTTAATTTCCACAGACTTTGAATCAAACAGACTCTGGACTTAGGCTCAACTGAAAGCAGGGGAAACATACAGAAAACAAATATATTAAATTAAAATCTACATACTGTACAATGGCATTCCCTTCCCCTCATTTCCTAAATCAGCTCTGATAATACTGCCGGACTCGTAGGTGAATTGGAGGGTTTCCCTCTGGTGAAATTTAGCAGTCCAAGGGAAGATGTCTACAGATGTTGCCTGTTGGAGGCCCCGTGAAATGGCACCACTGACCCACATCAGTGAAGCAGTCAGCAAGTCCCACCTACACACAGAACATCCTCTCAGCCTTTTAGTGTCTCATGCTTAAAAAGAACAGGCAAGCAAGGATTGATAGACATTTGAGGCAGCTTCTTAACGTGCAGAGGCCAACACGAATAAGTATAAGTAAAGAACACAGGGGAAAAAAAATGTAAAGAGCAAAGAAAAATAAGAAAGCTGTAATTAATATCCCTAAATAGAGGGGAAAATATATTCCTTACATGAAACAAAAAAAGGGCATTGAGTAGACAAACTAGAATTCTTAGAAATAAAAACTATGGAATCAGAAATTAAAAATTCAATAAAATGAAAGGTATATTTGAGGAAATTTTATGAATAAAACAAAGAGGTTGAGATACTTATACTTATACTTTCTCAACTATTTTAAAGTAAGTTCAAGAGATCCTCTGTCCAGATAATAGAATAAACAGAAAAGAGAAGATGGGGGGAATAAACAATTGGGGTTATATATCAGGAAAATATATTTTATTTGAAAGATACAAATTGCCAGATTGATAGGGACCACTGAGAACAAAGGATGAGGAAAGGATTCATGTTATGATACATCATTATGAAACTTCAAAACACTGGGAACAAAGAGAAACTCCCAGAAGTTTCTGTTGAGGAAAAAAAATTGACCAGAATTTAAAATTGCAGATGTCTTCTCATGAGCAACACTGGATGCTAGGAGATAATGGAGTGACATGTTCAAAATTCTAATTGAAATGTTTTCCAATCTGGAATTCTATGCTTAGCTATGTTATCAATCAAGTGGGGAGAAAAAAGGCATAATGCTTTTAGCTGGTTAAAATGTTATAGAATGTGTTCAGGGTCCCTAAAAGTTGAGAGTGATTATTTCTCCTTAATATGCATTTCCTTCTCCATTAGACTCTAAAGTTCCGAAGGGATAGGATTTTAAACTTTAATTTGTTCTTGCATAGCATCTGTGTAAGGTAGGCATTTAGAAATGGTGTTTATGAATAAGTGGACTCTGCTCTCCTTTAAATCATGATTATTTGAACTGCTGAATAAATAGCATTGCTTTGAAATGTATGAAAGTAACTATTTCCTTAGTTGCCATTTCTTGATATCATATCTATTATTTATTCTCACATATTTTTTATGACCTATGTCTATTTAGAAAAAAAAGATCTTTTGTCTTTTTATTCTTTCATTTGGTCCAATAGTTTAAAGGGTCTTGTTGCTTGAATGTTCAGGAAGAAGAGTAGAATGTGATGCTCACGTTTGTTGTAACAAAATACTTTCAGAGCCAACACTGAGTATCAATAAATTAAGGACAAAATATGAATTTTCTCCATTGAAATTACTATCCAGACCAGTAAAATCAGGTGCTTAATTACCTACAGGGTTCTTGTTGGTGTATATTGGTAATATATACCAATAGAAATAGGAGCTGATAGTGAACAGGGGAATTATGATTGGTTTATATAGTAAAGAGAGATGGCTCTGGACCCCAGAAATAATGGCTCAAGGAGAACTTGGGGATCTGTGTGAGGATCTGGAAATCAGAAAAGACACTAGCTGGAATTGTCAAACACAGCAGAGATCAAGAGGGACAGGAAAAGGAAAGTCAACTTGGATCAGATGTAGAAATATTTTGGGTTTTGAGAGAATGCAGACTTCAGAATGATAGGAAGAAACACTGACCTCAAGTGGCTGAGCAGAAATACTCACAAAGAGCATAGGAAGCCACTCACTAATCCATGCAAACCCATCTGTTTTTATTCTGTATATGGGTAACTGTGTGTGATTTCTTCTTCTTGTAGTAAAGTTACTTATTTTTTCTTTTTTGCTTTAAGAAGCCTGACTTATGAATGTGGGATATTTGACTTCCCATTGGGATAATTACAGGGAATGTGGCAAGAATTTTATACTACTACCAAGAGTCCTCAAGAGAACCTTCTGTGACCTCACACATGCTAATTAACACACAGTCGTATGATGGAGGTGTTTTATTACTTACACTCTCAAGGCAATGCCAAGGCTGGCTGATACCACAGTGTGTCCACCCCTGAGATAATTGTTGGCATATGCTGTGGTGTGTTGGGAGCTGTCCAAGTGCAAAGGCTGGGACATGTGGGACCATGAATAATGAATGCCTTTGTGGTAGAGATGCCAATCATCCTTTCCCTACACACACCCTTTCCTTGGGGAATCTGTCTTCCTCTAGTCCCTGGAAGGGGTAGCCTTATATACCACATGACTTCATCCATCATGCTGTGGCTAACTGGATCATAGACGGACATCTGACCCAGGCCAAGCTTGGAATTTGGAGCTGGGAAACAGAGCTTGATTCAAACAAACTGGTAGGCACTGGACCCAGGAGATCATGTAGACTTGGGACCTGTGGACTTGTTGGCCACATGCAGTCATGGTGAGGGAAGATGCAGAGAAAAGAAGTAAAGACTATGTTAATGCTTGTGTGAATGCTGCCTGATGGAGTGTGTGATTGTGACTGGCTTTTCAAGTTCAATTCTTAATCATAGGAATCCCAACTTGACTTAAGATTCTTTGAGGATATACTTAAAATACCCTCTACCCTACACAGCTTGAGTGGGATCTGCCCTTTCAACAATCAGTTCACATTTATTATTGCATTCAATTTTTCTAGCCCAGTAATAATGCTGGTCCACTTGAAGACCAGTTAATACACTTTTATAGAATGCTCAGGTGATTGCAATCACAATTTCATAATTATTTGGATTGTATCTGTCTCCTTTAAAAGATGGTGAACTTCCTGAGTTTTTAAATAAAGAATCTACCCTAGTTTGTTTCACATAATAGATGGACTACTGCTTTTTGAAATTGGGTATTGCCTGAGCTGTAATAAACTTAGCTTATGAGAAACATGCTTGGCTTAATGCTGCAAGAGAACAATATCCTAGAACTAACTATTGACATACTAAATTTCCTTTCAAGTTTTATTTATAGAAAAAACTAGGTGTGTGTATATTTGTGCGTGTCACAATGTGAATATCCTCTAAGACCCAAACTATTGACTGTTTTAAGGATATCAAGTCCTTTGTGACTCCTGGAGGAATTAGTTCTGGTGTCATCAGCCTGCCTGTTAACAGCAGGAGTGAGGGGGTGAGCCTGGCAGTGTGTGGCCAGAAGCCTTTGGTCATTATGACTCACAAATAGCTATTCTGATTCCAAATGGTGTGCAGGGCAGATGGTGGGCTTCTCCAGCTTAAGGACATTTGGATGAGCATGTACCACTATAAATATAATTATTTGGCAATTGTTGTATAAAATCATATTTAGAAAACAAACTGCCTTTCGAGCTAGTTTTCTCATTTCCAAATAAAAAAAATGCCTAGACAGTAGCACAAGTGTAATATTTAATTAGGCTGCTTGACTTTCCCAAGAGACTTCTTTCTCTCTTTTCCTGTAATACGTTATAGCATTACCATAACGGGACTTTATTATTTACTTTCCACATGCATTGCTCTGATAATTGGAAGAAGTCAGAAAATTCAGCTATTGAAATGAGTGACCTTCATATTTGGAAAACTAATTTGTTTCACGTAAATACAGGAGCTCTCATCGTGTCATTTAAAATACATAGAACTAATGATCAATTTAATTTTTTTATGAAAGGAAATTATTTACTTAATCAAAATATGCATTTTATATCTTTCTCTATTTCCTTTTCTTTCTGTCACTTACTGTATTTTTTTTTGCCTCCTTTTCAAATTTAAAAAGTTTTTTTTTTTTTTTTAATATTTTCCTTTTGTATTTGTCCCAGTGAGGCTGCTCTGGTGCTCTTGTAAACACTATTCCAAGTATTTTGTTTGTTTGTTTGTTTGATTTTTGGTGGGGGGAGGTAATTAGGTTTATTTATTGACTTATTTATTTTAATGGAAGTACTGGGGATTGAACCCAGGATCGTGTGCATGCTAGGCACACACTCTACCACTGAGCTATACCCTTCCCCTAAGCTATACCCGCCCCCAAGTTTCTGATACGTATTTTTGCATTTGAGAATGTAAAGATTTTAGATAAAAGCAGTAATCAATGTCCAGGAAATTAGCAACAAGTTGGTCATAATAGGCATGTGCTGGAGGGAGTACATGAATATTTCCTTACATCTAGTTCAGCCTCTCAGGCCCTGGGTTAGTGCCTTGTTTAGTTTTCAACCTAGTCCTTGGCTCTTTTGATGAGGAGAAGACAGCACTTACTACAAAAGGACAGCCAGAACCTGAAGGCATGACTTTACGTCCCGAGCTGTGGGCGGGAACCCGAGTGTTCCCGGAAGCCAGTGTCTCTCCTCGTGGAGCTGAGGGCTCCCAGAGCCTCAGGGCCAGTTCCCTCAAGCCTTCCATCCCTGCTTATCTTAAGTTTTACCATTAAAAGATGAGGCCTCCCAGATTATTCATCATTTCAAAACAGTTCTCCTCTTATTCCTCAGGATATACCCTGGTCTCGTGCCCTCTCGTGCCTCTCCTGCTCATCTGAATCTCCCACTCGGCCCTCAGGAACCCAGAGTCTGTTGTCTGGAAACTGCACAACATCCTCTACCTCTTGTCTGATTCTTCCTGTCACCTACTTGTTCAGGTGACACTAGCTTGTACCAACGCCACTTCCTTTGCAGTCACTCCAGGGGCAGCTGTGTTTTCTCTCATACTCAGTGTGATCGGCAGGGCCTGGAGGTAAAGAGATGTCCTCTTACTCTTCTTCACTGCCTACAAACCTTCCTCTCTCTCTCCTTGTGAACCCCTGGTTCTTCTGTAGCTCGAGACTTCAGATTTTACGGCTACCTCCCATGCAGCTGCTTCCTCTCACTCCGCGGCTTGATCCTGTGTCTCTTCCACTGCTCTTGTTGCTGTACTCAGCTGCTTTGGACTTTCTTAGCTCTGGGAATGTCTCCCTCCTCTCTAACTTCCTGACTCCTGCATACAGTTGTATCCACACCGGGTATCACCACTAACTGCACCACCTCCAAGCCCCACTTTCCTCTCTGACTTTACCTCCCAACCTACTAACTCTCAACTCTTGTACCCCTACTTTGGTAATTCTACCTCTTTAAGACTTCTTATCAACGGAGTCTCCACATTTTTGCTGTTTGTAACCCTTAATGTCCTTCCTCCCCCTTTTACCCAACTTAGAGCCCTTGCTTGACACCACACCATTCCCTTGCTCACATCTTTGACTCTCTTGACTTCCTGACCCCCTCTATTGTGTGCACTTGACCAAACTTCAGCCCTCCTTAAGCCCGGTTACTTGAGCACCCTGGCCGCATACGAGAGCAGCTAAACAGCGCTGGATAACAGTCACACTGTGATGCTGGCCAGCCTCACTTCAGAGTTATAACCCCAGATCTCAAAAGCACTGAACACTGTCAGAAAATCCTATTTTCCTTTTCTAGTAAATTCCCCTTCATCCTTTTTTTTACATTTAATCTTCTTTTATTCTCAGGCTCATCGTGGTTTGTTTATTTATTTTTTTTAACATTTTTTATTGATTTATAATCATTTTACAATGTTGTGTCAAATTCCAGTGTTCAGCACAATTTTTCAGTCATTCATGGACATATACACACTCATTGTCACATTTTTTTCTCTGTGAGTTATCATAACATTTTGTGTATATTTCCCTGTGCTATACAGTGTAATCTTGTTTATCTATTCTACAATTTTGAAATCCCAGTCTATCCCTTCCCACCCTCCACCCCCCTGGTAACCACAAGTCTGTATTCTCTGTCTGTGAGTCTATTTCTGTCCTGTATTTACGCTTTGTTTTTGTTTGTTTGTTTGTTTTTGGTTTTGTTTTTTAGATTCCACATATGAGCGATCTCATATGGTATTTTTCTTTCTCATTCTGGCTTACTTCACTTAGAATGACATTCTCCAGGAGCATCCATGTTGCTGCAAATGGCATTATGTTGTCGGTTTTTATGGCTGAGTAGTATTCCATTGTATAAATATACCACATCTTCTTTATCCAGTCACCTGTTGATGGACATTTAGTCTGTTTCCATGTTTTGGCTATTGTAAATAGTGCTGCTATGAACATTGGGGTGCAGGTGTCATCCTGAAGTAGATTTCCTTCTGGATACAAGCCCAGGAGTGGGATTCCTGGGTCATATGGTAAGTCTATTCCTAGTTTTTTGAGGAATCTCCACACTATTTTCCATAGTGGCTGCACCAAACTGCATTCCCACCAGCAGTGTAGGAGGGTTCCCCTTTCTCCACAGCCTCTCCAGCATTTGTCATTTGTGGATTTTTGAATGACGGCCATTCTGACTGGTGTGAGGTGATACCTCATTGTAGTTTTGATTTGCATTTCTCTGATAATTAGTGATATTGAGCATTTTTTCATGTGCTTTTTGATCATTTGTATATCTTCCTTGGAGAATTGCTTGTTTAGGTCTTCTGCCCATTTTTGGATTGGGTTGTTTATTTTTTTCTTATTGAGTCGTATGAGCTGCTTATATATTCTGGAGATCAAGCCTTTGTCGGTTTCACTTGCAAAAATGTTCTCCCATTCCGTAGGTTTTCTTCTTGTTTTATTTCTGGTTTCCTTTGCTGTGCAGAAGCTTGTAAGTTTCATTAGGTCCCATTTGTTTATTCTTGCTTTTATTTCTTCTAGGAGAAAATTTTTGAAATGTATGTCAGATAATGTTTTGCCTATGTTTTCCCCTAGGAGGTTTATTGTATCTTGTCTTATGTTTAAGTCTTTAATCCATTTTGAGTTGATTTTTGTATATGGTGTAAGGGAGTGTTCTAGCTTCATTGTTTTACATGTTGCTGTCCAGTTTTTCCAACACCATTTGCTGAAGAGACTGTCTTTATTCCATTGTATATTCTTGCCTCCTTTGTCGAAGATGAGTTGACCAAAAGTTTGTGGGTTCATTTCTGGGCTCTCTATTCTGTTCCATTGGTCTATATGTCTGTTTTGGTACCCCCTTCATCCTTATTAGATGACTATTTGACACCTTCTCTTCTCCCCTCCAACCTCAAAATACTGTTTATTTTTTATTACTCTCAATCGATGAATTGGCCTTATCTTTCCTAGAGAAAAATAAATGCGATCAACAAGATATATCTAATTTTTCTACCACCTGCCTGTCTTTATAGCCACATACTCTGCCTTCCTCATCTGTTGCTCTTGGCTTGTGTTCTTGGTCAGTTTGCTTTCTCAAATTGTTCTTAGGTTTGTCATCTCCATTTCTTTAGCACATCTCTAAATGTTAGAGTGCCCCAGAGTTAATTTTTTCAGCCCTCCAGTCTACTCTGGCAACACATTTCTCAGGATAGCCTGTTTATTGCATTGCATCTAAGTGCTAATGGCTCCCAAATTTTCATCTCCACCCTGAACTCTGTCCTGAGCATCGGACTCATACATCTGACTGCCTCCTCAACATTTTCACTTGGGTGTCTTTTAAACTTCTCTAACCTAACTAGGTTAAGACAGAACTCTTGATTTTCTCACAAAATAAAAAGAAACTGTCCTTTCACAGTCCTTCCACATATCAGTAAATTGTATCATCCACTCAATGGTTGTTCAGGCCAAAAACATGGAGATTATTCTTAAATCTTCTCTTCCCTTCATCGCCCACATCAAATCCACCAGCAAGTCCAATTGCCTGTATTTCCAAACTATATTCTGAATCTGACCACATCTCACTATTTTCAGTGGTACGAATCTAGACCAAATTGTCACTATGTTTACTCAGCTCATTTAAAAGTTTCTGAATTTATCGTAATTAAATTTTCTGTGTTTACTTACTGTCTGCTCCCCCACATCAGAATGTAAACTCTTTGAGGAAAGAGACTTGGTCGTGTTCACTGTTGTAACCCTAGCCCCAGTACCTGGCACGCAGTGAAGGATCAATAAATATTCTCCTGATTGCTATTTCAGTCTGTCGAATCTTTCAGAATAGTTATTGAATTATATGGTATATACTAAAAAAATTTATATTCCTAAAATCCCAGCAATCAAATTGTCAAGTCTCTGCTTCAGATTTTAAAAGCTGATCAATCATCTTGGTACCTAGCTATCAGCTGTAAACTATTCATATGACATGACTGTAAAGAGATCATTTAAAAATACATATATTTTCATGTATATGTAGTATATGTATGTATGCACCCAACATACGTATGTATCTGTATGCATATATATAAACCTGTATTTTACATAAGCAGAGTCATATTATAGATGCAGTTTTTTTCCCTTTCTCACTTTGCATTTGCCTCTCTCTTTTGTACTTGTTCCTTACCCTCTACCACATAGTCCTTCCAACCCCAAGGTAATAACCTGCTGTGTTGTCTTCTGCAAGCTATTACAATTATAAAGCGTATGCTACATATATGTTATATTTATTCAAAAATATAATTATAGAGGAATACTTTGTCATTGATTATTTTATAAAATGGGATCACATTATGCTTAGTCATGTGCATGTTACTACCAAAAAAGATACTTTTAACAATTTGTGTCAAATCTTACCTCTACAAATTGAAGGTGCCTCTTCTTGCCATAAAAATAGTAAGAACCCATTAAAACACTCCTGTGACAATTATGTCACAAAAGTGAGAAGAGAGGGCTAAAGAATTACATCGCACCTTCGAATAGCCCTTGGTCAGTAGTTCAAGGAAGAACCCAAAGTTTAGTAATGTGATTACTGTTGACTTTCAGACCAATTGCAGGGAAAGAGAGCCTTCAGATATTTGTATATGTAAGCCTGAGGGCCTCTGCATTGTTGTTGTAGTCATGAGAGCATTGATTTGGGAGAAAAGTGGCCCAGATTTTAACTCATATTCTGCAGTTGACATGCTAGCTAGCCTTTGGTAATTTATTTAATCATTCTGAGGCAGCCTAATTTCTCAATAGAAGAAAATTTGGGTTCACTTTTATTACTATGATTGTGGTCCTAACTTATGAAGATGTTAAGTTATTATTTCTCTAACTTGTCAGCTAGAGGTTATATTTGTCATACCGACACCATAAGTTATTGTTTTGGATCTGAGGAGATTACAATTCTTAGACTGTATTGTGATTTACAAAAATTAGTTGTCATTATTTTTGTTTTCTCACATATCAATTGAAGAATATAATAGACATGTTAGCTCTGCACTGTCCAGTTGTAGCTATGAGCCACATGTTGGTATTTAGCATATGAAATGTGGCTAGTCCAAACTGGTAGGGGCATCAGCATAAATACACACAGCATTTTAACACAGTATGAAAAAATGTAAAATACCATATTTATATTGATTGTATGTTTAAGTGATACTTTTTAGATATATAAAATTAAATAAAATGAAATTAACACCATCTGTTTTTTTTAAACTAAAAATTGTGTGTTAGGAGCCACTCAGCTGAAGGTATGAACTTAGTGGTATGTTTGTACCAGGTGACCCTGCTGCCTATCTTCAGCTGACACTGCTGGGACTTTGAGAGCCTACAACATTCTCCACCCGCTGAGGGCTCTTGTAGGTCATATCCAGTGTAAGATCAAGTCTTCACTTTTCAGATAAATTACTGAACATGTATTAAAGAGCTGGTGGCCTGAAAATACTCTGCTGTTTTTCTTAATTAGTTTTGATGGATTAGATTCCCTAACAACTGCCTGTTTATATCACAGGAATTCAGGATGGCTCACACATTCTGTCTGGTTCTTTCTTTGATCATCCTGCCCAGTCTTCAGCTCTAATTCCTCTCTTACTTCGCGTTTCTACTTTCATCTCCTTAGCTAAGACTCTCTTGTGAAGATCTTCCTGCATTAGCTGTGTCCCCTCCGAGCCTGCCTTCGTGTTGAATGTGCAGTGTCCCCTCCCTGATGGCTGTGAGCTCACAGCCAGTGCTCTGGTTTCACCTCTTGAACTGATTCCAAGTATTAATGGCCTTTGTTACCACTGAGGCTGGGCTCTCTTATCATTTATTTATTCATTTTTTACTTACCTATTATTAGACTTCACAGTTACTATACCATCCTGAGTAGATTGTCTCTTGATGATACATTGGCTGACTGGCATATCAATAAATGAGGCAGATATGTTAGCTTAAATAACTTTAAAGCAAACTTGCCAGAATAAATGCATTGAAAAGCACAAATCTTGTGTTAACTAATCTTATTGTGCTAATCATCTCACAATATATTTGTACATCAAATTATCATGTTGTACACCCCTAAAATTATACAAAGTTATTTTTCAATAGTATCTCAATAAAGCTTGGAGAAAAAAATGAAAGCACAAATCTTGAGAAGCTATACAAATATTCTAATTACATTGCCAGTACTCAAAGCATTATTTAATAGTTACACTTTGTAAGTTCTATTCTTATGACATCTGCATTTTGTTTCTGTAGTTCCAAGGAACCCAGTCCTAGTGCACAAGTGAAAGGCACACTGTCAGAATATGCACACAAGCCTATGCATGGTCCAAAGCTAAAGGGGAGATCACACAGTTGGATGGCAGAGCCAGCATTGCAAAGAATGAGGGCAAGCTAGAATGATGGGCCAAATCATACAAAATTAAATTTAATTGGGTTAATTCTAAGGTCACAACCAGTATCCAAAAGATTAACTAGCTGAAATAAAAGGTGGAGACAGCATGATTTAGCAACAGTATATGAGAAAAGGAGTAAGGATGACTGGTCCTGAACTAATTATTAATATGAGATTTCAATTTCAGGGAGATGTGACTTGACTTTGCTCTTTATGAATATACACAATTTTAAACCATGAAGTTTTCTTAGTTGTTCTTAATTAATTGTTTTGGCTTTACTGCCAGAAAACATGGAAAGGCAGATGTATTTTGCCTTATACATGTTTGTTAATAAAGTGAAAGCTTTCTTGTAACATTTGCAGCTTAGCAAAATATTTTTTAAAAAGGTAAATAGTGAATGGATGATTGTATAATTCTTAGTTTATACATCTATTTGGTCATTCATAACTCTGTTTATATTTATACCTCATCGCTTGGCCCCTGCTGGGGTGGTCAGATCAACCAGGTGGTGTCACTCAGAGGGGTTGGAGGGAGTGACAGCCCTTTGTCGGCCTCAGTGTTGATGGCAGTGTTTCGCGACGAGGTGGAGATTGAGGAATTCCAACATGATGAGGACTCAGAGATGTATTTCTGTCCTTGCTTGTGTGGGGATGACTTCTCTATCACCAGCAAAGATTTGGAGAATGGGGAAGATGTGGCAATGTATCTTAGCTGCTCTTTCATTATAACACTGATTTATGACAAAGATCATCCTTTATGTGTGGAGAAACAGTCCCAGACCCTTCTACCAACAAAGAATTAGTTAACTGCTGAAGAAAACTTTGGGAATCCAAATTCTGAACAGCTGGAAATAAGCCAAGATGGAAAAATCAAATGCAAAGCTACTGGCTTTTTTATGGGGACAACTGTTTTGTGTGGTTTGCTGTTCCAATGGAGTGTGGATTCTTTCCATCGACTGCTGAGTTTGTCTTTAATCAAGGAAGTGAGGTCACAACAGGGCATACCTGTATTTAGTGTTTAGAACTTTGAATTGGAAGTGATCTTAATTTTCCATCTGAACTGAAAGGAAGATAACCTCAAAATAGTGCTTTGCTTCTCTTAGTGTCATGATTTTAATATCTTACACCTAATTACTTCATTATAGAACATAAAGTGAGGGAGACTTTGGTTTCTTTGTTTTACCTTAAAGCTTGCCTTCGACAGACCTTTCAGCTTTCTTATTCAACCTGTGAGGGAGGCTAGGTGCATATCTGCGCTCCTGTCCTCTGCACTGGCCCTTTAACTCGGACTGTGTCTGTCTTTCAGTCTATTGGAATCATGGCTTTGCTAACAGAGAAGACCTCCCTTTAGGGGCCAGTGAGAAATATAGGTCCTTTAAAAAAAAAAAAAAGATTTCTTCATCTATATGATATTTTCTCCATAAAATAATAAAGCTTTTAGGTTTTAATTTGGCAGTATTTAGATGCCTCTGTTGGAAGATTTTGAAGGGAGCAGGCACAAATTAGTCATTTTTTAAAATGTTTTTGTGAAAATAGAAGAATGGAGAATCAGCTGGCAAAAAAAAGTGACTCTTCAGGGCTTTGAGTTACCTGACAAGGTAAAGTATGTTAAAGATGTGATATGGAAACTTTTGATTCTAGGCAATCTCTTAAACCTAAGTTTCTTCACGAACTGTTGAAAAGTGCTGATTTATCAGAAGAGATGAAACTCATATAAACTGAAACTGTATCTTAGGGTAATTTCTCAAAGGGAAAGTATTCACTAATATATAAATACACACAAATTTTAATTTTGAATGAGAAGTATATTTATAGTAGCTGTAACTTTGAAAAATTATCACATTTAATTACATTTATCAAAAAAAAAAAAAAGACTCAAGGGGACTTTTTCTCATTTGTTATGTCATCACTTTTTTCTTCCCACAAAGACTCAGAATATCATCACCCTCAGATCTTTAGACTTCATGTGGTTGAAGATGAGATATACTAAGTGCTGATTATCTAAGTTTGAGAAGAGAAGAGAGATAATATATTTGAGTAATTGCCCCTTGGCCTGTAGGCATCCTATTTGTTGCCCTCTGTCCAGCTTCACCTGTTATCACCCACCTTAGAGGAAAATTCCAGACGAAGGACTATCCGGCAAGAGTTCAAGGGCTCTCTGCCCGCTCCAGCCCTGCAGACCTCATCCCAGTCCACTGTGTGACATGGTCAATTATGAAATACTTTCCCTTTTGTATTGCCGAGGAAATACAGAAAAAACTTCTCAGGTGTGCCTGAAATAAGGGCTAAATAGATCGTAGCCTTAAATATTGGAGCATTGGACCAGATTCAGCCACAGGTGTTACCTATTCAAATCCTACTTACTTGTTTTTTACATCTATTTTATATTAATTTGCTATTACTTTTTAATGAAGAACCAAAATAAGGGTGAAAATCCAGTAGATAACTCTTAGTCCTAACAGGGGTGACTATGTATTCTCTCCACTCCTGTCCTCTCTGTGGGAGCCTCAGAATCAATCTGAGTATTTCAGGGAATATTTGACAACTCCACACTTAAAACAAGCAGGATTTCCTTATAGGAAACTAAGAATCCAGCCCCAGAACACCTTGGGGTGCAGGGGAGGGGGAGGTCCTGGAAATCTTTCATTCCCTGAAATTCAGAGGCATTCTGTTCTAGAAACAGCGTAGTGTTTACAGCCACAGGCTCTGGGACCTGGCTACTTGGGGTTGGATCTGAGTCTGCTAATTAATAGCTGTGAGATCTTGAGCAAGTTACTTACCATAGATGTGTTAAACAAAATAAATATTTTCTATTATACTATAATTATTAAAATCAGTGGTGCTACTTAATATAATCTCTTAGAATCCTCAGTTATTTATTTTTATAAGATTAATATAAAGATACAACAGGTAATCCCAATTTTCTCTCAAAACTTAGGTTGGGGTGGATTTTCTCCATAAGTTATTAATTTTTTCTTGTTTTTTTTTAATGCTATCCTACTTTTAGAATGGCTTTAATAAATGTTCCACTTATCATCAGAACAAGACTCTTACAGTTGCTGCCTTTCAATTCCCTTCTCTTAATGAGAAAACAAAGCTGAAATGGATTGTTTATGGAAACATTCACAACAAGGTCTTAGGATGGTGGCTGTCATGCTACCATTGAGTGTAATATTCTAAAAGTGAATACAAGTCTGCTATCACAACCAAGGCACAATTTACATTTCAAAGCCCTTTTATGAGTTCCATAGAATTACAAAGACTGCATCATATTCTGTTCAAAGATGCACTGAAATGCTATGAAGAAATTTCTTGAGGACTGCAGTTTGAAGCATTTTGAAGAGCTTTTCCTTAAATTCTCTACATATTTTTGTAAGACTAGAGAGAATACTAATTTCACTGCGTGTGACATACTTGATACTTGAAAAACAGAAATATACAATGTTTCTCATGCACAACTTTGATGATACTTGACACCCAGTGTTTCCAGTTATTATGTCTCTTAGCATCAATGATCTATAAACATATGTGTAGTTTGGAATTTTCTCTATCTGTATTTGTATAATTTTCTTTCAAGTTTTTCTTTAGTTTGTGGTACTTTTTCTCAGGCTGATCATCATTTCCTATCACTTGGTCCAGCCAGAGTCTACTCAGTATTGATTCTAGTCATCTCTTCTTTAGCTTTCTAGTCCCACCTCTGAAATAGTTAAAAGAGCTCATCACTCTTGCAGCAGTGATTACTGCCCTAGTTCTAACTAATTCCAGTCATGCTTATTCTTTGATAACTGTGAAATCTCAAGTGAAATATCCCCGTTAAGCCTGACAATGTCCTTCATGACATCACCAGGATTAGGGATCAAAGAGAAAGATTCTGATCATCAGTGTTCTTGTCTGACTTTTACAATATAATTGACATGAGACGATTTCTCATGTCTGGGATTTCAGTTCACTTTTTCTGCATGACTTCCAGTAAAAACTTTTGAGGAGGTGACAATGAGTTAGCAACTATATTTTTAGTTATTATCCAAGAGTTAGCTTCTCCGCCACCTGGCCCATATAAGAAGAATACATTGCCCCCAACCCACCCATTTTGCTCCAGGTACTGGTAAGATCAATGCATTTTAATGCATGTATGCTACTCATTGATTCATGGCTTACTCATATGTCAGAAATAAGTTGATATTCTCCAGAGGCTGTACCATACAGTAGAAAAGGCCCAGATATTCAAATCACTTATTGTTAATATGGGTTTTAACTATTACTTTGCATTTCAGTTTTTTTCATATTTAAGATGAGAATGTTTTCCTCACAGGTTTGTTGTGTTAAATGGGATGCTAAATGTAAAGTACGTAGTACAGTACTTGGGACAGAAAAATTCTTGACTAAAGGGTATTACTACTGGCTTGATGTTGTGGTCTATTATCATCATCAAGCATCATTATCACCACCACCACTACCACCATCATCACCCATGTCTGGGAAGGCACTGTTCCTCTACCATTCTTCCCACAGGAAAAACCTAACACAATAATAAAACCCCAAGTGGTTTTAATGGATCTCAAAAAAGGCTTTAGTCTCAGCTGTCTGGATCTCTTGAAACATGGCCTGAGAAGAGTAGTAGGTGCAGAAATCTTCACTAGAACTGTCTTTCTTTATTTTATTTATCCCAAGGACCTTGCCATCTAGAAGCTGGTAGGTGGTGTTCATCACACACACACACACACACACACACACACACACACACATCTTCTTGATCTGTTGTTTAAAGTTGAACTTGTGCCCCTGAGAATCTCTCCTGCTACAGACAATGTTTAGAATCTGTCCTGAAGTACTGGCTTCAATCCTGGAGAAAATAACTTTGCAGTTCAGAAACAATGGTCTAAATCATACATCTGTATGTCCTAAATTATAAACTGATCTGTCTGTTGGAGGGCCATGCGAGCTTCTGAGGAGATGTATTATTATTAAGCTCGCTCTGTTCTCATTGAAAATGGAAACTTTTCCAAACTATTTACACAGGAAGATTAGACTGGTGTGATGAGTGTTTTGGAGGAAGACCACAGAGGTAATGTGCCATTTTCATCACATCATATCAGGAGTACCTACTGTCAACATGACTTATTACTGTTGATGTGGACCTTGACTGTGTGTCTAAGGTATTATTTGTCAGGTTTCTCCCCTGTAAAATTGCTCTTTTTTCATCCCACCTTCCATGTGGTACTCTTTGAAGAAAGTTTCTATGTGCAGTCTACACTTAAGGAGTGGAAAGTTATGCTTCACTACCTTGAGGGCAGAGTGTCTATGTATGTTATTTGGAATTTTTCTACATGGGAGATTTCCCCCCATTCATTTATTTATTCAGTTATTTATTCATATTGATATGGACTCATGGATATTATGTTATGTTTTTATGCTATTGGGAAATAAAGACTCAGAAGAAAGCAGGAAAGAAGAAATTAAGAGATGCCTAGTTATTTCACTGAAAGTTTATTTTCATTTCGAGTACGAGTGAGCAAAAATTCAGAACTATTCCCTTTTTTTCCCTACTAGTCAGGCTGATATATGTAGGCTATTTCCACAATTTTACAAAATGTAAAATATATGTATGGCGTTAGGATTTGTATTTTAAAATAAAATACGTGTATCTGAGGGCTCTAACCTCCTTAGCCATTCTCTGTCAGAAAATGTTGAGAGCATAAGACTGAACAGAATATAGCAACATGTAATTTGTATCAGAACTTTTGATGTTATCCTAACAAAACCACTAAGAAGTTTTATATGTCACCAGGTAGAGTAGATATTTCAAAGTGGGGGCAATTTACTTCACTATTCCTGAAATAAAAATCTAGTAATTGCTTCAAGATTTCCCTTTAAAGTTAATTTTGTTCTTAAAGGAGAGACTTATAGTTCTGATTTTATATTTTCTATGTCAGATTGGGAATTTATGCTCTTCTGATTCCATGATAATGACCAATAGTAATTGTATTCATTCCCAAATCTGTTTATGCTGGTTAAACTTGTGTTTTTAAATTCCAATCTTTAACTGAATATTACAAAAATCTGAGTGTATTAAAACAGTAGTTGTTCCTATGGAAACTGAACTTAATACTATGGAAAGACTTGTTAAATGTATTTTGCTGAATTAGGTAGAAATTTAAGCTGGGTAAAATACTAAGAGGACAATTGTAAATTGAATTTTTAATTCATGAATTGTAGAAATATTATCAATTCAGATTACTTAGCAAGTATTTAATTTTTTATTCTGTTTTAAAAAATTCAAATTGGAAATCATAGGCAGCACATTATAGAGGTAGTAAGACTACACAGCTTGTCTTGTGTGGGACTGTTTTATGGTTGGCAATTCCACGTCCTATTTGATTTAGCATTTTTACTAAAACTAAGTATTATCATTAACAGTTGCATTAAAGTAGGCCAGGGTGGGTTAGACCTCTATTTTGTATTGGAAGCTTCTGCCATGGCCTTTTTACTGGTATGTGAGATGCATGTGCTGTAAACAGAGATGACTTATTGGACAAATTTTGTCTTAGATAAATATTAACTGAAGAAATGTATCCTGAATGTAGGCAAAAGAGCAATACTTTGAAAATATTGTGTTGAAATATTTACAAATTTCAAAATGAAAAAATTACTGTCTGTAGAAAGAGTATTTTTTAATTTAAAAAATGTTATGCCTACACAGAAAAGTTCATTGACAGTGTTAATATTTTAAAATTTATTGACTATAAAATGCAACTTTGAAGATGATTGTAGGCAATTTTGTGGGAAAAAAACACAGTAAAACAAACAAATCAGTAAAACCATATTAGAAAAAATTACATCAGTTAGAAAAATACCATGACCCAGGATTAGACAGATTTGGCTAAGAAACTGATTAAAACATGTGAATGCATATCAAGACTACTTAATTATTCTGCTTATTGTATTTTTAAATATTCAGAAAATTAATATGAAGATTTAAAAACATTTGTTTTAACATTTGTGCACATACATTATTTTTAGCAAGAGATAAATTTTTAAAATAAAGCTATTTGTCTGTCAATAAGTAAATATTTGAAAAAAAACTATCCAGCTTTAATTACTTTAGTAAACTCTTTCACTCTCAAAGAGTCTACGTTTGGATGATAAACTATATGGTTAACCACAATACTGATGTGGAACTCTAGTAAGTGATTCCATAATCAATGATCCCTTGGTCTTCATTTTACAGATTGGTGAAAAATTGTACAATTCCATTCCTAAGCAAATATACAGTGGTTAACGTATTTATACATCCTTTTTTTTTTTTTGCCTGTAATTATCTGTTTCATTAATTTACAGGCTCAGTTGGGATTAGTTTCAGTTGTGCAGAACAAAATCAGACAGAAGAAAATAGATGGACATTTATTTCAATCTCAATATAAAAAGTAGTATGTGGAGAAGCTAGAATTTGATCCAGAATCCGTGTTCTTATTCACTGTACGGTGTATCGTAGTTCCAGTGCATTTAATTGTAAGTAACTGTGAGACATGTTATCACACATACAAAATTAGTCTTCGATGGTGACATATATAGTTGTGTTTGAGCTTCTTTTCTTTTCAAAATAGCCTGAATTCTTTTGGATAAGTTAGATACATGCTCTACTTTCATAGTGTTAATTTAAGTAAGTATTATTGAATACTTAATATATCAAAAGTAATCCATGAGTTGTAGTGGGATATAAAATGAATAAAGTATGATTTCTGTCTCTAAGTATCTTAGATTACAGTAAGCTTAAAGATAATCATCATCATTTAAGCCTGGGACATAATTTTATTGTATAAGTTGAATAAATTTCAAGAAACTTCTGGATCTATTGGCCAGTAATTCTCCTAGGGAGCAAACATCAATTACATAAAAATTAAAAAATTTCCAATAGTGTATGCCCTTTTTTACATTTAAAATAAAATCCCAGTTCAAGTTTATTTAATAAAGATGCTGTCCTAACTGGCACACTGGAAGAAAACAAAGATAGACCCTTTCATCACATCATGTATTAAAGTAAATTCCAGATGGACCAAAATTTTAAAAAAAGAAAATATTGAAAAACAAAAAACCCAAGAAGGGGGAGGGTATAGCTCAGTGCCTGCCTAGCATGCACAAAGTCCTGGGTTCAATCTCTAGTACCTCCAATAAAAATAAATGAACCAACCAACCAACCAACCTAACTATCCTCCTCCAAACAAAAACAAAACAAAACAAAATGAAATGAAAACAGGGCGCACAGCTGAAAACAAGATAGGAAACTTAGGAGCATAAAGGAAAAGGCAAATATAATTCACCATATAAACATAAATATAACTTAATATGACAAAAGACACCAGGAATGAAGTCAAAGCATGAATAATGTGAAAGAGCAATAGTGGAAATCACAGATCAAAGGTTATATCTGCAATATAAAAAGATTCCTACAAATTGTTGTATGTATAAGTGCTCTTCTGCACTATACAATTAACATGTGCAGATTCCTTGCTCAATTAGCTCGATTTGGGTTGAGGGTGTCTATCTCTGTACATACAGAGCGGGTTAGCTTCCTATCAAGGCAAAATACCAGGTATGCTGGCACTTTTTTTTTTTTTTTGCAATGTAGTGAATAGTTTACCTCCTTTATCTCTGATATCTAAAGCATGTATTGTGAACCTCAGCTAATATCACAGACTAGATGCCATACATACGCAGTGAGAGAAAACAATTTATGCTGACCATCAAGCTGCTTTGAGTAAAGTTCTCTTAAGACATCTGATATTTGAGAAGTTTTTTCCATTCTTTGGTGGAGTCATCAGGGAACAGCGTTTCTAGGCCACAGTATCTCATCCTAGTATCCTTTTATGTTTTGCTCTGACTTTATTGGGAGAGTCTGTAATTGAAACCTGCATGTGAGTGCCATTTCTGTGCCTTTTATAAGGTTGTAATTGATGAAATGACACAGTTTTACAGTGTTAGTCAGGCTGTGATAGTCCAAAGATGAGTTAATTTCTGTTTAAGTTTATTCTCAGGAATAAGGTTGCTTTTGCTGGTGAATTTATTTTTCTTTTAAAACTTACTCTCACCAGGAAACTTTTTAAAAAAAGAAATCAAATACAGTGCCCCAATCAAGCAATTAGTTTCTTTTGGAAATCCTGTAACAGCTAATCCCATTTATCTTTTTAGATGGTCAACCATCTGCTTTGAACTTTTTAAAACTATAATTCTCAAGTTTTACAATGTTTTTAATTTATAAAGTCATGTAAGTCATTTTGGAAGCAGAAAACACAAATCCTTCATTTTATATGCAACAAAACTGAGGCTCAGAAATGCTAATTGGCTGGTCTAGTCTACTGTTAATTTATATTTGAACCAGGGCTAAGGACCTCCTCCCTGGACTATCAGTATAGGACATACCCCAAGTTTCTCTCTAACTTTCTGACTGAGGTTTCATGAGACATTATTCTTCCAGAATCAGGCAATTGTAGATTCTAAGGTTTGACAGCAAATCTCAATTTCTAAATGGGTCTTAGAAGGCAGCTTTAATTTTTAAAAGGCAGTTCCTAATGTGGTTTAATGCTTTTCTAAAGGTATATATTAAGAGCAAGTAAAAATATATTTTGACTTCTGATTATATTTTTATGACTTGACTTCAGAAGACTTAAATGTAATATATGCTTATAAATGATATATATATAGAATGTCACATATTTCTCCTAAAGTAACTTATCAATCCTAGTTTATAAGAAAAAACACCTCTCGATACAACTCTGGTTATAACCAGAAGAATATATTTTAGGGTTTTTCTTTGTAACCTCTTCAGTTTCATCTCCATTTGATTCTCAGCCTAAGAATTCTTATATGTGGCAGGTGTCTCCAGATTTTCATAATACTCTACTCAAAACAACCAATTTTCTATGATTTCCTTTTTTAATGGTACTGCATACCATGTGACCTAACCCTTGATATCTGGATTACTAGTCTCCCAAAGGCTGCCTGCAGCATTCAGGCATTTGCCAAGTCAAAAAACTGTTTCTATCTGAGGGCTGCACAAAAGGAAGTCCTGCCTGTCCTTAGCTGCCAGTCTGATGGACCATTTCTCACCCATCCTCTCTACTGCAGATGAAGGATGTGAACAGGTGCACTGTTGGTTTTCCCTAAAGAATAAAAAAAGGACTTTTCAATTAAAGCACATCACCAGCCATGCTGAAATAAACATTTTTGAAAAAACAGAAGCTAAAATTATTGGAGGTGTCTTTTTATTTGTATTGATTCTCTTGAAGATACTGGAAACTATGTGCAGAAGAATTGAGCTAGGGTGAGCAGTGATGAAACACTGCCAAGTTGGTAGTGAATCATCATAACCACCACCAACACATGTTTCCTAGAGCTTCCCACAAGTCTGGATGGCACTAAGGTTGTTGCTATGGATTTAGTGTTTTAGTTTTATACTGTTGTGCAGGATTATGGGTGACAGCAGGTCATGGGTTTGTGGCAGGAAGAGTGGCTGCCTCTCCACTCCCAACCCAGTACAGGTGGTAGGTTTTTCAGCTGTGGGACAAATAACAAATGTGATCAGAATGTCTTGCCTTTTTATTTACTTTTTTTTTGTTCCAAAAGGTAGAAGCTGTCTGTAGTTCTGCTCAGTATTTCAAAAAGGTCATTTAGGTGAGAGGATGTGTAGTTAATAGATCTTAGAAAAAAGTTGAACATTAAAAATCATTAGGGATAAAGATTAACAAGCAAGATTACAGAATTAGGCAAATAGCAGTAGTAAGAAAAAAAATAAGTGATCCTGACTTCAGGTGGGCAGGTTAAATTTGGAGGGTCTCAGAAGTGAACAATATTTAGGCAGGTTAGGTAGGTCCAGGCAGTGAACATCCAAATTTGGGCATGTGACCTGAAGCACCGATTCTGTGACATAGATATTCCAAATATTCTTGCCAAAAGGGAGACCAGTATGATAGCCAAGAGACAGAGGTATAGGAAAGGTGGAGGTTGAAGTGAAGAAGGTTTTCATGAGACCAGAATCAGCCAGTGTATCAGAGACAAGAGGGACTTTAATAATGTTATAAAATATTACCCCAGAAAGAACTCTTCTTTTGTTCTTTCAGCCATGAGACTAAGTCTAGATTTCTAGGAGTGGGGACTCAACTGGTTACTGCAATGCTACACCTCACTCCTCACAATGCCTTGAAAGTTTATTTTATGTTACAGAGATATCAAGTTCTCCATAAACATTATTAGGTAACTTCTCTTTATCATTCATTATGGAAAATTTAAAATAAAAACAGAAGAGAGAATAGTATTAAGACCCATCAGCTGGCTTCAACAATTATCAACATACGGCCAATTTTATCTCAACTATAATCTTTTTATTCTCCCCCCCATCCCAGTGGATTATGTTGAAGCAAACCTCAAATAGCCTATTATTTTACCTGCTAAAATTCAGTATGTGTTGTAAAGAATAAGGACTATTTGTAACATCATTTCACCCCCCAAGAATTAACAGTCATTTCTTAATATCACTAAATATTCACTCAATATCCAAATTTCCCTGATTATTGCTTAAATTTCTGTTGATAGTTGGTATTTGAATCAGGTCCCAAACAAGGTCCATATTAAGCACACATACAAAGCATTTAAAGAGAACAATAAGGCTCTTTAATAACAGTTCCCTGTTTTCTTTTTTCTCCTTGCCATTTATTTGTTGAAGAAAACAGATCACTTGCTTTTAGAATTTCCTACATCCTGGTTTTAGCAGATTGCATTCCAGGATGTGTCATTTACCATGTTCCTCTCGTTTCCTGGATTTTCCATGAAAGGGCAGGTGGGTAGGGAAGCTTGACCAAATTCACGTTTGCTTTTGTTGCAAGAACACTTCATCACTGGTACAATGTATTTCTTATTGAATCACACCAGGAGGCTCATAATGTCTTGTTATCTCTTACTGTGATAAGATTGACCTGTGGGTTCAGATATTGTCAGCTGATCTACTGTCATAATTTCCCCAACAGCCCTTTATCTAATTGTTTCAGCAGCTACTGATGATGGTTGCCTAGGGTCATTATTTCATTAGGGTTGCAAAAGGGTTATACTCTAATCATATCATCCCATCTCTATTTATTGGCTAGAATTTACCCATAAAAACATTTTTATGGATCATTTCTATATTCTAGGAAATAGTTTGTATAGCAAAGACAAGGCAAATGTTTGATTTTTTTCTCTTCTTTATTTTTTCATTTTATTTATCTTGTTATAATTTTGAGGAAATTATTAAGCTCTTATCCTAATATAGCTCAATAAGGTACACACAAACCAGAGAAATGTCATAATACAGTGAGAAAACCAAGGACTCTAGACACATGGGAACCAAGGACCTTCATCTTGCCATTGTATCGTGTGTTGCGGTTGGTTTGAACCTGTGACATTTCCTTTTTTTTTTTTAATCTAAAAACTTTTAATCTAGAGAATCTATATATTATTTGCTTCCACAGAGTAGTTTGGAACCAGTAATATAATTTATCAAAATTTTTCATTCCTGTATTGAAACAATATAGAAACACTATATACAAAATAAAACACCATTTGAAAAAAATGTTTAACTGGTAACAAATTTGGAAAATGTTTTTGAAACAGATGTAAGATCCAAAGGATTAAAATAATAACCAGATTATATTTTTGAAAAAAAATTTTAATAGAAAAAAATGGGACTATATAGATAATTCACAGTAGAAACAATTACCAAAAACTTACAAAAAGATGTTTAGCCTCACTGATAATTAAGAAAATGCAAATCAAAACAATAAGAAAATATTTTTCAGTTAAAAGATTATCATAAACAACATCAAGTATTGCTGGAGAGGTAGTGAAATGGATATACTCGTCCACTGATAAGAGTAACACTTGAAGGATAATTTCACAGTATCTGTCACATTTGCTTACTGCTTATTACACAGCAATTATACTTTTTTGTTAGCTACCCTAATGTTCAAGGAGACATAACAAGGTTGTTTATTACAGCCTTGCCTGTGACACCAATAATTTCAAAATTACTTTAATCTAGAGAATGGTTAAATATTAAACTATAGTACAACGTTAACATGGAATACTAAGTGCAAGTTAGATTAGGTCAGATCTTAGGTCCTAATACCTGAGTATTAATGTGGCAGACATGTGACATTTCTGATACATGCAGTTCCTCTGTAGGCTAAAGAAATATATTTAATTATAAAGTCCACGTTTCTATAAAGAAATTTTTTTTTATTCCCCAAATTTCTGGGATTATCAGGACCCGTGTCTGCTGCCTTTATTGATAATACATTCTTAGTTCTGATAAAATATTTGTAATCCCTCTTGCTGCTCATTCTATTTCCTGTCATTTTTGTTTATTATTGAAAAGTCCACTGAATATCTGGCTCCATTTTATAGAAATAACTTCCCTATTTTCTGTCTTTTATCTCACCCTCTGACTTAACCAATCCAGTGATAACAGCTTTCACTGAGTTATCAAACACTTACTTCTGACAGAATATGTATTTACCCACTATTTTTTCACATTGATTCCGCTTCCTAGTAGTTAAGAGAACTTGGGCAACTTCTCTACAGCCTGAGTTTCCTCATTGTAAAACTGAGACCAATAAACCCAACTCCAGGGTGTTTTGAAGATTAGCAAAGATGATTTATGTGAAATTATCAATCATAGGACCATTCTTACATTCTGATCCTGCTGAGTACTTACTGAGCTCTTTTTGTAGTAGCTGCTGTGCTGAGTGCCTTAAGGATATGCCACCTAAAACAGATGTAGGTCTTGTTCTCATAGAGCTTCAATCTAATGGTGAATACCAACACCAAAATATACTTGCACTTATTCCATAGGTGCTCTGTAAATGATTGCTGAATTTGACCATTTTGTCTTTTCTGTTGGTGATTTATTTCTTATCTTCCCACTTACTACAATCTGATATTTAGTTCTGGTTCACTGCTATTTCATCTTGGCTTTCTTTGCTGGGTTCCAAAGATTAATATAGTACCGAGTCTTACTGTAGATTATCTATGAAATATGTAAGTACTATGTTGGGAAGCAGGGAATTTCCATTTCATTCATACACTCATCCATTTATCAAATACTCAGTGAGGCTAGAATATACAAAATGATTTCAGAGAAGATAGAGATGCTCAGACCAGTTTCCTTTATAAGGCAACAAAAGAGAGTTAATCCGAATTAGATAATGCCTCTTGTGTGTTTGACCATTATTGCCTGCAAATATTTGAGATGAAAGATTTGGATCGATATGTCTGATTTAATACACTAATAAGATACTAAACTTGAGATAGATTGGTCATATTTTTAAAAAATAATTTCCTTTAAAAATATAGGTAGAACTATGAGATAAAGAAATGAATAGGGAGTTTCACCTGCCAGAGCCGAACCATGACTTCTTTTTTTGTGCCTTTATAAGCAAAGTGGTGCAGTTGTTTCCAATCATTGTCCTCACCCTCACCCATATTTCTTTTAAAATTGTTTTTCTATTAATTGGCAATCATGTCTTTAGCTTGCTTGCTCTGTGTACTTAGTAGTATATTCTCTGTATTGACATGAGCCATTCTACAACTTACAGTTTAAAATATTTAAATATGTGTGCATGTGTGTGGGTGTGTGTGTGTGTCCATGTGTGGTTAAGATACTCATTGAGATGATTCAGAAATCTAATTTCTGTTCAAAGGTGCTAGTTGGATTCAGGTCATATCTTTTAATTGAATTCTTAGCCTTATTACATTTTTTTTTGTGTGTGTGGTGACCAAGGAAACTATGTGTTCTCACTGATATTTTGGTTCTTTTACTCTTTTTCATTATTTGGTTACAATTTATTTCTTTTTAACTTTGTCATAGCTTTCTCATAACATTCTTTTAACATTTAGTTTCTAAGAGTGAGGGAGAATATCAAATATATTCTTTTTGTCAATTATTTTTCCCCTTTCCTGTTTGAAGGTTATACTTCCTGACCCCATTGATATCAGATTTGGTCAATTGACTTGCTAGGCCAATGGAACGTGATTGGAAGTAACATTTAAGAGCCATCATGTGGTTTTGCCGTTACAGGCATACCTCAGTTTACTATGCTTCACTTTATTGCACTTTTTACAAATTGAGGATTTGTGGCAACCCTGTGTTGATCAAGGCTCTCAGCACTGCTTTTCCAATAGCATTTGCTCACTTTGTGTCTCTGTGTTACATTTTGGTAATTCTCAAAATATGTCAAGCTTTTTCATCATTGTTATTATGTTTGTTACGGTGATCTGTGATCAGTGATCTTTGATTTTACTGCTAGGACTCACTGAAGTCTCATGATCGTTAGCATTTTTTAGCAATAAAGTGTTTTAAAATTAAGGTGTGTACATTGTTTTTTTAGATATGATGCTATTGCACACTAAATAGGTTACGGTATAATATAAACATAACTTTTTTTTACATTTTTAATTGAGTTACAGTCATTTTACAATGTTGTGTCAATTTCCAGTGTAGAGCACAATTTTTCAGTTATATGTGAACATACATATATTCATTGTCACATTCTTTTTCACTGTGAGCTACCACAAGATCTTGTATATATTTCCCTGTGCTATACAGTATAATCTTGTTTATCTATTCTACAAATTTTGAACTCCCAGTCTGTCCTTTCCCACCCCCCTCCTCCATGGCAACCACAAGTTTGTATTCTATGTCTGTGAGTCTGTATAAACATAACTTTTATATGCACTGGGAAACCAAAAGATTTGTGTGACTCACTTTATTGAGATACTTGCCTTATCATGGAGTTCTGGAACTGAACCTGCAATATTGCAGAGGTATACCTGTATTCTTTTTCTTCTGCTGTGACATCAAAATAAGGGCTACTCCTTCAGCCTGGGTCCCAGCGGGAACTGAGGCTGACACAGTCATAAATGGCATTATTATTTAAAAAGCTCAAGATTTTCAGGGTCATTTGTTACTGCCATATGTAACTAAGCTGAGTAATACAGAGGAACATGATTGTTTCATTACTGTTAAGAGGCAGGGGGATAAACTATTACTGTAACATAGAGGACAGAGAATATGTTTTGGAGTTAGAGAGTTATGGGTTGGCCCAGGATTGAGTTTTATTAGTTGTGAACACTTGGTATAGTTATTAAACTATTTGAACTTCAGTTTTTTTCACATGTAACTTACAACTTCGCCGTGACGATTAAGTAACTGTTGTAACTAATAATCAAATGCAAGATTGCATAATGACTCAAAGTTTATAGAAGTTTATTTCTCACTCACCTAAACTGCAACATGCACGGTCCTGATTGTCAGATGTTTTCTTCTCCAAGCGAGACTCGGGGACCTGGCTCTTCCCTTCCATTTTGTGGCTCTGCTATCCACAATACATGGTGTGCAGGTTGCCTGGGAACTGTTCTCTATTCCAGTCGTCCAGGAGGGCAAAGGAGCATGGAGGACCTCGAGAGGGAGGTTTTCATGGGCTAGGCACAGAAGTGCCACCCACTGCTTCTGCTCATTCTCCAATGGTTAGAATCTGCTTGCATGGTCACACCCAAATACAGTGTAGGTTAGAAATATAGTCAGCTGTCTGCTTAAGAAGAAAAGGAAATAGATTCGATGAACAGTTAGCAGTTTCTTCCACACTGATGTACGTGAAGGGCAAGACTAACAAGAACTTAATAGATGCTTACTAAACATCTTTTCCTGTTTGCTTCTCTGGGTTTCTTCAAGCCTTATGTAAATATGAAAAGTTTTATCTCCTGTGGATCAAACACATGGCTTCAAGATAGAATGTATAAATCCCAAAGCCATGAAAAAATGATTAGTTCAGGGGTCTTACTTGCCTGATAATTCTTGATATTCATACAGCAACTTGCTTAGTGAAAATATCTTCATTCATTGACTGTCAGAACTAGAGGTAATGCTAGAAGCATTCAATAAATGTTTGTTGAATGACTAACTGAATGAATATATCTCTTTTGATTTCATAAAATATCATGACTGAGCAAGTGTTGTACTCTTATAAGGCATATGGTAAAATATGAGAACTAAACTGACCCTCTACAGACTGTTGCTTTGCCATCCAAGAACTGGTATATGACTTATTTACTGTGGAAAATGATTGTATTTCTAACATAGAATTAAAAGACTATAAAAATTTTTGATTTTTTATTACATTATTGAATAATTCCTTTGGATTTACACTTTCATGATTATGGATACATGGTGAAAGCTACTAGTAATTTTGCATGTTGAAATCACATTTCTAAGAGTCTTTGCAAACATATAAAGATGGGTTTGAATCTCAGTTTTTCTTTACCTCTTCTTTGGTATTTGACCTTGGACAACTTACATTACCTTTATGAGCCTCAGTATTTTCATCCATAACACAGGATGAAGATAAATCTTATCCTGTGAGTTTGTACTAGAGTTTTAAATAAGGTGAAACATGTAAAACAATAAATACATTTTCTGGAATAGAGTAAATGCTCAGGGAGTGGCAGTTTTTCTATTAATATTAATAGCAATGATGACACTAGTAATACCATAAGTAATAATAATAATAATAGAATAACAATAAACTATTACCAGGGAGGGATATATTTTTCTCAAAGATACACTGTATACGTGCAATAGGAATGATGCTTAAACATCTTTTCCTTCCATCATCCCTAGAGAAAACTTGGAATGAGTTTGGAACTTGCTTCCTATAATGCTTAAAGCAAGCTTTTGTTCTCACCTGAGTGTTCTGACATTGCGTAATTGGATAGTAAACAAATTATGTCACATGCTTGGCATGTACTTCTTAATAATTTTGAAAAGCCACTAGAGGGTGCTACTTTGTTAGGAAAATAAAAGCACTTCCCAACAGTAGCATTCAGTCTGCAGCAGCGGCGTCTGATGTTAGGGGCCAGAACTGAGCTCTCTGCTGTGAGTATCCAGATGCAATTTTTTCATTTATCGTTATGTCAGAAGTAAATAGCAACAGTTTAGGCAAGCCACAAAAGTTGATACAAATAAAATCCTAGTCTTTTCTTTCGGTAAAGGTTTGTACTAATTCTGTTATGGAAAAACTGTGAATGTTTCTTACCAAACAATATTCTGAGGCTATATGACTTTCTTAGGAGAGATAAGCTGGCTTTACAGTATGTGTGTTGTGTTTTGACTAGATATCTGTTGCTCGATGACTTTGGTATAATGATTTTCTTCTGTCTCTGGTAGTTTTTATTATAAGGATCAGTGAAAATGAAGATCTTGTATTATTTTTGCCCTCTGAAAAATAACATTTCAGTGATCCAAATGTCACAATTATGTTCAAGTGAGTGATGCAGATAAACTAAGTACGTGACCTTCATTTTTGTTACTGTGGGTTTGAAGTGAATGTTATGCTGAGAGGTTGTATGAAGTGTCAGCCTCAATTATGAATAAGAGCCTTCAGTCTATAGTTCATATTCAGTGGCAAGAGCATCTTTGTGAAGCCAGTTCTCTAAGGACGAAACACAGTCAGCATGGATTTAGTCAAAAGATTTTTGCAGATTAACTGTGATCTTTTCAGACAACCATGAGGTAATGATAGAGATGGAGGAAGATTGTCAGTAGTTGAAGGAGAGGAAGAAATAAATGGGGAAACGTAAAAGAATCCTAACTGTCCAATAGAAGTGAACTACGCGAAAACTGGATGTTCTCAGTGTGTACATTTTTTATTCCTGTTGGAGGAGTTAGCTTCCTGAGGGATTTTTTTCCTACGACATGTTCTTTCTGAAATATGAGTAGGGGAAAGGGTTTTTGATTGAATGTGCATTAGCAAAAGGAACAACTGGAAAGTTTCAGACGACATTATTTGGAAGCATCTAGCTCCTTGTCTTCTGAGTTTCCTAGACCCAAGGTAACTAATGAACTGGCCTGATGGGACTTGATGTTTAAACAGAATTTAGTCAGGTTACTGGCTCGTGTGTGTGTGTGTGCGCGTGCGTGCGTGTGCGCGTGTGCTTTCCACACACTCACACATACTTGATCACAGCTGTAAGAGGTCATGACAGTCAAGAGCTCAGTCTTACCTTACTGTAAATTTTAGTGTTACTGCAGCTTCTTTGGCTTGTTTGTCTTTGGAACAGTTTTTGTGAGTTAGATAAGTTATTTATGGTGAGAGAGGGAGGCAGTCAGGAGGCTCTGATTACTGTTCACCATTGAAATGTTTTTAATTCCACCGTCAAACCTTTACAGAGAATTTGAGACTGGCAACGTTTGTGTGGCACTAGAATGTGAAAAAAAATCTAGTTTTCATCCATCTTTTTCATTAATGTAGATATGTCTTTCATCCTGTAAGTTCTCTTGAGGATGGGAATGAAAAGCAATGGGGTTAGCTCATTGTTCAAGTGAGGGGAGTAAGGAATTCTAATTCATCCTTCTCTGGATGATCAGGAAGGGAATCGTCAAGTCTGCACTGAGTTTTTACTGAGAGAAATAACTCCACTGTAATCTGCCAGCTGTATGCAAGCATGGATTACAGAATATAACAAGGAATTAGAAGGAAGGTGGGGTTTTTAAGCCCTCTGCTTCTGATCTGTAGAATTGTGACAAATGGCTTTACCTTAGACCTAGTTGTGACAGATGGCTTTACCTTAAACCATGGAATGCTTAAGATTTAGTTTAGTTTTTAAATTAAAAAAAATTTTTTTTTTTTGCTAAGAAAGAATAGTGTCTATCTGGTTTGCATCAGAGAATTGTTGTGAGAGACGTATTAAAAAGTGTCCTAAAACTACAAAGGCCAGTAGAACTGTAGCCCTGATCTGTGACAATACAGTCAAAATTGGGTTTTAATAGGTTAAATACTATTAGGAAACTACCTATTTGTTTCCCCGTTCTTTGATTTTCTTCTGCATTCCAATTTCTCATTCTATACATTGCTGTCTTGCAAATCACGACATTGAATGTCTCAGCCTGACAGCAGATGCTTAAGTTGTGATGATGAAAGAGGTAGAAAAAGGTAGTTTATTTTCTCATGTGATACACAATGTTACTGCCAATAGCTGTGATTTACACTGTTGTGCTAGTTTCTGCTGTGCAGCATAATGTTTCAGTTATACATATATATATTATATTCCTTTTCATATTCTTTTTAATTATAGGTTATTATAAGATATTGAATATAGTTCCCTGTGTTATACAGTAGAACCTTGTTGTTTATCTCTTTTATATATAGTAGTTAGTATCTGCAAATCCCGAACTCCCAGTTTACCCCTCCACATCCCCATACTGCCTTGGTAACCATAAATTTGTTTTCTATGTCTGTGAGTCTGTTTCTGTTTTATAAGTAAGTTCATTTGCGTCCTTTTTTTTTAGATTCCACATATAAGTAGTATCATATGGTATTTTTCTTTCTCTTTCTGGCTTACTTCACTTAGTATGACAATCTCCAGGTCCGTCCACATTGCTCTAAATGGCATTGTTTTATTCTTTTTTTATGGCTGAGTACCATTCCATTGTATAAATATACCACAACTTCTTTATCCAATCATCTGTCAAAGGACATTTAGGTTGCTTCCATGTCTTGGCTATTGTAAATAGTGCTGCTATGAACATTGGGGTGCATGTATCTTTTCGAATTAGAGTTGCCTCTGGATATATGCCCAGGAGTGGGATTGCTGGATTATATGGCAAATCTGTTTTTAGTCTTTTGAGGAATCTCCATACTATTCTCCATAGTGGCTGCACCAAACTCCACTCCCACCAGCGGTGTAGGAGGGTTCCCTTTTCTCCACAGCCTCTCCAGCATTTATCATTTGTGGACTCTTCAATGATGGCCATTCTGACTGGTGTGAGGTGATACCTAATTGTAGTTTTGATTTGCATTTCTCTGATAATTAGTGATATTGAGGATTTTTTCATATATCTGTTGGCCATTTTTATGTCTTCATTGGAGAATTGCTTGTTTAGGTCTTCTGCCCATTTTTTGGATTGGGTTGTTTGTTTTTTGTTATTAAGCCGTATGAGCTGTTGGTATATTCTGGAAATTAAGCCCTGTCAGTCACATCATTTGCAAATATTTTTTCCCATTCTGTAAGCTGTCCTTTTGTTTTGTTTATAGGTTTGCTGTGCAAAAGCTTATAAGTTTAATTATGTCCCATTTGTTTATTTTTGCTTTTATTTCTATTGCCTGGGTAGACTGCCCTGGGAGAACATTGCTAAGATTTATGTCAGAGACTATTTTGCCTATGTTTTCTTTTAGGTTTATAGTGTTTTGTCTTACGTTTAAGTCTTTAAGTCATTTTGAGTTTATTTTTGTGTATGGTGTGAGATGTAACTTTATTAATTTACTTGTGGCTGTCCAGCTTTCCCAACACCACTTGTTGAAGAGACGGTCTTTCTCCAATGTATAGTGTTGCCTCCTTTGTTGAAGATTAATTGATTGTAGGTGTGTGGGTTTATTTCTGGGCTTTCTCTTCCAACAGCTGTGCTTTTCCTTTAATTTTGACATATCTTTTCTATGACCCAGTTCCTGCTTTTAAAGCACATTATACTCTTGGCCTCTTAAGCTTAGATGCTCAAATAATTCCATGGAATCCCCTTTACTGACTTAAAACCTGAGTGGATATGAATTTTGAAATACTGTACTGGAAACTTTTTTTTCCTTTTTTTTTTGGCTCAGTTTCTCATTTAGAAGCTTAAGGGGAGCAAGTGTTCTCAGTAGCTTCCCTTGGTATAGCTCCATGGCTCTCAAATTGAGGCTTCCCTTTATTAGCCATTGGACTGAACTTCGTGACGGAGTCCTCTTCTTTTGCCTTCTATGTCTTTATGAAAGCCTTACTTGAGTAACATGTAAGTGAAAGTTTTGATTTTCTGGCTTAAGCTAGTAACACACATACCTATATTTGTATATGTCAATCTTAGCCATATCTATGGGGTAAGATAGATGAAGATCAAAGAAATTACAATACCACCTTTATCCTTTATGATTGATAAAACTGATATTGGGGACTGTGACTTGGAGAAGTAGCAATAATGGCATCTTAGTACCAAACTCCAAGCTCAGCCAGAGGCAGGCAGCTTGGGACATCCCGGGTGGAAGCCTGCCCTTGTTCGACTTAAAGGCAGGGTGGAGCCCGTATACTCTCTCAGGGCAGCAGGCTCCCTCTGGGACGTGGGGAAAAGGGGCTGAGCTGTGTCTACCTAGTGCCTCTCCCAGACTCATCAGTCAGCTCACTGACTCTCTGGGGTGAAAACCTTGGAAATGCCCCATTTCAGAAACCTGAGGAAAGAATGTCCCAACTCCACTAGCCCTCAAATATTTTCCAGGGATTTTGTTTGTTTGTTTGTTTGTTTTACACTAAGCCTATGAAAAGCAAGGTTGCTGCTGTTGTCTTAGAGAAGACCTGCAGTCTATCAGACAGCTTGCTCTCCCCCCTTCATGAGGCTGTTGTCCTACCTCTGCTCTCTGACTTTTTGTGGTTCTGCTTGGGAAACTGGTGAGACAGACACCTTATTGCCCTAGAAGTGTCCAAAAGTGTCAGTCGGTACTACAGCAGAAAACCTTCTTTCTGTTCCCAACCCAAATGATTATCTGCCTACACTGTCCAAATTTATTTGTTTGCAGTGATATAAAATGACCACATGGAGCTATTCCAATAACGACGTACCAAAAAATTAGATATCCTAAATTTAAATATAAGTCTCCGCTCACTCTTAAATTCTTCAATAAAATTAAAGTACAAATTTAAACTCCTTTGAATGTTACAGTTTAAATCAATTAGGGTCCAGAATCAAATTATTTTACCTTTGTGATTTCAAAGAAATTGGTGGGAAAAAAATCATCCTTGCCAATTTCTTACTCTGATTGGCCTCAACAGAGACTTCTTACTGGCTGGGGAGGACGAGTTTCCTTCAGCAGCTGCAGCCTGGTTTATTTCTCATGGAATGATAGCTTTGGTAGCTTGTTCTTGTGTAGTTCCTTCACAACCTCAGATATAGCATTAAGTAATTGCCAAGTTTCTGATGCACCTAATTTTTTAGAAAGGGATTCACAAGATTATTATAGCCCTGATTCCATTCTCACCAAATTTAGGAAAAAAATTAATACCTAGGCCCTAGAGTAGTTTTTCAGGGGAAAATTGTGTTCCCCAAACTCAGTTTTTAAGGATGTTGAAGATTCTAGAACGAACTCATTGAGATCTGAGAACAGGGTGGGCAGTCTTGATTTTAGTCTGATTAGGATGACACTTTATGCCAGATTTTCAGAATCTATGACTTGGGAACTTGAATTCAACTGGGAGAAATCACCTATAAATGTATCACCTTTGGCCGTAGGGAATTACTGGATCTTGAGAGAAAATACATTTAGGAACACTATTTTCCAAGAAAGGAACATTTGAGATTTGCTGGGCAAGCTTAGGACTTTGCAAGGGTTTCTACATTCTTATCTGATGTACTTCTGGACTTTTTAGGGGGGCATTCTGATGGTGATTTAGTGTGGATTCTGTCTAGTGACAAGTCCCCCACTCTCTCTTATTCCATGGTGGCTGATTCCACTGCTCTGGCTATGAAATTGCTAGAAATGAAGTAAAATCTCTGAGGGAAAGTTTCTTTTTCCTCTTCATCCTTCCTCCAGCTGGAGAAACATCTTTAGCAGATTCCTGAAGTCACACTGTCACTGATATTTCTTAAAGCTTGTAACCTTAGGAGGGTTTACAGGTGTCTCCCTATTTTCTTCAAGAAAATGTTACCTGGCACAAAAAATTTAAAGCTGGGACCTCACACATGTCTTCTTCGAAAGCACTCAGAACTTAGATGTGTGCACCTAAAGACAGTGCCTACATACATGACTGAGAAACAGTACAGTCAACAAAAATTGCTTCACCTGTCATCCATACACAATAGGTAGTTCAGGGTCATGCTGTAGCAGCCAGCTTCTGAAGATTTTTGTGGCCCATATGACTTTATTTAAGGCATGGGAAGTCCTGCTTGTATAAAAACAGCCTCACACTCTATAAAAATAGCCACACACCTGTGGACAAGTTACCATAAGCATCAGTCCTCCATCAAATGCAAAATTCCATAATGACCAATTAAGGTATAAGAGCTAAAGCTACTGATTATAAGCACACCACACAACTGTGAGAGCCAGTTGCAGGATGCAGTATAAGCCCCCGAAAACCACTAGAGCCAACTACAGACAGAGCCTTACTTCACCTAATGCCTCATCGATATTATTTTGGCTCTCCAAATACTACTCCATGTCTATTTCTCAATATTCCTGGCGCAAGGCACCATATCCTAACACCCAGATCTTGGGCAAAGGGAGAATCTGCCCTCTAAAACATGGATTTGGAATAGCTGAACTGAATGCCTGTACCCTGTAGTTACCTGGATCACAAGGGAGTTTTGGGAAAGCAGAAGGAGCTGGGTTACTCATGTCCAGTTCTTTTCTGAAACTTGCCAGTCAGGCAGCTCACTCCACCTTTGGGCACAAGAAGCTAGTGGTATGTAGGGCATTTAGGGCATTTCTCCTCATGGAAAGCAGAGAAGTGGAGAAGTTCTATTCCCCCTTGACACAAATCGATTGGATGTCCCCTGTGGCCTCCTTTGATAGCTTGTTCTTGAAACCAGCTCCACTCTCCAGAATAAAAAACCCAAACCAAACAAATAAACAGTAAAGACTTGTGTGATCTAAGTAATTGAGGAGCTCAACAGCTGAATGGCTCAACGCATGCATCATCAATTTCAATTCTGCTGCAGTTTTTCCCAGGTGCTTTACATGTGTTAGCTGTGACTGATCTCTTCAAACGCTCAACGTAACACATTTCTGGAAATGCTTGGTTAAGTGTGTTTTCCAAAAGTAGGTTGGAAAGATTTCAAATGACACGAATGGAAAAAAACAGAATGAATAGGAAAATGATTCACAGTGCGCATTGATACAGGGAGATGTAATTACATTAAGTTAAATGAGGTAATAGTTGTGAAACCACTTGGCAAAGCTTGTAAAATGCCATATGAAGGTAAAATTTGAGCTGTTAACATTCTGTGCAAATGGTTTGCAGTTTGAAGTCTTTAGTTCCTCTTATGAAAATTTTGGTAGGAACTTTAAAATCTAGTTTCTTTCTCTCTCTCTTTGTCCTTTCTATGAACATTGTCTCTTTTTTTAATTGAAGTATAGCTGATTTACAGTGTTGTGTTAGTTTCAGGTATGGAGCAAAGTGATGTAGTTATTTATATATATATAAATCTATTCTTTGCTTCAAATTCCTTTTCACTATAGGTTGTTACAAGATATTTAATATGGTTCCCAGTGCTATGCAGTAGGCCCTAGTTGGTTATGGATTTTATATATAGTAGTATGTATATGTTAATCCCAAGCTCCTAGTTTATCCCGTCTCCCCTCTCCCTCTCCCCTTTGGTAACTGTAAGTTTATTTTCTATGTTTGTGAGTCTATTTTCTGTTTTTTAAAAAGTTGATTTGTATCATTTTTTAAGATTTCACATATAAGCAGTATCATATGATATTTATCTTTTTCTGTCTGTCTTACTTCACTTAGTATGATAATCTCTTGATCCATTCATGTTGCTGCAAATGGTATTATTTTACTCTTTTTATGGCTGAGTAATATTCCACTATATCTATATCTATACCACACCATCTTTATCCATTCATCTGTCAGTGGACACTTATTTTGCTTCCATGTCTTGGCTATTGTAAATAGTACTGCTGTGAACATTGGTGTGCATGTATCTTTTTGAATTAGTGTTTATTCAGATGTATGCCCAGGAGTGGGATTGCTGGATCATATGGTAAGTGTATTTTTAGTTTTTAAAGGAATCTCAACACTGTCCTCCATTGTTGCTGCACCAATTTGCATTCCCATCAGTATAGGGGGGTTCCTTTGTCTCCACGCCCTCTTCAGCATTAATTGTTTGTGGACTTTTTTGATGATGGCTATTCTGATTGATGTGAGGTGATACCTCATTGTAGTTTTGATTTAGCTCCACTCTCTCTTAAAGAAACAAAGTAAATGATCTCTTTAAGCCTTAGAGCCTATGGTCATGGTCACTTATGAATGGCCAAGAGGGCCTAAAAGACAGTTTGGTTTTCTTAATAATCAGTGCCAGAGCTGGTGTTTGCCTAGATTTGTGTGAGACTCAAGCCGAAAGGGCATGAGATGCCAAAAAATATGAAAACTTGACCATAGAAAAATGTTAGCACATCAACTTTAGATATGAAGGAGAAGAGATATGTATATTTTGGAACCTAAAAGGAATTAATTCCTCTTTTCTTTTCTTTTTTTTTTTTAAATAATGTCAGAAAGTTATTTGGTCAGTAAAGTGTCTTTAAAAATATAGTAAAACTGTATTACAAAGACCCCAATCTATGTCCTACTTCTGTATAAGTTTAGTGTACATAAAAATTTAATCCAGAGGACTAACTAACAACTTGCTATCTTGCATTTTGTTTAAATGGTTAGTTGATGACATATTCTTTTATGTCTTAATGAAATATCCCCTTTCAATGAAAACAATTTCCATATAGATCTTACGGGGTATGGTAAGTTCTGCTATAATGCTTGTTTTGAAAATGTGAAATTGTTCCAACACAACTAATATATTAGGGAACTTTGAGCATGGCACAAATTTTGTCTTTGCTTCTGCACAATTTTGTGAGAAACTCTAGGTGAATACAGTAAACTGAAGTCAGCTGAACCCAGCTGCATCAGAACTTGCATAAAACACATGCAGATGTCTCAGATTCTACCAGGTGTCTCCATTCACCACGCCCACCCACATCTGGTGCTAGAACTTTCAGACCCATTGCAGATAACCCTCCTTCCATGATTTCACAGTGACTTACAAATTGCAACTCATCTGCAAACTTCATGTCTTTTTCAAGGTAAAGTACCATATTTATTGTAGTATTTATGTATTTTGTAACTATTTCATATAAATAAAACAGTGCCACCATTTTTATTAGGTTCCTACCTTTTTAAAAAATGTGATGATGAAATTTTTGAGTTTTGTGTCCCCGACCCAATTTTCTCATAAGCCCTGTGGTTTTTATTGTGTGATTTTGCATAGCATGCTAATTTTAAGGAATGCAGGTGTCATAGTCTAGCAGAACTGGCTGGATTTTAAATTCAGTTTTTCACTTCTGTTTATATTTTGGAGCAACAAGTAATACAGTTCTCTATTTCCCTTCTTCCCTCGCCCAACTTTTTTGATAGTACCATTAGTTTATTGCAAGATCCCTGCAAAGTGTCTGCTGGCTAGTTTCTGTGTAAGCAAGCTTGTCTGCATTTGCATGAATTGTGAACAATTCTGTGCAGATACACACATTTGAAACCAGGCAGAAACCTACAGGAGTCTGTCTTTAGGCTCAGAGATATTGACAACAGTCATGCATCCTTGTTTTTTTCCATGTGTAGAATTTGAGACAAAGTTTGGCAGTCAAAAACTTCCATCCATGATATTTAATAAATACATGAAATATACATAAGAAAAGACCTTACTGCAGGATTTTATTTTTGTTTTGTGCTTCTGTCTCAGGCCACGTGAATACTACCACATGTATGGTATACGTGTCTACTCTACTTTGATTTTTATTGTTGTATTCCTCTTTCGAAGTCCCTTCCTCTTTTTTTTTTTTAAATTTTACTCAAGTATAATTGACAAATAAAATTGTAAGATATTTAAAGTGTACATCATGATGATTTGATATATGTATATGTTATAAAAGAGTTCCTCCCATCTAGTTAATTAACACATCTGTCACCTCACGTATTTATCTTTTTCTGTTTAGAAACTCCTTTGCTTTTCTATACTCCCTTTTCCATTCATCATGTGCTGTACCCTATGCACAGCCACAGTGCATAAAATGTAAGTCATAGACCAAAAATTCAATGATGTGAGGGAAGTGTACTTGTTCATAAAAGCTGAAAAGAGATATTAATATCTATTAACTTCCTTCTATGTTCCAGGAAGTTGGTTACCTTGTTCACTGATAATATATTTCATTCAATCTTCACAATATCCCTTACAGTTTTTACTTTCCATTTTAACAGATGAAGAAACTAAAGCTCATGGAAGGTCATTAGCTGTCCCAGTATCAAGTAGTGTTAGAGCTGTGTGGGTCCTCTCATGTGTGAACACAAAGATGAGATTAGATTCGTAAGAGATTTATTGGAGAAATGCCTGTGAAAGATAAAGAAGAGAGTAGGAGAGTCTTCAGGCCATGATGCAGGTCTGACACCTGAGAAAGAAGAGAAAAGGAAAGAGGTCTTGGTAGGAAAATGTCAAACTGAACAGAGTTCTGAGAAAGCCTCAGGCCAGTGCCTCAGGGAGTCCCTGAGAAGAAGAAGCCCATGAGGGGAGTCTTGCATTGGTAGGAACGGCCACCCAGTTCTAGTATTCCTGCCATACTCCATCATTGGTGTGGAGCAGCCCGAGGGAAGCCTGGATCTCTGAGCTCCAAGTTGGATCCAAAGGTGTGGACAGGAGGCTACCAGTCATCTGTGATCCCAGGAGCAGCTTCTCCTGAAGGGAGATCTGGGCAGTGCACCTCCAGGATCACCCACAGTCACAATTCAAGAGCACACCCGCCTGCGTACAAAGTTCTTCTCTGCTTGGGTGATGCACAGGGTTGGTAGCAGAGCTTGTTCTGCACCAGTCAAAATAACACCCTTACTCACCTCCAGATAATGAACCCAAGTGAAATCTGTGAGTTTGATATGCAGACGCAGCTTCAGAATAAGTCTCTTAAGTCTCCTAGATTGCAGTAGCTTGCTGCATCTAAGTTGCTCTTAAAATTTTGTAGCTGCCACTTAACAGCTGAGGACAGAGAAGCAATTTTCTAGAGGAAAAGTTCTAATGTTGGCAGCACATTAAAATCAGGTGAGGGGATGGTTTACATTTCCTATGTCTAGTTTGTACCTCCAGCCAATTAAATTATAATCTCTCAGGGTGGAGCTTAGGCATCAGTATTTTTTTTTAAAGGTTCACAGGTGGTTTCAATGTGTATCCAAGGTTGAGAGCTACTGTAATAAAGGATATCTGCCTGAAGTAAAAAAATAGATATGTCTTGGAACATTCTTCTCAGTACCCGATCTGTCTACCAGGTCTACTCATTATCCACTCCAGGGAGTTACCTAATTAGTTCAGGAATGTTCCCAGAGGCCATTAAGCTTAAACTTTTTTTTTTTTTGGTCTTTGTGACAGTAGTCCTATATAAGATTTTCCTATATCTAATTTGTATTTGCACTCACATTTCTGTCTTCACCATACTTTAACATATCTGTATATATTTAATAGGAGAAAAGCTGTGATACAAATTATAACAAGAAGGAATCTTGGCTTTCTGGCTAGAGTCAGCAGTGTGGCTTTCGGAAATGCCTAGAACTCTAAGGAATTCTGGAGGTAGAGGCAGAGAGAAGCTTTCCTATTTTTACATGGGAAAGAACATGGCCACATTTTCTCAAAATTTGAAAGGAAAACAGGGAGAGAGTTAAGAGTGTGGACTGAATCGAATAAAGAGTTCAGATTCTGGGTGTTTTTTGTTCATAATCTTATTTTTATCTTAAACAAATACCAATGAAAGTAGTGTGTTCATTGTAAAACTCTGGAAAAAGGCAACGTAGACAGATGAAAATAATACATTTAATATTAATATCAGTTATTTGTTCAAATCTAGGTTGGTCAATATATTTGCTTCCAGGAAGCTCTACTTGCTAGATTAGGATGAACTGATCAAGGTGTAGCCATTGGTGTCTGACCTTCACTGAGGTATTAATTTTTCTCTGTTATCAAGAAGAAACAAAAACAAACAACAGGAAACCTCCACCAGTATATCTGTTCATCTGCAGTGACAGAGCAAGAGTGGAGATGGAACAGTGGAAACTATCAGAAACAGGAAATAAGGAGATGCGTGGTCTTAGAAAAGTTAAAAACAATAATAAAAGTAACTGAAAGTTGATTTTTAAAATTATCATCATGCACTGGCAACTCCAAAATGATATCAGAGATGAGATGCTCCTCCTTAAAACATACATTTTGTTGGTCTAAGGTCTGTATTTCAAATCATCAGCTCTTTTTAAAACTTACTCTTTAATAAACATTGTATTCTGCATCATAGTCTCCGTGGAATACTCCCATTTATACCCTTGGCCTCTGACACATATGAAATCAGATACATGTCTTGCTTTCAGAGCTTGTTTGCAAAGGTTTGGACTCCTTCTAGCTTGCTTAGGGCAGAGCTTGTCTCCAACTCTGAGATAACCTGTTGTCCTGCGTTTAAACAATAGTGGCACAACAAAAGATGACGAACTGAAACTTGAGTTATTTCAATTTTGTCTTTGTGACGATTTGGAGTTTTCATTTGTGTTTTAACAGTGAAATAACGTAGACTCAGAGATGTAGTATTTTTTGTTTCGTAAGTGCAAATTTTAGTTCTTATGTGAAATATTTATTGAATTCAAATAATGTCTTTATAATTGGAATTTAATCTTCTTTTTGTAGTTGTTAGTTGCTTTAAAACTGAAGAACTAATCAAGGGAATACAACATTGCATCAGTATGATTTAGTAGGTTTGGACATTTTGGTTTTATTAAAATTCATTTAAAAAAACTGACATGATTTATATATGCACAGAATTTAATAGAAGGAAAAGTTTAGTGTCTTCCTATCTTTTCTGGCTATTACTCATTCCATTTCATGATTATTACTGAAAATAATTTTGTTGTATACAGTAGGGGAGTATTGAGAAAAGCTCTGCTCTCAGCGTCAAATAATCGAGGTACACACTGTTCAACTGCTTTTGCAAAGAGCTTTTTGAAAGTCACTTAATGGGCCTCTTACTTTTTTCTTCATTGTGTCAGTTTTCCCCTTTTCTTCATTCCTCCCTCCTCCTCCTAACTGATCATTTGGGGTTCATGAGTGGTAACTAGATATTTTACAAAATCTTATATAACTTGCATATTATTGAAATGAAAAAAACAATCACTCACACACTAACAACAACTGAAACAAAATATGCATCAGTAAAAATTTAACTCAGGCTACATAGTTATCAGCTTTCCAAACTCCAGGTCCCAAGCCAGTCCTCGTGCAGATGTCCACCTCTGCTGCACTGCTTTCTCGTTTACAAGATCGCCTAATGTACCCTTTTGAACAAGGTTTTCTCAGTGTGTTCAACCTATTGCTCACCAGCTCTGCAAGGCGGATGGCAAATTTACATTCAACCACACTCTGGAAAGCTTTTTTTTTTGGTATCAAGTCAATGGTTTCATTTTATTAGTGAAACAGCATGGAGTACCTCTTACCTACTACGAAGTGTTAACCCAGTTTTGATTTTTTTCCCTTTAGAAGTAGATTTTGTAGTTGTAACTGGAACACTGAAAGATTTCAACCTAGTGGATGCTTGCAATTACAATATGTAAATTCCTTATTTTCCATGTCATGTTGTAGACAATGTAAATCTCCAAGGAACCCCAGCCCTTAAATGAGACACATTTGCTTTCTTGTCTAATTAAAATGAGAGTCCAAGGCCATGAAAAATACATGTCTAGACAAATATGTTATCTAATTTAGAATAAAATTAGGCTAAGAAATATAAAAATATTGCTGAGTCTATGAAATTTTTACCACCTTCCTGCAGTTACCAACAGTATTTTTTTAAAATTGTTTTCCTTGTGGTATTAATGCTATTCCAATGGTCCTTTGTTTATAGTCTGTTTAGAACTTTCATAGATATGAACAAAGCTATGTTCCAGAGCAAACTGTTTTAGTTCTTCTCACCATCCACACATAGTATTAATAGTGGTCTATACTCATTTTATTTTATTTAATTAATTTATTTTTTAACATTTTTTATTGAGTTATAGTCAGTTTACAATGTTGTGTCAATTTCCAGTGTAGAGCACAATTTTTCAGTTATACATGAACAACATATATTCATTGTCACATTCTTTTTCGCTGTGAGCTACCACAAGATCTTGTATATATTTCCCTGTGCTGTACAGTATAATCTTGTTTATCTATTCTACTTATGCCTGTCAGTATCTACAGATTTTGAACTCCCAGTCTATCCCTTCCCACCTACCTCCCCCTTGGCAACCACAAGTGTGTATTCTATGTCTATGAGTCTGTTTCTGTTTCTGTTTTGTATTTATGTTTTTTTTTTTTTTTTTTTTTTTTTTAGATTCCACATATGAGTGATCTCATATGGTATTTTTCTTTCTTTTTCTGGGACATCCATGTTGCTGCAAATGGTGTTACGTTGTCATTTTTATGGCTGTATAGTATTCCATTGTATAAATATACCAAATCTTCTTTATCCAGTCATCTGTTGATGGACATTTAGGCTGTTGGTGGGAATGCAGTTTGGTGCAGCCACTGTGGAAAACAATATGGAGATTCCTCAAAAGACTAGGAATAGACTTAACCATATGACCCAGTAATCTCACTCCTGGGCATATATCCAGAAGGAACCCTACTTCAAAAAGACACCTGCACCCCAATGTTCATAGCAGCACTATTTACAATAGCCAAGACATGGAAACAGCCTAAATGTCCATCGACAGATGACTGGATAATGATGTGGTATATAGTCATTTTAGTGTTGGCTCTGTGTTGTTGGTTACTATAAGGCTCTTATAAATTGGTGGCTCTTGGATGGCAATGTTTCATTTTTGCCAGCTTAGTGCTTTTATTTTAATTTTTTATTCAGTTTGTGTGCTTTAAGGTGAGCATGCACTTTTCCATTTTGCTATAAGCCCAGTAAACCCTTTTTATATGTAGTCTATTCATTTAAAGTGCTTATTCTTAGCTGGCATTTAATTGCATTTAAATTAGTCACAATGGCAGTGCACATATGAAGAAGGGTATGCAGAGGGAGCCATATTGTCACATATGGCTTACATGCTCATAAGAAGAGGGCTAAGTGGTGAAAGCTGAAAGTGCTAAAAAAGAAAAAAAGGGTAAATATTGCATGTAAATATGGCTTATAGGATGAGTCATTTCACAGCAGAAATGATTAGGAAGAACAAGACATGATCATCTACTTTTTTGTGGGAAGTGTTGGGTGGGCCCATGTAATTGATAATAGGAAAACGGACAAAATTGAAAATCTTTGGTTGTGAAGCTAGAGGGTCTGCATCAGAGTTGAATGTTTAGTGATTTAATGTACATTCAGAAGATGTCTGGGAGTTTGTTGGAAGGACTGAAAGCCAAGCATGGTGAAAGTGAGGTTGAGGAGATTATTGCTGCAAGCTACGGCTAGTTCTATAGGTTCTAGGCCAATTTGAATCTGCACAACATCAAAGTGAAGGGAGAGGCTGCAACTGCTGATAATGTAATTTCTTAGAAGAAGGAGAATCCTTCATCCAGTGTAAATGAAATTGTTCTATTTTGGGGAAAAGATGCCGATAGAATGTGTATAATGAGGTGGTGAATAGTATACAGGATTTGAAGACTTTGAAGGACCAAGGCAGACTTTCACAGGGAGACTGGATCCTGGGATTGCAGATTTAAGCCTCTTTTACTTCAGACAGCTTTTCAGATTAGGACTATTTCACAGTTCACAGAGTTTAAGGGCAGGAGGATGGAGGAATAGCAGATTTGTCCATTGCCATAGCCCTAGTGATATTACATATGAAAGCAAAAATGAACATCTATGAGTTAACATCTTTAAAACGATGCAGTTATGTTTTCAGTATAGGTTAAAATTTATTTTTTATTTTTAAAATTGTGATTCACTATATGTAACATGAAATTTACCATTTTAACCATGTTTAAGGGGAAAATTCTGTGGTATTAAGTACATTCACATAGTTGTGCAACAATTGCCATCATCCATTTCCAGAACTTTTTCGTCTTCCCCAACTGAAACTCTGTACCCATTATTCACTTGCTCCCCATTCCCGCCTCTCCTCACTCCTGGCAACCATCATTGTACTTCTGTCCTTATGAATTTGACTACTCTAGGTACCTCATATAAGTGGAATCATATAATATTTGTTTTTTAATGACTGGCTTATTTAATTTAGCCTAATGTCCTCAAGGTTCAACCATATTGTAGCATGTATCAGAATTTCCTTTCTTTTTAGGGCTGAATAATATTCAATTGTATGTTTATACCACATTTCGTTTATTCATCTTTCAGTGGACAGTTGGATTGCTTCCACCTTTTGGCTGTTGTGAATAATTCTGGTATGAACATGAGTATACCAATATCTGTTTGAATCTCTGCTTTCATTTCTTTTGGGTGAAGTGAATTGCTGAATCATATGGTAATTCTATTTTTAATGTTTTGAATAATGACCATATCACTTTCTACAGTGTCTGTACCATTTTACATTCCTACCAGCAATGCACAAGATTCCAATTTCTGTACATCCTTGCCACCAACACATCTTTCTTTTTCTTTCTTCCTTTCCTTTCCTTTTCTTTTCTTTTCTTTTTTCTTTTCTTTTCTTTTCTTTTCTTTTCTTTTCTTTTCTTTTCTTTTCTTTTCTTTTCCTTTTTCTTTTCTTTCCTTTTCTTTCTTTCTTTCTTTCTTTCTTTCTTTCTTTCTTTCTTTCTTTCTTTCTTTCTTTCTTTCTTTCTAATAATAGCTATCTTAAAGGATGTGATATCTCATTTTGGTTTGTGGTATTGAACATTTTTTCATGTACTTACTGTCCATTTGCATATCTTCTTTGGAGAAATGTCTAAGTCCTTGGCCCATTTTTGAATTGAGCTCTTTGTCTTTTGTTGTTGAGTTGTAGAAATACTTCATGTATTCTGGATACAATCCTCGATCAGAAATGTGATTTGCAGATATTTTCTCCAAGTCTGTTGGCTGACTGTTCACTCTGTTGATAGTGTTTTTGGTGTGCAAAAATTTATAATTTTTATGTAGAACATTTATCTATTTTTTTCTTTTGCTACCTATGCTTTTGGTGTCATCTGCAAGAAATCATTGTCATATCTAACACCATGAAGATCTTGCCCTTTATTTTCTTCTTTGAGTTTAATAATTTTATTTCTTACTTTTAGGTCTTCAGTTCAGTTTTGAGTTAATTTTGTATATAGTGTAAGGGCAGCATTCAACTTCATTTTTTTGGGCATGTGTATATTTAGTTTTTCCAATAGTATTTGCTGAATAATTTTTATTTTTTTAATGGAAAATTCTGATTTTTATCATGCTCTTTGGTCTATAATTAATGCTTGCTTATGTTCATTTTTTTCCTGTTAGTTTAGTGTGAAAGGATCTTAGTACATTTACTGTAGGAATGCCTGGATAGACATACACAAAGATACACACACAGACACACACACAGACACATGCACATCTATAGATTATAAACTATGTGAGCTATATTTGCATGAGACCCCACTAGACTGCTTGGAGAAATTATAGCAAATAAGACATTCATGGAACATATAGGCACCACTGAATTTTAGAGAAAGACTTTCACAACATTTTGAAGAAAAGTAAAGTTCTTTGCCTTACAGTTTAATCTCTGGTGTATATTTTTGTGATTATAAGAAAAAATAATTATTTTGTCAATCATAATATTCTTCAGATTTTTAAATACAATAATGGTGGTCCATGTATAATGTAATAGTATAAGTCTTACCATCACCAATTCTGATGCATACATTTTATGACTAATATATAATTTATTTGAAGTAGATTCATGATAGTTGTACCTTTGATAGTGTTTGTTTAAAAATTTCACATACACTTTTGTTTACATTTTTTATCATGAGAATATAATGTAATTATGAATAAATATTTTTATAGATTAGATATTCTGTAAATATCTTAGAAATATAAACTTCTAGTAAGTAATTTCAGGTGAAATCCAATCAGATTTACTACTACTTTGGTTTCCTGTGGAAGATGAAATTTCTAGACTTATTCATTTGTTTTAAAATTTTTTATTTGCAGAGATTTTTAATTGTTATATATTCTTAAAACATTTGAATAATTTAATAGAAAAAATATCACAGTCATATAATAGAAGGTTTCTCTTCTGACTTTATAGAATTGTAACTAATTTATTTCTATTTCAAGAGAGATGGGCTATGAATTTTCAATGTAAAATGTTGAAACAAGTTATAAATGAAGAATTAGATATGTATTGACCTTTATTTGGAGTCAGATTTTGGAAAAAATAGAACAAGTCTATATAATTTCACAATTTGGATTCCAGGCTTTGTGTCATATCCTTTTACTCATGTGATGTATAAGATGACTCGTGAATAACAAAATATTAGGAAGACTATTGATTAATCAGGAGAATGAAACCATTCAAGTATAATAGTTACCTTGAATGTTTGGGCTGAAAAGTCATACCAACTTATAAGTTCAGGGAAAAAAAATGAATGAAAATATGTTGAAGATTTTTCACTGGCATTTGGTAGCAGCCAAGGAGTTCCCTTCATTTTCAGCAGATACTTGCTATAACACTTCATTTAAATATTATACTGTTGATTAGTTCTAGCAGAATGGAATATTCAATTACTTTTAATAAGAATAGCACTTCATATTTGCCGAATTTCAGCCACATTTCTTTATTATTTCTCAACACATTAAAACATGTCTATTTTTATTTATTTATTTATTTATTTTATTAAGGTATAGTCAGTTTACAATGTTGTGTCAATTTCTGGTGTATGTGTGTATTTCTGGTAATGTTTCAGTCATACATATACATACATATATCTGTTTTAATATTCTTTTTCATTATAGGTTACTACAAGATATTGAATGTAGTTCCCTGTGCTATATAAAAGAAACATCTATTTTATGTATAGTAATTTGTATTTGCAAATCTCAAACTCCCAATTTATCCTTTCCTACCCACTTTCCCCTGAAAACCGTAAGTTTGTTTTCTATGTCTGTGAGTCTAAAACATGTCTATTTAATGTTTGGTTATTTTTGTTGTTCCTACAAAGGCTTATTAAATTTTAACCGTTCCTGATCTAAGTTTTAAGCTAATAAATATATGCAAAAATAAAACTCCTCACTAAGTTATAAGCCATCAGTAGACTATGTTTAGCATAAGCAATTAATTTGTCAAACATCCATAAGCCAGACATTTTAAGTCTTTAGTATATAATGGTGAGAAATTTGGAACTTAAGGGATGAAGACAAGAAAGCAGGAAATTAAAATATGCTGTAATATGTTATTAAGATTCTTTTAAAAATTTTGAGGATGTCTTATAGTTGCTTAATGTTTGACCAAAATTATATCCATACCCACAAATGTATTGAATGGCAAAAAACAATTTTTCACTCTAAAAAATTGAAGTCAAAGTTCATAAGGAAAATTTATTTCATTTTTAATAGGATTACAGAACTGTCCTGGATTAAGTGAGTACTTCTTGAGAGCTGGATTTGGCTATTTGTAAAGCAGTTAAAAACATTTCTTTTGTAATGTGGTAGAAGGTTTGTGTATTTTTTAGGACATTGGTTTTAGCTAGTTTTAATAGTTTCCCTTTTGTACCTTTCAGGAACAGAAAGAAAATTAAAATGGATTGTTGAAAATTCCTTCTATTTCCTAGTAATTACATAGCCAATCTGGGTTCACAATTTAAAGAAAGAAAAGAGTAGAAGAATAAGTCAAGGATCAGCTTGTTTTGTTTCCTTTAAAATAGGAAACTTTTTGCTAGATTAACTCTAGGACTCCTTCACGTAAAAAGATAAAGCCAGATACCCTAACAACAAAAACAAGCATATAACAAAAACATTTTGTAATCCTAAAAAATAATCCAATTACTTGAAATGGAAGAAATATTTCAATTTTAAAAATTCAGAGCAATCAAAGAATGAGCCAGTGTTTTAGGATCTCATAACTGAAGCAACAAAATAGAAATCTGGATTATAAATTTAAATATTATGAAATCTAATTTGGAGATTATGAAATTTCTGGTTGTGCTATAGGGAAACAGTGTGATCTTGTTATCTCTCAGTTGAATCATTTATAATGTAAAGATAATACCTACTGTGGCTGCTAAGAAATGAAAATTAAGTCAAGTCAATTTTTGATCTAAGTAAGGCTTTACCTTAATGATTGGAGAATTTTCTTGTTCTTTTGTTTCATTTTCATTTAATCTACACTACCCATTTTATGACTATTTTGCCATTCATTATTAGTTATATTAAGGTGGTTATTAATGAAGAGAAATATATCCGAATTTTTTTCTTTTTTTTATCTGTTTTTGTGTAGGTTTTCAAAAAGCATTGATTAAAATGAGATTTGAGGTAGTTGATTGAAAGCAACAGCTTTGGGCTGTTACTGGTGTCTGTACAATGGGCAGAACTGGCCCACGTTAGTTGCAGAACCTAGGTTAGATGCTGCTACACCTACAGATGAAACCTTTCTTCTGATATACTGGATTGGAAACTTATATATTAAATTTCTTTTATTTTGATGATTATTCTTACTTTATCTATTTATTTATTTTAAACATTTTTTATTGAGTTATAGTCATTTTACAATGTTGTGTCAAATTTCAGTGTAGAGCACAATTTTTCAGTTATACATGAACATACATATATTCTTTGTCACATTTTTTTTTGCTGTGAGCTACCACAAGAACTTGTATATATTTCCCTGTGCTATACAGTATGATCTTGTTTATCTGTGTTATAACAAATTAAACACTGAGTCAAGAGCTCTACCCTTCTTGCAAACAATATAAGGAAATTAAATGCTTTAATTTCCATCTTTCAACTTCAGTGCTACTGTTGTGTATTTTAGTTGCATCCTGCTCTCTGAGCCTTTATAATTAGTGATAATTATTACTATTTTAACAATTAATATTTATTTAAACTTCCATCAGATATAGCCATTTATTTATTATTTAGTCTTGGTTCTTGCATCCCAAGCCTTCCTTCTTGGTTCAGTTTTCTTATTGCTGAGTCACATACTTAGTTATTTCAGCAAAGGCCAGTGAGTGGCAAATATTTAATATTTATTGTGCAGGAAAATATTTTAATTTCACTATGACCTGTGAATGATAGCTTAGAATATGGGGGTTAACAGTGATTTTTCCTCATCCCTTTGAAACTGTCTTCTGGCAAGTTTTAGTGCTTATGGTTTGCTATCAATATAGTTGTTCCTTTGTAGATAATTTGTATTTTCTCTGACATATTTTGTATGATGTTCTCTTTGTTTTGATGTTCTACATTTTACTAGATGTACATCTATATTTGTTTATCCTATTTATGCTTCTTCAGTCTGAGAAGATAACTCATGTCTTTCTTTAATTCAGGAAAAATTTCAGGTACTTTTTTGAATTTATTTTTTGCCATTCTTTATACTGTCTTCACAGGAAATTCCTGTCATACATATCTTGGGGCTACTCATCGTATCATCCATTCCACTCAGATAGCCTGTCATATTTCCCATCTGTTTTACCTCTGTTTTGTATCCTGTGTAATTACTTTTTATTTTTATTTATTTGTTTTGTTTTGGGGGAGGTAATTAAGTTTATTTATTTATTTTTTTAATGGAAGTACTGGGGATTGTACCCAGGACCTCATGCATGCTAAGCACATGCTCTACCACTAAGCTGTACCCTCCTTGCTCTGGGTAATTACTTTAAATCCATTCCAATTCACTAAGTTTTTCACCAGCTCCTTCTAGTCAACTCTTTAACTTACCCATTGCATTATTGATTTTAGTGACTCTATTTTTCACTTCTAGCATAAAAAAATGTTTTTCAAATCTACTGTTTTTCCTACTCTTCTGTTCATACCTCGTGGCTTCTGTTTCTGTCTTTTGCAGATGACTATATTCAGCTTTGGTGTGCACATTCCCCCATTGCTTTGGTGACTCATTCAAAGTGTTTTATTTTCTTGTGTGGTTTGCAATCTTGTAAGTCAGTCTTCACCGAAGCTGTTTTTCATGGGAATCCAGAGTACTTGGTACTGTGGAGGTATGCCTTCCGTTGTTTCAGTTTTGCCTCTGTACAGGCCCCGACAGCACTGTAGACAAGTTCACCTTGTCTCACAGACACATAAATTTCAATTTCTCTAAAAAGACTACATTGTCTCCTGTTCCCCAAACTTGCTTCTCCTGTTGTGTATTCCCTTTCTCAGTGAAGGGTGTTGTATCAGCTTATCAGGGCTGCTTATAATAAAGCACCACAGACTGGGTGGTTTAAGCCACAGAAATTACTTTCTCACAATTCTGGAGACTAGAAGTCTGAGATCGAGTTGCCAGCAGGGTTGGTTCTTCTGAGGCTTCTCTCGTTGGCTTGTACATGACCATCGTCTCCCTTGGTCTTCAGGTGGTTTTCCCTGTGTGACTGTGGCCTAATCTCTTCTTCTTATGAGAACACCAGTTATATTGGATTAGCACTCGCAGTAATGACCTCATTTTATTTATTTATTTATTATTGACGTATAGTCAGTTATGACATGTAAATTTCTGGTGTACAGCATAATATCCCAGTCATGCATATATATACATATATTCATTTTCATGTTCTTTTTCATTAAAGGTTATTAAAAATATTGAATATAGTTCCCTATGTTATACAGAAGAAATTTTTTAAATCTATTTTTATATATAGTGGTTAACATTTGCAAATCTCAAACTCCCACATTTATCCCTTCCCACCCCTTTTCTCCCTCATAGCCATAAGACTGTTTACCATGTCTGAGAGTCTGTTTCTGTTTTGTAGATGAGTTCATTAGTGTCCTCTTTTTTTTCTGTTTTTTTTAGATTCTACATATGAGTGATATCATATGGTGTTTTTCCTTCTCTTTCTGCCTTAATTCACTTAGTATGACAATCTCCAGGTCCATCAACCTTGCTGCAAATGGAATTATTTTATTCTCTTTTATGACTAAGTAGTATTCCATTGTATAAATATAGCACAACTATTTTATCCAGTCATCTATCAAAGGACATTTAGGTTGCTTCCATGTCTTGGCTATTGTACATAGTGCTTCTGTGAACATTGGGGTGCATGTATATTTTTGAATTAAGAGTTCCCGCTAGATATATGCCCAGGAGTGGGATTGCTGGATCATATGTTAAGTCTATTTTTAGTCTTCTGAGGAATCTCCATACTGTTTTCCATAATGGCTGCACCAAACTCCATTCCCACCAACAGTGTAGGAGGGTTCCCTTTTCTCCACACCCTCTCCAGCATTTATCATTTGTGGACTTTTGAATGATGGCCATTCGGACTGGTATGAGGTGATACCTCATTGCAGTTTTGAATTGCGTTTCTCTGATAATTAGCAATATTGATCATTTTTTTAATGTGCCTATTGGCCATTTGTATGATGACCTCATTTTAACTTAATTACCTCTTTAAAGGCCTTGACTCCAAGTACAGCACATTCTGAGGTCCTAGAGGTTAGAATATTAATATTTAAATTTGGGGGGAGCACAGATCAGGCACAACAGGTTACTCAAGCCAGTGATCTGAACATTGTCCTTCATTACTATTTACCCTCTAGTTTCAAGTAGTCACCATTGATTCTGTTTCCTAAATCTCTTTCAAAGTTATCCATTTCTAAGAATCTTCACTGCTACTTCCCAACTTTTGACCATCATTATTTTTTCTCCTATGTATTAACAATAACTTTCTTGCTGATTTTTTTCTCTCCAGTATTTCTCTCTTCTACCCTTTCTTCCACATGACAGCTAGAGTAATTTTTTTAATGTAATACTTATGATTATAGCTTCACTTATCTCTGCTGAAAACCCTTTAGGAGTCCAAAATCTTTTTCATGATTAAGGAAGCTTTTACCTGAATGGAGTCTACTTTTCTTTCCAATCTCATTTTTTGTCTTAGGCTTTTTGCTAGAGCATTTTCAGTTCCCTGCACAGAACATATTTTCTCCAGTCTCTGTCCATTTGCATCTTGTTCTTTATACTTGGAGAAGTCTCATCCCTCCCTTTCCCCTCACTTTTGATAACTCCTACTCATTTTTTATATTTTGGCATAATTTTTTTTACGAGGAAGAATTTCATCACCTTTTAAGTTAGGTAAAGGGCTCCTTAAATTGTTCCTTCCATCATAGTACAGTATACAGCTTGTTGCAACTGCTTATTTACTGGCTGTAAAACCGTTTATTCTAGGGCAGGGACTATCTGTACACAGGTCACAGCTGCATCAGTACTGTCTAACTCATAGTTAGCAGTAAATAAATACTGACACTTGGTGTACTGCATATCATTTTTATGAAGTAGTGGATCAAATGATACCTTATTTTCCTGGCCATCCTTATTAAAAGTTCAACCTTACTATTGTTCCATGCTTTATTTATTTAGAAGTATCCATATCTGATTTTATACTTATAGACTTGTTTGTTTGTTTATTTATTGTCTCTCTCCTCCCTCTCTCTCCAAGTGTAAAGCCTACCATCGACTAAGCATAGATGAGAACTGAACAGTCTGCTTATGTTTTTATATGTCTAATGATCGAAGAAATTTTATACAAGCTAACTTCTCGCTTACACGTTTCGAACCTTGGTGCCTTCCATGAGACATGCTCACATTACTGTACCACCTCTGGCCCTACACCTTTGTGTCATGATGCTAGTTGAGTTGGCACAGTGATGATGGGAGCATACCTGGAAGCCATCCCTGCACTAGGGTAGCTAGTGATAACTCAACAATACACAGGCATGACTGTGGTGCTTATAATAGATCCTGCTACACCTAAGCAAAATCTGTCTCCAAATTTCTCTTCACCCCACAAAGTGCCTGTGACCACTCTAGTACCACCTAATGTCCGGGGAAATTAGAATGGAAAGAGACAGTGGCCTTAACTAATTGTGTTTGTTTATTTGTTTTTTACTTTTGCAAGTGTTACAGGACATACAACCAGGTGAAAACATTGCTAGGGAACTTGATCTTGGAAGGGTCTGTGCAAGTGAGGGTCCTTGAAGCTTAGCTTCATTTACTTCAAGACAGATACTCTGCTGAAGGCAGTGCTTCCCTAGTTGATGTGGGGATATGGCTGAATTTGGGGGCTCTAGCCAGACCTGATAAAATCCACTAATTCCTCCCTTCCCTAAGGAACCCCTAAGATAATTCTGATCACAGATGAAAATGACTACCTTGTACCATCGTACTTTCCAGTGTCATTTCCTTGAATATATAGCTTAAGAACTAGACTTGCAGTAAGAAACATTAATCTTTCAAATATGGAGAGAAAGCACAGTCTCTCTCAGCAGAAAAGCTCTTTCATATTGTTAAGACTGGTTTTTTGTTTGTTTGTTTGTTTTTCTTTTCTTTTTTTTCCCCACTATCAGTTACAGTAACTACAGACCTTTTTAAGACTGGTCATTTACTATCAAAAGGATAATTTGAATCTCTACTCCTGGTCTTCTGGAAAATAGTCAGACTTTTAAGATCATATCAAAACAAAGTAGCAGAGACCCTCTTTTGAAAGGGAAATGATGAATCGTTGCAGAGTGCTGTGGTGAAGGCAGTCAGGGGTAGTGCAATCAGGCTGTATTTATAGGCATATTACCTCTGTCAGCTGAGCCATCAAACCAGCAGTAACGATTAGGTTGCACAATATAAATGCCTGCCCATATGAACACAATTTTGTAAGGAACACATGAAGGCTTCCAGCCATAACCAAGTGATATTATTCAAGAAAAGATGATTTCAAGACTCTCCATGCATGCTATAGGCCCCTTAACATGGAAACTGTTTTCAGATTCAGTGATATTCAGCCTCCCGCTGTGATCCTGCAGGCACACTGAGAAAGAATTCAGAATACAGCTATTATCCAAGATTGAAAGTTTCTTTGCAACTAAACTGTGGCAAATGGTATGTAGTTTAATCCCTGAAAAGAGAATCCCTACTTTTTTTCTTTAATAAAATGAAAACTATAGTCTAATATTTCTGAAGGGTGATAGAGATGATGACAAGATAAAGCACAAATATATGGTTAATTTATATAGTGTAGAAAACTGAACTCATTCTTGTTGCCAGGATGGGGGAACCCAATGAAGTATCTTCCAAGAACTCGGAAATTTAGATTGTGTTCTGAGAGTTAAACTAATCAATCCCAAACACAATAAATGTGGTTATCTGTAAGAACAAATATGTCACCAACGAGTAAGTGAACAACTAAAACACCAACAAAGATGAACTGGAAGACTATTTCTTTATAGGAGAAAGTAGGGGAATGAGGCTGCAACTGGGGAGAGGAAATGTCACCTATGATTTTGTGCTCAGTTTGGAGAACAGGAGACAGTGATGGTGGGCATCACTTGAGTGCACTGGTGTGGGACATCAGAACAGCCAGTGTGGACAGTGCTCATATAAGCACTATCCCGTGGTGAGAATGGCTTGGCCAAATATAAGGTCCATGTGAGCAGGGACTCTTTATTTCTTGTTTACTGGCACATAGTACGCATCCGCTAAATACATGTTGGGTGGGGTCGTGAAGAAATAATGGTGACAAGTTTATCCTTTCATTGAGCATTGTATCTTATCAGCTAACACTCCTTGTTCTGAACCTATACAAGTTTGTGATAATTGGTATTATTATGTAGGTTCTTACAGGGAAAAACATTTCTGATTAGATCAAAATTTCATTCCAGTATCTGAGATATTATTTGATATGATCTTCCCTTGAGAACTTTATTATTCTTATTTGTGGTCACAAATTCAGGTATCTCTCTTGCATGGTTTATGCCTGCAATGAATTTCTGATGAAAAACAACTACCTTGGGAGTCTTTTTTGGGAGTTGCTGGTCTTCTTAGGTGACTTTCCATTTCACTGATAACTTTTTAGAATGTGCAGTATTTCCTATTAATGTTAGCTTTTTTGAGACTTTTTAATATTTTTAAAGACATAGGGTTTAGGACTACAAGGAATGTTTTCATTTGTGTTCGTAAAGCATTTCCTAAGTAGTGTCAGTTATGTTATTGCGACAGGATCATGCAGAGGTGGCTTAAGGCTGCTTTCTATAACATAAATAGCTTAAGGATTTTAAAAGTTGTAATAGATCCTATTTGTTATTCCTTTGCTTATTTTAAAAAAGACATCTTTCATCGCTACTTTATGTTAAAGATATGGTACAAATATCACAAACCAGGACAAATTAGCAGAGTAGTAAGATGTCCAAGATAGGGAAGTATTACTATTAGAAGGAAACCACTGCTTCTGACCATGATTGCACTTCAAAGTAGAAAGATTATGTTACTGCTCTTGCTAATCACATTTCCAAGATGCTCCCAAAAGAATCCTAGAGCCTTGGTGCTGCTGGGAGAATTGGCAACAGTGGCAGAGGAGACTATTAAATGTTTCTTGCCTTATACAGGGTTTTGTAATTAGAGAATATGCAAGGTAACACATTATCTTAGCCAACATCATAGGTTGTTATCGTATCATTACTCAAGTATAAAAACATTCTTTAGATTACTGTCATGATTTTATTTTTTTGTCCTGCCAATTAAACAACCAATGACTAAGAGATACTTCATTTTCTTGTAGGAATTCAGGATTGAGTATTATTTTTATTTGCAGTGGGTTGTGAAGCCTGCTTATCTAGTTTAATCTTCCGTTTATGTTCACCTGTATAGATTTTCATGCTGTAGTTTGTTGATGTAGTTACAAACTGAGAGCTTCCCCACCTTCCCCAGTCACCTCAGCCCCTCATTTCAGGAGGTCTCTATACCTACTTATAATCTATGAGTTTAAGGGTCAAGATCTGGACATTTTTCACAGAACTAGGAAAAAGAATCCTAAAGTTTATATGGGTCCACAAAAGACCCTGGATAGTCAAAGCAATCTTGAGAAGAAAGGACAAAGCTGAAGATATCATGCTCCCTGACTTCAGACTGCAGTACAAAGTTACAGAAATCAAAGCACATGGTGGTGGCACAAAAACAGACACATAGACCAATGGAACAGAATGGCCAGCCCAGAGATAAACTCATATACTTATGGTCAATTAATCTACAATAAAGAAGGCAAGGATATACAATAGGGAAAACACAGTCTCTTCAATAAATGGTGTTGTGAAAACTGGAATACTGCATATAAAAATAATGAAACCAGAATATTTTCTTACACTACATACAAAAATAAACTCAAAATGGATTAAAGACTTAAGTGCAAGACCCAAAACCATAAAACTCCTAGAATAAAACATAGGTAATACACTTTGCTATTGGTCTTCGCAATATTTTTTTTGCATCTGTCTCCCCAGGCAAGGGCAATAAAAGCAAAAATAAACAAATGGGACTACATCAGACTAAAAAGCTTTTGCACAATGAAGAAAACCATCAACAAATAAAAAGACAATCTATTGAATGGGAGAAAATATTTGCATATGATATATCTGATGAGAGTTGGTATCCAAAATATATAAAGAACTTATGATACTCAATATCAAAAAGGCAAACAACCTGATTTAAAACAGGCAGAAGACCTGAATAGGCATTTCTCCAAAGAAGACACACAGATGGCCAATAGACCTATGAGAAAATACTGAACGTTACTCATCATCACGTAAATGCAAATTAAAACCATAATGAGATATCACCTTCCACCAGTCAGAGTGGCTATTAACAACAACAGAAAAGAAACAGTAAGTGTTGGCGAGGATGTGGAGAAAAGCGAACCCTTGTGCACTGTTGGCTGGGAATGTAAATTGGCACAGGCACTATGGAAAACAGTATGGAGGTTCCTCAAAAAATTAAAAACAGAACTACCATACTATCCAGGCATTCTATTCCTGAGTATTTATCAGAAGAACAAAAACACTAATATGAAAAGATATATGCACCTCAATGTTCATAGCAGCATTACTTACAATAGCCAAGATATGAAATCAACCTAAGTGTCCATCAACAGATAAATGGATAAAGAAGATGTGGTGTAAACACACACACACACACACACACACAAAATGGAATATTACTCAGCCATAAAAGAATGAAATTTTGCCATTTTCTACAACATGGATGGACTTGGAAGGTGTTATGCTGGTGAAATAAGTCAGACAGAGAAAGAAAAATACTGTATATTTTTACATAGATGCAGGATCTAAAAATAAAACAGATGAATAAATATAACAAAACAGAAACAGACTCACAGATACAGAGAACAAACTAATGGTTCTTACCAAAGGGGAGGGGGCGGGGGAAGGGTCAGAATAGGTAAAGGGGATTAAGAGGTACAAACTGCTAGGTATAAAATAAATAAGTTACAAGAATATAATTTATAGCACAGCAAATAGACTTTGTATGGCATATAGTCTATGAAAATATCAAATTACTATGTTGTACACCTGCAAATGATACAATACTGTAAGTCAATTATATTTCAATTAAAAAAAAGGTTTGGCTTAATAGAGAGGGGCTACTGGGACATATTCCACACTATGGTCGATATCTTATTCTACACTATTAGTGGTTAAATATTTCTAAGAGCACACTTACTTATATATATGTTGTGATTAAGTTTCTTCACATTTCTAGAATGATATTAAACTTTCAGTTGGGTGAGCTGATTGGAAAAATACAATAGTTGTAGTCAAAGTATTTGTCGGAGAGTATTATCTTGATTTTAATGCCATGCAGTGCTTTTTGGAAGTTGAGACTAGCCATCTTCCTAGCCTCATGATTACTTGAGTGATATGCAATCCATCCAGTCCCCATTTTAGACATGAAAGTTTATCCCTGACTTAGATTATCAGAGAGATCCGTATTTTAGAGTGGGTTGTTTTATACCCTTCTTGAATTGCTTTTACTAAACTGCAGTGTGTAGTATACCATTAGCCTGTACTGAAAGATGTTTTAAGAAATAACTTTCAGAATTTACTTTCTATTGGGATTATTCTTTGTAAGAATTCAGCGGAGAAATTCATCGTAGGGCTTGGGGGATGTGGATAAGTTTGCTTCTTGACAATTACTGGTTGTTTTCATGCAAGGAAAATAGTCTTTTTAGTAACAAATTGGGTTTCCCTTACTGGATCAATCATTAACAATCTCAGATCCAGATTTGTTTTCCACTTTTAACAATTCTTCATTCTATCTTTATCTCTCTTTCTATTAAAAAAATCTTATATGGCAGACACTTTTATAAACTTACATAATTTTTAACTAGGATGAGGACAATTAAGTAAGTAAAACATACAAATGAAACGTAATAAGCTTTCCATTAAGTTTTTTCTCTGTGTGCATGAAGATGGAACCCAGCAGCCAGACTGCAAGAGCAGAAGGCTCCCATACTGCTGTGACACTTCATTGTTAATGGAGGCCTGCATGTTGTGTGTGTTACTGATTTAAAGATGCACATCCTTCCCGCATTCTGTAGTGATAAACCTAGGTGTACTTTACAATTGATAGTGCCTTAAATTAGAGGAAACATGATATTTATATGTGTTTGTGGATGGTAAGGAAAAAGGGAGAACTGTCTTCATCTCCTCTTTAATAAACCAACTGAAGCTCAGCCTTTCCTATTATGTATCACAGCCTGCACCCCTCTTTCCCCATCCTCTGTCTGGCAAACTTGATGCACTTTTCAAAGCTAAGTGCAGATATCACCTTCCTTGATCCCTCAGGTCAGTTTAGGATACTTTTTTCATGCTTTCAACCATCCAGTGCCTCTTGTAATTGGCACTTCTTGTACTCTTGTATTCTTTGTTCAGGTGTTTGGGAGGCAGTGTAGCAGAATAGTTAATTTAAGCACTTGGCCTCTGGAAGTAGACACCTTTGGATTTAATTTTACTATTACCAACTCTTGGGCAAGTTGCTGAAACTCTCTGTCTCTCGGTTTGTTCATCTGAAAAATAGAATTATTATGATAATCTATCTCATGGGATTATTTTCAGGATTAAATGAGTTAACATACTGCAAACAGTGTTTGGAAAAGTAAATGTTTCTCCTCTTCCTCCTCCTTCTTGTTTATTTCTCCTTCTCTTTCTTCTTCTTGTTTTTATTTTATTATTATTGTTGTTCACAGTGTAATGTGTTTGGGAAGTGGGAACTCCCTAAATTCTAAGTCTTTCATTTATAACTTCCCAGAACCTACAAGAGTGCTTGGTACAAGGAAGTCCTTACTAGATGTTACCAATAAATAAAGTCCTCTCTATTAGAGATGAAATTTTGGTGACATGTCATATTTTAGTAAAAACCAAACTACGTTTATAAAATGCTTTTATGAAATTGAGCTAGTGTAATTATCAGAATATATTGCTAGATTGTATAAAATCATTCTCTTTATTGGAACGAATTCAATGACCTATTTAACAAACATTAAATGAATGACACCTCAGTCAGATACTGTCCCAGCTATTTGGGAATGCAGAGGTGAAAAGAACCTTTTCCTTCAGGGAACCGATTTCCTAATGTAAAGAAGTGAGAGCATGTGATTTTTTTAACTGGACATTTGGTTTGTTACGAAAATTCCCTTAAATCTAGTAGTTTGTGATAGTCTATGTAAAAAATAAGGTTTATTATTCCATAAATTTATTTTGTCCCTCAGGTTGATACTGAGAATATTCAATTCTTCTCCAAAAATTAAGAAATTACTATTTCCTTATCTGCTGCCTGTTACATTAAAAATTGGAATTGAGTAGCTAGCTTCTGATTGGTATGGCGTTTTCTTTAGATTGTCTGAAAACCATTCATGACGTTGGGTATTGTCTTTGAAAAACCTCTTTTGCTTCTTGGCTTCTTTCAGTAAGTTATGTTTGATCTTATTTAGAACCACTTCAAGTTGTTACACTGAAATCTGGGTCCCTGGTGTCAAGTGTTTCCAGTGGTATCCATTTAACTCAAGTGCCCAGTACATAAAAGTAGCTCATTAAAAGAAACCCAGTGCTCTTATGTTTATCTTGTGCTTCTAAAATAGCAATATAAAATAAAATAAAAAGCAATCCTTTTTTTATTTGTTTGTTTCTTTTTCAAGGAAGACCCTGGGCATTGACTTCAATGGTGCAAATGTTTTCTTGAGAGCTATTCTTACACAGTCGTTTTTATCAGAATTTCCTTTTTAACCTTTAGTTATGCCATGTGTTTTAGTGCCTACTCCCAGGTTTTAGCTGATGTAATTTCTCCTATGGTACGTATCTCAACAGATGATTCCTCCAAAATGTTATGAGTACTATATACCGATCCTTAATTCTGGGGCAAGAGTCCATCTCCTGAACATAGTTTACCACTTATGGTCTTGCTGGTTTTGCTTCTTTTTACTTATTTTGCCCATCTGGCAGTATACTCCTAAGCCTTTACCATTTGTGAACCACCAGCAATATTCACACCCAATTGTCTATGACTCACCAGGAATCTTTGCCAGATTTCTCAGCATTTAAAGGATATTTTCCTATTTTATGTTCTCTTAACAGAGACAGTTGGCACATATGCTTCTTTACAGTGTAATTTCAAAAATGGATGCCAGGTTGAAAATGGTTCCCACATTTAAGTCATTTACACATGTAGCCTCTTCTAAAAACTCACAAATTAAGACCTCTTAGACAGCTGCTTTTAACAAGCATGGATGTCATATTTAAACAATGTGAACTTCTTTAGATGAGACATTAGAATGAATAAAAAATTATTCCTGTTATGTAGAAAAATTGGGAATGTTCACTCCCTTTAGATAAATTGTAACTTTCAAGGATCTCTTACTCATTTCTGGTAGTGATAAAAGCGTAGGCTCTGTTACTTACTAGCTATGTAATTTTAGACAAGATGTTAATAGCTTTACTCATGTTTCCTCATTTGTAAATATTTGTATCTGCGAGGTTATCTCTTCAGTACTATAAGGAATTCTTCACATGGAATTTTTTCCTGGAAAATATTTTTATTGATTAGAAATAGTTTAGAAGATACTTACTTAAAAGATGGCAGGAAGAACTTAATATGGATCTCTATCTAATATGCTTACTTACCGTCTGAAATAATTACAATAATCACCTATTGTTTTTATTACTTTGTTGTTGTTTTTAATATATTTGGACTTGAGTATATTTTAAGTCATCATGTAAAACCTGTTCTTTAACAGCAATTGTCTTTAACAGCAATTGGAAGACATGTGACTTTCTTTCTTTCAACTGATATATGCTGTCTTGATAAAGGTTCCTTCTGGATGGTTTAGAATTTTTTAAACAGAATTTTCAATTCTTGTGAAATGTCACATACTAGCATTAATTGTCTATATTTTTTGTATTGGAAAGATGTGGTTCAATGTGGTTAAGTGAGCAGGTTGTCTAAGATTATTTAGCAAGAAAATCAATAAAATCAGTAACATTAAAAAAAAAATGAAAGCAGATGTACTGACTATATTGTAGTATTTGTCCATCTGATTTCCCCCTAACTCTATATTCCTGTTTTCACTAAGTTCATATACAGTGGAGGCGCAGGGGAAATCCAGTGTTGTCTAAATGTAGTTGTCATTGTGGCCTAACAAGTCTGATTAGTCCATTAGCAGGGATGCCCTGCAGGGAACTTTAGATAAAAAACTTGGATTGTCAACAAACTCTTAATCCTAGCTGGGGCTGGTAGCCAATTTAGAAACTGATTGTCTCAAGTAATTGGATTTACTGGGGTTACTGTATCAGTATCATATGGGAACTCTGCTTCTTTCTTTTTAGATACATATAATAGACTTCTGCTGTCTACCTTATTATTCCATTTCCATGGAATAATCTGGATTCCCATGGAAAGCATCGTTTGACATTGTGAAAAAGTATTATAAGGTGCTGGATGTAACCAGTAGGATTCCTTTTTATTTTTATGATTAGTGGAATTAATAAAAAGTCCACAGGGGAAAGGGAATAAAATATCTCTGCTCATAGTGCCATATTCTGATTTTTATATTGGTTGCGCTTTTAAAAAGTCAATGCTTTGTAGGTTAATGTTCTTCATATAGAAGTCAAAAAGGATCTGATTGAATTTGGAGGAAAATTAGCTTTGCCTTCTATATACCATTCTCTGGTAAAAACATCCCAGAGATTCTATAGGTCATAATTTCAAATTTACAAATGATTTTTAAGAATTACTTCCCCATTAAAGTTCTGTTTGATTTATAAAGTGAATGTGATCCTACCCAGATTCAGTCAGAGGTTTTCTCCTGGTCTTCAACATTCAGATTTCTCATCACACTTCTGGCAAATAGTAACATCTCTTCCATGGAGTTATTGCATGGACTAAGTTAAATGAATGTATGTTAATCACCTGGAACAGAATGGATGTTCAACACTGACAAAGAAAGTGAGAGAGAGAGAAAGAGAGAGAGACCCATTTATCACTATCCCTCTTTCCTTGACATAAAACCAACTCTCTATTTATGGCAAAGTGTCTTTTGTACCACTATTCTGCATTAACTTAAATTCTCCAAGCGTTCTTCATTAAGCAATGTTAAAGACTTCTAAGTAATCCAAAGAAATTAAAGTATAAATTATCTTCTTTTCCATATGTTTATTTGTTCACTTCTTTGCTTATTCCTCCCTCTCTTCCTTCCCACTCCTTCCTTCCTCCTTTCTTCTTCTTTCCTTCCCTCTTTCTTTCCAAGAATAATGGCAGATTAGTTGGGCATGGGTATTTTCTAAAGCCTTACAGCCCTTCTCAGTTAGGAGGTTGTTCCTGCTTACCTGTGCACTGATGTCCTTTCTTGTAGTAGACGTCATCAACTCGCCAGACAGGAAATAGAGACTTGCTTTATTTTAAGGGGAGGGTAAGGCAAAATGCAGTGAACCTGCTGTATCCTATTTATGTAGAATGTTATAACCTAGAGGAGAGAGGTTAGGTTCTTTATTGCTTTCCCGCAGTGTTTTGTGTATTCTGAGTATGTCTGCTCTTAGAAGTCTGATCTTAGTTAATTTCCACTAGTTTGCTAAGTACCTGGGGGTCTGCTAATTTGTGTGGTAGCAGTTCCACAACATGTGGGCCTCTGATTTTGTGATTTAGCTGATTTCATTCCCCTACCTTTAATGTTTTCATCCCTTCTCTCTGCATGTTGACCTTCCTGATTTTAGAGGTCTAAGACAAATTTCTGGTCCTCCCAAGGACATTTCTGCTCACGCAAGACCCAAGGAGTCCCCCTTTCCTTTGAACTTCTATGGCACTGGGGTATGTGCCATTTCTTTGCCACATGTCATCTATGACCTCATATTGCTGGTGTTCTTCTCATAGTTTGAATTTATCATATTTCACACCCAATCGGTTCCTCTTCCAGAATTTCTGTCATGGTGAGTGGTAGAACCCCATCCGCACAGGTGTTCAGGCACAAACTGAGCATCACCTTTGACTCTCCCATCTGCCTCCTCAAAGTGTAAATGTGAAGTTCTGTGCCATCTCAGTATCTCCACCCTCTGCCACTGCTTGACATCTTTACTTAGCTCAAGGTAGGATCACCTCTTGCCTGGGTTACTGCTTTGACTTTCCACAACTGCTTGGATTCCAGCATTGTTGAGAGTTAATCCATTCTCTCTTGTGCAGCCAAAATGATGCTTGTTACAACGCAAATGTGACCTTTTTACTTTCCTGCTTAAAACTTTTCAATGGTTCTAAAATGTTTTAAAATAAAGTCCAAATTTCGTAGCATGGCATACAAAAACATTTTATGATCTAACCCTTACTTAGCTATCCAGCTTTATATCTGGGAACTCTTTCCACTTTCGACTCTAAGCTCCTCCTGTACTGAAATGAACACAGATACTGCTGCGTTGCTGAATGTTCGAATGGGACTTCTCCTTTTGTCTTAGAATTTCTGCTGAAGCCTCAAAGTTAATGGTAGTCGGTAATAGGTGTTTACAACTTCTAAACAGAGCTGCTAGATATTTCTACAGAACTTTCTAAAACATAGCACTGTAAGTTTGTGACTTATTTTACATCACCCACATCCAAACTATACAAGAGGAAATTGGAAATTCAAAAGACAGATTATTGGAAAGTAGGAGCATTACTAGATGGTGCTATGGTATTTCCCTTCCTCTTTCCAAGCAAATCAGAGGGACTGCATCCTCTTCCCCAAAACATGTGAGGAGTCATCAAGAGCATCACTTGCAGATGCTGGAGTTGTCTGAAAGAGAGAAACTCATCCTTGTTGTATGTTTGCTGCACTCGACATTCATTGCTGGCTTGGGAACTCTGGTATGTACTGGAGCAGAGAGTTGAAAGAATTCTTGGGAGAATTCTCCCCTAGGAATTGGAAACATGTGAACATGGAGCCTGGTAATTATATTCTCCTGGTGAATATGAAGACAGGAGACTGACTGGAGTACCAAGGTGGAGGAGACCAGGCAACAGCTGGTAGAAGAAGCATTTATCAGAGCAAGGGTGTGGGAGGATAGGCCAAGAGGATGCTATGGAGGAGCACCCAGCCCCTGCAGGGGTGAGGAGAATCTGGCTATATGATCTGAATGAGAAGGTACCCCCAGGGGCCGAAGCTTGGGGGATTTGCCAAAAATCCGTGGAGGGGGTTTGTTGTCTGTTTGGAACAAATGCAGTGCACAGGTCCCACAGAGGCCAAGGACTGTCTCTGGAGAACATCCGTGCATCTCGTGAAACAACCAGTAATTGAATGCTCTCCATCACAGAGGACCTGATACCGAGCTGGGGTCAGCCAAGACAGAACTGCAAGCACACCTGCCTAATCTGGAGACCTCTGCCACCTTTGTTCTAATTCCTCCTCCCCGTTCCCTACTTTGGGGAAGCTTGGAGAGATGGGGAGGAGACAGAGCAGGAAGAGTGAAGAAATGGACAACTCTCCTTACCCGCTGAAGGTCTGGGAGGCTAAGGCTGGGGAGACGAGAGAAAGTGTGCATAACTCATTCCTTCAATAAACATTTGCTGAGTATTTATCATATACCTGCTGTTGTTCTGGGCACAGGAGTACAACAGTGAAAAAAAAAATAGAAAGATCTTTGCCTATACAGACCTTAGAATCTAATAGGGGAGGAGAAACAACCAAATTAAAGCAGTAGAAATAAATTAAATATGTAGAAGGTGGTATGTGCTATGGAAAAAAAAAAGAGTAGAGGGTATATTGGAAGGGGGACAGGGTTAAGAGTGGAAGAGATGAGAAATGTTTGCCAACCAATAAAGACAACCAGATTTGCTAAGAATTGGAGGTGGGGTATGAGAGACGAGGACAGACTAGTGTGATTTTTGGCCTGAGCAACTGCAGGATGAAACTGTCACTAACTGAGAAGGGCTGTGCTTTGGGAGGAACAGGCTGGGGACAAGCTGATTCTGAGACACCTGAGTCCAGATGTCATGCAGGCAGTCGGTGTTCGAGGGAGAGTCTGGGGCCAGAGAGAGAAATGTTGAAGTGGTCAGTGTGTGGATATCAATTAAAGCTATGAGACTGAAGTTTTGACATCTGTGACTCTGGAATTTTTAATACCTGAAATTGAAATATTTTTAGAGCTGAAAATAATAGGTAAACTATGGGATTGGCCCGGGGTCGCATTAAGGGGCTGGCATTTGGAAAAGATCCAAAGAAGCACATTAATCCAGTGACAGGAGAAAAATTAAGTTTTCTGTTTGCTTTCTGTCAAAAGCAGCTTATTCAACAAACATGTTACATCCTAAGGTAGCTTGCTTTCTTGAATCTCCCAGTGTTTACATGTGACTTTCCCTGCCTGGGCATTCTCCACACTACCTCTACTTATCTTTATCTGGAGAGCTAAAGGGCATTTTTCTAAAATGTACTTTTCTAATGCTTCCTGGGACGCATTTTCTTACTCTTTGGGTTGAATCCATTTCCTTCCTATGTTCTCTGTCCCTTTCTAAACTGTAAGTCCTTGAGGGCAGGGCACCTGTCTTATTACCCCCTCTGCCTCTAGTGTCTAGCATAGGGCCCTGCATAGTAGATGCCCAATAAATCATGAAATGAAAGCAAGCAGGCTAAGGGCAAAGGCCATGCTTTCTAAGTTGTATTGTTTCCTATGGTACTTGAGTAACTTGTATCACAATTAGGAATAAAGTCTGTCAGCGTCAGCATTGTATAAGAAATGCTGCTGATCTGTTTTTCTTGTTATGGGTACCAGACAGACAGGTAGAACCCTAGTTCCTGTAAATACTGGAGAGTTTCTCTATCTCTAAACTTTATGAAGTTGAAAAAAGTGTTTATTGAGAATGCCTGAACCAATGTTCTGAAATAAAAACTGTATACATCTATCTTACGTACAAATTACAATGTCTGAATTCTGTGCTTAGGTATGTCTCACTGACAATGTGTACCCAAGTTAACATCTTTTTTTTCTAGTCTGTACTCTTCTTTTCCTCAACTATTTCCAATGATGCTCACTTTTGTCATTACTGTCACACAGACTCTGTGCTGGAATTGTTATATCATTTAGGATTGGGTGAAACTGACTATTACAGAAAACCAAAAATAACAGTTACTTAAATAACATAGTTGTTTTTTTTTTTTTAAGTAAAATAAATCTGGAGGTAGACAGTACAGGGTGGATTTGATGTCCCCAAATCTTGCTCTAATAGAGGCTAGGAAATGCTGTCTTTTAGCTAAAACTGGGGTTCTATTATTTACAAAACAGGAGATTGGTGGCAACTGGAAAATACAGTGTCTATCGTGGCTGTATTATTTTTTTTACTGAAGTATAGTCAGTTACAGTGTGTCAGTTTCTGGTGCACAATGTCCCAGTCATATCATGGCTGTATTCTTGTATCAGGTTTACTGTTTACTACTTTGTCCCTTATTCTACTCCATGTCCCCTTAAATACAAAATCTTTGCTTATTAACTTCCGCAAAATGCCGCATTTCTCTCTAATCTGCTCTGAAAATCCTGGCTGACAGCATTGTTTGTTCACAGAGATGTACCTTTGGTTGGCTTGCCTGGCCCTGCTGCTCTGTTTCTAACCTCAGCGCTCTGTCCTGCAGTGCCAGCTGTGTTCTCCTTGGAGAGCAGGGAAAACAGCAGGACTTTATTTTGCTCTCTTTCCATTCAAATAATCTCTTTCTTGTCAGAGTCTGAGCTAAAAATTGCACCTTGGCTTTGCAGTGTTTTGATACTTCCTGTGGTGAAAGGATGGGTGGGTGGAGGGTCTCACTGTGTCCTGAAGTGGCAGCAGACTGTTGCTCCTTGATATGAGGGCTCTTTCTGGCTGCTTCTGATTTCTGGGTGGACCACCTCTTCCTTTCCAGCTGGTCCCCATCTGCCACATCTAGACGCAGTCCCTTCAGCCCTGCCTCCATGAAGGGTACCTCAGAAGAACAAGCTCTTGATGCTCCACACCAACGTCACATGAAAATCTATGAGTTTATAAGATCTTAGGCAAAGACATGGGTAACTGTGTTGAATCCCAGTGTGGATGGTGGACAATGGAAACTATATCATCAACAGGACTTTCCCATAGTCAGGGGAGGACTTTCCCAGACTTTCAGCTTTTAAGAGGGTGCCCTTCTCTATTGCTCCTGTGTATTAAGTTCTTTCTAAGTGAGCATGCCTTTTCTCTGAACATCTTTTTCCTGAAGTATTTATTTATTGATTTATTTTTGAGGGGAGGTAATTACGTTTATTTTTTAATGGAGGTACTGGGGATTGAGCCCAGGACCTCATGCCTGCTAAGCACACACTCTACCATTGAACTCTGTCCTCTCACTCTGAACACCTTTGATGAAACCTCCTCTCCTGACCATAGGGACTGGTTTCACACTGGAACCTGTCCCCCTCCAGAGTCCACCAGCAATTTATTTCTCCTTGTCTCAGTTACTTGGAAAAGGTTAAGACCCAGGAGAGTTCGTAGTCACTGATGACATTCCAATTCCCACAGAATGATCCAAAGTAGACACTCCAAGTTTCCCTACTGATCATGTAGTAGGTAACCATACTGTTTCTTCTGGGGACACACACACACACACACACACACACACACATATAGACAGACACATATGCATATATACACATCTCTCTACCAAAGGGAGACAGTATGTCTACCCATAAGATGATAAGCAAATTACCTGAGATTTTCAAGCCACAACAAGATTCACTGAGGAAGGCTTGGGGGAACTTTACCACTGTGGGCCACATGCCCATTTTTTATTCTGTTACAGGATTTACATATATTTTAATGGTGAGCAACTTTGGAAGAAATCTATACATGTGCCGGCTCTGTGGGCCGGCCATTTGTTTGTTTTGTTGATTTTGTGGCACACTTGTTTGGAAATAAAGGTGTACTGATCTAGAAATAGGAAATCTTGACTACTCTCAAAAGAGGTGGTTTTGTGTTTTGTGTTTCTTTACAGCTTAAAGTACAATGTAAGAATCTAAATACCTCAAATGGGAGAAATAGCATTGAATTATTATAAATAGTTTAGCAATCCTATGGATTTGCTTGCATTGTTGGAGAACATTTTATTCAGTCCACAAAGTAATGTCTTCATAAAGTGAAAACCTGATATATGGTTAACTTTTCTTTTACAAAAAAAAAAAAAAAAGACTATTTTTTAAAGCAGTTTTAGGTTCAAAGCAATTTTGAGCAGAAAATACAGAGATCCCATATACTCCCTGTATGATTAACTTCTTATTATTACTTTAAATTGAAGTATAGTTACTTTAAAATGTTTCAGGTATATGGCAGAGTAATTTAGTTATACATATATATGTTCTTTTGCAGATTATTTTCCACTATAGGTTATTACAAGATATTGAATATAGTTCTTTCTGCTACACAGTAGGTCCTTGTTGCTTATCTATTATACATATAGTAATGTCTATCTGTTAATCCCAGATTTCCAATTTATCCCTCCCCCCTTTCCTCTTTGATAGTCATAAGCTTATTTTCCATGTCTGTCAGTCTATTTCTGTTTTGTAAATATGTTTATTTGTATCATTTTTTTAGATTCCACTTTAAGTGATATTGTATGATATTTGTCTTTCTCTGACTGACTTACTTAGTATGATAATCTCTAGGTCTATTCATGTTGCTGCAAATGGCATTATTTCATTCTTTTTTTTGGTTGAGTAATATTTCATTGTATTTATAAACCACATCTTCTTTATCCGGTCATCTGTCAGTGGACATTTAGGTTGCTTCCATGTCTTGGCTATTGTAAATAGTGCTGCTGTGAACATTGGGGTGCAGGTATCTTTTCAAATTAGAGTTTTAATCTTTTCTGGATATAAGCCCAGGAGTGGGATTGCTGGATCATATGGTAAGTCTGTTTTTAGTCTTTTAAGGAACCTCCGTACTGTTTTCCATAGTGACTCCCACCAGTAGTGTAGGAAGATTCCCTTTTCTCCACACCCCCTCCAGCACTTATTATTTGTAGACTTCTGCTGGTGGCCCTTCTAACCAGTGTGAGATGATAGATACCTCATTGTAGTTTTGATTTGCATTTCTCTAATATTTAGTGTTTTGAGCATCTTTTCATGTGCCTATTGGCCATTTGTATATCTTCATTGGAAAAATGCTTGTTTAGGTCTTTTGACCATTTTTTGGACTGGGATGTTTGTGTTTTTGTTATTAAGCTGTATGAGCTGTTTGTATATTTTGGAAATTAAGCCCTTGTTGGTAGCATCATTTGCGAATATTTTCTCCCAGCCTGTAGGTTGCCTTTTCATTTTGTTTATGGTTTCCTTTGCTGTGCAAAAAGCCTTTACATTTAATTAGGTCCCATTTGGTTATTTTTGCTTTTGTTTCCATTATTCTAGGAGATGGATTTAAAAAATACTGCTGCGATTTATGTCAGAGTGTTCTGCCTATGTTTTCCTCTAGGAGTTTTATAGTAATTAGTCTTACATTTAGATCTTTAATCCATTTTGAGTTTACTTTTGTGTGTGGTGCTAGAGAATGTTCTAATTTCATTCTTTTATGTGTAGGTGTCTGTATGGTTAACTTTTAAGGTGAATTATTGATCCCTGTTCCGGCTTCAAATTATAATGAAATTCACTTCACTATTGGATTTTAGTACTCTGTAAGTTAATGTGCTAGTGACCACTGGGGATAGAGATTAGCTTCTGGAACATAGAAGGACTTCAACATGACAGTATTTTCTTTCTGTTCACTGTATATTATTTGGTAACTCACAATGTTTTTGGATTAAAATGACAGTGTCATAATTTACATAGGAATGGCTTCATTCATACGCAATCACTTTATCTATTTGGTGATTATTTTAAAATAAATGTAATTTAGTTGTCTATACATCGTTACACCTCAATTAAAAGAATCAGGTAGTTAATGAATGGGAATATTACAACTCTGCTATTGTGGAAGGTACCTGTTGCCTGGGCCACTCTTGAAGTAGTAACTATAACCTTGATACTGCTTCAATCTACCTAAATAAAGGCAAATAGAGAACCAACTCTGCTGCTGTAAAGTGCCCTTGGGCTGGTGATTTTGCAGGAGATGTCCTAGAGGTTCCATTTATCACTAGGAAGTAAGTGTTAGTGCCAGTGCTCCTTGGTGAGTGCCAAAGCTCGCACTGAGAGCTCGGAAACTTCCCTCCATCACTTTATCATATGTGGGATGATGAGTTTTCTTTAGGGATGAGTTTTTTTTATTTTTTTGAATCTAATAATGTAGTGACTTGCATTTTTCATATTTTTCCCCTTGAAACTTCTAATTGTGTTTTTGTGACAGAGGGAAGGAATAGACATAAAGATTATTTGCAAAAATATTCTGCTTCATTATTTTTTGTGCTCATTTTCCCCCTTTGGGCTATTATATTAAAACTTCTAGATTTCACATGTATAAATTGAAATACTTTTTTTTCTTTCTCTACCCTTTCTAAAATCTCCTCGTGTTCCATCAATGTTGTTCACTTCTTAGGAGAAAGAAACTTGACTTAAACCATCACATACATTTTTCATGAATGTTTGCCTGGAGTGGAGAATACTTTGTAAAATCTAAGAATTTTGCCAAATGTGGCACATGTGTTGTGTCCCTTCTTTCAGCAATTCATTCACCAGCTCTGTATCAAAGAGCAAGTTTGCCAGGCACTGTCTAGGCACTGGTAAGATAAGTGAGACAGATATGGCTGAGGCCTTTAAGGAGCATACAGTCTAGTGGGGGAGATAGATTTATGAATCAACTTCAGGCACACCTTGGAGATATTGTGGGTTCAGTTCCAGACCACTGCAATAAGGCGAATATCACAATAAAGTGAGTCACACAAACATTTTGGTTTCCCAGTGCATATAAAAGTTATATTCACACTATACTGCAGTCTGTTAAGTGTGAAATAGCAGTATGTCTAAAAGCAATGTACTTACCTTGATTAAAAATACTTTATTGCTAAAAAATGCTAACCATTATCTAAACCTTCAGTGAGTCATATTCTTTTTGCTATTGGAGGGCCTTACCTCGGGGTTGATGCTGCTGACTGATCAGGGTTGTAGTTGCTGAAGGTTGGAGTGGCTGTGGCAATTTCTTAAAATAAGACAACAATGAAGTCTGCCACATCAATTGACTCTTCCTTTCATGAAAGATTTCTCCGTATGGTGCATTGCTGTTTGATAACATTTTACCCAGTAGAACTTCTTTTGAAATTGGAGTCAGTCCTCTCAAACCCTGCCACTGCTTTATCAACTAAGCTTATGTAATATTCTAAATCCTTTGTTGTCATGTCAGCAGTCTTCACAGCATCTTCACGAGGAGTAGTTTCCATCTCAAGAAACCAAGCTCTTTGCTCATCCATAAGAAGCAACTCCTCATCCATTCAAGTTTGACCATGAGATGGCAGCCACTCAGTCCCATTTTCAGTCTCTACTTCTAATTCTAGTTCTCTTCCTAGTTGCATTACATCTGCAGTGACTTCCTCCTTTAAAATCTTGAACCTTTAAAAGTTACCAGTGAGATTTGAATCAACTTCTTACAAATTCCTGTGGATATTGATAATTTGATCCTTCCCCATGAATCACAAATGTTCATAATGGCGTCTGGAATGGTGAATACTTTCCAGAAGATTTTTGGTTCACTTTGCCCAGATCCATCAGAGGAGCCACTATTTATGGCAACTATAGCCTCATGAAATGTGTTTCTCAAATAATAAGACTTGAAAGTCAAAATTACCCTTTGATCTATGAGCAACAGAATGGATGTTGTGTTCTCAGGCATGAAAATAACATTAATCTCATTGTACAACTCCATCAGAGCTCTTGGTTGATCAGGTGCATTGTCAGTGAGCAGCAACATTTTGAAAGGAATCTTTTTTCTGAGCATTAGGTCTCAAGAGTGGGCTTAAATATTCAGTAAAGCATGTTGTAAACAGATGTGCTGGCATCCAGGCTTTGTTGTTCTATTTATAAAGCACAGGTAGCTTTCGCATAATTCTTAAGGGCCTTAGGATTTTAGGCATGGTAAATGAGCACTGCCTTCAACTGAAAGTCACCAGCTGCATTGGCCCCTGACAAGAGAGTCAGCCTGTCCTTTGAAGCTTTGAAACGAGGCATTGACTTCTCCTCTCTAGATATGAAAGTCCTAGATGGCATCTTCTTTTCAGTAGAAGGCTGTTTCATCCACACTGAAAATCTGTTGTTCAGTGTTGCCACCTTCATGAATGATCTGAGCTAGATCTTCTGGAGAACTTGCTGCAGCTTCTACATCAGCACTTGCTGCTTCACACTGCCTTTTATGTTATGGAGGCAGCTTCTTTCCTTAAACCTCATGAACCAGCCTCTGCTCACTTCAAACTTTTCTTCTGCAGCTTCCTCACCTCTCTAAGCCTTCATAGGATTGAAGAGGGTCTTGCTTTGGATTAGGCCTTGATTTACAGGTATATTGAAGCTGGTTTGACTTTCTGTCCAGACCATTAAACTTTCTCCATATCAGCAATAAGACTGTTTTGCTTTCTTATCATTTTTGTGTTCACTGGAGTAGCACATTTAATTTCCTTTAAGAACTTTTCTGTTGCATTCACAACTTGGCTGACAATTTGGTACAAGAGGCCTAGCTTTTGGCCTAACTCGACTTTGGACATGGCTTCCTCACAAAGCTTAATCATTTTTAGCTTTTGATTTAAAGTGAGAGAAGCAACTCTCCCTTCCTTCGAGGCCATTGTAGGGTTATTAATTGGCCTAATTTCGATATTGTTGTGCCTTGGGAAATAGGGGGCCCAAGGAGGGAGGGAGAGATGGGGGAAAGGCCAATGAGTGAAGCAATCAGAACACACACAACATTCATTGATTAAGCCTTCCATCTTACATGCATGCAGATCATCGCGAGACTGAGGGAAGGCCATATAGTTATAACATGACTGCAATATCCAGGGGAAAAGAGAGGAGGACTTTAAGGCAGTAATGGTGGGAGGGAAAAAGCAGGGACATGAATGTGATGTCTCTAGTGTATCTTCTCATCCCTGGATGCATAAGTAGGTTGGTGATGCTTGTCCACAAGATAGGAAATGCAGGGAAAAAAGAACAGGTTTTTGGGGAATGATGATGTTTTATTTTGGGTGTGTTCAGTAACAGTGGCATAGCCACAACGGGGGCAGTCACTCTCAAATTAAATGCATGTGTCTGAAGCCTATAAAGGGCTCTGAGCTAACGATATGGATTTGGGAGTCAGTAGTGTCTATGTGGATACTGACACTTTGGTGTCAATGAAGAAACAAGATTTTTGGGAAATCTTGACATTATGAGGCTTGTGATCTCATGCAAGATATTAAAAACAAATAGCCCATAGCAGGTTATTTTGTACATATTATCTTTGTGCATTTATCTCATAAATGGTAAGTTCTCAATAGAGTTTTGAGGGGGAAAGTGGGAAGAGGAGGAGGGAGAGTGGAAGGAAGAAAGGTTGGGTGAAGACTGGTGTCTTTAGAACACAAGGCTTCGCGAAGCTATGACAGACACCAAAGAGAACATAAGATAAAACACTAGATATTTTTTTTGTAACCGTAGGATCAAATCTGATTTACTTTAGGAAGGTTTAAAAGTATTTCAAATCATCTTCATTATATATTTTGATGAAAATTTTTTCTAGAGTTTCCATAAAGATGCACTTCACAGTAGTCTTTCAGTCTCAGCTGGGGCAGACCCTCCTTCCTTAGGCTACACTTGAACTGGCCCAGGTGCTCAGAGGCATTTAGAAATCACACTTACTTTTCAGACTTACCTGCATGTATTAGTTCTATTGGGCATAAACTTGTAAGTCTGTTATTGATGACAAACTGAACCTGATCCTAAACAAGCAAAAAGGCAAGGGTGGCAGTGGTACTGTGATATTCACATGGACCCTACCAGGCCTCCACAGTGATTCACCTAGGGCTTTGGGTATTAGGGGAACATACATGGAAGGATTCAGAATCAAGACGTCTGTGATTGTTTGTTTAAGAACCTATACTTTCAGCCTCAGCATATAACGCTTGACACCATGTGGACAAGAGACGCTATCTTCTTGGTACAACAGGAATATGAATTTACGAAGTTAGCTCAAATAGCCCATTATTTTGGCCTCTCCCCTGCCCCTTTTAACTCACAGAGATGTCCTCAGGTCTCGGCCAACACTCTCTTACTTTGCCTGTACATCCCTCCTGGGGACTCTTCATGTCTTTAAAGATGTGCAATCTGCAGTTACTGTTTTCTTATGGATTGGAAATTTTTATCATGTTTGTAAATTGGGTATTATCTAGAACACTTATAAATACTGTGTAGGGGTAGCTTTTGCCTTTAGTTGGCAGGGTTTTTTTTTTTTTGGTGGTTGTTAACATTTATAAATAAGTTTGTAAAACTTACCAGCTCTTTCTCTTAGCAAAATTATGAGAAAGAATGATCAACTATGAACAGTTAAGATGTCTTAATAAGAAGCAGTAGCTAAAAAAAAAAGGAGCTAATTAAAATAATGGTCATGTCTTTGGACAAGACAATTGAGAGAAGATATGCAAGAGGTAGAAATGGTTCAGTGAAAACAAAGCTCAAGGCTGGTAATTGGAAAGTGGCATTTACTTTTGCTTCTGAGTTTAATCCCATCGGACAGTCTCCTATTGCAAAACTGTCCAGGAAGCTGTCAGCAATGAACTTCATACTCTCTCTCCCTGGGTTAGGTTTGCCTTCTTTTCTATGAACAGCAGATGGAATGCTCAGTTAATGATAGAGCTAGTATCATAGGAAATAAAGGTGTCCAAAGACTAAAGAACTCCCTTGAGCCCTAATAAAGAAAAGCAGTGATGAATGTCCAGGTGGCCCACACAACTCAAGTGTTTTTGAAACAGGGTTTGTTGATGGAAACTTACAGAGATAGGAGTAGTGGCAGAAGCGGGCACCCTTGTTCCCCTTGCACTTTGGGACAACCAGGACATCTAGCAGCACCAGTCACCAGGCTGCAGGGGAGGAAGCCTGGTTTTGTGAGTTTATAAACCATCTGCTTGGGAAAAATTAGCTCCTGCCCTGGCATAATCAGGGGCACAATAAAGGATCATGTGGTAGAAATTTGGTGCCTGGCCCTGTTTTTTCATCTCAACACCGGGTTGGGAGAACACCAGCCTTTCCTTAGGCCTCAACAGGGGTGGGGACCGGAGCCTAGTGGTGACAGCTCTATGCTTTGGTGGCCCATGAGCCTGATGCACCAACTCAGCGTTCTCTGGGGATTGCCTTCAGCACCGGGCTCAAATCTTTCTTGGTCTAAAACTTCCTCTCTGAGCAGCCAGCCTGTGCCAGTCTGTCTTGGACAAGTTAACCCTTGTCACCTTCTACAATTTCTGTAAGTACTCAAGCAACTGTTCAGCAGGGACTGAGAGGAAAAATTCTTGGACCATCACCGTTCCTTCCATGTGGTGCGAGAGTCACAATGGGACTGCTTTGCAGTACAAGAGAGACTCAGTTTTCAAAGAAATTTCGTGTTGGTTTTAAAAAATGCTTCTTTAATAAAGTGTATTTTTCACTTTGTAGCGCTACCTCCTCAAGAGCCCTAGTTCTTGGCCAATGCATTTGCTAAGCAATTTAAAGTTTATATAACTAACAGTCAATGGGTGCTTATTACATGCCAGGCATATAATGGGGGGCACTGTCATTGTGTTTATTTTACAGGAAAAGAAAATGGAGCTAGAAATTATCTGACTAACTTAAAGTCACAGCCAATAAGTGTTCAAGTTGGGATTCAAGCCCAACTAGGTATAGCTGGCTCCAAAGCTTGCTAAAATCATGGCTTGTGAAAATTCAAAGCCCTATGCCTAGATTTATGCAAATTTTCAGGGTTCTTATAAATTACAATGGCTTTTTACCTCCTCCTGATTCCTATAACATGTTATCTCATGTTGACCACATGTGAAATTTGCATCTCTTTGGGTTTTACCCCAAACCACCCACACAAAACATTGATTAGTAAATAGAATTTATGGAGGATTTCATGGAAGAGTCAGAGAATGGTTTATAATACTGTGACACAAGTGACTTTAATTGTCAACAGAGATGTCACCATTAAAAAATACCCAGTTTGCCACTGTGCATTACTCCAACTCATCCCAGCCTCTCTTGCCCTATCGGTCTCTCCTTCCTTCTCTTCCCTTCTCTCTTTTCTGTAACTCCCTTTCAGGGGTAAGCAAGTAAGCAGGAAAAATAACTAACCAAAAAGCAAATTTCTTTCTTTCTTTTTAAAAAACTTTAAACAAGGCAACTGTGCTTTTCCTCTAGTACTTTGGTGTCAGCCAAAGCCAAGGCCCTTGATGTCTTACCTTCTAACCCAAGTAATTATGGGTATATCCCCCTCCCATCCCCCCCACCCCCCTAAGAGAATTCACATTCTAAGATGAATGCGAACTTTCTAATAAACACTCAATTCACCATAGAGTTTGAGCTTTGGTAGCCTACATCAAGCTTTTCCTCAGCATGTCTACCTTCATTGCTCTGTCCCATCTCAAAGTCAGGAAGGAAAAGAGGAAGGTGGAGGGAAGAGGAAGAGAGGGAAGAAGGAATGGATGCAGATGGCATTTGTTTTTTTAACTTTATATTTTGGGGAGAATTTACTTTGCCTACAGACTTCTTTTTTAATATATTTTTACTGAAGTACAGTCAGTTCACAATGTTGCATCAATTTCTGGTGTACAGCACAATACCTCAGTCATGTAGGAATGTGCATACATTCATTCTCATATTCTTTTTCATCATAAGTTACTACAAGATATTGAATATGGTTCCCTGTGCTATACAGTATAAACTTGTTGTTTATCTATTTTATATATACTAGTATCTGCGAATCTCGTACTCCCAATTTATCCCTTCCCACCCACTTCTGCCCCTGGTAACCATAAGTTTGTTTTCTGTTTCTCTTTTAAAAGAAGGAGGTGGTGATACTGAATTGACCATTAGTAATTCAGCACAGGAATGAAGCATTGGATCAAACTGGGAGATCTGGTAAGATTCAGACACTGAGAAGAGGCACTGGAGTCAACAGCAAGAGTTTGAAAGCAAGAAAAAAGACTTGGGGAAATGTTGTGGCCTAAAGACAAGGCTGCATGTTGATGTTCAAGCAAGGCAAAAGGCATAATTACTGACCATGTAGGCCCTCCGTGACATATGCCAGAATGTCCATTCCATTCCTGGCTCCATGACCTCCTCTAAACACTCTGTGTTCAAGGCCTTCTTCTGTTCTTCCAGATGTTGAGCCCGATGTTCCTTTTTGCCCAGGGCACTTTCCTCTCATCTCATCATAGGGCGACCTCCATCTTATTTTTTAAATCTTAGCTCAGAAGCCTTTCCTTCAGAGAGAGAGCCACAGAATACTCATAACTAACTAGTCTCATACCACTCACAACTAGGGTGTTTCTGTACTCTATCATAGTGCCTTGATTATTTACTTCTGAACTTCTAGGACAATAAACAATCACTTTATTGAAATTATTTTTAAATGAGTCTGTCATTAAATATAAAGAAAGTAAACAAGAAAGCCCTTAAGGAAGAAATCATTGGTGGTTAACAGGCCAGTAGGGGAGCTGTTTAAATCCCTTGACTTTCCAGGATTCAGCAAATCATAACATTTTGGTAGCTGCTCCTCTACTTACAAAACACAGATAAGCATATGGATAAACATAATCTTCCTGTCATACACATGTGTGTATTGTTATTGTGTTCTTAGTTCAGAGTTTCAGATAACTGCCATAAAGCATGGCACATTTGGTTATGTCAATGACCATATGGTCAAAGTTCTTAAATTGCTAATTTGTTTATGAGTTCATTTTGCAAATACTTTGTGTATATCCAGTATCTCTTCAAAATTTCAAGCTCTCAAACTTCTTTGGTATTGAATTTATGTGGCAAATAGACGATGGTTGCTACCCTCCTTTGATGCCCCTGCTCACCAGGCTACAGTGACTGAGATTATAGCTGTGATATAATAGTTCATTTTATTTACTTTTCATTTTATAGAAGCAATACAAATAAAAACATAGAAGAAAACTTTTCAATTGTAGATTTCTTTAAGAAGAAATTCCCTACTTTACTGCATAGATGGGTGAGAATCTGGTCTACAGTATTGTTAGTGGTGGGGCCGTAACTTCCATCTGTGTTACAGACTAAGACTTTCAATGTATGTATTTAGTTCCAAAGACAATATATGGTAAAGCTGAATCCACGGGAAACAGATTCTGCTTCTATAAAGACTAGGTTTCTATTTTTCCTTATTAGTTGGCACTGTGTAGATTGTATTTATTTGCAGATTCATGTGTTGAGTGTGTATAAACACACAGTTTGGTATGAATTGATAATGCTGGTCTTGTGTAGTTATTTTTTTTCTTTTATCTTCTTTTGCTTCTCTTCTCAATTCCTTCATTGAGTAAGTCACCAAGTCCTACCCATTCTACCTCTGCCAAGTCTCTCAGATAAACCTTTCATATTTGCATCTCTGTAGTATTAATAAGACCTCCTTGATGATCTCTTTCTTGGATGGTTGCAATAAATTTCAGACACTTTTCCAATTTATTTCTGAGCTGAGTCCTTACTAGGTGAATAACCTGGGGCGAGCTACCTAGTTTCTCTGAGATTCAGTTTATACTTCTGCAAAATGAACACAATCACACCAGCTTCATATTTTTGTTGGGAAAGAGTAAATGAGCAAATGTATGTAAGTGTTTAGCACTTCAGAAGTTCTCAATAAGCGGAAGGGAAGGAAATATTTTTCATAGTAATCTGCCTTTCCACGTTCCATCTCCTTCCACGTTCCCAAATATAGTCTCTGCAGGAGTCAAACCAGACCCCTCATTGTTCCTGAAATATGCCCATGTTCACCTGCTGACATTTTTATTTCCATCTGCCGACATCCAACTCAAGGTTTGAAGCCCATCTCACATACCCCCTGAACCCACACCCTTCATGGATTCTCACAGTTGGAAGTAATTTCTCCCTTCTCTGCACTCACACAATCAGGCCTTGTCTTTTCCCTAGGCTATCCCCATTCAAGCTATTCTGAATGTCCCCTAAGTTGTCTGCAGGCTCCTTTCCCTTCTTCCAGCAAATGAGAGGATGACAGAGGAGTACTTTTAGAGCTTTCATCCTTAAGATCCAACAGACCACAGAAATAGATGTCTCCGTTGGTTTAAGTGTGGAGAGGCCATGTACTTCCAAGACATCATTCTGTAACGACTGCCCCCCCAAAACCAGATATAGCAGCCAGCCTGTTGTCTGGAGCTTTCTCTGCACATGCCCAATTTCATCTGTTGCTCCTTTGGTGCCCTGTTGTATCAACTCTTCTTTCAGCAACTCCCTAAGTTTCTATTTGGTCTCAGTACGTAAGTAGTGAGACTGTCTTTTTTCCCTGCTCTTTCTTTTCCCATTTAGACCAAACTCCTGGGTCAGTACTTAATCATAGCAAGTGCTTTCACCTACTGCACCTCTACTTGACTTCAGCAGTTAGGATTCCTGTCTAGGGGAGTAACGCACATAACCCCTAGCATTTAGTTGAATCTTTAATACTGTTAATTGTCCCTTGCCCTTGCACTACCTAATTATGCCCCAGAAGTTTATCCTTCCTCTGCTGCCATTAATTACTCCTAATTAGAGCTAGACTTCTCCTCTTTCCAGGCTTCATCTGCTTCTGCACTCCCATTATTCCCACTTGTCTAGGAATTCTATGCCAAACGTTTGGAAATAAGCAGTCTTTATACATTGCACTTCTCACGTGCGATACTTATCATATTCAGCCCCTATTTATGGGTAGTAATGATTTTTAAAAATAACTCTTATTTATTATAAACTTTTGAGAGTAGGGACAGAATATTAAATACCTTTATATTCCCCACTTAGTGTCTTCCTTAGTGCTTGACAAATAATAGGTGTTAAATAAAACACATGTCTAATGAATGGGCAGAAATGATTATGATTATGACTCAGGTTTGAAGATGTTTATTGTGTATAACATGGAATTGTTTCATTTATTACTGTCCTTTACTTTTTTTCCCAGCTAACAAACACTTGGTTTTGACCTAGAACTTTTCAATATAGACACACGGACTTTCAGGGCTGAGAGAAATTGCTGCATGCCTCATCTTTCAAGCACTGAGAGGGAAAATCTATACTTGGAATATCATTTCCTTTTCCTTTCTTACATTTCTTACTCAGCTAAGACTGAGGCAGGTGGTGACAGGCTGCCCTGGAAAGTTCACTGAGGGCTGAGACAGTGACATTAGGGAAATGTCAGATGACTTCTAGAGTCATCTTCAAAGGAATCCCACTGCAGGCTCATGCACATGGCAGATAGTGCTTGTCCTTGCTGCTCCTGCAGTCAAGCTGTACCTGCTCATTTCAGCAACACTGAGTAGTTCTCTGGAGAGACTAACAGTGTAGATTTGTCAGGTTTCATAATTAAAAATGCTTGAAACTCATGCTAATTTTAGCCAGCTTTGTAGCTCTACGGTGATATCTAAAGTGACAGGTAAATTAAGTGGAATGGAGAGATGATTATAGCCAAGAGGTGATACAACAATAATGAAAACTAATAAAATGACTAAATAACTCACTGTTTTCATGTCAACAAGGAAGCAGTTTTATGATATTGTTCTAGGTATAAAGACAAAATTATGGACTAGATTGTGTACTTTTTTCATAATTTGGTTTTAAATTCTTTCCTTCTTGGGGTCCTTTAAGCTCCTTCAGCTTCCTATTTGTGTGTGTGTGTTTGTGTGTGCACGCACACATGTGTGCACACGCATGTGTATTTATTTCTTTCCTTGCCAAGGATATTTGAGGGTTTAGGGCTTGCAATTCTTTTGACTAGTTGCACAGCATACAAGTCAGGAGTTGCACTCTTGGCAGACATAAATTTGTGGGAAACGAGATTACGAGATTCTGTTCTTTTGAATTGACTATTAAAGCCCTTGATGTACTTGTATGTGCATGCACCAGTTAGAATTTATGGGCTTTGTGTGTATATCCAAGGAAGGGGGAACCTTTAAAAGAGAAAGAAAAGAAAGACGTATTTGTAGTCATAACAACATACATAGTACTCTAAATGAATAAGAGCCTTATAGATGTCATATATTCTATGCTTTAGTTTTACATAGTGTGAAGTTGCGAGGAACAAAGTTTATCCCCTGAAAAAGACTGCTTTCAAAAGAGATCCAGTGATCTACCTTGGTAGAGCCAATGCTCCAAGTGTTGAAGTTGCTGTCATGAGAGTAAAATTTTCTCTATTTTCACATTTTTGGTGAGCCCTTGTCAATATGTCTACTTCCAAATCTTAGTTCATGAAATGAATTCTCCAGTTGTCATATCACAAATTAGAGGTTATAGTCAACTTTCCATTGATGGGGGAAGTATGTTTGGGAAAATAAATTTGCACAGAAGCAGAAGGACTTCAAGCTATTTACCTTTATTAAGCCAATGTAGTGTTTCATTTTAACATGTGAACCAATACCTAAGTTTCACTAAATATTTAAGAAATGTAAACAACACAAAAGAGTATGACCAAGATGAAAAAACAGAAAAATGAAACCAGAAAAAAACAGAGGAAATGCAAGGAGCTGAAAACCAACCAACCAACCAGCCAACCAACCAACCAAACAAACAAAATACTTCATGAATTGTAAATACAGAACAGAAATAGACTCATAGACACAGAATACAGACTTGTGGTTGCCAGGGTGGTGGTGGGTGGGAAGAGATAGACTGGGATTTCAAAATTGTAGAATAGATAAATAAGATTATACTGTATAGCACAGGGAAATATATACAAGATCCTATGGTAGCTCACAGAGAAAGGAATATGACAATATATATATGTTCATGTATAATTGAAAAATTGTGCTCTACACTGGAATTTGACACAACATTGTAAAATGATTATAAATCAATAAAAAAAGTTAAAAAAAAACTTCATGAATTGTAATTTATATCCTTAGAGAAATCTGTGAAGGCAATGCATCCATAAAATAAAACCAGCTTTTATGAGAAATGATCATTAGATATTAACAAGTGTTCTTGGAAATTTAAAAAATGTGATTGGTAAAATAAAGAAAAATTCAGTAGAAACTCTGGAAAATAAAATCAATGAATTCTTCAGAGGGTAAGGAATAAATGGAAAATATAATGGTAGATTTAACAGACAACAGTTACTGCTCCAGAAAGTCTAATATGCATCTAAAAAAAGAAAGAGAATAATAAAAATAAGAAATATGAGGACATTTCTTAGATCTGAAGAAAGAAATGTGTCTTCAATTTGAAAGTGTCTTCTGAAGTTAATCAGATTGAATTTATTTTAAGAAACACACTTAGGTATATTTTTGAGGGATTTCTCAACAACAGGGAATAAAAAATTCTTATAACTTTCAGAAATTAGAAAATATATATACAAAGATATGACAATCAGATTTATACTAGATTTCTTTCTTTTCAATTGCTAATGTACTGAGAGTTCTGATGAAATGTGATTTTGCACATAGAATTCTGTTTTACAGTCTGCAGGGATTCAGATAGTCTTTCTACCACTAATCTTTCTCAGGGGTCGGGAAGGGAGGAACCATTTGAGTATTATTCCAGGAGCAAGAGATTAAAAATAAATCCAAGAAAAGAGAAGAGTATTTGCTAGGAAACAGAAGAACTAGCCAGGAGAATAATAAAAAGAAATCCCAGGATGAGAGATGTACAGCAGTTGTAGAAAGTAATCAGTCCAAATTAGAAGAGGAAGGCAGAGGCTCCTTTAAGGCCATGTTTTAGAAGGATAAGATACAATCTGTTCTATCGACAATATGATTGAAAAATTGGAAGTTCTTAATAATACAGTGAATAAAAATACCTCTTGCAAAAGAGAAGAGGAGCAAATTGAAAGTCAAATAAAAGAAGCAAATATGCAAGAAAGTCATGGTTCCAAATATGTTGCAAATAAAAACTGTGAGTGATTTTGAGCACTTGGAGGAGTAAGGGGAGAGAGAATTCATTTGATCTTGATGTGTGCAACATTCTACTAGCAGCAAGGGTTTAGTGCACTTTCTTTATGGGTCTATTCAATTAATTAGTTTTAGAATTAATAGTAATTACATAATTATCATGTTGTAAATACTGTTTCTTAGGTTCTAATTTTACAAATGAAACACTGAAATTTTAATTATGTTTACAGAATGGGATGTAAAGCTTGTAAACCTTGACAATATATGCGTGATGATGAAGCTGACAGCTATCAGGAGATGAAGAGAGGATTAGCGTAGAGTCGTATTTAGTAAGTTGTTAAGACATAGTAGCTAAAGTTGAAAGAGCAAGAAAAAATTTAAGTATGTAACTTTCTAGGTGTAATAGGTGGAAAAACTAAAAATTAAAAATATAACCAATACACCTAAGCCATGAGGAGTAGGGGGAGGAGAAAGGAAAATAGGAATAATGGGAACTAGTTCTTAGTAAAGGCAATTGGTATCATCCCCAATCATAAAGAAAGCACATGGATAAAGTTGCTAAACCAAATGTGATAGTTAATTTTATGTGTCAGCTTGACTGGCAATGGAGTGCCTAGAAATTTGATCAAACATCATTCTTTGTGTTTCTGTGAGGATGTCTTTGGGTGTGATTAACACTTAAATTGTTTGGTGGAATAAAATGGATTGCCCTCTCTAATGTAGGTGGGCCTCATCCAGTCAGTTGAAGGCCTGTCTAGAACAAAAAGGCTGACACCTCTCTTGAGTGCCTGGCTGTCTTTGAAACAAGGCATTGTGGTGTTTTTTGTTTGTTTGTTTGTTTGTTTGTTTGTTTTGCCTTTGGACTCTAACTGAGACATCAGCTCATCCTACTTCTTGTGCCTGCCAGACTTTAGATTAAAACTAAACTATCACTTGTTGACTTACAGACCTTTGGAACTTGTTAGAGTCCATAATCATGTGAGCTAATTCCTTATAATAAAGCTCTATTTATCTGTCTATCCATTCAGTCAGTCTGTTGGATATGTTTCTCTCAAGAACCCCAACTGATATACCAAGAAATAGAGGTATATACATTTCATTTAGTCTTATGGTAAGACCACCAGAAGAGCTAAAAACCAAAATGAGAACTTCTAAAGAATGGGACTCAGAGAAGGGGATTTAGGTGGGGAGACTAGATTTGTATGCTGTTATAGTTTTACTTTCTCCTGTGCATGTATTACTTTATTTACTTTATAAAAATAGTGAAATACTGTGCTTAAAGAAGTATATATTCTGAAATTATGAATTGTGTTCCTGACATTTTTGAAATGTTAGCTTTCAAATTTTTAATAAAAATATCATATAAACAACTAGTCATATATAAGATGTCAAAGAGCATAATGCCTGTGTTTTCTTCTTAGAGTTTTATGGTTTCACGTCTCACATTTAAGTGTTTAATCCATTTTGAGTTTATTTTTGTATACATGTAAAAAAAGTGATATGGTTTCATTTTTTTCCCATGTAGCTGTCCAGTGTTCCCAACATCATTTATTGAAGAGATGATTGTTTTCCAATTGTATATTCTTGCCTACTCTATGGTAGATTAGTTGACCATATAAATGTAGGTTTATTTCTAGGCTATCTATTTTGTTCTCTTAATCTGTATGTCTGTTTTTGTGTCAGTACCATACTGTTCTGATTATTGTAGCTTTGTAGTGTAGTTTGAAACCAGGACGTATGATACCTCCAGCTTTCTTCTTCTTCTTCTTCTTTTTTTTTTTTAACATTTTTTATTGATTTATAATCATTTTACAATGTTGTGTCAAATTCCAGTGTAGAGCACAGTTTTTCAGTTATACATGAACATATATATATATTCATTGTCACATTTTTTTTCTCTGTAAGCTACCATAAGATCTTGTATATATTTCCCTGTGCTATACAGTATAAATTTGTTTATCTGTTCTACATTTTGAAATCCCAATCTATCCCTTCGAACCCCCCACCCCCTTGGCAACCACAAGTTTGTATTCTATGTCTATGAGTCTGTTTCTGTTTTGTCTTTATGTTTTGTTTGTATTCTTCTTTTTTAAGATTGTTTTGACTATTCATGGCCTTTTGTGGTTCCATACAAATTTTAGGACTGTTTGTTCTAGTTCTGTGAAAAATGCCACAGGTATTTTGATATGAATTTAATCAAATCTTTATATTGCTTTGGGTGATATAGACATTTTAACCCTTGTGCACTGTCGGTGGGAATATAAATTGGTGTAGCCACTATGGAAAACAGTATGGAGATTCCTCAAAAAATTAAAAATTGGACTATCATATGATCCAGCAGTTCCACTTCCACATATTTGTCTGAAGAAATAGAAAACACTAATTTGAAAAAGTATATTCACTCCAATGTTCACTGTAGCATTTTTTAAATAGCCAAGATATGAAAGCAACATAAATGTCCATTGTTAAGGGAATGGATAAAGAAGATGTATACATGTACAATGGAATAATACTCAATTATTAAAAAAATGAAATTTTGCCATTTGCAACAACATGAATGGACCTAGAGGGTATTATGCTAAGTGAAATAAATCAAACAGAGAAAGACAGACACCATATGATATCACTTATATGTGGAGTCTGAAAAACAAAACAAGTGAACAAACAAAACAAATGAACTAACAAAACAAAACACAAACAGATTTATAGTTACTGAGAACAAACTGGTGGTTTGTGGAGGTTTAGGGTAAGGGGGATTGGGAGAAAAACATGAAAAGGATTAAGGGGTATAAATTTCCAGATATACAGTGAGTAAATAATGGGAGATGTATTGTACAACATTGGAAATAAAGCCAGTAATATTGTAATAACTTTGTATAGTGGCAGATGTTAACTAGACATCATGGTAATCATTTCATAATGTATAAAAATATTGAATCACTATGCTGTACACCTGAAACTAATATAGTATTGTAAGTCAATTATACTTCAATAATAAGACGAAAGTTCCCCTTCAAAAAACAAATAATAAAAAGGCCAAAGAAAAAATACAATATGATGATCTACATTGTCTTGGTTCTTTTACACATACCTGGAAACTTAGAAGAATAAAGAATGAAAAGGGAAGTGAAAACATATTTGCTCAAAAATTGCTTCAGTAAAACTGATGATGCATATCTTTAAAACAAAATATCACATCAAATTCAAGTTGCTTGAATTATTAATTTTTAACTTCATAAAATCACATACATTGTGAAACTGAAAAAGAGTTACAATTTAAAGTAGTGAACTTGAATTTATAAGGCACTTACATGATTATATTTCCAACAAGCCTGGACAGGTAAACATCTCTGAACGTGTTAATTCATTTCTCCTACATATGTTAGCTATTGTGTAGGTGGAGACTGATACTGAATAAGTTGCTTCTCTTATTAAACCACATTGTATATAAGTGCTGTAAAGCAATGGTTATATCGGACTGGAATGTGGTAAAAGAGTTGAACTGAGGAAATACAGATTTCAAGGTGGTTTTGCTGTGTCATTAAGCACATCACATTTAGCATAGTAATATGGCAGATTTGAATAAAAAGGTCAGTATGAAACTGTCAGAAAAAGCATTAGTTAGCAATAAATCAGTAAGTGTTAGACTAGGATGCATCAGTGGAAACTGAAATGCTATAAAAATGGGCAGTGGACTGTTGATAGGTGTATTTCTGATGCGGTACTTCTGTCCTCAAGTCCAGAATTATTGTTGTCCTAGAGGTCTTGGAAAAGCTGGGACAACTAACTCCCTTGTGAATCTGGACGTCTTCAACTGATAGATTCCTTGTACTGTCTGAGTCAAACCATAATATCTAGTGGAGATATGGGTATGCAAGTAATCTGGGTACCTCTTATCCATTTTAGGCACCTGTGTGGCACATAATGCATTTCAGTAAGAAGAAGAACAACAAAAAAACCTTAGGAAAATCCCAGTGCCATGCCCACCCTAGGAACTTGAATTTATAAGGCATATATGTGATCAGATCCTCTAATGAGCCTGATCAAGGAGTTAATTGTTCATTCCTCCTAATTAAATGGACTGTTCTGTAGTTAGAGGTTTTTTGAATACATTGCTTCTCCTATTAAGTCACATTGTATCCGAGTGCTATAAAGCAGTGGCTATATGGGGATCGGAAAGGTGTGATAATTGCTATCACTGTGAGGAGATGTCTGTTACAAATGTTCTACTTTAAACTTCAGGATTTGCTGGTCATGAACATACCAAGTTGCACATGAAGGGGATTTATTATGACCTTATCTTGTACCCTTGATTCTGCCTGCTCTAAGCTGGTATTGCTTCATCTTACAGCTCTTACACGAATGTCTAGTTTTCTTACTTCCAGCCACCATTCCTGATCCCAGAGCGTCAAGTGTTAGAAAATCCCAGTTGTGTTGAAACCATTCTTGAGGATGCTTTTGAATCCCTTGTAGCAAAGGGCTGTGAGATTTGGTGTGAAAATATCATTACAAATAGAAATAATAAAATCTGACTTTACTATAAAAGTTTAGTATTGAGTAGCCTTCCTGAACACAGTCAGCAATTATGTGTGTGACATGTTTCTGTGCATGGTGTTGCTTCCTCAAGGCATCAATCATTTTGCTCCCAGATTTCTTCTGACAAGGTCTTTCACTCCTGTAGCTGAATTTTTCTGCTCTTTCTTATCTTAAAAGACAAGGTAAAATTGAGTACAAGAGATAAGGCTGTTTGGATAGGCACACGTGGTAACATTGATTTTACTTCATGGTGATACATCTGTTCTAGGTAGAATGGTTACATGATCTAATCAAAGTTCATACTGAATGCAAGGTCCTTTGAGAATTCAAGAACTATTGTAAAGAAAAATATTGCTTTGAAAATATCACTGTTTCAATTCCCTATTTCTTTCATATGTTGGAAAAACAATATTTAAGAAATAGAGTAAATTAGTGTGAAATTTTGCCAAGTGAATCCTATTTGAACAAAGTTTTTTCCTTTGGTAGTGGAATGGTTTTCTAGCATGCCCCTTTTCAGCCCCTTCCATTTCCCCATTAACCATGGCTTCTCATCTAGAGATAGGATCATCCCCAATGTAGGGGCCCAACTTCTTTGATACATTCTGCATTTCTCTTTACTCACCAATCTATCTCTTTCTCTTTCTCCGTATTTTTATCTTTTTTTCCTATACGATAAGCCAGTCTTGCTTTAGTCATGGTGTAAGTATTCAGACCTGAAACCAAAAAATATTTAGTAGACATCAACTATTTAAGCAACTCTTATTAACTTATCAAGTTCTGGCAATTTATTAGTGCCTGTCCCTAAATCACTGGTCTCCAAACTACAGCCCTTGGTCTATAGGTAACCTTAAAAATAACATTGTGCATAGAACAGCTATTTATAATTTAAAATGTTTATCTGACATGACATATGTTCCTATTATAAGACTGCACAGGCTAACTAAAAGATTATTTATCTTTGGCTGAAGATACATTAATTCCTTGTGGTAACACAAATGACCTCATATGGATGACAAGCTCCAATTATATGAATGTTGGGAATATCTTATTGCATATTTAGCTGATTAGGTCATGCATAATAAAAATGGGAAAATGCACTAATTATGTAGTCCAAATTTGCAGAAGTGTTGACTAAGGAGAATATTCTGAGGCCATAGAACATGGAAAGCCAGTATTCTAGAGAGCTTTATTTATCTTAGCCTCCCAGAAGCAGGATCAGTGCCTTTGAATGTGATTTTCCTCCCTTGATCCCTTATTCAGATGTTCACAGACAGATGGTTTTCCAAAAAGTATTTCTCAACATCACTATGGTAAATCCCATCTTTAAAACGTAGATGAATCTAAGAAAATGGTATAATGATGATGTGATGATGTGATTTATTATTTTGAAGAAAAGCCATCCTTTCATAGAAGCGTACTTGAGATGAAGTGTAATTGTGGTTCATTAAACATTGATTGAGGAAACTCTTGCCACACATTAATGGATGGAATTCCCTGCTCCCATTTTATTCTGGAACATGAACCGAGACATAAAAAAATAAAAGAATTCCTTCTGTTCAGGGAACTTCTTGCACTTTTATATAGTCTTACACTCTTACTAAGACACTTCTGCTGTGCCTTTTTCATTAATAAAGAGGAATGGGTTGTGTGTGCCCGGCTAGCTCAGTCGGTAGAGCATGAGACTCTTAAAGAGGGGTGGCATATTAATATAAAACAAACATCTTGGAAAAATTACATTTCTTTATACAATATAAAATGGCTTGGTGAGAAAGCCAAGAATCTCCTTGTATATGTATCTCTTTTCATTAGGGCTCTTTGAAATAGTGGCCATCTTTATTAAATTTAGCTCTAAGCTTATTTTAAAATTAGGAAATACTGCTTAAAAAGAAAGTGATAATGAAAACAAAAGATCTGCCACAAAATGTATGGATTATAAGTCCTCAGCAAATGATCATCACCTGTACATCACCTAACTTAAGATTTCAAAGCATCTCTGCCTCCTGTGTGAAAATAAAATTGTTGGCAGTCTTATGTTTTTGTTTCTAAGCTTTTTAGTTTGGGATAATTTTATATTTACAGAGAAGTTACAAAAGTAGTACAGAGATTTCCAGCACACCCTTCACCCAACCAGCTTCCTCTAATGTTAATATTTTACATAACTATGGTACATTTGTCAAGACTAAGAGATTAAAGTTGGTATGTTATTGTAACTAAACTCCAGAGTTTATTTGGATATACCAGTTTTTCCAGCACCATCTTTTTCTTTTCCAGAATCCATTCAAGGATACCACATTGTACTTATTCATTATGTTTCTTTAGCCATCTCTGGTCTGTAACAGTTTGTTTTCCATAAACTTGAATCTCTGATGGAACTTATTATGTACTATATTTAGTTAGCCTGCAAGGTTTTTATTTACCAAATATTCAAAGCAGATTTTTTTCTTTGTTTTTGATTTTCAGGCTTTTCTCTCTCCCCACATAAATCCAAATTCCTTTGTACTCACTCAGATAAATGTGGATTGTTTTGCTTTCTTTCTTTCTCTCTCTCTTTCTCTCTCTCTTTTTTTTTTTTTTTTTTTTTTGGTGTATTCGTTATTTCATTCTCAGCAGGGCTCATTCACCAACCACCCCACTCCAGGAATGTTTAGTTCTTTGCTCACTATGAAAAAAGGGAAGCTGTCTTCTATTTAAAGTTGTGACTAAAAGAAATTTTCTTTAGAGAGAAAAAAAGCTGTCTTCTGAAAAAAAAATTGACAGTTGTTAAGGTCTACCCTAGAAAATAGTGAACAAATAAGTATTGTAAAGAGCCGTCAAAAAGAATTTGAATGTGGAGGTAAATTCCCATTTCCAGTTAAAAGTTGGTGTTAATGAGTTTGAAATTATCCAGAGATTTACTCAGACATTACCTGACTCCAGTTAGTATAACAATAAAGGAACATGTGGTGACATTTATACATAGAGCAACAGTATTTTCATAAAAAGCTTCAGTAGACCCCTCTGTGTTTTGACTTGGACTTAGCATGTTGTAAGCCGATCATCACAGCCCACACGTGACATGTTAGTTGGGGAACTGGAGCCTGTGAGTCTCTTTCTTTCCTGAGGATGTCTTTAATGGCCCTTTAAGGATATCTAAGGTTTTAAGACCATCACCACTATTATTTCTCAGAGTACAGCTTCCAAAGATACATGACTCTTTTCATGAAGTTGAACAATAAGCAATTAGTTCCCTACCCTTCCCCAACCCTGTTGCAGATGGGCAACATTATTTATCATTAACATGAAAACCAGTCATTGATTCAGAAACACTACATTGGTGATAATGTGGCATTTTCCCCAGGCAAAGGCACCATTGATTTCCTTATGAGACCAAGGACTGGATAAAGTCAAGTCCTGGGTCAGAATCAGTCAGTAGGTCATGTTTTGTTCACATGTGGTCAAGAGCAAGATTCACTTCAATTTAGCAATAATTGAGTAATAAGAATGTAATGCAGGCCAATATTTTATAAGCTGTAAACTCCTGCTTTATTTTACCTTAATAATTGTTCTATGATGAGTAAATCTAAACTTTACATTTACACAAACACAATGATACAAAGAAATCTAGGAAATCATGTCTTCAAGTACAGTATATTTCAGGACCCTTAAACTATTTTGTTTTCAATTCAATGAACGCACATGTCCAGTAACTTTGATTTCCTCCTTGAACAAGTTTCCTTCTAAGGAGATATAGTTACTCTCCTCTGGGCTTTTACTTGTTCCTTCTTAGATAAGTGTTTTATATTTAGCCACTGACTATCTTATTTAAGATTTTAACTGAATGCCTACTGTCTTATCCTGGGATTCAGGGAGACACGTGGATAGAGCAGGATTTAAAACTACTGGAGCTACTCACTGAAGCCGGACAAGAACTGAGGTAGTTTATAACCCATAGAGGTGACTGCTTAGGGGGATCAATTTGGTGACCAGGCAGACTATCCAAGAGTTTCAGCAATCTCAGTCACAATCCAGTTGGTCATGGGGAAATTGCATGAAGTGGTGTATTATAACAGGAGGATCTGGTTTAATCAGAGAGAGTTCTGTGGAAAGGGAGCTATACTTAGACTGAAGATGAATTTGTCAAACAGTTGCATCTTGAAAGTGTGTACTTGGACATAAAGGGCCCAGTTATTACTGGCACATTGTGTAGTAGATTATTACCTAAGAGCTCACAACAAAGGACTAAGACAGAAGTTCAGCTATAAGAATTGAGGTTGGTTCACGGGGCTATAGATGAGAGGAGATTGGAATTGAGGAAAAGGTAAGAACTCATTTTTTACATCTATAGAGCGTGTTCCAGTTCAGGACCTCTGAGAGACAGACATAAAGGCAAAATTAAAGGTTCAAGAATTTTATTAGAAGAAACGGCTGTGTGAGAGAAAATGGTAGAGGGAACTGCAAAAGCCTGGGGTAGCCATTAGATTAGATGCAAATCAGATCCTGAAGGGGAAAGGGAGAAAAGGTTCGGTAGAAGCACCTTAAATTGTCATGCAACCCAGTAAAGGTTTTGGAAGACTGGGAATCATCAGGTCAACGTCAACCATAAGAAGCCTCCTATTTCTCTTAAGAGGGGCCTGCCCCACTGTGCCTACGGTGCTCAGTCCGTGGTTCAGAAGAGCTTGTGGGAAAGTGTGTTCTTGGTGCCAGCGTGGCAATGGGTCTCAAGCACAGCAGCTAAAACTCTTGACCAATTACTCCCTCTGTAGTTGGAAGACTAGGAAGCATATCCCTAAGACCACCTCAGTGTATTTCATCAAAGTGATTTGATTCTCACTCTCAAACCGTAAAGCTATGACTCTGACTTAAATTAGTTTTAGACACTGGGGATGGAATTGATTCCATAAGGGAGTATCAAGTGATCCACCCTGGGAAGAGAAGAATTGAGGGAGAGATTAGGAAGCAGTTTGAGTTTGGCAGCTACTTAGGGTTGTCCAGAGTTTCTTTGCTTTAGTTTTCTGTGTATGTACAGGTGGTTCCCATGTTAAGTGGTTTTCCATTTTGCAACTTGTCCAGTGTTACTTAAGAAGTACCAAAACGTCCCTTCCTGATTCTTTTCTAACAGTTTTCACTTCAATATCAAGACACCCTGTGTAGTATTTTGTATATGCACATCTCTTTTTATGTATCCTCCCATAAGATATATTTTCTAGGCTCACATTTTCCTATAAAAGCAGAATCAGACTTTTCTAATACACAGAGAGGGGAGAACACTGTTCTCTGTGGCTGACTCTTATCACAAAGGTTTCATGATCGATGTGTAACTTTGTTGTGCCAATTAATTCTCACGTGTCATTTTGATGGCTATCATAATAAAATATTTATGCAAGTTATTAAATATTAATAAACAAAACCATAATGTCAAAAGAGAAGTTTCCAATATGATTTACTTTAAGGTTATCAACTTTTCTTGCTCCATCTCCTTTTATCATATTACATGGGAAGAATAATAAGAAAATGCAGTTTCTGAAACATGAGGAGTAGCCGAACTGACATAATAATACCCAAAATTACCTTTATAGCATTTAATGCTATAATGTGAAAATTCTTAAACTGTATGTGGGATGAAGTCTTGTAAGGACTTGGGGTTAGGAAAACATGTCATTCTTGTGGTTATAGTTCCCATTGACACTCAAATTGCTAAATTAATTTTTTTACTAAATGAATTTTCCTGTTTAAAACTTTCTAGTCCTTTTCAATTGGCATAGCTTATGCTCTGGGTTTTTTTTTTTTTTAAGCTAATGTAATTCAGATTCAATCAGCCGGTAATGAAGTTTTAAAAGTTACCTGCCTAATCTTCAAAATGATTAAGATCGGGTTTTCTTGGTGATGTAGCTGTTGCTGAGGGGGCAAGGAAGAAGAGTTGGCAAGAAAAGGCATGCAAACTAGGCTTGAGAAGTTTTAGTTCACACAGACTCCTTACTGAAGGTTTTTCCTAAGCTCCCGTCTAAGGCATAGGCCATCTGTCTGTGCCCCTCTTTTTTCTTAACTTAGAGTTATGAGGAAGAAGAATAAGAGGCAGCACCAGAGCAGAAGATAATAAATAAGAAGTGTGATTATTAGTGGATAATAATCTATTCCGCCATATGCACCTACTTTTATCCTCTCATCAAGGCATACCAGAGATAGTTTTTTTGTTTTTACTTTTAGTAAATTTGGAGAACAAAGGATAAAAAAAAATTAGCATGTTGAATGGTTTACATGTTTCACAACCTTTGAGAGTTCTATCAGTCTCAGTGTTGATCTTTTCTGATTTAGTATTCATTGGATACGGGGCTTTTGGCTTCTACTTAAATTCTCTTCAGGGAGCAGCTAGGAACCACCCACATTCTTTTTGACTTTGCCTTTGTTAAAGACAATGTCTTTGGTAACATAAACCTTTCTTGTGTTGGCCTTAACTTGCAAATTCAAAATACAGTCAGGCTTTAGGATATATTCCATGCCAAGTAATTGGTGTTCTTTTTACTTAAGTGAAGGATTTGTATTCCTAAGGACTGGTGAAGTGAATGACACTCAGTTCACTTGAGTCTGCTCAATTCACTGAAACCCCAGAGTAGATTGTTGCAATGATACAATGAATCACAGCTCTCAGTATCCATGCACCTTTGCATTGTGGCCTGGTTGCTCCTCTGTGCAAGAAGTGGCATCTGTTTCTACGATGTTAAATCTGGGCTGGCTTTGTAACTTGCTTTGACTAGCAGTGTGGCACAAAGGACAAAGTGCAGGTTCTGAAACTTAAGACTTAAGACTTAAGAGGTCTTGCAGCTTTTACTCTTATTTATTAGAACTATCCTGTGAAGAAACCAGACCAGCCTATTGAGAATGAGAAGACAAATGCAGGAGAACCATGGCTTCCCAGTGGATTGCCAGCACCAACTGCCACATGTGAGCGAGGCTGTCTTGGGCTCTCCAGCCCCAGTGGAGCCGTGAGGTCACTGCAGCTACATCAGAGATCCCATGTGAGACTGAAAGACCTGCTCAAATTGACAACTCACAGAATTGTGAGAATTAACAAAGCTTTTTTATTTTAAATTGGTAAGTTTGGAGTGGTTTCTATACAGATATAGATAACTGAAATAACTAGAATAGAGAACAGTCAAAAAGTATGGCTCCTACCTCCAGGAAGTCTAAGATGAAGACATAATCCAAACTGTCACTCCATAGTTGTAAAATTTCTTTGTCTCATGTTTCCTTAAAAATGTGTGTGATTTCAGGTTCTGTTCAATGATATATCTATCTATATAGTTTGTTTTTATTTTGTTTTTTTTTGGGGGGGGTAACTAGGTTGATTGACTTATTTATTTTTCAAGTGGCAGTACTGGGGATTGAACCCAGGATCTTGTGCATGCTAAGTATGTATTCTACGACTGAGCTATATCCTCCCCCTATATTTATTTTGACCCAGGAATAAATGTAAGAGTTTTCCTACTGCTAACCATAATGGATGCTCAAGAAAGATATGTTTTATTCCTCCTGTGGCAAGATAACCCCTGATATACCTCTCTGTATCTCAGCTTTTATAGTGTAGTATTTCTAACATACTAATATGGTAATACAAAGTGTTAAAAAAGAAGGTGATTTTTAACTGTTTGTCCCTTGTAGTTTTGCGTAAATGTTGTTTCTCTCATAGTTTATGAAGTGATAAGGTCTCCTGCAGGTTCTCCTTTGTATCCTTGAATACAATTAAATTTTAATTATCTAATTATGATCAGTTTTCATAAGAGACCTCCAGACATGGTTTTAGTCAGTTCTCTGTAGACCTAAGGCTTTGTTTTTTGTTGCTGAAAGAAAAAGTGACTGGTTCATTTTTTTGTTGCTACAAGAAATTGTTGCTTAGCAACGAGTTTGCCCATCAGCTTCCTAAAGCAGGAGGGGTTGCTAAATAAATTGCTTTACAGTTTTTTCATAAAAGACTAGATTTATCAAAACATATTCTAGGTTTGGACAATTATCCTGGAAGCAGCAGGGACACAGAAAAAGTTAGGAAATGACCTGATCTTACAAGAAGCTAGTTTGCCCTAGTTCTGCTATTACCATATTGAAATACACCCATACTGGTTGGTAAATAGCCACTGCCCTGATTCACATGGGTGTTCCCCATCCCCAACTATCTCATTTCTTCTTCTGAACTAACCTCTGCACTCTACATCTAAAGAGTTAGAATCTGGAACCACAAGGTTGTTGAACATTCTTAGTATCACCATGACAGTGACCATACTATATAGTTTAATTTAGTTTTTTTTTCAGAGTAATTAGGTAACAGATAAAAGAATTATAAAATAATAAAAAGAGCATGAGACTATCAGGAAAGGGGCTTGTTATATTATGAGTTTACAAGTAACCAGCTGAATAACATTAATCTGCTTTATCATCTCCACATCTGGACCATGAAGGAATTGATCTGTATGATCTCTAATGCCATGATTAGTACAAATATTTTTATGATTCGAGATAACAGTCTCTATGTTTTGAGCTAAATTACAACCTAACTTAGAAAACATGTAGTGTTAAATTAAAATAAATCTCAAATTGCAATGCCAGTGGGTGACATAAAAGGCAAGAAAATAAGCAGAAGGATTCTGCTGGCAGAGGCTAATTATAAACCTTTGAGAGAAAATCAGAACACTTTAACAGGCAGTAGGACTTTAACAGGCAGTAGGATAAAGGAAAATTATCCTGGAAACAGCAGGGACAAAGAAAAAGTGGAAATGAGTGTTAGTTATTGTACATTTATTCTATTTTTTAGGCATATGGCTATGAGGCGACTATAATTGAATTAATTAAAAACTAGTTATAAAATTACAAACTTCATCAATAGGAGTTCAATCTACTAATAGTAAATTACTCTCTTCCAGAAGAGAGAGATGTACTTAATAGCTACCGCATCCTGACAGCTTGTCACTTACAAGTGTTCCTCAATAAAGTTATCAGCAAATTTCTTAGCAGAACTCTAGAAGGGGAGAAGACAGTGGGCTGATATACTAAGAGTGCTGAAAAAAAATAATTTCAACTGAGAATTCTATACCTAGCAAAACTGTCCTTCAAAAATGAAGAAGAAATTAAGATGTTTCCAGATAAACAAAAGCTGAAGAGAGTTTATTACCACTAGATCTGCCTTACAGGAAATGATACTATCCAGTATCTCAAAGCCATATGAGGATGTAAAGGTTTACTATGTAAATAAACATAAAAACCAGTGTTATTGTAATTTTGGTTTATAACTAACTCCACTTTTTATTTTCTACAAGACTTAAAAGACAAACTCATAAAAAGACTTATTAACCTTTGTTAATGAGTGCACAATTTATGAAGATGTGATTTGTGCATCGTTAATCTAAAGTTGGGGGTGGAGCAATGTAAGAGTTGAGTTTTTGAAAGAAGTTGAAGTTAAGTTGATATCCATTTCAAATGTAATCCTCACTGTAACCACAAAGAAAATATCTATGGAATATACATAAAAAGAAATGAGAAGGGAAGCAAAGTGAATCATGATTCCACTTCTATGAAATACCTAGAATAGTCAAATTTATAGAGACAGAAGGTAGACTAGTAATTATGAGGAGAAAGGGGAAAAGAGCGATAGAGAATTATTATTTAATGGGTATGGAGTTTCATTTTAGTATTAAGAAAAAATTCTGGAGATCGTGGTGATGGTTGTACAACAATCTGAATGTACTTAGTGCTACTGAATTGTACACTTAAATATGGATAAAATGCTAAATCTTATGTATATTTTACCACAATTAAAAAACTAAACAAAAGATGTAAAATGATGAGGGATCTAAATATAAAGGCCATTATTATTTCCAGAACATTTATCATGAATGTCAGTGGCTTCATATTTTTCATACTACTCTACATAAATACAACTCACTCAGTTTAACAATTCCATCATGTAAATGTTTTATCATAAAGAAAAAAATCAGTAAATCAAGTCTCAAAAATTAAATATTTTACCAGAGACAATACTGGATAATGAAAAAAAAGGGATTTAAATTTACATTGGTTTGAGTAAAAACCCACTCCCTCTGTAACTTCACTGAAAAAAGAAATTAAGGGGGGATGTTTTTAGGAAATTTATGATGAACTATTAAATTAATATGTTATTGGAATATGTTTAGAAACAAAGAAATAGCATGCCATTAATAGTTCTAAATGTTTGCATATGAAATAATTATTACTGTGAAATATCCCAAATTATTTCCAGAAGTGAAAATAGTTTATTAATAAAATTGACTTTACTCAAGGTCACTCTGATTCACAATTTAATTTTTATTTAATGGAAAGTAACCTCTTGATTGATGTGGAAGAGACTCCCAGATGCTCATCCAAATGTCTGTTCTCTTCTTCCTGTGTGTACAGCTAGATGAAACTTTCCAGCCTCCTTTGTGATCAGGAGTAATCGTGTGCTTAAGTTCAAGTCAATGAATTGTAAGAAGTAATATGAATTGGTTTGGCCTCTAAAACCCTCCTACCAGTATCTTCCATCTATTTTTTTTCGTTCAACTGTCAAGAATAGAGATGACGTCCAAGGTGACCTTGGAAGCTTCCATGATGGCAGAACCTCTGTCACATGCATCTGTGAATGACTGTAGAGTAAGATTGTCCTACCTACACATCCAATACTATCTCATGATCAAGAAATGCACTTCTATTGCATTTGAGCCAATATAAATTTATGGTCTTTTCTGAGTATAACGTAGTCTAACCTAATATAGTTAAAATAATAAAATCAATAATAATTACTGGTATTTTACTCATTACTGGATACTTTGTTCTATGTTATTCTTTTAACCAAAATTATGATGATTGGCTGTGATTACCAGTGGAGAAAATAATATTATAGGCTTCTTTGAAGAGTATAGCAATTAGGATGAAAATGATAAAAGACTAAAATATAAAATCCATGAGATTTAATTTTTATTTACATCTATTTTATGTTTTTCTTAGTTTGGTCCATTATAGCAAATTATTATAGACTGGGTGACTTAAACCACAAACATATATTTCTCACAGTTCTGGAGACTGGGAAATCCAAGATCAAGGCACCAGCAGATTTGGTGAGGACACTCTTGCTGGTTAATAGACAACCCTCTTCTCATTTCATCCTCACATGGAGGAGAGCAAAAAGAGGAAGAGGGTTCTCTTGAGTTTCTTCTTGTAAGGCCACTAATCTCATCATGAGGGCTCCAGCCTCATGACCTAATTACCCACTCAAAGGCCCCATCTTCAAATACCATCATGTTGAGAATTAAAGTTTCAACATATAAATTTTGGGGAGACACAAACATTCAATCTATAGCAGATGTCAACTCATTGATTGGAAAGACTGTTTTTTATTCAGTTTTGTTGCTCTAGTTCTTAGCAGAATATCTTGTATGTGGTAGGCTTTAGTAAATATTTGAATGAATGAATAAACAAGTGAACTAATTAACTCTTCATGGAACCTCGGACAGAGTTCTTAGTCTACTGATACCTTAGGTCCTCTAATTTTAATTTTCCAGTCACTACAAAATTGTGATTGTAGTGAGAAAATATTATTTAATCATTTTCTGAAAGCATTTTATTTAGAGCTAAAACCTAAAGAAACAAATTTCAAAATAGTCTAGAATGTATATGTAATTATATTCATACTTGTAAATTATAATGCTGTGTCTATCTGTCATCCTAGATCTCTGTAAATCATTATTTGATAAAATAGAATACTCTTCTTACAACATCTTTGTTATAAGCTTAAATATTTCTTGTTGGAGAGATTACTGTTAATTATATTTTTTTCTTACAATGAAAATGTTTGTCTACTTAATTTGTAATTGAGTAGTATAGGGTTATGTAAATCCATATATTGTGCATACAATTATAAATCAAGATTGGTAAACAGCAAAATGTCTAGTTTTACACAATGTTTATGAATAATAAAGGGAAATTGACTCACTTTTGTACATTCAGTTTGCAAAGCATCTGCCAAAATGTCGCATAAGGTGTACTTCTGAATGGATATTAGGTTTCCTAGTTCCACTGAATTCTCTTGTTGAAAGTTTTCATAGGATGTGAACAGATGCCTAATTTGCTAATCTATCACAAAGAAAACTAGGATTATGAGGTGATGAGTTTGCATCCATTGTTTTATTGTTTTTGAAACACTGAGTAATAGTTAAAGCAAAACCTTAGCATTTTGTGAACTTTTGAAGGGTTATACATTTTTGTATATCATTCTTGATCAAAGCAAAAATGTTATAAAAATGATGAATGTCTTAATTTCCTTTGGCCCTTTTGCTTTTAATATATTTGTGTCTGTATATTTACAGTGGTTTCTGTATTTTCCTTTGCAAGCTTACTAGTTCTCATCTTCAGCAGTTTGATTTGAGTGCATTTTTGTATCTTCCATTTGCTCTATTATCATGCTCAGTCCTTCCAGCTTCTTGAACATATGGAATGAGTTATAACTTTTATTGCCCTTGTCTACTATTTCTATCATCTCTGTAATTTCTAGATCAATTCCGAATGATTGACTTTTTCCCTACTCATTATGGATGAAATTTTCTTGTTTCTTTATATGCTTGCTGATTTTTTAATTGGATGCCATACATTGTAAATTTTACCTTGTTGGGTGCTGCATATTTTTGTACTCCTAAAATTACTGTTGAGTTTTATTCTGGGACAGAGTAAATTTACTTGGAAACAATTTAATCTCTTTGAGTCTTGCTCTTAAGGTTTGTTAGGTAGAACTAGAGCTGTACTTATTCTAGAGCTGGTCTGCCCCACTACTGAGGCAAAAATCCTTCCGAATATTATAGTCAATGAATGTCCTGTGATTTGCGAGGTTTTTAGTTCTGTCTGGTGGAGCCAGAAATGATTTGTGGCCCTCTGTGAACTCTGGCATTTTTTTTCCCCTCTTGTCTTTCTGGATGTTTCCTTGGCCTTGGGTAGATTCCTGACACTTATGCTCAGCTGAACACGTGAGGGGGGTGCTCCTCAGATTTTGATACTCTGTTTTTGCAACTCTCTTGTCTCTTTCCCTATATATATTCTAGCTGCCTTGGCCTCCCTGAAGTCCCAGTGTCATCTTATCTTACGAGTCTATCAGGCATAAGTGCCCCTCTCTTGACTTGTGGTCTGTAAAACTCTCTAGGCACTAAGCTGAGATGATTGTAGGGTTAACTTTGTTTCTTATCTCTTAGAATTGCTGTTTTTTTTTTTATTGTCTGATGTCCAATATCTTGAGAATTGTCATGCCATATATTTTGTCCACTAACATTTTTTTAAAAGAAAAAAATCTGTTCCCATCTTTCTTTCCTAGAAGAGAAAGTTTCTAATGATGTTATTGAAAATAGTAGAATCATTTAATTTTAAGCATCTTGAAAAGGACAAATAGTTAAAGAAGAGTTCAAAATTTGGATGGAGAAGATGTGTGTTTTGCTGTCCCTGAAATTTTTGGCAGATATGCTCGTGGAACAATGAGAGCATGGCAGCAAGCTACTTCATTAAACCTAATTGGAAACTAACCTTTCAAAATGTCCTTTATGAAACATTGTTCTGTTCATGCTATTTCTCTGTTTAAATCTTTTAAATGACTTTTTATTGTAAAAGGATGTAGGCATGAGATGGTGGAGAAAGGTTGAAGGTCTTTAATTTGTAATGTATGACTGAGAATAAATGGTATGTATGTACTGTAGTAGTTGTGAGTGAGGCTTGGAAGACGGTGACAAGAAATGATGTGGGAGATATCTGTGAGGGTTGCATCCTAAGACTTGTCTGAAATTCCTAAATCATAAATACTTCCAAAGTAAGTCATACAAGGATGAGTAGCTTAAAATAAAATAGCTGCAATTCAGAGTTCAGCAGTCAGAAAAATCCTTCTGCAATGGTTTTAAAGAAATTAAATTTGTACCTTAGAAAAATGACAAATCAGTGTCTCATGGACCTTCAGGATAACTCTCCAACAGCCCTAGATGAAACAGTTAAATCCATAAATGTCCTCATTCTGTTATTTAACAGAGATACGAGTGTCAAAATGAAGTTCTGGCAGAGTGACTAGAACTGAACAGCTCTTCCTTGAGCACGTTGGATTCCTGCCAAGTATTTAACACTTCATAAGATGGATGATGGGTGGATGATGGGCTTAATTTTAATTTAGAAAAGTTTAGCCAACAGACTATTAATGATTATAGATCATTTGCTAATTATAGAACATTGCCAGGTGCTGTGGGGCATTAAGAAAATAGAAGTCATGGGCTTGTAACAACATACAGTTTTAGAGACATGGCATGTTCATTTGAAGGTATAAGTCAGCAAAGTGAACCGTGCATGACATTGATCCTGTCCAAAATGTCCATTGAGACATTTGGTTCATGCCAAAAGGTCCTTGAAATATGGTCCTGTCCAAAACATCCATTTGGGACATTTGGTCCATGATTCATTAACTAATACGAACACTTAACTTTGTTAAAGTGTACTTTGTACTTCATGATGAATTTTGTATTTCACATTTATTCTTGTTCTTCTTTGTCATGCAGTTCATCAGGGTTATGCTTAAGTCAATGAGCAATTGCTCTTAAGTACATAAAAATGAGATTACTGGCTTTGTATTCATTCATTCATTGTAACAATTTCATTTATACAGATTTGATTTTATTGGTGTTGTCATGAAGTTGATGATTGTATCTGAGAATAACTAGAAAGAACCTGGTGATAACTTGCTCATTGCTTTGCTGTTCATCTTTTAACACTTCAGTAAATCTCCAAATTGAAGGATAAAGCACTACTATCAGCTTTTGAAATTTTCTGAGCCAGCCTTCCCCTGCATTATTCATCCTGTGATTGCCATTCAGTACTGATGTATAAACATTTCAAGTTTCTGGTGGAAATTTTGGAACTTCTGGTCTTCTTCTGCCTCTGTCATGCCTTCCATGGACATATAGTCTTTCAACATAATCCATTAGGTAATCTAGCTTTTCTTCTGTATTATCCACAATGTGCTCAAAAATTTCATTTACATTTTCCAAAGGCACAAATGGAAGTCCAAACAACATGGATGCACCTACGTAAGTGACATTTATGGGTGTTTCTGTTATCCTATAATTGCATGGTAGACCCAAAGAAGATATTTTTTCACCACAGTTATTGTGAAAAATGGAACAAGCATCCTTTTACTTATGCATTTGGTAGGAGTAGTCAAATTGCATTTGTATTAGCAATCTCAAAATCCATCATGCATAATGAGGGGTTGACATCAAGATTTCTTTCCTATGCAAATACAAGTACTTCCTCATATATATGTGTGTGTGTGTGTGTACTATATGCATACATATGTATATACTGTATATACATGTGTGTGTGTGTGTGTGTGTGTGTCTGTCTGTCTATCTATCTATCTATGTCATCTGGCCTTTCATTGTTAGTACATAGATGAAGGTATAGTATAATCCAGTTCTACACTGTGTGAAGTATATAACTGAGTGAACTGTGTTGGTGCTATCTTGAAGGTGGCATCAGTGCATAATGTGGTAATAGCACTTAAGTATTGAATATTGTCATAAGTTGTGTAAATAAGGATTCTTCATCATCTTGAGCAGTGGAACTGTTCATGAGAAATGGTTCTGCACATCTGGTCACTTTAGACGCCTCTGAAATTTCAATTCCATGTGATGAAGTTGGGTTTAGGGGTCCATGTCTGGTTTGAATTCTATTTAATTGACTCTTTAATGAGTTTCTTTCTGGTAGCATTAACAAGACTTCCTCATCATGGTATCACAGAGAGTTCTGTGAAGTACCTATGATGGCCTTGCATTTGATTCTTTTTCTGTGTGTTGTTTTATCTGATTCAGGGTTTTCTAACTTCCCCTTCAACCCCAACATTGTACTGATGTTTTCCTGTCCCATTTTGAATGATTATAATGTTATCCAAATCCTGACTAACTGTGTGTTGAGCATTTGCAGACTCTCCTCTCTTCACAGCACGGGTCCTTTTTACTTATATCTCTGTTAAAGAAAGGGAAATGGTAACAAAAACCATTGTAATGTAGCACTGCTTTTCTTTTTGTGAGTGCACTGTTTCTGCCATATTCTATTGAGAATTTTCAAATAAAGGTGTCATATTGCTAAGTAACTGAAGATTTTTTTTTTGAAGCTGTCTAACCAATGGTTGCTGGCTTACTGGTAGAGGAAAACTTCCTAATGTCTTATGAATTTGATACCTGGTTCAAGATCCAACCATGTTGTTGCAAATGGCAGAATTTCATTTATTTTTAGGTTGAGTAGTAGTCACACACACACACACACACAACACATTCTTTATCCATTCATCCATTGATGATGTTTTCTATCTTGCCTATTGTAAATGATGCTAAGGTGAACATAGAAGTGCACATACCTTTTTGAATTAGTGATTTTGTGTTTTTCAGTTAAATAACCAGAAGTGAAATAGCTGGGTCCTACGGTAGTTCTAGTCTTAATTTTTTTGAGAAATCTCCATACTATTTTACATTGTGATTAGCCCAATTTAGAGTCTCACCAACCGTGTACAAAGATTCCCTTTTCTTCATCTTCTCTCCAGCACTTGTTATTTTTTGTCTTTTTGACAATAGCCATTCTGATCGGTATGAGGTAGTATTTTGTAACTTTGATTTACGTTTCCCTAATAATTAGTGATGTTAAACTTTTCATTTGCTTCTTGGGAATTATCTGTATATCTTCTTTGGGAAAATACCTGTTCAGATCCTCTGCCCATTTTTTAAATCAAGTTGTCTGGGTTTTTTGTTGTTGTTGTTGAGTTGATGAGTTCTTTATATATTTTGGATTATATATATGTATATAATTTGCAAGTATCTTCTCCCTTTCAGTAGGTTGCTTTTTTCATTTTCGTGATGATTTTATTTTCAACGTGCAGGAGCATTTTAGTTTGTTTCAGTCCAATTTGATTAATTTTCCTTTTGTTTCCTTTAGTTTTAGAGTCAGATCCACAAAAACATAACTAAGACCAAAGTCAATAGTTACTGCCTGTGTTTTTTCTAAGAATTGTATGAGTTCAGGGTTTACACTCAAGTCTTTAATTCATTTTGAGTTAATTTTTCTGTATGAATAAGATAGTCTAGGTTCATTCTTTTGCTTGTGGCTGTCCAGTTTTCCCAATACCATTTATTGAAGAGAATGTCCTTTGTCCATTGTGTGTTCTTTGCTCCTCTGAGGTAATTTAACTGACTATATATCTGTGGATTTATTTTTGGATCTCAATTCTATTCCATTGATCTGTGTCTTTTTGTGCCGGTACCAAACTATTTTGATTACTATAGTTTTGTGGTATAGTTTGAAATCAGAGAATGTGACACCTCTAGCCTAGCTGTTCTTTTTCAAGATTGCTTTGGCTATTTGAGGTCTTTTGTGGTTCTATATAAATTTTAGAATTATTTATTCTAGTTCTGTAAGATATACCATTGGAATTTTGATAGGGATTGCATTGAATCTGTGTATTACTTTGGGTAGCATGGACATTTTGACAGTATTAATTCTTCCTGTCCATGAATTTGGAATATCTTTCCATTAGTTTGTGTCATCTTTGGTTTCTTTCATTAGTGTCTTATTGTGTTCTGAGTATAAGTCTTTTACCTCCTTGGTTAGATTTATTCCTAGGTATTTCATTTTCTTTTATTTTTTGATGCAATTGTAAATGGGACTGTAAATCACTCTTTCTAATAGTTTATTATTAGTGCATGGAAAGGCCACAGATTCCTGTATATTGACTTTGTATCCTGTGACTTTACTGAATTACTGTAATTTTAAGTAATTTTACTACTTTTGTCTTTAAACCTTCATGCTTGCTTTTTAAGTGAATGATCTTTATATATACTTTAATATATCTTTATTATATACTTGCCTAACCAAGTGGGATTTTTGCTTTTGTATGTTTTCTTATTATTAATGCTGTTTCCTTTCAGCTTAAAGAAATCCCTTTAAAATTTCTTGTAGGGCTGGTTTAGTGGTAATGAACTCCTTCAGCTTTGGCTTATCTGGAAAACCCTTGCTCTCTTCTTCAATCTGGATGACAATCTTACTGGTTAGAAAATTCTTCATTGGAAGCTTTTTTCTTTCAGCACTTTGAATATGTCATGCCACTGTCTTCTGGTTTGCAAAATTTCTGCTGAAAAATATGCTGTTAGCCTAATAGAGTTTCCCTTGTGCATAACAAGTTGTTTTTGTCATGACGCTTTTAGGATTCTCTCTTTGTTCTTAATTTTTTCTTTTACCATTTTAATTATAATATGTCTTGACATGTGTTCCTTTGGATTTATCTTATTTGAAGCTCTCTGGGTTTCCTGGACCTGGATGTTTGTTTCCTTCCTCAGCCTAGGGAGGCTTTTAGCCCCTGTTTCTTCTGGTAGTTTTTCTGGCCCTTTCTCTCTCTCTTCTCTCTGTGACCCCTATGATATGAATGTCATTCTGCTTGATGTTGGCCCAAAGGTCTCTTAAGTTATCTTCATTTTTTAAAAATTCTTTTTCCTTTTGCTGGTCTGGGTGAGTATCATTGTTTTGTCTTCTAACTCACTGACTTGTTCTTCTACTTCATCCATCCCTCTAGTGTATTTTTCAGTTAAGTTATAATTTCTGTTTGGTACTTTCTTATATTTTCTCTCTCTTTGTTGAAGTTCTGTGTTTATCCATTCTTCTTGCATGTTCAGTGAACATCTTTGTGACCATTATTTGGAACTCTTTATCAGGTAAACCATTCTGTTTAGTTCTTTTCTTGAGGTATTGTTTTGTTCTTTTGACTGGAACATACTCCTCTATCTCCTCACTTTACCTGTTTCTCTCTGTTTATTTCTATGTATTAGGAGTATCAGCTATCTCTACCAGTCTTGAAGGAGTGGCTCTATTTAGAAGGTGTCCTGTGGGGCTTAGAAGCACAGTCTTGCCTGTTCAGCCTAGCCAGATGCTCAGGGGTGTCCCTATGTGGGTTGTGTCCTCCCTCTTGTTGTGGTGGGATTGAGTCTGCAGTGGGGCACTGGTAGGCAGTTCTGGCCCTTAGACTGGCTGTGGGGCTTGGCGACTGTTACTATGGGGTATTGGTGGTGATGGCTATTGCTTGGTGAGCTGTGAGACTGATCTAGGTGCAGGAGTGGGTGGTTCTTTCATGGTGGCATGCTCACTGCCACTAGCTGTTAATGTGGAGAATTTAAAAATTGTGCCTGCCACTGTTGGTATTAAAGAGGTTGCCTGAGATCGCATAAATGGCTTCTGCCAGCAACTTAGTGTCCGAGGAGCATCCCAACTTGTTCCTGCCTCCCCAGCAGACTCTTCAAGATTGGTAAGTGGGTCCCCTTAACCTATTGTCCATATACTTTTCAATCTTGTGTTTTTGTAGTGTTTTTTTTTTGCGTCAAGCAAGGCTTTGTTGGGATCATTTAAGAGCAGATTTTTTTTTGTTTCCCACAGTTCTATAGTTTTCTTAGATACATTCCTGTTGGTTCTCAAAGCCAGGTGTTTTGGGGGCTCATCTCTCCTGTGAAGGATCTAGGGTTTGAGGTGCTTGATGTGGAGCTTGAATTTTTCTCTCCTCAAGGAAAACCTTTGTACCTTTGTGCTCCTGATTGTCAATTACTTCAACCTGGGTGTGAGTTTTTCCTTGGTGAGCCTGTATCTCTGCCTCTCCTATCCACCTCCATGCTTTTTTTTTGCATTTTGTTGTAGAGTCTCTGTTGATACAATTTTCAAGTATCTTTCCAAGGGAGTTATTCCATAAGCGCTTGTAGATTTGTTGTATCTCTGTGTGTGGGTGGGGGTGTGGTGAGTTCACAATCTTTTTATGCCCTATCTTGAACAGATTCATAATTTCCTCAAACTTATAGACAAGATTTAACTCAAATGCTGATTTTCACTCTATGTCTTATCTTTCCATGGAAATTTTTTTTTTGTTTATAATATATTCTTCAATGCAGGCCAGTGTGAACAGAAATTATTTTTATAATGTTTCAAACAACAAATATGAAATCATATTGGGGGGATAAACTTAAAGCAATACTGGATTTTATTATAAATTTTCTCCTGCATGCTGGCAAATAGTGAATACTCTTATACTGAAGAAAAATATACAAATTTGACACAGCAAAACATGTTCAGAATATGCATTATAAGAAGATGACTGCATTACCTCCCTCTGCCAAATAAACAAATAAAAAGAAGCTATCACTTAAGAAGATGACTGCAAGATATGATCATTGATCTGGCTGTCTAAAAGGAAATTATCATTTTAAAGGGTATGATTATTAGACAAAGAGAATCTCCTGTATTTATTGATAACTGGGATACTGCACATCAGCATAGATTTTTTAGAGCAAAAAAATTTTAACATTTTTATTGATTTATAATCATTTTATAACGTTGTGTCAAATTCTAGTGTTCAGCACAATTTTTCAGTCATACATGGACATATACACACTCATTATCACATTTTTTCCTCTGTGATTCCCTGTGCTATACAGTATAATCTTGCCTATCTATTCTACAATTTTGAAATCCCAGTCTATCCCTTCCCACCCTCCACCCCCCTGGCAACCACAAGTCTGTATTCTATGTCTATGAGTCTATTTTTGTCCTGTATTTAAGCTTTTTTGTTGTTGTTGCTGTTTGTTTGTTTGTTTTTGTTTTTGTCTTTTAGATTCCACTTATGAGCAATCTCATATGGTATTTTTCTTTCTCCTTCTGGCTTACTTCACTTAGAATGACATTCTCCAGGAGCATCCATGTTGCTGCAAATGGTGTTATGTTGTCAATTTTTATGGCTGAGTAGTATTCCATTGTATAAATATCAGGATGACACCTGCACCCCAGTGTTCACAGCAGCACTATTTACAATAGCCAAAACATGGAAACAGCCTAAATGTCCATCAACAGGTGACTGGATAAAGAAGATGTGGTATATTTATACAATGGAGCAAATTTTGTTAATGTCAATGATGATTTCTTAGAGATGTGGGGAAATTTCAGATTTTACCCTGATATGATTCTTCATCTAATAAACCCAGTATCTATGCCTATGGGATGTTAAAACACCTGGATTGATTTGGTCACTTATGACGGTTGGTGCTTTGAGTTGTTTAAAATGCATCCAGTACTGAATATATAAAGCCCAATTGAATGAATGTAAAAAACAGTATGTATAAAACTGGACCTCTGCTTTAGTATGAGAGCTTCTCGTATTGAGGGAAGCTTTATTCTTTTAAATTAAGTAATGCCAATTAAAGTAATTTTGGAATCTTTTTAGAGAACATTCTTGTGCTTTTTACCACTTGTCCAATTCTCTTCTTCCGTGGTTTACATTTCAATGGGCTCTTCATTTTTTAGTAGTAATCTGGCAGCTGCTATGTTCTTGTTAATGAGTTCATTTGGATGCATACTCTTTCTTTAGTTAATATACTCCAAGCTTTCTCTTCATGAAGTAAATCTTCTAATTTTACTTGCCTATATTGGTTGTTGGTGGTTGCTGATACAGCTTCTTGAAATATGGTACCTGACAATTTTGAATTAATAAAGATTGAATTGCCTTACGTGACATTCTCAGTCTTATTATAGCAGCTCATATTTACAGTTTCAAGATGGTAAGGGAATAGGCTTTCAGACCCCAAAGAAATTGTGCTTCACTTTCAGGCTTTCTTATTAATATCAACAAGGAAGATTTTCAAATAGTTCATTAGCATTTCATCCAGAAGCCTGCTCTCTATTTAGATGGGGTCCTAGAGGTGTCTGCCTAGATGGCTTTTTCCTTGCTTGGGTCTGGACTTAGCTAACTTCTACTCATCCTTTAGTGTGCAATTCAGGCACTATCTGGTCCCTAAAGACTTCCCCAAGCCTATACTCAGAGTCAGGTGCCCCTCCTGCACTACCGTCTACTGTCTGCTTCATCAAAGCATTTGTTACCTGCTGCCACAACGACCAGTTTACATGTCTGACAACTTTAGCCACTGGTAAGTGGATTCTTGGGTGACAATAGTATGCCTTTCTAATCTAGGGTCTCCGAAGCTTGGTACCTGGTAGGCATTTAATACAAGTTTGTTGAATAAAGAATGGTGTGATTATAATTGTTTAAGACTGTTTAGTATCTATGCCTTATTTATGTAGAGCATTTATTTATAAAGTATGTTTTTGATTATTGGGTGTTTCAGTGGAGTTGGTTGGAGAAAATCTCTATAAGAGTTTTTCTGGTTGACAGTTGGTCACATTGGCTCTTTTTTCACCAAGATACTGAAAATCTCTGGGATCAGGGTGCCACTTCTCAGCTTAATGCTATAAAATTACTCCTCGAGTGTCTTAGTGTGCTCAAATGATTATGAATGATTTCCTGGATCTTAGAATTTTGTGATATTGAAGTGATCATTTATAACCTAAGAACTCTTTTAAACATATAAAATCACATTATGTAGCTAATATGTAACTCCTCCTCCTCAGGAAATTTTTCATATGTTTATAAGGTTAATGTTCTCAAATTATGCATTTCCAAATATATGATATGTAAGACCCAAGTGACTGAATGCAAAAGCTGTATATATAAATAGGTATGTGTGTGATCTAGTAATGATCCATTAAACCAAACTCATTTGGTAAGATTCAACCATTAGAAGAAAGGCAAGTTTTAACTCTTTTATTAAAAACTACTGGCTGAGCTGGGTCTGCTGCTTATAACACTGAAGTGTAAGGTAAGAACATTAGTTGAATTCCTACCATACTAATATCTTATGTAGAATATCTAATTTGAGCCTTACAACAAGCCTATGATGCATAGATTACTGTCCTCATTTTATAGTTGAGGAAAGTAGTATAGAGATTATGTTTTTTGTTCAAAGTTGCAGAGTTAGCAAATGATAAAATCCAATTTTGATCATAGGTACTGTAAGGAGAGTATACCCTTATTATGTATAACCTGGGTTTGTGCAGGCTTGTAAAGGATAATTTAACATATTTCTTTCATGTTTAAAAAAATTTTTCTTTATGGTTTTTTAAAGAAAATGACTAACTTGAGGGGAAAATTATCTTTCAACAAAATATCTGAGGATGGATAATAGTCTACATTTTATTTCTCTATGGAAAGCAGTTAATATTAATGCTATATATAATGAATATTTTCCAGAGATGCTAAGTGAGTGTGAATTAGCTACAACTACATAAGAGGATAAAGATAGCCCTCCAGTTATTGGTAAAAACAATCTGCTGGAGTAACCCTTGTTTTCACAGCTATTATAGCCAGGGGGAGGGGTCACGCTTAGCATTAATAATTTATATCTCACCCTCATTTGCAATTACAAGGTTACCATCTCCCATCCCCCAATTATCTCTGCAAGTGGTACACCAACTTAATATGTCAAATAGGATTTGTAAAAACAGTAGTAAATTGAAAAAAAAATTTAAATAAGAACTATTTTGACCTGAAGAGGGGAGCCCTAGTACTAAACACATTCCTCAGGATTCACTCAAGGCCAGTAATCCCAGTGGCAGAGCTGTATTTCCTTTAAAATTTTTTATTATTTATTTTTCATCCTGAAAATGTAAATTGTTCACATGACAACTTTCAAGCATGTAAAAAGTCACTCCTAAAGTAAACCTTTCTTCTACTTTCCTGTTTCTATTCCCCAGAGGCAACATCATTTTGATTTCGAGTCTCTTCCCAGATTCTGTATTTATTTTAAATAAGGGAATATCTGGAATGCTCTGTAAGGTGTATTTCCCCATGGAACATACTAAATGCACTTTCCTGTTCTATCCTGCACCTCTGGAGTACACGCGGAATGAAAAATTAAAGTTGCTCAGCAATTCTGTCATCACATGCTTAATATGATACGTAAATTGTTGGCATCTCTGCCCTTTGTGGCCTCAGCTGCCTGAGAACTCCCGTAATAGCAGCAAAATGAATGACAGGCCAGATCCACTAGCATGTGTTTAATTAATTTTCAGTGAGCTAACATGAGAAAAAGAATAAATCTTTGTACTTAATAGAGGCTAAATTTGTGGGTTTCAGCATTATATTACCTTTCTGGCAGCTGAGTGATTCAAAAAGAAAATTTTGTACATTTGTGTCTCTTTACATAGCTGTCATGTATGTGGAATGATTGAGGGCCTCTATCTCATGAATGGAGAAACATTCTTGCGTTTAGTTTCCCTGGGAAGTAGAGGTTTGTCTCTGCTGTGCCTTTCTAAGTCATCTTGGGGGTACTATAAATTCTTATCATCTTAAACAGCTTAATTGAGGTGTAATCAGCATGCAGTAAACTCCCTGTATTTAAAGTGCACAATTTGGTAAGTTTTGACATAAACAGTGAAACCATCACCACAATCAAGATAATGAACATATCTGTCACCTCCAAGAGTTTTCTAATTCTCCTTTGTAATCCCTCCTTCCTGGCTTTCCCAGCCTGTATCCAGTCACTGGTCTGTTTTCTGGCACTGTACATGAGCTGCCATTTTAAAGAATTATGCATAAATGGGATCATACAATGTGTATTCTTTTTCACCTGACATCTTGCACTCAACGTAATTATTCCGAGATCCATCCAAGTTGTTGCATGGATCAGTGGTTCACATCTTTTCCTTGCTGTGCAGTGGTCTGTTGTATAGATGCACTACAGTTTGTTTATCCATTCACTTGTTTAGGGCCATTTGGGTTGGTTCTAGTTTTTAGCTCCTACAAATAAAGCTGCTGTGAACATTCATGTTCAAGTATGGCTGTTCTTTCATTTCTCTTGGGTGAATACCATGGAGTAGGATGGATGATCACAAGACAGGTGTGTATGTAATTTTTTTATGAGACTGCCAAATTGTTTTTCAAAATGACTGTACCATACATTCCCATCAACAGTGCGTAAGAGTTCTGGTTGCACCACATCTTGCTAATCTTCGGTATGATCACTGTTTTATTTTTAATACTTTTTGTAGACATATACTGGTAATATCTCATTGTGCTTTTAAATTTGCATTCCTCTAATGACATATGATGTTGAACATTCTTTCTCGTACTTGTTTGCCATTTTTACTTTTTCTTTGGTGAAGTGTGTGTTCAAACTATCACTTTAATTAATTCAGGGTTTTTTATGATTAGGTTTTGAGAGGTCTTTAGATAATTCTAGATACAAGTCTCTAGATTTGTGATTAGCAAATACTTTGGGCAAATATTTTCTCATTCTTGGGTTGTGTTTTCATTTTCTTTAGAATGTCTTTTGAAGAGCAGACATTCTTAATTTTGATGAAGTCCAATTTATCAGTTTAGAAAAGGTATGGATTGTGCTGCTCCTGTGGTATCTTAGAACCCTGCCTGATTCAAGGTCACAAATACTATCTCCTATGTTTTCTTCTAGAAGTTTTATAATTTTAGGGTTTACATTTGATTCTATAATATCTTTTGTGCTAATTTTTATACATAGGGTGAAGTAATGAGCAAGGTTTATTGTTTTGCACCAATAATACCCTGTCTTGATTACTGTGGCTTTATAACAATTATGGAAATCCTCAAATCTAAGTCCTCCAGCTTGGTTTTCTCTTTTTTCAAAATCGTTTTAGCTAATTTAGGTCCTTTTCATTTGCACATGAGCATTAGAATCAGTTTATCAATTTCTATATAAAGACATGCTATGATTTTGATTGGGATTACATTGAAACTATAAATCAGTTTGGAGAGAACTGACATCTTATCAATATTGAATCTTTCATTCCATGAACATAGTAAATTCCCTCATTTGTCTAAGTCTTCTTTCATTTCTCTCAGCAATTTTTTCTAGTTGTCAGTGTACAAATCTTTTACATCTTTTGACAGATGAACCCTAAGCATTCCTTGTTTTTAATGTTATTGTAAATGGCATTAAAATTTTTACTGTCTGATTGCCCTTGGCTAGTATGTAGAAATAGAATTGATGTTTGTATATTTCTTGTATTCTTCAGCCATACTAGTAGCTTTCTTTTAGATTTCATAGAATTTTCTACATAGTCATTATATCATCTGCGAATAACAGTAGTTAACTTTTCTTTTAAAAATCTGTACGCCTTTTATTTATTTCCTTGCCTTCCTACACAGCCTAGAACTTCTAATACAAACTTCAGTTGAAGTGCTGAGAGGGGTCATGCTTGTCTTTTCCTGAACTGAGGGAAGAACATTCATTTTATTTCACCTTCAGCTTTAAAGATACTTGATTCTAGTTTGACAATACTTTAAATGTGTCATCCCACTGTCTTCTAACTGCATTGTATCTAACTGGTAGTCATTTTTATCTATGTTTTTATGTACATATTGTGTCCTTTTTCTCTGATTGCCTTTAAGATTTTTGTCTTTATCACTATTTTAACAATTTGATTTTAATGTGCCTCTCTCATAGTTTTCATTGTTTCTTGTGTTTGAGGTTAATAGAGTTCATTGGATTTAGAGGCTTATTAATTTCATCAGATGTGGATATTTTGAATGATTAGTTTTTCAAATATTTTCTCTGTCTTCATCCTTCTTCAAAGACTCTAGTTACAGTTATATGCGTATACTTCATACACTGTCTTAGAGCTCATGGATGCTCTGTGAATTTGTTTTTTCTTTTTTTCTCACTGATTCATTTTTAATGGTTTTCTATTGCTGTGTCTTCAAGTTCACTAGCCTTTTATTTTGTAATGTCCGATTCATTGTTTATCCTATGCTAGTGTATTTTTGACCTTAAATACAGTGTTTTTATCACTAGAGATTTGATTTGTATCCTTTTTTATATCTCTCATGCCACTACATTTTACAGATGATAAAACTAAGGCACAAAGAAGAAAAGAAATTTGTGCAGGTTCTCAGAACTATTAAGAAGTGGATGCCAGGATACAAAGCCAGGCAACTTAATCCCAGAGACTTCACTTTTAAATCAGTACTCGAATTCTCATTTTAAATGGTGTAACACTATCGCATACTAGTCTTTTCTGAAGTATTTAGAACAATGCTTGTCAGATAAAAGGATATAAAAAGTGTTCATGGTTGTCATTGTTGTAAACTGTTGACAAGCTGCAAAACTTCCTCAAGGTAGAAGACTCAACTCAGATTACATTTCTTAAAAATTTCCTTGATCTTTCATCCCCAGCACAAACATTCCATCTGCTTGGTTCTTTATATAACAGAATTTTCTAACTGTATGTGTCCTGGAATAATGAGTGGAGGGTAGATCGGGTGGTGGGCCAAGTAGAGTTTTAGGGCACAGACATGCTGCTTGATGGTCAGTGGGTGAGGTGCTGCTGACATCCATCAGAGAAGCTCACCAGATACCAGCAGGAAGGACACATATCGTGACTTCTCAGCACAGGGGTTGTACCATGGACAGGGACTGGGCAGTCTTCAAGGGCTGTCTTGGCTCCATAAGGCTTCTAGAGTTGCTGCATATGGTGACACGACCCCAGAGGGTGCCAATCTGATCAGTATCTATGTGAGTTGTAATCCCCTAGAACTGTGACTTTCACAACCATCAGAAGGGCATGCAGCTGCCTTTGAGGCTACCAGGTAGATTAAAGAATAAGATGATTTAAGTTGGAACTCAGCTGAAGACAGAGTGGCCTCTGACTTAATTTTTCTCATTGCAGCAGGCTCTACCAGTGTATCACCTCATAACAACTTTCTCCCTTCCTGTTGGCTTAATTGCTCCTCCTTCTAGTCTGGGAAACTTTTATTCTGTCTTGGGCTAGGGAATTTAGTTCTAATTCATTGGATTTTTTTCCCCTTGCCCCAAGTCTCTTCAGAGGGTAGACTTTTGAAACTTAAAAATATTTTCTGTAGTAATCAATCTTCCTTTAAGCTTGTATGCTACAAAATCATATTATTGCACAAATGGAGGGGAGAGTCAGAAATACTGGAAAAGGGAGAAAGTATCAGTTATCATTTCACATATGTTTGTCTCTCCAGCTAGACCATGAGCACCTCAAGGAATTTACCTGCAAGGGTAAGGAGCACGGTTTTACAAACAAAAGGAATGGATTTGAGTGCCATGCAGGTTTACTCAAGATAAATTATCAGTTCTTTTAATTTCTCATTAGTTGCTACTGTGCTAGAAGAAATGCTGTTTTATTCCTGCACCTTGCACAGTTTTACCTCTGAAAATGTGTCATGTACTGAACTAATATAATAATTCATTTCTGTGCTACTGAGGTGATTAATAAGACTAATATTTCCCTAATTTTAGGACCTGGTATATTGATGTTTCCCTTTTAATCTTGATTATAGCTTATAACGATATATATTGAACTTCATTGTTTCAGCCTTATAGAATCATATCTCTGAATTCTGAGAAGAGGGTAACCTATTTCATCCTTTAGTGTTAGATACCTGATTCATCATACTTTTCTTGTGTTAAAATTATCTAGTCCTTATTTTCGAGGTACCTAGGCAATTATGTTTAAAACACTACTGAAGAAGATTTAATGAGTTAGTGTTCATTTTATTTTGTATACGCGGGCTTATAATTCATACCTAAAAATGTAATTTCATGTAAATAATGTACAAATTAGAATATGTGAAAATTACAGTTGGTAGCCATCCCCTGTGGCTGTAGACACAAAATAACACTAAAAAATATCTCAGTTGAGCTTATTAATTTCAGTAGTAAGAACTGTGGATTCACATTCTGGAGACAACACTAATTTCAGTTGCATAAGTTCATTTTGTGGCTTTGAGAAAATATTTAACTCCCCAAATATCTATTTTCTTGCACTTATGATAGGGGCATTGTATTGGATCAGCTGTGGGCTGGCTATTTTCCATGAATATTAATACAGGAACAATTATCTTTTGAAGAAAATAAAATAGAGATTTTATAAATTATGTATTTTATCAGAAGATACAATGTTCGCAACTATATGTAAGATTTCTTTTATTCTTTCTCTATGAATAAAGACTTTCCTTTTTGAATTCAATTTCAGAAAATGCAGTAAAGCACTATCATGATGGAATGTGGAAACTAAATTAAAATTTGCTTCTGAAATTGTTGTATTTTGCCTCCTTTCTAGCCTTCTACACAACTTAACTGAAAATATGGTTTATCACATAGGGATTCTCAATATTGTATTCTTCAAAACATCAGCGATGTTTTTAATCTTAAAAACATTATTCCCCAGGCCCTTTGTATTGGAACAGATGATTTTCACCAGCCACTTGTCTCCTCTTGGCAATGGCCATAGAAGTATTTTGTGTTTTATTCAGAAAAGAGCCTGTGACACACACATTGCCACCTGCTGTTTTTTCCTCCTGTATCCCACACTGAGCAGGTCATTTCTTACATTGCTTGCCCAGTAATTTCTATTAACTTATTCTTCCCTGATAATGAGACCCAAGGAGTAGAGCTGCAGAGCATTGATCAACAGCTGATTTCAAAGGCCTGGAAAACAGTAAGCAGAATTTGGTCTTGTCCAGGTCTCGTTTCTGAGCCACACCAAAGAGTCATAGGGGACAAATGTGGTCTGTGGATTCCAGAGTGTGTGTCAACACATGTTATTATCTCTAGGATTCCTTCCAGCTTGAAAATACCTTACTTAATTATGAAATACCAACGGCAAGGTTTTTATTGCTGTTTCGTTTTTTAGATGTAGGCCCTTTATTTCCACCAAAATCCTGTGAAATAAACCCACGGGAATCATTTTACCCTAAAATTCACTGTCATTGGGTACAATCTTAATGGTTCTGAAAAATTCTGCAATTTTTGAGAAAATTGGGAAATATTATTTCAGGACTTTCAAGAAGTCTGTTACTGGTTGACAAGCTTAACTAGTCCCAGGTTCCCAGTCCTAATTGAATTTGGAGACCCAAGTTGATCTAAAAAGGATGCAGCTTCCTTAAAACTTAGACCTACATTTATATAGGACTTCAGTGGGTTCTTATAGGAAAACTTTTTTTAAAAAGTATGTGAATTTCATAACTATAGTAAAACTACAAACAAAAATCCTCTAATAGTAACTATTGGTCCAAACATTAATAGTATTTTCATGACAATCAACAATCTTACACAGATTTAACGGTACTGTCTACTAACACCATATTATTAAGTGTCTCAGTTCTATAAGCTGAGAATTATTTATTGACAGTAAATGAAATTAACATTTACAAAATGCATCACCATCTCACCCTGTAGGAGGCTGCTGTGGTACAGACATGTTATATACAAGTGTCCCTCATTTTATTGCACTTTGCTTTATTGCATATGACAGATACTGCAATTTTTACAAATTGAAGACTTGTGGCAACCCTGTGTTGAGCAAGTCTATCAGTGTCATTTTTCCAATAGCATTTACCCACTTCATGTCTCTGTGTCACCTTTTGGTAATTCTTGCAATATTTCAAACTTTTTCATTATTATTATATTTGTCATGGTGCTCTGTGGTCAGTGATCTTTGATGTTACTACTACAACTTGCTAAAGGCTCAGATGAAGGTTAGCAACTTTTTAATAATAAAGTATTTTTAAATTAAGGTATGTACATTGTTGTTTTAGACATAGTGCTGTTGCCACCTAATAGACTACAGTATAGTGTAAACATAACTTTCATATGCACTAGGAAATTAAAAAGGTCACGACTCATTTTATTGCTGTATTTGCTTTATTGTGATGACCTGGGACCGAGTATCTCTGAGATATGCCAGTATTCCCCAAACCTCATTTTATTTCTCTCTTAGGTACATGGGTAGACCTCACTTCCTAGCCTCCCTTGCAGCTGGGGAGCATGGCCACACGACTGAGTGCTGACCAGTGGAAGGAGGGCAAAAACAAAATACGCCACTTACAGGCTGACGCATACGGTTCTCTTACCACCCTTCACACTTTTCTTCCCCCATTCAAATGGCCCAAGAAGGAAGATTCAGTAGATGATTTTAAGTCTGCCAGGAATGGTTGAGAACTAGACTGAAAAAAAAACTAGTCCCCTGAATAACTGCATGGAATAGAGCTCTAGACCCCCTCTGGCACTCTGCTAAGGACTGTTTTTTTGTAGTAGTTAGCTTACCTTGAGCAATACGGCTTGTTAGGAGCTTTACCATCCTTCTTAAACATGCCTACCATGTGGGTTTTGAAAAACTGTGGGTTTTGAAGTCCACGCTCAGGCAAATATCGCAAATGGGCTTCCCCTCATTACCCGATTTTAGGATTGACTGTGGAAAGCTGAAGAGTTAACCTTAGCAGAATTTTGAGGCCACATTTAAGTTCAGTGGGAAAAAGAGCCCAAATTCACGTGTAATTTTTGTCTTGGGCAAAAGAGACAATAGTGGTAGCGATGCTGCCTCTATACCACTCTGGGCAGGACAATTAAGCCTTTTGAAGGCATAGATGGTGGAGAATAGTGCAGTAAGTCCAGGTGCAGTCAAAGTTAATGTTCTTTCTAATAAGACATGATTTACAGCTACAGCTCTGTACTTATAGATTCAACTCTAAATCCCAGCATTGTGCTTGGATCTTAAACACTATTTGATAAACTTCTGTTGAGTGAATAAGTGAATGAACAAATAGAAACTAAAGATATTCGCCTATCAAGAGAAAATTCTTCTAAAATAAATTGCAAAGAAAGATTACACGTTCACACGAGGGTGTCAACTTTCTGATTATCTTTTGTGCTATTAATTATTAGAATGTGAGCTCCATGTGAGGACAGAGACCCTTGTCTGTTGTGGTCACGGCTGAAAGCCCAGTCCCTGGAAGGTACCTAATATGTTGGAGGTGTTCAATTAAGTGTTGGTTGAACCAATCAAATGTGGTTTATATTAGTCCTATTCTGGCTCTGATTTGTTCTCTAGAAATGAAGGCCTTCCCCTGCTGTGCTTGTAGCTGGCAGTATGTCTGCACTTGACACTGCAGGTCTTGTAGGCAGCCTGTTTCATTAGCTGTTTACTTATAGCAAAGAAAGGTGTTATTCTTATGTGGAATGAACTCTAGAACCATATTACAGAGGCTACAACTTGTGCTTCTTAATCTCTGAAGTATTCAGTTCTGTAAGCAGAAAAATGAAATACTTGGGTAACATCATGATGACAATACATTCCTAGCCCTTCCTGGAAAATTGTACTTCTGAATTCAATAAATAAAGAAGTGTGCAAAAAAAAAATGCAAGCAAAATGTACTGCCAGTGAAAGGCTTGGTTGCCTTATCCTATTATTTCATAGTTCCTAAAGTATTCTAAATGCACACTAGTCTTTTTTTTTTTTCCCACACTGAAGAGAGTCAAGAAGGTTCAGTGCTAAAGTCACACGTGGTGCTGGCTTCATATACATGCAATCTGTATAGATGCCCTACCTTTGGTTAAAATTCTTAATAAATTTTGTACAGAGAACCTCACATTTTTCAATTTGCACTGTACCCACAAATTATGTATTGAATCTGGTCACATGGCAGGTTTTGAAACACACTTATAGATAACATGGCACTCTTGGGATAGAATAGGTGCCCAATAACAAAAATTGCTTTTTGAGTGAATATGTTAGTGAATTAAAACATTTCAATAGCATATCATAAGATACAAATGCTTATATCTAACACTTAAGCAGAAGAGGTTCTTATTCAAACTAGAAAGTGGAGACAAAGAGTAAAGAGAGAGAAGGACAACCAGTTCTTTTCCTTCCGAATCCGTAAGAGTAAAAAGCTGAACATAAGCTTACTGCCTATAAAACCAAGTAATATAGAATAAATCATTACTTGTTAGAGTAAATTACCATCTTTTAATTTTTGGTATTCTTTTTGGAGCATTTGCTACAATATACTCAGAAACATTCAAAAGTATCAATCCATTGAAAACCATCTTGTGCTATCAAATTTAGATAAGCTCCTTTTAATTTCAATAAATATTATTTCTCTTCTGTTATTGTACATTATGGATAGTAATACTGTTACCTGGAATTTTTATAGACCCTTTTCCCTATGAAGCTTAGTGTTTGAAAATATTATTTTCCTAACCCGTCCAATATTTGGCAACACATTGGCAGAAAATAAAGGTAAAACTCGAGGGGGTTGACATTAGATCAATAACAAGAATGAAAAGAAAACTCAAGCTTTTTTGTCTAAACTCAGAAATTCAGATTCACCATAAAGATGTGTTGTTTTAAACACAGTATCATACATTATTTTATGCAAGCTATAGCTCATACCAAGTAGGTTAAAAGTTGGCATAATCATCATCAAGCACTTTGCACAACCATTGAGTAGTCACCAATCTAAATGTCATGGATTTGCCGAGCTTGGGATGTGGTCTGTTTGAAGCTTATTCAGCCACATGGAGAGACTGATAGTTCTGTGACTGCGGATTTGCTGCTGTAGTCCTGGCCATCAACTGGGGTGACTTAGATAATGGTTTTGGTCACATTTCAGAGCTGTTATTTCTCTTGAGTATAGAAGCACATTTCTGCAAAAGTACAGTTGTGTGCATATGTTTAAGCACTAAATTTAGGTTTTATATATTTAACTTCTCGGTAATTTGACTAAGGCTAGTCAAGATGTATCTGATTATTTTTGTTAGATACTTGTTGGTAATTGTATTCTCCACAGAGAGATGTAATTTCTTCTGGAAGAAATAAAGGATCTCTTCAATCCCTGACTTGATGGCTAACCTAATAGACAGGTCTCAGTCCATTCTACTGACAGACATTCTACTTTCAGAAAGTAACACTTGCAGATTAAGTTGAAATATTGTCATGCTGGCTGAAGCTCACTACTAATTTCATTTTTAATGGAAAAAATTTAACAAAAATGGGATATTGATTTGATTTTGAAGCTATGTTTCCTTGGAAGAGGTTTATCTCATTTATTACAAATTAAAAGTTATTTGTCTGGCTGCTGCAGCTATCAGTATTCTTTCTAGTGTTTTAGAAGAATTAATGAAATAAGAATGCTAAGTTTCAAGTTTGTGATACACTTTAATAGAGTCATTTTTTTTTATTTGGGGCTTTTACTATTGTAAAAAATAAAATAAAAAACTCTTGCATGTACCTAAAATTTTTAAAATATTAATGCAATTAAATTTTTTGTTTTTATTGAAGTATAGTCAGTTTACAATGTTGTGTTGATTTCTGGTGTACAGCATGTTTCAGTCATACATTTACATATATATATTCCTTTTCATTGTAAGTTACTACAAGATATTGAATATAGTTCCCTGTGCTATATGGTATAAACTTGTTGTTCATCTATTTTATACATAGTTGTTAGTATCTGCAAATCTCAAACCCTCATTTTATCCCTGTCCACCTCCTTTCCCCCTGGTAACTGTTAAGTTTATTTTCTATGTCTGTGAGTCTGTTTCTGTTTTATAAATAAGTTCATTTGTGTCTTTTTTTAGATTCCACATATAAGTGATATCATATGATATGCTTCTTTCTTTTTCTGGCTTACTTCACCTAGAATGATGATCTCCAAGTCCATCTTTTTTTTATATTTATTTAGAAATTTTTAATACTTTATTTGGAAAATATTTATCTGTAGTTTTCCTATTATCCTTTCCTTATTTATTTATTACATTATCATTTATCTTAATACTCAGTATTGCTTTTAAAATGTCAAAGATGCAAAAAATAAATTCTTTTTAAAATGAATTCTTTATTTTTACTTTGATCTATGTTTGTTGGTTTATAAGTATATTAATTAATGGCATTATTTGTTTCAAAGAGCTAACAGGAGTCAGTTTTATTTTTGTGTCACAAGTTCTATCTCAGGGACAGAACCTTAAAAAAAAAAATAAAAAGCTGGGACTAAGGATCAGAAAAGAGAGCAACATGGTATTATTATATTAGATTTTGGAGAACTCCTGACATGGACTAACCTTCAAGCACTGACCATGTAATGATTCAATTACATTTGTTTTTACCAAAACAAAGGATAATAGTATGGGACAATTATTTTTAAGCAAGGTAGGCCAACATAACTCCTTCCTTTCCTATAATATGTCTCCAAAGATATGTTAGGAGATAAGACATAGCAAGTAAATCCTTGTATGAAACTCCTTTTTAAAGGAATCTCACTGGCTTACTCTTTTGATAACTATGTTCCTCTAATTTGTTTAAGGAGACATTAGATCCTTTGCAAAAACAATTCAAAAGTAAAATGTAATGTTATTTTTCCATTAGTTAAGTTCTAGTGGTATTTTATCATGGTGGAGTATGTAATTCATTTTTAACAGGGGCTCTAAATCATATTCCAGGGAAAATAAAAGATTAAACATATTCTTTTGTTCCCCAGTAGGAACTCTGTGTTAAAAATTCCCCAGAGTAGCTCGGCTGTTGTCAGGAAACCCTCTCTCTGTCATCTATCTTTAATCACTAAGCTAGAAACATCAGCTTTGAGGCCCAGAACCGTTTGCATCACTGACATTTCCCACGTGTGGGCAGAAGGTACAGAAAAGTGCATATGATAACTAAATATTGTTTGAATGCTGCATTTCATAGGAAAGTCAGCATATGCAAAACACCTTGGCATTTTTGTCTCTTGATTATTCTGAAATTTCCATCTCGTTATTGTGCACATTGGAGTAGACAATCTTCCCTCTCCTACAAGCTCAGTGGACACAACGTGGAGGTTGAGGACGTGGGGTGATGAGGGGGTTTGAGGAGCCAAGGGCCAAGTGTCAGGGGCTGTGGAGAGGTGGAGGTTTGCAATGACCAAATGACATAACCTGTCAGCACAGTATTTGGCAAAGTGTGATGCCTCAGTGAACTGTGAGCTTCTATTGGGGTCTCTGCAGAAGCATTCAGTAAGTAGTACCCTTATCTCTCACCAGGATGCTGAGAAAGTTGAGGGGACTAAAAGTACAAAGGAGCTTAATATCTTGTTTTTTTCTGATAGTGGCTAGGTTGAGCATGTGGTTTTAGTTTCGGTAGCTAAATAAGTTCAATAATTCTAAAGTCCAGATGGATTAGATTTCCTGGCCCAATCAATGGACCGGGATAGACAGGGACTCAGAGACTCAGAGGAGGAGCAGAAACCATGCTCCCGTGAGCAGCTTCCTCCCTCGGGGAAGAATGACGTTCACACTGCACGCTCCAGTTTGTGTTCCCCCAAATTTACCAAGCAGATCTCTTACCTCCTCAGGGGAGAATTGAGTCAAAAAAGGAAAGAGGCCAGACCTGTGCTAAGGAGCAGTTCTTCCTCAATGAAAAGCCAAAAGAGGGGAGACATTCTTCTCTTCTAAAATTTACTTATAGTAGGAAGTAGGGGTCAGGACATAATGGACTTTCTACGACATAACAAGGTTTGATTTTACAGAAAAGGCATTGGGTATTTATTAAAGAATTTTAAGTACAGAAGTAAGAAAAACAGATTTGGCTTTCAGAAAGATCATTCTGGAATGGCATATACCTTAGAGGATGAATGAGGATGGGGTTTGGGGACAAGGAAAGAGATGAAAAGCAGGAGGGTCATTTAGGGCTCCCCCCAACCTTAGTTAGAATTGTGAGGGTCTCAATCAAGAATATTGCTAAAAGATTAAGAAAAGTATGCCTATTTGGGCATCCACAATGTAACCATAAGATAACAGAACTCACCAAAATCAACTCACACAATTCATTGTGGTTTTTCTAACCTATGTTCTGAGCCTTTTGCTGTAACTATAAATTAATGTCAAAGTGTGACTGTTTTTCTGCAGCTTTAGTTCCCTGAATAAAAGTAGCTAAAGAAAGAAAAATGATCCAGTGTACATTAGAGTACTGTATAAATGAGTGACTAAAAAGCATTGATGTTGCAAATATTTTTAATCTTTGCTTTGACAGGTGTAGAGACCTGACACATGAATTTCCTGTGTTGTCTTTCATCTGGTGTGATTCTTAGAGTGATGTTCTTTGCATAGAGCCCACAGTTTAGTTCTTGCCTGAAATCATGATACCTGTCCGCAGACAGTGATGGACAAATTAAATACATACAAATTATTTATTTTTCCTGGAGAAAGCATTTCAAATTATTGTCTTTGTTGATACATAATTTCTGGGTTTTTTTTCCACATTTTTTTTTATTGAGTTATAGTCAATTTACAATGTTGTGTCAATTTCCAGTGTACAGCACAATTTTTCATTTATACGTTAACATACATGTATTCATTGTCACATTTTTCTTCTGTGAGCTACCACAAAAATCTAAGATATTCTATTTATAAATTCAAGCAGTATAGAAAAGTATAAAGAAAGAAAATTTAAAAACAGCATTCTCAAATTTCACAACCAAGAAATAACCAAATTTGCTAACATTTCAAACATCTTTCTATCCATATGTAGAGAGAGATTTTTTTGAAGATAATTTTAGGAAAACAAAAGGATGACAGTAGACTACATTCAAATTTTAACCATTAAGTTGAATTTTAATTATATTAACAAAAATATAATCCTCTGAAATAAAAAGGAATTGCTAAATTATCTGAAGCAGAAGACTTCAAATAAATGTTTCTCTACCACAAGAAACATGATTTGGGTCTTTAAGTATTTCCCTAAAGCTAAAGAAAAATAAAAGTTAAAGCACTCATTTCTTTCTTTATTTATACTTAAGGACCAGTTTCCACTTTAGACAGCGCCATAAAAAGTGAAGAAATTGATTGGCAAGTTCACATTTTCCCTGCTTCCTTGCTTGGCTTACATGTACCTTGCCTTTTCTTCCTGACCCCTTATGATTTCCTTTTTAATCCTTGTAATTGTGTAACTTTCCCTAAATATATCTTGATGTTGCTCACTTTGTGTAAAATTTTTGTGTCCAGCTTCCAAGGGACGCATCCTATCTTTGATAAGTATCTACTTTTTTTCCTTGGTACGTGGTGAGCCATTGCAATCTTCAGTTTAAATTTTTATTTCAATAATATTTTCCTCTACGATATTTTTGAATGTTTCTCCCGATCCACTTGTTCTGTTCTCTGAATTATGAACACTAGGTATATCGCAGATAACTTGTCTCCTTTCCTATTTATCATCTTTTTTGTAATTTCTGTTTTACTTTGTGTGATTTTTTATGCTTAGTTTTTTTGTCCCTAGCTTTCACCCCTATTTTTGAGCCCTCAATTTTTCATCTTAAAATAGATAATACTTTATTTTAAAATTATTTTTAAGTTACTTAAAATTTGTTTTTTAAATTATTGAATGATTAGTGTAAACTCTTCATCTCTATATGGATTTTTCATCTCTCTCTCTTTCTCTTAGTCATTTTTGTAGCTTTTGTGTATAGGTCCTGGAACGATTCTTTTCTGTTTATTACTCATTTTTGATGAGGCCAGTTAGTGGCTGAGAAAATAATGAAGGAAGGTATGGAGAAAGGGGCTGCTGGATGGAGAGTCACATGCATTTAGAAATGAGACTTCTGTTATGCTGTTTTTTGATCACAAGGAGAATTTGTTTTGCTTCCCTGACTGTGTGAGTATGAACCATGTTTCACTTATCTCTTTTCCATCCTCTTGGTTTCACCTACATTGCAGTGTTGTTCACATAGTAGCCCCTCAAATAGTTTTTGAAATATAAATTTTTTGAAACTAATAAAGCCAAAAAAGATTAGATTTTACATGTGTTGCTCTTAACCATTCATGTCAAACATACTCACACAGACACACAACAGTTGTATAATGGAAAGTTGGATGGAAGAATGACAGGCAGCTGGGGGAGATGTCAACATACTGTCTAATTGTAACACTGTTTGTAAGTGCATATTTGTCCAAATCGCTGCATAGAAGCTTCTTTTCCTCCATTCAGTTTAGGAAAAATCCTTTCACAGTGACTGAAAAGAGACTAGTGACTTGGATGCCTAGTCCCCTTTCCAGGGCTTGATTTCTGATCTTGTGTAACTTGTAGTTAATGAAGTCACACATCTGAGATCAGCAGTGCCTAGCAACCACATGGCTCTTAATTCCCAGAGAGCCTAACGTTCTCAGAGCTGGCAAGGCAAACTAATAATGGTCTGCTTTGGATTCAGTTTTCCCCAGCCCATCAGGAACTTGATTGACATCTTGAAGGAGGTAAGAGGAAGCCAAAGATCTCAAGGGGCAGAGACTAGGACTGCCTTTCACTGCTCCGGGGGCGGGGGGGGGGGGTGTGGTGGGGGGAGATTTCTCCTCCTAAATGATCAAGTTACCCCACAGTTGTCATGAAATCCAAATTCCCTTTAAAAGAAGGATGTTTGAGGCGGTCACATTCTGTTTAACTTTCTTTTCTCTCACTTCAATAATTATTAATTAAATTTTGGGAAACCATCATTAGAGAAGCAGCATGCTAGGAGATAAAAAGCCTAGAGAATGGCTTCTCCAGGAGAAGCCAGCTTTATAAGGAAGGGAAATTTATTTTTGTCTCCTGCTAATAAAAGCAATTTTTATCAATTGTGGAAAATTTTGTTGATACCAGAATGTACAAAGAAAAATAACATGAGTTACCTCACTCTTTAGAAATAAGTACTTCATCACTTTGATATGTATCTGCTCAGCCTTTTTCTATGTGCATATGTCTTATACACTGAGATTATATTGTCTGTACAATTTTAAATTGTTGGCTTTCCACCAAATATGATATCATAAACATCTTCCCACATTATATATTTTAAGGAAACACAACTTTTAATCACTGAGGAATATTCTGGATAAACAGAGATCCCATAATTTAATTCCCCTATTGTTGGATATTTATGTTACTTCTAGGTTTTTTTTTTTTTTTTTGCTATTATAAATAACATTGCAATAAAAAATCGGGGGACATAAATATTTGCTTGAATTTTGTATTTTTTCCTTGAGACAGATTTTGGACTAACTGGTTCAAGGAGTATGAATATTTTAAACCATTCTGGTAAATATTTATTATTCAGACTTGACAGGCATTTATTTCAACTTTCTAGCTTGTCATTATGATTTAGCATTTGTTATTAGAAGGATTTGTATGTCCCTAAATAATGTCACTAGGCTCCCATATATTAGGCACTTCATTGGTACTGTTCAGAGGCGCGTGTGCATGTATGTGAATGTGGATGAATGACTGAACCGGTGTCTGAGAAATTTTTTCGTGAAACATTAGTTCTGTGAGGTGTTAAAGAATGTGCTTAGGGGCAAAAAATGGTTTATGATCAGATGATAAGTGAACGCTGTTCTCAACACTGTGCACATTTCTCTCTGCCAAACCACTCACCCATAGCTAATACCAGTCCCGAATAAGCATCAGTGAATTTTTCGGAACTGAAACAGTCATATTCTCTGGTTTAATACCAGCAAACAACCATGCCACAGGACTGGCAACCTGAAATATTGGTCTTTCAAATAGGAAAACTTTTTCAGAGCCTATGGGAAGTAAGATGGCAGTTTTGATGCTCTCTGCCTCATCTGGTGTGGACAGAGATATGGAATGAAGATAAATATGTGTGAAGCCCACTGTCCCCTGTTCAGGTTGCAGAAGGGAATGGGGCCCACTGCGATGGACTGGACCCGGTCTCGAGGGCCTGGGGGCCCTTGTTGAGATACAGAGGCTCTCAATGTGTCTTCTTCACATTGCGTCTCACGTCTTAGTTAGGAAAGAACCATGGCTCCACCTAAGGTAGAACAGGAACTAATCAGTGGTTTCACAATTATGTTTTCTCACATACTAGAGGGATCTTCATCCTACGCAGTTAGGAGAAAAGGTCAAGCGTGCTTTCTGCTAATTAGAGAAGTTTTTGTCATTTAGTAATATTCCTACCTCTTTTTGGTTCTCTGGAATGATGCAGTTGTACATATTTTGATGTGAGCATATGTAGGTCTCTTGTAGTTCATGGTTAGAAAAAGTGGCTGTTGGCAGCTATGATATTCTTATTTCTTTCCTCAGGGGACCAGTTGGATGCACTTTTCTTAGTTATTTACAAAATCTTTACATCGATGTTCTCTGCCAAGAAATGAAGGACATAATTATTTACCAAGAGAATGTATTAAATACTTGGGACACATTTTGTTTTAAACTTCCTCAAAAGATGATTATTTATTAGATAGTTTAATATATAAACACCCATTATAGAAAACACCATAAAATTAATCAGATGTTTGGTTTAACCAGCAATACCCCTTACTTATTTAAAATATTCTTACATTAGCTATAGAACCTGAAAAAAAATTTTTTTGCATTGCCAAATTAATTTATAGGAAGTTCAAGCATCAGGCAATAACAAGGAGGTAAATAGATGTGCCATAAAAAGAAGACTATAGTAGAGGTAGTGGAAGGCTCTCAAAGAAAAAATATAGGAAAGGGAATTATGCTCAATATTTTAGAAGGTTCTTCTCTTTACTGGAGTGAGATTCATTTTCCCTTTAATTCTCACTCTTTGATCCTAGCCCTGTTCTTTGGAGCTACGTAGAATAGGTTTAATTTATCTCTTAGTAAAAGCCCTTCATCAATTCAAGAATAGCTATTATTTCCAAGATTTTATAGTGTTGTCCATTCATATTTGGATTCACATAGTTCTTCTAATATCATGTACACACACACACACACACGTATATAAAATTTGGCTTGTATCTTTGTATTTATATGCACTTACAGCATTGCATGTTATTAGACAATGTTGTCATTTTTAGGTAATTGTTCCTGGAAATAATTTCTGTCCTTTGGTCAAATCTTCCCTTTCCTCTTTTGGCCCTTCTCAATAATTAGGAGGACATAGATGTAGTCACAGTTTTCCACCCACTGCTGAGAGTCAAGGTGAAGTTATAGGAGTCTGGAATAGAAATTATCCTAAAGGCCCTTTTTCTCTGATGGCCCCCAGAAGCCAAACTGTTAATCCTCCTCCTCAGACCTGACAGACTTCTTAACTCATGACGTCTTCTTTTGGTATTTGAAGACTGGCAGGACCCAACACCATCATCTCCTCCCTTGGGTTTACCTATTTTTAGAAATGTCTGAATACCCAGCTTAGAGATAAATTGCAAGACACACCTCTTCGCAAATCCTTCTGCACACGTGGACAATTCAGTTCCCAGAGACTCAGGTAATATTTATTGATTATTTGTGGGAAGCCCAGCTCGATCAAATAGGGATCAACTCTCCTCTCCTCCACCCACTGCTCCTATTTGGTTGTGCTAAATCCATTCACAGTTTTCAGACGTCTCTGGATTTCATAAGACTTCAACTGGTGCTCATTTTTAAAACAGATAGTTTTTTAAGAAAATTTAAGTTCCTAATGACTTTTTGAACTTAAATAATACATATAAGGCACAGGGATTGTTTTTGAATAATTTATGTAGTAATATTCAAAAGGAAGAGCTCATTTGCATCAGAAGTGGAGGTCAGTGATAGCTCAAACACCTGTGAATTTAAAAATTGTTATTACTGAGAGAAGACACATTTACATTCTGAGAAATGGACCTTAGAGAATCAAGGTGTTTGGGTTGATTTTATATGACTGCTACTATCACTGTCATTTTTAAGTTACTCTTATGTACAAAATATTGGGAAGGCTGAATATGTACCCCAACTTAAAAGAAAAATGATACTTATATAAGATGTAGCAACCTTGTAGCCTCAATGGCAACTTCCTTACTAACTCTTAGATATATGGTATTTAGTGGTAAGCTAATTCTCCTCACTCATGGGAACCTGGTCCTGCTCCTTTCCTGCTCCTGTAAGTCTGTGAGTCATGGGAAAGGCTGTATTGAAAAGCGGTTAAGATCACAGACCATGGAGCCAGACTGCTTGGATTCAAATTCTGGTTCAGTCACTCATTAGTTTCAAGTCTTTGGACAAATAACTTAGCCTCACATTCATCTAAAAAATAATGCTAATAATAGTCCCTATCTCACAGGATTTTGTTATGGGAAGTTGAAGCTTTGACATTTAAAATTACTTGTAATATTGCCTGTGGTTTGTAGACATTTACAAAATAAAATAAAATGAGAAACCCATGAGAAACTTCTCTGTATGAAAAAGCTTTGAGTGTGATGCCCTGATGCTTCTACATGCTGTCATAAAGACTTTTTCTCTAGTTTTGAATTTAAGTTGGCAAGTGTGATTTTGTATTATAACTTAACTCTGTTCCACTGGGTGTAAGGAAAAGCTATTGGAGACCTCGTATACTTAGCATTTTCTACGTAAAACATTGCCTTTAAATTATATTGACTGTCTCCCAAAGATACATGCACTGTGAGCAGTTGTCCATAGTAGTAATGATCTAAGTCTCTTTATCACTACTTTGCAAATAAGAATTTTTTTTTTCTTTTTCAGAAGTTCTAAAGAGCCCCACCAAGAATTAAGCATATTTTATCAGCCTTAAAAAACACTACATTCGAGAGAAATGAGTGAGGTCAGAGAGGAACAAAAAGAAAAAAAAGGAGCACAACAAAATAACTTCACTTATACCAAAAATAAAACAAACAAGAGATCAGTAAATTCAATTCATTAGACTTCATTGTGTTTCTGCTCTTCACAATGACCATACGAGCAATGGGATATGTAATAATTAAGAAATAAACTAACAAGAATAAATAGAGTATAGTTCTGGCTCTGAAAAAAAAAATCTAATGTAGTCAAGGAGGCTGGCACACAAAAGTAATAGTGTCCTGTGATACATGCTGGAATAAAGCTGCATACCAGGGACGAGGAGAATACGATGAACCGAGCTAGGCTTTACAGGGGAGGCAGTATTTGAGCCAAGCCTCACAAGGGATGATGTATATCAACAATAGGAAGAAAAAGAGAAGGAGACGTATGAAGGATAGAGATACAAAAAGTACTGGACATTTGTGAATGAGGATTGAGTTAGTTTTTAGGGAAGGCAGAGACTGGGAGGGTAATTGAATATGTGGCTGGTAAAGTAAGAAGGGGTTAGGGTATGAATGATCACATATTGCCATACCAAAGAGCTTGAAACTTATCCCAGAGACAGTGGGAAGGCCCCAGAACTTTCTTATCATGCAATAACTTATGTAATAGAAAGAGATCTCTAGTTGTAGAGAATTAACTGGCATTTTCCCTATAATGCCGCTCCACTATTTAAGGTATCCATGCTTGTTTCAGCAAAATCTTTTCTGTATTTAAACTGCCAAAGATAATAATAGGGTGTTTTTTGCAGGTAGCATTTGAAAAGGTCACTTAAGATCATTTTAACATGTGTAAATATAGATTATTTTTCTCTGCTCAATACTAAGAAAAATTATGTTGGTAGTTTTCTAATTTAAAAGGGTATGCTAATTAAATAAGTTCAGATACATTCAAGGAAATTTGCTACTTTTTAAGCTTAAAACATATACTTTTTTTTTCCCTAGAAGAAAATCTCTTAGAACTCTAACACAAGAAAAATGGTAATTTATCTCATTCCTACTGACTGTTGCTCTAACATCCTGACACTTCTGCTTGTATCATTTGTTTTTAGCAATCCATGGTCAATAACAATCCTAGAAACTTCTTTCCAAGATGAAGTTACAAGTTTTGACTCATTTCAAGAGTAAGTAGATAGGGAGTTAGACTTCTGTTTTCATCCTGTCTCCATTTTCCCGAGTTATACTTACGGTAAATCATAAGTCCTTAGTTATATACTTTATTGCACCCTAAGAAACTCTCCATAGCTATGCAATAGAGCTCACACCTAATTTGAGGTCTTTTTCTGATCTACCTATGACCCTCATTTGATGATGCTTATGTCATCATTTTAAGGCAGTTCCAAAGCAATCTAGAAGCCACTGATCCTCTTAGAAGATATCACCTGAAAAACTAGAGTTCATAGAGCAATGATTTAAAAGAATAGTTGTGCTATATGTGGACTTCTGATAATTATAGACCATCAGGGTGTCATATTCAAGGTTGAGCAAATATCTCATTATTTGAATTCACAATCTGACTCAGAATAAATGCAAAAGGTAGGGAATTACTCCCTCCCCTCCCCCCAATTTTTTGAACAACTTTCTCAGGATATAATTTACATACACAATAAGATCCACTAATTTTAAGTTCATGGTTAGATGAGCTGAAAAATGCATATACTTTTGTAACCACCCCCAAAATCAACCTGGAGAACATTTACATCATCCCAAAGCATTCTTTTGTGTACCTGTTCAATTATACTTTTACTTTCAGCTCTAGTCAACCACTAACTAATCATAGTTTTGCCTTTTCTGGAATTGCATTTAAATGGAACCATAAAATGCACACTCTTTTCTGTCTAGCTTCTTTTACTCAGCATATTTTTGAGATTCATTCATTTGTGACTCAATAGCTGTTCCTATTTATTGTTGAGAAGCATTCAATTTTGTGATATACCAAAACGTATCTATTCATTCATTGATAGACATTTGGGTTATTTCAAGTTTACCATACAAATAAACCTGCTATAAGATATGCACATATGATTCTTTGTGTGGGCACAAGGTTTCATTTGTCTTGAGTGAATACCGGGTAGTAGCAGGTATTCATCTGTATCATCTGATAAGTGTTTGTTTAATTTTGTGAAAACACTGCCAAATTATTTTCTAAAGTAGTTATACCATTTTATGCTTTCAGAAAAGTGTGAGAGTCCCAGTTGCTCCATATCCTTCACAATATTTGCAATTGTGAATATTTTTAACATTAGTTATTCTAACATGTAGTAATATCTTATTGTGTTATTTATTTTACTGACATATACTTGATTTACAATATTGTATTAGTTTCAGGTGTACAGCAAAGTAATTTGGTTGTACATATATACATGTATATATTTAGATTCTTTTAAAAATTCTTTTCCATTATAGTTTATTACAAGATATTAAACGTAGTTCCCTGTGCGCTACAGTAAATCCTTGTTGTTTCTCATTATGGTTTTTTAATTTGCACTTCTCTGAAAGCAAATATTATTGAGCATGTTTTCAAATGCTTACTGATCATCTATAATTGCCTTTTCAGTTAGGTAGTTTTTCTTTATATATATAAATATATTTTTTCTTGCTAATATACTGAACTACATCCATTGATTTTTCAGTATTAAGCCACACTTACATTCCTGGGATGATTCCAATTTAGTTATGACTTTATCCTTTTAAATTATTTTAATTTTATTTGTATACATTTTTAAAAGACTTTTCATCTATGTTTATGAGAAGTAATCTGAAGTTTTCCTTCCTTGTAATATCTTTTTCTGATTTTTTTATTATAGTAATTCTGACTTTTGAGTTTAGAACAGCTTTTAATCTACGCCTAGTTTAGACCTACTACTAAGGTGTTTTCCTTCTAGAGGTTCTTCTGAATACCCACAGGTCCAAGAAGGACTCTCTTTGGCTAGTATGGACTCAGATGTCTTCCAGGCCCACTGAGCTCTTGTTCAGATCTCAGCTCCCAGGTTGCTCTTTGTCCTGCCTTATGGGAATCTACACTGTGCATCATGACTTTGTATTCAGCAAGGCCTCTCTGTGTATTTCTGGAGCTCCAGCACTGTAGTGCTTTCCTCTCTAGATCTCTGCCCTTCAAAGTCCAGTCACCCAGCTCACACATTCAGATCTGTCTTCTTAACTCAGTGAGATATCTGTGTTTTACTCAGGATACCCTTCTCCACGCCATGCCCTGGATAGTGTCTCCAGGTAGAAAGTCGGGAGAGTTGTAGGGACCACCCCATTCATTTACCTTTCTTCAGGGGTCAGCATCCTATGCTGCCTGTTGTCTGATGCCTGAACACACTCTTTGAATGTGCTTTGTCCAATTTCCTGGTTGTTTACTTGTTGGGGTGAGTCCATTTCCCTTTACTCTATCATAGTCAGGGGCAGAAATCCAGTGCCCTACTTTTTGTTGTTGTTTGAAACCAATTGAGTTAAGCACAGTGTCTGATCCTGCACTCTGGATGGAGTGAAGGAAACACTGCATGAATGAATAAAGCACTGGGTATTTTTTCTAATTGAGGAGCAATATGTGCCTTCTTATTTGAAAGAGGCCATAAATAGGCATTCATGCATCAATTGAACAGTCACTGAATTCAAAACCAGTTTGGTCAAATGACAAGGCTTAGAAACATGAATGAGATCCCTTATAGAACTGGCTATTTGTTTATTTAAAGATCCAGATACTTTTTTTACAGAATGACAAAAGAGTTTTGGGCTCATACATATTTTAAAAATCTAGTTAGCTTTATTTGAACACCATTTTTTTCCACCTTCAGAAATAGTACATAAATAAAAAAGCAGGAAAATTCCTAATGTATTTGTGTTTATGCAACACAATTTTACATAATTTTACGGTAAGCCTAAGTTAGGAGTGGGGAGAACTGAGGTCCGTATGCTATAAAAGAGGAATCCTGCCACAATATTTTATGGACTCAGAATAGCAGTATTTTCATAGATTCAATCGGATATTATAAAGGTGACACTAATGGTCAATATGATGAAGGCACCTATTTTACAATCATGATCTTGAATTATGATTAGAATTTGTACTACTTATTCATACCAGTTTATCTATTCCCTTTCATAACTAATAATCAGCAATTATAGAATGATAGCTTGAAGTTGGAGTTAACACTTACCTATAAACTACTGAAGTAAACTGGTCTTTCAGGGAGTCAGACTATTGATTTTGGCCTCTGATCAACAGAGTGTACCAACCACTCGTTATTTTATGTATTACTGACATTGAGGTATACTGAGAATGTAGTTTGAAAACTGTTAATGTGATTTTTCTTTTGCCTTTTTGAATATAAGACCTTTGCCCTTTTCCCCCAGGGGCAGACATTGTCTGGGACTGTATTAGGAACAAACAGTATGGAATACAAAGAGAAAGACCTAGTTAATATTCACCTTCTGATATGCATACTAAAAAAACCATGCCACCTGTTAGTCTTTCAGATCTTACCATAGCCTTGAAAAGGAGTTTTCCAAATTCCTTTATCCCCTCATTCAGCAAATTAAGATGAGGTTTGCAGGAATATTCACAGTTTTCTCCAACAGAGTAAAGAATACACTCCTTTCTACTAGGACAGGCCTTTTCTGGTAGAAGAGAGACATGATATAAGAGAAATAAAAGAAAGCTCTCTCTCCTCAAGGCTGGCCCAGGTATTTGCATGAAGAAGGTTGGAAAGAAAAGGAGATACCAAAGCATTTAGATGTGTGTGTCCCAGCTTCCTTTTGGGGCTTTGGTTGAGGTTAAACTCAGGGACTTACTAAATTTAGGGGCTCAAGAAAGTTAGGGCTCTTGATCTAGTTTGGGTCTCTGGGAGGAGGCTACACATATCAAAGCTGGTGTGTACCGCTGATCAGATAAGTACTTTGAAGTTTACAAAATTGGGGCTGAGAATCAGGACTATCGAAGGAGGCAAGATGACCCCAACAGCACAGGATGGAGTGGACAACTCAGCCTGGGATCAGGTGGAGGAGGAGCTGTAGACTCAGAAGTTGCAGGCATCAAGAACTAAAAGCAGACTGAGTTGGTAATGGTTAGATGGTTGAGGTTCCCTGTGAGTGCTTCTAAAGCCAAAGCACTGAATCATGACTTACTGACTCTAAACTGCAGCAAAGGAGGCCAGCAGGGCTCATAGCAGCAAGGTGAACCAAGGTCATAGCCCTTAGAGCAGTGGACAGCAGGGAACACACATCTGAGGATTAGCATGAAGTCATTTCTGCCAATGTGGTGGGAACCACAATGCACCCAAGGACATCTGTGCTCTGCACTCTATCCTCCTTTACTCGTGTAGATTCTTTATGGAGGAAGTGAGAAGGAGGAAGAGGATGTTAGAGACACTGAGAATTTTTATCCAGAGACAGTGAACCCAATACAATTTAATCCTTATTCTGTAGCTTTAACCAGGATGGAGAATTAATCCATTTTTGCCCTCACTCACTAGGTGGTCAACCACAGGGATTATTTGTGGATAGAAATTTGTTAAAATTAAAAGGCTTCAATTCCTCTGCATGTTTAACCTGAATTTTAAAAAAATCCCTTAAATTAATGGTTTGTAATTTTAATGTAAATGTTAGACAAATTATATTCATCTATCTGAGCTAGTTTCATTAAAGATGGAAATCTACATTGTACAAAGTTCTATTTGAAGTACTGTGACAGGCTCAGCACACACATGCATGAGTGCTGTCATTTTCTGCCTCTCCACTACCTCCTGTTTCTTTCATTCCCCAGTCATACCCGCCACACTATCACTAATTAGTCAAAAAATTGTTTTTGTTTTTTGTTGTTTTTTTCACTGTGGCAGGAAACAGGCTGTACAAGTTTTTCAACATGGCACTCTAGGCAGCAGCTACTAATTGCTCAAAATTGGTAGAGCAGAGGAAATTTATTTTGCATCTGTATACAATGAGGAACCCAAAAATATTTAAGATGTGGTCTCTGTCTTCAAGTGAGTAATCAAAAAGATATATTATGTGTAGAAGTTGACTAGTAAACTAGGTAGCATATGATGCAGGATGTGTAAGTATGGAGTAAACGAATGCTACAGGATTTCACACAAGAAACCGAAAACTGGAACCTGGGAGCATTAGAGACATGTTTGTTAGAAATGTGGTTCCTCAGGTACACTGTCAAAGCAATTCAGAGAGGTAGAGAAGATAAGGGAGGAAATTCACTGATACTGTGAGTGGCCTTCAAATTCCCAAGTACACTGGAATAAGCCAAGTATCCATTGTAAAGAACATGTAAAAATTTGCATTCCAGACCTCACTGTACCATTTACCAACTGTGTGAACTTGAACGAGTGAGCTGGAGTCTCTGAATCCATTTCCTCATCTGTGACAATGTGGATGATAATAACCAAATATTAGTATTTTTGAGATTAAATGAAATAACTGAGAATGCATTGAGTTCAGTACCTAGTGAATAGTTCAACAATGTAATTTAACTCTATTTCCTTCCCGTCCATCATGGCCTTTCATTTCCTTTGACTCGGCAAGTTCCTCTTACGGAAGGTTTTATTCCACATAGAGTCTTCCTATTCCATTATTTCTTTGTATGACACCCTTCTGATTCCTATTTTGTTAAAAATACAGAAAGGGTCATTTAAAATAAATGCTTCTAAAAGAAACTGCAAAACCAAGACTCTAACTGCCACAGATATAAATAAATATAATATTCACAAACTCTACCTTAAAACCCAAATACAGTATGCTTTTTCATAAGTAGAATAATTTAAATGATTGCATGTATTAAAGACTTTGTGTTAAGGACATTATTTTTTCTTATCATTTGTGAATATAGTTATTATATTTTGTTGGCTATTTTCAGTTCAAACTGCACCATGTGATGTATGGGGGTTTAGATATGGGGTAATTTAGCCATGCAGCTCTTGTCATTACACTGGCAGGACAGAAACCTGAGCTCAGCTGTTCTGGTGTTTGCTTTATTTCTTCCTAACCCTCCGGCTAAAGTGGAATGGGGGATTTAAGCACATGTGGAATAAATGAATTTGTTGAGCGCAGATTATAATTAATTAGATGATGTAATTCCACATTATTGAATTTTCTGCTGGAAATAATCCACCTGCATCCTGAACACCTGTATGGCAATCCTTAAATGGTAAAATCATGTTTGCTGTGTGTTTTGAAGAATAGTCACAGAATTTGGTGGCTTGCCAAGAAATCAGTTTATAGCTAAATAGGTGTTATGTTCAGATTAAGTTATGGATTGGCAAGGAGAGACCTTCTGTCTCTGTCTCTGTCTTTCTCATCTTTATCACTACCTTTATCTCTCTTATCTCCTTGTCTCTTTCTGTGTCTCTAATCCCTGCCAAAGATACAGAACCTAAAGGAAATGAGATGGCTACACAGAGCAAAAACAAATGTAATGTTTTTAGTGAAAGTTTCTCTTTCCTCTGGACTCTGCTTTTCTTACATTCCTGGGCTGCTGGGATCCAGCTAGGCTTGGGAAAGAGGCTGAATTCCTGCTACTTTCTTGCTCTTTTCTACTAAAGTTTACATCTTGTTATTGACAGAAGTAATCTGTGTGCTTCTGTTTAAAGTATTATTTAAATATGTCAGGCTCTTCTAGGAGTTTTTTAGTATCTGGTCTTACATTTAAGTCTTTAATCCATTTTGAGTTTATGTATGTATGTGGTGTTAGAGAATGTTCTAATTTCAGTCTTGCAAGTGGCTATCCACTTTTCCCAGCACCACTTATTGAAGAGACTGCCTTTGTCCATTGTATGCTTGCCTTCTTTGTCATAGATTAATTGACCATAAGTAGGTGGGCTTATTTCTAGACTTTCTATTCTGTTCCATTGATCTGTGTGTCTGTTTTTGTGCCAGTACCATACTGTGTCGATTACTGTAGCTTTGAGGTATAGTATGAAGTCAGGGAGCATGATTCCCCCAGCTCCATTCTTCTTTTTCAAGATTGTTTTGGCTTTTCGGGGTCTTTTGTGTTTCCATACAAATTTTAACATTTTTTGTTCCAACTCTGTGAAAAATGTCATTGGTAACTTGATAGGGACTGCACTGAATCTGTACATTGCCTTGGGTAGTATGGCCGTTTTAACAATATTGATTCTTCCAATCCAAGAACATGGTGTATCTTTCCATTTGTTTATGTCATCTCCAATTTCTTTCATCAGCATCTTATAGTTTTCAGAGTACAGGTCTTTAACCTCCTTGAATAAATAACCTAGGTTTATTCCTAGGTACTTTATTCTTTTTGGTGTGATGGTAAATGGTATTGTTTCCTTAATTTCTTTTTCTGCTATTTTGTTGTTAGTGTATAGAAATGCAACTGATTTTTGTATATTAATTTTATATCCTGCAACTTTACCAAATTCACTGATGTGTTCTAGTAGTTTTCTAGTTGCTTCTTTAGGGTTTTCTGTGTATAATATCGTGTCATCTGCAAACAGTGACAGTTTTACTTTTTTGTTTTTAATTTGAATTCTTTTTATTTCTTTTCCTTCTCTAATTGCTATGGCTAGGACTTCCAAAGCTATGTTGAATAAAAGTGGCGAGAGTGGGCATCCTTGTCTTGTTCCTGATCTTAGAGGAAATGCTTTCAGCTTTCCCATTAAGTATGATGTTAGCTGTGTGTTTGTCATACATGGCCTTTATTATGTTGAGGTATGTTCCATCTATGTCCACTTTCTGGAGAGTTTTGATCATAAATGGATGTTGAATTTTATCAAAAGCCTTTTCTACATCTATTCAGATGACCATATGGTTTTTAGTTTTCCATTTGTTAATGTGGTGTATCACATTGATTGATTTGCGATTATTGAAAAATCCCTGCATCCCTGGGATAAATCCCACTTGACCATGGTGTATGATCCTTTTAATGCATTGTTGGAGTTTATTTGCTAGTATTTTATTGAGATTTTTGCATCTAAATTCATAAGTGATACTGATCTGTAATTTTACTTTTTTTGTGTGATATCTTTGTCTGATTTTGGTATCAGGGTAATGCTGGCCTCATAGAATGAATTTAAAAGTGTTCTTTCCTCTGCCATTTTTGGAATAGTTTCAGAAGGATGTGTGTTAACTCTTCTCTAAATGTTTGGTAGAATTCACCTGTAAACCCATCTGATCCTGGACTTTTGTTTGTTGGGAGTTTCTAAATTACTGATTTAATTTCAGTACTAGTAATTGGTCTGTTCATATTGTCTATTCCTGGTTCAGTCTTGGCACATTATACCTTTCTAAGAAATTGTCCATTTCTTCTACATCGTCCTTTTTGTTGGCATATAGTTGCTCATAGTAGCCTCTTACGATCCCTGTATTTCTGTTGTGTTGGTTGTAACTTCTCCTTTTTCATTTCTGATTTTATTAATTTGGACACTCTCCCTTTTTTTCTTGATGAGTCTGACTAAAGGTTTGAGAATTTTGTTTATCTTTTTAAAGAACCAGCCTTTAGTTTCATTGATCTTTTTTATTTTTTTAGTCTCTATTTTATTTGTTTCTGCTCTAATCTTTACGATTTCTTTTCTTCTACAAACTTTGGGTTTTGTTTGTTCTTCTTTCTCTAGTTGCTTTAGGTGTAAGGTTAGGTTGTTTATTTGAGATTTTTCTCATTTTCTGACATAGGCTATAAACTTCCCTCTGAGAAATGCTTTGCTGTGTCCCAGAGGTTTTGGATCATTGTTTTTTTGTTTTCATTTGTCTCAAAATATTTTTTTGATTTCCTCTTTGATTTCTTCAACAATCCATTGGTTGTTTAACACATTGTTTATCTTGATTTTTTGTTATTGAGTTGACTGAGTTCTTTATACTTTGGATATTAGCCCCTTATCTGATATATGATTTGCGAAGTGTCACCGTTTGTGGCTTGTCTTTTCATTTTGTTAATTTCTTCTTTTGCTGTGTGGAAGCTTTTGAGTTTGATGTAATCCCATTTGTTGATTTTTTTCTTTTATTATTTCTGCTTTTGGCATCATACCTCCCAAATTATTGCCAAGACCAATATCAGTGAGCTTCTTCCTGACATTTTCTTCTGAAGTTTTATGGTATCAGGACTGATGTTTAAGTCTTTGATCCATTTCAAGTTAATTTTTGTGAGTGCTGTGAGACAGGAGTATAATGTCATTGTTCTGCATGTGTTTCTCCAGTTTTCCCAGCACTGTCTTTTCCTAATTGCATGCTCTTGGCTCTCTTGTTAAATATTAGTTAACTATATATGGTAAGGTTTAATTATGGGTTCCTTTTTTTTATTCCTCTGGTTAATGTGTCTATTTTTGTGTCAGTACCAAACTGTTTTTTATTACTATGGCTTTATAGTATAGTTTGAAATTTGGAAGTGTCACCTCCAGCTTTGTTCTTTTTTCTCAGGATTCCTTTGGCTATTCAGAGTTTCTTGTGGTTCCACATAAATTTTAGGATTGTTTCTTCTATTTCTGTGAAGAATGTCTCTGGTATTTTGATGGGGATTACATTGAAACTCTAGATCACTTTAGGTGATATGGCCAGTTTAACAATGTTAATTCTTCTGATCCATAAACTCAGATATATTTACTTTGTAAATGTAAATCTTCTTCAGTTTCTTTTGGCAAAGTCTTGTAGTTTTCACTGTACAGACATTTCATTTCCTTGGTTAAATTTATTCCTGAGTACTTTATTGTTTTTGATGCTATTATAAATGGCACAGTTTTCTTTATGTCTTTTTCAGATGCTTCATCATTAATATTAAGGAATGCAATTGAATTTTGTCTGTTGATTTTGTAATGTACCACTTTACTGAAATCATTAATTATAAATTTTTAAAACTTGATTCTTTAGGTTTTCTATATATAGGATTATATCACCAGCACATTACAGTTTTACTTCTTTCTTTCCAATTTGGATGCCTTTTATTTCTTTGTCTTGCCTGATTGCTTTCACTACAACTTCCTGTACTATATTATTTGAATTGATGTTGTGAGAGTGGGCATCTTTGCCTTTTCCTGATCTTACAAGAAACACTTTTAGTTTCTCTCCATTGAATATAATGTTAGCTCTGGTTTGTCTTATATGGCTCTTATTATGTTGGGGTATGTTCCTTCTATACCCAGTCTGTTAAGGGTCTTTATCATGAAGGGGTGTTGTATTTTATCATATGCTTTTTCTGCATCTATTGAATAACCATGTGATTTTATCTTTTATTTGATTGATGTGATGTATTAGATTTATTGATTAGCAGAAGTTTATTTCAAGGATAAATCCCACTTGGTCATGGTGTATAATCCTTTTAAAGTGTTCTTGAATTCAGTTTGCTAATATTTTCTTGAGAATTTTTGCATCTATATTCATCAGTGATATTGGTATATAGTTTTCTTTTCTAGTCTTTGTATCAAAGTAGTTCTGGCCTCATAGAATGAATTTGGAAATGTTCCCTCCTCTTCAGTATTTTGGAAGAGCCTGAGGAAGATCAGTTAATTCTTTAAATGGTTAGCAGAATTATCCAGTGAAGCCATTTGGTCCTAGAATTTTCTGTGTTGGGAGTTTTTTGATTATTGATTCAATCGCTTTACTTACTATTGGTCTGTTTAGATTTTCTGTGTCTTCTTGGTTCTGTCTTGGCAGATTGCATGTTTCTAAGAATTTATCTATTTCTTCTAGGTTATGTAATTTGTTGGCATATAATTGTTCATAGTAGTTTCTTATGATTATATTTCTGGAGTATCACTTATAACATCTCCTCTATCATTTTAAATTGTATTTATTTGAATCTTCTCTTTTTTTCCCTTAGTCTAGCTTAATTTTTGTCAATTTTGTCTGATTTCTTAATATATGCAGTTACTGCTATTTCCTCTCAACTGTTTTTGCTGCATTCCACAATATTTGATATGTTGTGTTTTTATATTCATTTCTATCAAGATAATTTTTTATTTCCTTTTTGATTTCTTCTTTGATACAATGATTGTTTAGTAGTGTGTTGTTTAGTTTCTATATGTCTGTAGATCTTCTTAATTTCCTCTTGTCGATTTTTAGTTTCATACCATTGAGATCAGAAGAGATTGTTGGTATGATTTCAGACTTCTGAAATTTGCTAATATTTGTTTTGTGGCCTGCCATATGATCTATCCTAGTGAATATTCCAGATTTACTTGAAAAGAATGTGTATTCTGCTTCTGTTGGATGGAATGTTCTGTAAATGTATACTAAATTCATTTGTTTTAAAATGTGGTTCAATTCCAAAGTTTCCTTTTTGATTTTCTGTCTGCACGATCTATCCACTAATAGTTGAGTTTTGAAATCTCATTTCTCATGGTGTTTGATGAAATGTAAATGCCACTGCATTTGAAGTAGTGAGCACTTTTCTTATTTAGGCAAGTCTTTGTTTACTTTGATACTAGGAATTCAGTAGGTTGGTAGTTAGGGGCCTTTTGTTTTCCAGTAGGTGGCACTAGAGCACAAGTTTTTGGTTTCTCTTACAGGCACTGACTAAGGTTGTGAGGCTGAACCTAAAAAACCCAAATTAAGGGTGGCAGCAGAGTGGGGGGAGAGAGTGTGGGGAGGTGTGCACTTAGCACTTAGGACTTTGGATATGCCCATGGCTGGGCAGAGGAATCCTCAAGTGAGGAGATCCCAGAGGGTTGTGGGCACTGCTGTTGCCTCCCTTGTACAGATAGGAGACACTTTCTATCTGCTCTCGTTGCCTACTTCCTTTCCTTTCCCTTCCCCCAGTCACTCCAGCCTCTCTTTTGAGAGAGCAACTGGTTCCTTTAGCTGTAGCACATGTGGCCAGGCAGACCCTCACTCACCATCTTCACCTTCCACTTCCTCTGCCAGAAAGGTGGTGCTGGCTTGCTGTCAGACTGCTGCTGCCTTCTCTGCTCTCACAGCCTCTGCGGCCGCTTCACCACCCTCACTCTGCCACCTCCTCCATGGCCCAGTCCACCCACTTTTGCACAGATGAATGGATCTCCTAGGTGTCCTGGTATGCTATGCAGCGGTGCTTTCTTTCCCTCACTGGCTGTGGATGTCTGATTAGTTGTAAATCAGAGAGGGGAGAAAAAAGGAACGACTGGCACTGCCATGATGCTGACACTGCTCTCCTCACAGTGATTAAGTGGTAGGCTCAGATATGGTCTCTCACATCATTGGCTCATCAGTCAGCATGTATTGATGGCATAGCGTTTACTGAGAATCCTGTCAGCTTTATATTGCTTTTGATTCACTTACTCTATTACACATCAACCTGTGTGTGGTGGTTACTATTAATTCCCTAGTCTGACAGATCTGGATATGCCCACTAACAGCCGAAGAATCTATGGTTTTCCATTTGGCACAGGCCTATGATTCTGAACTTCAAAGTCCCAAGTAAAAGTTCTTTACTTACTTGTTTGTTTTTGTGTTTGTCATAGGCTATCCTCCATACCCAGGCAACGATCACTCAGTGCCTAGTTTCAAGCCTAGTATATCATCATCTCTGCCACCACCATTGTCATTATTATCACCGTCCCAGGGGTTTGAACTCCAAGTGGAGAATTTTCTTTCCAAAGTAAACATTATATTATTCATTAAAAACTACTTTCATCTTCCTACATATTCTGTTCCATCAAATTTTCTTTTAAGTGAAAATTTGTTACTTGGCATAGGATGAAAAGGAGCGTTTAACTCTAAATTTAATTTAATTTCTGAATTTCTAAATTTTATTTAAAAATTTTTATGTAATTTTAATGAAATTATAAAAACTAAAAAAAATTCTGCTCTTAAAGTACCCTGCTTTCCATTTGATTTTAAAAATCCAAATATCATTTTCTCTCTATGGTATTTAGTTGAAGAGGTTGTCTTCCTTAGTTTATTGGCCCCTAGAACACAGGGTCTTAGGTTCTAGGGGTTTTCTCCCCCTTGTTTTGGAATAGAAATCAAAATATAATTGTTGATTTTTTTTAGATTAATCAGTAATCTTTGATGGATGTTATAGCTGTATTTAATCCAAACAGAGAAAAAAATCAAGTTTTATTTGTTCATGTTGAGTAACGTTAACTTTACAATTAGAAAAAATTTTTAAGTATTTCAGTGCTCTTTCCATTATAGTACTCGTGTTGCTCTCAGCCTATTGATGATAGTGCTCCCAGCTAGAAACACCTGAGGCACTGCCCCTGCTACGTTACTCCCAGTGAGCTCCACACACATTACCGCACTGGGGCCAGCGTGGTGGCGGGGCCAGCGTGGTGGCTGGGCCAGCCATGGTGTTCATAACTATGATCCCAGGGCACACTTCAGCAAAACACCATCAGGTAACTCGGAGCAACAAGATTTAATACACAGGTCCTGGAGGGCACATGACACACACATGACATATAGTAAGGTCACAGGTAGAGAGCCTTTATCAGGTCCCAAGAGTGGCGTGTCTAAGGTTTTGCAGGGTCATTCACTATTGGCTGTTGGGTGCAGGAGAGTGGAGGCAGGGTTGCTTAAATAGTCACTTATCTGTGTTGCCCAGGGTTTTCTAAAAGGGCAGCTATGTGGGCATGAGTAGCCTAATTCTTTATCTGGTTGGTTTGCTAGTAGCTATATCATATGACTGGCAAGATGTTTACTTATATGAATTTTTTTTTGATTGAATGCCTCTGCAATCAAAAGCTTCATGTCAGGCACTTACACTACATTACTCTGTCTTTCACTCATGTCTTTCTGCCTGAACAACAAAGCATTTTAATTATAGGCTTGCAACTACCTCTTCCTCACCCCACTCTACTCCACTCGGGGCAAACATTCCCACCCAGTTTGAAGAGAATAACCATTTTTAGCAGATTAATAACTGCCATGAACTGAAATTGCTAATTCTACTTCAAGAGGTGAACCTATGTCTCACTTTTATTAGCAGTATCAGGGTTTAGATACAGAATTTTTTACTCCACTCAGGATATGACTAAGGAATTGTTTGATTGTATGTCATTTTCTTGTCCTAGAATGTAGTTATCATGTAAGTTTTCATTTGAATCTGTAGAATCTCTTCTTATATCTCTTCTGATGACACTTTAAATCAAGCTAATTCGTTTAACCTGGATGATTGTACAAACAAACAAGACAAATCTCCTAATTCATTTCAAAGGTGATTAATCATCCTGCAAAATATTGTACTTTCTCATATACTGTAGTTGTCTGAGAGAAATGCCCAGCCAGGGGCTATATTTCCCAGCTACTTTTGTATCTAAGTGGGTCCAGGAAATTGGTTCTTGCCAATAGAATATGAGAGGGAATGAAATCTGCCAGTTCCTTATTTTGTCAACTTTGTGTAGATGAGCACAGCGAGGTGTTAAACATCTTGGTATCCAGGTGTTAAAGATGGCAGAGTCACGAGATACAAAGAGTTTGAGTTCTTGAGCCAACGATTAGAAGAGAAAAACTGATCAGGAATACACACTTTAGATTTTAAATAAGGGAGAAGTAAACTTCTATTGTGTTTGAGTATTATAGCTTCTAACTTAATTTTTATCTTAAGCACCTAAATTTGGAATGTACTTCAGTGGTAATATCTGATTTAACATCCTGTTACTTATCCAGTCATCATATATTTACAGAGAACTTACTATACACACACACACACACACACACACACACACACACACACAAATATATACCTATATAATATTTACAGAAAATTTAGTTCCAGGCACTAAGGATACATGGAAAAGAAGACAGATACTTTTTGACCTCAATGACAGTGAGCAACCTTATTCTTCAAGAGTCTTCTTCTTGGTGAATTTGGGTTTTCCTGGCTTTTCATTATTTTTTGTTTATCAACAGCAATCTTCCCAAGCCTCTGTCCTCTTATTCTGTATAATCAATGCTTTTGCTCACGTATTACCACTATGAATGACTTCTAAATCCATCTCTCTGGTCATGGCCCATTCACTATGTTCTACTTTTTCATTCCAACTATTTATAGGACATGTTCACTTGAATGTCCACCATCATTTTAAGCTCAAGTAGGAGGCAATATAGAGTTATGATTAATAGCACAACAAAAAGAAGTTTAAATTATGATTAACATTAAGTTTTCTATAGCAAGACAACTATTAATTGAACAATCACCAAACTATTGTCACAGCTTATACTATTTCTATTAATAATGTTTTTTTTCTAAAGGGAAGTGCAGAATGCATGCCAACTGTGTTTTAGTCAACATGAATTCATTTGTATCTCTTTCATATAAATAAGCTAACAATAAACTATACACTCTAAGAAGAGTTGCAGCTACATCTCATTTGAAGGTTTTTATCCTTTACCTTATGACATGAAAACTTCAAGCATCTCTTCACCAGGGAAACCTTTATAGAAGTGTTTGTCAGCTTCAGCCTCTTCTGAATTCTTGATGGAATGAGGGCACAAGGCAAGGGTCTGAACTCGAAAACATCCATGTCCTAGCTTATTGGAAGGGCTGATGACCTAGTTAGCAGGAGTTCTGTTTGACTGTGTTCATAAGATAGTGTGAAAGAGAAAGACGGGGCATGCTGGACCCTGACAGTTGTTGGCACTCTGTCGATCCTACACTAAGACCCCTAGGTAAACAGATCACAAGAGCAACTTCTAAATATCTTCAGTAGTGTTATGTCCTCACGGACAGAAAAGAGTTAAGTCACTCAAGCTTTTGGGGCAATTCTGGTTGAGGATCAATGAGGAGACCTAATTTTAGACATAGCAATGAAGCATCACTAAATTTAACCTCTGGCTCAGTCCCAGGGAATCAGTAATGGATTTGTACAGAAAGGCATGGTGAGGCACACTAAAGAGTTAAATGAAAATGAAGAATCATTGCAGGCATGTAGAAACAGAGAGCACAAGGCTTCTAGGCTTTAGGTTTTATATATTTCATACACATTCACATCTTTTAGGAATGGTTCTTTGGAGCATAGCAGAGGAGAAATTGGTACTACAGCAATGTGACAGGAAGAGCATGTGTAGATACAAAGTTTAGTAGCAAATTGAGAAGAAGAGGTGTTTGGGAATTTTAAAAATATATGCCTCAATCTATCTTCTGAAAAATTTTCAGATGTCTTCATAATGTATTCCTCCTTCCCTTCCTCCCTCTGTCCCTTCCTTTCTTCCATCCTTCCTTCCATCCTTCCTTTCTTCCATCCTTCCTTCCATCCTTCCTTCCTTCCTTTCTTCCTGCCTCCCTCCCTCCCTTCCTTGTTTTCATCTTTACATCTCTTTTTAAAATAATATTTATTGAATACTTATGTGCTGTACCCTGTGCTAGGTATTAGCAACACAAAATCATTGCCTTTGAGGGTTTTTACATTCTATTGTGGAAGTCAGAAATATAAATCATCAATTCTAGATAAACAGGAGAAGTGTTATGATAAAGTCTGCATGTGAACCCAGAGGCAAACAACCTAACATGGCTGAAGAAGTCAAGCAAAACTTCTTGGAGGTGAGGGGACTATACTGACTCTTAAAGCCAAGATGACTAGATGAAGATGAAATGTGCATGGGCAATCCACGTAGAGATATCAAATAAATGTAATAATGACTAAGGTGGAATGCATGTGTTAATGAAATATCTGTTTGCTGCCACTGGAAGAAAGCATCTAAGCAACAACACCTGCTTCAAAGGTTGATTCATCATTTATTTATCATCGTAGAATTATGGTCTCACTAGTGCTTAAGAACATGGATTTGAAATAGAGAAGCTGAATGTTTAGATTTGCCCAGGGCTGGAAGGGGAACAGGTGTAGGAAAACTCTCATTTGGGAACCCTGAATGAGAAGGGAGAAATTTGCGGACTATATTTCTGGGTCCAATAAAGAGACTACAGTTTTGTGTTTACCCCCAGAGCTTTTGATTGCATCCCTCAGCTCCTCATGTCTGTTTTCTTTCATTCACATTAGTAAATACCTTTGTCTTTGGACATCTACAAATAAGTAAGCTAAGAGGTAAAATAATATAAAAATTCTTAGTTCTTTCTTAAAAGTTTTAGAAATATTTCAAAAATTCCCTTGAATCAGAAGAACCTTTGTGTCTGTGTGCTAATACCTGCCGTTGACGGTGGGGCTAGCAGGGAGAAGCAGGGGGAGTAAAATCCTGAGAGTTGCAATGCGGTTGTTAGGGGTTACCTTCTGGGGTAGTGTTATAGGGAATTGAAGAGAGTCTAGACTTGCTTAAGGAATGAATTTCTCTGCCGAGTGGTTGCTGAGGCCTTGTCTTGTTAAAAATTAGGAACTACGCATCTTATGTGAACTCATATGACTGTGGAGGAGCCCTTTGGAAAGAAAACTTTAAATCTGGCTTGCTCAGCCATGTATAAAAATATTTGGGTTTCTACTTAGAATACTGAAAACAACATATAGACCTAAAACATGGAGGTGATTTTTAAGGAACATGTAATTGTCATTATCCCTAAATTAAGCTTGAATATAATTTTAATTTTAATAATACTTTTTAGAGAGTTGGCTATTTTATCATAATAATGAAGTGTTATTCCCCCTCCCCCAAATTTAAATACTAGTAAATATTGACTACTGAAAATCCCCATGAGAACACGCAGCCTTTCAGTGACCATTGAAAGCCTTGTGCATATTTAGGTCATTCTGATTAAACTGTCTTTGAGGATAAAAGTAAGAATGAAAATATTCATTTTTTAGGAAGAAATAAATGCATATGTGTTTAAGAATTAGTTCATCATTGCCACTGGTTGGTTTCAGAGACTCACACAAAGTGATTTTATTCTTCACAAAAGAGCTAAGAACTCTGTTTTATCTAACCCTCTTTTCCTCCAGGTGGTAGGATCCCCAGTGGCGTCTTATTCTAACACTATCATTTTTGGGTTACACTTAACTGTCAAAACAGTCTCACCCTAGTTTTGAAAGGTAGTCCTTGTTTACAAATTTCTATCTCATATTTAATTCAAAATGCTTTTGGGCCCAAGCACTGGTAGACTTATGATTCTCATGCCTTGGAGTAGAGGGGCCTCTCACATCCCTCTCCCTAGTCTCTGTATGTGTAATCCTTTGCTTGGGGAGGCAGGAGATAGAAGAGAGTTCCTAAAAGACTGTGTACGGTGAGTTGGCTGTCAGTGATGGGAAGGTCACTACCTCATTTTTGTCAGCTATTGATGCCTCTCTGTCTAACATTTGTTAGTCCTTCAAGTAGCTCAGGGTAGAGAGTTCACTCCTCATAATTCTCTTCAGTTTGTACTAGACCCCTTTCATTCACATGCCTTTACCCCAGTCAGTTCGCCGCACAGCCTCTTGCTGCAGGAGTCACAATGCCCGGCAGGTACACCATATACCAGTGTATCTGAAGTTGACTTTGCCAGGGACATCGTTGAATCCACGGTGCTATTCATGCCAGTTGGAGGTAGTATTGAAATTTTCCTGGAATCTTGATTTCTCAATCCTTCTCTTTGCTCATCCTTTGACCATGTACCAGTAGAACTAGTAGCCCAAATGGTGCCTTTAAGTTAATTGGAAAAAACTCAACTCCATTGCTATTTAAGTTGGAAAACATTTTTTTCCAGTTGAAACAGGAAAAATAAAATGACCTAACTCTTTCTTTGAGAGCTGTATCACTGGGCCAGATCTCATACCTTGACTTGGGAGCGTGGCTTGTACTCGGTCCTTATTTGCTGTCTCAACCGGGGGCTCTTGTGCAGGGCATGGCCTCCATGCTCACACACTGCAGTTGGGAACTTCAGTGCTCAGCTGGCTAGCCCGGGGGCTCAGCACCCTCAAGACACAAGCTGACTTCTCTCACCAACAGAGTCACATTGGGTAAGGACTGTTGTGTACCAGCAACCTTATAGTGAGCGACATTGAATTCCTCGCTTCTGACGTGAGGGAAAAAGAGTAGAGGAAAGACTGCTGCTCCAAATACTCGGCATTATGCTGAGAACAATCTCTTGCAGACCCTCTCTTACAGCCTTAGATGGTAAACTCTCCAAACCAGTCATCTCCCTTGGCTACTAAGAGCAGGGGAGTCATGTGACTTCTTTGAAGTTGTCTCTAGATCAGTGGTTCTCAGCTGGGGGCAGTTTTGCCCCCCAGGGGGCATTTGGCAACGTCTGGAAACGTTTATGGTTTTCACAACTGGGAGGGAGGTGTTACTTCTACCTAGTGGGGGGAGGACAGGGATGCTGCTAAACGTCCTACAATGTACAGGACAGCCTCCCTCCCCACCCTCTTGCCCACATCAGAGAACAGTCCTGCCCAAGATGTCAGTGGTGTTGAGAGAGGCTGTCGTGGAACACTCCTGAGTATATTTCCCCCCTCCATTGCTAGGGGTCAGGAAATGACCTTATCCCAACTTCTCACATCAAGGGACCAGGAGAACTAAGTTCTTGCTTTTGATTTTTTTACCTAAATTTGACTTTGGACAAATCTTTGCCTCAATTTCTTTTATCAGATATGATGAAAGTATCTGTTGTATTGACTTTATAAAGTAGTGATGAGAATGAAATAATAGATATGAATGTTCTTTGAAAAAAAATTCAAAAAGCCACAAAACTCATTATTTCTGCCACATTGAGAGCTTTCTAGACACAAAAGCATTCTGGCTGACTGCTGACTACAGGGCTGAATTACTCTTTGCTTTATTCCTTTGCTTAACTATAACATCAAACAATCCATTTTAGAAATATATCATCTGTTTAAACATGGGGTAGGTTATCTGGATGAGACAATGTGCTTGAAGTGATTGTCTTTGGTACTCGTCTTTTCTTAAACTCTATTATTTCCCTTGTCATGACTTTTTTTTTGGTCCAGGTTGACATAGTACATTATCTACATCCCTGAAGAAATTAATTTAAAGTAGGCTAGCTTGTGAATTAGTAGCATCACCTAAAATACCTAAATTAGTAGCATTATCTAAAATTTATGATCAGAGTCTGAACTAAATCTGTATCATTTTGAATGTGACATAAATGAAATAAACAAATTGATCTTGGGTGTGAACAGTCATTAACAGATACAAACTCATTAAATAGGATGAAACAAAACAGAAAATCTATGTTCATATGAAAATTCTTCCACAGTTAGACCCGTATTAAAGCAGTGCTGAAGGTAACGTGAATGGGGCTTAATATAAACTTGATATCAGTAGTTGGGCATTCACCAAAACAGTATGGTACCTTCTTAGAGTGCGTCAGTAGTCAGCAATCCAGTCACAGAACTTCAGCTTAAGACTTAAGAGGGATAAACTGGAAAATGCTATTAGAATTATACATTAAAAAACAGTATATTACGGACTGAGAAGAGCATAGTGGGTAAAAGGCTTTTAGTGTGCTTTTTTTGAAGCACTGTTTAAAAGAGGCATGCCATATTGTAGATGAACTATGTTAGTTCTGGGGAAAGAGGTAGCACTAGTGACAGGAAACTCCCCGCCTCATTTTTGATGGGTCCATCGTCACACAGAAATGACACATCTGGCATTTTCTGTATTTCTCTGGGAGTCTAGAAAGGCATCTTAAGCTTATTTCATTACTCTTTTTGTTTTTCCTTTTTACAACTGTGATACTAGCTATGGTGGTGTTTAAATGCATGATTTCCTTTAAGGTTTTTTGACCCATCATTTGATCCTCCCTGTGCGAAGCTCTCTAAATTGTGCCTTACCATCCTCACGTTTCCTGAGTCCTGGTGCCTAGAGAAACAAGGAGCACGCAGTGCTTTAAATGTTCCTCTTGATTTTGCCGGGGAAAGAAGAGTCAACATTGCATGGCATATCTGGGGTCCGGATGAGTATGTAAGGAATGGGGATGGAATAAAGGTAAATGCGTTTGATTTCTTCTCCGACAAACATTTATGCATCTGCTCTTTTTTCTGTCACTTCTTTTAATATAAGAAACAACTTTTTTACACCCCTTGAAAATACTGCAGGTTGGGCAGAAGGGAAGAAGTGGTAGACTGACTTGCAAATTTGTTAACTTGTGACTTGAGCTTTTCTGCTGCTTCTGGTACATGGAGTGCAGGTGTCGTGAACCAAAGTGAGGATATCCTGATAGGTGCACCAGCAATCAAGCAGTTGCTGAGTTGGCTTCATGACAGTGCTGTGGTCCTAGAAGTGTAACGAAGCATTCCCAAACAATGGCCAGAATTTAAATTGCTACTTAATCCAGGCTGACAGATAGCATTACCGAGGAAACATAAGGGCTTCGGGCTCACCACAGCCGTTTGCAGGACTTTATGGCATGTTACTGCCTTGTTCTGGGCGATGCCCGGCCCCCTTCTGGTGTTCAGTGAGTATTAAATAATACCAATACTGTCAAGTGCTTCTTATTTTTCACCTGGGAACATTTATAATTCTCTGCTTCATGTACTTTCTAATTCTTCATGCTCAATGATGGGAATGAAAATTTACTCTGGGAATGTGAATGTCGCCTTGACAAACCATTTCTATTCTGTTAAATAGTGTTTTCAGTGGTGAAACTAGAAGGTCCCTGGACTCTGTTTTCTTGTCCTGGTCCCTATTCATTCCTCCCTCCTCTGCCCTAAGGTCTTTTTAGAAATGCCAAAACCCAACAAGAGTAACTGCCTTTTAATTTGGGTCTGGGATTTAGATCTGATTTATTTTAAACCTTCCTAAATGTGGCATTTAAGTCTGCTCGAAATTCCCAATTCTCTGCTCCGGTAGCTCAGCCAAAGATGTTTTGATTTCTGAGCTGCACATTCCTGGGAGCATGGGCCTCATTTGTCTAAAAAGAGAGATGTGAGCTCATTTGACGTTTCAGTTGACTTACTGTTCTGTTTTGACCTTTGCTACTAATGGTTGGCAGAGAATAAAACCAGACATGTCCATCACTGTCTAGATTTTATAAACTATTGACTGTTTCTTGAAGGACCGTAATGCTTATTTTCTTGGCCTGTTGTACCATAGGAGAAGATTTACAGAGTGTAAAAAAGTGAAAACCATGGCTAGCTAGCATCATCCAGATCTGCTGATAACAAAGTCATAATTAATAACTATCAATTAAATATAAATGAGCAGAAATCACACCAAGGAGAGAAACAAAAGCATTTTAATCACTGGATCTCTTTTGGCATTGTCACATTAAATGCTCTGTAAAGAGTTGAATTAACTAGTTTTCCTGATTTTTTTTTTTAAGCTGAACACATCCTCTTAATGGCTTTGTTCAAATTTTGTAACTTCCAAAGGAAGACTCTACCAGGCACTACTCATATATGAGCTGTCATCCAGGAAAGCTGACCCCTTTTCTCCTTTACTCCCACCTGTGCTTTGTATATTTTGAGCTCTTCTACACTCTGCCATTCTCTTTAAGACAATTCCTGCTATAATTATTGTGATTTCCAATATTGTGGCCTCTCAGTTTTTGAACTTCTTCCCTCCAATGACTTTTGTCTTACATTCTGCCTTAGATACTCATTCTATTGTCTATACCCTAGGACAGCAGTTCTCAAAGTGTGGTCCAATGTACCCTGAGGTGCCCAAGACACTTTCTAGGGGCTCATGGGTTAAAAACTATTTGCATAATATTGCTAAGATGTTATTTGCATTTTTCGCTCTCATTCTCTCACGGATATACAATATTTTTCAGAGGCTACATGATGTAATATCATAAGAGGTTGAATATAGAACCATATTCAAGAATCTAGCTGTCTGCTATTCAGGCAGATATTAGGGAGATTTGCAAAAGTGTAAAACAATGCCACTCTTCTCATTAATTTTTTTGTTTTGGAAGACATAATTATTTTTTATAAAAATATTCATGTTAATAATTAATGGGTTTATTATATTTTAATTGAATTAAATGGATACTTTAAAAATTCCTGTTTTAATTTCTAATACAGTAAATATTAATAGATACAATCTATGTAAAAATATTTTTGCCATCAATAATTATAAGAGTGTAAAGGGGACCAGAAACCAAAAAGTTGACAACTGCTGCACTGACCAAATTTATCAAACTGTCTGGGAGGATGAAACCCCCTTTCTGTACTATTGTTCTTGTTTTGTAATATCTAATTTATCATAGTCTGATGCTTTAGGAAAAATGAAATAAAAATAAATCAGTAAAAAAAATTGTAGATGCAAACTCATGATCAAATGTCATGACGCTGTCAAATTGTCAAATTTTCTACTTTTTATTCCCCATTTCTGCGACTATCTCGATGTGGACCCATATGAGGCTCATGGACTGGCTTTGACGCTGCTTTGAGTAGCACTGCTCTAGACCTTGTCACCAGAAACAACCATTCTTCCATAGAGGTAGCACGCTATGCTCTGAACGCATCCTCTTTTCACTTCACTCTCTCCAGTAATTCACCTCTGAAAATCCTTTGACTCCCAACTAAGACTTTCAATCTGTTTCCCTATTACCTTTTGACTCTTCTTCAGTGCCCTTAATTTCTTATTTCTCCCTTAAATTTCATGGTTAATTATAATAAGTACTTCTTTGTAACACTTGCAAATCCCTTGCCAGTTTCTTACTTCTTTTTGTACAATTTGGTGACTCACAACCCTGTTTAAATCCAATTCTACAAAGATACTTTGCCTGCCCCTGTGCAGATGAATGTGGCTGGTGATAAATCCACAGCCATGACAATAGGCTGTTACTGTATATTCATGATAGTAATTTCACGTGGGCCTTAATTCTGCCCGTGGCAGACAATTTTGTCTAGTTATGCTGTGGTACCAATCTCAAAGTCTCAGTAGGAAACGCGGTAAAGGTTTGTTTCTCATATAAATGCACACTGTGGGTCACCTTTGACTCTGTACTCTGGGAACCAGGCTCATGGAGCGGCTCCTTCTTGGGGGTGCTGCTGAGTTCATGGCAGAAGGAAAGAAGTGACAGTAGAAGCATGTGACATTTCTTAAAGCTTTTCTTCTGAAGTGGTTCATGCCCCCTCTGCTTATATTCCATTGGCCAGAGGAAGTCATTTGGCTAAACTTAATATTAACGGGGTGAGAATTATAATCCTCCTGCAGGGATAAGCATGGTAAGGAGGAACTAATAGGAAGGGGCGATGGAAGGTTTTACATTACTGTCATCTATCCAACAACTATCCACTGCTACAATTTCCCATTCAGTTACACAAATGAGTTCTTAATGCCTTCTCCACTTCCTCAAGGCTCTAATTCCTCCTGTCATGTCCTTACCCGCTGTTGATGACCATGCTTCTTTTCATTTTACTGAAAAAAATCCAAACAATCAGAAGATAAATTCCTCATGATCCTATGTTCCCTACTACCTGCATTTGTGGTCATATATGCCACCTTCCTTTGGATTAACTTTCTGTACTCCTACTTGGGGCCGACCCCTCCATCTGTCTGCCAGGTCATACTGCCTACACCTCCTCAAATGCATTGCCCCAGCAACTCTTTTCTCACTTCTACATTGCCAGTTTCCACTCTTTGCTAGATTACTCCCAAAGGCATGCCAATGTGTTATTTTTCCAGTCTTAAGAGACAAAACAAAACACAAAGAACCCCTGGCTTCATTCACCCTCGTGGTGCTCTTCTATTTACATTTCTCATCTTTGAAAGAGCTGTTATGCATGCTGTCACTATTTCCCTCTTCCCATTCTCTCCCGAGCCCAGCACCCTTCTCCAGGTCTCAGTGATGTCAGTGTTGTTAAGCCAATAGTCAGTGCTCAGTCCTCATCTTCCTTGTCCTGTCAACAGCCTGGAAATAATTTCTCCACGTGCCATTCAGAACACTAAACATATCTAGTTTGCATTCTATGTTTTTGGCCACAACGCCTCAGCCTTTTATGGCTTCCTCCCCATTTCCCTCATTCCTCTGCTTCAGGAAGTACTTTAGGAAGCAGCAGTGCATTTTTCTTCTGTCTCTACTCTGTCCCCTTGGTAAGCTCATCCCATCATGTGATTTTAAGTACATTCTACTTGTGACTTTCTCACAAATTTATAATTTAAGCTCGGACCCCTTCTATGAATTTTACACATCCAAGTCCAATGCCTGTTTTATATCACTGATTGGCTTTCTGATAGGCATTTCTTATTGTAATATGTCCAAAAATCGTCTCATACTTCCCCCAAATCTGCTTCTCTCATAAACTTCTTCATTGTAGTAAGTGGCAATTCTGTTCATCCTTGTTTATGGTACATATTTAATTCCATGGTCCACAAAACGTTAGTTTTGATGTGTCATTTTTGGAACAGAATCTAGCAGGCACAGTATACTAAGTCATATTAGAAATATTTAACTTTCATCTAGCTTTAGAGAAAATATCCCCACGTGTAGATTGTTGTTTCAGTTCTTATTTCTTCCAGTCTTCAGATGCATGTTCTATGCATCTTCCAAAACTGTTTAATCATAAACAGACATTATTCTGTCTCCATATTGAGTGTGTGTGTGTTTGCCTTCAGCTAATTTTTAGCAAGGAAGAGAAGAACCAGGATTTCCTAAATAATATGTGGCTTTAAATTTTTTTTTTCTCTTAGTGAGGAACTTCCAACGGTGATTTTATGTCTCTCATGAAAGTTAGTAGATGTTGTAAAATTAAGACGACTTTTAAACATGACTGAAATAATTATGGAGTTGTGTCTTCAAGTTCTGAATGTTTAATATGAGTGACTAATTGTGATGACTTCGTACCATCATTAAAGAAAATCTAGAGGAACACTATTTATGTAAGATTTATCATTAATGGTAGTAGATGTCAATGCATATTTCAAATAACTTTCTTGGTAATTTTAAAGATTTTGATCTACTTCGTGTTAGGTCTGATTGTGTCCTGCAGTTTTATATGGTTAATAAAGAACTTATACAAAGGATAGAAGGGTCAGCCTTTCTATTTTCTTGTTTTTCTTGTGGGCTTCTATGATCCTTATTATGTTCAATCTGTTGGGTTTTTTTTAACCTGAAAAGGTTGATCCACTTGTCAATTTGTGAAGATTAACTTGTTTAAACTACATAATATGTTCTAGGAATCCACCTAACCATGCACATGCATACTGAAAGCAAGATAATGCTTTAGGGCCATATGGTGGGTTCACTGGTGGCCCTCCCCCAAAATAAATGTCCACCTGGACCTTCAGAATAGGGCTTTTGTAGATGTTATTAAAATAAATATCTAGAGATGAGATATGTTGGATTAGGTGGGTCCTAAGTCCTAAAGTGTTTATCTTATAGGAGATAGAAAAGAAGACACAGGGGAGAAGGCCATGGGTAGTCAGAAGCCAAGATTGGAGTCACTCATCTCCAAGCCAAGGAATGCCAAATCTTGCCAGTTGCCACCAGAAAGGAGAAACACAGAAGGATTCTCCCCTACAGACATGCTGATATCTTGCTTTTTGGACCCCAAAACTGTGAAAGAATAAATTTCTGTTGTTCTAAACCATGGCCTCCATGGTGATTTGTTATGACGGCCCTGGGAAGCTTATGCAGGTTCCATGGTCCCCTCTTCCAGCCTGCAACTGTCCCGCTGTTTCCAGAGGACACTTCAGCACCGCACCTGACTCGTGCGCACGCCTGGCTGTACGCTGAGCGAGGTGAGGGTGCTGCCCCACAGGTGAAATAGCAGGATCCAGATGTTAAGAGCAGTCTTTGTGTTGTCCTTACACCCTCAGGGGATGTATCACTTTACAGAACACCTGCAGTGCATTCTCCCTACTTTGGAGACCACGGAGGAGAGACTGGTGTCCTCCCCGGACAAAAGGAAGATTAGACACAGATATGGACCCAGGAAAATGCCATGGAAGAGGAAGACAGAGATCGGGCTTAAGCTTCTATGAACCAAGGGCTACGGAAGATTGCCAGCAAACTACCGGAAACTAGGGGAGAGGCATGGAAGATCCCCTTCATGGCCTCAGAAAGAACCAACTCTGGCACCACTTTGATTTCACACTTCTAACCTCAGGCCCTCTGAGACAACACATTTCTCTTACACCATCCAGTTTGTGGTGCTTTGTTATGGCAGCTCTAACAAACTGATACATACGGTGTGGTGGTGAAGTGCAGCGGCAGTGGGGCCAGGACCTCTGCATCCAAAACTCATACCTGCCCCTGACAAGCTGTGTCACCGTGTAGTAGGATTAAGTAGGTCTATAGACACAAAACACTTAAAGCAGTACTCAGCGTACAGTTCTTGTTTACTTCGCTTCAAAACATTACTAACTGGATATTATAGCCTACATATGTATCTTTAAATGGTTACAAATACCACTGTAATGAACACAGCTATAAATATTCTGTAAATATGTTTTCCATTAGGCCAGACTCCCATATGCACAATTCTCGGGAAAAAAAATGTTAGTATTTGCAAGTCTCTAAATGCTATATTTATAAAAATTCCTACTTTGAGCAGTTATGTTTTAAAGGGATCCCCTCATTCTACCTTGATAATCATTAAGCATTACAATTAACTAAACTATGTTGCTGCTCATTTCATGAAATTATTATATTTGCTTTATTTTCATTCCTTGTAATAGTAGTAAAATGGAATGAAATTTGTTAATTTTTGAATGCTGACAGTTAAGTGATGAGTATTTGGCTGATGAAAAAGAAATGTGGTTCTTAGGCAAAATACACCAGAGCCTCTGCCTTGAGAAGAGAAGCTGAGCATCTTGAAGCCATTTACTCCAGCCTGCTCTTTTCCCCGTGAGATATTGGACTTTATCAACTCTTTGCTAATAAAATTCACTTTTCTTTTCAATTTTATCACTGATAGCCTGCAGAGCTTCTTCTTGCTTTAGATAAATTGCGAAAACAGTCTACAAATATTTTGAAGTGACACGTCATCCATTCACTGAGTAAAAAAGGTCTGTGCTCAGAGTAAAGCCTCACAGAGGCTGAGAGAACACTGCATCAGGTCTTTGCAATATGTGATGTGCCAAAACTCGTATGTGAAATGAGGCTGAGGAAAGAGGTGGGAAGAAATGAGTGGGCTGGTGCTTTGATGCTGTCAGGAACAAAAGCATATTAATCAAGCCTCTATGAATAACAACCTGCTAATATTGTATAGTATCATGGCTGAAAATAAACCATCCCACAGGCAGTGTGTCTGAAAACAAGCTCTTGTCCTCAATGCATTCCTGCTGGGTAAAATTTGTCTTAAAAGGTGCTGGCAAGTCAGTGCCAAAGGGAGCTTCATTTTTTTTTTTTTTTAACCCAGGAATTTAAAAAAACAACTAAAACAAAGACCAAAGAAGAAACCTCTTGTGAGGTCTAGTTACTTAGATGTAACATGCCTAGATTTAGGAGTTCAGGAACAGCTTCATTGGATCTTCTAGATTATAAGAAAAACTCTTTGGTATATTTCAATCATCAAATTCTGTCAGCCCAGACTCAGAGCAATCATCATACATGTATTGAGTTCCACAAAAAATACTTTATTGAGCTTCTTGAAAAATAAGATGACAAAAACAGAGAAACCCCAAATCTATATGGCTTATCTTTGTAATAGAAGCTGAAACATTTTGTAGAAGCTGTAGTGTAAGGAGAAATAATTATCAGCCACATTTTATCCTTGTAACTTTCACTCAGTCAATAGTTATCTATTAAGGACCTACTGGAGTCAGGTTCTATACATGATGCTAGAGGCAGAGAGGCTGGGGAAAGCAACATCTGAACTAAGCGTTTAGTAGAAATAGAAAGTGTGGAAGGGGGAGAAAAAGAGGAGTTCAGTGGAATGACATGAGCAGAGCTGTAGAAGGATGTCTTTCACGTCCTGTGCAGGGACCTGCGTGCATTTGGTAAATCCTGAGTGTAAGCGGTTAGACAGAGGAGGCCGGAAAATCACGCAGAGCTTGCATGTGCCTATTGTAAAGTTAGATTTCAACGACAGGCTTGAATGGGACCACATCCAGGATTATACGCTGGGCAGTAACTTGATCAGTACAGCCTAGAAAATCAACCACAGAGTCAGTGGGGCAGTGGTCTCTGATGTAGGGCCCATTGAGAAGGAAGCACTAAAGCTTATGTTTTTGCTTGCTATGGACCTTATAAATAATAAAGCCGTTAGATTGTGCTCAGTTTGATAGGATGCATTGGAAAGAAACGGTATTGTTTCTCTAACTTTTAAACCACTCTGTAGGCTGGTTCCTTTCCTGCCGCTGGATGACATTTTGTACAGGTCTCATTGCTTTTCTGATTCCTTTTAGGGACAACTATAGTATCATTTTAGGAGTTATGATGCCAAGTCCCTGCAATAATAATAATAATAAAAAGATACTGTCATTTAAAGTTAAAGCTCTCTTTTCCCCTGGATTGGGTCTTCTTCAGGATAGGAGGATGGAGGGCAGAAGCATCCTTTCTGTTCTGTGATCTTCTCTTTCTTCTCCTCTGCATCTCCACGCGCCAGGGTTAGAGTGGACCAAGGAAGGAGGTGTGAGGAGTACACTTGTGATCTGGCTTTGGGACCCTTTGAGGCCCTGTGGACTCTTGTCATGAGGTGCTTTTGAGGTTTTCTTGGAGATTCCTCCTCTCAGAACCTTTATCTGCACATGAGAATACTTCTCTCTCTCCCTTCAGCAGGCCACTTGCTACACCCTTCCTTCGCCCTTCAGATTCCTAGAAATCTACTCCTCTGCAGGATTACTTTAGATCTTTTGAGTGGAGACCATTTCAAGATGTTTCCAGGCCAGCTTCCTCCCATCTGGTCCATATGTCTATTCACTGTCACTCCCATTATAAGTGAAAATGCAGGTCACACCTAGGGCGACCTTCTCTCTCTAGTTCACTTTAATGTCCCCCACCCCCGTCTCTCTCTCTCTTTCACACACACACACACACACACACACACACACAAATATATGCATATTCTTTCTCCATCTCTCTTCTGTCTTGGGTTCATATGACTTCAGCATCTCATTCTAGTCCTTAATTTCTCTAAATTCCTAAATACCTGCTTAGCTATCTGACTGATATCCTTAAAGCACCTATTGATTGGCTTGTGAGACAGAAGTATCTCCCTGGAAGGCAGGGTTTCCTTACAGCACTCTCCAAATTCCAGATGAATTCTAGCCTTTCCGTAACTAGAGTTGAGTGATCTCTAATTCTCGAAGAATAGGTTTTAATCATTTCTTATCACATTCATCGATGTGACTTAGCAGCTTTCTGTGGTATTTAGGTATGGATTTCCTTTTGCAGTGGTTCTCAACCTTTGGAGCTGAGAATAAGTAAAGAGAAGAGTATTTATCATCACTGTTAAACCAAGAGTTAAATTAGGATGTAGAAATATTTAATACATCAATGAAGATCCTAAAAATATTTTATGTATATAAATATATCTATATACAGTGGGGGTAGATTCTTAAAAGAGAGGCTTTATCAAAAATTGTCAGCAGGGCACTAATACAGAGAAAATCTTGGATGTGTATGTGTGACAGGATGCATGTGGGGAGACTATTATACTGGGTGGGCGGGATGTGTTGAGGAGCTAAACCAAAGGAGCCTAAATGCCAGTAAAGAGAAAGAGATGACAGAATCTCTTGGAAGATTGATAAGATACTACTCTGGGCTGAATTGTGTCCCTCTCACAATTCATATGTTGAAGCCCTTACCCCCAGTGCCTCAGAATGTGACTCAATATGGAGACAGGTCTTTAAAGAGATAATTAAGTCAAAATGGGGCTGTTATGGTGGGTCCTAAGCTGATATGATTGGTGTTCCAGTAAGGAGATTAGGACAGAAGAGAGACACCAGGGATACAAGTGCACAGAGACAATGCCACGTGAACACACAGAGAAGGCAGCCATCTGCAAACCCAGGAGAGGCGCCTCAGGAGAACACCTTGATCTTGGACTTTCAGTCTCCAGAACTGTCAGAAAATAAATTTCTGTTACTTAATCCATCCAGTCTGTGGTATTTTGTTATGGAAGCCCTAAACAGATGCCCAATATGGGAGCATGGAGGAGGGGCTAGGACCTTGACTCACCAAGATAAGAGTTACGTGGTGGGGTCACTTGTGTAAGAGTCTTGGAGGAGGATTCTTGCCTTTCCCCTTCTGTCCTTTTCCTTGTATATCATTCACTTAGCAATCAAGGGTTCAACCAAATTAATATGCTGTTCTACGCTGAGGGAAGATAAGGTCAGAGGACGTTACACATAGCGGTTGAAAGCAAGGATCTTTGAGTCAGGAGGACTTGTATTCAAATCCTAGCTATACTATTTGGAGCAAGTTATGTAACCAGTCTTGTGAACTGACTTAAGCCGATTTGGTTATTTACAATTCTTTGCTAAATGCTAATGTCCTCCATAATGCTAATTAACAAAAGCTCTGTGGGTTTTTTTTGTTTTGTTTTGTTTTGTTTTGTTTTGTTTTTCTGGTGGTTGTTGTTGTTGTTGTTCAAAGATAGATGAAGAATTTAGAGTATCAGCCTCTGGATTATGGCTTTTTATTAGTCTCTCGAAGTGCTGACCAAGCTTACAGTGTTTTCCCAGTGAGATACTTCAGAGGTTTGCTAATCACGGTAGCAAATAAAATAAAACTATTCATCAAAACTATATATCACATTGTCTAATCCAAATTTTTTTTAAGATGAATGAGAGATAATGTAAAACTCTAAGTTGACTTGCCCTTCTGTAAAATGGGTTAATTTCACCAACACCATATGCATAATGCAAAAACTAAAGTAAATCATATCTGTAAAGCATTGAGTTCCATTTCTGGCATATATTCAGAGCTTAAGAGTAGTTGGTTATTTTCCCTGCAAGATGACATGAATAAGTGGCTCTACAAAGAAAATGGCCTTCATTTTGTTACTAAACCAGTAACTAGGGAATCTGATCTAGGAATTTACTGATCAGCAGCAAACATTTTGTTACCCTAAGATCTTATCAATTAAAGTGTTGCTCTGGTCTTAAATCTTTAAATATTTTCTTAATCAAACATCTGTCAAGCTTCTGTTCTACTATACTTTTTTTAATCTAAGGAAATAATTTTTCTTTCAACCTTTACTCATTTCTGCTAAGAAATATAGATCTCTATCCAAAAAGAGGCGGGAGAATACTTCTTTAGACCCACTGTTTTTAATTGTGGACAATTTTCACAGTATGTTTGTCACCTTTGTGCAAGAAAGCTGAGAGTTGTCAAGACAACATTTGAGGTTTGATACAGTGTTGTATCTGCTGGACCAAGAGAGCACAGACCAGATTATTAAATTCTATTTTGTTACTGAGGCTTGTTATATATTGTTATATGACTTAGGCTATTGTTTCAACTCTGAACGTACTATTTTGATTTGTCAGATTGCCTCTTTTTCCTTCATCCAATTTCTTGATGTCTTGCATGTCCAACTGTAAATATTGAGATAAAATGCCGTTCAGTGTAGTAACTTTCAGAAAAGCTGTATCTACTATAAGATGTCAACCATTCAATGTAAACTGAGAAAGTCAGTCAAAAATGTGAACATTTGGGCTGTGTAACAATCCTCCCCATATTTGGAAACATTCTAAATGGGGTAAGTTGAAAGAAAGGAACTGATATTATTACAACTCAGTTTATAAACAATGATTGATCTTTCTCTTTTCTGAAACTGTAATTTAAGCAGGAAAACATGTTGCCTTAGCCATTGCCATATCCCTCAGAAATAAGACCAGCTGTTTTGCCAGCAGTGTGGATTCCTTTTTCTATAGTATGAGTACTATTAGAGAGAACAGTTTTTCTGATTTCAAAAGGACCAGCTGCTCTGATGTTTTGGGAATATTCCCATATGTTCTGAATGGGGAAAAAATTAAATGAAGCCAAACCAAAGACTTTCAACTTTATAGAAGAGACAAAGCTTTTCAAGACTTTTCAACCAGAAAGTTTATAATTAGAGTATTAATTTCCTGGAGGGAATTTTTGCGTCTTTGTGTAACTTAAAGGACAAATTTTTTTTAATCCAGTCTCTCATAGGATTTTGTTTTGTACTTTGAATTAACTGTCCAGTGAGCCCAAAATAGTCCCTGATACTTGACTGAAGAGCTAATTCAAGAGCAACTAGCAGTGTATTAAAACATGAATTAGTACTCAAAATCAGGATCTTGCATCCCATCAGAGAAATATATGACTGCGCTTTACAAATGACTAATTTCATATTTGTGTTTAAGCTAACTAGCATTGCTTTGAAGACATCTGTTTTATGACTACTAACATGTAGACTATATAAAGAACAAATGGAAACGTCTCTCTCAAGAAAGCCCTTGCTGAGACACTTCATGGCCTACAACTTGTGAATCAGCTAGAAGAAGCTGGCTTAGAAACCCACCCCCATTTCTCACATCTCTAGCAATGGTCTTCCATTAGAGTCTCTCAAGGTTATTTGTGACAAGAGAGAAATTGCAATCCTTTGGTCAGGCCTGGACAATTTACATGAAGTAGGCTGGGAAATGGATCCATGTGGGAGGAAATAGGCCAGAATTTTCTAGCTGGGTTCAGCCTGGAGGTGATGTCTCCACTGGAAATTGTACATGATCTTGGCTCCTTTAAGTCTGATGAGTGGATAACCTGAATGAGTTGTTTGTGTTAAAGAAGGAAATTTAGCCGCTTGATAAAAATTAAGGGAATTGCATGTCTGTATCAAGTCAGTGGGAATGAGGGGCTTCTGGTTTCCAGTTCTGAGGCTCATATGTGTCCTCTAAGCTACCATTTGTAGCCCATGCTGTTTCTGCAGTCCCTTGATCCTCTTCGAACTGTCAACCTACAAGGTAATTTCGTCATACTTTGATTTCTATTGTTTGTGTTGTAAGAACAGTAGGTATATTAATCATACTTTTTGTAAAATACATAAACATTGTTTTCTTCTCTAATATTTGTATACACACTGAGGAACTTCCTTCACTGTTGCTCCATTCTAACTAGCTGGGAATCTAGGACCTGTCTGTCTATGTAGTCGAGCGCATCATTTAGATATGATTTAACTGGGGTAAACTGACATCTATTAATTGTGTTCTGGACAACAGAGTGTAATGATTAATGGCAATAATTAAAAAATAATAATGAAATCAGCTGACATTTAGAGAATGCTAACAAATTCCAGTTGCTGATGGACTGTATCACTTTGTTTTCAGTAATCTTTTGTAGCAGATGTATATTTTTTTAACTACCTTTTTTTTTTCTTTTTGTATCAGGAAACTAGAGACCAGATAGATTAAGTATCCTGTTTAAGGTCACATAGCTAGTAAGAGGGAAACTAGGACTGGAAGCCTGTGCTGTCTAACGCCCGATCCAGACCCTCTGCCATTTTCATTACACCATGCTACTGTCTTGACAAGGATCTCCCTGGGGGTGATGGGGAGGAATGTGCCATTTTGATTTCAAAGATGGTTAATGTCTTCAGTACACTGTGGTTTCTTTTCTTCATTTTACATTCCTGGCTTTTTAATCTCTTTTACCACAGTTCTCTAGTTTTCTCATGCAGCCACAGGCTCTCCCATGTGTAAAGTTATTAGGCCATTTTTCTTGGAGATGGAAACATTTATGACAATTTTATAAAAAGAATATAGGCAGCAGGCAACACTTACTACAAATGAATGAATCACAAGTTACAGAATTTCCACTGTTGGTATGGGTTTTGGGGGAATTGGAGACTTGCCTGAAACACAGTAAATGTTGTCTTTTGGCTAATTTCTTCCACACAAAGTTGGCTATGAGGGGAATGGACTTATCTGGAAAGTTGAAGCTGGGCACGTCCTCTTCCTTGCCACACCCACACAACCCGCAGTCCCCACGTCAGGATGAAGCTTTGCTGAATCCCATTGTGGTTCAAGATCCAGAAACTCTGTGCTTGTGAGTATTTCCTTCACAGTACAGAGCATTAGTTTTTGTTGCAAGTGCTTCTAAAATGCTGATATGAACTAGAAAAATAAGAGTGGTAGCAGAGTAAGAATTAAATTTTCTGGATCCAATGAGACCATTCTTTGCATGAATATGCCACTTTGGGCTTGTATTTCTTATTACAGTTTCTTGTAGCTAGGGAAATTTTGCTGAGATGTGCTATATCTGCTGTTACCCTTTGAGGCTACCTTGTTTTTTAAATGGATTGTGCATCTTTGGATAACTAAACCCAAAACATATTATAGCCCTGTAGACTACATGTGTTTATGTGGTGCATACATTTGTGTATATGTGTGTGTGTATGCACCTGTGTGCATGGGTGAGGTTTCAGCAATGTGGGTGACTCTTCCCTAGCTTAACAGAAATGCTGCAGTGTGTAAAATGTATGTATTATTTCTCAATGATGAAATAATCTCTAGACTTCATACAGACTTTTATACCATTTAAGTAAAAATATTTTGTATCTTTTTAAAAAAAATTGAATTTATGTCTTTGAGCGAGAGCTGACAAAAAAAATTTGAAAATAGCCAATAAAACCTTAAAAAAGACAGGACCCTCACTTGGCATGGCAGCCACAGAAGTCATTATCCGAAAGAGTCTATATTGTTAAGCTAAGCAGAAGGATTTGTCAAAAACTGTGAAAGGTTTGAGATTTTTCCTTAGTTGCAACATAATGCATTCATCCCCCCAGCTTCATAGATGTTAGGGACATAAGTCTCTGGGGTTGAGACATAGCACAATTTATTACTCACAGCCAACGCCACAGTGAGATAATTAGCATTTTTGTGCTGTTCCTTGAGCTCCAATTCCTACAGGGTGATGCAGAGAGGCCACCAACACCCCCACACAGTGGGCTGAGTTACAGAAGAAGAATGAAGAATTTAGGAACCAGGAACCATTTATAATGACCAGTAAGCAAGCCTTCCTCTGCTTTGAAGGAAATCACTATCTTTATCTTCCAAGGTTGCTAAATATGCAAGCATCCTTGAAAATACAGTCTGCCTCAATGGACAGTCAGTGTCTTTGCTTTAAAGATATCCAAAAATGCAAGAGACTCATATAGGACTATCTCTCAACAGTATATTTCTTCACTTTCCATTTCTTGGTATGTATTTTTTTCTCTTTCCAATACCCATGCCATACTATCACCTTCCATTTATGGCCAAACCCAACAGAGAGGAGAATGTTCACAATCTGTGAGTTCAGTAGTCAATTTGGATCCATTCTACAGCTGGTCTGATCATTTGTGCAGACATTGGTAAAAAATAACAGTCATGAAGAAAACCCTACTGGGAAATGTTTTCCCTCAGAACCAAGGCTTGAGGGTCAGGAGTGAAACCTGATGAGGATAGTCAGGATCCAAAGCCCTCAGGGCCCCATTCTAGAACAAACACTGAATCAAAAGAGGTAGCTGAACATTGGCAAGTGTGGCAACTATAACTAACCTAGGGAACTGGATTAGAAGAAAACACCTTAAGAACTGGCTTCCTAGTTATTTTCTGCATGGCCTTGCCTGAGACCCATTTTCCATCCTCTGTGGCCATCACGTTCTGCCTGTGCCTAGGCAGTGCATTACCCAGAATCCCTTGCCAGCTGGCTTCCACCGGGAGGCACCAGCAGTGATGGAAGGTGGGGAAGTGAGAAAGGTAGGGGTAAAACCCAAAGCCCAGAAGCCCTGGAGAAATAAGAATAAACAGTGAAAAGACTGATGAAAGAATATTTGGAAATATCCACATATTAGTTTGTCTCAGAAAGACAACTGGCTAGTCTCATTGCAAATGCAGTGTGGCCAGAAAAGAGAAGAAAACAATGAATAGTCGTGAGGCACTGCGATGAGAAGTGACAGCCAGTATCAGAAATCCTCACTAGGGAGGAGGCAGAAGAAATACCAATTAGCGGAACACAGCAGCCAGAGATCACTCACTGTGTTGTCAAGCAAAGCTCATCCTCCCCCAGCACCTTCACAGTATTCTATTCGAGGCACTGCAACCATCACAGGATGGGAGCCTGTGGTCACCTGACTGCTTCTACTCCCAGGCAAGCCTTCTGTATCACCACCTCTCCTATAGTCCTACCTGATTCTGTCCTTGTAGTCTTAGAAGCTGCTCTAGGGGAAAAAATCATAGGAAATGCTGCTCATAAGTTCCTCATCTTAATGCTTCTCAGTGAACATTTATTGACACACCAAACTATGTGAGCTTCTAAAGTAAGAATACCATTTATTTGCTTAATCCAGTCTGTCAAACTGATTTAAACATTGAAACCTTTTTATTTCTCAAGCGGAACCTTTGGGAAATGCTGCTATAGTTGCTCCAGACCAGACACAGGTGTACACTGGAGTAACCTGTATCAATTAGAATTAGATACTGTAAGGGACTGTTTGCAAAGGTGTGAGGTCAACTCTGGTAAAGGAACAAGGGAGAGTGAGGAAGCTGGGTAGTGGCATCAGAGAGCCATCACTGCCCCCCAGCTACTGAAACTGCAGAGACAGAGGGCTGTAAGGCAAGAGGTGGCCTCTGGGAGAAAGATGCAGCCAACCTGTGGCATCAGTGTCTGATCTTCCTCTCTTCCATCCCTTTGCACCTGCTTGCCTCCCCTGTATGCCAGGGGCTGCCTCACTGTAAGCTGGAGGGCAAGGTAGGGCCCAGGGCAATCCATGCTGGTCAGTGGCCCAGGATGGAGAAGGGTGGGGATGGCTCTGAGGGGAAAAGAGAAGACACTCAACTTCCTGTACTATCAAGTTGAAACTTTTTAGTTAAAGGCAAATAATCTGTGAATTTTGTGTTTTCATATAGAGATGTGCAAAGAGATCTCTCCAGGACTTAAAGAACAGAAACACTTGGATGGACCAGTGTCACACTGCTCATCCTTATCATGTGGTACAGCTCAGTAAGGATGGCTCCTGGTAGATTTTGAATTAAATAAAGCTGTTAACTAACTTGGTTCATGCATGCAGCAAAATTAGTCTCAAGCTCAGCAAAAAGATGAGAAAATGTTGCTCTCTTTGGCTCACCGATTGCTGAAAAGTGTGCAAAAAGTTACTTGACTAGACTTTCAGAGTAAATCATAGCACTCGAGCACAAAATACAATGAACAAGCTTGAAGTTGCAGGCAAATATTTTGATAAAGAACAATTCATTCATCTATTTAGATAAATAATGCATAGTTTCTGTTTGGAACTGGAAAGTACTTACTTGTCATTCTAGGGGCGTAGGCAGTATTTTAGTGTAAACATGAGAATTGAGAGTCAGAGAAACTTGGGTTAGAGTCCATGTTCCTCACCGTATGACAGCACCTGCCTGGCAAATTCCTCAGTCTCTGCGGGCGCTGTTGTTTTGGTTAAATTATAACCTAATAATGGGAGCTAATGTTCGCCAAGCTTTTATTTTATGCCAGGCACTAGATTGTGCATTATCCCAGTAAGTCTTTTAATAAACCTAAGGAAGATATATTTATTATCCTAATTTTCAAATAAAAAAGTTGAATCACTTGCTCAAGGTTACACTAACACATGTAAACCCTTGTCAGATTGCTTGCTAATAAGTGCTGGGTAAGTGTTAACTGCTGAAATTATTTATTACTATTACTGTTAATATTATTTGTTAACCTCTACCCTAAAAATAACAGACAAATAAAGTGCCTCTGGAATATAGCAAATGTGGCTAGTTTGATTTTATATATGTGATATTAGAGGCCCCCATTACAGTGAAATGCATGGTAATTGTTCTTTTAAAAATGTAATTGTTTTGAAATTTTCAAGGATGTCACACACTTACTTATTTAGAGTAATTTAATCCATGAAGGCACAATTTACATAGTTTTTCCTGATTTGTTTCCTAGATTTTATATCCTTAAAAGAGGAGTATTTCAGAACCAACCAGGTTCCAGAGAAAAAGAAACACTTGGTCAAAGCAATGACCTTGAAGATGCAGGTTTTTAGAGTGTGGGGAAACACTAAGATCGTTTATTTATTTCCTTAGCCTTGCGAAGTTACTAATCTCCCATTCTGTACCAGGGAGACCAGAGATTATGAAAAGATATTACCAAAGATTGGTCATTATCTGTTATATGGAAACTATATTTTAAGACTTCCTCTGCTGCTGGGTTCTGTGTAGCTGAAGCCCCTTTAAAAGAGAGAACACACTATTCTAGAAGTCCTAGAATAGGTGGAAGTAGTCCACGGTGAAAGGGCACAAGGGAACCTTCTGGTGTGATTAAGATGATCTCAGTCTAAACAGAGGTGTGGGTTACACATAGGATTGCTACGTAATTTGCAGGGCCCAGTGAAAAATAAAAACCTGGGGCTCTTTGTTCAAAAGCTATTAATACTTTTGGCAAAAGCGGAGCATTAAGCCAAGCACAGAGCTCTTCCAGCACAGGTCCCAGCCCGACTGCACAGGCCTCACACCGAGGAGGCTGGTTCTAGTTACACAGGTCTATGCATTTGTCAAGTCATTGAGCTGAGCTCTTAACATCTATATGTAAATTATGTCTCAATTTTAAAATGTGAAGTTCAAATAGAGTAAAAATAAAATCAAGTGGAAGAAGACCAGAGGTTGAGTTATGCCTTCTCAAGCAAACCATTGGTGCAAATCATTTGTTTTTTGCCAGACGTTAATTGAATAGCCACTCTGATGGATGCTGATGGCTATATATACATAGGCATAGTCCTTGCACTCCTGGAGCTTAACATTACAGCTGGGGGAGCTTTCTTCTTAACTTTGGCTCTGTTTAAAGCAGGGTTTTAATTTCAGCTTATATATCCAGTCTGTGCTTTGATCTACTCCTCTTTCTAGCTTCTACTCCTCAGTCTGACCTCAGCCATCCTGATATTGGTTTGTTCTTCTATCAAAGCAACAAGTCGTAGGCCAGTGTTTCAGGGTTCCCAGCGTCTGGCTGCAACCCTGTGCCACAGAGATTCCTGCCCTTGGGCTACTCTAGCTCTTCTGTGTGCGAGTCTGTGAAGTAAGTCTGTTGTCTCCTGCTGTGACCTGGGGCCTCAAACCCCTGCTCAAATCTAAAAATGACATAATACTTCTAATTTAACCATACTACTTAGTCTGAATTTTAAACACTACTCCTTATGCCTTGAAATCTTTTAAAAGTCAAATACTAAGGTTGACATAGGAAAAAACTAGTCAGTCTGTGTTTGTAAGAAGTACCTTTAGTGATCCTGTTAAATAAGTTTCAGGTGTACAGCATTATCATTTGACATCTCTGTGAACCATTAAGTGATCACCACCCCCAACCGCCTTTCCTCCTTAATCTGTTCTCTGTTATCTATGAGTTTTTTGTTTTTGTTTTGTTGGTTGACTGGTTTTGTTTTTTCAGATTCCACATGAGAGTGATATCATATGGTATTTTTTTCAGTCTTACTTTACTTAGCGTAATATCTTTAAGGTCCATCTATGTTGTCACTAATGGCAGGGTTTCATTCTTTTCAATGGAATACTACTTGGTATTCCATTGTGTACATATACACCACATTTTCTTTATCCATTCATCCATCCATGGACATTTAGGTTGTTTCTGTATCTTGCCTTCTGTAAATAATCCTGGAAGGAACATAGGGATGAATATATCTTTTTGAATCAGTGTTTTTGTATTCTTTAGATAAATACCAAAAAGTGGAATAGCTGGATCAATGATAGCTCAGGTCTTAATTATTTGAGAGTCTTCAGACTATTTTACATACTAGCTGCACCAATTTAAAGTCCCACCAACAGAAGTAAGGATTCACTTTTCTCCATGTTCTCCCCAACATTTGTTATTTCTTGCTTTTTGATACGACATTCTAACAAATGTAAGGTGATATCTCATTGTGGTTTTGATTTACATTTCCCTAATAGTTAGTGATATTAAACATCTTTTCATATGCCTGTTGGCCACCTATATACTTTGTTGGAAAACTGTCTATTTAGATCCTTTGCCCATTTTTTAATAATTTTTTTTGGTGAGTTATAGTCCTATTTCCTCATGATTCAGTCTTGGAAGATTGTATGTAAAAATCTAGGAATTTACCCATTTCTTCTGGGTTGTCCAATTTGTTGGTGTATAATTGTTCATAGCAGTCTCTTATAGTCCTTTGTATTTCTGTGGTATCACTTGCAATTTCTCTTCTTTCATTTTATTTTATTTATTTAAGTCCTCTCTCTTTTTTTCTTGGTTAGTCTAGCTAAAGGTTTGTCAATTTTGTTTATATTTTCAAAGAACCAACTCTTAGATTCATTGATCTTTTAAATTGTGTTATGTTTAGATTCCTTTTTTATTCTTTTTTGTGTTTACTATAAGTTTTTTCCTTGTGGTTATCATGAGGTTCACATCCTATGTAAATAGTAGCCTGTTTTAAGTTGGTAGCAACTGAAATTTGAACACATTCCAAAGCCTGCCTCTTTGGAGATGCTTCAGAATTGGTAAGTGGGTCCCCTTTAGCTATTGTCCATGCACTTCTCAATCTGGTATATCTTTCTGTGCTGATTTTCAGATTGAGTTGGTACATGAGACTTCTAAGAGTGGGTTTCCTGTTCCCTGTAATTCTATCATTTTTCTGGACATATTCCCCATTGGTTTTCAAAGCCATGTGTTTTGGGTGCTTGCCTCTCCTTTGTAGGATCTAAAGGGTAGGGTGCCTTATGTGGAGCTCAAATCCCTTGATCCTCAGGGGAAAGATCCTTACCTTTGTGATCCCTCCCAATTGTGGATTGCTGCATCTGGGGTGGGATGTGCTTTTTTTTTATTTGAAGAGGCTGTATCTCTGCCTCACATACCCATCCTGATGTTGTCCTTTACACCTTGTTGTGCAGGATCTGTTCATCCAGTTTTGAGTTCTCTTTCCAAAGGAATTATTTAAGTATTTGCAGAGTTACCGTGCCCAGGGGAGGAGGTGAGTTCAAGACCTTTCTATGCCACATCTTGAACCCTCCCCCAATATTTCTTTATTTAAGTGAAATGGAACAGTGAATTGAGGGTGATAAGGTGTCTACAGTGGCATTTTTATTGCCAGTGTTCCTATAAATGGATATTGACAATAATGAAGAAGAGGTGAGAGAAGTGCCTGTCAGCTTGTGCCCGTGTCCTTGGAGCCAGTGACTCCTCAATAGAGCAGTCCATCTAGTGACTGAAGGGACAAACACTTGACTTGCTGAAACAACATACAGACTTCGATTTTTAGATGGATGTTCAAAGTAGAGAACTTAGTTTTTTCTCCTAACCCTGAAGTTTTATTAGTTTCTGACTTCCTGAGAAGCAAGCCAATTATTTGGAAAAACAAGACTTTTTATTTTTTATATTCAATATCTGATTGTGCTTTATAATACCTTGCCTTTAACTATATGTATAAAGCAGATGTTATTCACCAGGTCTTTGTTACTCAAAAGGTAGCAGCCTTATTTGGGCTCATTTTTAATATTACCTAATTTCCCACTTCCTTTCTCTGACTGTCTTTTCTGTGAATAAATTTTACTATCTTTATTGTTTATGATCTTCAACAAGATCATGGGCACATTATTGAATTTGAACTACAAAAATCAACAAACGCTGAAGTGTCCAAAAAGGATTCTCCCTCCACCACAGACACTGTTTACATCAGTCATCTATTCATCTTTTCATGTTCCTAGGTATATCAAATAATTCTTTCAAGAGTGTTCACTCACATGTTATTGTATGAGAATGAAGTGTTTATGGGATTTCATAGATCTTCCACAGAAAGAGCAAATGAATATTCTGGAAATTATAATTTTGATTTGTTTCATTTTTAGTAATTTACTTTCTCAGCCAGATTTTAGATTCTGAAAAAACTAGGTGGTGCTTTTTCAGCCCTGCTTTTATCCACAGCAATGTTTAATGCAGTGCCCAAATGCCTGAGGCAGTACCAGATTCAATATATTCTCATTAAATGAAGGAGTAAGTCTGGAGTTGTTATTTTACAGAAAGTGAGAAATTAAATTGGTTTTGCGATTCACAAGGTAAATGTATTTCAAGATTAATCAATGCTAATTTTGCTTATTTTTTAAAGCTCCTAGAAAAGCTTATTGAGGTAATTGATTATTTCCGCCTCTCTTAAGTACAGAGGAAATTCCTATTCTCACTGACTTCGCTATAAACAACTATGCTTTTTACTCTTAGAAGAATTTAAGTCAGATGGATCAGGAGATATTAATGAGCATATAAAGCTTAACAGGTGAATTTCTGCTCCTCTCCCATAGTTTGCATGGTGCAGTGTATTCTGTAAGTGATGGATAAATATCACCTAACTGGTGGGACACTCCATTGTTATTGTTCTTAATAATTGGTCCTATAACTAAGGGTGATGTTTCTTTGTAATTATTCTGCCTACAAGATGATCATAATGTTTAATGCTCTTGTTTTAGAAATGGCTTTAGTAATATTTGTTCAGGGTTGTTTAAAATGGAGTTACTCCTTTTTGTACTCAATGCAAACATCTATAGCCCCCATCAGTTTGTGATAATGTTCTGATAGCGGTTGAATTCAGATTTTACTGATTAAAAGTTTATACTGTGTACCAGGCACTCCAGGCTTGCCAAGTTCTTCTCAAATATATCTAAGACTTTGTAAATGTATTTCCCATGTTCACTCACATTAGTCCTGCTTGTTGACGCTGCTGCTGCTGACTGCCTTCTGGGGCTGGTCTCTAGACACAGAAACGCATAGTCCATGCCATTGATTTTGGATTCAATAAATAAAGCCCTTGCTTCTCTTGCCAAGGCAGAGATCTGCAGTCACTGGTGCTGTCTGGACTGGAGGTGCACATCCACTGCTGTGGTGGCTGGGCAGTGCCATGACCCTCACCTCCACTGAACAGGAACTCCTGCCAGTGTGGGCAGCCAGGCTGATGGCTCAGGTCACCAGTGCTCTCATCAGTCCCAGGTCTTCCACTGCAGAGTAGACATGGGAAGGGCATCCTTCCTCTAGAATATGATTGATTCCTAGGATTCCTTAGCAATGACCTCAAGATGTTTTTTGTTTGTTTGTTTAACATTTTTTATTGATTTATAATCATTTTACAATGTTGTGTCAAATTCCAGTGTAGAGCACAATTTTTCAGTTATACATGAACATATATATATTCACTATCACATTTTTTTCTCTGTGAGCTACCATAAGATCTTGTGTATATTTCCCTGTGCTATAGAGTATAATCTTGTTTATCTATTCTACAAAATTTTAAAATCCTGTCTATCCCTTCCCACCCTCCACCCCCTTGGCAACCACAAGTTTGTGTTCTGTGTCTATGAGTCTATTTCTGTTTTGTATTTATGCTTTGTTTTTTGGTTTTTTTTGTTTGTTTTTGTTTTTTATATTCCACATATGAGCGATCTCATGTGGTATTTTTCTTTCTCTTTTTGGCTTACTTGACTTAGAATGACATTCTCCAGGAGCATCCATGTTGCTGCAAATGGCATTATGTTGTCAGTTTTTATGGCTGAATAGTATTCCATTGTATAAATATACCACATCTTCTTTATCCAGTCATCCGTTGATGGACATTTAGGCTGTTTCCATGTCTTGGCTACTGTAAATAGTGCTGTTATGAACATTGGGGTGCAGGTATCATCCTGAAGTAGGGTTCCTTCAGGATATAAGCCCAGGAGCAGGATTCCTGGGTCATATGGTAAGTCTATTCCTAGTCTTTTGAGGAATCTCCATACTGTTTTCCATAGTGGCTGCACCAAACTGCATTCCCACCAGCAGTGAAGGAGGGTTCCCCTTTCTCCACAGCCTCTTCAGCATTTGTCATTTGTGGATTTTTGAATGATGGCCATTCTGACTGGTGTGAGGTGATACCTTATTGTAGTTTTGATTTGCATTTCTCTGATAATTAGTGATATTGAGCATTTTTTCATGTGTTTATTGATCATTTGTATGTCTTCCTTGGAAATTGCTTGGAGTTTAGTAAAATATTTCCTTTAGTTAGCAAAATTGGTCCTTTTCTCTTTAGGGTGATACAAACCAACCCAGAATCTAGGCAAGGAGAAGCTCCCTGTTTAGATGTGCATCTGGAACCACATCTCCTCTCTAACCTTCAAACTCTGTGCAAATTCTCCTCAACCTTTTTATATCTTTTCCTTAGATTAATTCTCTCTCAAACCCCTGCTGATCCTGCTTGAAATTTGACTTCTGTTTGCCTACGCCTCAATTTTCTAGGTATGTTCATATGCAATCATAGTTTGGGAGCTCCTCAGCGTTTGTGTAAGTCAGCTGGCACAGCTCAGTCTGGGTTCAGGGAGGAGTGTGATGCAAAGGAGTTGCATGAGTCAAAAACCCAGTTGCACAACTCGGCTGGGATGATCTTTATGTATGAAAAAGTGAGCCTTGTTCTCTGTGATTCTTGGAATCTGTGGGTGGACAGTTGTAATTAAAAAGATTCCTCATGTGATTGTGATGCACTTTTCTGTGAAGACAGAGTAGGAAGGAAGGGGATATGTGGGTGTCGAGGGGTACCTCACTCATATGCTATACCGAAAAATCACCGTCACTGAAAGGGTATATTATAAATCTCAAGTATTAGAGCAATGTGCCCAGCTTAATTACTCTTAGGCAGGGATTAAAGTCAGTGCAGCAGAATTCTCAGAATGGGTGTACGGGATTTGAGGAACAAGAGCCAGGGAAACCTCTGCTTACAGTTTCTCCAGGGCTTTCGTTTATCCTGGTTTTATTGTGCTCTCAAGTCTGGCTCCTCCAAACATCATGGTTTAATTATACACCCGTCAGTTTTCTGAGATCATGTCTCAGGTGGGCTTTTATGTTTTTCTCACTCTATAGGTGTGGTTGGTGTGATGACTTATTTTTTACCTCTTAAAAATTTTTTTCTCCAATATTTTAGAGAATATAGTTGTAGCTAGATATGTAGTCCAGTGTTACTCTAGCTATATTGGTCAGTGGAAGATGCCAGAATCAGCTCATAAGAGAAGAAGAGGCCACAGGAGACTGGGCAGTGGCCTTCTGGAGACATGTTCTTCAGAATGTGCAGCTGATGGACACATCTGGTGCCTGAAGCTGCAGCAAAGCAAGAACAAATTTGGATTCTTTAGCGTCATGTGGAGATTTGCCAGGTCAGTAATAGGTGCGGTGAAATCACAGAATTAGAGAAGTTTGGAGCTAGAAGGGAACTTCTAAATCAGTGGCTTTCTGGCTGTGTTAACTAAAACCTGCAATAGGACATACATTTTACATCATGACTCAGTATCCACATCGGTATGTCCAAAACAAAAGTTTCACGCACGTACACACAAACACACACACACACACACACACACACACAAATAATAGTAATTACATTTACCATAGGGAAGCAGTTGTTGTCTATTCTATTCTTGCCTCACTAAATTAATTTGATATTCCATATGTAGCTGTGAACAGAAACCATAAAGCGTTAATGCAGATCACCTTGACCAGCCTTTCATTTTGTAGAAGAAATGATAGCCCTAGTGATTAAGTGAATTTCAGTCTCTGTGGCCAGGTAGACCTAGAACCCAGGTCTTTCCATTCTTCTGGGCGTGATTTATTCTCAATACTGGTATATAGTTAGTAGTGTAGGGCATTGGTTTGTAAAGTTTCTGTTGGACAGCATACATGTTGGGCTGCTTAAGGATTATAATTGTAACTGTATATTAAAATTATATTGTTTAGATAATTATATACACAAAATCTTTGGTTGTCGTCCACTTTTAGTATGCATGCAAAGAAGGAACAGGCAGAGGCTCAACAAGAGGAATGAATCTGGGAGCTACTCTTGAGAACTAGGATTTTGGCTTCCTTGTTCATCTCTGTAGTCAGATTTCCTTGACTCCCAGGCTAATCCACGGTGAGTCACCACCCTGCATGGCCTAGAGAAGAATTAACTAGAGGATACCTTTTATGTGAAAAGAAAAAGACCTGTCCTCTGGAAAGGGGCTTTGAACAGCCTTAACTCCTAACTGGTCTTTTGTTAGAAGTTGGTGCCTGTCAGATAACCCCTCTTCCTTAAGAGCCACTCTGACACTCTTTCTGCCCTCAGTGAGTGGACTTTGCATCTAGCATGTGTTGTGTAGTTCAAATTGCTTTGCCAGTAGGTGGTATTGAGTTGTAATGAACTCATATGCTCCCGCTTCAGTCCCGTGGCACACAGTACAAAACACATGGCTGACGAAGTATTCTGCAAAGGGCTGTCATCAGGTCATCAGTACCGAGTACTTGATGTGTCTTTTAGGAATGTAGGATCCTGAACCCTACCTCAGATCAACCCAGCCGGACTCTCGGGGTGAGCCTGGGAATCCATGTCTTTGACAACCTTTTCTTCCATAGACACTGGCTGGTGTTGTGAGGCCCATGTGGGCAGGCCTGATTTTGGTTTTGCTCATACTCCATCTCTAGTAAGTGGCACAGAGACACTTAAGAATGCTTTCTTAAGTGAATAGCTGACCTCATACTTCACTATCTCCGATGTTCGAGGCAGCTGATCCACCAGCATCTCAGCAAAGCGTAGTGAGACAGTAGGTGGCTCTGGGGCCTGGCTGCTTCCACCGCTTTGCAGCTGTTAACCTTGAGCAAGCTGCTCAACATTTCCTAGCCTAAAACCCTTACCTGATAAAATAGAGATGACACTGCTCCCTACCTGGAATTTGGCTTAAGGATTAACTGAGTTAATACATACAAAGTACTTAGCGCACCAGGCAGATAATGTAAGCCATGGGATTGTCCGTATGTGTTAGATACATTCCTGGGCATTATCTTTCTATCCTTGACCCTATCAGATGGTCCTCACAGATGAGGCAACTAACTTAATGAAGTTTTAGTGACTTAGCCAAGTCACAAAGTCTTGTAGATGTGAGACTGGATTCAAACCCAGGTATTCCAAGGAGCAGCTCAGAGGCTCTCCCAGCAGCACAGCTGCCTGCTCCCCTTTCTGCTAGTTCTCACACCTCCTTTGTATGGAAATAATTGCACTGTTTCCCGAACATTAACAGAATGTCTTCAAGACTTGTCTTCTTATACACTCAAGCTGGCACACCCCCCTCATTTACAAGGTGCTATCTGGTCCTCACTGCCCTGGTGTGGAAGGAAAAAAAGAACAATCTGTACTCATTCCTCCAACCCTGGTTTCTCAATCTCGAACCTATTGACACTTGGGGCTGGATAATTCTTTGTTAAGAGGACCATCCTGGGCACTGCAGAATGTGAAACAGTATCCTTGCCCTCTACCTGCTAGACGCCGTCTATCTACTCATTGCCATCCTGTTTGACAACCAAAAATGTCCCTAGACATTGCCAAATGGCTTCTGAGAAGCAAAATCAACCCTGGTTGAAACTCTGCTTTAATTTGTTGTATCTCATTCTGTCTCTCCCTTTTCAGTCACCTCCATCTAATTCCTCTCTGTTGTTTATCCTCTCAACTAGCTTCTCATTTAACCCCCAACACAGACAGAAGCAGTGGTCCCTTTCAAAACACATACTTTCTTGTGCCTAAAATTCCACCATCCCATCATAGCTTTGCACAGCCTTTGAACATGCAGATCTCAGGGGGAAAATTTCATGCTGTCAATTATTAAAAATTTTAATGATTTAGTTTTAATGTGTATATCTTTTGTGGCAAATAGATGATGGGATAGACACAGAACATGATTATTTATGTATTTTTCCAACAGCACTTAATGCAATGCCTTATGTATATAATGCTTAATAATATTTGTTGAGTTGATGAATGGATGGATGAATGCATGAATAGATTAAAGAAGGAATAGGGGAAGGGAGGCCCCAAGAATAGATTGTTTTTCTAATAAATATGAGAGAAAACATTGTTAAAAGTGATTTTATTTCTTTCAACAAAAGAAGAAATCTGGATATGTTCAAATTAGTTGAAAAAATGGAAACTAGCAGAGATGGAGATATTATAGAAGATACTGAAGTACTTGGAGGAGTCAGGTCTCAGAGAAGATGGATAGAAAGGGGATAAAGTTCCTAGATGGAAGAGTTGTCTTTGCAAAGGGACTTTTGAGGTGACCTTTCCTTTCCTTTTCTGAATAAATATTATCAATGGGAAAAAGCAAAATCTTTTGAAAGTAAATGAAAATTCTAGCAGAAATGTGGTGCCTACCCCCCCCCCCATTTTATTTCTGTGTTTTAAGCTTGGAATGGCTTGAGTTAAACTGATTTATTCTCCTTCTCACGCCACTTGCAGTTAAGGACTGTTCGGCATCAGGCAGCATCACCAGCTATTTGTCTTAGGTTTTTAGTTGGCACCATTTTCCAAGGTTCTGTTTCTAAATTAGAGATTTCATTTTAGAAAGGACACAGCCCTAATTTGCAAAAGGTGATGCTGTGCCATCTTAAAAACAAAAGCTGGCTTGTGAATTTATGTTTTAGTTTTTAAATTCTGTGCATGACCGTAAAACATCAATGGAAAGCCTCCCAGTTTCTGTATTAGATGAGGATATGTTGCATTGCCAAAACATTAGCTCTTTGCTGGTTGTTGAAATTTGGAAATTTTGAAAGCAATTTATGCATTTGTGTGAGACCAGCTACATTTAATCTGTTTGACAAGGATAAGTTACAAATGACTTGTTTAATAGATCAACTGCATGAAATGAAATGCAAATGAGGAGATGATGAGTGCAGGGTAAGTCCTCTGTCCTTTGCCAACAGAAGAAATGGCGAAGCAGATTTTGAGCACACTTGCTGAGCCAATCCTGAATCAGATCAATAATGCTCACAGCAGAAATAAGATTTTTTGTTGTCATTGATTATAATATATAATGCATTGCTAGGGTTCAAGTGTAGCTGGGTAGCAGGTGCTTGATGTCAGAAAGAGAGCCACAGCTTCCCTGCAGCCCAAGGAATCAGACTCCAAGTGCTTCAACAGATGAGCTCCTTGTGGCAAAGGGTACACTGGACTGGAAATGGCTGCAGTGTCTGTGTCCGCTTCCTTGTGGAGGTGCCTCAAGAGTGCCAGCTACCAAGTCTCCTGCCTGGATTCCAATCCTGGCTACGTGTAATTGCTGACTGTTTGATCTGCAATGCATGACTGATAATGGCACCTAATTTGTGGAACTTCTGTGAGGATGGAATGAAGTACCCGTGTAAAGAATAAGCACAGTGCCTCAGAATCAGCCCTCAGTCAATGTTACTATCATTCTTCTTGCTTTTGATTATTTGGAATAGAAAACGTAAAAGTGCAACCCGTGCAATGGAAAGAAACTTGTAATATTTTTAGCTCTAATTGTATTTTAGAAAACCTGCCCTGATCAATCCCTGAAATTTAAGAAACAACCAAGCAAGCAGCCAAGCAAGCACACAGAACAAATAGCAGCAGCACCACCACCACCACCAGTGACTTAAAAGCTTCGAGGCTGGGCAGACCACACCATCCAGCTGGGAGCTAGGATCTCTAATAGTGGAGGGCTTTGTCCACCACAGAACACTCTGTGCTTCTGAAACGTACGGTTCGGGGTTGGTCACTATGTCTGCTTTGCCCGTTTTCACACTGTGATTCTCTTCCCTGTACTTAGAGCACCGTGGGAAGGGGTGATCCTGGCACCTGGAAAAGAGCACGGCATTGTCTCTGAGATGAGACACTGCAACGTAAGGGACTGGCTGGGGAAGGGACTGGCTGGTGGGATGAATTTTTGGTGAATTAAGATATTGTTTGATTCTGATTTGGACCTGGCAGAAATCCGGACTTGCATCATGTTCAAAGATGCGCAATATCACATTGTGGGCTGCCAGGAATAGGTGCTGTCATGAGAGTAATGGAAGAGAGCTGTCACTCAGGGGCTGACAATCCTGCTAGCCAGTGTGAGACCAGAACATGAACTGGTGTCAGCGGTGCTGCCTTCCTATCCTGAGTTCAGATGCCAGCAGGGTGCTGCTGAGAGAGTCACGGTCTTTGTGGACCTCAGCTTCCTCCTGTGTAAAATGAGAGATTCTGACTGGGGGGCCTCTAAGATTCCTTCATGGCCATGATTTGATGATTTGCATAGAAGTAATCGTATCCAAGCACACAGGAAAGCAGAGTGGAAATAAGGAAAAGAAAGAGAATGAGAGAATCTAAAAGCTAGGAAAGTATGGAGACCAGAGAGAGAGAGAAGGAGGAAAGCAAAGGCAAGGGCAGATCAGCGAGAGGAGAGAAAACAGAAGACAAACCAAGTCGACCGTGGGAAGAGATGTGGCGAACAAGCGCTGTAGCTCTTGCGTTGGTCAGTGGAGGAGCTGATCTGAGGAGAAGAGACTCTGTGGTGATTACTGTCCTTTGTGCTGCACGGTCTCACTTAGCAAGTCTGACATTTGCTGTTAGAGAAGTGGAAGAAACGAAACCTTTGGGTAGATAATTGGAGATTGCTTGAGGGAGGACAGAGGGAGATTGCGGGTGGGGGTAGTGATGCCAAGGGACTGGGGAAAAGCAATCGGAAGGGAGAATGAGGCTTTCCCATCTCCCGCACTATCTGCTCCCCCGGGCCCTGCACTTGGGGTCCCTCTGTGCCAAGAGTTCCCTCCCTCTTCTGGGCAGTTCCTGCTGTATTTATACAGGGCGAAAAAATAGGGGTTCTTTTCTCTGGTAGCTCTGACTCTGTAAATGTAGTGAGTCTACAGAATGTATCCATCAGGGTAGAGTCTGGTGTTCCCAGAAGTCACACTCCAGGCATCCTAACAATTTCAACTCCCATTTACCTAGACTATTGTTAAGTCCACATTCTCAGGGAGAAGAGGAAAGATAAGTAATTTGAATTCCTTATTTTTGTCTGAATATGCATCTTGATGGATAAATCTGTTAATTAAGGGGTCTTCAATGAGGCAGGACTTTTATTGTTCCCAAACTCTATGGAATAGCCCAATCAAAGTCTGTACGTTGTACAACCGTAAGAACTACAAAGAAATAAAAGTGGTAACAGGTTCTCAGAAGGAATAAGAAAAGTAGTATTGAGCTGATGTTTATACAATGTCGGAAAGTGGGCTACTGAAAAACCCGGCTTGCGGTGAAGTGGAGGTGTCTATTCTGCCACGTTAATGATACTGATGCTCAGAATCCAAGTGTACAAATTGCAAACTCCTTAACTTCTAGAATCTTAAGTAGATTCTAGTATTTTTTAGTTTTTATTGTCCTTATTTTTTCTAATATATTCTGATACATTAATTTTCATTAATCTTTCAATGAAATGTCTTCTTTCAAATGACATGGGTTAGGGAATTGGTCCAGGTGTGAAGACTTACAGTGAAAATGACTATTCAGTCCAGACATGGGTCAAAGTTGCTTTCACATTAGTAAATCACTAATTTACTAGGCAACTAGTTAAGCAAAGACTATCTACCAGAGAAGATCACAAGTGAGTGGACACAGTGTTCTAATGTCTTCTACTTCTTCACAGAAGAGTGTGCACATTTCAGTGGCCACTTCTGCTTGTGGTAGTGGGAGATGCTTATTTTGAAGGAGCTCAGAGACTGGTTTAAAAACTAGACAGGGTATAGCACTGTATCAGTACTTGAAAGCTGCTTTTTCCTGTCCAAGCCTTAGGTTCTTTGCTGTGTCATTACTTCTGTATCCAAGATCTCTTTCTTACTCATCACTGGTCAAAGCAGATTTAACTGTGAGCTAACATATGGTTATGGCCCTTAAAGATAGTTTTGTGAATTTCTGTTATGATACATTGGCTAGCTGGTGATATTTTAACTGCCCTGCTGACATATATGATTACTTTTACTAACTCAGTAAAGACTCAATAAAAGTCAAATCATTTTATATTTTTGTTCAAACACCTAAAAGGCAAAGAATTTAAACATGTTGCCTTTGATGAATCATATGCCTTGTTATGAAGACAAAATTGTCCAGCAGATACAAATCCATGTTTATAGAAGTCACGTGTTGCCAACATTCCTAGAAGCTGGTGCAATACGGCAGGAACCTCACCACTAATCTCCAGTACTCGAAGATTCTACAGCTACAACTACTGACAAACTTTTCTTTTTTTAAAATATATGTGTATATATATATTTATTGAAGTGTAGTCAGTTTACAATGTTGTGTCAATTTCTGGTGTACAGCATAATGCTTCAGTCATACATGAACATACATATATTCGTTTTCATATTCTTTTTCATCATAAGTTACTACAAAATACTGAATAAAGTTCCCTGTGCTATACAGTATAAACTTGTTTATCTATTTTATATATATTAGTTAGTATCTGCAAATCTCCTGCAAATCTCAAACTCCCAGTTTATCCTTTCCTGCCCACTTCCCTCCCTGGTAACCATAAGTTTGTTTTCTATGTCTATGAGTCTGTTTCTGTTTTGTAAATATGTTCATTTGTCTTTTTTTTTTAGATTACACATATAAATGATATCATATGGTATTTTTCTTTCTCTTTCTGGCTTACTTCACTTAGAATGATGATCTCCAAGCCCATCCATGTTGCTGCAAATGGCATTATTTTGTTCGTGGCTGAGTAGTATTCCCTTGTAGAAGTATACCACAGCTTCTTTATCTAGTCATCTGTCAATGGACATTTAGGTTGTTTCCGTGTCTTGGCTATTGTAAAGAGTGCTGCTATGAACACTGGGGTGCATGTATCTTTTTGAATTAAGATTCCCTCTGGATATATGCCCAGGAGTGGGATTGCTGGACCATATGGTAAGTCTATTTTTAGTCTTTTGAGGACCTTCCATACTGTTTTCCATAACAGCTGCACCAAACTGCATTCCCACCAGCAGTGTAGGAGTGTTCCCTTTTCTCCACAGTTTCTCCCGCATTTATTGTTGACAAACTGTTCTGAGGGATTGGATTATTGTTCCCCACCTTCACTCTCATCCTGTAATAGGAGAACACATTTACAGCCTTTGCAGTACCTCCCCATAGAGCAGTCGGGGTGTACATCCCCACCCCATTGACTTCGGGCTTGGTGATGTGACTTTTTGGCTGTTGAAATGTTAGCAGATGTTACATGAACTGAGGTTCCAAATGTGTGTGCGTGGTTAGGTGTGGTTTCTCATCCTTCTGCCATCTAAATACTCTGGGAAGCCACTGGTCCCAGGAAGAGAAGCATGTGGAGCAGACATAAAACTGAACTTGCCCTGCAGATTGAAGCTTGTTATTCAGTGAGATTTAGGGGGGGGGGTTGTGTATTAGATAGCATTTTCATAGCAGAACTCTGGCTAATATATCTAGAATTTTATTTTGCTATTTGAACTCATTTTTTCTACGAGGTTTATAAATAATAATGGACACATCTAAAGAGATGTGGTAAGGTTTCTCTGCAAGATCTCAATAAAGGCTTTTGGAGGTACAGTTTGTTTCTTTTGGAAGTGTCCCTACATTGAGATGAGCTTTAGAGAAAAAGCAAGAAAGCTTATTTGAGTGATTCTTTGTCCTCACACATACAACATTTTTTTAGTGGTATTTTCCATCTTAAAGTAGTTCCTGGCCTACTGATTTGAAAATACAGTCTATGTTCTGTTACTTTAGATACCTGAGCACCAAGAATGCATACATGTGAAGTAACGTTTTTAATTCTTTTCAAGATGTAAAAAGGCCAATTTGAACAGTCTAATGCAATTTCTCATTTTAGAATACCTTGCTGCTTGTATGCCATGTCTGTATCCTTCCAGCAGACATTGTTACAGTCTGTTTAGACAAAGGCATTGACACTTCCTGCCACTGGCCAGTTTGGCTTAATCCAGTCCCTGGCGAACGTAGATGGTACGTTAACCACCATCCCGCTTCTACCAGCAGGTGGGGCTATAGAGTAAGTCATGTCCCAGCAAGGTCAATCAGCCCGCATTTGCTACCAAATGACTGTCTTCCCATGACTGTTCAGCTGGCTTACCTCTGTTGGCCCAGTGATCAAGCTATTTGTGTAGATGAGCCTTCCGGTTTTCGTTTGTAATTTAACTACCTCTTGTGACACTGGTCAGCTTGATTGGAACTCTGTTATCCTCCCTAACTTGTCAAATTCTTGTCTGTCAGGGATCTGGACTCTTCTCCATACCTACAGATAGCTACAGACCACTCTATACATCTAGATCATAAGTGGGATTCCACCCACCTGACTCTTCCCATCGTCCCATGATTGTGCCTGTGCCTATGCTGAGGTTGCCTACATTTTAAACTGGATCTCTTCACACTTGAGGTGAGTCTCTTGGTCACAAATGAGATCTCCTGTGCTGGGTTACTGACTGCTGCAGTTGGATGTGAGTCCTTCACCGGCTTGGTTATCACTAGTATCAGCCCGGGTCTGTCTCCTTCAGGCTACAGCTCCATTCTCTGTCTCACCGTCTGCATTGCTGACATTCTCCTTGATGCATGTTTCTAAAATAGGACTTTAGTTCCCTTGGTCTACTTTTAATAAAATATCCCTTCATGTATGACGTCGCTAGGGCTACCATAATGGAAGGACACAAAGAAGGTGACTTAAACGATAGAAATTTATTTTCTCACAGTTTTGGAGGCTAGAAGTTCAAGACAAAGGTGTGGGCAGGGTTGTTCTCTTCTGAGGCCTCCTTCCTTGGTTTGCAGCTGGCCATCTTCTGGCTGTGTCCTCACACGTGTGTCCCTCTGTCTGTGTGGTCTGTGTCCTAACTTCCCATTCTTATAAGGACACTTATAGGCATATTGGATTAGGGCCCAGCATAGACTCTGTTTTGACTTAATTGCCTCTTTAAAGGTCCTGTCACCAGTCACATTCTGAGGTATCGAGTTGGCGGGGGCAGAGGCACTTCAACATACGAATTGTGAGGTGACACAGTTCAGCCCATAAACCTCATTTTCCAAATAAAAATGGTTTTTATTTTTAGTTTTGATTACATCAGATTTATTTTGAAGCATTTTACTTCAACTTCAAATAATGATCACATAGCATGCAGCTTTATCCTTGATTCCTTAAGATGCTGACAAGGAGATGCTGATCATTGGAATTTCCAGTGATGGATGTAGTTAGTCTTCTGCTCACTTATTTTGAAGAATTTGCAGAACTGTTACAACTGGATTATCATTATGTAACAAGATTACCCAGGAAGCCGTGATATAAATTACACGTGGTGTTTATTGCTAGGTGTCAGAAGTGGATGGAGAGGGAAGAGTGTGGTGATAAAAGAGGTGTGACTGGACTTAGAGTCTCTTAGCAACAGCAGTACTTAAGAGGGAATCAGTCCAAGCTCTGCCACTCTCTTCAAGCCTCTGCCTCATCTGTATGTTGTGAATCTGAGTCTTCAGGCTGTGTATTCTCTCCCTCAATCTCCTATCTCCTCACCTATAAACTTGCTCCATCTACTATTTGCTCCTCCACATTTGCTTGCAATTCTACTCTTTCATACCCCCTTATGTGTTTTACTTTATCATCTCCTCTTTTCCAGATTCTCAAATTTTTCTCCTCCCCATCAACTTCTCATCCATTTTTATACATAATGAAGGTTTGCTCATATATCAATTTTGCTACATAAAAATCTACCCAAAATTCAGTGACTTACAACAGCACCATTTATTTAGCATATGAGCCTGTAGGTGGTCTAGACTGGGTTTGGCTGAGCAGTGTTCTCTGGTGTCAGATGGGCTCCCTGCCTGGTGAAGGGCTTGGGAAATGACATTCTTATCCTTATCATCTGGTGTCCAGGCCCCACCCTTCCCTAGTTCCACAGAAACTGACCCTATAAGAACACAATGACCTACTTAATTACTAAAACTAGTGGAGGATTTCAAACCTAATCTTACTTGGTTGTCTTTCAGCATTGGTACCAATGATGCACTATCTTTGTGAAATAATTTTTCCCCCATTGGTTTTTAAGAGTTCTTTTCTTCTTTAATTTTCAGTTTTTTAGTTTCCTCTCACTTATTTTACTTTTCTCATCCCTTGAATGCTAGTTCTTCCCAGGGCTCCATACTCAGAGCTTGTCTCGCTTGTCTTCTCTCTCTAAACAGTTGTGTTCGCTCCCACGGTGTCAGTTGCCAGCTGTACTGTCTGAATCAGAGAGGGTGAGAGTGCAAGGTTTAGTTCCATTATGAAGACTGGTGGGAAAATTATGTCTTACCTAAGACAGTTTATGGAGCCCTAATTTAAGGGGAAGCCTAGGTAGATACACTGGAGGAGGGGGTATAAAGGGGCCACCCAATGAAAGAGCAAAACCAGAGTAAGACCTTGAACAAATGTAGAGCCTGAGATCAGAGAGGTAGGGACAGAAAAGAAGGGGGAGAACAGGCAAGTGGAGAAATGGGATAGGGTGGAGGATGTAGTGTGGGTGAGAGACAAGGACAGGCATTGATCCATATGGCTCGTGTGGACAGACTTGTTCTGTATTTCATGGAGGACCAGTTTATTTAAAAGGCCAGAGATGTTTTTATTCAAAATACATTTATTAAGCACTTACTACATTACAGGCTCTGTTCTAGGCACTTAGGATTTGTCAGCAGAAAAGGAAAAAAGTATGGGTTATAAAGTTTACATTGAGAATGAGAGGTGGGTATAGACTGTAAACAATTAGCATAGTAAAAAAAGATCTTAAAAGGCAATAATTGCTATGGAGAAAATAGTGTGAAAAAAATAGTAAGAGGAATCAAGAGTGCGGGAGTACATAAAGATATAAAGGGTGATTAGAATCGGCTTATTAAGAAGGTAACATTTTCACAGAGAGCCACACGAGCCACACAGTATCTTGGAGAAGAGCACCCCAGACAGAGGGAAGAGTCAGTACAAATGTCTTAGGTCAGTGATTGGTAAGTAAAACTACAGATAGCATCACGGGACCCAGAGCACCTGCAAGCATTGTGGAAAATCATCTGGAGCTCCTACGTACCCCGAAAAGGCAAGGTACACAGTAGTGGGCTGGTGCACCCGGAGAACCCGAGGTGGAAAACAAGAGACCACAGAGGTGTACGCCTACCAATTAGAGATCTAGTCAAGGCCAGCGGTGCACATTCAGAGAGGACAGTCCTACAGCCACGGCTGGGGGTGAGGGCAGCCAAGCCTCACTGTGGTCCAGTGAAGGCAAAGGCCAGCGCCCAGATCAGTCCTCTTCGCAGGTTGACATGTAAGCCTTTTAGTAATTTAAATTATCTTCAGAAACAAGGGAATAAATGGGGAACTCTGAATTTATGCAGTATTGGCCCCAGGAGACTAAATTTTAAATTACAGGGCAAGTTCTGTCAAATTGGAAACATTCTGTTTGGTTGTTTGCATTTTTGTTCTTGAAAAAAGTTGTAGCTTGAAAGCCAATTTAAATTTAGTTATAGTTTTAAACACATGAGAAATGTTGTACTTGCTGTGTGAATAGTTCATAGATGAAGAAAAAAGAAACCAAGAGTTAATTGGAAAAGTTATTTTAATATTTAATCATTGGCAGTTACACATCAGCTTGTTGACAGTATCTGCTATTTACCAAATATTTATGTACTTTCCTCATAAAATCACTTTGCCTTAAATTATGAGCAAATTATGACACATCGGAAGACACTAATCCTGTCCTCAAGTAGCTGACAATGTATAATAGAAAAATATAAATATAAATTTTTTATTATTAGAAACATATTAAGTGGTCTTTGAAAATTTACTTCCAGAGGGGCAGAGGTAGATTGGACGGTGAAAACTATTCTTTGAGCACTTAACAGAAAAATTGAGTGAAAAGAGAATAGAGTTCCCATAAATTCCCCTTGCCTAATAACCTCCAATTTCTCCTATTATTAACATCGTGCATTAGTGCAGTATATTTATTACAATTGATGAGCCAATGTTACCACATTATAATGAACTATAGAGCCCCTTAAGGCTCACTTTATGTTTTATACGTTCTACGGGTTCTGACAAATCAGTGATAAGTGTCCACCATTATACTGTCATACAGGGGAGTTTCCCTGCCTTAAAAGTTCTCTCTGCTCTTCCCATTCATCCCGCCTTCCCCCTACCCTCTGGCAGCCACTACTATCTTTTTACTGTCTCTGTTGTTTTGCCTTTTCTACAACATCATATAGTTGGAATCATGTAATATGTAGCTTTTTCAAGTTGGCTTCTTTCACTTAGTAATATGCATTTAAGAATCCTCCAAGTTTTTCTGTGGTTTGATAGCTCATTTCTTGTTATTGCTGAATAATATTCTGTGTTATGGATGTACTGCAGTTTGTTTATCCATTCACCTGTTGAAGGACATATTCATTGCTTTGACAATTATTTTCAAATTTAGTCTTTCCTCTGTTTTGTGGCTGAGCCTTCATATATATATATATTTTTTACTTAAATTTGATCTTTCTATGTTTTAACTGGAAAAGCACATATATAATGTTGTGTTAGTACTCGTTTGATTACAAGTGACAGAAACCCAAATTGAATCAATTTAAGCAAATTCCTTAATTTACTCTAAGAGTATAGTGATAACACATGAATCCCAAAGACAGGGACAATGAGCCTTGGGAACAAGTGGAACTTGTCTGAGGACATCTCATCTTGATTGTGAAAGCAGATTGTGTGTATGTGTATCTATCAGTACACACCACACACACACCACGTGGTTTTTAACAATGTACAGCTCTAGCCAATGGAAAGAAAGTAGTCTGATTTTCTCTTTTGGTATCACATTCACATTTTTATGAAGACTCATTGCCCAGGTCTGGTACCCTCTTCTGGATCAATCAGTCATGCCTTTGAAGCAGGATCAAGAGAAGATCACTGTTTATGCAATGGCCATGTGGAGGGGTTAATTGAGATGTGGTGGATGGTGTGCAGTACGTGGTTAGAAGAAAATAGTGCACCTAGAATAACTATAAAGTTAAAAAAAGCAGAATCCATGTTTTAACTACAACTGTATTTAAACTGTAGAAAATATCTCTGAATGTGGAAAAAGTACAAAGATAAAAATAGCAAAATGTGATTATGTTTTATTTTTGCTCTTTTAGATTTTATAAAATTCTCTTGATGTTTATTTTCATCATCAAGTGATATATTAAAAATTAGATGCATATCTAGGTATTAAAAATTCTATTGCAGAAAGTTTACTCAGTGTGTTTACTCAGTGTGTTTTGAGATAATTCAGAGTACATGTTGGCTCTTTCTTTAGCTTACTGCTGGAAACAGAAGTGTAAGAAAGACTATTTAGCATTTTTTGGGGAAATTTGACTGCCTTCATTGTAAATACGTGCCTTGCTTTTCCCTCACCTAGTATATGAGCTTGTCATTACAGTCATTTTGGAATGACTGAAACACACGAAAATAACTTATATTGCACCTTAAATCATTAGTAACATTCACCAGCTGATTAATTTAGCCATAATGGCTAGAAATATCAATGACAAAGAGCATAAATATGTTGTGGTTTTGTGTTTCAATATAGAAGGGTAGAAATATTAGACACACAGAGTGGTGTAACATCAGTCATTAGACACACAGAGTGGTGTAACATCAGTCATCAGTCATTTAGTGTAGGGAAACAATGAACATGTGTTGATTTAAACTGAATTGGGTTGCCTGGTGCTGGCAAATAGGAGTGATTTAAAGGTCCCTGTGCTCATGGACCTCTGCCCAGTGGGGCAGTAATTATTGATGGAAAGTAAGCAACACATGATGGCAAAAGGCTCCCTTTAACTGAGTACTGCTGTGTGCTAAGTACTCTCACATATAGTATCTTCAGACCTGACAACAACCCTGTGTGTGTGTGTGTGTGTGTGTGTGTGTGTGTGTGTGTGTGTGTGTTGGGGTGAGAGGGTACTATATGGAGAAATTGAGACTGAGAAAATTTAAAATACCTTGTCCAATGATACCTGGCTAATTTGTCATGACAGACTTAAAGCCACACTCCAAAAATTTTGTGTTTAAATTCATTACTGGCTCACACGGAGAGCTTGGTTAGCTTGTTTATGTTTTCTGTTTAAAGCAGCTCCCTTTTCTTTGTCTACTGTCAGAAAAAAATAATGCTATTGATTTTCGATAATGCACTTGAATTGTTTTTCCAGTGGGATTATGGGACTCATTAAAATGTTCACGCTGTCTCATCTGTAACCAACAGCAGACATTTCAATGCAAGGGCCAGTGGTTCCTTAATTAGCAGCCTCTTCCTCTGAGGGGGTGGGGCCGGAGAGCTTGGCATCAGTAACGCCATGCTCTAGTCAGCTGAGCTCTGGTACACTATACGCTCATCACTTCCCACAGCATCTTTTTGATTTATATAGCCATCAGCTTCCAGACTGTAGTATTCCTTCCTGCTAATAATTAGACTCCTAAAACTCAAATACCAAAAATCACATATATTTTAATATTCTTATGTTAAATTAAATATTAAAGATGTATATTCAATATTTTTACACACATACTCCTGTAAGAGCATATCTAGTTGGCAAAGCAATAAGAGTTTTAGAAATGTATCTTGCAGTTGAGAAGAAGGGCTTTCTTCCACAAGTAGGATTTTGGATCAATTCATTCTCCAGGCAGCAAGAACCTGAGGCATCTATGACTAGATTACATAGGATCTTTATCATTCTCCTTTGTCAAAATACCTCTTTACCCCTCAAAAATGTGAGAACTAACAGGACCTGCTGTACTGGGTAAGCATTCCCCTTTGTTCCCTGCAATCACCACTATTCACTGTCACAGTATTCAGCAATGACAGAATTTTCTTAATAGAGAAGACTGAAGCTAAATTTATCCCCAAACTATTGCTCCAAGTGTGTTGAAAATCGAGAGCTCCAATGAGGTGGTATGAGGTACGAGAAAAGAATGTGTACTCTTATGGTTCAGCATCTTGGAAAATAAATGTCTTTAGACATCAAACAATATCTCTTAAATTGCATTGACACAAAGCACCACTAATTCTGCTAAGTATAAGCCATGCTTCTTGAATCCAGTATATAATTCATGGTCTCACGAGATTAAGAATAGTCTTCACTCTTGGTAAATTAAGTTTACTTTGCATCTTAATTTTTATTTGCTTTGGGTAAGAATTTTAAAGTGTATCTTTAACCTAACAGAGACATTGCAATCCTAATGTAATCATCAAAGTGTAGTGTGAAAATTCAGGTGCCAAGGTAAGGGATTCTGAAAAAAATTAAGCTTAATATTTGTATTATAATTAGTATACCTATGTTAATGTTTGAGACAGTTGAAGTATTTCCCAAAAGAGAACAGAAGAATCATTACAAATTGAAGATTTTTTGATCCTAAATAAATAGAGAAGTTAAAGGAATAGTATTCTAAAAATAGACTAGGAATGAACTGAGGAAGTTTCATAAAAGAAAACAATAGCCCACTAAATACTCAGTTTCCTTTACAGTCATGTTTGTATTATTCCAGGCTTTAAAATGAAAAGTAAATACTTGAAAGATTAGGAAAGACTAAAAATATATTCCCATATGTGAAAACAACTGATTTTTATTTTAAAGCAATCATTCTTGAATATATCCTCATATGACATGCATTTATAAGAAAGAATCCATTTTTGATCACTTTGGGGAATTTCTAAACTATAAGACGTTATAATCTTTGTCTCATCTCTAACTTTTGCTAATGCCTTCTCTGTGCCTTTGATCATGGTCCCTGACGCCTACCTTCCACCGTGACTGTCCTTCAGTCCCCCTTCCTCTCTAAATGCCCCTGGCACCAGGATTGGTATGTTCTACAGGCCAGATTGAAATTTTTCCTTGGACATCGACTTAATAAATAGCATTTCCATAGACAGCATGATATTTCCACCTGAAGATGGCTAGACAGTAATTAACTGCTCAATAAATACTTGACTCAAATGACTATTCCCTTACATAAATATGGAAAAGCATTCCATGCACTTACCACCTCCTGCCTCCCAAATAAAAGCCAAACACTACGAGGCAAGAGTTCACTGACTTTCTTGGATAATGCTGCTAATTGTAGCAAGTCAGTATTTTGCTGTACATCCTCTGAGTGGAGAGAAACCAAGTTTTTTTTTTTTTTCATATGAAACCTCAATTTATAAACGTTTGTAATCTGAAGTACACATATATTCATTGTTCATTCCTTCATTCAGTAATCAGACATTGAGTGTTTCAGGCACAACAACAAGTACTGGGATCCTAAAGACGGTTAAGGAGTAGGACATGGTTTCTTCCATCTTGGAGACATTAGTCTAGGGAAATGTCAAGGAAAGAACAGCACCTATCACAGCCAAACACACCAAATTGCTTATGAACTTTGGGCTGGATGTATATATCCTCTTACAATTCATAGTTTGAAGCCTAAATCCCCAATGTGATGGAAGTTAGAGGTGTGACTTTTGGGAGTTAATTGAGTCATGAGGGTGAAGCCCCCGTGAATGGGATTGGTGCCCTTATAAGAAGAGACAGGGCAGAGATGATCTTTCTCTTTCTTTACCATAAGAGAGTATGGTGAGAAGACGGCCATCTGCATCAGAAAGAGGGCTCTAACCAGATCCTGCATCTGCTGGTATCTTGATACTGGACTTTCTAACCTCCAGAACTGTGAGAAATAAATTTCTGTTGTTCGAGTTATTCAGTCTGTGGTATTCTTGATACAGCAGTCCTGACTGACTAAAACAGCCTTACTCCTAGGGTTCCTTTGGGCTATAGTCGCTTTACACATGGCTGATCCATAGGTCTTTGATTAATAATGCACAGGAGTGAGAAGAGGAATTTCTGGAGAATATGCATTATCAGAAGCTTTTTTATTAGCTGAGTCATTTATTAATTAAATAAATACTTATTTAACACATCATGTGTCAGACACTATTGGATTTGCATAGTGATAAACTAGGTAGAAATAATATCTCTCACTGGAGAGTCAAGCAAAAAAAAAAAATCTCCCAACAAAAAACCCAAACAGTATGCAAAGTATTACATTTTTTTAAATGCCCAAGTTGTGATGAAAACCAAAACAAAACAAATATGGGGCTTGTGTATTAGATTGTAAGAAAAATGGGGAAAGGAATTTCCATCTGTTTTGTTTTCTGGGTGTATCTGCAGGAGCAAAAATAGCATTTGACACCCGGAGCCTGCAACAATAAAACACTGGTTGAATAAGTCTGGCAAATAGGAGGGGGCTGCGTTAGTGGGATAATCAGAGAAGGGATAGTATCAGTGTCCTATTGCTGCTGTAACAAACTACCACACATCTAGTGGCTTAATTAAAACAACACAAACTTAACTGTCTTGTTCAGAAGTATAGCATGGGTCTCACCTAGCTAAAATCAAGGTGTCAGCAGGGCTGCATTCTTATTGGAGGCTTCAGGGGAGACTCTGTCTTCTTGCCCTCATTTAGCTTCCCTGCAATCCCATTCCCTGGTTCACAGCCCTCTTCTTCTCTCTTCAGAGATGCTGAGTCCGTCTCACATTGCTGTCTCCTGATTCTCTCTTCCACAGTCCTGCCTTCCTCTTCCACTTCTGAGGACTTCTGTGATTACACTGGGGAGACCAGGATAATCTTATTTTAAGTCAGCTGCTTAACAACCTTAATCTATCTGTAGTCATAATTCTCCTTGGCCATGTAACCTATTTACAGGTTTCAGGGATTAGAATGTAGACATCCACATTAGGATGTAGCCATTATTTTCTCTACCACAGTTTTCTCTGAATAATGATGTTGAACTAAGACATGGAAGATGAAAGAAGCCAGGAGTGTGAGGAGTGTATGTGTCTGTGTGTGTGTCTGTCTGTCTGTCTGGGTGCACATAAGCTGGTAGGAAGGCGGTGGTTAGGGAGATGGAAAGGGGAGAAAGCTTTTTCATATAGTCTGAGGGAAGGAGTTTGAATTTTGTTCTAGGTACACTTGGAAGCTACTGATTTTAAGTAAAAGAATTATCTGATTTATATTTTAAGAAGGTCATTTCTGGGAGAATTTGTAAGAAAAGGGATAGATCCAACATATATATATATACATATATATATATATACATATACATATACATACATACACATACATACACACACACACACACACACACACACACACACACGTATATATATTTAACTTCAGGAAGCTGGAAGTGTGATGGTTGGATTTATGAGGGATGACAGTTGGGAGCAGGGTAAGGATTTGTGGGGCTAAGGATTCTGCTTGGGGCAGCCTGGGGCTCATCCCACTGATCAGTTGCAGATTTGGGTAGGAGAGAACGGTTGGAGAGAGGTGGGCAGTGGGGGATGGGAGGGTCCTGAGCAGGGGACAGTGGTTTTTTCTGTGAGCACATTCTTCACAGGTGAGTCTTTTCCAGACTTTTAGATAAGGTGAGGAAGCCTTCATAGCAAGATCTGGCTCTGTGTCTGATTTTGGCTTCTAAATTCCAAAGATAATAAATGGGGAATTGGGTCATGAGAGTGAAGAACATTCCAGGATCTGAGAAGCTGAAAAACTTACGGCCATCTACAGGTGACCAAATGTAAAACCACATTTTTGGAGACGATTGCTCAAAAGTTTATGGACTGGGAGAATTTAGATCAGGGAACAAGCCTAGAAAATTCTATTTTAAGAACTTTTTTTTTATAACACAGAAAGGAAGAAGCACATTTTGTTTGGTTTTATTACCATCCATGAAACCTCGGCCCCATGAAAATTGTACAGAGGAACTTTTACGTCTCCTCCTTCTAGGAAGCAGTCTTAGAGGATTAGGAAGTATCTCTGGTGTGTTCTGGGGTGCCTAGTGCAGCCCCAGGCCCATGGGGAAGTTCAGTCAATGCTAGAGCTCTGGACAGCATCTGTATTTGTTTAACAAGTTTTAATCTGCATCATCTTCATCCTGTATTGTTACAAAGCCTGCAGGTAGAGCAGTTTATCAGTGAAGGAGTACATATGGTGCTCTGTGCTGTGTTGTGATATTATACGATTACTGCAGAGACTGAGGGTAAATTAATGCCGCCAATACCGTCTGCTATGAAGATATCTGAACCTGCTCATTATGCCAGGCATGGCCTGGAACAGGTGACTTGGCAGAGTCTCAGCCATAAGCAGATGCTCATTGGGATGCTAATTAAAATATATGGACCATGTACCTTTTCTCGTTGCACACTTTGATAAGTTACTTCTTAAACATCTTGCAAGTGCATCCCTTAACAACAGATTGAAGCTATTTCAGAAGGATTTACTGTTTTAAAAGGAATTTATTATTTTGTACGTGCCAGAAAGGAGAACTTAAGGAACTCTCTCTCACCGAGCTATTCAGCATGGTATTATGAAAAGCAAGACAAAACTCCACGCGTAGGATTTCAGACGTTTGGTGTTGAGAGGTTCAAGTGGCGTGTAAGCACGGGGACCCGTAGTTCTCCCCACTCTCTGTAGGGCTCTGTCTCCGAGGGCCACTCGGAGGACTCTGCCCTCCATGACAGAGGAGTTATGGGGTCCTTTTCTTGGTGCCCTCTCAGCTTCTCTACAGTCACTCAGCATTCTTGGAAGAAGCCCAGCTGTGCGTAGAGAAATACCAGGACACTGACACGAGAGGGAGCAAACAGCAGGCAACGTGCACAGCGGAGTGCGTAAGAATTGCCCTGGGAGGAATTGTAGAGCGCTTTTGTGGAGCACACAGTTGGGATCTGCAGATGCAGGGGAGAGAACTTTGGAACAACTGGAGCCCCTTTGATCTGCCTCAGTCCACGGGAGCTGAGTATGCATGTGGGGATGGAGGGATCACATACGCCTTGGCGACAGATGAGCATGTATTTTCCTTTTTCACTCTCCTTGATCCGTTTTCCTTTCTTTCAGTATTTTCCTGTAATCCTTATTTTAAAATAAGCAGAAAGTTACCATCTCAGTAGTGCTTGCAGGCAAGATGTAAAGAGGCTACTCACTGTGGAGGAAAATAATGAACTTCATTGGGATTTTCATATAATAAAGGAAACAGAGAAATCATAGAAAGTTGGTGGTGACTGCCAGAGATAAAATCCTGCTTAGAAAGGTTTATGGGGTAGTAAAGACCTAAAAATGATCATTTTTAGTTATTGTGTCCACTGTGAATTTCAGTCCAAGTAATAACCTTAGAATTGTCTCTCTGCAGTCTAGCTCCAAGGCATCATACAGGGTTCTCTCATTTATTAAATCGACAAGTATTTGAGTTTCAGGCACTGTGTTTTAGGGCTATGTGTATAATTAATAAGAGACACCCCTCAGAGATGGCACTTCTTTCTAAACTTTTTAAATTGAAGTATAGTCGATTTACAATGTTGTATTAATTTCTGGTATACAGCATACTGATTCAGATATATATATATACACACACATACATACTCATTCCTTTTCATATTATTTTTCATTATCAGCTATTACAAGGTATTGAATATAGCTCCCTGTGCTGTACGGTAAGGCTTTGTTGTTTAGAGATGGCATTTCTAAACTCAGCTCCAAGGAGAGGCCTTGGCTCTGAACTTTTTCCTAAGCAGAAGAGTTTCATCATGTCAAATTTGGAAATACATAGATTTTACTGACCAAGTAAGGAATCATTCATGGAGTCAAAATTATTTTGAGAAGTGCCCTTCATCCAATGCAACCTCCCAAAAGATGTTAAATGCACAATCATGATTTTATAAACAGCAGAAGCTTGTAGACCATGGCACAAAATGTGTATAAGAGTACTATGAAAACAATTATATACTGGTGTATTTTTCATTTAAGAGAGAGATTTTATTTTAAACTTACGGTGCAAAGCACTCTAAGAATATAATTTTTCACAAAGAGAGAAACCTCTTTTGTTAGCATTTTATTGATTATTAAAATAATAATAATTGCTTTTAAATATATAAGAATACATTAAACAAGTATAAAATGAGAAATGAGAATATTGGCAAGATTTAAGATGATAAAAATGTATATAAGTGTTACCTAGAAAGTTATATTTGCATTATGATTATACAAATATTATATATATTAATTCATTCAATAACTGAGCATTTACTGTACTAGGTAGTAGGAGTCATGGAAAGACATGATCCCTTGCCCTCAAGAAGCTCACACACTAGTTGGAGACAGATCCTATGACAAAGAAACAAGGGAACAACTGTAATGTACTAGGACGGACTTCACAATAGAGGTTTCACAGGATCTTCAAAGAGAGGGTCTGTACCCTGACTGATAATGCCAGGGAAGTCTTTGCAGATGAGGTAATGATAGATTTTAAACATTAAGAATGAATAGACATTTGCTTTCTAAATTATTAGGGCAAGAACCCTTGAGATACAAGTCACAGATTTTAGAAAGAGCAAGGAGTGTTGGGAAATCAAGAATGACATGCCAAATAAGGAGCAGAGTCCTTTTAGGCAGAGTGGTGGCTGATGAGTCTGGGAAGACCAGGAGGGGCTGAGATTATGGAACTTTATTTAATACAGTAGAGCCAGAGTTTGTATTTAATCCTGGAGAAAAAAATTAAGCAAGATAGTAAGAAAATCCAATTTCCAAATCAAAATGATCTTTCTGTTGACGGAAAGAATCAATAGGAAGGGTCTGGGGAGTGTGAATTAATTCCCTCTTTTTCCTGTAGCAGATGGTCACAAACTTTGCTATTTAAAACAACACAAATATATTGCCTTACAGTTCTGAAGGTCAGAAGCCCCCAAATCAAAATGTTGGCAGAACTATGTCCCTTCTGGAGGCTTTATGGGAGAACTGACTTCTTTACCGTTGCCAGGTTCTAGAGGCTGCCTGCATTCCTGGACTCGTGGTCCCTTCCTCCATTTTTGTTCAAAGCCAGCAGGGTAGCAACTTTGAAGTATCTTCCCAATCATCTTCTCTCTCTGTCTCTGTCTCTGTCTCTGTCTCTGTCTCTGTTTCTCTCTCTCTCTTTCGCTCTCTCTCTCTCTCACACACACACACACAGCTATTTATCAGCTCAAAAATAAAAACAATCTAAGTGTCCATCGGCAAGAGGCTGGATAATTTGTGGTATATCATAATGGAACACTCTTCAGCAACATAAAGGAACAAATTTAGAAACTAGCAGAGCATGAATGAACTTCAAAAACATTATGCCAAATGAAAGAAATCAGGCAAAAAGAAATAACACTATATGATTCCATTTGATTGAAGTTCTAGAATAATTAGGAAGCTAATGTATGGAAAATCAGTACACTGGTTGCCTCAAGAATGAGGCTGAGGATGAGATTATCTGGGGGGTAAGAAGGAACTACATGAGGTGATGGGAATATTCTGTATCTTGATTGGAGTGGAGATTACTAAGTTTACATGTATCAAAACTCACCAAACTGTACACTTAGGACCTAAATATTTTATTGTTTATGAATTATACACCAGTTAAGTTTAAAGTATATGAAAAATACGGTAGTAGCAGTGGGAATAAATCAAGAGCTATTCTGAATCTAAAATTGACAGTAATTTGTAAGCCATTGAACACCAGTGGGAGAAGAAAGAGAAAAAGAGAAATGAATGGACAGGGAAAAAAATTTCCAAACAGTATTAAGAAATCAAAATCAACCAGTGTGGCTTTTAGATGCAGATTTCAGTTGTATCAACACTGTAAAGATGAGACACAAAGTTTTGACTGATGACTTATAAAATAGTAAAAATAAAAAGCATTTAAGAATTTATTTTGTATTCTCTTTGTGCATTAATTCAAAGACTGAATGTTAGTTATTAACCTCAGCTGGGAGCAGTGGCTGAGTTTGGATCTCTGGTGTGAAAAATAGGGCTGGTTGGATTCAAGTTCATTTGCCAAATGGGAAAAATGTATATAATTATCGCTAACTCTGCTGTATTCCAGGACCAGTCTATGAGGCAAATAAATTCAGCAATTAGTGTTGTTTATTCGGAACTGAACAGAAGATATTTCCTGAATGTTTCAAAGCTTTTGCCTGCTGTGAAGATTAGTACGGTCATTAATATATTCAAACTGATTTAAAGAATAGTTGAATTCCGTTGAGCTAAAAATTATTTTAAAAAGATGCTGTTGTGCTCAGTACCATCATTTTCAAAATAAAGAGGTTGCTTTGGAGAATCTGAATAGTTATTTTTGGAGTTTGTTTAATATGCACAGACAGGATCTGAATCTCTGTTGGGATAGTTCCACTGGTTGCCTGTCTCCAAGGCTTTTTCCTTCGCCCTCTCCTCTCCTCTCCCCACCTCCCCTCCATTACCCTCGTCTCTCTTCTAGGATCCTTTTCCCTCTTACTGACATTATAGTTAGTATCCAGTTCCACATACTATCCATGTGCTAATAACCCTCAAACTTTCTGTCTGTAGTCCAGACCCCTCAACCAAGCCCCCGACCTGTATGTCTTATGCTATCCAGAGATGCAGCAATTCAGGGATTTGCAGGTTCAAAGAAGCTCTAACTGTGTCTGTTGTCTGTAGAGTCCATGCTAGTCTACAGATTTCAGCCTGGAAATGGCTTGAACCTCTGGTTATACAATGCACTCCTACTTCTCTTTATCTTTTCATACCTTTTCAAGATTTTCTTTGGGAAGCTACAGTAAAACATTAAAAAAAAAAAAATTCCCTCCTGACCAGCTCAGCTTGGAGACCCTGATTTCTTAGCTGCCTGTAGTTAATAATCAGTATAACTTAGCTGCCTGTAGTTAATAATCAGTATAATAATCAGTATTTTCTTGTGACCTTGGTAGTATATTATTTTAATTAATGAAGTTTTATGTGTATCTGTGCCCTGAGGCAACTTAAAGCAAAGGGTATAGTTTCTGAGCCTTTGCAAATAAATTCATAAAAACAAAAGCCATTTTCAGCCAGGTTAATAAAAACACACCGACTTTAATTAACTGTGATCCAGAGTTCAGGCTGAACACCATCGTCATGTTGACCTTGTGGAATCTCCGCTGAAACATTTTGAACTAAGAGGCAAGCAAAGTTTTCCACAATTTTTGTTGAAAGGTGAAGTTTAGTTGGGGTTTGTAAAAAAGTTGAGAAGATAAAATGGATTTAAATAGAAGGAATGAAAGTCACACCTTGTCTATCTGGAAAGTTCTCCTGGTGCTTCCACAGGAACCATGATTTCTGCCTTTGTGGTTTCAGAAAACCATTTTGTGAAAGGAAGAGCCATGGTTGGCTTCTGTGAAGTTCCCATTATAAACCTGAAGAAATATTTTATTTTTGGTGTCAGCTTTGGAGCAAATGGTTTTGAGAAATCAAAAAGGAAAATTCTTTTATGTCATAATTTCAACTTTTACCACAGGGTTTGGCTGGAATGGATGAAATGGGAGAGTTTATTTTTTTCTTCCTATTTTACTAAAATTTAAATAAAATGTAATGTTTTAGGAAGGCAGTTGAGTTGCCTGGAGATTAAAATTTACTGTCTCAAATATAATGTCACATGACCTGGAGGCATTATTATCCTGAGAATTAACTAAGCACCAAGAGGTTAGAAACTGTCACTCAAGAATAAATTCTTTGAATTTGCAGAGAATTTCTATTGTTGGTCATCAGTCATTTACTTGGTGTGGAGCTGGACAAGCTGAAGTGGAAATTAATAATAATAATAATAATAGCATCTTCCTCAGGGGGTTGTTGGGAAGATTAAATGAAGTAAAACTTGTACAATTCTTGGATCCAAGCCTGATACATGGTAAGCATCAAATAAATGTTAATTATCTTTGTCCACATTGTTACTTCACCTTCATGTCTTACTTCAAAACTTGAGATTCCTTTAAAAAGTCTACTGCTAGAGATTGCCAGCTTAGATTTTAATGTCATTATTCTGTCAGTCAGAATTTTTGTGTTAGCAAGTGATAGAAAACCCAGTTCAAACTTTCTAAAACACAAAAAGGAAGTTTGTTAGCTGATAGCTGAAAAATCCAGGGATAACTTCAGTCATGGCTTGATCCTGGAGTTCTCACGATGCCGTCAGAAGATGGTTTTTCTTGGGAGTTTGACTCTGCATTCTGCTGTGTAGGTTTATTCTCAGTTCCTTGGGGGTTTCAGGCTCTTATTTCTTCCCTTGATTTTAGTGGTTTTATAGTAGATGCTCAGTCAGTGTTGCTGCCCTTACCTCCTCCCCTTTCACTCCGCAAACCCTCTCCTCCTTGAGTCTAGGTCTTTTTAATGGCGTTCCTCCTGGCTTCTTCTACTCGAGAGATCACTTCGTATTCTCTCTCTTTTTATTTTTCCTTTCTGGCTTCCAGCCTGCCTTTCTTTCTAAGAAGCTAGTCAAGTTCTTCACAGCCCCGCCAGCTCTTATAGCACATCGTAGGGGCCCTGCCCCAACAGCTGGGCACGTAGTCTCTCCACTTAAGTTCTGTTCAGGAATGTAGTGGATACTTAAACAGGGCTAAGACGCTCACCGTCTAGTCCTGAGAAGTCCCAGTGTTCATCTGCTACAGCATTTTAAACGCTTAAAACCAATGTGTTCTTTAATTTTATAATACAAATTCCTATTTCCAAAAAATTCTTCATGGGAAGTTTGAAAGACAAAACAAAAGGAAGATAAATCAGCAGAGCACAAAGAGGAAAATGAAAACACCTACCATCCTACTGCCTAGAGAATGGCTGTTGCCTTCTTGATTTGTTTTCTTCCTTTCTTCTTCTTTCCTCCCCGCCTGCCCTCCTGTCTTCCTTCCTTTCCCCTTCTTTCCTTCACACTTCCTTCCTCCCTTACATCTTCTGTCTTCTTATTTGCACGCATGCACAGGTCTGAATGTTATCATCAGGTCCTCCTTCTGTCCTCTGGCTGTGTCTTTTCAGTGTTCTCTTCTAGATCCTCCTCGTCTTTCTGACTCTAGATGTTAGTGTCCTTGTCGCTCAGCCATCAGACATCTTCCTCTACACCCACTTCCGAGGTGATCTCACCTAGTCCCATGGCTTTAAATCCCACCTCTGTGGTGATGACTTTAGGTTAAACCACCTTAAATTTCAGACAGAGATCCAAGTACTACTTGACATTTCTGCTTGCTTGTCAAGTAGGAATGCCAAAAAGGAACTGTTAATTTTTATGCCCTAATTTGTTTGTATTTTCCCTTTCCTATCATGGCAAATGGCAGCTCCATCTTTCCAGTTACTCGGGCCAGAAATCTTTGGTGTCAGCCTCTCTGCTGTTTCTTTTGCACTCTGCATCTAGGCCACCAGCAAGTTTTGTTTTCTCTGTCTTCAAAAGGCTTCCAGAAATCTAACCCCTTTGCACTGCTGACTGCTCCTGCTCCAGTCAAAGATTATTGCTTGCCTGGATTATTGCAGGCTTGCTGCTGACAACCTCGCCCCTCCTTGTCAGTCTGAGTGATTCTTTGAAAAATGTTAGTGATTCTTTTAACTGTCGCTCATCTCCTTGAAGCTCCTCAAAGCTTCCCACTTACACAAAATCAAATCCCTAATTTTGATTATTGCCTGAAAAGCCCTAGCCCTATGTGACCTTCATTCCCTAACCCAAACTTCTCTCTGGTCTCATCTGCTATTTTCTGTTTTCCTTACTCTATTCTAGTAGGCAGCTCCTCCTCCTCCTCCCGATTTCAGTGGCCTCTGAGGCTAAATTTTGCACTTGGGTGCCCTCCTGAGAACACATCATGGGTCCTTCCAGGGTTGTGCTCAACCTCAAGATGCTCTCAGGCTGTGGCTCCTGGTGCCAGTTCACTGAAGGTTACCATCTTCCCTTTTATCTGTCTCACTTTTGTTCGGTTGCCCTGCCTGCCTCCCCAAAGAAAATTATTCCTTGGTCCCATTTGACCCTTTTTTCCCCCTGAGTGATGTCTGCCTACTGGGCCCTTTCATGTCTCTTCCCTCAGCCCATTTAAAAACCATACTATTATTGTTATGCTCTCAGATAGTCTGTTTATAAGAACGGAGTGACAATAATAATCATAAAAAAGCAAAAGAGTATTTCTATGTCTCTGGTCCCCACATTCTGAAGGAATACTATATTCTCTCAAATTCCTTCCAGACTGGCCTGGGAGAAATTTAGGGTGGTCAGAGTCGGGGAGTCTAGAATCAATGCCTTTCCTTTTCTGCTTCTCTTGCTCTGGGTCATTATGGTAATGACCACTTACTTCTGATGCCAGAGGTGGCAGATATACCATTGATGCTGACTGAGAGCATTACTGTTCTTCTGGAGCTGCCAATGCCCGAGGCCAAGGAAGCCAACATTTCTCCCTAATTCCCTGAGGTTTAATATTGAGGACATTGAAGTTGCTGCCATCCCAGCCCAAACTTTCACCATTCACTGTTGCTGATGACAGTAACTTTCAGTGTCCCCAGTGGCTTTATGATCGCCACCTCTTTTAACTATTCCTGCTTTGTTTTTTCAACTCACTTCTATTAAGCCTGAGTGTTGAATAACCATTTCTGTGGCAGACGCTGTGAACACACTCACACATGCATAACACATGCATTCACTTACTCCAGCCGGGAGTCTCCCAGTCACCAAACATTGCACAGAGTGAGCAAAGCAGATGGAGTCCTTGCCCTCATGAAGCTTACCTTCTGGTAGGTGAGGTAGACATTAATGTAAATAACTTACTACTCAACATAATTTCAGGCAATCGTGCTGTGAAGAAAAATAAAGCAAACTAAGGCAGGAGACTAGTACATTGATATCCAAAACAATGATTTTTGCCTTCTCTTGACTCTCAAACCAATGTATATATCAGACTCTACAGTATCATTTAAAGAAGCTTCTTATGCAGTTGCAGTCAGTGAAGGCATTAGACCCTGACAAGATGCAGTTTCATAGCACCCCTACACTTTAAAACTTGCCTCAGACCAACATTTGAGAAGTCATGGGAAACATGCAATCATATTTTCTAAGACACTGTTTTCCAAATCCAAGTGACAGAAGGACCAATAATGTGTTAGAGTGCAGTGAAGTTTTCGGTCGAGTCTTCCCACGATCTTTTATATAAAAGTGAAAATGGCTTTGGATGAAACAACTTGGGCACAACTCAAAGCAGAGCTGTTTATCTAGTTTTAGGAGCTAAGCTCTGGGGGCTCTTAAAGGCCTTGGGTTTGGAAAGAGAGTGGCAGTGACTAGCTTGGCAGACTCATAGGGAGAGAAAGGGCACTTTCATCTCCGCTGTGGAGCCAAGTCCAGCCTGGAAGGCTGTCTCCGTCCACCCTACAGGGTCCTGCACTAGTCCTCCTCACCACCTATGGGCTGAGCTCTAGATATGCCGCCAGCTGGGACATGACGCGATGGCCACAAGGCCAGAGGCAAATCAACCAACAACTAAACAGCTGATTCTGAGATGATTTCTATCATCAGGTCTTTGATGGAACAGGAGGTAGAGCAAGAAAAACACTTTGAGTTGAAGTTTTCTCTCCTTTCAAATGAAATTATTCTATAGTGAATTGGTTACAGGGAACTACTTGTATAATAATTAATATTTACTTTATAAAACTGTCAGCATTCCTAGACTTGGCATTATCAGGCCAGGCCCGCTTATTATAACAAATGGGAGATGCCCTTCTCGACGGTCATAATTTGACAACAGCAAAGAAAAATGAAGTTTAATTTTAACTGTTGCATTATGAAAAAGAGAGTTAAATGTATAGTCTTGTAAATAGTTAAGTCTGATTTTTTTTGGACATCTTAAAGAACAATTTTACAAATAAATCAGTTTGACTCTTCAGTAAAAGAATTTTTTAAAAGAATATAGCTCTATTAATTTTCTGCCAGAAAGGAACACTTTAAAAAGAGTACTAGAAGCCATTGAAGCTTTTAACATTTAACATTTCTCTTTAATAGCTTAACTCATAGAGAGGCACAATGGTGTGGGGGTCATTAGAATAGACTGGTGCTGGACTTTAGGGTATGAAATCTCACCCTACTTCTTACCAACCACGGATGAGCTTCCTAATGTCTCTGTGATTAATTTTTCCCAATTCAAAATAGAGATAATAATGGCACCTACCTGGTAGGGTTCTTACACATTAAAATGGTGAATAGAAAAAATGTACCTAGAAAACTGTTAGATAAATAATAGTCACTACTATGACTATTAATCATTATTATCAGCTTTATCACTCATATGACATAGATGTGGCCATTCTCCTGAAATCCCAACACTCAACAGTATAAAGGAAATAAATTCAGAGACAAACAGAAGGAAATCTCATGTATCAATAGCACTAGTGAATAAGGAGGATTTGGAGAGGGAACCCCCTAAAATCTTTGAGTTTTCTTAAATATAAGGGTTAATCATAAAGGGGTCAACAGATCGATTAGATAAGAAAATGATGCTATACAACTCCTTAGGCAAGACAAGAACACTTAATTTGTCCTCAGTTTTCACCTTGAGATACAAGTAAATGACAGTTATATTTTGTACCTACTAAATTAACCGTATGAAAAATGCTTTCTTGTGTTGTATTCAAATTGACTCTTCTAATATACTAAATCTTTATAATTTGGCAGGATTCTAAGGCGTATCCATTAACATTACTTTGGAGAGCTCCATTTTCTATTCCATGTTTGTTTCTAAACATGCCTATAGACTCTCTCTAAAGCTACGCCAAATTCAGATCCAGAGAGAGAGTTTCGAAAATTATAGAGTGAGCCCCTAATGGCATCAAGCTCCTTGCATGCATGCACTTTACAGAAATGTGTTTAATTCCTATGACTGCACTCTGAGATACCTATTATCTTTCTTGGAATATTGGGAAATGAAGTAGCTTGCCCACGATCACCCAAATAGAAGATGATGCCTGTTCTGTTGATTGAATGGGCGTGTTAATTATAAGTACAGTGCGACTTTAATTCAACAATAGTTATTCAAAGAGCATGGGTTTCTTAATTCAAAAACTCTCACTTCATTACTTACTGTGTTTATTTGGCAAGTCATTTAACATTTTGGTCTTTACTTTCTACTGTATTAAATGAGGCAAAGACCAGCTGCCTACTTCAAAGAATTGCTGTGAGGATTAAGTGAGATGATGAGTAGAAAACACTTCAGAATCAGACAGCTCTGGTTTCAAATCCCTATTTTACCACTTAGGAACTTGGCCAAGTTAGCGCAACTCTCTACACCTAAGTGTTTTGATCTGCAAAATTGGGTGAATTATGCCTGCTTTTCAAGGTATAGTTTTTGAGGTATAATAATGTACATGGTGAACCTACCTCAAACACTAGAATGCAATAAACACTTCATAGATGGTTGCAGTTAATATAATTTTTATAATTTAAAACATTTTTTACATGTAGTTCTAGGAGGCTCAATCTATCATAGCTCTGTGTAATTATTGAAAACGTAACTTTGAAATGTGGGGACGTTTCTGAACACATGGCAAAAATTGAAGACTAAAATTCTTCCTGTATTTTGTATATAAATTTTTTCAAAGGGTCTAAACTCTAAAACACATAATTTACATGAAATGCCCACTTCACTTAAATCCTGAAAATGAAAAGGTTGTGTGACCTATTGCCAGGATGAGTTAGTTACCATATTTGACAAAACTTAGATGCACATCTTTTTGTAAATTGAAAACAGAAAATGTAAATAGAAATGCAGATCCAGCTGGTGATAGACTGATAATGTTTCACAAGTTCCTTGTCCCTGCTCCCCTTACTAGCAGAGTTTTGGCTGGGTACACAGCTGCCCAGCTAGAGCTTTCATTTCCCATCCTTCCTTGTAGCTTGGCATAATCGTATGATAATTTACCTGCCAATAGAATATGAGCAGAACTGAGTGTGCCCCTTTCAGGTCTTGTCCTCAAAGCGCCACTCCTGCACTCCTGGCTCTCTCCCCTTCCCTCTGAAGCATGGTGACCACCACCCCATACTGGGAAGCTACATGTCAAGGATACTAAGTTTGCTTCTCCAGTCTGGGGTCCTGGAAAGCCTTCTGGAGAGGACCTGCCCCACATTCCTTGACCAGATGGACTGTTTCATGGAAGAGACTTAACATTTCTCTTATTTAAGCCATGAATCTGGTGTCTCTTTGATATAGGAGCTCGAACTTTGTCCTAGCTAACACACAATTCAAGTCAGAACATGAGCCACCAGCTTGGTCCGCTAGTCCCTTTCTCTGAGAGACATGACTCCTATCAAAGTAGAAGCAATTATGATGGAAAAAAGCATCAAGATTAAGTTTAATTTATAATTAACAAAGGTAAAATGAAGGTTTATATTGAATTATTTAACAGCCTAAAGTTTTTCCCTCAAAACATGAAGACCCAAAACATCCATAAACAATAAACTGTGGCTCCAAAGCACACAGCCTTTCTGTTACTGAAAGTGTTATCTTTATCTTATCTTGCTTAGTCCAGGGTGGGTTTTAGCAGCATCATTATGGTAATTTTGGCTTCATGTTGGCTGTGGAGAACTTACAGGTGGTAACTAATAGGCAAATAATTTGAGAAGTTGCTTCCTTAAATGTTTGCAACTTCAGCCTTCTCTTTCTATAACATTATGGCTATTTTAGTCCCTGGCAAAAAAGCACTTGCTCAATAAATGTTTTGAGAAAGTGTTTGAATAAATGGTGCAGAAATGTTATCAATGCAATAGATGATTGTTAAATATTCAGTGAACATTATTAAGAAGAGAAAATCACATTTCTACCCTAAAAAAATGAAATATGCTTTCTCTTTTGCCACTTATTCCCAAAATGATATAAGAAATCTATTTTACAGTTTGCAACATCAGTTGAGAGTAACTTCTGGGGAAGGTACAGAATGAAAAAGACAAATAGCCTATTAAAATAAATTCATGATCCTAAATAAGAATTGAAATCATGGGGGCCTAAATCAGTTGTGTGATTTTTTTAATGATGATGAAAGGTGCTGAAACAGTGATACCCGTATCCATAAGAGAAAGAAAGTATGAGTTATTGAGTTCTGTCTTAAATGCAGTTTTTACAATTAAAGAGCCCTAGTCTTCCTCTTCATCACATAAGCAGCACCTTTGAAATAAACAAATCTCTAACTTGCTCAGTTTTTTGGGAATGCAAATCACAGTATGACCCAACCTGGCCTCGCGCGGTCAGCTGAGTCATAAACTCCACAGCCTTGGCTCTGGGGAGACGCTCGGAACCTGTAGTTCTCTGGGGGTTGGGAGCAGGAAATAATCTGAGCCAACCGAAGGCTGCCTTCTATCTTTGTAGCTCCAGTAGTTCAAATTAAGAGCTCAAAGCATCACACATCTAAAACTTCTAGACTGCAGTGTTTTCCATGGCCAAATGAACAGCATGGCTATATTTTCAGGGGTGATTTTTCATGGTGAGAGCCTTGAGTTGGAAAGATTTTCAATATAATCGGTTTCCTTTACAATCCAGAGGGATCTGAGAAGGAGTTCACAGGCTTTATCAAACTGCCAGGGAATCTGCAGAGCACGGAATGTTTAAGAAAGCTTGATGTAGAGGACTGGGGACTGTAGGTATCGGCTGGGGCTCAGATCTCCTTTCAGCCAGGCTGGAGGCGAGAGAAGGATTCTGCTTCTAGCAAGGAGCCAGTCCTGTCTGAGTCCAATAGGATGCTGGGGTTCAGTATTTTCTCCGGTTCCCAGAGTTCAACACCCTTCCATTCCCTCTGTCCCTGACCAACACGCACATTCACTGTGCCTAGTAGGACACATCAACTCCACGAACAGTTTTAAAATCCTAGTTTTACACACTGGATTTCTCACCATTGACTTCTAAGCGGTCAATAAAAAGTCACTATAGACTAAGTTTGATATTAATATAAATTCAATATTATTTCATAGGAAAAGTGGTCAGATGTCTAACTGATGACACCAGTGAGATAGTTCTTTATCAATTAGTGGACATTTTTCTCTATTGTCCTGTTGTCTTCTGAGAATTAAGTGCTATCTTCGTGGGTTGTGTTAGGCAAAAGAAACTCGACTGCTGTGTTTTATGAACACTTGGGGGAACAGCCAAACTTTCATGCTTTGCTGAGCAGTTTCTGTCATTATGTTTGGAAAGGAAATTTCATTTACAGATTTCTAAATGTTTTACCTATCGAAAACTGCTTTGTGAAGATCTATTCAAAGTCAAAACTGTTTTGATATTTTTTTCATGTCTTTTGCTTCCCTCTAGAATGCAAACAGTCTTAGCTCACATTCTTTAATTCCAGTTAAAATTTAGAACATCCAGTGAAGTGGGACCATTGGAAGGAAGTCCTATGGGGCTGAGGAAACCTGAGTTCAGATGTGACTCTAGAACTCCCAGCTGTGTGCTGGAGAGAGATACCCACGTTACTTAACCTGTTGTTTCTCAACTAGGTGACCCATTAGAAACATCCAAAAGCTTTAAAATATGATTACTGAGGTCCCCATAAAGTATCATTACCCCAGGTTTGGGTTTAAATAGTTTAGCATCGAATCTAGGTCTCCATATTTTTTAAGTCTTTTTATTATTTAACTGTAGTTGATTATATAATATTGTGTTAGTTTAGGGTGTATAGCTTCAAGTTCTTCTCCATATAGATTATTATAAGATACTGAACAGAATTCCCTGCTCTATACAGAAGCCCATCGGTTTTATACATAGTGGTGTGTATCTGTTAACCTCATATTCCTAATTTACCCCTCTCCTTCCCCTTTCCCCTTTGGTAACCCTGTTTGTTTTCTATGTCTGTGAGTCTGTTTCTGTTTTGTAAATAAGTTGATTTGTATTTTTTTCTTTAGATTCCATGTATAAATGATATCATATAATATTTGTCTTTCTCTGTCTGACTTACTTTATTTAGTATGATAATCTCTAGGTCCATCCATGCTGCTGCAAATGGCAATATTTCATTCTTTTTTATGGCCGACTAATATTCTGTTGTGTATGTGTATATATATATATATACCACATTTTCTTTATCCATTCATCTGTTGATGGAATTTAGGTTACTTCCATGTCTTGTAGACCTCCATATTTTTTAAAAGCTCCCCTTGGTGATTCTAATGGGCTATCAGAGTTGATAGATTATTTGGGTTTCAGTACCCTCAAGTGATTAGAAAGAAAAGTATCTAATACTTTTACATCCTGGGGTTATTATGAAAATCAATGGAAATAATGTACTTAAACGTAAAACACTATAAAATGAATGATGATGAGACAACATAACAGAAGACTCCTGTAACCCTTGGTAAGCATTGCCTGTGTTTCAGTGTCAGGGTATAAAATGAGGAAAGCCATTTCAAATTATCCTAGGAGCAAAATCTTATTATTATTACTGTTTTATTTCTTCACTTGTTTTTAAATCCCTGGCTTAATCATGATTTCTCATAGAATTAAATGATGAAAATAATTTTATAATATTGCTAACAAAAGAAAGAGTCTTTTTATTGTTTATTAGGGTATTTAAAAATCAGAAACTGCTTTAACATTATTATGAGGTTGACATTTTGGTTCACCATGAGAGTAGTTTTATAATAAATGTCTTGGATTTCTTAAGCAATTGGATAACCTTGCTCAAGACTCACACATTGTTATTTTGTTGTTGTTGTTGTTGTTGATATTACAGCGGGAAGAACATACCCTGTAGATTACTGGCTACACAGGCTCACTTGAGGGGTGGCCTTGGGTCATGTTCCCCAGCAGCAGAGCCTGAGCTGGGGACTAGGGTGCTCACGAGTTAGTGAGGGCGTGCTCACGGCAGGCAGAGAGCGAGGGAAGTCAGCCTGGGCGGTACAGGAAACTCGGCGATGATGTGCTCTCGGGAGAACTCTAGCCTCAGTCCGATCCATAGGGAGCTCAGGAGCATCAGTGACACCACAGAGTTTGTCCCACGTTGGGTGAGGGGACAGCCTTTTATACGCCAGCCACAGTCAGATTTTGAATAAAGACAATTCTCTGGAGAAGACAGGCAGTTGTGAGCCAAAGCAGTCAGACTCACTACAGCTGGAATGTGTACGTTGGCTAGTAAATGAGCCTGGAAAGGACATCCAGAGTATTTAATCCCTTGTTCTAAATATTTTCCTTCCCATTTGCCGTCTCATGTTACTGTTTTCATCCTCTTGGGTATTTAAAAGACTTTAGTAAGATAAAAATATCCTTTGTATTGGTCACACCTTAGGCTGATACCTTACTGCCTAGGAAGAAGAGACATGTTTACTGAGCACCTACTACGCTTCAGTCACAGTGATGGGCTGTCATCACTCACATACATCTTACGTAATTCAAGGGATACTTCAGTGAGAAATGTGTGATGGTCTGAGAGCAAAATGAATCTAAGAAGGATATTTGAAGGAAGAGAGTAATTTCAAGGGAGATAAGAGTAAACTCTTTGAGAACATGTACCAAATCTTAGCATCTCTGAGTATTCCCAGTGCAACATAAAGGTTATTCAGGAAATCTGTGCTAAGCATATTAATAAATAAATGGCACTAGGGAATAGAATGATGACAGGGAAAATCTATTAGCAGAACTTAGTCTGCTCATAATTTTCCCCAGACTTACTGGCAAAACGGAACCCAAAAAGTAGGGAGGGATTAGATTTAGACTTTAACAAAACACAGAAACCCACATAAAAATGGCACTGGTGCTGTATAAGACAGAATTTCTCTTCTTTGATAACTTATTTTTTAAATTGAAAGTCTAGTGTTATTTTGAGGTATTTATCCTGGAGGATGATTGATTTAATGCAATACCTTACAAATTACCAATTGTGTCAATATTCTGTAGATTCCTCCTCTGTGAACCACAGTTAAAGCTTTGCTGATTTGATAATCACAGTGGAAACATTTGTTCATTTCCTTACAGTCTTTCAGGCAAAATGCCCATCAGATTTTCATCAACTTTGCAAACACATTCTTCTGGCATGGAACATGATTTCATTAAACTGTGCTACACCTTTCTTCCGGGGTTACAGGAAACAAACTGCAGGTGTGAGTCGGGTTTTTTTTTTTTTTTCTTCACTTTCCTACACTGCACACTGCCATCCTTATAAACTCCAGACTGCTGTCTACTCTAAGGAGGCTTCAGAAAATCCACCCTTTTCCTGTCATCAACAAGTCCCTTTTACCAATAAAAGTGGCTTGTTTGTAGCCTGGGAATACTGATTTTTGATCATTTTTTATCCTCAATCCTCAGGTCCAGAAAGATCACTAATTTGCAAAAATAAACGGCCATGTATTCACTTCCTCATTTCTGTCATCTTGCAGCTGTCTGAAAACCATGATCTTCGCCTAAGGGCCTAATCAACCATTTGAAGTCTGCAGTATTTTCCATTCAAACTGTTAACAAGTTTTTATTAAAAATAAGTAAAATGACAACCAGCTAAAGATATTTTGAGTTCCAAGATACTGCTGTAAATGTGCTGGCCTTTATCTGGGAAGCAAGCCCTGTGATGAGCCATAGGCTCCTTGGACTCTCTCTCTCGTGGGTAATAGATGCACACTGGTCTGTCTGTAACCTCCGCAGAGTCACCATGCTGCTTTCCTGAGGGAGCCAGAAGTGCCTGGACAGTCCAGGTCTCTGCTCATGGAACAGAATCAAGCTGTTTGCTATTAAACTCAAGGTTTGCCACAGTCCAGTACTCTCTCACCTCCCAGTTCTCTACCTTCTCCCTGCCCCGACCCATGTGAGTGATGGATTTAACACTTAAACAGTGTCCCACAGGTGGGAGTCCAGGCGAAACAGAGTCCTGGCAGAGCAGCTGTAACTTCAGCACTCAGTTTAACTTCATCTCTTTCTTTTCTTTTTCTTTTTCTTTTTCTTTTTTCTGTATATACATATTTTTATTGAAGTATAGTCAGTTTACAGCACATCACAATGGAACAGAGGAAGATTGGAAATCATCACAAGATGGATACTCTTGAATCAACTGTATTACCTACTGTTCGTGATTCCTTTGAAAATGTTGCCCCTTTAACTATTGTAAGAACCATGTGACCTGGGACGTATATGGCAGCACATCACAGTGCTGCAGGTGCTGACACCAGTATATCAACAGGCCACTCACAGAAGTGGTCAACAGTGCACCACTGACTGTTGCTATACACACCTCGAAGGGAAAAGTGTATCAGTGGGGGCACCACTAGAAAGGGGTTAGAAGACCTGAGTCTGCCTGTGAGCTGTTGATGAATCTTTCTAAGTTTTACTTGAACATCATCAGACTGATTTCTAAAGTCTCTGAACAGAAACTTAAAATCACAGAGCCTTACCTCCCCGATAATCAAGTAATTAGTCCTTAGAGATCAGTTAATAAAACCCTCTTGTAGGCCTGGAGAGGTAAAGTCAGCAGAAACACACTTAGTGATGAGGACGGAGTGGTGAACACAGTCTCCATCAGACACTCGGTCAGTGGTTATCTGTAATCTTTTCAATAACTGAGAAGAGTAAGCAATAATCTCCTTTTACAGACAAGGAAACAGATATCAAGTGGTTAAATGACTTGACCAAGATATCACATCAAGGTTTATAGGGAACCCTTCTGTCAAAGCCACATATTTTCAAGTATACCACAGGTTTTGGTACATCTAAAATTAAACACAGACCCTCTGCTTCTGTGCTTTTAAAATTCTATGAGCATCCTAAATGTCCAACAACAGGAAACTATAAATACTTTATAGTATAGCTGTAGAATGCGGTACCAGTAAGTAAAAATGATGTGAGCCGTTCAAATATGTTGTTGAGGAAGAGACAGATAATATAACAAGTTGCTCCTATAGATTTGTTTTTTAGATATATAAATACATCAAATTGTTCCCAGAGGTTGAGTTTGGGAGGTAGAATTTGGGGTGAATTCCATTTTCCCTGTGAGAGTTCCTAAATTTCCTGCAATGAACAACTGTGACCTTGTTGCTTAATCATATTGAGCCTCAGTTTGCTTATCTATAAAATGGGGATAATCATGGTACTTGTCTCATAGGGTTTGTTGTGAGGGTTTATATGACAAAATCTTGTAAAATGCTCAACCTATTACCTGGGCTATTGGATACACTAAATAAGTGTCAGGTCACTGAGAGAAAAAGGCTTTATTTTAAAGTGAGCTCTGTTTTCTCTTTAATTGCTGTCTAATACATATTTATTTTAAAAGTCAATTAAATTAAAATTAACTTTTAAATTCTTTGCATGATTACCATCATTCTGGAAGATAATTGCAGTCACTGGGAGGTATAGCCCAACCAAAGCTGGACTGTAGCCTACTTTTCCTGAGGCCAAGGCTTCAAGTTGTAACGCACTTGATGCTGTGTAATTAATACACAAGTTACTGAAATGCAAGTCCAGCAGAAGCTCTGGTTGGAGACTACACTGAGTTGTTTCCCTGGAATTTAGGTTGTGTCTCAGCATGTCCAGGAGACTAGTAAGGGCTATCTCTTGTATCTATTTGCCTGAGGGACTGAGGATTCCTCTGGGAAAAAAAAAAAAAAAAGACCTAGGGGAACACAGTGCAGACACCCCATTTTGAATAAAAAACAATGGGAAGGTTCACAGGAAAGAGCTGATTTTGAGGTGTGTTTACTATACTTTGGACAAGTAAGTGGAGTGTCCAACTGACCAAGGTTCAAGGAGGGTTGGTCTGAGCTGCCTTTAGAGGAGGACGGGGAGTCACAGATAGAAGTTTAATGAGAATCTAAGGAGGCTCCCTGGAGCGACAGTGTTCATGGATCGATGAACCTACGGGCCTGCTGGTCAGATCTATTTTAGAAAAGAAAATTTGCTTTCTGTTCGGTAAGTTCCAAAACCAGCTAATGTGGTCTCCAGGATCGAGGGGATATTATTAGAATCCCAGAGAATGCTAAATCAGCAACCGCTTTCCCTCACTAATCCACCTAAAAAAAAAAAAAAAGCTTTGCACACAATCCTCTGCTCATGTTTTCATTTTTCCCAGTGTCTTTTCAGGATGAGTCCTGACAGATAGTTGAACGACTGCCCTTTCGATGTTGGCTGCAGAAAGCTGAGCAAAGGGCCTGGGAATTCTGAAATATGGATCAGATAACATTCTCATAACTTAATTATCTTGAGTTCTCTAACCTTTTTTTAATCTGTCAGCATTATCATATTAAAATTTTATCATGCCTGAAATGTTTATTCCCGCAGTGAAGATCACTCCGGGTCGCAATTTTTCCCCTTCTCAAATATATCACCATTTCTTTAGGTGGTTGTTTTTATTTCATCATCCATCATGATAAAAACTGGCATAGCCTGGAGCTTGACTGTGTACTATCATTAGATTAGTGTTTCTTATGGTGACACATCCATTTCATTGAGTAAAATTCTGGGCTGCTGCAGACTAGGGGCTGTGACTGTCAGCATCCAAAAAAGGGACATGTAACAACCATGGTGCTATGGCAGTCAATTGTCAGGGTTTCCTTGATCTTAGTAGGAACAGATTTTGACCGTAAACATCACAGGGGTGGGTATCCTGGTTTTAGAGAAAATCACCCACCTCCAGGTGTGTTGATCTTGTGATGCGCTGACCATCATCTGTCAGAGGAGAGGTCCCACCCTTCCTCTCCCGCACGTTCCTGGAGGGACCTAATACCTTGTGCAGCTGTACTCTGTCTCATTCCTGTTCCTAAAGAGAGGAGATAGGTTAATAGCTGTATAGACAGAAAATTGTCTTCAGAAGGAATTGGGAACAGAGCAGTAAAACTGTAATGTCTTCCAGACCACCGTTTTGTCATTCAGGCGATCATAACAGACACTCAGGATTATAGTCAGACAGAGGGCTTTTCTCCCCCTTTCCACTTCCCCTTTGGAGCCTGACTTCTTTTAATAACATCTCTTCATACTTGGCTTCTCAAGCAAGAGACCCATCTTAATATTTTTTAAAGTACACTTTCTCAATCAAGTGTCTTGACTCAAATTTTCCTGTATCAGCTCTTCTCTTCCATCTCTGATAAATCATTTTAGATTCTCAGATCACAGTTTCTTCTCATAGCCCTTCTGTCTTCAGATTCACCTCTCCAAGAATCTTTGTTAATTCTTGATACCTACATCAATTCTGCAATGCTGCATTGGGTTTCTGGGCCCCTCCATTGTGTAACTTCCCTCCTGCTTTCTTGCCTGCCTACAGAACCTGATCATTTGGATCTGTTTTATAATTCCTTGGCTTTGCTTCAGTTTTCCTTGTCAAGTAAAGTTCTCTTTATTACACAAGCTCCAACCCTTCACTGACTTTTGAGAGAAAATATGTGCTTGTCATTCAGATCCAGCCTACATCTTTCCCATTTGTAAAGTTATTCTTATTTCACTGAATCGATCTCAATTTACTGATTTTGTTTTTCATTTCTCTACTGGCATTTTTCTTGGGCATGTTTCCCCCTCACTGTTCTAAGGTTTTAAGCCCTAGCCTTGTAGATGGGGGCAAACCCTCAGTCTCAAGAAGAATCTTTGGTAATATTTTCAGGTCATAGTAACACACAGGGCAGCTGGTTTGGCCACAGAACTTTGTTTTTGCTAAGAACTACATAAATAACCACACCAACTTTATGTATCAGAAAAATAAAGCCATTCTCCCTTCCCCTGAGAACAGAGAACCAGTAGGATTCTAAGGAGTAACTTACCACTGTGATTGTACCACAGAATTCTCAGACACACAACGTCTTTATCTCTCTTGTTCACCCTTTAAATGGCTTTTGCTTTCTGCTAGTGCACCCTTTCAATGTGTTTCAGGCTTATATACAAGCTGCCTTTTTTATCTTCCCTTTCTTTGATACTGTTACATATCTCTTTTGAGCTGTTTTTAGGCTGTTTACATATATTTCACGGCAGATAAAGAACTAATGACAGGAGACTTCAGTTGAAACAATTAGTCAGGATTCTTCCAGAAGGCAACGACATTAGATCAGGGCTCAGGTGGGTTTTTGTTCTAGACTGTGTCTGATCTGTTCTACTCAAAGTGGCAGTGTGTTAAGAAGCGATTTGATGATGAAATTGGCTATCAGAAGGAAAATCATGCCACTGAAAAGTTTTGGAACTAAAAGGAACCTGAGTATTCTAACGCCCTAATTTTAGGGTGAGAAGACCAAGGTGTAGAGAAGTTACTTGTCCAGGCTCACACATAGCAAGTAAGCCATCACAGAGAAGAATATTCAATATTCCGATGCTTAACATCAGATCATCTTCCAAATACTTAGGGCTTTTTCCTCTCCCGCTCCTTTCCCATTTTATCCATTATAAAGACAGCTTTCTGACTTAAGAGGAAAATCCTGTAATTTTCAATGTTTCTGTTACATCACAAACAAGTTATAATCTGGTGCAGTAATACTATTTAGTGTAAGTTTTACTTGTTTAGTTACAGCAATAAAATAAGGCCTAGAGCTATTGTTTCTTTTTTTAGTCTTCCTCAGATAACTTTTCTGAATCTCCTTATTCCTCGTTCCTTCTGCTTTGATCTCACCTTTTAACTTGCCACTTCTAATCTCCTGTAGGTTGAGAAATACTCAGGTCAATATTGTATGTTAAATAATATTTGCTAAGCCTCTCAGTGAGTGATCAGGAACATAATACAGGCTTTCATGCTGGAGTAGCCCTTCTGCTGTTAATTTCTGAAATCTCGGTGATGAACTTGAGATCTCCAAGCAAGCGGAGAAGACATTTCTCTCATCCAAGCCTCTGAGAGGGCGTGAGTAACACTTGGTTGAAGAGGGTCTCCTGTCCATGCATTTTGAATAAATCTCCAAAATGCTGGTGTTCTAAGTTACATGCCTGAGAGAAAACTAAAATTCCATTCTTTCAAACACATTTTAGTTTATAATCCTGGATTGCCTCTTATGTTCTAAGATATTCCTTAGACCAATGAACTGCTCCATTTAGAGAGGTATGGCCAGGGTACACTCATTCGAGAGCTATAGTGTGAGATGTATTCAGAAGTCCTATGCCCTTGATCTAGGAAATGAAAGAAACATTTCGTCAGGGATGCTGGCTTCCCAGGCTTTCCCTTTGCTGAGCAGGTAAATGAAAATATTAAAGAATGGCTGACAGAGCAGGAGCGCCACTGGCCAGATCTTTCTTTGTGAGTAATGAAGCACTATTCTTTCTAAATGTCAGGGTTCTCCAAACAGAGCAAATGCTTTCAGTGATCTTTTTCACATACTGGTTTCGCACCATATACATATATTCCAGACAGTGATTGTAAAGCAAGTCAAAAGGAGGAAGATGTGAACTGCAGTGGATCCAGGCGTGACTGACTGCCAATACCAGCAATCCCCAAAGTGCAGAATAACAGCTGTACTGCCTCACTCTCTCTTCTTACTAACGGGGTGAGTGAGAACAAACAGCCGTAGTCCTGAGTCGGTTTCAGTCAGAGCCATCCTGGCTCCGTGAATTTTAATCATCACAGAAAACTGATTCTAAGAAACAGTTCTGTTTCTTCGGATTTCTGTATGTCAGTGTGTTCAAATATTCCACTCCTCTGTTTACCCAGATACTAAAACAATCATTTCAAACTATAGTGTCAAATTGTTTTGATATTAGCTTTTCTAAAAAAGAATTATTGTTTTTTAATATTCTTTCTTCTGTAATAGCAAAGGTTATATTATTAACTGACATCGAAGTCTATGAAATTCAGGCTTACCTAGAATTCCCCTTTTGATTAGTTTCGTGTGATCTTTAAAAATCTGTTTAGCATTTAATTTATTAGATCTTATATATCTGTTCTAGTATGTTTTGTCAATAATATTCTTAGAAATGTGGTGCTGATTTTTTTTAATGTGATCAATTTCAGTCTTTGAGTCCCTGAAAAGCTAGACTAAAAACCTGCTTTCAGACACGGCCTCTCATAGCCTGACATGCTCATCAGTATGACTGATGGGGAAGAAAGTGAGTTCATGTGGTATTTTCTTCCTATAATTCCTTATAAATAATATCTGCCGCCTGATTATTTAAAAATATATTATAAACAAAGATCGCTTATCTTTCTACTTTGTGTACTATTTTTTGTCTTCTCATAGATTTTATTTGGAATTAGAGTGACCTTTATCCAGATTTTTAAATGTTTCAATAAATACTCTGAGGTTTTTTTTTCTCTTATTCATCAACATTCCTTGTTCAGAATAATGCAAATAGGATGAGACAGAGAGGAAGAGAGAGAGAGTAGTATCTGCTTCTTGAAATAAAGGAAAATGACTTGAACAGAAAACTGACATGTAACAAGAAGAAACAAAGGGAAAGTAAATAAATATGACTTGAACTGTAGTAAGACATGAAACTAAAGTCCTATATTTTTCATGATAACCAACGTTTTAATTAAACATTTTAAAGATATTGAAGAAATACAATGTGTTTCAAATAATGATCTTTAAAGCCTTCAGGCAATTTGGATCCCTAGTTGTGGAATAAACTAACAACAGAATTTCAGGGACATCATTTTAGGGAAAAACTGATTTTAGGACTTTCAGGAGCCTAAGATTCTAGTTTCTGACAAGGAATCTGAAGGAATTGTATGCTATGCATACTTCCCCCTCAGGCTGGGCTCGCAAGAGTAACATTGTTCTTAGAAGTAAGGGCTGAGGCACAGTGAGAAGAAACACAGGGGAGGTTGGGGGTTAGGAGGCAAATGAATGTTTTTCTATCATTAGCTAGAAAAGTTCTTGGGGACCTGTCAAAGCCTAACCTGGGAAGGCTCTGGGAAACTTTGACCACTTGAGACAATAGGAAAATGTCTAGATTGTTGTTTCACAACATATAAGCCACCAACCACTTTGTATTCATAGTCAAGATTTTACAAAAATAATGACTTCACTGGACTACTGGCATTGTTTCCTCCCTGTTGGCTTCTGGCAGTGTCCTTGCTTCTCACTGCCCCACTTGGTGCTCTGGCTTTGCCAAATTCCCAGCAGCCTGACCTGCTCCAGTGTGATCTCAAGTCGGTCCTGGCTCTCCTGTGTGATTCTGTACTGTCGGTTCACCCACACCTCACTTCCCCACCATCTAACTTCTTACCCCAGCACTCCTGAACTTGGAACCTTGTGCTGTTCCAAATGGCCTGCCTCCCTAGGAGAAATGGAAACCTCTTAATTCCCTGGGAGAAAATAAGTCATCAGCTCTGTTCCTCCCTTCCCAGTTTCTTCCCTTCTAAGGGTCACCAGCTTAACTCAGTGATTTACTTTTACCTACATTTCTGTGTTGCCATTATTTGGTCACACTGCCCACTACAGCATGTCTTAACTTTAAGGTCCTGTCTATTTCATAGAACGTCATAAGAATTATATACCCGTCTCTCCCATTCCCAGGCGCTAATACACTCATGGATGACATTAATCAGCTCACAAATTAACATCAGAGAGCCAAATACGCACTTCTAGTTGTGTGGACTCATCATCGTGTGGGGCACGTGGGGGCTTCCAGGACAAACATATCCATCTTGTTGTCTTTAAGGAGCTTGTGTTAGTCTTGTTGAGACAAAAGTTAACTTTGTGTGAATGGACTGGCCCTTTGTACAAAACACACACTGCTCCACCCCAGCACAGGAGCAAAGAAAAGCTCCTGGGAGGAGAAGCTCTGACAGAGGGGACTACAGTTCAGTCAGACCCTGACGTTTTCCTGGTTGACGTCGTCTTCTTGTGTATTGCTCCTGCCACTTTATTCCGTGTCATGCCGCTACTTTCTCCAGCCCACTCCTGCGACACAAATCCCTTCTCATAGTCACTTTAGTTAGCAAAGTAGGGCATCGTTAGATCTTCACTCTCAAGATGTTATTAAATAGCAGGTAAACTAAAATGTTAATAAACAACAGCACTGAAACCTAACGTCTCACTGAGTGTCTTGCCCACGGTGGCGCTGTCTGGTACAGGAGGAGAGGGAAGATAATTTTACAGATTAAGTACATGTCAAGGGGGTTATAAGTCATGAAGAACACATTACAGTTCAAGGACAATTCTTTCCTTTCTTTTAGGGGTTCCAGCAGGAAACTAAAGTTTTCCAATTCGAAGGATACCAGCAAAAGAAAAAGACATAATCCAAGCTAAAATCTTCCACGTCTTAGAGCAGCGTTTACCACAGAACCTTCCTTAGGCTGGAACACGTGTGCAGCCCGCTGTGCTAGTCTCCTTCCCTCTCACTGCCCAGCTGCCTTTTGGCCACGTGGCCACTGGAGATCATCTTTCCCTTTGTGACTGGGACCTGCTGGGGAGGCTTAAAATAAGAAAAGGCTTGATGTTATCAGTTGTTGTCTGCTATTCAATGGGGAATGTTGTTCACCTTGATCCAGAATGCTGGAATGTTGTGACGGGTGGTTTGGCCTTTAGTGACAACCCTTTCTTGGCTATTCCCAAGATCAGTACCTACTAAACCTTCTTCCCTTGTATGCTGCTTGATTGCTGTCTCCATCCTGATGTGAACATATCTTGGCCACAGTGGTCTTGTATCCTCAAGGACTCCATCTCTAGACAATCGTTTCTAGGCTTATGTTGAGAATTTCAGAGTGAAGGGGAGAGGGCCAACTGTCCCAATGTCAAAGCATCTTCCCCAGGCAGGGGCTGAGCGTCTGTTCTGCTGCTTGTTTCTGCCCCCTACAATGCCACATAGCCCTTTCCTTTCTTGGCTCTTTTGACATCACACATCTAGCTGCTCAGTCAGCCTGTAAGGCTCTCCTGAGTGCTAATTGTTTGCATGGACTTTGAACTTTTTGCCACCTTCTGCTCTTGGATGTTTGCCTACTTGAGTCTGGACTCACCTGCTACCCACTTTCCTTGTTCCCGGTTCACACAGAGATTGCTACCTGGTCTTGAAGCCCTAATCCTTGATCTGCTGCCACTCATGAATATAGAAAGCAAGTTGATTTTCAGGCGATTAAATGTCAGAATTGTCTGTCAGCAACTATTGTGTCCTCTCCAAGAGGATCCTCATAAAATCTGGCCTTTCCTTGTGGTTGTAGCTGCCTTGCTTCAGTTTTTTCTATGGAGCTTCAGCAAGTGAATTTCAGTCTTTCATTTATCTGTTTCAAAATCTTGAAATTAGATGTGCTGGACTTGACTATTACCATTTAAGAACTCATTACTGGTTGGGTCATTACTGGTAATGAGGAATAGTGTTTAAAGTGTTTCATCTGAAGCTGGAAACAAAGCATAGTATGACTGGTGTCCATGATAGCCAACCCCAATTTTGTGATGTTAACGACTGTTTCTAAATTAGGTTTGGGGAAGTTGGAAGAGAACATGGACTAAAGGAAAAAGTGCTATAGGTGTTAGACACACTTAGGTTCTTAGCCCAGAACTGTTTATGTATTCCCTAGGTGACTTTAGACATGTCACTAAACATCTCTGAATTTCAGTTTCTTCCAGACTCCATACCTTTGGTTAAAAAATCAAGTGAGACAACATACACAAAAGGTCTAGCATAATTCTTAGACTGAGATAAGTCCTTAATAAATGTTAATAACCCATATCCTGGCTGCTCATCAGACCTTCCATTCCTTACACAGCCACTGCTCTGCACACAAATTTGATCATGTCAGTTTCTTGCTTAGAACCTTCAGTATCTTAGAATGAAGTAAAAACTCTTAGAATAAAGATAAAACTTCTTAGCATGGCCACAGTATCTGCCTTTACTTGTGAAGGTACCTAAACTTAATGGTGCCCGTGTTTGGTAGGGCATCACCTCTTACTCACCACCCCTCTTTAGTTTTCCAGGACACTTTGCCTTTCAATTTTTCCCCTATTGCCTATTTATAAGTTAAAGGAGGTTGTGTCTGTGGAAAGTAACATAAAGTGATGTAAGAATTGAGCAAAGTCTTCAATGGGTGGTCAGTTTTTCTGCTGGAAAGGTTGAGGCTGCTGGGCTATCAAAGGGAGAGATTAGCATGGCTTCTCTGAGTGCACAATATACATTGTTTTCTGGGGTGAAAACTGGACCACCTATGGCCTCAGTTCCCACGCGGCTCCTGGCTGGGTGTAGTGGACATGATCACTTAGATGTGTGTGTTCAGAGGTTTCAGGAGAATGTCTTTGTCCAAGTCTGTGTGTTGTTCTATGTTTCATTCCTTTGCCCCATACCCTCTCACCACATCTCCTTCATCTTCGCTGTTTCCCCACACTGGGGAACTCTTTCTCGACTAGCGCTAAGAAGTTATCTCTCAATTACAGTGTATTCTCACCAGGTCTATTGCCTATTTATACCAGTCTTACCATTACCCTAAGTCATAAGCTTTTGAACCTCATTTTTTTGGTTGCTACTGTTTTCATTGTTTCCCCTGCGCCATTCCTTGCCTGAGACAAAGGAACCATAGATGGAAGGCATGGGGAGAAGAGAATACTAGAAATAAAAATCTCTTGGCTAGTATTTCAAAGGTAGTATCTCATCATATAAATGTAATTCTGCCACACAGTAACATTCTGGGACCTATCTACTATGTGAATAACACTTACATGAAAAAAAAGTATCATAAGCTCAACTACAGTTACTAGGAGTGCATTACCTGCTGCTGTAAGGGGGCACCACAGTAGACTGCTTCCAGTCCTCCTGTGTACATGACCATGAAGTAGCTGAACTGTGAACTGTGAGCCGGGCAGACGAGGACCTGGAGCAACCTGGGGCCATGGAAAACCATCAAGGATGCTCCTCCATTTCGAGCTTCCCTCTTCCCTTGTTTTCCTGTTCTGTTGAGCATTTCCTTCTCTTTGCAACTATTGATGGTAGCCTTTCCTTTCAGCAAGGATTTCTCTTCTCCCCTGTGGACTGTGACACAACAAATTCTCTGCAACTTTGGCCGTTATTCTCTGTTTCTGAAGACAGTAGATACGTTTTTGTTGTTTTGATTTTTTAGCAAAAATGGGAAACAGGCAGAAAAAAATCACTTTTTCAGGTCTAGTTCTGGTCCTCTCACTGTTTGCTCTCAGGGAAGAACCTGTGCTCTAGTCCTATAACAGCGGGACCTACCTGTGACGTTAGACACTTGGGTTGGGATTATATCCTCTCCCATCAGTCACATCAGGATTGAGGCACATAACAGGCTGAATTAAGACTCATCTTCATATAAGAGAGAAGATAGAATCAGTTCTTATGAGGAAACCCATGCTAGACACTCTATCTGGAAAGGTGGAGCAGGCATTCCAATGTGAAGGTGGGGAGTGTCTGAGAGAGTCACGTGAAGGAGAAGAGGAGATAGGACACAGGAGACCTGCCACTTCGTTCCCTCTTTATCCTCAGCAATCCTTCCCTGGCTCTGTAAACCTCCCCTGGGTTACTTTAGAACTGGTATGTAAAACAGAGATGAGTGGCAGAGAAAAGATAAAAAAAGGAAAGTAGAAGAATTCTTGACTAAGTTAGGATAGGATAGGAAATTCAATTAGCCATTTGGCTAGACAGCCATTTAAATTTAAAAATTGTCCATAAGTCAGCGGTATATATATTAGAAACTGCTTAATGGAAGCTGGACAGCTAGACCAACATGGGACAGTTAGATTAGGTATAAGTGATACCTGATTCAATTTGTCAGCTTTCCAAAGAACGTCTTTCTGATTTTTGTGTCTGAAATCTCTGTCTTTTCCAGCATTTGCCACAAGTGTTCATACTGAATATAGTGGCCACCCTGGTTCTTGTAATGTCATATATCTTCAGGAGTCATAAAGTCAAGGTCTTAGAGAGCACTGGGGGAATGAATGAGATGGGTGTTCTCGGTGGGTTAAGATAGCAGAGACTCCAGAGAAGATGACCAAGTCTGAATAGTAGGAATAATAAAAGCCCTTATTTGTTAAATGTGTTCCCTGTGAGGCACTGTGCTTTTTTTGGTTCACATGCAATAATTCGTTTTATGCTCACATTTCATGTTCTGTGAGGTACCATCAAGACACTAATGACTCCCAGCTGGAGAGGACACACCTGTGGGATGACAGCACAGAAGCTGACATCTGACAAGGAGATCACCAGTGGGGAGAATGCCAGTAAACAAGGACCAGATAAGACTGAATCCATTATGAGAACTTCATATATAGTGTCAGGAGGTCAGCCAGCAAGTGAGGAATGGACTGTTGAAGAAACTGATGCCAAAGACTAACAAAAATAAGGCTCTCCAGGGAAAATCCATGTTCTTGTAGAATAGGTGGGTCAGCTTCCTGTTTCTAGGAAATCACTTAGCATTTATGATATTTTTGCAGTATCCTATTCCAGCCTCTTGACCCCATCCTTTACAATCCCACTGGGAAAAGCACCCATGCAGATTCTGGTATGTGTAATTTTCCAGATCTCATAGAATCACATTATTAATAGTAGTCCAGATTGCACTGTACATCAAACTATGAGATTTGAGCATTTGCATTTTTAAACAATGCTCATTACCTCCAAAGGATCTCAAATACGTGGCAGGTCTGTGAGTATGTTATAAAGTGCTTGAACCTCTGTACTTACAATGTGCAAACATCAATGTATGCACAGTTCATGCCACAGCCCTTGTGTGCTGTGATTTGAAGCTAACGGTCAGGCAGGAGGGCAGGTGAAATCTTCTTGGAACATAAATATATTGAAGGTTGCTAATGAAAGACTAATTGATGGTGACAGGAATTAGTCGATTTTAATAATGTAATTTGTTCAGTATCACTACAGCAATTAAAGAAAAAAAGAAAGAAAAAGATTTAAATCTCTAAATTCTGTGCTGAAAGATCCAAGGGTAAGGTAAGGTTGTAGTATAGCTTGTTTATTAGCATTGTTAGAAATAATGATCAAGTTAATTAAAATTGAATTACAGTGGGACCATCTCGATAGACTCACAACAGCCATTTTAATGAGTTCTATCAAAGGTAGCAATAATAATTAAGCTATTTTGAAACCAGCTCAATAATTTTTATTAGAAATCTACTATGCACATTTCTCTCAAGTCCCCGTTGGTAAAACTGCAGTAGCAAGACATTTAGGCTGTGGACTCTGGGTACGGCCAGCTGTGGCCCTGACTGCTCTGCAGTGAACTGTGAATGCGTTCATGCTGTGTATGCTATTTGAGAAGAGTGGTTGCAATCAATGTATGTTATCCCTCTCTGCACTACTACGCCGCCTTCAAAAGACAATGGTAACACTAAAGGAGAGGAGATAGCCTAAGGCAAAGGGCCCCAGTCTTTTCCCAGCACTGAGGAACTCTTCAAATGCCAAAATATTTAAAAGTTTCCTTACATGTAAGTAGTTGCATTTTTAGCATCCCATTGACTAATGAAAGGTATAATGACACAAAACTCTATGATTTCAGCAGTGATTTGCATTGTATTAGTCACAACTTCTATATACTAAGAGGAATTATTAGTGAATTTTTGTTTGAGCATATGTTTTAGTTCTCAGACGGAGCTGCTGTATTTTTGTCCTTCCCTTTCCTTCTCCCAGGGTAAGGCCACTGGTATTGGAAATCTGGAGTGAACAGAGATAGGCCCCCATGTTCCTACAACTTCTCCTTGGGGTGTCCATCAGAGCAGGAAGTTGGGAAAAGGGAGAGTGGGTAGTTACTACACAGATGTCAACACATGTGGCATCTACTTGCTATTTCCATGAGAATGTTTTCCCTTTATCGTATCATAAAGCGCTATTTTATATATTTGTATTTGTAATTGTAATAAAATAAAGCTAAAGGAAGGGTGAAGCTGGATATTTATTCTTTGTCCCTAATTTTGTGAATATTGAGATTTTATGTATGAATAATTAAAAGGCTCTTTACATAGGTAAGTACACCTTGACTTTATTGGGCTCAGGAATGACCAATGATGCTAGTAAACATCACTCAATGTAGATATTTATTAATCTTATTGCAGCCTTTTAAGTAAATACTTCATTTTTAAATTTTAAAGCCTCATGACTGCTCAGAAGCCACACAGATTTCTAATAAATATCCATAAGTTGATTTATTACAGCTCATTAGTTCCCTTATTATATGTATTATTATTTATTTCTTGTGATTATTATTATTTATTTCATTTATTCATAACTTTGTCATGGTGTTCTAGGTTGTTACAAATTTGTGTGTTCTTGGACTATTAGTTTACATTTGAGCACAGTGTGCTTTTCCCTGGAAAGGGTTATTTTCATGGGGGATCCCTGCATCTATTAAATAAAAACTGCAATCATAAGGTCATGAGTCTTACCTTGATAAAATGCAAGCACAAATTTTTTAATATTAATAGGTTTATCCACATATGTTATACAAAATCATATAGTATAATAGAAACGTAAGTAGTAATAACAAAGTCAGCATTAATTAATTAATTAATTAATTAATTAATTAATACCATAGCCACATTAGAAGTATTGAATTCTTGGTCTATTGGACTTTATGTTTAGAAATTATTTTTCTTGCAAAATAACCTCTGATTATGCTAATCTACTAAAAAGAACTATACATAGAAAATCCTAAATTCAGACAAGCATTTTAGTTCTAAAGTTGACTTTTTCATTAATAAAATTAAAGATCAACATTGCTATAATCTTCTTTTCATTGAAATATTAACATAAATACTTAGTTTCAAAATTTTTAAATTAATATAATCTTTGTGTGCAAAACATATAAGTTATTTAAAGTAACCATTTTATTATATTTTAAAAAAATGGGGCACATTATGAGGAATTAATGAGTCATTTTATACATGGCAAGTAGCTTAATCTTAAATGTTTATTTTTATAATATTAATTTTATAAAAGACCTAATGAAATAGACATTTTTACAGTGATCTTCCAAAAGGAAAAAAAAAAAGACAGGGGGAAAAAAAGGTAACTTTTGAGACACTTTTAAGCCTACAGATTCCATTCTCTAAATTTTGTCAAGTTTTGGCTTAAGTAAATATGGGAAATTCCAACCCACATTTATATAGTTTTAGAATTTGATAAGCAATTAAAGCTAGAGATTAAAATAAAAAGCTTTGTTGTTGTTTTAGGCTTTCCTCATGTAGTGTTCAATTCTGAAAATATTTTAATGTTTGTAGACTGATTTTCAAAGATTTAATGCTATCACTAAATTTCTGTTATTTATTCACAAATAGTGGTGTTTTTTTCTATTATTGTACAATTCAAAACCAGAGATTCTACGTACTGCATGCTAAGAAAACCCACCTGGTAAATATCTGGACAATTTTCACATTAAATATGTTCATTATCTTCTGGTCTATACAGCAATATATTGAGAATTTAAAGAACAAACAAGCAAAATTAAAAGCATCTTAAGATATCTTTATATACTGGTTAAAGTGGAGGCTAGCACTTGTCTAACATAATGGTATAAGATCACCATAGGAAGAGTATCTCTTTTGTTTGCCTGGGAAGATGATGCCAGCAATTTTCGGGGGCTAGATCTGAGCCAAGAATAGATGTCTATATTGTAGATCCATTTCTGCATTACCTTGGAGGAAAAGGAAAAATTTGCCTTAATTTTCTCAGTGATTGAATGTAAATTTCGTGAAGGCACAGATAATCTCTGAACTGACCTTTCATTCTGCACAGGCCTTGCATTTGAGAGGCATTAAACACTTTGGCATGCATAAAGGAATCACCTGTGTACATAGCAACTAGCGACTTTCTTGAATTTGCTCATTTCTCCTGGTATTATTTTTCTTCGTAAGATTAACTCACTCTGCACTTCTAATTCCTTGTGGTAGTACCTGAGTATCCACCACAGTTTTAAAGGGACTTAGGCAGGGAAATGGGTAAAATTTACATTGATACTGAGCGTTTACACAGTGGTTGAAGTCTAGATTTTAGACTCATCTGATGTCCCACCCAAAAGCATCTTTCTTCCTTGAAAATGTATCGGAGTTTTGGGCTGAAGTCTTGGTGCTTCAGTTTCTTTCTCATTGGGACTATTCCCCCACCATAGACACTTAGAACCCTCCTTTACTGTACATTCTTGAATAAAGCACACTGGGCAGAATATCTTCCAGTGAAGGCATCTAGGGCAGACTGTTCAGCATTTAGAAACTCCACCACGTGTCCTCCTCAGCCTCAACCCGTGTCATTCCCACCTCACCCCCAGCCTCACTTCTCCACTCTTGCATATTACTCCACTCTTCACAAAGGTTGCTTGCTATCATTTTTAAATTTGGGGAAAAAATGAGAAATTTGAGAAAATAAAAGGAGAGGATAATAATTTTTAGTCCCATTTGGTTTTATTGTTTCTGTTTTTGCATGGAATTTTTTTTTTTTTTTTGCTTGTTTTCTGTTTTATTTTGTCTGCTTAACAGCCCACATCTTGAACTGCCTTTGATTATTGTCTTCTTGGAATATTATTTTGAAAATCTTTCAAAAATCACATTATTTTATTGATTTCCCAGGAAGTTTATGTTTGGTAATTTTTCAAATATTGAGGAACTAGTTATCCTCAACTCTGTTTCTTACATAATCAGCCTCTATCTTTTCTATGTCTTAAGAAGTAAACTTCTAATTTCCAATTTTTTTCGGTTTCACTCCGGGATCTTAAAATCAATAGTCATTTCTTAGGAATAATTTTTCAAATTTGTGAATGATTGAGCCAAACACTTGCTGTTCTTCCTGAGAACTTCCACCTGCTTTTTGGCCCAGTCACTGTTCATCAGCACCTCCAACAGAGGGTGAGCACAGAGAGAAAGACGGAGAGCAGTTAATTCTGCAATTTTTTTGGAAACTTGAATAAAAAGTTGGGTAGGAGAGGACATTAAGATTAATACCTAAAGTGGGATTTTAAATTGGCCTATTGGAGGCTGACAGTTTTTCCTTCTCACAGAAGAACGTAATGATAACAATGATTGTCAAGCACTTGACCGGTTTAAGTGGCCCGTGAAAGGGAAATTGTGCTGTCTTTTGCATAGGGAGATGCTGCTGCTGACACATTAATGAAAAGAATCCACAATGTACTCAAACGGCCCGAATTCAGCTCTTATCTCCAAACTTCATTAGCGTATGTGAGCCTGAACAGCCCCTATACAGGGTTTCTCTTTGTTCTCTTTTCTGTAAAATGTAAGCAGTAACAGATTTTTCTGGGGGCTGCTGCAGTGAAAGGACATCACATGTAGGAAGACATTTTAAAAACTACAAGGACTGTTCCTGTTCCTTCATGTCATTATCATTAGTAATGTGTTTGGATGAGTTATTTTGCTTCATTGACACTTTCTTCATTTTCATGCAAGAGAGTTTACTAAGCTGGTGGCTACGTCCGCACTCTGTAACAACTAAATATTTTATTTTCCTTGATAACCTCATTGGTTTTGAGTAACTTAAAATAATGACCTCAGACCCAAGTCTCTATTGACAACCCGAACCAGGAAAATAACATTTATTCAAGCATAGGATGAGTGCCAAATATCTGAGGCCATTAGCGGTCTTAATAGCTCAACTTTGTGCCCTGATTGTATGTTTTCTGTCATTGGGACCAGAATCCGTCCTGAGGTAAGGTTCTTCCCTTAAGTTTCAAATTATCTGAAACTAGATAAAGCAGGTAACACAGAGAGGAAGGAAAATGGGAAAGGAGGCAAAAGTTACATCTGTTATTTAAAGAGTTTGGACTATGATGAAAACAGGATGAAATGAAGATTTCCTAGACAAATGATAAGGCTTGGAGTATACATGATACTGCAATTAGACACATGTAAAGAACCTATTTATAATTTACTCTCTAGCTACTTGAGAACAAGGCATAGGAAGCCATTTTTAAAGTCACACGTAATTTAGGTAGTTTATAAGTAAATAATTCTTGGGAGCAGATGGTTTTATTTCAATGGCAGTGTTTAATTTTCTAAAGAACACAAACTTAATGAGAAGATTCTGACATGAGAATGAGTTTGAAATCTACAAAAAGGTACATGTATAGAAAACAAGCCCATCTTGCTGTTACTCAGATACTCAAATGGAATTAGATTTGTAAATATTTTAAGTTCCATGCCAGTTTTACACTAAGAGCTGAGTCCTCAAGAGGGAAGTTACATGTCTGGAGGAGTGTTTCACTCTATGGGTGTGCATGTGTGACATGAGTGTGCATGGTGTGTGTGCATGTGTGCACGCTTGTACTCACGGGTGAGTAGAGAAAGGAGAGCTGGAATGTGAATGATGGGAACATAAAGGCTGTCTTAGAGAAACTGTGAGTCAACAAGCTCAAGGAAACTCTAGGCTAGTAAGGGAGAGATTTAAAAACAGCCACTGAAAGCATAAAGCAGGAGATTTTTCTAGGAGCTGACTGGGATGAGTCTGCTAATCTTGCAAGCGGGAGTTTAGTTCTTTAACAGAATCTAGTAAACTCCACAGTCTAAAAAGTATCAAAGAGAACCATTTTAATTGGAAACTAAGGTATGAATTTGGAGCCTAGGCAAAGAAGATCCTTCTTTGTTAGTAAGTAATATGAGCCAAATGATTATTTAAGACACACACAGCGGTGAAAAAACAATTGGGTATATTAAATACATTAACAGTATTTAACTCTGTATGGTGAAATCATGGAAATGTTTAATGTCTTCTTTTATGATTCATTGTAACTTCTCAATTTCGTGAGTTGAATATATATTAATTTTGTAATTAGACGAAAACAGAAAACACTATTTTAAAACTAAATTTAATCATGGATTTGTGTCTATGTATGTGTAATCTGAAGGTCCAGGGGACAATAGAGTGTGACACTGGCTGCCATCAAAAACCCATTAGTTCAGTAAGAGTGATGGTTGATCCTTTGCTCTTCTCAGGATCTAAACAGGCACATAACCTACTTCATGTTAAAGCGCTTGACTGAGAGCAGGCCTGTCATGGAATTATAGACACAGGGAGGCATCCCCCACCACAGTAGCCCTTCTCTCTTTGGCAGTCTCTCTCCTTTCTTATCTCTCACAGGGATTTAGTTGAATATTTTGTTCCCAACATTTTAATAGTCGTAGTGCTGCCCCTTTCCCTGAATCCTGTGATCCAAAGTTTTGGGGGGATGGTGGGCATGAAACTCCCTCAATCTCTTTCCTCCTCATTTAGCTAAGACAAAACTGGACTTTCTAAAAAAACAAAAACCTCCAATGGGAAATAAAAAGAAAAATCAAAGACCGACAGTTTGAAACAGACATGCCTTGAAGCACAGCCTTCAATCTTAATCCTGAAATCAGATCTTGGCATATTTCAGTACCCACACAAATTCTGCATTGTTGGTGAGAACCCGAAGGAAATGTTAGGATTTTGGCAATTCTTGACTATTCATTTTTGTTACTGTGTTTTTTGCCCTCTTAGGAATTTATGTTTTCCCAAAAGAAAACATAATTAAAGAGCTCCAGTATCTGATATTAAGGGACAAGTGAGTAACATGACAATACATCACTCTATGCTAAGATCTTCAAAGAATCTGGCCAGGAATCCAGTGGAAAACTATGCAATTTTAAAATTAGTAAAGTACATTAAAACACAGTTTTAATCCATACTTGTTTTATAGAATCATTTGACCCATATACTTGAAATATTAGAAAAAGTGATTGTACAAAGCCTTGCTGAGAGTCCTCTAACTAAATTCTAAACAAAGTGACATGATAGAAACAGTGTCCAGAGGGCTTTGTCTATGGGGGTTTTTCTGTCCTTGACTCTGGCAATACCAATACTCAAACCACCTGCTCATGTGTAGAAAGGCCATTATCTGCTTTCTTTCCTCCCACTCTTCCTTCTCCTCCTCCTCCTTCCTACCTCTTTCTTCATTCCCCCCGCCCCCCTCCTCCTCTGCTCCCTTCTATTTCTTTTCTAGGTCTCTGAAATCCCCCTGGTCCTGGAGTATTACACACCCCCCTTGGAAATCTCCTTGTTAAAGACCCCTCAAACCTTGCTAACCTCTTATACTGACCTTTTGTAGACTCTCCTTCTGAGGGTTTCTATGACTTGGGAATCCTGGAAAGTTACCCTTTACCCTCAAAGCATTGGTAGGTTTTGTAGAGTTCATCTGAAACATGCTTTTAACTCAGAATTCAGTTGACTGGTGAAATCCAGCTTTAAGTGATGCCCTGGGCAGAGACTTTGGGAACTGAATGACAGACACTGCCCTCTTGGGGGCCTGTTTCAGTCACATTAGCACCCTGCATTGGTTAGAATCTTTCAAATCTCTTGTTAATGAATGCATTTCTCCTTTAAAGTTGCTACAGTCTGTATGAGGGATGTCTCTCAATCAATCCGCAATTAAAAGAGAAGTAACATACTATGAGTCCTGTGAACAACTAAGCATTTTCTAGTTCAGTCTACACTATCTGGTAACAAAGATCTTTGCTAAATCCCTAAGGCTCTTCTAGGAAACAAATGTAGTGGCCCTTCTCTTTCTGCAGAGAAATGAAAGTGCAGGAGGGGGCTTTGGTAGATATACTTACCCTGCTGCTTAATCCTCAAGTGACAGTCTTTCTATCCTTCAGTTATACTGCCTAGATTAAGATAATCACATATATCACACATGTCAGTGAGGTGATGTCAGGTGGGAAGGATGGAGACGGAAGTCAAGAGATGTGAAGGTAAGGTATTGGATGCAAGGTTGTATCCCAGAGGCATGTCTTAACCATTTGAATTAGGGACTATTTAGCAACCACCTTGAGTTCAATTTTGTATCATCCTGAGTCTGAATTGCTTGTGGTAGTTGTTAGATCCTGAAATAGGTTACCGACCTGATAGGTTCCTTGTCTTTTTTTAAATGTCAGAATCTTGAATCATGCCTATCAATGCTTGTCCTCCTGAGGCTCTTGAGTCCATCAAGTGTGTGCAGATTTCATTTGGGTTAATTTCATTGTTTTCCAGCTTTTATCTAAAACCACCCATTGGCATTTACCTGCCAGGGTGCAAGTAGAACACATAAAGCCACATGAGTTGATAAAGATCATGTATTCCTACCAATTAGACAATAAGCTACATTGCTTCTGGTTAGGAATACCATACACATTTTAAAAAGGAACTGCCAAAAGAATTTTTTCCCCCGCAGAGCTTAATTTGATTCATTAAAGGGCTGAGAATGCTCCTGCCAGAAAATCAATTTTCTAGTGGAATATCAGGCTGGGATGGGGCAGATCACCTGGAAGAAAACCGGAGAAAGAAAGATAAAAGCGAAAAACAACGTGTGTCCACAAAGATTTTTATTTTTGGTGTTTCTAAATTTGAATGTGTACTCTTCCGTATAACTGGGAGATCTCTAATGAGAACACTCTTATTTAGTGTCTTAAAGAAATCTAGTGATGGTTTTTCAATAATCTAAAGCAGAGATTTTTATAAAGTTTCTTGAAATAATTGAGTTGGCATTCCAGGTAACTAGTACTGTAATATATAGATTTGAAATAGGCGTTTTTTGGTGGTAGTGGGTGGAGGGGAGACTGCATCTGCAACATGTTTACTCCTCTGTCCTCTTTCTTTCATACTGTGTAATTCTGAGAGCTCTTAAACCATGATAAGGAAGTAATTATGTTTTGAATTTCTCTAAAGATCTAACTAGAGGGCATCCATCTAAATAAATATTTCCAGCAATACAGGTTGAAGGACCCGGGTAATTCTGATTCCAGAAATAAGATTTTACATAGGTAGCTGAGGGAAGGAAGTAAAACCTGTGTGGGGGGTTTTGGCAAAGAAATGTAGAGCTCCTAGGGGGCGGGAGACTTGTATTCTCCAACCTTCTCCACACCCACAGCCCCAGATCTGGGACGAACGCGTGTCTACGATACACACAAAATAAAACGAGTGATGCCAGCTGCGGAGGGACCGAGGCACCGCGGGCTCTGTCTGGCGGAAGGGGAGCCGGGCGCCCGGCAGTGTCACTCAGGCTTTAAGACAACCCTAGCTGTGGTCACTGGGCGAGAACAGGGCTCCTCCCGGCCTCCCCAGCAGTGCGGCTCGAATCTTCTGAAGCTGCCAGTTGCCAAATGAAATCTGAAACCCAGGGCTGCGTCTGAGGGTTGGCCCCGCTCAGTTGTTCCAGCCTCTTGTACTGTATATTCACACACAATCACTCTTTCTAACTTCTGGGACTCTTCTTTGCGCAACTGCTAGGATTTCTCAAGTGCATGTGGCAACTCAGCCCAGCTTCGGGTGGAAACCGGCGGGGATCCGCAGGGTTGCCAAGGCCAGGGGGGCTGTCAAGGCTGCAGTGGGGACTGGAGAGGATCGAGGCGCGAGCGGCGGTGGGGAAACACCCACAACTTTCCACCCCAGCCGCAACTCGTTGGGCCGCCTCGGATTTCCTCCAAAACCACAGCTGCGGAGCAACCAAGTGCATGAGGTGCAACACTTCCCCTTGTTGTGGGAAGTAAGGAGACCTCCCTCCCCTCTTTTTTCTTTTCCTTTTCTTTCGGCTTGTCTGGGCCTTTTTCTTCGGAGCAGCCGCCGCCCCCAGTTTCTCTTGCGCTCCGAGCAAGGTAGGTGACACCGCTGCGGGGGTGTGCGCCCAGGGGCCACCACCGGAGGGCTGGGAGGTGGCCTCGGCTGCGCGCGGGGGCTGCGGGCACAGCTGCCTGCACCAAGGGCAGGGGCTGCGGGGGGCGAGCAGGGATCGCTGGAATCTCGCGCTGGTGCGGTGTGTGTGTGCGCGCGCGCGCGTACACGCGTGTGCAGATGATGGGAAACAATGCTCCTTTATTATTTTTAAATGGATAAAAACGGCGCAAGCTGGCAGTATGTGTTTCTGAGCTTAAAAATAGATGACTTTAATGAAAACTCTGTGCAGTTCAATTCCCTTACTATCCATCCTCCCCTTCCCCTCTGCTTGTTTCCGCTAGTGTCTAATACTGTGAGCGTTTCCTAGATAACAGGCATACAGAGATATATTTTAATAATAAACATTTTCATTGCAAACAAAGCGTTAGGGAATCTTTGGTGAATTTTAAGCCACCCAAAAGATTTGTTTAGGTTTTTTAAGAAGTAACTTTTTGAGGAAGTATCCAAACTCTCTTGAGGATAAATATGTAATATGGTATCTTAAAAAAAAGTACTTCAGATTGCATACCTTTTATTAAGTCCCCAAATAGAAGGGGAGATACTATTACTCTGAGTTCCTTAGAGATGTTAGGTTTTCAATACTAGCCAGTAATAGGGAGCCCAGATTCCCTTGTAGTCTATGCCTATACTAATTCATTTAAAATATCATTTCCAAGCTATTTCTGCTTCCATCATAGTTTGTTACTCTTTTTTTTTTAAACATAGCAAGACATCTTTATTTCATCTCTTTCTGAAATGAGGAAATAAATCAATCAAAATCAAAATTGGGTATTTGAAATATAAAAGTTGTAAAGGATCTGCTTATCCATAAGTAAAACAATGTGTTGCTGTGTCTACTAAGTAAGACAAATTAATTGAAACCCAGGGATATTTACAGTAGAGTTAAGAGCTTTACTCAATTACTGAGAAGATGGACAGACAGATTAAATACAAACAATCTGTCCCCTGATTCTAATTAGAACTCAAAACCAACCCTTAAGGGCAAGAATGGATGTTGCTATTAAGCTGGGCATCATAAAACATAAAATACACAGAATTAATATGTTAAGAAAAGCCAGAAAACAAATATAAAGCCCACATCAGACTTGTTAAGATCTCACTCTCTTTTTTAAATTTCTTAATACTTCTTCTCTGGGGATGTTTCAACCTCTAGGAGAGCCCACTAATACAATTCCTTTTTTTGTCTTTCCTGAGTGCCTGACCTTCAGGTGGCAAGTCATGAAATCTGTTCTCTTTCGGACTATGACTGAGTTGTCAGAGAATTCACCTTAGACATCTTGGAGGACCGATATATTGACAAAACCTTAAAATAAATAAAATCTCCCTACCATTCAGAGGAGGTATGTTCTTGGTGGAAAGAACTTTAAGTGAGAATAAGGGAAAAACTGAACTTTTTCAGATCTGGAGGTTAGTTTGAGGTATGTGTAAGGAATACACAACTAGAATGATAAAAGTGGGGAGAATCTGTAATCTTTTTTACGTGTGAAAGGCTGTTGAAACCCAGTCAGTCCTTGACTTTCAACTGTGTTATTTGGTATTATTAATCTCAGGGGTTTGGGTTTGAGAGGAGAATGGTTTCTCAGCTGTGTTCTTGTGGGCTATATATACAGTGAATTTGAACCACTTTGAAAATACAAACCCGGCAGTAAGTGGGGGAAGAATTAAATTCTCAAGAAAAACATCACTGTAGAATGAATAACAATGCACCCGTTCTGACAAGAGTGCAGATTTAAGTGTAGAAGTGAAAAGTGTCCTAGGCTAAAATTCCCAGTGAAATCCTTTCAGGTTTTGCTTTGGGTAGTAGTGGCCAAAGCTCCGAATGTTTCCATCGTCATGGTTTTATTTACTGGGTGATCTTGGACTCTCCAGGGTGAAGGGCAGGGGTTAAGGGAAGTGGGGGTGGGGTGGGGCAGGAAGGGTGAGGAATGTGCAGCAGGTGGTAATGAGTGGTTTGAGTATGTTTATTTTGCTGTCTTGGCTAAAGCCTAGCTGCTGTTTACCAACAGTGCCCTGAATCGTTTTGCTGTGACCTACTGGCCCATTGAAGCATGTTTTCTTTCTAGCCCCATTAGCGTCTGCGTTGGTTTCCCAGGACTGAAAGTAGGTGGTGCTGCTGCAAAGTCCAGGCCATGCATTTGGTTCCTGTTCTAAGTGTTTGCAGGGCTGTAGGACCATCTTAGTTACCTGTAGTTATTCTCCCGTGGTCTTTTCTGGCCAGTGTTGAAGAGTTCTTTTCCTACGAGCTGAGCTTATGTAATGCTGATTCCTTCTTCCTGCTATGTTTCAATTTTTGGTAAAGCTAAGTGAGTGCCTTGGAAAAATAAGAGGGGGGAGGTGGATGGAGCCTCAGCTTGGAGCCGAGTAATAGCCACCTAATTGGTCACACGAGGGTGTAGAGAAGCTTGATGATAACAAGAAGCTGAGATATTCATTCCGCCCTGATCCCATTTTCCCGAGGAAAAACAGCAGAAGAGATTTAAAATAAAAAAAGATGCTTGTTTACAATTAAATTTGTAACTAAAGGAAAAGATGTCTCCCACATGGAGAAAGGTATTTCAAATGAAAGTTGTAAATAGGCAACTTAGTCATGAAGTGAATACTCTTCGTGTTAAGAGTTGGAGCTTCATATTGAGTCTTGCCATGGTAACCCATCTGTCTTTGCTACATGAACTCACACTTTACAAGATTAGGATGGTCTCAGCAGCTAAGTAGAAGCACATTTGAAGGCAGAGGGATTATTCTGATGAAGAGACTAAGACTGTTTGCTTTTCAGAGGTTACTCTGCGCATAAGCAGCGTCCCCACTCTACTGTGGCACTGCCACAATTAATCTTTATAAAGTGTAGATCTAATTTTATAAGTCCCTTGATCTAAAACCTTTGATGGATTCCAAAAATCTATAACATTAACTCTAAACGCTTTAGTACAGCGACTAAAAGCTCTTCAAAGCCCTTCCTTTCTAGCTTTGTCTTCCTACATAAGGGCCTCTCACTCTTCATACTTCTGATTTCTTGCTCCTGGATTTCATTCTTCTGGAATGCCCTCTGCCTGGAAAGCTCTTCTTGATTATTGGTGGTCCATTTCAAATGGAACTCCCTCTGGAAGACTTTCCCAGTTCCGTGCAGGAAGAATTAACTATTTCATCTTGTCTGCTTCCAGGTTGTTTTAAATATACTGTGAATAATTATTTTAATAATTGTTATGTGCTCCCCACAGTCAACTACAATGAGTTCTTTAATGGCTGTATTGGTGGTAGGGGAACTACCTGTATCCTAGTGCCTAGCAGAGTGTCTAAAACGTAGTAGACACCTGTTTATGTTTCCTTAGTAAATGAGCAAGCAAAGTCATGAATGAGTAAAACAGTGGTAGACTCCAATTTATGCAGATAGTTATTTCCCCAAAGTCCACTTGAAAAATTTCCATTTGGACTCAGAGTTCATTTTCCAAAAGTCAATGCTACCAAACAAAATTCACTTTCCAGACTGGCCCACGCAAGCCTATTTAACTCCTATAATAGATAAAATATTGTGCTTTTTCTATTCTAAAATAAAAAAAAACCCCACAAAAACAAAAAACTACTGTGGAACTATTTTTTATTTTTGAAAGTGCAAAATACACTTGAGTTTAAAGATAACAGAAGCAGTTAGAATAGATATACATCTTCCACAGTTATTTTAAATATTATACTATAAAATCTGTAACCTGCTAAATCCCAGTGGGAGGTCCTGGATTTAGCTGTGAGGACTAATGATGGAGTTAAATTGGAGATTCTGTTGCCTGTGAAATGGGCAATAATCTTAATTAATAAAACCAAATAGAAATACCAATTATGGCTATTTAATAATTATCTTGAGTGCTAGTGCTTGAGGGAAATGAGATTTAATTAAAGGAGAACATGGAAGTGGATGGAGCGGAGGAAACTGAGAAGGGCACTTTCTTTCATTTTACTTATTCTTTATTACATTGGTTTTATTTTCATCTCATTTGACCATTTAAGCTCAAAGTTCCTTCGTGAAAAAAAAATTGTCTTTGTCTACAGTTATTTCTGCTGCCTAACATATAGAAGAGAGGTGGAGGTTACATTCCCTTTGAGCCAAAATACAAATGGGCTTATTTCATTTTCAGAGTGGTGATATTTTTGTCACTTGCATACCTGCTGTTTAGCATGTGGATAATTTTTCAATAAAGAATGCATAATACTTGTGTTTCAGGCACTATCCAGGGACCATATATAGTTCAAATTTCTCAAGCTGATCCTTATATAGCATCTCTGTGAAGACTGGAAGAGCAACCATTGATATTTAAAAATAATAGTCTACTCAGCTTTCTAAATCTTCCATGCTCTCTATTTTTGTCGAATTATATGACTGGAAATTTACCTATTGTAATCATATTACAACTTCTTTTTTTGTCACATTGTCTTCATTCGTTACGCTTTAATATGATACATTTATTTATTTATTTATTTATTTATTTATTTATTTATTTATTTATTTATTTATTTATTTATTTATTTTTACTGAGAGTCCATATAAAAGAGACAGGTTCCATGGAAAATATCTTGGTACTTTTTGTTATATATTTCAATATTCCTTATTTTAAGATCTCCATAAATTCATCTTTGCTTTTACTGCTTTTAAAAATGTGTCTCTTTGATGAACTAGTGTTGCTTCTTTCCTGAGAAGAGGCTAGGATTAGCCTCTTTCACTTTATCGTATTTCTCATTTTAGCTTTCCACCCAAGAAACTCAGAACTAAATTTAATGCACAATTGTACCCTAGTCGAGGTTTTCTGGTGACGTGGTTTTCATCCTTTTAGCCTTACTTTAATGTGCTTAATGTACCCATACCTTTTAACTAACTTAAAAATAAACTCAAATCCATTATGGAGATACACTGAATTACCTTCATTTCTTTAACTTTTTTAAAGACGTGTAGTTAAATATTTATAAAATTCTATTTTGTAGCTTCAGTTTAGTATTTCAGAGCCAATAATTTTTCCAGATTATTTTTTGTGATTCCTTGAAACATTCTCGGTTCTGATTTTATACTCCCTGATAAATAAAATGGCCTTGTCCCAAATGTTACATTTCTTGAAAACCTTGGAAAGAAAATCATGTCTGATTAATTTTGAAAGTAGATACTTAAGCCAAACATGTGAGTTCTTTTCAATATATATACCATAAATGTATAGAAGAGTTCCCTCAAAGATATCTCTGAGAAACAGAAAACTTCCTTTTTTTGTACAAATGAAATCTATCAATAAATCGAGGCTTTATGGAGCAGTTATTAGGGCTGTATTCTGTCCGTCAAATTGAGCCTTCAGAAAACAAAATAATTTTTCAAATTTCTCAAGCAGGGTAAACCTCTCATTTTGTCCTGAATTCTCATGCTAATGAGTTAAGTACCTACTAAGTACCAAGCACTCCATGAGATTTTTAACATACACTACTTCTAATTTGAGAAATAGTTAGAAATAATCAGTAATTCTGTGGGTAAACTATATTATATCTAAGTCAGACATTACTATTCCCATTGTATGAGGATGTTTAGACTCAAAGGGATAAAACTTACTCAAGCTATTACAGTAAGTAAGGAGTATAGAGTTGATAATCAAAACCAGATCTGTCTGAATCCAAATACCCCACTATTTCTAATATGTCACCTACTCAGTGCTTTTCTCTTCAGCTATTAATTTTAGAATGATAATCTGTGTTTCAGTGTGTTTGACATATAACACAGACCCTGGTCTCAACAGGATCTCCAGAAGCTGGCCTCAGAGTTCTCCTGCAGGTCTTTTAGATGACACATTCTTATGCTGATGAGTTGGGGCCCCTGGGATGGCTTACCACTATCCAGGTTCTCTTTGAGAAAAGAAACTCCATCTCTCACAGGCCTGTAACTGAATCAACTGATAGTCATCGGCTTGGCTAGAATTTATTTTCTGGTGAGACAGGAACAAGAAAGGTATGGACCTCGCAGCTCCACTGATCTATCTCCATTGCTTAATTCCCAGACATGGGGACATTTTTTCCCTCTAGGGCAAGTAGTTTATTTGTGGAATGATACCAGTAAACCCAGGTAAGGGATGAACTTCTTTTTTTAAGGCAAAAATTCTCATGTGTCAGTACTTTTAATGGTGCACGCATCAAATTATAGTAAAAAGATGACTGTAAAGATGCAGCCCTTCTATTTTCATGAACAGTGCACTGCGTTGCAGTAACTGATTTTATATCCACCACTGAGTATGCCCAGGAACAGTGTGAGCAACAGGTGGAGGTGGAGAGAGAAGGGGGCAGGTCTAAGTTTCGGGTGAGAGATCAAACTTGAAAAAGCCAAGTTATGTGTATGTGTATATATATCTATTCCCCCCCCCCCAGAACCTCCATACTGTTTTCCGTAGAGACTGTACCAATTTACATTCCCACCAACGCTATAGGAGGGTCCCCTCTTCTCCATATTCTCGTAAACACTTACAATTGCTGTCTTTTTGATAATAGCCGTTCTGACAAGTGTGAGGTGATACCTCATTGTGGTTTTGATTTGCATTTCCCTGATGATTAGGGATGTTGAGCAACTTTTCATGTGCCTGTTGGTCATCTGTGTGTCTTTGGAAAAATGTCTATTCAAGTCTTCTGCCGATTTAAAAAAATTTTTTTTTAAATATTGAGTTGTATGAGCTCTTTATGTACCTGGATATATATCTGAAGAAAACACAAATACTAATTTGAAAAGGTATATGCACCCCAATGTTCATAGCAGCATTATTACAAAAGCCAAGATATGGAAGTAACCTAAGTGACCATCAACAGATGAATGGATAAAGAAGTTTTGGCATATATTTACAATGAAATAGTACTCAGCTATTAAAAAAAAGAATGGAATTTTACCCTTTGCAACAACATGGATGGACCTGGAGGGAATTATGCTTACTGAGGTAAATCAGATAAAGAAAGGCAAATACTGTATGTTTTCACTTGTATGTGGAATCTAAAAAAATAAAACGAATGAATATTACAAAACAGAAACAGACTCACAGATAGAGAAAAAACTATGGGTCACCAGTGAGGAGAGGGGAGGGAGAGTGGGAAGACAGGGAAAGAGGATTAAGAGGTACATACAAACTACTAATAAATAAGATGCAAGGATGTACACAAAATACATTTAAAAAATAATTTGTTTGAAATTTAAGACAAAGAAGCAAATGTTTTTTCCTCACATCTAATTTGTTAACTATGGGCTGGCTATCTGATAACTAATCATCATTTTATCACAAAATACTTTTTAAGCATATTATGTTGTCTTCTTATTATTTTTACCAGAAAATACAGTCATGCTATTTGTAGTAGTCTTTATTTGTAAGTATTCCATACTAGGAATTTCAATTGAAATTTTCATCGGCTAAGCCTCCTATTAATCTGTATGTATTATTCATTTTCTACTTGAACACCAAACATCATAAAAAATTTAAAAATGAAAATTAATTAATTTTAAAAAGACGCAAGGATGTAATGTGTACAGCACAGTGAATATAGCCAATATTTTATAATAAATTTAAAGGAGTATAATCTATAAAAATACCGAGTCACTATGTTGCGCACCTGAAACTAATTTGTAAATCAACTATACTTCAATTAAAAAAAAAGAGGAGAAAAGGCTGAAATACAGCAGGGAATGATTACTTCTTTGAGGGTAGCAACTGAGAAGGGGAGGAAAGTTGAATTAGTGGTGGCAGTACTCACTGGGCACACAGAAATGAAATGGGCAAAAGGGAAAGTAATTTCAAAGCCAGTCTTTCTCAAGAAGGGAGCATTTATCACAGGAATTGTTGGAGTGCATCTCACTCCTGTTTGTGAAGCTACCTAGAGAAAAAAAAATTATCCGAACTCCTTGAGATGTCATCTTTGATTGTTTTATTGTGCTGGGAATATCTGGTTTTAAAGTATCTTACATGGAGAAACTTCTAGCTAGAAAAGATGAGGTGGGGGAGTCAAAGGAGCCTGGTGTTATCTTGTTGCACCTAATTAATTGTGTAAACCTAGGATTCAGCCACATAAGTACCACTTTCAGAGTTCCATTTTAATTTCTGTATCCCATAATGGCTTAATTGTTATTGTGAGATGATCGAGTGCAACGTCAGTGATTTTATACAGAGGCATCTGTGGGTGCACAGAAGCACTAACTTTCCCACGTTTGATTTGCTGGTTAAAGACTTCATATTTTCATAACAGCTCACACTGTCATCGTGGAGTAACTTTTCTGTGTCCAGGGGTTAGGCTCAAGTTGGCAGGTTCTGTGGGGGGGCTTCGTCCTCAGTGCCAAGAAACAGGTGGAGGTTACAAGGAATAATCTGGGTGAGGAGCTGTGAGAACTCCCGCACAGCAGATGGAGCTGCCGGAGGAGGATGGATGGGTGAAGGGGGAGAAGCAAGGTTGCAGCATAACAAGCGTCAGAAGGAAGGAATCAGGAGAAAACTCAAATCCAGACTCAGCATGGGACACTAGAAGCCCAGGGAAGGGAGGCAGTGCCTGATGTGGCAGTTAAGAATCAGCCTGTGTCTAGCAGTAGATGACAATTATTGAAGGCTTACTATGTGCTAGTTGTGCCATGCTCTCATCATAGGTTGTCTCCTTCAATCCTCCGGCTCCCTCGTGAGTATGCACCATCATTCTCTCTCTTTTATAGACGGGAAAGCTGAAACCTGAAGAGGCTTAGTATCTTACCAAAGTCACATAGCACTAAGTGGTAGATCTGGGATTCAAGACTGAAATACCTTACTTCGAGATATTTTCCCGTACTTTACCATTATACTCTGGAATTACATCTATGTTCCAAGCTGGCTCTGCTATACCCAAGCCCTGTGACCTTGGGCAAGTTTCATTAATCTTCTTGAACCACAGATTTCCTTCCTGTGAATATGGGCATTTAGTAATACCTACTCTGTAGTGTTGTTACGGGTTTTTAATTTATGATGTGCACAGTGCATTTAAAGAGCCTGAAAGGGTATCTGGTACCTAGTAAATATCAAAACAAGTCAATAGTTATTATTAAATTAAATGATGGACATGGGGTTCCTGAGCAGTGCTTTTCAAACTGGAGGTCTTGATCCACCAGTGGTCATAAAATCAAATCAGTGGTTCATGACCAGTGTTTCTTTTTACATGAAAAGGAATAGAACAGGATGGAATGGAATAGGAAAAAAAAAATCAGGGTTCATTATATATAGTAAAAGTAAGACTTGTTTCATGTTTTAATTTCCAGTTTTTTAATGTGTATGTGTGCACCTCACACACTGGGTAAAAGTGAAAAATGTACTTCTGATTATTGATAACTGTCAGAATAAAGTATAAATAAAGGTGATTTAAGGACCATTACTTGTTCAAAAGAAGAGTTTGGAAATCATGATAAAATTAGGTAAGGATATATCTAAATTACTTAAGAGTGGTTAAAAATGTATGTAGTCTTGTATTGACTAAAGACGTCAGTTCTCCACAAAATGCTGGTCTCTGTTGTGTGACTTTAGTTTTGTGTAGTCTTTTCTCCCATATTTTAAATGCTGCCTCTCACAGTGCAGGTGGGTAAGTCCCACAGAAGTCAATTCAGAAGGACATTGAGTAGTTGGAGCCTGTACTTTAGAACTACAAAATAAAAGCTTCATATTCTTTGTGAGTAGCCCCAAGCCCTGAATATCTAACTTGTGTTCAATTTGAAACATTTTAATGATAATAGTCCAGCTGCCTGAACAGCTGTAAAATTGGGAATTAAATGAAGAACTCATAAAAAACTGAATTCAATATTTTACTAATTGATATATTTATTTTGAAAAGCATGTAGACAAGAGATTGGTAATCTAGTTAATGCAATATTAATATTGATAATAAACAAAAAATTCTTTTTGGTAAAAACAGAAGTCATAAATTTTTATCCTTGGGTATTTTTCCCCTTAATGAAAATAATAAATGTGCTTAAGATATTTGTTGACTCTGTGCCATTAAAGAGAGAGCACGTAATATTGCACTGGCCAGCCTTCGCTCATTATTATGTTTTACTGCTGTATTTGGTTTTTGGTTGGAGGGTATATTTACTTTAAGACTTAAAAGAATTCTGTTTGAACATACAGCATCCAGATTCACTAGACAAGATTTGAGAATACTCTTTTTCCATTTTTTTTAAAAAAAGAATGTTACCTTGGATTTAAAAAAAAAGCTTTTCAATAGGTACATATTAACTTTTCTAAAAGTAAGTTCTTAGTGGTGTCTGAAAGTATTATTCAGGACAAAATCGTCAGGGAAAGTGAGTTTCAGGGGTAAGAAAGTCTACCTTCTGGCTCACCACAGTTGAAATTTTGTATTTAAACAGTAGCTTGAGAAATGTTTCACAAGATCCCTCTGTACTCTGCAATCTACAGTTGGAGGAGAGTGAAAAGGAAACGAGCTAGCAGAATGTGTGCTCTGATCCTGCTTTTGGATTAATTAGCATCTGTGAACTCAGGCAAATAATTTCCTTTTTCTGGACTTTAGTCTCCTTATCTGTAAAATAAAGGTGTTGGAGTAAATACTTTCTAAGATTGTTCCAGGTTTGAAAAAGTCTGTGTGGCAAAGTGGTAGTGTGTTCCTTTTGAACAATTTTGATAAGGATGTGGCTATGTGTATGCATTGACAGGGCTCTGAAGACTGACTTTGTAGAGGAGTGGGCATCTAGACGTCTATAGATGACATGATAAAGTGTAGCTTGACCTTTCTGTGTTCCATATGGCTAGTTTTCATCAGCTGTGGGTTTGGGAGGATGGGTGATACCACTCACTAGGAGGCTTTTGAAAATGTGTGAGGGTATTTTTGGTCAAGACAATGATGAGGTGAAGCTACTGGCGTTCAGTGCCCAGGGGTCAAGAATGCCACGTGTCTTGTAATATGTGTGACAGTCCCTCACTGCAAAGAATTTTCCTTCCCCAAATGCCAAGAACATCCCCATTTCAAAACCAGCAAATGAAGTTAAAAGATTAAGTTTTAACACCGTATTTTATAAAGTCATCTGGGAAATTGGAAATGAAGTCCTCGTACACTTTCTGCTGTTTCTCAGTAATGCAAATGCAAACAATATCTATTCTTGGATGACAACTGGTGTTTATGATGCACGGGGGAGACCAGCCACCAGCTCCCTGCCCTATATATTGACTGTGCAGCAAGAAAAGCAGTGCCATCTCAGCTCTCTTAGTACACGGTGCAAATATAACTTGAAGTTGTGCTAGGAATAGTTCCTTTGAGTATGAAATTACCAGTTACTGGATGACAGCCGTATTTTTAATGAAATTGCTTACAGAAGTTTCCACTCAATGTAACTAGACATTTCTTGTGTTCAAATAATGCCATGATTAAGGCATTCAATACATACGTTTGATTCCCTACAACAAGAAATACCACTTGCATAACAGCTCTGTACATGATGATGAGTGTCATGAACACTGCCTGTTTCTCCTCTGGCCTCCTTCTGGACTTGGGCTGGCCGTGTACATTCTGGAACAGGTTAATGATAGAGTCCGTTCAGCAAGAGTGACTCATCCAGGGCTGTCTCAAGAACCTGGGTTATGTGTTCAAATTTGGGCAAACCTTGCTTTGGAGTCACTGAAATCACAGGATCATTTTCTTAAAATGCTTTTCTCTCTTCCAACTTCTTTCTTGTGTTTGTCAAGTCTTTGATTTGTTAATGTGTATAATTTTAAACTACTGCTAATATTCAGCTCTCAGATACTGTGAGCATAAAAGGTGTTGCATGGATAAAATTGTTGTCTGGCCAGTCAAAGTCAATATTTTCCAGGAGTGAGAGGGAACCCCTGCTACTCCTTTCTTTGGTGAATTTGGGCCTTAATACTTCTGCAGGAAAAGGGGGGAAAACGAGATGAAATTCAAATGTGTAACTTTTCCTGTAAATTTGGTAAAAGGTAGATTTCAAGAGAAGGTTGAAATTATAGAATTAAAATTTTTTCTTTTGGGTAATCTTTCATGTGTATTATCTATGTTGGGCCTCCCAATTAACAAATTATATTACACGCTACATTCCCCTTAGAATGAATTTATTGGACATCAGAACAAATGCCCACTTAGAAAATAGCTGCGGCCGTCTTACCTCAATCTTTTAATAGAGAAAATGGGTACAAAGTAATCTAGGTGATTTGACCCAGAATATAAAGTCAGGAAGACCTGTATGCAGACCAGGCTCTTGATTTTTGGTGACTTGTTTTTCTACCCTACTGCTCTATTTCTCAGAGGCCTTTCTTAACTTCTGAGTTCCCTGAGACAATTAAACCCAAATGCTAGCCTATGGCATCCGATGCATATAATGAATTACTTCCTCTGCTCTGCAAGGAGAAGGGTCCTGTTTAAGTACCATCTGGCACAACTGAGAAAAGAGTTGCTCATTATTTTCTGTGTTCTTCGCATTAGGTGAGGAATTATGGCTGAGAAAAGAGCAAGTGAATCTGTAACATTTTATTTTATTTTATTACATAACATTTTAAAAAGCATTTTTCCTTAGCCTAGAGTAACCTTAAAGGCAGCTGAAAAAATAAACCATATGAAAATCAAGATGGAACTTGTAATACTTTCTGTTTTGGGTATACATTTTTAGTCTAATTCCTTGTAATAATATTAATGATGTTGAACCCATTTAATATGAATGTTCTCAATACACTGTAGATTTTCATTCAATTCAGTCTCCAAACCACACTATAATTATACAGTTCTCTGATTTTATGTTTTTCATATTCCTTAACAACAAAGAAATATGGTATATTAACAGCTAAGACATTTCATGCAGAAAACTAAAACAAAAATTTTTTTTAAAGCAGGTTAATCTGCGTAAACACTGCCTAGACGAGTCAAATAATCACCGAAGATGGGTGAGAGAATGGAGGAGGGGGAAGAGGCTTCAGCTCGTGGTAACTGCTGGGTAACACTGAGAAACAGGGAGAGTTCTGTCTGTGCAGCGCGTTTATTCTCTCTCTGTTTGCGGTCCCAGCCTCTATTGTTAAATTTGTGGAACATTCCAGGGAGTATCCTTAGCTTCCCTGACATGAGCCGGGGACTGGGGCTTGAAGGCTCCGAGGGACTCCTTTCTGAAAAGCGGGAGGACGGAATAGAGCAGGTAAACTGTGCGGCACATGGCGCAGCTGGTTGGGACCCACTCCTCATCCCGAGCGAGGTGAGGCCTTTGTGCCCCGCGCTGTGGGAGGTCAGAGCGTGCTGCTCTGCGTTATGTTTGCAGGCAGTTCTGAAAAGTGTAGGATGCTGTCTCAGAGAAATGGGGTTACTTCTATATCACAGAAGAGACAATACTGAATGCTTAGACTTCTTTCAGACGTTTGCATGCGGCTCAATGGTGTCAGCTCTGGGACTCTGCTTCTAATACATTTATTTTCAAGCAAGAATAGGATACCAGTGGCTTATGAGGGTTAGTCTTTATTTGTTTAGCAAATCACACTCCGATCAAATGCATACCAGTAATAATAGTGGGATATATATAGTCTTACTGCTGTGTTCTGTTTGTTTGATATAATATTTTCTTAATGTTTTAGAAAGAGCCATTAAGTAAAGTAAAATTACATTGAACTGTTTTACGGAAACGCCAAGCAACTTATGTATGATATCATTTACGAACTGTATTATTAATGTGAAATGCTAAAATAATTCAAAAAGAGTAATTGGTATGTAAAGGTCACGTTATCATGAGCTTGGAGTGGAATGGGAATGGAGGGGAGGCGGAGAGAGAGAGAATTAATCCATGTGTGATGCTAAGGCAGAGTGCGCTGAAATCGCTGGTGGTGTTTCCTAGGAGCGCCAGATACGCGGAGTTACAGCGGGTGCTGCTGTTCGTCAGTGTTGTCAGGGAACAGGTGCTGTGACTGTTTGTGAGATGTGAAAATGATTCCTGATCCCAATGCTGAGCCATAAATTGTAACCAGAATTATTAGGACTGTGTTTGCAGACCTGCAAGCAGGCAGCAAAGGCCGGTGGTATCTTGTAATTTCCAATGGACAAGGTTAAATTTTTATCTTAAGTCTGAGCTCTGATTTGAAACAAAGGGTTCAGCTGGTTTTTCCTGAGTTGCCAGCTCCTTTACCTGGCGATTTCCTGTTATGCCATTATTAAGTTTCCAGAGAATTCTCTCTAGAATAAGTTCAGTCTACCTGCCTGCTTTCTGAGACACTGCTTTTGGTGCTGTAATTGATTTTAATCAGAGGCAGTGTAGCACCTTTATTTTTTATTTTTATTTTTTAACATTTTTTATTGACTTATAATCATTTTACAATGTTGTGTCAAATTCCAGTGTTCAGCACAATTTTTCAGTTATTCATGGACATATACACACTCATTGTCACATTTTTTTCTCTGTGAGTTATCATAACATTTTGTGTATATTTCCCTGTGCTATATACAGTGTAGTCTATTCTACAATTTTGAAATTCCAGTCTATCCCTTCCCACCCTCCACCCCCCTGGTAACCACAAGTCTGTATTCTCTGTCTGTGAGTCTATTTCTGTCCTGTATTTACGCTTTGTTTTTGTTTGTTTGTTTGTTTGTTTTTGTTTTTGTTTTTAGATTCCACATATGAGCGATCTCATATGGTATTTTTCTTTCTCTTTCTGGCTTACTTCACTTAGAATGACATTCTCCAGGAGCATCCATGTTGCTGCAAATGGCATTATGTTGTCGGTTTTTATGGCTGAGTAGTATTCCATTGTATAAATATACCACATCTTCTTTATCCAGTCACCTGTTGATGGACATTTAGTCTGTTTCCATGTTTTGGCTATTGTAAATAGTGCTGCTATGAACATTGGGGTGCAGGTGTCATCCTGAAGTAGATTTCCTTCTGGATACAAGCCCAGGAGTGGGATTCCTGGGTCATATGGTAAGTCTATTCCTAGTCTTTTGAGGAATCTCCACACTGTTTTCCATAGTGGCTGCACCAAACTGCATTCCCACCAGCAGTGTAGGAGGGTTCCCCTTTCTCCACAGCCTCTCCAGCATTTGTCATTTGTGGATTTTTGAATGACGGCCATTCTGACTGGTGTGAGGTGATACCTCATTGTAGTTTTGATTTGCATTTCTCTGATAATTAGTGATATTGAGCATTTTTTCATGTGCTTTTTGATCATTTGTATATCTTCCTTGGAGAATTGCTTGTTTAGGTCTTCTGCCCATTTTTGGATTGGGTTGTTTATTTTTTTCTTATTGAGTCGTATGAGCTGCTTATATATTCTGGAGATCAAGCCTTTGTCGGTTTCACTTGCAAAAATGTTCTCCCATTCCGTAGGTTTCTTCTTGTTTTATTTCTGGTTTCCTTTGCTGTGCAGAAGCTTGTAAGTTTCATTAGGTCCCATTTGTTTATTCTTGCTTTTATTTCTTCTAGGAGAAAATTTTTGAAATGTATGTCAGATAATGTTTTGCCTATGTTTTCCTCTAGGAGGTTTATTGTATCTTGTCTTATGTTTAAGTCTTTAATCCATTTTGAGTTGATTTTTGTATATGGTGTAAGGGAGTGTTCTAGCTTCATTGTTTTACATGTTGCTGTCCAGTTTTCCCAGCACCATTTGCTGAAGAGACTGTCTTTATTCCAATGTATATTCTTGCCTCCTTTGTCAAAGATGAGTTGACCAAAAGTTTGTGGGTTCATTTCTGGGCTCTCTATTCTGTTCCATTGGTCTATATGTCTGTTTTGGTACCAATACCATGCTGTCTTGATGACTGTAGCTCTATAGTATTGTCTGAAGTCTGGGAGAGTTATTCCTCCAGCCTCTTTCTTTCTCTTCAGTAATGCTTTGGCAATTCTAGGTCTTTGATGGTTCCATATGAATTTTATTATGATTTTTTCTAGTTCTGTGAAATATGTCCTGGGTAATTGGATAGGGATTGCATTAAATCTGTAGATTGCCTTGGGCAGTGTGACCATTTTAACAATATTGATTCTTCCGATCCAAGAGCATGGAATATCTTTCCATTTTTTAAAGTCTTCTTTAATTTCCTTCATCAATGGTTTATAGTTTTCTGTGTATAATTCTTTCACCTCCTTGGTTAGATTTATTCCCAGATATTTTATTACTTTGGGTGCTATTTTAAAGGGGATTGTTTCTTTACTTTCTTCTTCTGTTGATTTATCGTTAGTGTAAAGAAATGCAACTGATTTTTGAGCGTTAATTTTGTAACCTGCTACCTTGCTGAATTCTTCAATCAGCTCTAGTAGCTTTTGTGTGGACCTTTTAGGGTTTTCTATATATAGTAACATGTCATCAGCATATAATGACACTTTTACCTCTTCTTTTCCAATTTGGATCCCTTTTATTTCTTTCTCTTGCCTGACTGCTATGGCTAGGACTTCCAGGACTATGTTGAATAGGAGTGGTGATAGTGGGCATCCTTGTCTTGTCCCAGATTTTAGTGGGAAGCTTTTGAGTTTTTCACTGTTGAGTACTATGCTGGCTGTAGGTTTGTCATATATAGCTTTTATTATGTTGAGATATGTTCCCTCTATACCCACTTTGGTGAGAGTTTTTATCATAAATGGGTGTTGAATTTTATCAAATGCTTTTTCTGCATTGATTGAGATGATCATGTGGTTTTTGTCCTTTCTCTTGTTGATGTGATGTATTACACTGATTGATTTGCGTATGTTGAACGCACCTTTATTTTTTGAATGCTGAGAACTGTAGTAAATGATTTAGCCATGAAATGTCAGTTTGGCAGCTTTTGGAAAGTTGTTAACCTGGTAACCCAACTCCTACTAGAATGATGCATTTACCTCTAGAGGTCTATGAGGGTAACACTTTTCTTGTGGTAATAAGTGGCCACTAACTAGTGTTTGATGGCTTATTTGGAATTTTTTTTCAAAACAGATCTTGTATGTCATGATGTCATAAAAGCCTTCTTTATTATATAACTTATTAATACATTTTCACCTACAGAGACCTTTTGATATAGTATTGTCTCAGATTTTTTTCATCTTTATGTTTTTAGTACAGCACAAGTGCTTCTTTCTACAGACTCAAATATGCCTTTTATTAATAGGTTTGTTTAATTTAACATTTTTCTGATATTTAAGCACAGTTAACTTTTTTTTTCCACCTGATATAAAAAGTGTCTTATAAGTAAGTGGTATTTATAAGGGTTAGTACAAAACTTGGTATTCTGGGTTTATCTATTATCATTTTATCTTCTTTATTCTCTTCAAAGCTATGATGAAATCAGGCATGATATTAAATATGGTGTTAAATGCAATTTATTGCAAATTATTACATAAAATAATACCCTGTATACTAATTTTAAATTGGTAACTTTTTCATAATTATTGACTGTTTTAGATTGTAATTATTTATTTTTTAGTTCATTGATGGCTAGTGTGATACTTTTCTTCCATTTAAAGTGAGCCTTTAAGACAATAGCAGTTTGTTTTTCATATCTTCTGCTCATTTTTGTGCTTGACTTTAAATATTAGATTCAGAAATTATGGCTACAAAAGCAGGCATTGGAGACTAGTCTCTCCTGCTACTAACTGCCGTGTACTGTCCTGTGACTTTCTCACTTGCCTACATTAACTTGGCTAGGTTCTGTTTCAGCCCAAGGGTTATCTAGAAATAGCCAGGACTCCTGGGGCCTGTTCACACCCACATGGCTGTGTGGAAGTCAGACTGAAGAGAGCAGAGATGCTGGGCAGAGGTCCAGAGAGGGGTTCAGTGTGGATTAGGTATGCACCGGGGTCTTGGAGTGAGTGTTTTGAATCTAGATTTTTACCACGAATCTACGCTTGCTTCTTGGTTCAAGGAGAGCACTGGCTAGAGCACATCGTCAACCAAGAGACCCAGGACTTTGTCCTGTGATGACTGCCTCAGTGCCTCTGGGTGTCTGTAATGCCATCTCAGAAGAATTAGCCTTAAGTTCTCTTAGACGTTTCAGCTGCTTCGTGCTCGGAGTTCTAGTGAATTTGAAACTGTATCCATCAGGTGACAGCTATGAGTTAGCCACCCTTCCAATTCAAAGTGGCAGGCTCCTTCCACTTTGAAGTTCAATGTTTTGCTTCTATGCTTTCTCTAACCACATTTTTCTTTCTTTAGTTTTTCTTCTGTTGTGATTCTCTATTTTGTTTCTTTCTTTGCTTTGTCTCTTTATTAGCCTAGAGCTTTGTCATATCAGGTCCTTGTTTTCTTCCCATATTTGTTCTCAATATTATTGATCATGGTGTTTATCTGCCCTCTCCCTTCTTCAGTTACACATTTTCAGGGTGCACTGCATTGATCATTGTTTTTGTTCTCTTTGAATGAATCCACACACTAAAGATTCTACTTTAACTGTCCCAAACTACTCAAACTGTTGTATACCTATTATTATCAACTCCTTTATGTTCCCACCTCCAGAAAGCTTTCGTAGAAAAGTAAAACCGGATAAGCATGTGGCAAATATTACATCGATTCTTGGTTCAAAACATTCTGGATTTAAGAATCAGTTCTGATGTTCACTAGTAATGGCAAGTCATTTCAAATATTTTGTAAAACAGGAATAATGGTCAAATGAAATAAGGTAGCTGAAAGCATTTCATGGTGCAAATATTAGTTATTATTACTGAGAATTACTAATGAAGAGGGTCACCATTCAATTTCCTAGGAGATTTTTTAACTTTTTATTTTGAAGTTTATTTTATTTTTTAACTTCTTATTTTGAAATAATTTCAGACATATAAAATTTTACTGAAGTTGTACAAGTGCCCATGTAATCTTTTCCTAGATGTTAGCATCTTAAAATGATCAAGCCCAGTTAATTAACTTTGATAAAATACTATTAACTAACCTATATATGTACCACTGTATTGTACCACCAGTGTGTTTTTTCTGGACCAGGATACAGACAGGAATCACACATGTATTAAGTGTTCATGTCTATTAGTCTCCTCCAATCTGGGTTAGTTCCTCATTCTTTCTTTGTCTTACATGGTCTTGAGACTTTTGAAGAGTAGTGACCAGTTATTTTGGAGTCTCTCAATTTGGATTTTCTCATGTTCTCTCATGATTAAAGTCAGATTATGCATTTTTGGCAAAAATACCATGGAATGATGCTATGCTGTTCTTAGTTCATTGTATCAGGAAACATGTGATGACAAGATGTCTAATTACAAATGATGTCAACTTTGACTTCTCAATTCAGGTCTGCCGGGTTTTTCCGTTGTTAAGTTGCTGATTTCCTTTTTGTAGTTAGTAAGCATCTTATGGGGAGATACCTTGAGATTATGTAATGACAGGTTTTTCATCATACTTTATACCACACGTTTTAGCATTTATTGTTGATTCCTTATTGAAACAGTTGTCACTGTTTTATTTGCCAAATGGTGATTTTCTATTTTATCATTCCTTTTACATTTGTTAGTTAAGATTCTTGTGTAAGAAGGAGCTTTCTTTTCTTCTCCACTTATTTACTTACTCAGTTATTTATTTTTATCAATATAGGCTCATGGATATTTGTTTTAATCTGAGTCATAGTCCATTATAATTGGTATTTACTTTGTTGCTCAAACTGTCCAGATTAGGCCATTTGGCCAATCTTCAAGTTGGCTCCTGTGTCCTTTCTTTATATCACCATTTTTATAACACTTTTTATTTTCTGGTACCACAAGGTGCTTCAAGTTCATCTTACACTTTTTTCTTTTCCAGCTCTTAGATCAGCCATTCAAGGAGCCCAGATTTCTTTTATGAAAACAATGGTATTTAGAAACCAAGATCTAGGTGTTAGATGTGCTCATTTATAAAATAATGAATCTCTTTTTCCTGCAATATACTTACTTATTTCTGCAGGCCTTCAGTACACATGAAGTATTTTCAGAATTGCTAATCCATATCTCTGTGAAGAACAAATTTACTAACTAGAATACAGTATTTGGGTCAAATTTTATTTTTCTCTAGACAGAGTATAATGTCAAAACACTATGGCCTACACAGAAAACTATGGAGAGATCTTCTTGATTTGAATATTTGCATACTTAAGCAAGTAACCTACAAATCAATTTTTTGTTTAAACTAATTTCGATACCTGCTTTGTTAGCAAACTAAAAAGGAAACCTCGTAAGTCTAATATGTTTTCAGCCTGTTGTGGAATTTGGACAAACATGCTGCTCACAATTAGGGAAATGGAAAAGCCCATAGAAACGGCGTATCATTCTATTTGAAAATTTTAATTAATTTTTTAAGCTTTGCTAGAATTTGGCTAGAAACTAGTATAAACAATAATTTATCTATAGTATTGTTTCAAGCCTCTTTAACGCTCACTCTCATTGTTCTGATTCTTTCATCATGTTCCCACCTCCACGTTCCCTGATTCTTTTCCTCTAAGTCTACTGACAATTGATCGGCCTCCGCTTCTAAAGGTGAAGGCTCTGCACAGTGTTATAGTCTCACCCCCCATTTCTAACATCACTGAAAGCCTTGTATCTTCTGTAACCAATTTTGCATAAGAGATATTCAGAGAGACAAGGGGAGCTTTGCCTTTCACACGTACCGTTGTGTTATTGTGGGTGTCTCCCACAGCTTTCATTTGATAGGAAAGTAAAAAGACAACAAAACCAAGCCCTACACAAACGAAAAACAGGAGTGCAGGGCATTTGGTCATTTGTTAGTGGGACAAACCTTAAATGGCTGAGGTACCACTGAATCCCAGTTAACACCTGATATTCAGGCTTCTCCCCCAATCCCCACCCTTTTAAAAAGTGATTTACCCTTAGGTGGGATTTACAACGCAAATAATATTCCTTTCTAGTGTTCACGGAAATGTTTGTTCTATTTTCTCTGAGGGTGTGGCACCTTTACATTTCCCCCACACAGAGTGAGGCAACTTAAAAGGGCCACATCGTCTGCGCTTCAAATTGCCTCCTTTTTCGGGACAACTGCTTATTGTGATAGCTCAGAGTACACAGGCGCTGGGTTCATTACTTGGATTCTTAGTCTCACTCTCCCAGCTGTGTGGTTCTTGGTCAAGGTGCTTAATCTCTATTGGCCTTAATTTCTTCTGGAAAATATGGACAAAAAAAAAAAAAGGGTTTTACACGGTTGTTGTCAAGTTTAAATGCACTGAGAGACGTGCAGTGCTTAGAAGCATTCCCGGCACCTAGGAGACCCTCACTAAATGTTACTGCTGTTGTTGTTGTTGTTGTTATTTGTGTACCTGCCTCTCTTTGGGTCTCATCGTACCTTCATTTTCTAGACTAGTAGACACGTGGGTATTTAAGATACGTACATACAGTAAAGAGTAGGGATAATTGTTTTTGTATTATAAAGAGTTAAGACTAGACAGTAGGTGAGGATGAAGCAAAAGGGGAAATGACTATTAAAGAGTAAATGATATAACATTACTCTAGGCTTTTACCATCCTCATATCTTTAATATTGATTTCTCTCTCACACGCGGAATAAAGGAACAGAAAACAGCCTGTCTTACTGAATACAATAAGATAAAATTTCATGAAGAGTCCAAGATAAGGAGTGACCTCAGCCAAAAAATAGACACTCCAACCTGGCAAGTTGATTTTGTCTTTCTGGAAGACGAGACCTGTGAACTACAAAGTGTAGCAGTCTCTTTTTCTGCTTTGTTTCTGGGTTTCAGTGAAAAGGGAAGGGAGCTGGAAGGGGTGGAGAGAAGGATAGAAAATGCTAAAAAGAGGGGAGTAGCACAAATCAAGTAACAGTTGGGAAGTAACAGACACAAGGGCAAACTGACTTCTACCGTGATGTCTAGTTTTAACAGTGTGTCAAAATTTAGTATTCCATAACATACTAGGTGTTGCAAGCATTTCATGTGCCCAGATAGAAGTATGGTAGTGAGCCACCGCTTAGGTTTCTTTCCTTAGCTGCAATTTATGAGTGTCAGCATTATTCCTCCTGGATAGAGAAATAAAACTGTAATCTTTCAATAGTGCCACTTACTGTATATATGTTTGCATCTCATTTTGATTTGGTAGCTTCCAAACCCTAGGGAATGAATGAAGTAGTTAGTCTACTGTTATTCTTGATGTGAGATGATTTTGATCTTTTATCTTAAATAGCGTAGCGAACTCTTCCTTTTAGTGAACGCATTTTCCACCATTAGTCACACTTGGTGGTTACAAAGTTCTATTTTCTTTTATACCAATGCCAACATTGTTGTAACTTCTTGGCTTATGGAGGATGGATGTTTAGAGTTACTGGGAACTATGAAAAGGAAGCTACCACAGATTTTTATTTGCTGAGGTTTATTAAGAGAGTCATTGATCTGGGATTGTCATCCTTTGCAGAAATTTAGAAAAGCTTTCCATTGCATGTGCCATTTTGGTTTAGCAGCTGAAAAACAGTAACAGCTTGGGGATATTACCATGTGACAGGGCCATCAGCAACACAAATAAGTAGGTTCATCACAGTTGCTGTTGATTTGAGCGTGGGAATCCTTGGTATGGTGGGAATGTTTATTTGTTTACTTTTCATAACCCGAAGTAAAGATCTCCTTCCTTGAAGTCTATTTCCTTTCTGGCCTTTGAGAAGATTATGATCTTTTGCATGATTTACTGATCACCTTTTGACCACAAGTATATATCATGTCATATTGGACAGGTTTGAATCACAAGGATAAAGTTCAACAACCTGTTAATAAAAATGGCCCTGCAACATGTTAAGACAAATGTACTTATGCTCCAGGGTATATACTTAGTTGTAATGATAAAAAAGCACAGCGTTAGGTACTCCATGATTCATAGTTTGTGCCACATTTTCATGTACATTTTGCAGATTCCTAGCAATAGACATTAGCCCCCGTATTTTGGTCACAAGTTGAAAACCTTTTGGGAAATCGATATTACCCAAATGTTTTTGGTGAAAGTCTGTCCTTCCTGGGAAAGATCATACCAAAAGAATGTTAAGGGATGAGTACGAACTTTTCAGATAGACAAAGAAGAAAGGAATTACAAGTGGACAAGGAAATAAAGAAGTCATTTCAGATGGAGAGAAACCCATGTACAAGGAAACTATATTGTGATGACAATATTAGGAGATGTCTGGTAAATGTCCAGGAGTTTAGGATGAATTCGGACACTACTGATAGAGAGGAAGGAATAGAGTCAAGAGTTATGAAAGAGTTAAAATGACTAAACTTGGTGATTAATTAACAGAAGGGGGTTAGTAAGAAGGGGGTTGGAAAGACCCAAACCTAACTGAGCGTATTAGTCACTGATATTAGTGACTAAGTCTCACTCTGCCCCATTCACTTCTGAATAGCACAAGCAGGGTATTAAATCATGTGCTTTTGTGAAGCCTAAAAATATGGTTTCATGTCTCAACTCCATCAGTCTTATATGCAACTTTGGGACAATAAGTTCTGTTTGTATTAAGTTCTGAAAAAAGAATACTCAGACATTTTATAAATGCTAATTGGAGAAGTCACTTAGTAATAACTACATAAATGCAAAATTTTTTGTTATCCTGTTGCCCACTGCTACTAATTGTCAACATTAAAAATGTATATTTGCAAAATCAGTTCCTTTATACTAAATTAAGAAATATGACACTGTGTTCCTAACTTTTCACTTACACTGTTGTAGCAGTCTCCAGACACACCACAGTTTTGCCATACACTTGAGTGTCCCCAGCATTCAGTTCCCTTCTCCATCTTTTTAATTTCTAATCTAAATGAAACAAGAGGTAGTTATGGTTGAGTTCCTTTTTCTCTTGTTGGTTAATGCAAAGTGTGCAGTCCTTCCATCCAAGTAAAATAAATGCATAAGCCATGAGGCAGGCTGATAGTTTATTTTCTTTTCTTTGGTGACAGGAACAAGGAGATTTTTGTGAAGAAACAAAGTACTTGTTGCAAAGCATCAGTGTTAATGTGTCAAAGGTGACTAACATCTTGAATGTCATCCAGACACCTACTCTAGGGGAACTAAGGGCATAGTAAAATAATGGCCATCTTTGATACCCGGTTTGGCTCTCAATACCAAATTCTGATGTGGCTTGGGCACAGATGTGAGCTGGGCAGGCGTCACTCAAGTTTTGCAGACACAACCTTACTCCTTTAATCCAGCACTAGATAGAGAACAGCCCAAATGGCTTGTGTTGTTTCTCTATGCCCTGATTACTTGAGCATTGTAAAGTTTTCAGTGTTACTAATGGGAAAGGAAGACAGCCCTAGAACAGAATAGTTCTGTCCCTCGTTCCTGGGCAAAGCGTATGAGGAACTGAAACTGCCTTTAGAAGGTGAGAACCCCTTCTGAAATGGGGGGAGCACAGGCCTGATATGCTGTCCTAGGCAGTGGAGAGTGAAGGGAGCAAAGAGAGTCTTTCTCCTCTAAAGCCTAGAGAAGAAGTAGAATCTTTGAAAAAAGGCCCTGGAATTTACATTCTAACAAATTTCTCGCGTGAGTCTTCTATACACCAAAGTTGAAGAGTATTTACTAAAAAGTCTACTCCCTACAATGGCCCTTCTATAAAAAACCAAGCTGCAGCTATGTATAACTTATTAGCACCTAATTCGCATTTCTAAGAAAATGAAAGCTATCTCTAAGGGCAAAGGAACAAAGCATTAAGAGCTAATTCTTTTCAAATGTTGTGACACATTTATTTTTTCTTTTATTTGCTTCAGGGACCTTAGAATTTCACTAGATAACCAGTGTCATTCATGGGGGTCGGAGAAGAAACCTTGCAGTTACTGTCGTCACACTTATTCCACAGCTGATTCTTACTTATAATCAGTCTTATTGTTTGTCTAGTTGTTCTTACTACAGTGCTGTTACTTACTTACTAGCTCTTGCTCACAATGACTTCTAACTTAAGGCAGATCTTTACTGTTTTAGAGCAAGGGTACATACCAATGTGTGAAGGAGTATATCAACATATATTTTGTAAGTGGCAGCATTGTTAAAATGAATCCATAGCTTTCTAAGTTGGCTTGATTAAAAAAGCCATCCGTGTTAGTTTGGAGATGTCAGTTAAGTTCAGTGTACCTATTACATTTCAAGCCTGTAGTTTTATAGTCCAAGTTCATATTTGAATTTAATATTAATGAAATTTTCTGCTTTAGAATCATTCAAAAGATGTCAGATACTACCATTAACATGTAGTCTCATGGCTTTAAGTGGGCGAGAAACACCTGGAAGATTAGAATGCCTTTATCAGTGTTTCACTCCCTCTTTTCCTCCTGTCTACAGTGATGGCCCAAGGTCTACGTATTTGAAGCCATGGAAAATTAAGGAGCATTCTCAAGGGCTCCACTTGAAGAGAGTTCCCACTTAGCCCACACCCTTGACTAGCTCCAGGATTGGCCCTTCCATTGCCTTAGCTAGTAGGGCTGTCCCGTTATCACCTCTCAAAGGAGTGTCCCATTCAGCAACAAAGTGCAACCCAAAATAAGACAAAGAAACAGATGGCTTAAGTATTATTGCTGAAGTGGAAATGTAGATAGAGGCTGACCTAGGTCTGCGCTGCTCCGTGTAGTAGACATAGCTACTGAGCACTTGTAACGGGGCTGGCATGACTGAGGAACTGAGTTTTTAATTTATTTCTAACATCGTATAATTTTAATTAACTTATCATTAAATTTGAAGCCATATGTCTTCATTTATTAAAAAAATGAAGTATCTTTTAGAGTAGTTTGTTTCTGGGAATCTACTTTTTAAACTAAGTTTTGTGAAGTCTATTACCAGTCAGGTATTTCTGATAAAAATTTAGCCTCCAAATTGAGATGTGCTGTGAATAAAAAATGCACACTGGATTTTTAAAACTTAGTAAAATCTCTCACTATTATTTTTAGTATTACTTATACTTTGAAATCATAGTTTTTGGATATATTGTTTTAAATATATATATTTTAAATTAATTTCACGTTTCATTTTGCTTTGTTAATGTAGACAGCAGGAAATTTTGTAGGTGGCTCCCATTATATTTCTGTGAGGCAGCACTGAGCCAGATGTTTATGACAGCCCCAGATTTCCATAGTACTGGGTATGGAGAAGTCCAGTGTTTCATGGTATTTATCCATGACTCCAATAGGGACTGAATATAATAGTGGTGACAGTAAGTAATGTTATGACCCCAGAAAATAATTGGATTATTTTATGACTGAGGTACAAATTGTTGACCAAATGGAGTTAATGCCAACCTAACAGGTCATTAAAACAACTAGGGATATTTAGAGTGAGGACTGAATAACTGTTTACCGACATTTTTCTTATTCCAGATTTCCTTTCCACAACCTTCAAAGCAATTTATCTTAGACAAAGTTAGCTAAACAAAATATATTGTTCCAGTTATATCACATGATGTATGTAAGTCAAGCAATAAATATCAATGAATCATCAACTCAGATGTGGACTGCTCATGGCCTCAGAGTGGAATACAGGAGAAGCCCATGAGACTCTGTTTGTACCCATGTGGAACTTAGGAATCTGGTATGGCAAGAAACACATTTTAGAAATTGATAATATAAAGTGCCATATGTAATAAAGAACTAAATCTGATAGATTCTAATTGTTTGGGAATTTAGGGGAAAACCAAACATATGTGAACTGAAGTTGTGTAAAAACTACACAGTAGAGATGGGGCTTGAGCTTGGATGGTCAGATTTGCATGGCCTGGGGGAGGGAGCTCCCAGAGACCTGAACGTTGACACACTGGGCTTTCTTTTGGGTCATTGATCACTTTTTGATAACTGTTCACTTCCTTTTTATTCACTAAGATGTAAACTCCTTGAAGACAGTGATTCTATTTATTTCACCTTCCCAGTCCTAAAGCCTTTGGTGCCTGGCCCAGAGAGGGTATTCAGTTATATTTATGAATGACATCAACATCTGTGTGAAGAGATGAAAGCATTCTCGTCAGAAGAAAGGAAATAACCAAAGAAACAGTGATGAGGATGAGCATTATGAGATATGGGTAGCAACAGACCTTTCATGGTCTCATTTTCTTATCTAAAGAAATGAAAATGGCTCCTAACTGCTTCCCAGGGTTGTTAGAGATGTTCACATATTAAGTGAAAGGACTTGATGATAAACCATAGGGTACTATACACATCCACGACTTCACTGTTATTCAGCTGGGGGCTGATTCTTATTCATCTTTGAAGTTATCTTATTGCATAGAAATAGATATTCAATAAATAATTGTTTAATAAGTGAAAGCTTGAAGTCTTTGCTGATGATGAAAACTGATGTGTATAAGTCCATGAATATTTTAATATTTTCGTATCTCTTTTGCCTTTTCAGCACTATTTTTTTTCTATTCTTAAGTATTTCTCAGGTTTGCAGATATATGGACTCAGGATTGAGTTTTCCCATTATATAGAGAGCATGTCTCAATTGAAATACACCTTCACATTGCTCATGTGGGTCTCTTATGTAAAGCAGTTGGGGAAAACATAAAAATATTTTCTGGAATCCTTATTCAAATGTACCCAAAGAAAATAATTTAAGGGTGACAAGGGCAAGATTATTATTAAGGAAAATAGTGCATTAAAAATGCCAGCTTTAAAAAAGGGAGATGCCATCTCCAGAGAAATATATGCAGAATTGCATGGTTTATTTTGAAGGTTACAGGAGTGATCTTCCATTTTTAAATTGTGGCTTTCAAAGAGTGTTTTTCTGTGATGTACATTTTTGATATCTTACAGTTTTGTCAATTATATCTCAGTAAAGCTGGGAGGGAAAAAAGAGTGTTTCTCTGCCTGATTCCCAAGCATCTGACCTAAGGCTAAAAGACTTAGAAAAGTTTTGTCATTGCCGGCCAAAAGAGAAACACAATGCAGATCCTAGAGATAAAACTCCAGCACCCTGTCTCCAAGCCCTGCAAATTCATCTTGTGGAATATTCTTTCCTTCTATTCCCACTGCTGTCATCCTTTGGATGCCTGGGTTATTGCCGTTTTGTGCAACAATTTAACCTGTTTGTCTTTGGCCATTGCTATAATTAAATCCACCTTTGATACTGGTGCCAGTTCAGTCTTCATGCCTCTCCTCTCTCCACGAATCTATGTTGGCCTTCTCTTGGTGGGACTTTCCAGTCCTGATTGACCTAGGCAACCTCATTTCTCTGTTCTTCCACACAGGCTGGTCTTTCTACTACCCTCCTCCAATATTCCAATATACCCCCCTTCTTTCAGCCTTTCCCTGCTTGGAGTTCCCTTCTCTCTCTTGGCTGAGTCTTATCAGGCCTGGCTCTAGTCCTGTCCTTCGGCGAAACTTTACTTCAGCTTGTCCTGGCACTGAGTGACCACTTCCGTTGTCTGAAATTTTAGACCACTCTGGCTATACAACTGATTTGATCATTTGTAAAATTTGACTTTCTGGTATTACCTTTCATGGTTATGGAAATGTCTTATTTGAATAAATTAGAAATGTCTTAATTGAATTAAATTAATTGAAAATAATGTAAATTTTTTTAAAAGCACAAGAAAAAGGGATATCTAGATTATAAAAAGTCATACACACACGTTTAAAAGCATGCAATGTGTTACAGAAAGAGGACAAAATTATTGATGTATTAGAGAAATGTGTTTTAGCACTGAAAGTTGAAGCAGTACCTTCAGATCTCTTTCTCTTTGAGGAACTCTTTCTTTATCCATGTATTTTGTTTTTTTAGTAACTTACTTATTTAAAAAAAAACTTACTTATTTTTATTTTTTTTTAATTTTTGAGGGGAAGGGAGGTCATTAGGTTTATTTATTTATATTTTTAATGGAGGTACTGGAGATTGAACCCAGGACCTCATGCATGCTAAGCACATGCCCTACCAATGAGCTATACCCTCCCCCATCCATGTGTTTTGAAATATTCATCTTCTCTAACCTGGTAGCAAGTTTATTCTTAAGGCATAGAAAAAAACCTGGTTTGAGTTCTGCAACTTTAATGCTGCCCACTTGCTTTTTGCTTTATCATGATACTTTTCCAGGTTTGACTATATTAAAGGATAAATTTTACTTTGAACCCAGAGGCTTTTCATGAGATTTTAAATTCTATATTTATAATCTAGAATATATATATTATTATATAGTTTAATAAATTAAATATAAGACATTAGAAATGCTACTTTGTATTATGGGCTGCTGTAATTATACCTTTTCCTGGCACAATTTACTAGAAAAGCCCTGTCCCTAATAAATCTATTCTAACAGCACAAAGACAGAACGGTGACAGGATGTGCCTCCATACTTACGGTACTTAATCTTGACTATCCAGAAATATTTTTCAAAGATCAAACCACAGCACACTGGCTCTTGGCCCTGGAAAACTTGGGCTTTGATGGTGATCAAGTATTGCATGTGAAGGGGCGGCTCTTAAAAAGGCCTCTTCAAAATAAATAGATAGGAATGTACACTGCTCTTTTGTTTCAGAAAAAAGACTTTGCCAAGATTATTTTTTTTTAATGACACTTTATAAGTGTATTTTCCTCCTTTGGGTTTTTGACTGGATGCTTATCATTATGAGAAAATGCCATGGAATGTGCCTGTTTCTTTCTGTTTAAGCGGGCACTAGGACCCTGAAGAAAATGTCTGTCACGCAGATCAATGAACAAAGACAAGAGTTCAAACCTTCACACGTATTCGGGCCCATTTTCCTTCCTCTACTCTCCTTCTCTCCACTCCTCTTTCTCTCTGTCCTTCTCCCCGTCTCCCTCCCAGGTTCCCACATCACTCCTCTCCTCCTATCTTAGGCTCATTTTTCTTCCTCTACTCGATTCACCCTACTTTTCCTCTCACGTGCATTTCTGTCTCCATCATTTCATGACAGTGCATCTTCACTGTATCCTTCTCCTCTCTCCTTTGAGTCGCTGTTTACTCTAGCATTTCTTTCTTTTGCAAGGAGAAACTATATCTTTTCTCCAGAGAAGCACTGGCCGCATAGAACCTGTGTGTTGTGTACACTTTCTTGTTTGCCCGCCCTGAATGTCTGTTTCCTCTAGATGAGTTCTTAGCTGTGGTAATTCAAATGAAAGTCCAACAGCCACCCACAAAATACAGAGAACCCTTTTTTGAAGATTAAAATTGCCTCAGGATAGATGTTGGCCATTGTAGCAATTTAAAAGGGTAGAGTTAAGCTATTTTGTAAAATATTTAAAAATGACTACAAAGATTATGTTTACCACAGCTGAGGCAGAAAATAGGAATTCTGATTTTAAAAGATCTAAGAAAAAAGAAAAAAAGATCTGTCTTATGTGGATTTACATGTAATTAGAATTTAATAAAATTGAAAATTATATCTATTTTACATGTAATTATATGTTTCTTTTTATCATCCTGGAAAGACTTCAAGCTGATGTGGTAGTAAAACATGGCACTCTGAAGGCTTTTGAGTTACAACTGCAAACTCAAAATATATTATATATAATGTAATAATGGGCATTATATTAGGCTTTTAGGTCTGCAGTAACAAAGTGCCAAGAGCTGGGTAGTTTAAAACAACAGAAATTTATTCCCTCCTAATTCTGGAGGCTGCATGTCTGAAATCCAGGTGTCAGCAGGGCCAGGCTCCCTCTGAAGCCTGTAGCAGAATCCTCCTCCTCTTCTTCCCAGCTTCTGGTGGTTTGCCCACAATCTTTGGCATTCTTCGGTTCACAGCTGCATCACTGCCATGTCTGCCTTCATCACCACATGTGTTCTCCCTGTGTCTCCCTGTACTCATGGCCACCTTCTTATAGAGACACCAGCCATCTTGAATGAGGGGCCACACTACTTCAGAATGACCTCATCTTAGCTGATTATTCCTGTGACAGTAATATTTCCAAATAAGTTCATATTCTGGGGTAGTGGGGGTTAGGACTTCAGTACGCCTTTGGGGGAACATAATTCAATTCATAACAGGTGGTCTGGGTTCCAGTCTCATTCTTCCACCAGTTAGCCACCCTGACCTTTGGCAAATTACTTAACCTTACTGAGCCCCAACTGTAACATATAGATAATTATCATTCCTATCTCATAGTGCCATAAGAATTTAATGACATGATGCTAAGCAAAATTTCTGGAACATAGTAAGTACAAGTAAATACTAGCCATTCTTATAGTTATTATTTAGGTTGTTATTTTTATTGCTGTTATAGTTGTTAGAGACATCCTACCTTAGTATCTGGCCCATTGTAGTTGCTAGTTAAATGTTAAATTTCATTCTCTTGGGGCCATTATAAATAAATTTCAGTCACTCAGGGTCATTATAATTCATATGCTGTGGATGTTGAAAAATGCCTTTAGAAAATGCTCAACTATGGAGTGGCTAAGGTTACCATATTTCACTAAAGGTTTGCCATCTGGATGTTAAGGAATTTAGTTACTGTGTCTTTGGGGATTGTTTGGAAATGTAGGGGATCCTAGAATAACTCAGCACTGTGGGTCATGACTGATAAATTGAAGTTTAAGAGCCTGAGTCTTCATCAGATTTCCCTATCATTTGTCACAAAAAGGTTTTTGTTTTTAAGAAAAAGCTTATTTGATTTACATGTGCTAAAGATAAAACTAAAAATATTAGATATTTTATGATAAAGATGAGCCATTTTTTGATACAGAAGAAATAGAGACTGAAAGAAGTTAAATTCTTCCCATTGTCCCAAAGAGGTTCAAGTGAATTAGAGGCTAACTGAAATTAGGACTCCATCAATTGTTCACATTCCAGAGGACAAAGTACCCAAAAAGGATTTGAATGTGTTCTCCAGGTTAGGTGCGTGGACCATCTTAACAAATGCTTGGTCATGGGGTACTTTTCTTGCCTGTTAGATTACTTTGAATTTGTCTCTGCTTTGAGAATCGTGGATACTTCTTCTGTGTCACTCTTGTCCTTTAGCCTTCTGCTGTATACACAGAAGGAAAATAGCTACTGGACCTTCACTGATTCATGGGAACATCTCAATCAAGAGGCAGATCTGCAGGCAATTTGCCATCTATCTCCAAATGGGTTTGGCAAAGAAGTTTATTTGGAACAGTCAGTTAGAAGTGGCTGCCAAACCTCCAACAGACACCTTGAGTGAAGAAGAAACATAGGAATGTTTGAGCAATATCAGTTGCTGGAGGACACATGAATTTTTTAAGTCTTGCCACTGTGTTCAAACACAGGGGTAATCCTACTTCTAGTATTCATTTTGGCCTCTGGGACTACTAATATACCCTTACCTCTCTGATCATTTTTATCCCACTTAACAAAGACAGGGGGAAGTCATAGCATGCCACGTTTGAGGAGAAATTTTCTTTTGTTTAGTTTTCAATTCTCCTGTCCAGCTGCCTAAATACTCACTGTTCGGAATTACTTCCTTTTTCTTTCTTAAGATTTCTTGTATTTTTAAAAATAACTTGATTGTACACATATATAGGATCTCTTAGTCCTGAGGCTTTGTCTACTAGAGACAGAAACCAATGTCAAACTGTTTTAACACAGAGAGGAACTTTTTGGCTCATATGAGCAAATAGGAGGGTTGGTGTGTAGCTCACTTCAGAGCTGACTAGAACTGGGGTGAACCACTGTCAGCACTCTGTCTATCCATCTTTCTTCTGTCAGTGTGATGGCTTTTTTCTCTGAGGCTATATTTTCCACCAGTGAGGGAATTTTCTGCAAGAGGACTTCATTCAAATTCCTGATTACAAGAAGAGAGTGAGTTCCTGTCTCCTAGCACATGTTTGCTTGGTCTCCTCAGCAGGCTCTGATTAGCTCAGCCCAATAGATTACGTATGTACATTTTAGCCAGTGGGGTGGGACTCTGTCATAGTCAGCTAACACTAGAGCCATATGTCTGAGGGGGAATTTCTCAAAGGAACAGGTGATATGTGGGCGCTAAAATAATAAATGCCCAATGTATCTGCTACTATGAAATGTTTTCTTATTTGCTGGTTTGTTTATTCCATGATTTTTTCCCCTTGTAATGGACTCTCTTCTCCACTCTTTAGATTTCCTGATTCTAATTTGTCTATAATTTTGGTGTTTATCTTAGAGGTCTGATCTAAGTTGCAGTTGTGATGTCTTCACTGGCTCTTCCATGGAGAGCTGTCATGCCAGGCTCCCACTGTGCATATATTGCCTTTACCTGCAATTTGTTCTCTAAGAAAAGATTTGCATTCCTTTTTTTTTCTGTCTCTGGAAATTAGCTCCTCCTCAGTCTTATTGAAAGTCTTTGTGGAATGCTTCATTTTAATATAATTCCTGCAGCTTTTGTTCTACAATGGCACAAATTCCTCCCTTTCATCATCATTCTGTGCACATAGTGTATACCATTCCCTTTTCTTGTGTTAGTTCCTTGACACGTTGCTCACCTTTTCCACATTCAGTAAATACCATATCCCCAACAATTCTGCTGTAGTAATCCATTTATTTCTTAATGAGTTTAAGACTGAGATATGTATTTGGATTGCCTTTTGTAGCAGTGCACTAAATAATTCCATCTGTTGCTTTGCTTATGCAAAGTGTCAGTCACAAGGGACTCTTAGAGTTATTACATAAGTAGATCTATATTGTCTAAAATTCTCATGTCAATAACACTTTAAAAATATATATGAGTATGAAAATGCAACATAAATTATGGAGTTAGATTGGTAACAAAGGTAATGAGTATTCTTTCATATTCATAGAGGTTAATTTACAGAGGACAACTCCAATAGACTGTTCCGCAGATATTTATTCAAATCACTAAGCTGTCTGTACTGGGAGGAGCAGCCTCATTCAGGTGCTTTGACCTTTTACTCCTCTTTCAATTACCTCCTCACCTCCTTTTCCACAGGAGGATTTACCCATGGCACAAAACCATCTGCAGGTAGCTGCAGGAGAAATTGTCATCTAGAGATGGGAACTAGGAGAAAAAAAGGAGACAGCACAAATCAGCAACACTGGGAATGAAACTGCATTAAAACCACAGATATAAAAGAGATTTTAAAGTTCACAGGAGAGTGGTATGACTGTATTGCAGCAATAAGCTGGGCATTTTAGATGAAATGGATAATTTTCTAGCAAAATATAAATTATTAACCTAGCCGAGGAAAAATAGAAATCATGAGTAATCAGTAAGGAAATCAGTGAAGGAAATCAAATTAATGGTAAAATGCCTCGCCCACCCCCCATCTTCAAATGACATGAAGCCCAGGTATTTATAGACATGGTTAAAAAAAATGTAAAAGCAGAAAATCCCTATCTTAGGCATACTAGATCAGAGAGTCAACATAGGAGAGCTAACCAAACAACTTTATGCAGCTAGTATAACTTTGATGTTAAAAATGGTTACAAGGATAGAATAAGAAGTTATAGTGTATTCTCACTTATGAATATGAAAGCAAAAACCTTAGTAGAATATTAACAGAATATTTTTAGTAAGTATAAAAAATTCATGATAGCTGAGTGATGATTATCCAAAAATGCAAGTATGGTTCAATAATCAGACATGTATAAAATTTAGGAGAAAACCTCATATGGCTTTCTTAATGGAGAAAAAAAAAAAGCATTCAATAAAATTCAACACAATTGTGATATAAACTCTTAGTAAATTAAGAACAGAGAAAATTCTCCATTATTTTGGAAAGAGATATCTGTCAAAAACCTCCATCAAATTTTACAGTTATTTAGAAAACTTTATAAATATTTCTATTCAAGTCAGCAACAGGATAAGAATTCCTGGATTATCCTCATTATTCAGCATTGTACTAGATGTCCTAGACAGCCTTAAAAGGCAAGAAAAATAAGAGATACAAGGACTTAAAAGGAAAAGAAAAATAAAATTTTATAAATAATGAAACTGAAATAGAAAATCCAAGCGAGGCATCAGATACATCATTAGAACAATTTTAAAATGAGTTTGGCATGTTCATTAGATTCAAGATTAATATGCATAAAATAGTAGCATTCCTGGAAATCAGCAATTAACCAACTAGGAAGTGCCAGAGTTAAAATATACACCATTTATGGTGGGCAAAATAGTAACCCCCTCCCCCAAATAATGTTCACCCTGAAACCTGTGAATATGTTAGTTTATTTGGCAAAGGGAATTAAATTTTCAGATGGAACTAGGTTTAAGATAAAGGGATTATCCTGGATTATCCAGACAGTTTCAGTGTCATTACAAGTGTCCTTTAAATATGGAAGGGGGAAAGAGAAAAGTCAGTGTCAGAGTGATACGACGTGAGAAAGACGCCACCTGCCACTGCTGGCTCTCGAGATGGAAGGGGACAAGGAGCCAAGGCATGCAGGCAGCCTCTAGAGGCTAGAAAAGGTGAGAAGTGGATTCTTCCCTCTGGAGGAAGATAATTGGCCTTTATTCTCCTGCTAAAATGCCTGGAGGAAGCTTCCCTGTGCTCTTCCCCTTTTTGTCTCTCATATACAGGGGCCTGGAGGGCTCAGGCTTTCTAGTCATTTCTCTTCTTGGGCTCTTGGGCTCTAAGAGACCAGGCTTACGCATGGAGCTCACCCAGTTCACAAGGAAGAGGCTCCAGAGGGGTTTCTTCTCAAATCAACCACTTGCAGACCCAGTAACCGTTTGAGTCAGGAGCAGCAGAGAGAAAAGAGTTAACAGTGAAGGGGAAGGAAGCCATATTTATTCCCAACCTCCCAGAAAGCCCTTGATTAAACCTGTCTAAAGTTCTTGTCCAGTGACTTATTGACCACAAACTTGCATTGGCCCAACTGGCCCAGCTGGATCATGTCTTGTCTTTGCATTAATAAAATATATGGAAATCATTTTAAATGTGTAAATAAAAATGATACAGTCTGTCTTGGTCTGGGTACCCCTAAGAGCAGATCCTGAAACAAGGATTTGAGTGAAAGGTGATCTAAGGGAGCATGCTGAAGAAGTGGAGAAACCAGACAGAGGAGAAAGAAATGTCAGTGAAGGGTGCATGGAGTAAGGGGACGGCTCTGGGCATGTAGGGCCCAGTCATGCTGGGCACCCTCTGAGAGATCATGTAGAATATTTTCAGAACTATCTCGTCTAGGAAGCTGAGAGACTGGAGCTTTATACTTCAGAACTTTCAGCCTGGTTGGCATGCATGAACTAAGTGCTTATACACCAATGATCTAAGAACTCCTCCAAGTGTAAGGACACATTTTTAAAAAAATCTTTTGGATTTAATTTCATTTTCTGAATGGTAAATCTTTCACACAGTTTAAAAGTCAAAACTATGTAAAAAGGGACAAATTAAGATAGATATATGTGTATTATTCTTTTTTTGTTGCACAAAAGGTATGGTATATACATCCTTTTATATCCTTTTTTCCCTCCATTTGATAATATATTCTGTAAATCACTCCATTAGAGGTTTCCAGAGCTCTTCCTTTTTTTTTCTTTTCTTTTCTTCTGGTTTTGTTTGTTTGTTTGTTTTTACAGCTTCATGTGATTTCATTGTGTTGTGGTATCAGAAGTTTTTTCAACAGCATTTAGGCTATTTCCATATTTTATCTTACAAAATTGCCATTCAACATAATTATGATTATTACTCTTTCTCAGGAAGCAATCAACAATTTTAGAAGTAAATCTTTAAGGTAAAATTCAAGGAATAATATTGCTTGGTCAAAAGGTAAATGCATATAGTTTATTAAAGATGTTGCCATATTCTTATCGATAGGGTTATAGAATGTTGCATTCTCACATCAGTATGTAACAACGTCTGTTTAGCATAGCCAACCCAGTCTGCTGTCAGACATGAACATTTTTGTCTATCTAGTATACATAATGTGAATTTCTCTTATTTTGAAAATTCCATCTTTCCTTGTTTTTGTGAGCCAGGAAATTTTCATATCATTTTTGGATAAACTTCATATTTTTGTATATCTTTTTTTCTATTGGGATTTCAGTTTTTTCATTCCTAAATATCTAAGAGCTTTTATATATTTAAGTAATAAATTAAGGATTTAGTCTTTGTGATACACATTGCATATATTTTCTCTGTCATTAGTCTTTTGACTTTGCTTTTTAAAAGTCATGCAGAAGATTTTCTCTCTTAATTTTATATTATTTGATTTGTCAAACTTTGAGTTTGGATTTTAAATAATAATTAGAAAGGTTTTCTCTATACCTATGTCATCTTCTAGTATGTGTATAGCTTCATTTTTTGTTGTTGTTGTTTTTTGTTTGTTTTGTTTTGACATTTAGATACCTACTTCACTTGGAGTTTATTCTGGTATATGGTGTAAGGTAGAATCCACTTTTATGTTTTTCTAAATGGCTAATCCATTTTCCCCAACCTCAGTTTTTAAGAAGTCCGTTCTTTTCTACAGTGATTTGAGATGACACTTTTATCATGTAACGAGTTTCCAATAGTACTTGGGTCCATTTCTGAATTTTTCTCTTCTGTTCTGCTGGTCTGTGTGTCTGTGTGTCAGCCAGGACTTCACTGTTTAGCCATAGAAGCTTCATAATATATTTCAGCCTGCATATTTAGCAGGTTCAGCTCATCCACCACCAATGTATTTGACTTAATAAAAAATAATTTCCTTCACCTATTCCTTATTTTTGGACAACTAGGAATTTTCTTTCAGCTTTAACAAGAAATATCATTATCATGTTATCTTTGCCCATATAACTTTTCCAAATATACAATTGTGGGCATTTTCATGACTCCTTGTGCAGAATGCCAAATTGCTTTCTAAAATAGAATAACCATTACACAACCGTCACAAAATTTAAAACTTTTTTAAATTAAAAAACGTTTTTAAGTTATTACATTAATCACTAAAAGGCTATTAATTTGCATTTCTTAGATTTTTAAAAAAGTTAAACATCTTCCCATATGTTTATTTTTTTCTTTCATGACTTGCTTTTCATCTTTCCTTTTACTTCAGTGTTTTCCTATTGATTTATATGGACTTGCTTATAAAGATATTAATCCTTCATCAATCATACTTACTACAATGCTTGCCCAGTTTATAAATTTGTAATGTTATTTGTATTTTGTCAGGCTGATATTTAAAATTTTAGGTTGAAAAACTGTGACTCTTTACTTTTATTATTCCATTAGTCATTTCTAAAATCATTTTTCATTCATAGGGCTGATAAGTGCTTATAATTTTAAATGAATATATAATATTTATCCAAAGTATGAGAATAATATTAACTTGCATAGTGATTTTCTTCCCTGGACTAATGTAGGTTTCAAGCAGAAGACAGAAGCAATATTAGAGGCAGGAACTCTGACAGCTTTAAGACGTGACATCTGATGAAAGGACAAAAGACTTTCTAAAAATATCACAGAGAAATCCTCAAAATTATAGCAATCTAAGTCCATTGAAAGTAGAGGAAAGAGAACTTAAAGTGCTCTAAACTGATGCTCATAATGTGATGCAGTTATAAAAATATTAAATGATGCTTAGGATATCAAGGGGAAAAAGCAAAGAAATATGTTGGATGTTTTTAGAGATATTTCTAACTCAAATAATTAAAAAAAATACTTAGCAGTATAAAATCCTTAGCTAACCAGGAAAATTGGGTGTGAAGAATGACTTGTTTCCAGGGGTACCAGTTAGATGACATTTTATAAAAGTTATATGTTGTCTCTTTTATATGGCTTCCTGGTTTCTAAACATCTTTGGAACAATGATCTTGCTTTATTCCTCAGTCCCGTTTAATGACACATATTAATAGGCACTGAATGCCAACAGAATGCCATTTTTCTATATACTTATTTTTTTAACCCACTTCCACTTTCCCAGGGAGGAAACAAAAGCTTAGAGAGGTTATGCCCATTACCCAAGGCTGATTTTGAACCCAGTGCTGTCTGATTCTCCTGCATGACTAATCCCTTTCTCATGATACCTGGCACAGTGTCCTTCCTAGACTGGGTTCACTGTTTTCCAAGTAAATCAGAAAGTTAATTATTTTAAATTATTAGTTATTATTAATGAGGTTGGGACTGGGTGACATGGCTTCCAATTTTGTTGAAGAAACAAAACACACATGAAACAAGGTCTCAATCAAATTTTAATTTACAGTCCGTTATTTTAGTTGCCTTTCTCGGAGCAACTGAGTCAGCCCAGAAGCCTTTCTAAAGCAGCAACTAGATTCTTGTAGGATCTGAGTGTATTTGTCTTTGGGGGAATAGCATTCTCGTCAGCTAACTCTAGGATCAAGGCGCTATATAGTCGCATGTGATGTGGTCCTTCATCCTTTCCTCCACTGAATTCTTCATTGGCACTGGTCATCTCTTAGTCTTGTTGATTATAAGAGAGAAATGAAGAAATGAAAGATTGCGCTTTGTCTGTCTTCAGAGCCCTCCCTGTCTGTGGTTTGCTGTCAAATGTTCCCCTATATCATTTTCTACATTCCATCTTGCAAAAATGTTTTTGTGGAGATGATGGCTTTTTCAAGTCACTTTTATACTTTTTCTATCCATTTAAGTGCTGTCTCCCCCACCCCTTTTTTAAACTTTGGTGAGATATGGCATCATATTTTATGAGAATTTAATAACATGCTTACCTGATAAGATGAAGCTGTTTGCACACCCTTCCTTTATACTTGATGAATTATTGCTTCAGAAACATCATTGGCCTTCTTTCTTAACATAAACCAGCGAAACAAGACAAATAGTATATTAAATGGGGGTTTAATTTCCAATTCAGTATAGGAAAACATATTATGATTTATGCAGTTTGGTGATCCAAAAGGTGAAAATGTTGTTGGAGACTTTTCAAATGACCCATAAATCTGAGTCACTAGGTGATGGAGGAGAGATGGGGATAAGTCACTGGAGGCATTGATGGATTTCTTAGATTGCAGTGCCATTTTCTCAGAAAATACAGCAAATTTCAAAACTTAGCTACATTATCCATCTCTTTTGAGGTCCCTTAACAAAGAGGGTGAGCACAAGTGAAGTTCCCTCTGAGAGTGCCAGTTCTGTCACAAAGCCTTCAATCATGCTTAACAGAGTACCTAGAACACAATAGATTCTCAATCAGTAACACATATTTGGAAATGTAGACGAAAATAGAGGGGATGGAAATTTACTATTTTTCCACATCTCATGTTCTAATTTATGCTTAAATGCCCCTTGTCTTTTATCTATAAGATACTGAACTCATCTAGGTCACCTTGACCCATACAGTGCCCAGTTCTGACCCCTACAGTATTGCTTCAGAGGATAATCAATTGAATATGTAAAATGCTTGGTGCAAGAAATCTTGAGGATGCAGACATGATTGTCATTGATTGGACGTGGATGGGCAAATATGAGGAAAAGGGAATATTAGACAAGGTTAATGATTTGATCAATGAAGTTGGCAAGAATGTGTGGTGTATTCAGTGAACACTCAAGTAGATGACAGTTACTCAAGTAGAGAGTATGTTGGAGGAGTGGGGAAAAGATTAGAGAAGGATTTGAGGGCAGAAAAGTTGGTAAAGAAAAACTATGCCAAATTACAGTTTATATGTTATTTGATTATAGCATGCCTACTTCAGTGGTTTTTTTTCCCAAGCCCTTTAACCATAGCCTGAAAACACTGACTCTCAAAAGGCAATCTGTTTCACTCATAAGTAACAATGCTGTGATTCCGTTTTCTTGGCTGTCTTTCTGCTCATCAATTCACCACCCCCCTTTGGAGGCTTTGACTATTGTTGCGACAAAGCTTGAAAGTTACATAGTGAGAAAGCAGTGCCAGGTAGTGGAGGGCAAGGTGCTGCCAGACGGTCTTAAGAACAGCTTGGAATGGTAGCTTGTATGTTATATACAACGTTCCCCCGTTTTACTGTCTCCATCCAGACATACACACACTCATGCACAACCACCCTCTAGTTCACATCCGCCTATGCTCATCTCCAAGGCAACACAGGCAGCCCTCCAACTGGGAGCCTTGCAACAACACCGCACATCATCCTCAGACGGGATGTTCCTCTCTGTGACACTTGGAACCTTTGGCTCACTCCTTCCTCTTTTAGCATCTCCTCTTCCTAGAAGCTGATCCTAGTGCACATCTAGTCAGTTTTAAAACTGCTCCTGATGTTCATTTAACTGATTTAACTGTTTAAAATGCTCTTAGTCTGTAGTTTTCATGGGTCTCACAAGAAACTCCCCAGGAACTATTTCACTGCACCCCATTTGAGAGGCTAATATAGTTTTCTTTCATTACTGACAATCAAGGACACTAACCAAAGTTAACGGCAAGCTGCTGTATTAAAAAGAAATAGTTTGTATCAGAACGTTAATGAAAAACCTAAAGCTATCAGGTTATTAAGTTCTCATTCTTTAATTCATTGAAATGTTTGATGCCTGTCTCAAAGAATTTTCTGAGAAGTTTAAAGAAAAGAAGAAACAATCTGTATCTTAATGTACAGCCTTCCTGCTTTTCAATTCAGTTTTTATTTCTAGAAAAATACACCTTGTATGAATTGTTCTGACAAGAATTCAATTAAAACTTCATAGAATGAATAGAAAAATGCTAGAGCATTTGTTTTGTTAGTACCTGAATATAGGCTAAGCTTGGAAAAGAAAATTAGTTAATGGAACTTTGATTTATTCAAGAGCGTCATAAAGATTAATACACTTTAAATGGCACATTAATAAAACGAGCATAAATTTCATCTAGCTCAACCCCACATTTCAGAGTTTTTTGTTTTGTTTTGTTTTTGTTTTTTGATTCAAGAGATAAACTCAGCTGATGAAACACCAGAATAGCAAATACCTTGCTTGCTATAAATCATTGCTTTCACAACACACATTCCATAATATTGGATAATTTTAAGTATTGGTGTGGCATTAGTAGTGTTAGTGATAGTCCTAGAAGTGGAATCAGCCCCAGCAGAACTGAAGGTCATGGCAATGATATACACAATGTGTTGTTATTACTGCTTACTTATTCCTCCTTGTTCCCTCCTTTCTCTCTCCCCTCACCATTTATTCACATTCTTGTTTGGTCAGGTACTGGTCCGGGTATAGACTATTTGTAGACATCACAACAACTTAGCTAGGTAGGTGGTGCTAGCCCCACTTTGCGGGAGTGGGGACCAGCTCAGAGAGCTTAAGTGATGTGCCTAAGGTCTTACAGCTCATAACTTGGCAAAGCTGGGATTTGAACTCAGATACCTGGCTCCAAAACTCTTGCCTGTTTTAGCATACAGTGCTGTCATGTGATCCTCTCTCAGTTTATTCACAAGATACAAAATAAGGGAATTGTACAATCACATGATTTTCTTTTTCCTTTGGGGCCAGCATAGAGGTGAGTAAAACTATCATGTCTCACTTTGTCTTGATTTGCCTTTTCCCCTGCTTATTCAAATGATTGGCTGCTTTTTATAGCTTTCTGTCTGATATGTGTATGTAAATAGCCTGATAGTCACATGACCACATGCCAGATGGGCTGGTCATTTGGCCCTTTGGTGGCTGACACACATCCAGGTGGCTCTGCCGGTCTTTGACGTGGTGGAATGGTATCTGATGTATTCAGATAATGTTAGCTATTTAGGACTGAGAACAAAGGCCTCTACATAAATGGAGACCACATTCTTTTCTCAGACAGTAAGGAAGTCCTCCACTATTTAAGGATGCTTATTACATGTCAGATACTTTCCCACGTGTCATCTAATTTCACCATTAACGCTAAGATGAAAATAATTTATTAAGTCACATTTTCTTTTCAGGAGAACTAAAGTACTTAAAGTATCATATGTGTCTCCTGGATTTCCCTTTTTAAAAAGCAACTTACAATTATAGCTTGCAAGCATGTGTGCCCAGAGCACCTCCTCATTTCCAACCAGTGCTATGGTCTCAGAGAACCTAAACCAATTTCAGACCTGACTTAATCAAAGTCTGATTCGACTAGCAGCTCTGGGGGAGATAAACAGATGCAGTTCTCAAACAAATATAAATGCTTGTTATTTGTGCCACTGACAGCCTCATTAACATGGACGAGACGTTTCCTGATGACACTGAACATCATTTATTCTTTTCCTTTCTTCTTTGTAACTAATAATGCAGTGGTGGACAAGACTACCAGTTGAGTCACTAATTGCCCAGTAGCTGCTGTATGAGAATGCTGAGGGTCTTTCCAGACTGCATGCACTATTGGGACTCAGGATTCTTGCTTCATGTACCTGCCTGGTGCTTGGGTTCTCATAAACACCCTCTGTGAGAGTCACTGAGCTCATGAACGCGACGCGACGCCCCTCTCCTCACCATGCAGTATAGTAATAAAGTGAAGACTGGGAATCAAGTATAGTATCTCCAGTAGCCGTTGTCTTGACCACTGTCAGTAGTATTCTGATTTAGAACTTGTGAGGACTGTGGATCAGTGCTGCTGGCATGATTTGCCTTTGAAGTGGTGACATTTTCAAAGCAAACCAAAACTGAAGTATTATTTCCTATCTATCTAGTCTAACAGATTGTCTCTCTTTGTCTTTCAGAATTCCAAAATGACTTCATAAAAACTAAATACAAAACAACTCAGAAACACTTTTCTCCCTACCTTAAGGGTAAATGGTGAGGAAATGTCATAATTATAAAATTTTTACACCTTGTCAGCCAAAGATAATTGTATAATTTGGAACAATTTGAAGGCATGAAAGTTGCAAATGTTATTTTAGGCCCCTTTAGCAGGTTTAAAGGAGCATGTTAAACTTCTAAATGGAATTATCACTCAGAATATGTAAAGGTAGTTAGAAATTGTGGTCACTTAGCTTACAAATAAATGCCTTATAGATGAGCTGGCAGGAAGAAAGGTTATTTTCCTCCTCTTTGGAGGTTTCTTGGTAAAAAGAAAATGAGATAAAGTATTTAAAATTTTTCATTTTATTGACTTTCTTACATTAGAATTAAAATTTTGCAAGAAACAAGCATATTAATGAATACGTATTTTTGGACCCTAAATAACCTGTGCTCTTGACATGGTTATACTGTGATGGGATTAATTCTTATATAGACTGGTGATTTTCATATAGACGTGGTGGTGAACACAATTCTGTGCCCATGATTTTACATTTGTGTATCTAGCTAGTCTTTTGGAGATTGGATAGTTTATTAGTTGTTACTCATGGGCTCACTTGAAGGTAACAGTATTCTCTCCAGGTAGTACAGGTTGGCAAAGTGTGGTTCATCCATGCCAGACTTATCTGGAGAACTTTGCTGCAGAATCCTGACACTTCCCTCCCTGCTCCATTTTGGACCATTGAGTTAGAATCTTAAGGTGGGCTACATTTTAATCAAATTCTTGGGTAGTCTTAAGCATTTGATATTTAATAACCATATAACTTCGCATAACTGTTACTCTTTGATGCATAAGATTTTAACCATTTAATGGACAGAGGTTTAATTTAGTTAGAATTTTTATCACAAAACTGTAGAGTTAATCCTAACAGTAGCTATCACATACTGAAAATATGAACATGAAATGATGTCCTATGGCCATTCACGATCTGCAGTTATCACAACAGCCCCGTGTGGTGGATGGTATTATTCCCATTTTAGATAGGAGACAGGTTAGAAAGGCTAAGTAACTTGAATATGGCCACACTACAGTAAGAGATGGCACTATGAATTCAATCCAAATATGGCTTAGTCCAAAGGCTGTCTTGGAATCACCACGGTAGAGTGCCCATTTATGAATTTGCAGCAATGCACAGGGCCACCACTAGTTCACGTGGTACTTTCATATGAAGTAGAAAAAAGTCTCTTTATCCTTCAGAAAGATGCAGCTCATGCTGGGCGCATGAGCCTAACATGAGGTAGATTTCACCTCTTCCCTCTCTCCCCATCAGGCGCCCTTGTGCAGTAAGCAACGTGAATCACTGTAGGTGGTGGCTGAGATGATGCTTTTAGGGAGACAATTCTGAGGCTGTATACTATAGACCCGATGTCTTATAAACACACACACCAAAAAAACACATCAGCAGACTAAAATCCCACAAATGTGACAGGATGAAGAGAGGGGAAAGTGAGGAGATGGCTTATTGATTACCCAACTCTGCTGATTTATTTTGATTGCCTTTGGGATTCTTGTGAAACGGAGTGGCTTTACATTCCTGTATTGCTGATAGAGGCTACCTATGTGAGATCTTAACCTTCTAGCTCCAGTGCAGCGTAATTTGATTTGGTTTCATCTTCTTCTACATTGTACCTGCTATTTTATTAATATCCAAATTACAGCATCTCTGATACCAAGCTGCAGTAGTGTTTATAAAATATTTAAGCTCTAATTGGACTTTCTCCTATAGCTATATTTTTTGTTAATAGTTTCACATGCCCATGTGTTATTAGCACTGAAAATGTAGCTCATGCTTTTGGCTCATGTTATGCATTTATGTACTTTTCACACCTCTTCTAAAGCCTACCTTCTAGGTATCTTACTGTATTTGATGCAAGGTTTCTTTATTCTCTGCACTAGGACTCATCTCAGCAAACCAGGAAAGGTTTTAACCATTCCGTTTAAAAAAATTAGTTTATACTGTTCTGATGAAATTTCTGAAAGAAAAAAAAAGTCAGCGTAAGAAGCCATTTTTTAGACAAAAACCATAGCTAAATCTTCAGAGCATACTTCTTTTTGAGCCAAGGATATTCCATAAATAAGCCATACTAGTTGTTGAGCACCTACTGTGTGTCCCAAGTTCTTTGCATGTTTTTAGCTCTTTAAATTTAAGTCAGTCTTTTGGAGATTGCTTTCCTGGGGAGTAGGTGATATACTGTGGTTGCTTCAGTACAGACTTGTCACCATTCCTGGAAAAAAGCATCCCAGCAAAGATTTCAGTCTTAGTGCATTGGCCATGGACATCACCTACACAAGGAGCCATAACCGGCGTTCCCAGAGAGTTGTAGTGGATTCCCTGTGTTCCTGTCTTCTTAGGGAGTCACCCTTTTATTTTATTCTCATTCTTTTTGTTAGAAAAATAGAATCAGATTTTTGTAGGAGGCTCTATACTTCCGCAGGGTGCCTGCACTCAGAGGTGTAGGCTTTGAATCCCTTTGTTCCATTTCCTTCCTTTGAAATCAAGATTATGGACCTAATGGGTTCAGAGTTTGTATTGAACATGTATTGACGAACACAAGCTTGGCTGGATAGGACATGAGATAATGTTTGAAAGTGTTTTTTCCCCCACACCTCAATATACTGTCCTTAAAATCAGATTATGACTTAAAAAGTAGTTTCCTGGGAAAACCTTAATGATTTTAAGTGTTGGATATTCATGGTATGGGGACTGTCTTGAAGCTGCTACTGAAGACCACAGGGGTCTGCCTGTGTGAAGAGAGAAGGACAGCTAACAGGATCATTTTCCTGATGGTTACTATTTCAGAAACTCACCTGGATCTCTTTGTTAGGATTCTACGGGAGATTGCTTTAGGTAGCTACTGAAATTTTGAATGTAAATACCACTTTAAATACTCCTAATGAATAAATATCAGTAATGAATTTATGAGTCTTTTATATAGAACGTATACATGAGGAAATGTATCCTCCCATCATCTTTAAAGATAAATAGCTCTCAGTTTATTTTTGTTAGACATATTTATGGAGCAATTCTACTGTATTGTGCTAATATTTCACTTTTAGGATTATTACCCATGATCTGCACATTTGTTATGTAACTTATTTCCTAGGAGTTCAAGCAGCAATTTTATTCTGGAATCTTATTTCAGATTCACTCACTGCTTTGTCTATTAAATGTCAGCCAATTTCTGCACATTTGATTCTCTCAGGAGACGTGGCATAGATCGATGAGGTGTGTATATACACTCAGAGCACCAGAGAAAGGTGTGATAGAAATGCTAGTTTACATTAAGGTAGGAAAAGCTGAAGTGGAAATAGTGTCTTTTCTGAGGCTCTCTCTTATTAATAATTCACTGTAATTTAGAATATAAAGTAATTTTGCATTTTTTTTTACATTTAGTATGGCTCCAGCGTATTTTCACTACTACAAGCTTCCCTTGTGATTTCTGTTCAATTAGCAAACCCATTTGGGGCATTCATTATGTGTCAAATGTTGCACTAGAGTACAATGTTTTTTGTTGTTGTTGCAAGCAGACCATTTTGCACCCCCATTCAAGTTACAAGCCACAAAAGCTGAAGCCCTTCCTAGTATGTACACTCAAATTATGACAAGTAATTTTGTGTTAGAATTTTATCTATTTTACTGTGTGTGTGAATCAATATTATCTCTAAGGTTTGAAAACTTCACGGATGAAGACTAGTTCAGTAGCACCCACTCGCGGGGATATGTGACTGCTGTTACTAGATGGGGAATGACTATGTCAGAATATCTACAGTTGTAGATCATGTGCTAGCAATACGATTATATGGCATTTTTTTTTTAAGACAAATGAGGTACATTTTTTGCATAATTGTAATTTCTAAATTTCTACAACAATCCTATAGAACAGTTTTTATTTTCACAAAATAATCTTTAAGTCTTATTAAATAAACAGCGAATTATGATGAACAGGGCGTATTTCCTATTTGGGAATGCATGTTGATAATAAAAAGGCAAAATTAGAACTTTTGAGCCATAATATTTCCATAAAAGTGTTATGGATGTTCCGATATGGTAAGGCCATTTGCAGTCTGAGGAAGCCCCTCTTCTTCAGAATGTCTCCTCACTGCCAGTCTCACCCACTTAGAGACTTCTATTTTGCACATGGAAAATTTTGTGTGAGTGTTTTGAACTGTCTCACTCGTCTCTTCTTTCACACCTGAGTTCTCTTCTTGTCCAAGGGAAGCCAACTTAATGCTTTTTTTGTACACTTATTCTTATACTGCTTCCAGGCATCACTTTGAAATAGAAATACTCTCTCACAAACCTGCCAAGTATGTTTTTCTTTTAAATGACGCCTGAAATTTTACCTTGTGAACAAAATATTTTGATTTGATCAAAGAAGTGGATATGGATTTTTCTGCTGCTCAACATTGACAACAGACACCCAAATTCTTCCCCTGATTTCCTGAGACAGATATTCAATAAATTTGTTTAGTACCTTTTATGTGCTAGGAACATAAACTAATCTGGAATGAGTTTCTCAAACACTGATAAAGGAGACGAGTGTATGAACAATAGGCTACAATTTGACACGGTCAGTGCTGTAACAGCAGCCTATGTGGGAGGTGCATTATGAACAGAATGCCTGGCTCTGGGGGAGCTGAGGAGTAGACCTGCGCCAGAAAGAAAAGAGAGAGGAAGTCAGCAAAAGAAGGAACCAGTCTACGCAAAGGCAGAGAAGCATGAAAAAAGGTGTAGATTTGGGTCATATTGTGGCATACCCTGTATTCCACATTATGACTGCTGGGTTTAAACAAGATAATACATGTAATATGGTTAATGCAGGGCTTTATACATAGAAGGCAAGAAAAAGTATTAGCTATCTGTGCCAAAAATACTATTGCTTATTTTTTAATCACAATAATCTAGTAAGAAGTCAGAAACCATTAAAGATTTTAAGCAGCAAAATAATTGAGTAGCTATGCTACACAAAAATGGCTCTGACATCAGTGTAGAATATGGATTGGAGGGAGAAAGACTTGGAGGTAGAGTATCAGTTGGCAATTGTAACAATAATGCAGGCGAAGTGTAATTGGTTCTAATGACATGGGTTTGAGAATTAACCTCTCTTTGTTTACTCATCTGTAAGTGTCAGGATTATAGTAGCATCTAATTCATAGGGTTTTCATGAGGATTAACTGAGTTAATATTTTCAAAGCTGTCTCTATCTTTGATGGTGTTAAACAGACAACTATCAACTGAGTATTGCTATAATTATAATCAACTGAAATGAACAGTTCTTAATTACTGCCTGTGCATAGATACAATCCATGTCCAATTACAACAATCTAGGACTCATGCATATGCAAAAGACATACAAGTTAATATTCTTCTATCTGAGTTTTGTTTAACAAACACATGTACTAGCAAGGCACTGTTATAAGAGCTTTGATGTACGTAATAACACCTTGACTACCCTTCAGCTGATATCTTCAATGAAGGCAAAATCCTTTTTGTGCATATATTGTAGTAGTTATTGTAGTATATCAGACATACAAATATTTTAAAGGTTATGTGCACAGAAAAATAAAATGATTTTGTTGTTATCAAGTATTCCATTGGAACTCAAATTTATATCCAAGATGAGACCATGAGCAACACTGTTCTAGATGTACCAGTCATAAATGAAATTATAGATTTTGGCAAGTACATTGTGATGCCTAATTTTGTGGCATGCTATTTCTATGTCTGATTAAATAAAGCACCTGTTTCTTTATAATTGAATTTTATTTAATTTTGGACTATGAAAAGAAAGACTTGCTTGACTTGGTCTCATCTCCTGCTTTTAGATATAAGATTATGGCTGATTGAGAATAAAATACTGGTGAAACCTGTCAGAGAACTGATTTGAATTCAGTTGGCCTGAAATCCTTTCAATCACTTTCTTTCATCATCATTTAGATATTCTAAATCAGGGCTTCTCAACCTCAGAATCATTGATTTTATTGGTCAGATAATTTTTTTGTTGTTGTGGGGGACTCACCTGCACATTGTGAGATGTTTAGCAGCACCCCTGGCCTCTATCCACTGGATACCAGTAGAATCCCCATCCTTCAGTTGTAACAACCAAAACTGCCTCCTGATGTTGCCAAATGTCTTCAGGGGAATTGGGGTGGTCACTGCCTCCAGTCAAGAACAACTATTCTAAATGATGATTAACAGACACTAAAAGGAGGTAGTTTTCCTGAGTCACACATTTGGAATATCAATTTGCTCAGGGTTCATCTCAACAATTTCAGTTTTTTACTAACCTTCTTTAGGCAACAAATTTATCTCCTAGGTTTCCCCAAATAGGTTAAAAGCGTTTTCTTCACAAATCGTATCACTAGCCTGTTAATATTTTAGGTATCCCATTTAGAGAGTTTCTGCCACGCAAAGCCTGACGTGCTATCTGGTTGACTATAAAGCTGATTTCCTCATTTTTGTGTTCAGCCATATGAATGCTTAAAAAAAAAAAAACAAAACTTCCTACTTTATTTTGCTTCTTTTGTGGATTGGTTAATTTAAATCTATTTATATTACATTAACAATGCCAAGGCCTAGAGTGGCATTCAACTAATGTTTGTTGAATGTTTGAGTGCGAGAAAAATAGACCTCATTGTCATGTATATCTGTGGTGAAAGAATTACTTTTCAATTCCTTTACAAAAGGGATCTGCTTCTTAATTAAAAAAAAATAAATAAAGGGAAAAATGAAGGACCATGTACTCCTCCAGGCCTACTTAACAAGTGAACATTTCTGAGCTACTTTTCATTTTTATCAAAAAAAAAAAAAGGAATTTGGTGGGTATAAAAATAGTTAAAAAACAAACAAACCCCCGCCCCCCAGAAAGTGTTAGATCTGAAGCCAGTAAAGATCTAACAAATGTATATACTTCTTTTTCCAAACGAATGAGAACCATAATAAGCTGTTTGTTCGTCATCACAGTGAAGGGCTACCTCATTATGAGACTTTCACGCATGCAGATATTTGCTCTGGATTGTTGCGCTGTGATGTTTAGCTCTCATAAGAATATTTTCCTTAGCCCCTGTGCTTGTCCAGAGGGTTCATACTTTGCAGGTCTGCAGGAACACCATGCATCAGCTCTCCCTAGCATGTATTTTTATCACTCTCATTTTTCAGGACAGAGGGACTTGGAATGCATTTCTTGATTGTGGTTTTCCAATAAGTACCCCCAAAAATACTTTATTGGGAAAACATAATACTGATAATTTAATACTGGCTTTATTCGTTGTTCCATATTTAATATCTCAGCCCTCAAACGGATCGTAAGCTCTCTGCAATTAGAAATTATATCTGATATTCTTTAACATTTTCTAGTATAAGAATAGAGTCAGAAATCACTTAGCAAATCTGGATGCTCTCCCTGAGTGGCATTATTCTGTGTATTTAATTATTCAAGAATCCTTAGGAAATTCATTCTAAAGACTGAGTTAGAGAGTTGGCACTTAGCAATTTTTGTCTGAAGAAATGGTTAATGAGTAAATGAATATTAGGCCTTCAGTTTTTTATTTGCCTGAGTGCAGGCATTATTTTCCATAATCAAGGTGAAGTGGAGTTCTAAGAATAGCTTTCGTGCAGCTTGGTAGTATTCTGTAATTTCTAGAAACACAACACAGGCCAGGTGTTTGGTTTCCCTTTCTGTATAAAATTCTGTCTTTCTTTTCTTAGGGTGTATGTGTTACGCATATCAATGGGAACTTGTGTGCCAACTCTTTGACCAAGGCCCATGAATTCAGCAGCTGGCCTGACCTAGAGGTTAAAAAATATAGGACCAAGATAGCAAGATAAAATGAAAATTTCGATGAAAGAAATGTGCACCAAATTCTGAGGGATGAGGCGTTGTTGGCAAGATCCATTGATGGTATATTTTTTTGACTGCTTTGTTTCCAATGCTTAGAACAGTGTCTGGAGCACAGAACACCATCAATGAATACTTGTTTAGTGAATGAACAGATGAGACATATTGAAGAATATGTGTTCTCTAAGCACAGGGTTTTGACTGACATGGCTGCGTGTGTTGGAGGGATGAGGAGGGTAGTTCTAACCTTCCAGGTGTAACTAATTTGCAGCTTCTTCAAACCATTTTGACTTTAGGCTGATCAAGGTTGGAAAGCAGAGTCATCTCAATACCTGCTATTTAATTACTGGCCTTGCAACTTATTCATGTTTTATTGAATCCTTAATATAGATATTTCAACTCTCCTTGCTTTCAATATAAGATAGTAACTATGCTGAGTATATTACTTTGCCTTTTCATTAAATACTCATATTTGTGGTTTGTTCTTGTCCTCACACCAATAAAATGAGTTTTTATTTTCTCCATTTAATAAGTAAAGAAAACAAAAGGTAAGTAAAGGGATTTGTACAAACTGGCTTCATCCCCAGGCTTATTTCAAAATCCATCCGTTTTGCACAGTGTGCGGGATCGGTGGCAGGCTCCGATGGTTCTTTTCATAATGAGCAGCTATGAACTGTAGAGTCCCAAGTCTTTCAGGGCTCATTGGGATATACTGTTTCTATAATAAGATTGCAAATCACACATGTTTATCAAGTTATAATAGCGACTCAACCATATTAAGTGATAAAGGAGATGATGGATACCTTTGTTCCCAGGAATCACTTTTAAAGCTATAATGTGGAATGAATTAGAATATAAAAAATTAGAAGTATGTAGTAGGACATTTCCTTAGTTCCTATTTTGTCCCTTTGTGAGTGATTGTGTTCACTTAGGGTCCTTGTGGGAAAATGAAGCTCACCCTAGATGGATGAAATGAAGAGACTTTAAGGAATCAGTTCCTTATCAGGCCAGAGAGAAACAGAATGATCCTTTGGTGGAGAAGGGTGATACTGTGGATGACAAATGGAGAATAATTAACACAATTACCTATGCTGAGGATTGGATAATTAATTTTTGAAACATTATCTCTATCTGTATCTACAATCATGTCAGTCCATGTAATTTTCTTCCCATAGAGAAAAGGTGGTACAATTGGAGAGTAAATTTGGAATTGTAACAACATTCTTTATCTACAGCTTGACCCTGCAGAATTTAGTCTCTCCATGAAAAACTATAATATTTAATACCAAATATAATGTTTTGTGGTATTTGAAAGAAGAAACTACAAGTAGTGTGATCACACCATAAACATTTGAACATCAGTTAGCACCTGACAATACTAATTCCTTGTGGCTTCCTATTTTCCATGAATGTTCTGCAATTTCATGATCTTGTTGCATGAAAAAGAAACTTTGTGCTATGATCATTGTAATCCTGTCACTGCTAGGAAGCTTCAACAAATCCTTAGTGTACAGTGCTATTTTTATATTGTCCACTGCTTTCTGTCAGTGATGGAAAGCTTCTGAGTTTCTGAGTCCGTTCTAGCCAGTGATCAGTGGCAGCTCTCAATAGACAAAAGCCAATTCTGTCAACAAGAGGCACTGACTTGGGAGAGAAAACCTCTCTGCTAAGATCATGGGGTAACATCAGGAACAAAGTCACCTTCAAGGACCTGGCTGTGTGTTTTTCTTCCTATATATGAGAAGTTATAATAGCCTGAAAAATGTTCCAACAGACATTCTGAAATAAAACATATAGCAGGGATATTTATTTAGTAGAGAGCTTAAAAAGTAGCTACTAGTTATGTTTGTGAGTGGACTTATAGTATTAATTCTTAAATGAAATGTTTATTATTAATCAAAAAAACCTTCATATTAACGCTTAGCTTGAGAGAGGGGCTGTTATTATTTTTGTTGTTGTTAATTTTGTCCATAAAGAAATTTCTTAGTTTTCAAGCTAAGTAAATATGCTTTGATGAAATGCATTCAATGCTTCCCCTACATTTTTCTTGTAACTTTTACTTTTGACCTTAAGTTTATATTATTCTGTCAGCAAAGTTGCATTTATTAATAGTCTATTTTATTAGATATGCATTTGGCAATCAAAGTCTGAAGGAAAATATTCTCTGAAATGAACTCTCCACTGTATGCACACCTTTGAGAATGTAGTTTTTAGTACTTAATTAGCTTTGTAGGCTAAATCATTCTGCATGATTTACAGCGTACAAGAAGGAGTATCCTGCCTCACAACTGGGGGTAGAATGTACGTTTGGATTCTAGGTGCTGTTTATGTAATCTGAAATACATCTCTTAGCCTCCGTTTCAGTTGTCAAAAGCCAAATATAAAGGTGATGTTATTAGCAAATTTTGTCTTACTGTGGATATGATTATTATGATTGTAAATAATACTGTGACTATCAAATCAGTGTACATTCAAATGCAATAAAACCCCACTAAACATACTAGAATATATTATGATTATCACTCATTTAAAACTCAAAGAAGGATTTTAACTAAATAACTAGCTTATGTTAAGTAGTTCTTGTCTAAGGATACAGAGGATGTATAGGGACATTATAATCTTAATTAGGACGCTTTTACCTATATGGCACTGAGCTTGGCTCAATGTGCACTCAAGAGCTCAGTAATTAGAGAATGAGAAATCTGCAAGTTGTGCATAAGGGAGTGAGTGAATAAAATGATATGATGCAAACAGAATTAGTCTAGGGAAGCCTTTGAAGCAGCCAACACTAGAATGAAGTTACAGCAGAGAGCAGAGGAGATAAATACTTACATGTAATTTTGTATCTAGTATATGTTAGATATAAAAATTAGACATAGAAATGGAAAGCATTACCGGTAAGGAAAGGTAAATTTGGGGTAATTTGAAAAGATATCACAGAAAAGATGAAAGTTAAGGATTACTGAGTGCCTTCTCTTCATGTGTCTCTGGGTACACTCAGTTTTATGCAAATCACGCAACAATCAGCAAGTTCCGTGTTTGTAAATAAATTCCTTAAGTTATGAGTAATTAAGATCAACCTTTAAGTTGCTAATACGTGGTTATTGTTGATAACTGCCTTAAGTTTGCACAGTTAGGAACTGGCTGGGCTGGGACTCTCACACAGGTCTGTGGGCCAGACCACTAAAGTCTACTCTCTAGCCACATCCTCCAGCAAAAGGATGTGCTAGGGGGTGACCAAAGGAGCCTGCGTGGTGACAGATTTGCCTGGTTACAGGGAGAGGGTGTTGGTCTGTTTGTCGGGAGAGAAGACAGTTGGAGAAGATTAAGGTGGGTGGAAATAATGTGAGGGTTATGAGAAGGATGGTGAGGAAAAATTAGTGATGTCTGAAAAGCCAGGATCAGCTGAGTGAAACAGAGAGTGTAGAAGCTAGTCTCCATTTTATCCTAATGCTTAGTTATGCATTAGATTATTTGCACAGAGCCTCCAGTTGCCAGACAGGTGTGACATCAGTGGGATTATACCCTTAGACTTCCCTACTTACCAACCTAATCAGAATCACTAGCAGTGGGCTCAGGGCAGGAGGTGGAAGTGACCGAACAAGAAGACCGGGACTGTTCTCCCTCCAGTTCCAAACACACCTCGCTAAGATCTGCTGGGCTTTTGCTGGCTGTATTTACAAGTCAAAGACAATAAACTCCCTAAAGCTGTGCATTTAATTAAGTGGGTCTGAATGGCTCCTGAGATAAGGAGTTGAAGTTTGTGGAACCCACACAGTCCAACTCAGACTCCAAATGTATTGTTTCCTAGAGCTCAGTTGCAAAATGTAATTATAAAATGCCTCACATTTAGATACTGATAGATTTCTCATTGATGTCCAGAGGCACAAAGATGCATTATTTATATAGCTTCATTTATTTCATTGTACTTTTTAATAGATGGTAAATAAATGGCACCTTTTTGTTTAAGGGAAAGAAATTAAAAATAAAAAACTGAAGTAAAAATGGATTATTCCTCACTCTTGCAAGTCCGACACAAAGTATCCTACTTATGTATGAAGAGCATGTGTTCAATTTGATAAATAATGTTACTAATTGAAACAAGGACATTAGATATATGGTAAATACTTAACTATGTAGAAATTGGCAATTACCATGTTATTGGTAGCACACAAATTGAATGCAAGTTAGGAAGAGCTCAGAGGCGATTTAGAGACAGAGATGAGCCCCCAGATTACCTCATTTGACAATCCTAGTGATGATTAAAACAAAGGAATCCATTAAAAACTCAGAAGAAGGGATGGGATTTGGTGATGGAGGATAATCAGTTCCAAAGCAAAATACTGTCACATCTGAACCACATGACAATCACATAGCACCTTCCTACTGTCCTACTTAAAGAAAAACACATTGACTGCTGATGCCAAGTCTTCCCTCTTGAGCCCAGCCACTCATACTCCAACATTTGGATCATACTCCTCTTTTGATTATTGACTCTAATCCAGGGCAGAAGGTGTCTATTTTGAGTAAGGAAAATATAGGACTTTAGTGTGAGAGAATGTGAGCAAAAAACTAAGCAACTGTAAAAATCCATATGGAGCCAAGAGATTCCCATAGGAATTCTTCCTGCTACATTTTGAAAGCATTCTCTAGGGTAGGCTGGGTTTTGAATAGAGAAAAAGTATTGCTTATTTAAGTTTTTAAACTCTTCTTTTGCCTATGTTTACCTGTAGGCATCTACAGTTGCAGAAAATTTTCTTCAGGGTGGGATGAACACTTTGCGTCACCTGGCATGCTTCGCTACAAGCTGTAGTACTGTGGGCCATTAGTGGCCAGGTTATCAAAGAGGGAAAGTATTTTAGCTGTTGAACTTGTACCCCTCGAGACTGATTTATGTTTAAGGAATAGGGAAACTTAAAAATTAGCCATTCCTATGTATTCAAAGAAAGCGTAAATTGTAGTATGTACGCGTCACTTAATGACATTTTATTTGCATTTTGGTGTCTGCATTTTCCCACACTGACTTCTCTGATGGAGAGATACTTCTTTAAAGGTACGGCTATGTGTACCAAATCTGACAGGTGACTTGATACTTCAGGGAAGTTCACCTGGGGAATAAATTTAACAGTCTAAGCAAAAAAACCCCACTATCGTTTGTGCAGTCTTGGAAAAAAGCGATGTTTTCCCTGGTAACCATTAAGAATTGAGAGGGCAAAAAACCCAATAACACTCTCATAATTTTCTCTTTTCTAGGACTTTGAGATATAAAGTGGGCCAGGAAACAGAGGTAATATAGAACACAGATCTGAAATATTAACTTCAGAGTTTTATCATCAGGGCTCAAGAAAGAAAGTAGAAAATTGCTATCTCTTCTGTGCAAATAAATTTGTTTATAAAAGGCTATTAAAGGAACAATGAATTTTGGGCACACTGTGTTCAATGTTGATTACTTTCATTTCATTATTTTGACTTACTATTACATTAAATCATATGAAATTGTCATTTCTGTAGGTCAAAGTCTATCAAATATTAAGTTTGGTATGACTCAATCTAATCAAGGCAAGCAATTATATTTATGGTATGTGATGGCAGTTTTATGATTTTTTATTGGAGGCCCTAGCTACGATGACTTAACACAGTCTTTCAGGAATGTGCTATAAGTATGGAAATGTATGAACCAATTCAATTATTAGAAATATTCAAATTCTACAAATAATGTTTTGTATCAGTCATCAAATAGCTTCTGAACTTAGAGTGGAAAGTGTTCATTTTATTACACAGTGATGAAGGACCAATATTGTAAATATTGGCATTCCAATTTAATTTGCATTATTACCTTTGGGTCCTGATGGCCTTTGCAAAGAGATTTACTTCCACTTTCCCTTATTACTGCTAATGAATATTTAACCTATATAACACTGAATTTATGGTAATTAGGTGTAATGTGTAGGTGGTAAATATATCATGGAATATGAGAGTTTACTTACAAAATTAGAAAATATCTATTTCTGAATCTAGATCTTGGCAGTCTCTAAGATCTGAACCAAAAACATTTGGTTTGTCTATATAGCAAAGCTATAGGCATTAGACAGTATTTTTGTGAGGAATGAAGATAAAATGGTTTCCTTTATGTTCCATTTAGCAAACGTGGGAATTACTTTTTTTCAAGTTTTAATTAGAAAAAAATGAAGGATAACATGATAAAACATAAGAGGAAGACAGTTTTTTTAACCTACAATTTAATATGTACTAAGATGACAAACAATTTTCTAGCTTTATTTAGATCCATTGTCTTAAAGTTTTCAAAGAATAGTTTAATATGAGTTAAGGGGATTATTTATATAATATATAATATAAGTTAGAAAAATCACACCAAACTATATATTAAGAAAAAAGGGTTTGAAAATTCTGTTTTAAATGGAAATTAAAGCTGTAATTTTTGTTCTTTAGGCTTTACTAGCCTAAATTACCACCTAATAGACACCAGATAGTTTCACTAAATTTAAATTGATTAAGTGAATGGAAGATCAGAAAAAGTCTTTGCAGCTTTCAAATTCTAAATACAAATTTCAAATTTTTTTTTTTACTGTTCTCATTCTGAAGACTTATTTGAAAAGTATTGTGTCTTTAAAGGAGTTAATCAACTAGGTTTATGATATGAAAAAATAACCTAATTATGGTTATCACAAATTTTCATCTTTTAAACTAATTTCCACATTATTAAAACTAATCTGCATAAAAATAACTTAGTATTTAGGGATTTTATTTTTTAAATACAAATTTGTGACAAGTATTCACATGTATCAATATTTATAAATAAATACAATCAAATAAAAATTTTAAAAATCTGATTTGATGGCATTTCAGATCAACAAAGGACAAGGTCAAATACGTAGAGACACATTTTAAACATTATTAATAATTCAATGTGATCAACCTTTATAAGCTCTTACTAAGCATACTCAATTGGCTAATTTTCTCTCAATAATCACCAGAAATCAGTAAGACACAATCCTTGCCCTTGAGATGATAACAATTATGATCAGCTTATTTTTCTTTTTAGATCAACTTTATTTGGGTATAATATGTACCCAATGTGTACATACATAATTTACATAGAATTTACATATACTTTTAAGCGTACAGTTTGATGAGTTTGACAAACACACACACATGCGCGCGCACACACACACACACACACACATATATGTAGCTATCACCCCATAAGAAATATATAATATTACTTTCACTCTAGAAATTTCCCTTGTTATCCTTCACTTCTGGCTCCAAACAATGACTGTTCTGATTTTTTCCCACCATAAACAAGTTTTGCCTATCCCATAAATCTTATATGAATGAGCACACATAGTTATTAGGAAATAATTTTCCATGAGTCTTTCTGATTCTGCATGTCTTGTAAACAGAGACACTGTCTGCTTTTGTTTAGGACTGTTTTTCTAAACATGTTTGTGTAGTGAGCAATCTTGGAATCTAGAGATAATGTCTTCCTCCTGAGAAAAGGACGGGTTTGTTATTGTACTGTGTACTAGAGATAATGTGTCCCTCTGAGGCAAAGGTCAGGCTTACTGCCCATTATAGTAGTTTCCTGAAGCTCCCAAGTTCCTCTCCTGTAACACAACCCACTGTTTGGGCAGGTGTGGTGCTCTGGCTAATCCTATTGCTGTGAGCAGTAAAGTCCTTTGTCTCTGACCCAAGAGTCTTGCGTCCTCTGCCAGCGTCCCTGAAACTCATAAGCTTACACATTGAGTAAAGTCTTAGATCCTTCACAATTCTTAACAGCAGTATGTACTCTTTTGTGTCTGATTTCTTTAGCTTAATGTTTTTGAGAATTATCCGTGTTGTTTTACAAATTAATAATTAGTTCCTTTTTATTGCTGACTTCTGTTCGTTGCATGATTATATCAGATTGGTTTATCTGTTCATTTGTTGGTGCACATTTGGGTTGGTAACAGACTAGAAGTCAAGATCTGCACATTTTCTAGCTAGTAGTTATCCAATAGAGATACTTATAAAACACTGTTACAATACAGAAGAAACAGTGATTAACGATGCAAAATAAAAACTCACACGTGGCTTGACATTTGAGCTGGGCCTCGAAGAATGAGTCTCTACTCTTCTTGAGAGTATAGACTCTGGCCTACTGATCTATTAGAAGGAAACCAGAGTTCTAGTCAAGTTTCCAGTCTTGGCATTTGATATGTGTACATCTACACATAAGAATTTTCTCTTTTATTTAAAAAAAATTGTATGCTTCATTTGAAAGTGAGAGAGACGACTCTTTTACTTCTAAGCATCCTCAAATCCTTACTTAACTCTTCCTTTAGGTCATAGCATGATTAGTCACTAGAAGCAATATAAAGTTTTGATGAGTTAGTGGGGTGCTGTCCACCTCCCTTGTACCTAATAAATTAATAATTTAATCTACCTGAGTTATTTATGTTTTCCCAATCTTAATATAGAGAATAAGTAAGAGCATCTTTAGAAAGTGTTGCTATTTTTATTGGTTTATAACTCATAATGTCAATACGTACACTTGTTTGGCAACTATCCCTTCAGAGCAAGTTTTCTGAACCTCTGGTCTTTCTTGCAAGCCGAAGGCTGTCCTGCAGCCTCTCCAGTGTAGAAATCCCACGAGAGCTACTGCCGAGCCCATGCTCCAGTCTCCATCCTCTCAGTGCTCTTCCCACAGGCAAGTCCTGGTTCAGAGGACTTTGCTGGGGACAGAAGGTCTAATTCTATGTATATTGACTAATCATAATTCTTGGATCTTTGTCATTCATAATATTTATTCTTTGAATGAAATAGTGTCCCTTGGAGACATTTGTTTAGGGCTAACTGTGTATCTTATATTAAGGGACTCCCTCAAAGAAATAAAATACTTTGTATAACTTTATAATTAATTAATTAAAGAGATAAAGGCATATGTGAAATAATTAATAGCTGATTGTGTTACTGGCAATGAGTACATTGTATTAATTAGTAATTGAGAGTTATATAGATAGTGGTTGAGTGTGAAACCTGGAACCAAATAGCCTGGCTTCAATTCTGGCTCTACTGTTTACTAGCTGTGTGACTTTGCATGAGTAACCTGACTGCTTCTAGGCCCTCTGTAAAATGAGGGTGATAATAATAGTATCTATTTCACAAGGTTATTGTGAGGATGATATTAGTTAAAACATATTATGCACTAATGACATTGCCTGGTGCATAGTAAGTAAGATATTTGGTTGCTGTTGATATGACTGACGATGGAGATGATTTTAGTTGTAGTAAGTTCCAAGAAGGAAGAGGTCAGAGTAAGCACTGTGTGTTTGTGAATTTAGTACACAATTTAAATTTAGCACACAAATCTAGGTGACTGCTTCATACGGCGCTTATTGGGGGAGTAATGAGGAATAAATTGGAAAGGTATACCGGGTTAGATTTGACACTTCAAAAATGAGGCTAAATTTAAACATAATGTGCTTTGCAGTTGGCAGCTATTGAAGGTTCTGAACTGTATAAAATTCATGTTTGAAAATGATTAGTCTGGCAGTAGCACTGAGGGAGGGACCCTTAGAAGCATTAAACTGGGGGTTAGAATGAAGTCATAAAGATATGAGGCAAAGAGGTGGCAGTGAGAGTAGAACAAAGCTAGTTAGGATGAGAGAATGGGGAGGGTAGAAAAAAAAGAATATTTTAGCTGTGGGAGCAGGAAGAATAATATCATCAGCTCGTAGCTGGAAAGGAGAAAATGATGATTTGAGCTGGATTATTTAGTGACCTGTTAATGATAAAATCCTGATAACTGACCTTAATACTAGCACAAGATTCTGAGTGGCTTCTGAATCTCAAAGCAATACTAAATTGTGCCTGTTATAGTCTTGATGATAAGTATGATTATTTTTCTAGTTAATTGGAAATTGGCTATCTGTTCATGTTATAAAAGACATTAGTAGACTTCATCTTTAATTAACCTGAGCGTTACATTTCATAACAGTGTTGGAAAGCAGAATTTTTCTACACCCCTTAAAATATGTCTTATTTTTTTTCTTCGCTCTAAGATGGTAATTTAAGTTGTGCTAATCTTTGAATTTTTGTAAGTGACCCTTCATGTAATGTTTCCATTTTATGTTTAATTCTTAAAATTCTGAAGCAGCTGTATGAAAAGAAAATACTGTTAGACTATTTTCTCAATAGTCTGGTGACTTTGTCTTACACATTTTTGTAACAATGTTAAGCTATGATAGGATGAATATTTAATTGCTCACTCTTTTTTCTATCATTACATTAGTTGTCCCTTCAGTTCTGGGGAATGCTAGTAAATATAAGGTAGTGGTCTGTATAAGGCAGTGGTGTAAGTATGAAGCAGTGTAGCTCATTGCGAAAAAAAAGGAAAAAAAGAACAATCTTCAGGATCCAGAGTGAAAAAGTACCCACTCAGATACTTGCTAGGTTTATGGCTTAAGTAAGTCCCCTTAGCCATTTGGGTGGTATACACAGGGACATCAGCCCTGCTTTTTGAGAGTTTTGTCAGGATTATAAGGAATTGTATGGATTATATGGAATTTATGAGAAGTCCCATGTATAAATACTGGTGATTATTATTAGTTTTGCATGTAGTGTGTCAGACATGTTAAAATATGATGGGTTCCAGTTCATACTGTTGTCACCCCCTGGCTTCTTTCTCTCAGATATTTCCATTGCCACTTAAACATACCCTTGCTTAAGAGTTATTCACTTTATTTTTCCCTCAACCTAGGTCCCCTGAAAGGTGAGTTTGGGATTTGTATGAGTAATTTTCCAGTGTCTAGGGAGGCCGTACTGGGCTAAACAGATGATTACAGACATTGGCACCTGGAGTGAGGGAACAGGTGTTAGTCCAGCTGTAATAAAATTCTTAGGACTTACAACTTTGTACTCTTCTGACTGAAATGACGCAGTGCTCCATAGTGTCTTTTTTTAAGGCAAAAAGGAATTTGTCTCTTTCACTGCTAATTTTCTCATAAAGAACCAAGCACACAAGCCTCATTCTTTTCTCCCACTGGGCTGAGAGTATCAAGTGTGCTGTGACATGCCTGGGCTCTATTTGCTGGCCTCTGCAAAGAACGGACATCCAGCAGCTTCAGAGCTTTTCTCTTGACTGCTTTCAAGCTGCTGAAGGGGAAAGAGCTGCAAGTCCTTACAGCAAAAAGTTCACATAGAAGGGTCTGCCAGGTATTAGAATTTTAAAAGTGAAAGCTCAGAATGAAATATATGCACATGAATATCAAGGTAAGAATATCTTAGTGATAGATCTGGGAAATGGTGCTGTATATGCACTGTGTGTACAACAGAATTTGCTTCTCCTTTGTGTTTGTGTGTATATATATATATATATACATACACATATATATGCACACACATTGACACATACACAAAGATATTTATTCTTATATATACATATTAAATAAGAATAAATAGTTTTATTACTCAGATCACTTCTTCTCATGGAAACTTATTTATTTATTTATTTTTGCTTTTCTTTTTTTTTTTTAACTTTTTTTTATTGACTTATAATCATTTTACAATGTTGTGTCAAATTCCAGTATAGAGCACAATTTTTCAATTATACATGAACATATATATATTCATTGTCACATTCCTTTCTCTGTGAGCTGCCATAAGATCTTGTATATATTTCCCTGTGCTATACAGTATAATCTTGTTTATCTATTCTACAATTTTGAAAGCCCAGTCTATCTTTTCCCACCCCCCACCCCCTTGCAACCACAAGTTTGTATTCTATGTCTGTGAGTCTATTTCTGTTCTGTATTTATGCTTTTTTTTTTTTTTTAGATTCCACATATGAGCGATCTCATATGGTATTTTTCTTTCTCTTTCTGGCTTAGGAAATTTATTTTTATTAATTTATTTTAATTGAAGTATAGTCAGTTTACTATGCATCAATTATATCTGGTGTACTGCATAATGTTTCAGTCATACGTACATATACATACATTTGTTTGCATATTCTTTTTCATTATAGGTTACTATAAGATACTGAATATAGTTCCCTGTGCTGTACAGAAGAAACGTGTTCTTAATCTCTTTTATATATACTGGTTAATATTCGTAAACCTAGAACTCCCAGTTTATCTCTTCCCACCCACTTCCCCCCTCAATAACCATAAGATTGTTTACTATGTCTGTCAGTCTGTTTCTGTTTTGTAGATGAGTTCATTAGTGTCTTCCTTTTTCTTTTTTAAGATTTCACATATGAGTGATATCATATGGCGTTTTTCTTTCTTATTCTTGGCTTACTTCACTTAGAATGGCAATCTCCAGGTCCATCCATGTTGCTGCAAATGGCATTATTTTATTATCTTTTATGGCTGAGTAGTATTCCATTCCAGTATACCACTTCTTTATCCAGTCATCTGTCAATGGACATTTAGATTGTTTCCATGTCTTGGATTCTCATGGCATTTTTAAATACGTGGGCTATTGTATGCCAGAGTTTATTTTTATGTAATATTTGAGAGGTGATGTAGAATAATGATTAAGACACAGTCTCTACAACCACTGGATTTAAAGCATAAATGTTTTTAAAGAGCCACTTATTAGCAGTTGGACTGTAGATACCTTTTGGTACCTTAGTTTCCCCATACTTTCTTCAAAGAATTGCTGTAAGGATTAAATGGTATGTCTACCCACATAAGCACATACACACATATATACATACACATATGTACACAATACATATCACTAAGAATAGTGACTATATAGTAAACTATACATTATTTATTAAACAAGTAAAATCTTAGTTCTATTAAAAACAAAGAGAATGTCATACAGATTTTTCAGTGGTAGTAGTTTTTATAGTCTTCTAAATTAAGGTACGACATTTAAAAAAAACAAAATGATAAGATAGTAAAATGGCATAGCAATTTAATTAAAAGGACCAGGAATAGAACAAGACTTCTGCTCTATTTATTGTCTTTTCTCTTTTAGAAGTTCTAGCTGTCACTGAACTAGAAAAATTTTCCTATTAATCACGTTGCCTCTAGAAGTACAATGCTGTTAAAAAGACCATTTCTAAGAATCACAACACTTTAGAATGAACAGAAATCTTAGACAGCAAATAGTTCATTCAGCCTCTATATTCCAGGGCTCAGAGGACTGAGGCCAAGAAAATCAAATGCCTTTCTCAAGGTCAGGTAGCTATTTAATTCCAAAGCTATGTTGACTCACTTCTAGGGTAGTACCTTTTCAATTGCAATAGCATACTTGAAACCTACTGGTGGTGGCCCAGTGAAGAACAAAGAGTGCTTCTCTTCTGTGACAGCATACAGTAAGGCATGTGTGTTGTGTAACTTTTTATTTTGATATACTTTCAAATTTACAGAAAAGTTATAATAGTGCTAGGAACTCATAATACCCTTTACCCAGATTCATTAATTATTTACATTCTGTTCCATTTATCATTCTCTCTTTCTGTATCTGTTTGTTTATGATTTTTTTCTGAATTGTTTGAAAATAAAGACATCTTATCCTTTTTTAGATACTTGGGTATGTATTTCCTAAAAACAAGTCACATAACTGCACTGTTTTGTTAACATTGATAAAATAATATTATCTAATCTACAGTTATATTTAAATTTTATCTGTTTCCCCAGTAATACCCCCTTTTTCTATGTTTTGTTTTGGCTCAGCATCCAAGTCAAGCATCGTGTTTAGTTGTCGTATCTCTTCAGTGTACTTTCATTTAGAACAGTTCCTTAACCATTTTCTTTTTTGACCTTGAAGAATGCAGAGCAGTTATTTTGTAGAATGTTCCTGATGTTGGTTCACGGAGTGTTTCCTCATGGTTAGATTCAGGTTGTGCGTTTTGGGCAGCACTAGCCCAGAAGTGACAATGTGTCCTTCTCAGAGGATCACGTCAAGAGGCAGGTGATGGCAGTTAACCCCGACTTTGATGATGTAAACTGTGATTGCATTGGGTCTGCCAGGTTTCTCCACAGTAAAGTTACTATTTTACCCTTTCTAAATTAGAGTTAATTTTTGGAAAGATACTTTGAAATGTAAATATATTTTCCCCACCAAACTTTTGCCTGCTAAAGGGACCATTTCACTTCTTTTTCATTTTCTAAACTGGTTTATTTTTTGTCTTTTTATTAGTGAGTTGTAGAAATCCTTTGTGTGTTGTGGATGTAAGTCTTCTGGCAGATAAATGTTTCGTAAACATTTTTTGACAATGTATGGCTTGCCTGTTCCTTTTTAAAGTGATGTCTTTGATGAATGGAAGTTTTTACTTTTAATAAATTCTAAATTATACATATTTATGGTTATTCTTTTCTGTGTCCTTTTAAAAATAACTTTTTAATCCCAGGTTGTGAATTTATTCTCCTATGTTTTCTTCTAGAAGTGTTAGCTTTTAAACTTAGGTCTAATACCCATATTGAATTAATGTTTTTGTGTATAATGCAAGGTAGGGGAAGTTCTATGTATTATAAGCCTAGATTTTTATTATTTTAAAGAAAATTTTCCCAGACATATTTTCATTAAGTGTTTTTCCCTGATATTAGGAAAAACTCTTTGTGGTAGCAAGTGACTAAACCCAACTCAGGCTGGATTATGCAAATAGGATTGTATTTGCTCACTTTGCTGGGAAGAGTGAGACAGATCTCAAAGGATCAAAGGAAGATATACCAAGACCAGGGCTTCAGCAGCTAGAACTAGGATGGCTATTCCAGGGCGCTCTCCAGTCTTTTCTCACGTCTGCTTGTCTCTGCATCACTTCACTGTGCAGATGGCTTTCCTTTACAGGGCAGAGGAGTTGATGCTGGCAGCCTCATTCATCTCAGATGCTGGTTCTTCCAGTGTTGCTATAGCTGTCCTAAGGAAGGACTCTACCAGGCACTGCTTCAGTCACATGCCCCCTTTCTGGGCTGGTCATTGTTGCTAGGGAGCTCAGGACCTGTGAGTAATCAAGACCAGGCGCACCTAAGGCAGTGGGATGGCGCTGCCCTCTGGAACAGCATGGCCTGAGGGAGAGAGGAGGGTGCCCCAAAGGTAGGATTCTGGACATCCCAAATAGCGTATGTTCCACCAAGATTCCTGGTTTTTTTTTTGTTTGTTTGTTTGGTTTTTTTTGTAGAAGCACTAATTGAACACCAAAGAACCAAGGTTTTAAAAATTTTTTTTAATTAAAAACATTTTTTATTGAAGTATAGTTGGTTTACAATGTTGTGTTAATTTCTGGTATACATCATAGTGATTCAGTTATACATATATATACATTCCTTTTCATATTTTTTCATTATAAGCTATTACAAGGTATTGAATATAGTTCCCTGTGCTATACAATAGGATTTCTATTTTTTAAAATGGCTTTTTATGTATAGGATTTATTTATCTTTCACGGAACTGTTAATTAAATATATTCCGGTGCAGTAAAGCTAGATTTCTATTCAGCTCATCTAAAACTAAAGTGTGAATTAATTAGCTATTTTGAAGGAAAAAAATGTGTTCAAATTATATGAGAATAATGGTATCTCCTTAAAGATGAAAGTTTAACACATCAAAGCCCAGCATAATGTGAATGATGCTGAGTAAAGTGGAAGAGCTGTTAGATTTTTTTTTCACTTTGCCATCTCCCCACTTTCCTCAAATTCTAATGAAAAAATTGGATTGTCAATACCTCAAAATAATAAACCATTGGGGACTGTGGTTCAGTGATTAGGACAAGATTTATATACTTAAAGTGCCCAGTAATTTTCCAGAGCCTATAAAGCAAGGCTGATGATGTTCAACCCACAGGATTAATCGACAAAAAAAGAAGCGGTCCTTATAGGAAATCATTAAGCACCTCAGGGCTTGCACTTGAAGGAGAAAACCTGAGTCCACTGTAGACAAATGACTATCTCAGCCATACTTACCTATTTGCATAACATTTTCTTTGAAGTGATTGAATAAAAAGCTGGCCCCATCAAGAGCCGTGAAATGATAATGTAATTGACAGCATACCTGATTTTTCCTGGGTTGGACTATCCCACTTGCTTCAGCTTTGCTCTCCCCACTCTGCCCACTGTACACAAAAGCTCCCTTTCCTTGCTGTCATTGCTCCCCCATCCTCTACGTATGATAATCCCATTCATTTTCAGGTTTAGGTGGAAAGCCTCTTTTCTTTGTTCCTGGGGACAGAGTTTTGAAATAAAGCTTTACTAATGAAAAATGATAAATCTGCATGTTAGTAACAGCTTACACATTTTTTTTTAACAAGAAAAGTTTGAATCCAGATAAATATCGGCTCTCTGTAGTCATATATCACGTACAGGGCAATCACATTCATTTTACAAAGGAGCTAGGTTCCAAGGCCACACAAAAGGTGACAGTGGGATGTGAACAGAATGACTCTTGAAAGTCACACGAACGCTCACAAATTGCAGTGTTTTACCAACTCTGCTGGTTTTATATTTGCTTTCTCTCCTAGCAACGGAACAGATCATTGTTCTTTGACTGAACGTTTGGAGTGGTTTGTTTGTGCTGAGCGGTCGTGTAGTGTGAAATCGTGTGTACGCAGAAGCTCTGGGGTCACATGTGCCCAGTGAGATACTCTCCCCATCAGAGCTGAGGGAAATAACACTGGCTGTAAAAATGCACCTCCTGGTCCCACACGTGTGGGAGCATATGTTCCTTGAATGTGATGGAGACGTTGTGGTGGAACTGCTTATGCTATTTAAGTTGTTCTCTCTCCTCCTTTTTCTTGCTGGCTCCCTCCTCCTTTGCCTGTCACTTGTGTTTGCTGAACATTGTAGCATCTGGAGGTGTATCTGGGTTCCTCAGGAAGAAGAACTGTGGTTAATTAATAATGTCTGTCATTAGCTTAAGAGTAGCAGTACAATTGCCATGTATCTGTCGTTTCTCTCAGTCCTATCAACGGTAAAGCATTTGCTTTGATTTGATTTTTGTTTCTAACTCAGGTTGTCAGCATTGGGCGTTCCAGTGGTTCTCCTTTTTTACTAATCCCTCAGATACTGATGTGGGGGTAGGGAACACATCTAAATATATATTAAAATACTTTTCTCCCTGTTGAACTAAAACCTCCTTAAAAGGGAGCAGATTCTGTCTACAAAGTATGAGGCAGTAAACATACAACAAAACCAAAGTAAATATTTGAACTTTTAAAAAATGGTCCATCCCATTAAGTCATTTTGATTTCTTACCAAATGAATATGGAACTTTTGAAGCTTAAAATATAAAATATAGATTGACATTCCTGATCCATCCCAACAGGTACATATTTTCCCATTATTGTCTGCTCTCTGATGTTTTGAATGATTTAATTTCAGATGAATAAAGGAAAAGGGTCTTTAGTGTTTCTTCAGGAAAATAACTACACACTTACAAAGTTATTACCATTAACGTCCTCTCCAGGTGTGCTCTTCTGGTGACTCTTTTAAACTTTGTGTTCGTGACTATTGTACATTATTTAGTTCCCCTGTTTTCTTCAAACTTAAACTCTTCAGTTCTAAGAAGAAATGTTTCTTTAATTTTAACTCGAGTTACAGTTAAGAGTAGCATTCAGTGAGACAAATGGGAGTTCTCTTTGTTCAATGGTTCCTGAAGTTCGGTTTAGCTTTAAGTCACTAAAAACTTAAAGGGTTATATTTAGATGGGAGAATTTGCACTGAAGTCCTTGCATTGGTGTCTAATAACATCAACTGGTTTAGGAATTTTGCACTCCACGGGACACTTGAGGCCTCTGCGATCAATTCTATTAGGCCCCAAAGACTGACCAATGTGTTTGTTTATCCACTGATTCCTTCATTCACTTACATTTTTTTAAACAAACTTTTGAGTATTTGGTATATGCTAGTTAGTCTGGGCAGTTCACGGAACCCATATCCTCAGGGAGTTGTGGAGTAGAAGACTGAACAGTAACGAACATATGGCCAAGTGTGATAAAGGCTGTGAGCGACATGAGAATTCGTGGAAGGGGAACATCCAGATTAGGGGTGGCAGTGGCTCCAGTGAAGCCTTTGTCCAGGAGCTGAAGGATGAATGGAAGTTAACCATGAAGTCCAGGTAGTGAGAACAATTGTGTGTGAAAACCCAGGACCTTTTCAAGGTATTTTAAGAAATTCGATTGCTTCCTGGAAACAGATTCGGGCTCTTGGAATTTATCTTGGAGCTCAAACAATCTCCACTAGAGCCACTGCAATGTCGGACCTAGAGTGCTGGTTCCCTCATAGGTATCACACTTCGATTCATCATTCAAGTGGTGAGGTGGTGTGGGAAAGAGTGAGGGAAGGGAAGTGAACTGTTTCTCACTCATCGATTTTCTTTAGTTAGCAGTTACTTAACAAACAGGCTACTAAGATTGGATTCTTTAAATGTTTTCTTACGGGTATTTTGTAGATGTATTGTCTTAGTCTGCTCTGGCTGCCATAACAAAAGGCTGGGTAGTTTAAAACAATAGAAATTTACTTTCTCACAGTTCTGGAGGCTGGAAGTTTGAAATCAAGGTACTAGCATGGCCTTTCGCTTGTGCTTGCTGAACATTGTAGCTGTGTAGGTAAATTCAAACACATCACAACTCTATGGCATATGGCATTCTATTTATAGATTTTTTTTGTTTATATACATGTTTATATATTCTTCGTTGAAATGAAGTCACACATTTAAATACCTATGTATCTATCTAGATACATACCTATCTAGAAAATTCTATTAGGAGTATGCATTTCATCTCTCACTGCACCACGTTAATACTTGCACCATGTGTTCCTAGCCCATCTGGTTGCAAAAAAAGAACCATATGCGTAGATATACAGACCAGTTTCTACCCCTGGAAAATAATTTAAAGATATGAGCCCATCAAATGATGGGATCTTCTGAAGCCCCAGCATGGTACAGTAGCAATCATTAAAGTTGCGAAGATGCAAGTTAACTTAATTCTGTTTTTGTTTTAATTTAGAGTAACCATTTATTTGTTATTGTTGTCATTGTTATGTTGTTTTGCTAAACACTTAGGTTGATGGTTCTATTAGAATCTCAGGTACTACCCGGCTGCCATGGCCTGACCACAGGGAAAATACCTTCCCAGTGTTGATTCAGTTAAGTCATTCTCTGAGAGTCTGAGTGAGTAAACTATTCTTTCCTTCGTGTTAAACCAGAATTGATTAGATGTATTTCCTACCAAGGCTAAAAGGTGTAAGTTTTGAAAGTTGTATTTCTTTGGAAAGGGCAGTTTCAGGTTCATTTAAGTTTGATGATTTTGACATTGTGTTTAAGAATATTTTTTATGCTAATTGAAGTCTCCCATTTCAAAAGAAAACAAATCAAATTCTTAAAATAGATCATCTTCTTTAAGACATTAAATGCAATTCTAAAACTTGTCAAAATATTCTTTGTAGGAATTCTATGTGGTTGTTACCTAGCTTCATTCCTTGATTCAACAATTGTTCACTGAATACCAAGTAAGCAATTGTAAAGGCATTGGATATACTGCAGAAAGGAAAAGCAAGTCCTTGACCTGCTTAAGGGATCATGCAGGGGTGATCAGCAATAAACAGCTAAGAGATAGCAACTTAGAGAAGTGTCAGGAAGACAGAGGACAGAGTTCAGTGATTGACAGGGAATAACAAGAGGGGACCTAATTTGCTGGGTGATTAGCAATGGTGGCTGGAGGAGGTAGGTTTTAGGCTGAGACTTAAAGGATGAGAAAAGGTCAGCCATGTAAAAGGCGTGAGGCAGAGCAGCCTAGGCAGAGAGCAGCAGTATCAAGACTCAAGGCATAAAGGAGCTTGGGTGTTTCCGGAACTGAAAGTAAGCTGGTGTGGTTACTTACATCAGAGCCTTTCAGTGTGTGTGCATGTGTTTGGAGTCAGGGGAAATAAAGAGGAGGTGGCATGAGATTAGATTAGACCAGTAAACAGGTGCCAGATGATTCAGAGCTTTATGTGCCATAAGACTAGATTTTAAAATAAGTACAGTGGGAACCAATCAAAATTTTAGGAGTAGAGAATCACTATTTGATTTAAAATTTTAAGAGCTTACTTTAGCTGTTTTGTGGAGAATGAAACATGTGTGAGCATGTGTCCCTGTATTTGTGTTTGTGGTTAAAAATGGAAGCAATGAGACCAGGTGGAGGACTGTTAGAATCATCTGGTCAAAGACAATGGTAACTTGGATCACAGAGTGACAATGGAGATGGTAGCAATTGGATAGATTTGAAATATTTTTTGGAGGTATAATCTTCTGAATTTACAGATAAATTTGATATTCAGGATGAGGAAGAATCAGGTATCAAAGATGATCACTTTTCTTCTTTTTTAATTTATTTTTTCCCAACTGTGTATATCATGATAGCATTTAAGATCAGGTTTTGGGCAAGATCGGGTTTCAGAGGGAGATCAAGTTCACTGTTAGATATTTAGCGCCAAACCTATTGCAAAATTTATTAATTCATCAAGCATTGATTGAGCTTTACTGTATGCCAGATACTGTACTGAGTATTGAGGATATCTGCTCTCCTCATGCTTGCTGAATTACAGAGGTGGTAGATGTCAGAGTGTTAGAAGGGACCATAGTTGGAAATGATCCAGTCCAACATCTTCATTTTAAAGATGAAGGGTAGAATTTGAAGCATTTGATTTTTGCAGACATATTGACTCCTCTATAAAAATTATGGCTGTTTTACTAAAACTTAATTTTACTCATCCAACAATAATTGTGGTATTATTTTCCCTTAGGGATGTGATACAATCTGTTTTCATTTCTGTTTTAATGAATTGTTATAATTAGTACTATTAAAATACTCTCTGATGCATTCTGAAGTCATGAAAATATGGGCATTATAGCCAGTTCAGTGGCTGATGCTGCCACTGGTTTCATCAGACTTACAAACAACATATGCAAGAAGAATCATAAACCATGTTCTAATGTGCATACATTCTTTTTATGGAGGCATTAATAGTAGACGAAAGTGGAATTGGGCACTTGTATTTTTTATATTATTGATGGTAAGTTGCTAATTACCTTGAAGCATTTTAGAGGGGATTTTTCAAACTTAATTAGAAAGCATGAATATGAGAGGAAAGAAAAAAAAGGCCCCCAATGAAAGAATTTGTTGTGCAATGAATCCTAGATTTGTGTGTGTGTGTGTGCATATGGGTGTGCGTGCTGGAATGTTTAAGGTCTCATTCAACTTTGTAATTTAAGATACTTAGTTAAAGAATAAATAGGTAATGATGAAATAGCAATTTGTGTAGATGTGAACAATTTAAATACCGGGAAACCAAAAACGATTATTAAGAGTGGTCTAAACAAGCATACTTATTATCTAAATTATGTTACAGCATTTATTGTTCATTTAGAGTGAGGTTTACTTGGCTCTTCATATTGGGTCAAGTGTTGTGAAAGAAAGAGATGAAAGTCCCTGCCCGGAGGGCATAACAAACTTGACGTAACAGGCATGATCCAGTCTGCTCACACACAGGCACACACAGGATGGGAAACTGTTTCCTGCAGTGAGCGGTGATGGCCATGGGGATGCCCTATGGATCAAAGGAAGTTTCAAGATGTTTTGTAGAGATGAGGCCCTGCTCATTAGAACGCTGTTTCAGGGTGAGAAAGGAAAAAGCGGATATTGAATGAAACAGATGGCAGTCGGGCGACCTAAGTGAAACTTAAAAGTCGTTTGAAGAGCTGAAGATAAAAGCAAGGATGGGGCTAGCTTGGAATGCATGCCAATGGAAGAGGCAAAACTGCTGAAAGGATGGTTGAAATGATGAAAATCAGAACGGAAGTTCTGCTTCATCCTGCAACTGGAATGGCAGGACTAGATTCAAAGAGACCAGAGGCCCAGTAACAGAAGGCTTGACCCTCACCTGGGCACAAGAAATGTAAATAGCCAAGGGCTGAGAATTGAAACTACAAGGAATTCGAAGTAGGAATGTGTACATACAAATTAATTGAAAAAATTAGTGGTGGAAATAAAGACTAGACAGGAGACAGCCTGTTTTCTGGAATCAAGCAGAAAAAGCAGAAGCTGTGGGCGTGAGTATGCTGGAATAGGAGTATTCTGTGTTTTATTAATTAGTCTGTATCCATATATCATGAGAGACATCAGGGTGAGGGTGCAGTTTTCAGTTTCTGAAAAAGTGCTTAGGAATGGACACTAGTTAAGAATGTTAAGAAGCCTCTGGGACAGTAAAATGGCTTCTACTCTTTTTTATTTTTAATTCAAGCATAGTCAATTTATAATATTGTGTTAATTTCTGGTGTACAGCATAGTGATTCAGTTGTACACATACATATTTCTTTTCATTGTAGACTATTATAAGATATTGGCTATAATTCCTTATGCTATACAGTAGGACCTTGTTGTTTATCTATCTTATATATAGTAGTTAGTATCTGCAAATCCCAAACTCCCAATTTATCCCCCCACCCCCTGGATTGTCTTTTATTCTTAACCATGTGTCTTTGGCTCTCCCAGAAAACCACCTCCTCTGTTCTTACTGTGGCAGTTGGTTAGTATTTCCTCTATGATGGACTCATTTTTTCACTCTGTCTAGTGTGTATAACCTTATACTTCTTCACACACAACTTTGAAATTGTCTTCATCATGCAGTTGACTGCAGGACCCCACTCACTCCTGAAGTTTGAAGGAAACTCACTGACTAAGCAGAGTTTTTTTGTTTTTTTCCTAAACTTTTTCAGCTGCACTAATTTTTGACCAAAGAAACTCTTAAGGGGATACTTTGGGAGAAAGGAGGGCAGATACATCTTGAGAAGTTTTCACATATGTAAAACAAATGTCTTCCATTGAGGTTTTTTAAATAGTCCCTTTAAACTTTAACATGTGTCAGGCTAGTGTTTGCTCGAATAATCCCAGGCCTGCACAAGCAGGCTCCAGTCAGTGCATACCAGACGCAGAGGCCCATTTTCATGAGAGTTATGTTTTTGTTGGTGGTTTTAGTTTGTCTTCAATAATTGCTTCTTGCGTTGTTGGTACAGTGGTGGGCGTAGCTGCCTTCCCCAAATGGCTTCTTAATATATTACCTCTAGAACTTTACCATTCTTTAGTTCTTCTTAGGAAAAAAGGGATATTATCACACAGCTGACTAGCTCATTTAAAGAAGACACAAGGAACTCTGTCCAAGTTTCCTCCAAGAATATTGTTGTCAGTTTTGTGGTTTGCTTCTAGAAATTTGGTATGTGAGTTGATATACATTTTTCACTCCTCCTCCAGCCTTTTTTTTTTTTAAGGGGCAGGGGTGATTTAAGAGGGAATTGAATAAACAGAGCACCTTATTTTTGTTGTTGTTTGTTTGTTTGTTTGCTAAATAGGAAAGTCTATCAGCTTGATAATGGAGGAGAACAATGACTCCACGGAGAGCCTCCAGCAAGGCCAAGGGCGGAGCAGTGCCACGAAGTGTGGGTGGCTGAGGAAGCAGGGGGGCTTTGTCAAGACTTGGCATACCCGCTGGTTCGTGCTCAAGGGAGATCAGCTCTATTATTTCAAAGATGAAGATGAAACCAAGCCCTTGGTAAGTAGGAGATAATAAAAATCACTGTGGGGCTAAGCAGTCTAAGAAGTAGAGAGGTTTGCTAGAAACTGATGGAGGCTAAGGTCAACCCAATCAGTTCATTGGCATCTTTCATGCTTTTTCTCATTGTTTACTTTGGTTCAAGATGATGAATTTGCCAGTTGAGGCCAAGAGGCAAATTATACTTGACGAATATTAACTTTGACTTTTACTAAACTGGAACAGAATGCCTGACTCCTTCAGGGAAATTTCATGAAAAAATATGAATGGACTCCTGCTAGAAGATATATATTGTAGCCATATCATTTTTCCTTTTCTCAGAAGTAAGTTGAAAGCACAGATTTGAAGGAAAACTGTAAATGCAACTTTCCGTAACTTCTGAGATACCTTCAGTATCAGTTCTCTGGGGGCTTCCCTCCACCTTAACTCACATGAAGTATGGTTGTGGTGCTAAACCAGGCAACGTTGATAACATCCAACCAGAATATACAGTGTACTTCTCTGGGAATAGTTTCTGTGCTTCTTTGTGGTTCTTTAGTGATCTTTTATTTGTTTGTTTACTTATCATTTTCTCAGCCACAAATCTCTGGGTTACAATTAGAGAGAGGAAAATCTCCATCATTCCCTGTAGCTGCAACGAGCTTTCTTAGCTGTAAGCATTGCTTATCAATTGATAAAAGGAGATGAGGACTGAGGAATCATCTCTGGGGTTTTCCTTCATCTACATCCATAAAATTGTATGAATAAGAGAAAAAATGTTTTAGATTAGTTTACATAAACATCTCTGCCAGTATGTTCTTAAGGTTATTTCCCTTGTATTAAAGTTCAAGAACTTAATTAGGAATTTGGATCAGGGCTTACTTTAGTATTTTAAATTCCTCAGACATTTTAATTCAGCCAAGTTCTCATTAATTTTATGTAACTGAATTACATAAAAATAACAATGAAATTACATACTACAAACCCCACTCATTTTTTGAAATTGCTTTTTTTTAGCATATTTTTACCAGGGCCAAGCATCAGTCTAAGAATTTGTAATACATAGGTTATCTTATGGAATACTTACAATAATCCTACGAGGTGGGGTTATCCTCATTTATGTGTGAAGCGATCAAGGTTTATATGTAATTCATCTTAGCCAAAGTTAGACAGTGTTGCCATATTTTGTCTCTAGTTAAGTCCAAGTTCATATGGCCTTGGCCAAAGATCTCATAAATAAATTAAGAAGACTATCCCATAATGATATCATGACAGTTACAATGCATTTCTATTCCTTTTATTGCAGTCCTCATAGCAAACCAGTGGGGAACATGGGGGTTATCATTACAGATGAAAAAATGTGGCTGAGTGATAAGAACCAACGTGACCATGATCATATGGGGCGCAGAGGCAAAGCAGTAGGTCTTTGTTTCTTATCTCATACTCTAGGGTTCTTTTCTCCTTGCATCTTGTTTTGTACTATGTGCTACTCACAGTAAGGTATTATCTTGAGTGTAAAATCATTTTTACCAAACCCAGGTTAATGTGAAAAAAAATGCACAACATGGGGGATGGAGTATGGAAACTCTGATATGGAGAACACATTGAATACCATAGGAGATGTATGAATAAGATTCAATGTTTTTGTCCTGTGGACTCTTGTTCTGGGATGGTTTGAGTGGACTGGGTTGTTAACAAGAATAGGTTCAAATTAAATGATTAATTAGGTCTCATCTGGAACCTAAACAAAGGTTTAGGGGACCAAACAGAGGCTTCAAGAGTGAGTGAATAGAGAATTGAAGGCAGACTAAACAAGTGTTCTGGTTCTTTGGTGAACTCAGCAAACCTTCTAGTAATAAGGATCAAGCTCGCACTCAATGTTTCTAAAATTTGAGAACTTGCAGATATCAGAGAATATGCACGTGAACCCTAGTTTGAGGAACTCTGCCCTATAGTGTTCAAAGAGGGTATTATCATACTGCCTTGGCTATGGTCCTCTGTGGAATTTCTCAGAAGATCTACGCAGTCACAGATAAGTATTCAGTGCAATGCAGTTATTAGATAAAAAGTTGGAAATATAAAAAAGAAAATGCAAAAAACTTCTGATTAATTCAAATCAAAATCTGCCTCAAAGTGAAAATTAATTCACAGTATTTCTAACATAAGTAGTATTTTGATATTAGTATGTTACTAGTATTTGTAGACTTATAACTGAAATTAACAAAATAGAGTTACATTGACAAGAAAATACAAACCAAACATAGACTATCATCATTCCCCCCCAACAGGTTCTTGATTTTCTTCCTACTTATTATTTGCTGAAGATTTGCTATTAATAAAACAGTAATAATTTGAGATAAATAACTTTGAATTATTAATCTTTTTTTGGATCATCTTTCATGACAGTACAAGTACAAGGAATTTTGACATCGTACTTTTAAATTTTAATCTTTTACACTGATGTTTAGATGTGTGTCCCAGAATCAGATTAAAACCAAGCAATTTCTATATCAGAGGGCACTTAGTAATTTGAAAGGACAGTTTATTTGCTCATGAATGGATTAATTTCTTACTTTAAAGTGAATTCTTTAAGTGAGCATAGTTGCCTGACACATTGTTAAGTGTTAAAGCACATTTTAGATGAATTTGTGAATGAGTCAATAAAAGATATCTATAGCAAGTGAGGTTGGGCCAGGACTAGGTGCTGTGAGGAGTATTGACTATTGTCAGATTTATATATCAAAATCATATCCCTGTATCTAAAACAATGAAATTTAAATCACGTTAAATAAATCCTGTAGTGATATATGATAAAATAACTCTAAAGAATTCAATGAAGAATAATTGAACATCTTGAAAAATGTTAAAACAAGAAAAAATTTAGTTGTTATAAATTGTATTACAACAAAAACTATAGTTAAATGGGGTGTGTGTGTGTGTGTGTGTGTGTGTATCAGCCAACAGATATTGTTAAGAGAATGGCAGATGACAAACTAGAAATCAGATTTCCTTACTCCTGACTCAGTGTCCCTTCAGCTTAGCCTTTTGCCTGCTCACAAATCCTCAACTTTTCTTTAGATTTACTTTCATTCTGAAATACTTCTTTGTTGTTTACTTTCAAAATTGGCACTTCCAAGGGTAAAGATGCCCTTGACCTTCATATATTTTGATGAGGACTATTTCAATAACACTGGAGGAAACATCTCTAATGAAATAAAAAAAAATTCACTCATTTAAGCATTCCTAACCAGCTGAAAATGTCCAATAAACTTAACTTGGATTGTTTTTCCTTTCTCTTTACAGTATTTCTAAAAAGAAAGTATTAAAACCTTTGAAATGTATGTCCTTCTTGTCCTAGAAAAAAGGCTCTCTATTTTAGTTAAACTTTCTCTGAGCTTCTCAACTCAATAAAGAGAGTCAAACATCATTGTTATCCTTGTTATTTAAAACTGCACATCTGTTGAGGGAAACATAGAAGCAAAATTATAATTGTGATAGGCCTAGTAAGCGCAGAATGCTCAGAAAACACAGATACAATGAGTGCCAAGGAGTGAGTGATGACTGGTTAGAGGAGTTGAGGAGGGCTTTGCAAAGCAAGAGGTGACCCATACCTGGGATGTTGAAGGTTGGTGAGAGTTTTCCAGGAATGTAAACTGGGGAAAGGAATTCAGAGCAGAGGAAAGACATGGAGTCATTGAATAGACATCTATAGATAGCTCCTTTTTGTGAGAGTGGCAAAATGTCAAGAAATGGGGCTCGAGAGATAGGTGGGGCCACAAGAAAAATGGGTGTGTATGTTGCCCAGAGAGACTGGATCCTCTGGTAGGCAATGGGAAGCTCTTCCCGAAACACTTGTGCTACTCAAGATGCAAAACTGCTACGCTGTTAGAAAGAAACCATGGTGGTTGTTTCCAAATGTCTTAGTCTACCGCGGCTGCCATAATAAATACCACAGACTGAGGGACTTAAACAACAGAAATTTATTTTCTCAGAGTTCTGAAGCTAGAATCCAAGATCAAGTTGCTGCCAGGGTTGGTTTCTGGTGAAGCCTCACTTCCTGGCTTGCAGTCAACTGCCTTCCCTCTGTGTCCTCCCATGGCCTTTGCTTAGAGAGTGAGACAGCCCTGGTGTCTCTTCCTCTTATAAGGACATGAGTCCTGTCACATTAGCCTTACCATTATGACCACATTTAACCTTAATTATCTCCTTAAAGGTCCCAAACACAGTCACGTGGGGGGTTGGGGCTTTAATGTGAATTTGGGGTGGGGGCACAATTCAGTCCATAACACTTAATATGTTGAAAACCTGTGTCAATATATATAATTTTCTCAGTTAATTTTTTTCCCATTCATACCATCAATTTTCATATCTACAAGAATGGAATATATCTAATTATATGTATCTAATTATATCTATATATATTTAATTACTTGAACCTAATATTGATGTTTCATGTTCTTATTCAAATTGTACCTTGTCTTCCCAATATTCCACAATCTGCATAAGTTTGAGAACTTAAAAAGTCTCCAAACTGCCGCTTTTCTTGTATTTTCTTCTTGAACAAAAGGCAAAAGTGCCTTCAGGTCCTCCTTTCTCCCGGGACAGTACCTGATTTGTAAATGAGACTTTCCAGCCTGTAGCCAGGGTTCCCCTGGCAATATATTGGAGGTCTACCTCCAAATATAACTTTTTTATTTAAAACACATCAAACTAAAATCTTTAGTATTTTATATTTAAAAAATGAAACTTCAATTTATCTAGGCCAAAACTCTCTCCAGAAACTATTTTCTACAGTGTTTGCAATTATATGGATACAGATTTTATTCAAAACAGGTTTTAAAAAAAAAGTTGATTTTCGTTGTTTCTGAAAAAAACAGAGACATGACATACGTAGTCAATTTTTGAACATACTGTAATGCATACATAATTTCTGTTCCTCATAGGCCACTACTATAAATATTTTATAGTATTTTTCAGTTTTTATTTAATATTTTTTCTATTTTTAATATTTAAAATGAAGTCCTATTTACATATAGAAAAAGTTTAAAAATCATACTGTACAGAAGAATTTATCTTAAAAAAATCTTCCATCCACCCTGCACAGCCCTTGGACTTTTAAATAGCTATGAAAAAGGGTTTAAAACAGATTTAAACTGAATTTATGACAATATCTGTTGGACCATTTTTCATTAATAATCATGACAAATGACTGTGGCCTTCATTATAGATACGGTAACACGAGAGAAACAGCTGAGTCATATATAATGTGTGGTTATTACAGTTATCCTAACAATAAGGCAGTTACATAGATTTTGTTAAATGAATCCAATCATAATTTCCTAGTGTTTTTTTTTTTTTTGGAGCTGTCTGTTTTACTACCCTCCTGCAGTATATTATTACTTAAATAATAGCCACATCTCAAGTTTGACCATAATAGTGAATGTTTCTGACATACCCTGAATACTAGAATTTGACAGTGGAAAGCATCGATTTTCAGAAGCCAGTCTGGGACTCCTGATAAAATGACTAAAATCCAAACAGGCACTAACCCAATTAATCTAGTCTAGACTTTGTACAACAGATATTGATCCAGTTGTATGGGGAGGGCTTTTTTTGGACATGATGAAGATGACACTCTATTAGATCTCTGCAGATTTTCTTAACTTAGGGATTAAAGTGATTTTGAGTGAATTATAACCTGAGGCCTAACCTCTGAATGTGCGAGAATTGATTACTGATTTGAGAGTAAGCTCCAATTTTATATATTTAATGAAACCCATGAATTAATGAAATATAGAAACTTCTAAGGCAACTGCTGTTCTCTGTTAAAATGTAAGAGCCAGAAGCAGCCAAACCCCGATGATGTGTTTAAAATAATACTAGAAACCTCGAAACTGGATTTCAGCCTCAAATCTATAACTGACTTTCTATGTAGCATCTAAGTCTCCTGGCATTTAAAAAGACACATAAGAAGGTACTGTGTGTCATCATACGTTTTTAGAAACTCTTAGGTCTTTCCTAAAAATTATATCAAAAGAGAGTGTTATTAATATAAAATATTCTGTTGTTGGTTGAACAATTTTGTTATTGATTACAGAAGTCATCTAGCCATGGCATTTATTTATTTCATTGCAGTTAAAAACATAGGCTTTTGAGTCATGTTGTTTGAGTTGAATTTGATTCATCCACCACATAATTATGATACGTTAGATAGTGAATAATAAGGTGGGTCAAGCTTCAATTTACTAATCTGTATAATGAGATAATAGTAGGACCTATCTCATAACATTGTTAAGAGGTTTAAATGAGATAATTTATGTAAAGAATCTTAGAAAGCAGCAGCATATAGCAAGCATAAAATAAATGTTAGCTATTTTTATAATATTAGTTTGACAAAAAGATTTATTTCTTGAGGATGTTCATACTAATCTTTCATTCATTTGGGTTTTTTCAACGTATTTATAGATATCTAATGTGCCTATAGTTATGCTAGACTCCAAGAAACATAAAGATGATGTAACTGATGCTATAAAAATAAATGCCCCCTGTCCCTCAAAATGAGGATTTAAAAAGAAGCTTGTTTCTTTCTCAGGTGGAAGTCCAAAATGATTCTAGGTAAGTGAGGAGGTCTGCTTCAAACAACTGTTTAGGAACTTAAGCTTCTAGTGATTTTGCAGTTTTAACTTTCGTCTTTGCAGTTCATCATGGGGCCATTTCCTTCCCAGTCGTCTAGAAGACAGTATAAAATAGAGTACTGCATAGAAGGATGAGATGGACCAGGTGTGGTGGTGGCTCTTTTCACTTCTCATCCTATTCCAGTAGAGGGAACTGATTCCTATGATCAGACCTAACTGCAAAGGAGGCTGGGTGTGTAAGGCAGCTTTATCCTGGGAGCAAAGGAGAACATGGGTATGGAAAAAGGGTTAGCAGTCTCTACAGGTGATCAAATAATACTAAGCATCCATGAAGATAGTGTTACAAGTTCCAGTGGCTGCTATAGGCAATTGCAGTTACTGTACAATGTAAAGAGTATTTAAATAAGGAAAATACAGAGAACCATGAAGAAGCCACAGGAGGGGCACCTATAACCACTTCCAAGGTTCAGGAAGAGTTTTTCAAAAGAATACATTCTTAACCTGAGAATTGTAGGAGAATATAACTTTATTACAAGTTGTTGGAGTGGTATAGGTGGCAGAATCAAAGGTGGGGGCCATGGTCCTTTGATAGATTGTTGGGGAACTGACAATGGTTAAGGATTTCAGCGCCTAAGAAAGAAGACAAGCAGTGATGAGAGATGAACTTGGAGAAGTAAGCACAGACAAGTATGGTACAAGTCCAGTAAGCAGTGTTAAGGGTTATAGATTTTATCCTGAGACCTTACATTTCCCCTTGCTTTTGTGTGCCTATTTATTGGATTGAGAACTAAATAGTGAAAATAGGGCTTATTCTATGTGTCAGTCACTGTAAAGGAATCCAAAATGCTCACCTGTCCAAAAAGGCTGCCTCTGACAGTCCTGCCACTCTGCCTCGTGTTCCTATCAGCCATTATTTTGGACTATGACATAATCTCTGGAAAAATTGTTGAAAAGCAACTATAGCACGGATAAACACTTGGCCTTCTAATGTCCATTATTACCTAACCATGAATTAGGGGCATGCCCGTCAGGTCACTTTTGACTACAGGAGGGAAAACTGAGAAAATCCATTGCTGCTGGAGAGAATACTTGGGCAGAAGAGCAGCAAGGATGTCTTGGCTGAAGGGATGGATGGCATGGTGGCCAGAGGGATTCCAGTGTGAGAGGAGATTTCATCATCATAATCTTCTCTAGAATTGACTTTGTCCAATGTGGGCATTTCTCTGGAGAGTGGAGCCCCGTTGTTTTGTATACAGCTTCTAGGGTCAGGCTGCCTATGCTCAGTCTAGACGCCATCAGTAGGTACAGGCCTGGAGTAAGCTACTTGTTGTTTACTTGGGTAAGTTACACATCTGGAAAATGTGAGTAATAATAATAATACCTATCTCATAAGTAGTTGTTAGCATGCAGGAAATGGTGTTTCTAGAATACCTATACAGTACCTGGCCACATAGTAAGCACTTAGTGAATATCGACTGTTGGTGTTACTATCATCATCATCATCATTATCATCATCGTTTTTAACGTCTTTTACCGTCAGGATACCCTGACACAATAGTTTAGAAGTCAAGACCTATAATATATACCTTATTAATTGCATAACAAAGGAAATAATAGATGATCAGCCCCTGTAAGTAATGCTAACATCAGAGCAGAAGATAACTTGTTTTCACTTGTGCTCTATGTTGTCAATTCACTGAATTCACATGGAAATATTCTCAAAAAAAAAAACAAAAAAACAATGCTTAGCTTTGTAGTAAGTTTTTTCTCTTTGTTTAAATTCCTTTTTGGTCTCCTTCAGAGCTTATCAAAATGATTATGATGACAGCCAAGGAGGCTTGAAGGATTTTCTTTGCAAAGCTGGACCACCCCAGACAGAGGCAGTCTTAGTTTTCTTGTCTCATGCACAGCACTTATTCCTCAACAGCAATTTGGAGAGAGAACTACTGGAGTTAAATCCCTTGAGTTCTGCTTCCCACATTTACTCATATTGACTGAAGGCTTTTGTATGTAGTGCAATTCAGTAAACCGAACCAGATACCCCATATGCTATCTTGTTAGCATAAAATTAGGTCTATTTCCATTATCTCAATTAATGGAGAAGAGAATTTAGGGAAATTTTTTTAATCAATGGTTGAAAATGTAGTTTGAACATTTATATTTTATGAAATATTTGACAGATACTTGCTATTTATTTTCTTTCATGTTTCTTTCGGGCACTCAATCTTTCTGTCCCTTCTTCTTTACTTCCTCCTGCATAAATCCAGATGCTATCTATTTTCCAGTGCTATTACCATATGTTCATTCATTCAGTGACTGTTTATCTGTTGTAAACTACGTAAATTACAATTTACGAAACGTCTTGATCACTTTTTTGTGTACAAGGAAGCTACCCTAGATGCATGAATTTTTATTCTCACTTTCCGAATTTTGCCTTCTTTCCCTTAGCATAATATTTTCAAGGTTTATCCATGTTGTAGCATGTATTAGTACTTTGTTTCCTTTGATGGTTGAATATTTCATTTTATTGATATTTCACTATATATATGTATATATATATCTCCATTCTTCAGTTGGTGGACATTTGGATTGTTTCCATTTGGGGGCTTTTATGAATAATGCTGCAGTAAACCTTTGAGTACACGTTTTTGCACAGACATATGTTTTCATTTCCCTTGGTTATATACTTAGAAATGGAATTGGTGGGATATACAGTAACTCTGTGTTTAACCTTTTGAGGAAATGTGCCAGCCATTTTTAATTATTAAATTCCAATCTAACTTAAAACTCAAGCCTCACACTTGGTTAAAATCTCATTTATGTCCCTCCACACCCCATCTTGATACTTTCCAATCTTGACGGGGTACTTCACGCAGGGAGGGAGCACAGGTGCTCTTTTTCTCCCCCTCTGTCTCCTCAGCACTGTGTGTGTGTGTGTGTGTGTGTGTGTGTGTGTGTGTGTGTGTGTGTGTGCGTGTGTGTGCGCGCGCGTGCGCACGTGCGTGTGCACGTGCGTGTTTGAGAGGGCCATGGACTGGATACTCTCTCCTTCTCTGTGAGGTCTCTGGACTGGCAGAGGGGAAGAGGAGAGCAAGGGCAAATGCATCTCTGCATAAGAGCCTATCGCTGCAAGGAGACTACAAGGCCATCTTGGTAGCTCCTGTTTCTCTGGCTAACTTATGGCTATTTATGACCATCTCGACTGCCTGGGACGTTGGAGGTGGGGCTGTATCTTGTCCTCTTTTTTGTCACTTTTCAGCACTCAGAATGGGCAGTACACCCACATTTTCTTGCTACTAGGAGCTCATTACCAGGCCCCTGTCTTCCCTGGTTAAACTTGAACTCCTGGAAATCCATGCATGGTCACCACGACAAATGTGGCACTGCAGGCTTCTCCACACTGCTGCAGAATTTTCTCTGCCCAGCGGTCCTTTTGTCCATCACTCAGGGCTATGTGAGGAGCAGCCTAAGCACGTGACAAACAGAGGAGCGAGCTGCCCGGCTCCCTAGCTGCTAGTGATTTTCCTGGAGTTCGTTCTCCTTTTGGAGGGGGTTTTGGCTTTCCCCCAGTCTTCTTTCTCTAGGCAGGAAGGAGAGGACTGGTGCTGGCCACGGTGGTAATATCTGATGGCATTGGCTTCTATTCTTTTATCTCTTAGGACTGGAAGGCACTTAACATCTCTTTATTTCTGGTTTAGATTCCAGAAGTCAGTTTGGGACAATAGGATAATTTCTACTCAACACCCTAGTATAAAAACTTATATCATACTTTTATGCTTTTTCAATTACAACTTATAAATCAAATGCACATACTTTTTTTTCTCCCATATAAGACTACCATTTTCTCATTAACTAATAATTCTAGAGATTATCAAAATTCTTCGTATGTCTGATTTCCTGTGATATTACCTTGAAACAATATTCTGTTCCACTTATGAGCCAGGTACTCACCATATGTACAAATATGACTTAATATTTTAAAATATTAAAGTACTAAAGACATATCATAAGTACTATATATATTTTAACTATGCTAAATTATTTTTTTCTTTTTTAACTCATTTTTCCTGTTTGTGTCATAGTCATAGAAGAGATTAACAGAATCAGTTCAATGTATTAGCAGAACAGAACCCTCAGCTCATTTTTGTGAACCTGGATTCCTACTTAAATATATTTTTCCTGATATGGAATCACAATTGCTTAAATAATGTGTCATCCCTCACTGAAGTTTAAAAAAAATTAGTTTAGGTAAGTAGATGCTCATCTTCCACCAGGCCTACCTTGTGGTCAATCTTGAGAAACTGTTAGATGGATGACTAGAATAAAGAACCAAATCTGTAGATGGGAGCCTACTGACCTAGACGTGGGTTGAATACACAATAGTCCTGGCCTTGCTTGCAGTGGGCACTGATTATTTGAATAAACCAACATAACCCTAACTTAGCTGTATTACTTAACATTCAGAACCTTCTCCAGAGAAAGCTGAAAACATCAAAAGTAAGAATCTAATACATTTTGGGACAGCTTTTCAGTGTGAAATAACCTATTTTGAACCTTTTCCTAGTTGTTTTTAATTTTTTTTTTTAATGACTAGACATAATACTTACATTTTTCTCTAGATTTTAAAGAGAAAATTGGCATCCTGTTGGTGTTGGTTTTTATAATACACCTTGTGATGCAGGAGCCAGGGGTTCCTCTCCTGGGTTCTGGACTTCATTCTTCCACGAGTGGAGGGCAGCACTTTGTGCCTCCCAGTACCTCCACTGTTAAAGGAAAAGATGGAACTGATGGTTTCAGATTTGCTCTTGACCCCAGATTTCTAGAAGCTTTGCCTAGCCCCACAGACGCTGCAGCTTTCTAAACATCAAACTCTCACGGTTCTTCCTGTGCGCTAATGCTTTTAATTATTTCCCTTATCATTACATTTACCTATAAAATGTGCATTGCAATATCCACAGATATTTTGGAAATGGAGCACTTTACATTTTGAGCATCCTAGGGGAAAATGAGCAGTAATTCCATTTTCAAACCAGGCAAAGATTTCATAAATGCTCCAAGTGTTCTATGTAACTTTTTATTTTGAATATTTATGCAAAAATCTTTGGTGAAGACAGTTTTAGTCATTATCACAGTGACACAATTGCTTATCTAAAATATTTACTGTTTTCAAAACTTCCTCTTTAAAGTGTCATCATTTCACATGCAATTGTGATAAAAAGGCAATGTTTATTTAAAATGTTTCTCTTTTTTGACTCTTACAAAAGGCTTGAGAATATTTGAAAGATGCAACAATGATTTTGCTTCCCCTGCAGCCCTTTCCTTCCAAAATTACGAGATGCAAAGCTCATGAAATAGAAAACTTGGCTGAGTTTTTTAAACGTGCATAAATCATTCATCTGGCTGTTGTTTACTACTTGAGATTCTATCAGTGAATTCCTTTTTCAAAGCAGAGACTGCCACATTCTTTGTGTCACTGTCCACAACATTTACAGTGGGGTCCATTAAGTATCAGGTGTTAATTTTCAAATCTTGTAACATAGCATAGTATTACTGGGGAGGAAATAAACTCTCAAAATACTTACAGATCTCAGGTAATAGTCTGAATTGAAAGTTTCAAGATATTTTAATTATGGCATTTTGAATCACATAATTCGCTTTGATCATAGAAAAAATTATCGGTGGAAGCAATATCTGTTGCCTTTCCAGATTTACACATCTCTGATCAGCTGCTTGAACAGAAACTGCCTTTTGGTATCTCACCTGTTCTCTCCTCTTCTATCCTGAATTGGGAAGTAGGCGTCAGGGGATGCTATCCTTGAGGACTTTTATTTTGTGGCATTCCACATAGTTGATACTTTTCTATCCTTCCTGTTTTGATGTCTGCCTGAACATTTAAAATTTTTCTCTTGTGAATTGTATTAGCACTTTCACTGAATTCTCAGAAACTAATATAATAATAAGCTTTCTTATTTTAGAGTGTAACTGACTCAAGCCACGCCTCAATTTCTAATGTTTTATTAGAGTGGCAATTAAAAATAGTTTCAGCTGATAAATGTTGGAGATACATTTTGAGAGGTAATCCCTCACTCTACTGTGGCTTTTCAGGGAGCTGAAAGGGAGTGAGTGTTTGTTGTGAACTCTTCTGTGCCATGTTCTCTGCTCAGTGCTCTATTTGCATTACTATCTCATTAATTCTCATAGCAACACTATCTGCAGAGGTTTTAATCTATGGGGAAACTAAGCTTCTTGAAGATTAAAATAATCTATGTTCCAAAGATAACAAATGGCAAAACCAGGCAGCCCTGATGAAGAACCCATCATTCGAAATAATGATGACAATTTAGAGGCAACCTAGAGTTCTAGGAATTACGTTAATAACTCATGGTTTTTCCTGAGTGGCCCTAGGCTAGGGGTTGTTGGCCTTCTGTAGATGATACTTGGCAGATTGGGAGGTATGCACAGAGTATGTACCCAGGATGGCATACGGAGTCTGCTCACACCCGTTTGCCTACGTCTAATACACAGTTCTGCAGTCACTCCTGAAGTGAATCGCTGTTGGCTCTGTAGGCATTTGCAGGTGGTCCCCACTTTTAGCTGATTCACATGGCACCACTCTGATTCATTAACACCACCTGATTCAAACCTGAGGTTTATTTTTGGCTGTCTTTACTAACCTATACAATGAAGAGGATTCATGGGCAAAAGCAGATGTGATGCTTTCTGTTTCTGACACAAGACAACAGTGATACATTGCAGTGGCTGATGACTGTCCACTAAATTTCTGTTCATAAAATGGAAATGGCTAACCAAGAAATGTCCCATGGACTGTCCTTTTAGACATGTGACAGGGAACTGAGGAAAACACATCCTAGCCTATCAGAACCACCTTCTGCCACTCACTTTCAGGGATTCCTATGGAAACAAATCTGGAGTGTACTTCTGGTGGCTGAAGTCCTAAAGAGGATCCTGAGAGCGTCCCCGGTAAAGCTATTCTTTTAAATCGTGTAGCCGTTTTAGGGTTATGACTTTAGAAGCTGAAAGGCTTATAAGACTCAAACACCTGCTGAGAGGATGATGTTGGAGAATAGATTGGGGCATTTCTTTCAAGGAAAAAATAATTTTTATAATTTCAAGGAATTGAGAAGTGAAGGATATTCACCTTCCCTTTGTTCTCCTTAATTTGTTCCCAAGGAATAAAGTTCTGCTTTGGTAGGTCACGACTGAGGGCATTTTCACTGGCCATTGTGCTAGGGGTAGTCCAGTAATGGGTTAAAAAGTCCAGTCTGGAGCATGTGCAGACATTAATCCCCACCCCCCTGTAGTTCCCCAGGGACTAATAGCTAAAGAAGAAAAGAGCCAATTATCTCTTTACACTTTGCATCTAGTTATTTCTTGCCCCAACATATAGACCTGATCCTGATGCCTCATTGGAGGAACAGTTTCTGACTCCCTGAATCTCTCTGAGTTTCTAAGTCTCTTTTTGTGGCTCTGCACCTCCCTATGCTGCTTCCCTATTACCTTTCTCCATTCTGTCTTCTCAGGGCTTGGTTCTGGGGGCTCTTGCCCTCTCTAGGAAGGTCACAGTGGATGGCTCCTTGCTTTGGGAAATTATCTTGCTCTCTTTCTTTCTCTGTCTATTTCTCTCTACCTCCCTTTCTTTCATTCTCACTCTCATTCTGTTCACTCTTTTGCTGAGTGAGGCATTACATCCCAGTGGAGTGATAAGAACTGAGACTTGGATTTGGGCTTTGGGGTAGTAATAAAGAAGGTAAGACACTGCAATTCAAGGCTTCTTATACTCCCCTTGCATAGAGAAGGACTCTGCTTTTGTCAATATTATCTTACCAGAGATCAGTCTATGCAGGAGCTTTGGGCCAAAGCCTCACCAGTAATAAAGCATTTTGGGTCTTGCTTTACAGCCTTTGTGTCAGTCTCATGGTGACAGTTGATTGGTTGAATGAAAGATTTCTACCTTCTCTGCGAAATGCTATCAGAATAACATTTTAGTGGTATGCCAATCCACATATCTCAAATAAAATGGAGCTTGGATATTTACTGTTCTACCATTTTATAGAAGAGGAAACTGAAGATTGGAGAAGAGTACAATTTTGTTTGCAGATGTTCTCATGCTCAATAAAGTTGAGAATTGCTTAGATTTGCATAGCTCATGTTTTTGAGCAGAGCTTCAAATATAGGTCTTCTGCTGTAAGCACTGGAACCAGAGAAGAGATCCTAATCCAGGATGTGCCTGCTTCTTAAAATGGGGGATTGATGAATTCTCTATCAGAATTGTGGAAGTATTTATAGTAATCAAAAAAAAAATCTGTGTAAGTATTATTTAATAAAAGACTGTTTCATATTTTCAATAGCTATGTTTTGTTTATAATCACTTTGGCCCCAAGTAGTATTCCTTAATAGACCCAGTAAAAGAACAGGGGTGCATTTAATACAGAAAATGTTTCATTCCCTTAAAGTGAAGGCCAAATGATGTCACCTTTCGATACTGTCTGAACAAAGCTTTCTCAGTCATTAGGACAGAGGTAAGTGGTAGGCAAGTTGAGGCATCACATGTTGCCTGTGCCAAAGTAAACAGAACCTTATTCATGCTGTAAGTGATAATTAATTTTTTTAAAAAATCATCTAGTAGATCACATTAAGGATTTATAATTTATGATTATCATTATAATAAATTATAATGAGGGGGACAGCTGTTTAACATGCAGCAGTAACATTGTAAAGCGCTGTGAAGGAAATGACTAGATACCTAGACAGACAATAAAGCAGTGGTAGAGAGGCGTGGGGATGCTGAAGAATGAAGAAAACTCAGTCATGCAAGAAGAGGGAAGAACATTCTGGGCCAAGGGAGTAGCATGCTCAGGGAAAACAGGCCTGTGTCCTGGTGACTTCATTAGCAAGGAGTTTCTGACTGTCCCTGACTTTTTGTTGGAAATGGGTTCAGCACAATCAGCAGGCGAGGTTGCTCTTCTCCACCAGCCCGTCCCTTAGTGGTGTGCATGCACATGATCAGACTCTCTACCAAAGTCTCTCTTTGCTTTTTATCCTATAAGGATGATGCTTTCTGCTTGCTAAATGCCTTGTGCTGCCCTTTAATATAGTAGCTTTTGTTTGTTTAAGAGAAAGTCAAATCATGTATCATTTCACTCTACCCTTCCCTGATTCTCTTCATTCTCTGCCTAGCCTGGAGCATGGGGGTGGAAATTAGTAGCTACTTCCTGTAATTTCCCACAGAGTTCTGTGAATATCTATAGGATAGCTCTAGTCATATAGAATTGCTTTTAACTCTCCTGACCCCTTGAGTCCTAAAGACTTTCTCACAAAGCAGTGTCTGGCAACACAGTATGTACTCAATTAACATTTATTGACTAAAGAAGTATCATAAACTCATGTTCAACATGAACATCTAACTCTTTGAAGTGTAGTCATAAAAAATCACCATGGAGGAGTACACATTTTTCAAAGTGAAAACACTCTACTTTTACTTACACCTGAGATTGTTTTTAAGTCAGTAATTGGGGGCTAAAATAAACTAATTCTTTATTTTCTTCCTAAGGTTACAAAAACATTTGCCTTATATTTTATAGTCAATGAAAACTTTCTAACTTGCATGGGAGGGGTACAAAGGCAGTGATTGCTGAAGTCTTTGTGTCCTGGATACTTAACCTTTCTCTCTGACCCATAAGGTTTCTAATTCAAAGTTAAACTCATTTAAAATGGAGAAGCGTGAGGCATGCTGTCGCCTCTCTAAAGGCCATCAGGTGATGTCCTTAGAGGTAAATCACCTGCAAGGTGAAGCTTGCAGGGGAAGACGACTTTGTGAAAGAAATTGCACTGGGCCTCAGAGCCATTAGCTTATGATGGATAGAGATTCTGTAAACTCGACCACCTCCTCTTATCTCTGTTCAGTGAAGATTCTGTGGGCATTTGCGTGGAGGTGAATTACATTTGAATACAAATGGAACTGGGATCTAGCAGGGATCACGGGACCTGGATTTATTCCTAACTCTGCCACTGAAAACCTGAACAATTAATGAATCTGAGGCTCCTTTGCGCCTTAAAAAACAAACAATCAAATAAACAAACAAACCAAAAAAACCCAGAAGAGGATTTCTAATATTTTTTAGCTTGAAATTTTGATAATTCTTTAAATATACCTTTTATTAATATTCCATGAGTTTCGTTAACCTTGTGATGCAAGAAAAAAGCCAGAGGACAGGACACTGTAGCACTAGTAAGCTTGACTAGGGAAAAAAAGTTTTTTTTTTATATTTACTATTTGAACAAGTTCTTTTTATCATGTAATTATGATAATGGCCAGTTTGGGGGCATGTCTGAAAATTTACTAGATAATGAATCTGGTTCCTATTAACATTCTACACCTACGGCTAATCCATTAGCTAGAGATTTATACACTTTCATTTCCTTTGGTTCCCAATATCAAGCTATTCTCATCTCTGATCCTCTCATTTGAGCCTAATAATTCCTCTTGGAATGTAGTTAGAGCCATATCTTCCACTAGTGCATCAAGTTTGTTAGGGTGGGGACTGGCTATGTATGCTTCAAGGAAGCCAACTCATCAGGTTTTCTTTATCAAATTTATTACAAAGGAAGTTCATTTTTTACAACGAAAGTAAAGGATACTGTGTGCATTTTGAGAGAAATTTTACATTTTGTGTTTTTTGTGCCTTTTTTAGTTTGAGACATCCACCATCAAAATACTTAGATAAACATGTACAGTGCATACTAATCCTGCATGTTAAAGAATGCTTTTAAAGTAGATTCAAGAATTAAAAAAAAAATAGAATGTAGATTTTCATTTTACAAACATTTTCCTCTTAATTATAAGTCCAGAAGTTAAATTTAATGTTTTTCAAGGTCATTTTTGCAAATTTCCACAGCATGCCATATTTTTGTACCAGTTACCATAATATGTTTTTTGCATGTTTATTTTGATTATTCCCTTTTTAAGAAGGGAAAGAGAATTCCCTCTGAAAGCAGTGCTTAATATGTGAATGCCAAACAGTGGATTGGTAGCACAAAGATGCTAATATTTAGAAAATGACTATTTAATGTAAATGAGATTTTAATTTGTTTCGGATGGGAAAATTTTCTTTCTTCCTCCCTTTCTTTCTCCCTCCCTTCTTATTTCTCTCCCTTTCTTCCTTCCTTCTTGCCTTTTCTTTAATTAAAATAAGCAATCATTGAGTACCTGCTACCTGCCATATTTTCCCTCCAGAAGAAAATACTTTATAGTAGAAATTTTACTGCTAGAAACTCCCCACAACTTTTATCAAAATTCTTAGTGTATTTAAAGTAGACCTATGGATATGTTTAAAATTTAACATACATGCTCTCACTTTTTTTTTCAATGAATTTGCAACAGTTCTTTAAATATGTATGGGAAAAAGTTAAAAAGTAGTCAAATAGAAACAAATGTCACTGATCTTAGTTTTCACATTTGTAAAATCAAAGGGCTCACTAAAATGGTTCATAGTGCCCTTCCCTGGCCCACCAGTAACCTGTGGGGTCTGCAGTCATAACTGATTTGCTAGCACTGTTGGGAGACTGGTAACCACGCCTCTACTAATTCTCATCTGCTCTCCACTTTTATCAAAAACACATATTTCCGTGACACTCAGCCTGGAATTAGGGAGTGAGTCTGGAAAACCAGAATGGCAAGTGTAGTACAAGCAGCTTCAACCTTAGCGTCACTGTGCTTCTGTGTCAATAAGCTATAAGGCCTGTCACAAGTCATTAATTAAAATGTTAAAGCTTGAGAAAAATTTACTTTTTTAAAAAATAAATTTCAGTGCATTCTAGATCATACTTATAATGCTCACACTCTGACATTCCTTCATTGAAAGAGAAAGGGATGGGATTGCACATAAAGCCCTGAGAATTGGCCGTAAGTCAAAACATAATTATGTTAAAGGATTGTTGTGAGCATTAAATAGCAGCTGTGAGCTGCTACATATAAGGTACTTAGCGTGATACCTGGCATGTAGAAAATACTTAGTATATGTTAGTTAATAGTATTACTCGACCATAAACAACCAACCACTACCAACACAACAAACTTTTGCTATTACTAGCTTTACTGCCACGTATTTGTATCATGTCAGAAGCAAAAACAGGTTCAAAAACCTCTGACCTAACATACAGTCTAACCCGTGATCTCAGGCAGGTTTGTCAGCTGTCGGTCCTGCTCTTCTTTTCCCTCCCCAAGGCAGACTTGCCCACGGACTCCATCCCAGCACTCCTTCCCCACTAGCTTGGTAAAACTGAAATCTTTCTTAATATAGCATTCTAGGCAGCCACAAAAAAATTGGTCAGAGTTATCGTAAGAGGTGAAACTATCTGCCAGCCTAGCCTCGGATTCAATAGCCATTAAATTGGCCCTCTAATCCATATATAAGAAAAGGAATCTCATTTTCCATTTCAGGGTACTTACTAAAATAACATCTATCTCTTCTGAATATAAGTATTCAGAACAGCAAGAATGCATTAGAATTCAGTAGTGGCTCATTCTCTCTAAAATATGTGGCAAATGAGTCTTTTGTAACCCCACAAAAGTCCTATATTTTGCCAATCTATTCACCAATGTCCCTAAATTAAAGATAAAACAAAACAAAACAAAACAAAAGCATTGCTTAAAATTTACCTCAGTTGATAAACATTGCAGTTCTATTTACTTGCTTTTTACGACAGCCTTGTTCTGTTTTTGCTCTGTTCCTTTCACCTCAGTCTGCCAAATGTGTTTGTGGTCAACACAACCCCCTCTCCTCTCTCAGACTTGGACAAATAATCTATTTTGTGTATTGAATAGATTTTGCTGAATATGAAAATTTTCCTCTAATCAAAGAAATGGTGCACGGTGAACTGGCAACCCGAACACAACAAGGAATAACCCCTTTCTCAGACTGATGGAGCATAGCAGGCAGCGGGAAGCTCCTTTCCATTCAGACATCCAAAATACAAAGATCCCATGAGAAATGAATGTCTCTTGGCCAACCATGGATACATTGTTTATTTTATGCCCAGTTCATTTTGTACCTAGCAAGTGATAACACAAAGCACCTAATGGTAAACAAATCAGGTGGTATTTATAGTTATCTGGTAAGCATGAGGCAAAATGGCAAAGTTTCTTTAAAGAATCAAGGTAGTCACTTAGATTGAGATTCATGGTTTAATTTTCTCACTGAATTTAAGTGTGTTGCATTTGCTCATAAATGCAAATAACTCTGCTGAATTAGAAAACTGGTACCTTCTTTTCCTCTGTGGTTTATGTAAAAAGACTTTGGGGAGCATAAAGGAAATTGCTGTTAGAAAAATGGGTTAGATAGAGAAATACAAGTAAGGGCAATGAAAGAAGTATAAAATGAAAGAGGAAGTGAAAACAAGCTTCACAGGATGGTTTCAGAGACAGAAATAACTGAAAAAGAAACATTACAAAGATAAATGTAGCTTGTAAATTACAGACTTTTATAAACTATATTCACTTCCCAAGAGGTCTAATAATGCTAACTGTAGGCATCACAGTGTGACTGGCTCAATTTGATTGGTTATACTAAAATGATTAACAAAATGTTAAGGTTGACCTGGTAGTGAGGATCTTACAAATACATAAAACATGTTGTGGTCTAATTTACCACTAAGAACTGAATCTGTCCAAACTTCCAGCTCCTTCCTGAATGCCAGTGCCTAGCATGTATATAACTACTCCCATCAGAGAACTGATCACACTTTCCTTTTAGTTAAAAATCAGTATCATTTTAGAAGATTCTGGGAAGATGGTGGCATAGGAAGCACCAGGAATATGTCTCCCCAACTAGATAGCAGTTGTGCTGGCAAAATCTGTCTGATGTAACTATTTTGAAACTCTGAGGGCTATTGAAAGCCTGTAACTTCCAGGGGCAGGCAGGGCTGATACACTGCATTTAATTTTGGTCAGTTTCAGCTCTTAGCAGAATAGCAGCTACCCACCATCCACCCCCAGCCACATGGCAGGCAGCTGTGCGTATGTTCTAGGAGCAGCTTGCATACAACTTATGAGAGCCAGGATGGGCAAAAGGGGCCCTGTCCTCCAGATTTTGGGCATCTGTACTCTGATCACTCATTGCTGCTTCTAATCGCAGAAGTGCAATGAAGCAGGCATCCATTGTTGTTTCATCACCTGCCATTGCTGCAAGCCCCTCAGCTGAAGTGACTTCCAGGAAATTTAAAGGGCCTGCACCTCTCCCTCTTCATTTTTCTCTTTTTCCTTTTTGGAAGTTAGATATGAAATGCTATGACATTCAAAAGCAATCACATATAGGAAGAGAATTGGAAAGTGACTGTACATGCTCAGGGAAAAGTGCAGTCTCAGAAAAGATGTGAGAAGACATTAAGTTTACAATTCAGAGTGATCCTTGGCACAGAGACAGACTACAACAATTAAAAAAAAAAAGACAATAAACAAAACAGTAACAAAAATAGTAAGCTCTAGGGAAGGGGGAGAATTTGATTTCCAGAGTTACCACATTGTCAAATTCAAATGTCTAATTTGCAACAGAAAATCACAAGATATACAAGAAATAGGAATGTATGGGTTATTTAAAGGAAAAAAAAAATCAACAGAAACTGTCCCTGAAAAAGAACAAATGGTGGCTTTACTGGAAAAACACTTTAAAACAACTGTCTTAAAGGTGCCCAAAGAATTAAAGGAAGATGTGGAGAAAGTCAAGAAAACAATATATGAACAAAGTGGCAGTATCAGTAAAGAGACAGAAAATCTACAAAGAAGCCAACAAGAAATTTTGGAGCTGAAAAATAAAATAAACAAGAAATTCACCAGAGTAATTCAAAGGCAGACTTGAGCAGACAAAAGAAATAATCAGTGAGCTTAAAGATAAGACAATGGAAATTACTGAATCTGAAGAACAGAAAGAAAAAAAAAAGATGACAGAAAAGTGAACAGAACCTAAGGAATCTGTGAGACACCATTAAGTGGATCAATCTATGCATCGTGGGAATCTCAGAAGGAGAGGAGAGAAAGAGACCAAGAGAATATTTGAAGAAATAATGGCTGAAAACGTCCCAAATTTGATGAAAGATATAAATATAAACACCTAAGAAGTTCAGTGATGAAGTAAGATGAACTCAAAGAGAACCACACCAAGATGCATTGCAGTCAAAGTAATGAAGACAAAGAGAATCTTGAAAGCAGCAGGACAGAAGTGACTTGTTACATAAATGAGATGTACAATAAGATTTTCAGCAGATTTCTTATCAGAAAATGTGGATGTCACAGGCAGTGGGTTGCAATATTCAAAGTGCTAAAAATTAAAAAAAACAAACTGTTAAACAAGAATTCAATATCCAGCAAAACTATCTTTCAAAAGAGAGGGAGAAATTAAGGCATTCCCAGAAAGACAAACGTTGAGGCAGTTTGTTACCACTAGACCTGCCTTGCAAGAAATGCTCAAGGGAATCCTGCAGGGTGAAATGATAGGACACTAGGCAGTAACTTGAAGTTGTATAAAGAAATAAAGGTCTCAATAAAGGAGAAGGATGAGCCTGAAATGACCCAATGGTATGAAATCACTGAAAATTCAATGAAGACACTGCTGAAATATTTTACAGAATGAGCAAATTCATTATATTTTATCACATTATAATTTATATAAATGTGCATGTGTACATAATTTTGCATAATTATATAAATGGAATCGTCCTCATTCAGCCACTACTACCTATCTTTACCTAGCAACCTCCTCCAAGTTCACCCTCCAACACTTGGAAGTATGTTGCTGGTTTTTGAAATGCAACGGTTTTTTGGATACTTCTCTTTCCTTCTTTTCCTTTTCATCTTCTCCGCAGAGAAAAAGTATTCCATGTTAAAAACCTAATACATTTCCTTCTATATTTTCCCATATGCATATAATTACATGAAATACACACGTACATGAATATTTATGCTTACCATTACTTGTAATATATACAGTATGGGAAGGTATGTACCTTTACAAATATTGTATCATATTGTGCCTAATTTTCTCTATCCTGCTTTTCTCACTCAACAATATATAGGATCCTAATTCCTCCAAGGGAACTAGCATACTCTCTGATTTATTGTTTTGTTGGCTTCATATTTACCGATGTAACAATAAACCCCCTTATATGCAAAAAAAAAATTGTACTTGAAAACTTAGCTTTTCCTACCTAACCAGTGTCGCTGTTGGTGACTATGTAAAGTCCTTTGGTATAGACAGAATGGGATTTGACAAGTAGAAACCAAATAATCCCTGGAAATGTGCTTTCATTTTATAAGAAGAAAACTGTGATGCATGTTTATGAGTCCAGTCTTATCTAAGGATTCTAATTCTTACCTGCCTTGCAGTCTTCTGTGCTTTGGGGAATGGAGTCAAAATCATGCCAGAATTGAAGGTCAAGCATTAAATAGACAGTGGACAGCTAAAAAGGTCAGGGGTCAAGGTCCTGAGCCTCATAATAAAAGCTATTTAAAAACAACTTCTGTGTGGACACTTTCCTGTTTTTCCTTTATCTTCCATAGAAAATATTGTCTCAGTGATGTTTAGATAAATGCAGGATGAAGTAAGAGACGAGAAGGGAGATGGAACCTTTTCAGGGACTGCAGGAATTCCTTTCTGATTTAGCTGGGATGCCTGTGGTTATGAGGAAGGCAGTTAAAATCCTGCATTCACTTTCTTCCTGTAATCTTGTTTGTCTCTCGGTTTTAAGACCAGCTTTTCTAAAAGAGAAAATGGAAAATCTAGTGGGCTGAAATCTGGAATATTCTTCTGAAATACAAATAGAGTGAAATTTATGCATAAAACAGTTCAATATAATATCTAGCGTTTGCCCTCATTGTTCTAAAAAAAAAAAAGTTATAGGGCCTGATGGCCAGATTTATTTTTTTATTATAATGAGGAGCATCGAATCCAATTTCAAGTTTACCATTAGTGTTTTTCAACAGTATTCAAAATAGCCATCATTTGACTCTTCTTTAACTAGATATCATAATATTTTAAGTCCAAGTATCATTTGAAACAAAATAAAATTTAAAAATATATAAAATCATCATTTGTAAAAAAGACATTCACATTAAAGGAACAATATCTAGCAGATTCATGTAAAGCACTCAGTCTGTCACCAAAAAATACTGTTTTGTTTTTTTTTTTTTACAGCAAGGATTTCACTTTTCATTGTAATCCTCAGTATTTAAATATAAATTTTCTGTGGATATGTTACTTTCATGAATAAATTGCATATTAGAAATAATGGATCAGAAGATATTTTTTCACTCAGTCTTAAGATGTAAAATATTATTGGTATGAATTCGTAGTCAAAAAAAAAAAAAAGAGTTGTTGATTTTCTTTTCTTCATTTAAAGGGAAGTGGGAAAATTATTCTTTTAATCAAATATCACCCAACACCTTCCACTGTGGCTAAAAGTCCACAACTCAGTACTTTTTTTTGATGTTCAAGGGTTTCTTGCTCTAAATACAGTTGTTAATTAGAGTGTCAACATTGTGAGGAAAGCTGCAGAGTCTTATTCATATGATCCCATTGCCTAGCACATAGTTAGCACTTAATTAATATTGATTGAGAATAATATAAGTTAAGAAATAAAGGTGAAATTACTTCAGAAAACCAGGTTTCTTGAGAAAACCAAGCCCTTATTGGAGGAGAGCAAAGTGGTTCCTAGAGAGAGTAAAAGGGTTTGCAGGAGCAGGATGAGGATTGCCTAAACAGGTAAGGAGTAAAAAATATGTATTACCTATTTCCCAGTTTTGGATATGTTTTGTTTCTTTATCTCTAGTCATATGGCTACCACAAAGATCTTACAAGCAATTTTACATAAAATCTCATTGAAAATGTAAATTTTATGTCCCTTTCAGGCAGTGACTATGTCTTTCTCTATGTAGACACTGATCTATGGGAGGCATTGAATAAATGCTTAAAGAGATTATTTTATATATATATATATGGATTTTTTTATTATAGCTGTTATCATAAATAGCTTGATAATTACCATCTGGAGTGGTTGCCTCTACAGGTTAATAAATAGAGAATCTTAAAAAATAAAATTTAACTTTCAGAATATCCTATCAGTTGAGCCTACAGTGAACTAGATATAACATGAAATTAAGCAAACAATTTTCCCAATTAAAATATCAGTGAAGATATCTGAAGACTTGTGAATCTATAATTATGACAGACAGTGGTATTGTGATAACCGAGATGACACTTGGGAGATGATCAAATGCACCTTTCATTCTTCATTTTAACTTGGAGAATGATTTCAAGCTTATCCTAAGGGATAGATGTGTTACGGTTTAATATGTCACAAGAATCCTTGTTCATTATGCAGCCATATTATAAAGCAAGAAAATGGAAACTTCATGACTTCTCAAAAGATGAATTTATATCATTTTAGAAACTCGTTCATTTTCTTATTAAAATGAGGTAAAAATTTAGCTGTGTTCTGCATGGTTAATAAATGGATGCAAGTCTGGAGGTATTGAGAGTCTGAACTCATTCGGCCCAAATACGGGGCTAGTCTCCATCCTACAGTTTTATACCATTCTAGCTACTCATATTATATTTAGACATATCAGAATTATTTTTATTCTTCCTAATATTTCACCATCAGTTCATTTATAAGGAAACCAAGGCTCAGAAAGGGTGAATGTCTTGTCCCAAAACGTATGTGTTTAGTGACAGAGCTGGAAATGTGTGTGCTTATGTATATGTGTGTGTAGTTTTTTTAACATCTTGGCGAAACTACAATTTGATGTTTCTCAGTAGCTCATCATTATACTAATGAGTGATGATTCTTTGAGATTTCTGGTACTTGAAATTATTATTTGAAAAGAGTAAGATGAATGAGATCAATCAAGGGGTTGGATTGTAGTGCTGGATCTCATATGGTATAATGGTGACCTATAATAATAATCTCATTTGGTTATATGACTGCAGAATTATAGGAACTTGGATATTCAAGTTTGAAGGCATTTTAGTAATAAATTTTTACAACATTTTCCAAAGCAAACAAGTAACTGCAAACTGAGAAGAAAAAAAAAAAAAAAACAAACACCAAAATCAGACTATTCAATAGAAATACAAGGCAGGTTGCAAATGGAAGTCACATAAGTAATTTTAAGTTTTCCAAAAGTGTAATTAAAAAAAATAAAATGTATAGGTAAAGTTCATTTTATTAATACATTCTTACTTGACCCATTATATCCAAAATATCATAACTTCAACATGTAATAAGTATAAAATTCATTGAGACATGTTACATTTTCATTTTATACTGTCTTCAGATCTATGCATATTTAATACTTACAGCACATCTTAATTCAACTAGCCACATTTCAGGTTTTCAGTAGCTCTGTGTGGCTAATGGCTACCATTTGGATCACACAGGTCTGAATGGTCTACCATGCTGCTTGCAGTGAGGCAGAGGAAGAGTTAGAGAGAGGAGATGTTTGACTATCTTACTCCGGAGAGATGTTTAGGAGAGGGTGCTGGTGTAGGGTATTACACCACATGAAGGCAAACATCTCATTTCACAAATGAGGATGTTGAAGCCGCAGCTATGTTGAGCAGCCTGCCCAAGAATTCAGATCTAGAGAAGTGGTCAAGCTGGAAACAGAGCTCAGTGCCTCTTGAGCTTTCTGTCCTATTCCCACTATACTGTATGTCTTCTCTGGGAAAGAGGAATCATCAGTAAATGATGCCAGAAAATCATCTTTGTATGTAAAAGATCCATAAAGAAGAAGCCTCCTTACCTTAGGTGAAAAGTCCATGCTTATTGGATGGAAAACTTCCATTGGATTTGTTTACCCAGGTGACCGCCTCGGATTAGATATGTCTATTAATAACCACACTTTGGTGACATTGATGTAATAACATTGCACCTCATGATTTTATTGAAGGAAAACATCTTCCCCTAAGAAATACATGTGAATTGCTATTAAAAATGCTGTATCAAATTTTAGTTTTGTATTATATGTACCGTGAGTCCTATGTGTAAAATTCAAGTATAAGTGGAAATGACTCTACTATTTATATTTAGCATTTTGTATGAACTTAATAAACTCTAAACTTATACTAACTGTAGATATTTTGCAAATTGTGGCCTGCAAAGATAACACTTTTTGTTAAACGAAATGAATCCACTTACATTGTTTATTTGTTCATTCAGTTAATATATATTTAACCCTTAGTGCGTACCCAACAACTGTTAGATGCTGGGACTAAAATTGAGGACAAGGTTGTAAGGTTTCAACTTTATGGAGCTCACATTTTATTTGAGAACACATACAATAAATATGTAACTAAAAAAAATATATATATATAAACTGTGATAAGTGTTGTGTAGAAAAAAAAGAAACCTGTGTGCTGAAGTGAAGAGTTAGGGGATGGGGTGGCAGATTTCCTCTAGGTAGAGAGGTCTAGAGTGGGAGAAGGGAACAGCAGGTACAAAGGCCCTTGGGTAGAGAAGAGCTTGTGTTATAGATACAGAAAAGAAGTCATTGTGACTGAGGAAGAGTCATGCAGTGAGTGGGGACAGAAGAGTTTGGAGCTATAGGCAGGGGCCAGATAATCCAGGCCCTTGTTAAAGACATTAAGGCTATTTTTTTCCCTAGCATTTAGTGGAAAAAATGTATTGAAGAGTTTTAAGAGGCATAGTAATATGATCCGATCTATGTTAAAAAAAAAAAAAAGCACCATATGTGGGTTTCAGAAGAGCAAGAAAGGAGCTGGGATATTAGTTAGGAAGGCCATTAAAAACCTCAGGTGAGCAGAGAGGAGATAAGGCCTTCATCAATCAGAGAAAAACATCTAGAAGGCATAGCACATTCAGATTTTGCCGTAGGATAAGCTTCGCACTAGAGTGGCTTGCAGCAATCACTCACCTTCCTGTGGAAGGCGAAAACCCCACAGGAAACTTTAGATGACACATGGTAAAGCATTTTCACAGTTGAGGCATTTCTGTGCTGAGCTACTCACTTAGAGAAGTTGGGCTGCTTCTCCTTCATGTTGCGGTTTCCATCAGTATGCTTTTCATGCAAGGGACGTGTAACATGCTGTAGTTATTCAACTCTGTTAGTAACTCCCATGTAAACTATTTTTTTTAAAAAACACTCCCGGGGCAATATATTCAAATTGATGCATGCCTTGGAAAGCCTTTTTAGTTTTGCATTCTGGTAGTCTTTTATAAAAGAATGTATAAGAAATAGATACTCAAATCTGACTTTCTTCATCAGTAAGAACATTGGTAAGTGATGAATAAAATTTGAATATGCTCTTAGGGTGGCTTTTATAGCATGAAAGAATATATTCATTTTGTCCAAACACTGCAGTAATGTTATGACATGTTGCACATTTTTAATTCATTTTTGATTAATTCTTCTCAACATTCTGTAAGAGCCCCTTTTGTTTCTTTTCTTTATGCCATTCATCACAGTCTGTGTTTTTTAATTTATTGTTTTGTTTTCAATTTCTCAACTTAAATGTAACTTTTGTGGAAGTGAAATTGTATTTCTGTTCAAGGTTTCATGCCTAAGAACTTACATAGTTCTTGTCACATAGTAGGTGCTCAATAAAGATTTGTTAGCTAAATAAATGACTGAATGGACACTTGGAAATAAACTTTGGTATTTCTACTATATCAAAGCCCATTTAATAGATAACTATTTGTTCAGTGATATATGAAGCAATCTCTTCTATTTGAACCTCTTCTTAACTCACTTTAAATTAAAGCACAGCTTTTCAATGTAAGCTCTATTGACATTAGAGACTGGGCAGTTCTTTGCTGTGTGTGTCTTGTGCTTTGTAGGATGTCTGGCAGCATCCCTGACCGCCACCCACTAGATGCCACTAGTACTCCCTCCCCAAGTTGTGACAACCAAAAATGTCTGCAGACATTGCCAAGCTTCCCCAGCTGAGAATCACTAAAAGATTCTTTTTATGATATGCAGATGACAACATTGAAATTACTTAGGTTCCAAAGTATTGAATACTGAATTTTGGCTTTTTCTATATGGAATTTTTTATTTTAAAATGTCATAGAATATTTTATAAAGAAGGTAAACAGAAATGGATACAATCTTTCCCTTTTGTCCATTTGGTAAAGCTATTTTAAGGGGTCATAGAGTCTTTAAAACTGTTAATTTATGAAGATCAATGAAGAACACACTTTCCTTAAGACTCTCCTTTGCTGGCAACAAAATATGAGCATATGAATCCAGTTTCCCAAAGTGAGATCATGGGAAGACCCTAGGACACAGAACTGGTTCTGTAGTGATCACACAGAACTATTACTTGCATCCAAGAAGGAGAGAGCTCAGAGTTCTGTTAGCAACTCACAGAGGCCTGGGGCTGTCCCCTCTCCTCCCTCCCCCACTTCCTTCCTTCTTTCCACCCTCTCTCCTTTCTTTTTTCTCCTCTCCTTTTCTTTCTTTCTTCCTTCCTTCCTTCCTTTCTTTCTTTCTTCCTTTCTTTCTTTCTTTCCTTTAATCATCAATTTTTTAGAGCAGTTTTAGGTTCACAGAAAAATTGAGAGGAAGGTATGAAGATTTCCTATGTAATCCTGTCCCCACACATGCATAGTCTCCCCCATTATCAACATCACTCACCAGATAGTATATTTGTCACCAAGGATAAGCCTACATTGACAAATCACTATCACCCAAAGTCCATAGCTCACCTTGAGGTTCACTCTTGATGTTGTATACTCTGTAGATTTGGACAAATATTGAATGACATGTGTCTATCATTATAATCTCGTATAGAGTATTTTCAGTGTCCTAAAAGTCTTTTGTGCTCTGTCTATTCATCCCTCTTCCCTCCCAACACTAATCTTTTACTGTCTCCATAGTTTTTTCTTTTCTAACATGTCATACATTTGGAGTCATACAGCATGTAGCCTTTTCAGATTGGCTTCTTTCAGTTAGTGATATGCATTTAAGATTCCTCCAGGTCTTTTCATGGCTCATTTCTTTTTATTTCTGAATAATATTCAGTTGTCTGGATGTACCGCAATTTGTTTATCCATTCACTTACTAAAAGGCATCTTGGTTTCTTCCAAGTTCTGGCAATTATGAATAAAGTTGCTATAAACCTCTGTCTGCAGGTTTTTGTGTGGATGTAAGATTTCATCTCTTTTGGATAAATACCTAACAGCATGATTACTGGATCATATAAAAAGGGTTATGTGTAGTTTTATGAGAAACTGCCAAACTGTCTTCCAAAGTGACAACCATTTTGCATTCCCACCAGCAATGACTGAGAGTTCCTGATGCCCCAGATGTTCACTGGCACTTGGCACTGTCCAGATTTTGGCACTTCTAATATGTGTATAATGGTATCTCATTGTTTTCATTTCCGTGATGACATATGACGTGGAATATCTTTTCATATGCTTATTTGCCATCTGTATATCTTTTTTGATGAAGTAATTAAGGTCTTTAGCCCATTTTTTAATCAGATTTTTTTTTTACTATTGAATTTTATGAGTTCTTTGTATATTTTAGAAGACCATCCTTTATCAGCTGTGCATTTTGCAAATGTTTTCTCCCAGTCTGTGGCTTGTGTTCTTGCTTTCTTGACATTATCTTTCACAGAGCAGAAGTTTTAAATTTTGATGAAGTTCAACTTATCAATTATTTATTTTCTTTTATGTGTCCTTGGTGGTGTTTGTATCTAAACAGGTATCACCATACCCAAGGTCAACTAGGTTTTCTTCTATATAAATCTTCTAGGAGTTTTATAGTTTTGTGTTTTACCTTTGTGTCTATGATCCATTTGGGGTTAATTTTTGTGAAGGATGTAGGTCTGTTTGTAGATTCATTGTTTGCATTTGGGTATCCAGTTGTTCCAGCACCATTTGTTGAAGAGATTCTCTTTGCTCCCTTATATTGCCTTTGCTCCTTTGTCAAAGATCAGTTGATTATATTTACATGGTTCTATTTCTGAGCTCTCTGTTCTGTGCCATTGATCTCTTTGTTTATTCTTTTGCCAAGACCACGCTGACTTCATTACTGTAGCTTTATAGTGAGTCTTGAAGTTGGGTGGTGTCAGTCCTTGACTTTGTTCTTCTCTTTCAGTCATGTGTAGGCTATTCTGGTTCTTTTGCCTCTCATATAAACTTTACAATCAGTTTGTAGATATCCACGAATTAACTTGCTAGGATTTTGATTGGAATTGTATTGAATCTATAAATTAAGTTGGGTGGCAGGGCTTTTCCAAGTAAGAGTATGGGAAGATAGCCAGAGGTTTTCTGTGTGATCGAGCATTTAGTGAGATGTTTACATTCCCATTCCCAGAATTCTGTCTTTTTTATTGATCAGGGCTCACCATGGTACAGGTAGAACTGTGCATTGAACATGAAAAAGGAAGTAGCATTTGAAGGAAAAAATATATCATATCTCATATACTTTCCAAGGCAACACGTAATATTCAAAGCAAATGACTACACGGTTTATAATGCAGCTCGGCTTTTCTGAAGAAACACAAAATCTTAAGGAAAGATTTGGGTGGCAATAGAGAGAAAGTGTCTTCAAAGCTCACAGCACGATTAATCATTCCTCAGCCAACTATTATGTTTTACACAGACAAATTTGATAATGCGATGAACAAAGAAATCATAATCCTATTCTGGAAGGAAGCAATAGCTATGTCACTGGTACTCACGGACCCACTTTCACACAAAAATTTAATGATATTGCTAACCCCTCCCTGCTCATCACCATACCATCTTTTAAACTCATCTGTTTTGCATATGATATATGTGAATATTCAAATTATTTTACTGATTTGATTCCAAATTAAAAGATTATAAATGAAGGCAAATAGAACAGTGGTGTACAAATAAGTCCAAAATTACATAATAGATTGTCTTATAGTAAATTCTCAGTGGGGTTTTTAGTTCAGCTGATTTGGGGACTCAAACAGAGACCTCTCTCTTCCTGCCATGGCAAGCTCTGAATATTTTTCTCTGGGTGTTCCGTTCTAAATTCCTCAGTCCTTGATAAAAGGGACTTTCATCTTGGATCCTACATTATGAGATTTTAGAGAGAAATCTTGCAGTGTGTGTATTGTGATGATGCTGAGAAAATTATCTTTGATTAATCATTATCACCTCCCTGCATCAGACTTCCCTATTTTAATGTCTAATATGTTAGAGATTAGTTTATATTTCAAGTTCATAAAAACCGGCTTTCAGTGACATTTATGAGCAAAGATTCTGCTTTCCTAAATGCACTAACTCATTTATTTTGTTACACCTCGTGGCACTGTGGTGAGATAAACTGCTTAATCATTGTGGGTAAACTAATATTTTCCATTTTCAGAAGAAACAAAAGTTAAATTTTTACTTAATTACCATGGCTTTTTGTTCTCTGTTAATTGGGGGGATAAGAAAATGCACATTATAAATTGTCTTTGATAAGGTCATTTATTTGAAGCGCTGAATATTTAAGAACATATGGAGGTGACTGACCACCTTGAGAATGCACCTGTGTAGGAACTGTTCTTCCATTGGCTCCTGTTTAGATGCCTCTCACTTATCATCCTTGGCACCTTCCCCCATACAATAGCTTATTCAGTTTTTATCCTTTAATAATATTTTAAGGTATTAATAATGTTCCTTATGTGTTTCAAAGGATTCTTATAAGGATAATATGAATAATGAATATCTTAATTTTCTATACAATATATTATTTTTTTTTCTGAGTAAGAATAAGAAAATCAGTTAAAGCCTTTAAGATCATCAGCATATTTTTTTCTCATTTCTCAGCTGATGATCAAATTAAAACAGAAATAGTCACCAATTTTAAAGTTTGGGTGACATATATTAGAAAACTTAGTGTAAGTAAAGAGAAAAGAGGATGTATTCACTCATTCTTTCATTTCATGTTTTAATTTTGATTTCTTCATGTGTTTCTAGCAGTGTGCTGGGTGCTGGGGAGGCACTTATGGGGCAACATAATGGCTCATGTATGCGCCTACACAACTGGGACTTATAATTTGGTGTTGTGGATAGATATAAGTAAATGCATGTAAAATTGTAGCTGTATCAGGAAAAGTTCCCGAGACTACAAGAATCCTTAATCAGGGAATCTGACCTAAAGTGACGAGTCAAGACCGTGTTCATCGAGGAAATGATATTTGAGTTTAGGTCTCAATGAGTAGGATGTAACTTGTGAATGTGGGGCAGCAGGAGGACAGTGGTGGTGGTGGTGGACTGTCCAAGCAGAGGGAACGGTTATGTGGGAAAGCCTTGTGGTGGGAGTAACTAAAAGCAGGGGTAAAATAATGTGAGATGAGTTTGAAGAACCATGATAACAATGGGAAACTATCATGACAAAGTATAGGGTTTCCATATTTGAAAGTTCACCCTGTCTGCAGATAGAAAAGGGCATACAGGAAGACTAGAGAAGATTCAGAAAGGTTTCAGAGGCCTGGAAATGTGGAAGGTGACAAACCAAAGAGGTGACAGTTGAGATGAAAAGAAGTAGACTGACTCCAGACCATGCAAAGAATGAAAGTCAACGGAGTATTGGAGGATGAATTAAGCATCCAATTCATCCTCCGATGAATTCGGAAGGGAGGTTTGTAGCTGGTGTGACCAGATGATTTATGATCCTTTGCTCTGAGAAACAGAACACTGCAGAAGGACCAGGTTTTCTGTTTTGCAAAATCAGGTAATTAGTTAGGTTACTAGTGGATGATGGGCGAGACACTTGGAATCAATTAGGTCCCATATAATTTTCATCTCCAAGGTTGAAGCTTTTATTTGGACCACAGCATCTCTTATTATTACACAAATTGCTGCCTGGTAATTCTCTGACCATAAAGGAGACTCATTCACCTTTTGCAGTATTTCTAGAATTGCTACAAAGGTAGTACACATCTTCACAAATCTTGGTAAGGCAGCTCAGTAAATATCACATCCACAGGCAGAATGCAGCCTGTCGAACAAGATGTTGCCTTAGACTGCAAAAGCAGATGATGTCAAAACTGGACTGGAACTTGAGACTTCCTGTTTTCCAGTATCAGGCTTGGATGACTCATTAGGCTTGAATGAGATGTTTTGAACGGGGTGACTGTGGAGATGTTCTTCTCCACAAGTTGAAGTGAGAAGTGCTTCCTTGGCCTGTGGCTTCTCCAGCCTCTGTAGAAATCTCCAGCCGCCCAATGCTGGGAAGAAAACTATGACTATATCTTTTGAAGAAAAAGATCTAAAAGAGACAAATTACAAAAGAATTACACAAGATCAATAAACATATGAAAAATCCTTTTATTAAATAGGCTTGAAATAATATGATTGGAATTAACCTTAACAGCCAGCAATAGGTGACCTGGTGAAATAAATTTTATTTGTATGTTGGAATACAAAGCAGCATTAAAATGTTCTTATAAATGAATGACTAATAAAAAGAAGAAAATGTTTGTATTTTTATTTTAAAAGTGTATGTTTCATCCTACTTAAAAAATTTTAGTGTGTTTAGATGTGTTGCTATGGCCAATCAAACATACACACAAACAACCAAAGCTGAAAGTATTTATGCCGAAGTGTTAATAGTGTTTACATGTATTAGAATATGGGTGATTTTTATTTAACATTTTCATGTCCAGATTTTTCACATTTTCTGTAATGAACACATACTATTTTTTGTCATAATATAAAGTTATAGATAATGAGAGATCCAATTCGAAATATATTTTTTAATCATAAAATGTTGACAAAACTTCAGGGAAACATATTGCTAAGAGAGTTTAATCCAGTATAACCTACCCAGATGAAAAGTCCACAACACACCTCAAAAGAGTAAGGTCTCTATCCTCTGTGGCCTAGCAATTCTATGAAAAAAGTTATTCTAAGGAAATAATCAGAGAAGTTTACAAATATTTGTTTACATGATCTTTTCATGTCTTTGTTTATAATAGTAAATAATTAAGATCAACCAAATATCTACAAATATGGGAATGGTTAAACAAATTATACTACATTCATGAAGAAAGTCATTTAAACTCATGTTTTAAGAATGCTTAATGAACTGTATAGCACAGGAAAATATATACAAGATCGCCTGGTAGCTCACAGCGAAAAAAATGTGACAATGAATATATGTATGTTCATGTATAACTGAAAAATCCTCTACACTGGAATTTGACACAACATTGTAAAATGACTATAACAATAAAAAATGTAAAAAAAAAAGAATACTCAGTGAAATGGGAAATGCTTATGATTCCTATTTAAATTTTTAAAAAGTAGGTGTGAAATAGTATGTTCATTAAAATCTCCACTATTTATAATGCAACATACACATGCATAATATGATGGAAGTGAAAAGATACACAGAGTTGTTTTTGAACAGTGAAATTACACACAGGAAATTTATATTTTCTGTGTGTTTTTCTGTGCATTTCTAAATTTCTACAAAGAGCATGCACTAAGTTCAACAACAACAACAAAATACATTTTACCCTGAAAAGATTAGTGGGGATAACAAGGCTGAAGGTTTTTGCAGTAACCGAAGTGTTTATGGGGATTGCAATGGATTCCTTTAAGAATTACAGTTTATGGACAGTAGCCAACCTCTTTTGCTTATTCTCCTTGAAACCTTTTCAGGAACTGTCTGCTTCTCCCCTCCTCTCACTGGAGCTCTTTCAGGGACTTTTAGGCACATGGAAAATCATAACATTTATGTGGTGGGTAGTATACACAGTTACTCAGATTCAGATGCAACAAAACTTATTGAGAAACTGCTATGTGCCAAACACCTTAGGAAATATCTTCACTCTTTTAGGTATCAGGCCTCAAAGGGGCATTTAGGATGTCTATAGAAAGAGCAAAAGATACATAGATTGCAAGGTTGAAATTTGAATCTACCACCAATTAGCTTTATAAATTGAGCAAATCACAATCTTCTGAGCCCTTATAGTCATTATTTATTCATTCAACAGATATTGGCTAAATCTGACAGGCGCTCTTCCAAGCCCCAAGGATAGATCAGTGAACAACACAGTCACCTTTTTCATTCTGATAGGTTGACAATATGTAATACATAAATATGTACAATGCTCATAGAGTTAAATGTTTTGGTCAAAACTTAAACTAGTAAAGGGATAGGAAGGGCTGGAGGGTTTGGTGGAAAATGGTTGCTGTTTTATAAAGAATTGCCAAAGAAAGACTGATAGGTGTCATTTGAGAAAATCTTGAAGAATATGAGAGACACTAATAATAAATGCCTTACTTCTTTCAGTGGGTGGTTAGAACTATGTGAAAGGGCTTTGCAGATGTAGAAGGCTGTCTACAGTATCATGCAGCTACAGTTCTAGCAGGGTCCATTGCCTTTGGTAAGAGGAAGCTTGAGTTCACGTCCTTCTACTTAGGGGCAGTCTCCCTTTGGAGTTGGAGTAGACATTATAAATAGATGGAGTCAGAAAAATTGAGTCTCTCTCAGGGCCAGAATGGTCAGACGATTTCCATTCTGCTTAAATAGAACTAATAAAATACAGATCACAGCATTCCCTATAGAGAGTTTTGCACTCTGCATCAAACCCATTTAAGTCACTTTTATTCTAACCATAAAGATTCTCTAAAATAGTTAAAATTGGCAAAAAAAAAAAAATTTCCCCACAGTCTAACAGCTCACTGGTGTCAGGTCATTCAGTATCACTAAGAAAAGTCACACATCAGTTGTCTCTGTACCCCTTCCTTTGTATCTTTGATACATTCAACTCATTTGAATCTCCACTAGATATTTCTCTGTGGATTGGTCTAATTTTACATATAACGCAACCACCCTGGGATGAATTTTAAATCATAAGGAAGGAAAAGAAAAGTGTCTTCCAGCGGTCACACAGCAACTTTGATACTTCCTCATTCAGCCCAGATGTGGGAGCGGTGGCCACGCTGCTCCAGGTGTCTCAGGATAGAGTCCTTGGGCCTTGTGCTTTTCCTCAGGTGTTAACGGGGCTTAAGTGAGGTGGAATATGAGAGTGCATGATGTCTGGTGCTGGCTGCAGACCAACCTAAAGCTCTGGGGCTTGGAGTTGATGCAGGTGTCCCTCTTACTCTCTGTGGGTCTGCATTTATAACAAGGAAGCCGTAAATGTGTCAGTGGTAGGGGGAATTAAAAATTGAAATGAAGATTTTGAAACTCTATTTAAAGACATCTTCTATTCAAGATCCTTTTTTTCTTTTGTCCGTAACAGAATTGGTTGCATTGTTTATAATGAATGAGCAGAACGCGGATTGTTCTAGTGTATGCTCAAAAATATGGATTGAATTTAAGAAAGAAGGAAGGAGAAGGGAAGGGAGAGAGAGAACAAGAAGAAGGAAAGGAGGCTATTGTAATATGTAACACTCTAGGACATAAGACATATTAACATGGAATTTTTAAAGGATACTTATTACTTAATGCTTCCCTATTTTTGTCAGTGGAGGCAAGAAACAATGAGTGCCATAATTAGGACAAATAGTCAAACAGTTTATAAAATTCTAGCCACTCTTTCCTTTGTACCCTGCACTAATGTCAAATATATAATTTAGTCTCTATGGGACTGTTTGTGTCTGTTATTTACATATAAACATGTATGTAATAGTATGCATCTCTGTGGCCATGTGGTCAGTATAGAGTTGGTTGACAGTTCTGAATAAATATTCTGTGCTATGAATTCAGTAATATAATCAAACCTGGGGATTGTCTTGGAGAGGCGGCACAGTGTTAGGTGATGAATTCTGGAGCCAGACTGCTTAGTTTGAACCTGGCTCTTCCACTTACTACCTGTGGGACCTTCAATTTGTTACTTGACCTTTCTGTGGCTCAGATTTCCCATCTGTAAACTGAGAATAATAATATTGCCGATGGCAAAGGATTATTGTGATGATTAAACCAATTACGTGTGTAAAATGCTTAGAAAAGTGCTTGGCATACAAGTGCTAGAATAACGCTTGTTATCATTTAATTAGGAATTAAATCCACACTCTGAAATGAAGCCCTATACAATTCTCTGTTCCGTTAAATGTAGACTAAATACTGAAAACACTGGGTGCTGCTATCAACTGAATTTTCCCTCCATTGAGAAATTGGACACCATTGGTCAGCGGGACCAGTGGCACTATTTCTGTTCTCATCTATAACATTTAGGTTGCCCTCATCCAACTCACCCTGCTCTCCATGCCCTACGCTCTTCTGCAACAGGAGCGTTAACTTAGTTTCAGGACTGTTTTTGTCACTGCTTCTGCAAATGCTCCAAGTTCACTGTCAATCCAATGTTTATCAATTTCTAAGTCAGCTTTGTTTTCCTTTAACGTATTCTGCAAGATACATGCCTATACATTTTTAAACTAATCTGAGAATGCTTTCACTTCTATCCTACCACGAGTCTTGCTTGCTTGCTTGTTTGCTTACTTTTTCTTTCTTTCTTTGTGTGTGTGTGTTTGTGTGCCTTTGCTATTGCTTTCATGACATCAATGAGGAGGGCAACCCAATGCATTCCCTTTGGGGAGGGTGATGATGATTTGATTGGATTATGAACTGAAAAAGAGATCCTTCATTGCTTAGCACTCTGGCACTTTCAGTGTAAATGCCATCAAACTGCACTTTATCTGCAGGAGCTTACACTGTTTTTAGCTACTTGGAAATAGACAGTTTAGACTCCCAGTGGATTGGGACATAGGACAATTTAATAAGCATTGTCTATCTGGGTGAGCATCCTGAGGGTGTGGACCAAATCCGAATCAACTTATCACTGCTCAGCACTAGTGGAGTGTTTGTACTGATGTGTTGAATTGGAGGGGGGACATAGAATACTTTGCTCTTGGGCATGTTTTCCTTAGAGAACACGTATGGGTTATGGAGCCAAACTGAAGCATTTTAATGGATTTGGCTCAGTATCATCAACAAAAATAGATCAGATGCAAAAGCTCTGAGGTGAAGCTGAATTGGAGCATGTCAGAATCAGTCTCTCCTTTGGTTTCCAGGCCCTTAGGGAAAAAGTGGCACACTTGTTTCTCATGTGCAGTGATTCTTGCTACCATGGTGAACAGGTGTTCCCAATTTCAAAGGCCTTGTGTATGTTAGTAGCTCTCAAGGTTTCCATTCACATTTATCAAGATTCTTCTACTGTCTCCTTCACTGTCTCTCCAGGACCCCTTACAGCTGTGCCTCAAATACAGTGGCTCTTTTAATTTTCACTTGGAGAGTTAGACTGCATAATGGGTGAAAGCATGAACTTTGACATAAGTTAGACCTAGATTGGTCCAGGCTCTTGGTGCGGTGGCCTATGGGAGAGAAATTGAGAAAAAACGCCTTTTGGCATCAATACGTTCATCTAAAAATTATGGTAAGAGTGGAACAGAGGATGCTTATTAAAAAAAATTGGAAATAGAAAAAAAGCAAATGCATTTAAAAGAAGGACCTAATTAGACTGGGATTTCAAAATTGTAGAATAGACTACACTGTATAGCACAGGGAAATATACACAAAATGTTATGATAACTCACAGAGAAAAAAATGTGACAATGAGTGTGTATATGTCCATGAATGACTGAAAAATTGTGCTGAACACTGGAATTTGACACAACATTGTAAAATGATTATAAGTCAATAAAAAATGTTAATAAATAAATAAATAAATAAAAAGAAGGACCTAATTTCATAATCAATAATAAATACATTTTGGGGATTTCATCTTGAAAATGTATTTCATCTAACAAAAAACAAGCTATAATTGTGGCTTTGTGCTACTGCTGTGGGGTAAACTAAGAAGAATGTTTGATGGGAACTAACCTTACAGGTTAGTTTTAAATGAATATTTTGTATTATCAAAAACTTTGCTGCTCAATGTGACCTTGTAAATGTAGGGAGTTGGACAATAAGTTTTCAAATAAAAACAGACTTGCCAAAATTTATCATGTGGGTAAAGCTAATATGCTTGAAGCACATTTGCCATTTTGTTAGATAAGTGAAAGCCATTGTGTAATAATGAGCAGCCATCTCTACTGGATCCGAGGACATTTATCCACGGAAGGAAAATGATGGGTCTAAAAAGTGCCTGCCTTTTTAGGGCTTTAGAAATTGTGTTTAGCTCTTCCTCTTTGACAAACTGTTGTTTATGAAAATGTTTGGATGTATTCATTAGCACTGCAAAAATCAGTAACTCGTCACCTGAGCTGCTCACTGGTGGTCCCCGCCCCTGCTCCCTCCTCCTTCCGTGAACTGATTCCTCCCTCTCGCAATGTTCTTCCCTCAGAAAAACAGTGCAGGTACATGGGTGTCTTCCGAAAACGCAGAGTCTGACTGGAAATTATGATTATCCTTTGATTCAATGGCAGAAGTCTGATGAAAATGTGTACTACCTGCTTGCTGAAACCTGATGGGGTGTGCAGGAAAAATGTGAGCACAGCAACTGACTTGTTTTTGAACTCTTGCCTGGCTATATATGGCAGACACACCATTTATTTCTTCATTCAGGTATTTAATTATAATCCCTTCCTTGACCTGCACTTTCTCCAGGTTCTGTTATAGTTAGTACCAGTGGGTTTGTTGGAATTGATTGCATACACTGGCAAGGAACCCTTGAAAAATAACTAGTGCAAATAATTAGGATTATATTTCTTCTTTGGTGGCTAGTTAGGCAAATATGTGAATAAATTGGGTTCTCCCTCATTATATCCATACACATACATGATGCAAGGGACAATATGCCAGTTTTCAGACCAGATCAATTCTCAGGCCATGAAAATTGTATTTTAAGACTAAAATGATCAAAGTAGCAAAATGCATACTTTAAATATTACCTCATTATTTTTATCTATGAAGAACTAGTCTGAAGCTGTGTACTAAAAGGAATGCTTTTTATTCCTTTTTAAATATTATGTTCAGTTTTAATTATGAAAGTAAACTGATTTAAAAGTTCATCATGTATGCACCACACACATTTAACAGAATTAACCTTCTGCCAAATTTTTTTCACATAGCATTTTCGTAAAGGAATAAAATATTACACATACAGGGAAAGCTCTGTCCTTTTCCTCTCCTTTCATGTTAGAGTTGGCTACTTCTGAAGCTAGTGTGTTTAATGTCCATGCATGTTTTTGCATATTTTTACATACATGTATTTCCATAAACAACATATAATAAATGCATATTTTAAAAGTTTAATATATCTCATTATCTATAACTCCTGTTGTAGTTTGCTTTTATCACTCAGCATTATAAACTTTAATCCATATTGATACATTAGTAGTTCATTAATTTTAACTGCTTTATAATATTCCACTGCATGAAACCAATCCTGCTATACTATAAGAGATCTCAAATTTATTAATGCCTCCAAGTGTCAGGGCAATACACACACACACACACACACACACACACACACATATACACATATATATTTCTGATTGACAAAGTTAGAAATGAGAAACTTTTATTTTCCTGCTCAGCAAAGTCCAGCATTTCTGGGCTCACTGTATGTCCTCTCAATTCTATTTGCAAACCAGTCAGTTCTTTGCTGAGCTTGTTTATTTCTTGTAGCACCTTAGCAAATACACCTACCAGAAGCCTGCTCATTCTTCTAATATTCTAGTTGAGAACCTGCTTAAGCTCACAAGTTTATTAGGTATATGTTCCATCTCCAAGTTATCACAGGAAACATTTTTTACCAAAAATTTTACCACTACGTGAAATGGTTCCTTATATTTCTAGCCTCCTATAATAGTTTGTCATTAGCCTCCTGATCTGAAAGCCAGTGCTACATATATTGGGTTTTAGCATAATAGTACCTTAAATCTAGATACCAATATCTTTAGCATTTATCTTTTGTCAAAATAATGCATAACAAACCATCATGATACTTAGTGTCTCATAACAATCATCTTGTTTTTTTCTTGCTTCCACATTAGAGTTTCACAGTTGTAGGCTGGCTGCTCTAGGCTGGGCTTGGCAACCTGTGGGTTGAATCCAGATCTGTTCCACCTGCCTTTTATCTTCCTTGGACCATGGGCTACTTGAGGCTTGACCTTTTCTTGGTAATCACAGAAGCCTAAGAGGGAAAACTCAGTTACACAGGTATACCTTAAGCCTCTGTTTTCATCATGTCTGCTAACATCCCACTGGTTAAAGTCTAAGGTCAACAGGGCAGGGATGGGTACTCAGAGTCTCATGACAGAAAATGTGCAGGAAAAAATGTCTTCTTTGATAGGAAAGGCAATGATTAGTGATAACTCGTAAACAGGAGAGCACAAGGCGTGCTGATGGAAATGAAGCATTGAGTGTTTACAGACAGATACTCAGAGGAATCTGATTAGAGTAAGTACTGCTGACCCTTGAACAAGGCAGGGGTTAGGGGTGCCAACTACCTCCCCCTGCAGTTGAAAATCTGCTTATAACTTATAGTTGGTCCTCCATATCCATGGTTCTGCACCCATAGATTCAACCAACCCAGATCTTACAGTATTCTATTATTTACCATTGAAAAAAAATCTGCATATAAGTGGACCCAAATAGTTCAAAGCTGTATTGCTCAAAGGTCAACTGTATACCTTGTTGGCTGCATGTGTTTGCACTTATATCTGGTGGAGGAGGTCATTGAAAATATAATAATACCTAGAGATCTTAGAGACTAATTTCATGTGCTGCAGAACTCCTGACAGTATGAATCCTACATAAACTGGTGGACTACCAAATACTCATACCTGTCTTTTCCTTGAACAAACAAGATCCAAACTCATGTGGCCTGAACTGTATAGGACTTTAGGATTAGCTCCTGTTATAACCACTGAATATAAACATGTCAGAATCAATATTAAAATTGTTAAGACTTTTGAGAAAATAGTAGAGTTGTGGGGAATAACTCCTGGGAAATTAAAAAACAAAACTCTTACTGTGTATTTTGACAGTATATACATACACACACACACACACACACACACACACACACATATATGTGTATATATATATTACCCTGATGAAATACTTTTATGAGGAAACTTAAAAGTGTACAGGAACATTATAGAAACTTAACACAAGTTATGGAAAAAATGAGGGATATTTCTTTATATTTTCTTGATAAACAGAAAAAAATGAGACAAAAGGAATAGGAAAAGTCAATGCCAGCTATGTCATAACTGTCTGTGATACACTGGATGTAGAGAAAAAGAAACCAGAGAGAAGATTAAAATGTAGTTGGAAGAGATGAGAGGAAATGGGATAAGACAGTAAAAAGTCTGCTTCAGTCTTTGGTTCATCAATTTATTTTGCAAAGGCAGATACCTGTTATTACCTGATATGTGAAGCAGCTGAACATATTTCATTCTGTTTTTTAAAAAAGAGGACAAACAGCCTTGTATAAGAAAGCAAATAACCACACAACAAGCAATTATAGAAGACTTCTCAGGATAAATGATGTTCCAAAGTCCAACCATCTAGATCATACTCCCCAAACCCTGACTTGATACTGACCAGCTTTATTCTGATCAACCTGAGGAGGTCACTCTGCATTGCCTCCAGAACAGTCCTAATTTTCTCAGGACCACCCATTCTGTGCCAGCCACGAACCAGAGTGCATGTGGACTGATTCGGAGCCTAGTCATCAACTGCAGAGCAAATTATACACATTTGAACCATTGCCCTCCATTATATAACACCCCAGGGTGAATTTTCTGTGCCTTTAAAGCTCTTAAATATTAGTCACTTTTAACTCCTTTTGATAACATCATACATTAAGAGATTAATCACCTTATATAATGCCATCATTATTAAAAATTGCTCATAGATCCTGGGATTAAATTCAGCCATCAAAGAGTCTCATAGATACTTATTAATAGATGACCCTCCTTCCCCATCACAGCATTGTTTTTATTGAAACGTATGTAATTGGACTTGATGTCACATGTGTATATCTAGAAACATTATAAGAAAACAACCTGTGATAAAGAACTTGTCTCTGTATTGTAAGGATGCTGTCTATCACATTACAGTGTTATTCTCAAAATAATCCACAGAAGAAATTTAATTTCACTAAGAGAAAAGGGTGGGCTTTTCCTTTACACCAGGTATATATTTGCTTTATAAACAGCTGCCAGTTTTCTGAAACACTGATCCCTTGATTTGAGTTGCTTACACAGGATTTCGGGCATGCAATTGCTATTTATATACTAACCTTCATTTTGTTTTCCTTTCCTCACTGTCCTTTTACCTCAGCATTATTGCTTTCACTTACTTTTCTTTGCTATATTTTTATCTGTATCTGCATATCCTGGGTGCCAGAATCTCTCCTTCAGTTCGGTTGACTTAAGATAGTTATCATGTTCACCTCCATCTTTAAAATTGCTGGATGTTACTTGTTGTAACAAAATATTAATCGAGATGAGTCTTGGTATAGGATTAACTATGTTGTAATAGTGAAAATTTTAAGCAAATATAAACTGGTAGGGAGCAGACCAGTGATTATACAGCTTCTAATATTAATTGCTAATTAATAATGTGGGGATCCTTCTCACAAGGAATTAGTGAAACCCTTAGTTGAAAGGACCTATTTTCTTAGGCAGTAAGAGTTTTAAATTAATGTAAACATGAAAAAATATGTGATCTTTAAGAGTATTATTTACATTATTTCTCTTGGAAAAATAATTTTTAGGGTATCTGTTCCAAAGCAGCGTCCTTGGCTGATTTTGCCCAAAATCTAGTTTGTATATTTGTGTTTGTCTGATGCTGGAAGGTGTGTATTTGAATTCTGTGCCTTAAAGCAGATCAGACTCATGGAGAACTCAGAATTTTAATAACTACACACTGCCACCTTTAAAAGAAGAGAAACTTCTATGCCTTTTCTGCATCATTGAGTTCTTCATCTCATTTTCCAGCCTGAAAACCAAAGGCACGAAACTATATTAATCCAGCAGCTGAGAGGCATATTTAAAATAAAGTATTTGAAGCTATCTCAGCAACGGCTTTCCTGAAATTTCCAAGCAGTTAATATTGTGATCAGACGGCTGATGGTCAGTTATGTAAAGCATTGTCAGTCTATATATTGCAAGGAGTTTGTGGATTCTAGCTTAACTGAAATCGTTTTTGTAATGTCTGACCTTTGAAAAAATATTAATCTTAACAGTTTGTGGTGATTTCTTATTATGACTCTTTTATTTATAATATTTTGGATATTTCTAATATTTGAGGCCTCTAATCATTGGCTCCAGTTCTCTTGTTGGTCATGGCTTTGTGTAAACTATACAGTTTAGAAAAACAGATGTTATAGAATGTATTAAATTACTCTTTTCCCAGTTTTGCAAAGGCTCTCTTTTTTGTCTAATTGTACTTTCACTCCCTTTTAGAAATAGTCTTTTTCTTTAAATTCCAGATTATAAGAAGCAAACCTTTGCATGTGTAATTTCATACCAGTGAGTTGCAGAAAGATATAACAGTTTTTCATGTATCTAATATATCTATGTTAAATATAAATTATATTTTTAATATATTATTTGTATAGCTATATGTGAAATATATCTAAATGTTAAATATATATATTCATAGATGGATATATAGATATATTTAACATTTTAAAGTAGATTTTTAGTGCTCAAAAGAGCACACAGTGAAATATCTTCTTCCTATTTCTGTTCCTCAGTCACCCAGTTGCCTTCTCAGACACAACCCAAGTTATGACTTCCTTAAGTATCTTTCCAGAGATATTCAGTGCACACACAGACATACAGATATATTTTTCCTCTTTTTTGACAAAGATGCAGCAAACTGCAGATTTTATTCTTTACCTTGTTTTTATTTCCTATCAAATTCTGTCTTTGAGTTTGTGTGTGTGTGTATGCACACAAAGACCTTCTTTATCATTTTTATAGCTGCTACATGGTATTCTATTATACATGTACCCCAGTTTATTTAGTCAACACTCTACTGATTAACATTTTTATAGTTTCTAATCATTTTCTGTTACAAATGATATGTCTGCAGCATTTTCACATGTAAGACGCATCAATAGGATTAAATTTCTAAAAGCAGAAAGTAATTTTTCATTATGGTAGATATTTGCAAATTATCACTTATAGGAATTTTACCAATTTACACCACCACTAGCAAGGTATAATAGTATTTTTTTATTCATACCCTCTCCAACATCATGTGTTGTCAAACTTTTTATTTTGGCTGTGGTTGCTGAAAAAATCCTTTAAGATACTTCTTTACATTTGACTGTGTTTATACTATCCACCACAGACACACATATGTGTGTGTGCGTGTGTATACACACACACACTATATATATATATATATATATATATATATATATACAACACACACCCTATATATATACACACACACAATATATATATACACACTCTACATATATATACACATACACACACGTATGTGTGTATTTATGCATGTGTGTATTTATACATGTGTGTATCTCCATATTTATATATAAAAGGCAGAGACAGATATTTGTGGAATTTATAGAGTTGAAATTTGAATCCTTTTTTGAAATGGATTCTGGGTTTTGCATCATAACCAGGAAGGTCTTCCATACTCTGAGATTATTAAAACAGATTTCCCATGGCTTCTTCTAGTACTTTTATGTTTTATTTTTTCATTAAATTCATTGGTCCATCTGTCGTTTATTTTGGTGTAAGGTGTGATATATAGATCCTAGTTACTTTTGCATGTTGATTTCTGTGTAAAGTATAGAATGAGCTTGTCTAATTGAGAGGAAAAAATCCTGACTCCTTTTATTATGAAGAAGTTAAAATTCTTTATTAACTTGGTGAAAATTGACAGATTTATAATTTAAGTGTTTTAAGTATGTCCTAGTTCCTTTGGTGTGTGTGTCCAAGTAATGTTTTGAAGTTTTATTTAAATAGACCATGCATATTTCAGGTCAAATTTAATGTAGGTATTTCTTTTTTTTGTTGCAATATTATGGAGGCGGGTCTTTTTTTTTCACCGTTACCGGTGATTGTTTATATAGATGGATGCTCTTGATTCTTTGAATTAATTTTGAACTCAGCTGCTTTTATATATTCTATTCTCATTCTTCACACATTTTCTGTTGGTTTCCTTGGATATTACAGGTAACCAATCATATCTACTCATAATTTTACCTTTCCAATATGGTCAGCCTTAGCTAGCTTTTGAAATAAGGACTAAATCTCAGTGGCTTAACAAAATAAAGTTTTATTTGATGATAGTCGAATGCAGTGTGATGGGGTGGGGCTGGCTCTACCCGGGGAGTAATTCAGGGACATAGGCTTCTTCTATTTCCATATTCTTAGGGCAGGGATTGTCCAGATATTTTTCCGTACAAGGCTGGACTGTGAATATTTTACACTTTGCTGAACATACAGTCTCGCTCAGAACTACTCAACTGTTGTTATGGCTTGTAAGCAGCCATAGACAAGACGTAGATAAATGAGCATGGCTGTGCAATCAAACCTAATTGATAGCAACAGGCCGTGGGCCAGCTTTGGCCCATGAGCTGGTTTGCCAACTCCTGTTCGTGGGCTTCAGAATTCCACCTTGGATTCTCTGTATCCAGCTGGCAGATGTGGGAAGAGAGAATTACAATCACTTGGAATTATTTTATTAGACAGTCTTGGGATCAGTACACTTCACTTCTGGGTTTGTCCTACTTGCAGAACTCATATATGGCTTTGCCTATTGGGAAATGTAGTGTATATATGTACCCAGGAAAAGTTAAAAAAAAATAATAAATGGTGATCATCCAGCTAGGTTCTACTACACTTCTGCTTGACAAGCTTTACAAGAATAATCTATTTCTTTTGTATCATTATATTGGCTATCATCACTAGAAAGTGTGACACAATAGTAGTCATAGTGAAGATCATTTCACTGTCCCTGATATTAATGATCTCCTAGAATTTTCCATTAATCATGATAATTAGTTTAAGACCAAGAAACATGAATTTTTATTATATGGGGGAAGAATTTATATTCTTTGCATTCATATTCCACAACAAATATATATTCCTATAATTTACAAATGGGTCTATTTTGGTAAGGCCTATGCACTGAGAATAGTTTTTATATTTTTAAAGGTTGGAAAAACAAACATAGAATGTGCAACTGTTTGTGGCCCACAAAGCCTAAAATATTTGCTATCTGATTCTTTATAGAAAAAGTTGGCTGACTCTTGTCTGGAATGTTGCTACTCAAAGTGTAGTCTAGAGACCAGCAGAATTAGCCACACCTAAACTTAAACACTATTAACATTTCTGGATAGTTATTTCCTTATTGCAGGCACTGACCTGTGCACCCTTATTGGTATAAAAAAAAAAAAAGGATACTTAGCAGCATTTCTAGCCTCTACCTGCCAGAGAGTACCCTCCCACACAGTCATTGCAATAAAAAATGTCTCCAAGTATCTGTGTAAGAAATCTGAGATTTCTTCTTTGTCTGACATTTAATAAATTGTGTTATCTAAAATATCATTTCATCCAGATTTTAAAATATATTTGAGCTAATTTCCTATGAATTTTTTTTTACTTTATTTAGCTAATGGTTTATTATTTTATTACTATTTCCAATGTTAATTTCTAATAGTTTTATCATTTTTTTGTTTTGCTATTTCATTTATTTCAACTTGTGTTTTTATTAATTTCTCAAATGGCCTTCCTTGAACTTTTGTATTGCCCTTTTTCAAAGTTCTTTATATGTAATTGTTTATTTTAATTTTATCAGCTTAATATGAACATTTAAAGTAGGAATGTTCTTTTAGGTTCTGTAAGGTCTCTCCCATGAGTTTTGCTAGATAGTTATTCAAATACTGATATTTTTATGTCAGTTCTAAAATCTTAGTTTTGATATCATCTTTGACTCATGTTTCCGAAGAGAAAGTTAATTTTTTTAAAAGTCCAGTTTCTTGGCTCTTTTTTCTTATTTTCTTGTTAATTCTAATTTTATTAAATGATTATCAGAAAATACTACATATGCTGATTCTTGTCTTTTGGAATATATTGAGGATTTTCACACAGTTGATTTTAGTCTTTAGTTTTCTCTGTTTTAGTTCATTTCTCAGGTTCAACATGTAATTGAGTTTCACTTCATTTTCTAATTTCTTAGTTTCTTTTGTATATAATAGTTGAGTTTAGCCATTTACAATATATTGATGTGATTGATATGATAATTCTGTCATGTTGTTTTACATTATGCTTTCAGTTTGTATAGGCTATTTATTTTTTTCAATATTTGATTTTTTTGGACTTGTGTTTCCTTTGAGTTGCATATATTTCTTCTAATAATATGGGAAAATTTACTTTTACATGAGGAGGTAGCTTTAAATTAGTACTTTGTATAAAATCCTTAATTCTCAATATTTTACACAATATCTGTTTACTCCTTAGAAGGAGCAAAGATTATGTTGGGATATTTCTCTTGCTAGCTTTTCTTCTCCACACCCAATTTGGTTGACAATGTTGTATTTCATAATGCATACCTATATGTTGTTAAATAAACTTAAATTTCTCTATCTGATCAATTTCAAGTGATAGAGGTTTTTTTAGCTAGCTGTAAGGGAAAAGTAAATGTATGTTTGAAAATTTTTCCAATCTTTCCTCTTTCTTCTCGTGCCCATTTTGTTAGATTATTATACTGACAGGATGTATAACATTTATAAAAGTTCTGTAACCCTGCTTCCCATATGTTTTAGTTAAATAGATTCAGTGTTCACTTCAAATCATTTTGCTATGGTTTTCCCATTCTTTGCTGTTTGGCAAGTAATATTACTCAAGTCACTTCTTCACGATGAGCTCATAGCAGTATTTCTTGGTTTCGTTTGTTCAAAAATATGGGTGGAAAACTGTTAGATCACATTTTATGTCTTTGTGGCCTTTGTCACCATTTTTTCTACTTTTTTTAATGTTGAATATTGTGGTGGGAAAACTGAGATCACACTGAATTTTAGCTGCTTAAAAATGATTTGATCATGACTGGCCACCCAAAGAATTTTTTCTTTATCTGAAAAATGCAATAGTATGATTAGGATACATTTCATTGTGAAATGGTCTTGCTGTATAGTGTGTCTTTTGTATCCATAGATCTAATTCTTCCTTAATTTCTGGAAAACATCCTTGTGATTTATATTTTAATATTTTGTGTGTTTCTTTGTCTGATTTCCATATTTATCGTTTTATAAAACTCAGTTAACTCTTTAAAAAATTTTTCTTTTATGTTTTCCGATGTACTGTCTTAAAATTTAGTTCACTCAAATTTTGCCTTTATTTCTCTGATGTTTTTATTTTTTCCACCCTGTTCCTGAATTTTATTAGCCTGTGATTCATCTATTTTTTGTTTTCTCACCGTATGTTCTCTGACCTCTCATGTGCCCATATAAAAATCTGGCTTATATTACTATTTAAAAGAATGAGAATATGCATATTGGGAGACAATTAGTAGTTTCTACCACAAGTAAAGACTGACTTCTACAGAGGATTTCTTTTCTTGTCCTAAGCTATATTTCACAGCACTGCAGAGCTTGGAACATTTATTGCCTAAAGCACTCCTGTTCTTTTATTGGTTAAAAGAAGAGATGCTTGGGTCAGGAGGTGTTTTCTCGCATTCTCCTGGTGCAGGTCCTCAGCACTCCATCTCAACAGATTTTACGTAATAACAGAACCTAACGTAGGTTACACAAGTTGTTAAAGGAAATACACAGTGAACCATCCTTGTGGTCTCACTGTGTTTTTATGCCTCTTATGTCACATATATATAATGAGGACTTAGGATTCCATTTTCTGTTAACAGGTATGCAGCCCAGCTGCCAAAATCTGCGTTGATTAATAGCAAATTAATGTCTAATAGCAGCATCTGAGAAAATGCTTGCCTCTCCAAGCTCCATTTAGCTTTGCAATTGCAATTACCTTGCGCTGTAGATTTCTTCATGGCATGAGGGTGTCATTTGCAGGTTTTTAAATGTTTAAGAATATCAGGAGTTAAAATTAGATTTAGTTTTCCCTGGTGAGATAACAGATGTTCTAGGACACTAATTACCCTAGGAACAGTATCATTTACTTAGAATTTATTAGGTTCATTAAAAAATTTTCCTTTTGGTTTTGTTCCAATGGATAGCATTTTTTTTTCTTTTATATGTGTGTTTGGCTCAAGGGAAAAATAATAATGAGCACACTGTTGTCTAGCACCTACTGTTTTCAGCTTCTAGTGAAACCTGGCTATTAAAATGCTTAGGATATGTCTACATATAGTGTTACCACACTGCCCAGACGGAAATCTTGGCACCTCTCTTATTAGCAGTTCATCTGAATGGCTGTCTATGTTTTCCTTTGCTTTTCTCACTGTCTGGCATTTCTTTGGCTGCCTCTCTAAGTCTCTTTTCCTCTTGATGTGTATTTTTTTGGTTATCTGTCAATCTAGTAAGAAATTACACACATAGGGGAGACAGATTTTGAACGGTATTCTACTCTTCCTTGGATTATATAGGAATGCTTAGAAAGTTACTCAGTATACATGAGTTTGACAAATCAGCACATAGTCTCGTCCTTCCTTAACAAGCATTTATTCAGTACCTTCTATGAAGTTAGAATTGTGCTACCCTGTGCTTAAATTGGGCAGTTTCTTATAACTCTAGGCATCTGCAAGGCCCAAAAATTTTAATTCAGATTGCTCCGTGAACTGACCTTTCACTTTATTTTGCCTTATGTAAAATACAATTTCTTGCCAAGAAGTTCGTCTAGCAGAGCAATATTTACAATCATCGACTATCTTACCTTTTACCTTCTTCTCATTCACCAAGATTGCAGAAACGAGAATGCAATTTTAGATTAAGATCTTAGTTTTTATTCCCTTTGAATGAACAATTATAAATCAGTAGTTCAAAAGAGATACATTAAGAATAGTTGTGATTGTTATGTACTTCCTAAAATATTTTGGTGTTTGCTTCTCTTTAAAGTTAAGCTCTGAGTTTAAGACTCGCTCAGCAACCAGATGCCTCCGGTTCTGCTCCCGTGAATCGTCGTGGTTTTTTTTCCCTAGTAAGTGTTGCTTTGAGTTTTGTCATAGACGGGTTCTTACTTGTTTCTTCCCCAGCTACATTCTGAGAGAACACTCCCCCTTCTGAAGATACTGATTACTGTTTTTATGATTTCTTCTAGTTAAATGATTTGACATGACACTTGAGTGTAATTATGCAACTGGTGTTTTTACATGTCGTAATTAGCAATCCAGTTTAACTAAGGAATGACAAATTTCACAAATGGTTCGGTTCTCTTTCAGTCAGTGAGTTAATACTATATACTTATGTGTTTAATATGCGATGAAGAAATAAAAAGATACCAGTATTAGCAGGTTTGTTTCAAGAATTTATGAGCTCTATACTCTAAATATTCTAAAACATTCAATAAATTGGTTCTGCCTCCAATTATCACTAATATCCCTCTATTACTCCATTTTAAACTTCACCTTGGAGGCAAACTAAGGTCATGCTAATGGTCAAATATAGGATTTTTCTGGTTCAGTTTTCTTTTACTTTTCAGGAACGTAACAATCTTCCAATGTATCTAAAGACTGGTATCTATTCTCAGAAGATGTCTACTGTGTGGTCACTGAGGTATTCCCTTCGGCTTCCAAGTCATTCTGTCAGTTTCTTCCTCTCCCTCTCCTCATTGCTTCACCTCCTACATTAATTCTTTCAGATGCCCACAAAGGGCACTGTGGTTCAAACGCTTAAGCATCAGTACCACTCCTGATACCTAGTGGGGTTGGACTCAACCTGTGTCGCTAGGACACTCCGATCCTCAGTAAAATTACCAATGCCACTTCCTTCAGGTTTTATTCTTTTTTCATTGCTGCCTTTGTTCTGTATCTCAGGTTTGAGTGCATAAGGCAAAAGACCTTTTCAGTGACAGACCCTCAGATACTCAGAATTATTACTTCTCCCTGACTCTTATCTACTTTCCTTGAAAAGGGTATTTTCTTCTCCTATAATTCAAACAAGCATTAACCTACACTTTATATATCCTTATGGTCTAACTAGACATGCCATTATCTATCTATCTATCTATCTATCTATCTATCTATCTATCTATCTATCTATCTATCTATCTATCTATCATAATCATACTTCAGATCCACTAGCAAAGAAATTGAACTGAGCCAATAGTATAGTCCAAAGATCTTTCACATCAACTTCCTGGTCTCTACAACTCCAAATTTGACAACAAATAAGTGGGTGATATGAAGAGTAGAACTTTTGGGTTAATTGATATGCCATTAGGTATTCATTCAGCTTCACTGTTTTTTGGTTTTTTTAAACATACGTTTGCCTTCCAGGTTTTCCCCAGTAATAGATTCCAGTATCTTGATATGCATTGTCAGTAGCCACACATGGTAACCACTGACCACATGTAGCTATTGAGCACTTGAAGTGTGATTAATCTGAATGGAGATGTACTCTATGTATAAAAGACACTTGATTTCAAAAACTTTGTACTGAGAAAAAGAATGTAAAATATCTCTAATATTTTCAACATATGTTGAAATGAGAATGTCTATGATCTAGTAAGTAAAATGGATAATTAACATTAATGTCACCTGTTTCTTTTTACCTTTATTGATTTAAGTACTAGATGATGCTAAATTAAATATTTGGCTCATGTATTTCTATTGGACAGTGCTGATCTAGATCAAAGAGATATTTGAGGTTGTTCTTTAAAATAGGAACAGGTATTAACATAGAACACTATTGCTAAGAACTAGGACTATGGTTTACATTCCTATGAGGCTTTATCCAAAATCTACACTCCCTTTGTTTCACCTCCCGAGCAGAAACTTCTACACTACACACCATCTCAGTCACACCACACTCTCGTCCCGATCTAAATCCCTAGTAACCAGCACCAGGGCAGGCCAGGAGTGCGGCGTAGCTTTGTAATAACTTGCCTCATCTCCACCCTCTTCTCACCAACTGGGACAATCTTGCACGTTCAAAGCTCTAGCTTAGCCCTGATTTAAGAAGAACTACAGCAGTGATTTAGTTAGAGAAGTAATTTTGAACTAGTCTTCTGATACTTTATTTTAGAGCCAAATACCACATTTAATAATGTTCATTAGACTTGCACATGTAATATGATACAACTGCTTCTGAGTAAGATTCTGCTTGACTTAGTGGTTTTAATTCAGCTGTTTCAATGAATTAGAGAAGAGCCTCGTGCAATTTAATATTCTTCTTTCTTAACACTTTTTGGCACCACTTGAAAAACTAAAGGGATGCGTTCTTCAACTGACCTGTGACTTCTTTAGACATTCTAATGGTTATGGGAAAAGAAATTCTCTAAGTGGTACCAGCTTATTTTAAACCTGAAGAAAACTCCGTGACAGTCAATTTAACAATACAGAAGTGTGTGGGGGTTTATTTCCCCTTTTTCTTCCTCACTAGTATGAACATCAATTTTAATTTTATCTGTGTGTGTATATGTGTGTTCTCACAATATATGGGACACCTTGTTCAACTGGATCAGTGAGAACAAGGAGTCTCCTGAAGCTTCTTATTTAAACTTAAATTACAATTGGCATTTAATTACTAGTGTATCTACCATAGGCAGTTATGGGATATCCTCTGCCTACTTGATATTTGCTACTGAAAACCCTCTTCTTTAGGTTAAAATTATAAAGATAAATAATTCCCTTAAGGAGAGACTGTTGATAAAATCACTGGTGAGTTCAAGGCAAGAACCTAATGCTGTTGGTTCATTTCGTTAGGTCTTGACTCTAGTCATTGACGAGGTGCTAACTTTCCGAATCCCCTTACCACTTCTTACTCAGGACTTCTGTTATTCCAGGTGGACGTGAAGCTGAAGAAGGAAGGCAGCATCATTTTTAGATAGTTGTTTCTAACATCTATCTAATGAAATGGCAGTCAGCTTTATGATTCAATACTGCACATTTCTATTCTTGTTGATTATTTCTCAACTTGCCTGGGGGTCACCCAGAAGAGAGGAATGGTGCCCATGGAGTTGAGACTCAGGCATGATCCCTATTATCTTTAATTGGAGACTTAGATATACTCTATTTCTCACTCAGCAGCTTTGGGACAGATTGACTACCGAAAATCCAGAACCATGTTCTGTTTCAGTAAATTCTGGAATCTCAGTGCTTTGAAAGAATCTATGACCAATATGGCTAGTGTTATTCTGAGTTACATTGAAAAGAAATCATCCAGAGGCTATAGAAGCAAAGGCACCTGACCTAAATCTCAGGCAAAGGCAGGAACAAGAATAGAATTCTTTATACCCTGTCCAGTATTCAATAAAAGTAAATAGATAATGAGCTCTCAAAATTGGCTCCAAGACATTTGCATAGTGTAATCAGGAAAATAACTGCTACTGTGTCTTTTGAATCAGTCAAAAACAAATAACCTTAAAAAGACTTTCTGTGATGTCTTTTGATTAATATTTAGTTCACAAAAATAATTTATTTAACAACAAGTCATATTAAATTCATGTATCTATTTATTGGAGTAAGTCATTTTCAAAAAAGGAAAAATTGACCATTGTGTTCATTAAGCAGTTACAAAATTAGGAATTTACCAAGATTCATACAGATTTTAGTGCAGCTGTGTTATCAGCATCAATGCCGCATAGAAGACAAGGCTAATATGTTATGGGACAAGCTGAAAAAAAAGTCAGAAATATCGCTCAATTTGCTAATTACTAAGAAAAATGGCAAATTACTAGGAAATAAAGCAGTTCCTTTGCATTAACCATGGCTTTTTATTTTCTGCATTGTGATGCTTTGACCTCAGGCGCCTTGCCGATCCTGGAGGGCCAGCCCTTCAATGGATTAGCCAGTTTCTCAAGTTGGTAAAGGATTTTCCCTGGAGCACTCCTTTCAAATGCAAACAAACCAATCTGCAGCCACACCCCCAACCACCTCCTCCGTGGCAATCTTAGACCTCCTCCAAGGGACTCTTAAACTTTAAGCTACTATCCACTTGCCCTCATCATCCCAGGGCCAGATACCAGACAACCTCTGACAGGCATTATACACCAAAGCCTGCTGAAATTATTCAAATGAGGCAATCCTAAACCTCCTTTTAGTGCCTCTCTCATTCCTTCCCATGGAAACACAGTAAAGGCTCTTGCCCTCATCTCCCCAGCTTCTCCCATCCCACTCCCTCTGCCTTCTGACCAGCCCTGGTGCTGGTCCCCCACCTCTGTGTGTGCCCCCTTCCCCACCATGGTGTGGCATACCCTGCCCCTTCCTCCTGGGATCTGTGAGTGTGACAGACTGTCTTTGCAACTGCAGTGATCTCCTGATCTGTTAGCCTTGCCATACCTAAATAACAATAAAACCTATATTTTAAAACATCTTACTTCAGTGTTTTAATGTGGACCATAAGAATTTTTATGATATACTTTTATGTTTATTTAACAAATATTTATTGAGCCCCTACTAAGTCTAAGACTAGGCTAAGTTTCATACTGCTGTTCAAGATCAGGAAGACATAGTTCTGTCCCTCAGAGAATTTATAATTTAGTTGTGACTAATTCTTTCTTCAATGAAATGAAAGAGTAGTGATTATTTAAAATGTAATTGTCACCTATTTTTATATTCACTATATCTCTTGATGTATTTATCTCTTTGCATTTGCATAAGTACAGTCAGGATTTGATTATCTGACACAAACAAAGGGCCACAGAGTCATGTATATCAATTGAGGGATAATTTTAAAATAATGATATTAAAAATGTTTATTTTGATTGAATTATAGTAACGTATTTTGCTTATATTCTATAGTTGAGGCCACAGGGTAAATCAAGAATGCAAATAGAGGTCACTGCTAAACTCAGAAGAAATTTAATAACTTCCTATTTTACCTTCCATGCTCCTGAGGAATCTTCCTTTCCTTTCGCAGATGGAATGCAAAAGATGAGCCATTTTAACTTTATATTCTGTATTAGTTTTCTGGGGCTGTCATAACAAAGTGCGACAGACTGTGCAGCTTAAACTACAGAAATTTGTTTTCTCACTGTTCTAGCACGTAGGAGTCTGAGATCAGGTGCTAGCAAGGTTGTTTCCCTCTGAGGCTTGTGAAGCGGACCCTGTGCCATGCCTGTCATTGGATGTAGGAGGCCGTCTCTGCCCTGTCTTCACATGCTCTTCCCTCTGTATGTGCCTGTGTCCAGATGTCCTATTCTTGAAAGGATACCAGTCTGTTGGGTTAGGGCCCTCCCTAATGACCTTTTTTAATGCAATACTCTTTTTAAAGATCCAATCTCTAAATGCAATCAAGTTCTGAGGTATAGGACAGCTACATGAATTTTTGGGGAGTGACACAATTCAGCTCATAAGATATTCCATACCTAGTTGTTGATCTAAATGTAAGAAGTAAACCTCAGTTTTTACTTATCTTTTTGGTTTGTGCTCTGTCTCAGACTGCACTGAGTTTAAGAAAAATAAAAATCTTAGCAATATAAGCTGGTAAATGCCAGTTTCTTCTCTTCCTCCTCCTCATCCTCTTTCTTCTTCTTAAAAGAGAGAGGTGCATAAGAACTACTTGATAATCAGCAGATGTTAGTATAATTATTACCTTAGGAAGTTAGCTTTGTTTAATGGAAAAAATATCGTATTAGATTAAGAGATCTAAGTTTGACTTCATCACTAACTAGTTTCATCTGTTAAGCAAGCTTTTTAATGACTTTGGCTGTATTTGAAAACAAAAAACTGTACCAGATTGCATCTAAGACCTCTTTTAGCTTTAACAGCCTATAATTTTCTGATAATGGTGATAGTGTCATTTTTCTTTACAGTCATTTGTCAAATGGATAACTTATTTCCATAGGAAATTTATTCTCTAGATAAATTAGAGATGACTAAGCCAATATAATTTATTATCGTAATCTTTATTTGATGTTAAAATAATTGTTGGCATTGCAGGGATGATATGGGGCTTGAAGAAATACTAATTAATGATGATGATGCATGCATATAGCATCTCACAGATAAACAATGTAAGCTTTTAAATAATATATACAAGCACCTTCTATTGCTTTTTTGTAGTTAACTTTTCTTTGAAGAAATATTGCAGGACTGTGTGTAGCATTCATTTTACTCTATACGACAATTATGTATGGATTTTTGCAAGATCTGACAAAATCTCATTAAATTGTCACAGTTCCACTTAGTAAATAGGAACTCGTGAGCTACCAAACTGGATGATGGCAAGAGGAATGAGAAACTTACTTCCTACACTTTGTGTAAAGATCAGGTCTTATAATGATGGTCATGAAAATGATCTGTTACTTTAAAAAGATTGACCATTAAAAGTAAAAGTAACCTAGATAATAAAATTACATGTAAGCAGATTTCTCTTAGATAAATTCTAGTTATGGTCAGTGGGCATCTGCTTATTTTTATGCTTTAGTGTTTGTTTTGTTTGTAGCTTAAGATTAAAATTCCAGACAGTCTAATAACAGAGTAAGTCTATCATTTAAAACAAATGCCTTAAACAAAATTTCCATATAACAAAATTATTTTCATGCTCTAATTATTGGCACATTTAATTTAAACACTATTTTATAAACTAAATGGCCCTAAATCACTTTTCCTTGGGCTCTGATTTTTTTAAACAAAAATATTGACTGCACACAACATTTATATCATTGCTTTATGGACAAAAATGAGAGTCTGTATGATAATCAAGAGGGAGGGTGAAGGGTAAGTTTTGGATAGAAAGAAAATGGTCTATAGGTAGAAATATATGAATATTTACCTTAATACTAGAAAATCCCTTCTGAATGTAAAAGTAGTCTTTGTATAAGATAGACTGACTTCCAAAAAGTAGGTGTCTGTGCTGTAACACTGGGAAATGGACATCAAACACGTGTGCTCTCTTGTGCTCAGTGTTTTTGCCTAGTAAATTTCATTTTAAACCTTAAAAAAAAAAACACACATTGGAAAAAACATGTAAACTCTCAGTAAGTATTTCTCATAGACTTTTTTATAGCATGAATTTTGAGGCCCGTGAGAAGAAACTGATAATCCCGCTGAGAGTGTTTTGAAGAATCTGTATAAGACAAATTTTAAATGGCTTTGAAATAATCAGCCTCATTCTATGGAGATTTCAAAATATATTGTGAATCTGTATTACAGAAGAATCTCTTAATGTTTGATTGCTTATATAGTATATTAAACTGTAGATGTTAGTTCTATCTCATTAAATGCACATTTTCAAAGGTTTCCATTTAATCGATGCAAAATCATTAAGGTGTGGAAAATGATACACTGCAAATACCTGCCTTTTGTTCAATTTTCTGTTCTTTTTGGTAATATGAATTTGAAAGAAGTCTGTACTATTATTTCTTATCCTAGTTCAACTGTGAGCTAAAATCTTTATTTATCTTTGCTTCACAAGTCATTTTTCAAAGAAAAATTAGAACAATTTCATTTTAGGATTAAATGACTAAAAATTCATTGACCACTTAATAAATTAGGTGCAAATGCCACTATTTGACTAGTTTATAATTTTTAAATATCATGCACTTTTTTGTAATCTCTGATTTATTTGTCTTCAATGTACACTAGTTAGTTGCTGCAAAAATATATGGGAACAAGTAGACAGTGACTGGCCATATTGCAATACAGTTTAGAGTCTTGTTGGGGAAATGAGGTTGTTTGCTATAGTTGTGACTGGATTTTTATTCAACCAGTATTTGTAAAAAATGTATCATTAGTAAAGCTTTGTATTCAGATTTATGTAGCATGCAATGTTTATGTAAAATACATTGAACTTGCCATGTAAGTATTTTTAACTCAGTGGAAGAGAGAGACATACATAAAAATCTGGTAAGTCAGGCAATCTGGTTGAGAGTATAAAGGCTAGAGAAATGACTAACTGAAATTGAGGAATTGGGAAGAACTTGCCTGATAGCAGGATTAGAGCTAAAAATTTACATTCAAAGGCCATTTCTCTAGTAATGGAAGTGGCAGTGGGGTAGGGGGAGATGGGCAATCTATTTAGCTCCAAGTTCCCAAGATTCATTGAGCAGGGTAAGAAACAACCGTGAAATTGGATTTAGTTGTTATAATTAACATTTTATGACATGTACTTTGCATAATCTCTACTGAATTAGAGATAGATGTCACACACAGCCAAATCATAGCAAAATAGCAAATTGGGCAAAATTACCCAACATTCTTCTGCTTTTCCTCTTGGTGTCCCTTAGCTGAGTTTGGCATCTAACACCCACGTCCAGCTGTGGTGAGCTTCCTCCGTATTCACCATGTGTCGTAGTAACTGTGCACGTTTGAGGGCCAAACGACCAGGAGTTGAAATCCAGTCCTAGCTCACCTCTCACGAGGGAGCAACAGTGAACAGGTTATTTAAGCACTCGTCACTTCATTATTTCACATATAGAGTTAACAGGAAAAAGAATACTTACCTCAAAGAATAAAATCCAATGATGGTTGTAGAAATGTGTTATAATCGTAATGACTATATACACATTGATGATAAGGATGTTGCCCACCATAGCGGTGGTGGTTGGTACGATGACGGTGCGCTGAGTACTCAGATGTCAGGTGTCAGTGGTCCTTGCTCAGATGTCATCTTCTCAGTGAATTTGATCAGACCAACCTTTTAAAAATTGCGGTCCTCTTTCTGCAACTGCACTCCATTGATTTCTGCTTTATTTTGTCTGTGGAACTTAACACCACCTGTTATACTATACATTTTACTTATTCATTTCATATGTTTTCCCCAAGTAGAGTGTAAGCTCTGCGAGGGAAAGGATGTGACTCTACCTTACATAAAAAAAAGTGATTGATGTTGTTTGGGTATTTTTTGATAGAATAAATGCCTAAATGCCCCTAGGTAAGTCAGCTAATGTAGTCAGCTAAATATGCTTCATGCTGACTTGCTAATATCTATCCTAGGCAATATGTATGCACTTACGGATTATCTCCAGATGTTATTCTGAAGGTAGGAACTCCTGATCCCATGCCATGTGGAAGAAGGATAGGTCAAGTTTTGTCAGTTGTGTCTCACAGAGGTCCCTGAAAAGTCCTGAGACAAGGTACCTCTCTCTCTGCCACTCTGACATCCTATTGCATGGTGCATATTATTCTAAGATACTCAATTATAGTTATAAAAATTGGTTTAATATATTTAGCACTGAACTGAGTTTGAGGCACATGGGCACATCAATCGCATAAAACTAGCTTAGGAACAAATAAAAAGGTTCACACAGGTAAAAAGTACTGCAGTGTGTGTCCTGTGAGAACACAGATGACAGGAATATCTAAATATATATTCTACACTGGGGTTTTGCAAATGGATGCTCTAGATTCATTCCACTCAAAACTGATGGCAGAACGGACAACTTTAAAACAATCAAGACCAAAGATGTAACATGGCCATTCACTGTCATAAATCATAAAACCAAATACATACATAATGGAAATGGAAACTATTATTTGTGTCCTCTGAGTTTCTAATAGGAAGGTTTTCAGTCAAGATGTAGCTTGTGATTTATGAACTAGAAAAATAAATTATGTCTCAGCTTGTGAAATTCCTACTGGTTTGATATATTTTAATTATTTTCAAAAAATTAGTTTTCTTTTTCTTTCTGGAAATGTAGTCACCCTTGTCCCCTAGAACTTAATTATTCTGCCCTTGGGGGAGCTTCCCAATATCTGTCACTCACTTTCCTTGTGTAAAGCATGTTGATATTTTAATAGTATACCCAGTTACAATGCCCTACAATAAAACATATTAAAATTTTACATTAAAAAATTGCCGAGAGAAATTAACCTTCCTAGAAGGAGTTTACAACTATGTCATATACATGCATTCAGAACTCTGGATTATGAAAAATATTATATTTTATATTCTATTTCTGAAATAAATAGAAATGAAATAGAATAGGAATAGAAAATAAAATGCTAAAAATGGCTGCAAATGACCTAGGGACTTTCTGTGTGGTGCACTTTAATTCAGCAGTATTTACTACATGTCTAGGTCATGACTGGCACTCTACATTTTATGAGAACAATCCAATTTCTTTGTCATAGAATGACTTTAATTCAGTAGCCAAATCCCCTAATCTTGACTGTCTCATTTAGCATACTAACCAGGCATTGTGCTTTTAAATACATTATCATAGTTAATAGTCATAACAGTCCTGTGGGGATATATATGACCATATTAGAGCCAAGGAAACAGTCCCAGAGGTGCTGAATTTTTAGATGAAATTCTCACAACTATTAATGGCACAACCAGAATTCAAACCCAGACATTCTGATTCTAACTCTAGGGCTTATTCTAGTCAAGTGCAGCCCTCTTCCTTAATGACTTGGTATTCTTTCTGGCATTGAATATAATGTGAACTATTCTTTTGTTACTTGGTATCCAGATTGCTTTAATTCATGGTTAATAAATTATTGATCCATATAATTGTCTGTCATAGACATGCTGATCCATAGAACTTGAGACTTATTCTCAAAATTTGATATAATCTAATTGTGCAGCAAGGCCAGTCCAACAAAACCAGAACAAATTTTCTGACAGTCTGTTCATCTTTCTTCTTTCCTCATTCATTGGACAAGCATTGAAGTATGTGTGGACTATCTTCCAACACTGTGTGATATCTTGCAAATATTCAGTAGCCTCCTCAACAAAGAAAAGAATTCCTTTGTATTTCTTTGATATTCATTAGACTATATAGGGCTTTTAAATGCTAGGCATTGTTTTCCTCTTCTTACATGTGAGAAAATTGAAGCTTAAAGATATCAAAGCAGTCATTGACGGTCATGTGGTTAGCAATAGAGGAAAAAAGGACCAATAAATCCAGACTTTTTGGCTCCAAATCTTATAGTCTTTCCACTACACTAACTCCCATGTTTCTTACTTACATAATCAAAGGCATTATACTCAGCCATATAGTGTAAATAAAAGAAGTAAATGGTCTTTGCCTAATGCTATCCAGCAGTGATTTGGGGGTAAAATAATCCATATTTTTCCTTAGAAGCCTGTGCCATGAGAGATGTTGTTACCAATAAAGCAAAAGATGATGGATTTTAGAAGCGAACCATTTAGCAGAATAATCAATACAATTTATAGGTTATTTAGGTGTCACCATCGGAAGCTAGGACAGACTTAGGCAAAGTGTTAGAAAAGTCAGTTCAATAATTTTCAAGCAAAAGCATCAGAAGACAAAAGAATTACCTCAGAGAAATGATCAATTATTTCATTCTTTTGTTCTTTCAATACTGAATATGTATTTAGCATGTTGCTAACAGCAGATTCCTTGGGTCTGAGACCCAGGTTTATCACTAGCTGAATGAAAACTTGGTCAGCAGTCTCTGAGCTTCCAGTGTTCTCGTCTGTACAATGGGGATGATAAGAGTGTCCGTCTCACTGGGCTGATGTGCCCAATCCTCTCATCAACCAATGAGTGAATATACATCAAGTACCTAGAAGAGTGCCTGGCTCCTGCAGTAAACCTTGTATAAGCTCATTTTGCTTAAGGTATTGTAATATAATAATCGTTATTGTTCATACTATACATGATGAATTATGTAAATATAACAATGAACAAGAAGTAGTCCCTACACTCTGTATTTATACTAAAACTAAGGAGGTAAGCCCTGCATCACAGAAGACTGCATGGAGGTAGAGTTACAACTGAGAAGATGAATATTGTGAAAGGTTTGATCCTTAAGGAGGCTTTTCTGCTAACAGACATAAATAATCCTAGATCAAGCTCTTCAGTCAAGTGCAGTTTGAGCATTAACAATTAGCCATGAAGTTACGAATTTCCTCAAAGAATCTAAATAAGAAGTCTAAGCTTATAGATAATATGCTTCCTTGGACTGACTTTAGATGGGGTGAGTATTAACCACCTGAAGGTTAAGCAGAAATGAGCCTTGTAGCAGTATCTGTGTGCAGATAATGTTCTAGATAGAGGGATCAGCATATGCAAAGGCCCTGATGTGAAAAAAAGCTTAGTTAAGGAAGAGGGAGCTTAGTGAGGAGGAGGGAAAGTAACAGGAAAGAAAGATGGAGAAAGTGGTGGCCTGGGAGCATATAGGTTCTTGGATGCTTCTGGAAAGACTTTGGGTCTTCTCTAAAAGTAATCGGGAATTTATTAAAAGGTTTTAAGCAAAAGAGCAGCAGGCTGTTGAACTGAGAAGACTTAGGAGACAGGGAAAGCTAAGACAGGGAATGTAGGTGTAAGAGTGTTGACCCCTCCCCCTAGTAATTAGCACCTCTAGTTTGAACTGCTAGTTGCTCATGAAGAATGACAATTACAAAACCTAGCTGATCTAGTTTGAACTTTATACTGAGAGAACGGTCACCAAGACTGGCGCTGTAGCACAGAGAAAAGAAGCCTGTTTGGAGCTCTGCGAGAACCTTGCACTGGGTTTTGCTCACACTAAGTGACAGGTGAGGCTGACACTCCTAGCAGACTGGGCTACAGCAGTGGGAAGGGGTAGTAGCAGACAGAGCGCCTCCCTCCCTGTCATGAACCCAGAGAGTGAAAGGAGTAAGGAAACCCACTTTTGCCCACCGATTTGCAAACAACATAAAAACTGAATAATATTCTAAGACCGTACAAACACAAATACTGTTCCCCTTGTGTCAGTTACACACAGCACACCTCCATGTAAAGAATGGTAGTTCTTCACTCACAGACAGGACGTATGGCAGTGCACTATTCAAAATGCATTGATAATCCTAATTTTTGTTTCTGGTGCCGAGATACTATAGAAGGAACTGCTTTTGCAACCTATTAAAGACTTCCAGGAACAAACATTTTAGTTTGTTCGAGATTTGTGGTTTTGAGCCATTAATCTCCCGCCAGGCAAGGGGCGGTCAGGAGATACCCATTGGTGGTGGTCTCAGTGTGGGAGTTCTTCCTCAGAGGTTCTGAGTCCTCCTCATCTGAGCCACACTCAGTATCACCCTAGGAGAAGACTAGTAAGGAGACTAATTCATCAGTCCAGGCATGGAAAATGTGGTTGGATTTGTGAACGTTTTGTGGTAGAAATGACAGGCTTACTGACGAATTGAATTGGATATGAGATGCAAGGGCCACAAAAGAATCAGGGAAACTTAGGTTTTGCCCCAATTTTTCATTTGCTATATTCACCTAAATAGAAATGACATGTAATTATAAAAATAGTATTTAGACTTGAAATGTAATTTTTTAAAGTTCTCATAATTACCAATGTTTCATTTAAAAATATTTGTTTCCAGCCTTTATCCAAACATACACAGTTTTACTAACTGTAAAAATAGTAGTTGAATTTTTTTCTGTTTTTACTTAATAAAAGGTCATTAGTGGTCTTACATTATTTTGCATCTTTATATAATTTAATAACTTTGATGACTGTATGCATATGTATTCCCTCAAGGTCATATTTTTAATTAAAGTAACCGTCTTCCATTATTACTTATTTCATTAAGATTAATGAAAAATACATATTTTTTGCAGATACTAACTATACGTAAAATAGATAAACAGCAAGATCCTACTGTGTAGCACAAGGAATTATATCCAATACCTTGTAATAGCCTATAGTAAAAAAAAATATGAAAAGGCATATATATACACATATGTATAGTATATGCACATACTGAATCACTATGGTGTACACCAGAAATTACAACAATATTGTAAATGGACTATACTTCAATAAAAAAAAATCATTGACTAAACAGGATCTGATTTTTAAAAGGATGTTTTTGATTTTTCAAAATAAGGCATAATACTAACAGATGGACTTAGAGATATGAAAATCATTCAGAAAACTCTGATAGTGAACAATTTAGTGTCTTTCTCAAAAACTCATTTCTTGGCACACAGCCTTTTATCTGAGAATTTTAAAATGCTAGTGAAACTGGCCTATTATTTTGTTTGCTCACTTCAACAAGTATTTTTCAGTGTTCAAGCAAAACATGACTTCATTCTGTATGATATATTGTAGTGAAAAAATTAATGACCAATGTTCATATCAGAGATTTAAAAAGTGTTCTACATTTATTTGTTATTTCATAATGAGATAATGAATGATTAGATGATTTTGACTTGTTTACTTTTTGATACCTTTAGTGAAATGTCACTTAATCAAAAGTGATGAAGTTAGTACTTCACATAAGGAAACAGAGTTATTAATTAGGAAGAGTTGTGCTATCTTATTGTCTCTCAATATTGCTTTATTGACTCAGCCTGTAATATGCGATGTAACTCAGAACATAAAATTCTATTTATTGAAGAAGTCTATGAGAAGTCGACCCATCATTAGAATGCAGTTTGGGGTTTTTGAAGTCGTTAATATTAGCATCCCCATTTTATGTATTTCTTGTGCCTAGAATTTTTATCAAAGCAAACATTTTTTAAAGCATAGCAAAAATTCCCATACCTGCAGTATTTAATGATGATGAAAATGAAGAAGGGAAAGTTTCAAGCTTTGCAGTAAGAACTTCCTGAATCATTCTAACACAGTTCTTATAGATACAGGGATAAGTGTCCTTTCCTCCAATTAATAATGTAACTAGTGAAAGAGAAGATGCACCACTGTTTGAGGGATGCAGAAACTAGATCTGGGGGAGGCCAGGTGGAGGTGGTGTTTGGTGCACCTCCTTTACATGGGGCAATTGTGCTGTTGGTCTGTCTTGATTGTCTGGTAAAGGAGGAACTTTGAAAGAACACATATATTTATGTGATGCTTATAATTAAGGATTTTTTCTGCTTGTTTATTTTTTGTTTGTTTCAAAGTTGGGCATAAGTTTGTTTTTCTTATTATTTTTGGTTTTTGTGTTGATTTTCCTTAAATTTAGTTTTACCTCAAGATTTTAAGGGCTCTTGACATATTATAAACTTAAGAAAGTAAAATATTTTTTCCCAATAATGGTGAACCTGTGACTTGAAGACAAGATGCAGTTATATCCAAAAGTCAAGGGAGACTCTGATAAAATTCCCAACCAAAAATAATAATATGTAATGAAAAATTACTATGTTTAAGTACGTAATTTTTGATTACACAGAACTGGATAAAACAAGAACACATTACTCTTGTAGGTAGAGAAGTCATTTTATGTTTTCTGCCGTATAAATAATGACCGTTATTGGAGGACTTTCTATAGTAATTATGTAGTTTGGTAAAAAGGCCTTGAGAAGTCTTTCTATGTATTATGTGGTCGAAAAATCTAAGCAAGGTGAAAGTTATTTGAGTAGATGTAAGCACTTTAGACTTGTTCTGTTCAGTAGGGTAACCTCCTGCCACATGTGGTTATTTAAACGTAAGCTAATTTAAATTAAATAAATTAAGAATTCAATTCTCCAGTTGCACTGTCTGTATTTCCAGGGCTCAACAGCCACATATGCCTAGTGACTACCATATTGGACAGCTCAGATTATAGAATATTTCCATCACAGAAGAACATTCTGTTGGACACTGCTGCTCTAGGTGCAACTTACATATGTTCCCTCATCTTTTAATTTATTATTAATAATAATTATAATAGAAGTAGAAGTAACATTGTGTTGCTAAAGTGTATATCAGAAAATGTGCATTTTAACATAAATATTTTATGAATGATTAAAACAATCTTGCAATGTAAGTCTTATTATTCTACTTCACATATGAGGAAACCATGACCACGATGGAGAAGTTAGTGGCTGATAGAGAGAGGATTCAAACCTGTGCCTCTCTCATGCTATATACCATGATCTTTCTATGCATGCAAATTTATTCTAAATGGATTCATGAATAAAAATAAATACATTTACACACATTTTGCAAATAAAAAATCTGAGGGTATTTATGTAACTGATGGTAATCCATATTCTACAGAATGGGAGCAGGATTGGAAGGTACTTGGCCACAGATCCTATCCTAGCTATTGACACTTAAAAACTTCATATTATTATATAGTCAGATTCATGACAAATGGATATCACAAAACATTATCTAAACATAAACATGTATATAGGTGTACTTTGTATGTTACCTTAGAACTTCAGTTATTAAACTGAAGACCGAAAGATACAGTTTTGAATATAGGAAAATTTTGCATACATTATAATTCATATAGTCAGTAATAATTAAATAGAATATATAGAAAATTAGCTATAGTTTTATAAGGTACTCTGTTTAAATTTTTTTCTCCCATTTGCTGGCACAAAATAGTATGTCACTCAGCTAAAAACGCTTATTCTTCAAATGTATCTTATATTTAGGTACTTTTCATTAATAGCATATAATTTTTTTGGTGGCTGTTATTAGGCCTCTATGGAGTTATGAACATTCTTTGCTAGAACACAGTATTCAATCTAGGTTACTTACAGTCAGACTGTAAGAGCTATCTGCAGTCAGGGGTGTAGGGTGGTAAGTAGCCTAACAAGTAGGCAACTGTTTTCCATGAATACTCTTGTATCTGATGGACATTTTACCAGGTTTATTATACTATCATATTATTTTAGTATCGTTATTGAGTAAAGTTCTTCCGGGGCTTGCGACTACAAAATAACTTTCAATGAAATGAGCTGAATAGGAAATTTTAATTCATATTCATTTTAATAACTTATTCAGTCTAATAACTGCCAGAGGAAATTCTTATGCATAACTCTTGATCGTAGACATCTAAGCTTTAAAATTAAGTTTTGTTAGACCATGTCTTGAAAGAATAAGTATACTGTACATTTGAAGAAAATACTTGAAATTTTTATCAGAATAAAATAAAAAAAGTTTCACTCAGCAGCTGATGAGAAGTCATCTTTTATTAAGTTGCTTCCCAAAGGAATAAATATACTGTGTCCTTAACTGCTGGATAAATTCAGGTTGCGAATCTCGGCTTTACAATTTGCCTACAGCTATTATATCTCACATGGGCACTTACAATCCTGTATTCTTGGGTCAAAGCTTATTTTGTGAATTACTTACTTTTAGAAAGAAAAAGTGGTAACCATAAGACCAAAACTACTTAATATTCTTTACAGGCAATTCTGAAATGTATTAAAAAAAAAAACACTGTTATAAAATGAGAACAAGAAACAATCTGCAAACACTGAATTTGAAATTGGAATTAAAATTGAAATGACACTTTAAGACAGTGAGAATTTTTACTTTTGCCTGAAATGTTTTCAGCATAAAAATACTTCGGCACATAAAGCAACAGACAATATTTTAGAATCAATTAGTTTATCGTGTATGAATGATTTATTAAACTTAATTTTAAGTAACCTGCTTTTTAAAATTCAAGCATGATAACCGTAGCCATAGTTAACCACAGCTGTCTTATGAGTTTCACGCAATAGTGGACTAGTTAATGGTACGAGTATTTAATAAACCTTGCTCCTTTCATAGTTCATTGAGACATTCTTGGCCAAAGTAGAGGTTGGTAAAAAAAAGTTTACAGCAACTTATGTAGAACAGTGCAAAATAAGGTCAAAATCAAAAAGGATATAAGTAATACAAATCTAACATTTGAATGATGTTTTGGAACAATTTTCTATCGAATGAAAGAAGGAAAGAATTTTTGCCTTGTTTTTATGTTATCCTTTTTTTTGTTTTTTGACTTGAGTGTTATTGGATTTTGTTTCCTTCTTAGCCTTTTAATTTTTTGCTGGGTGGTGGCTAAATTCTTCCACTTTTCCAAGCCTCAACTTATATAACTGTATAATTGGAAAAATAATTTATTGAAACCTATTCCTGATTGTGTTTTAATAAAGTGCCATCAGGCATACTGAAACCTTTGGAGGAAAGGCAATGCATTCTAAATGGTCTACTTTTTTCTTCCTCTTGAATTCCACAAGATTTAAGAAGGACTTCTGCAAGGAAAGAAGAAATACCTTCTTTCTCAGTTAAAAACAATTCCCTCTAAAAACTTGGGTACTGAAATTAACAGTCAATCTTTACTGTCTAGCCAGCGGTGAAACTTTGCATAGGTATCTAAGGAAATCTGGGGAGGAAAATGGTCAAAACAGAGTAATCTTTAGAATACTTATGTCTACCTGCTCTGCCAAGTGGACAGGGTATTAGGGAAATGAATGAATTTATCCTCCAGGCACTTTCAAAAGGAACTAATATTCTATTTGGTTGGCAGAGTACAAATACTTCAGGAGTAGATAATAACCACAAAATACAAGTTTTACAAAACTGTCACAGCTTTTCTTCACATACAATTGCGTTCTCATTGGTCAGTTTGTCAAGACTTTCTTTTCAACACTGACAAAAGAAGGAACAAACTCTTCCTTGCCACTGCTTTTGTATAAAGTGTCGATAGAGTATATTTTAAATAATTTTTTAAAGTTCACATCATCAATATTGGGACCCTGGGATTTGCTAATTCCTTTTTTATCAGTAAGCAAAATTATTCAATTGGAAGGCACATGTAACTGATCTTTCTTTGAAATTTATTACCTGAGACCCTGTAATAAAGTTCAGCACTTGTAGGGTTCTTGCCATAAAAACCAATTTTAAAAGCTTCTCAGAAAGTTTTTCTTTTTCTTTCTGTCTCTTTTTTTGGGGGGGGGGGTAATTAGGCTTTTTTTTATTTTTTAATGGCGGTACTGGTGATTGAACCCAGGACCTCGTGCATGCTAAGCACGTGCTCTACCATTAAGCTATACCCTCCCGCTCAGAAAGTTTTTCTTAATCTTTTGCTGGAAAATTATTCTAGTGAAAACCGCTGTTGTCAGCCTATTGTTTGTGAAACAAAATGGAAACATTTTTATAAATATGATTTGAACCCCAAGTTATTATAGTGAAATGCTACTCTGATATAGAATTAGGCATGCAATAAGCACTCAAAAATACTTGTTTTGCATTGGTTATCTGAATTTGAGAGTATCTCCTTACATGAAACTAAATTTGGTTCTGAATTTGCTTCAGCATCATAATGTTTAGACTCATTTTCCCAGGATCATCTTCATAGTAATATTAGCATATTCTCATGCCATTTAGTCATAAATATGGGCCATGGGGAATCTTTGAAGTCATTTTTTCTCCATGGTTAGCCACGTCTTAGAGCTCCTTTTAACTGGCTCTGTGAATGTGGTGTTGGCAAACACCTACGGGAAAAACAGGCTTACCCGGCCGGTGAGGTGAGCAGAGAAATTCAAGCCCTCCAGTCTCTCATATTCAATACTCACAAAAGAAAATTGAGAGTAAAAGTAATCAAAAGTAAATACATTCCCTCATAAACAAACCACGTGAAAACATAGACTGTTCCAAAGTGCTTTTAACACTCAAGCAATTGAAGATAATTTCTGAGTGGTTATTTTAATTTAGGAAAAGGAATTAACAGGAGAATAGTCCCAGGTTAGACAAGGATCCATAGCATTGCTATCAGCTGAGGTCATCTGAGACACAGCAAGAGAAAAAGTGTTCTCATAGAAAATGAAGTTGAATTTTCTTAAATTATAAAGTGAATTATTTGGCAAAATCAAGCATTATACTTTGCACATAGTTGAGATTTAAAAAATTGAGGTAGATTGAATGAAACAGTGAAGACATTTGTGGTCTAAGTTGTGTTAAAAAATACTAAGTTTCAATTTTGACTAAATGATTTTTGCTAAAGATTTGTTTAGTTTTAACGGACAAGCATGAGAACATGAAAAAATTTCCTTGGAGTTCTATAAGTGTGAGGTCAAAAATTACTATCACCTTGTTTGTCAAATTCTGGGGCACTATAAGAAAATCTATTCTGAGACCACAAATTAGTTTCAAAAATTTGAAACTATCCCTAAAAAATATTTACATTTTAATTATCTAAATTGAATAACCAAATGTAAATAAATGGTTTTGAAAGTCCTAAAAAGTCCCTTTGAGAGTCTCCGGTAGTAACCTGAGAGAGGCCATTCATTCAACTGATTTTGATTCAGAGCCTCTCAGTAATGTTCCAGGAATTGTTCTTGGTCCTGGGGATACATGAGTGAATAAAGTAGAAAATGCTGTCATCATGCAGCATACAATCTAGTGGGCAGAACCAGACGATGAGCAAAATAAATAGTAAATGATACAGTAAGATGGTAAGTACATTGGAGAAAAATAAACTAAGGACAGGGATGGAGAGTGGGGGTAGGGAAAAGTACCATTTCAAATCCAGTTGTCAGAGATGGCCTCGCTGAAGGAGCTGACATTTGAGCAAAGACTTGAGGGACTGTGCCTGCCAGGCAGAGGAGACAGCAGGTACAAAGGTCCAGAGCTAGCATCCCTCCTCAAGTAAAACTAGGAGGCCAGTGTGCCTGGAGTAGAATGAACTGATAACATCAAAAAGCCATTTTAAGAACTTTGGCTTTTATTCTTTGTGAAGGAGAAAACCATTGGAAGATATTTTGTGCAGAGACGTTTGTAACATTTTAATGGTATCTGGCTGGCTGGTGTGTTGGGAATAAAACTGACCAAGGGTGGAAGCAAAGAGGCAGGTTAAGAGGCCCTCTGTTTCATCCAGGATTTGGACGATAGCAGCTTGGATAAAGGTATGAGAAGTACTTGTATTTTCAGTATGTTTTGAAGCAGAGCCAGTAGGATTTGCTAAGAGATTTTTGCGGGATGTGAGAGAGCGCCAAGTCACTCATGGCTCTAAGGCAGTGGTTCTCAACTGGAGGTGATTTTGCCCCCCAGGGAACATTTAGCAATGACTAGTGACATATTCGGTTGTCACAGCTGGGGAGGATGCTATATGTGTCCAGTGGACAGAGGCCAGAGAAGCTGCTAAACATGCTATGATGCACAAAACAGCTCTCTCCAAAGACAAATTATCCAGCCCTAAGTGTCAACAATGCTGAAGTTGAGAAACTTTCGACTAAGGATCTTGGCCTGAGCAACTGGATGGATGGAGTTATCAGTAACAGAATGAGGAGGCTGCTAGTGGAGTGGTTCGGGGAAGTGAAATCAGTAATTCTGTCTCTTTGAGATGCCTATTAGATTTTCATGAGGCCGATTTCAAATATTACAGTGTCATAAAATAAAAATGAAATGAAAATTTATCTGATTTTAAATTATTTTTAAATGGTTTCTGTAGAAATTAAATTCCTGTAGAATAGAAATAGTGTCTCGAACTATGCCTGTGTTTGAGACAAGGCTGGATATAGTTTCCAGTATTTCAGGTGCATAAGAAAAGCATGACTGGCTTTGCATCATATTAATTTTCTCCCTGCAAATTCTATAACATTATTTGAAATGATGTATCAGATATATTACATATTAGATAAACATTCTGTCTCATCATCTGATAAACATGTTTTCTAGCTAAAGTACAACAAGGGTTATAATTAATGTTGCCTAATACATTACAGTTCTTTCATCCCCTTACTCAATCTGATTTTTATGAAAAGGAAATCTTCATGCTAGAAGGACTCTGTAAAAAGAGAGATTATCTTAAGGATCTTTCTCTTTTATACCTTTTCCTATTTTGGATCCAGGGCTAGTACCACACACTTCTCTAAGCAGAATTTCTGATAGCTTAGAAGATAGTCTTTTGAGGCTATCCCTAAAAATAATTGGTTTCTTTTCACCTATTAGTCCTTCAAAATAGCTTCTTTTTTCCTTTAAGGTCAGAATGCTTGCAGCTGAGCAGGCAGCTATAAGGGCAGTGTGACTTGTTGCTAGAGGAAATTGGCCTTATTACTTCTCAGCCAGGCTTGGTGGGTTATGTGGAAAAAATGCAATCTGCTTAGCCTAAGATTTTAAAGTCTTTTAACTTTGCAGCTGAGTGCCTAAAATTGAATTTCATAATTAACTTAGCTGTGACTATCCCTCTCATTTTTTCCCCACATGCATTCCTTTCTCCAGACGAAGAAGCCAGTCAGTAAATACCTTAGACTTGCCCATCAGCCATGAAGCAAGGGAAACGTAGATGCTGGTGACTGAATTAATTCTCACACTTTGGTTAGCACTGCTCAGTAGTTCTCACTTTTTAATTTCTAAAATGTCCGTTTTTCTCTTGAAATACTGTGTTAAAGTAGCTTTAAAAATGCTTCTTCTCTTCCGTGTAAGTAAAACAGCCGGAATAATTAATTCACAGGTACTGGTTTTAATAACCCAGATGTACAGGGCTGCAGGAGTGAAATGACAAGACTCAGCAAAGGGAGGGGACTTGGCTGGATCGATTTAAAAGAAAATCTGTACATGAGGATTCTTTAGAAAGCTGTTGTGAGACATAATTTTCTGTTATTTTATGAGTTTCAATTTCTAGTCCCTTTGGTATTTTGAGAGTTTCGATTCGTCTTCACTTATACCACTTTTATTAAGACTTCAGAAGTAGAAGCAATCATGGACAAATGCTATGATGCACGTAGCATTCTTACTAAGATGTCTAAATTCGGACATTTGATCAGGATGATTGATGCATGTTGGAAACCTAGAAAAGTCGTTAGGGACATGCATGGATCTTGCTGTAAATATGTTTTATAACAAAATTAATGTGTGGTTGCATCTTTCTGAAATTGAAAAGACTGAATAGATAATGTCAGAAATATGAAATACAGACTGTAACTGGTTAATAGTCAGCAAAGAAGGAAAGTAGTACAGTTAACTGAAAATGAATAATTAGGGAATGAATCTTTCTGAAGAACCAGGGAAGGAGCAGAGCAACCCAGTTTCCAGACTCATGGTTTGACTTTTTCTTTGGTGGCCAAAGGGAAATAGCCCAGGGGCACTAATCTATTACAGCTCGCTAATCAAACCATCACGTGGTCTTCCTTTCTGTTGTTACTCTAGACTTGTAGAAACTATAAGGTACATGAGAGTTTGATTTAATTTATCAAATACAGGCTCTGCCTAGCTCTGCCGTTTATTTTCTCCTGACATCCATAAATCATCTTGTTGAATTCTGCAGAAGTAAGCTAGTATTTGTGTTTTTCTGTATTCATTGTCCTAAAGAATCAAAAGTTACCATGAAAGATAAATAAGAAACCTACTAGAAAGACAGAAAAGAGTTTCTTAAATCACTTATTGACTTGTTTTCTGAACAAATACAAAGGTTTCCTTAAGTGGTTGAGTAAGATCTTTTAAATGTGGAAAAGTTCCACATCTAGAGGCTTGCATCGATGCTAGTTGGCATGCTCTCTTGGTTTCCCTTCTTGTAGTATTCCTTGATAGCCCAATGGTGAAAAGAAAGGATTTAGAGTATAGTAAGTTTCTTATTAAAGTACACTTGGTCCATTTTCTCCTCCGTGTTTTTGTTGGCCTACCTGAATAATTTGTTCATGGTCTTTCACCAGACTTGTAATTTGTAATTTTCTCCATCATCAGATCAAAGACCATTAAAACAAAACAGAAAACTGTACAGTTTTACTGCATTTGTTCATCTGTGCCCCAACTGGTAACTCAGGAGTTACCATGTGCAGGCACTGAGCTGGCCACAGGGGCTACTTGGAAAATGAGACAGACTCTTCCCACAAAGAGCTGATGGGGAAAATGAAAGAGAGCAGGGAAATTGATAGACAATTGCAGTGCATTTGCAAAATGCTATATAAATGCAGACAAGTACAAGTTATGATCATAGCACATAGAAGGGACTAAAGGCGTCTTCCCAGAAGAAATAACCTCTAATCTGAGATCAAACAATGAGTGAGAGTTGGCTGGAAAAGAGAGAAGGGGTGAGTCTGTGCAAAGGGCCTGGGATTTTGCATATCTTGCTTTGTCTGAGTTTGAGAGGGGAAGCCTCAGGAAATAACCCTGTGGGTGTAGGAAAATGGTCCTTCCCTGTGATGCAATCCATGTTAAAGAACTGGAAACTGATCCAGAGAACAATGTGGGGTTTTAACCTGAAAGCTAAAGTGTTGGATGTACACATCAGAAGGATTACTTTGGCTCTAGTTTTGGAGAAGAGAAGGGAGGAGGGAAGACCAAAGTAAAGGCCGTTAGTTAGAAGGCTGTGAAGTAATCAAGGAGAGGGATGTCATGGTCTGAACCCAGGTGAGAGCTCAGAGGGGACAGATCCTAGATTTTGTGCAGTGGAAGGATTTCTAGCATTGCGTTTGTATCATGCCTTTCCTGTGATTCTTTAGCAGCCATTTCATCACCAAGTGACAGGATTCACTCTGGAAAGCTTGGTGGTCACAGCTTCTGGCTCAGTGACCATCCTTCCAGTTCACCATTGGGAGGTGATTCAGGAATGTTAAGCCTCCAAAATCCACCTGTTACACTGGCACACAGGGAGAACTGCCTCAAAATGTAGTCTTCACTTTTAAGGCACGTTGCCTAGAGAAACAACATGATTTTAATTATCTGAGGAAATCTGACCCTAACCGGATGTTTCACCTGATTTAGATTTCGGGTCCATACTGTCAACAGCACATCTAGTTAAAAATTCATAACATGTTATTTGGAGAATGGAGTATGACTGCAGGTAAGCAAGCCCACCCTAATCTCTCTGGGACAGTCGCACTTTACATTTTGCTAGACATCATATGAGAAGAGGAACCTGGAAAGAGAAGTACAGAGGCAGTGTTTAATAGGAGGAAGTGCCACAACAAGAGAAGAAATGACTACCAATACAAAAATTATATGTATGTAATGTATGTAATATATGTGTATGTATGCATGTATGTAATTTACTTGACATAACTTGTTAGAATTGCAACTTTCCCATGATGTGTGGAACCGTAAAATCTTGATAAGTGCTCCTTAGCCAATTTAAATAAAACCACTCCCAAATCACTGACACTGCAAATATATATACATAGAACATATATATTATGTGTTATATTTTATATATACATGTATATATACATACATAATAGTATATAATACATTATATATACACTCTAGATAGATAGATATAGAGATATATAAATCTGGATTAAAATATGAAAAGGTGGATGGCCTTGGCCCTGTGCTTTCAGACATATGGAACATAGGTTTCTATATGATTCATGAGACGTTTCAATCTAATCATTTATTTTAGTGGACTGGACTTTCCACAGAAGAGTGATAGAAAAATGGTTTCTTGCATCTCCTCCTGCAGACAAAATTGCAACAAAAAACACAATAAAATATGTAGACCTTTTCAGTAATTCAGAAAAAATAAGCGCAGGATGTTGGCAAGCGAGGTTCTTCACTTACATAGGAAAATGTGTCAACACCCTTTACTGGGGCTTCAGTGCACATCCCCAGAGCACTGACTCTTGGCAGGGGGCCAGGAAAAGCAGAAGGAGGGGAGGAATATGAAGCTGTGGAAAGCAATTTTTGTCTGTGTTGGAATAAGGTGACTGCAAATCTGATTCTATCCCAAGAACAATTTCTCCTACTTAAATATTGTGTAACTCAGCCACTTTTTTGTCCAGTAAACTGCTGAGTTTGTTTGGATGCATAAAGAAGCTGAACGTGGGCCATGGTGCCCAGCTGTTCCAGCAGAGGGAGGGCAGAAGACTGGGAGGCGGGGAAAATTCTCTGAGGTTGCCTACCTAGTATCCTCCCAACCTTTAGAGGAGGGTAGAGTGGTTCTATTTGACATTTACTTGACATAAATTGTTAGAATTGCAGCTTGCCCATAGTGTTTGGGATTGTGAAATCTTAATAAGTGCTGTGTTAGCCAACTCAAATAAAACCACTCCTAAGTCGCCAACTCTGCAAACAGAGGAGAAAGTGCTAGGGAATATTAAATCAATGCCTTCTCAGTCTCCTACATAATTTACATTCTGAACACAATCAGCTAAGCAAATGAGGACTTGAACTCACTTCCTCTTCCTCTCTTCCACTCCATGTCTCCTTTCTTGGAGAATGGCGTCACCGAAGCAGAAATTAGGGAGAGTGTAATTTTAGGTCATCAATTCTTAGTGACCTAACTCTGATCATTTCTTTCAAATCTGCTTGCCTTGCCTCCTGCCACATCCAAACTCAGGACTTAATTCATTCTTGCCTGAAAGTTTGCATTGCCTCTCAAACCATTCCTTGCCTGGAATCTCTCTGTATCATTTGCAAAATTTCCCCCACATTCCCTACAAAGGGACCTACCAACGCTCAAGCATATCATGGCTTTCCTATGCTCATAATCCTTTAGTAGCTCATAGGACCTAAAGCAGTTATAAAAGAGGGACATGTAACATGATCTGTGAATGCTTAAGAAAATGCAGATGAAAGGCTTCACCTAACATCTATGAAATTAGAATCTCTTGAGTTAGGGCCCAGGCGTGTGTTTGGAAAAGGATCTCTAGGTCATATCCAACAACTGTCCTACAAAATAAAATACGAATTTCTTTGTATGGCATACAGAGCCCTTCATTATTTGTGCTCTGCCTTGGACGTTTTTAGGTGACACTTTATATTTTTGCTTCATCAACACTGAACTCCTTTTAGTTTGAGGAACACAGTTTCCTCTTCTGCCTCAGGGCCTTTGCATTGACATTCCTTCTGGCTACACTACCCTTTCCTTGAATCATCTTACCTGTCTTTCTAGCTTTGCTTTCCCTAAGCCCTTCTGCCCTTCCTAGCAAGAATTAAATGGTTTGTTTCCTGTATTCCCTCTATATCTTGTCCATAGGTCCATTAAAAATATTATCATATGATAGATTGTTTCTATCTTTCCTTCCAAGAAATTAAAAATGATATTTACGTTTCCATATTCCAGTAACTTGGCTCCGGGTAGGTGATGAAATTAGTATATGTCAAATGAAAATATAAGTAAGCAAATGAATATGTGAATGAATAGAAATGACCCAGCTGAGCTTGTGGATGAGGAAGCTGGGAGCTGTATATAAACAGAGGTTTGGATGCAGCCTTTTATGTTGGGTCTGTGAGTACAGGGCATCTATTTCTGTTAAGAAGGCACTTCTTTTTCTTCTGGAGTCTTCAAAAACACTGTTTCCCTGCTCTAGTACATTTATGTAGTTGAAAGCAGAGCTTTCTGTAGAACTTTTCTTGTGCTGACTTCTGAGGTTGGGAAGTTATTGGTGAATACGAGGATTGCCCGTAAAAATGACTGCCTGCTGGGGCCGCTACTGAAAGGCAGAATGTGCCGCATATACTACTGAACAAGTGCAGAGAAATCACTAAGATTTTTCTTAGAGAAACCTCAAAAGACCCAAGATCTGAGGTAAGTGCTTTTTCCCCATTTATGGAGCCGAGTTACCAACTTTTAACTTATTCCATCCTTTTGAAACCCAAGCTTTTTAGTGAAACTGTAACCTATGAAAAGATTAATGAGTTTAATCAGAACACAACACATTCCTAATGAGGAAACAGGCTTGGGAAAGGTTTTGCACCTTAGGAGCCCTTCTGTTGCTATTCTGATGTGTTTTCTGTGTATAAGTGAATCCTAAACCATGTGGGTTGAATTTCTCTTAAAAATACTTAGCCTTGGGCATAAAGAGAATGAGCACCAGGAGAAAATCTGAGTGGAGGAGGAATGAAGTAGGGAGAGAAGATGTTTAGTTAAGCCAGGTGGTGGCAAGATGAGACCTTTCAATTCTGGCTACAAACCTCCCTTTTTTGTGAATTTCCTTTGACTTGTGCCTCCTTCCAGCCCAGCCTTCTTTAGGACTGTGCAAATGGTTTCTCAGCTCTCTGGGACTTCATGACTTTGTTCCAGTCATGGCATAGGATGGACACAGATGTCACGATGGAGACGCCAAACGGGAGTGACCGTCCTTCAGTGTCTCCCCTGACCCAGCCCACCCAGCCCACTTACCCCACCCACCCCACTCTTCATTAGAGTTGCAGAGACTGGTCAAGCCAGTGAGTTAGGTGGAATCTTTTGCATCCCCAGCTTAAGTATTTCTCTGTATCAAAAGTATTGCAGACAGAGCTTAACTACCCAGTCAGCTGACCCATCTGTCATAGCAGTGAGTTTTGGTGCCAAGGAAAAAGAGGCAGACTTCTGGTTCCAGTCTGTCTCTGGTGGCCCAGGAAGAAGCTGGCTGTGTGGATATCTCCATGGCAAGGAAACATTCATGGCTCAGTGTCAGTCAGGATGAGGGTTGAGGGGAAACTTTATTTAAAGACATTTGGAAAGTGGAAATGGAAAATACCAAATTTGAGCATTCAGAGGCCAGCTGTCCCTCTTTGTATAATTAAATATCTCCCCTACCGAGTGCTTATTTTCTTCATGTCTAGTGTTTTGATGTTCTGCAACCACAGTGGTGTAATAGCATGCTATCTTTAATCATACATTGAATTTATGTCATCCTTTCTCTAAGGCACTGCGTTTTTTATAGACATTTAGTTCAGTTCTCCTTTCTGGACTCAGAGGAGTGTGAGTTTCATCTCTGTGAAGCTTGCCAGTGGCTGTGGCATGTTTTTGATAGAAGAAGCTAGAGAAGAGGTTTTCTTTTAATAAGATAAAGATGAGCTTATTCAGGGAGCATGTTCAGTCTGTAGCAGCTGTGTTGACTCCTGCCCTTCCTTTTGCTTAAGTTCTACCTCCTGTTAGTGGTTGGGTTTGAAGATTCCCTGCTGTGGACTTGCACTTGTACTGTCTTTATTTGGGGCAGTTCTTCATTCTCCTTCATAACGATACCGAAAACCCACAAGGCACCCCCCTCACCTGTATGCGGCTTCTTTTAAACGGTGATCACAATGTATTGTATAGTTCTTAAAATTTGGTGCTGTTTCGTATTCATTGCACAGCTGAATTTTCAGTTACCTTTCATGATTTTATTTCAATTACTTCATGGTGTGGGAAATGGAACTTCCCTGTTTCTCTCTCTGGCCTTTCTTTTATGCCTTCTGTTCTACTCTGAGAATGCAGTTTTCAGGATGTGAGTAAAAGAGAAAGAAGGAGGAAGGCTCCAGTTCAGACGGGGAGAGGTGGAAAAGTGCTTAGAGAGTGTTTTAGTTCAACCATTTCACTATATAAGCAGGGACATCTAAGCATGGCCGTGAGTCACTCTAGAGTTGATGGCTAAACTTGGTTTAGTGCACTAAGTCACCTGAAGTAAGAGACTTTTCCCTTATACCTGCAGGAGCCGTGTTTTTAGAACCCTCAAATTTAGTTCCCTGATCCGGCAATGCTCTTTTTTAAAAAAAAAAAATATGTGAATTTACTTATATGAAAAAGATTTATGAAGGTTTTTACAAGGTCACATTTTGTTGCCTAGCTTACATTTAACGGAAATAATATCACAAGAAATCTGCACTGACAGAAAATCTGAAAAAAAATGAGTTGTTGTTAATGCACAGAAGAATCTCATGTCTTATCCTAGCCTGGCCGCCAAGCTTACCTGACAAGTTAGTGGCAACTGGACCAAAACCCTAGTCTACCGACCAGGACCATGGTTCTCAATCTTCAGCATTTATCGGAACCACCTGGAAAGCCAGTTCAGTGTGTCTGGGGTAGAGCCCCATAACTTGCATTTCTAAGACCATTCCTAGATGCTGTTGGTGCTGGGAGGCCTGTGATCACGCTTTGAGAACCACTGCTCTAGCAGAAGTGGTAGGCTTTACATCTGTGACCACCAGACTAATGGAAAGGGATTAAGCAGTCAAATTCAACTAGTCTTGCTGAACACCCCTCTCAGTATTAAACTAAGAGTATTTATCTTCCGCTGTCAAAGGTGTACTCATCTTTTTGACTATTGTATGGGTTGTGTCTCAGCGTCACTTATCCCAGAACAATACAAAATCTCTTTACTATATGGTTGTAACAGTAGTATTGATCTTACCAAAATAATATGATCGTAACAAAAATATCCTCCTTTACATTGTACTAAGTAAATGCATATATACATGATCTATGTCAACCTCCCTTTAAAAGTTGCCATAGCAAATGTTATTCTGTACAGTCTACAGATTAAAATGCTGAATCTCATCTGAGACTGTACATGACTCCAAAATCACAAAGCTAGTAAGCGCAGAGACAGCAAGGACTGGAACTCAGTTTTTCTGACTCCAAGCCCTGCTTTCCTCTGACAGACTAAGAGTGGAAATAGCTGAGCTGATGGCCCCTTTCATTGTCATAGACGGCATGTCCGTCTGCACACCATTGGCTATGCAGGATATATGCAGATTAACCCTGTAAACCTTGCACTAATCGTTCACGTTTCAACACTCTTATAACCATCTTGAACTGACCTGAAGGATCGCCTTGAGGCAGGCTTTTTTTTACTCTTTGAGAATTCCTAATAGAGGATAGGGACAAAAATAAAGCCCAAAGTAGCTGCAAATAAATCTACATCTAGCCAACGAGAGCTGTAGAGACCTCTTCACAGACGCTAAGAGGGCAGCTTAACAATTTGTAATTGAAGAGTTAAGGCTGAAAAATCTCCATGGAGGTTACTCTTGAGCAATGTTTGGAAAAGAAGATATGTGATGTGGTTTGCGATACAGAAGGAGAGAGTACTTCAGGCAACAACAACAAAGAAGGAGTAAAGGCAAGAGTAAAGGCCGAAAGATGGGATTGTATGTCAGAAGCCGGCTGGAAAACCAAGATGCCTGTGTCCCTGAGATATTCAGCTAAGATAGTGAATATAATTAGGGTTTCCCTAATGGAAGTGCAGCAAGAATCCAAATAAAAAATGCAAGACGTGTCATCTCCCCTTACTAGTCCTCTCTGCACCTTTTCTGTAGGCAAGTGTATTTATAGGGAGATTTGGCCTGTATCCTGCAGTTATGGGAAGTGACGTTAGCAGGTCAGGATGGCTAGAAAAGAGCTGGCAGTATGTTGCATTGGTCAGCACGTGTGAAATTCCAGACACTGCACTGCACTGGCCAGAAGAATCTGGAAAGTTCTGTGAGAGACTGGATTGTGGGACCCCCATTTCTGGATAGCCTCCTGGCAGAAAATTTCCTGTAATATTTAAAATGGATGAGACCAATCTTTTGCAAATGGCAGATGCCACCTGTAGAAACTTCCAGGTCCTGGAAAGGTGATGACGGTGAGGCTAGGGAGTTATTGCAGTGATTTGAGGACCCACTAGTGACTCTGAAGTGTGAACTTTGCTGCGCTTGACATCATGTTGACCTTCAGTTGGTATGTGGCTCACCTCATTTGATGAAGCAAACCTGCCTCTGTGTTTGAACATGCCCCTGGTGTTACACGCTCCTGTCTCTACCTGCAGTCACCCTCAGGATTCACACAGAATTGTGTTGGCTTTGAAATGCATATCTGGCTCCCACTCTCAGCCTCAGCAACTGGGGTGATATCCCGCACAGAGTCCCCATTTTGTGGCCCTGTCTCCCACTGTTAGGTAAAAGCTGCCTGGAAGACTCCAGAATTAAAATGGAGAAGTAATGAAAAGAGTTTCCTAAGTTACAAATAATTGATGATGATCATAAAATTGATGGTAAGTTTTCAATGCATAGTTTGATTGATAATGGCGGTTGTCACAGCAGCCTTGAACAGAATGCTCCTGTGAACAAGATAATTTATCTCCGTTTTTGCATAAATATTTTAACATGAAAGGCATAATAAATCTGTCCATAGTATGCACCCAGTGGGCTGTCAAACCTGCCACCTGTTTAAGGTTTTAATGAACTATTCTGCATTCAGCAAAAAACCACAAGTTAAGGACAACATTTTGCTTTGCTGCTGCCCCAGGAATTTCGAGAGATCACTTTGCAAAATACTTTAAATGGGGCAACATTGAATTTTTCCCTAGAATTTAGCAACAGCTGTTAAGCAAGCTTCCCCAGATTCACTGGGACTTGGGGTCGGGGGGTTAGAGGCAGAGTGTGGGGTGAATGGAGAGTCAGAACTCCAGTGAGGTAGAAAAAGAGCACAGGACGAAGAGTCGAGAAACCTAAAAGTTTGACTTGGTATTCCTACTGTTGTTTGGTGACCTTTGGGCTCCTGAGGATCCTCTGTTGGAATGGACGGTGTGGGTCCTATGTTTGGAGGTGGAGGGTGAGGAACAGAATTATGAGGAGAAACAGGCAGCGTCAGGCCAGAGGGGCCAAGCTTGCTTATTCATCTTTGAAAGTTTTGCTGAGGCCAGCAGAGCAATGTCATCTCATTCCCGAAACATACTGCCCTTTAATTCTGTCAAAAGATGTAATTGTTTTGAAGTCTAATCGTACGTTAAGGAAAGGATTCCCGTATTTTCTGTTCCAGGTGTCCTGAAAAGACATGGGTGCCTGCACTCTTGAAAAAGGGCAGCACATGAAAGAAGCCAACAGAGCCTCTGCCTCCTTGAGGCTAGAGGAAGGGAGGCTCGGCCACAGGGGGTGGAAGGATCCTTCCTGGGGCAGAGCCGAGCCCCCATGCTGGGGGAAATGGTGACTTTGTGCAGGCTTTTTACACCAAGCAGTGTTGCTCCTGAGCAGCATGGATAACCTGAATCAAGAGCTTTGATTAAACAAAGGTCATTAGCAAAAGACAGACATGTGGGTCACTGCTTTTCCTTCTGCTCTGGTCTTTTCTCTTCATCCTCCTCATAACATCTTAATGAGCTTTTAATCCTCCATTTTTATGTTAGCATGTTTATACACAGAGATTTATCTTGTACTCCTGACCTTGGCAGACAGTCCATGGTTAATATGCACATTTGGCGGGTGGAAGGGATTTGAGTTTGCCACCCAGCCTAGTTAGGCACGCAGCTGATACTTCCCTGCTGTCCCTTAGGGTGACAGCCAAGCTCCAGCGGGCTTAATTAGCCTATTTCACATTCAGAATGTATTTTCCAGATAGCCTTTGGACCTGGCAGGCCACTCAGGGCGCAGCCATTCCTGCTGCTGCTGCTCCTATTGATGGGGAAGTGAGCTTTCACCATGAATTGAACTCTTGTCAGTCCTCTGATAACATTTCAAGGGTAAAAATCCCTTTGATCTTCTTCTCATTTCTTTTAATAGTGATCCCTCAAGAGGAATAAAGCCCAGGTTGACTAGCCAGCAAGTGATGCCACAGGTGCACAAAGTCTGTTTAAGTCAGGGATGCATGTTTTATCAACTGTCAGGAAAACAAGCATGAGCCACCGTGTGTTGGGATTATGTATTATTTTTCAATTTTGTAGGCTATTATTTACTAAGTCATTTTGAAGGGGTTATTTTTACGTGAAAAGCAATATCAGAATTCATCCTCAGCAAGAGATCTAGGTCCAGTGCCCAAGTTTGTTTTTATTTATAATACTTTCCAAAGTTTTAAAAGAGGCACAAACGAAACATTAAAATAAGAGCCAAATAATAAAGCAGTTGGAGAAGTACAATTAATACCAGAAGGCTTAGGCACATGTTGACTGTAATTGTAGCTACTCAGGGTTGAAAAGGACTGTGAAACTGGGTAGTATCAATTTCTCAGACTGCAAATACAGTGTTAAATAAGCTGTAATTACAATTTTTAGATAATTGATATTAATCTGAATTGCAAATTCCTATTCTGACTTACAATCAAAACATGCTTCACACAATTCTTAGCTGTTTTCAGATTTACTGTCAGTTGAGACAGGATTTTTAATCCCCCTCCTTGTCTTCGAAAGTAGCACTATGTTCTGGGGGGTACATGGCAATACGGCACCGAGAGTGTCCAGACCCTGTTGGAATCCACTGCGATGAAAATCCTTCCTTCAGAGAAATGGACTCCACATACTTGTATCTGTTGAGAGAATGTCCTGTGTTTTCTTGGCCTCTGGTCCTCAGTCCATGAATTTTCTATCTTATCCACATAGCAAATCCTCTCTTCACTCTCAGCTAACGCCAGTGCCTTCCTTTGAGACACTTGAAGATTAAACTGCTCCTCCATGCTCCCTGAATCCCGCATTCTGCAGGTACTGTACCGTGCGGGGAGGGAGTGATAAACCCTAGCACTTGCTTTTTAGAAAAATTGACTTTGAGCCTCAGCTCAAGGATGGCAGGACACAGCGTCATCTCTCTGAGAGTCTTACCCGTGCCTGTCTCTCTTGTTTCTCCTGCAGTTCCTCTCTCCCATTACAGGCCCAGGTCTGTATTCTTTTTTAATCTAGTTGAAAGTGGAACTAGGGAGTAGAGAAGAGGGAAGATACTGGTTCTGCCCAGTTGAACTTTCTGCCGTATTCTTGGCCTGAAGCTTTTACACTTTGCTACTCATTTGAGGTTTTCCCTCTATGATTCTCTTCCCCTCCAAGGAGATGGAAGTGTCCTTCCAGTGGCCCAGATGAGGGAGCTCAGGAACAGTGCATCATCACACACATATCGTGCAAGCGCAGTTATCTCCAGTCCTATGAACCTGCTTGACCTGAGCACCAGATGACAGTCTAGACTCTGTTTAAATAGTCCCATTGACAAGAAACTACTGACATCCAATAATTTCCTTTTCTATTATTGAACAACAATTATTAACATTTAAAAAGTGTCTCTATTACTGAAATGTAACTCCCTATGGATGTTCCTTTTTCCATTCGTGCCTATCCATCGCCCAGCATCCAGTGAGCTGAAACAGAAAGGTAGTAAAAAAGCTCTGTCTACCACCCAGCGCATAAACAACATTTCATTGAATGCCCTGCTGCCAAAGTAAACTACATATTTGGAAAGTTATTGCTAAATTGAAACCAGTTAATGCCGAGAGGCAAAAATGTACCCGAGGAGTTTCATGTATCTTCTCTCATTCGAGTTTTGATGATACTAAACTGTGAACTCCTGGGGATAGGGGCTGTAACGTCTTCATCCTTCCACATAATACCCTGCTCCTAGTATGTACCTGCATAGTATTTCAAATTTGTGAGATAAAGGTTGCTTTTACATGTTTCAGAGTAAATTAAGACTCTAAGTGACCAACCCAGAGTCACACAGGTAGTCTGTGGCAGAGGTGAAATAAAATGGAAATATTCTGAACCCACATGCATGGGTAACTCCCCAATTCCCACTTTTTGGATGAATATAGCACTGCATATGTCATGAGTTAGGATGTATATGTTGAGTATCACAAGCTTCCCAAAGCCCAAGAGTCCCCTCTAACAAGCATGAAAAAATCTCAGTGATGGGCCGTCCTCTTAATATTTTCCTGATGGTTCCCTAAAGTGACGAATGCATACTATAGAGAGAACTCTTAGAGCACAGCCTGCTTAAAGGATGGTCCTGGTATCCAGGAGTGTGTTTTAATACTGGAGTTTTTACATAAGAATTACTATAGATTTTTCTTTAGACTCAACAGAGAGCCTTCAAATATGTAGAAATACTCCTATGATAATTTTAAGACTCGGAACTCAAATGATGTCCTAACTCTTCCCGAATCTTACTTTATGAGAATGTCTTTCCTTTATTTTTTTTATTAGGCAATAAGATTTAATAAGAATATATGTATTGTTCTCTAAGAAGCCGACCAGCCCAGCTGACTCCAGCATGAGCAACCTGACAGTCCTGTGACTCAAGTCTAATTTGAGGTTCCCAGTGAACAGAGATTCTGGTTTTGTTTCAGATGCCAGTAATTTTTTTTTCCATGTTCCTTCCTCCAAGAAGCACCACAAACCTAACCACATAATGAATAGCATTTGATACAGTTAAACATGATGTAAGTTCAAGGAAGCCTTTGCTAACTCATGTGACTTCCCTCCGAGGGCTTTGTCCTGTTTGGAAAGTTGGAGTCAGACATGGCTGGTCAGTAGGAGATAATAGCTTCTTTGAGCTCTCTAAATGCATCTGGAAATCACAAGTTCACCTCAGAGACTGCTCAGTCTTTCTAGGAAGGAAGTCAAAGAATTTATATGTATGAAATTTAGAGGTAGTGTTCAGAAAAATCTATGTATTCAGATTCCATATGCAAAATAACAACAGGTAACAGCTCTTACATGATCTTCATAGAGGAAATTGAACTGTCCAAGTTGGAGAGAAGTTATAGATCAGCTTTGTTAATATGTGTTCATTACCCATGCCTTTATCTTTGTTTTAATTGAAGTACAGTCAATTATAATGTGTCAATTTCTGGTGTATAGCATAATGTCTCCTTCGTACATATATATACATGTATTTGTTTTCCATGCCTTTATCTTAATGGTGCTTTCAATTTAATAACAAAATGCTTTCTTGTAGAAGAAGTGTAGGGAAAATAAATGAAATACTATAGCTAAGATTAATTGAGCACTTACTATGTGTTGTGTGCTGTTCAAGATGATTTACATGGAGTATATATTTAAATCCTTAAAATACCCCTAGAATGTGGTTGCCACTGTGATTTGCATTTTATAGATGAGAAGCTAGGGCTAAGTTAAGAGACTTGCCCAGGGTCGAAAACTATTATAGAACCAAATTCACACCAGTCTGTTTGATTCAAGTCTGGGTTCTTAACCACAATATTCCACTCTGCCCTAAAAGAGGATCTATTTCAGGAAGCATTCACAAAGCTGAATTGGACAGTGTCCTCTGAGTTTCAGTACCAGTGGTCCACTGTCAGTCACTACATTAAAAAGAAAAATGTATAGAAATGTAACTTAGCCACAGATAGACAAATATTCCTGACTACTTGTATTGTATGACTTTGCAGTTAAAGCAACAGAGTGCTCTAATTTGAAAATAGTATGCTAATTCACTGTATTACCAGAAAGCTTTAGGATCTTACTTGAATGAGAATGGTTTGTATTGCCTCAGACTTACGCATTTTCACAAAGCAGGGGCAATGGGGTTCCATCCTGTGAACCCTATAGAATAAACTGAGGGAAATCAAAGGCTCTTTCAGCTCCTGTGATCTTCTCACATGGCCACAAAGCAGACCAAACTGCAATGTTTGGGGAACCAGCCAGAAGAGAGATGCAGGAGGTGCTATGCAAATGCAGAATCATCATTTTAGCCTCCAGAAACAGAACTCAAGAAGTTGCCTTCAAGGATTGCCAAAGTTCAGGGTAGAGTTGAAAAATCAAGAGAAAAATATTCCTGCCACTTTATGTGTTCTTTGAATCTTGTTTGCATAACACATTTACCTCCTCTTGATAGACATTAAGAATCAGGCACCACGAAAACTGCAATGATTACCTTAACAGTGTTGGACTTTAGGCAAAAGAGCCAGGATAGAGATAACCTACTCCTTCAAGGAGCAGTAGCACTCCTGTTTCTCACCAGTGTAGCCAGTGGATCTCAGGCTTATCTGATATATTTAGCACTTTAAAGACAGGTAATATGTATTTGCTCATGAATTTCCCATTGCCAGAAATCTCTCTTCTCTGCCTGTTACATTCCAAGAAATGAGGGATATCCTAGGCTTCTGTACCTATACTGACCCAAAGTTAGGGTTCAGAGCTTGGATGAGCCAAGTCCTCTACCCCTCACGTCCCCTGACTTCATTACTAATTCTCACATCCCTCAGTTAGTTGTGTGTGTGTGTGTGTGTGTGTGTGTGTGTGTGTGTGTGTGTGTTTATTTGTGTGTGTGTGGAGGGCAGAGAGAGAGACAGAGACAGAGATTGGGGTACATAGGAAGCAATGAGTCTTGATAATAAAAAGTGGAGTTCTTATAGATATAACTTGGGGTATTTTGGGGAGGATGACAGGGGAGGGGATCTGTATTATTTCCGTAAGAAAACTTCCCATCTGTCAGCACATGCTTACATAAATCCCCCACGCATTGCAGTGGTGTGAAATGATGAAATCCTATCCCTGTCCATGAAGGTTAAAAAAAAAAGCTCTCAAAAAACCTCATTTTATAGATGGACCTATACAAAGACCTAGACCATGATCTTTCAATTGTTTGATTGCTCATTTAACTCTTAACTTATCTACTCACTAAAAAAATAAATTTGAGCTAAGTTTTTATTAAAACATGACTTCTGTTAGAATAGGTGTCCTGGATTATTACAAAATATTTTGAAGTTGTCACACTTTGTAATATTCAAGCATATTACTTTTTAAATACGTTTTATTGTGATAAAAACAAATAACATGAGATCTATTCTCCACAAATTTTGAAGTGTACAGTGCAAATATTGTTAACCATGTGCACAATGTTGTACACTAGATCTCCAGAATCTTCTCACCTGGCAAAACTGAAACACTATACCCATCAAACAGCACCCTCAATTCCCCTTCTCGTCAGCCCTGGCAGCTACCATTCTACTTTCTGCTTCTATGAGCTTGACTACTTAGATACCTCATGTAAGTGGAATCATGCAGTATTTGTCCTTCTGTGACTGGCTTATTTCACTAACCATCATGTCCTCAAGGTTCATTCATGTTGAAGCATATGACAAGATTTCCTTTTCTAAGGCTGATTTACATTCCATTGTACATATATATATATACACATACACACACATATATATATATGTATATATATAGCACATTTTCTTTATCCATTTACAATAAACATGGGAGTATAAATATCTCATTGAGATTCTGTTTTCAATTCTTTTGAATAAATACCCAGAATTGGGATTGGATCACATGGTAGTTCTTTTTTTAATTTTTGAGAAACCTCTGTACTGTTTTCCATAGTGACTATTCTGTTTTCCATTCCTACCAACAGTGCAAGAGCACAAAGGTTCCAGTTTCTTCACTTCCTCAAACTTGTTTTTATTTGTCTTTGTTTTTTAATAATGGCTATCCTAACAGGTATGAGGTACAGCTCATTATGGTTTTGATTTAGATTTCCCTGATGAGTAGTGATAAAACATTTTAATTTTTAAAAAATTTTAATTAAATCCCAAGAACAGATCCCATGTATCATATCTATATATCTCTGCTCCCTGAAGTCATTCATTCTTTGACATGAGAAATGGTCTGTGCTCCTCGAAATGGCCTTCCTGTGCTGTAGAATGTTGAGAGCCACAGGCCTCATTTCATTTTGTACTGTAGCTTATCCCTGTCTGTCCAAGCTGATATAGTTTCTTTTAAAACTTTGTGGGCCTCCAGTGTACCATATTATGATCTGTTTTCTTAAACAAAAGCTACACCCACATTTCTTGCTGACCTGGGCCCTTCTGTCCCTTGGGTTGAGAGTCGGAGTGCCGAGGGACAATGCCCTAAGCTTCTAGGAGACTTTTAGTCTAGGTGATAGTGTTCAAGACAAATCCTTAAGATTCTTGGAGCCCCTCTTAACTTGATAAAAAGGGTCTGAGAGTCATACCCTAAGATTCTCTGAAGATTTACGAGATACCCTATTGAAGTTTTCTGAGGTCTCAACAAAGGGTCTTACAAACACACTTTTGAGTTGCTTATCACTTGACTGGTGGTGTTCCGGATCTATTTGCCCTGAAGCTATTTCTTATTTTGTGGTCTTTTGTTGCCTAGAGAAACTGGGGATTATAAAAGCAGTTTTATTATTAGACCCAGAAAGTCTTGCCTTAACTTTTTATTTTCTCTAAAGTCTTTATAGCAGTTTTTTTAGCTTATCTTTTTCTATCCATATATTATCATATGCAGATAAAAGAAAACAGTTGGCACTTTCAATGTTCTGCCTGAAAACTTTAGTAAAATCCACCAGTTCCGTTAGGTATATTTTTCACACCTTATCAATAGTACAATGTTGCTGCTGAGTAACTAGGATTATCTTTTCTCCAGCCTCCAATTTCCGCACTGTCTTGTACGCCCCAGCCCCTCCACAGAAGCCTCTTTAAAGCCCTCTGGCGTCTGCCTATTTCCTGGCCCCAAAGTCAGTGCTGCATAGTTTAGGTTTTTGTTACAATAGCAGCTGAACTCCAGGTACCATTTTATGTTTCTGTTATGGATCATTGCATAGCAAACTCAGAAATTCAGAGGCTTAAGACAACAACTACTTTACTATATCTCATGATTTCAGAAATTTGGGCAGTTTGGCTGAACAGTTTTTTTGTTTGTGTTTTTGCTCCCATTGATATCAACCAAAGTCACTCCGTGGTATTCACTGGTACAAGGGCTGGTCTGGAGGATTCCAGCAGGCTTCACCCGTATGTCTGGCACCTAGATGGGGACAGCTGGGCTCAGTCATGGCTGTTGAGTGGAGCACCTACGTGTGAGCTCTCTAACATAGTTGTCTCAGGACAGCTGGTAGGTTTTTGTAGAGGATCAGGTCTCCCAGAGAGCGTCCCAATAGACATTCTGCTCACAGATTCGAAGCAGTCATAGAGCTCACATGTCTTTAAGGAAAAGGCCAAAACACTTGATCTCTTGATAGGAAGAGTGCCAAAGAATTGTACCCATATTTATTATGCCAGATGATGATATAAGGAATAATAATGAGTAGTAAAGAATAAAGGAAATGGAGCAAATATTTATTAGAGAAAAAGGCACTCTTAGATTATAATCTAAACACTTACTAAATTCATTGTGTGAACTGAATATGCTCTGTTATCAAACCTCTTTGAGGCAACAGATGTACACAAACTTAGGAACTTTACTTGTATTTTTCCAAGGCAAGTCATGACTAAGAGGTGTTTACCAAGAAAGTTTATCTCCTGGTGACTGCCTGTATAGATGTGACTTCTAGTGAAAGCTCCCCAGAGAGATTTGTTTACTAGAAAGCAATTGAAAGAGCCGTTGCCTAACTTCGAAGTTTTTCCATCAACCTTTTGCTTCCTTACCAAGTGTTGCCCCTTGTCAGTATGGAGATGGAACTAGGGGAAAGGACTATACATTTATCAACTTCTAGAAAAATTTCCCAAATTCTAACTAGATAGGTGATAGATGGACAGATGGATTGATTGATAATTTAAATTAAAAAAAATAATTTTAAGCAGAAATCAATACAAAGAAGTTTTCAAATTTTGCAAAGAAGTGACAGTTTGGGAAACAGCTTGATCCAGTACTTGGTTTATTTGTTCATTTAGCTTTTGCTTTTCTTCAAGTTCTGGGAAACCACAGGATTGCTCAGACAGGAGAGAATCATTAGATATTAATGCAGGAGGGACTTAGAGATTTACTTGGTAGTGCCAGAAGAACAGGGGACCTGGAGTCAGACTGTCACTAGCACATGTCTGAACCCCATCAACTCTATCAACAGCCAAACAAACTCCAGTGGAACAGGAGTTCTATCTGTCTTTTTCACCAATAGTGTGCCAGATGCTTACAGCAGTACAACTGCTTTTTGAGTGAAAGTACTTGTGTTGTAATTGAAGATTATAGTACTACTGGTATTGATTTTTGTAATTTATGAAGGACTAGAAAATGTTTGTACTGTTTGGATACATGGTAAAAAAGGCTTCTTCGCTTTAAAGAACTGTATCTGTCTCTGCCTTTCTCTTTCTCCCACTCTCATTCTGTGTGTTTTACATAATAAATACACACATGCACAAATACACTTACATATACATAACTATGCTTTTTTTCAGTTTAGCTTTTGCTTTCAGGCTACAAAGAAAGAATGTGTGAGTCAAGTATATGCAAATATTAGAGAATTTTCTTTCCTTTCCTAATTATATACATGCATCTTCATCTCAGTATTGTTACTCAGTTATGATCCTTGTCTTAAATAAATCTCCTCAAGGAATGAATTAGCCCCACGCATCATACCGAGTGGTCAGGTTTTATACAAGGTATTAAAAAGGTGTTAAGAAGTAAGTAACCAAATGCAAAGCCAATGTTTAGCTCAGTTAGGAAAACAACAATTAATGTGAAGGTAAAATGATATGCCTAATACCCCAAGGTGTATTTTAAGCCAAACCTACAGATTCTTGCTTGGGATTTTAGCAGAAGAATCTAAGCCCCCAGACGTCATCTCTACCATAAGCTCTTAATATTATATGTGCGTTGTTTGACTTGTTTGGTACTTCCCACTGTGAATAGAAAAGCAAAACAATGTTTGGGTTCTTGCATTCATCTGTCCCTACAAAAAAAAATTAAATGATGCTGACACAAGACTGTGCTAGTTCTCTGCTACCCTCAAAAGGCCGTGGATCATATTCTCTTAGACCATGAAGGACGCATAATAAAGACAGGACTTGTCTTCACCTAAGATGGTAGTCCATAACACGGGCATGGGGAGGGATTAGCTACTTCTTGTTCATTTATCCACTTGAAAGAGGTTAAAAACTGAAACTTACCTTAGCATGATCAGAACACCCAATCGTACCATAGATGGAAAAAAATCAAATTCTTTCCTGAAATATCTCTTTATAAACTGGCGACTGTCTATTTTGTGCTAAAACCCCCATTGTCATAGCAAGTGTGGTTACTGGTGAAGGATTTGTGGTCTATTTGATTATCGCTGACCCTGAAATGTTGAAATTAATATGTTAAAATTCTGAAGTGATGTAAATCACACCTAAGTCATTTGATGGTCTATGGTAGCAGTAAGTCAAATAAACTAGAGATGAATGTCTTCAAATTAACAGATATTAGTTAATATCCATTAGAGTAAATCTAGTTAATTTCCTCTTAATCAGCTTTATTTGAAAGGGAGAAAATAAATTGGTATAATATATTACACAATGTTTGCTAGTCCCTACCTCCCATCCCTGACACATGTGGTACTCAACAGCAAATACAGCTCTGTAGAGAAATTATACTGAAAGAGTATAAGTTGAATTTATCTTCCTGAAGAAAATATATTGACAAAGCTACAAATAGTTTGGGGCAACCAGATGAAAATGAATTCCTTTTCATCTAGGCTTTGTCATACACAGATAAAGGTGATGTGGCATGTTGGATAAAGGCTAATATTGCCCGCTATTAGGATGATTGTAATTTTTCAGAATATGTAAATTAAGTTGAGAGTGATGGGTCTCATTTGGGGCCCAATAGCTTTTTGTTTTTATTGAGCATGAGTGCTAAAACTCCTTATTTTAAAGTTCCTCAAAGAGAATACAAATTGAATATGTTCATTTTTTTTCTGCTCCATCATCAGCTTTTACTAGCATCTAGCATTCAGATTGATACACAGTGGTAAGAAGTACATTTACACAATATTTTTAGCACTCAGATAAGGAAAACGTGGATGTATATTCAAGAAATATCAACCCTATTTAGAACCCAGTAAGCTGAATGACTTATCTGAATAATTTCAGAATCAAGGTTTGTTTCCTTTCCTTTGCAAACACATTTCCATCTCCACTTTTAATGTCTGTAATGGTTCTGTGTTATTTTAAGTTAGGTATCTATTTATACATTTTTAAATTTTGCATTAAATGACAGTTTAGTTTGTTGGAAAGGGTTCACTGACATCACATGTGCAAGCACTCTATTTCTCCAGCAAATTCTTTCAGCTGAACTCACAACTGGATTGTGTTCACTGTGAGTAAAAGTACCCACCCAGTCATCCTCATGGCTAGGGGAGGGGCTGCTGTCAGCTGAGCAGAAGTGGGAGTTGCCTGAGTCCCTTGTTGACTTACATAAAAGGACACTGGGCAGAAACGATGAGGCAAGCAAAGTATTTACCAAGTTGTTGAGGACCTCCCTGTCCTGCCAATGGAAAAAGAAACAGTGAAAGGAATGAGTAATGACAGAAGAATTTTCCTAGTAGGTTGTATTTGGAGTGCAGTGTGGATGTAGTCTAGGATGATAATTTCAGTGGATAATGAATATGCTACAGATGAAAGCATAAGAAATGTCCATGTTAAGCGATGGAAGATCATTGGAAGATAAACTGAGATCAGCTAGTGAGGAAAGTGTCTTATAGTTTTATGCTGTTTTCCAACTCAATTAATCAGTCGTCATGTATTTGTGCTATTAACGAACATTCATTTATTATTACATAGCAAGAACTGCTTTGTCCTTAGCATTGGGCTACACTTTAAAGAAGTTGTGAAGTATAATGTCACCCTGCTTCTGTACTTAAGGACTTTAAATATCTAGGTATGTGCAGAAAAAAAGAAAAAGAGAGACACCAGGGAACATTACTTAGAAAACATAACACACTGCTATGGCAATAAGCTCATTGTATAATAGATAGCAGATAGGGTAATATAAGTATGCTAATATGTTCTAGAAGAGAGATTAATAAATTAGGTAAAATGGAAGTCAACTGGACTTAGTTTCTGAGGAAGGGAATGGTGAAAAAGATAGCATTTGGGCTTTAAGATTGGGTCAAATGTTGACAATAGACTAGGAAGGGCATCCCAGGTTGAGGGAAGGGCGTGAGTAAAGCACAGGAGGTAGATGTGAAAATGCTCTGCGTGGGGTTGTGGAGGTGGAGGCAAGCAGGAAGAGGAAGGTTGCCTTGACCAGATGCCAGAGTAGATGTTGGAGAGAAATTAAAATTAAAGTTAGGAGAGCCCAACTTGAAAAATCTACAAAACTTGATAGAAATACCAGGTCCTTTTCTTGTTTTATTTTTAATGTGTTGATCTTAATGTATTTTCCTAGTCACGTGTATATTATTTACAAAGCATGATTAAGCAAGAGGTGGGTGTCTGAGGGGAATGTGGGTGAGGGACAGAAAAGTGGGAAGGGAAGCCAGCCGACAGTGTCTACATAACCAAGTGCTCACTAAAACTTTGTTATGGTTCTGCCCATTGTGACAGTTTTAAATAATACTCAATTATTTCAGGTATACAGAAGTTTCAGAATGTTTGTCAGTTTGGAACTAGGATTCTGACTAGAGAATCTTCATATTTAATCATTTGATGAACTGATGGACGCGTAGAGGGTTAGTAGAATTTCTGTGACTGTGGCTGCCTGAGGAGGCAGGAAGGGCAGCTGGGAGACCATGTAGGAGCTACTCCGGGGCATATCTGTAGAAGACAGAAAAGTAGGCAGGTTCCAGAAATTTGTCAGAGGGAAAATTAAGATTTTGTGAGATTAATTGAATGTTGAATGTCTCAATATTTGTGACATGGTATAAATTGTACTGGAACATGACACGTCTCTATGTAATAGCCTTCCTGGTTTCATAGACTCACAGTTTCCAAGTTTCAGCAGTTAACACGACAGGTTTACAGTTTTAAAGTTTCAACACTCAACACTGTAGATAGGTCTTAGTCTGCTCAGGCTGCCATAGCAAAATATCAACTACCAAGTGGCTTAAACAACAGACATTTATTTTCTCACAGCTCTGGAGGCTGGAAGTCTGAGATCAGGATGCCAGCATGGACAGGTTCTGGTGTGATATCTCTGCCTACACTAATTCCCTTTGACCAGGGTCCCACCCTCATGACTTAATTATCTCTCAAAGTCCTCATCTCCAAATACTTTCCCACTGGGGCTCAGAGCTCCAAGGATGAATTGATGGGGCACAAATATCCAATCCATAACAAGTGGATATTTTTTGTTTGTCTACCCCCATTCCCACCCATTGGTTCTTTGCTTTCTTCCTTTCTAACTGACCCTTCGGTTGGTATGGAGTGATGTTTGGATCACAGACTAGGGCAGGATATGCCATCTCATTCTGGGTACTTTCTTCTTAATTTGCTTTCTTTTTTTTTTTTAACATTTTTTATTGATTTATAATCATTTTACAATGTTGTGTCAAATTCCAGTGTAGAGCACAATTTTTCAGTTATACATGAATATATATACATTCATTGTCACATTCCTTTCTCTCTGAGCTACCATAAGATCTTGTATATATTTCCCTGTGCTATACAGTATAATCTTGTTTATCTATTCTACATTTTGAAATCCCAGTCTATCCCTTCCCACCCCCCGCCTGCTTGGCAACCACAAGTTTGTATTCTATGTCTATGAGTGTTTCTGTTTTCAGTATTTGTGATTTGTTTGTTTGTCTTTTTTTTGTTGTTTTTTTCTTTTTTAGATTCCACATATGAGCGATCTCATATGGTACTTTTCTTTCTCTTTCTGGTTTACTTCACTTAGAATGACATTCTCCAGGAGCATCCATGTGGCTGTGGACCTTTTAGAGTTTTCTATATACAGCAGTCAGGCAAGAGAGAGAAATAAAAGCGATCCAAATTGGAAAAGAAGAGGTAAAAGTGTCACTATATGCCAACAACATGTTACTATATATAGAAAACCCTAAAAGGTCCACACAAAAACTACTAGAGCTGATTGAAGAATTCAGCAAGGTAGCAGGTTACAAGATTAACATTCAAAAATCAGTTGCATTTCTTTACACTAACGATGAATCAACAGAAAAAGAAAGTAAAGAAACAATCCCCTTTAAAATAGTACCCAACATAATAAAATACCTAGGAATAAATCTAACCAAGGAGGTGAAAGAATTATACACAGAAAACTGTAAACCATTCATGAAGGAAATTAAAGAAGACTTTAAAAAATGGAAAGATATCCCATGCTCTTGGATTGGAAGAATTAATTTGCTTTCTAGATATGCAGAAGGAAATCAAACTGACAAGTTTTTATTACAAACTTTACTTTTCCAGGAGGCATACCCTGACCACCCTATTTAATATTGACACCCTCTTCACCTCCTAATAACTCCTAATCTCTACTTATTCTGTTCTATTTTTCCTCCATCATCATTATCATCTTCTAGGATATGACATAGTGTATTGTTTATGTATTGTTTATTGTGTCTCCCATCATTCAATGCAAAATTCGCTAGGACAAAGAGATCTTTATTTTGTTTACTGATCTATCCAAAGTACCTAGGACAGTGCCTGGCCTTTAGTAGGCAGTATATTACATTACTGAATGGATATATATTACTGAATGAATAAATGGGCAACTACTAAGTTAGCTAAATGAAAAAGATATATTTAATTTTGAGAAAATACTATGTTGTACAAGCTGAATACAGATTCAAAACTCAGACCTAGCAATGATTTTTACTTCCCTAAAGAAATCCTATGATAGAAGTAATGAGAAGTGGGCCAGTTGTGGATGTATTTTAAACACTGAGCCAACAGGAGTTGCTCATGTACTGGGTGTGGGTGTAAAAGAGGGGAAGTCAAGGGTACCTTCAAGAATTTTGGCTAAACAACCTGAAGACCAAAATTGACATCAACTGAGACAGGAATGATTACAGGGAGAGGAGGTTGAGTGATGGTGGTTGGGGATGAGATGAGGAGCTCGGTTCTGGAAATGCTGAGTTTAACATGTTCGTTAGTCAGATAATCAGGTGGATACAGAGTAAGTACTTAAATGTGTGACTATCAAATTAAGGACAAAAGTCTGAGCTTCTATTTTTAATATTTATATAAATGCATATTGATTCCATTTTGAGAACACTTGTATTGTTGTGAGTTTGATGTGAAGTAAACTATGCATATGTGCTAATTTTCAGATACCCCTGAAGGAAAAAATGGGAAATCACTCTCATTGTTTTTAGGATGTACCCTGTATGAGCATTTCCCTTTTGTAGTCTCTCTTCCAGCAAGGAAAGAAAAATAAAATATTTCCCTCTGATTACTCCAAACTGTTCTATTTTTTATGTAGGTATAATGTGCAAAATTTATTCCTTGAGAGTTTTTCCCTAGAAATTAATAAATCAAGTTGATCTTGAAGAGGAAGAAATATTTCACTGAAAATGGAATGAAAATCTTTTGAGTATTTTATTAGCCGGTTACTATAATTTCAAGAGCTTTAAAGTTTTACAGAAAGAGGAGCTAAGGAAATGACCACTTCTGTTATCTCTGTGTCCATTGCTATTTATATTTCTTCTTATGTACCGCCACACTCGACTTTAAGCCTCCTTTATCTTCATGATCATGTTATCTCTTTGTTGTATCCGCTGCCTAATAACAATTAGCTACTTTTTGCTGTTTTCTTGTTTACATCTTTAAAAAACAATTATACCTTTTGCATAGCTGCATCCTACTATAAAATAAATAACATCAGTCAGTCAAGAATTTGGAACAGTTGTCATAAAAGGGAAAGTCTGTTTTTGCATTACAAATTTTATGTGGTCAGGTTTTGGTTGATTGCAGTTTCCTCTTTTTAAGATGGAGAATTTCTTGGGTGGTCCTGACAGATGTTCAAGAACCTTGTAAACTCTCCCATTAGCACAAACTGTTGAGCTAGTGACACTGAGATGCGTATAGAGACACGCACACACACGTGTGTACTATATGTACTTGTACAATGAAATAGGGGCTCCAGCTGGCTGAAAACATGTGGTAAGAGGATTTAATAAAATTCTTTTTTGAAAACTGATAACCCAAACCATCTGCAGTGTGGTCAGATCACACTTCCTTCATGTCTCGTCTGCGAGGGCAGAATAACCAGAGGTTTGGATCTAGTTCCTCAGTCTAAAGAAGGCCATTCAAATGACTTGTCAGTCCCATGGGCGCACATTTCTCCTTCTGAAAGGTTATTTCATCTGCACCCAACTCCATTTGGCCTGTGAATATATGTCTCTCTCATTTTCTCTCTCTCTCTGGGTAGAACGAATGTGAGTAAAATGTGCACACCCACCCATGTGTAGTAAAGCTTCTCTCTCTCTGAATCTATTACATGAGAGGCTATGATAAGATGAAAGGAGAGGAGGAACTTAAAAAAGGAAATGTTCTTTTACGTTTTGGTGAAAAGACAATGAAAGAGAGAAGTGAAACAAATTCTTAACATCTACTTTTCTTTTTTGGGCTAAGAGAAACAGATGTACGTTATATTTGCACAAATGCAGTTTCCTTGAAATTAGGATAATGCATATATTAAAATGATTATTTCAGGCACCAAAGTAAATAGATGTCAACCTTATTAATAATTAATAATGTATTGATACCTGTTTTAATAAGATATATTTCTTAAACGTATTTTAACTGAAACACTTCAATATCCATTTACATATTAGTGTTTTTATAGATTTTAACTTATAAAAACAGATATATATTTTGACACAATCAAAATAATTAGTCCCTTTCAATTTTTTTCTTAACAGATTGTCAATGAGTTATTCAGTGTAATGCAAAAAGCAAAAAGACAAATGTTTACTTTTTGTTTTGTTTTGTTTGCCTTGGGGATTTGTGAGTTTTGATGTACTGTAATTGAGACTGTTTTCAAAATACATGACTAGATTGTTAAGATTAGGTTCATGTTTACAGCATCATTTGTACACAGTTTTGAAAATTTAAACTCAGCTTCCAATATTCTAAAATGTGGATGATGCTTACTTTGATGTGACTTTGTGTGTCTGTGTATTGCAATTCAAGTCGCTCCAATCACACACCCACTCAATTTTCATTTACAGCCTGTGAATGAACATAAGCAAAGTTTTAACTTCATCTAGGTGACCCTTGAAGGCTACATGTTGGGTCTGAAATGTTTAAGATGTGTTCACTGTGGTGATGGAGAAGACCCATCTTTGCTCTGTGTAAGGTTGGTTGTGAATGGACAGAGATGTAGGGCAGAATGTGCTGGTGAGAGCATTACAGAGAACCATGTGGGAAGTAACAGAAAAGAGTAACCTGCATATTGATAGGATGAGGGAGAAAAATGAATTTAAAAAACCTAAAGATCCAACCAAGATTATGACAGAGATAACTGGGTCATTGTTGACAAAAATGAAGCTGGGAAGAAGGAAATTTAATCTTCCATTTATGTTAAAAACAGATCCTATTGAGGCATTGTTCTTTTTGAATCATTGAAATTAGAGTTGCCTGGTCACCAAGAGCCTTTGTTATATAAGGAATTCATTCACATGCTTATCCGTTTATTTATTCATTCACTCATTCTACAAATATTTTAGAGTTGTTACCATCTGAAAGACACTACTATTTCCTCTGCATGGAGTGTGATAGATATTGTGGAGAGGCTTACAAAGATGCATAATACTCATAACTCCTGTCTTCAAGCATGGTACTTGGATGAGAATAAAGAGCAAAAGAGGACTTGGGCATTCTTGTTAGGAGAAATTCACAGGACCGTTGCATGGGGCATGGGATAGATTACGGGCAAATGTGTAGAGAGGGTATCATTGGATAAGGAGTTCAGGATCAGGGGGTGAGACTGCAGGTGGGGCTGAACACCAGGATAAGGGTGAAGTCCAGTTTTTGGCTGGACTGGCGCAGTGGGAAGCCCTCCAATCCCCCAGAGCATCAATGACGCTGAATTTTTTTAAATATCAGGATTATGAGGTATAATTTACATACAGTTATGCAATCACCACCACAATCAAAGCATAGGATTGTTACATCACCCCACAAAATTCCCTCATGCCCCTTCGCCGCCTTCCCCTCCCTCACCTTCAGCCCCTGGTAACAAATGGTATTTTTCCTGCTCCTATTGTTTTATCGTTTCCAAATATAAATGCAGTCTACAGCGTGTAGCCTTTGAGCCTGGCTTCTTTCACTAAACATAATGCACCTGAAATTCATCCGTGCTGTTCTGTGTTTTCCTTAGCTCCTTTCTTTCTGCTAATGAGTAATATTCAATTATATGGATGGACCAGAGCTTGTTTATCCGTTCACCTGCTGAAGGACATTTGGGTTATTTCCAATTTGGGGATGATTATGAGTAGATTCACTGTATATGTATTTGTATATAAGTCTTTAATAATGCACTTCCTTCTACCATTTTGGCTCCCAGCCTTTGAGTCAATAAAACCATTTCTTCTTCTAGTTAGGTTTTATAAATGCATATGAGAATGTGTTAAATTAATGATATCAAGCCCCTTACCTATGAGTTAAAATTTATTGATGGTTGTGAGAGAATGTGTAAGATACCTATGGAATGGAGGCGATAAGAGAAATAAGAGAAAGTAAGGCAGTGACAGGGGAAGTTGGGCAGTATGCAAATGTGACTTGCCAAATGGGCCATCATAAATTATGGAGTGTATTGCCCATTTACTCTGCAGAAGGCAATGTGTTATGACCTGTGGAGGGGTTAAAAGTATGACACTCAGTTCTTTATCCTTAATTATTTAAAAATACCTTTAAAACTTTAACACTCGGTGCTATATTACACACGTATGTATGTCTCTCCCTCATTACAAAGTAAACTCTACAAACAAGATATGCCTTTTATTTTGTTGCTTTGTATTTTCCTTTTGTTTGTTTTTAAGTACTATATTTTCAACCCCTAGAAAAATGTCTGGCATTTAGTAAAACTTCGTAAGTATTTTTGAAAGTATAAACAAGGAGATAAAACATTATTTAAAAAGTAGCAAGCATTATAAGGTAATTTAATTTATTGACAAAGGGGGTGACCAATAAGTGTTTAAAGTGTGGAGTGTGTGGGCAGCCCTGAATAGACCACAATTACTTAGAAAAGTGGAGAGAAGTTTGCTAAATAATTTTCTTTAGATTTTGTTGTTCCTATGATGAATGTACCTATTCTTCACATTTAAACCATATTTCAGTTAATATAAAGCCACATCAAATGTAAAGCATCCAGTTAGTTTATGCATCACTAAGTAGAATCAAACACTGTAATTTAAACTATGACCTTCCTTTGTCTCTAATATATATCCCAGGTAAAAGATGTTAAATGTCAATATGCTAATTATAAAATTAATAAAGTATGAGCTTTTTGCCCAGTTTAAACAAGGTGATATATTTTAAAATTCTTTGTAGACTGTAAAATTTACATAATGATAGATACTATGCTTTACCCCCCAAATTATTTTCTTAACCCATATTAACAAGAAGATTTAGCAAAGAAAATGTGTGAATATACATATAATATACAAAAAAGATATTTATACATTTAGGTTAAATCATTACTTGAATGAATATAATATTATTACTTGCATGGATATAAAAGTTCATGTGAGAGTGACCATATACTCTCTGGAAGCAACAACAACATAATCAGAACACCTGCAGTGTTAGCAGGTGTTAGACCCCCTTAGTTGAATTACACTGTCCAAGTATAAAAGATTATAGTCCAATATTTTTAAAAATTAGCATTTTTGTCTACTTACCATGTGCAGGCATTGTGGTAAGCTCTTCTGTAAGTCAGTTGCTAGTATTACAGATGGAGAGACTGAGGCACAGTGAGGATAAAGAACTTGGCTAAGATTGTTCCACAAGGAGCAGAGCTTATATGTAAGCAAAATCTGTCTGACTCATGCTCTTAGTTTCTGCTCAGTGGCTCTTCATATGAAGTACTGGGTTCAGATCACCATGACTTAACAGTTAATGACAAACAAGCTTGGATTCAGAGTAGGCTGTATGTATGATGAGGTGTTTGGACACTAACCTTTCTGAGTGGATTAAAAAATATATAAACAGGGGAGGAGAAACTTAGTGTTGGGATCCTAGCTGTCTTCAGAGATGTCTAGAGCAGAGGACATTATCAGTCAGATGTTTTGGGGGCTGGAGGGCAGCAGAGATTCTCAAGTGTCAGATTTTAGTTGGCTGTGAAGCACATCTTGCAAAGGACTACAGGCCACCATTATGGAATGAACTTCCTCAAGAAGTAATAAGAGCCTTTTCACTGGAGTGATCAGCGGAAGATGAATGACACAGAATTGAGGTATTTTGTAGGATAATGAACTGAGTAATTTTAAAGTACTTTCCAGCTCTAAGATTATGTGATATATAGATATAAAAATAAATTTAGGGGTCAGGTTACCTCTCAAATTTCCATTAGGAAAATTCTTGGATGGACTCCAAATCTGTCAAATATGGCATCTGTTGTTGAATCACTGGGTATATTTTAAAGACAATGAAATAAAATGTATTTTTTATTATTAAATAGAAATGGCTGAATATGTTACTGAACCAAACTTGGGTCTCCTTGTTCAGGCAGTAAAACCAATCTACTGACACTGGGTGGTGGTAAAGGAAAGGGTAGTGTTTATTGCAGGACACCAAGCAAGGAGTCCAGGTAGCTAGTAATTAAAAGACCCAAACTCCTTGCTTGGTGCCCTGCAGTAAACGCTGCACTTCCCTTCACCACCACCCAGTGTCAGTAGATTGGCTTTACTGTACATGGGCAAGCAGACCCAAGTTTGGTTTGGTAACAATTTTGGCACCCCAGGTGGGACTGAAGTCCTGATGTGTCTTGCCCTTGACACATCAGCCCTCCCCCCCCAGCGGTGGCTCTTGGATCCTGTCCAGCAGCTGCCTGAGCACCTTTGTCTCAGGGACAGTCCCAAGTGCTCACCACTGACCATTGTTGGGCCACAGCACTTTCAATTCTATGCTGAAGGAAACAAGGCTCTGGTTTTGGTCTGTCTCTGCTAATGGGCAGACATTTGGGAGTGGATGGACTCGATGTAGGAAGCTGAATCACTTTGGTATTTACAACCCCAAACTCCCTTCCTCTGCACCCTGGGCTTTTCCTCTGCAGAATAAGCCTGTTTGTTTGTTGTTGTTGTGGGGTACTGTGTTGGAGAGAGGAATAGCTGTTGGACTTCTACCCTATTTGTGAACCGATTCTTTGTTTCTTTGGATGCCAGCATTTAGTTTTGGAGGCACCATTTGTGTTTTGTTTTTCTTGTCTTTCTGGATTGCAGGGGTGTCTGTTCCAGGAAAGCCCCTTAGGGTCCTGCTTTGTCACAAGATACTGTGAAATTTTCTAGTTAAGAACAAATGCTAACATAAAATTCTACCTTGCTTACTAAAATTCATCTGTCATAATGAAGAACTGTATTATAGAGTCTACTTTTAATTCAATATTTTTCTATGACTAACAGCCATTATTTTAGAAAATCTAGTGAAAACAGATTTTCACTAGACATAGAACATATGTTTCACCCAAACATGTGCTCTTCAAAAAGAAGTCTTTTGAGATATATTAAGAGTACCTCTTTTTGTTTATATCTTTAAAATTCAAATTTCTTTCTTAATACTACTGCTATAAATGCATGCAAGGAAATATTTTTTGTACGGTTTGTGGGTAAAGAGAATGCAGAAATACAAATGATTTGTTGGTACTTTTTTATTTTCCTCAGCAGAGAAATTTGGAACCTTTCCTTATGCTTTCTGAAATAGCTTTTTATTTTGTCTATCTAAGAGGTAACTGTTACCTCTTTAACTTTTGTTTTCACTATGTGTAGACAAATATTTCCAATATGGTTCTTTTTTATGGAAGTATAGTTGATTTACAGTGTTGTATTAATTTCTGTTATACAGCAAGCGATTCAGTTATGCATATATATAATACAAAGAAAGGCACATATTTTATGATAACACTTGTATATGGAATCTAAAAAATGACACAAATGGACTTATTTATGAAACAGAAATAGACTCACAGATAGAAAACAAACTTACGGTTTCCAATAGATTCTTATACTTTGATGGCTATAATAATCATAAAATACAACTAGATTTAAATTGAGATTTTAGATTCTCAGAAAGTACTGGATAAACACATAGGTAACCACAAACGGTGATTACCTACACGTTTTTACTTTTCATTAAAAATAGAAATAGTTGAAGATAGTTTCTACCCTTTGGAGATATCTGTAGGACATAAGCTATATTTTTTGAGAGAAAAAGAAGATTTAATGAACATTAGTAAAGTTGAACGATTTATTGTCTTATCCAAAAATTAGGTCACCAGTGCCTCTGGTACAAAATTGGACGTTGATTATCTTGACTGGAATGAAAAGGAAGCCAGCATGACTATTGCACCCTGAGTTCTGAGTATCTGACTTATGTCATAAATTAATAGTTAATTATATAATTTTTAGGAAAAAAGAGAAATAGACTTTCTTTTTTCCTAATCTCCACCTGCCTGTTGTTAGTAGGTGGCATAATGGTCTGAGTGAGCCGAGGAACCATTGTTGTTTAGAACTCTGCCAAGTTCCAGGTCAGAGGCTTGCTGGTTTTCATTTCCCAGTTTGCCAAAGAAAACTTCCCAGGAAGGTGAACCTGAAAACTCACAGATGTATCAACCAGTATGTTGCTCAGGCCTCGTTTATTCTTCAATGTATATTACTTTGAGAAACATTATATCTATATATATGTATGATCACTTTTCAACATGTATTGTTCTATTAGACTACAGACATAAACAGTGATAGATAATATTTATTGAGTTAAAGCTCTGTCCTGTACCCAATGTATTACCAAATTAGACTTAGATGAAAAGCAATCTTAATAATGGCTACTATTTCTTGATGCCTAACCATACATCAGGTATTGTGCTAAACACTTCATATGCATAATTTTATTTAAACCTATGAATAATATAGAAAGCTCTTTTTTGAATCCATTTTACTAATGAGAAAACAGAGGTACAAATATTTATAATAATTTTATCCAAGTCATATGTTTAGAATGTGGAAGTCAGAATTTAAAGCCTGTACTCTTTATTGCTTTCTCTAGTTAAAGAAATCCCAGTGAATGCATGTTTCCCTCACCTTCCTGCTCCCTTAAATCATGGTGTCTCCCTATTGGAAAGGAGCCTTAAATCAGGAAGTCAAAGGGCACACAACTTCCTATCAACTCCACTACATGATTTCTCAGGTCATGTTTGAATTCCTCTGATGAAACGGAGCTCAAGTCACCTAGGAAAACCAATTTTATCCTTGAGTATCTATTATTATTAGACAAAATGAGTTATCTTGGGAGAATAAAAGAAAAAGTAATATTATCTTTTTATAGCATGTCACAGTTTACAAATGCTGCATTCCTTATTTAATTTTAATCTTCAAAGCATCCTCTGTATTAGTTCAAGTATGTACTATATTTTTAAGTATCCCTATGTTACAGGTAATGAAACTCACCAAAAGATTAGGTGGCTTCATGTGTTCAAGTATAGCTATTATCTGTATTCTATATGCCTGATATCTTCTAAACTATTGGGGATAAAGCAGTAAAATATGGCCCTACTCTTGACATCTTAAGGAACCATGACAATTTAGGGGCTCAGATTCCTTCAGTGACACTACTATGCTTCCTGTCTTAGTAATGCATTGTCACCACCAGAAAAATTCAAGTAGTAGCCATTGTGATATTATGGTTTCCTGAAAGTTTTAGAGCTCTCATAAAATGATGGTGTTCTCCAAGCATTGGTGGGAAGACTGTTCCAGGAGAACCTCACACACACACACATCCATACATATCTGTGTGTGTTTGTATACATACATACTATACACAATTACGTCTGGGATTAAACACACTTAGTTTGTAGCTTTATAATTTAAGGACACGTTTTTCCAGCTATACAAATTGGAACAGACAGAGAGGAAGATCACTCAGGACGTTTTATAGCCAAGTTTGGAAATACATCACTTTTGCCAATCTGCTATTTATTGGTCACAACTCAGTCACATGATCTCATCTAAATACAAGAGTGAGTGGGAAATGAAATCTTGCAGTGTGCTCAGGAGGGAAATGAAATATTGTATAAATATAGCATCAGCTCGGCTTCACTTAAATTTAAGAATTAATTATTAATATTATATTAAGTTACAGTAGAAAATTAACCTGATTATTTCCATAGATACAAAAATGTTTTAATAAAATTTAGTGTCTATTCATGATATTAAAGACGAAACAAATCTTAGCAAATTAGGAATAGAAGAGAAGGGCCTGAAAGTAATGAAGAATAGCTTATTAAAAACCTCTGTCATCACAGTTAATGACACATTGACCAGAATTAAGTTAAGAATATTTGTTATCATTACATCAGTTCACTATTTGATTAGTGGGTCCTTGTCAGCACCCAGTAAGATAAAGGAAGATGTATAGGATCAGAGCAGAAGATACACAACTGCCGTTATTTATAGGCAATATCCATGTCTAGAAACCCCGAAATATCTTATGATAAGGGAGTTTTAGCAAGGTTGATGTATACAAAATTAATACACATTTCCATAAAATAGCAGTAAAAAATCAAAAACATATTTTAAATGCCATTTTAAGATCATGAAAATATACAAGGTATATCAAAATATACTAATATAAATATATATACTGTAGGTATACAAATATATATATACAAATACAAATTTGTATATATGCATACAGATACAAAATATACAAATTATAATCATTTTTAGAAATACATGAATAAACCTATATTAATGGAGAAATACAATAGCTTTATGAATTGGAAGTCTTAACCCTGTAAAGACTCTATTAATATTACAGGAGGTTTAATATTGTAGGAAGGCAATGACCTATGGATTCAACGCAGTGCCAATAAATATCCTAGCAGGATACTTCGGAAGGAGGTATTGACAAGCAGGTTCACATTTATATGGAGGTATAAACAGCCAAGAATAGATATGACATTTCTGATGAAGCAGCATGAAACAAGACTTGCCTTATCAAATGTGAAGATACAATGATTAATATATTGTAGGATTGGTGCAAGGATATACTAATTGACCAATTGAGCAGAATTAATAACTTAAAGATAGATCCTCACATCTATGAAAAGTAATTTAATAACACAACCGACATAGGAAGATCAGTTGGGAAAAGACATTATGTCTCAATAAATGGTTCTGGGATTATTGTTCAGTTTCTACTGAACCATTGCCAGCAGCACATAAATAGACTCTATTATATCCTTCTCTAAAACAAAATAAAACAAAACACAAGACACCTTGGTATCTGCATTTTTCTTTAGCTACTGATTCATTTGTCTGCTCCATTTCACATCAAAACTTCTTCTTATGATTATGATTATGATTTTGCATTTCACATTTATTGGTACAGGAAGAACTATACACTAAATGGTACTAAGAAACTAAGTTAATGAATTTGAAATGAAGTAAAAATAAAATACAAATAAATCAAAGATTAAAGCAATAAGAATACTACAGCTAACAGCTTTATGAGTATAATCCTTCCTCCTGCTTCAGTGAAAACAAAACTAAGGATCTAAAAACAAATGGGAAAAACAAAAGAGAGTTAAGATCTTTCACATATAATTAAGAAGAAACTGATGAATTGAAATGTTTTGAAGGATTATCTGTAATAACTGTCTCCACATTCTCATCTCAGGTTCCTTCTTCAACCCACTGGAACTGGGCTTGGTTTTCTACCACTTCATGGGCCTTACCTTTATCACATTCACCAATAGATTCTTGGCCAAAGCTATTAGTCAGTTTTCTAGTTATGCTCTCACTTGACTGCTCAGGGCGTTGGCTACAGATGATCATTTCTCGTAGCCCTTTCTTGCCACAGCTTTCAGGATCCTGCACCAGCCCCTCCTTCTCTGGCCTCACTCCTCAGTCCTCTTTCTGGTCCCCTCTCCATTGTAGGTCCTCTAGAGGCTGGTGTGCTCTGGAGATCTTCCCTTGATCACCTGCTTTAACCCGTCTACACTTTCTCCATAAATTATGCTAATTAATTTCTTGACTTCACATGCAATTGATAGTCTGATGACTCTTAAAACTAAATCTCCAGTTGGATCTGTCTCTAGAACTTGAGACTCATATATCAAAATCCTGCTTCTCATTTTGCTGTACATCTAATGGACATTTCAAATTGAATAGAGCCTAAAGTGAACTCTTGATTTTTCCCGCAATCTTGTTTCTTCTCTCCTCTACCTTCCCATCATAGTGTCTGAGATCATCCATTGCTCCAGTACTCACACACTGCTCTAGGCATTATTCTTGTCTCCCTTCTTTCTTTAAGCCCCACATGCAGCACATTACCAATTACTGGTTACCTCCAAGACATCATCCAAATAACATCACTGTTCTTCATCTTAATGGCCACTGGCCTTCACTGTCCTGATAGTCTGGGTTTCTTACATTCTTGTCCCTCTACAATCCATTTTCTAGTCATAGCCAGTGCGTTCTTTTGAAAATACAAACCAGATGTTACCATGCTCAAAATCCCTCAATGGCTTCTCACTGCACATAGAGTAAGGACTCAAACACAACCTTAGCTTATAAAGCAGGACCTGATCACGCCTGCCTTCCTCTCAGATATAACCATTCTCCCCTTCATCTTCACTTGGAGGGACTTTTCTTAGCATCTAGAGCTCAGATAAAACATCACCTGCTCAGAAAGTTCTCTGAACAGTCATTCCAAATGAGCCACCCAAGCACTTTCACACAAAACACCCTATTTTAATTAACTACAGCAACATTTTACATCATTTAATAATCCCCTTGTGATTTAAAATTTATGTATGGTTGGATGTATGTATTTCTCCCTTCATTAAATTATAAGCTTCATGAGAACAGAGTCACTATCTACTTTCTATGCTGCTATATCTTTAGCACACAAAACATCATCTGACCTAGAGAAGAAATGCAATAAAAATTCATGTTGCATTATGGTTGTATTATTGTCATGATATCTGGCCTTGCTGGTTAATTGTGTTTTGTTACAGTGCTTTCTTTGTGTAGGAAATCAAAGCATGTTAAAATAACTGTCAAGAAAAACAACAATTTCTACTTAATGTATTTTAGAAGTGGAAAGATTATTATATTAATTTTCACTATTGCAAATTAACCTAGATTTTAATTGGATTACTACTTTGTCTGTGGTCAATCTGACAGAGGCATGGTGAACATGAATATTTAGAATTGAAACACTTTGCTTCTTAATCATAGAAGCCAAGTCAATACTTTTAAGATAAAGAAATCAGTGACATCTGAGCTTGGGGCATGAGCCAGGAACATGCATACTGTGAGATACTGTTTGAGAACAACTATGAAATCAATGAGACTTCTGAGATTAAAAATATCAGACTATTGAATCCAAAACTTTAGTCACTGATATTTTCCCCTGAGATTATTTTGCTAAGTGAGAAGAATTGTTTTCCAAGGAAGGGCAAAATTAAATTAAAAATATTCACAGACACACATTATCAAAGAAACTTGAATATGAGACTTTTTTTTTTAATTGCACCTAGGCTCATACTCCCTGTAGGTTCTCTGTTCCAAGTTACCTTAGTATGTCTAGAAAAATATGTATAGGGCCCAATAGCTGTATCTTTAACACTATGAGTGAATGAACTTAAACTCAAACACAAAAAGGCTTATTTTTATATCAAAAAAGTAATATTCTTGCAATGTAGAAATTCTGGAGGAAAAAAGTATAAAGAATGCTTAAAATTTCAACTATGTAACATGTTAGTGTTTTTGTGAAATTTGTTTTTTCTCTGCATATTGTTTTCATTTTAAATTTAATGTGTGAGTAGATAAAACATTCATATCATTTCAAAATCAGAACTATATTAAAGGTTTACTTGAAAAGCCTTACTTCCCATCCATCCTTGTTCTCCCCTCCACACACATACTCCCTATAGATAACTACTATTTTTAAATTAAAGTATAGTTGATTTACAATGTTAAATTAGTTTCAGGTGTACAACACGGTGATTCAATATTTTTATATATTATATTCCGTTTAAAATTATTATAAAATGTTGCCTGTATTCCCTATGCTGTATGTTATATCCTTGTAGCTTATTTATTTTATACATAGCAGTTTGTACCTCTTAATCCCCTACCCCTATTGTGCCCCTCCCAGCTTCCCTCTCCCCATTGGCGACCACTGGTTTGTTCTCCGTATCTGTAAGTCTGTTTCTGTTTTGTTATATTCATTAACTTGTCTTATTTTTTGGATTCCACATTTAAGTGATAACATATAGTGTTTATCTTTCTCTGTCTGATTTATTTCATTAAGCATATTACCTTTTAGGTCTATCCATGTTGTTGCAAGTGGCAAAATTTCATTCTTTTCTATGTCTGAGTAGCTTTCCATTGTGTATGTGTGTATGTGTGTGTGTGTGCATATATATAAATACAACAACTTCTTTATCCATTCATCTGTTGATGGACACTTAGGTTGCTTCTATATCTTGGCTATTGTAAATAATGCTGCTGTTAGGAACACTGAGGTACGTATATACAGATGACTGCTTTGATTAGCGTCATGTATATTTTCCCCATGCTTTTTTATGTGAATAAAAGCAAATACAAATATATGTTCTTCTTATTATTTCTTTCTTGCTTAAAATATAGCATACTTAATGCTTATTTCTAAACCAAGCTATCCCTCTTTCTCTTTATATCCCACAGAGAGCTATTAATATATATTCTCATATATATTCTCTAATAGATGTAGTTTATTTATTTTTGTGGCTGCATAATACTCCCTTATACAGGTATATCTTCATTTACTCAGCCAATTTTTCATTAATAGACACTTGAGTTATTTTCAATCCTGTTATTACAAATAATGCTATCTGTAATGCAAGTGACCTTGCAAATAAGCCATTTCTATGTGCATGGGTGTGAGAAATAGAGTCAATGTGCCCTCTATATAAATTTTACCATTTTACCTTCCTATCACCAATGTCTGAGGGTACTATTTTCCTTACTAACAGAATATATTGTCAAACTTATGTGATTTTGCAAAAGCATATTATCTTTATAGGAATAAATATCACACTGTATTTGTAATTTCAGCACAAATTTTAAGAATTATATAGAACATAATTAAATGTAGGTCAAAGAAGTAGAGGAATGCCTAGAAAAATAGGTGTCCTGTAAGCCAAAGGAGTTTTTAAAAAAGTTCAGAATGTCAAAAGCAACTGTGTGATTAAGTCCTACGTTGCTTTTTTCTTGCTAATGACTTTTTTTCTCTAGGTTAATTTTTTTCTTCAATTTTAGGTTTAAATATTTGGAAAGTTACTAAGCCAACTATGAAACAATTTTACTTGGTTGTTAAAACACGAACAAGATCCCTTTATTCAGCATCCCAGCTTATTTTAGTATATAGATTTAGCTATTATACAGTTTCTTCCAAGGTTAAACCTAGATCCTTTCCACTTTATTTTTTAAGCATACGAAGGATTTATTAGTTAATTAAGATAAAGGGTTAAGCAGAAATTGTAATTATTATCAACTTTCTGACATTGACAATGACTTACTGGACCCTTCTCTTTGGATTCCAGATCTTCCCATAACAAACACTGTATGGCCATGACTGTTTTTGCTCTTTATATTTCTCTTTCATAGTGAGAAGTAAACTCTAAAAATTTTTTTTTTCCCTTTCTGTTCTACTGCCATAGACTTTGCTTCAGACCTTTGGCATTTACTACCCCTGGAGCAACTGACATTTCTTTTCATAACTGAGAAATAATAAATGTTGTAAAATAGTGCGCACTGTTGGACATGAAATAAAAGCGTAAGGTCTCAGTAATTAGTTGAGAAGGGTTAGCAACCGACCTCAGTCATTTCCAAATAAAGACTCTTAACCTTGCTGTAGACATCCTCTCCTGGGATCCCAAGGACATGCAGTGACACCGGTTCAGTCGGTCCCTCCTGAGAGTAAAGAGTTGGGTGAGGAAAGATTTTCTTTGGCTGCCACCTATTTGAGTGCCTTGCACACTGTGGATTCTGCCCCCAAATCACTGGCTAGTTAAAATTTAGGCACCACTTACCAGCACTTGAGAATTAACAGTGAACTTTTTTTGAAACGTCAGCTGTTTATAAGGGTCATTGGAGAGTTTGTTTCAAAACATTTATATGTATTAGTTTCCTTCGGCTGCCATAACAAACTACCACAAACTTGGTACCTTACAATAGCATACATTTATTTTCCCACAGTTCTGGAGTCCAAAAGTCCAAACTCAAGGTATACACAGGACAGAATCCCCACGGAGGCTCTAGGCCAGAACTCTTCCAGCTCTGGTGACAGTCAGCACTTCTTGGTTGGTTACTGTGTCATTCCAATCTCTGCCTCCCTTTTCACGTCACCCTCTCCTCTGTGTGTGCATCAAACTCCTCTGTCTAGTACTTATAGGGGCACTTGTGATTGGATTTAAGTTCCACCCAGATAATCCAGGATAACTCTCTGTTAGGACCATTAAGTTAATCGTATCTGCAGAGACCCTTTCTCCTGAGAGAGTAACATTCCCAGGTTCCAGGGATTAGGATCTGATATCTTTGAGTGGTCAATATTCAGAGTACTGTACTATATTTAGACGTGTTCTAGAACTGTCTTTCACAGTCCTTACTGCAAGGCAGAAGGCTAACTTTGAGATTCCAAAATGCTCCTTTCCAACCCTGCCTTCTACTATCATTATTCTTTGCTTTAAAAATATATTTGTATTTTTCTTAGTACACAGTAATATGTGCTCATTATTTTAAATTTTAAAAAGTAAGAAAAACTTAGCAAAATAAAAATTATATATGACCTAGCTATTCAAAGATAATCTACATGAACATTCCATTTTTTTTCTAAGCATGTTGACATCCTCAGCACATAGTACGTACTAAATATATGTTTGATGAATAAACAGGTAAGTGAATGAACCAATAGCTCACACTGCGGCTTTCCATCTCTCCTATAAAGAATACTGGCTAAGGAAGTGGAGCTTGAATTTACAGAAGGTCAAATTGCATCTCTGCACTTTACCAGCTGCATGCTACTCAACTAGCTTCTGCTTCAGCATTCCTTCTGCAAAATGGACGATTGTAATTGTACCTCCTCAGATGGTGTTTTAGAAGATTAAAATGTACAGCAGAGCACTGGCACCTAGTAAGTCTCAGTGGTTGGTTAGCTGTAATGATTCAAGATGGGAAAAGGGGATTTCACAACAAAGAGAAGAATTTGCACTAGAAACTGTAGGGAGCTGGATTTTGTGTCAACATTTGGATTTTTTCTTCTTTCAATTGCAATCTTTCAAAAATGCCATGGGGCATCTTAAGAAAGGTAGTGAGATGCTGTGGGCAAATTCTGGATGCCCGTGGTATCTATCGCAAGGGGATTCATCTATTAGATAAGTGTGAGAAAAGTAACTTTTAAGGTCTCTACCAATTTTGAGAGTGTAATTATAGAATTTTGGTTTTAAAATAATGGTTCTTCCTTTCTCCACATTTCCTATCTGTTTTCCCCCATTCATGGAATTTCTGCATTCTCCAATGAATTAAAAACACGTAGACAGATAGGAGTGACGTAATTGTAGCTAGAATGATAATGTCTGTGTTCCCGGGGAGAATATTCTTATAGAAAGACTCCATCAGGGAAGAAATTCATGAACTTCTTCTGTTTTGTCCAGAGGAGGAGTTCACATGGGGTAAGGGAATCCTTGTGTGTGAAACAAAAGATTTAAAAGCTTTTAAATGAATTACATCAAAACGCTGCACGTATTTTCTTCTATCACAGTCAAAGCTGTCCTGTTAGTCTTCTAGGATCTGAACATATGTAATAATGTTATGCAAATACTGTTTTAAAAATTACAGTGAACTCAGAATGACAGTGCTTCTCATCTGCAGTTTATAAGTAAAGCATCAAGATGAGACATCTGTGTAGAGAATTTATTTCTGTTTGTTCAGTAATTATAAAATGGTCTCATGCTATTATCATTATTATTGTTAATTTAAATAACGGTTTGGGAACATTACACGTATTGCTTGCTGTTATGTGTTTTATTCACTGAGAAAAAGCACTTCATTCTACAGAGTGTACAGTTTTATTAGTATCGTGCTATTTTTTTCTATAAGATAATGTGTAACAGTGCTTAGGTAAGTGTTCCCTAGTTTGCACATCAGAATTACTCTAGTAGATACTAAATTTGCACCAATGTGCAAGTCTCCCCTTTTCTTTCTCCCTGGCAACACACCAGAAATCAATATAACTAATTTCAGAGGACAAGCAGAAATTTGATACCTATTTATAAAACTTCTTTAAACTGCTTTAAATAGCAGTAATTGATTATAAATAAGAACATAAATTGGATTAATAATTAATACAAATAAGTGTTTGAAACTTATTGTGCCAGGCTCTTGGCTAGGTGCTCCCAGAGCTTTATTTCCCTCATGTATAAAATGAGAAATATGACAGAGTCACTGGGCAAATTAACGATGTAAGTAGCTTATACACATTTGCTTAGCCAAGTAATAAATGGCCGAGAAACAATAGCAGGCATCATTAGCAACATCATTATGCTGTGCTGTTTATTATTATGATTGTTAACCAGAGGTTTATTTGTTTTAGTTGGTCTAGTCTTAGAGACATGACAGTAAACATTGACTTCAAATTTTCTAACGAGTTTATCTCCGTGTTCACTCAACCAGCTGATAATACTAGCAGATACATATTGAACCTTTACTAGAATCATCTCATTATTTGGGGATTAGCAAAATATGGACCCAAACTATTTTGAAGCTTCTGGGATGTAAGAAAGACTTTTTTAATATTAAAAGCAGCTAAAAATACTATGCACCAGTCATTTTTCTACAAACTACACACGTATTAGGTCACAGTTACGGAGTAGATTCTGTTTTTACCACATTTTAAGGATGAAGAATGTGAGGAACAGAGAGGATAAGTATCCTGCCTGAAGTCACTTGGCTAATTGGTGGGAGACTGGGAACCTAAACCTAGGCAGTTTGACTCCAGGATAGGTTTATTTGACCACAGACTTCACTGTCATCAGTAGATTGGTATATGGCTGGAGCACTTGTGGATACAGCTTTATATCTTTCATGAGCATATAGCATCCTGTTTCCTTTCCATAACAGAGGCTTATCTGTAATAGGTCTGTTTGTTTCAGTTTTCTGCCTTCCCTGAGTGAGTCTCAGATCCAGCAGTAGAAGGACATCATTGGACTTTCTAACTATGACATTCTCTGTGCCTAGGACAGAGCCTGGCACATGCTAGGTACTAATAACTATTTGTTGATAAATTAATGAAATTACTTGCTACAAAGAAGAGAAATCAAACCAATCTACTCTATTAAAACCTACTCTGTTTTACTCTAATCAAGAATGTTGAGTAACGTTTATTTCACCTTGATCTCATTTTCAAATCTCTGTCTATTCACTTTAAAAATACACATATATTGTCAAGCTGAGACTTTTGCCTAGTTCCTTATGATGCTTATGATTATTGTTCATGCTGGAAAAAAAATCTCACTATGGTGCTATTAAACTAACAAAGCTACTGCACATGCATATATTTTTCCAATTCAAATCCCAGATAATAAGATCATTATGCTTATTTTCAACAGCATCTAGCCTTACCCCAGTATCTTGTGGTTTTGCCTCATATTTTCCCAGAGTTGGAGCTTCTTTTCCAATAGCAATTTGAGTTGAAAGCAAAATACTAGTGTGGTTCTGAATTGTGTATCTTTTGCCAGCTCTTAGCTGTCAACTATAAAAAATTTTGTTTAACATATTGTCCCATTTTGAAATTTTAAGGATTCTTTATAAAAGGGATATTCCCTATAAGGGAGAAAAATAAGTATAATTCCATTCTGAAAATGCTGATTAACTATTGCTGTGTAATTATTGCCAAATGTAGTGAGCTCATATCAAAGAGATTACATCCCCTTTCTTGTACTTGAGCCTCTTCTCTCTGATTATCCAACATTTGCAGTGTGGCATGTCACACATCATGGATTAACAAGCCCTTTCTTCAAAAACTCAGGACTACTGCACCCTGGCTATTTTGTCACTCAAGATCCTCAGCAAGAAATTGATGGCTCTAACTGAAAAGGTGTAGTTGAAGAGTGTGTAATAAAGAAACCTTTTACAAAATGTTGGAAAAGCTAATGGAAACCAACAGATAGTGAAAATGCCCTGGGGCTAAAGACAAGGAGGCACCCATTACCACTCTGGTCTGCTGGAGAAGCCTGCAAGTTTAGGAGATGTGGACTAGGGTAGTCAATACAACTAGGATCAGATTGCTGCCTAGCATGGAGGGAGACAGGTCAGTAGACATCTTGGTCTGACTCTGGTGACTTTCTGATCTCCTGCTATAGCCTCTCAAACCCAACCTGAAGCCAGAGGTCAGGGGAGTCTAGTTTATGCAATTTATAGAGATTAGTCTCCTGGGGTGCAGAATAGAGTCATGGGTGGATAGACGATCTGGAGAGCAAACAGAGAATACCCAGGAGAGCTACTAACAGAAAATTAAAGACTATCACATAGTTTGGGCTCACATGCATGCTCCTCATGGAGTTCGAATCTTCCAAATTCCCCATTTCTAACAAGAGGCATCGCCTCTCTTTCAGATACACAGAAGAGAAACACTGAAGTCATCTTTGACTCTTTCTTCTTCATTCCCTGTGTTAAAGCTATGAGAAGTTTCTTTCATATTTCTTAAAAAAAATCTCTAATAATTCATCTCTAATGCAAATTTATGCCATTTCTACTGCTGACACTTTTGTGTCTTGACTTTGCCATCTTATGTCAAATTAATTGCTTCGTGGTGATAAACTTTGAAGAGGCTGGCATTGTTAAATCTCCCTCTGCTTTGCTCAAGAACCTGCTCCGGTTCCCAGCTGCCATGGACATCAAGTGCAGCATCCTCTGCCTGGGGTTAGACTTTCCACAGCATGCCCTCGACATCTCCACAGTTCTTACTTCCTGATTATTCCTCCACATGCATCTTCTCCTGACTCTAATGTGCTCTGCACATATGGCTCTAATTACTGTTCTGCTGATGCTGTTTCCTCCATTTGGGAAGATTACCCTGAGCTCACTAAATCTTAAAATCTGAAGTTCATTTAAAAACCATTTCCTTCATATTATCTTTCCTAATTAATCAGATTGCCCTCATATCACTCTCTTCTTAAACTTTTGTTATACTTTTTTCAACATACTTTGACGCTCCCTCCTTTTGTAGTTATATACTGTGTTATTCCTCTACTGAGAGTGAAGAGTTTCTTTCACATACTTCACATCACCTGAAATAGTTCTAGAAATAGTATGACATATAGTAGTGTCTCAATATATATTTTTTTAATCAGAGGGGGCACTTGAATTATATTTGCTTACTAGTTGTTTGTTTGGTTAGCTAATTTAGAGCAACTCTGGAAGAATTAACCAAACCCACACAAACAGTGCATAATTTTTGACTACTACTTTGTCTTGTAGGTATTTGTCCCAAAGACTAAGTTAAGGTGGAGCTCTAAGATTTAGCTTCATGGATGTTCATGAAAATGTTCTATATATTAACACAAAAAGTCATAAACACTTTATGATAATAGAGGATGTGAAAGTATGTATATTCAAACAAGTACTGTACTATGCTATTCAGCTTTGTAAAATGATGTAGATTATTAAATTGGCATAATAACAGTATATGACAAGTTTTGAAGGAGATAATGCACACGTATTCTGATTACTATTTTTGTAAAAATTACCACATATGTTGAAACACATACACATATATATAATACATACAAATACAGATAGATGCATATGGTGTTAATATTGATTATCTATGGTGGAGGCAAATTATAGATTTTTGTTTATGTGCATTTTCTGACAATATAAACATTGCAAAATACTTAGAAAATAACTATCACAATTAAGACCCTTATCTTAGTTATAGACTTTAACTATTTGGTTTCTATACACAATGATACAGTGGTTTCAATTAAATGACTTTATTTTACTTACTGAATGACTTAAAACCTCAGTAAGGGTTTGCCAATTATAGTATACCTTGGCCTAAACATTGCCTAATGATATTTAAACAATTATTTTTACATCACAAATTTGTTTGGAAAAGTGTCAAAATATAAAACCTGTACAATGTTAAATTTGAAAATAAAAATTAAAAATTCAGCCAGAAGTAGCTATTTCTCATGCACAAAAAGACAACAAAGGATAGCATTACTCTGTCTTAATTACCAAGTGAGGTCGATTGGGATTTCATGGAACAGAATAGTTTATGCAGGAGAGTGGCTTGAATTCAACTAGTAGGACACATGTATAGTTTAAGATCCTACACAGAGCCTGAAGGCATAGAATTTAACGAGACATATGTTTACACATACAAACATACATTCATGCAGAAATGAATATTGTATCTACCTTCAAGGTTAGATGCTATGTTCTAAAACTGAGCTAAATCACATATTCAATTATTTCAAAAAATCAGTTCAGTAAGTAAAATAAATTCATTTGTTATTGAAACAACTGTTTCATTACTTCATATAGAGACCATATAGATTAAACCTCTATTCAAAAGAAAGGTCTTAATTATAATGAATATTTTCAAAGTCTTCGTAATTTTTAAAAAAATATTTTAAAATACCAGAAAGTAAAATGGAATCCACAGGCCAGAGGACACTAGATATGATGAGAAATAGGAAATTTTACTTCCTGGGGGAGGGAAACAAATGCAGTACCTCCAACACCTCATCTTGTGAGGCATGGAGGGAAAGGGACCCTCTAACCTCTAACTGCTTGGGTTTTAGTTAGGGAGTGCTATGTTTTATCACTCTAAGCCCAGAAGGAGGGACCACTCTGATGACTATAATTTTATGTGCCAAACCAGGTAGGGTGGAAGTTGTGTAAAATAGTATTTGAACTAAATATTGTTTCAAGCTGGGAAAATGGACAATACAATATACTGCACAAGAGGATAGGCAATTGAATCCAGCATGCTTGGTTTTTAATAATGGCTTTACAGCACTCACAGTATTTATTTACTCAGCAATATGCTTTTTTCAGCATTAACCTTACACCAGGCAAAATGCTAGGCGTTGGTGATAACAGGGTGCAAAGCACACATTATACTTGCTTCCTTATAGTTTATTGATGGAAATAGACATTAATTAAATAATTTCACACATAACATAATTACATACAGTGGTAAATCAGTTTAAGGAAAGTTCAGGAAGCTATGCAAGTATATTTTGGATGTAGTCAATCTAAAAAATGGATTTAAAACAACCAGAGAAAGAATGTAGTCCTAAGGTAAATGGAAGCAGGGTACCATTTACAGAAGGGCAATTGGCTGGATCGTAGAAAGGATTTTAAGTGTAAGATGGAAAAATTTGTTTAGAGGTGTAAGTGGAGCCAGACCACCCAGAGCTTTGTTCTAAGGCAGATGAAAGCCATTGGAAACTCTTAAGCTAGAAATTCGCAAGATAAAATTTCTATTTCTACAGATCACTCTGAGCATGTTAAAAAAAGAATTAAAAGATGTTTGAGTATTATGGGGAATTCAGGGAATAGTTACTTAAAACATTCCAGACAAGAGACTATAGTCTCTTGGACTAGGAGGTAATGGTAGTAGAGCTACAGTAGAATAGAAATAATGACTCCTACATTTCTGGCTTTTGCAACTGGCTGGAAGATGGTGCTGAATTAGGGAATACATAAACAGGACCTGGAGTACTTGCATTTTAATTTGACCAAGTTTACTTTAAGATGCCTTTGAAATACCCAAATGGAGATGTCAAATAAGCTCTTGGATATAAAAGTCTGGAGGTCAGAGAGTCCTGGGTTTGAAATATTTATCTGATATTCTTTAGCTTATAGTTGGTTGTTAAAGTCATACACATGGATGAGATACCTTGGAGAAAGAGCATATAAAGTCAGAAGAGAAGGAATTGTCAGATAAATCTTTGAAATACTCTCATATTTAAAGGTCGATTAGAGCCAGCAAAAGAGACTCAACCAACAGAAAGCTAAGAGGAAAACCTGGAGAAAACCAAGGCACCAAAGCAAGAAGGCAATTCCAGAAAGAGTGGTTAATGGTGCTCTCCTGAGAAGTCAAGTTCATAGAGGGTTTAGAAAATTGTCAAGCATGCAGCTTATGGCAGCCATGTAATTGGAATTATGGGTGAACAAACCAAGCTGCAGTGGATCCATATGAAGAAATAGATTCAGTGTAGACAACTCTTTGCTAGGCAAGAAAAAATAAAATAAAATGAAGGGGGAGGAGGAGTCAAAATGATTTTTTAAATAGGATCAACCTTTAAATACATCTCAGCACTGATAGAAATGATCCACTAAATAGAGAAATCTAACAGAGAAGAGAAAGGATGATCAAGATGCTTTATTAAGTCATCTGTCGATGGACATTTACGTCACTTCCACATCTTGGCTATTGTATATAGTGCTGCTATGAACATTGGGGTGCATGTATCTTTTCGAATTAGAGTTCCTTCTGGATATAGAATGGGATTCCTGGATCATATGGTAAGTCTACTTTCAGTCTTTTGAGGAATCTCCACACTGTTTTCTATAATGACTGCACCAAACTGCATTCCCACCAGCAGTGTAGGAGGGTTCCCTTTTCTCCACACCCTCTCGAGCATTTATCGCTTGTGGATGTTTTAATAATGGCCATTCTGACTGGTGTGAGGTGATACTTCATTGTAGTTTTGATTTGCATTTCTCTGATAATTAACGATACTGAGCATTTTTTCATGTGCCTAATGGCCATTTGTATATCTTCATTGGAGAATTGCTTGTTTAGGTCTTCTGCCTATTTTTGGATTTGGTTGGTTGTTTTTTGTTATCAAGTTGTATGAGCTGTATATAGATTCTGGAAATTAAACTTTTGCCAGTTGCATCATTTGCAAATATTTTCTCCTATTTCATAGGTTGTCCTTTTGTTTTGTTTATAGTTTCCTTTGCTGTGCAAAAGTTTGTAAGTTTAATTAAGTATGATTTGTTAATTTTTGCTTTTATTTCTATTGCCTGTAAGACTGCAGAACATTGCTAAGATTTATGTCAGATAATGTTTTGCCTATATTTTCTTCTAAGTTTATCTTGTCTTGTCTTATATTTAAATCTTTAAGCCATTTGAGTTTATTTTTGTATATGGTGTGAAGGAGTGTTCTAGCTTCATTGATTTACATGTTGCTGTCCAGTTTTCCCAACACCATTTGCTGAAGAGACTGTCTTTTCTCCATTGTGTATTCTTATCTCCTTTGTCAAAGATTAATTGACCATAGGTCTTTGGATTTATTTCTGGGCTCTCTATTCTGTTCCATTGATCCATATGTCTTGTTGTTATGCCAATACCATGATGTTTTGTTTACTATAGCTCTGTAGTATTGTCTGAAGTCTGCGAGGGTTATTCCTCCAGCTTTGTTCTTTCTTCAATATTGCTTTGGCAATTCTAGGGGTTTTTTTGTGATTTCATATAAATTTTAGGATTATTTGTCCTAGTTCCATGAAAACTGGGGTAATTTGATAGGGATTGACCTAGAGATAGTCATTCTAAGTGAAGTAAGCCAGAAGGGGAAAGAAAAATACCATAAAATAGCACTCATATGTGGAATCTAAAAAAAAACGAGGAAACTAATGAACTCATCTACAAAACAGAAATAGACTCTCAGACATAGTAAACAATCTTATGGTTACTGGGGGAAAGGAGATAGGAAGAGATAAATTAGGGAGTTTGAGATTTGCAAATTTTATCGACAATATGTAAAAATAGATTAAAAAGCAGATTTTTTCTGTATAGCACAGGGAACTATATTCAATATCTTCTAATAATCTTAAATGAACAAGAATATGAAAACAAATATATGTATATATATGCATGACTGGGATATTGTGCTGTACAGCAGAAATTGACACATTGTAACTGACTATAATTCAATTAAAAAAAAAAGATGCTTATTGATTATCCCTTGCATGGCAGCATTGACTAAGTTATTGACTGTCTCTGCCTTAGTTTTCACAGCTATAAAATGGGGAGAATAATACCCTACTTTATAAGATTATTCTAACAATTACATAATATGATGTTGGTTGAATGCTCAGTAAAAATTTTGGCACACAGAATCTGTTTAATAAATTGGATCCTAAACTTAACTAGGCATTTAACAGTGTTTTATACATATTGGGTCCTCAATAAATATTTGTTAAATGTTGAATGAATATGATGCTGTTACATGATTTTTGATTAGATGGGGCTATAAATGATGTGATGCATGTTCCCATGTACTGCGTTACAGATGTATCTTGTATGTTCACTGTTGATAATGATGATGATAATATTCAGTATTTGCCATCTCATGATGTTAATGTCTGGGGCATTTGTCTTCACAGGGTACTATTTTTCTTCCTGGAAATAAAGTTCTTGAGCACCCCTGCAATGAAGAGAGCCCCGGGAAGTTCCTTTTTGAAGTAGTTCCAGGTAAGATATTTTCCTGGTTTGATTCAATTATTGCCATTCCATGTGGGTAAAGGTGAAGACAGGTCAGACAGCCTTTATTCCTCTTGAGTTGTGGCTGCAAACATGAATTTGAGGAGGTAAGTGTTAAATTTGGTTAGTATTTACATAGGTAAGGATTCCAGCTTTGTGCACCTGTACAAAAAAAACACATGTGCACATGACTACAGGATATCCATTTGTCCATGAGACTCCAGAGCTGACCAGCAGTCATGACACAGCAATTGTATTGGAGATATAAAAGGTGATTTCACAGCGCTTTTGTGGTGTGAAATTTGGCCAGGTGGAATGTCTTGCGTGGCTGACTCACTGACATATTTCCTCACAAAACTCATCTTAAAGGAGCTCTAGTTATACAAATGAAACAAAAATCCTCCTTCGATGACTGATCAAGTATTGCAGCTCTGGACCTCAACTTTGCTCACAACCAACCACTTCCACATGTTTGGCTTGTGGCATTGAAGCTGCCTCTGCCAAGTCGTCAGATCCTACAGTTACAGTTCTTCAATGTCTGTTCATTTTTTTTAGGTACACTGTATCCACCCCTCTCAAAGTACGTGATCTCCACTTAAATCTTTGACTCACCCAGCAACACTTTCTTCAAAGCTGTGATGTACTTCTTTATTCGGTTCTTTAGCCCTTCTTGAACACTTGGTGTAAAAAAAAGGGAGTTAGGAATGTGGTTTTTATAGCTTTGGCTCTGGCTGACCCAGTTTATGTGATACTAACATTGATTTAATCACAGTCTAGGGTGTGTGAATTTCTCTGGGTGATTAATATGTAATGCATATCCATAATGCTGGTGCAAAGGCAGTCAATAAAACATTTTCCCAGATTTATAAATGTTGGGAATCTGGAATGTGAAAGCATTTCTCCCTCTCAATGAAAACAGCTGTAGCTCTGAGTTCATCTGGCTCACAATGGAATCCATGACTAAATGTTAATTAATGCAGCTGAAGTGCAGAAAGGTTAGTCAGATGCATTGTGTGATTTGATTCCCCCCAGGGAGAACATATTGTAAGAAACCTGAACCTTGCTTGCCCTATTAAAATCTTTTTATACTTGCTTCTTAGTGGAATACCTTGTATGGAACCAAAGTCCAGATGTTGCAAAGTCTTTGAAGTACCAGTAGAGGAAATTTCTTTCACTATTTATTCTCAAACATTAGGCCTGTCAGCTTTGAAATGAGCATGGTATTACACTGACAGGTTTGATTCTTTATCTTCGATAATACTAAAGGTCTACTTCCCCATGCAATCTACTAAATGTGTCGAGATTTCACATTTTGGTGAAAATGTTCTAATACATACATATATATGAATATTGTCAAGGCTGTTCTAGAAAGAGCTGTATCTTCAAGCCCACAAAGTCACAAAACTTCCCCTCCAAGGTTGCTGTTCTAGGGTATGCATTTCACATGCAGTGCATATGACATGATGGCTTTTGATGAGCAAAGCTTAAGGAGTTTAAGACTGTGGGATGTGGAATCTGAAGGCTGTCCTTTCAAATAATTTTTTTTCTCAAGGAAATTAGGTTGGCTGCATTAATTAGGGAAATAAACATACTATACCCATAGCTCATTGGAAAAGATGCTTCCAGAATCATTAACACAATATGTAGTAGCTTCTAAATTAGGTTTTATAATCCTGAGTCATTTTATAGAGTGACAAGAGAACAATGCCAAATGCTTCTTTAAAGAGAGAGTTGGAAAAACACTCTGGCTGCCTTAAGAATCCAGTGTTTGTGCCATTAATCTTGGTCGCTGGGGCTTTACTGGTGTGTCCCTAACATTAGGATGGAATGGAATTTGCAGGCAAATGCTTCTGTATTTGTATGAGAATGTGAGGATCAGTATCACATAATTTGAACCAATTTTTGCAGAATCAAGATTACTTAGGGCTAGCGTGACACTTGATTTATCTTTGCAAATGAGAATTACAAGATAATATTTTCTAATTATTCCAATCGTGTGATAGTTTGACATGGGGAATCTGAAAAGTCGCAAGAGTGTATTCATTTGTCAGAAAGTGTAGGAGTCAGAAAGGATTGGAGAGATGTGGTCAATGCCTTGTATAGAACCTTCTGCAGGCCTGCCAGGCAGCAGATTCTCATAACACATACCTATTCCACATTGGCTTTCTCTAGAATTCTCTCTAACACCACTTCTGAAAACCATCCTGCAAATGATACTTACATATCCAACATGATAGTATATTTATGGACAAATACCTCAACTCAACTACTCAGGATATATCAATGAATAAGATTAAATCCTTTAATTTTACCTTCCTATAATGATTTCCAGCAAAAATGGCAAATGCCTTCAGAAAGTTCTCTGCCAAATATTCTAGCGCCATATATACATGCATATTTGTATATGAGTGTGTGTGTAGATTTATGTATGTATATATATTTATACATATATTTATATATATATATCTTTAGCACCTATATACTTTTGAAATTTATCCATATATGCTATTGAGGTTGGAGTTTTGGCTTTGTCTCATTTTTTATTTCACTTTAGTCTGAAATGTTCTATGAAATTAAGTAATAATCTTGTAAATTTGAAAGAAAAACCAAGATTCTTTTCAATAGAATTGAAAGTTTCAAGTCTTTGTATATTACTTAATTGCATTTGTTTGTGTATTACAGTTCTATGCAAGTTTTAGGCTTTTGTAAAAATCTATCTGAAAAAAAAACACAATACCATAATTTAGGGTTAATTTCTTATAGACCACTATCCCATGAAATGAATTGTCTCTCTGAATAATGTCATAGTTTATAGCATTTCATTCGTTTTTTTCCTATTTATCTGCTTGTTATTTAAAAAGAAGATAGCCAAATTGGCAAATTTGAACACTTTGCTGTCAGACATGCCAAATTTTAGACTGGAGTGAACTTTTATGGCCAAGTGCTAAGCTTTTGGGAAATGTGGTTGAGAAAGGAATGTTGGCAGACCTTTCATGTATAGTGCTTGAAGAAAGAAAATGCAGTTGGTTTCTTTGCTTCTCAAAATGTGTTCTGTGCATGTTTCCCTTGTGATGTTAAAAAACATAGAGTAATTCATGGAATGGTGATGTCTTAGCTTTTTTTTAGAAGAATAGTATGCCAGAGGGAGAAAAAGAAGTAGTGCTTTGGAGACAGAGACAGGCAAAAGAGACAAGGGAGCATGTACTTTATATAGTTAGGAACCACATCTTTCCTTTCATTACTATTATCCCTACCACCTAGGTCAGTATAACGCAAGGTGCCGAGGAGTGCTTACTGAAGTGTATATGTTTACCAGGTTTATGAAGGAAACTCAACCATATGAAATGGGTTTATTGTTGGCAGTAACTACTCCCGACCTGGCTATGTGGAACACTTATTTCCTGCTGTGTAGGATCTTTCCACCTCCCCCACTGGTGCATCAAAGACTTCTTTGTGGCTCTAGTGGCTAAAGTGGAGGAAAACGCCTCACTTCCTCTTTCCTACTTCTCTGCTTTCCTCTGTGCTATTGATGCCAAGAGAAAGATGGAAGAAGGTGGGGATCTCCCTACAGAGCAGCTGCTGCTGGGGTGAAGCCCCTTAACGCTGGTTATCACATTCCTCTCCATGTGCTGACTCTCTCACAGGGCACAGTTGGAGATTTTTTTAATGTCCTGGAATTGGAAATGCACTTCACACGGTAGGATCTCCCTCCCTGGGCACGGTCCTGGTAGATGGGACACCATCAAAACGGCTCAAAGACCAGCTGCTTTCTTTGTGCTTATTCACCTACCCGGAAACTCATGTGCCCTGCCGGTCAAGGAAGGGTAATGCAGGCTGCTTCACTGTCCCTGCCCCTCAGCTTGGCCGTCGTGCCCCTTTCTCCATGAAGTATGAGCTTCAGACCGGCAGCTTCAGTGGCTCCACAATTCATGTGAGTCTTCATTTTGGAGAAGGGCTGGGTGACAGTTCTAGCCCACTTCAAAACGGATGAGAGGCTCCCTTGTGCTTCCCTGACTTGTTCTGATGGTTGAGAGACATTCTTTTCTTTCCCCTCAAAAAATAGTGTTTATCATGAAAACTGTTATATTCAAATGACACCTCCTCTTTTCTAGGCTTCCTCTTATAATAGTTAGGGGCAGGGAGATGGCATTTGGGTTCCTTCTCTGAAGCACATTTTCTCCACAAGCCCTACAGGGAAGTGGCCAGGCACAGCCTCCATCGTTTTTTTTTGTTTTTTAGTTTTTTGGTTTTCAACATAGAATGTGAGTTTGTAGCACTTTTTTCTTCAGATTTAGGCCTTAATGGCAATTTCAGGATAATGAAAAGCCAACTTTTATATCTATTTGTAATGTTAGATTGGATTCCAGTGTTACACGCTGTGATGGAAAGTTACGTTCGAGTGTTACTGGAGAGTGCTCTCTGGAGATACCTCATCTCTAAGGAGGTGGGGAAGGCAGCCTCAGGCAGAAGGAGAAGCTAGCTCGTGACCAGTTACAGCTAAGGTCTCAGCTGAGACGCCCAGGAGCTCTGGAGCTGGGCTGCTTCTTAGAGGTGTTCTAACCTGAGGGAGCAGGTCTCTGTTTCCTGGCATCAGCGAATCTAGTCATTGACTGGGGGGACGGTCAGAGACAAATGAACTCATGTGAAGCAGCTCCATGTTGCCATGGAGAACAGGTTCCACAGGGCCTCTGTGAGCCATCAGCTGCCCATACACCAGCCTCTGGGATCTAGACAGAGCATCAAAATACCCATTACAGTATCTACAAAGCTGTAGCTAGCTTTCTGTATCCCAGACAATGTCCCAGGATCTTTGAATGTATCACTTAATTTAATCCTTTCCTTATTATTTCATCCTCACCTATGTTGTTATTTCCATTTTCAGATAAGGAAACTGAGGCACAGAGAAGAAATTGATCAAGGTCAAACAGCTAGCACTAGCTAGTGAATGTATGTGTCTATATATATTTATAATATATATATATTATTTACACTGGCTTACCTTTTCAAATTAAAGTTTCAGGAAATCAAAATAAACTTAAATATATATATGTATACATATATTAAACTTTATTTACATATGTATATATATATTCTGGCTTAAAATATGAGATAACAGTATTAGAGGCTGGAACCTAGTTTCTGAAACATGAACATGTGAACTATTTTTATAAGTAGCCATTGAAATGGATTGACTTGTATCTCTTCTTAGCTCATCCATTAAGAATGAGAGTTTGGGCACTTGAGGTGAGAATAGGCATTTTCATTGACATTCAACTACTTACATGTTTAAATCTATCATAAACAATAGGCACTGGGTAAAGATGCTCATTTTGAGTTCTCCTGAATGTGTGTTCTAAGGCACAACTACACCGTGATGAAAAAGCAGGGAGAAAACCACCCTTGTCTGCTTTCTGCTTCTGCGTAAATAGCGATGCCGAAGGAAGAATCTGGACCTGTCACTTCTTCCTACAGATAACTATTACGTGCCAGGGTTCAGTTCTCTTCCTGGAGGAACTCACACTGCTGAAACTGTGCTCACTTCTTCACAGACACCCTCCACAATTGGCTAAGTTATCACTCACTGGCTGACCACCAACAAGCACACCAATACTATTCCTTTCTGGGAGTCAGTCCACTGACCTGAACAAGCATTATCCAAGCAGAGAGCTTGTGTGTTTCAAGGGCAATTACAAACACCCCAGACTCTCAAAGTCCCATCTCGGCCCAGTGACCAAAATCAATAATAAACTTGGAGGTTTTCTTATCCTCTTCCTTCCCCCAGAAAAAGGAAAGAAGAGATGAGCACAAGAAAAAGGGGATGACAGATATGGGAATAAAAAAAAGAGAAAATTTTAAGGGTAATTTAAAGTGATTTTCATCTTCCTGGAAATGAAATAAAACCCTTCAAAAAAAGGAGGTGGTGTCGTTTATCTCACCGTTAGCCAGGAATAGACTAATGGTTAATAATATCCTCAGACAATTACATATTACTTCTATAAATTTTAATAAAAAATGTTTCCATTCCAATTATTTTCTAGAAGGGTTTTCAAGAGCTACTTGAAAAGTTAGAAAACATGGGTGCCTAGAGAATCCAACAAGTGCATTATTGATCTTTTTGCCCCCCTCCCCCCAAATGCATATACCTACCAAAATTGCAGACACTTTTAGGGGCTTCAGAGATTCCCTGAAACCCAGTTGTGCATTGCAGCTTCAGAACTGTAGTTCAGATTTAGGGACCATCACTAGTGTCTACCTATCTTCCTATCTCCATCTCTGTATTTAGCTAGTTATCTCTATGTTCCTGTATGTCATCTATTTCATCTACATACATACGTGCATAAACATGACAATTTTTTCTAATTATTTATGTACTGGTAAAACTGTTATGTTTTACCTCTCTGATTCAGTTGTGGGTTTTTTTTTTTTTTCCTGGTTCTGTGATTGTGTAATTCTGAGACCTATTTTGTATATTTACAAAAGAGCTTTTTGGATAAAACATTTCATGGCTCTGGAGGCTGTAACATTTTTAATTTACCAAAACTTGAACCTACTCAGCTGGTCAGTGCAGCTGTGCTATCTAACAACCCATCTGAGAAACAGATAGTTCTGAGAGACATTCATGGATGTCTCTGAGAAGAAAAAAGCGTAGCCAATTTTTGAGTTTTTGAGATAATTATGTGACATTTGCAGAAAGTTTATCATCCATGTCTGTATTTGCACCCCTTCTAGGATGATCAAATAATGTCATTGGGTAAGTTAATTTGCCGTCATTTGAACATGTAAACCAATATTTGGTAACTACTTTTTATGAAAATGTGGGGATCTTTTAATATGTTTTAGCATATAAGTTGGTCTTTTTCTTGATCACTAGTTAAATATGCTGCCAAGGCATTTAGTTTTACAACACTCTCTTTATCTTAATTTTTTTCCCTTTTGTGTTAGTACTGTAACTTAAACTCCATGTAATTATATTTGTTACCCAAAGGCAACTAGGACAATCCCTTTTTTTGTCTGCCTAAGTCTGTAGGCAGCCCTGAAGCTTGTATTTTTTTTTCTTTGCTTAGTTAATGTGTGCAAATCATTTAGAGAATGTGAGTAGGAATTGTTTATGGTATGAAAACATAATACTATATACACAAGTAGTTGTGAACATGACTTAAACAAATGCATTGAAAATCAGCATGTTTTAGCTGCTATGTATTCTTTTATAGAAAGAAAGTATTTGAGTTGTTTGCTTCAAAATTCCTTTCCTACTTAAAATGCCTTAAAATATACATTTAAAAGAGGCTATTAAAATGGTACAAAGAGCATTTAAAAAAGTTGTACTCTCTTGAAATTCTGGCTACTACATGTCAACCAAAAGACATCCGGAGCATTTTTAAACCGATCATAAGATCCCACTTAGGAGAAGTGTCCGTACAAGGAGGGTTCCCTTACAGTACTGGTAGGCGTGTTCATCATTCACATTCAGCTCTATCATTCATCCTATATGCTAGATCAGGGGTCAGAAAATATTTTCCAGAAAGAACCAGAGAGTTAGTATTTTAGGCTTTGCAGGTCATACCATCTCTGTTGCAACTGTTCGACTCTGCGATTGTAGCATAAACAAACGTTATGGCTGTGTTCCAATAAAGCTTTATTAATGGACACCAAAATCTGGATTTCATATAATTTTCAAATATCAAGAAATATTGTTCCTCTTTTGATTTTTTTTCCAATCACTTAAAAATGTAAAAAATAGACAGTGAGCTGGATTTGGCCCATGGGACATAGCTTGCAACCCTTGTTCTAGATAAAAAAAGCAAACCTATGAAAAGGAGGAGAAGATACTATTATAAATCACTAATCCTCCCTGGTGCCACCAGAGCCAGAATTAGAACTCTGAGACAGCCTGTCTCCCCAGGCCGTGGCATTACCCACGACCTCAGAACCATGATTCAGGAGCTGTTTGCCAACATTTTTATTTAGAAGCTCTATCTCTAAATAATACTTTTCCCCCCAATCATGATGAATCCAAAAATGTTTAGTGACCACACTGAAATTTTCTCTAAATTCTACCTTAGCTCATTTAGAACCCTAGATGCTGACCAGAGCTGGAGTGTGTGATGTGACTTTTACGGAAATGAATACCATTAATAGGAGATCAGGTGTGCCTAGCATGAAAAACATTTCCCGCGCTTTGTTCAGCCCATATGAGCTCAAGAAGATATTCATGAATATTCTGAGATGGAAGCATCCCTTGCAAGATCAAATAAGCCTGAAGTTTCTCCGAAATTCCTTTTCATGATATACATTAGCATCTTAAAGCTCTGTCTCTCACATCAAATAGCAATACTTTGTTTACTGGTAAAGCTCACTAACTTACTTTCTCAGAGGAGTAGTTTATTCCCCCCACCACTTATTTATCAACATCCACTCCTAACCCACCAGTCTTCCTTTAACTTCAGTATAAAAAAAACTCATAATTTTTTAGAGATACTAAATGTGTGTCAGGCCCTGTATTAATGTATGCCAGACTTTATATACAACAGTTCATGCAATATGAATACACTTGTGTTACGTGCCGTTCTCCTCACTGGTCAACAGTGGTGCAAATTCCCATTCCCGATAAATGCTAAAATCAGGCTTCACACTCATCTGAACCCACAAAACCACCGCATGCGACAGCCTCCTTCCACCAGTAAGAATATGGATAGGTTTATTCTCTAGATCCCATGGAGTTCAAGTATCCAAGAGTTGAGAAAAATAAGGATGACAAATGAAGAAATGAGGCTACAGGTTTAAAAGTTAGTGTGTTCAGCATTTCCTTCCTCTCTTCTCAAGACTCACATCTCTTGTGTTGTCTGTATTCTCTTCCTTCTCCGTCAGATTTGATACTCTTGAGAACAGAATTGATACTTCCATCGCTAGCACCTAGCAGAGTGACTGTCACGTAGTCTGTGCTCGGTGCACATTTATTGAATCAATGAATAAACTAGACCTCCGTTTTTATCTTCTAGGGAATGATGGCATTGGATTAGCCAAAATGGAAAGAGCCTTGGAGCTCTGAATTATTTAATTTGATCGTAGCTCTTTGTCTCAATGTCTCAGGAGACTGGAGGCTGGAGATTTATTAACTTCACAGACACTGCACTCTTTAAAAAGCAGTTTGCTTTGCCTCATCCTTCAGTCTTTCATGACCACAAAGACCAATAGTGTCTTTTAGTACTTCGACGACAGAAGCTGTTTGTTAACAAGTTTTCTGCTGGCATGAATGTGATCCCTCCCCTCCTCAGTGTTTTCTGTGGCATGGTTTTAATTATGCACTCTCGGGCTGTTTGTGCTCACCTGTCTTTTTTATCCAATAATTGAAAATGGCTTTGCAATCCAACCAAGCTCAGAAAACAGTACAGTGCTAAACAAATGTTGGTAGCTGTTCTGAGGAAAAGAGAGTTTCTCCAGGCAGGTCTTTTTCTGTGCTTAGGGCTTCTTTGAGCTGTATCTGAGCCAGGGAAGGAGTGTGTTTGAATGAGGCAATGGCCAATGGGGAGAACCACTGTAGGTTAGAAATGATATGGGAATGAGAAAGAGAAATCATACTTTATAGGAAACACAATATAGCAGAAGAAGGAGAATGAGGCCGCTGCAGAACAGCTGCTGATAATTAGGGCTGGGAAATAAGCTTGCAGCAAGGAAGCTGGCAGATCACTAAGTCCTGTGCCGACTCTCAGGGAACCAGGAAAGCCTTTTTCATTTTTCTTTTTTTTTCCTTTTCATTTTTAATATAAAACTGAGCTGAAGTGGTCCTGAATGTTTCAAGAAGTGAAACCTCAAGGACCATCTGTAACCCAATAATATATATTATTAACAGCATGGAGAAAGTTCTGAAACCAGAAAAGGGTACTAATAGGGTAAGAAGAGGGGATGTCCCAAGGACACACAGTGTGATTCCTGTGTGTCCTGCTGATCTTCACTGTCCTGCAGAGGTGGCCATTTGGCTGTTCCTTCTGTGGGGCCATCTTGGAGGGGCCTTGATCCTTAGGAAACTTGGCAGGATTCAGACACCAGGCTGCCCTCACAAAGGCAATCAGTTAATTTGGTGAAAATACACAGCTCAATGCTAATCAAATGCTTATATTTCAAACATCAGAGTAATAAACCAAAATTCAAACTTATTATATTCAAATTGCACCAGTCGGCTCTGGGTCTAATAGGCCTCACCAACTTTAGAGGATTGTTATCATGAAGTGATGTTGGTTTAGGGATCTGCTGGTCCCGTACGGAAGGTTTTCCCATGAACTCTTACTTGACCCAGTGGTATTTTTAAACTAAACTTTTGTGTGTCCATAACAAAAAATAGGGGTGAGTAGAAAGAGTGATTAGCAGTCTGCTAGAGCTGCCATTACAAATTGCCACAGACTGGAGGGCTCAAACAACAGACGTTTATTTTCTCATGGTCTGGAGGCCAGGAGTCCGAGATCAAGGTGCCAGCAATGTCGGTTTCTTCTGAGAGCTCTCTCCTTACCTTGCAGTTGACTGCCTTCTCCCTGCGTCTTCACATGGTCTTCCCTCTGTGTGTGTCCTAAGTTTTCTTTCTATAAAGACACAAGTAATATAGGATTAGGACCTACCCTGATGGCCTCATTTGAACTTAAATACCTCTTTAAAACTCTGTTTCCAAGTAGGGTCAGATTCTGAGGTGTTAGAGGTTAGGACTTCAACATACGTATTTCAGAAGAACGTGGCTCAGCCGATTACAGAGTGAAAAACGGAGATGAGACATCACTGTTCTTCCAGAGGCTTCTCTTTTTATGTGGCAAACTTTTCCTCATGTTTACTTTTTACTGCTTGAGCCCTATGCTATACTCCTTAAGGAAATAAGCAGAAATGCAAACCATACTGTATGTCTGTTGCGGAAAAATGTGTTACAGCTCAGTTGTGACAGCAACCTGGATCCAGGCAAGAGACCAAGCAGCACTCCGAGAGTTGGAGAACTCAGGTTTACTACATCAGCAGGCCCAGAGGACTCAACACTCCAAGCTCTGGACCCTGTCTGTAGGTTTACACAGGCCTTTTATAGGCTGCCAATTTTATCCTTTGCAACATCATATGCAAATAAAGTATAACAGAAGTTGACCAACCAGGAATAAGCTTTGTAGAAACAGACCAATCAGGAGTGAGAGAAATAACCAATCAGGAGTGAGCTCCATGCAAATGAAGTGCTACAAATGGACCAATCAGAAGTTAGGGAAGTGGACCAATCAGAAGTGAGAGTAATACCCAATCAGGGGTGAAGGAAATAACCAATCAAAAATGAGCTCAGGGAACCAATAGAATTTTAGGTGTAAGTTAGCCACTTTAGAGGCAGAAAGTGAGATAGAGCTCCCTGGCCAGGGAACCGGATGGTGCTGGGAGGAGAGCAGCAGCCCTGCCTAGGGGTCCTGCCGGTCTTTTTATGGGGCTTCCCACCTCATGTCCACCAAGCCACAACCCAGAATTCTGCTCAATTCTTTCATAAACATTGGAAAACCTGTGTGATTTACCAACCAAAGTATTAACAGAAAACATGTGAAATAGAAATGGAGGCTGCCCTGAGAGAGAACAAATATTTTGTATCTAGCTACTCTTTCCTGCCAATTGTCCTTGGATTTACAACTCTCTTTAACTTGGTTCCTAGGTTTGTTTTTTTGTTGCTTGCTTCTAACACTTTGCCTACAGGAAACAGACTAGACATCTAGCCTTGAGTCGTTGTTAGTGTCTTTGGGCTTTTTTTTTTTTTTTAAGTCAAGGCTAAATTTTATTTGGGAGCAAACTCCTTTCCAAAAGTGGTACACTAATGCATGGAATCGTACTGGGATGTGTCTAGTCAGGGGGAGAAAGCCAAAAGGAGTCCCTGATAGATCTCATCCAGTTGTCCAAGCTTTCCGTAGTAAATAACCCACTTGTTATTCAGGGTGGAGAGGAGCAAAGAGTATCAAGACAGGCAATTAAGGCTTCTGGAAAACGATTAGCGCTGGGGCATGACATGATGTAGGGTTCGTTTCTTCAGCACCAGTCACATTGTCTTTCTCATGACTCACTGTTTCTGATGTGTCACTTGCTTACAGGAATCACAGGGGAGATAATGACAGAACTGTGCTTGGGGGCTATTTGGCTCTAATCTAGGGACTGTGATTTGTCATAATGGGTTCTTTGAAAGACAACTCATTTCAATAGGGATATAACTGACATAAATCAATTCTTATTTGAATAGTTGATTTATTTTGTATTTTATTTTTGTTCAGTCTCTCTCCCATAGATAACCTTACTGCCAACTGAATTTTATGGAAATTACCTCAATTTCTTGATACCAAATATATGAAACTACTCACAACTGCCATTTTGTCCTCTGTTTACAACAGAGAAATGCTCCCTTTTTCTCCCCAAATCCAGTCTTGCATCTGTCAAGGAATTCCATCCACACCCACTTTTTCAAGAGCCAGCCATAATCTATTGATTGTACTATTTGCATCTTGTTACATAGCTTTGTCTTCTTCTTCTTCTTTTTTTTTTAGCTTTGTCTTCTATGTTGGATTATACCCATGGGCTCACAAGGGTAGCCTGGGAACTGGCATTTTTATTTAAAAAAGCAAACTAATCTCATGCATACTAAAGTTTTAAAAATATGAGCATACAATCATGCTATTTTTCCTCTGATTTTAAAAAATCATCTCTTGACCATACTCGTCCCACTAGCCATCACCTCGTATGTTTTGCCTCTTTTTGCAACAGAATTGCTCTGTACTCTATACTGTACTCTCCCCCATTCCTGTCTGTGCCTCAACCCATGTGTCCCCCACCCTACTACACATTATTCTTATTATTGTCTTATATATATAAGTCTGTTGACTTCTCCTTATTATTGTCATCAGTGTCCTCTACTCTTCCTGAATGCAGTGACTACGTTTCAGCCCTCATAATAAGTGCCTGGTGAGACCATTTAACAGTGGATCATCACCTCTTTCTTGATATACATTCTTCACTTGGCTTCAAGGACACCACACATTCCTGGTTTTCTTCCTATTTCGCTGCCCATGTCTTTTCAGTCACCATTGCTTGTTCCTCCTTGTCTCCTTAACCTCTTCATGACAGGGGGACCTTGGGCTCTGTGTCTGGTCTTCTTTGTCCTGGAGGTCTAATATTCTCCTGGCTCATGCACAGACTCTGCCCTTCCCATCACTCTCTTTTATCTCAAACACTGTAGCCAGGGTGATATTTTTAATAATGTTTATTCTTTAGAGAAGCTTTAGATTTATTTTTTTTAATTGTGCAGAAAGTATAGAGAGTTCCCTTATACAGAGTGATGTTTTTGATATTCAAATCCAATCAAGTCATCTCCTATTTGAAAAAAATCTTACCACAACCCACAGGCCCCCACATAGACCATCCAGTGTGTTTCATCTTCCCTCTTGCTCTCTGAACAATAAGCACACTGGCTTTCTTTCAGTTTCTCAAAAGCATCACTCTTTACTCTAGCCACAGAACCTTTATGTGTGCTGTTCTCATTTAAAAAAAATTGTTCCTCCCCCCTTATTCCAAGATTCATAAGACCACCCCTACTCACTTCTCACATAGTGCCTAATTTGTTACTTCTTCAGGGAACCTGCGCTTAATTCTTTCTCCTAGTCTGTCTTAACCCACCATTGAACACCCATGGCCTATATTTCTTGTATAAATAATTTACATCTCTCTCACAAAAATGTAAGTTCCATGAGAGCTAGATTTCTGCTTTTGCATTATCATATTTTTCTAGCACATAGAAAATTGCCCAACATGTCATAGCCATTCAATAAATATTTGTGAAAGAAGGAAGGAAGGAAGGAAAGGAAAGGAAAGGATGGAGGAATTTGGAAGGAAGGGGGAAAAAGATGGGGGCAGAGAGACACAGGAAATCAGTGTAATATAGAAACGGGTAGATCCTTGGGTTGATAATTAGGAGCCTTGAGTGTAACACTAATTCTGTTACCCAATTCAAACTCAAAGTTTGGTTTAGCTCAGCGACATCTGATAAGAATCAATGAAGAGCCAGATATTATGTGCCAAGCTCTCATCCTCAAGCAGCCATGGTTTATCATCCCAGAGAACATCCCTTAGAGGTAGAATTCCCCTGAACTCTTTGGAAAACCCTGATCAAGTCCTTTTATGCAGCAGTCCAGCACTCACAGAACTAGTAGGTAGGTAAAATGGGACTCCTGCTCCTGCTATATCTCTTAGGCAAATCCTCTAATCCCTGTGGTATCCATTTCCTCATCAGTGAAGTGAATGTTACACCATGACATTTCTAGAGGAGACTGCATATGTCAATGTGTGCAAGCTAGCATCACCCAAATGAACATAAATTAGTCCCATTAGTCTCCCATCATATATGTGTCAAACTTGTCCTCAACTCTTCTTTCTTTAAGGGCACCTCATTATTTCTAATGTATTGGAATCCAGTAATAAGTCTTGGTACCATCATTCTCCATCATTTTCTCCCCTACTTGATGTGATGTGTGAAAATCAAATCGTGTGGATGGACTCAGTGGAAAAAGAACAGGATGATCTGTGTAAAAACTGGATTTCTTTTATGCAGTTGTGTTCCCTTCCCTCTCTAAACGCTGAAAATCCAGATCAGAACCATACATGACCCTTCTCAGTCAGTATGAGCTGGAAACCAAAGATTAAACTCACTCATTCTGCCCAGCTCATTATTGTTAACTGTGGACCCCAGTGGATTTGATTGCTGCTTCTTTTGAGATGAATGTCTCCTGCACTTCCTGGGAGCTGGCGGTACCTACTCATTAGTTTTCTGGCACACAAAGCCTCAAGGGCATAAATGTCCTCCGGACAGGACTGCTGGTGAAGGGACTAATCGTGCATGGGAGACAGGTCGTATGCTCAGTTTATTGGTTACTGACAGAATTACGCAGAAAGAGCCAGGCACGATGGCTTAGTATGTTCATAGTGGCTGAAAGCACTGTCTTCTTCAAAGTGCAGTATTATCACCTCCTTGCTCTTCAGACTAATCGAGAGGTCTCATTTTTAATATTTAAATTTGAAGCTTTGTGTGCTCTGACTTCTATAGCCTTAGCAAGTTCATATTTACCTTTAGGTTACTTATTTGAAAAGATAAAAGAGCCTGTCATATTGACAACCACCAACAATGTAAAGAAGTTGTACTGAAAGGGTCAGAGTAAAGGGTCCACAGTGAAAGGAAAGAAGATGGCTCAGACACAGCACTTGGCCTCTGTTACAGAAGACACTGATGTCTGTGTGAATAAACTGCATGTTGGGCCGGAGCTCCCACAAGTCCAGTATATATCTGAAGCAATTAACAAGTAGAGTCCTACTCTTCCAGCAAATCTTGAATCTTTAGGATTCCTTGGGCAAATTAGTATTAAAAATTGCTTTTAAATAGGACCTAAAATTCACCTAATAACATTAGATTTTATCTTTAACTGCAAAAAAAAAAAAAAAGAAAAAAAGAAAAAAGAAAAACCCACCCCAACATCAAATGGGAGATTATAATGTTTTTTTAGAATCTCAACAAGATTTAAAATAAAAGTCTCCTTCACAACGTACATAATATATTCTACTTTTGAAAGGACTGTTTGCACTAAAAAGGTGGTCCAAATTAGAGTTAATTTTTTAATTTTATAAAAATAACAGGAAAGAATAGCAATAAAGAAATATTTTATAGAAACAATAGTAAAGAAGTTTTAAAAAAAATTGAAGGATTGTTTGAACTAAATCTGTGGTCCAAATTAGTTAATTTATTTTTTATTTTATAAAAATGACAGTAAAGAAGAACAATAAAGCCCTTGACATTTCTCAATATCTGTCCAATACAGTATATAGGAGGTATCTCACACGGCAGAAATTATAAAGATCAACATCTTCAGTGAAGGATGAATATCTGTTCTTAGGTGTGGCTAGAACAGCAATAGGAGAACTGGCATCTTATTTCCACTTTTGGGAGACCTGGAACCCACATCAGATAAGATCCCTTGCGTTTTGAGGCTTTGCAAGTTTTGTTCAATCATGTAAACTCCAGACTGTTTTAAAGTGTTTTTTATAACCAGGGGATGAGTGAATGTGGCTTTTTTATATTATCAAGATTATAGATTTAAATCCATTAAAAGATTAGCTCACTAGTGTTTGTGTGATTTGCTATTATTGTTTCCATCTTCCTATTCCAAACATGAATTGGCTTCTAAAGAAATCAGTCTGAATCTGAAATGAAAGTGAAAAGATATTGTAGAGAATATTGTAAGGAAAATGAAATTCAGTAAATCTCTTTCTCTTATTTTATGAGTTGTAAGGAAACTTAAAGATTATTGGGCTCATTTTTCAGATGAGGACTATGGCTCCCAGAGACGTTATTGTGGCCAACCTTGTATAAATGCCCACATTCCCTGTTGAGTAGTCTTTCTACTCTTCCATATTCTGTTTGATTGTATTAATACTAAATTTCCTTGATTTCTCAAGTTTAAGGGGCAAGACTACTCCTCATCTGCTTGACTTTAGTAGTACAGTCATTATCATAATACCTATTATTTGATGTACTTTAAGTGCTAAGTATCATATTAGGCCCTTTATATGCATTATTTTGCTTATTTTTGGCCATCATTATGAGTTAAATATTGTTTTTTCTTATGGTGAAGTTAGGTTCAAAAGATTAAGGAGCTTTCCGAGATCACAGGATTAAGTTTGTGACAGAGAGAGATCCAAGTTTTCTGAGTTGGTTCATTTAGGTGAGAAATAGAAAATGATCAGAGAAATTAGAATTTTGTCTTCTAGTAAAAATATTGTGAGATTTTTTTTTTTTTAGATCACTGGAACATGGTATCTGTAGTTAACTAGCAATATATTTTATTGATGAAAATTTCTTGTTAGTTTTATGTATCATTAGCTAATAGGAAACTGTTTCCATATTTGGCATTAAAAATTCTCCTGGCTAAATTAGTATTGGATGTTGGGGCTAGATTTTGAAGAGACACTTCCTTTAAACAGCAGTATTTGAGTTGGTTTGTCTATTGCTCTTACCTGTTACCCATCTGCTGTAGGGGATGGGGGCCTCACCTGTGTCCACCTGTTGAGCGGCCAGGACTGTAGTGTGACAGCTGTGTCCCGAGACAGGTGGAGAACCAGGAAGCCTTCCCTCCCCTAACCTGCCCCATACACATACGTTGTCAGAGTGCTGTTCAGTGTCACCATGGAGGCAAGGTACGGAGTGACAGGAAAAACTCTGTAGTCTTTTCAGTAGTTTTCGAAGGCCACATATATAAATATATTAAAACTAAGATGGCAAATAATTGCATGGAAAATTACTTCAGGAAATTGACCAAAAGTCATTAAAACACCATACAGCAGGAAGAAGTATGAGGAGGTCACGTTTATCCAACAGTGTAATGTTGAGCCGTCTTGTTATGCCAACTATTTATTGTTAGGAAAGTTTCAGTGCAGAGGACAATGTTCCTTGAGTATTGACCTTGAAAGGAGACAAATCAGTGTAAGTTGACAAAATTGAGTGCTTGTTTAAAGGTATATATTATTTGATATTAATTTCTGTGTGGGCAACCATATTAACTGACTTCTAGTTTTATAACTATCCTGTCAGAAAAAGTTTGATTTTAACAACTTTGTTCAGGTAGAATTCATGTACCATACAATTCACGCGTTTAAGCCTACAGTTCAGTGGTTTTTAGTATATTCACAGAGTTGTGCAATTACCACCACAATCAATTCTAGAACTTGTTCATTACCCCAAGTAATAAACCTCATACCCATTCCTCAGTCCCATTTCAGCCAAGCTTCAAACATCAGCCAACCATTAACCTACTTTCTATCTGTATAGGTTTGCCTATTTGAGACATTTCATATGAATGGAATTAGACAGTATGTGGTCTTTATAAATGGTTTCTTTCACTTAGCACATTTTCAAGGTTTATCCATGTTATGAGTAATATTTCATTGTATGGAGATATCACTTTTATTTATTCCTTAATCTGTTGGTGAATATTTTGCTTTTCTTCCAATTTTTTGCTATTATGGATAATGCTGCTGTGGGCATTCATGTACAAGTTTTTGTGTGGATGTATATTTCAGTTCTTTTGGGTATATTCCTGGGAGTGAAATTGCAAGGTCTGTAACTCTATGTTTAACATTTTGAGTGACTGCCAGACTGTTTTCCAAAGTGACCGAATGATGTTACATTTCCACTAGCAATATTTGAGGGTTTCAGTATCCTTAATATTCAACCTCAGTATCCACAATATTTCAACCTCGATGGGGTTTCCCCATATCCTCACCACTTTTTAGTTTATAATTGGCACACTGTAAACAATTAATCAAATATAGGTGGAGATGAAGTGATCTCTCGCATTTGATTCCCATTTCCCTGCTGGCTAGTGATGCTGAGCTCTGTGTGTATGCTCTGGCCATATGTATGTCTTTGAGAAATATCTGTTTAAATTTTTTGCCTATTTTTCTATAGTTACCTGACTGGTTTTTGTTGTTGCGTTGTAAGAGATCTTTATGTGATCTGGATACAAGTTTCTTATCAGATATATGATTTGCAAATATTTTCTCCCATTCCATTGGGTTGTCCTTCTACTTTCTTGACAGTGTTCTTGAAGCACAGGACTTCTAAATTTTGATGACATCCAACTTATGTATTTTTGTCTTTGGTCATTTTGTATCATATCTAAGAAGACTTTGCCTAAATCAGATCATGAAGTTCTATTCCTAAGCTGTCTTCCTAGAATTTATTATAATTTACTCTTATGTTTAGGTGTATTGAGTTTTTTTTTGTATATGGTGTAAAGAAGAGGTCCAACTTTTTTTTTTTTAATGTAGCTATCCAGTTGTTCTTAGCACCCTGTGTTGAAAAGGGCTTTTTCCCCCCATTGGATTGTTTTGGCACTGTTTTTATTGTTTTAAGTTATGAGGTTTTTCTCCCTCTGGTTGAGCCAGCTGCAGATAGCACAAGACCAAGCATGTTTCTTAAAAAGCCTCATTCTTTAATTTGCAGTCCTTCTCTTGTCTGCTGCCTGCTGTCTACGTTAGCCCCAGGGAGGGTGCTCCAGCTCTCGTGAGGGATCACCGCGGATTGCCTTTTGATGTAATTAAAGCTTTGAAAATAAAAGGGGCATTTAGAGACTATGCCTCACCTGGCTTGCTCTGTTAATTGCTTCTCTTAATGTGGCCACTGGTCCTCTTCCAGCTTCCAGCTGGGGGAAGTATTGGGCTCCCTGCTTGCTCTCCTCTTGCCTGACCTCTTCTCTCCGCCTCCCCAGCACCCTGAGTCTTGATAATTTGAGTCTGCTTGGTCTTCTCCCTGTATGTCCTTCCCCAGGTTGCCAGTCTGCATTTAATTGAATGAAAAACTCAGGACCTTCCCTAACTCAGGGTGTAAGCTTTAAATCCTCTGTATTCCTCACCCTTGACATCCAGCCCATCAGCCAGGGGTGCTGACTGTACTTCCAATCCCCACTCTGTCTTCTTCTCTCCATCACTTCTTTTTCATTCTTATCTAGGCCATATCACTCTCTCCTAGCTTTCTCAACCCTGTTCTCTCCCAAAATTCCGGAAAGATCATTTTATAATAAGCTAAACCACATCACTGGCTGTATGACGGCTTCAACAGCTCCACTGCACTTAGCATATCATCCAGACTCCAGGGACCACTCACAGCCCTGCTGGACCACACCCCCACCTGTCACCCCTTGCTCCCCATGCTCCAGCCACACTGGCTTGCATTATAGTTCATGAGAGCCCCCAGAGTTTTCAGATGTGAAGCCTTTTGTGCATGTTGGACCCCCCGCCTTGTAATGCTCTCGCCCCAGTTTTTGGTTGGTTGGTTTGTTTCTATTTCTTATCATTCAACTCTCAATTGAAATATCTTCTCAGAGGAGACCTCCTGATGAAAGTAGCTTCCTCCAGTCTGATATTCTTTGTGAGTCATCTTGTTCATCTCTGTCACAGGGCTTTACATTTGGAACTTAATGACTTTAACTTTTGATTCCTGTTTTATTCACTGTTGTATTCTGTGTGCTCAGCTCATAGTTGGCACATGATAAACAATTAATCAAATTACCATCATCTTCCTTTCCCTCCTCTTGGTCCTCTTTCTTTCATGTTGAGAGAGTGGAGGAAGACGTCATTCTTCTCATATTTTTAGCCCATGGCTTCATTTATCAGGAGATGAGCGCCCACCTCACCCACTGTTATCCTCTGTTCAGAGGTATTTTCAAACATAAACCACCTGCAGCTGCTCCTTGCCAGCCCCACGCTCCCCGAGAAACGCAGATACCCCAGGCACAAGAGAGCAAGAGCAACAGCTAACTTTTTTGAGCATTTATTCTGGTCATTATGTTTGGATTCTTGTTGAACTTAATGGTGCTAGAAGGTGCTTGCTATTTTTCTCTGAATTTTACAAAGAAGAGGAAGCTTCAAGGTGAAATCACTTGTCCAAGGTCACCAGCTGGTAAAACGGCAGAGCCCTTTCACAGAAGCATTTTGCGATTCTTTCAGAAGGAGCTGGGGAGACTAGACACTAACAGGAGGGTTTTCTCCCTTTAGCATCACACAGGTGATGTGTGTGTCCCTCTAGGCAGGACAGGAGAGATGACAGAAAACAGTATCGGGATCAGGCTGAAGATGGCGCTAGGATGGCTTTCGTCATTAGGAAAAGGACGAGGACTTCTTGGAGAACGTCTACGGTGATATCTTATTAAATGACTCAGAAGTAAAGAAAAATATCATTAAAAAAAAACAAAAAAACACCGGCTTTTGTTTTCATTTTCGGAAATATCCCTGAATGCAGACAGTTTGAAAGTGGTGTCATTAAATGTGTGAAGCTTCTTGCTGTCTGAGTATGACTTATTTATTTTGTCAGTTTCAGTTTTGTTGGATTGGGTGTGTGTGTGGCTCAGAGACAGGCAGGAATGCCAGATACCTGGTACATGGTTGCAAGCACTGTGGCGAAGAATTGCCTTTGTCACCCAGATGTGGGCCATTTTCCTCCCTGGGAATAGGAAGAAGGGCAGTGACACTGAAACTGAAAGCAGAGAAGGAAACTGGATCTGTTGCAGTGCCTAGTGACATTTTGGTGCAGAGTTTTTACAAACTCACAGCTCCCTCACATGAATGTAGGAGTAGAAAGAATTGTCCCAAGGAGATAACTTCTTTTGCAGGCCCTGGTGCTTTGCCTTCATGTTTTATGTGGTGGTCACATGTTATAAGGGCAGCAGACATCATTCCACGTGTAATGATTTTGTAGTTCAAAGACCAAACCAACTGAAAAGATCTGCTCTTTAAAAACTCTCATTTCCATTGAGGGGATTATGGAAAACATGACAGTGTTTAAAAGTCTATGTTCTATTTGCCAACATGGGGGAGGGAGTGGAAAAGTTGGGTGGAGGGAACAGGCCAAATGCCATGTGACTCCTAGAGGGTCTGTGGGGAAGATGCCATCTGCCACCAGTTGGCAGGATTTGGTCACCAGGGCACAGAGTGGGCAATTGTCCTCAGCTTTGGAGGCAGAAGCTGGCAGCTGACCCAGTAGTCTGCTTTCTCCTAGAAGAGATAGACAGTCATTGAGCTGAGAGAGCAATGATGTCTCTCTCAGATCGTGAGATCGACAGTCATTGAGCTGAGAGAGCAATGATGTCTCTCTCAGATCGTGAAGCATAGAAACTGGGAGAAAATGAGGGAGGGCCCAAGAGAGTGGGAGGAGGAGGAAATAAAGAAAAGGAATACTGAGGAACTCAGCCTGCCTATTTAGCTAAGCTTGAGATTGATTCACTCACTAATGGAACAGAAAATCTGCATTTCTGAATTGAATAAATAACTGAATTACCAAACTACTGTGGGTGTAGGAGAAAAGATGATAATGAAAAGTATGTGCATGTGTATACATATAGATATAGAGAGATATAAATGCATGTTGACTTAATTCACTGATGCCTACTCTTTACCAGGCAAAGAAATATTACATAAATTTCACAATGATGCCATTAAAGTAGGTTTTTTGATTGGGTCCAATTTACAGATGTGGATACTGAGGTTTGTGACAAGGTGTAGTCTCTGGTTTATATGACTCCAAAACATGTGCTGCTATCCAGTGTTTATATAGTCTCCATTATTAATGTTTCACATTTTTAAAAAATATCACTAGCTAGCTTAGACATTTCTTTGGGGGCCAAAACATCATCCTATTTTTGTTATATCTCAGTGCCATTTTGCACATAGCTTATAAGCAACAAATAATTATTTTTAGGATCTTTAGCATACTGTTTAAACTTGTTAAAATATAGGTATTTTGTGGTAAACTATATCTGAAATTTCATACGGAGTACCTAACTTAGTTAAAATGTTGTAAACCTCATGGTGTACATGAAACCCAGAGAATGAAGTCTGGGATAATGGAAGTTTATGGGAAATCTCAGTGCATCATCAGGGCCCCTGGATCTCAGTTAAAGTGAGAGAATCTGGATCTCTGAGCAATAATGGATGTTCTTGAAATTCACATTCATCAGGAAGAATTTGAAAGCTAAAGGAAGACCATGTGGTTAAATTACTGTGTATGGTTACCTGGCTGGAAAAAAAGAAAGAAAAATTACGGAATTTAAGTGGAGGCTAGAATATATCACTGTCATTAAGAAGATATTTGGGAAAATAAAAGAAGTCTGGGACCTTGGAAGGGAAATGGAGAGGAAGACTAACTCAGGTCAAGTTTTTGAAAGCATCAAAGGAACCGAACACACAGAGAAGAGGAGCATCAGTGTTGCCCTAGAGTGGCCGTTCCCAGTCTCTCCTCCTCCTTCCACTGAGACCCCAGGCAGCCTAGGTCACCGCAAGTCAGCCCCAGAGCGCAGCGACTGCAACCCTGCTCCCTTGCTCTCTCGCTCGAGGAACACCCCAAAACTCAAGTGAAAGTAGCCTTACACCAGTTTTAATTATAAATAAGCAAATCTCTTGCAAACAGTACTATTTTCATTGTCATTAGCAACTACTAGATTGCGACATAGCTCGTAAAACAGCAGCATGACATCCAGGCTGAAAACTACTGAGTATTTAACTTGCAGGGACTTTGCAGATCTCGAATCCCACGATTAACGGATGGTTTTACTAAGAGCTATTGAATTACTGTTCAGTAGATGATTTTCATCCTCAGTATCTTTTTTAAAAAGCAACTCTTTGAAGAAATCCATCTGTTTGTAAATGTGTCTTTTTCCAGTGGTTCTGCTGTTTGTTTTGATTATCATATATGAATTCAGCTTTTTCCAAATATTCGCAGAAAAAAAAATGGAAGCCATTTTCCACTTGAAAAATGCTTTTCATTTTGTAAGACCCCAGAGTCCTTTACTGGTAACACTGCAATTCAGACATGTTTGGCATTAAGCATCAACCCTGGAGAGACAGGAGGCCTGGCTTCTGTTCCCTGGAATGGTTATTTGCTTGACTTCAAATCCCACGGCCCCTGAATCTGTGAATTTTCAGAATTCTGGTTTTAATCTCAGTCACATTCTTACTCTATGTATGTGAGAAAGACATAAGGCCCAGATCGCCAAATGACTGAACAGGATGTCCTAAATGGGACTGAAAATTAGTCCTGCAAGTGAGAATTCAGTGAGAATATACCTTTGGCATGTTGCCGATTAAATCCTACTTCACTCTTTAAGAAGAGAAAGAGGGTGAGAGAGAGAGAGTTTGCTTGAGGCTGAGATTGACCAAGATTCCTAGCAAATCCTCACCGCGTAGAGGTAAACAAGGCAGTTGCTTGTAGCTCTGAGTGGCAGGACTCCAGAACCACTTGTAGCAGAAAAGGAAGGCCTGGGTTGACTGATCTTTCATATTAGTTCAGGGATATTTTCACTATGTAGCACTTTTTTTTTTTTAAGGTTTCTTGAGTCTTTTAAAAATATATCTGTCCCCATAAATGCCCTCCGTTAAGCCCTCATTTCAGAGAATTCTTAATAGGCATTTCAGGCAATAGAGGGAATTAGCCAGGTGGTACAGAGTGTCTCTCTGCAAGGCTGCATCCACAGCCGGACAAGTCAAAATATGCCCTCCACTTTCAGAAGCCTCCTGGTCCTTAATCTGGCCTCAGTATTCTCCATTATTAATTCTAAACCATGTTTAAATATGGAGGGTAGAGCAATGTGCTTTTCTCTTCAGAGCAGCTGTCATTGTCAGGTGTGGGTAAACTGGTGCCAGGAAAGGGTAGAAAGAGGAGAATATTATAAATTCAGCAAGTACTTATCATGTACCTACTCGCACTCTGCACAGTATAGAAGACATAAAAAAGTGGACAAAATAATGAATGATCTAAACTCAAGACGTTGATAACTAATTGTCTGCAGAGTACCAAAAACAGTGTATTACATACAAGAAAGTTCTCTGCACCAAAGTACGTACTGGAGGGTTTCATTGAGGGGAGAGTTCCCTTAGCTGGACTGGATTGGAGGCTGGAATTTATGTTTTCAAGTCTGTAAGTTCTCCCAGCTCCTCCTCCAGTAAACCTCACAGCCTATCCCTGAACCACTGAACCAGGAGATCACAAAAGATACATTTTTTTCTTACGATATTTCTTATATTTGATTGTTATTTTTCCTCTATATAATTTCAGTTTCTTAAACATTCATCTCATACCCTGACCTTTCAAATAAAGAGTGGATTCCTTAGGGACAGGGGCTGTAGTTTTCATCTCTGTGTATCCCTTAGCAACGTGCCTGGACAGGGGAGGCACTCAGGTTGCTCAAGTGGCCAGCATACAGGACTTCAGCTTCCTTACCTGTGTGTGACCCAACCATGACTTGGAACCCATTGCCAGTCAGTCCCAATACATACTGAGAACAGCTGCTTCTTTCCGTCTTGTAGAATCGTTATGAACCGGCATTAGAAAGAACATTTTTTTCCACTTTTAAGGAAATGCCTAAAGCAACATGAGCAAAGCTTTTTAAATATATATATATATATATAAGCCCTCCCATTTTTTGCTTTTCTTATCTTTCTGCATCAATTTAGGTTTTAGTTATGTTTTTAAACTGGCAATTTAAAAATATTTGAGTATGAAAGATTTCAGACAGTTTTTAAAAAAATCTTGTTTGAGAGGTAATCTTGGAGGATATTATTTCAGCTTCTGTTGTGCAAAGAGAAGCACCAAGCATGAAACAAATGAACAACAATCAAAAAAAACCCCAAACCAACTACAACATGAAATTAAAATAGTCAAAAAGTGATCATCTATCATTTATATTTAGAGTCTGAAATAGAATAAATTTCAATAGAAATAGATTTAGTCTGAATAGAAATAGAAATAGTCTGAAATAGATTACATTTAAAAATGCAAAACAGCCAATAAAAATCATGTTGTGAATAACTTAAGAGGATTTGGGCAGATGATGGGTTAAACTTCTAATGTTTTAAAATTTTGTGAGTGATTTTAAAAATAAGAGTAATAAACCAGGCATCATTAAATGAAAAAAAAAACAAAAACAAAATCCAATTAGAGTCTTAACCTAGCAGGCCTATTTTTATTCATGCCTGGGTTGTTTGGCTGTGTGGAGTTTCTTAATCAGTATTTACAAAATACACAGCAATGCTGCCCTCTACAGTTCTCCTGTAAGACAGTCACTTGTCTTCAAGTCTATAAACGCACCTGCCTTGCATGGACGACTTGAAGTCTGTTTAGCTCTGATGTCTGTCTTAGCAGTAAGCAAACCGGGGCCATCCCCCTGCCTCTCTGCCTGATAATCACTTACAGAACTCAAATCCTCTGAAAGAGTCACATGATCTTTGTTGTTTCTCTGAATGTATGATATTCACAGTTCTTAAAGGATTTTCACTCTGTGGAACAATTGGCAGTACGTACCTCCTTTCCTCATACATATGCTGTGCAAATGAGAGAGAGTAAGAAATTTAGAAACGTGATATAACATATAAAAGCTTTGCAAAAAAGACATGAAAATAAACATGACTGAGGGAGGAAATATGTTTTATCCCCCCAATATGATGCAGAGAGGCAGTATTTCCTGGTGCATAATTGCAAAATCAGAATGAGTTTCAAATCTCAGTGTTGTTACATACTGTATGAGCTTTGGCAGGTTGCTAAAACTCTGTGCCTCACTTGTGAAATTAAATGGTAACCATATAAGCACTGTCTAAGTATTTGCTTCTATTATTATTTTCAGAGTTAAGTATGTGTATGAATTTGCTTATGAGGATATGTAGGTTGTGGGGAGACTGGAGGCTCAACTGTTGCCTTCTTTAGGATGTTAGTTGTTAAGTAGCAGAATGTAACTCATATTAGTTTGAATTAAAGGGAGGGGGTACTTTTATAAGAATTCAGGGATTACCTTCCAGAGTTGAAGGGAAAATTGCCACTAAGTTTCAGCATAAACAAAAGCACTTAACTTAAAAGTCCCCCAGGCAGCACTTTTCTTTGCTCTCATCCTGGTATATCCTGTTATACCTGCATTAATCTTCTCTGTCTTGTCAGACTGTCTCTCCTTCAACATGGCAGAATGTGGCCACAACCCACAGCTCTAAAGATGTTATTACACCTCTAGTCACACTGAGATACTGAGTGATTTTTTCTTAGCTCTTACCCCAAATTCTCAGGGACCAGGACCCAAGCCCAGCATGGATGAGATGCTCAGTTGTGGCTAACCAGCTATGGCCATCAAGAGAGAGACTTGCAGCAGAAATGCAGAGCTAACATGTCTTTATGCCATTTTCTAAGTGGAGACGTTAAGAAATTCCTTTCATTCTTGCTCTGTAAGCAGTCTCCAGTTTACCAAGCTTTACGCTTAAATAGTTACCTGTTAGTTGTTGTTTGGAATTCAGAAAACATCTCTTGTGTCAGCTCTGTTACCCAACATTGTTATGGCCTTAGGAGAATCTCACTCCATCCCCAAAGGAAAAAAGTTGCAAATAAAAAACTAATTAACACCCTGGTTGTCTAATAATTATTACTAATTTCTATAGGAGTCATGAAAACCACACACCAAATATTTTTCAAGACTTTTATTTTCAAACAATCTTGTCAGATTATCAAGCTACATGCATTCCTTTTTATTGTTGTTTGAAAACATGGTCTCCCCAAATATAGTTTTAACCATAGTTTATAGTGTTAGTATTGAGGAAAAGTGAATTCAGAGCCTCTCTCTTGGGTCTTGGCAGCCGCAGCTAGATCCCCCTCTTGTATCCATCCATCCAAGTACCTGGCGCTATTCTAGACACTAGGGACACAGTATTAATAAGCCAAACTGTCACCTCTTCTGCATCTTGGTTTTGGTAGGAGAAAACAAAAAACAAGCAAATGTAGAAATAAAGTATCGGTTAATATATAAATATCAGGTAGTGATAAGTGCTACGGTTTTTAAGAAAAATAAAGCAAATCAAAGGATTGTGATATGGAGTGACTGGGAAGTCTCTTTAATTGAGAGATGAGGTCAGAGATGCCTAAACTTTAACTTAGAACTTTAATTTCATTTTATCTACAGCCAGGATTGGGGGTGGGGGAGCGGTTCCAGCAGGGAGAGTTTGGGTTCCAGGAGGAGAGGTAAGAGGCTCTTGTTACCCTGCCCCATCAGAGGTACTTAAACCCAAAATGGCTCTTGCTTGCCCTCTTTCTAGAGCTTAGGGAATTAAGTTGCCTCCTTACTATCTCCTCCTTTTTTCCATTCAGAGATTTTCTCCTTCCGTGTTCTACTATGGGGCAGGAGTCTCAAAGAACTCTCCTCCCTTCTACCTACTTTTGTTGTGGTTTTCAAAGTATGTTTTCCTTGCCTTTTGTAATCATGTTTAAAGTATTACATGAACAGTAAAAAGTTCAAATGCTACAGAATAATACACATAAAAATAAGTGTTTCACCAAATCACTGACTTCAAATCATCAATCTTCCTGCCTAGATTTATATACTTGAATGTGTGTGCAAATAACATATATATGTGTTTATTTGTAAGTAAAATAATTCAATACACACAATCACTTATTTATTGGATGTGTTGTTCTTGTTCTGTATCTTGTGTTCTTCACTTTATTTTAGATATCTTTATATCAGTACACATAGATTTACATTGTTCTTTTTAATAGCTGCGTAGTATTTCAGTGTGTGGATACAAAATAATTAACATTTTTATCCAGTTCTTAATGGATATTTAGGTTGTTACAGTCTTTCTATTGCAAATAAAACTGCAGTCTCTTATAAATATGTCTTGGTAAATATTATATGATATTACTTAAATGTGAAATCTAAAAAAATAATACAAATGAATCTATATACAAAACAGAAACAGACCTTTAGACATAGAAAACAAATACCTAGTTATCAAAGGGGAAAGGGAGAGTGGGAGGGAAAAATTAGGAGTATGGGATCAACAGATACAAACTGCTATACATAAAATAGATAAGCAGCAAGGATTCAATGTATAGCATGGGGAACTATATTCAAAAGTAATAACCTATAATGGAAAGTAATCTGAAAATATATATATAACCGAATCACTTTGTTGTACACCTGAAACTAACACAATATTGCAAATCAGCTCTCTCTCTCTGTATGTGTGTGTGTATGTCTTGGCATACTAGCTATCTCAAATGTTTATGAGTATATGTATTAAAATGTATGTATTAGGTTAACCAAATGAATTCTGGGGTCTATAAGTAAAAGTCAAATACTGGCAATTGTATGTGATTGAATCTAATTATAAAATTCCTCCCCAAGGCTCTCAACCCAACTTTGTTTGTTTTTAATTTCTAACAGCTGTTGAAACAGAGAGGAAATGTCTTGGATGCTAAGCTCAATTGGATGAAGTGAGAAAACTATATGGATTGTTATCCACACAGAATCATAGTTTCCTATTAACTAGACCCAGCTTCCATTCAGGAATGTTCCCAGGAGGCTGCCTTTCCATTCCCTCTCAGGCCAGAGGCAGAGTCCTGTATTGTAAAAATCACGTAGCTGAAGAGAGGATAGGTGAAAATATGGACCAGGACTCTAGGCTGGCTCTAGAATGACATTTAGTAAATCATGAACCTTTCTAGCTTGATCCCAGTAAAGAAAACATAATATTTATGTTAAAAATAAAAGAATATAAAAAAGAATATATATATATATATTTTTTCTGAGCCACTATGCTGTACACCAGAAACTGAGACAACATTGTAAGTCAAATATACTTCAATTAAAAAAAATGAAGTAATTCCTACAGTGCTGCCGAGCACAGTGTTTGATCCTAAATTCTTGCTTAATAAATCCAGATCTTCCTTCCTCCATCCCCTCCCTCTTCTCTCCTTCCTTTTTTTCCCTCCCTCCTTCACTTCTATGCTCTGAATCTCCAAACCACAGGGATAGGGCAGGGAAGCTGAGGCCTCTCTGGGCCACAGAGGCATATAAGCACTAACATGCATTCAGAAACCATTTCTGCCCCAGAGGTGGGCGCTGAGCCACCTTGGTCATCAGATAGATGCTCACTGCCATCCTACAGGGCAGTGCCTGGGCAGTGCCCTCAAAATCTGGCACCACAGGGTATGGGTAAATCCTAACTGAAGCCCAGCCTCTGTGTGCAGTTACCGGGGAGCTCCGTGGATAAAAACAGCTTTCCCAGTATTACTATCCAATACTTGCAAAACACTCTGTGCCCACCAGGAAGCATCAGTCCTGTTTGACAGTCTTCTCTCAGAGCGAATTACTGCACAGCCATCCTCAACTGCAGCCCCGCGAAGCACATCGTATTTCTGCTTCAGTGTCACATGCTGAACTGCCTTTATGGTTCTCCTCTTTGTTAACTCAAGAAACTCAGACACTGTTCCAGGCTCTGACTTAGCTCTTATTCAGTGTTAATCACTTGGTATTAAATATGAAGGTCCATCCTTTTTTTTTTTTTTTAATAGATGAGGAAAGGGAGACACTGAGCTTATGTTTTGGCATCATGGAGGGATTTTCCTGGGAGCTGGAAAGAGACAGACCAGAGCTGCAAACCTGAGATTGGCATTCTGTATCTGTACTCTGTGAGCAAACTGCTTCACTTTTCTGAGCATCAGTTTCATCTTCTGTAAAATGGTGTGAATAACTCATTAAAATTACTGACCTGTGTTTTTCATGTATTACCTAGGAAAACATATGTGAGGTGCCTGACACCTTGCATGGCACAAGGAAGCCCTGAATAAATGTTCACTTGGATTCGTGAATTTCTGTATTGATCCGCTGCTAGAGACACTTGTCTATAAACACTGCCTGAATTTTGGGACCATAGAGGATTTGTATTGCCAGGAATAAGGCGATGCAAATTTTGGCAGCATTGATTAAAATATTCTTTTCAGGAATAGGAACAACTTTTTTCAGTTATCTGGTTGATGTTTAATGAGAAAAGTTTTTAATAGGTATAAGAGGATAAGAGAATGAGCAGATAAGGTATCTTCTGACACCTCCTTGTCACTGGTGTTGAAGAAGAGAAAGAACATGTCTTTTTGTTACACTGATTACAAAGCCCCTTATGGAATGAAGAGCACAGATTTGACTTATATAGAGATGTCCCAATTGTAGGAATCTGCTCTGATAATTGTAAGTTTTTTTTTTCTTCTTCCTACTCTGGCTCATTGGCATAGTGGATTTGGCATCACCAGAAATGTCACCACTTTACATAGGGCTTAAACCTAGAAAGGGGAGGGGACTCAAATATCTACTTACAGCTCTCAGATTGTAAGGCAGTCACTTTGTGGGACCTTTGTTTCAAAGCACCGTGGCACACACCAGACCGTAATAAGACCTGCCTTTGCTTCAGTTGCTAAGAAATCTTTCTCTTAATGCCAGGATTTTATCCTGGACTTTGAATCTGCACATGTTTCAGAATAGTGTTTAGAATGGAGCAATGTGTGGGCCCCATATATAAGCTTTAGATGCTAGCTGATGGCTTCCTCAAATACTTGCGTGGTAAATTGGTTTTGAAAAGAGAAATGTTCCTTCTCTGGCTTATTTTCAGATCATTCTTCTGAATAAACAGGAGTTTTCCTAGAAATGTGCCTGTTTATTGATATCTTTCTTATTAAGCATTATCTTTCACTTAACTTTAATTTTCAAATTACGACTTCCATTGACAGCGCACAGCAGATTTTTCCTATGTATTATTCTTATTAGTATAACTTCCATGATATTTACGTTCTCATCATATTCCCTAGAAAGTCTCCAACCGAAATAGTCCTCTGAGAGAGAAAGATGTGTGGTAGGCAACACAGCTTTGAAGGTCCCACTTAAAATTGTGTGAATTCATGAAGAATTTAATACTACATGGTTGGATAGGCACTGAAGTTTAAGTTCTTGTGAGCAAGTAATGTCTAGGTTGGACTCTTGAAAATGTATAAGATAAGGAAGAACCATTGGTAAGAGGCTGTAAAGTCTCCCAAATACTGTAAGCAGCCAGGAAATATGGGAAAGGGCAGTGAACTTAGAAGAACTGTGTTTAGTCCTGGCTCAAGCATTTGTGAATACTGTGACACTGAGCAACTCACTTAATTTTTTGGTTCCTGTTTACAAGTCTGTAAAATTGGGGTCATTATTCCTGTACTGTCCGCCTCCCATGGTTGTTCCTAGAATCAGATTAGATGATGCATGTGAAGGAGCTTTGTAGTTGTACAGATCTAACAGAAAGTCTTTGGTATGGATTGCCTCTGTTTTAAGTTCTGTAAGCTTTTTGAGGACAAAGATTGTGTCTTTGAGTTATAAGCACTATATTAAGTCCTGAACAAATAAATGAAGGGAGGTGATTCCCCCTCTGCAATTTTCTGTGAAGCTGTTTATTTTGCATTTTTTCATGAATCATAAAATATAACTTTTTTTTTGTTTACCATCTCAACATACTTATGGGGAAAATTCTCCCTTTATGTGAACCATCTTGCTTACCTGGTAAAAATTTTTGAACTTAGTAAGGGAAAGTGTCCCGTGGAGAAGTCTATTCCTTATCTCAGGGCTTTATATTTCTATGTGTATCTGATGTCAGAGTCAGAATGCAGACACGTCAAAGCTTGTATGGTACTGAGTGTTAATAACACATGAAATAATAAAACCAACACACTGGTTTTGTAACTCTGAATTCTTCGACGATTGAACAGCATGTATTCTCCTTAATTTTATTGGAAAGTAAACAGATTCTTTCCCAGGTCACCATTCCTTCAGCTACTGATCTATGGAGGAAAAACTTAGTGCTCCAGGAAGCTTCCAATATTTTATATCAGTTATGAGTGGTCATACTGAGTTGAGTGTTGTTCACTGCCCCTTTTAGCAAAAGATAAGATGTAAAGAAATGCCATAATGTTTGAGATTATAATAGCCAACAGACCATACACTATATCCATACCCATTAAATTCTTTATAATAGTTAATAAATGAACTGATTAAACTAAAAGTCCCATAAATATACATATGATTCCAAGTATTTAAGCTATTGTTTACATTTAATCAAAAAGATGCATTTTAAGGACCTGGACATTACGACCCACACCTAACTTACCTTCTAAAAATTAGAAGCCTTAACATTTTATATCTGACTTCAAATGTTGAAATTCCAGTCTTAACACTTTTTTGTTATAATATAATTGTAGGATATTAGTAACTAGTATTCACTTATTTTTGTTAGAAAAGAACTTATAGAACCTAGTTACTCATTTTAAAAAATTATAAGAATCAGAGTTTCACAGTAAAAAAAAGGGGGAGGTGGGTCTTGAACAAATATTTCTTGATACTGAACAAGCTCTTTTCTTAGTATTTTTTCTTTTTTCAGTGACTTCCAACTTTTCAATTACTTAAATAACTTTTGAGTAAAGAAAGTCTTCATACTGTTTAGAGAGGAAAAGCCTCAGAAAGCCCCACACCTAAGACAGTGCCAAGCCCATTTTATTTCCTGCAACTGGCTAAATTTTGTTGACCTCCGGGACTCAAGACCTGTTTACTGAACAGCAATATAATTCCAAAGTCCCTTGTTGACCATGGGGTTTTGAGTTAAGGTTGGAACAGGAGGAATCCCTGCGGGGCTTCACTGACTCTAATTCTATAGCAATGATGCAGGAACACATTCATTGCAGACTATTACTGGGGCCCTGAGTCATCTTAACTATGTTCCAAAGTTATTCTTGTGTGCGTTCTTGTTTGTTTGTCTTCTGACCAGAGCAGCACAGTTGTCTGAAGGTTCCTGGAATCGTGCTCTTCTCTGAGGTCAGATGACCTCTCTGAGCCTAGAATGAATCAGTTATAACGCATTTGGATCAGACTGCCTCCTTCTTTCTCCCCGGTCTACTTTCGTCCTGACCAGAAACCTAGGGGGATATACCAGACACTCACTAGAGGGCAGCAGGGGGTCAGTGGAACCAATTCTTTAGGCACTTGCTAGACTGTATTACATGCTTTGAAAAAAAGCCTAGCAGTTTTTAAAGGTGTATTCACTGCTACTTCCATTATAAAATGTAGTGGCTTCAATGATGTATTCATGTGAATGTTTTTGTTTCCTAAATACCTAAATAAAAGACAAATATAACCAGCTATTTTCATGCAAGAAGTCTGTCACTTCCAAGGCTTCATCAGCTACACTTCCTGGAGACAGCCATGCGTCTCTGGGAGTGTGGGTCCCGAAAGGACTATTCTCTGTGTGCAAGCGAGGAATCAAGCCGCAGTTGGGGAGATGCTGGGGGAGAAGGCCTAAGGTCCAGGAGCGAGAAATGACAGAGAATGACTGGATCTCGCCAATAAACTGGGTGACACGGGGACAAGGGATTCCCCTCCATTTGAAAACAAGCCAAGTCCTCCAGCTCCGGCCAGGTGGTGTGTCTGCAGGAAGGAATGCCACTCGCACTATCTTCTACTGCAGTCCCCTAAGGAAATTTGGGAAAGGGGTGTGGGCATCCTGTTTTGCAGTTTTGTGCTGGGAGACGGGGCCCCAGCCCCTCTGTCTTCGGTTAGATGGAGGGAAGTGAGCAGATTGACAGGGGAATAACTTTTTCGCATGTCATGAGGAGGAACAACTAACTTTGTGGAAGGTGGCAAGGACAAGGGGGAGACGAAAGAGAAAAATGGTTTGAACCATTGTGCTCCATACAGTGAGCATGAAACGCAGAGACCACAGCCTGTGGAAGAGAACATTAAAGGCTGTCAAGGGACAAGATGCATGAGCTGCCCAGGACCCTTCCAAGCAAAGGAGAGGATTAAGGTACAGAAGGTTCTATAATCTTGCTAGTGAGATTTGACCATAAAAAATTATTTTTATTATCCTTTTTATTGTTACCATATTCCTTCCAGTGTATTCCATTGAATGGCATGAGCTATACAACTTAGTTCTTAATTAACAGAAATGCACTTTCATCCCCAAATTTCATGATTAGGTGTTCATTGAGGATGAATATAATATACCATTGTAGAATTTTGCTTTTACCTTGAATATCACTGGGAAAATATTAATCCCAATCTCATTTTCTCTCTCTGTGTCATCTGGGGACCCTTTGCATTAGAATCACACAGGGTGATTTGATTCTTAGACGCTAATAATTTTAGGAGGAAGAATTTAATAAGGACTATAACAGAAAATTATAACCAAATGTCAGGGAAACATAAAAAAGGGGGAGTTTATTTTCTGCCAGAAGAATCAGGGAAGATTTAATGGGGAAAATGGCATTTGACCGGGTTCTCAAAATAGAGGTAGGATTTTTGCAAGGGAAGCAGTGGGAATAAAATTCTAGCAAAAAGGAACAGAATAATTAATCGATACCCGCTTAGCAAGCGAAGAGAGATTGATGACTGTGACATTGGCATGAAGGCTGTATGCAGAGTGCTAAGAAGTTTGAAATGTATTCTGTGGTCACTTTGGCAGGTGTCTGCACCTGCTACGTGATCAGAATTACTCTTGAGGGCAGCTTCTCGTTCTGCAGGGCTGGGGCAAAGACTTGTTAGGAAGTAGAAGAAACTGTCCAGATCTGAGGAAGTGAGTCTGTGAAGTGGAGCAGTGGCAGAGGGAATGGAAGGAGGAAATAAACAAGACAGGGGAGAAGTTGGTGGTTAACCTGTACTTTATCAATTCTTGGAATGAAAGAGTTTTGTCTTCAAAAACTGTGTGTCTTGCAACTGTGGTTCAGTTGGGATGTGACCAAAGACAATCCAACTCCATTTTCAAAGTTCAGCAGTTGACTCAGAGAGGGAGACAATGTGGAAGTAAAGACAAGAGGAAAATGTGTCTTGTTGACTGAATGCTCTGAAGTGTTACAGATAGACGGGGCTTCACGTAGCAAAATGAAGACAAGCTTTTCTTCCTTATTTCCTCTGGTCTGGGTTTACCGAATTACATGTTACCATGTTTAAGTCAATGAGTTTGTTAAATTAAGTATCACAAGGTTATTTCAATGAGGAGACATCTGATTTTAACCCCAAATAAAAATAAACACAGTTTAAACTTTGGGATAACTGAAGTCAAGTCAAATGGAAGTGGTTCAGGATTGCATCATTTTACTATTGAGTAACGCTGCTAGAACAGTGTTCAGCCGTCACAATGTGCTGGCTAACCTGAGCTTTGCTTTTATACTTTTTATTAGGAAAGGTTTCAGTCATATGAAATGCCATTCTTTTAGAGTGCAATGGAGACTTACAGGCAGGTCTGAGAAAGTTAGAATTTCCTGTTTGAATTTTTCTTTAACTGTAGCATTGAACTTCCCACATGGCACCAGAAATGACATTTTCTTTCTGCTATTTGAGTAATCTGCTTCCAAACAGGAAAAGCAGAGAATAGGACTAAAACGCCCATGATACTTACCTTTGGAGCAAGATTTGAAGCCAATTAAATCATTGCCATATGATGTTGTTTGGACTATAATTGGTATCATAATGAGAGGCAGAAAGAACAGAAAGCCCCGAAGCCAAGAAGGACAGAACTTGGAAGAGTTCAAGGCCCATCGCATTAGTGACTTTTACAAATTGTACTCAGAAGAGATCTGACTTGCCCCACGTGGTTCACAAATTGAACAGTCCAGCTGTATCTTATGTACCTTTTCTGCTTTCCAAATTTGACAGATGTGTATTTGTTGTGTTCCAGTTGCTCTCTAAAATATATTTCTTAGCTCCTTGCCTCTGCCTGTTTTCAGCCATGGAGCAGTATTACTAACAGCTTATCAATAATTTAAAACAAAAATATGGAAAACAACAGTAATGAGATCTCTGTAGGCATTGCACTGACAACAGGAAAAATGAAGACATGGTAATGAGGAAAACATTAGCCAGATTACTTTAGGACGGATTAGTTCTCCTGTTTTCCTGGTGGTGGAGAAGCTGCCGTCACCTCCCCCGTAGTGCTTCATATCCACAGCAGCTTGGAAATAGCTGGGGTTCTTCCAAATTTGATCTTTCTTGTTATTCCCTGCTTTATCAGAGTTAAAGAATTGTGCACCCGGATCTTATCAGTGCAGCCAAGACAGTCCCAGAGCTCCTTCTCCACGCCCGGGGATGGCTGCTCTTTACTCTCACCACGTGCTGACACCTCTGAGTGGCTGCGAATGCCTTCCTCGTCCAGTCTCATGCTCACCAGAACCCCTGGGCAGTCACCTACATCCCAACCTAAAAGAGCCCCACTGGGAACATGTGGGTCTTTATCGGCTTTTTGTTTATATGAGTGAGTTCTCTTGTTTGTTCCTCTAAGCTGCAAGTTGTAATCAAAAGAAGGTGAACCATAGAACTGGGAGAAAGGAGTTAAAGGGAAACCAGTGGAAACTGGTAGACTGAAAGAGGATATTTTTAAAGGAAGAGAAAGTAAAGCCCTGATGCACGGGTCAAATGAAGAGTGAATACGGTACGAGGAAGGGGTGAAGTTTCAGATGAAGCAAAAAACACGCCTGGAACACGTTATGCATTCTCTCTGTGCGATGTCACGTTGAGTTTCAGAAGCAGAAAACCCCCCAAGGAGTAGGCAGCAGAGGTGACCTCTTTCCACATTGGCTTTCCAGCGGTTTTTAACCTTCTGGGTGCTGGCTCTTCCTTTCTTGAGGAGAGCACAACCTTCAGTGGACCAACAAATGGATTTAAGGTGTCTGCAGAGAGGAAAGACCGAGTCCATAGTAACGGCTGTATTATGGTCAACAGTGCTATTTTGTTTCTCCCCCAAAGTTCCTGTTTATGTCTCGCAGCCTTTATATTGTCTTTTCGAGAACTGAGCCAGTTGGCCGGTGGCCACAGTAAAATTTTCGTTGCTAGTGAGCACATCCATGGATGCATCTTTCAGTATTCTGCTTAAACTCAGTTTCCCACTTGAAATGTTGGATGATTATGGGTGAACAGAGAACAGCATTTAAGAAAAAATGATTTGTTCAAAATAATGTCCCAAGACTAAACCCCAGTGTCAAATAATTACCAGTATCATTAAGAAATTTGATTCTACTTTTATATAAAAATGATAGCATGCAATTACATTTAAGCATAATATTTGACTCTGAGTGTTTGTCTCATGTCCCAGAAATTACAGGGTACTTTCCCTATGAGAATGAGAAGGGAAGAAAGGAAGGTTATCAAAAGACAGATGAGAGAGAAAACACGATGACCTGCTGCCAGCCTTCCACCTTCCTCACCTTCTCTGTGCCAAACCTAATTGACATAAATTAACAAAGACCGTCATTAATAAAACTATAGCTTCTTTAAAGATGATGGTGCTAACTACTTTGCGTATTTTATCTGAATTATTCCTTCAGACAATTCTGTGAGATTATTATCTCAATTTTACAAGTTAGGAAAGTGAAGGGAAACAAAGGGTTAGACATAGGATACCCAGAGTCATGGAGCCCATGAGGGAATGAGCTGGGATTGGTCCAGGTCTGTCTGGCCAACACTTGCAGGTCCGCTCCTGCCTCTTTTTATATCAGAAGCTCCTCCAACAGCAGGCCCACCGTAAGAGAGGGAAGTAATTTCCTGTTAAACTTATGCAAAGAATTCTTGCGTGCTGAAAATAAAGAGATTTATTCTATATCATTGGTTTAATGAGTGTTAACTGTGAAGATCAACAAATTCAGAAATGCTGAAAAAAAAAAAGGAAAACAAAACCAAAACCAAGATGACGTGGTGCAAAACTTGGCATATCTGTGATGTTTTTAAAGTATATGGTTAAAATTTAATTGTGTAATAGCTTACATCTTCTTTTAAATGACTGATTTTCTTATTCATATCTAAAATAAAGTATCTTTTTTAAATATCACTTTTGCATCTTGCAAACATTATGTCAGTATTTTGAATATATATCCATTGCTACATTCTGGTATTGGATAGTTGCAGGAAGTCAATATTCCAAGTGTAATTATTTCACTCTAAAAAGCACACATCGTAGCACTGGCTTGTGATAAATCACTGACATTCTGCTATGGTGGCCAGATCATTATTTTCTTATATTAAGACAATCACTGAATGCAGCAAACCAGAATTATAGCCCTTGTGATATTATTTGCAAGAATGATTAACTAAGGTGCCGAGGGCACTTGCAGAAACAGCTGTTTCTTGTATTTTCCAGGTGATAAAACCTGTTTGGCCATTTACAGAAAAGCCATTAGATCCATCTCAGTGCCACTGAAATAACTGATGTCCCTTGGGTGGGGTACACCTAACAGCAACAAGAGGTAGGGGCGGGAACCAGAGAAGAGGCCTGGGTGAGGGGGTCAGTATCTAACTACAACCAGCCGGGAAGACAGGATCGGGGCCCAGAGCTGGCAAGTGTCAGACGGAGGAGTCCAGGACCACTTAGTCACTTATCTTGGTCTGTCTGTTCATTGATTTCTTTATTTTAAAGGGAGAGTGTGTATTAAACACTTCTCTTTTACCCTCCTGAAATATTGCTGGAGGTGTGACGGTCTCTAGATTTTCCAAAGTCTATGATGTACTTATTATAAAGTACCATCTAAGCTATCACAAACTTACGCTTCTTACCAGGCTTGAGAAAGAGTCTTCTCCATGAAGTAAACAGAATTGATATTTACATTGACATTGCATGTAAACTCCAGAAGTCAGCATTCTGTATTTTCCATAGCAGAGTATACATCACACTTCATTTTTCTAAATGTTCATCTTCTATCTCTCCTAATAAATTTTATGGTCTGTTAAGAAATAGACGTACAATTTTTTTTTTAATTATAGAATTCAGCATTACATGTCTTTGCTAAAGGCCATGGGTTTCTTGAAAAATTTATTGATAGTTTTTTTGCCCCCCGCCAAGACAGCTCTAAGTCAAATTTTCTTTTCTCCAGCTTTCCTTTAATTTGTACTTCCTCATACTTTATTTTAGAGCATTATCATAAAGAGGTATGCAAAAGAAGCCCACTTTTCTATTTACGACAATGTGAGGACTTTTACAGGGCAACGTTTTAGGATTGTTCCCCCTGCAATAATCAGTCCACTGAAAGGGAGGAAATTCTCTGCAGGAAGACTTAAACAATCAATGAAATGCATTCCCAACCAACGATAATGTGAGGGAAGCACCACAATTTGATCAATGACCCTCTCATTACGCGTGGAGATAACCTTTATTGATATCCTTAACCAGCTGAAGCCCTGGTTTGATGCAGCCCTTTTAACTGCGGAGCTTGGTATTGATTAAGAAGCAAGATCTGAGATTTTGTTAGTGTCGAGCTGTTTACAGAAACAAGAGGAACATTCCTTTCCTTTTCTCCAGCGCTCAAAGTAATTGTTTTTTACCAGCAGCTAACAGAGAGGAGAATCCAAGGACACTTTCTTACTTCTGTTTCAATACATAGAAAGGTATGTAAGTGAAACAGCACTTTCTGAAAGCTCACAAGGCTGGAGGCATTTTATAGGAGCAATTTTGGTGTGGCAAAGTGCATCCCCTTTTCTGTTATTTCTGAGAATCTCTCATTATACTGCTCCTTGTTAATACTTTTAGTTCAAAAGCTCATACTGCTTCTTCTTGTATTTCTAGTTAAACAAACCAGGTACACTTGATTGTCACCCCACGAAAGGCGTACATCATCAAAGGGAAGACCTAGAGATTTTTGCCTTTTGGCCCAAATGGCTGATTATCTTTGAAAGGTTTAATCTGCATCTGCTTCCGTACAATAAAAATAGAGTATTTATTTAGCCTTTTAATGAATGACTTAAAGTAGGAATCAAACATACAGTTTTAATTCCTGAGCTAATGTTAAATGAAAGTCAACTCAAGTTAAATACACTAGACATTCTAGAAAAAGAGGTCAGTGAAAAGTAGCTATTGCTTAAAACTGTGCTTTTCAACTTAATTTGGTGAGACTGCTTTGAGAATAATTCTGTTTATGATGTGTGAATGAGGTTGTGTAGTGAGTGGAATATTAGAACATGCTTGTGAGTGGAATTAATGAAGTTTGATTGATTTGTAGACTAAGTTCAGAGCACGTAATTGTGATCTATAGATTCAGAATGAATAATTAATGTTAGCAAATAAGCGCTAGAAAAAGTGAATCGAAAGGTTTACTAAGGTGCACGTATACAAAGATTTTTGGAAGAGGGATAGGAAAATTCTGAAGGGTAAAAGTGTTTCCACATTCTCTTAGGTCTCCAAACACAATAGTAGTTTAAATAAAGAACTATGGGCATCTACTGTTTTTCTTAGCAAGCTTCTGCTATATTAAGAAAATATAATTACATTAAAAATTGCTATGTATTTGTAGTTTCAGCAAAATACCTATGGAAGACCAGATCATGGGAACAGGTAGTAAAAATGGATATGGTTGTTTATCATGAAAATTGAAAATCTGTCTAATTCTAGGTTTCAAAGACAGAGACCGACTTTTTCAAATGGAAAGTACATTTTTTAAAATTAGTGGCCACTGTTTTTTTAAAACATGGAATCTCATATACAGCATAGTCCTTTGGTGACAAAAAGTTAAGAACAGAGCAGATATAAATTTACACTCAATAGCATGAGGTTGGTTTTAGTTTTGGGGTGGCTTTTTCCTCTGTAATTATGAACTTGTTTTTTTCCATTTATATGAAGTACAGATTATAGTTTGTGCAAACATTAAAAATGTTGATTTGCTGCACTTTACTATTGAGTCAGATGTCTTGTTCTTTGTGGTCTCTTTTCAGCCCAAAATAACATCAACAATGGTAATGCAAAATCAAAATACTTAAAGCCCTGGAGGAAAAATCCATCAAAATAATGTCCCCACTTCTTAATCCTGAATATTGTGATTCAGCCACCCTTTTATATATAGAAGAAGGAAGTGGAGAAGGAGCAGGAGGCTGGGAATCAGAGAATTAGACACAGAAAAAAAAAAGGTAGGGAAAGAGAGAATAATAAAAATATTGGGAAAAGATTTTGGAATTTACTGTACTTGCATAAAGGTCTGGGGTGAAGTTTAACACACTGAAGAAACTCCTCGCTCCTTGGCCCCTGCAGTACCTCTAGGTCCTTAAAACAGAACCATTCTTTTAAAATCAGTAGTGTGCAGAGCTTTGCCACTCAAAATGTGACTCTCCGACCAGCAGTATCAACTGGGAACTTGTTAGAAAATCAAATTGTCAGGTCTTCACCCCTCCCCCGGCCAGAATCAGAATCTGCATTTTTTAAGTAGCTCCTCCAAGTGATCATACGTTGTTAAAGACTTAAGAAGTACACACGTGGTCCCGTGTCTACTGGCAGAATATGCCCTTGTCCCTGCGTGACCAAGGCGCCACGAACAAAGAGACATAGCACGTGAAAAACAAAGAAAAATCTCCCAGGTTGAAAACATAAATAAGAGGAAATATAAAATTCCCCATTTATGCCTCGTGCTTCCCACTGGACAAGACATCACTAAGGTCGTTCATTCGCTCTAACTTGAGAAAAACAAACTATCCTGAGTCTACTTGCCTTTTTTTGCTTCTTAAAGTCAAACAAAAACTTTCTCAAACAACTTCAATGTTTAACAAAGAGTTTTAAATGGTGTGTTTATCCTGTACCAGCTCAAGTCTGCAGGTATTTTAATGTTTTGATTTTAAGTGAATTTAACTATTTCTCTAGATTGCTCTAACCTCCAACTGTCCATTTCTGTGTAGCTATGTGTTTTTTAGAATTTTTCTGGGTGTTTGTTGTGTATGCGTTATGGGACCGTGGTACATAGACACATACATTCACGTGTGACTGCTCCGGCATCTTCATCACATGGCATGAGACTTCTGCAGTTCCTGCTGTTCCTGTTGGGGGAGAAGAGGCTTATCTGTGTGTGCCCAAAGCACCCAGGCTCAAACAGAGCATCTCAATAGCAACAAAGTCACCCAGATTACCTGAGAGGAAGAAAAATGACATCTGTTCTTCAGCAAATAGATTGCCATTGAGGGGCAACTTATTAAAGAAAAAAGAAAACATATCTTCAAATTCCAGTGTTATATTGTAGTCATGGCAGTAGTAACTTATTTCTAGGTGATGTTAACAAACGTCAGATGTGATTGGAGAGAGGAAGAGAGGCTCCTCCCAAACTCTGACATTCTTGGTAGGAACTGAATTTCTGTTATCCTTGTTTTCGTCTGGGAGATGATCCTCTGATGTGTGAACTGAAGAATACAGTACGTGTTTGTATATTTAATGCTACAATGCTTACATTATCAACTTTTGTTATGATTTGGCCCTTAGAAGTGGCTGTTGACAAAAGCAATTGCTCTAAACTTGAAAATCGTAAGATATTCTGAGGGTACAGCCGAAGAAATGTTATTGACTTCTAAAGAGATGTCTTTGCTTTGAAGGAAAGATAAACTGTGTTCTTACAAGGTGGGAGGGTGTCAAAAAGATTTACACTCACAGGCTCAGAGAAGAGAGATTGTTTAGATGTGGCTGCTATGTTAACCATGAACAAAGTGAAATGAATTGGCATGACAACCTGCAAGTATACTGTAGAGAAATAATAAAAATTAAAAAATAAAACAATTAAAAACAGAGAGTACCCTGTCAAATTCAGATTGAAAACGTATCTAAGGATAAAAACAAGATAGAGATCTAAAGTCCTCCACAAATACCCGGTGCTATGCATTATAAAAGAAAATGCATCATCTAAAGAAAAAAACACAAATTCCATAGATGTGAGCTCAAAGACAGAGCTATGAAACAGCAGGAAAAAAAAATATGCTTCAGAGTTGAAGAAGCAAATTGAGAATTTAAAAGACTGTTATAAATCTAACAAATAGATTAGAATCAAGAAAGAAAGACAACTGCAGATGAGATCACTGCTATTAGGGAAATACTTGAAATAATTGTGGGGAAAGCAGAGGGGAGACAGAAATTAGAATAAGATGACTGATAAAAAGGAAATAATGGCTATCCCTGAAGTGCAAAAACCAATAAATGGAAAGGAAAAATATTTAAAGACATAATAATAGAGAAAAGTAGACTAAAAATAGCACTTGAAACCAGATTAAATGGAACCGTCTAATTGACATAAAACAGGAGATCTGGACGTATCTTGTTATCTAGCATCAAGGGAAAAGGAAAAATTCTGCTCGCATCCAGATGGTAAAATCAAGTAGCGTAGAAAAGGAAAAACAAATAAAATAAAAACAAACTTACCTTCGATTTGTGCCAGAAGACGCTGGAAATTCTGAGGATAATAAAGTGATACCAATGAGAAAATATCCAGCAAGCTGCAGTAGGAGCACATTCTCCATTATACACTACCTATCTATGCATGATTCAAATGTGAACTTCATGAAATCAAAAATGAAACAAAATAAAAAATCTGAGAATGGGAAGGTGTGATGAAATTCTCACAGTGACAACTATAAGACTAAGACTAAACAACCAGTCAAAATAAGGTTATAGAACAGAAAGCAGCTGTAAGATTATTATTATTTTGTGAATATTTATATATAATTAAAATGTAGAAGTGGGAGAGGAGATGGAAGGAAGTATAATAAACTCCCGTATTTTTAAGCCTGAGAATCCAATTATATTGTGAAACTTGAAATATATGATTAAAAAATAAAAGATATACTCTGTATATGCATGTATATATACTATATTTTCTATATTTGTAAAGTTTTTCCTATCTCTGTCTGGTGAGAGGGCGTAGGAGCAATGGTATGAGTGTTCAGCACTTGGTTTCTAAATGCTGTTCTCCATTGAGATAAATTGAGGTAAAAAGACTGATTTCAGTCTGGAACAGGCAAAGTACAGCTAAGCCTGAAACAGTATGGAGATTCCTCCAGACTAAAAATAGACTTACCATATGATCCAGCAATCCCACTCCTGGACATATTTCCAGAGGGAATTCTAACTTGAAAAGACACATGTACCCCAATGTTCATAGCAACACTACATAAAATAGCCAAGACATGGAAGCAACCTAAATGTCCATCAACAGATGACTGGATAAAGAAGCTGTGATGTACTTATACAATGGAAGACTGCTCAGCCATAAAAAAGAATAAAATAATGCCATTTGCAACAACATAGATGGACCTAGAGATCATCATCCTAAGTGAAGTAAGCCAGAAGGAGAAAGAAAAATGCCATATGATATCACTCATGTGGAATCTAAAAAAAGAAAAAAAGAGGACACTAATGAACTTATCTACAAAACAGAAACAGACTTACAGACATAGTAAACAATCTTATGGTTACTGAGGGAAAAGGGGTGAGAAGGGGTAAATTTGGGAGTTTGAGATTTGCAAATGTTAGCCACTATATACAAAAATAGATAAAAATCCAAATTTCTTCTGTATAGCACAGGGAATTATACTCAATATCTTGTAATAACCTTTAATGAAAAAGAATGTGAAAATGAATATATGTATGTATATGCATGACTGGGACATTGTGCTGTACACCAGAAATTGACACATTGTAACTGACTATACTTCAATAAAAAGTTTTTAATTAAATTAAAAAATAAAGTTAATCCAATAGGTTTTTTTAAAAAAAGAATATTAGTGAGGGTTGAGATGGTAGGAACCTTAAATTTTACATTATATTTATCTTCATTATTATTTGTATAGTTTATAAGGAAATACATCACTTCTGTATTGAAAGGGAATCAAAATAATATAGAAAAAAGTATGACTTCCTTTTATTTGTGGAATTGAAGCTTGAGGTCCAATAGCACAGGACTGATGGGCACTTTGTTTTTATTATTTTCTGAACCATGCTTGTGTGTCTAGGAATTTGTCAAAGACTACAGCCCAGGGAGATGCCTCTTGTATTCATTACTGACTCTCTGTCTTATAAATGTGGATTTATGACTGTGTAGGGAAAACGGCAGTGTCAGGAAGCAACTTTGCACTTTTGAGAGAAGTCTCTTTTCTGTATACACTCAGGAAGCTTGCTCCTCAGTGGGTTTGGGAGCCCAAAGAAGCTTAATATTTAAAAATTATTAAACACATTGTGGTTCAGCATGTTATAGCTGATGACTTTTCCCATAAGAAAATCCAAATAGTCCTCCTATTATAGACTAAAAAATTAAATGCCTCCCCACTGCCTATGTTTTTATTTTGGGGAATTAAAAAAATTTTTTTTATTGAAGTATGATCAGTTTACAGTGTGTCAATTTCTGGTGTATAGCATAATGTTTCAGTCATATATATACACATATATGTTCTTTTTCACTATAGGTTACTACAATGTACTGAACATAGTTCCCTGTTTCTTGGGAATCTTTAAAAAATGATCATCATTGTTACCATTGCAGTTGGTTTTTCAATAACTGGCTCTTGTAATTTCTTTATAATGCAACAAATATCTTCCCAATCTTCATAGATAAATAAACCTTAAACAAATTTAAAACATATGGGAGATAAATATCTCAGAGAATAGTTGAACTTCACATCTGAAAGAACCTCCAAGGTAATCTTACTAAATCCTCTCATTTTATATAAGCCCCAGTGAAGTAAAGTGTTTTGTCTAAGGTCACACAACTAGTTGCTGACAGGTAAATGTTGAAAACCAAATTAATTGTGGCTGATATCTTCCGTCTGTACCTGGGAATATTTGCTTCCCATGTAGTGCCCACCCTTACCTTTGTCTAGACTTGTGAGGATCTTTGCCAGGTAAGGAAGGATGGCTTCATCTAAGAAAAAAACTCAGGAGTTGGGCAGGAGAGTGGATTGAGATTTGACTCAGTTTTATGATTATTAATATTGACTCACTGGTGGTTAATGCATGAAAAATAAAGCCTGTGCTTATTTTTAAACAATCAGAATAGCTAGGGGCACCCACCCAAACCCATCTATTCTTTGGATTTTATCGCCAAAATATTTATGTGAATTCATTACTGTAGATGGGAGAGTAGACACTGTATCCCTATTACCTGTGACTCTCTTCTACTGAAGTGTCTTTTTTCATTGTTCTATATCATTTTTAAAATAAAATAAACTATGGAACTAAAATGATTAATATATCCCCAGTGGTGCCATTGATCCAGTCATTATCTATGTGTTGAACACGTTGTCCATGTTGTGTGAGAGTTCTTCACTCTTCTTGTGTCACCTTGCTTTAGGAGCCAGTGACTCTAAAGCCTATGACCTCATTTTTGATACCATCATTATCTGAAAGTCAGGTTTCATACCAGCCTCTAGGTAGGGTGGTGTATATCCAGGTTTGTCTATGAGAGTCCTGGTTTTTATCTGCTACCCCACTGTAATTAATAATAGGACCTCCTTTTATTCTCAGAGAGTCACGTTTTGGGCAGTGAAGTATATGGTTACCCTGCCCACAATGATGTAAAATATGCTAGGGAAGGAATTTTCCTGCTCCAACTTGAAGGCAAATTTCAACATTTTTTCCTGTTTAAGCTATGTCTGCCCCTTTCAGTTTTCAATGTCTTAAAAATTTTGCCTCTTGCCTTCCAAGACTCATTGAAACTGATTTGTCTTTCAAACTCCATTCTACTCAAAACTCAATATTTGACTTGATTGAATTAGGGTATCTGCCAAGTCCACTTTCATTTTGGTTTCAACTGGCTGTCCTTGTACAGAGTGTGAATAAATCTTCCAGGCTTAAAATGATTAGATTATCAGGAGGAATTTGAAGAAGGATTTGCACTTTGCAGGGAGCCAAACACATAGTTCCATAGAAACAATACAAACACAATCGTTTGTGTGTTGATCCCAAATCCGAATGCGCTCATGCCTAGAAAAACCTAAAACAGTCCCGCCTAAGGAATCTCTGAAGAGCCTGTCAAATTCTATTCCAGTCTCTTCAAGCCTAGTCACCCAAGTTGAAAAAGGTGTCCAAGATTTATGATCTCCTGAAATGGGCAATTTAATGTAAAGAATAAGGGCTTTGTAGTCACATGGACATGGGTTCAAATTCTGCTGTCACTCATTCAGGCTTCATGCCTCGGCTTCCTATTCTGTAAATGGAGAGAACTTATTACGAAAAATATCTTTTATGTAATGAGGATTTACCACACTTTCATGCAATTCTAATACTGATACATTTTTCTGTAATAATTTTATGGAGATTCTGGGAATAAGTTTGCCTTTCCTACATCTTCCTACCTGTGGGAAATTTTAAATATCCTTTGAGGCCTTCTCTGTCTCTCTGTCCTTACTGCCTAATTTCTTACCATCACAATATCTTACCTGGATGAAGAAACATCCTCTTAAGCAGTCCTTTAGAGCACTTGTTCTTAAACTCTTTCTCCACTTAGAGTTCTGAAAACAAAATATCCCCTATTTAAAACCCTTCAGTAGCTATGCATTGCCTTCAGGAAAAAAAAAAAAAATCCTGAGCTGGCTTTTGCCTGTATTTCTTTCTGCATATTTTATCTATCAGTCTATGTTGCTCATTCTACATTCCAGCTCTATGGAACTACTTGCAGTGACGCAAGTGTGGCCTTTCTCCTGCCTGGAATGTTAGTCCTCTCCGTCACCTGTTTTAAAAAATGTGCCTTGGTTTCACCTCCTTCTTTGGTCACTTCCCTTCTCGATTCCATACTGCTCTAGTGTGCCCTCCTGTAATTCTGTGCTGAGTTCCCCAATAGTCTGTAGAGTTTTCCCACCTCCAAAGGGTAAGCTTCTTAATTTGGATTTTGCATTTTCCTTTTACTCAAACATTGTACATTATATGGACTCAATCAATATGGGCTTCAAAAAATTGAGGAAAGGAAGAAGGAAAGAGAGGAGGAAGGAGGGGAGGAAAGAAGAAACTTTTACCTTATTTTCCTGGGGAATTTTGTATTCTGAATAAAGAAATATTATCATCCCATGATATAACAAGGAATAATTATACAGACCTCATGACCTAGCACAAGAGCTTGTCTACAGAAGGCAACCAAAAATATCTGTATTTATTTAGAGTAGACCTTTCAATATTTTTTTATGATAGGTTCAGCATTGCTGAATTCTTTTACTTTTTGCTTGTCTATGAAGCAGACTAAAACTTTCTCTCTCTTTCTATTGTAAGGGATAGTCTTGCTGGGCAGAGTATCCCCCGTTGCAAATTTTTCTCATTCAGGACTATAATGAAAAAGAACATGAAAATGAATATATATACGTATATGTATAACTGAGACATTATGCTGTGCACCAGCAATTGACACATTGTAAACTGACTACAAACTTCAATTAAAAAATGAGTGAGTGAAACTTAAGAAAAAATTATTTGTAACTTTGACTTATTGACTAAATAAATAGCACTTATGTACCTAGATTAATATTTGGTCAGTCCATAATAAAAGGGTACTTTTTTCAAAAATAATTTTAAATTATGTTATTTCCTGCCCAGTGCAGCAGTGTTCAGGCAAGAAATTTCCTCTCCCAGGGTGTCCTAAGGGGACAGCTGCTGTGATGCTTGGGAAAAATCATTTTCTTCCAAGCAAAGAGTCACCCTTTTTGCCTGCCATCACACAGCCACCTTTCTGATATGACTGGACCAAAGTGTGTTGAGCTAGTCACATTATCCCACAATGTGTCTGAGCCCCAGGACCCAGAGAGGCTGACTCATGAGAACAGGTAATTGGGAAGCAGTAGGACACAAGACAGGAGAGGAAATCTAATTTACAGCTCACTGGAGAGCTCTGAGTCAGCATGGAGAACTGAGATGGAAGATGAAATTGTGAGCTCACCTCTCTATGATTATTTAGTCTGCCCCCTTTTCATTCAGAAAACATATGTTGTGAATGCAAGGATTTAGCTTCTGCTCCTAAAGCCTTGGCAGCTGACAGCAGTTTCTTGAAACCACCTGGAAAGGACAGAATTAGTTTTAGGATATCTGCTATTTTCATAAGGGCAACTACTGAGTTCAGGAAACAAAGGAAGCTATCCAGGAGCTCTCAGGACCTTCTGGCAAATATAATCACATATCAAGTTAGGTCCATGTATCCATGGAGAATATATTTACAAGTCAAGGGTGTATCATGGTCTTTGTGTTAAGAGAATTCAATACTGCCACTTGCAGCAACATGGATGGACCTAGAATGATCATTTTAAGTGAAGTAAGTCAGAGAAAGACAAATATCATATGATATCACTTATATATAGAATCTTAAAAATGATACAAATTTTATTTGCAAACCATGGATAGACTCATGGACATAGAAAACAAACTGTTTACCAAAGGGGAAAGGGCAACTGTTTACCAAAGGGCTAGATTAGGAGTTTGGGATTAACAGATACACACTACTGTATATAAAATAGATAAACAACAAGGACCTACTGTAAAGCACAGGAAACTATACTCAATTTCTTATAATAACATATAATGGAAAAGAATCTGAAAAGACTCTTATATACATATATATAACTGAAACAATTTCCTATTTACCTGAAACTAACATTGTAAATCAACTGCACTTCAAAAAAAAACAAGATTTAAAAAAAAAAATCACAGGAAAAAAAAGGAGTATCTAGCAGAATCTCAGTTTTTATCTAAACCTATTTGAAACCTCAGTGATGAGTTTTATTTGCCCCGAACTGACACTCCTAATCAAAACTGCAGTCGTCGTAGGAAAAGAGGTGGGAAAAAAGAAAATTCAAGGGCTCAGAGGCACTTGGTATAGATACAGCTGCGTGCCTAAAGCCCAACAGGGGCTTTTTCTTTATTTCCTGGATGGCTAGCTGCTGAGTCACAAGGAGATTTGCAGGGTTCCATCAATGGCAAAAGGAGATTAGTCTTTGCCCTCGTGCTTATGGACTGATACCAGATCTTTGTTGACTGAAGAGTAGTAACCCCAGCGGGAATATAAGTAATTCATTTAAGAAATATTTATCAAATACCTATTTTATAGTAGATACTGTTTTGAACACTGGGAATATCGAGGTTTAAAAAGCCTCAATCTTATGTTTCTGATCTTATAACTTCCCATATGTTTCTGATCTTATAAAACTTACTCTAGAGGCGATAACAGTAAACATATTTAAACTAATTAAATGAATTAGTAAGTGAAAAAGAGGCAAAGATAATTTTGGATAGTGGTAAGTGCTATGAAGAAAAATAAAAATAGGGAAGTGAGGTAGAGAGAGTGTGTTTGTAGTGGGAAGGATGGTTAGCTAGAGTGGTCAGGAAATCCTTTTTCTGGGAAGGAAGCAGCAGGAAGGATAAACCTTGTGGTTGGGCAGCTGGATTTACATTGAGGGCAATGGGAAACCATTGTAGGGATGAAGCAGGGAATGATGGGAAACTCTTGGACAATATGAAGCAGGAGAATAATGGGAAACCTTTGGAGGGTATGAAGCAGGAGAAGGATGGGAAACCAGGAGAGGATATGAAGAGGGGAATGGTTTCTCTGGCTGCTGAGAGGAAACTGGATTGTGGGAGGAGATAGGCAAGACAAAGTAAGCAAGAGCTTGAACTGGTTTAAGAGAGTTGATGCTTGAGATTTTTATGTGCATCAGTACCCTGGGACTATTAAAAATTTCCATGTTTGAAAACTCCTCCCAAGTACAGAATAATCTAATAGCTGTTCATGCAGTCATTTCCCTTCAGTGCTATCAGAAGCCCGCTCTCTGGGATTCTTTAGTACAAGACTTCTTCTAGTGTTACAGTAAACCTGAAAAGTGAGAGGAGGAGATCCAGAGTTAGAGAATTCCAGCAGCCTTGCCTGTGTCAATACAGTCTGCCCCGGAGTTCACCTCTGCTCTAAGTACTTCTCCCATCAGTGAAATTCAACTCCCCAGGTTCAGTCTTCATAACATAGTAACTATTCCCTTCTAAACACCTTAGGATTCTGAAATCCAGAGCATGCCCAGAGTAGGGCAACCTGGAGTATGTCCAAAGGACCTAAATATAAAGGGACACAGTTTTTAAAAGATTGGATATCATTGTGCTGTTTTAGATTGTGTTGAATTCACATATTGACAGCACATGTTCCCCTTCCAATGGTTTGAAAGGAGCCATGTCATGAATTACAAAGTACATTTGAGGGCCAATTTCCTGTTGCTTGCACTGGTCACCAAAATTGCTGGTTCTTTCTTTGCTTAACCTATTTTAAGAGATTTTGGTTCTTGAATTCAATACCTATAATCTATTGTCTGTGGCTCAGCCCACTTCTGTTCTAAACAACCTGCTTGTACGTGACTTCTCTGTACACCTTTTTTCCTGAGTCTACTCAACAACCCTGAATCACCCTGACTCATTCCATCGAACCCCTGTGTCTCCTCATAGCCTATTTCTCTTTCAGGATTTTACTCATACTTCCTTCCTGCTGCTTCTAACAGATTAAAGGCAAAATTTTCCAATCAAAAGTAAAGTTTAAGAAGTAAAAGAAAAATATGGAATACTTTTAGTAAAACCAAGAAATATGTATCAGTGTGTCAAATGTGGTCATATTTAACATATTAGGGTTATGTGCAAATGTAGATGTTAATGTCTGTGGCATTTACCTTTTCACAGAGCTGAGTCAGACAAAATTAATGAGAATAAGAGAAAAATAGGATCCTGCCATTGTGTCAAGAAGCACAAAGTATGGTTTTAAAAGATCTTTCTCTGTCTCTGTCTCTTTCCATTTATGTGTTTTGAATATCAATTACTTATTTGTCAGCATTGAAATATTGATATGGTACCCATTAATTACTCAACATTTTGGAAAATGTTTCAAAAAATCTAATCCAATTTTTATTTTAAAAAGTATACTTTTATCATTATTTGGTCACAATTACATTGCTTTCTGCCAAAAACCAGGACAAGAGTAGATACAACAGGATCTTAAAAGTAGAGGAGAAATATCTAAACCAAACAGTAAATTTCTGAGCTAAAGAATACATAACAGTTTGTAAGTGAGTCTTGAATGATCTGAGCATTTAGCTAATTGTGTCTTTGAATTGTAGCCTGTAAAGTAGATTTGACATTAATATTTTAAGGAGTCAGGTCAAGCTGAAAGATTAATGATGGTGACCAGGGCAATTTCAATCTGGGCCACTTCATATTTTGGCTTATCTGACCCTAGGATGGTTGTTGTGGAGAGTGGGCAACTCAGTGGGTAGGATATAAATATACTTTGGACACGTGATTGATATGTTGGAATGGAGAAAAACATAGTTATAGAAAATTAGCCTTACTTCCGGTCTAAGTCCTTTTATTTTATTTGAAAATTATGCACTTCCCTTAAAAAACTATTGCTTGTCAGTTACTATATTCTGCAAAGAAAGGGTGAGGTAGGTTTATAAATGTTCAATTAATAATTCATTTAAAAAGTGAATGAATGAATGCATTTCAGGAAAAAAAAAACTTTTTAAATTATAAAAAGGACCTCCCCCCTTCAGTTAGAGGAAAATAATTTCTTCGTTTATAAGTAGGAAATGTTATGTAAGAGACATCAAGTAAAAAATATTATGCTGCTTCTCTTATATTTAACAAAATATATAATAAATAATAAGAATAAAGTTGTATCCTACTTATAAAAAAAAGAATAAACGTGCATGTGTGGTAAAAATTTTATGACAAATTAGAAATGGAGATTTTTGGTAACAGTAGTGGTTTCCAGTTCAAGAGCCATGTAACAGATCGCTGACGCTGGCTAGAGATGCCGAAGACGTGCTCAACACCTATCACAGCACCATCCGCGTCAGAAGTAGTCCTCTGCAAAGACGAAGGGATGTTCGCATCCCCTGAAAAAGTGCAACTCCTGAGACATAAAAATATTCCGGAAAATCAGCAAAGGAAAAGATTATTTCCTAAGTATAAAAGAAATTGGGCATTATAGAGAGACTTTCACTATTGAGGATTTTAAAGTGGAGGGAATTCACTATTAAGGATTTTAAAGTAGAGGGAATTTTTTTTCCCCCTGAGAACAGATGGTTCTCACATTGTAATTGTGTTACTGTTCCATGCTAATTCATCTGGGTGTTACACAAGGATACAGAGGAAAAAGGTAAACCATTTCCCCTCAGGTATACTAGCATAGTAGAAATAGCATTGAATTGGGTGTTGTGAAAGCTAGTAACTATTCTAGCTGACACGAATTAACCATGTGAGTGACCTTGGACAAATCATGTTTTCTCTGGGCATCAGTTTCCTTTTCTGTAAAATGAGGGCATTGGACTAAATTATATTTAAAGCTCCTGATGTGCTTTCTATGGTTCTCATTTCTTCATCTTCTTTCTTGTTCTTTTTTTTTTTTTTTTTTTTTTTTTTGTCTTTTTCTAAATGCTCAAATACTACATTATTTAAGGTATATTTCCTGGCAGTTTTTTTTCTTCCCTCTCTGTCTCTTTCTTCAATATATGGGATAGGAGGATACTGACTAAGTCTGAGAGGAAGGAGGAGGAAGAAAATTAGCTGCAGGAAGGGTTTCTATCCCCCTCTACAAGAAAACTTAAATACAGACATCACTGCTTTGAGAGGAATGGTTTATGTCCAAACAGCATTTTCCAGACAAGCTCTGTACTTTTTTGCCAACAGAATTAACTTTAAACTGAAGTCAGTAGACAGTTAAACAAGGGACGGCACTGGAAACAGCTGTGAGTAGACAAGACCAGTTACTTATAAGGTACTGTTTTTTACTGATTGAAATCTCCTTCAGGGTTCATTTGTTTCGGGCACAAGTATTCTGTTCCTTTGAACTTTTCCCTTCACCTCGCCTCTATTCTGATAGAAAAGACTCTAAAATATCTTAGCTCTTTTGCTGTATTGTCTTGTAGCTGTTGAGGGATGGAGCTGCTAAGATTTTGTTTTGTGTTGTTTTGTTTTGTTTGTTTTCAGGGACCTAATAATTGTTGTGGTTATTTCATTTTGAAGCTTGGCTTAGCTTTGTCCTTTGTTGCCTCTTGTCACGGGTGGTTTTAATGTTTTATTGTTCATGTCGAATAAAGACGGGTATGCTTTAACATTACAGAGTGTACAGAATGCTCTTGACTAGGGGTGTGGGGAGGATTGGTTAATGCATCACCAGCTAGAAGTATAGAACCAATATAGAGCCAATCAGATAAGAGGACCGAAACAGGGCAGCTCCGGGCACTGTGACTGGCTTAGTTGAGGCTCCCTGACCTCATCACAGCTTGATGGGTCTCTTCTGGAAGACACACATTTTTGAATTAGGGTTTTGGCATCTATAGTTGTTAATTTTTAACCCTTCCTTCCCTTTATTCCCATTTATTTTTAAAAATTCTGGTAAGCCTGCTTTAAAAAAAAATGAAGTTTATCTTGTTTAAGCCCATCCACCTTAAAGGGACATTTCTAAGAATGATATTTGCAATAAGATTTAAAATCACTGAGCTATGAAAGGACTTTTAGAGCAGAAGAAGGGGAATAGCCCAATGGCAGGGGAGGGGACAGAAACGACCCTGTGTACCCCTATCATCTGGGATCTCACTCTTCCCCCTGAGGCTGGTTAGCTAATATGTAATATTTGCTGCTGGTCAATAAACAAGTAATAGAGACAATTAAGGAGTTCTCCATCTGTGGACTTTTCAAAAAGTGAAGCTTACATGTTTACCACTGAAAAATTCAAAAGTTTTAGAAAGAATTTAGCCATTTTTATAGAGTTATCTTTTCTGAGCTCCACTGTGTATTTTGATATCTCTCTGGAGGGGACTAAATTCAATTTAACATTTTCTGAATTATTCAGCATTCTTGTCATGGGTACACACTATAGAATTATCCTATAATATAATGATACTTGTGAGGGCCTATTTTGTGGTGTGTAAGGTTATTCCTTCTTATGCCCAAAGGTCTTATGATTATTATGCTTTAAAAAATTGTTGTATTATTTTTATGGGACATTTTTTTTCTTCTGTGTCCACCATCCATATGGAAGTGTGATTTCTTTACTTACTGGTGTGGACAGTTTGCATTCCTCTCACAACTCTCTTCAACCTCAACTACCCCTTTATAATTATTATTTCTTTAGTGCCGTGTCCAAGAAAACCAGAAAGCAATCTAGTTTATAGAAAATTATGGAAGGAATGAGAGGCAACATCTTTATCCGAAGACCCAAAAGAATCTTTTACGAAGAAAGTGCGGAGCCAAAGTGCATAGACACAGTGACATCTATTTTAGGTGCTGAGGAGACTTTTGGTTTGTGTCCAAGTTCTGAATTGTGTTCTGTAATAGAAGTTGCCATGGAAGTAGTTCTGGGATAGCTACCTCATTACTGCATCTGATACAGAGTGTGCTGTTTGTTCTCCTTTTTATAAAGTTACTGGAGATAACTGTCAAGGAGCCAGTGACTAACTAAATCCCAAGGAGAATATAATACTAATTAATATTAACCTAGTACTAAGTATTTATTTTCGTCCCATTCACACATATGCTGTTCACATGCAAGTGTGTCTGGGAAGTGGCATGATAATACTTTGTAGGAAAGAGAGAAAATAAAGACCCTCATCATCTAGTCCATGCAGTTCCTCTGCATGGAGATTATGCTTTAGGGAGAAAAGAAGAAGGCAAGGCTAACTGTCTCAATGACATCTTGGTTTCTTTAACTGCATCTTCTCTTACTTGCGTTTTTTTAAAGCTGAAAATACTGGAAAGCATTGAAGTTAGTAACTGAATATATATTTTCTTATATTCCAATTTTTTTATGTTGTGCATTTCAGAGCAAAATGAATCACTGGTTCTCAATGATCTTGATAATTAATCCTATTCTACACAAGAAAAAAACTAAAACTATGTATTCAGACAGATGCGTGAAGCTGTGAGTCCAGGGCAACTGTAAATTCCAAATTTAATTAGAATCCACTGCTAATTACTTGATCATAGAGCTTTATCTAGAATTCCGTTGTGAGGCCTTTTGCATTAGTGGCCCTTTTAAAACTTAAGCTATTTCTTTAAAAACAAGTTTCACCTAATCACCATAGAAATTGTTCCCAGGTGTTAAAGCATCTTGTAGTGGATATGACAAACTCTTTTTGTTTGAAACAATGAATTAAGGATGCCTTTTGTCTGCAGCAGTGAACTTGGGGTCCACTTAAATTTTGAAACATTGTCTAAAAGGTAGCTGTTTTGCTTATTTTTGCTCCCTGCTTCTTTCAGTTAAAAGTATGAGTTGTTTTAAAATAAAATAATATTCCAATTGAAACACAACTCTTCGAAGTGGAAAATACACCATTTTGAGTCAGTGCGATAAAGCTTTTCTTTACGTGACTCTTTCAGTTTAATCAAAATTTAATTTGCACGTTCATGCCTAATTAAGAAATTTGACATATGAAGAGATTTGTATTTTATACAACTATAGTACCACAACACCTAAACTTAAAATTCCTGAAAATTCAATGCCATTAGGAATAAACACTTAGGAAGACTTCTATTTATAAAATGCTTTTAAACTAGTAAAGGGAGAAAATACTAAAATAAATTAATGCATCACAGTGTTCACTGATAATGCCTTATAAGGATCCTTCTTAACACATCCTTGTGAGAATTCTCTAGAAGTCTCAGGAGCTAGCTCCTCATGAACTAGAATTCAGTGAGCGAGATGTATGGCTTCCAAGGGGCTGTCAAGCTTAATGCTGTAGATTGTGAACAGGGGAGAGAAGCTGTTGATATTTCCTAAGTTGTTGAACAGAGAAAGAAATAATTGTTTTGTTCTCATAAAAAATCTTTAGTTTATTTCCAATTACAACCTCTTGGAAAAGAAAAGATGCTCAAATTGACTGAACTGCATCCTTATATATTGGCCTTTGTTTAATGTACTAAATTTGTACTTCTGGACAATTTAAGAGGTGATGTGGTCAAAGATCAAGGTTCTTTTTGTACATCTTAGTCATGTAATAAGTGTTTGTTGAATGAATATAACTTAAAAGGACATTAACAAGTAAAATAATACTAAAACCATATGCTTTACCTCATATTTTATTATTGGAGTGTTACTTAGTTTACTATTGGATCAAGCTAAAACATGAAAACTTAATTAAGCAATGCCATTTAATAAATTATGAAACTGCTATTAGCAAGCAGTAATTTGGAACTACAAATTGCTATGAAGAAAAAGCATCGGGTGCCTATCGCCAATAATAATTTGAAAAGTAGAGTTGGAGGACATGGATGTGTCAGCCACTCTCCTATACCCCTTTATTGTTTTGTTTATTCTGCTGAAGGTATTGTGGAATTTATAATACATTTACTACAAGCAGAGGCTGCTAGATTTGATTGTCTTAATATTATTTTTTAAATTTTACTGGGGAAAACAGCAGGAAATTAGAAGAATAAATACATGTGGCTGAGTCTTAGACAGTTTTACAAGCCAAATATTATTTTGGTGATCTTAAAATTTTTAAAAATCCCAAAGATTGTGGAAGTTATAAAGATCTAGGCAAACACTGACATCTTTCCAAACTAACAAAAAAAAATTCTAAGGAGCAATTTTCATTTTTCTGTAGCTTCTCTCCCCAACCTGCTTCCTTCTGAATGTGGTTAATACCAAGGGTGTCTTTGTGGTCCTTCTGCGCAGCATGGTGCTGGTCCAGCAGGGAAGAGGGCATCCATAGGTCCTCCTTCTCCACACTTGAAAACATTATATGTAGAGTCGAGTACAATGGAAGTGAAAACAACCTTCTTGTGAACCTCAGATATAAAAGGCCCTTCATAACTCACAAGGGAGTTCACAATTATAATGGTTACAAAGAAAGTGACCACATAAAAAGAAAATAAATTATTATCACCAGTTCCACTTTCTAGTAGATTAATTCCTGCAGTTAGGTTTCTTTCTGTATCTGTGTACATAATATGGTATCAATATTTTGTTTCATCTTATTTTTACAAAATTGGCTTAACACTGCAAATTTGGATTCCACCTTTTTCATGTAACATTTTATTGGCAACTTTTTCTATGTTATTGAGAACACTTTGGAAAACAAATAACTGACAGCTGTCTAATATTCTATTCTATGGCTATTTCATGCATAGTAGAATACACCCTCCATGGTTGGAGACCTATATTGTTTCAGTGTGTTTTGTGATAAATAAAATAAGGATAAGTATTTATGTACATACGGTTTTTTGTTCATTTGATTATTTTAGAGCTGTAATGACTTAGAGGTTTGCAAGTCCAAATCCCTCTTTTTACAGAGTGGGGAAACTAAGTCCAGAAATATTACTCATCTAGAATCCAGACTTCCAGCTTTCAAATTTCCATATTCATCTGGAAGAAGTAGTGCCTGTGTGATAAATGTATTCAGGGGCAAGAGGTGACAGCATAATTTCCTTCTGTCTGAGTAAGAGGTCAACCATGTACCCTATCCTCTGAAAATCCTCAGGGAATGGAAGAGTTCTCATACTAAAGAAAGAACTCAAGATTCCATGCCAGAAGTCTTTATTACACAAGGGCTATGGGAACATTTTTGAGTAGCTGTCATTTCATTAATGAGTGCTTGCTAAAGCATTTCCTGCGCCACGGGTGAGTATGGAACTTTTAAACAAAATATTTATGAAGATGAAGCCAGGCCCTGCTTCATAAATTATATCCTTTTACCTGCATCCTCGTTTTTCCTCAGGGCACAACCAATGTTCAGGCATATGCTACACTAAGCAAGCATACACACACTCAACTTTCTGGACCAAGTTCTCTCTTCTCAGTGCCAAGAAAAATTTGTATTTTCTGTCTCTGTTTCCTTGCCTCCTTCTGACTTTCTCTTTGCTATTGGATTTAATCCTTAAGTCCCTTAAATGTGATAGTTTGGCATTTATTTCTATCACAATACTGAAAAACATCTCTCAGAGGTGGCTAATGATGGCTGAATTAAGAGTTGAATCCAGCAGCTTCTTATTCCTGTGCCCACCTCTGTTTTTTCTGCCATTCCTACTATATACCGTCATGCTCTCCTTCTGGAAATATTTCTGCTGTGTGATATTTGGGATCTTGTACCAGCCTGTGGTTTCCTCTTTTTTCTTCAGTCTCTTTAGATGGCTCCTGTCTTCTTCTCACTTCCTTCTCTGTATTTGTTTTATTTCCCCATTTATACCTTCTTCAGAAGATGACATTCAGTCTCATGGATTCAATTTAAAGCCCAATCTAGAGACCTGGTCAGCAAGACCCCTTCTGAACCACCCTTTGTACGAGTTACAAGAAAGGTCCTCTTCCTCTGGACTCACAATGCTTATATCAGGATCCCTGACTCGGCAGGAAACTGGGCTGCATTTCAGCCCCAACTTGGCTGTACAGCCTTACACAGTTGCCCTACTGGTCAGAACCTCCTATACAATGCTGGCTCAGGTATTCCAGTGCTTCAGACTCTATATCTCTCCCCCACTCAAACCAGCCCTTCATCTTTATCTCCTCCCTCACTTCCTGTACAGCCAGGTGATGGTTATTATAGAATTAAAAACTCTATATTCCTGGCATTTTTTTCTCTTCAATCTCAGGGCGTCCATCTTGCTCAGAATTTATCGCTCCGATCCTATACCACTCCAACCCATCATCCTCACTGCTGACAATTTAAAGGAGATATGTATGTATATTCTCCCCCAACTTTTCAGTGAGTTCTTAGTAGACGGCTAAGAGTGAGTGCTATGGAATTGAATTTCAGAATTTGTGGCCCAGCTCTGGCACATTTCACCTGTGCCATCACATGCAAGTTACTGAATAGTTCTAAGCTATAGTTTTTTCATGTGAAACAAGGGTTCCAATAATGGTTCACATGTAGTGAACCCCACATATTCCAGCCAGTGCGCTGTGCACTTTCCATGCCTTCCTTTATTCAGTACTCAAAAGAGCACATTTTATTAGATTTATACACTAAACAGTCTTAAAAAATGAAATCCAATTATTCTTAAAGAGATTGGTTAATTCTTCATGAGTTCAATTTGTTTTTTGAAGAAATCTACATGAACGTTAAACCCAGATAATACCAGTGGCTTTGGCACAATTGCAAATTATGGGGAAACAAAAGGTAAGCAGGTACTTCACTTCACCTTGAGACAAGAGCATCTTCTGTCCTTTTTTTTTTTCCTTCTAAGAAAGGAGAGCAAGAATAGTTAAACAAAGTGTTTCTTCTTTTTTAATAACTACAAACTATATGATGCAGATAAACACTTTTCTTTTCAATGTTTCTATGTGATTTTCTTTCTTTGTGCTTTACGACCCAACCTTATAGTCACAAAGCAAACAATTGGAGCAGCCAGAAATCTGTCCCAGGCTATTTGACAAAAGACTCTCTGCCTCATTTGCAAACTGCTTCTCTTTCTTTGAATTTAAGAATCCATGCTGTGACATAGTCAAATTTAAGTGGAAATGCTCCAGAGTAATGATTAAGGGGTTTCAGATGTATGCCAGGAAGGTTATTTCGCCATAATTTTATCCTAGGGTAGTCAGTTAATTTAGTTTTTCCAAACTGACTCTTGCCTGTCACTTTGGGTAGATACACTGACCTCTTGCCCTTGGATCCGATATGGGTTTTCTGAAAGCTACACGAATTGTCTCCGTTAGTGCTTTCCCCAGAGACTGCTAAGTTATTTCAGTCAGAGGGCTTAGGCCCTTTCTTAGCATCAAAGGGTTCTGTGACTATTTCATTTCCTCAATCATCTCATTAATTACTTACACATGGAAGCTGCATAAATCATCCCACAGGGAAGCTGAGTGGGATCTTCAAGATGTAACTGAGCCACATACTTCAAATGACCAGAACAGTCCAAAGTAGGCCAAGTGACTTGTCAGTGATCATAGAGCAAGTATAGAACATGCTTCCTCTGTAAGAGCACCTACCTTGCAGGTACGCCGACAACTTCTTGGAATATTAATTGCACTGAACAGTCTTGATGCCACATAGAAATAAACCCAAGTCTTCTCTTGCCTTCTCCCTTGTCTTTTCGTGTCAGCAGGAATCGTTGGAATCCAGTGTGTATGTTAGAGGCCCATCCTCTTTTTCATTCAGAGGAACTGCTTTTTGGTAGGGAAAGCCTTCCAAACACTTGACTTTAAACTTCTTCAACTCCCGAAATGGGAATTAGTGACACACATGCCAAATAGAATAATGAAATATTAATGGCTTATCCTCAAACTGCAACTCCCAAAGCACCACAGTGCTCTCTGAACCAAATCTCTGTGTCAGAGATACACTTGTGCATTTCAGAAAGTATTAACATTATGTTATGGCAGTTTTGTAATATGAAAACCTGTATTTCTTATGAACATACACACACAGAGCTATTGGGGGACACGTGGGATAACTAACTCGGTAAGAGTGAGCATCTCCCTCCCTCCCCTCAGGCTTGTCACCATCTCTGCCACTTTCTCACGTGCACACCCGGCTTCAGCATCTCTGCGGTCGCCCCTGTGTGTCATCTGCACACATGGGTGATCTTTCAGCCTAGACTATGGTTGCTCAGCCCTGTCTTTCTAGAAATCATTACCTCTTCTGAGGTGCTCTCCCTGACTCCATCCCTATGCTTTAATCCCACAGCGCTCTTCTGTGGCTTCCCTCACTTGGCGTTTTAACCTATTTACTGGCCCGCTGCCCTAGCCCCACTGCACTGCAACCTCCTGGGGAACAGGGGCTTTGTCCTACAGGTGAGTGGCTAGTGTATAACACAGTGTCTGACGTACACATGCCGAATTCAGGGGCCCGGTGTTGCTCTAGTCTTGTTACAAAAGGACACATATCCCATGTGAGGTACTCCCATACAAGGATATGGTGAAGGGTGGGCCAGCCTGCCACACTAGACATCTGGTTAGTCAATTGGAAAGTAGAAAGACAAAGGCAGGAGAACATGGGCTTGCTGCTTTTTCCCTCTGGGTAAAATATTCCACGTTTTTGCTCCACAGATATTTTATTTCATGTTTACTCAGATTTTATGATAAAGCAGATGGCTATTTTTTTTTTTTTACCACGTCACTCATTTTGCCAGTCAGGTGTTTTATTAAACTTGTTTATTTTAACTTCTTCACTATTTACCAGAGTTTCAGCAGTCCCTTCAGATGATGGAGGCTGAGACTCAGTGCTGAGACATCCAAGAAATATTTTGAGCTGTTCGTTCATGGTCTATCCTCTTATATTTGCTCGAATCTCATTTGTTTTATGATAAATATTGCCTCAGAAAAGGGATACTTCAGAAAGAAATGCTTTGGATATTTTTGTTTGCAACAGATTTTGAGTTTCAAAAAGCTTAACTCTTAAATCCTCAGGATCTAAAGTTTAAATTACTACAACCATGACAAAATAAAGCAGATATTTTACCTCATCCCCAAGAGCAGATAATGATTCTCAAGGCAGTGGGGCCAGAGGGAAAAATTGGAGGGAAGCAAAGGGATCTTAGATACTTGGAGGATGGTAAGCATCCAAGAAAGTGTTCCATGTTCTGCCACCTTCTCCCACTCCTTGACCCGAGTACATGAGAGACAGACCTGAAAACCTGGGGCAGATTTGCAGGGATCTGTGACTTGGTCCTATGTGAAGTGCATGCATTGTATAAAACTAGAGTCACTTGTTAGTGCTGCTCTGTGTGGTGTTGCATCATTATACATAAGTATCTAATCAGACATGTCCAAGACAGCCTCCCAGCTTATCCCCATGCCCTAAATGCAGTCAAGAGGGGAAAAGAAGGAGCAGCATTAGAGTCAAACCTGAGAAAGCCATGGGTCAGGACAGGGAGGACTTCATCCCAGGGTCTGTGGACCGAGGTGCAGGAACAGACAAGGAAGGTAGAAATCAACATCTCAGAGGTGCCCACGTGTGCAGAAGATGATGGCCTTGGACCGCATTCCCACTCTCTCCCATCTCAGACATGGAGCCCTAGATGTCCACAGCATCAGACAGTGAGGGCCCTGGATTAACAAAGATGAAGTTTCAGCCACCTGACAGTATAAAGGAATAAGGAAGTTACCCTTTATACACCTGGCTCTGTAGACCAACATCCATTTCTTCCTTACACAGAAATCTTTTTTTTTACTTAAACTAATTACTTACTTGTCTGTGTTACTATAGAAAATGCCAGTGTGGAACTAACAGTTTGTAATCTTATTAAACATCTAAACTATACTTGTTTTTCTTTGAAGCTGGAGAGAGATCAAGGCAAGAAAGACAAAGTGTAGGATTTGACCTGTGTAGGTCTTGAGCATAGAAGTGAGAGGATTAGGGGATGAAAAGAGTAATCTTATAGGAGAATCTTTACCCTAGACAGCTTAATAGAGCTCCATATTTTAGTTTCTGTTTCATCCAAATTCTGATCTCTAAGGACCAGGAACATCTGTTATCTTTCTGTTCCTTACTGATGTGATCTTAAGTGACACGGAGCAAATGCTGAAATTTTGGTAAATTGCTCAGAAGGATTGTTGCCTGTCTGAAAGTGCCTTATAAACTGAGCCCATACTGGTAATGAGTGACCCTTTTACCCAGGTTCTTAAAGCACAACAAAGCTGCCCTCAAAGTCATATCTGTTCCAAGTCTTCGGGCTCCATACAGATCAAGGACAGAAAGGAAAAAAATTACGTACTGGCTTTCTCAGGGGTTTACAGATTCCTCAAAGAGTAAAGGCTGAATTTGTACATGCAAAGAACTTCCCTATGAAGCACTCAGTTCTGAGGAGTTCTTAACTTACTGATGTGAGAATTTTCCTACTCATGGCCTATTTAGGTTTTCACTGGTCCCCTGGGACATCTATGGAACTTCTTGGCCTATATATGGCCCAATGGTCCAGTTTCCTGCTACTCAGAGTGCAGAGAGGGGGTGATATGCAGAAGCAGACTTGTGTACGGGGGTGGCACCAGAGAGTGCCACTCCATGCAAGTGCAAATGAAGGCTCTGAACAAAAATCTTTTCTGGAAAACCAGACACGGCATCTGCCAGGCTTGACAACATTGGGCTATAATTTGGGGAAGCAATCAGCATCAGGGGTACTATGATGTGGCAAATGAGATCCAGGCGGTCAGAGAGAGCAGGATGGCTGGCAGTCAAAGAACAGGCATGCAGCAAAGGTCAAGCAGGCTTTGGTTTCCAGGGAAATGGGTCAGCAGATTGGCTGGAGTTCATGCATAGCACTCTTCTTAAGAATGAAATGGAAAGCAGGATGCAGGCTCTTCGAGCACCTGGGTACGAGACATTAGATAAGCAGTAAGACACCAGAAAAGCAAGAACTCAGGTTGCAATAGGAGATCCCAAATCTGCAGGGCAGGGCTGAGCTAGCAGTGAATCAGATGGTAGTAGAGAGGAGCAAATTACAGGTATCGGTAACCAGAGAAAGCCAGGTATTCTGCAGGGTTGTGCCTATCCTGGTCTTAGGTGATGGGGAAGTTAGCGCCAGCCATCTCAATGCATTCCCTGTAGAAACTGTTGCTGGAGATGATGATTTTCCCTTTCCTGAGATGCAACGTTAAGGATTCTTCCAAATCCCCTTGGGAAGCCCTATTAAACCATGACTTTCTCTTCCAAGACTACTAGATTCTTATATCTCCTTGCTTTAAGGTCTAAGTAAGGATGTTTCCTTGCCTGAATTTCTGGCCTGCCTTCCAATGCCCTGATTGTAAATATTCCTTTCTCTTGTCTTCTCTCAGTAACTCCTTGAATATTAGATTTTTTAGCAGGTGCAAAAGTCACCTAAAGAAGTTAAAAAGCAGATTTCTGGGCCTGTGCCCAGACTGTCAGATTCAGTTAGTTTGGTATGGGGCCCTGAAATATGTATTTTAACAAAAACTCTAGGTGATAATGATGCAGGTGGTCCATGGACCACACTTTGAAAGCACTGCTTTAAGTCATTTAAATGCCTTGGGAATTTTGGCAATCCATTGTCTAAATAACAGCTCTCAGACTGCCTTTTGCTCCTCATGTAGCAGCATAGATCATTCCTTATCTCACATATATCTTGATTTGGGGTTATGAAAATGGTCCCCATTACAATATCCTGGGCCAAAACTGAGAATTTAGGATGCAATTCAAAATTCTAGATAGCGTGTACTTGGACTGTCTTTAATTTTATTGTTATCTACAATTTAAAGGGAAATTTATTTTTATTGAAATTTAGATCTACTCTGGGATAGGAAAATGGTTTTAATTTATACCTGAAATACAAGATTGTATCTTTTTACTCTTCCCAGAGTGAGATATTTCTCTTTTCTAGTTTTTTAGAGAACTGTTCTTTCAACTGCAAGCATAAAGACAGCTGCAGACTCTTGGTATAAATTAAAAGGGAGTATTTGATATATTTTCAGTGTCTCTTTCAGAATTGGAATCTGGGCAACAAGCAGTCATCACATATGGGAAAGATTTACATTGCCTGAGTGGGCTCAAGTTTGATGTAGCATAAATGGTATTTTCAAGAGCTCCAGTTCCCCAGATTTTCCATGGCTACAGTATATGCTCTTGTCTCTACTGAGAAATATGCTAGTCTAGGGAATAATGAATAAGCATTCTTCCAGGCACTGTAGTCATAGCCCTTTGTTTTTGGCCAAGTTTAGTGTGACTGTTTCACATATGATTTTGTTCTTCATGAAGCAGATTGGAAAAAATGAAAACCCAGTCTAAAAATAATTATATCAAGCATTTAACCTCAATCAGTAAACATGTGTTATTACTAGGGTCTGTAAGATCCAAATGGCAGGTTTGTGCCACATATTGAGAGTTCAGTGTCGGTCAAAACTCTGTTCTTTTCACCCTTTTTAACCCAACAGAAAAGTGAGGAATCACAGAAAGAAAGGAACACCATGAAATAATGTATAAAACAAATTGTCAAAAACAAAACAAAAAAAAAAAAAAAAAAAGAAAGAAAAGAAAAGAAAAAAGGAAGCCCATAGATTGGAACTAAATGTTCATATTTGAGGAATCTGCACAGTCTTCTTCAAATATTTTTTAACAACTGCCTTATCAGTATTTTCAGTGTTATAAATTCTGCTGCTGTAGCATATTCATGTAGACCATAAATGCATATCTGAGGGTAAAGATAGGAGCCAATAATGTAAAATCTTGCTCTCTACAAAAAAATGGTTAGGATATGAAGGTGACCCCAGAAAAGAAATTATATGTGTTAAAATACTGAGTCATGAATTGTGTTCATCAGGTATTTTCAGCTCTCAGCTCTCTGGTCATATAACAGACTTATACTTCTCCCCTTCCCTTTTTAAAAAAAAAAATTATTCTTGGCCATGTAACTTTCTTTAGCCAATGAAAAATGAACAGAAGTGATGTGTCTCACTTCCAGGTAGGAGTTTTAGGTGTCACTGTCCAGATCACCATGTGCCCTTCCTACTGCTCAGGGATTTTGGAAGCATACATTGGGGTCCTTGAGTGAGTATGATGAGCTGAGGCTCCTGCTGACCCACAGTGGACAATGGTGTAAGTCAGAAATAATTTTTGTTATGGAACTGGTTGTTAGTGTAGCATCATTTAGCCTATCCTGACTGATACAGATATAGACACGGAGGCAAGAAAACACTTCAAGTTTCTGATGGAAAATGGAGATTTCCAAATAAATATAGAGGCTGTCAATAGTGTATGATTGCACATTGTATATCCCTTAAAGGAGCCCTGGAGCCAGCCTGATGGAAAAACTTATTATTGTTCAGTTTTGGAGTCAGGTCTAAATTTTAAGGAACTAAAAACAATATTAAATAAATTTGTGTTCATGGATTTATGTAGTAATGAGCAGTAACATACAGTAAAAGTGTCAATCATGATGACACTTGAAAATTAATAATTGGAGTGAATGGGATAGAGATTCGACTTTTCTTTTCAATAATGCAAGCTTTTTTTGAGTGAGCTAGAAGCAATTTTATATTTAAAAATACAAATATGGAAAAATGTAATGCCATACCCCAATAAAAATCTAAAGCTTTAACAATTCTTAAAATTGTATTTTAGAGAAAACCTAGTGATCAGGATTAAGAGAATTCAACAGATGCTTGTCCTGAAAAAGCAGCCAAAATAAAAGACTTGGAAAGAAATGGAGTATCAGATTTTACCTGTATAAAAGCCAAGGCACACATGGTCTCTTCATAGCATAGCCTGCTTTAAAGAAACTTGCCCACTAACTGTAAATAGAATTTTTAATTCCAGTAAAGTCTGTTAGAAGATTTCCAATTCTTGATTCATTGCATTATCTCTTAAAACTCTTTCATTTCTTGCATTTGTCCTCAAAGCCTATCTGAACCCTCAAATTTTTTTCCTGAAATCCAGCCCATGGCCCCTCCTTTCTCACTTATCCTTTTAATATTTTCTCTTCCTGCTTCAAGCAATTTCTTTCCTTGATTCTCTCAGCTCTCTACCCATTACCAAATTCTGTAAAACTGGAGCAGAGAGACTGACTATTCTATGGAGTGAAAAAGGCCAAGAGTCAAGACAAAATGCTCTGTAGCAATCAAGAGGAGATAAGACATGAAAAATTATAATAAAATGTTCTTTATTTTCCTATATTTGACACAGTTATGAGGGTTGAGCTTTCAAGGAACTAGCCTTTGCTTATCCTGGGAAAACCCCCATTGGTTACATCTTCTGTACAGACAGGTTTCTTTTAAAAAGAAATGTAGCGATTGTCCCTTGAAAGTAGCTGGAACTAATAAAAGAATGCACCATCTACTCCAGCCCAGCTTTCTATGGTGTACACACCTTAATGGTATTTTGAAGGGTATTATGACAATTTATGGATAATATTCCAAAATGCTATTCACTGAGACAACATTTCTGGTATATCTCTCCTCCCAACATTATCCCTGTTTGGCTGTATTTTCTAAGGAAATATCTGGTTTCAAAGAGCTACTATATTTCCTATTTTAGAAATCCAGGATCATCAAGTTGATGTATAATAGTACCGTTTGAAGCTCTGGCAGATGTCGTTGTCATGCACCACTGAAGTACATCAACAAATTGCACCCATCAACTAATATTTGGACTTGTTTAACTCCCTTTCACTATTTAATTAGGCTCAAGAATGTCACAGTAGGCAGAGAACTCACTGTTTTTCTGTACTTAAGAAATTCTTGTTGAAATGGAGGAATATTTTTCCTGGCCCCATAAGTTAGAGACAGTGAGATAAATTGAGAGTTGAAAGATAAGTTAGCTCCCAGTTACATAACACCAATAAATTTTAAAGAAATGAAATTTTGTCTTTGTAGGAGGTCATAAATGTTGCAGCAAACGCCATTCACTACCCTCTACTTCTATGAACGTGAATAATACAGAATATACGCGCTTTAACTTTGTCTAGGTAGTAAGTTTGATGCACTTAGTTGAGTGTGAAATATCTCTAGAATGTGTACTTCAAGGTGCTGCCAGCAGTAATTCTAATTGCTTATTTACAATAAGTTTCTGTAATGAGGAATCCTTAAGGGAACAAAGTTAAGCATGTGTTATGTTCTGGACTTTAAGATAAGATTGCTTCTTAGAGCTGTTTGCTTTGATATGGGAATATGGTTTTAAAATATGGGGCCTGGGTGGATACGAAGCTTGTAAGACATAGCCCAGATTAATGAAAATAAGGTTAGTAGAAATTTTAAACCTTATTTCCCACAGAAAAATCAAAAGATAGGATAGTGCTTCCTCTTTGGGTTCTGTTTATGGTACCTGGCAGACTTTTTTCCATCACATTCTATTTTTAAACAAGTCTTCAAAGCTTTAAAATTATGACCCTCAGTTTGTGTATACTTTTTTTTATCTTAGATAAAATATGTGATGGAATGAGATTAGGCCATTTCCTGTTACAAAAAAAAAAAAAAAAAAAAAAAAGAAAGAATGCTCTTGTGTATACTTTGCTTAATAGTCCCTAAGAATGTTTTCTTCAGTATTAATCCACTATCCATAGCACGCTAGGTGTTGCCCAAAACACACACACAAGAAGCAGTGCCTTCTTTTTGAGAATTTATGATTCATTGTCAGCATGTATAATACAAGGAAAGGAATAGCAAAATGATAGGGATATAGATAAGAATATTCCAAAGGAAATTTATTGAGGCTTCACCTGAGAAGGAAATTTTGTGATTTATTTAACTGTATGAGGTAATGACTAAGAAGAGTTATATAACTTTTGCCTTTTTTTTAGGGAACAGTATTTCTTGTGCTGAGGGAGAAAGGCATGTTGAATAGCTTAATGAAACAATCTAAATGGATATCACAGAGAGGGGATAAACTCATACATTCCAGAACTTTGAGAAAGAAACATTTTGATTTTCAATGGAAGTGTCTATTTTCTGTTACCATTTCTGTTGCTTTTAGGGTCGTTTGTGTCTATGGAAGGTAGTTGTGTGACTTTCATAGTGCAACTTACATCTGTCTAGGGGATATCTGAATTTCAATGAAATAATAAAGTGGTAGAATGAAAAAGAGACGCCATATACCCCTGAAGATTATTCTGCTGATGTTTTCGGTACCCTTTTGTAACATTAGTTATGTAGCCAGTGGCATAATTAATAAAGTACAAGAGGAGAAAAACTAATACCCAAATATAATTGTAGTATATAATGCTTTTAAAATGTGCTATCTTCAAAATATCATTGCAGATTCTTTTACTTAAACATTATCTTGGTCATCTCAGAAAATTTCCATTATGTGATCTTTCAAATTAGTAACACTCACTGTAACCATGTCTGGCCCCCTGTTTCATCTCATCAGTGGCTCAGTACAATGTTGTTCTGCAACCAATAAAATTAAAATCTGCCCTCATGCACTTATTGGGTTATTCCCCTCAAATAGCAGCCAGAGAGGTATAAGGCCTGGGAAAGAGAAATTGCGTAGTCGAAGAGCCTTTTCATGGGTAGTAATCAACATCCAGGCACAAGGAAGCTCCACCCAGTAAACTGAAATACGTCACCTCTCACTGCCTTATCTCCTTCACTCCACGTTACAGTTTTTCACATTTTAACACTTTGAAATTGACATTTGTCTCCGAACTGATGTGTACATGAATATAGAAAGTCACACGACGTTCATACAGAGGAATCAGTGTTACCCAGAGGTTAAAAATGTTTATAAATGGTGATAACCTGATGACCTTTACTTTCTCTTTCTCTGTCTTGGCTCTGTTTTCTGTTCTCTTTCTCCCACTGAAAGACAGTGTGGTTTATTAGAGAGACCATGGGTTGTAGATTCCAAGAATTTAGGGTTTGAACTGGAGTCCTAATTGTGGACTATTTTGGCCTTGACTTTTTTCTCCATGGAAGAGTAATAATGCCATAATCACGAGACTGTCGTGAAGCCTAATGAGATAGTACATGTACAGTTTGTAGTAGAAAACATAATTGTAGTAAATAATAATTGTGTCCCTTTTCCACTGTTTTGGGTGCCCACCAGGTTTCAATTCTGCTGGAACTCTTTATTTTATTTTCCCATCTTCCCTCGTTTAACCCTCATTTTATTATTGTGTAGGTGGACTTCAATGTGAAAACAAACAATACAGTAACAGAAACAGAAACAGAAAGATGAGTCTTCCATGTATAGTGGTATAAGACCAAGTTAATATACTCTCCACTCAATGAAAAAGAAAATTATACCTGATTCATTTGTTTCTGACTCATAAAAGCCAAGTTTTAAGCACACAAAACTTCAATTTAAATACCAATTTAGCCTTTCCTTGAAAACATCAAAAGAATTTATTAAGATAAGGATGCATGAATTCTTTCTAAATATCTGTAAAATTCAGATATATTAATGGCAGAACTCAATCAAGTCACTTCTTAAAAATACCACGTTAGCCAGGAAGACGTCAAATCTCTGTCCTATTCCAGCCCCTACCCTGCCCCAAACTTCAGTGACAAGACCTCTAATTCAAATAATTTAGAATCTCTTGGACACTTACCTGGTTTTGAAGGAGATGACAGGCTGACTAAAGGAAGTGAAGTCTTATTAACTCTTGGCCATGGAAGGATCTCTATCCCTTTTATGACAATCATAGGAACAGTTTGGGTGAGACCCTTGCTAGTGACTCCTCCTACCCACACATTGTTGACAGCAGACACTGGAGGCTTGTGAACCAGAGTTTGATTCTCTACTTGTGAGGGTTTTATTCAATATCTCATTAAATTTTGAAATATTTATTGATCTGACTTTAGTGGAAGACTCTGTCTTGACTGTTTCTGCTTGTTGTGTCTTAGTTGGAAATAGATAGGCAACAATTATTAAATATTCATATTCAAATCATTGTGGTCTTTCCTGGTTTTGGGCTGTCAGAATCTGAAACAAGGCTATTTATCTGTATGCTGTTTTTCTCACTTGGGAAGTATCTTTAAGGTATCATCCAGATTTTGTGACTTCTGCATTTTTAATTTGACTACACAACTTGTATCTATGCCAAAAATGGGAGAGGTTTCTAGTTAACAAGGCATGGTGGAAAAATTTAGCTAAGAACCAACTTCTCTACACACATAAAATAATAACAAAAGCACAAAACCAAAACTAAAAATAACTTACAGTAATTCTATGCTTAAGGACACTCAGCTTACTATATGTGTGTCTAACATTAAATGTGCTTTTTATCCATTGACACATGTTTATCTTGGATAGTCTTTAGATCAATATAAGTGCATTAACTACTTAATATTTACTTGGTTACATTGATTCACCACCAGAGAATGATTAGTGTCAATTCCCTGAGAGAAGGGTTCTCTACTGCATGCGGCAAGGTATGTAGCGTGAAATTGGTTCCGTATACTAACATCCCGAATCAAAGATGTGAAATTTACTCATGAGTTTTTTTTTAAAATAATTTAGAGCATATTCAGAAGCATTATTACATCATTCCTATGCAGCTGAGAAGTTTTCTAGAATTGGAATCTGTGTTAATTAAATTTGATTATCTAGTCTATTTTTTAAAATTACACGTATGGAACTTTCTAAGATCATTTTCTCTGTAGCAACCATTTTATTAATTTTTATGGAACTTTTTTACATCAGAACTTTTCCAGTTTCAGTTATAAAACCCAGCTATAGCCAACATCAGCAAAAAATTGAATTTAATAGATCACAAAACTGAGAAAGCCGAGGGTAGCCCAGCCCTCAGGCATGGTATATCAATTTGGGTCCACTCAGGAGAGAGAAACCACATAGTAATTTTGGAACAGGGAAAGTTTAATATGAAGAATTATTGACTGTAACAGAGGATTAGTGTATCAAGCGAATGGCCAGTAAGAAGTAAAAAGAACTCTCAAGAATACAGACAAAGCAGATACAAGGAGCAGCCGCGCCCCCTCAAGGTGTGATTGAGCGCCCCGAGGACACACAGACCCCCCAGGCTGAGATCCAGACCTCTTTGGAGAGGGCATGGCCTTGGCTCACTAGATGGCTGAGCAGTCGCTGTGGTGCTGCCCTGGCAGAACTTTCTGAAAGTCCTCCCTTTGAAACTTGCCTGAAATGTGTCCTTTCGGGTGCCAGGAAGTCCACAGAGAGGTGTCTGACTGGAGGTACTCTGGTACAAAAGGGGCTGAGCTGATATAGAGGGAAACTGCGGGCCACTGAGTTTTGGGACCAGGATATACTGCAGGTGCTTGATGCAGAAGAATCTTCTGGAGCTGCAGCTCCTGGGCACTGAGGAGCCTTTGTACCCTGGGAGAGCCGGGTGCCGGGGAAGCCGCGTGTGCTGCAGGAACCCTCAGAGCCAACGCACAGGAACCAGGGAGCAAAGCCCACCTGCTCCTGCAGTGTCTCTCTCATGCCCTCTACTGGCAGAGTTTTAACATGGTGCCAGTGGGCAAAGGAAACATTCTTGGAGGCAACATACCCGCTTTCACAGAGCAGGCAAAAATGATGGGTTTAGAGCAAACACGGTGAGATCCAAAGATGTGACTGATGTCGGCGGGATTGCTTGTTTTCCATTTCTCAGTGTTGCTTTCCTCTGGGGTGGCTTCATTCTAGGTTGGCAGCCTCCATGTTGTGGTACAATGAACTCAGGAACTCAGCAGCCAAAGAGCTTCTCTTCTCAGCGATTGTAACAAAAATCCCATTATTGAGAATTGTTGACTCATTGTTGTCCAACCATGTGCCATCCCCAAATCAGCGTGGCTGGGACGTGTGTGTGTGTGTGTGTGTGTGTGTGTTTCCCCCCATCTAGCATTATGTTCCTGTTGCCCTTACCCTTAGCCTCATCAGAGTGTCATTACCAGACTAAGGCAGGTGGTGCTGGATGGGCCCAAACAACTTTTAATAAATAGGGGTACTGGCTGAAGAGTAAAACTTCCGAATTTATTGAATGCCTTAAAAATGTACCTTATGTCCTTTTGAGCGTCTTCATTTTTTAAAATCATTTTTACGACGTTCTAGAGCATGAAGTTTAGACGATCTAGTTTAGTCAAGAGGCTTGAGTTTACTACTAAGAAGAAAAAGTGCTAGTGTCTGAATTAAGTCTTTCTGAACCCAGGATTTCTGTTAAAACGGAATCCAAAACTTATAAGATGCAACCTTTTTCAAAGCTGAGAGGCTATGTCTACTTAACTAAACACTCTCTCAGCTAGAGCGTTACATATGGTGCATGTTCCATCTAGTACAACTCAGAAAAAAAAGGAATGAGCTAATGACATACACAAAAGTTGGGGTGGATTTTAAAGGCATTATGCTGAGTAAAAAAGACAAAGCCAATCTCAAAAGGCTGCCTACAGGGTGATTCCATTTTATATAACAGTCTTGAATTGTATGACACAATTATACTGATGGAGAACTGCGCTGTGATCACCAGGAGTTGAGGGAGAGGATGTGACTATAAAGGGGTAGCATGAAGGAGTTTCTTTGGGGTGATGGGACTGTTACCATGGTGGTTCCACAAATCAATACAGGTGATACATTTCACAGAACTATACTCTACTACCTGCCCCACCCCCAAAATGAATGCATGTAAAACCTGGCAAAGCACCAGTAAGTTCTCTGTTTTTGTGAATGATGTTGTACTCATGTTAATTTTCTGGTTTTTATCATTTTACTATAGTTTTCAAAGATGTTTCTCTCTAGGGGAAGCTGGATAAAGGGCACATGGGAAATCTCTGTATGATTTTTGCAACTTCCTATGCAAGGGTAAATTTATTTCAAAATAATGATTAAAAGTAATAGTAAATCAAGGCTGGATTTCTGATAATGAATCAGGAAAATGAAAATCAGTTCACTTTCAATTTTTTATTTCTTCACAGTGACAGAAGTAATTATTAATCATTTGTTTGGGTATATAATAAATAAAAAGCAAATTGGTACTTATTCTATTTATTCCAAAAATCACCGGTGTTTTAATAATAGCAGGCAAAAAAAGCAACAAAAACAATTTTAAAACATGCAAACAAGGAAAAAGGAAAGTTAGAATGAATCCTCTTACCAGTAAAATCATTGTCTTTGCATTTCTCAGTGTATGTGTAAGTCTAATAATTAGACTAAGCCATTTACAGTAGGGATGAACATTTCATAGTTCTATGAAATGTATCACATGTAGAATTATTAGACTTGCACATACAATAGATTGAAATAAATAAAATCTATTAACTAGAACTCTTTTGTGGACAATGGATGAGAACTGATAGCATTGGCTTCAAGACTTCCAAGGGTTTCCACCAGTAGCGACAGGTACCTAATCAAATTACTTAACTTCTCAGAACCTCCTAATACTTTTTTTTTAAAGTTTGTAAAGACCAGTTAAGATAACATTTACGTGTACCACCTATGTAAAATGTTCTCAAAGAAGATAGTTCCTCCCACTTCACTGAGCACATCAGTTTTAAAGCAAGAAAGAGTTTTGAGTTAAGTAATGACTTTTCAGGTACTCATCTCTAAGCAATAGAAAATGTAAGAGTTCAGCTTAAGGACTAAACAAGCAAATGTCCAGAGAAATAGTCAAACTTCATGATTATTGGCTTATTTATAAATGATGAATAAAGAATAACAATACTTGTTTTCAATGGAAGAAGTCAAGACGGTCAGATTTAAAGTAGCTAATGTCCAGGTTGAGAAATAATTTTTATGGCAAATCAAGATAGTTTCAATAGGCAGCACATTGAAATGTAAAATATCAGGGAGTCTGAGTTACACTGACTTGCTTTGGAATTCCTGATTTTGGCAACACTCGTGGAAGTTACTGAACACTCATGAATTCCTGCTTCCACGTTTGCAAAACAATAATAATTACTTAAAAAAAAAAACTTAGTGAAGGTAAAAGCAAATGATATGTTAAGGCGAGTAAGTTTCCGATGCACAGCGGGAAGTGCAGTTGGTAGCACTGTACTTTGAAGATATAGTCATCTAAACTTTGGAATACTAAGATGCAGCACCTGGATCTGCTGTCTGTGCTAGACTGAGGCAAACCCATGGATACTGACAGTCACCTTCTAGCTTCCCATGACTAGAGTTTTCTAAGTACTAGAAAATACTAGAGCTATAGAAAAGTGTGCTTAACTGCTGGTTACATTTTTCTAACTAAAACAGAGCTTAATTTGTTTGCTGTCTTAGGTGGATCCCTTCCAGGGCATCCTCCCACTTGTGGTGAAGAGGAGGAGAGACAGGAATCTTTCACTAGATCACCAGGGAACTAGGACAACACTTTCACACCTGCACCTTAGAACCATTTGTATGTCCTTTTTATGTTGCTCATCTTGCCTTTTCTCTCTCTTTTTTTTTTTTTTTTTCACTTTAGGTTTGCATATATTTCCTTATGTGTTGAGGGCTTGAAGTTTAATTTGCCTCCAAAACTTTTTAAATGTTAAGAGATTCTTCTGTTTCTAAAATTTAAAGGACAGTATCCCCTGCCATTTGCCCAAATTGGTTATTTAAAAGGCGGCTCACACCTTTTTTCTGTGTGATTTACTGTGCACCCTAACGCGGGGGGTAGGGGGGTCATATAAAGTGACTTTGAAAACAGGGTGCCATGGATCTTTGCATATTTTCTTTGAAGTAAGAGGCTCCTAATGGTTCTAAATGTTTTCATTTAGATGTAAATGGTCTATTTCCAATCCCAGAAAGAAACTATTTTGATAAATAGAAAAATTCTTTGAATAGGATTTTATGGAGTAGGACTATATATACTATTAGATTTAGGAAAACCTTTCAAGTTTCGTAGAGCTTTATAATAAAAAAAAAAAAAAGTTTGATATTGAAGCCACTCAAGGTCTGGTTGTTGTTCAGCCCCAGTAATGCTGGCAAATGATTTAGTGTTTCTTTACAGCAACTCTTTCTCATCTTTATAATTGGTCTTATATAACATCTTTCCTGTATGTCCATCAATAGCTGCAATAAATATATACAGAAATATAACATCCTATGTAAAATTTAGATATAAAATTTTATGTAAAACAAGATTTTTTAATGAATCACTGAAGAACACGTTATAATTTAACAGAAAGGAGATAATTTGTTTTTTCTTTAAAAGAACTAGGTAATACTACCCAACAGTACATAAGTGAATTTGGTTTATTTAAAACGCACACACGGAGGGGGAGTTGTATGGCTCAGTGATAGAGCACATGCTTAGCATGCCCAAGGTCCCGGGTTCAACCCCCAGTACCTCCATTAAACACACACACACACACACACACACACACAGTAGTAGGCAGCTTAGAAATACAAATCAAATTACTAGACCAGAAAAAGCTTTTTTCATCATTATATCACAAATTGATGGATTTCTAAGAGACTTCAAGTTTTTTTTTAAGAGATGTGGCATCTCTACAGAGCATATTTTTCAAACCATTTTATTTTATCTTATTCTAGTGAAAGCTGTCTGTTTTAACCCTTTTTGGGGTTTTCCTCTTGAAGGCATTCACTATATATGGTGCTCTGAAATTGCCAAAGGATAGACAATATTTAAAGCTCACCTTTTGCAATTTTGAGTTCAAAGATCCAAAGAGCTTTGGAGATGAAACAAGTTACCTGCCATAATTTCGGTTATTTTTTGTGCTAATCATTGGCTTCTGATTATTTCCTTTTCTTTTAATCTCTGGTTATAACAGGCTGCCATTTTAGTTGTAGACGTATGCTGACAAAACAAGAACAAAGATATGAGATAAAAGTTTATTTGAGCTGCACGTTTACAGCAAGTGTGAATGCAAGTGGATTAGGGAGCTGGTGGTGAGACTTATGGGGAGGATCTAATAAAAACATATCATCTTGATACTTTGGCACTTGAAACTGTCTGCTGGAATGCCTTCATTGCTCATTACTCCTTGCGAAGGGAATGACTTTGACCAAGGACCTGGCTGTTGTTTTTCCCTCCCCACCGCCGCCCCTTCCCCTTGCCTCCCTTTTGAAAGCAGTAAAGACAAAGGTCCTGCAAGAGTTTGCTGTGGCTGAGATGGAGTAGTGCTTCAGAGCAGTCACGATGATTATCCAGCCTCTTTGACAAATTTGCCGACATCTGTTCCAGAGTCATTTTTGCTGCACAAATCTGCCATTAACAAACAGTAAGGACTTTAATTAACTGAGCATACCAAGGAGTGAAACTCTGATAAAATGACACCATCTGGAATAGAGAGATGTAAAGTTCTTTCCTCCGCTGTGTTGATTAGGGATTATATTAAAATTTATCTTGATCAAAAATGATTCCCCTGCTGTGTAGGGTTAATAGTGAAGGCTCTATGATTTGAGATACTTTGCTCAGGTATGCCACAGCATTAAAATGTAAATTTCCCGAGCTTCAGATTTTTTCCTTTGGCCTTTTGTTAATGCCCCATTAGCGCTCATTAACTTTGCAGTGCTCCACAAAGAGTCCTGTTGATCAATTTTGAGCTTCAAGAAGAGGTCAGCCAGAACCTAGCAGTGTCCAAACCCTTGACAGCTGTCCTTAACAAACCTGTTTGGAAACTTAATATAAAGTCAGGATAATCTCCCCAGAAAAATTCACTTGTGCACATAATCAGAGAATTTTGGATATGATTTCAGGGAAGGTGTCATAGGCTCTCTGAAGGTCATTCATGCTAAATCCTTGGATCCCAGATTAAATATCTGTTCATCAGACCCACTCTTACTGTCTCTCGTACATGCATCACTGCGTCTGTTTCATTCCAACAGCCTATCTCATTTAACTGCTTTATTTGACCAGATTTTTAAGATTCTTCAGCAAACATAAGCCTTGGGTTTAGAAACTAAACTGGTTCCAATTTGGTTCAGTCTGATGCCTCCCAATTGAGTAAGTTTCACTACTGACCAGAAGGAGTGGTAAATTAGATCAGTTGCAAGTCATCAGTCTTGGCTTCCACCCATCTAAGGTGGGGAGTGAGGGAAAAGCTTAAAGTCAATTCTGAGAAGAGGTGCATCTAGGAGGCTCTCACAGGCTTCTTAGCAAGGGAGCAATGGTTTCTGCCAGGAAAGTTAAAGTTCGTTGCAGCTTAGTTTGTATAGCAAGATCATTATTGAAAACATTTTGTATTTGGCAGTAGTGTTAGACAATCATGAAATACATGTTCTAAAATTATGCATTCTACTTCCCCATACATTTGAGAGAAGACTTTAGGAAATAATCTTAACATGTCCGAGGCAAATGACACACACAGTTATGTAACAACTGTTCCCCGTGGCGGTGACTCTTTTTTAATTGGGGGCTGGATTAGGAATTCAAGAGAAGGTTGCTACTTAATCCCTTGATATCTCTTAAGACAAACACAAAAATGGGAGTTAAGGAATATTTTTCATCAGCTGTTTCATTAAATTATAATTATTCTCATAAATTTACTTGGACAATCTCTAGTTTTAATTTTCTGTCTGTAAAATGGGAATAAATCTAATTCAAGAATTAGGTAAGTAAGAGAATGCTCATGACCATCTCAGAATAGGTAGCTCTTGCTTCATGTCTTTTTCCCAGTTCTAATCATCTCTACATCGATCTGAATAAAACATTTTTCAGGTGGTAGGGAAGAACATATGTGATAACACTTTTTAACTCAACAGAAGACCTATATTATCCTTTCTAGAACAAATATACTTACCTTTTTAACCAAATCAAAGAGGTCCAGAGTCAGAAAGATATTTGCAGATAATACTAGTGTCTTCAAGCTAGACAGACTTTTGTATTTTGTAAAATTGTATAAATATTTGTCACAGGATAATTTTTACCCCACAACTGATTCAGTGCCAAAGTATTCTTTGTTTTTCTAATCAACTTAAGTCGAACTCTGAAATTCAAGTCACCAGGATACTGAAGGAATAAAAATTCAGTCTTAGCCATTATTGTTCCTCCTCAACTCATCTTTCTCACCCTCCAAAACAGTGGCTGTGTGAATATTTCACAGAGAGGACTCAGGTCTTTAACCCACAGCAGGCTGAACCGATCGATGCCCAAGCCACGGTGTCCTGACGGTGGATGGTTCTGTTGCTTCTGAGCCAAGATCATTGGGAGCTTTGAGCTTTTGTCTAGCCTTGGAGTCAGAGCTGAGCCATTCTCCCCCTGGTCCTGTTATCTCCCTAGGGCGTTTCAAGCACCACTATTCCAGCAGCATTTTCTTATCCTGAGGTCAGCCACTTTGGTCTCTATCCTTGTAAGCCCTTCTCTTTATCTCTCTCTCTCTCCACTCCACAGCCCCTGCCCCAAACCAATTCTCCCCTCTATGGGCCTTTACAAACACAGTGTTGACCTGTCTTTCTTGGGAGCAGAAGAGTTTTTCCTAACTAACCTAATATATATTTTTATTTACTTGTTGACAGTTTTATATAGTTGTTTGTTTCTTATAATGAAAGAGACCGGATGTTCCAGCATTCTTGTATTTTTCCCCCAGCTCCCAAAATATGCTTTTTGTTTCAGTGTGATCTTTTAGAGAAAATTATGTAGCAGACATCCATACAAAGCAAGGTTCTCATATGAAGTCCTAGGGGTGAGCATTTTCAGACCCTGCCATTCTGACTTCGTATCTAACCAGCCAGTGAGCCTTCACCTCTGAGCAGCACTGCTCTCTAAGTCAGCCTCCTTCTAGCTGTTTTAACCACGCTATGCATCAAGTTTTGTTGGTTTAATGTGAACTTTATTCTCTCTGATGCTCCTTCAGTTGCCTCAGGTAGAGGTATTTCGTTTGAGTTTCTCCAGGTAAAAAAAAAAAAATTATGTTGTTGGTGGCCAGCATTTCTTAGCCTGCTTCAGGAGGGGTGGTCTGAAAGCTAGATTTCTAGTCATTCCGAGGGATTACCTCCATCCCATCTCCCCTCTGCCTCTGCTCACATTTTATTCCTCAAAGTCATCAGAGAAAAGGAAGATCAGGAGAAATCATCCAGAGAGTGTGAACTCTGAGATGAGAATGAAGTAAAGTTGGCCTTAATGTAGCAGCTCTATCTCTGTCTTGTTTTGAGATTTTGGGTGATAGTTTGCAATCTAAATGTCCATATGGTAGTAATTGTCTGCTTTAATTATGAGAGAAAAAGATTCAAAATAAAGAGCAGTTGAGAAAAGGGAAAGTTTTCTTTGATGAGAGAAGATAGATGATTTGGAGGATTAATCTATAGACAGAAAACAAGTTCTTTGCTACATATGAAGTGAAGACTGTGCTTTCCTGAAAGTCATAGAAAGGGTCATTGCAGAAGCATTCACACAGCTCCTCTCTCCTTTCATCAGATTTAAGGTGAGTAGCTGTCATAAGCCTTGGGTAGTAAATCATTACTGACACCCTGTTCAAGTTTTGGGTCAACAGTGAGAGACGCCAGCCCCAGTGTTAACTGGCTTAGGACAGAAGGACATTCTATTCATACTTTTACAAACAGGATCAAAGACAGTTTCTCTATTCATCACTATAAACATTTCTTGACCTATATCTAGCCACCACTGTCAGCATTATTAACAATCTGAGGGTTTCTCCATGAGGTACTGAAAGAAGTTTAAATTAAAAAACAAATAAGCCTTTCCATTTGAAGACAAGTGAGAGTAAAGATATTATTTAAAATTAAGAAAAGGAACAATCATATCTAGCTAGTTATATAGAGATTCATATCCAAGGATTAACAGCAGAGCCAGTAAATGAATTATTCACATGGTTCATCAAATAAATATTCCAGGTAACACAGAGAATTACCTTATTCAATTCATGCCTTAGTCATTTCCAGAATGTTACAGTGCAACTGAATATATTTATACATGTAAAATTTTAACATCCTTTATCACCCATCCCCCCCGCCCCCCACACTGCCTTTTTCAGGTACAGAATCTACTTCAGGACCCTCAGTGCTTAGTTCTAACATCTTTATCATTGTGTAAAGTTTCTGGGCCACTGAATATTCTTGTGAAGCAAGTTTAGGAGATAAAGGAAACTCTTAGTGGAATGGCAAGATGGGGTTTTCCAGATCAGAGGAGTCATAGTGGTAGAGGTGGGTCAGCGAAATGAGGGGAGGAGGGACAGACAGATGGTAAGGAACATGTGTGCCTAGTTCTGGGATTTCCTCCTGTAGTCAAACCCTGCCACTGAAATATCAGTTGGGGTTCCCCCAAGGTATATTTGAAAGTGCATGTTCTTTACAGTCAAATCCTTATTCATCACCTGCTAGGTATGTAATTTGGGGCAACCTACTTAAATTTTTGAGACCCAATTTCCTCATCTGTAACATGAGGATTATATAATGAGATAAAATGAGAGTCTGGCTTTCCAGGCTATTAGGAGAATAATAAAAATGTACGTTAAGCCCTTGGAACATAACCAACGCCCAATAAATGGCAGACAATATTACTGAAAATTAGTCTTTAAAAATCTCAGCCTTGCCTTTCATATAGGTAAATTGCCAACTTGGTTAGACAATATCTTCTTCATCTTTAACTTTCAGCACAAAACAGCTCTGTGACTTTGAGAAATGCCCTTAACCTTTGTATGATTGAATTTCTTCACACGTGAAATAACCGGGATAATATCTTGGGTACGGCTAGAGATCTGCAAGGCCGTGGTGCTAATAGCCTGCTATCCATTTTGCTCTTGATTATAATTAAAGCGAAGTACAGCCATATGCATCAATACAGAGCTAAGTGGCATATGCTTCAAAATGCATGTTGCAATTTAGCACTGGCGTCAGCAGCGTGGATCGTGGGGCCAGACGCCTGCATTACTATGCAAGGTTCCCCCACTTAAGCTGGCTGAGTGTCCTGGACAAGTCAGTGAGCTGCTTTAGGCCTTAGCGTTTTTGTTTTCTGGACTTTCTTTGCACAACTTAATTTTCCAATGATATTATAGAGAGAATCTTTTGTCCTCCAACTTCTCTTAGCTCATCTTTCCTAGCAGTGCGCTGCTCTCCAAATGTAATAAATAATCCTAATGAAAATATGACATTGTTTTACCACAAGCTGGCTCAACACCAACACTTCATTCTCTCACCCCAGTCAAACAAACAAACAAAAAATGTTTCTGGAATGTCCTTTCTCTTTTAGTTATCAAGCTATAAAATTATTATAACAAATGTTCACTGGAAATTTGAGGTGTTGTCACAAAAATTAAATGTTATTGAAATTAGTAGCACAGAGAGGAGAGGCTGAAGGTAATGTATTTAGTAGCCAATGCCTCCTCAGTGCTTACTTTGTGGGTTTTACTTTTCATGAGTGAATCTGAAGGTTCATGACGTGTAGTACCTGTGTAAACATTTCCATATTCATGAAAGGTTTGGAACATTTCTCTTCTGATATTGAGGGTTTATTATAGTGGACAGGAAAAGAATATTGTTCAGTCTATATTTTAAATTAATAATAAGGAATTTGAACTACGTGGCCACCAGCAACTTTTCTAAGGCTGAGAGCCTATGATATTTATGTGTTCTTTGAGAAGTTTGTGGGTTATTAAAAATGGCAGCATTTGAAATAATGTCTAGAGATGTAACTAGTGTGGCTTAAAAAGGCTTTATCTCAAGATGCTGAATTGTAAGTGCTACAAAACATTTTTAATAAAAAAAATTCTAATTATGTGAATTTGAAAGCATCCCTTTCCTATGGCAGTTGCTTCCCCATTATTCCTCATCCTGGAGGGGAGGGAGTTCGCCCCAGAACGTGAGATCTGGATACTGATGCATATAGGTGATGCACACAGAGTCCTAGTCAAGGGCAATGAAGTGCCCAGTCCAGAGAGACTTGGCGTGCAGGGAGGGTGCCCTATTACCCACCACATCCACTCCTCATATTCATGCTGCTTGCTCTTCATGATGAAATTTCTAGGTTTGTTTCTACACTAAAATTTCTTTTTTCTGCTGCCATTACTTAAACGTTATCATTTCATCTCACTGATCATTGTAATAAAAATAGAAAATGTTAATGATGATGATTTAACTCCAATGAAGAACAAGTATTTTATGGATTGGAAAAAAACAATCTTCACATGTTTTATTATCATGTGGCTAAGTTCAAAATCATCAGGAAGATCTAGAGAAAAATCAACACATGTATTACATGCAAAATTGATTTTAGCATCTTATTTCAAATATACTCATATCACTCTTCTGTGCCAAATATATATGTATAGAGAAATAAAAACTTGTGATATAATTAGTATTTTCTTTTATAATAAGTGTATTTTCCATAAAAAAGATCAGAGCTTCAAGTAAATGAGAATTTCTCACCTTTCCAAAAATTCATATTCGTATCTTCTTCACAACATGATTATTGGATAGTAATAACTAATTAAAATAAACCTGGCTGTTTCTATTGAATATAGGTTCATGGGGTTTTTAAGTTTGAAAGCAATATCTTGAACTTAAGATTATTTTTTATAAAATCCATTAAGTTCCCAAAACACTAATTCACATTTACTTTAGAATCTAGATAAATCTAACAGAAAATTTAGAACTTGAAACTGAATATTTCCCCCAACAAAAAGTATCTTGCCTAGGTTTAAGGAAACTACTCCCAGCCCGTACAGTAAAACCCACATCGTCTAAGTTGTCAAAGAGGGTCTTACATGGGGACTTGAGAGGTAATTGAAAGCTTTGACAGTAGATTTTTATTTCATTGAAAGATCACTGCAATAGTTTCTAAATTTAAAAGTAATAATAATAATAATTCTGATTGTGGTTGATTTTTTACCCTTTCTTCAGAAATAAAATGGGTTGGGAATGAAAGAAAGCAGCTTTTTCACTTTGCCATGTGTTATGTATGCCATTATAGGCTTCACAATAGATTAACTCTGTTTTTTGGTTTTTTTTTTTTTTGCTTGTTCTTCAGTTAAATATGATACCACTAGAACAAGGGGGATCCAGTGAGTGTCAAAACACATCTTTGCTACAGCATGATCTTCAAGATCTATTGTTAATGAAAAAGCAAGGTCCTAAACAATGTATATTGCATACTGTTGTTCCTGTAAGAAGTGGTGGTAGTAATATATATTCATGATTGCTTATATATGCAGAAAATACCTCTGGCAGAATTTAACAGAAACTGACATCATTGACTGTCTGATTGCTGCTGGGAAGGACAACTGGATGGCAGGAGACGGGTAGAAGGGAGACTCTTCATAGAATAGCCTTTTGTATCTTATGATTTTTTAATCATAAGAACATGTTTCAGGGGAAGGTATAGCTCAAGTGGTAGAGCGCATGTTTAGCATACACAGAGTCCTGGGTTCAATCCCTAGTACCGCCTCTAAAAATAAATAAATAAATAACCCTCATTACCTCCTCTCCCAAAACAAAACAACAACAACAAAAAGAATGTGTTACCTATTCTAAAAGTAAATAAACAAAATTTAAAAGAAAAACACATCTTTGCTAAAGTAGCAATGAAATGAACACCAAATAGCGGAAGGTCCCCTTTCCTTCTTTTAGGTGGGTTGATTGGCTGTTTGGGATGATTTTAGTGTTTGGGATTTTTTAATTCAGAATTTAACTTGAAAAACTGAGATTAAATTTCCTGCTTTTATTCTTTTTCTCTGCTATTTATTTTGACTTACTCCTAATTTAGCCCATGGCCCAGTTATATTTCTCTCTTTAATAAAAATATCTGAAACAAACAGCTTCTAGCTGCAAGACTTACAAGTTTATAGTTTTCTTTTTCAGGCTAGATTTGGGGAGGATGAAAAGGCTGATTTTATGAAGGGATCTTGGATGGTGCACTTTGCAGATGGGAGTATTAAAAGCAGAGGCAAGGTGTAATCAGACAGTGGCCTTCTCAGAGAAGGCTGCAGAATTGGGAAAAGGGAGATTACCCTGCATGAAGGATCTGGTATGAGCTGCGCTGCTGGCTTGCAGATAAATTTCAAGCTTTCTCTTTCAGCTGGTGATGCCACTTAAAAAGGGGGGAGCAGGGACATATACTGGGTTGGGCTGCTGTTCAAACTCTGCCTCTGGCTTCCCAATAGGACTGGTAGGAGGAACCTGGCATTTTACTAACATCCTCAGACTCAGGCAAGTGAAAATGATGACTCCTCTACAGTACTCCAAACTGTAGTTGAAAAAAAAAATGTGTCTTTTCTGCTACTGTGAAGGGTAAGAGATGATCTTGTTTCCTTGAGGGCGTTACTAAGGATTTGGCAATTTAAACAAATTAAAATAAAATAATGCTCTGTTGAAAAAAAAAACACAGAGTGGTATTCTACTATAGAGAAAGACCTATAAACTTGCATCTTCAACTTGAAGGCATGCAAGACCCAATTTAAAAAATAATTATAGGCACATATTAACAAAACCTGTATTCTTTTCTCTGTATCCTACGACTTTGTTGTAAAAACTCACAATGTGTTTTTCTAAACATTTCTGTGCTCTTTATAAAAGTTAGCTTGCCTAGTAAATATTTTTGAAGAAGTTTCGTGATAATTTAAATTCTTGCTTTCCCTACCCCCGCTACTTAAAAAGCAAAATTTATTTCCTTTCTTTTCTAAGAAAGTTATAAGTTAAGATATTTACTCCAAATAGAGGACTCTAGGCCATGCAAACCTTGACTGTAATTCAAGCTCCACCACCAACCAATAACAGTGAGCAGGCAAATTATTCTTATCTGTGAAATGAGAGTAATAACAACTACCTCACAGGATTACTATGAGGATTAACTTAGACAATGTTCACGAAGCTCCAAGCCCTGGGTGTGCACCAAGACAGGTGCTCGTGTAGTTAGCTCCTTTCCTGCTCCCCACTGGTCTCCCTTCTGTGCCCTCCCTCAACCTAATCTCTAAGTAATGCATACATAATTGTAGGAACATTATTAGCACGGATGCCCAGATGCATTTGTTACTGAATTAACTCAGCAGTGAACTTGGCATTCCATTCCCAACCTTTCCCCTTCATTAATCCTCTTGGGCAACTCCCTCACACACAGGAGTACACTAGGACACCAGCAACTGCGAAACCAGCCATGCACGTGAGCGTTTTCTCCCAGCCTTTCAGCTGGTCTCATTCCGCCTCACAGACGAGACGGAGCTCATGTTGCTCACAGTTAACTGGCTCTGGCCATGTGGTCGCTGCCATCAAGATCTGCCATGAGGACAGCAGTTCAATCAACCTTTGAACTCTATTTATAGCCCCCTTGAAACAAACACTCTCCCAGGAGGCCTGAGGAGTCTCCCTTGAGAACACAGAAAGTAATTCACAAGCCTCAGGAGCAAACTGGGGCAATCGAAGGGCGGGAAATGCAGCAAGTACATTTTTTTCCAGCCCTCTACAGTTCACAAAGCATTTGCTTCTCCATGTTGTCACATTTCATCCTCATACCCACCCAGGAGGGAGCCAAGGCAGACATCAGTAATGAGTCCCCATTTTATAGATTACAAAACTGATGTCTAGGAGGTTAGATAAATTGCTCAAGTTATGTGCTTGGAGAAGGAGGGAAAAGGAAGGTGATTAAAGAGTGAGAATAATTTCCCATTAATCCAATCAATCTAAACTTCAGTGAATAACTGTTTACATGTAAGAAAAAAATACACAGCTAAGAAAAATAATGTTTCATAATGTTCTGGCAAGCTTAAACAGTGTTTCCTCTCCACTTCTGATGGGAAATCCAAAATATGAGAAATAAAAACCCATAGAGACTCTACAGGGGAACGTTTATAAACATGTTTATATCTGGCTAGAATGTTTGCATGCAGGGTGATTGTGTTTTAGGCAAGAAATGTCTTCTTGAAACCTCTCCAAATTGAAATGTGCAAAAGTCAAGACTAATCTTGAAGAAGATGGTAGGAATTTTTATGAGAAAATTTACTTAATTTTGCCAGTCATCTCTGAAATAAATACATCTTTACTGTCTTTTTAATATGGCTGGAGTTGGGGGAGGGGTGCTGTTGCATAATTCAAGTATGTGCACAAAAAGCAAGACTTCATCAGTGTGAATTAGTTTATGAACCAGAAATGATTTTATTCTTAGGAGAATTATTTGATTTTGATTTTGGCGAATATTTTCATTTTCTAAGACCTTTCTTTCAGCTATGTTACCTGGAAAGAGTATGCAAAAACATTGAAAAGGATGTCTAAAAATTAGAATAGCCATGCTGGAGTCTGTGTGTGTGTGTGTGAGAGAGAGAGAGAGAGAGAGAGAGAGAGAGAGAGAGAGAGAGAGAGAGAGAAAGAGAGAGAGATTACTGCTTAAAGAGTGCCTCTGGGTTAGCAGATTGGCTTGAGCCATTTGGGGATTCTCAGATTTACTGCTTGTCTGACTATTGTTGCAGCTCTGATTTATGGAGTTCAGAATCTCCTGAAAGGCAAGGTGTCTGAAGTTTAGAGTCTTTCCTTGACGGTCCCTCCTCTTTCCAGTACACTCCTTTTGCCCGTGTTCACCTTGCGGTGACCTTGCAGGACTCAGCACTTTTACCTGAGCTCAGTAGCCGGAGAGCCCACTAGAGCTGTGGCGAGAGCAGCGGTTTCCATTCCTGGGTGATGGAGTCATGGGAGAAACTGCAGCGAACCAACAGAGAGTAGGACCCGAGTGAGCGAGCTGGGCTCCACGGTGCTGTGAGCGGCTGAGGCTCAGGACAGAGCAGCTGCTCTCTCTCCCAGCCTGCAAGTGCAGCCTGCATTTGTCACTGACCACTGAAGTGGGTGTTTGTGCAAGGTGGGAGCTGCATGCTTCTTCCTTAATTTGGAGACAAATTGCCAGGTATTGCTGTTGATTGTGTTTGATAATTTGGGGATGTTTATGTCACCACAAATTCAGGACCTAGACTGTGCGTGGTTTTATTTATACCCTTGTTTTCTGTCATGATCCATTCAGCGCTCCACGGTGTCCAAATTATGGTAACAGATGGGACATACTGCTGTTCTCACGCTGAAATGTGATCAGTTTGGTGCCGTTTTCTTGGATTCTTTTATTGATTGCTGCTGCCAAATGATAGAGCTGTTCGTATGCGGAATTTCAGTGCTGATTTGAAAGCATGCAAGAACTACTTCAGATGTAAATCTGAACTGCTGTTTTTATGGAGTCCTGGCTGTGCTGTATTCTCTGCTTCACTCACATTTTAGTGGTTGAAACTTTGGAGAGAGCGGAGTGCCTTAGGGTCTGAGCTGGTGATAAAAGTAACATGGGAGTGTTCCGTATTTTTGCTTGTCAAAATGAAACCTTCTGCTTGGCCAATGATATGTGTATGTGTGATTTAAAAAAAAAAAAAAACACAACTGTCTGAGAACCAAAAGGGAACCAAATAATACTTTGCTGTGTTTTGATGTACTTATGATTAATTCAATCAGCTTCTAAAGTTTTTGTTGTCAGCATATTTGAGTTTTGGAACTTCATGTTCTGTGTGCACGGGGACAATGTAACTACAGTGCGCACTTGTGAAGGTATGTGGGGACATGGAGTATGTGCTTACTAGGAATAAAATAATAGGAATCCAATATGTGCTCTTGGCTAAATAGCAGGCCTTAACACTGCACCAGTTTTGTATGTTAGCTGCTTAATTGACTATCTATACAAAATATATAGGAGATACAGTGTATTATATATAAATATACAAGGATTTGTATTCATGAAACACATGCTCTTAAAAAAGGAAAACGTGGGAATTAGATATTGCAAAAATAGGACGAGTAAGAGATTGAAAAGCTATCAAATTTTACAATAAGGGGAAAGATAATACATTAAAACAAATAATTGCAATGGAATATGAACAGTACTTCAACTGCTCAATTTTTCAAGTCTAATGAAAGAACAGTAGCATATTTAAGGAAATTCAGAGTCAGCAGAAATGAAGCCAAGAGCAAAAATTCTTAATAAAACATGTTGTTAAGCTGTGAAATGTACTTGTCTGTCTTAATTAAGATTGCCTAGATTGATAAAATTGGAATTTTTTTGAAAGTGAATTTTAAAATTTTATTTAAAATTGGTTTTTACTTAGACTTTGAAACTGATAAAATTATGATATATTGAAATGCAGTGAACATTGAAGTTATTGAAAACACTTAGATAACATATGATATCAAAATTATTTGTCCCACTTTTGAATTAGGTCAGTTTAGAAACAGTCTAATACTGTAAACTAGAATGTCACCTGTTGCTACGTGCACTTGGACTGATCCTTAGATGCACTCTTCACGGTTTCTTGCTTTCACATTATGTTAAAACACTGTGGAATGGTGAGCAGAAAACACTTGACTCTAACATTGTCATGCTTTCTATGTGATTTAGAACAGAAATAGTTTCATTTGACAGACATGGAACTTGAGGTGCACAAAGAATTGATGATTGGTTGGCCTTTCCATATTGGAACTCATACACCCCTGGTTTCTTTGCTGCCTTGAGGTACATTTTGGCTACTTCTTTGAAAGGGTGTAACGTGACTTGATCACCATGACTGAAAAGATAGGGTGGAGGGCCTCTTGTCACCGTTTTATAAACACGAGCATATCCGTGTCTCTATGATGAGTGCAGGTCCAGTATGTTCAAATGTGGTGTGTCCATCTGTACCCGTGGTCACCTTCCTTGCGAAAAGACTAGAAACTTTGTCATCTATCTGATGAACCAGAATCAGTGTAAACAGCCAAGAAAAGCCTTGAATAGTGTCTGTGTTTATTCTTTAGATAACTAGCTGACTGTGGCATACAAAGAGGTTTAAAAAGGTTTAGAGATTATAGGTACTGACCTCAAAGCACATGCCAGCCTGTTCAAACACATTGACTTCTATGCAATTAAGCGCTCCTAGTTAAAGGAAAAGATTAGGCTGTATTTATATATTTGATAAGTATCTTTAATTTTTTAAAAAGCTTAAATTCCTCAACACATTGTGTTCTTGCTCTCTCTCTTCTTTAAGCTTTATATTTTATTCTAGACTTTAAACTTACCAAGTCCTTAATTTACTGAACCTGCTTTCTTTTGACCTACACTCAATCTCTATTTCTCGCATAAGAACGCAATTTTGATTTATGTCCTGGGACTGGGGAGAGATGCACCTCCCTGGAGATCAAGAGATCACTGCCCACTCTGTGAACAGGAAACGCGGTGATTAGTGGGAAAGAATGGGTTGATAAATGGCTACCAGGCAGGCCCTGGTCATGTCTGTCTCTCCTGGCATTTCTGCCATTCATGCTGACTCACCCATCTGGTCCGTACTAGGCTGGAAACCTCTATCGGGAATTCTCTGCACATAGCGCACGGTTACACTTTTGCTCAATTGAGATTAAATATGATCTGTAGGATATGGGGTTGGCTTAAAGTGATATTAGTAGTTTTTATATCTCTTTACCTTAGCATTAAGGTAATTAAGTTCTAGTTAGCCTACTGACTTCTCCCCAAACAGTGTAGATTCAGGTGAAGTAATGAGCATTCATACAACTTTTAACTGTTACTTCCAGGTTCCCTCAGGTAGGCCTAGGCTGTTTGTGGAAACATGGAAGGCAGGGTGTATGATATGACTGTTTTTCTGGTAGAGGTCCCTCGGAGGCTACAGAGTGTCCAGACAATCACTGGGCCCCCTCCTGGGCCACTGAGAACTTGGCAGCTGGAGTAGCAGCAGGTGGCAGCAGGCAATTCTCCACTGAAGACAGAGACTGAAAACATTTTATGCAAGTCTGCTCAAGAGGCCTGCCTCATTTGTTTTGAAACCGGTGTGTCTTCTAAGGAAATGGAACGGACAGGGTCTGGTTGCTAGCAGGTGGGCCCGGATTGTGACGGGCCATCACAAAAAGTGTGTTTCAACTACATATTTTCACAAGCAAGTCTTGTTTTTTTAAACCTTTAAATTACTTACATGAGGACAGGCTTCAAACCCGATCCCAGTGTCAACCCAGGTTCCCCTGTTAGCCATCCTCTACCACACAAAACAAATATTTTTTAAGAAATACTAATAGCCAACTTGACTCTACATTTTAATAGCCAAACAGTTTTTAATCAATATATAATTCAAATAATCACTGCAGGACAATGTAATTACAACTTCCAAATATTTCTAATGGCCAGGAAACCATCAACAGAAAATTACTGCAAAGCTTCTGTTACAGGTGTATTCAACCTTAAGGGAATGTTCAAGAATTCTACTCCAATGTTTCAGAATCAATTAAAAGGGGCTTTTATATGCTCTTTTCTGGTGGAATAGTTTCAAGATCAGCATGCTTTGAATATTTTGACGACCAAGTCTAAAACAGACTGGAGGCTGTCCCTTCTCTTGCTCCTGCTCTCTTGTAGCATGGGGTTTCGCTGGCTTGATAACTCTTATCAGAACACATCAGTGTATTGAAAGGAATTATTTTGTAGCTATAAAGAAGTATCTCCTTTTCTTTTAAGTTAACGTAAGACCTTTGTTTTAAATGTAGGTTTTATTATCAATTAGTTGTAGTGAGAACAACAGATCAGGAGAAAATTGCTGTTGTTTGCTACTCATGGTTTCAAAAGGAGGGACATGCCATGCAGTGAAGGGCCACGTGGGGAAGCACCAGGTTGGCCAGGAGGCAGAGAGAGAAAAGAGAAAATGTGGGCAAGATCCTTTATCGTCATTTCCTTGGGAAAGAACAGGCAATGTAGGGTAAGCAGGCTTAGGACTGGCTAGTTCAAATAATGTCAGCAGACCCTGAGGCATAGAGACTGTCTCAAGGTGTCTGGGTACCCAGCCCCGAGGTGTTTAGGACAGATGGATAGTGGCCCAGAGTGTGGGAGCCTTGTGAGAGCCAGATAAAAGGCCTGGTTGGGGTATGGGCTCAGAATTGGTTTAATTTTATCAAAAAGACACGCTGTGGGTTAGCCTTTCCTATCTCTAGGATTTGACTAGCCTTGGAAGGGGCAGTCTCTTCAGAATCAGCAAAGTCCAGGTGTCAAAGCATCAAAAATACAGAAAATTAAAATACATGACTAATACAAACTAACACACCCAGACAGGGATAGACAGATTACTTAGTATCATTTTGCTAAATTTGGTGTTCGTCTGGTTAGTCCGCTATGGACAACAGCCCCTTCGCACCAATGTACCTCTCCATTAATTTAGGTGACTCTCCTAGTAAACTCCAGAAAGGTTTTGTTTCATTTTGTTTTTCAATACTTTAAAAACCATTGAAAATAACTGAGTCCTCTTTACAGAATAATTAGGTACATTTTACTTGTCCTACACAGCTATGTATTATTGGATGTAGAGTCTAAAAATAAGTGTTTCCACATTAAGGTTCTGGTAAAATCCTTAGTTAGGCTAGAATTATTAAAGAAATTTTAACTTTGTACATTCACCATTCACCTTTGGTTAGAATCTTCTTCTGGCTCACGAAAGTTAATAAATAATTGTTAAATGAATAAATAAACAATTAAGTCAACTGAACTCATTGACAGAGTTTTTTCAGATCCCCTAAGGGCCTTTTACAGTGTTTCCAGCCTGATTTTCATAATAAAGAAATTCAGAAAAGAAGAGAAAAGTATGTTGATTATTTTGCTCAAACAAAAAGCTCAATCTTCTGTCACTTAAAAATATCCATAACCGGCCATGCCCTTATAAGCAAACCTAAAATGTGGCAAAGGACGTGTATAAATTGAGTATCAATTTAGTTTCAGCTGAGCTGGCAAAACTATCATTCATAGTGTCCTACACCTTGAGTCAGCAGCGACGCACAGAGGGATCAAAGAACTAACAGGTGAATGGGGTAATTAATTTATCGGCTTAAAATAGAGCAACATGTGCTAAAAATAACCTGTAATCGAGGAAAGAGACACCTCAGAAATATGGCACCTTTTTGTAACAGCTCTCCTTTTTATTTTTAAACATTGAGGAAAGGTGAAAGCATACATACGGTGTTTTAGTGGGAATGGAATTTTTTCCTCTATTCAGTTTCTCCATTCCAGTTACTGGCATTTCCCACAGGAATTTATTGTATAATAAATATAGAACTTCAGAATAGTGGGGGAAGGATGATTGAGTTGACAACAGGTATTTGTACAACTATAGCCATTTGGGAAAAAAGAGTTTATTCCCTTCCACCAAAATAAATTCTAGAGGAGTCAAAGATGTAGTATAAAATATGAAACTCTACACGTGCTAAAAGAAAGCTTTGGTGTCTTGCACAGAAGAGATACTACACCCATCGTGTCACTAAGCAGCCCCAAATAAGGGTAGAGATGGCATCTTGCTGCTTGAGGGGTGCCCAGGCTTGTTGGCAATCATACCAGTTATCACAGGAGAAGTGGGGTGTCTAGAGTGGTCCTTCCTCTGCACCACGTGCCCCATCATCCTCTATGTTTTTCAGACTCCCCAGTTCCTCCTGATGAAGGTATAAATGGAAGAATAATGTATAAATTAGGTATAAATGGAAATCACTCATTTTTTTCTTTAATTCTAAACTGATGCTTTATGTTTGATCCTGGGGCCAGATAAGTGTCAGAAAAAAATTATAAACTGATTTCTTACTCTTAACTCTCCAGATTCCCAAGTCTGACACTTGATTGAGGTCTCAAAGTGGCCTCCCTGTCTCTGGTAAGTGCGGGTTTCTGATCTGTGATTGCCATTGGTGTGACAAGGGAATGAGACACTGTCAGCTGTGCCCTGGCCTTTCTGAGTTGCTGTCAGACTAGACTGAACCAATTCCAAAAGCTCTCAAGGGGCGTGGGCTTGGTGGGGAGCAGGACAGCTTCTGTTGGAAAGCTTTTCCTTTAGGGTCTGTGGATTCTTCCTTCTTTGTCATTTCCTGTTCCTCTAGTTGATCTCTCAATCCTGAATTCCTCCCCTCCCATGACCTCCCATATCGCCTCACACCATCCTCTGACCTGGATGAAAGAAACACTTATGTCATTTGCGCTAGGTTTCTCAGACTGGCAGGCTGTTTGGAGCAACGTGCAGTGTCCCTAGCAACAGATTAAGGCAAATTCACAGGACTTCAAAAGCCTGCAGGCACTGCAAACTCACAGAGGACTACCTAGTTATATTTGGAACTTCTGCTTTGTGGATTTGTATTAGCTAAGAAACCAAGAAAAGTTTTTAAACATTTTTTTGGTTTATTTTTAATAGAAACTTGGAAGGCATAACCCGTTTTCTAAAATAGCTGTGATGCATTTAGTTGAGGCGCTGAGAATGAAGGCCAACTGTGTCTATGCTAAGGTTTAAAAGTAGGGCATACAAAGTTCACTGGCAGTCACGTGAAGGAAGTTTTAATTATCAGGAATATTGTATATTCATTAAGAACATAGGCAGTAGGGTCAGCGAGACCTGTTTTGAAATCCATGAGCAAGTTGTTTGGGAAAGTTACTGAATCTTTTAAGCCTCAGTTTTTACAACCTGTAACATTAGCATAAATCATAAATTTTAAGGTTAAAATGATAACATGTATGTGGACTTGTCTGTAGTAGAAGAAATAATCAAAAAGCTAATCAACATAGATGTGAGTGGAGATATTTTAGCAAATAGAATTGCCACAGTTTTGTGGAGAAGTGAGTTTTTTCTAGATCAGGCAAAAGTTCAAAGTTGTAGAAAGTTATCATGGAGAATAGAAAAAAAAATAATGAGAAATAAAACAAGGTAAATCGGACTATCCCCAAGGGAGATCTGATTATCACTGTCTGTAATCTCCATCTGTGAGGCTTAACACTGTGTGTGGGTGCGCTTACAGCAGGTGCTTATTTATGTTTGAAAATGAGTGGATAAAGAAGTTATGAGACAGTAACAGTAATGGTGGAGGGAGCTGGACACTTGAACAAAAGAATGCTTAAAAACATCTCCCAGATGTCCTATCTGAAATACAGTGTGTACAGTATTAGATGTATCCATAACACTAAAAAAATTAGACAACAAACCAAGAAAAACAGGTGTGTTAGTTACACGGTATGTTCTTTATCACAGTTCATAAAGTGGAGAGGGTGAGAAACAGCGTTCTTTGAACATGCAAAGGAATGACACACCTGTTAAATCAGAGAGAAGGAGACTTGTGAAGTCAACATGGTTTCTGGCAGAAGTCAAAAGGTGAACCCAGAGCCCAAATCGGAAAGATCATTAATCTTAAAGAAATGTCAGAATGGGAAGCGGGCTTCAACATAGAGGAGCCGTTGGCATTGGGTGAGGGGCAAAGATTTATCATCTCATGCTTTGCTTTATTTGGTTTCTCCAGGCCTTGCCCGTTAAATGCCAATAACTCCCTCCATTTATTGTGAAAACTCAAACACTCCTACATTTTTCCAAACACCACTCCCAGGAGTGGTACCATCCCTAGTTGGGAACGATGGAGAGTATAAGAAGTAAGATGAACTATATTCAGGAGAAGTGTGGTGGCTGAGTATCAAAATCAAGAACTTCACACACCCTTGACTTTCATGGATCTTGGAAGCATGTGTTTTACTCTTTTAAAATGAAAGCCAAGGTCTGTAATACTTTGTGAGTAATTTGTCATTTTGCTGAGGAATGTGTTTGAATCATGTTTGGTGTGAGACTGATTTGTATGGACCTATCATTTAGCTGGTGAGTGAGATTAGTTTACCTCACTCTTTCCTACACCTTCACATAAAAATCTATGTGAAATATTTTTCTATTTATATTTATTACAAACTTAATAACATAGTAGGATTTTTAAAAAACAGCAACTTTGTTTCAGTGTAGAAAAATGGCTTTGAAAAGAGAAGCAATCTGTAGGGCTTCTAATGAAGCACAGAGGAGGATGTGAAGAGGTAGGAACAACCAGGAATTCATAGACAAGAGCAGTTTTGAATAAATTGTGGAATTCAAATTTGACAGTATTGATGATCTATGTCAAAGTGAATCCACGAAACGTGCTATAAAGCAACAGAACAACAGCAAAAGTGATTTGTGAAATTGTTTTAATGCCTTGACAAGTTACTTTAGGTCTAGGATCATTAAGGGGCCTCTCTGAGTTTTCAGTTATGTTTCATTTTCTGAAGAAAATTATATGCTGTAGAAGTATTTGAGAATTTAGATAGATATTCATAAAAATCTGAGGATATGTTCTTTTAGTGTTGAGAGTCAAGTTTGTTGATTCCTAAGGGGAACTAACAACGGAGACCATGAAGAGCAGATGTAACCTGCTTCATGAGTGACACCTGCAGTGACTCTAGGGCCAGTCCAGGCTTTCATCTCGGGCAGACCTGAGAAACGTGACTCACCCCTTCCTGTTACGCTATCTGCGTGTGGAGTGCTGTCCTCACATTCTTCACGTCGCACTAAGTTTAGCGGTGCACCGAAGTGTTCCCTGTGTGTCAGAGAATGGGGAGGTGTCAGGGAAAAGTCGTTAGTACTATATCTCTGTTACTTTCTGAAGGCTGCCGTAACAAAATTCCACAAATTGGGTGGCTTAAACAACGGAAATATGCTGTCTCATAGTTCTGGAAGCCGGAAGTCTAAAATCAAGGTGCTGTCAGGTCACTGCTCCGGCTGAGGGTGCTGGGAAGAGATGTGTTCCGGGCCTCTCTGCTAACTTCTAGTCCCTTAGACATTCCTTAGCTTGTAGGTAGCCATCTTCTCCTTGTGTCTCTACATCATCTTTACTCTGTGAGCACCTGCCTCAGTGTCCAATTTTTCTCTTTTTATAAGGATATCGATCATATTACATTAGGGCCCATCCTCTTGACTTTAACTTAATTATCTCTGTAAAGACCCTTTCTATTTCCAAAGAAGTTCACATTCTGAGGTACAGGGGCTTAGAACTTCATCATATCTTTTTGGGGAGGACAATATGCAACCCATAACTTTGGCTCAAGTGAGCCGATGATAAGGTGAGAACCTAGGAAAATGTAGAGTAGAGGACTAGCTCTCTTATTACCTCCATACTATTCAAAGTGTGGTCAATGGATTTGCAACATAAGTATTACTTCAGAGCTGGTTAGGAATGCAGACCCTCCAGCCCTGTCCTAGGCATTTTTTTCCCCCACTATATATAATTTATTTTTTTTAACATTTTTTATTGAGTTATAGCCATTTTACAATGTTGTGTCAAATTCCAGTGTAGAACACAATTTTTCAGTTATATATGAACCTACATACATTCATTGTCACATTCTCTTTCGCTGTGAGCTACCACAAGATCCTGTATATATTTCCCTGTGCTACACAGTACAATCTTGTTTATCTATTCTACATTTTGAAATACCAGTTTATGTCATTTATTTTTGATCTACTGAAAAAACAGTGAAACTTTGGACATGTCTACCAGAAATAACACATCCAAATAACATGGAGGAAAATGTCTGTGAATGTTTTTTTCTATTTAGTCATCTTACACACTTAGTTTATCTAACTGACAAGTTTGTAAACATATACCTTAATGTAAAGATACAGAATGAAACATAGTTGTCTTACAGAGATTGTAAATGGAAATGTTGTAATTGGAGTTGTAAGGTGCCCCACAGAATGAGAATCTGCATCTGTACCTAAATCCCCAGCTATTTCTTATTAAAACAGTGAAGTTTAAGAGCTGTTCTCGCTCAGAAAATAAAAGTCCCTTCTGCAAATGCCAAAAAGGAAAATTTAAAAGAGCAGTGTTTATGTGCAGGGGCCCCATTAATATATGCACTTAGCAAGTGTAGACCATGATTCCAGCACAGCTATGACACAGTTATTTATAAAGAGAATATTGATCTCTGTGGAAAGTTTTAGGAGTTAAGTTTCAGTTATCATTAATTTCTGTAGATTATCTCTTGGGAGTGAACTCAGAAGACCATCGTATACAGAGAGCACTCAGATTCTTTCTCCTAGTCTTACTTCGCTTATGTAAGTTGCTTCTTTTCTGCCAACCTGGTGTGCAATTTAAGTGAACTCAGCTCGCTAAGTCATACAACTTAATCCTGAAATAAGGTCCATTGAGGAAATAAAACGTCCTCTAGTATTGAGGAAGAGGCATTTGGGTTTACAGCATCATCTTCTAAGTTATTAAAAACATGTGAGCTCTTGCTTCACTTATTTCTGCCTTTTCTGCCCCATAGTCTTTGTGCTCCCCTAAAAATGTATTTCAGCCAGAAGCTGTGATTGTAGAGTCTATGTTGCATGAAGGCAAATGGAAGAATAAAACTTTAAAATAAAAGAGGCATAATTTAACTTTGTCCTGGAGTGTCCTGGAGTCTGCTTGGACAAATGCTTATAACAGCAGGGGAACAAATACAGCTTTCTGAGATGAATTCTGAGGGCACGATTCTCATGGAACTGGAGACTTTAAGTGACATATGAGTGTTCACAGCATTAAAATATGCTCAGGAGGGATCTGCTCCCCTAAAATCCAGGAAATCAGCAAATATGCAACGTGAACCACATTCGGATTCCATTAAAACTGCCATACTGTGGATAGTATTGCAGATACATTTTCCTACATGGGGATGAACCTGTGTAACTGGGTAACATTTGTACCACCTCCTCTTGAGGTCTGTATTTGGCTTAGATTCCCAGATAAGTATGAGTATTCTGGATCTGTTAGCTTTATCTCTGTATTAAGTAGTAACGCCATACTTTGAAAATGTGCTAGCAGCATCATTTAATCATCTTGATCATCTTTTCTGCTAGTGTTCTTTATTGGATTTGAACAATGTCAGGATAGAATAATGAACATGCATTGCTCCTGTGGGCCAGCCACTTTCCTAAGCACTTTACATACTTAAGCACTTTTAATTCTTACAACAATGTTATAAATTACAGATGAGGAAATTGTGCAGATGAGGAAATTGGGGCAGAAAGAGGTTAAATAACTCATGGCAACTCATGTCAATCAGTGTCAGAGTCAGCGCTCCAGAACTGATTCCAGACCCCATGTGCATTGCCACCGTGGATACTGCCTCTCAAGAAACAAGTAATCATTCTGAATATCTCATTAAAAGGCCAAAATAACTACTTAAAAATGTGTTTTTAAAAACTCTTTTATTGCATTGACGATTGTTACTGCAGATGTGCCTTCTCTTTCTTTAAGGGGAACTTCTCCAATGATATATTTTAGGCACATTTCCTTTCAGGTAGCAACCGAATAAAATGCTCCCCATACCCTCCCTCCCTGACTCCACACTGTTTCCATGCACCTGCTGGCTTCTTTATTCACATGAAGACATACCTTGGATGTTTCTGCTCTTCCTCTCCTTGCTTCTGTCTCTGGCTGAGCTGAGCTCCTCACTTTATTATTATTATTATTATTATTGCTGTTGTTCTGGCCTATATTCAGTTCTAATAAAAATTGTAGGTAAGTTGCCACAACATGGGCATTATGCATGGCATTCTCACTAACAGTGTCCATAGATAAATCTAATCTGAACATCTGATAAATGTTTGATGTCTGCTTAAATCCAGAGGGAAGGGGAAACAACAATGGCAGTGAACTAAAAATGGCAGCTACTCCCATGGCTTTGGGAAATCATAATGAAACAGAATAGACTCAATAGAAATAATTGCATAAAATATCTTTAAACATAAAAATTAGCAATTTGTAAACATGTATTACTTAACATAGTCCTTGCATCCAAGTACCTTTCTCAAAGAGGAAGGTGTCTCTATTGATTAGAATTTGGATATCAGAGGATAAGACTTTCTAGTTGTTCACACCAGTTATCAGTATTATTTACTCACATTTGAATCCCTGGTAACAGTGTGTATGTTCACATAGAACTTCTTTTTCACTGCATTAAGCCTGCATTTGCCTGATTATAATTCCGACATTTTGGAGAGTAAAATATTTTCCAGAATAAAATAATTTCACTCTGTTGACCAAGCAGATGCAAAATAAATGCTAATTTTAGCTGGAATTAACTTAGAAGGTATGAAGTACCTTTCTTAAATAAATTCAGTGGATCTGTATCTGTCTGGAGAAAACAGAATAAAACAAAAACAAAAAAAATTGTGACCAAATAAAGTTAAATAAACTCTGAAAAAATATTGCTTAAGAACACGAGCTCCAGGTTCACAATTACTCAAGGGACATGAGGAATCATTTTTCCTGAATCTCATTTTAAATCTTGCCTTTAAGCAGTGAGCTTGTGTAATTAAAAGCCATGAAGAAGAGATAAGCTTTCAGCATGGATGCTGGGCCCAGCAGCCATGCAAGGTGTGATGAACCGTGTGGCCCTGTGCACACAGCATTCCAACCGCCTGTCCTACTGCACAGGTGCCATGCCTTATCCCATGTTATTTTTCACATGACTTGTTTCTCATTCATAACTGTTGTGTATACAAGGCTTTGAATATTTAGCGGGATTGGACCTGATGGTTATGGCTCTGACTTTGCATATTGAAAGGAAGCCCACAGAGTGTGAAATTTTTGAACAATAAACACCCCACCTGTGATGGACCAACATTATTGAAATACAGCTTCTATAATTCAAAATTCAAATATGAATTGGATTTCACACCGTGACACAGTTTGTGGGTAATGGCCCTCAGCTGTCTTAAAGCCATATGTCACTTGATCAAAAGGAGATTATCCATATTACAAAGTCCCACGAATAAAGAGTAGACGTAGATGGAGAGACACATTGATTACATAATTAGACAGCATGTATCAATTTATCCAACATGAAACTGCTGATTATTTTGGTGCCTTATTTGATTTTAGTCTCTTCTTTTTTTGGATTTGGTCACCCAAGTGTTCCAAAGTCCTTACAAATGATGACATTACAGTAGCTACCTTAATATCTCATAGAGAAACCACGGAGGGTGTTGTTTTGTTTCATTTGCCGAAGTTCCATTTTAGAGCTGCCTGTTATTAGTCTTTAAGTGGGATCTAGAATGATTGTTCAGCAGAATATTTTCACTCAGTAGAGCCTGTTTCTGTCTGTTCAGTAGAGGACACCTATTAAAAATTTACAGTATCTTATGATGAAAAACACCCTCATGAATCTGTGACTACAGCAGTAAGAACAGAGGAAGTGCCTATCAATTCATTTGAATGTCTACAGATTGTCACATATTTTAGCAGGTAACCTGTGGCCAAAGACCAGATAAAACAGGAAACTTCTCCCACAACTGGTGTTTCTAGTAATTGAACGAACACAGACAAAGTATGCTGTAGTCTCCTGCAACTCGAAAATCCTTACTCTTGAAATGGGTTGGGTTGAGTCTCTACTAGGAGAGCTTCTAGGAGAGAGGGTGGATCCTTTGCCGTCCTTCCTAACAGTGTGAAAAGATTCACTGAACTTCAGATGGGATGGAGCTGTATAACATGGCACAGTTCTTTGCATCGGCCACATTGTTACTGTTTCTCGGTCTCTTTTTATACTTATATTTTGTTTACTTATTGGGCACACTTAAGGTCATCCTGTCAGGCAAGAAAGCTTACATTCATTTTTCTAATTCAAGTTTATATCTCAAGGCTAGTAATTAATTAAGAATTGTAGGAAATGTGTGAAGAGGAAATTTCTTTTTGACTTATAAAACGTTACTACAGGGATTTTTTAATGTGAAAGGGAGCAGGGACCCTGCAATTGTCTTCTTTTTCCTAGTGAGTTCAGTCGTTCTAGCGTACATCTGTTTACTTCATATCGCTGTGTATTCTTGAGGGAGAACGTATTGCAAAACTTTCTGTTGTAATTAATTTTCTCTCAGCTTTAAGACAACTGATATTTGGTTAATGTGAATGAGAAACAGTTTAAAATATTCAAAAGCTATCATTTTAAGCTCTGTTGAAATAAGTACACGTCTTTCAACATTGGTATGAATTTGGTTAAAATATGTAGTTTTCAAAATGCATGTCTGTGTGCTTTTCAGTACAAATTTTGACATATCCAAATAATATAATTTACTTAAAATAGGGCATATGGGTAGATTTTTAAACCCTGAAATCAACTACTAATGCCTCCTATTTTAAACAAATATAGTGCATTGTGAAGCCTCCTGTTTCTCCCAGATGGATAAAAGTAGAGGACGTTATTTTTAATAATCATTTCATTTCATTTCACACTTTTAAAGACTTTTTAAAGGAGGAAGTAGTCATGGAAGAATTCTCTTTTTAGATTCTTTGAACACCAATAATTTGAGGCTTGTGTGTCATTAAGATGATAAAAATAATTACACTAGGCTTTTCTTTACCCAAATACAACCCTGTGTAGTGGCCGTAGTGTCATTTCCATCTCACAGCAAAGGAAACAGCTGAGCGTTAGAAGGATGGAATACTTCCCCAGCTATCAAATGGCAGAGGCTGAGTCCAAACTCAGTTGGCCCTGAGACCAGAGAGGCCAGGAGCTCTTCAGTCAGTGCTTGCTAAACCAGCCCTCCTCTGTTCAGCTTTATAGCCAAGGAGCACCCTGCTGGTGCCCAGGCCTGTTTACCACTGATGGATGAAATGTGCTCCCTGAATGTGTTTTATATTCAGGTATGCTAGGGCGAGGTCAGGGGAGGAAGTTCTCACCACTTTTTAACCAGACAAAAATGGCTTTTTGGACATTGCCATACAATATAACATCTGCTGTTTATATACTGGCTGTGCCTAATTTCATTTGGAGAAAAAATTCTACTAAAAACAAACAAAAATGAGCAAGCAAATAATACTATTGCTATAGTAAAATACAGTTCATGATGATAACAATAACAATATCTAATACTTGTATGGGGTTTATATAAGCCAGAAAGTATTCCAAGTAATTCTTACTGTTACCCAAGAAGGTAAGGTCTGTTATTCTCATTTCATAGATGAGAAAACTGAAGAGGTTAAATAATGACTTATCCAAGGCCTTGACTAGTGAAGAGTGTGTTTGGGATCAGAACCCAGGCAGTCTGGCTTCCAAATCTGGGCTTTCAAATACTATGCTATGCAGCCTCTGAATTGTAAATAATAATAATATTAATAAAAATTATAACTAATATATTTCTCACTATGTACCAGACACTATTCTTTCTGAGCATTTACACTCAAGCCTGCTTATATGGTCCTTTCTCCATAGGTACAAGAGACCAAAAAGATGTGGAATATGCCTCTGAACTATTTACTGTTTTAGGTAGGGTACAAAATGTGTTGCCTGTTGAATGTGTATCCCACAGGTACCGTACTTGAGTGATATAGAGGAGATGCATGGGTGCCCCTCAGGAGGAAAGTCGGGTTCTCTTTTGACATAAATGCATAATTAACATCATTCAGGTATTTGGTGATGTGTTCTACTCCTGACCCTGACCCCTCAGTTGAGTACTGTGGGAAGTAGAAGGGAATTTAAGGCCTAAGTTCACTCTGTGGGCACATCCAGCTCTCCCCTTCATTTCTGAGTTCAGAGCATGGACTCTGGAGTCAGGACATCTCAATTCAAACCCTGACTCTGGTTACCCGGGTGATGCTGGGCGCATTACTAAATCTGTTTTTCTTAGTGGCCGCATCCACAGATTGGAAGGGTTAACATTAGACACATCAGAGGGTTGTGGTGGGGGCTAACCAATGTAAAACCTTTGTACTGTTGTTACTACAAGACAATAAATAAAGTCCTCCAGATCTGTGAAATGTACAAAACATAATGAAACTGCCACTTTACCTCAATTGGGTCCCATAAAATGAGGAGCAATAAAGAAAAACAAGTCAGTTATTCTGTGGTCATGAATGCAACCCATGAGGAGAGCTGGCAAGGCACATTGTATACACATCAGCTGTGGCAAAAATAAGTCAACATTGTTTGTAGAAGGCTTGTGATGTCTGGATTACCAGCTGTCTGGAAAAAGGAGAACATAGCTTCCTTTTTTGCTTAATGTGGTCTGCCAGCCAGCTGGCATTCGGGAAAGAGGAAGGGAGCTTATGTTGATCGAGCGTCTAACTGTGCCAAGTGATTGTGTAACTGGTCTCATACGGTCCTCCCCACTTGTTGGTAGGGTGCTATCAGTAGCCCTGATGTACACATGGAAGACTGAGACTGAGAGAGATCAAATAACCCAACCCAAACCCCACATACAGTAAATGGGATTTTGACCCCAAACTCAGTCAGGCCACACCATTGACTACTCTTGGTAATGCTAAATATACTTACCATTGGCCAGTTGGAGTTAGCAGTAAACATTTAAAAACTCACATTAAGAAATACCGCATTTCCTGTGAAGATATTTAAAAATTGTATAATCAACAAATATTTATTTATAAATGGCCTCTAGTCTTTCCCCATCCATAATTTACTCAAAAGTTTTTGTGTCTTTCATTTCCATTTTTGTTCTCGCCCTTTACAACTTTTCATATTTCTTACTAAGGTAAAAAATGGAAAGTTTTGGAAGGAATGAATATTAGATACCTAAGTAAGAAATTTTAAAAGTATAAAAAATTAAAATGGATAGGGTTAAAAGTATCCTTTTCTTGTAATTATCCCTAAGAAATGAACTCATGGGCAAAGTGATAAATTAGTCATTATTGAGTCAAATATGCAAGTTACTATTAGACTTTTTATGACTGCTTTTAAGTTTTTAAAAGATTAGATTGATGGTACAATAAGACTTTCTATTTAGGTTAATACTGCCATTAAAATGCTAGATTAGTCCGATAGCTCTTGTATTTTCTCTACATGTCTAATAACATAAAAATAGATGACTGGAATTAAAACTGCACCGTGTGTCAGGAAACCTGCAGTCTAGTTCTATGTTCTGCTATTATCTGTGATTTACAGGTAAGGAGAAGTCAAATAGCTAGTAAGTGGCAGAGCTAATATCCAAATCAAGATGCAAATAACAGAAGGGTCAGAGAGACATTATGATAAGAAAAATTTGACAGTAGATTCATGAATTTGGATTTTAAGTCTTTCGGCTCATCCATTGTAGATCAGAAGACAGATGGTGGTTTTTAGTCATTCTCTGAATAATGTTGACTTTCCTTAGCTAATGAGATAATAAAGTTTAAACCAAAGGATACCAGTACTGCTTGACCACTAATTCTAACTGATGGGATAAATCTGAACTTAGAGATTGGTGCATAATAAAAATAAGGAAAGAAACAAAGATTCTTTATACATAACTTTGTATTTTAAAACAATTTCTCACCAATATAGATTCATTTAAATTCATGGAGAGACATGTTGTGGAAATTTGTTTATTCAAAGCTAAATTTTTCTCACAAATCAACATTTTTTCATGTGACTTTTGTCAATACCTGGAGGAAGTTTTCTTTAATATACTTTGTTCTGTAGAATTAATAGTGCAATATTGAATATGACATGGAATATATTACATTATTATTAGATTGGAAAAATATGCAACTGTAATTAGAGTAAAATTCAATTGTTTTCAGGATAAAAATTATTCTATATTGTTTTGTGTTCCTACAATGGAGATAAAATGTGAGTGTGTGTACATGCACATGGGTGTGCAAACGTGCAAGTGTGTGTGTTGTGACTGAGCAAGGTGGAGCGGGGGATGTGTGTACTGACACTGATCTTTAAAAAAGAGCAAAATATTCTATTTTATTATTTTATTTCTTTCTTTTATTATTTTATTTATTTATTAGATTACATATATGTTGAACTTAGCACATTAGGATTAAGAAAACTAAGACCAATAGAGATCAAGCAGCTCACTAAAGTCCCGTAGCCAGGAAGTGGCAGAGCCCATGCCAGCACAGGTCAGTCTTCCTCTCATTTTGCTTTCATTAGACACGCTTAAGACATAGCAGTGTTTCTCAGCAGCATCCACATCATTCAGGGAGAGGCAGCAATGCAACCTTCTAAGTTAAACAAATAATAAGTGCGAAACTGTGGGCTGGAACCTCCCACTTGTGTTACTAGAGTTAAGAAAAACTAAGGAAAAGAAGAACAGCTCCCACTGGCGGGTATGGGGGGCTACACTAGGACTCATTTTTTTCTAAAGAGCAAAAATCTCAAACTCACTAGAAAGGCTGATTTAGCTAAGAAGGTATCAAGGTTTATTGGTGATTATATCTTTTAAAGTAAAAACATGATCTTTTTATATTTCTGGTTATTTTTTTCTTATTTATGGAATGTTATCGACATTGCTAGAAGGCAAAAATGAATAAATAAATAAATAAATAAATAAATAAATAAATAAATCAATCAATCAATCAATCAATCAATCAATCAATCAATCAATAAATTTTAAAAAGCTGCCTTCTTAAGACACTGTGTCTCTGCCCTCTGCTCTGCTTTCGGTGAGGTAGGAGGATGGGGAACTCAGCATTTCACAATCACATCAGGATTTCTGATTAATGATGTTTTTTGAGAGATACTGCTTTGATCTCTTACCTTCTGCTAGTGCTGTAAAATGAGTCACACAGTACCACATAAATCTCTTACTATGCATCATTAGGGTTAGGGAAGTGCTTTTTTGAAGTCAATACTTTACATTTCCTATTGGAATAGCTATAAAACCATCAATTCATTCCCACTGAATGGTAATGGGGTCATTCTCACACATCACAGTGAGGTTATTAACCAACTTTCACTCTACCTTGTAATCTTGGATAAAGATAATTTGTCAGAATTTCAATACTTTTTTCATCACCAAGCCATGGGTCTCTGAAAAAAAAATGATTTCTGGCCTTTTAATTAGGAAAAGCAATAAGGAAACGGATTTGCACAGTTTGATATCTGAAATAAAGTTAAATAGAAAGTTACCCTTCAGTCAAAGGGCCACCTTTAGAACTATTTTTGTTTCAAGATAAGATATCAGAGCAAGATTTATGATAATTTTACCACCACTTTATTGCTCAACTCTTACAAAGGCTAGAATATAATTCAGCCAAAGTAAATCTAAATTAATATGTTCTTTTGAAAGATGTTAGATGCCAGCTGGTTCTGGAAACAAAAGGGGAATTTTGAGAGCATATCCATTTATGAACTATGTTGGAAATTTCTAGATATCAAATTTTTACTAAAACTTTCTGGAGTACATGCAAAAATTTCTACCAGTACATTTTTGTAACAATATAGTACTTCAGTATCTAGATTTTATTCTTTGCTTGATCTGAAGTCAATTTCTAATGAGAAGGAGTAAATATCACCTGATTATTTTGAATCCCCAGAAAATTTGCCTGATTTATTTCATTCATTTAACTAATATTAATTTGTATCATGTGATAAGTATTATTCTGAGCACTGGGAGTATAGCAGTGAATCAAACTAACTCCTTGCCTTCAATAATCTTACATGCTAAACACCAGAAGGTATATAACAGTGTATTATATGTCTAAATAATGCCTAATAAAATACATGTAAAGCATACAAGGCAGTAAGGTTCATAGAGAAAGATATAGCAGAGTGAGAGAGAGAGAGAGAGAGAGCGTGCGCAAAGATTGGATGAGGTAGGGTACTAATTTACATAGGATCATTAAGACACACCTCTCTGAAGTGAATTGTGATCCAAAGCCTAAGGGAGATTGCTGTGTAATGAGCTGTCCAGATGGATAGGTTCAGATGTGGGAGTGCACCTGGCTTGTTAGAGGAGCTACAAGGGAACCAGTTTAAGGGGCAGACGAGGTTAAAGATTAGGGCACACATATAGTCCTCATTGGCCAAATAAGTGATGATCTGTTTATTCACAGTGTGAGAGCTCAAGATTCAGGATCTGGTGGTATTTGGTGGGTAACATTGCCAAGGACATAATCACCCATTCCTCGAGTTGCAGGTTTCATAGTTTAATGTATCCCAATGCTGCAGAAGAATTATGTTGTGCCCTGTAACTTTTCTCCCAGCTCAGCGCATTGTCTGAGCTGTGAGGCTCACTTGCTCTGTACCGCAGATCAAAAACATGCAGGCTGACTGACAAGATGTCTCCCACTTGTAAATTTGTTCATGTGACATAGGAAATATCCAAAGTGTATATTTACATATGGGAAGACAATGACATGAAATTATGTCTGCCACAGAAATCTTATCCACATGAATTGAAATCTCAGGGGCAGTATATAACGGTCAGCATTTTAAATATACTTGACAAATAGCATTTTGAATTTACAGACATGGAAAACTAGAAAATTAACTTTCTATAGAATGAAGACTGATAAAGACTCTTTAGGTTCAAGAGCCTTTTAGGATAGTGGTGTTGATGTGTTGTTAGCTAGTGTAAATTCAAATACAAAAAAGATAATGAGGAAAGTTCTAAGAGTAACACACTTGTCAGCCGTATTTTGGGAAAATTGTTATTTCTTCCCTTTTCCCAAGTTTCCGTTTTCCTTCCTTTCCCACTTTATTTAAAATGGAAGGTGTTATAAAACATTACCCCTAAGTCTTTAAGACTCCTTCTGGAAAGTTCCAAAACTCCATAAATTTATCTTTTTCTTACATCTTTTATTTCTCTTTTTTCCTTTAGCCTGGAAAGCCCAGAAGCCTCATAATTTAGTGACCATGTTTCTTCCACCAGGTCCAAAGTGGAACCCGTGTTTATGCTGAGCCAGTGGATGAGCTCAGCCATCTCATATGCACTTGGCTTCTGGAGTTCTGCCACTTGAAATGATATTTTCAGGGATGACTTCACAATATACGAAATAGATACTCAACCATGTCTGTCATTAGGTCCAGCACCTAACAGGCAGCATTTCTAGGAGAAAAACAACACCACTTAGTAACTTTAAAGTTCTGAGGTTACCCTAAGAACAAGGGACTATTTACTGGATCTTATGGTTTTCGAGGTCCCAGCTTTATGTTAACTTTGTTTTGTTCTTGTAGCAATAGTACCAGGTGACCAGGTGTCATCTACTTTGTGTAAAGCCTCCCACCGTCACTCCTGAGGGCTGCAGCTACTGTCTAATGTTGGTAGGGCTCCTTCCATTTGATAAACAATTTTCTATGCATTATCTCATGTGATATGCACAGTAACCCTGTGAGTTTGTTCTTATTAAATTATTTTTGGCTTTTATTAGATTGCTAGCCCAATATGGTCAGACATGATTTGTGTGTATGTGAGTGTACGTGGGTGTACATTAGAAAGTGAGAGGCCCTGAGACAAAGACGAACTAAGTTCTTCAGACTCTAAATCTACCCTTTTCTTCTCTAACACACAGACAATCTAATTCTAAAATGTTGTAACCAAACATGACTTGGGTACAAAGGAAAAATACTCTCTTTAAAATTAAGCCTAGATGTACTGATCCTGTGTTGGAGTGACAGTGATCGAATATGAGAGCAGCATGTCTAGGCCTAATTTCACAGAGAGCCGAATAGTCTCCATGAAGAATCTGAGACTTCCATGATGTTTGCCTTCTGTGTAGAAAAGCAGGGTGCTAAGAAGGTGGTCCTAATCCCCTTACCTTGGCTTTGGAGTTGGCCTCTAGAAGTGTGTGCTGTCTACTATATAAAATCAGTTTTTAATGCCATTGATCAAGTTTTTGGCTCTTACAAATAAAGCAACTATGAACATTCATGCACAGTTCTTTTCGTGGACGTGTTTTAAATTTCTCCCGAGTGAAACCAGCTGTGGAATGGCTGAGTAATTTGCTAAGTGTATTTTTAACTGTGTGAGAAACTGACCAACTGTTTTCAAAATGATTGTACCATTTTATATTCTCAACAGAATGTATGAGAATTCCTGTTGCTTCACATCTTTGTCACCATTTAGTAATGTCAGTTTTTTTTTTTTTTAATGTTTTGGTTATTCTAGTTGGTGCTTAGTGGAATTTCATTGTGGTTTTAATTTGATTTTTTCTGATGACTAATGACATTGAGTATCTGTGTACCTTTTGGCCTTTCATATATCTTACTTTGTTTACTATTTACACATTTTGCTAATTTTTAAAGGGCTTATTATCTTCCTATTAATGTGTTTTAAGAATTCTTTACATATTATGGATAGAGGTCTTTTGTCAGATAGATATATATTTCTTGACTATTTTGTCTCAGTATGGAGCTTGCCTTTTTGTTTCCTTAGCCATGTCTTTCTAAGAACAAACTATTTGCAAGAACTACCTTGATATTCCAACACTGTGAGGAAAGCAGAACAAGGATGATTTTATAAGCATTTATTTTCATTTCACAAATTACAAGAAAAAATTTCATCATGAATACAGAAGTAAATGCATAATGTAACACGTCAGTTATGTGGTAGGCTGAGTGCCATGCCTCTGGATCCCTGCTTTTCACTTTTATCTAATTGCCTTTCTAGTCCCCTGAAGCTCTGAAGCCTGATCCTTAACCTCCCATTGATTCTGAGCACATAACATTCTAATAATTCTCCATTTGCTTAAATTCATTTTTAACATCTCTTTTGCTTGCAATTAAGAACTTTAAGTGGAACAGCGATCACTTTTAACTGTTTCTTCAGCATCTACAGCAAAATAAGTTCTTCCTTAACCACAAGGGTGAGAAATATAGAATAACCAGAAAAACACATAGACACATATCATTCCTCAATTAGTCACTTATTCAAGAAATGTGATTAAGTGCCTGCTGTACAAAGCACTGCACTAAGCTTTGGGAGGTGAGGGAGACAACTCTAACATTTATGGAACAAGAGCAAGGCAACGGGGGTACGTCAGTTGGTCTCAGACCCCTGAGCTCACATTAGATAGCCAACGCATGTGTATGGTGTTTTACTCGATTGATATTCCTTCACTATCCATTTAAGCCATTTTATTATAAATAATAATGTTTTCTACCACTTCATTTTGAAATTCCTCACTTTTTCGATAACAAGATACCAGTAAGTGGTGTCTGGTGGTAACAGCAGTAACATTTGCCTGAAAATGAATAAATGCTTTTTGCAACTAAGCTGTGTTCATGCAGAGAGCATTCAGTAAATCAACATAGAGTGATTCATGTGAACATTAAAATAAAACAGTATCTGGTCTGCTATGGCTCCCCAAATTGGCTTTGCCTCTGCAGTCAGGGTGATTCCAAGAATCATCGTCATGGAAAAGAAGGACTTAACCAGGAAACAGGAAAGGATGGCTTCCAGGCAGAAGGGAGACCTGTGTAGAAGCAGCAGTTGGCATGATGCCTTGAGGCCCTGAAAGGACCTGGGAGAGTTTCCTTTACCCAGAGAAAGTGAAAAGAGTGTACTGCAGATAAAAATAAATGAATCTAGAGAGATGTGTAGATGCCAGATATTGAAAAACTTTTCATACCAGGTGCCTATGCACAATCCATACAATCCACAGCCTCTGCTGCCACTTGCTCTGAGGTCTTCAGGAAAGTTCTTTCCTTCTACACCTTGCCACAGGCCTTTACGGTCATGAAAACATAGTTTGACCTCCTGCCATTGGGGGAAAAAGTGAGGGGTGGAGACCTGACACCTACTTCATTACACACACACACATGCACGCACACGCACACTTGCACGCGCACACGCACACACAATGCCCTTGTGCTTTATGTCCTAATTGAGAACAGCTTGGTCTTTGTGCACTACGAATCAGTTCCACGACCATGTCCTACTAAGGACTGGACCTTCCTTCAGACATCCCTTGAGAGTTATTTCATCTGAACCTTAAAAGAGATTTACTTAAAGAATGTTCATTTAGGGAGCAAAAACAGAGAAAGGTGACAGAGCGATAAATCATCTTGGCAGATAAAAATGAAAGCCCTTGATAAGGGCCAGCATATTTTAGAATAAGAGTTAGTTGTTTAAATTCATGATGAACTTTGCAGCCTAACTGCTGACATATTCCCTCTTTATAACCAAGAAGTCTGGTCCCATGTGGTTTTCTTCCTCTTCAGATATTTAACGTGAGATTCAGGTCTTGGCGTCTCCACAGACTCATGCTAATCGCTAGGGTTGTGGTGGCAGGTGAAGTTTCAGGGCCGGCACTACACACGTCTGAACCTTCCAGGATGTGGGTTCATGTATACTGATGTGTGGACTATTTATACTGACAGGAGTCTCCCAGCTGACAGTACCCTGGAGTTCTAGCTTTCCATTTCATTTGAGAGCCTGAGGCTGACTAATGAGGCCATTTTTGCAACAGGCTGTTAGAGGTAGAAACGGACGATGACCTTCCTTTTGAACTCCTCTAGTCATCTTTTAGTCTCCTTACCACTGCATCAAGGTGGCAAACCCAGGTTTCAGAGCTTCCAGCTTTAAAAAAATTCAAGCATTCTCCCTGGAGGAGAGCATCATTCTTCCTAATATGAAAGGGGCAAATCTTTCTGATAAGCACAGTGCCCTTAAGCAGCCTTTAATATTTGACAATGATATCATAGAGATATTGACCTGAGAGTGAACAATAAATTATAAAAATACCCAGAAGCTCATGTCAGATGAATCAGAACAATTGATTTTCTTTTTAAACATGAGCTTGCCATGGGAAGTATTTTAATATGGCAGAAACAGGGCCAAGAAGCTGAGCTGTAGGATGAATGAGGCGTGGAAGATGAATTACAGGACAGGGTGCTATTTATGGAGAATTTAAAAAGCAAGTGTGTAGAGAGGTGGGGGAAGCAGGGTGACTAGTTGAAATATGGCGCCCCGTGAGGGCACATTGATATATGGTCCAGAGAAAACACGGAAGATGCCAAGAAGGAGCTGCGATTTACAGAGATGGTCTCTCCAAAGACCAGATAGTAAGTACACATGATATTTTTGTGACATCTCTTCATTATGGTTTAATATTAAACCCGTCAGCCCCCTTAGCCAGGGACAGCTTTTCAACCATTGCAGGATCCATTATGGCAGAGTCACCAGCAAAATAGTCTGGAAGGACTGCAGGCTTTTATTGCATCTGTCTCTGCAAAATCCAAAGCTGGCTTAGAATAGATGACTTCACTTTGAGTGGAACACCAATTACTAAAGGAAAGTAAGCATTAAGCATAACTGAAGTTTCTGAGGACAGGACAACCATAAAGTGATGAATGATTAGGAGTGGATTTAATATTGTACCGTGGGTGCAATGCAGAATCATTTGTCAACCACCAATGGAATGAAGGTGGGCATTATGGGAGGCAATTGCTGGCATCCATCTTATCTTTTCATTTGTTAATAAAATGAATCATGAGAGTCACTCTTCCTACTCATCATATTTTGTGAGCAGGTTGTTTATTAATATTATTAAATCTTTTCTTGCTAGTTTGAATAAAATGCTTTGGAAGGAATGCATTATGTTTAATATTGTTTTGCTCAGACCCATTTGTCAATATTTAATGTCTATTTTTTCTTCTATATTTTCTCGATTGTTTATAAGAATACATATTATTCTGCCTGCGTACACATGCACTCAAACACAACCCTCTCCCACTTCATTAGATTAGGTGATTTCCTTTTTTTTTTTTTAAGGCAATTTCCTTTTGTAGATGGTAAAACCATAACACAAAAAGGGAAAGAATTGCCTAAGCCCAGATACTGTTTTAACACCATAACAAAAACAAGATTGTCAAAATTAAACATAAAACCAACTATTAATCTGTCTTGTCATTTAGCTAGCTCTTACTGGTGACAGTATTTTCTTCTTTAGTGTACTTCTGCAAAATTTATCGGGTGATCATCCCCTTCCCATAAAAGAAAGACCTTATATGAAGTAGAACAGGAAAAGATTGAATGCCATGTTGTGGGGGCTGCAGAACACATTTCATTGTGCATGTGTCTTTGTTCAAAGTATAGATTTTGCAGATGTTAATCTCATCCTTCAGCATTCCTTATTTCTATGCCGGAACTTCTCCGGCCGAGCAGTCACCAGTTTGGTCCTGATGTCACCCACTATTGCTTTGTAGATCCCCGTGCCAGCCACACCAGAGGAAGCAAAGCATGAAGCCAGATACACAGGCTGTGTACTGCTTAGGACATTGCTCGTGTATACCAGTTGGTCAAGGAAAGAAAAAGCATGAATAGTATTTACCAAATTATTTCCTCTATTTCCCCTCCCCCTTGATGTCTCAGGCACCAAATATTCTTTTGTTACTTTATCCTTCTCTTCCTTTCTGTTTCTGTGCCCCTGCTTAGCCCAGACATTCATCCATTCACACCTCGATTACTGAAATGGTGCCCTGAGAGATTACCCTGAGGATTCCCTTGCCTCCAAAAATCATACACGAGTTGTCGTCATTGTTTTAATAATACCCTTCATTCACACAACTCCTCCCACTCCACCTCTCTACTCAGTTACCCTTGATGGCTCCCTAAAATTAAACCAAAAAAAAAAAAAAAAAAGAAGAAGAAGAAGAAGAAAGAAAGAAAAAAATCCTAGGCTTGAATTTAAAAGTTCTCTTGATCTACCTCCTACTTACTTCTCCATTTTCTCTTTCAGTATATCCCTGCAAGAAGTCTGTACTGCAGCTAAGCTTATCAGTCATTGTTCTACAATTGGATCAACCCATCCTTCTAAGTCCCTGGAGTGGCTTCCTCCTTCTCTGCTTTTCTAAGCCCTACTCTTCCTCAAATGCCCAGCTGGAGTGTCAGCTCTTCCTCCAGGGCTCACCCCTTCTGAATTCCTGCCCCAGCCTTCTGCCTTGCTGCACAGACTCAGCTGACTCATGGTTGGCATGCAGCTCAAACTTCAACTGTCCAAAATGCTACTCTTTGTGCACTCCCCTGCCACCACCAGTTCCTTTTTCATCCTCTTCTAGCTCAGAAGGTGGCAACACCATCCATATTTGACAGGGTCCCATTTTTCCTCATTTCTCACATTCAGCTCATTTACAGTCTTATCCATTCTACTTCCAAAGTATATTTCATATTTTTTTTCGACTTTTCTTAATGCTTACCACTATCACTGTGGCATAGGCCACCATCACTTGGAGTGCTGCAAGGGACTCCCATAGCGTCTCTTTTCCACTCAAGCACATTCTCCACTAAAGAGCCATTAAAACAAACAGACAAACACTGTTTTATCCCTGCTTAGAAGGGTCCACATCCTTACCATGACCTGTAGCCTCGAATGACAAGGTCCACCTCTAACCTCATCTTGGGCTCCTCTCCCTATGAAACATGCTCTAGCCACACTGGCCTCTGGGTGACTCCTACATACACCACTAACCAGGATTATTTTTTTAATTCCCTACACTTGGAGCCACCTCTCCTATCTGTAGGCCTGTTTTTCTTGGGTGGCCCAGCTCTTAGCTTGAACTTCAGAGAGGCCTTTATTAACTACCCTAAATGATGTAGGCTACCACCCCATTATTTCCTATCAGAAAACCCTATTTGCTTCCCTCACAGCCTTGACTACAATGTCTACTTATTTGGACATTTATTTATTTACTTAATATTATAGCCTTTTAAAAAAAAACCCATCTGTTAACAATAGTAGAATGTAAGTAAACTCAGTGAACTCAAGGACGAGGTCTGCTTGTTTATCTTTGTGTTTCCAGCACTTAGCACTGTGCCTGGTGACCAGAGATGCTCAGTATCAGGTAAATGAACGGACACTCTTTGGGGACACAGGTTATTTTCCACTCCCTAGTGCTATTACTTATCATTGTTGGAGAGTTTTTCTTATAACAGTTACTTCCCCAAAGTCTAGAAGAGTCTCCTACATATTCTTGAATTCAATAAAACTTCTATTGCTAATATTAATGAACTAGGACCTTTAAAATGTCAAATGAAGTATATGGGGTGTGGTGGGGGGTACATTTGTTAGGAACCAGCTTATTACTCCTTGAATAAAAATCTGAAAGCGTTAGGGAACTTTGATTGTGACTTTTAGTAGAGCCCTGCCGAAGACAACAGTACAGCCGTGTCAGAGGCTTGAATTAGCTGTGTAAAATTTGTACAAGTTTATCTTGAATTCAGAATATCCTAAGGAAAACAGAAATATTCTCCTCTGGCTTGGCAAAGACATCTGTATAAAAATCTAGAGGCCAAACTTATGATGGACAGGTAATTTTCTGAAAAGGAAGAAAATTAGGGTTTTTTTTTCTTTTTTCTTTTTTGGATGAACAGACCCAAAATTTAAGCTTGGGTGGGGGCAGGGAATGTAGATGACAGAGTCTTTCACAGGTGTCTCCAGGTGTCTCCAGGCTCATCTGCAATGAATAAGAGCAATAAGAAATGCACCAGAAATGTGCACCAGTTAGGTAGGGCAAACTTGCACTTTTCTTCTTTGTTTTTCTTTTTATGTGTGTTAGAGGAAGAGAGGAGCTCTGGCTGAAGTTTTTTGGTAAAATGTCTTCCCAATAAATCATTTATAATAGTATCTTGAGAATGTGCATACATTTGAAATGAATAAACTCTGTCACTCTGAGAGAATAAATTCCATATGCTGCATCCATCTCCCTCCTTCATGTGGTATCGGGGCCCCTATTTCCCATCCAACACTCATTAAGAGGCAATTGAGATTCCCTGGGATGTAGATGGAGCAATAACTTGATAGGGTTTGCTGTCCTCATAGAGAACATTTTCCCTTGTAGGCTTTCCTGCTGGGTTGAGTTTCAGAATTCTTATTTATCTCTTTGCGGTGCTATTCAACTTCATCTTATGAATAAAAAGCTTCTTAAGCTAATTCTTGATTTCCTAGGTTAATAATTATTGTGGCCAAATTCAATCCTAAGATTTCATGAGTTGGCCACTGAGGTGAAATCACTTACTCACTTTTATTAAATTACCAAATCTGACCAGGGAATATATTATATCTTATTCATGTCTTTCAGAACTGATTGTGTTTTTACTTTAGAAATAAGTCTGGAATATTGAAATCAAAATGAATACAAATAAGAGGGATTATTTATTTCAGTTAAGATAATATATTCAAAAAGACTTCCAATTGGGTTCTTCTGCAGAAGACATCCATAATACATTCAAAAGATTATTGGATTATTGAATTTTGAAAGTTAGCTTGTATCTTTATTGTTTGTATTTATTGATGACCTATTCCTTGTATGTTTCTAAATCTTTTAGACAATTTACACATAAAAGCAAGAAAATGAAAAGAAAAATAGAACAGCAGTCAGTCAAAATCAGCAGAGAAATGGATGCAGTGGCTGGAAACACCTTTTGCAATATGCTTCCCTCTATGTTGATCAGCTGCAATATTAACTTGATAAGTAATTACATATATAAGATTGAGGATTAGGTATTGTAGTAGAGGTGGAAAAAGTAGCTGAGGCACAACAATGCTATTAAATCACTTGTCTAACTAAGCATATTCAACCACTCAGTGACAGAGCTAGATCCACACAGTTCTTCGGGAGTAACTTCTCATGATTCAGAATTGCTTCAGCAAAAATAAGATTTGCCTAGAGAGTCTTGACTTAACAAAACAAACCAAAACTGAAGGGCTACAGGGCTTTGTTTTGGCTTACCTTGTCAGCCAGCAAAGGTTCTTCTTGAGCCCTTGGCATTGTTCCTGTGGTTTTTCTTTGGATATTTTCCCCAAATGAACAAACTCACCTTTGATTCTTAACACATTTAGAAAGATTCAGTGCAAAGGTCTTTAGCTGCTGGTTTTCAACTTTATTTTCAAGAGATTAAATATTTAGCATATTTAAATGTGAAGCCTATGTTGTTTCTATGCTCAAACCAATAGTTAGAAATATTTCAGCATCTGCTGAGCTATTCTGTTTGCCTCTCCTTAGGCACCGCCCACCTGCTCTCTGCTCCAGTGGGCAGCAGTGAGGACCACCCCCCCACTCCCTTGTCCTATGCCTTTTGGTTGGAGTTGGCACACGAAAGACCTAATCAAGGCACTGGGTGGAGGGAGGAGAATAAGGAGTTTGTTACCCTGACTCCGTCACTGTGGGTGGTGGGCTGGGTGCGTTGCCTCCAGCTGGCCGTATCCTGGGGGTGGTACAGGCCTGGGGTAGTGCCTTTGTGGGTTTCCTACTGCCCAGTTATGCCTTTGGCAACAGTCTTTTTATTAAACCCTCCATGGATTACTCTAATCTGCATGTGCTGTTTCTGGCTGGAATCCTGAAATACACAAGTGGTTCTGTGCTGTATGTGAATTTTAGTCAGAAAAAAATGTCTTTAAATCTGGACTCATAGGTATGCTTCATGGATTTGTGAACAAATCACTTAACCTTTATTTTTTTAATGGAATTTAAAGCACTTGATTCAGGAAGACTAAACTAGAGGGCTCAATGAAATCATTTATGTGTATGTAAAGCACCTGGCCCAAAGCAGTCATTTTCTTTTTTTTTTTTTAATTGTAATGCTGATTGAAGAGCTCTATTTTCTTCTAAAGTGTCATTGCTATTTATATGTTGTGTGCTCCATCTTTAACACGTCTGAGTTTAATTTGGGCCTCATTGTCATGTACTCGACTGAATTTATAACTGATGTCAGAATTGAGAGAACTTCAGACGTATGTTCATTAGCCAAATAGCTAATGTCAAAAATATTTGGCTTTCCGGCTAGCCAGGGATGGGAGATGGTGACGGAACTAGAGTTGATGGGTGAATAAGCAATAATAAACGTATGATTTCCTTTTTTATTTTTATTTTTTGCTAGGACATCCTCTTTTCCTCAAAATAGCACAGATCATTTAGCTTACCCAATAAATTACTCTGTGCTTTTTTTGAGAGGAAAAAAGTGGAAACATAACAGTGCCTGGAAATTTCAGCTCCCCCTTTTCTTAGAATTCTATTTTTATACTCAACTCTCAATCCTCAGTGCTATTATTATCAGGCAGTAGTGATCTAGGTGATCTAAAGATTCTATATTTAATTCTTTAAGAGTTTATATATATACATACACATATATATGTGTATACACACACACACATATATATATATAACTGATACTATGATATATAACAGCAAAAGATAACCCTTCTCCAGAAGTCATATTCAATCAAAAGTGTACACTCACCGAGCATGAGTGTGGAAATGATGATAAAATTCACATGGGTGGGATGAAGTTTTGTTTTTGTTTTTAATGTTGTGATTGTTTTAATTTTGCTAGCTTTGTAACTGGAAAGCCTGTACTATAGGGCATCTACATTTTGCCGGTTAGCTAAGGTGGAGAATGGATGCAGTGACCCTTTAGGAATATTGTGAAACAGGGATGGATGTTAAGGGAGAAGGAAGGAAGGAAGTTATCGGGGAAGGATATGAGCTGTGCAAAGCTGAAATAGCACATTTAATTTCGAGAAACTTAATGAAAAATTCTATGGAATATTTTTTTTAAAAGTCAGCCCTACACTGAGCACCCAGATTTTGGTTTCTAATACTATTTTCCAACAAAGAATCAGGGCTGTTGGGAAAAATGTCTGATTCTGGGACTGAGGCAGGAAATGTACAAGATGAACCTACAGCATTATGTAGTGCCAGAAGGCAAAGCCGCGCTATTTAAAAACAAAAACATGATTATGCGGGTATGTCACAGGGACAAAATAACAACTGAAACAGCTCCCAGTAGATAAAACGGAAACAATGTAATGGAATAAATAAAGTAATATTGGATTGTAATCCAAACTATGAAATAAATGAGTTACGATGTATTACAGTATTATTACATATTACAAATAAATGCTTAGATTCCAATCTGTAGAAAAATGCAGAAAGGAGTAGGGGTTTGAGAATGTTGTTTATACATTCAGCCTTCAGCGTCTGTCATTTCAAGGATATCAAGCTGCTATTCTATTTCTGTCATTCCTTGCAGAGGACTCTGGTATTTCTCTTGCATTAGCTCTGATTCCCAGGTATTGTTATGAGATGGTGCTTCCAACTGCATTTGACGGACGTCTTCTATGATCATCTAACTCTAAGTTATTACAGTCCTGTTCTGGGGAAAAAACCAAAAAACACAAAGCTGAGAAACTTTCAGTGCACCAATTTGATGCTTATTTGGTGATCAGAGTAAGGGAGCACATTTTTTACATCAATTTGCAGGAAAGGAAAGACTTTTCTTTCTCCATACATTTTCACAATCAATTTGGTTTTTCTTTTATAGTTTAACAGAAGCATCTTGTTGGAGCTGATTATATAGAATTTGTGGGAACTGTTTTTGGAAAGTGAAGTTGAGACATGTATCAGAGAAACAAGAGGATTCAGGGTAGAATATTTGAAATTAGAATTCTTCAGAAGAGACCCGGAGGTCAGCTCATTATACGTATGACACAATAGTGAGGAGCTTGGGCTATTCATCCACATTGCCTGGGTTTGAATCCCGGCTCTGCCAGTGCTATGGCTTTGTGTCTTTGATTACTGTCTCAGTAATTCTGCACCTTAATTTCATCATCTGAAAAGTGGGAATGATAGTAACAGTAGCTACAACAGTGCCTGACACATAGACAGCACTTACTAAAGGTTAGCTGCCATTACTATCATTAGCAGTAGCGTCAGTGTTACAGGAGAGCAAGAAAAAGCACCCTTATGACTTGTATTACCATATATAACTGATTTTTTTTCCTTCTCCAACCTTAAGTGCTATCAACAACCGTGTCTAGAAATATGAAACTGCATCCTGCCTGTATTGCTAAGGCTTTTATAGGTACATGTCTATATTTTCTTCCAAAGATGAAATTTAAGCAGTAGAACTCACTCATTAGGTATGGCAATAAAGCAGGTTGACCTCAGCTGTCGATTTTGCTTTCCAGGAAGAAAGTTAACCCAGTGTTCTCTTGACGTTTCCTCACTCATCTGTGAAGACTCTCATTTGTGTATCTGTCTGGGTATTATCTGCTTATTGTCCATATTGACCCAACACTTACAGGCTAACGTTTTCACAATTAAAGTCCACTAAGTATTAGAGACTTTCCTTTTTCATGGACTCACATGTTTATGAGAGATATGGACATAGGAGTTCTTGGGGACTGCAGGTGATTTGTGCACTGGGACAGATACCTCTACAGGTTTTGCTTTGTGCTCGGAGCACACTTAAAATCCACCTACATTGTATAAAACATTTAATTATTTGATGAGGGTTTTAGAGCCCTTTCCCTTGATAGTAGGTGTATAGAGAGGAAGCTTTTCTCAAAAATGTTTTAAAACATTTCAAAAGCAGAGATTGGGGGAGGCAAAGAAAAAATAACACCCTCTTTGTTTTAAAGGTGTTTTATTGTTTACTGTTTTGCAACTTTACTTCAAGTTTCTTCATACTGAACAGTACCTACTAAATGGTGCAATTGTATTTCTGTTTGCTGCCCATGGTAATGTTGAAATAAGAGGAGGAATTATAAAGAAGATAGGAGACTAGACTTATTCCCATTTATTCTCTCCTTTGAATAGAGAGCTCTTAAATAATTCCTGGTTGGGAGAAAGGTATTGACGTTCTCATCTATTCTAAAGAAAGCATATAAATCTATCACACAGCCTTATGGTTTTAACCTCCAAAAATGTTTTAGATTGTTGTCTAGGGTAATTTTTGAGGGACCTAAAGCTTATACCATCTGGGAGTTGTATTTAGGAGAAAGAATACAAAATTATGAATAAGAATTCAATGATTATTCTAGAATGAAAAAGAATTTACAACAAATTCCAAATTTATGACAACTGACAAATGCCCTCAAGCATCGCAAATCCAGAAATATAATGGTACTGTTACTTTCAAAATGCCTAATGCACCTTCTGTCCTACCTTAATTGATGGAGTACTCTTTGATTACTTTTTGATGACTATTTTATAATACCATTTTCTACAGGGAGGATGAAAAGCTAATTCAGCCTTTCCTTAAACCACATGCATATATTCCATTAATCCTAAACTAAATGTATCACCAATACAAGTTCTCCTTTCCTGGATACCAAAAATGCTGGCAGCCACTCCAGTGTTACCTGACCCAAGGGAAAGTATGATGGTTGATTAACTGAAATGGGAAGAGGGGATTTAATAGACTGTGGCTAAAACATCTTAACTTTGTGAATTTTACAAATATATGACCATGTGAGCACCTTGACATAGTTCCTTCAGGACCCTGGAAGAGGGCTGTGCAATTGAAGAGCTTTGAAGCTTAAGTTTTATTAGTTTCATAATTAATTCCCCTCTGTTTAAGGGACAAAGCAGTGATAGCAAATCGACCTTTCCTTTCACCAACAAAGAAACACATTATATTATCCATGAGGTTTAGTCTCTTGGAGACTCCTAATTATTGGGTGACATTATTATGCCAAGATAAGGGTAAGAAGAAATTGTTTTCATTAAAAAATAATGATTATATCCACTAGTTTTAGAAGTTTATTTGCTCTTTAAACTAGATATTTAACCACGGTTTAGTGTGCACCACATTTTAAGTCTAAACTACCAATGTATTCCCAAGAAAAACTGTGAAAACATCCATGAATTATTTACTCACATACTTCAAACAGGCTGAATGAGTGTTTGTCTTTGTCTAATAGGTTATGTTTTGATCATAGACTAGTAACCTTGAACTTAAAACCCTTTTTATCTTTCACAAGAGCATTTAAATTTCCTAAGTCTTGTATTTTACATTAGGAGACAGAATCAATCAACACATTAATATAGAAATCACTTTAACTCTTAAAACATATCTTAGCCAAACAGAAAACAAATCCATTGGAATTGAACTATGAAGAAGGGGTAAATTATTAATGGCTGATTTTTCTTCCCTGGTTGGGAAGTCATAGTTAGCCAAGATATTGCTGACACTCTGGACTTTAAAGAATCCTGCAGCCAACATCAGCATTACTTATGTATAAAGAAGCTGTGGTTTATGATGGCAGCTACCTTCCACAGAGACCCTACCCCTTCCTGGCAGCATAAGGAAGTCCAGAGTATTAACTCCAAATCAGATCATATTGCAAATCCTGGCCCAGCTATTTACTAGCTGTGTCAATTTGGGGCAAACAAATTAATGTCTGATCTTCAACTTCCTCTCTATAAATGGGAATAGGAGAGCTGTAAGAATAATTCACAGTAATAAAGTACCTGGCTCTCCTGACACATATGACCACTTGATAAATGTTCATTCTCTTCTTCCTTTTCTTAGTTTTCACCCTATTTCCTTTCCAAGTGAGCACACAACTTTATTCATAAATTATTGTATTCACTCAGCAAACGACTGTGATCATCTCCTACGTGCCAGGGCTTTTACCAACTGCAGGGGATTTGCAAAGCTGAATAAGACATGGTACCCTGTCCCAGGAGTTCACACAGGCGAAGGAGGCGGTAAAAACTCACCAGAGTGTAATGTAATCAGTGTTGCCACAGGGTGTTCAGAATGTTCAGAATGAGAGGTCCCATTCTTTTCTGCTGCATGACCGAGCTCTGTCTTGCTTTTATTTCCAAGCATCCATTTCATGAGACATCATTTCATAATTTCTATTTCAGTATATCCGTCTTGTGTTTCTGTTACCTGACCCGTGTGTTGAGAGTTCCTCACTTCCATTCTCCACAGTCAAGCTGATGTCTGCTTTTATACACATATTTTCCATGCAGGGTAATAAAAATTAGATGAGTGGCCTCAAAACATTTTTTGACTGTGCTCTCTCAATTAAAAAAAATAGAATAAACAGACCATATAGTCCAATGTAAATATAGCATTTATTTGCTTGTATGTTATACATTTTTATTAATGTATTTTTATTACAAAACATGCAGAGTTTTTTTTAAGATTGGGTGATTAAATTAGGCACTCTGCTGTTAAGCGCCATATGAGTTCATAAAAAATTACTTGTCTTACAAAATTGCTTAATAAAAATACTATGGCTCGAGTTTTCCCCTAGAATTAGGAACGATCACTCGAAACCTAGAGCAATCTGAAAACAGAGTACAGATAAGAATGAGAATAACCTTCATACAAATATTGGCACCTGTCATCACTGTCAGACAGTCATGCCTTTGCAGCCTTGAAGAGCCCAGGCTTGACTTCTTCCTTTGAGATGTAGGTATGGAAGGGTGCTTGCTTCTAATAAAGACCATCTTCACCAAAATTAAAAATATTTTTCCCAGGTGTAGGCTTTCCGTTGTTTTAAGTTAGGGGACATGTCTTATGCAGTTTCTACAACTGCACTTATACTTTAAATTATTAGTAAGCTGAGAAGTTCTTAAGGATCCTAAATAAGCCACTATTGGAGGAAGGCTCCTGTAGATTTTCAGCTCCATTGTTAAGGTTTTCAAATATTGCTAAGGCTTTTCTTTAATTGTGAGAAAGCTTGTACCTGATTTCTTTAAAACATTAACATTCTAGTAAGAAGTCATGTATGAACCAAATCTATTATTATATCCTACTGATACAGTCCCTCTATTTAACAGTCACATGTGAGGAAGTTCATGTCAAAGAGATGTATAGCAGAAGAGACTGTATCTTAAGAATAATAAATTTTTTGTGAATAATACAAAATATCTTAATTTAAGTGAAAGAGATATATTTAATATATGGCATTATTTTCTTTAACAGTTTATAAAAGTGATTATTTTGGTGATTATTATAACTGAGATTAATTATTCTCACAAAGGCAGTATATACATGCTGTGCAATCAGCATATACCCAGGGCAAGGTCTAGCAACAAGAATAGCAGGTACATGTATGTTTCAAATAGTACTGTTATATTTTCAGTTTTTAGACTACTTCTTGTCAGATACAGTTAGATCCTTTCATCTTGTAATGTACCTGGTGGAATTGCCTTGTGCTTGAATGATGAGCATTGTCTTTAATCCTTGGTTTCTTGGAAGGAATCTTTGTAAGCCATCTGTTCATTTCATGAGGACTAGTTTCTTAAAATTGATGCTCTAATCCATTGCTTCACTGAACCACATGCCAGTAAGCAACAATATATTCAGTAATCCAAAGCTCAGAGACAATGGTAAGGCCTCTACTCTCAATTCCTTTGCCTTGTGAAACTCCTCCTCTTCCCTAAAGAGTCTCCGTCTTCAGTACGCAAAACTGACCATCTGACATACGCACTAAGCGAAAGTGCAGGGTCCATCACATGTTAAACAGTACTAATACTGGATCTCTTTATTTTCATCTATGAAAATAATATAAAGTCAAGTTGTAATATTTTCTTCCATCCCCCATGGATTATCATGCTTAGCCCCTCTGACCATCAGCTCTAAACGTGATGGAGCACCTAGAACCCCACTGGCACTTGACCATCCTGTAGGGCCCCCCAGTTAGGGCCCTTGTGCTACCATTGCATGATGAGCAGGAGTTATAGAGGTTCTTCTGGCACTAAGTAAGACAATAGCTGTGTTTATTTGTTTAAAATATTATTCATGATACATGTTAAAGAATAGTTAGGCAGATTTTATTTGGGGGGACCATCTCAATTAGATATGGGGACCACTTCAGTGGGGTTTTGCAGTGGGGGGGAGAGATTGGACTCAATTCTGAACACAACAAGGAAAAGTGGGAATTTATAGCCAAGGAAGAGGGTGTAGGGGATCAGTGAATAGAAAATTACTAAGAGGACACATCAAGAGTGAGGGAGGATTCTGGCTAAACTAAACCTAACAGGATTCTTGCTAAAATAGGACAATGCAGAGACAAATGCAGAAGTTCAAAAAGCGGGATGTAGTTGAAAAGAGAGTTCAGAGGAGCTTGAGTAAAGTTCAGTCAAAGAGATTTTTTTGTCAGTTTGCAGTCAGCCTAATTCTACCGTTCTTCATTGGACCTTTCCTTCTATCCATGAGAAGATAACAGAGCAGGGCTGACCTGCGTTTGAGGCTGAGGTACTTTGTCAACTACAACATTACTATTAAATTCAGTTTGCATGTGAATCTCCCGTTATAGATGTTATTTCTCTCTTCCAGTTCTGTTTATCTCTATATAACTGTCCATATCATCTTTTTGTTTTCTCATGACTGTTGCAAAATATAGTAGCTCATTAAAAATACTTTAAATCCTCGTAGTCTGTTAGCTTGTGGTAGATTTTTGTTGCTGTTTTGTATGTTTCATTCTCATTGTATGTTTATTATTTAATGTAGCGTGATTTAGAAAAAAGCAAAAATGATTAATGAGTATAGGTATCTGTTTTGAAATAAAAATTTAAGAACATAATGGCACATTTCATCCTATCTAAAATATAATGAAATTAAGTAGGGGCAAACTATTCAAAAAGTTTTATGTTTGATAGACTTTTATAGGTGTTTTATAAATTGTTTCATTGGGCGCTTATTAAATGTGCCCCAATAATATGGAGTTTAATGTATTTATGTTTACTAGTGAAAAAAAAGTTTGATCCACGATTGTGAAACAAGGTAACAAAAGAATATACAGTTATGAGAATTAATATTTACTTAATTAAATAGAACTTAATGCATACGGCAGAGTTTTATACTCTTATTTGATATGAAATGGTTAAGAAGTAACCCTATTTTTGAGGCTAATTAAAATGGAACATGGAATACATGAAAAAAAAATCTTTGTAATAGCTAGCTAAATTATTCCTGCATCTAGCAAGTCTGTTATTGCAATTGATTGCAAGTACTCAAAGAAGCTTATTTTATTCCTTTGATTTTCAGGCATGCACATATATAGACAGACTGTGTGTACATGTGCTTTTGATTTTATGAAATTCTTTTAAAAGACCAACTACTATCTTTTTTTAGTCGAAAGTGAAGTACAGTGTGCAATAGAATGAGGTGAGAACTCTGATAAAGATTTCAGGAAAACCAGTTATTTAAAATCAGGGAGCCAAAACAATTGTACAGCACACAGTTATGTATATTATAGAAGCGATAGTTAAGTTTTTTAAAACTGCAATTACTATCAATTGCTGTAGGTTCCATCATCTTTTAAGATCAAGGAGAAAAATTCTACATTAAGACCCCTGTTAAGAAACAATAGTAATTAATGTTCATTAATAGATGAAAGCCAAGCCAGACTTAGGTGATATTTTCAGTCAATTTTGAAGTGATGCTTAACTATGTATATATTTTAAATCCTACATTCATTTTTTAATGTCTTATCTTGGAATAAAATATGCAAGTCTTGTCATTTTTATCTTGCATAATCCATTTGTTACGTTGTAAAAGTCCAAGGTATTTGTTATCACAGATCCTCTTACGATCTTGAAGCTCCTCCAGTTATGTCCCTTGAAGCTCCTCCAGTTATGTCCCTTACGAGGTTAGTAAAAAAGCAATTTTAAAGTTTCCCCCCCTTATCTCCAATATAACATTTCTTTTACATTATGTCCATTTTCTCTACAACCTTGAATTTTTCTCTTTTGGCCAAGCTTTATGATACAAGATATCATCTTTATGAAAGCATTGAAGAAACTGTGTAAAAAATGTGGAATGAAAAATTGACAAGGCATTCAGTCTCCACTAAGCAATTCACCTGAGTACAGTACCAAATGTTTCAGTGCCTGTGGAAATATTACAAAGGATGACTGCTGAATAAGGCATTGGAATCTTATTCTTGAGATGAAGCATTAAGAAATAAAACGTGTATATATTTAATAGGAACATAGTAACTATGTCTAGTAATGAGGAAAGTATTTTATTTGGCATTTTTGCATAAAATGTCAACATTATGATCTTGTCCTGTGCATTTCCTCCAAGACAACATGAACAGTAAAAGTGGGTCCCATGTACATATCAGTTGTAAAATGTTAATTCTGAAAATTACCCTTCAGGGATTTTTATTTTTACTTTACAGTGGGATGCAATTTATTTCTGACCAACACATTGCGTACCTTTATGTATCCTGGAGATTTGCTGTGATCACCGTCTAGCTGTTATGTATTTATCTAAATGCAACAAATGATACTGACCTAGAAAAGTATAAATTTACAGAACAAATTAGGGAAATTACCATCTAGCTCCAGTAGTAAAAATAAAATATAAACTTATGACACAATAATTATTTTGATTTGCTTAAAATTTCTTAGAATCATTCCTTAGATTAAATTATATTTTCCATTTTGTGATACTGAGCCATTGAAAATAAGAATAATATATTTTTGAAATATGAAGATTCATTATAATTATAGTAACAATTGAAAAAATAATATAAAACAGTATTGATGTTAAGGATAGTAACCAAAATAGCAAAATAATATGATAGAATTAAATGTTTTGGAGGGACAAATAACTCTGGATTCCATTTCTCTATAGAATATTTTGTTACCTTCCTAAAATTCATTTACCTTCACTTTCATCAACCTAGATCCTTAATTTTGAGTCATGAATTTCCCTTCTTTTGTGGTTTCCATTTCAGCTTAGTTCAAACTCATATGCCTTCCTTATTCACAGTATCCAATGGTGACTTCAGGACCCAAGGAAACTTTCCAAGAGAATTTAGACCTCAATAGAAAGTATACACTCATCTTAGGAGGATAATAAAATACTGAAAATCTGGACAATTACGTAAGGATTGAAAGAGGAGTTAACAAAATATAACCATGTGTCAAATGTATTTGATGAAGATATAGGCATCCGTTTTCAGAAATACTGCATTATACCATTGTGGCAATTAATAAACTGATTTATTCACTTATTTAACACATATAAACTAAGCATCTACTATGAATACAGGGATTATGGTCATGACCAAAAAAAAAAAAAATCTTGGTCCTTGCCCTGATGAATTTCACAGTCTAGGAAGGGAAACAAAATTAATTGCTAATGCTTAAATGACAATTATTGACTGTGCTTAGAATAAAATAAGTTGAATTTCACAGGGAAATTAACATAGACAATGGCTCTTGGGGACTCGCCTATAGTAATATTACCTACGTCTGTTGTATTTTTACATTCCTTAGTAGTATTGATCCCTCAGTAAAGGAAAATGTTTATATTGGAATTTGGAATTTGATGGGAGATTTAAAAATCAGAAAAGAATATTTTAGGGAAGTTATTCAGTGAATTTCTTAGTTAAATCAAAAACTTATACTAATTGTCTTTCCAACCCTTTGGTCAGGTTAACAATGGAAAAGCTACAGGCCCTGGAGCTGGATAGGTGTGGGTTCAAATCTATGTCTAGCATTTGTTAGTTGTGTGAGTTTGGGGGGAAATTTTATGTTTGTTGAATCTCAGTTTCTTTTTTAAAATGTGCAAATATTATCATTATCACAGGGTTATGGTGAGAATTAAAGGGCAAAATATATGCAAAACTTTTACTTAGTCTCGAGTAAGTGCTTAATCAGTAATCTTCCATTTTTTATTTCATGACTCTGTGTTCATGATTAGATCCTCCTGATAATTAAGGTGACATCATTAGAAGCCAGGAAGTCTCACTCCAGCTCTGCCACTAACTAGTTGCATGACCTCGGCCAGTTCATTAAGCCCTTTTGTTCTCTAGTTTCTGGTCTGTACAGTGAAAAATACGCACACAATAAGCTTTCTGAATTCTGTTTTTTAAATTCTATATATTGAAGTATTTAAGTGAAATGAACCAGGATGGGAAGGATAGAAACTTTAAACAAGTAAGATTTAATTTGTAAAAATAAGCTTGTGAATTTTAATACCTTAATAATATGTGCAAAACAGTTTGAGCACTTAGTGTGTACCGGGCCCTTTGTGAAATGTATCAGCGAAGATAAGTAAGACACAGTTCTTATCTACACAAGGGCTCAAGTTTAATGCCTGACAGTTTCTAAGAGCCAAACATACATTGGGTAGGTGAGGACAGATCTGGGACCTGGCATAATTCCCACAATTGGAGCCACACAAGGCAGGTCCAGCTGACCACCAGCTTAGTGAGTCCAGCAAGGTGTAATGTCTACATGGCCGACGGATTCAGGAAGCACTCTGCAAGGTTTTTCTAAGAGAATGTAGGAAGTTCCTGACAGACTCAGGCCTGAATCAGCGTGTAATTACCCAAACCCCAATAACTGGAATGAGGACCTGGAGTAAAACTAGAGTTTCCAGTGAGAGTCAAACAGAACCAAAAGCAGGATTTGCACAGAGTAGACTGGAGACCAGAGTGTGGGACAAAACACAGCTCACGACTGCACAGCACACTATGCCTTGCACTGTACATGCCTTCTGGGAGAGGGAGAAAGACCTTGCTGGACGGACCCAGATTGGTGAGGAAAGGCATTGAGGATGTTTAAATATTTCATTCCCTGTGTTCAAATGGTCTGGGTCAAGCAAATCAGCAGGAATTCTAGGACACAAAGGGAACTAAGGGTGGAGCAGTGAGGGGGACTGTCACCTATTCCTTTTCATTGAATAGGATGGCTGAGAGAAATCTGCATACAAAGTAGAGTTTGGTAAGGATCATTGGAAATCTGTAAGTAAAGGAACTTCAAAAGATGGAAGGGACACAAATGGATGAAAAGTTTAAAACCGGGTTTGAAGAGATGGGGAGAATTTTGATAGGTTTCTGTGGTTTTCGACCTTGGCTGATTATTGGAATCAACTGGATTACCTGGACTGGCTTTTAAAGTATGTTATGGGATAGTTTTTCTCCTTTCTTGGTGATTCTAATATGCAACCGAGGTTGAAAAACACTGATAGGAAACTCTTCCAACTAGTGGGAACGCCAGGAGCAAAGACAAAGAACAGAGCTTATTTAGGGGCCAAAGTCATTGCGTCTTGCTGGTGCAGATGCTAGAGTAACTTGTTGCCATGTTACTTGGGGGAAGGAAATTAATGTGTCATTACACAAGCAAAGAGGTCCGGTGACAAAGCCTTGATAAACTAGCTGAACTAGGAGAAATGAAGGAACCAAGATAGTACAAGGTCTAGGAGCCAAGGACGGTGAGAGTTTCTGTGGAAATGATACGGCTACATTGTGAATAATCAAAACATGCAAATAGACAGAAATCAGGAAAATGTGACACAAATTGAGAAAGTATGTCATCTTTATTTTTTTCCTGCATTTTGGTCTTATATGATTATCTTATAGGATTATTGAACTGCTTGTTCAATTTTTATGGCATGTTTCTGCTATAGTTCTTCATGCATGTTTAGCGAAAAAGCACCCAATGTCTCAATTTCTTTATTTACAAAACAGAAATGTAAACAACAAAAATTCTTGCCCACTTAAAACTCCTGCTGTTGTTGAGGACAGGTCTGTGAAAACTTTGTTTATAGCATCTGCTCTCAAAATCAGTAAAAAGTGGTTAAACCTTAAGTAAAAACCTGTAGGTTAAGTTGTAATTGATAATAACACACAACTTCCTTTCAGTAACACTGTCAACTTACCTAATCATTACTTGGTGAATTGCCAGTTCCAATTTACTTTCTATAGCCTATTTTTTAAAGACATTTTGCTCAAACTTTAACCCAAGCAAATCCCTTTTAGGTACTATCTGATCTTAGACGATGCCAGTTCATGCAAACTAGAAGATGCTGAAAAGTTAATGAGGGAAAAAACTTAGTGCCTGTTTTGACTTTAAAGACCACAGGAACAGTAAGCCACTTCAAAGCCTGTCTTTTAATCTTCTCATTGTTGAGCTCTTTGCTGTGAGGGGACAAGGGGGTGTGATTTTTATCCCTGTAATCAGTTTCTGTCAAGACAAGCTTTCTAAACATTTGTTAAGGGGGAGTTACAGGAGTATTATGTGTGGTCACTGGTCTCTCACCCTTAGCTGATAAAAGGAGAGACGAGTGTCAAGTCAGCAAGCCTCCAGCCTGAGTTAGCTTTCCTCTGGAGGTCTAGAAACGAACCCGCTTTCCACAAACACCTATAATGAAGGAAGACAGAGTTTGAAACTGCCAGGTTGTGGAATGTTTGCCTTTCTTCTAGAAAATATGGAAGGTAAAAACAACTGATTTTTTTTTTCCTTTTTAGAAATTTTTGGAAGCTTTGATCAGGAAATCTTGGGGATGGAGCTGAGGGTTTGAGTGCAGAGAGACATTGCTGCATCCACTAAAAATTGTTGTTTTATTAGCACCACAATCTAACCAACTGAGCTAACAGGCCGGCTGATAAAAATTGTTATTTTATTAAAGTCTTACTCTTTCAGTTTACTATCTGCTGCCTTCATATGTAAATAGTGTGTCTAAATATAATCTCTAGAATTATTCAAGAGTGCCTTGAAGATACCAGATAGAAGCAAACAGAGAAAAAAGTAAGGCTTGAGAGGACTTTCCTTATTTAAGACAAAAATCCTTCTTTCAGATTTATTCATTATTAGCCAATGCATTTTAAGAAGACATTTTAGGAGTTGCTGTCTTTGTGGTATATATTAGATTCATTATGATTCTTTTTGTAGAGTTGAATATCTGTGTAAGTGGCCTTGATTACAGTGTTTTAAGTTAAGTGCTATATAACTCCCCTAGGCTTTTAGTTTTGTAATCCTCATGGACAGCTTAATTTAGGTTTATATTCGCTTCTGGAAACTTGGTGTCTATTTATAGATTTTTAATTACATGTTTTTACTTGTAATCCTTTATAATTGTGCTCTTCAAGTAAGAACCATCTTTACAAATTCTTATTTCATAGTACAATTTCTATAGAAACCTGTAAATGACTAGTAACTCTTACCCAGTTTGAGGATTGTATTAACTTTGTCAGAGAATGCAATAATGCATTTTTAGAATTTTCGAGGTCTTTTTGGAAGGTTATTCGGTGTCTCTGAAATATAAGTACTTGAAATATAACAAAAGCATGGTTTAATACCACCTTGTATGGTTTAAATTATAAAGTAACAGACAATACTATTAATTTTTAATACCTAGTTATATCTTTCTGAGTTTTCTCTAATAAGGTAGAGAGATTGTAGCTCTTCTTGGGTCTTCCATGTGCTTCCTAACATTTGATAATCTCTTGTGTGTGAAACCATATGGAAAACTAAAATGGTGCATTGTTATGGTTAGCAGAGGGGTCATTTCTCTTAACATCAGGGCTCCTTAATTGTCTAAAGCTAGAGTCAGAGGGTGTAAATTATGTTGGTTGATGTTTCATCAATTTTCTTTTAGCCCTCGGAGAGCAAAAGTCTGGCTAATTAAGGCACTGCCGAGAATGAGAATCCCTCATAGAAATTTGAAATGGAGTATCATAATCAATTTCATTATTGGGCTTGTTCAATAAATTAAAGATAAATATTAATCAGAGTCACACTATCACTATTCTAGTGCTGTAGAGAACTTCAAATCATCTTATGCTATTTTAAAACACTTCAGAGAGTTATATTCAGATTTAATTTAGCAATGTCTGGACTCAGAAGTAATTCATTGTTTAAGGGCCCAAAATACACTTTAGCAAACCGTGCTTTTAGCAAAAGCTTAAAGATTGTCAATGCCCATATCTGACAACATGATTTACCATAACATGGTAAACTTCACAGAACAATCATGAAACATGTTTACTAAATGAAATAAAAGATAAAAGATTTATATACAATAGTGAAGTGCCCCATGGACAGAGTATACTTTCCATTTTTAGTTTTCATCCTGACTCCAGATTAACATTCTCATGATATATAAAGGTGAGCATTCTGTAGATGAACAATCAGTGCACCAGAAGGCGATTCTGCAAGTATTAAGTCTTATCATCATAGACCGAGATGTGTGTCTCTTCTAAAGAAAGTCTTGCGTTTATGCTACTCAAACTGATTGAGAGAGAGGGAATGATGAGCAGTGATTTGATGTTTATTTTCTGAATGGCACTCTAAAACTGGTACATATTCATGGAGCTCTGAAAGCATTAATTGAATGACTTCTTTGCTTCCAAATAGGCAAATAAAGTATAAACTGAAACCATGTCATAAAGCAGCCAAAATGTTGAGGCTAGGCCACATGCATTTTTCCCTAAGAAATACAGATAAAACGGTTGAAATTAACCCCATACACTCACACAGATATGATGCAATAGTTGATACACATTTTGATACAAGATAATGTTTCAACAAGGGTGACTTGTGAGCAGTACATCTATGTATGAGAGAGTCTATTATCGGTCATTACGGAGATAGTAACAGGTTTTACTGTGTATAATAACTTGTTGGCCTTTTCTCTTGCAACCAGAGAATACCTGGGATCTTATATGAAATAATTTTCCTCACATCACGTAATACATACTGACAAGCCTGAATGTTGCTTTATGTTAGATACAGTCTTTTTCTTCAGTCAGATTTATCTGGGACCCAGAGGGAGCCCCATCTCCCCCAACTTTCTTCATGTAAACCCACTGCCTCTCTTTCAATTCTCTTCCTTATTTCTCCTCATCTTTCACCTCCCCTCCCCTTCATTATATAGGTACAAGATAATCTATGTTTTATTATTTTATATATTTTTTGTGATCTTTTACTTCTGATCCTCATTTGAAATTTTTGGGATGGTTCAGTGATCTGGATTTAAGAAAGTTCTATTTTTAATATTTATAAGTGATGTTTATAGCTTCAGATGAGTTTTATTGCATTAAGTTAATTGCTCTGAGCAGCAGTTGTTATAGCAGTCAAAAAAAAAATTAAAGCTCTGTCTTTTAAACTTCTTTTGGGGTGATTGTTTCAAGAGGATGGATATCTTATACAATTCATCCAGAGAATGCCAGAGTTTTCATTAAACAAAATGTAACTTCCATCTGGACATAGAGCAATGCAGAAATAGGAGCTTAGTTTCTCATTCCTACTAACAAAGTTTTTACACTAGTAGTCACCTGCAGGATGGAGAGAGACAGAATTCTCATTTTTATTCAGTGTGTCACCCGTGTATGCCAAATGCAGATAAACTACAAATTTATAAGCCTTCTTGCTTAGCAAAATTGTAATTAATGTTAGTATTTCTAGATGAAATTACTTAGGGAGAAATCTCAGTAAATACCAGGGATCATTGTTTCCTTTTTAAGATAAGACCTTATGAAATTACAGTGAAAATAAAACACCTTTCACTCTGTCGTCTGCTAGGCTTAGCTGCATATAATAGATACAAGGTAGTTCTATGGTTGAAGTATCAGAGAACTTTGAAAACGATACATCTTCTTTCAGTGGCTGTTTAACTGCTTGTCTACTGGTGTTTACGGAGCAAGATGGATGGAAAGCCGAGAGAAAACAGAGTATCTGATTGGTTAAAGCGTTGAGCATTCAATCTCCTGAAGTTTACACAGCAATTGAAATGGCCTCTTCTATAAATAACGCCATGCTTCCTGTATTTCTGTCATTTATAGCATACAGTAGCAAGAGCAGCCTCCACACTGTATTTCTTAATCTCCCAAAATGCCTCATCCATACGTAAATCATCTGAGTCCGGGCCAAATCTTGTATTGACCCTCCAAGACTTTTATTGCGGTTTCATTCATTTTTTATTGCCTCTTCTTTCTTCTTCTTCTTCTTCTTTTTTTTTTTAATTTCCTAAATCCAGGAGCTGAAAAGGGGGTTATAATTTTTATTTTCTTGTCAATGATGTATATATAGTTTCTTCCCCACCATGCTGTCAGGGTTGTAGGAAAGCAAAACTTCTCTGTCATGAAAAGCCAGCCAAAGCAAATGAATCATTAGACTGATGAAAGGTCTGTTGGGGACAGTCAGTGTCTTTCCTCTTAGCTGTCAGTTAACAATGACACCTAATCCTTAGTATTTATTGGGTGTAAAAGAAAGGTTGTTAACTATTTTATTACCAATCCTTTCATCCCTGAAGAGTTCCCTGCCCCTGACTTTCTGTTCACTTTTCTCTTCCTTTTCCCTTTCTTCCTCCCCCTCACCCCATTTTGTTGGTTTTGGTTTTGGTCATTCAGTAAACCCTTATTGAGATTTTATCATGGCAGATGTTTTGCTTTGCTAGGGACTCAAGATTCAAAGATACTTCATCATTTTTGCAGTTAAGGACCTGACAGCCTGGTGCGGGGGACGCACAAAGAATTATAACAGTCTGTGAACATGGGTGGCGACAGAGGCATGAGCAAACACAGCCACAAAGGCCACATCAGTTAAGTCTGGCTAGGACAGTGAGGATAACTCCACTGAAAGTGAACATTTCTAAGTAGGTCTTAAAGCTTTAATAGAAATTTTGCAAATAAATAAAGAGGGACCGGAGGACATACGTAAATAAAACATGTTCAGGCAATGACAGCTGTAATTGTCTAATTTAAAAAACAAGGTGCGAAGAGTGAGGTTGTGATTGAAAAGAGGACTGGAAATGCGTTTGAAGCCAGATGGTTAAGGGCTCTGTGTGCCTGTAGCACTGGGACCTTATTCTCTAAGATGGATCACTATCAGAGACGTTATCAAATTAAATCTATGACAGTAGCACAGAAAATCCATTAGGACAGGAACTTTACTTCGTTCACTTCTAAATCCCTGGAATAGAGTTGGCAGGCATTAGTAAGTACATACCTACCAAATGTCTACCCTGAAGGTTGCATGGGGTCCACGTGGCGGTGGGGTTGCTAATGGAAGACATCAGAGATATGGACGCTGTGAGGAGACAGTGTAGTAATCTAGGTGAGAGGTAATGACAACCAGACCAGCGAAGTGGACTTCAGTTTGGTGAGAGGTGTGAACTGGAGAGGTGAAACTCTTTTGGAGGTGGTATTGACAGGGCTAAGTGACCATTACGGTCTGGGACATCAGTGGGGAGACTGAATGTACAATGGGACTAGAGTAACTTCAAACTCTAGGCAAAGTTGAATCACTTAAGAATTTAATGACAACAGATGACCAAACCGCACATTTTTCATTAAAGTATTTAACAGAGAATTGGTAATGGAATCAAAATGAAGGACATAACTTACTTATTTACTGCTGCCAGCTTCTGTAGCTTGTCGTGGAGAGGTTTACACTGGTGAGTTTAGAACCAGAGCTGGCACAGCCTGCGGGAATTTATCTATTCTATGACCAGTTTCTCATGAGAAAGGCATCATCCCAAAGAAGATCACCTGGGCTCCAGCCAGCAGGGCACTCATGAAAGACACACATATAAGTGACCATGGAATCCATCCCATGCACTGTGAGTGTCTGGGTTTTCCATCCCTTCTGTGTTTGTTTTCCTGAGAAAAACTCTTTGAGAAGGAGATTTTTTTTTTTTTTTTGCAGCTATTGATGTGAGATGTTCTCCATCAAGGTTTCACAGCAGAATTCATATTTCTGATTCCTAATTCCTTAATATTTTCCAGCTGACTTCTGTCTGTTTCAGTTTTGAAGTCAGAGTTGATTCTAGACACACACAGCACAATATATGTATGGATAAAGAGTATTATATGGGAATTTTGCTTAACAGGCATATGGAAAACTAATGAGCAGCAAACCAGCTTTAAAAAGCTTAGTGCTAGATCATTCACATCTTATTTCTTAGTATTTTGATATTGTTTTTAGACTGCCTGCCTGATAATATGGAAATTTAATGCTAGTTCCCAAAACCTGTCTCAAAGATTTATAGGTCATTTCTCCCTCCCAGTGGTTACATGTAGATCTCACTCACAGTCTTTAGTGATCAATTACCTTAATTCCATGGCAGAGAGTACTCCAATGAGAAGTTAATGGCTCTGTGACTAAATCAGTAAGAATAATTACTTTATTGATACAAAAGCGCAGGAACAGAAAGAGCACCCACTCCTAAGCAGGCACATAGTTATCGCTATCAGGTATATCTAAATAAATAGAATATTGGTGGGATCCTTAAACAAATTTCTATGTTTTAATGAGGTGATAGAAAAGTAACAGGAGTATTTGCTGTAGTTTATTTTGTTTATTAGGTAATCAACATCATTTTGCAGTTGTCAGATTAACATTACCTTTTTTTAGATTTATTACCAGTTCTTAATTACTTTCCTATTATTGTTCTTTTTAAAAGAATTTTCTCCCTCAGTTTGGAAGAAACTTCCACCTGTTTCTCTCGTGGCCATCTCCTACCAAGGAAACAATATTTGTATGTCTCTTGTGAACCCTTCTTCACCAGCCCCGCGCTGGGAATTCTAGCCTCCTCAAGTCTCTCCAGTAGTGTTGTCGTAGAATTTCTTTGTAGCAGTGGTTCATGGATAGGATGTGTTTAGAAGTTGGTGCCAGATTCCTCATCCTGAAGTATTATTTGCATAGCAAGGACAGTGTGTTCAGTTCATTTGATTGTTTGTTTGTTTGGTGCTCATAGAGTTAAAGCTCCTCTCTCTCAAGGCATTTTGCCCCTTTACCACCTTCTTCTTCTACTGACGCTCAGAAGCCCTAGCAGGTTTCCATACTTGCTCTTTCCATTGTCCTCTCAGGTCCCGATGCTGCAGTTGTCATTGTCTGCTTCTGCTCTGGGGATCTCTTTTGAATGCCATGTAAGTGCAGTGCCCTATCTCATTTCTCTAAATATAGAATTGTCTGCATGGTTGCTGAAGACGTTGCATTCTTTTCACAACCTATCATGCTCCAGTGTTAGAGTGAATACTTTATACCCCATGAGTGCTGGCTGTACTTCTATAAAGCGCTATAAAATACACTTCTTTGAACTCTCAAAACCTTTCATGAAGTTTGGTTTAGACATCTCTTGTAGATTTTATTCTGTCTTTACTGAAACTATTCCACCTTAGACATGGCTTACTTACTGTACTGAGAACAACATGATTGGAAGGCCCTGGGCACTATACCACACGATCTCCTGTCTCCTGTTCAGCAGTTACCCACTCCCATGGCTCAGACGTGGATGTCTCAATCTCTCTTCCCACAGGATGCAAAGTGACACACCAATCAATCTCCACGCCACCATACTCTCAGTTTGAATGCTAGTGTGAACATGGATCGATTTTCAAGCAGAAACACTGCCCACTTCAAGTCAATATTCATTCAAAAGGTGCATGTGAGGAAAACCCACTCTATACACTACATGCGAATAAATTTTTCTCTTTTTATTATTTGGTTGTCTGTTTTTATGCTTTATTTAAGGAATACATATGGACTAGCTTTTCTTCACCCACGCCGATCATAGTAGTAAATGTGACCCTAAGATATTATCAGGTTATAGATAAACAGTTATATGTTTATATGTTATTGTTAAGGAATTATAGGTTTTCATTATTATTATTAATTTTAAAAAAGAAGTAACTGATATTATCATACAAGTCACCAGTATTGAAATATCTAAAGAAATAGACAAAAATTTCACAAGGAGTCAAAAGAGTAATTAACCAATATCAAATGACAAAATGTAAGTTTAGTAATGAGTTTGATGTCCTTTATTCAAGGGAAAATAACCCATGGATTGGGGGAGTACAGTGCCTCACCAGCCAGGGGCGCTCTCCTTGAGGGTTACTGGGCAAAGACCAGTTTTATGGAGCTGGAGAAACTCCAGTGCCTACACAGGGCATGACTGGCCAGGAGGTCAAGGATGTCCCTATAAGGCTGGCAGGTCCCGTTTTCCAGAGTGAGCCAAGGTGCAGGACTGTGACTGGTGTTGGAGTTCTATGACAGTGAGGTGTTTTCCATAAGTACAGTCTGACTTAGTTTAGATTCGTGACCTGAACCAAATGAGAAGGCCACTGGGGAGGCCCCATTCTTTGGGTCCTGATACGCAAATTAATGTTATCACCAGTGTCAACACAGAAACCAACCGCTCTCCACGTCTCCTGGCTCCCCCTAATCTCCCCCCATCTCATTGCCTTTCTTGTTCCTTTAGCTTCCTCCCCACCCCATTCTTATGTTTGTTCTTCCTCATTTATATTCTGCATCCTTTATTTGTGATTTTTTTATCATTTATTCTCCTTCCTACAGTTTTCCAATTTTCTTCCTTTCTTTATTAAACTTAAAGAGCAGTCAAGTTGATAGGCAGAGTGAGACAAGTGATGGAGGGAAAGAAATGCTCAGGATGGGGGAAGATAAAGTCGTTCTGTGTGTGTGTGTATGTGTCCACTGTGGGCTGAGTCAGGGGTGAAGATGGAGCAGTCGTACAACATGTTTCCCATATAACAATGTACTGCTCGCATTTATTATTTTGTTTTTTTGGTTAGGTTTTTTTGTTTGTTATTTTGGGAATTTTTTTTGTGGGAGGGGTTGGGATTTGGTTTGGTTTGGTTTTTTAGTTTTAGATAAAGTCTCTAAATGAAATCGGGTCAAAAATTATTAAATTGCTACTGTCTGTTTGAAATGCCTTCTTTTTAACTGTTATTATTCTTGTTGTTAAGCCAATTATTATAGTCTAGCTTGAAGAACTGTCAATAGAAAAAAGCCATCCCCATCTAACACGTGAGGTAGGGGAGTTTTAGCCACTTTCCAGGGGTCCATGCCTGTTGGACACAGGGCTCTGATAAAGCTTCAACCTGATGTGCTTGAACTGATGACAGTATTTTATTCCTAGGCCCTTAGCACGGGTCACTAGCAGCTCTGTGTCCCAGTGTGAGCGCACATACACTCTTAGGTATGTATTTGTATCCACATGGTTGCACACTTTTCATTGATTAAAGAAGGGAATGACTGTCTCAGGCTGGAGCTGATGAGAAGCCCTTTCTGAGCAGAGTTAGTGTAGGATACATGTAAGATCAAAAAATGCATTTGGTAAATCATTTAAAAAGAAGAATGTCGGAATGTGACCTTGAATAAAGACTGATGCGTTTTCAAAAACATTGAACCAGGAGAGCTGAACAGCTGGCAGGGTTGGGGTCTTGTTGGTTCACCACTTCTCCTAAGGAAATACAAGCACCCAGGAAGATGTAGAAGAGTTATGCCAGTCAGTCTTATGGGGATTTCATATGTGTATAAGTTTTTTAATGGCTTAAGGTTTAACTATGTTGAATCTTGAATTAAAAGGAAGTAATCACGTAACTTTTCTGGACACTTTTAACGCACAAGCTTATTAGTAAATGTGTTTAAAGTTAAAACCACTCTTTGCTTCATTTTGGGAAGTCGCTATTTTATAAAGAAAAAAGTTTTTCAGAGGGAATAAAAAGTTTTATACTAGATAGATAGCTTGAAACTTATTTATAGAATGCAAGTAAGAAGCAAGCAAAACTGTATGGGTAACTAAAATAGAATTTTACCTCCCTCGCATTTGGGACAAGGTCAGTTAATCAGTAAATGACTTTGGCCATGTTATAAGCACTGTTCAGTAGGACCTTTCAATGCCTATCTTTACTTCATCTGTGCACTTTGAGAGGTCACTATTTCTTTTCTTTACTTTTTGTATGATGAGTTCCATTATGTGGAAACAGACTCAACAAGGAAAACGAAGATGGAGAAATTATTTTTTGGAAGTGAGAGGGTATTAATATAGTATCTGGTGACAAAGAAATAAGGCTGATATCATGTGGCAAAAATAATAAGTTCTAGAAACAAAATATACTTTAAGATATTATCTGGTTAGCACCCAGGTAAAATTAAATTTAAGCCATACAATAAATTAAAAGCCTAACTTCTTTCAAATACTCTCCCAAATCCCAAAGTATCTTTGAATTTCAGTATTTCCATTTGCAATATATATTATTTAAAGTAGTTCATATCCATCAAGATGGTATTTTTAAAATGTGATGAACTTCAATAAGAAGGATATTCACAGAATAATTAAGATCATAAAGATATTAGTGTAGTAATTATCTGCAAAGTTCTACAGCATTAAAATGACTAGCAAAACAAAGAAGCCAGAAGAACAGAAAAAGTGTATATTAAAATGTTAATGACTTCAACCTGTGGTGCAAAGCAAAACTGGAGAAAAGACAGAAATTACTGAGTAGGAAACTTACGCTGGTGGTCAGTAACAGCTATTTGACTGCGTCCCCCAGCCAAACTATATATTTACATATTCTTAATATCAAATACTTCTTTCCCTTCTCTCAGTATATTTTCTTCTCTTAACTATTCAGGATGGATCTGCCATTTCAGGATTGGCTGATGATTTCCACTGAGTTTGCGAAGGAGTAGAGTATACAGCAAGCACAGTTAACATGCATTTGCATGCAAAACGAGGTGATGCGAGGAATTTAAAGTTGTCTTATCATGCAGATCATTTTTAACACTGAAACTTTCTTCATACAGAAGAAAGAGTGTTCCTGGCACCACAAAGTCACGAGACTCTCCTGGGGCCCAGAAACACTGCATCTGGGCTTCCAAACCTGATGCCCTTGTATTAAACAAAATCAATCTTCCAAATTCCACTCATGTTTGAACTCTTTAGCAGAGAAGGACAGCTTCCTTTAGAAAGAAGAGCAGGTATCCATATTATACATGTGTATAATGTCATGGCTATACAATTGAAACTGTCTTCATCACCACATTTGGACTAGTAGCCGTTCAATTAATTAATCTACTTAAAAATCTGGTTAGAGTTGGGGAATGTGATGAAACAATACATACACAAATTTATGTCAGTTTAAAATATTTAAGTGAATATGCGTTTGCCAATTTTGATGTGAGGCGGAGCTCTTTTCTTTGAGTAAGAGTCAAGTGATTGGTTTTCTTCTTGTCTTTTTTGCATATGTTACTCCTATAATTTGTCATTTTAAATTTGCATATTCAGTTTCTTTACAAATACTTCTGCAAAGTAATGTGAGCTCAGACCCCTTCTAGACTGCTATGATTTGCTTTTGAAGTCAGGTAGGTATTTTGAGTATTATTTTTTAAAACCAATAATTACTTTTATCTTGCCCACACCTAATCTCATAGTAATTTTAATTTCTGTCAGTCCTGAATAGCAAATCATTAAAGCAGTTTTCATAGAAACACCCCCTCTTTGCTTCTGCATCCATATTGGAACATTTCATACCATATACACTGCAAAATAATATTTATGAAACTGAGTTTCTCAGACCTGTTTATCTATAGGTATTAGAGGGGAGTAAATGTTTTCAGAACAAGGAAGTTCAGGAAATGCTAGTGGATAGCAAGTTATGCAAGTTTCTTGACTGAATAACTTTTTAATGGCATTTGCAGCAAATATACTGAGTTATTCAAGTTGCTTGAGTGAATTACTTTTCAGAGTTTTTCATATGCTGATGTACATTCTGCATCTCTCTTGGAGAATATGGTGTTATACATTTCCCAGATTTACTTCATCTGGGACTTTTTTTTTTCTTCTGGATTACCTATTGCATTTTCAGGAACAAGGGAAAATCAAAGTATCCAAGCAATTGGCTAAGGAGAGAGGAGTTGTGAGTAGAAGTACCTTAGCTGGTAGAAAGTTATACTTTTGCGATTTGGAAGAAAGAAGGAAAGGTCAAGGACGGGGCAAGAGCTGTAAAGGAAGACTCTGGTATTCAGAGCGGTTGGGTTGGAGAAACCAAAGTAAAATTGGGTCTGAACAAAATTTGGTTGCTGCTACCTTCCTTGAAATGTGTTCTTAGTAATTATTATCATTGCCGTGAACAAACCCGAGTATGTGGTCCACTTCATAAAACATGCCACTTGTTTTAAAACAAGGTCTTAGGCACGCAGAATAGTCTAATTCTCAGTCACGGAGGAAAAGGAGCACAGTGAATAGCAGTGCTTCGCCTGTGCTTTAACAAGTGATTCTTGGTTGGCAATGAAGCACTCAATGTTTCTAAGCCTGGGTTTTCTCATCTGTATAACAGACATTATAAAACCTCCTTTGCAGGATCATTGCAAGAATTAAATGAAGTAAAATATGTGAAAATGCAAAGCACAGTGCTTGGCAGACATATAGTAGGCATACAATAAATACTAATTTTCTCTTTTGTTTACACTCACCACGTGCCCTCTCAGTTCCAACAGTGGCCTGCATTCTTAAAGGCAAAGTTACCCTTTTTCTATTTATGCATACCTTAGCTTACTAAGTGCAGTCACCTTATTTTCTCTTGGTAAAAGGTAACTTTTCAGGACCAATTACTTAACTTCTTTTAAGGAGGTCATACTTACTAATTTGGTTTTGGCATGAAAAGTATATTGGAAAAAAATAAGAAAAATCAATGATTAACATCGCAGAGAATGGTCTTCATTTTAACTTGCTGTTACTCCTTCATACTGAAAGAGGAGGAGTGGGAAGAAAGTTATAGTGATTTCTTTCTTGTCAGGATCCATATGGGGAACCAAGGAGCAAAAAAAAATAACTGATAAGAACTTGAAACTGTAAGAAATCTCCTCCCTCACATTTCAGTTACCTATCACATAGCAGTCTAGACATGGTGAGCACAGTAGAACATTTGATGTGTGAATATATTTTTATATGGTGCTTTAGAATCCTCAACATAACATATTGAAAAGTTGAGTAGAATCAGTAGCATTTGTTAGGTAATGGTTTGCCTTCTTGAGAGGTACATTTTATTTACTCAACAAGGAACTTGAGAACACGCTTGGGAAAGTAATTAAGCGAAAAAACTTCCCAGTTGCTTTCACAGCTTGGTTGTGTACTGCTGCTTCCGGAAGTTCAGCTTGCAGCCCGGAAGTAATTTGTTTGCCAAACAGAAAGTAAATATTTATTGTAGCTTTACTAACCAGAAGAGATGGTTCATTCTATTGGCAAACTATTTACCAAGCTATAAATGCCATTTGGGTTATATTGATTGAGTCCTACTCTTTAGGGCATATTTAATACATAACACTTCCATTGTGGTAGAGACTCCTGAAGGTGTTTAAAATCTGTCGACTCAGACAGCGCACACGGTAAACAACTGAAGCCTACTGGTCTGTCTAATTTAGAGATTACTACATTTTCTTTCCCAGGAAGTTTTGTTTCCAAATGGTCACATTGAGTGTATCTAGTGAGTTTACACTTGTACATTCCAGTGTAGGTTGATACAACACCATAGTTCTCTGTCTCAAATAACCTTCCAGCTTTTAACTGGCCACTTATTTTTAAGGTTGGCTGAAAGAAGAAAATAAAACCGCCATGCTCTGGTAATCATGGTCTAGTAATCATGGGTTGCCCTTATGTTCCTCTTGGGCTGAGTCACAAATCCACTTTAAAAAGCCCATCAGCACTTTCTGGAACAGAATGTCAATCAGATGTGACCAGAGTTTTGAAATTTGATGAAAACTTCCAACTTTCTAGTTGAAACTGATCTGGTGAAGGGTTTAAATCTTTCTGTCTCATATCACAGTGGTTGTTCTTTTTTCTCTAGTAAACAGGTTATTTTCATGCATGCTTTAAGAATAATCAACTGCGGATTTAACTGAGGGTTTATTGGAAAATATTTCTCCTTCTGATTTATTGAAAAGATCAAAAACATTGTGTTTAACTTTTTCTTAAATGAGAAACTTTGTACACTTCTATACTCCATGTGAGAGAGGAGCAAGGTCAAAGAATTTTTCTGATTAACTGAACACTTTGATCTTTTGTCAAAAGCATCTAAAATCTAAAAATCTTCTGATATATGCTGAACCTGAGGCCATGCTAAGAGCGTGGGTATGTACTAGTTTTGATTTTACTGCAGCTAGGCTATTGCAACTGAAAACTGAGCTTTTAGCTGTTTTTGTTCTTGTTAAAAATCTTATAATTTGTTCACCTCAGGAGTCTTATATTTTATAGCCATGAGATTCTGTGTGTTCTTTCCAGAATGTAGTTCAATAAGTATAAAAATTATACTGTTAACTACATAAAGAAATATACTTTAAAACGTCCAGTTAGTAATGTGAAGCTACTGCAGTATGCATCTGAAGACTTAAAACTGCTTACACTTTGAAGCATTCTTTAGACTCCACAACAAAACAATCAAAATGGGGTGTTTAAAACATCAAAATTACCTTAGGAGTTTTTTTAAAAATACAAATTTCTAGGCTGCATCCTCAAAGATTCTGATTCTTTTGATCTAGATTGGACCCAGGTAGACCAGTTGTTTAAAACCCTTCCCAGATAATTTTTATGTGCACTTTGGAAATCAGTATGGTATAGTGACCAGCATAAAAAGCAATGTTTTCTATGGTGTATTTCATAAAACACAAATCCCTTCAGATGATTTGCAAAGAAAATTTTCTATAGGCAAACATGTGAGGGATGCTATGCAAATTATCCCTTCTGGAGTTTTTGTAGAACATTTCTAAATATTAAGATGCAGAAGTCCTGCAGAAATGAAATCTGTTTAACTTGGTATAACCTATCATTTCTCAGAAGGATTTGATCCTAGATAACTTATCACGTGGCCTCCCTAACTGGACCATGAAACTTGTTTTCTCCAGAATGTCCTTGGAGAAATGCTACTAAATGAAATTTGACAAGACCCAAATTGTTATTTACATCATTACTGCTTTTTAATGCAATGATTATGATGTCTTTGAGAATGTGCAACATTTGAAGCTATTGAGAATTATTTTACCTCTGTTTAGACCTATGACTGGAATATTTCTATTGCCTAACATGGCATCTAAAAATTAAATATTAAAGAGTCACACTATTTTTGCATGATTTGTTTTCTGATTGCATGAAACCATCAGGAAGAAAGCAAATAAATAAATAAATACATATAAGTGGTTTGTTTCAGTGGCTTAGGTGGCCATCCCTTGAAAGAAAGAATGATTCTGTGAAGCCAAACTACTAAAAGTTCTCTTGTCACCATATTATTAAATATCTGATAAATTGAAGTTTGGAGGCAAATATTTTGTTGGTGAGTGATCCTTTTCACACCACAAAACTTTACAAATAGATTGGTTAAAAAAACAAATTACAGATTATACTTCAATAAAAAAAAATACAAATGCTTAATTATTGCCTGTAATTATAGGATCAAACCTAAAATTATGATCAAGGGCCAGGGGACAGAGAATTTGTCAAAATTAGTTACTTGACTTTTTAAAAAATTTAATATAATATGCTCAAAAGAAGTTTGAATTATATTTTTTGTGTTTTTCTTCCATTAGGAAAAAAATATCAGAGAAGTTCTGGGTTTGTAGGTAGAGATACAGTCACTAGTCTAAGAAAGGAAGCATTTTAATAACATTAGAAAATGTTATAAAAGAGGGAGGACAAAGAATCATTAGTTTTACCTTCCGGAAAAGCAGAGAAAGGAGGGTGATTTGTTCATCAGCATCTTGTCAGGTCACATGGTCCAGTCACTAAACCAGGCATTTCATTCAGGTAGAAGAAATCTTCTTTAAGTCCTCCTCTACTGACAAAAAAGATAATCTGCTGTTTGGAGTTGTTAAAAGGCAGCTGTGATAGTGGACTTTTACAAACAACATCTGTATTCACACTATACCCGTCCTTTCTCCATTCTTCCTTCATCTGAACCACCCCCTCTTGTTCCATTCTTTCTTTCCTTTTGGAAAGTGACCCTGCACTCCTCACTCAGTGAATTTTATTGACAATGTTAAGCAGGTAAATGAAGAGCCCAGCATTCCATGTGTTCTGTGTGAAGAGGAGTTTCTCTTGCATTTGGTTTCCATTGAACAGTCTTATGTGGAACGTGAGCTTACTCCTAAATGCGTACAAAGAACACTACTTTAAATTAAAATGATAGCAGGACTGTCAGAAGCAGTCCGTTTCCCACTCACATTTAGTGAAGCAAAGGAAAATAAAACTCCATATACCTAGTTTCAAATATGTAGATGATCTGAAATTGAATCCATGGGTTACTTTTCACATTGAATTCACCTTGGTTGGTTTCATGATGCTGTCACCTGGGTGCCAATTAGTACACTGGACATCTGCCAAGAAGGAGCTGAAATAAAGCCATCGGCTCAATTCATCTTGGCACCAAGGTCACTGCTAAGCTGTATTTAACCTGGTGCTAAAGGCCAAAGCCATTGCTTAGTCCAGGAGCTGTATTCTATGCAGGAGCTTTATAATAAAGAGAGACTATGCAGGCATTTTTTTTTCTTTTTCATCCTTCTGACAAAAGAAAGATAATGAAAAGCTATCACAAATATTTCAGAATTATGGCAACCACTACTAGCATAGACAGTGAGTTTCCCAGCATACAAAAATGTAAGAGAGCTGCTTATATCACTCTATTCTGTGTCTCATAGTCAAATAAAGGGGGACAACCATATCATCTGGGAGACAAGGAGTGTGCTTACATGGCACATATGGGGGTTTAGAAAGAGGGTATTAATTGGGGTTAATAATATTCAAACTAATAGGGCCAGGATCAATAATCGTGATATTGGAAACTAAGACTAAAGGAAAAATCAGTAATAGTGACCCTTTATTTTGGTTTTGTTCATTGTGGATTTTTATGCTAATTTGCTTTTGTTAAATATGCTATTAAAATTCATTTATCTTGATCACTGAGTATTTTGGTGCTCCTTAAAATTTTGTACCATTCTAATCCTGGCTCTGCAAACTAACATAAGCCAAAAACTCAGATCTATGGAAAATTACCGAGAAACTAAAATCACCTTACTGACCCCACATTTCATATAAGTAAATAATAGATCTCCAGGTTTCATCATTACTAGCACTTGAGATTTTTTTAGAGCTTAATATTGGGCATTAAAGATGTCAGCCTCATTGGAAGTTAATAACAGATTGATTCTCAGCCGAAATTTTATGAGGAGCAGCATAAGGGAGATGTGGCTGAGCTACATGAAATTTGTGATCTCCTATATTTAAACAGGGGCCCTGGTCAGGGCAGAGTCCTCTCACCCACTAGTTCACTCTATTCTTTGTGAATCAGGGCGACATTTTTTATTATTTCTATTTTAAATAAAGGAGGTGGTTAAAGTTCTGGCAGGAGAGCACGTATTAGTGAAAATGAAGACAATATGCAAGGAACTGACTGATTTTTAAATCTTCATTGTAGATGCAAAATGAAAAGAAAATTAAATATGATTTGCATGAAGCCTTGTTTGCTCAGACATCTTGCAGTGGAATAAGGACTCAGCCTTAACCAAACTCTGATCCCCTGTATTGGATTTTCAAATTACCACCTTGCTTCTCTGCAGTTGTTAATATACTCCTAGTGTTAGTATGTTCCCAGGTTCTAGAAAAAGAGAAAGCTTCCCTGTGGCCAGCTTATCATTTGATATTCCTGTAGCTGCCAACTTAAAAATGGATAGCCAAGCAAATATAGTTTGTTTTATTTAAAATTATATATTTAATTGTTCAATATATTTTTCTCACCTGAATCCCTTTATGAAACCTAAGTAGATCTATACAAATGACTTCAATTAAAAGAAGTATTATCTTGATATTTATCAAGGATCCTGCTTCTCAGAGCTTAGACACAGACGAAGGTCCAGAGCATGTGGAAGCCAACTCAACCTGAGACAGCTTCACTGCAGAAGAGACATCTGAGCCAGGTCTTCAGAGACACTGAGCCCCCCATGCACTTACATTCCCTCCCCACCTACAACACTACTTCGACTTTGAGACTGTTTATCAGAACACTTTTCAAGTTCCACTGCTTTCACAACATTCTTCCTGATAAGTCAATATTTATTTGTTACTTTCTTAATAAATGATACCTTTTATTCTCTGTATCATAAATGGTGGCACCTGTTTTCAGCTCATGCTTTCTTTATAATTTTTTTTCCATTTCATGCTTTGTCTCCTTAATAATATTATAATGTTCTGGGGGAGAGATCATATCATAAATTCTTTTTGTCCTCCTCACAATGCCTTGGCAATCCTGAAAGTATATCAAATTAATTAACTTAAATTAATTAATTGTAAGTTTGTGGCATTAAATTGCTTATTATTTTTTGTTTGCAGTGAAGTTTCTACTTAACTAAACTTTTAGAAATGAGAAGAATGTTGTGATTTAAAAGGTACAAAGTGCATCACTTACTTAAACTTAAATGTGCTAATCAGAGTCCCAACTGAAAAAAGGGACAAACTCAAATTAGGATAATTTGAAGGTTTCAGTATACAAAGGTCTTGCCTAAAAAGTGTAGATGGGGTTTGGGGGGATTACAGACAATAGTGAAAGAACCTGGGTCTGATCATTGTGAAGGAGCTTTTCCAGTCTGACATTTAAAGGGCACGGGTAGAGGGGTTTTAGTAAAACTGAAAAAGAGTGCCATGTGGGAAAGTCTTTTAGGGGCGAGTAGTGATTTTTGGTCAAAATACAGAGCCAAGCCAAGGCAACCCCTGAGCTAGGGAGTCAAGGATATAAATATTCTAATCTCACACTTCCTCCCTCCTGTCTCCTCCCACGGCTGCCTATTGGCCACCCAATGGAAAGCTATGGGGATGGGAAAGCACCGCTATCATTTATGCAAGTTAGTCTCCGTGGGCAGGAAGCTGGGTGGAAAAGTGCAGAGAGCATATCTGAAGGGGCACATGGAGTTATCTGACACATTATCTCTTAATGGAACCTGCCCTGATACTTAAAAATTTGTACCACTAAGGTAAAAAAATAATAATAAACATAGATTTGAATGCAGTAAACTAAATGCCTGTATGGCGCCACTCCACTTTAATTACAAAATAAGGTTACGTATGTTATTCCATAAATACACACAAAGTGTTCTGGGAGTCAGAGAGGGAGGGACCAACTGTACTTGGAGCGTCAGCAGGGTTTCTCATTTGGGTAAGATCTTCAAAGGCCCTAATGAAGAAAGGAAGAAGGAAATGCTATGCAGAAAGTACAGGGTGAGGCAGGAAAGAGCACAACAGCGTGACTCTGAGGAAACCCAGAACAACGGGAAAAATGGAACCTGTTTAGACCTTACTGCTTCCATTCGTTAGCTGTGTGATGTTGGGGAATGAAGAAAACCTCTCTGATGCTCAGTTTTAGCCTCTGTAAAATAGGCACAGTAATTCTTCCTTCACAGGTTACTTTTTACTGATTAAATGAGATAATGCATTAAAAAGTCCAGTTACTAGGAGTACTCTCTCTAAACTCAGAGACTATCGTTTCCAAATTCTCATTTTACATTACAAAATAATAACCTGTTATTAGGCTGAGAAACTATAGAAAAAAGGAAAACAAATATGTCATCAACAAAATAACTTTCTAACTTGGATTCATATGGTAACTTTTATCTTGGGTGGTAGAGCACTTAGTGTAGTTGGTAAGCAGTCCCACTGTTTTCCCCTTATATTTGTTCTCTACTGGCATCTAATTTTGGTACTGAATAATTTCCCGTGATTTTGCTCACGTCTTCCTTTGTAATATATTGTAAAGCATCAAGAAGCCTTCCCCAGGGATTTCAATATGTTTTAGGTCAAGCTTGCTTGCATATTAAAAAGCAATAAATAATAAGATCCAGTGAATGGAGTCTTATAATTCTCCAATTCTCTATTCATTTATTCAAGAAAGTTCTTTCAACAACTATCATAGCTAGTTCAGGCTTGCTTTCTTCACATCTGAATAGGGTCAGATTTTTCCCTCATCCAAAATATTGAGTTTGCTAACTTTGAGTTGTTTACAGACTATTGGAGAGAGACTCAGAGACCTTGATTTGATCTTGTTTTCAACTACAAAACATTCTTCTTCAAGAGATAACTGGCTTTATGTGCCTTTTCTCTTTCTACCTTGGTGTATATGTATAAACATATGTGTGTCTATCCAGTCCTTTTATGCTCTTTCCCCCAGGCCCCCCCACAACAAAAAAAGATCAGGAAAGAGCATCTATCTATTACCTCTTTGGTGACTTTCTTAAGTTATATTTGAAAAAATATTCTATTATTTCTCATTGGATTTATTTTTAAGAAATCTTGCATCTAGTTGAACAATATGCCCATCAATCTGCCAATCTGTATTCAGAGTTTAGCCAGATTTAGGTTGGTGATTATATATGAATTAGACTGTATACCCTCAAACAGCAAACTAGTTTGCTGACTTCTAATGCTACTGCAGACACCCATGGGTATTCATTAAATGTTAATTAATAAAGATATGCTGAGTTGAATTGACTTGTGGATTCTGGCTGATTGCTCTTCAATTTAAAATTATGAGATATATCAGCAGGTGAGATCTAATTTTAATTTATTGCGTGTGTCTAGAAAATTGTAGAACTTGAGGAATTGAAACCTGTAGATATTTGTGCAAGATATGCAAAATAATATGTAATCCAAAAATGAATACACTGTAAAAGGTCTGAGAACTTTTTGTAGGGGCTTTCCTTGCCTTTGATTCTATTTAATTTTAAGAAGCTCTCAATTTGGATTCAGTTATCTAAAATTCATGTAAAACTAAGTCACTTCTTAGATTTTTAGTGTACTTGTGGATAAATGGACAATTATGAGACCTTTAAACAGCCTGGTGTTGCTCTGAATGAACATCACACTCCTCTCGGCTAAGCACTGTGGGCACTTTTTAAGGTTTTGGAAGTAGTTGCAGATTATTTTGAGAAGTAGGAATGAATTCTTGAAATATTTTAAGTTTCTTTAGCTTTATGATGAACATCTTAAGATGGTTCTCATTTGTCGTAAGTGATTGTTAAACATAAGACTCCATATATATATTTCCAGCCTGCAAATGGTTATAAGGAGTCCTTGTTTTAGGGAAGAATTTCAGGTTTTCATTTATTTGCATACTTAGTATTATCTAAAGTTATAAAAGTACTTTTTAAAAAGCCCCCCAAAATCCTTCTATATTAATTCTGATATAATTAGCCAGATTAGCCCTAATTTAGAGTAAAAAGAAGTTTAGTCTTTTAATAAGATAGATTTGATATATTTCTGAGCATTACAATTAATTTGTGCCCATTAAGGATTTTTTTTTATTTAAGGGGGTGCTTTTTGTAGGCACACATTCCTCAGTACTACTTGTATTGAAATTAATATTCCATTAATTAAAGATGTAGAACCCTAGAGTTTTCTGAGCCTTCAATTGTAATTCCAGTTTTTCTCATTTTATACATAAATCTAGTAAATTGTATGTTATGGTTAAAGAATAACTTTTATCTGTTTTTTATTAAAGCGCAATAAACATGAATTAGACAAATTAAACTTCTCTAAATATTTAAACATTGTCTATACACGAATCTAAATTCCTGAGTCATTTCAAACCATATAATATATTTAATTCTAATAAGTACTTCTGTCGCCTTCCAAGGCAGACAAAGAAATCTACCAAAATCATTCCAAGTAGGTAATGAATACTTGCCAACCCATTATGTTCAGGCATTCATATTCAATATTTTTCTTTCAAAAATTCAAATATTCACTTGTATTAGTTGAATTCTGCCCACACATCCTCTACTTGGTTTTGAACCATCTCTTTACCAACTTATTTGTATTGAAGCGATCCTACACCTTCCTTTAATAATAGAATTTCCTGACTTTTTAACCCTGATTATATGATCATTATATTGATGATATTGAAAATTGATGGACTAACCTATCATAAATAGTGAAAGATTTTAATTCCAGAAAATTTGAAAGGAAATTCAGCTTTTTGAAATGTGTAAGACTGAATTAAGAAATCCTGCATACCAGGAGTCATGTTTTAAGGAATAGATCAAATGATCAATAATCAGCCTCAATGTAGTTGAGGTTGTGTGTGTGAATACAATGTGTGTGTATTCATATATGTTTATTTTAAAAGAAATCATTATGAAACTTGTTCATATCGCCAATATGAAATAAAGTGTGTTTGTATCACCAATATGAGAACTAAAAAGAGAACAGCTGCTCAGTGCTGTTTCTTTTTCTTTCAGTGATTCTCTTCTAGACATTTTACATATTTTGAAAGTAATAAACATTGGGGGGAATCAATTATATTAATCACCAGAACTTATTAAGGATTCTGAGGAGAGTGAGAAATTTTGAGCGCAGCTTTAAAGAAATACGGATGAGTCTTTAAATCTCCTCTCTGCTGCATCATCATTTTTCCCTCTCCAGTGAATAATTCCCATAAGAATGTAATGTTCTGTAATGTTCCTCGTCTGAAATCTCCTTGTCCTAACTACTCCCCTCTGAACCCATCATTGCCCATCTCTGCCCCTCTATACATTCTACCTAGAAGAGTTGTTTATACTGGCTGTTCCTGTTTTCTCTCTTCCATAAGCTTAAAAACACATTCCAGTGGTGATTTTACGTGTGCTGATCTGGTTGATCTTTCAAGGTCGTTAATGATCTCTGTGTTCCTAATCCAGTGACCTTCGCTTCCCCAAATCTGGTGGTCTGTACTCAGTCCTCATTCTGTTTAACCCCCTCAGCAGCATTTGACTTGCCTGATCACTTGCTTCACTTAGTCTCTCATTTCTCTTCCCATTTTCTCAGTCTGCTTTGCCGATTCCTCTTCCTTTTCTCAGTCTCTAAAAGTTGGAGCTCACTTGAACATCATTTGCTCTATTCTAGCTACAGTATTCCCTGGGGACCTCATCCAGTTCTATGACTTTACATTGATGACTTCCAAATCTATGTCTTCAGTCTAGACCTTGCCCCTGAACTTCAATCTTTGTTTGGTTCCCTGCTGTATCCTCAGAACTTAGAATAGTGACTGGAACAGCACAGGTACTCAATGAATATGTATTGCATAAATGAATGGATGTTCTGCTTTACCTCTCAGGGTCACTGTAGAAAGCAAACAAATCAAGAGATGTGATAGTAATTTGTAAACTGTAAATTATCATGCAATTGTCAATTGATATTATTATTAATCTTGCAGTTTTGCACTGCTCAAAAATAATAAATGTAGTGGGATATGAGAGAATTTTTAAAATTCTAATCTATATCTTCAAAAATGGTATGCATCCCCAAATTTAATGCTCTGTTTCATTCATCAGACTCTGAGCATCAAGGAAAGAGGTATAATAAATCTGTATTCAAGTGTGAAAATAAGTGCTCTAATATTTGCTCTGATAAAAGTATGGTATCTTTAATGCATGAGGCCCACAAATTTGCTAGACTCAGTAATCCCAACTTGAATGGCATGTCCTTGCAAAACTAGCTGCAGAGTGTTAATCATTTACATTGCAAATAAGCAATTAGATAAGTTATATGATTTATAGCTTTAAAGCTTAGTACTTTCTGGCTGAATGGCTGTCACTGAAGGAATAAAACGTGGATACAAGCTAATAGGATGAGTGTGGTTGAAATACATGAATTCTAAAATTTATAGCCTCTGCCTGCTGTAGGAAATTTTCTTACCAGAGTAGTAGTTCTCAAACTTTATGATGTATCAGAATCTTCTGGCAGGTGTTTCAAAACAACAGATTATTGGGTCCTACCACCACAGTTTCTGATTCAGTTGGGCTTGGGCCCAAGCATTTCTAACAAGTTCTCAGTTGCCGCCCATCCTTTTAGACATACACATGGTTTCATCACACTTGGAGAAGCACTGCAATAAAAGATGTGTTGCTATGTTCACGTGGAGTATAAAGTTCAATGTGACTCCAAAACATTTCCCCAGAATTTTCCAATATTCCTCAATATGAAAGTCATCATTTGTACTGTTGTGGGACCTCCTGATTGAAAACTGCTTCTAAGTTTAGATTCATGCAAGGCAATACACTCTGTCTTGCCTCATTGACGATGAATGGCATTCCATTTGCTACAAGTTGTGGATTGTTGCATCGGGACTTGCTTCCGCTGTGACTTCCACCTGTATCATCATTGTTGGAGTAACACCGATCTGGATATACGTGCCACTTATTCTATATCAATCAGATAAGATTTTGAATTCATTAATCTCCCAAACTAAGTCAACCTAAATGGGAAGACATAAATTCTAGATACTTCAGCTTTTCTAAGGAAACGTTCTATTTTTATTTCTCAGAAGTTTTAATCAGAAGAATTTAATTAGATGCTGAGAAGGAAGTGACTAGATAGATTCTCAGCCTCTGATGTAAGTAAAAGTCAAATATACTATTGGATTCAAATTGAGATTCTGTTGACTGTTCAGTTCAATCTGGGAAACAACTAACCGATATGCAATAAATTATATCATTTTATGGTTAATATACTCAGCACAAAGAGTAGGATTTTTGAAAGAATGGGTCCAAGAAATGTGAAAAGTTAGTGGAAATATAAATTATGCCTATTTAAGGTTTTAAGTTTTTCATTAATCATTTAAAAGTAAATCTATCACAATTGTACTTTGAAAACATGACCATGGTGAAAATCAATAATTTACTTGGAAATTAAATCAGTAGTCACTCTCCTGTGAAAGTACTTTTCTTAACAAATATATTCAGAACGTTTGTCCAAAAATGTTGTTCCTACATTTTAAAAGATTCATATTATATTTACTTTATCAAAAAATTTTAAGTTCAAAATTATTATAATGGCAATAATAATGACAGCAGAGCATCCTATGTCCCAAGCACTGCATAGAATAGTTTATGATACTGTTATTTTGACTATTTCACAATAATGCTATGAGACAGGTGATCTTGTCACCCTCAGTTAAAGCTGAGAGATCTCACAGGTCGTTAGTGAGCAATTTGAACTTGAGGAGTCTGGCTTCACTGTCTTAACTCTGAATCATTTTTCAGTACTTCTTTATACGCACATATTTGTTTTTGCAGTTTGATCCAGGCAGCACTTTTGCTCTAATATTCACACATTTGGACATTTCTTATAGTGAAGCTTGTAGAAAGGCAATCAGAAGTAACTTGTATGGTCCATGCTTTCTATATCTGTAGCCAAGTCGACTCCCAACAAGTCATTTCTAAATTTAATTATTAGAAATGTACCACAGTTAATTAATACCAATCTATAATTGGTTATAAATGTCCATTTTATAGCTACTTCTAGCTAAAATATAATCTAACTATATGTTGTAGGATGATTCCTTCTTATAAAGAGATTATGACCTAGTAAAAGGTATAAAAATATGTAAAATAATATAAAGTATTCATGAAATTAAAATGTAGCATTACTTTTACTATAATGTGATGTAAACATTTTGTTGTGTGTTTGTCGTGTACTGACCACAAACTACAAACAGAATGATTATAGCCATTGGCCTTTAATTAATTCTCATTTCCTGGTTTAAGGGTTTTAAAATTTTCAAAATCTCATTAAAGATTTATGCAACTTTTCTATTGACAAAATGCAAAGAAATGTTGCTGCTCTGATATTTTGAAATTAACTTTTGAAGAAGAAATACTTGGAAAAAATTTGATTAACAAAGCATACCAAAACTTAATTTTCAGATAACAATGTCTCTATAATACACAAAACAACACGAAAAAAATTAAATATGATGTTGAATGTGAGGCCAATTTGTTTTCTGGCCTTATTTTTTAAATTATGTGCTGTTTTATTATTTTCGTTGTTGTTGTTTATTAAGAGGTGATAATCTCCATAGAAACCTACAATTTGTTGTTTACACTTCACATAACTTGTTGTTTTCCAAGTATCAGTCTCCATAAAAGGGTAGAAATGTCTTTCTAGCTCAGTAATTTTCCACTGAAATACTTCAGAATTTACTTCATATTTTGCAATTTTTCATTAGAGTTCTAATAAATATTCAGACTAAGTTTTGAAGAAAGTAATGCTTAAAAAAATTAAGACCTTGCAGTAGTCTGAGTGAAAATTAGAAGTGCTACTCAGAACACTAAATTATTTTTCTGTAATCTCTAATTAATTGAATAGTATGATAGGTCTAGTTTTGACCTGATTTGTAATTGGGAATGAGGAAACATTTTGCCTTTGAAATTATTAACAGTGTGAGAGTGTTTGCCAAAATGTCCTCAGGTCAGTACCATGAACTCTGCTTGCAGACTGAACTCAAATATCAGTGACCACAGTTTCCTTTGGGCAACTTGTTTTAAATTTAAATACAAACAAGTAATTCACTATATATCTTTAAAACTTTGTTTACTTGAGACGATACACATATAATCCTTCACTTCTGATTAATTGTTTTGCTTTTTATTTCATAATTTTGACAGTTTACCATTATTTTTCTCCAAGGAAAAAAATCTCCCTTGGTGACTATTTCTGGAAATTTCCACACAATGCATTCAGTAAAATGTTTCCTTAAATATATTCTTTAAGAAAGGTAGCAGTCTCTTTCACTGAAAAGTCCTAGTTACATGACGGAGTCTACACTTTGAGCAGTGTCAGTCTCCTGTCCCAAATCTTCCCTTGGGAATGGACTCAGGGATGCATTTGGGGAAAGAGGGAGAAGAGGTTATAGGTAAATTAATGAGAATTCAAAATTGAACAATTTTAAGCAACCTTGAGTAAGATTAGTGATAATTATCTTCCAGCTTTTCTTGGCTTTTTATGGATTAGTGCTTTAATGACCATACAATTCTTATCATTTGTTCTTTTCAATAATTTTTCGTGAGGATAAAATAATACATGGTAGAACATCTGGAATAATACATGTATTATAAAACAAAATGTGGTTGAGCATCTGCAAAGTGCAGAAAAGTATGAAAAGAGAGCAAAATAATTTCCAAACCTAGCATTCAGAGATAATCATTATTAAAATTATTGTGTATTTCAATCTAGCATCTTATTTATCTGGCTTTCTACCTTTATGAAAATAGAGATGATATCATATGTAAAATTTGTACCTTTCCTTTTGTATAATAAAAGCTCATATTAATAAATATTCTTTGAAATCCTATTTTACTGATTGCATCATAAAGAATATTAGTCATACTCCTATAAGCATTTAGCATGTATATCTTAGCATACCATATCCAATATTTCTCTTAAAGATTTAAAAATTCTTTGTGCAGTTTTTCATCAAAAACATTATTATATTTTAAATTATTATTTTATAATTATAAGAGGAGTTGAAATTTTCATATGGTAAATGGGTATTTGTATTTCTTTTTTGAATTAACTATGCATCTAATACAGATTTCTTTAACCTATTTTTAAGTTTTACTTGAAGCTTTTTCTTAGTCTATTAAGTTCATTAGGTTTTTCTTCAATCTATCTTTTAATTTTTGCAAAAGTTAATCATGCCAAGAGTTTTATTTCGGAGTATTTTATTTCTGGAAAGGAAAAATTCATATCAAATCTAAATATACAGAAGCTCCCAATGAAATATACACAACTTTCAATTACATATACATGAGAACAGTTGACTGATGTGACCTAGTTAACTTAAAATCACAAACACTTGAAGAGTTAACACTGGCACCAAAGCATTGCTAACAACCCCAGTTAACATCTAAAAGTGTATACTATTTACTTATACATTGTGTCCTTTAAAATGTGTGCAAATCCACCATCATCTAAAGTACTATTAAAAAATAAAAATAAAACTGCATAGGTATTTATGTTCAAGCAGAATTTAAGATTGGAGAATGTGGACTGGCTATAATTTTACACATGTATATGTCTATATTCAGTATAGTACATTTATATGGATTGAAAATGACTTCCTCAGATAGTCTCACCCCAGTGATAATTACATCTCAAGTCTGCTTGTTAAAATTTCACCTTTTGAAGGAATTTTAGATTCACAAATAGTTAAATAGTTAAGCCCCCTAAAGAACTGACAGAGTGAAACTTGATCCACCTGGTTGAAAGTCAATATTGAGTGTATTCATTTATCAAATCATACATTTAATCAATTGTTTTTGAGCCCCTTCAGTTGCAAGGCACAGTACTAGACTCTCAGAACCGAAGGGTTATGAATTAGAACAGATGGCATCTCCAGTTAGAAGTCACGTAGTTTTAGTACAGAGAATTCAGTTCATAGCTATATAAATGTCTCCAGTCGTTTTAATCACATTCTTAGCAATGCATCTATATTTCCACTGAGACTCAGAAGAAGTTTTTCTAAATCTTTTCCCCCTCTCTTGCTGATTCACTGAGGAATCACGATCTATATCCATGGGTGAAATCCACAGATGGGATTTCATATCTGTGATTGGCAGTCAAAATGAGACTTAGGGTCAGACACATGGCACCACTGGTAGAGATAGAGCATCAAATGAAAAGTCAGAGGATAATGGCCGGTTGTGCTTATCATTCTCTGTCTTCCCTGCTTTTGGGCAGAAACACACTCCAGGGCTGTCACTCACTCTCATTACTAGGGCTGTTTCTGCCGGGGCTGAGAGTGACACAGCAGGATATTACTGTCTGAACTGCTCTGCATCCTCCAGGCAAAGACAATAATTAAAACACTCTGATTTCAAAAATGGCAAATTTTTTGGCCCAGCACTGTGGTATAAGTGGATCAGAATACAGAATAAATGTCTGGTACTGTGCCATGCCAAATGAAGCATCTTTTTCTTTTGTCATTTAGTTCTTTCTGCCATGTGTATGTCATACAGCCATGCATATGCACATTAAAGTGTGACAAATTTCCATCCACATACACTGTACAATTTTAACGTGCATTGTTATGTATCAAAGAAAGATAGACTTTAAAAAAAACTTCCTATGTGCACCAAGCACTTACTAGACATTCTAGACTTAGTTGTCTGTCTCTGAAGTCAAATTAAATGTAATATGTCCTTTTTGCATTTATAGGTGTTGGAGACAGTTAAATGAGACTGAATTAATATTTACAGAATTTCTTTGAGCCTAACACAGTGCTAGTATTTTAACTTTATTTTATTTAATTATCACAAAAATTTACTATATAGGGATTATGGTTTTTAAAGCATGACTAAAGATACTGAGTTTCCAGAAGTTAAGTGATTCCCCAGAAGTCAAACAGCTAATATAAAATAGAACTGCAATTTCAGCTCAGTTTTCTCTGATTTCCCAAACCTAGATTTTTCAGATACAAGCCGCTTAAACTGATGACTGACCTAGGACAGACCTAAAGATGTAAGAGGGTCGTTGTTTCCCTGATAGTGAGATGGTCTCTGTAATGTGAGAAGGCTAGTCTTGTTGATTCAAGAGATTTGTAAACATTAGGAAACTGATTTGATGTGGTCCCTCACGCACATAACCCCATTCAGTTGTATTAAAGTGTAAAACACCATTCTGGCTGTTCAGTTGGTTGGCTTAAAATTTTTTCACTTCTCTAACCTAACCCCTCATCTGTTCTGTTAATTTACATCAGTGCTAGAAAGGTTTTATTTCTCAACCTGGTCCATTTGTATAAAATTTGGTTACAAACTCAAATGCCTACAGAGCTTTGTGAATGTGGTTGGATGTGAAAGGGTCGGGAGTGGTGGGGATCTGTTGTAAATTGGAGGCTGCAAACTCCTCATAAATGTGTTTGATTTTGAGTCCCTTCAATTGCAAGATGCGGTACCAGGCTCTCAGAACTTAAAAGAGTTGGGCAATAGAATAGATGGTATCTCATCTGATCCACTTAAAAACAAACAAAAAACAACATCTCAAACTAAACGCCTGGATATAAATTAATCCAACCCATGCCTGCAAGTTTACAGCACTTAGTGAAAATTAAATGTTCATAGATATTTGAGTGCTTTAGAAGTGAGTATAATACTGGAATGTTATCAGAATTCAGTTAAATATTTAATAATCTATTTTCTTAATTATTCCTTCTGTGAGCAACCCTTAACTATTTTCAGAGAGCGTGAAGCGGTGCAGTCACTGATACTTGTCTTCAGAAATACCCCTTTAAACATAAAAATACCTTGAGGCCTCCAGCATTTCAAAGTGGATATTAGAGATTATAAAGGTTTTAAAGTGTATGAGTTGTTTTGGGGGTGGAAGTAAGAAACCATCAAGCATGGAGGCACTGCTGGGGTTTCCTAAAGTTCACCCTTACGTGCAAGGGCTCTCTGGGACGTTGATTTGGCCATTGTGACTGGCCAGCCTTGTGTCTTCTTCTTTTGTTTGTCCCCCTGAAGGTGTGATCTGGGGGAGTAGGCTCCCCTTCCAGGACAGAGCAATAGAGGAGGATCTCTGGGTCAGATTTTCACACGTGGCTCTTTTCCCCTTCCTAGGACCGCTGTACCATGATGTCCCAGCGTCCTCATTGTGTGCATAAGTCGTACTCAGACTGTTTCAGCACTTGCTTCACATGAAAACCCAGGCTCTGTGGACCACTTTTCCATCTTTCATTTTGCTTTTGCTTTTTCTCCCTATTCAGCAGTGCAGTGTGAATAGACTGGATTATGAGTTAATGCAGGCCTGTGAGTTGTTGCTAGGACAAAAAGCTAGGCTTTGTTTGGGGAAGGACGTTTGTTTGCTGGCTTTCTCCTGGAAACAGGAGTCTTTCCCTTTTAAGCAGATTGTTTTTCCCACGCTGAAACCATGGTAAATATTTCCGATTCGTTGCATAGAACCTAGTGCTAGCTGCATTAGGTGCAGTCTGTGTTCCAGGAATTTCCTGGGAGCCCGTTGATGGGGGCTCTTCTGCTGAGCACACACTCATGTGTTACTGCTGCTGTCTTCTTACAGGAGGCGATCGAGATCGGATGACAGCAAATCATGAGAGCTACCTCCTCATGGCGAGCACCCAGAATGATATGGAGGACTGGGTCAAGTCCATCCGCCGAGTCATATGGGGACCATTCGGAGGAGGTGAGTGTATTTTAAAATCATGGAAAAACAGAAAGGTAGTCCAAACCTGTTCTTTGTTTTCTCCAGTCAGTGCCACAATCAGCTCCTACTTTCAAAGGGATGAATATTAAAATAAATAGTAAACAATCCATGTATTGTTAGGCAGATACCTAGGTAACTCCTAGAAGTTTAATTTATATCAAATATCATTAGTAAGCAACCTTCATCCATGAATATCTTGAATTAGAAAAAGGGATAATATTTTTCCTTTATTTTGGATTTTTTTTCATTTTACTAATAATAAACAGTTATGAGCCTAAACCATAAATGTAGATCAGTTAATAACATGCAGATATGGGGCAAAAAATATTTTGACTATAGTTTTGGAAGAGATTTCAGCCCCCAGATGCTCAGTGGTATCAAAGCGGAGTGGCAAAGCATTGGAAGAGAATCGGATAATTAGTGGAGTGAAAAAAAAGGTTTGTCATCAGGAAAGTGTTTGTGGATTTGATAACAGGTTTTTTAAAAAGTCTTAGTTAAGACAGTATAGAGAATGCATCATATGAAGAATAAACTACATTCTTAGTGCTATGAATAGAGCTAAAAGGAAGAAGGAAGGATAAAAGGTGATCTTTTCTATCAGGTAATATAAAATAGAATGGTATAAACAGAAAAAATATTTAGGGAAAAAATTCAGTAAATGGAACTGAAAGGATAAGGACCCCAAAATATTCATCTACAACCAACATGTATTTCCAAGAATATAAAGCCAAACTGTTTTATATTGAGATTGTTAAAATAAATGGTATTAAATTAAATTCATAATTTGTAAAGCAATTACAATTTTCATGTTTATTTTATATTCTCTTTTGCACATTGTCAGCACCCTGAATTCAGAGATGAATTTTTTTCCCTTAACGTATCGGATATCCCTTAAGCTAACAGTCAGCTTTACATTTTAGCATAACTTCAAAAGCTTAGTTTAAAAAAGTTGACAATTTAGGTTAAAGTTAAAATAGTAAAGATTCCTGGCAGACATGTCGATATTTTACAAGGGTAGTGACACATGCCTGCAAATTGTCTGTTCTTTAGTGGTCTCTCCTGAGGGGCAGACTCCTAACCGAAGTGACCATTCATCCCAGTTTGCCTGGTAACAGTCTGGCTTACAACTGTTGTCCCTGGCTAATTATTGATGGTGCTACCTTTCACTCTCACAGTGTCCTGGTTTGGGTGACAACTAGTATGGCCACTCTAGTCAGGCACTAAAATGGCTAGTAAGTGAATATAGGAAATGTTTGAAGAGGCTGGTGGGATGAGATTCCCCCCCCCCCCCCCCAGTGCCTTAGCAGAGGATTCCTCATGATTATTCATGAGAGGTGCATACTCAGCCACTGGAAGTGTGCTGCTACCTCCAGGGTCAAAGATTTATGGGAAAGCCTAGCGATATGTCTTTTCAAAGTTCCTGTTGTTTCTAAAGACCATCTTTTCCCCTCCATTATCAGATTTCTGGGGCTCCTGAGTTCAGGAGGATTCTTAATATTTGCTGGAAGTGGTACTTTTGTTGAAGGATTATTTCCATTATGTGTGCTGTTTTCTCCCTTTTGTCCTCTTCCATCTGTCCTTCTCTCAAGAAAAATGGAGGAGATCCAGTTAGTGTCACCAAATCGGTGGCCACAGGAGGTCCTAGGAGCCCAGGAATATCACAAATAACCCTAGGGGGGCTGGGCAAGAGCTATCTATTCATCTTCAAATTTATAAACCTAGAAGGCATACTCTAGCCGTTGATTGGTTTTTATACTTTATCCTGTGGAATATACTTCAGGGATTTGGCAAATGCTTGATTCAGATTTGCTTTTTTTGTTTGTTTTTATTTCATATTTATTTATTTATTTATTTTAATTGAAATCTAGTCAGTTTACAATGTTATGTTAATTTCTGGTGTACAGCATAATAATTCAGTCCTACATATACATACATATATTCCTTTTCATATTCTTTTTTTCATTATAGGTTACTGCAAGATACTGAATATAGTTCCCTGTGCTATACAGTATAAACTTGCTGCTTATCCATTTTATATAAAGTAGTTAATATCTTAAAGAAATATATTTTAGCATAGTGCACTTACCATAGAAACAATACTCCAAAGAATAAATTTTCTCTTGACCTTTTTGTTTAATTGAAGAGTATTATGAGGTTGCAAGGCAAGCTCTTAAAGTACTCATTTAACTTGCAAGAAATATTTTTGTGATTCATCTGAACGTCAGAATTTTCTGAAGTTATTACAGAACCAAACTGAATGCTGACCCTGATAAAAGACTGCAGATGTCACCCATAATCTTGTGTTCAAAAGCTTGTATTAGTATGGCCCCTCTCTACTGATTGATTGAATTTTAAAGAAATGTTATAAATTCGGGTTGAAGACAATAAATTTATATGACTAAGAACCCTTTTATTTACCATACACATTGGGATTCCACTTAGCATTTCATTGACAATAAGTTTCTCACCGATTAAGAGTATTTTACAACCACTATACTAGTTCAACCTGATATTTTGTAGATTAGGTCATTAAGACCCAGAGACGATGAATGACTTGCCGAGTGTCATACTGTCAGCAACATAAGTAGTAAGAAAACCCATCTCTTCTGGCTTGTGAGCTTCTTCCTGCACAACAGAGTGATCTGTTAGTCCTACTATGGGAGTGAAAACCCCACAACTGTAAGTCCATGCCTGATTGACAGTATATCCTTCAGTACATGAGAAAAAAAAAGGTTTTTGAAGTATGATAAGGATAATGCATATAATTGAGTCCTTCAAAGATATCTGAATGAATACCGTCAAGGAAGTGAAAACACAAACCACAGAATAGGAGGCGTATTTCCAGATTGTATATCTGATTTTGGGCTTGTATCTAGAATATATAAATAACTCTTAGAACTCAAAAATAAAGAAAAACCAAAAATCTGACCCAATTAGATTCACTTAAAGATGGGCAAAGAATCTGAATAAACACTTCTGCAAGGAAAATATACAAATGGCCAATAAGCACATGAAAAGATGCTTAGTGCTTATTAGTTATCAGGGAAATACAATTCAAAAACACAGTGAGATACCACTTCATACACACTAAGATTGCTAGAATCAAAAAGTTCAATAATAACAGTACGGTGAGGATGTGGAGAAATTGAAACCCTCCTATACTACTGATGGGAATGTGAAATATAGCTGCTTTGGGAAACAGTCCAGAAGTTCCTCAAATGATTAAACATGGAGTTAACCATATGACACAGCCTTTGCACTCTTAGGTATATACCCAAGAGAAATGAAAAATGGATGGCCACACAGAAACTTGTACATCAATATTTATGGCAGCATTATTCCAATAGCCAGAAAGTGGAAACACCCAAATGTCCATCAATGGACAAACAGATAAACAGAAAGTGGTATATTCATACAATAGATTATTCAGCCATAAAAAGAATGAGGTACTGATACATGCTACAACGTGAACTAACCTTGAAAACATCATGCTCAGTGAAAGAAGCCAGTCACAAAAGACCACATATATACTATTCAATTTACATGAAAGTACAGAACAGAGAAATCTGTAGAGACAGAAGGTTAGGGCTGGGATGGGGAAATAAGGGGTTCGGAGCAGGGTGATGGCCAAAACAAATGGGATCTCTTTTTTAGGTGACGAAGTGTTCTAAAATTAACTGTGATGACAATTGCATATATCTGAGTTTACTAAAAACCATTGAATTGTACACTTTAAATGGGAGAATGCTATGATATATAGATTATAACAGGAAAGCTGTTAAAAATTCCTGAATCACTTAATTGCTTTTCATAAGTGAATGCGTTTCCCTTTACTATTTTAGTCATAGAATCCAAGACAGTTAATCCTAAATAAAAAACCTGTTGGCTTCCAACCTTCTTCTCACTGCTCAAAGATTGTGTGGTCATTGATTAAGTGGCAACTGTGAAGACAATTTGGAAGGTGACATAGCACCCCGATTTATCAATTTCTGTATACCACCTTTGCATGCATTTTAAGTGTGTTTATTACAGAGAGGGCATTTCGTTGTCTGCAGTGCAGTTTTAAACCTGTGTTTTTAAATAGTTAAAGTTTTTCATGAAGCACTGAAGCTTATCTTTGGTAAGGTCGTTTATACATGTAAAAGATTCTTTCTTTACCATTTCAATAATAGATATTTGATCAAAATACAGGAGACACCTGAGGAGTTTTCATTTCTAAATTTTCAGTATTTAGAAATTAAAAACTGTGAAGTGAAAATCAAGATACAGGGCTTTGGTATTTCTTTTTTTTTGAAACAAAGCAAACTTACAACAAATATTCAAATGATGGAAAAGAACCAGTGTAAATGCAAAAAGTAGACATTCTCTGTTACCAAATGAGTGTGGTAACCAAGTTCAGTATTGAATCTAAGATACCTCACTGTCTGTTATATGTTTAACCCTTCCCTCCACCACCATAAACAGTTGTTTCCCTCTCAACCATGCTAAGAGGCACATGGTTTCTGCCTAAAAGTCAGATCCAAAAGTTGGGCTGTCAAAACATTTATTTAACTTTGGAGAAGTTTAGGGTTTTGTTTTTGTTTTATTTGCTCCTGGTTGTCTTTTTCACTGGGTTTCTTTTCAGTTGTTTTTGAGGCAATGTATATGGAAGTACCCAGCCCAGAGCTGGGGAGAGCGAGAACCCGTTCACTGTTCATTTGAGCTGAGTGGATGGCTTAACTTTAGCTACTAACAAAGTCAGATTCTTTCTGTATATTTCTGTCTCCTAATGAAAAGAGTTGTCAGAGATGTATCAAGGCAGTAAAAATACTGAATGTGAATAACCCTCAGGATGAGCAATTAGCATGTGAGCCAGCAGGGGTTCAGAGGCTCTGTGGTCCTGCCTCTGACACAGGCTGCTGTGTGATCCTGGATAAATGGTGTTACCCTCTCACCTTTAGTTTCCTCACTTGTGAAACAAGAAAATTGGACAAAACTGTTTTAACCAAGATTCTCTCTAGCTCCAAAGTCCTGTGATTACATGTGTTTCCTCCATACCAAGGCTCAGATAAGTGAAGTTTTCATTTGGCCAAGGTGTCTCCGCTCCAGCACTGCCGCTGTCTTGGTGGCACCGAGTTAGACTTCATGGTTCCCTGTGATCCTAGCAGTGTGCTGTGACACAGGACGTAAAAACAATGTTTGAGCGATGGGGCAGAAATAATTAATAATGATTCCCTCAGTGACAAAATATTACCTATCTGGGCATGCTGGTCAAAAACAATGATGTTTCTAAAGGGAGTATCTTTTGAGTACCCTTCAGAGTTTTTGATTGCTCCTGCTGAATGGCTAAGAAGGGACCGAGAGGCCTCGGGGGTCAGTTGGGGTTAAAGCACTAGCATTCCAAATCTGCTCATGGAACAGCCAGGTGGTGAATGATTAACCCAGTGAGTAAATTGTTCAGTGAGTAGAACCCAGAGGGTTGGTAGACATGGAGGCTGGGGTGTAGCCAGTCCATGCACAAGCAAGGGAGAAAGTTGAGAACAGAACTGCTTTTCAAACCACAGCCAAATACATATATATATGTATATATATGTATGAAAATGCATAAACACACACACACACACACATATGAGTTGAGTTGACTTGTTTTGTGATTATACCTGCAGATTCTTTGTTGCTAAATTTTGAATATTTTTCTGTTTTACACATGCATATGCACAAATGCACACACGTTTTAATGATGTGCACATTTAAATCAACACTCACAAATAGATCCAGTTGCAAAGTATCTGGGGAAAAAAACCTTGGAAGAGAATAAGTGAAGAAAAGAAGGGGCAAAAAGTCTACTCCCTTGGGATGGTTTGGGGCTGTTTGGTTTGGTTTGGGGCTGAGACAGCCAGCTGTAAAGGTGCTGTACAAGACAAGAGTCGACACAAAGTCAGAGGAAGAAAAAAGGGGTTCGCACGGCTGCGTGGCACTCTCCCCCCTCCCCTCATTCTGCTGTGGCTGCACCTGCTGCATGTGACCGGCGGCGGGCACTGGAGGCAGCCGCAGCCGCAGCCTGGTGGCGGTGAGGAGCCAGCTGCAGCCCTGCCAGCTCCCGCCCAGCTCTCATTGAGAAAAGGGGAGCAGGAGCCAGACGAGGGGGAGGAGAAGCTCCCTGCAGAGCTGCCTCCGCGGATCGGAGGAGCCTCCTGGAATGGGCATTGGACTGTTCTGACCTGGCGATTCCCTCCGCCTCGGGAGCCCCAGGAGTTTGAAGACAGAAGGGAGAAGGGAGAAGCCTGCAGAGAGCATCAAAGGATGAGGGGTGCTCTAAAAGGAACAGGGGAGTTCTTTGAAAAGACTCTATCATGCACTGAAATGCTTTCTGGAGAAGGTGCCATTATTTGCCTCCCCTTTTGCTCAGATGAAAGGAGCCAGCAAGGACGGCCCTGAAGTGTCCCTGGGGGCCTTGGTCATTGTTCTTCTTTCCCCTGGCGCACGGCTATTTGCTGACCTTTCCAGAGGAATCTCAGCCCCCCCCCCACCCCAGTTCCAGCTGAGAAGACAGTTCTTAATAATAATAATAATAAAAAATCCTGCTGTTTGAATGGGAGGTGCAGCTTTCTTGCTGCGGTGCTTTTTGCTGTGACATTTTGGAATGTCTGCAGAAACTTGGAAAAAGAAAAACAAAACAAAACAAAATCTTGAAAACTGCCTGGATTAGGCAAGAGAAATGGAAGTTTTTTTTTGCCAAAAAGAAGTAAATGAGAGGTGGTAACTTATCCCTGATGCAGGACCTCGATGATCAAAACCTTCAAGTTCTAGGAAACAGCACTTCCAACCTAACAAATAAACAAACATGAGAAGGAGTGGCCGTGGGGTACCGATATCACGCAGAGGCAGGTTTTAAAGGAAGCCTGAAACTGGCTCAGAACTTTAGGCCTGTATGATGCCTGAAGACCGAAATACTGGGGGGCGCCCCTCAGGTGCCTTGGCGTCAACTCCTTTCATTCCTAAAACTACATACAGAAGAATCAAACGGTGCTTTAGTTTTCGAAAAGGTAGGTAGATGATATGTTAATGTCCTTTTTTTTTAAAAATGTACATATGTTCTCTGATGCTTTAACGTCAGTTTATGCTCAGATAACATGGGAGTTTGGCAACCAAGAGCTTAAAACTGTACAAGAATTGTTATATGTGTTTTTGCTTGTCTATACTTATTTCTTGAGGCTCATATTGATCTGTTTATTACTGTCTGTGAAATGGCCAGGTAGGTGGGGCTTAGAGAATGGTGGTCCTATAGGGATCACCTTTACTGATGGAGAACAAGCAGGCTGGCCTGACCATGCTGAGAGGAGGGGCCAAGGCTACCTTGGGCTGGTCCCAGACCCACATCAAGCAGCCATGTTGTTCCCCCTTGAGATGAGTCCCTCGCAAATCCCTCCTCTGTGCTCCCATCACATCAGTTGGGTTCTGGCTGCCCGTGCTTGCCTCACCTCCCTGCTGAGAAAATTTTACTAATCAGGTTATCTGCAGTGACCCCTATTTGGAAGGCTTTCAATCATATTGATTAACACTGATTAGAAATAGAAGTCACCTTGAGTTTCCAAATACATCATAAGGCAGCATTGGGAGAGGTCAAAGAAGTGAACCATCAGGAACAAGGGGTGGGAAAATACAAGTTTATGATCAATGAAAGAAACAAAGTATTTCAGATTGATCTGTGTAGAGGGAGTTAAAGGGTACAACCTAGGTAAAGTGAAGTATTTCTAGAAAATGTCTCTGTATCAAAATATTTTAAAGTGTCCCTTTGCTTTAAAATGGGAATAAACAAATCAAATGATTATCTAAATTGGAACTAGGTAATTATAATTTTAATGTCACATACAGTAAGTTAATAATTTAATCAGTAGCTGACTTGAGTAACATTTAAGGTTGTTCCTTCTCCCTTTTCTCTTTGATTTGCCACCTATTAATTAACCTTCTCTGGTTAGTAATCAACAAAAAAGTGAGAAGAAAAGAAAAACCATGTATTTAAAGCAAGATTTAGTGAGAGCTTTTTAAAGCTAAACCTTGTTCCCTCTGAGTCTTTTCCTTTGAGCAGTTAAGATCTGGCTGTGATCATGATCCTATATTATAAACAAGGAATGCAGATGATAATTTATATTCCCCTCTCATCCAGGAAGACAATTAAATGACAGATACATGCCTCATATTATATAGATCTATAGAGATTTCCAGGCTAGTGTAAGATTGCATCATTGATAGAGAAATTGCGAAAGGCTAGGGACTACTTGCTTGAAGGACGACCCCTCTTCTGGTTCTCCCACCTCTCAGCAACTAAATTGGGTTTATCCAAACACGTAGAGAAGTCCTACTTTTCCGGGTTACTGCTCTTCATTTGTAACATAAGATCTTCTGGGGACAATTCGTTTCTCTTTGAAACACAGAGCAAAGTGGTTTTTACATTTTCCACCTTCTCTCCTCCCAGAGTGGAGTATGGCATATCTTTGAGAATCCTGGCTAACACTGCTATTCATTATGCCCTCTTCTTCTCTCCTTAAATATCAATGAGAGAAGGCAGTGCTGCAAAAACAAAACAAACAAACAAAAAAAAAAACTCACGGGCTGACCAGCGGCAGCCACAGGAGTGGGGCAGCTTCCATCTATCATCTCCTGTGGGCTATTTTTAAACTACTGTCCTTTCCTATGTTCCTATGCAAAGTCTTAGCAATCCGAGGAATGTTCAGCATCCGAGTCAAGGATTAAGAGGTTTTTAATTCACCAGGCTGTATTCTGGTTTCTGTCAGAACCTCAGAACCGTATAGGAGAGGGGTGCAGGCAGCATTCAGCTGTTTCCGTCCCCTCGCCCTTGCTGCGGAGCCAAGGCTCGCCGGCCTCTCCGGGTCCCCGGCTGCAGGACCACAGTTGGGCGGTGAGGCTCTGGGAGAGGAGGAGCCCTGCTGCTGCGGCTGCGAGGCCGTTTCTGTGCCGCCCCAGCAGCAGCGGGAAGCACAGGGTGTTACATCTTTATTTAAGGTCCTGCACTGAAAAGAACGAACTTTTCTTTCAACCCCGGGTTCCCAAACCACGCTACCTTAAGAACAGAGTGTCCCCTTGTGCTTTGTTTAATCCTGAGTGCTCCAGTGGTTTAAGAAGTGGACTGGAGTTTCTGAGTTCCTACCCCCATCAGCGGAGTCGGTTCAATGAAAGCAAAAGGGAGGGTGCGTGAATCATGGAAAAGCGCCGCCGAGAAGTGAAAAATACTGAGGTGTCTGCTTTTCCTGATCCTCATTTAAAACA